>NC_045622.1:65924807-68426831 GCF_009829155.1 Mustela erminea | reverse complement strand
GAAAATTTTCCTATAAACTAAGAAAATTCCTAAGAATAGGCTTGCGATGGAATCTGATTTTTAGAAAAGTGTGTCCAAACCTCTTTGAGCTCCTCACATGGCTCAGGACCCATTAGATGCTAAGACAGATTATTAATGAAGAAAAGATGAAAACAGGTTAGAAACAGGTGATTAAGAGTATGGGATAATTCATTATTAAAAAGATACTTGTTTGTATGGTATTGATAAGGGATCTTCTCAGGCAGACAACCCCTTTATAAATGAGGTTTTCTTCCTCTATCGGCAGACTATTACCTAAGCTAGTTGATGCATACGGGCCTTAAGAATAAAATAAAGGGGGGCGCCTGGGTGACTCGGTGGGTTGGGCCTCTGCCTTTGGCCCAGGTCATGATCTCAGGGTCCTGGGGTGGAGCCCTGCATCGGGCTCTCTGCTCAGCGGGGAGCCTGCTTCCCCCTCTCTCTCTGCCTGCCTCTCTGCCTGTGATCTCTCTGTCAAATGAGTAAAATCTTTTAATACTTTTTTTAATATTTTTTTTAAGAATTTTTATTTATTTGACAGACAGAGATCACAAGTAGGCAGAAAGGCAGGCAGAGAGAGAGAAAGGGAAGCAGGCTCCCTGCTGAGGAGAGAGCCCGACGCGGGGCTCCATCCCAGGACCCTGAGATCATGACCTGAGCTGAAGGCAGCGGCTTAACCCGCTGAGCCACCCAGGCGCCCCATGAGTAAAATCTTTAAAAAAAAAAAAAAAAAGAATAAAATAAAGGGATGGCATTATAAATTAGCAGCTTAATATCTGGTCAATAAGTATTTGAGTGTCCACTCCATGTGGGGCACAGTTGTAGGTATTGGGATACGGCAGCAAACAAGACAAATAAACATCCCTTTCTCATGGAGCTTATAATTGAAATGGAAGGGGGCAGAGAACATTCAAGTCGACAAGTCAAATGGCCCATCAGGTGCCAATAAAGGCAACAAGACAAAAATTAAGTGGGGAAGAAGGAGGCTCGGAAGTCCAGCCCGGGAGCTGAAGGAGTAGGGGGAGGGAAGTTTCAAACAGGGGAATCTGGACAGCCTCCCCGAGAAGGGGACATCTGAGCAAAGACCTGGAGGGAAGGGGAGAATGAGCTGGACAGTTGGCTTGGTTGTGAGCATTCCAGGGAGCAACTGGGCTTTAGAAATACAATGTTAAGGATTAGCAGGTTACTTCTGTGCAGGCCGTCCATCCCCTGCATTCCTTGTCAGTTCCAATTAACCATAAGTACACGCGCTTGCTCATCAAAGAGAGATTCCCATGTCTCTCCCTTCTGGCAGCCAGGGACAGACGCCCTAGTTGGTGCAGGCTGCCATGTTGGACCCGCTGTCGGAAGCAGAGGAGCAACCCACCCCCTTCTCCTTGGGCCTTCTGCCGCCTGGTAACAGCGGGACCCTGTACCCAGCCGCCCCGTTCCCCCGTTCCCCCGCCGAGTCTAAAGGGGCGTTAAAATTCACATTTGTTTGTACCCGGTGCGTCTATATGCTCTGCATGAGGGCTCCCTTGTGTAGAAGCAAAATCCCCCACTCTCAGAGCCACTTTTTAGAACTCAGAATATCATCTTTGACCAGATTGAAAGAGGATGAGAATTTCGCTTCTGTTGTCAAAGTCCTCAAAATTGTTGTCTTTGGAGTGAGGGTGTGAACAAAGAAGCAGACGGAAATATGCGTTCCTCGATGCATGTTATGTTGTTAAAATCAAGAGGGCACTTGTAGGTTCTGGTCACCTGCTCAGTTCCCACTGATGACTCGCTGCCAGTTGGTCACAGAGGTAAATGTAAGCGTCCAGTTCCAGGGAGGCCACCGTCAGCTACAGGCGGGCAAGGCTGCATCTGCTGTTCTCACCTCCGTTACCCCCAGTGCCCACCTCAGTGACTGGCACGCAGGAGACCCTCTGTAAATGCTCACGAATAAATGAGTGACCCCCAAGATGACAGCTTTGGTAGACAGAGAAAAGACATGCGGGAGAGAGTGGGAGGGGCGAGGACAGAGACAGCGGCGTCTGACGCAGGAGAGGGAAGGCAGAGACAGGGGCTGTGTGTGATTCCTCCCCCTCCAACCTCCCAGATGAGAGGAACAGAAGCGGAGTGTGCATTTAGCGCACAAGGGCAGGGGCAGAGGGGAGGGGACAGGAAGTGTAAGAATATCACCGGCACGAGGTCTGGCCCCTCTCCCCCACGGAGGACTTGGATTACTTTGGTCAATTTACTTAGTACCCTGGAGACTCTGTTCTATCTTCTGGAAAATGGAGGTAACAACACGGACCTCGCAGGGTTGCTGTGAGAACAAAGGAGGACAATGCACGGAAAGCCCTTGGCACAGAAACTACCCCCACAAAAAAGTCGTAGTAGACGCTCATGTTTTCACTGAACACGGACACAGGGTGAGGCAGTGTAGACCGTGGTCGGGTGGTCGAGAGCAGAGATCTGCAGCCAGACTGGTTGAGTCTGAATCCCGGCTTTATCACTCCGAGCTGAGTGGTCTTAAGAAAGTTACTTAATTGCTCTGTGCCACAATTCCCTCCTCTGCGAAAAACAGGACAACACTCCTACCCAGAGTGTTGCCCTGAGGATTAAATCAGTTAATAAATGTAAACCACTTAGAACAGTATCTGGCACACAAGCATTATTACTGTCTGCTCGGCATGTTTTGTGTTTGTTTCCCACTTTGATTCCTCCAGGGCTGGCGGGAGGAGCGAGGCTATGTGGGAGCAGACGGATCTGTGGTTCAAGGCGGATGGGCTGGATCCAGATCTCATTCCAACGTGGTTCTCAAACTCTAGCAGATGCTAGATTCACCCAGAGGCTTGAGAAAGCAGAGGTCATGGAGACCCCCACCCTCAGAGTTTCTCAGTCAGTGGGTCTGGGTGGGCCTTGAGATTCTGTCTTTCTAAAAAGTGCCCAGTCCCAGGTGGTCCAGGGACCACACTCTGGTGGTGATCCATCATGAGGTAACAAGAAATGATGTCCAAAGCTCCAAAAGAAGGAAGAAGGGAGGATGCTTAAAGAGATAGGAGTTCTGGAAAATTCCAAATAGGACTGAGCAATGGACACTAGTGGAAAGAGTAACATGTTCATTTATTCATTCAACAAACATCTACTCATTGCCCACTGTGGACTGGGCCCTGTATTCACTCATCAGTTGAAGGGACCAAGATTTAGCGGAGTAGGAATGACAGTGAGTTGGAGAGAACTATCAATGTATCATATTAAAACAGAAGAGCCTTTAAAGAAAGAAGCCATGTAACTCCTCACACCTAACTTCACATCAAGTCCCCATTAGGCTAACTCAGGCATCATTTGTGTGTGTGGGGGTGGGTGGGTAGAATATACATAGAATTGGCCATCCTAACCATTTTAAGTGCACAGTTCAGTGACATCAAGTACATTCACATTTTCATGCAGTCATCACCCCTGTCCTCCTCCAGAATGTTTTTTCATCTTCCAAACCCAAACTGTGTACCTGTTCATCAATAATTCCTATTCCCTCCTCCTGGACATCCCCTGGCAGCTACCACTGGACTTCCTGTTTCTCTGGATTTGACTACTCTCTGTCACATGAGTGGAATCATACAGTATGTGTCCTTTTGTCCATACCGTCCATATAGTATGTGACTGGCTTATTTCACTTCACACGGTGTCTTCAAGGTCACCTATGTGGTAGCATGCACCAGAATAAGAATTCAAATTGCACGGTGTGTGTACACCATGTCTGTTCATCCATTCTTGCTTCGGTGGATGCTTGCATTGTTTAGCCTTTTGGCTACTGTGAACACTGCTACTATGAACACAGGTGTACAAATCTCTGTTTGAACCCCGATTTCAACTCTTTTGAGCATATATCTCTAAGCATCCTTTTAGAGAAGATACATTTTGTCTGGGTGAAAATTAAGGTCCCTTCCCCCCCACTCCCCCCTACCTCTTCCCTTCCTAGAACTTTACCCCTCCTGACACTCAGGCACCCAGATCTCTCAGCTGCCCGAGTCTGAAACACCATCCACACCTCCAGGTAAATTAGCACAACAAGGACCAGGGACTAGACCTCAGTGCTCTGTGGGCTGAGCGTGTTCCTGAATTTCCCTCTCTCAAGGATGATGACCTCACCGACATGCTGTGCAAACACACTTGTGCCCGGAGCTTATTCAGTACTATTCAGAGCTTAAACAGTTCAGTCTCTGGAATCAGACACCTGGTGGAGGAACCTGGCCTTACTCCTCACTAGCTGATTAAGCAAATGATGTAACCTGGCTAGTTTCAATTTCCTGATCCATGAAACAGGAATACGAGTTCCTGTCTACTTGGTTGTTTGGAGAACCGAAACGAGATGAGGTATACTAATTAGATTAAGAGGAGATAAACCAAAATAAGGTAAAGAACTTAACCTAATGCCTGGCATAGGGTCAGAACCCAACAAATATTGGCCATCATTAGCATTATAATTGGGTAAAGTCTTCGGATATATGCCAAGAAAGTTCCTGCTCATACCTAAGTACACACAAGGACATTACGATGAGCATGGAATTAACGGGCTGGAGGCCCAAAAGCCGAAGCAATGGAATTTTTTTTTTTTTTTTTTGCAATGGACATTTTTTAAAATAGGGGATTCAAAATTACAACCTGGCTACAAAAAGATTAAAAGATATCTTTGGACGAGGAAGATATTTTGGGGCAGGTCCCTCTACGGCACGCTCAATTGCACCAGAGGCCCCAGCAGTCAACTACAGGCGTATTTCTGAGGTTTTATTTTGTTCTTCTGAGTTTGCAAATGCCAGATAAAAAATGGATTCTAGAACAATGGAAATTTGAGATGAGAAATGGTTCCAGCCAATTTGGCCAGGCCTCCTCCTAGGATGGCCCCAATCCTTCTGGGACAGGTTCTGACGACTGGACGGCCTTTTTTCTAAACCTCTGAAAGGGGATGATGTTCCCGCCACTTCCCTTGGAAGAATATTCCACGGTGAAATATGACTCACTGTCAGGGCCCTCGCCTTTGCGATTCCCTTTCTTCTCTTGACCCACTTTCGTCTTGCCGTGCCCTTTTGTACAAAGTCAAACGCAGCCTCCCCTGGAGGAGGCCGCTCTGTGAGGACTGACATTTAAAGACCATTACCACCTCTCACACTCAGCCCTGTTCATTTAGCCAAGCAAAGCATGTTTAATTCTTTTAATCTCCTCTCATAAATCAATCTCTTCGTCCCTTTAATAGCCCTTCTCCTATGCCTCGTATTCCTTCCAGTCGGGCCATCCTAAGCTCTCGTTCGGTGGACGCTTGAGAATTGCCAGTCAGTCACCAAAGGGGTCTCAGGAAAAACAGCCGGGCCCCGCCAGGGCTCCGAGCATCCCACAGAGCTGGGCTGTCTGCCGCCCGCAGGCACTGGGAGCTCAGAGCAGAGCCCTGCCTGCTGGCAAGGCCCGAAGGCCTTCCGGCATTTGCTGCCTACTCCTTTATGCATCTTTCCAACGGACCTGATCCGCCATGACTGTGGCCAAGGGAAGTGCCCTCAAGAAGTGGCACTTCAGCCACCTCAGGCCCCTGGGTCTCTGCTGTCACTTAAGCTCCTCAGTCTGCCCACCTCTCACCTGGCTTCCACCCACGAGGGCACAGAGGCCGTGGAGGAGCCCAGAGGGGTCTTACCTGGAAGGTCCCAGCGTGGTCTTCTTCCTTATCGCCCTCTCTGTTCTCTTTGAGGGCAATTAATGTGAATCCTCTGAAGTAGGAGGGAGGGGCAGCTGAAAGCGTTACTGTGGAGAGAGAAGAAAGCAAATTAAGAGCACAGGAATCAGCTGGCTTCCATCTGACAAAGGGATGTTCACGAGTTCTCCATCAGTACGCCAGACCTGTGGGTTGGACGGGCCGTGGACAGTAGAAAAGCCTCATTCCTTGGAGTCATGAACTATCGCCCTCCACCCTGCTCCCCCTACATTTCAGAACTTGTGAAATGCCTCAACTGTGATCTCAGCTGAACCAACAAAGGCTTCAGTGAGCTCTCTCCAAGTATCCACAATTTGATAAAGAGAGTCCCTGGTCAGTAGTCCCATCTTGACAGCTGTGTCATGTTGGACTTCACCATTAGACTGGTCTGAGAGAAACCTAGCTGCTCACAGCAGAACTCCCTTACAAAGTCCTTTGTGGGGGCAGAGATGGCTGTATGTTTTCCAAAACATACTTCCTTTTTCTTGTGAGATCTCAGCTAGGCCACATTCCCAGCTTCCCCTGAAGTTAGGTCTGTTTGCACCCTCATTCTTTCAAGGGAAAGCACAGACAGACATGATGAATCCCACTTCCAGCCTGGCCCACACAAACTTTCTATTCTTTCTTTCCCACCTATGGCTGCAGAATGCAGGGGATCCAGCAGGAGACTCTGGTGTCGTGCGAGAAGATGGTGGAGCCACAAGAGGGAAGGAACCTGGGTTTCTGAATAACTACACAGAGAATCACTCATGGACCAGAAATATCCATGTTTACTTTGCATGAACTGGAAATAAACTACGGTTATAAAATATAACTATGTTTTCATGAAAATCTAGCTTAAGGGTCTACTCAGCAATGATGGTCACCCCTTCATTTGTATCTTCAATCTCCCGAGATGGAAATTCTTTCTTGCAATTTTTGCATTACATTGCAATACTCTTTTTACCAGCCTTCTCCATTCGACTGTGAGTTATGCTGGAGAGGAATTCATTTTAATTCTTTGTATCTCTATCCCCTAGCACAGAGCCTGACATCCAAAAAAAAAAAAAAAAAAAAAAAAAACCTCAATTCCAGTTTCTTGAAATTTATGTAAGTTGAGATTTAAATTACTGTGTGGATTAAAGTGCTAAGATTCTGGCCTTTAAATGTGGAATTATAGACTCTTAGAGCCTCAAGCCTCTCCCAAGAATCTTCCATTCCAGCCCTTTAATTTCACAGACAGGAAACAAAGACACAGAGAGGTCAATAGACACACCAAGGTGGTAAAGATGACCCAGAGGCAGACTTCGGGCCATACTCCCTCCCCAACTTAACATTCCGCCCAGAATTATACATAGTGAGTATATTAGTCATAGCATGGGTATTTCACAGGGTTAAGTTTTAAATTTTAAAAATCAATTCATTTAACAAATAACATTTACATGATTCTGATAAGCAACCACCCGTCATGGAAGGATATTCTAGCCTTCTAGTTTCAGTCCTAAAAATAAAGGGCCCCCAAACCCTAAAAGCTAAAACCCTAAAGCTAAAAGCCACCAGTGGTCACAGTGATATTTCAGGGCAGGACTTTGAGACGCAAAGATTGCAAATCTCACGCTATAATTGGTCAGTTCATCCCATAAAAGCAGTAGAGCATTCTAATTGGCTACTGATGTCTAGAAAAGGTCAAATAGTCCTTCCCAGTAAGGAAGAAAGGGTGAGAGGAAAAGCACAGTAAAACAGCCAGGAAAGTATAGTGCTCAAGAGCGGCCGACAGAGAATGATGACTATGACGTCAGAAGAAAGAGCTGAGATCCCTGAGGGACAGACTCCCAGCCTTAAAGCAGTCTGAGGCTATCCAGAGTGGGGCAACAAATAAACAAAAAAAAGAAAACAGAAACAGACTCACATAACAGAGAAAAATCCGGTGGTTGTCACAGGGGAGTGGAGTGGGGGGGATGGATAAAATAGGGGGAGAAGATTAAAAGGTACAAACTTCCAGTTATAAAATAAATAAGAGGGACGCCTGGGTGGCTCAGTGGGTTAAGCCGCTGCCTTCGGCTCAGGTCATGATTCCAGGGTCCTGGGATCGAGTCCCACATCGGGCTCTCTGCTCAGCAGGGGGCCTGCTTCCCTTCCTCTCTCTCTGCCTGCCTCTCTGCCTACTTGTGATTTCTCTCTGTCAAATAAATAAATAAAATCTTTAAAATAAATAAATAAATAAATAAATAAGAGAAGGAGACGCAATATACAGCATAGGGAATACAGTTAAGCATATCATAAAACCTTTATGTGGCCACAGGTAGTAGCTAGATTTATCATGGATTGCTTTGCAATGCACAGAAATTTTGAATTGCTATGTTGTACACCTGAAACTAATATAATATGGTATGTAGACTGCACTGCAATTAAAAAACCTACAGGTGGGCACGATAACAGCACTTACGTCCAAGTATCAGTGGGAAGGGTGAATGAATTAATACATGTAAAGTTCTTAAAATCCTGCCTGGAATGTAATAGGCACTTAATAAATATTAGCTCTTATTATCAGTGATGAGATGATCACATTGCATTTTGTGGATAAGTGTTTGTTTACCTACTCGCTCAAGTCCTTCAAAAGCGAGAACCACATCTAGGCTTGGCACAGTGATTAGCACAGAGTTGATGTGCGGTTAAGTTTACTGAATTGTGTTCATGGACAAGTAAACTCACTGTTATAAAGATGTCAGTTCTTCTCAAATTGATTTATAGATTCAGTGCAATCTAAATTAAACTGTCATCATGTTTTTGGGGGAAATGACAGGTTGATTGCAAAACATACATGCAAATGCAAAGGGTCAAGAATATCAAAGGCCATCTAGAGAGCTGAAAAGTTGGGGGCCTGGGCTACCACGAGTTGAGACTAATGCAGCACAGAAGTTCGGCCAGTGTGTTCTAGCAAGGAAGGAGGAAAGGCCAATTGTATAGTTTGGGGTCTAGCAAAAGTTCTACGAGTACCTGGAAACTTGATGTATGATTAAGGACGGGATGCAGGGCAGCTGGGGGAAAAGACAATTATCATCAACAGAGCTGCTGGGGCAACTAGACAACCAGGTAAAAACAGGTGTCTCTTGGTCTTACAGATCACACACAAAATAAACTTTACACAGAGGGTGGAGTAAATGTGAAGAACAAAACAACAAAGCTTTCAGAAGTTGGCCGAGGATAAAATATGTATGACCTTGGAGTCAGAAAGACTTTTTAAGCAGGACATACAAAACAACATCAACAACAAAACACTGACAATAAAGGAGAAGATATATAGATGAGATGATATAAAAATTTTGCTCAAGAAAAGACACCATTAGGAACAAGCAGGGCAGAGTGTGGAAGAAGGTATTTGCAACGCATTTAACCACAACTGACTTTAATCCAAAACATACAAAGCTTCTTTCTGATCAATAAGAAAAAGATAGACAACACAATAGAGAAAAATAGGCAAAACACATGAACTAAAACTTCATTAAAGAAGGTCTCCAAACGGCCAAAAAGCATATGAAGACACCCGACCTCGTTAGCCAACAGGGAGATAAAAATTACTGCATTTCCACCAGGTTGACTAAACATAAAAGGACTAACAATATCAAAAGTTAACTGCAACTTTCACACACCGGTGAACCAAAAATAAGCAATTTTCACTGGAAAACTCTTTGGCGGTATTTACTGAGGCTGAACACATACACACCCTATGATCCAGTAATGTCACCCTAAATCAACAGGAATGCATACAGATGGGGACCATACAACACCCATCAGAAGATTCATAGTAACATTGTATGGAAACGCTCAATGTCCATCATCAGTAAGATGGATATGTAAGTCATGGCATATTCGTATAATTGAATGCACTGTAGTCATTCAAAGGAAGGAATTACTACTACATACAACAGGGATGAATCTCATAAACATAACTGAGTGAAAGAAGACACTCAAAATAATACAAAAGCTGTGTCTTCTTTCACTTGAGATAATTACGAAGTTCAAAAATAGACCACGTAATCTATGATGCAGAGGTCAGGACAGCAGTTACCATGAGGCAAAGTGGAGTGAGAATTGATCTGGGGGTCGGGGGCACAAGAGACACCTCTGGAGCACAGATCATGTTCTGTTTCTTGATCTGGGGACCGGATGCCCCAGTGTACTCAACATGTGATAATTCACTGAGCTGTGTGATTTGTGAACTTTTCCCTGGGTTAGTTATATTTTGATAAAACTATTATAAAGTAATGTTTCTGAATGATAAATATTCACTTTTTTGTACATCTGGGTAGTGCCCTTAAAGGGCTAACCATAAACTCAGCTTCCCAGAGTGCTGCACTCCTGCTGGTTCAAAAACACTGAGGGGTACTCTCCCTCACTGAGTACAACCAACAAGATGGCGGCTCTGGAGGTGGAACTCAGTGTGGGGCTTCGGTCCCTCATTATCACTGGTGACGATGGTGGTACACAGTATAATCTGAAGGAAGACAGGAGATCCCAGCCCTCCAGAGAGCCCCATTATATGGCTCTCCTGAAAGAAACAAATGTGCAGTGTGTTCTGAGTCCCAGTAATGACTGAAGATGACAGCTCGGCAATAAATAATAGAATCTTCTCTCTAATGACTCCTCCCAAGTGCCTCCCAAGAGAGGCCATTAAGAGACCCAAGAAATTCAAGAAAAAATGTTTATGAAGGATTTGAAAAAGAAAAAAAAAAGGTCCATCCAGAGCCATCCTGTGAGCACATCCGGGGGACTGGTTAAGAGCAAAGATTTGGGATGAGTATCCTAGAGCTATCATTTATTAATTACATGACCTCTGGCAAGTTATTTCACCTCCCTGTTACCTCATTTTTAAAAAGAAGTTAATGATATTGCCTTCCTTGTGGGAATGTGGAGAGGATTAAATACACATTTATCACAGAGCCTAACATAAAAGGATTCGAGACCTGTAACGGATGCTGGCCGTGGTGCTGGTGATGTTGGGGCTGCAGAAGATGATGACGAAGGTGATGATTATGATGACAAAGATCGTGATGCCCAACAGGCTGATGAACCAATGATGGGTTTCAAAAAGCTGGTCCTCAGGGACAATCACTGAACCACCCAAGAAAAACTCTAGGAGGTGCCCATGGAGGACCCCTGAGAGGACCGCAGCAGGGATCATCCTCACAGGATTTGGGGATGATCCTCACAGGCCAGGTTCTGGGGAGATCTGGGTAAGCACTTGTAATGAATAATCTTCCTGTAGCTCATCACGCCCAGTATAGGGTTTGCTGTGACATCCCCTCAGCCCCCCACACACTATAACCTTACAACACGCATTCCCTTTTCCAGATTCCTCTCACCCGTTTTAAGTATATACTTACTTGTGAATTGTATGTTAAATGCTGGTCTCCTCTAAAAACCTGTAAACTCTACAAGAGCAGAGATCAAGTTTGTCTTAAGCTGCACTATATTTTTAGCCTTTAGTGTGCCTTTTATCACACAGTAAATGCTCAATAAAGATTCACTGAATGGGGGCGCCTGGGTGGTTCAGTGGGTTGAGCCTCTGCCTTCAGCTCAGGTCCTGGGAGGTCCTGGAATCGAGCCCCGCATCGGGCTCTCTGCTCAGCAGGGAGTCTGCTTCCCTCTCTCTCTGCCACTTGTGATCTCTCTCGGTCAAATAAATAAATAAATAAAATCTTCAAAAAAAAAAAAAAAGACTCATTGAATGAATGAATGAATGAATGAGAAGGTGTTTGTTTGTCTTCAATGCATAGTGGGCTCCCTCCTGCTCTGGTCCCTTCTCCAAAGTGCCCCTGGGTTACTATGTGGAGTGTGTTAGCCTCCCTCAACCTTTCGTTACTGAGCATTTGTCTCTGACAGCCCAGGGCTCTGCCTCTGGAAACACAGAGAAAAAACAGGGCTTCTCCCTCTAGGATCATATAATCTAAAAGCTGGGAAGAAAAGACACATCTGGGGAGCACCTGGGTGGCTTAGTCAGCTAAGAGTCTGCCTTTGGTTTGGGTCATGATTCCGGGGCCCTGGGATCAAGCCTCGCATGGGCTCCCTGCTCAGCAGGGGGTCTGCTTCTCCATCTGACCCTTCTCCATCTTGTGCTCTCTTTCTCGCTCACTCTCTCAAATAAATAAATAAATAAATAAATAAATAAATAAAAGACACATCTGCAGATATTTTGTACAGCATATGATGGGTGTTTTGGAGATAGGAACAAAGTGCTCTGGGATCCCAGAGGAGGGAGGATCTGGGTCTACTGTGGGAGCCAGAGGAGGCTTCCAGAAGGATGTAGCATTTGAGCGCCAAGTTGAATGAGGAACAGGAGTTTGTTCAGTGGACGAGAGGACTAACAGCACTCCAGGGAGAGGGGAAGACATGACAAGCCAGTCTCGGCTTTGGAAACCGGAAGCAATTCTGTATTTCATAAAATGCAAGCTGGGAGGAAGAGTAGGTATGCTAGAGGTCAGGGGAGGAAGGCAAACAGGGGGTAGAAACTTAAAAGCCTTCAAAGCCTTGGGATACCACCCTGGAGGAGATGAGGGCGTCCTGGGTTGGGGGGAACTGGGGGTTTAATTAGGGAATGTCATATTCAGATTTATGTTTTAGGAAGATGAGGCTGGAAGTTGTATGGTTACTGAATAATAGCCCTTCCCTAAAAACCAGTGCCAAGGGCCTCTCTGGCTTGCCTTGCTTACATGAGGACCGATGTTTCACACTGGAGCTTGGCCTTAAATCTCTGCGCAAGGTTGAGTTCTCCCCAGCTGTGGATACACTGGCCATATGCAAACCCCAGTTCCCAAATACTTTTCTGGGTCCTTCAAAGGTTGGTGCATCAACCATGTAACACACACTCTGAAGAGCTGTTACCCAGTTCATCTGCTGTGCTTATTACCTTGACTGGAGCTCACCCACTACCATCATGTTCCCCACTCTGCCTGTGGGCTTCAGACTCTCCGGACCCAACAGCAGTGAAAATACCCCAAACCGGACCCCAGACCCATCCCAGGGCCAGCATCCACCATCCACCTGCTAAATGTAACTGAGCTGCCCCAGTCCTCATGTCCCACATGTCAACTACAGGGAATTTAACTTCTGCCTTAACTTGCAACAGGGGGTTCCAAGGACTACTGGAGCAGTCCACAAGCCACCGTGGTCCCCTCCCTGCTCTGCATGATGTTCAGAGCACCCGGAAGCTGCAACTCAGACGCTTCACTTAGAAATTGGCCCAGTTGAGCCCACCCAGTCAGGATCAGAGAGGAGATGCTAGTGATGGGTTGACAGATGGGAAGATAAGGCTGAAAATCTAAAGATGAGCCATGTGTATGGTAGGGTTGGCTTACCCTCCTCCCCTGGATGGTCTTCTTTAGCCAGTGATCCAGCATCCCCAGCCAGAGATGAAACACCTCCCATTCCAAATGAAATAGCACACATATCTAAAAATCAAAAACTGTTTTTCTACAATGGATGTAGCTAATAAGTCTGGATTTGAGTCCCCCCGACCCCATTTCCTATGTGCAACCTTGGGCAAGTGACTTCACCTCTCACGGTCGCAGTTTCTAATCTCCTCTAAAATGGCAGTAATAGTATTTATCTCATATTATTATTATGACAATGAATTACTATTTGTAATAGTGAGTATACATAAATGTTAAAGTGATCAGCTGTCTTAAAAATAAATCATTCTCTTCCATAAAATAGGGATCATCATTCTCATCTAATGGGTTTGTTGTAAGGATGAAAAGAGGGAATGTGTATGACACACATTGCAACAGCTCAAGAGAAGCTCATTCTTTCCCCTATGTGCTCCCACTTCATGGGACAGCTGGGAGCCAGATGAATGAGTTCTGAACTGACCATTGCATGGACAGGAAGCAGGATGGGTGGGAAGGAAGCTCCTGGGGACCTGGAAATGTGTCAGCCAAGAGAGTGTAGCTAGGACCATGGGTGAGGGCAGGTAGCGCCAAGGCTGCACGCTGCCCAGGAGCCTCACTTCTTCCCCTAATTGGAAGATCTTTGGGGCTGGATGATCTCCCTCCCGAAACATAACATCACAGAAATGACTGTCACCCAAATTTAGTCTCTCTCCACATTCCAGTTACCTGGGTCTATGATCCAAGATGGACCAATCAGAATCCTTCCCTGAGATTTTCCAGTTTACAGTTAAAGGGACAAGGGCCTCTCTTCTAGTTACAGAACTAACTGAAAGGCTTTTCATTCAAGGTTCTTGGCGGCTCTCCTCCTTGTTATTTGGAGAAAGTTTATCCGTAATAAGAAAAATGAGGACAACTGGTAGAAACACAGCCAAGAGATAAAGGATGGGAGGAGTGAAACAGACAAGGTAGAACGAAGGTGTGGAAAGCAGAGAGGGAGGAGAGAACCTTTTTGGGTTCCTAGATCCATTTATACCTGAAGCCAGATCCACCCCTAGACTTTCCAAATATGAGACTCAATAATTCTCTTTTTGCTTTACTTAGGTTAACTTTGTTCCTGACATGTTGCATGGAAAGAGCCTCCACTAATTTTGAAACAAAGAAAGAAATTAATTCTGCCTAGACTGTATGATTCCTTAGCAGTCTGGGGGAACAGTATTTGTGGCTAAACCGAGGTGGTTGACCAGGAAGGTGGCAGTTGGTACTTAAAGGTCACTGAGATGACAGCAAATCAGCTGACTTCAAAAAACTATTAACTAGATGTTGGGGCACCTGGGTGGCTCAGTGGGTTAAAGCCTCTGCCTTTGGCTCGGGTCATGATCCCAGGGTCCTGGGATTGAGTCCCACATCCGGCTCTCTGCTCAGCAGGGAGCCTGCTTCTCCCTCTCTCTGCTGCCTCTTGCCTGCTTGTGATCTCTGCCTGTCAAGTAAATAAATTAAAAAAAAAAATCTTAAAAAAAAAACAAAACTATTAACTAGATGTCAACTTTAGGGAAAAACTCAAGGAAAGTCAAAGGAGGCCTGACCTGCTCAACTATTCTTATCAGCTTTGATAGAGATTTCTAAGACTGCTTATCAAAATTGTAGATAATCCAAAATTAGATTATGTGGCTCGATTCCTGTGACAGAATCCAGATTCATGAGTGGTTGACAGCTACAGGGAGGGGCCCAGACATGCTGGATTAAGTCTGCGGAAGGCTAAGACCAAGTCAGGAGGAATCGTGTCATATTTTAGATTCAAGAACCAGTCACACCAGTACAGGGAGAGGAGGGATACACACCTTCCCAGGAGTTCACAGGCATGTTTACTGGCAAGAAGCTCAGCACGATCCCAGAGCACAGCACAGCTGCCAAAGCAGCCAACGCCAGACCCGGCTTAACACAAACACAGTGTTCGGGACAAGGAAGATAATCCTTCCTCATGTTCCATCCCTATCAGGGCACATCTGGAGTACAAAGTGCAAGGGGATGAGAAACAGCACCCTAGAAAGAATGGCTGAAGAAAGGGGGGGGCATTGGAGTGAGAAGAGACGCTAGAGTTGGTATTTCTCCACAAACACCTCAAGGGCTGACATGTGGCCAAGGGGGAGACCTTATTTGCTCATCTCCGAACAACCAAACTTGGACCCATGAGCGGAAGTTACACGGAAGGGAAATGTTGGCAAGAGGAAAGTACAACCAGCCCAGCTGTGCCTCAGGCTCTGCCAGTTTGGGAATGTTGTCAACCTAAAG
The DNA here is from genome assembly GCF_009829155.1 of Mustela erminea. Classification (NCBI taxonomy): domain Eukaryota; kingdom Metazoa; phylum Chordata; class Mammalia; order Carnivora; family Mustelidae; genus Mustela; species Mustela erminea. Next base: position 68,411,453 of record NC_045622.1, on the reverse strand, counting down.
GAAGCTCTCGATTCTTCTCTCCCCACCATTCCATGGCCAAGGCAGGGAAAGGCTGCTATCATGTTAGCTTTGAAGACATTCTACTGGCCACTCACTGTAACAGGAAAGGGCAGTGATGTGAGCCGTATTCACCTACATAGAGCATGGGAGGCTGTGGTGGGGCTGGGAGAGGCTGTGGTGGGGAAGCATGCTCATAGAAAAGTGACTACCTTTTGGTCACCCTCTATTTGTCTCTCCCCATCTTGTTTTAAAATTTAAAAAAAGGTTGGGGGGAGCACGCCTGCGTGGCTCAGTTGGGTAAGCGTCTACTCTCGATTTCAACTCAGGTCATGATCTCAGGGTCGTGAGATCGAGCCCCACATCAGGCTCTGTACAGGGCGTGGAGCCTGCTTAGGATTCTCTTTCTCCCTCTCCCTCTGCCTCTGCTTCTCCCTCCCTCTCCATTACCAAAAAAAAATATATAAAAAAAGGCAGATAACAGATAATAGATTTCTGGAATCCAGCCCTTTGTCTGGGGTGGGTCCAGCCAAGCTATGGTTTGTTTGTTTACTTTTCCAAGTGATTCTGATGTGTAGCTAGGTTTGGAAACCACACAAATAATCCCACCAAGTGGTAATTCCAGGGAAAGTCACTTGATAATTGGTGTCTAGGTGTGATGGGTCAAGAATCCTCTCTGCCCCCTTTTTCGTTCAATCAGAGCCAGTGTCTGAACCTGGAGCCCCTTCCCTTTGCTCTTTTGCTTGCTGTCCTTCAGCTCTTCACCTCTGAACCATCCCTGACCTGGCTTTCCAGCATGCGGATCACCTTCCTCCCAACAGTCTTCACCTGGGACCCAGCCATCTGCCTGTCCTCACCGCGCCACCCCCCAGGCAGTGCCCCCAAGGCACCGGGCATCCTTTCTCTCTGCTGCCACCACCTGGAGCTCCCTCCTTGCTGTTGATCCCCGTCTCTGGTCTCACTTCTCTAGCTGACAAACACTTTCTCTTCTTTCTCTTTCTCATATCTAAGTCTCTTAGAGAGAGATCTCACACGAGCATTCTTCATTGTTAGTCCCCCCCCCCCCCAAGAATGATGATTTAGTGCCTGTTATGTCCATAGACTGTTCTGGGTGCTAGAAATGGCAAATAAGAAAGACACAGTCCTTGTTCTCATAAAGTGCCTATTCCAGCATGAGGAGGTAGATGATACACAAGATAATTTCAGAGAGTGATTAAGGGCTATGATGAAAACAAAATCAGGCAAATGTAATGGGGAACATAAACAGGTGGTCAGAGAAGCCTCATTAAAGGGATAAAATCTGAGTTGAACTTAAAAGATGAGGGGCAAGCCACTCAAAGATGTGGGCATGACCATTCTTGTCATGGGGAAGCGTATGCACAAAGGCCCTGGGGTGGGAATGAGCTTGGTGTGTCTGTAAAATTCAAAGGGTAGTGTTGCAGCTGTGGGGAGAAAGAAAAGGAAAGAAAGGAAATGAAGTGAACCATGAGAGACTATGGACTCTGAAAAACAATCTGAGGGTTTTGAAGGGACGGGGGTGGGAGGTTGGGGTACCAGGTGGTGGGTATTATAGAGGGCACGGATTGCATGGAGCACGGGGTGTGGTGCAAAAATAATGAATACTGTTATGCTGGAAATTAAAAAATAATAATAATTTAAAAAAATGTATTATTATAAAAAAAAAAAAAGAAAGGAAATGAAGAAGGCTGAAGAGAAGGAGAAAGAGAGAAGGAGGAGGAGAGGACAGGAGGAGGATCATAAGAGCTTCCAAAGCACCTAGAATCACCACCCAGTTTTTATGACCTGCTCTGACTCTGCCCATCCACCCACACTCCTATCCCCCATGCAGGTTGGCTTGTGCTTGGAGCCCTTCTCTGCCGTCCTGAAGTCCAGGGATGCATATCTGCAAATACCTGAGCCACAACTGTAGATAGGGTTCAAGTTATTTCCCATGTGTCTTCCCGGCCTCAGCTAATCCCATAGATGTGTCTGACTTTTCCAGAACTTTTCATGGAAGTTTTGAATATTCTGTGAAAGTTAGAAGCCTTGACTATGTGGAGCTCCCAAGGACATCTGGTGATGTCACCTAACTCCTTACCCTTCCCAGCCTAGCCCCAACTCCAGCCCAGCCAAGGCACCCTATAAAAGTGGGAAATGTATACCAGCAAGAGCTGGCCAGCCATGCGGAAAGCATTCTATGACATGATAAGCTCCCTGATACTGTAGACATACATCTACAACGTCATCACATACACAACTGTACGCTGTCAGAGGAAGATAGAAGAAAGAACACCTTTGATAAATTGGGCCACTTGCCACTCCATTCAATGCACACACGTGCTTGAGTGTGCATGAGAGGAGACTCCCACCCCCTCACCCTTCACAGTGAGTATTTTGTACCCGTCACGTCAGTGGTTGGGGACAAGCAAAGCGTTTGTTTTACCTGTTACTCAGTTGGGGGAGCATTGGTCCCTTCCAGTGCTGGAAGGACAATTAGCAGCGCTGGACCTCTGCGAAATGTTGGTTTGCTTCCATTCCCCACTAACAGAACTGTCTGGAAGGGGACACAAGTAAGGCTACCTTGAGTCTAGTACCTGTGTAGTTTATGTACCATTTGAAAGGATTTTTAAGGAATAATTTTGACTTATGGGATCTTTGCTTTCCATAGTGCCTCTTGAACCTAACCCTGGGTCTCCTGTCTCCTCAAATTATTTCATTTTCCTTCTGAATATATACCCCAGGGAGCTTTTGTTTCTTCTCTTTTAGTTTATTTTCCCTCCTCCTCCTCCTCCCTTTCTTTTTTTTCCTCCTCCTCCTTCTTCTCTCTCTCATTGTCTTATTTTATCCACTTCCGCCTTCATTCCTTTCTTTCCTTATAGCTTCCTCCTTTACTGAGGGAGAAGGTGAGACAGAACAGGCCAGTCTGACATACCTTTTTCTTCTCATTATGAAACTTACCAATACCCCCCCAACACACACACACACACACACACACACACACACACACAGGAACTCTCCTTTCCCTATGGACTCATTTAGCAAGTATATCAACCTCACATGCTGTTGAGAAGACCGTCTAGATACCTTTCACTGGGTGAGAGGCCTTAAAATACTGTGTTTTTATATGACTGTGCCTTAAAACATGTGGCAGAGATAGCTAATTGTGCCTTTATTTTTTTTTTTTAAAGATTTTTATTTATTTATTTATTTGACAGAGAGAGAGAGAGAGAGATCACAAGTAGGCTGAGAGGCAGGCAGAGAGAGAGAAGGAAGCAGGCTCCCGCTGAGCAGAGAGCCTCATGTGGGGCTCGATCCCAGGACCCTGAGATCATGACCTGAGCCGAAGGCAGTGGCTTAATCCACTGAGCCACCCAGGCGCCCCCTAATTGTGCCTTTAAATCCATTTTCACCTTCATCCTTTTGGAAAACAACAACGAGTCCTTTCCCCATGTTTTGACTGGGCATTTGGCTTCCCAGCTAAATGTTCTATTTCCCAGGCTCCCTTGCAGCTAGATGTGGTGAAGTCACTAAATTCTTAGCAGTGGAGTGTGTTTGGAAGTGCTGGGCACCATTCTGGGTCACGTGATTCAAAAGAAAGCTGCCAGCTGACCAGAACCCAGATGTGTTGGTAGTGACACGGCTGTAACCAGCAGCAATAAGCTCAAGGCAGGTGAAATTCAGTGTATTTGTTAACAAGTATCTGGTAGACGTAAGTGTAAAAGAAGTAAAATTAATCTTAGCCCTATGTTTTGTTTAACCTAATATATATAATTATCACCTCAATACATAATCAACATAAAAAGTTATTGGAGAAGTTTATTTTTCTTTCATCCTAATTTTTCAACAACCAGTATGTACTTGACACAGCACATCTCAATGTGGACTAGCTACATTTCAGGTGCTGTCACTCGTGGCCACCTACGGGACAGCAGAGTGCTAGGGGTTTGGCCGAGCCACACAACAGAAGGAATCTGGTCTCCTGGCTGACCCTGTGGAGCAAAGCTGTCCATCATCTGAGACTTCCCATTTACCTCTTATTTAAAACACTGTATTTTGGGGTCTCTTTGGAACACGAGCTTAACCTGTATCTCAACTAATATAACTTGGTAAGGGGTTTTCCTCCCCCACAAAAATTTATATTGACCTACATCTGACACTGTGTAACAAGCAAATGGAGAGGAATGGTGAAAAGTTCTTGCTATGTTAGCCCATGTTGGTGGACATATCGGCAGTTATACCCTATTGTTCCAGCTGAGTCAGTCGGCAGCAATGGAATGACAACTTCACCGTGCGTGGGGATACCCAAGTTCTAACCTTGACAAATGTCTATTTGATATGCTTTCATTTTTGGTTAAGTTTTAATTTTTTTTTTTGTATTTCATGAAACTCTTAATTTTTATCAATCTGAACTAAATAGTTATTAAAGGGGGGAAGTTTAAAAAATTAAGTAACGTGATTTAAAAAGAGGGGGATGGTAGCAGAAAAAAGGAGAGGTGGGGGGCGACTTACAGGGAATTACAATTTCATCAGCAGTACTTAATTTTTAAAAACCCCACTAGAGCAGAAATAGTTTACTTAAAAGTCCTTATCCAGTTTAAATTTCTCAGATTCTCCATATGTACTTTCCAAATACATCATTGGGTAGGCATGGTGGTATACATCTGCATGTAAAAATAAACCAACCATCAAATTAGGGTTTTTTCCCTATCCAATTTGTTTCTGGTTCCCCACAAACAAAAGGACTTGGCTATAGATTGACAAGGTTGTTCATGTTCCTAAATTAATTCTCTGTTTTATGAGGAAATGCAATCCTGAAGTCTATAGAAAGAAAAAAAGCAAATGTAAATAAGGAGCCATCACTTTATACTTTGTATCCCAAGATATGTCAGTTATTATCTTGAAATGTTGCTCCTTCCCTTCAATGAAGACTCACCATCCAGAAGCCCGAGGGTAGCTAGAGTGAATTCATTTTATTCCCCCTTCATTTTACTGTGTCAATATAGAAGGCTGGTTAAGAACATATGTTTAGGAGTCAAACATCCCTTAGTTTGTATCCTGACTCTACTGATTATTAGCTGTGTGATCATGGGCAAGTTACTAAACCTCTCTGAGAGTTGGTCATCACATCTGTAAAATAAGAACAATAAATTACCTCAAAGTAATGGAAAGAATAAATCAGGTGAGTAGGAAGTACTTAACACAATGTCTCATCCAGTGTCTCCGCCAAGTATTTTTCTATTTCCAAAATAATCATCTTATTATATATATATATATATTTTGAGCACTTACTCTATGACAGCTTCCCCCCACCACCACAAAAAGATTATGTCTGACTCTCCCAGCGATGCTGTAAGGAGTGGGGGAGCTCTCTCATTTTACAGCTGGAGAAATTATGGCTCAGAGAGGTGAAGTGGCCTGCCTGAGGTCACACAGTGAATATACGACTGAGCAGAAGTTGAAACAGACCCAGTCAACATCAAAGCCTAAGCTCTTTCTACCAGACTGAGATGGGGCTCTCCGGGACACCCACTCCTATGGCATTGTGTGCCCCAGGGTGGGATAAAGAAAGAGAAAGCCAGGCAGCTTTGGAGGTCTCCAGACCTCCCTGTTTAGAATAAATCCTGCAATTGTGCTTGAAGTTGGACAAGCTTTTGAAACCGCAACTGGACATTCTTTTCCCATCAAGTTCCTTGAAATTTCCCTTTAAAGAGCATCTAGGAAAAGCCACTCTCATTAGCCAGGGTCTGGCTTTATTTTCCTCATAAACAGACCTTTCGTTAGACAAAAGAGCCTCTTTTATTTTCAATCAATTCTTGAACATTTCAGCTGATTTTCTTCTATTTGGCTTGAAATTGTGATCTGGGAATGGCTGGTCCTGCAAATTGTCCTCCTATATGGGAAGCCCCTTGAGGATCCTCAACTTGTTATTTTTAATCACTGTAATCTCCTTGTCAAAGGAGGCCATGGTCAGAAACAGAGCAGGCCTTTCAGAGCTTTCTAAAGCACAGTTATTGCCAAGGGAGGGGGGATAGGGGGAAGAGGGAGGGAGAGTAGAGAGAAGTGGTGGGAGAGAGAAGCAAGTCGATATAGTACTAACAACTTAGAAAAGCCTGAATAATAATCTCCATTGGATCCTGGCTGTTGAGAAGAAATCTCATGTCATCTCTCTCTCTCTCTCTCTCTCTCTCTATATATATATATATATATATATTTAAACACAGTGCCCATTTTAATCCAGTGTAGAATACCTAAAGGAGATCCTGGGTGGGGGGCATGGAGAGCAGAAGCTATTCAGGGACGAACAGGAATTCTGGAGACAAAGATTTCAGGCAGGAAAACAAGCCATTGATTCCAAGGCTTGTGAGGGGCTCTAACTCAAGAAAAAGTAAAAAAGCAACCAGAACACCAGAGGAATGTTAACTCCCACGGCCCTGAGTCAATACCCTGAACAGAATGCATTCGATTTACTTTTAACATAATTATTCTAAGAAAGTATAAGCCAACAGAAAATGTCACAAACTAACTAGGCGAGCGCCCTTTTCCTCCTAACTTTGAGTGGCGGAATCAGGTTTGCTAATCTCGGGGTATTTGCTCAGAAGGCCCCAGCATGGTTCCTGCAACATCTTCCTTTCAAGATCCCTCAGGCACCAGAAGGGAGAAAAGGAGACTGCAGGCCAATAGCCCTAGTGAGGAGTCACAGTCCAAAAGGCTAATGTTTAGGCTGGAAAAACCTGTCGGTGGAAGTCTGGTGCCCCCCACACCCAGTCCGGGTTCTCACCTCCAGGTCATGGAGATTCTGCCAATTATGAGAATACCAGGGGCCTCTACTCCCCAAGGTTAGGGTACCAGCCGCCCATGCTCAGCCCAACAGGGAGGATTTGTGTGGGAAGAAATGCCTGGTAGGACAGGGGCATGGGCCCCTCGACTTGCCTAAATCACCTAAAAATATCCTCTTGGGCTTATACTAAGAACAGTCTTGGGCTAATACGAAAAAGTCACTCGTTCATTCATCCCATTAATTCATGAGGACCCAGATAGCCACCATTCATTTGTAGATTGGACTAAGCAGTGCTGAGAACACCTACTTTTAGTTACATACACACACACCCAAATCAGATCTGACTAGGCACATCCCTCTGTTATTAAACCAAAAAGGTTTAATCCAACTCAAGCAAACATGTCCTGGGCACCTCGGGCGACTCAACTCTGTCATCTCATTTACTCCTTATAACCACCAGAGCGGTTGGGTAAATAGCTACGTCCACTGCTGGGAAATCAGTTCAGAGAAATTAAAGGACTTGCGCAAGGTCACACAGCTACTAAAGCCGAGTCCGTCTGACTCCAAAACTGCCTCTTTCCCTGCCACGTGGAGCTTGGGCGGGTTCCCCAGGGAAACCAGGTCCTGGGTTTTTGGTGAGGCCTCAAGAGGCCAAGGGGAGTACTCCCGCCTCCCTCTGGTCCACGGAGAGGACTGGCTGTCTCCCAGCTCCTCGGAAAGGCTGAGGCCGCACCCGCAAGCCCCGCTACCCCGCGGGCTCCCTTCCCGGGTTGAGCCGGGGGCTCCTTCTGCGCGCAGTACCGAGGGTCCCGCTGGCCTGTGCGCGGGGGTCAGAGGGGCTCGCCAGGCGCTGAGCGCTGCTGTGTGCGGGGGGCGCCCGGACGCCGCTCTGGGAAGCTCCAGGTGGACAAAGTCTGGGACACGATCCCGGGGACATGATCGAGGGAACCGGGAGGAGCGTTCAGAGAAGGGTAGCGGCTGCTTACGGTGGCCTGTGCGGCGGGTGCGCCCGCTGACAGTGGCCCAAACTTTCTCCAGGGCTCTCCACCGCTTCCTGCCGCAGAGCTCTGGGAACCCGGAAGGCGGGGATGCAACGGCGGCGGCCTGGAGCCCACCAGCTGCCCCCAAGACCCGCTCTTACCCGCGAGGCGCCAGGGCAGCCTTACGAAGAGGCGAGGGGCGCGGGGGACAAGCAGCCCGTCACTCCCCGCCCGCGGGGCCCCAGGTGAAACCGGGCAGCCTTCCTTCCCTGCCCCAGGTCCTGTCACCCAACTGGAGAACGGCGGCTGCTGCGCGGGGAAAAGATGTCTAGGGGAGATGCTGGGCTGCGGAGAGAGGTGGTGGACGGTGGGGATGGAGTCAGGGGGCCTTAGGTCTGCGCGGTTCGAGCGGCTCTCCTGCCCAGGAGGCGCTCACCTGCCTGGACATCCCCTCCCCGCGCCCCTGAAAGCCCGCGCTCGGCGGAGGAGTGTAGGCGCGACATCCCCCCAGCAGCAGAACCTCGGGGTGGCTGGAGCCAGGATCCTCCGGCCTCCAGGGAGCAGGTTTCGGGAATTTGGGCTTTCCTTTCCGTCTTCACGGGGTTTCCCTTCCTATTCCGAACCCTCACATAGCTCCTTGGAGGCCGATTCCATCGGGAGCCTGTCCTAGAAATCCAGACTCTTCTCCCTCGCCTGGAAAATAATTTGGAGTTCTTTCCGAGGGCCCTTCCCAAAGCTTCAGACTCTTCCTCCTCTCCTCCCCGTGCCCCGGGACCAGTCAAGGGAGAAGCTTAAGTCCCTTTCCCTGAAGTCGTCTGTCCAAGGAAGCTGGAGTGACCGTCCCGGGGGCTGGTCTCAGAGAAGCTGGTATCCTCCCCTTCAGGGATGGGAGAGAGGGAAGTCTGTCCCCCCACCTGGTCTGGGACCCGACAGAGAGAAACCAAGGTTCCCTCCACTCCAGAGGCGGATCCGGAGGAAGACGGGTTTCCACTGCTCTCCGGGAGCGGGCTAGGGGGCGGGAGGGAGGGGGGAAGCCAGGTTGCCTCCCAGCCAGGCCGGCGTGGCGCGTAGCTCGGCTGCAGCCCACGCCCGGGGACCGCGCTTACGAACTGGGGCTGCACCGCCTGGCTACGGCCCCCGCGACGGCCCCGGACGCTGGCTCGGGAGCCGCGCAGGGTTCGCGGCGACACGGGCTGAGGGCAGCCAGGACAGAGGGCCCCTGCTGGGCTCCGCCGGCAGCGTGCGCCCGGGGACCGTGCGCCCTCCTCCGGCACCGCGCGGTCGGCGCCCTTCCGGGGGCCGGGGTCCGCGCCCCTGGCGCCACGCCGGGCCACTTACCTCGGTAGCTGGTTCCCGGCTTATAGAAGTCGGGGTCGCCCTCCACGCGGAGGCTGAACTCGGTGTAGCCCTCGCGCCGCGTGCCCTGGGCGCGCAGGATGCGGCTGCAGTAGCCCTCCGACTTGGGCACTTTGTCCAGGGTCTCGTCGGAGAAGGCCAGCGCCGCGGCCAGGGGCAGCGCCAGGGCCAGCAGCGCTGGACTCCGACTTAGCCTCAGGGGTGCTGGGGCCAGCCTCATCCTCGCGGGCGCTCAACTTTGTGCGGCTGCCGCCGGCCCTCGCCACGCGACGCCTGCCCGAGGGTCCCCGTAGAAGCGAGACCCGGCGGAGCCCGGGCGAGGAGCGGGAGCTCGGAGCCGGCGCTGGCAACCGGGAGACCGTGCCGGTCTCGCCTTGGCGGCTGCGGAGCTGCGCCGCGCTGCGCTGCGCTGAGCTGAGCTGAGCTGAGCTCCCGAGCCGCTCGAGGAAGGGAGGGCGGCGGCGTAGGGGGAGGAGGGCGGGCTGATCTTGCTCAGATCCCCGAGCGCAGCGCTGTTTTGTTTCCGAGCGGGCGATTAGCGGCGCGGCCGTGTTTGTTTTGCGACGCCGAATTCCCAGGGTCTGGCGAGGAAATCATAAGGCACGGGGACGCGACGGGTTCTGTCCCACCACCAAGGAGGTTGAGGTCCCCACCCCAGCTACAGCTTTGCACCCTGCGCGGTAGAGTGCTCCACGGAGGGAAAGACTGAAAACTAACTTTTGTTGCACACCTACTTTGCGCCTACCAGTATGCTGGGTGCTTGGCGAAGGGTATCTGCTCCACTCTCCACTCTCCCTGCGCACAGCAAACAGGACCGCACTTTCACTCGTTTTACAGATGAGCAGACTGAGGCCTGCTGCTATGAACAGTTAAGTGAGGGTCGGATGCCATGACTGTTGGACTCTATTGCTCTTTTGGAGCAGGTCAGGCTGGAGGATGAGAAAGGAGCCGAATGACTCACCCAGCTGCGCCCAGTAGGCACAGCGCCTACGGCCTGAAATATTTTTGGAGACTCCTGAAAATATTTTCTTTAAAATCAGAAGAAGAAAAAACCATTTAGGTCTAATAAAATGTTATCCTATATAACGTTAATGTATTTCTACTTATACCTAGACAGTCATAAAATAGAATGTTTACTATTGTTTTATGAAGGAAAGAGACCCCCCCCCAAAGACCCCAAAGACAGAAGTGTCCAAGGCCCGGGTAAGTCCTCATGTAGCCCTAAAAAGGAGTTTCGAAAGGTTCAAAGAAAAGTCTGTGTTTTCTTGGCTTAGAGTTTGGTTCAGGTTCTCCGTCCCCAGGAACCGATGTTTAGAGAGGAACCGAGCCTGAGGCATCAATCCGAAAGCCAGACGGGGAAAGGCCCAGGTGAAGGAATCGCTCCCAGCGTTTCCCTGGAGACAAACCTGAAGCAAACTTTATTCCCCTCACCTACTGTGAGGCCTTGGCGATTTATTTGGTCTGGAGGGACCTCCAGGCTAATAACGCCCTTCCTCTAGGCGGTGCTACAGTTCCAGGAAATGACCCAGATAAAACACTAGGGTTAGCCTCCAGGGCTCCCCGTCTCCATCCCCATGGGTAGTTCTGGGCTGGTTCTGGGTACTACAGCAGGGAAGACCAGGCCCACTGGGGAGATGCCTTAAGGCCCGTGCCTCCCCTCAGTGTGCACAAGCAACCCTCTCCAGGTGGTTTCACGAGTTTTAGTGACCCCCTTTTCCTCCCCCTGGGTCATCAACACATCTTAAGGGCCTACATTTATAAAGCAATCTCCTTTGTTTTCCTGGTCAGGTTTTTCCTTTTGACGTCACTAACAAATAGCTCGGAAGAGCTGTCTGCATGGGAGATCTCCATTCATCCACACTGGCTCACTTAACTTTTCAATCTGTGTCCTGGGACTCCCTCTGAGACTGTTAACTGGGCACCCTCTCGGAAGTCACCCGCAAGTGTCTCCTTACTGAAGCCAGTTCTGCTCTTTTCTCAGTCCTGACCTTCCTTGACCTTCAGCAGCTCCTGATCCAGCTGACCAGCCCTCCTTTATAGAGGTGACACTCGGATTCACGTCTATGTCCCGAGTGAATTTTCTCCTGTGTCACCGGCTGAGCTGATGCTAGATTCCGTAGTGCACAGTCCCAGTCATGCAGATGCTTCTGTTGAGTGCAGATTTGGCCCAGTCTGTGCTGAGCAGCGGGCACCACAGGGAAAAAAAAAATTCATTCATTCATTCATTCATTCGTTCGTTCATTCATTTATGTTGAGGGCCCTCCATGTGCTCAGCGCCAGGACGCAAGATAGACTTATTACTTGTCTTCATGGATCTTACAATTCAGTGAGAAAAGGAAACACTAAGTACATAGTTACCGAATCTTTTCAAGTTATACTTGTGATATATGCTACAAACTAAAATAAGTACTGTGTGAGATTTTATCTCAGAGGACAGCAGTGAGTTTACAGGGATGCATAAAATGTGGCTTCTGCCTTTACAGATCTTACTCTATGTCCAAGAACCCCAAAACATGTTCTTTTCATCTAAATCAACGTATTCAAATCTAACATGGATCTGGGCAAGGACGGAGTGGGCAGGCATGGAAGAGTTAATTTTTTATTAAACGTTGACAGGAAAACCATGTCAAGAAGGAGGTCCATTTCCCCTCCTGCCTCGTTTCCCAAATTAGGAACCTATAAATTCTCTTGTCTAGGTGCCACAGCTAGTAAGGGGAAAAGATGCAAGATTTAAAATAGGCCTCACCGAGCACCAGAATGGGGTCCTTCCCACTATGCAGTGCTGACCTCGTCATCTGGGCTATGACAGCAGGCTCTAAGTGGCCCAACTGCCACTCTCCAGGCTAGATTTCCCAACCCAGCTCTGCTGCTACGTCAGACCTCTGTTCTCTCCCCACACCTCCAATCCATCACCAAGTTTCACCTTCTAACTACCTCTTGAACCTGTCCATTTCTCTCCCTCTCCTCCGCCACCACACCAGTCAGGTGTCACCATCTCTCAGCCTCCTAATTGGGCTGCCCATGTCCACTCTTGTTTCCTTTTCAATATGCCTTCTGCACAGAAGTCTAAATGATCCTTTTTTAAAATGCAGATTTGAATGTTAATCCCAAGGTTAAAATCCATTTCAATGGCTTTCTGGGGCTCTCAGAAGAAAGAAAGAACCTTCAGCATGGCCTCCAATGCCCTCCGGAATCCTCTCGGTCCGTGCACCCCTTCTGTCGCAGGCTCCAGTCACCAGGGCTCCCAGGTGCTCTGAGCGTGCGCCTGTGCTGTTCTCTCCTCCTGGCGCCCCACGCTTGAGTCTCTCCTACCTGCCACCATCCCCAGCCAACTCCTGAGCCTCTCTCAGATCTCTGTGCAAAACTGCTTCTTCAGAGGAGTCCTTCCTGATTGCCTATTTATATGCTCCTCTTTATATGCTCTCCTGGAATCGGATATATTTTCTCTTAATATTCTCAAGATTTAAAATTCCATATTCATTTTTAGGTTTGATTTTTACATTGTGCACTTATTCCACATCTGTCTCCATCACTAGATTCTAAGCTCTGTAAGGGTAGGGATTGCATCTGTGGTTCAACACCCTATTCTCCACGCACATCATGTTCTAGGAATAAAAAGTCTTTCACAGCCCAAGTTCTTCAAGTGACCTTCAACGCTCTCCATGATTTGGATATAGATCCCAGACTAAGCTCTCAGAGCGCCAGCTGGGTTCCCTGTGTCCCCCACTTTCAGTCCTACCTTAACATCTTTGCCAGTAGCTTCCCGTCACCTAGAATACCTTCCCCTCCTACAACCCAGTTATATTCTCTCTTCCTTGGAATGAGATCCTGCATTCTCTCCTCTGGACTTCAGTAGAACTTAAAAGGAGAAAGTTTTGTATTTTGACTGTTGCGTTCTCGTGGATCGTCATGAACTGTTTCGTGTGTCTGAGTCTCATCTCTTAGCTATGAATCCACTTTACTTTCTATGTAATTTCCTGTTCAGATGTTTTGTTCTGCTGTAAAATACACTGGACTTCAAGAAATCTCTTTCCAGTTTTGTAGCCTAAGGCAGAGCTGATGTTAGTTGCTAGGGTGTTGCTAGGGAAAGTCATTTAGCCTGGGCAGATAATTAACTTTATCAGTGTGTGTGGGTAAGTCACAGAAAAGAAGAGCTGAGGGCCCTACTTATCCAAGACCCCCCAAAAAAGGGGAAAAAAAATTCCTTTGATTGGTAAGAGGTGAGATCAGCCTTTTTTTTTTTTTTCCTTTGAGAAGGGAAAAAGGAGTTTCTAGATAGTGTTTTTCAGAGTATGTCCACTGAAGCACCAGCAGTAGATGTTTGCCTCAAAAGCTGATTCCAAAATCCTACCCCAGACCTATGGAATCTGCACTTTGAACAAATTCAAGCCAGAGTTTAGGAAACCACTGCCTCAGACTTGAAATGCAGGGGTTCTAATCTGGCTTTCCCACATTTGGCTATGCAAAGTTGAGTGCTCTTGGCATCACAGGACCAGTTTAAACTATTTTCAATGTACAAAATTGAAAACAGTAACACCCATTTTGCCTTCCTCCTGGGGTTTTGAGAAATACATGGGTAACTGTGGTTGTAATTTGTAAACCTCAAAATGACTTAATGCAAAAATTAGTATTGTTACTCTCATTAATTTAGAACAAGAATCGGGAAATACCTATGCTTCTTGAACTCCTAGAGTTATCCTCAGAGGCTTCCATGGAAAGGGGTTTCTAGAAAAAGAAAGCAGGTAGATAATAACAGAAGCTGAATCACTGTGAAAAATCTATTTGTAACCTTTCATGCGGAAAAGCTGTCTACCGGTGAGCCAATATGTTTCGGGACTAAGTTATGGAAGATGAATACAAGAAGGAAAATTTTTAGGGGTGCCTGGGGGGTTTAGTTGGTTAAGAGGCCAACTCTTGATTTGGCTCAGGTCTTGATCTCACAGTGGTGAGACAAGTGAGTGTTGGACTCTCAGCTCAGCAAGGAGTCTGCTTCTCTCCCTCCCTCTCTCTTTGCCCCCCCCCACTTGTGCGCTGACTCTCTCTCATTCTCTCTCCTAAATAAATAAATAAATCTTTAAAAAAGAAGGAAATTTTTTTTAAATTATAAAAGAAAAATCAAATGGGGCACCTGGGCAACTCAGTCAATAGAGCATGTGACTCACAATCTCAGGGTTGTAAGTTTAAGCCCCATGTTGGGTGCAGAACTTACTTTAAAAAAAAAAAAAAAGATCAATTAACTGAAGAGATATTTACCCAGCACCTGCTGTGTTCCCAGGCATCAGCCATATCATATGGAACGACCCTACCTTTGGAATTCTGAAGCTGATTGGGTCCATATCACAATTCCACCCAAATTGTGAGGTCTCTGTTCACCTGATCTCTCCAGTCCTTTGACCTCCACTCAGTTTTGCCCTTCCTTGAGCATTTCTCTACCTCTTTCCCACTGCTGCATCCAAAGAGGCATTCTAAAGTCCCTCTAACTTTAAAGCATCCAGGCTACACTTCTTCATCCTCCCCCTCGTCCTACCTCCATCATCTATAGCCTCCAGGTCATTCTCCTGCAGCCACAGGAAACTCTGCCACTGGCCAGCAGCTTCCTGCCCACCCTAACACTTGCTATAGTCTTGGGAGACTAAAAAGTCTGAGTGCTACACCGCCATCTGTCTATCCTCTTTTAGTCCGACAAGCGTGGCTCCCTCCATGTCAGCAGCCATCAGTGACAGAAACCTCCCTTTGGAGATCTGGATTCCCAGCAGCCCTCCATCATTCCACTTGTAGCTTTCCCACGTCCTCACCCCCTTGACCCTCCCGTGTCACTGAGACTTACTATTGCTTACTCACTTCTGACTTTCCCAGCCCATCTTGTTGTCAACTCCTTTCCCATCCCGTCTGGACACCATGCTTAAGCATTTTTTTTTAAGATTTTATTTATTTATCAGAGAGAGAGAGGGGGAGAGAGCGAGCACAGGCAGACAGAATGGCAGGCAGAGGCAGAGGGAGAAGCAGGCTCCCTGCTGAGCAAGGAGCCCGATGTGGGACTCGATCCCAGGACATTGGGATCATGACCTGAGCCGAAGGCAGCTGCTTAACCAACTGAGCCACCCAGGCGTCCCCATGCTTAAGCATTTTAACCGCATCCTCACCAAGGCTCTTCATGACGTCATCTCTTTTACTTCTCTGGCTAACATCGCCAACTAACCCCCAACCCTAGATCAACTAAGCAGAACCATCGCGCTATCTCAGACTTCAGAGTTCTGCTGCATTAAGCCTGATAACCCCACCAATTGCCTTACTACAAACCCCTGAATTCTGTTCTTAAACGTTTTTTTAAATTTCTTCCTAGCCAG
Source organism: Mustela erminea (assembly GCF_009829155.1). Taxonomy (NCBI): domain Eukaryota; kingdom Metazoa; phylum Chordata; class Mammalia; order Carnivora; family Mustelidae; genus Mustela; species Mustela erminea. Next base: position 68,395,995 of record NC_045622.1, on the reverse strand, counting down.
TTTCCTCTCCCATTCTTCCCAATACCTTACGTCTCTCTTCTACTCCTTACCACCTGCTCAGGCCTGCTCAATCACCCTTGATATTCTCACTTTTTGATAGGAAGGAGGGGATAACCCGGTCTCTTATTCTAACCCCCAAACAGAAGACAAAACTTCCTTCGACCTCTGTCTGCTCTATCATCGGCACCAAATCGGCAAAACCCAAGTTCCTCTCTTGCCTCAAAGGCAGAAGGGTTTGATTCTTTGATTCTTCCAAGGCTGATTCCCCTACCTGTGGTCTTGTCCTCAATTCCCTCCTGCCTTCTGCACAACGCTAATCTGGTTGTGAACCTCTCTGCCTCTTGGACTTCAGTTTCCCTTCCTGTTCGTGTCTACAGCCTGCAGGCATGCGTGAGTGGGTGAGTCTCTCCCCATCCTGAGATGGGATTGGGAATGAGGAGGGAGGCGGCACCAGGTGTCACTGGACATCTCACCCGTCTTCTCTCCCTCTCCAGCAGTTCTCTTACTGGGCTTCAGAGCCAGGATTGTTGAAGCAAATGCACCCCCACCCCACCCCCTGCCTGCTCTACTGCCACTCCCTCCGTTTTATTCATTTTCACATGTGATGCAGTTTGGGATCAGCTCATATCTCTTAACGACTGTTCCAACAGAGGTCACCTAAGACCTCCAACTTGCTGTAGTCATTGTCTGAGTTCCGCTAGACACAAGTCATCAGGTAGACCCCTGTCATTGCAGAGCTGAATGGGAACGCACCACTAAAAGAAGTTAAAGGGAATTGCACAGTGTGAATAGGTCCAAGGCAAAGACCTAAGGTGTAGACCTGGTCCCAACCTGGAGACCTCTCAGCCTCCCTGCTTTGGATTTATGGATAAGAGAGAGCATTGCGTCTGAATGCAATGCAGCATGCGAGGTGCAGCTGTGGGTAGCACCCAAGAACAAGCCCTTGCAAATCCAGCCATGGGACCCAGACTCAGCCCACACTCCCCCTGGGGCTTTCTTGCTCTGAATCCGGTCACCGCCACCAGGCAAAACCACTTCCTTGAAGTTTCGGAACTTCGTAGCTTAGACCACATGACCATAGCACACTACTGCCACCTGGTGATACAGAACAGAACATGCAGCGATATTAAATAACACTTGAGCTCATAAGGTCACCTCCAAGGGCTTATTTTAGATTGTTTGTTTTTTGTAATAGAGTCATTGGGTTTTCCACTGTGTTTAGAATAATGGGTCTGCATGAAGTAGATGTTTGGCGAATTTTTGGTGAAATTTAATCCTTTCATTCAACAAACATTTATTGATCAACCAGGAGGAAGGTAGTATAAACATAGAACATAATTCCTGCCTTCAAGAAGCTGCGGAGACAGACAAAGCAGATATTTGTAAAACAAAGAATCATATATACTATTAGTGAGCCCCCAGAGAAGGGAGTGACTAATTCTGATTGGGGTGAGGGCCCAGGAAAATGCGACATTTGAAAAGGCACTCGACGCCCTCTTGCAAGACAAATGAAAAGTTACTGATTGCACAAGAGACTAGGAGTTCTAGGCAAAGGGAATGGCTAGTGCAAAGCAGAGGTGTGTGAAGAGGCAGGATGTGTCCTTGGGGTAATAGAGCGACCTTTTCAGTGGCACTGTGTGACAGTGGGTTGTCAGTGAGCGTGTGGGGCATGGACATGTAGAAGCTCAGAGGCTTCAACAGCGGTCCGTAGGAGGGCCACAGGCTGAGGCTGGAGAAAGGATGACATGAAGGGTTCTTTAGGGTGAAGAGGACAGAGCGCATGGTGATGTGTAGGAGGAGAGAAGGGAGCTGGAGAGCTCTGTGGGTTCTTCCCTGATCCACGGAGCGGTGGGGGGCGGGGGGGGCGGTGTCATGGTGGTAGAATGACCGGAGATAATGGATTCAAGAAGAGAAGCCACAGCGTGTGTGGGAATGGGGGAGAGTAGATTATATGTATGCACCTGTGGTTATGTCCCATCTTAGGGGTCTTTCAAAGGTCTGTCTTTGACAGTGGACTGTCCAAGGTTATAGGTCTCCAGCTCCAAAGCTGGGTGGGACTTGGGGACAGAGACCCGGAAGCTAGTATGATCTTGTGCCCCAACCCTCCCTTTAAGATACGCTCAAAGCTTAGGTGTCCTCTGTTGCTTCCTCTCTGCTTTGTGCTCTGATTTCCAAATAAAGAGACCAATTTGATAAATGTGCCATTGCTAGAATGCTAATGGAAAAAAGAATAATCCTCTGTGTCCCCTACCCGGCTCACCAGGTGACATACATGGCAGTCACAGCTGTGTTCAAGAATGAGCCCAAGAGGTAGGATGTTAGACGGCGTCACCTGCAAGGTGTGTATCTGTGGCCTTGGGGAACTGCCAGAGCTTGTTGGCTGTTAGCTCCTCTGCTCACACCCAGGGCTGGAAGGAAGCACTGAGAGAGGAAAACGGACCCACATCCTTTCAGCTTGATGCCATGAAGAAACAGAGGGAGGGAAGGAGACACATTAAAAAGAGGAGGAGGTCAAGGGAGAACATAGAAATGGCCAGAATGTGTATTTAGTACGAAAAAGCATACATAGGAGAAACGAAGAAAGGGCAGAGGAAAAGATGCTTCTCTCTCTTCCTATTACCATAATGAAGTGTCTATGTGCTGCAAACAAACAAAAGCCTTCTTTGCCTTCCAATTAACTGCGGCCCAAGTTTTGCACCTCTCCCAATCCGGAACATACCATTGCTGAGGTGTCAAGTTTATGGATTGGATGGAGGCTTAACTAAGCTGCCTCCCACTGTTACCTCAAATACATACCAAAAGGGCAAGGACCTGGGGGAAAAATGTCCCCAGAACACTGTTCAGTCCCAAACTCATTTCTCTTGGAAAATTGAAACCAAATTTATGGGACTGAGGGTTAAGAGAGAGAGAGAGTAAGAATAAAGCACATTTTATTCATTCGTTAAATAGTGATGACCTTGACAATGCTGGGCCCTTTATTGTGTCTCGGAAGGAGGGCAGGGCCTGCCTCCTGCCTACAAGGGCTTGCTATAATCAGAGTGCATGGCCCCAGGCAGGCCTACTTCTCATACAGGGACTCATCTAATCCTCACGACAACCTATTTTTATAACCCCCATTTTGCAGATGAGCAGAGTGAGGCATGAGGAGGTTAGCAGACTGGCTTGCCCAAGATCACCGTCTATTTGAGAGCCCATGCAGATCTGTAAGAGACATTTCAGTGGCAGCTAAAGACCAAGACAAATGGTCTCTGTGTTTCCTGCGAAGTCCCTAGAGGGAAAAATCCCCATAGGTTGGTGTGGTCCAAAGAATTTCTCGAGAGCAGTGGGGCCTGCTGGAGGGGTAGGATTTGGAGAGTTGAGGGGGGAGAGGCACCCTCAGTAGCACGGACTACAGGGGCAAGTGGCAGAGGGGTGAGGGGCCTCTTGGTCTGGAGCAGAAGGCCTGTGGCAGGGAATCACGAGGGAAGCTGTCAGGACAGAGACGGTTGTGATGAGCCTGCGGCACTGGGAGTTCCTCTTGCGAAGATTTAAATGTGAAATGAGCTTTAGTTCTCGGCCCAGTGCACTTTAATGCTGTGATACAGAAGCCAGAATTCAGAGAGCATTCATTCATCAGGCTCCATTAACTCATTAAACTTACATTTCACTTTTGTCTCTGTTCCTTTGCTCTCCTTAACACATCCTGGCATCTCTGATGCTGACCTTTTAGAAAGATTCTTATGCTGATAGTCAGTCCCCTTTCTTATCCTTGAAAAATATAGCTTAAATGGCACCCCTATGAAGCCTTCACCAATGCCCTGGGCAGAGCTGTCACTCGGGTGTGCACCGGGCTCCTTGTGCAAGACCCCTGTAGTACTTACCATCCGGGATCACCATCCATGTAGACCCCTTGGTATCTCTCGGAAGACCCCAGGGTCCTTACATCGTGGAACTATTTCCTTGGTATCCCTAATGCCTTGCACAGTGCCTGGCATATAGTAGATGGTTAGTTAAGTGTCTGCTGAATGAATGAAGAATTAGATGAAGGAATGAATGAGTCACCATCATTCTATTGGAAGGAATCTAGATTATCTGGCTCCTTGATCTCTTCTATAAACTATAAAACCAAAGTAGTTCCCTAGAACTTTAGCGTAGCCTATTTATTTATCGCCCTCATAACACTCATCACAACCTGAAATTATTTGACTTGCTTGTTCCCTCTCTGGGAACAGGGCAAACCCCATATGAGGGCAGGTGCCACACCTGTCTTACTCACTATTGCACCGACATCTCCTTGCACAGTGCAAGGCATGTAGCCAATGTTCCCCAGATAGTGATTGAATAAAAGAAAGAATAGCACATCTCCAGCTAACTATTCAGATTCCTTTTGGATTTCTCGAGTGAAGGGAGGCGGGTAGCATAATTCCTGCCTTCCAGAAGCTGCAAAAACAGACAAAGCAGATATTTGTAAAAGAAAGAATCATATATATTAACTACTAATGAGAGCACAGAGAAGGGCGTGACTAAAGGGGGTGTCTTTCCTTTAGGTCCTCTAATTATTAGGCAAACATTCTTCCTATTGAAATAAAAACTACCTTGCTAGGATCCTTACAGAATAGGCCTAACTCTCTGCCAAGAAGTAGACTGTGCTTTTTAAAAAATAGGTCCCCAGGTTCTTTGAGACTCCTTCCTTCCAAAGGTAGAGCTTAATCTTCCTCCCCATGAGTGTGAGCTGGATTCATGGACTTACTTCTAATGACTAAAATAGTACAGAAGTTACGGTAACTGGTTTCAGAGACAAAGTCATGAAAGGCAATCTGACTTCTTCATTGTTGTCTTAGAGAGCTCACTCTGGGGGATGTTATCTGCTGTGTCATGAGGACATTCATGCTACCCTACAGAGAGACCCACGGAAAAGGAACTGAACCCTCCTGCCCTCTGTATGCGGTTTTGGAAAAGGGTCCTCCAGCCCTAGTTAAGCCTTTGGAGGACTGAAGCCCGTATGGACATTTTGCCTGCGACCTTGTGAGGGACCCCAAGCTAGAGCCACACAGATAAGCTACTTCTGAATTTCTGACCTACAGCAATGATAAGATAATAAATATTATTTTAAACAACTAAGTTGTGATGTAATTTGTTACACAGCAACAGATGACTCATACATAATTCCTCAAGTGTTTGCTGAAAATTACCACATAGTAATATTTTCTTCTCTTTTCCAGGTTAGACATGGTTTCTGGTTCCCTCACCATCCACTTCTCTTTCCCTAGGACATGTTGTATTTTGTCACTGACCCTGAGAAAGGTTGGTACCAAGAACTGAATGTATAATTTAAGGTATGGCTGTGTTATCCCAGAAGAGAGAGGCTATTATCTTCCCCATCTAAACATGGTCACATCATGTCATCAATTGACATCGACTTTTGGCTTCATTTTACTGTGAAATTTTCAAACATATGTAAAAGTTGAAGAAATTGTATGATTCCCACCCATATATCCATTACCTAGATTCCATACCAATCATGCTTTATCACAAATCCATCTCTTCATCCCTCTATCATTTCTTTTGTCCTTGTTAGCTGCAGTTGTTAGTTGTTAGTTGTTAGTTGAAGACATCCACATTGACCCTGCAGCCAACCCAAACCTCCAAATCCTTTACTTACCTGCTACCTCCTCTTACCTATTTGTTCTCCATCTCCTGCGTGGTCCTGAAATACAGGACTTGTTTACATCTACTAGCATAAAAAGCAGAAGGGCATAAGGGAATAGAATAGGTTTTGAAGGTGGATAGACCTGGGAAGGAATCTCGTTCTTTTATGTCCAATTATGTGATATTAAGCAAATAACTCAAACTCTTGAAGTCTTGGGTTTTTTGCATCTATAAAATGAGGAGGATAGAAAGACCTACACTTCAGGATTATTTAGAGGACAAGAGATTACACATGAAAAGCATTTAACATCATGTCTGGCATGTAGGAGGTATTTAGTGAATGATGGCTAATATTATTTGGTCCACCATTCCTGCCCATCTAGTTAATTTTGGATTCTGAATCTGTCATTCCAGATTTACATCACCTTCAAGTCTATAAGTTCTGCTAGATATTCATGCTAGAAATTGACATAAACGTGACTGGGACAAGTCCTGAATCTCTGCCAGTTATGTATATCATTATTGTTCTAAAGTCTGATATTAATTAAAATAATACAATTTGGCACTAATAGTTATTGCTTATAAATAGAGTTGACATTGACTATGTAGCCGCAGTACTCTGAGTCTTTTAACCAGTTATAAATCTTTTAACCAGTTATAAAACCTTACTCTATTGTCACATCATCTATATTTCTCCATCTTATCTCTAAGAACAGTACAAGTGACTTCGTTAAGTGCCTTGCTCATGATGAATGCACTGACTATATGTACCATATTTCCTTCGCTACCAGCCTAGGATCATTTTCACTGAAGAAAAGTCAGTTAATTCTTTTGGCAGTTCCTTTGCAAACTCATGGCATTTCCCAATGATCAAGTCTTTCTCGCTTTCCTTCCTTCGTTCTTTTCTCTTTTCTTTCTTTTCCTTCCTTCCTTCCTCTCCCTTTCTCTCTCTCTCTCTCTCTCTCTCTCTCTCTCTCTCTCTTTCTTTCTCCTTAATATACTTATTAAACCTGTTTCTCAGAAAATCTGTTGTTGGAAAGCCTGCTAGATGTATAATCAGCACCAACAATCACCTTTTTTACTAACAAGTTCCTGGTCTTGTTGGAAAGGGGAACAATATGCCCAAGTAAAAACAACTATATCCTCCAATTGTTTCAAATACTGTGGACCATCTGCCACGTTCTGACCAATAGGATATAGGTGGAAGTTGTTGGATAGAGCCCTGGGGGAAAGCTCCTTAAGGAGTAGGTGGGGAGTGAGGGGCAGAATCAACTTGCTCTTGTCCTTCCCCTTTCCTCTGTCCAGCACACAGAAACTTGTGCTGGTCATGGAGAAGCCATCTTGGTACCTTGGGATGACAATGAAGGAAAGGCCAAGAAAATCTCAAAAACTGAATCCTGACATCCTTGAGCCGCTAAACCAATGCCTGACTTAGGGCTATTCACAGAATGAGAAAACCTAGTCTCTAAATTGGTTAAGTTACTCTTTGGGGGGGCGCCTGGGTGGCTCAGTGGGTTAAGCCGCTGCCTTCGGCTCAGGTCATGATCTCAGGGTCCTGGGATCGAGTCCCGCATCGGGCTCTCTGCTCAGCAGGGAGCCTGCTTCCTCCTCTCTCTCTCTGCCTGCCTCTCCATCTACTTGTGGTTTCTCTCTGTCAAATAAATAAATAAAATCTTTAAAAAAAAAAAAAAAGTTACTCTTTAGGGATTTCAACTACGAACAGACACATGTGATTCCAAAGGGATACACCTGTCCTAGAATCCTGACCAGGATCAACATCACCTCCACTGTAGTCTGAAGACTCCATCTTCTTCTGTGTTATAGAATAAAGATGATGCTTCACTGTTTTCTGATTTCCACCACAGATCCCCCATCTCCATGCCCATGATTTTGTTGACAACTTACCTTCTTGATGAGGTGGGTAATTTGTTTAGTTCAGGACATTTGGCCTCATTTTGAGTGGCTCATTTTTCTTTTTTCTTTTTTGGTTTCCTGTTTTGGTTAACATATTTTAGTTTTTTTTCTTTTTTGTTTTATTAACATATAGTGTATTATTTGCCCCGGGGGTACAGGTCTGTGAATCATCAGGATTACACATTTCACAGCACTCACCATTGCACATACCCTCCCCAGTGTCCATCACCCAGTCACCCTATCCCTTCCTCCCACCCCCCAACAACCCTCACTTTAGTTTGTTTCATGAGATTAAGAGTCTCTTATGGTTTGTCTCCCTCCCTATCACATCTTGTTTCATTTTTTCCTTCCCCACCCTCCATAACCCCCCACCCTGCCTCTCAAATTTCTCACATCAGAGAGATCATATGATAATTGTCTTTCGCAAATTGACTTATTTCTCTTAGCATAATACCCTCTAGTTCCATCCACGTCGTTGCAAATGGCAAGATTTATTTTTTTTGATGGCTGCATAGTATTCTATTGTGTATATATACCACATCTAATTTATCCATTCATCTGTTGATGGACGTCTGGGTTCTTTCCATGGTTGGCTATTATGGACATTGCTGCTATAAACATTCGGGTGCACGTGCCCCTTCGGATCACTACATTTGTAACTTTAGGGTAAATACCCAGTAGTGCAATTGCTGGGTCAAGGGATAACTCTATTTTCAACTTTTTTTTTGGTAAAGATTTTATTTATTTATTGGACAGAGAGATCACAAGTAGGCAGAGAGGCAGGCAGAGAGAGAGGAGGAAGCAGGATCCCCGGTGAGCAGAGAGTCGGATGAGGGGCTTGATCCCAGCACCCTAGGATCATGACCTGAGCCGAAGGCAGAGGCTTAACCCTCTGAGCCACCCAGGTGCCCCTATTTTCAACATTTTGAGGAACCTCCACACCGTTTTCCAGAGTGGCTGCACCAGCTTGCACTTCCACCAACAGTGTAAGACGGTTCCCCTTTCTCCGCATCCGTGCCAGCATCTGTTGTTTCCTGACTTGCTAATTCTGACTGGCATGAGGTAGCATCTCACTGTGGTTTTGATTTGTATATCCCTGATCCCAAGTGATATTTAGCACTTTTTCATGAGTGGCTCATTTTTCTAATAATTTTTCTTGGACTTCAGGTCTCTCATGCCAGTATCAGTTTCACTCTCTTCAGTGCAACAGGCACTCTCATTGACGGAAGATGGAAGCCAAGTAGAAGAAATGCTCTGTTTCCCTCTATCATCCTCTACTTCTACAGCCCCTCCCTCAGCCACAAATGCTGGGTCCTGCACTTATTACTCTTCCAGACAGAAGAAAAAAGTCTATTTTTTTTTTTATCTTGACATTTCTTGCGTGTCTCTGCTCAGTTGGTTTCCAGCCTTCCTTGCACAATTCCCAATATATGTATGTATCTAAGATATGAAAAATCTAATGAATTCAGTCAACCATAGAAATACAACAAGGAATGCTCAGTTGCTCAGAGAGTGCAGGCGTGGCTTGGGGCTTTGTTTCTGCTGCATGGACAGTGTGGGCTGACTGCCCTACTTGACTGTATTTGTGTAGCAAGCCTCACCATTCAAAAATGCCGGGAGTCTTAGCAGAACACACTTGGGAAACAACTGACAAAAGAAGGAAGTGCCTGAATTAATTATTTTGGGGGCCAGCCATATCTCTGCCAGGCTAAATCCACATTCCTTCTCTGCTCTTGCCTTCTTTTTTTTTTTTTATTATTAAAATATTTTATTTATTTATTTGACAGACAGAGATCACAGTAGGCAGAGAGGCAGGCAGAGAGAGAGAGAGAGAGGAGGAGGAAGGCTCCCTGCTGAGCAGAGAGCCCAACGTGGGGCTCGAACCCAGGACCCTGAGATCATGACCTGAGCTGAAGGCAGAGGCTTTAACCCACTGAGCCACCCAGGCGCCCCTCTGCTCTTGCCTTCTAACTGGATTTTTTAGGAACAGGAGATGATTCCATCAAACCCAATCAGAAATATGCTGAATGATCTAGTCTCTATTTTAAAGATCCTCATAACCTCTAATTTCAGAAAGTACATGTATTAAGCAGGGCCCTTTTTGTTGTGTGAAACAGAGGAGGGATTGGCAAACTTTTAGATAATAAATATTTTAGGTTTTTATAAGTCATTCGATCTCGGTAGCAACTACTCAACTCTTGTCATTATAATGTAAAAGCAGCCATAGACAATACATTAGCAAATGAGTGTGGCTGTGTTCCAATAAAACTTTATCGATGGACACTGAAATGTAAATTTTATGTAATTTTATGGTTCATGAAATATTATTCTTCTTTTGATTTTCTTAACCCCTTAGAAATGCAAAAACCATTCTTAACTTCTAAGACAGGCTAAATTTTGTCTACAGGTCATAGTTTGTTGATCCCTCGAATAGAGCTACCCTTAGGTCTGGTTCAAACGAAGGATTCTTTTTTATAAAGGTATAGTAAGAACTTATGGAAACTGGAAAAGGAAAATAGAAAGCTCTCTGGACCTCAGTCTACTATGGAGTAGACATGGTCTTCTTTGTAGCTTCTCTGTATCATTCAGCATTTCAGCGCACTCTGTAGGTCCATCCAGCTACTCCTTCCCACTTGGAACCTACAAAGATAAATCAATAGACAATTCAATATGATGGGACAAATGCAATGGAATTTGTATGCACAAAATGCTATGGGGAACAATAAGAAGTTAGTAGCTCAAAAATAAGGGCCACATTGGAGAAGGACATTGGTAGTCAGGTGTTTGAGGAAAGCAGAGGAGGTTTGGAACAATCAGTATGGAGAATGAGATAGGAATCAAACAGAAGAAACAAAGAAATCTCTTAGGTATTATTGAAGACCCAAGAGATGCTTAGAGTTTCAGCATTTGGTAGGTGTATTAGTTTGGTTGTCTGTGACAAGTAATAGAAAATCTTTTCAAAGTTGTCTAGGCACTAAATTCACTAGAATACAGGCATCATAAATGCAGGAATCTTCCCATCATGTTCACTGATCAGCTCCATTTTCTACGAAAGTAGCGTGTGCATGGTAGGCATCTAGGAAATATGTATTGAGTGAAGACATGAAATGATCTCATATAAGAATAAGTGAGTTCTAGGCTTGGTCAACTCTGACTCATTTAATATATTAAGGATTCAGGTTCAGTCTATCTTTTGGCAAGTAGGCTCTGACTTCAGGCTAGTTTTTCATGGTTATAAGATGGCTGCATAGTTCTGATCCTTATGACCAGACCCCAAAATGTCCAGTGGAAAGAAAAGCAGTTGTCTACTCCATATTCTCTTTTAAAGAGTGAGAAGACCTTTTGCAAAGGCAACAGCAAACTTCCCTTCAGTTATGTTGGCCAGAAATACATCACATACCAATGTCTAAATTAATCAATGGTGGGGATAGTAGGGCCACTATGATCAGCTTAGACTGCTGATTCTTCACTGGGGTGATTTGTCACCCCCAGCCCACCCAGAAGGCAATGTCTTGAGACCTATTTGATTGTCATGATTGGGGAAGGGAATACTGAAAAACCATCTTAAGATGCACAGGACAGCCTCTACCAGAAGAAAGAAGTATCTCATTCAAAATATCAGTAGTGCTGAGGTTAAGAAACCCTGACTCAGACCAAGCCAAATCCTGGAGCTGGGGCAGGGGCTACTTTCCTTGAAGCACATGCCCAGGGAGAAGCACGAATATCTGTATGAAATCAGCTAAAACACGGGAGGAAAGGAAAAGGAGGTAGCAGTGGGGGAGAAATAGATGCTGGGGAGGCAATCAACAGAGTGGACACCAGAAGGGTTGATTGGGTTTTCCAATTTAGCAGAGGACCAAAGGAGCCTTTGGAAAGACTCTTTTTTTTTTTTTTTTTTTTAAGAAATAAGAAATGAAGATTTCCTATCTTCTGTAAACACAATAAAGAGTTCCTGCCTTTTTGACCAAAATAAAAATTATAACCTGCTGCCCATTCCACCACTCCAATAAATACATAGGTGGAATTGATGTTCTTAGATGGCCTGCAATGAGTGTCAGTGCCAGGAGGTAGCCAAGATGTGCAGAACCCAAGCCAAGTACTTAACACATACCATCCCATGTCATCCTCTCACTACACAGCAAAGCATGCATTATTATCTGTGTTTTACAGCTGAGGAAGCTCAGGGCCAAAGTGATCCCCTGTGAGTCAGGGAGCTAGGATTCTCTGCCACATTCTGCATCTGAACCCCCTTCTCTTAGTTGAGGGTAAAGTAGAAGGTGCAGCATTTCTGGGAGCATAGCTGGAGAGGATACCATGTGCTGACTCATGGTGTCTGGATGCCTCAGAGGCTACAGCATCTTCGAAGGGCAAACAGGCTGGGTCAGATCTGCTCTGGAGAAAGGGCCTCTGGACAGAGAGATGCTTCTTTTTTATGGCTTACAAGGCCCAGGAGCATCTCCCCATCTAAAACTCTGTGAATTCAATGATTTCTTCAGAGACCTCCTCCCCCTCCCTCTTCAGCACATTCTCTGCTTTTATACCACTCAGCTCTCTGAGTTTGATGGGAAAAAAGTCAGAGGAGTGATAGAAAAGAGAGCCAGAAGTTCTCTTTAAGTATTCTTGTAAGACCGCATTGGGTCACTGGAGAGTCGTCACCTATTGGCTGTAGAAAATCTTCCCTGAGAAGCCCCCTCATACGCTTGACATTAGGATTCAGCCTGGGTCTCCTGGCATGCATGCTGGGGCGGGAAGGGGCCCAGTCCCAGCTGTCCAAACAGAGGAGAATTGAATGCCTTTGTCTTGTATGAGACCACCGAGCTCCATGGTGATTTTCAGCTCTCACCCAGGGTTCTCTCCCTCCCTCTTTCTTTCCTCTAACTTCTGTTTGTCCGGGTTGGGGGACAAAGGGCTTATGGTAGATAGGCTGCTGGTTTGGGGGCTGGGTCTCCAACAGAACAAGAAAGGGAAAAAGCCCTAGCTATTATGCCTACTGGGTCCCACCCCAGTGCGTGGTTCCACCTTCTGGTACGTGCTACGGTGCTGTAAGAGTTCCAGGCACGTTATTAGAACACAGTTTGAATTCCGTGGAAAACCAGGGGCTTTCACACAACTCTTTTGGTCTGAGTTGTCTCACCTATAATAAATCTCACTTCAAAGGGCCCGTGTGGGAAATCAGATGGAATATAGGCTCCTGGTTCAAAATGTACAGTTAAGTTGGTTCATCGGTTCATTCATTCGCATTGAGCTATCCTAACTGGAGCCCAGTTTCATGGGTCTTACTGGGATAGTTGCCCTGCGTGCCCTTATATTGGTGATCTTTCATTGCATAACAAACCACCACACAATACAGCAATTGACATCAACCCCCATTTCGATTACTCATGATTCTGTGGGTCAGCAGATTGGTTAACGACAGCAAGTGCAGCTGAAGTCATCTGGTGGCAACAGTCTGTGGCTGGATGATCTGAAAAGGCTTCTCTCACGCACTGATGCTCTCTGTTGGCTGTGCAGGGTGTCTCCAGGCTAGCTTGGACTCTTCCTCTGGTAGATGGCTTCCCAAAGCAGCAAGACATAGGGCACGGACCCATGTGCAAGCTCAAGCCTCAGTTTCCCTCACATTTGTTAATGTCCCATACAGTGTAAGCAGGTCACAGGAGGCAATGGGAGAGGCTGTAAAATGAGATGGGATAAGCAAGCATAATTCCCTGGGACCGTTTCTGTCAGCATCTTGGAAAGCTATCCTTTGCTTCTCACTGGGTCTCCCCAGTAGACTGGTTTTTCAATGCACATAAATCTGTTGCAAAACTCAGTTTGGTTAAACTCAGTATAAATTTTGTTGAAAGCCCCTCCCCTCCCACACACGCACGCCTTCTTGCTGGATGGTAAAAATTTAAATTTTATTCTTAGGTGCTTCCTCTTCTTCTCCTCTTCCTCTTCCTTCTACTTCCTGGTAGCCCCATCCAAGTTCCAGGGCTGGGGAGACATTTTCTGCTATGGGTTGTCAGTCTATTCATAACGACATCTGTGGAATGTTCTGGTTCTTCTATCAAGGGTCCATGCAGGTCCCCTGAAGTCTGGCCACCTCTCAGCTACTATTCTGCTGCTCTGTGGTGCTCTCAGTTATTGTACCCCTATGCCCTCACTAGGCTGTGAGAATCTCTATGGGGCTGCTGAAGGACCTGTCCATACATTATGCAGTTCTTTTTTTCCCTGAAGTCTTGCTAACTTTTGAGTTCCACACAGGAAATAAGACAAGAGTCTTTCATCTCAACTTTTCTGGAGCATCTGTCCTGAACTCATGCTGATTAAAAGATAAATGAGTACCTTCTTCAGAGATCCACAATGTTGATGCATTTATGCCTTCCTTGGTAGTTCCCCCACCCCATGGACTCTTTCTAGTTAGAAGTAAGTAGAGCCTGGCCCTTACTCACTTGATTGTTTCCTAATCTACTATTCAGGCCCAGAGTCCTCCTGTTGCCCCCGAGGACTGGCTTTCTGAAAACTGAGAACAGAAAATCTTCTGGTTCCTCTCCCTTTCTGGGGCTCATTTCACTCCCGAGACGAGGAACTCAGAAAATTTTAATTTGAGCAAGGGAATGTCCATTCTTGGGAATGGAGGGTGAGGACATGTTCATATTTCAAAATATTACCCCAGGACACTTGCTTCCTGTTTCCCATGTGAAAGGATTTCAATCTAAAGCAGAACTGGAAGATAAGAATTGGAGCATCTCATGCATGGTCCCTCAGAAGAATGGAACTTAGGAACTGAGAGACTGATTTATTTTTATTAAATGCCTGATTTACAGAAGACTGAGATTTATCTCCTGACCAATGAACATCTGCCCAGAATCCCTCTCCATCCTCCAGCCAGTGAACTTACTGCTTGAACTCTGGGTGGACTTCCCCCCCTTTGCATGTCTGGTCCATAAATACAGCCTTCCCCAAACCTTCAGTGGGCTTGCCTGGCCCTTAATCACTTGATTGTTTCCTAATCTACTATTCAAGCCCAGAGTCCTCCTGTTGCCTGTTCTGACAGCATGCATTTTCCGAATTGTATTTCCTCTGCTGTTCCTGAATAAACTCAATTTCTGGTCATTTGATTGTGCCTCATTTTGCCTCCATATTTAGGTTGATCTCAACTCCAAGGGTCCAGAATCAAGCCCACACTTCCCCCACCTAGTAGTGCTCCTTGGAAATGCTCGCTCCTAGGATGCATTTTGTTGGGCTGCAAGCGGCATTTACTCAGAAGAAGGTATTGGAATTGAAGGAATGGAGTTTTATTTTGTTGGGGAGCAGTCATTTTCTAGAAAGATGATCTTAGTATCTTGATCTATATAGTCCTTTGTCTGGACCACGGTTTCATCTGATTCCTTTTTTTTTTTTTTTTTCACGATTACTGGTAATTTTAAAAAATGTCTACAGTTTTGTGTTAGTTTTCTATTGCTGCATAACACATTACCACAAATGTTACCATTCATAGTGTTGCTTATCTCAGAGTTTCCATGGGTTAGGAGTCTGAGCACAGCTTAGCTGGGTCCTCTGCTCAGGGTCTTGCATGCGGCAATCAAGGGCTTTGGTCTTATCTGAGACTCAGGGTTCTTGTCCAAGTTCATGTAGTTGTTGGCAGAATTCATTTTCCAGCAGCTGTAGACCTCATAATGTCTCACTCCTTCAAAGCCAGCAGGAGATGTTTTCATTTACTTGAGGCAGACCCATCCAGGATAATGTCTCTTACGATTAACTTGAAATACATGAATTTGGAACCTTAATTATATCTGTAAAATCCCTTCACTTTTGCCATATACCTTACTAGATGGAAATCCATCACTATTCACAAGTCCCCCACTGCACCCTGCCACACTCCAGGGGAGGGAATTATATGGGACATGCACACCAGGGAATCTCAGGGGGCCATCCTAGAATTCTGCCTACCACATGCTTACTGATGCTTGGGCCAGGCACCATGCTAAGCACTTTTATAAACACTGCATTTTTGTGAAAATGAGCAACTAAATGATATCACTTGTCTGAGGTCATTATTAATAACGTCAGTCTCCTGCTTTAATTGATGTGGTATACTGCCTTATACTCTGGTACAAGAATGCTTTTTTAGCCATTAGAGGAGCTGTGTTAAACCAGACAAACACATGGGGTGCCTGGGTGGCTCAGTTGCAGGGCGTCTGCCTTTGGCTCCAGTCGTGATCCCAGGATCCTGGGATTGGGCCCCACATCGGGATCCCTGCTCAGTGGGGCTGGGGAGGGGGTGCTGCTTCTCCCTCTCCCACTCCCTCTGCTTGTGTTCCCTCTCTCACTGTGTGTGTGTGTGTGTCTCTCTCTCTGTCAAATAAATAAATAAAATTTTAAAAAACAAACAATCAAACAAATTAGGAAGATACCAAGTCCTAGAACATCCATAACACCCCATCAAAACATAAAAGGCCATGCAGAGACCATGTTAAGGGCTCTGGCCAATGATTGAAAAGGAGTCAACGGAAGCATTAGTTGAGGACATATGTGCAACACATTAGACTAGATTTTTCAAAAGAGATTTATTTATTTATTTATTTATTTATTTATTTATTTATTGGGGGTGGGGGTGGTTGGAGGAATAGAGAGAATCCTCCAGCAGACTTCCTGCTGAGCTTGGAGCCCAACGTGGAGCTCTACCCACAACTCTGAGATCATGACCTGAGCCAAAATCAAGAGTCAGACATTCCACCAACTGAGCCACCCAAGTGCCCCTAGACTAGGTTTCTAAAAATAGGATTCAACCTTCAGGTCTCCAATAGCCCTGCAAGTAGGTATCCGCATCAGTGTTTTGAAAGGCGTGGAAACTGAGGCTCCTGTGTACCTTGGCCAAGATCACAGAGCCTGTAAACGGCTAAGAGGAATCCTGATCTGAGAGCGTCATAGCAAACATCCTGCCATTAATGCAGGTGGACAGAAGTGCTTCTCAAGATGCACCGATTCTGTGTGTTATAAATACCTCCAGTCCTCGGAGCCTTCTCTCTTTTCCGGACTGGGGATGCAACCCAAGGAGTGACAGAGACTTTGAATTACATTGATTTGTGGGACTCCCTGCCGTTTAAATGCTCAGCCTCATCTTGGGGAACTGAAGCGGTACAGCAACTCTCCTGTGAGCTGTGCTTCCTCCCTGGGGGAGAGGATTAGCCTGCAATGCTCCCCTCAGCTCTAGAAACGTCAGCAGGCACACCCCCACAGTGCAGCGGTCTCTCCGGACCCACCTCCACTCGCAGCCCAGGGCAGTGCCAGCGGCTCCCGCTGAGCTACTCTGTCCCTCTTTGTTTAAGACACATTAACAACATTTCCATTTAGCACATCTTTCTTCTAGAAAATGTCCTGACAGCTTTACTACTTTGGCTCCTTTATAGGGCAGTGGAAGACTGAGGGCAGGAGAAAATCAATAGCCGGCAATAGCGGATGCCGGAGAATGCTCAGCCCCTGTGCTCCCTGACACCTGCACGGCCCTCCACCCACTTCTGTGGCCTGGCCCTGGCCCCAGGCAGAGCTACCACCACTTAGCTTTAAAAGTGTGCTGCCCAGACCTGGAGGGCATCCCAGTGGGGCTGACTGGATCCAGGGAGCTCCACGGAAAGGTCATGACCATGGATTCATTTGCTCAGGACCTCCAGGCTGCTGGGAAGAGGTGGGATCCAGCTGGGGGCATGAAAGACTCTTTGTATCTAAATGGTTGGCACAGTGTTGCTGTCCCTCCCTCCAGTGGGGACACTCAGAATGGAGTAAGGTTGTTAAGCAGAAACCAGTATTTTCCAGGCAGGCTGGCAGCAGGTCAGCAAGAAGCAATGATGGGATGTAAATCATTGTGACAAAGTCAGCCTCTTCTACCTGGGAAAGCTCTGCAGTCCTTTACGGAAGAAGCCAGTGGCAATCCTTTTGCAATAGCTGAGTGTATCAAATCAATGTATTGTACACCTTGAACTCACACAATGTTATGTCAATTATACCTCCATAAAGTTGAAAACAAATAATTTTTTTAAATGATAGCTCAGTTAAAAAAAAAATAAAGGAGCTAGGGTTTCCATCTGCTGCCTGCCCCCATCAGGAAAGGAATACCTTTCACTTACTGGGGGCTGGGGTAATGACCATAGCCCTGAAGCTGGCCTCTCCCAGCCAGCCCCAGCGGAGTCCCCCAAATGACAGACGGTTGGGAAAAGAGTAAGTAGTAACATTCAACCCCTTCTTAAATGGAACTCCTATGAGAAGAAAGTAATTTCCTTCATGGTGTTATAGTAAATTCCCAAGCTGCTGTATTGCTGTATGGTAAGTGAGTAAATGACTGTTAAAAGAAATTGTCCTCTTGTGGCTTGGACTATCTAATGCAAATTCCCACCAGAAGGGCTCTACCAACTTACATTGTCACAGGAAATGGGACCTGCTTCCCCATGGACTCGGGTTCCTGCGTTCAAAATTTTCTGACTGCCTTCACACCATTTTCATTGTTAATTTGCACTTCTTTGCTTATCAGTAAGGGTAAATGCTATTTTTTTCCCCAGATTTGTGCTCCCTTTTGGAGGTTTGGGTGATTCCCTAACCTGATGATAGAAATGGGTGCGAGGTGCTCTTGAGACACCAGTGGGAAGAAAGAAAAAGGATGAGAAATAGGAAAAAGGAAAAAATCAGAAAAAGATAGAAAAATTTCTGCACTGAAGTGAAGCAAGTCCCACAGGTATAAAGCAAGCGAAATCTGGAGTCAAGCCCCACCCATTGCGCCTGCGTCTCCCCTCCCCCATTCACAACACAGCTCTACTATTTAATAGACATGTAATCTTTTTTTTTTTAATTTAAGATTTTATTTATTCATTTGACAGAGAGAGAGCACACACAAGCAAGGGGAGCAGGAGGCAGAGGGAAAGGGAGAAGCAGGCTCCTTGTGGAGTAGGGAGCCCAGTGGGGGCTTGATCCTAGGACTCTGGGATCATGAGCTGAGCTGAAGGCAGATGCTTAACTGACTGAGCCACCCAGGTGCCCCTAGGTATGTAACCTTGGGAAGTCACTTTATGTCATCTGGATATATTAATAGTTCCTGATTCATGGGATTATTTAAAGATTAAATGAGCTAACGTATGAAAAGTACCTCCCTTACAGACTAACCATTATAATAATAATTATTACAAATACATAATAATTGTTCTAAATATAATAATTAAAAATACATAATGTTTGCTATGAATATTATAAATGTTTACTAATATATGAAATAAGAGTATATTTATAATTTTTATTATTACGGTTATTATTATCCAAGCATTATCCTAGGCAGTGTACATAGGTATGTAGGAATATATTTATAATAATAAAGCAGCAGGATAGTGAATGGAGTAGTGTGTCTAAAACTGGACATGCCTGAGATGAGTCCTAGATCTATTATATACTAGCTATGTTAGTTAAATACTTTGAGATTTGATGCTCTTATGTATTAAGTCAGAATAAAAATAACTGGCTTATAGATTGTATCTAAAAATGAAAGAGCATGGGGTGTCTGGATATTTCAGTCGGTTGGGCGCCCAGCGTTGGTTTCGCCTCAGATCATGGTATCGAGATCATGAGATCAAGCCCTGTGTTGGACTCCCTGCTCAGTGCAGAGTCAGCTTGAGGTTCTCTCTCTCCCTCTGCCCCACCCGCCTCCCACTCACACACTCTTTCTTGCAAATAAATAAATAAAATCTTTTAAAAAACTTAGGTAGCATAGACAAAACCCTTGGCCCAGTGCTTGGTGAGTGGGAGTTGTAGTAGCGCTAGCTGTAACAACTAATACTCAGTGAGTATTGCTACGACAGGCAGTGTCTAAGTACTTTAAATGTATCTCATTTAATCCTTAAAAAGCCTTGTGAGGTAGGTGTTCTACCCATTTTACAGATGAGGCAACATGAGGCTTTGTACCCATTTTACAGAAGCTTAAATCGGGCTCATGTAACTTACATTAGATCACAGACCTCGTGACAGAGTTAGAATTTGAACCCAAATCTCTTCAACTATTGGCACGTAATAGCTTTTAGTAAACTTCTTCATCTGCAATTTTAAAATTATAGTACTTTATTCCAACTTTATTTTTCCCACTTTTCACCTAAAAGTACTGTTGGCTTCCTCTCTCTACTGTGAAATCCTAGAGCTTGCTCTTGCCTCAGTTCCCACAGTGCTTTCCCCTATTCCCTAGCTTGCCTCTCCCCTTCTCCAGGCCCACCTCCAAGCACATGGTACACCCTGTAGAACGTGTGGGCCTCCTAGCTCACCCTCCCCACTCTGTACCAGTCCTCCTCTGCACAACCTGGGACCCAGGCTCCCCTCTGGGGTATGCTCTGTTCCTGCTTTGCACTTACAACCAATCCCATATGCAGAAGTGCTTGGCCCAGTGGCAGCCCTGAGTTTGGGGGCTTGTCATCCACCTCCTAGTGCTGGTCCTTGGACTCTAAGGCACCCCCCAGGCTCTGGTAACACAGCCTCCAAACCTATCTTCAGCCCACCTCTCTGGTGATTTCTCTGCACCCCTAGCCTGCTTCCAGGATGGAGGGGAAGACATAGTCTTAATGCTGTGATGAACTTGTCTTCCACTCCTCTGGCCCTTAGGTACGCCCATCTATGCCTATGCTCAGAGTTGCAATGTTAACCTCAAGAACATTCCCATTAAGAAGATGCTTTCATTTCAAGCCTAGTGAGATGAACACCCTGGAAATCCTGCAGACAAGACCTCATGCAGAAGTGGGGAGGCAAGCAAGGAGGGGTACATTCACTTTGAGGCTGACCCTACTGATGGACATTTTGTATTTCAGACCCAATGGCTACATAGTCTTCACACTGAAAATGGAATCCATCTCCACAGCACTGAATGCTACCAGCTGTGTGCCCAGCTTGTGCAGGGCCCTGGGACCACAGTGACTAGAAAGACCCAGTCCTTTTTTTCAGGGAGCTCTCGTCCATCTGGTCCACATTCAAACTGGTTCAAGTTCATGGTAGTGCTAATCTTCCTCTTATAGATAATTATATTCTATGTATAGGTTTTATTTTTTAAAAATCCACTAGAGAGCCATGCCACCTGCGTGGATTATCTCTTACAGCACTTAGCTTGGTGCCATGGGTCTGAAGGCAATTAATGTAAGCTCTTGGATGATATTGAATTTCCTGGAAGCTTCGGGCATTTTCTTTCAGTCATCCTAGTTAGTGTCTTAATGTGATAATAGGTTGATTGATTTTTATGTGAGTCTTAATCACCCATCAGATGCTCAACTTGAAATTCAATTCCAGCTCCACCAACCATATGACCTTGGGCAGGTTGCTTAACCTTTCTCAACATCAGTTTCCTCGTCTGGTAAAATAGGAACAATAAAACCGCCCACACAGGCTTGATGGGATAATTTAATTAAATAGAATTCCAGCCAAAAGGTTATATACAACCTTAACATGCTATTTAGTTCAAATTTCTTTTCTCTTTTTTCTTTTCTTTTCCTTCCCCTCTCCTCCCCCCTTCTCTTCTCTTCTTTTCTCTTGTTTCTTTCTTTCTTTCTTTTTCTTTTTCTTTTTTTGGCACATACCATGGTCCACATACGTTGCTAGATCTTGGGAATACTAAGAGAAGAACACACAGTCTCTCTTCCCCACAAAATCCACAGTCTGGTGGGCAGAGACAGTTGTAAGCAAGCAGCGATGACACACATAGATCTCTAAGAGAGGTTCTTTAGAGACAGCAAGGTAAGAGGGAGTAGATACTTACTACGCATCAACTATGTGAGTGTGAGGGCCCTGAGGAGAGTCAGTGTGGTGTGTATTTGTATGTGTGTGTCCCCACATTCACACACCTTCTGGGCTTCACCTTCTTCATGGCTGGATTCCCCGGATGTCTGACTTTCCTGTAACAAGTATCAGGAAGCCAAACTTGATTCTTTTTTCCTCCGGAGCAGCCTTGTCCGCAAGAACGGCAGGGAATGCTGATGACCGCTTAACACATTCTGAAGCCATCAGCCAAATCTGGGGCCGGATAAATATGCAAAGAAGGGCTCCCTGTTGACCATTCCCCTGAATGCTTTTCCCAGCCCTGCTGTCTCCTGCTGCCCAGTAACCCGTTGCCGTGGGAGACAAGTGTACTTAGTGTGACAAGTCACACCACACCCCAAGCCTACCCAGTCCCATGTCAGCCTGATCCCAGTGCAACAGCCACTCCTCCAAGTTATGGAAGACAGAATGCATTTCTGTTTAAATGCATCACACACTACGAGATCTTCCTTTGCATAATGGTATGGCCTCTTCCCTCCTGGCAAGAGCCTGCAGAGGAATGGATCTTGCCTGGCTGACACCTTCATAGATGCCTCGGTTGATTCCTTTGCTGCTACCCCCATCTCCTGGGTGTCAGGTTCCAAACGCACCCGAAAATAAGCCTGGATGGGCCCCTTTCTTGATGAGACAAGAGACACTTACAGAATACAAATAGCTACCCTGCTTTAGGCTCCCCAGGAGCACAGAGATGGAAGGAGAAGAGAGAGACTGAAGCCAGATTTGAAGACTTCAGTCATAACTTTCGATGGATAGGGTTGGGATACAAGGAGGCAAACAGACTTAGCTACTCTGCAGCTTAGCCTGACTTTTTTCCTTTCTTGCAGGGACAAATTGCAATATTTGGCGGCCCTTATATTTCACATGCCCTTGTAATGTTTTGCTTATAAGGTTTATTATGAATAAGAACAGCTAATATTTATTGAATGATAATTACATGTCAAGCACCTGGTATGTGTTTATCTCCCTTACAGTAACTCTACGAAGTAGGTCACTGGATTAGTTTCTCTTTACAGAGTAAGCATTTGAGGCTTAAAAAGTGCAATTCTTTTGCCCAAAATCATGTCCAAAGTGGGGGAGGCAGTGTTCAAACCTAGGGTGTCTAACTTCAGATGACTCAGACTTAACTCTTGCATGATACTGTTGTTAGAGAAGCAGCCTGGGAGAGTGACAAGTTACTAAAGACCACCCTGCTTTGCTATTTAGCATCTGCATGACCTTGGACAGGTTACTGAAGTTCTAGTACCAGGAGCAGTAGTATTCAGGGATTCAATACAGATAAAACATTTAGGATCTTGCCTGGCACAAAGTATGGATCCAGCATACCTGAATTATTTTTATCAACAATACGTCCTTCTAAAGTTACGGGCCTTGTCTTAGTCCCCTTTGAATCTTTATCACCAATACACAGCACCGTACAAAGCATGTACTAGAAACCAATTCAATATTATCGGGATAAATGAGTGGATTCAGTATTCTAGAAGGCAGCTATAATTAAAATTTATAAGTGCTTCATTATTTACAAAATGATGTCATTTAGTTTAATCTGGTGTAAGGTTTGTGTTTGAGTTAAAATAGCAAGAAAATTGGACCCAACGATTTTGATTCCTAGGTAGAGACTCAAGAGAAAGGAACACATATGTCCACACAAAAACTCATCCACGATTGTTCGCAGCAGCACTATTCATAACAGTCAAAAGATGGAAACAGCCCAACTGTCCATATCAACAGATGAATGGATAAGCAAAATGTGGTATAGCCACAAGATGGAATATTATTCAGTCATCAAAAAAAAACAAAGTAGGGGTGCCTGGGTGGCTCAGTGGGTTAAGCCTCTGCCTTCAGCTCAGGTCATGATCCCAGGGTCCTGGGATCGAGCCCCGCATCAGGCTCTCTGCTTGGCGGGGAGGCTGCTTCCTCCTCTCTCTCTGCCTGCCTCTCTGCCTACTTCTGATCTCTGTCTCTGTCAAATAAATAAATAAAATATTAAAAAAAAAAAAAGAAAGAACAAAGTACTGATAAATGAATGAACCTTGAAAACATCATGCTAGGTGAAAGAACCAGTCACAAAAGACCACATACTATAAAATTCCATATATATGAAATATCCAGAAAAGGAAAATCTGTAAAGACAGAAAGTAAAGATAAAAAGAGGAAGGTACTGAGATTTCTTTGGGGGTAATAAAATTCATTGTGGTGATGGTTGTGCAACTCTGTAAAGAGATGAAACCATTGAATTGTACACTTCAAATGGGTGAAATACAGAGTATATGAATTCTATCTCAATAAATAGAGCTGTTACCAAAAAAAAAAAAAAAAGTCAATAAAGTGATGTAACTCGAAATCAGAAGCTAAACAGCAGTGAGCTCACGATCTTAGCAGATTCCCTATTCTGCTACCACGCTGACTCAGGCCGCCTTGGCCACCTGCACGGGGAGTGGAGGGGGATGAAAAGACCAACCATCTGTCATTGTTCAAGACAAAGTGGGAAAAAATTAACTAATGATTATTCTTCTGTTCGAGACAAGTTGCCCTTCAAATGCTTCTTTTTTAATTTTGCCTCCTGTCTAGCTCTGCGGGGCCAAATGAAAGGCCAGTAGGCTGGTCAGTCCAATGCAGAAATGCAAGGTGTGAAATGAAGCCGTAGCAACAGGCTGGTCTTTCTCAAAATTAAATGCAAGCTCCAAGGCTGGAAATCAAGGCTGGAAAGGCTAAATACCAAGTCTATTAATCACTTGCAAGTCCTTTCCTTTTCACGATCGTGTCTCAGAAACAAATAAAAGCTCGATGTTCGGGCATACTCACTGCATCCTTTGTCTTAATGATGTTTTTCAAAACTCAAGCAAATTGCTGATGGAAGGGAGCAAAGGCAGGATTCTAATTAAGCTGCCCCAGTTTGAAAAGTTGCAGAAGATTGCCAACAGGATTTCAAAACCTGCAGGTATTTAAAAGTAAAAACAGATGAGAAATGAGGCTTGCAATTCATGAGAGTAGCTATGAAGGTGTGTAATTATGACTGAGACTGAAATATAATCCTATCACTTGGAAATTTTGTTCTTTGCTCTACTTTTCACCAATCGATGCTATATATAGACATACTCACCAGGGAAATTCCTTCGGCAGAGGTAAAAAAGAAAAATTACACTTTCCCTTTTCTTGAAAACTGTTAGTACTGTTAATTGAAACTCAAATAAATATTTATTTAGGTGGCAAAATTGAGAAGACTTTCAAACGATGTGTTGGTTTCATTAAATGATGAGTGCTGATCTTTATTGCCTCTAAGATCGTCTCATGTTTTATCTCATTTAATTACTGTAGCTACCGTATGAGGTAGGAACCATTATTATTATTACTATCATCATCATCATCATCACCACCACCACCATCATCATTATCCTACTTTGCAGATAGAGAAAGTAAGGCACAGAGAAGTTAAGTAGTTTGCCCTAGGTTGCACAGCTACTATAAATACAGAACTGAGGTTTGATCCTGTCTGACTACAGAGCCACATTCTTAACCACTATCACATTCTACCTCTCCAGTAAATTGACAGTTCTTAATTTTACTCTTTTTAAAAAAGATTTTATTTATTTTCCAGAGAGAGAGAGAGACAGACAGAACACAAACCAGGGGGAGTGGCAGGCAGAGGGAGAAGCAGGCTCCCTGCTGAGCAAGGAACCTGATGTGGGACTCGATCCCAGGACCTTGAGATCATGACCTGAGCTGAAGCAGAGGCTTAACCAGCTGAGCCACCCAGGAGTCCCTGAATTTTACTCTTGATGCTTCCACTTTGAAGAGTTGAACATGTTAGAACATTGGAAAGAATTAATGCACACAATACTATTGTTTCATTTACTATATGTTGCCATTTTCTTTACATCATACATAATACATGTGATACATACATCTATGTGAAAGTGGTGACTATTGCCCACCATATGGTAGTATGTGCTTAAGAAAGTTTGCATATGCTATTCCCTTCCCTGGTATGCTCTGCCCTCCCTCTCCTCTGCATTACATAGCTAACATCTACCAATCTTCAGATGTCAACTTAAAATATCACTTCCCATTGAATCAGTATTGTTGTAACATTTGGGTAAATTACCTAGCAGTACAATTGCTGCGTTGTAAGGTAGTTCTATTTTCAACTTTTTGAAGAACCTCTATATTTTTTTCCAGGGTTTATAGCAGCATTATCAACAATAGCCAAACTATGTCCATTGATAGATGAATAGATAAAGAAGCTGTGGTATATATGCACAATGGAATATTACTCACCCATCAAAAAGAATGAAATCTTGGAATTTGCAACCATGTGCATGGAGCAACAGTATACTATGCTAAGCAAAATAAGTCAGAGAGAGAGACAAATGACATGATTTCACTCATATGGGGAAGTTAAGAAACAGAACAGATGAACATAGGGGGGAAAGAGAGAGAGAGAGGGAGAGGTAAACCATAAGAGAGACTCTTCACCATGGAGAACAAGCTGAGGTTGTTGGAGGGGAGATGGTTGGGGGGATGGCTGAAATAGGTAATGGGGATTAAGGAGGAACTCGTTGCAATCAGCACCAGGTGTTGTATGTAAGTGATGAACCTCTAAATTCTACTCCTGAAACTAAGTCTAACTAACTAACTAGCTAACTAGCTAACTAACTCTATATATGTATAAAACATCCCAGGCAAGATTTCCTTGACCTCCCCTTCTCTCACTCCTCTGTTCACCTACCCTCCTACACTTTGCCTTTGTAGCACTTTCTAAGCTTCTAATCAAATGTAGAACTCGTCGTTCAATGGCTAGCTCTCTCCCCTTCTAGAACACAAGTTCCATGAGGACAGTGCCAGGGCCTGTCTTGTTTGCTACTCTCTTCTGATTCTCAGAGAACCAGCTACATTTTGCTGATGTGTAAACAGGAAATGCATAAAGGAATGCACGAGACATTATTTGGGGCCTTGTGTGGCTTACATCTCAGTCGTGTTATACAGAAGCACGCGCCTAAAGGGGGAAATGAGTTTAGAAGGAGAAGGAGCTCCTCGGAGAAGGGGCTTGTCAAAGCTACAACATTTGAGCTGGTCCTGAGACAATGAGCCAAGATTCCAGATGGACAACATCCAAGAGCCAAGCATGAAGCTAGGCAAGCACAGCCGGCTAAGTAAACTGCTGTGGTGTGTTCATACTTATTTAGAAAATAAGGTGAGAAAAAAGTAGAACAGCAAATGTTGTTTTTCTGTCACTTGAAAGCATTTAGGAATAGGCTGCCTTTTGGGGCCTAAAGACAAATGGATTTGCCTGGTCTGAAGACAGCTGTCTTCACATATTGATGAAAATTATAAAAGCCAAGATACAAAATGTAACTTGCGCCTTGAACCGATGCTCCATCCCTCATGGAGAAGAAAAGGAAAAGAGCCCTGGATTTCGGAGAATAGATGTGGAAGGCGTCTCCTTCTCTCCTCGGCCTCATATGGTTTTCCTATTCCCCGTGAGGGTGATGAGGTTGCAGAATGTCCCAGCCAAGTCCGGAAGAGTCTCTTAAAAATCAGTTCATCACTTTTTAAGCTCAAAATCAATAGAAGAAATCACACAGAGATCAATAGATTTAACTCCATAAAAATTAAAAACTGCTCTATGTCAAAAACTCACACAACCTAAATGAAAGACAAACAATACACCGAGAAAAATATTCCCCACGGTTATGATGATAATATTATTCCCCACGGCTATGATGATACCAAGAGTCAGAAGCCACAAAGCTTGGGACAAATGATGGCAAAATCCAGTTCAGGCCAGTTCAGATCCACACCTTTCCGTGGTGCATTCCTGAGGGACTAGAACTGGGGGGTCTGGGGCATTCGGAGCTCAGTAAGATGGTTTCTGTTCTCATGGGGCTCTGCTGAGAGGACAGAATATATAGACAGACCGTTCCATGGCCATGTTGGATGGGCACAGGAACTCTGACAAAAGAGAATGATGGACACCCAGCGTGGCCTGAAGTTCAAGGAAGCCTTCCCCCAAGGAAGCCTCTGACCCATCAAAGCTAAGGAGAATTTATCCAATACAAGAAGGGGAAGAGGAGGAGGGGACTTAAAACAGTGAGGACAGTGACCAAAGGCATGGAGACATGAAACATCTTGGTCTGTATGTGTGCACTGGGGGTGGCGACAACTTCTCCAGGGTTCTGGAACAAAGGGGAGTGTTGGGAGTGAGGGAGACGAGGCTGGACAGGTAAATTGGGATGTAGACGGGGAGCCACCAAAGCCCAGAACAAGGGCCTGGACAGGGATTTAAGGCAAATCAAGAGACCAGGAAGGAGGTAGGACTGGGTGAGGTTTATGGCATGGTAGCTACAGACTGGTGAGTACAGGGAGGTTAGGACTCTGAAGAGAGTTTTCATGAGCACGCCCTTAGTTTTCATAACTGCGTAGCTGATTCATAGCCTCACCTTGCAAGAAGTGGCGTTTCCTCCGAGGGTGACTAAGCCAGGCTTGCTTGATCTGAGCACAGCTTACACAGGCACCGGTAGTGTAATTGGTCCCAGAGGTGTTTAATGAGGGGACAGGAAATTGGGTTGGTTTTAACACAGGCACCTTACCTAAGACAGTCTTCAACACTCTACCTCCAAGCTGACCCCACCGCTGCATGATGTTTTGGGTGAAAAAATCACATTTTTAAAAAGTGCATTTGGGAAATGGGATTTTAGTGACCCTGGGATTGCCTGACTGGGAGGAACAAATGGATTCTAGAATATGACCAACAGCTATGTGTGGAGGGGGAGGTTCCCCCACCCTCTAGGGGAGGGGTGTGCTTTCACATGTAGGGAGCTGAAGAAGAGGGGTCCCGACAGAGGGACAGAGAGGAGTGCTGACCTCAAGACAAAAGTTGGAAATTGGTACCTTCGGGATATACAGTGGGGTCCTCTGGGAAGGGTTTATCATTTTTAGTTGCTTCTTTCCATAGACCATCTGAATCACTTTTGGTGTACTATTCAATGTTTTCTTCTCCTTTACTGAGATAACTTTGAACATCCCAGCAGGGAGCTTTGAACGTGAGGTGTTGGGAGCTAGAGATTTGAGCAGGAAAGGGAAACACGGTCTTTATGATGTGATCCATCCACTGGAGCCAGTGTGGGTTGGCGGCACCCCAAGAGAAAGGGAGGGAACCCAGAGCTCCAGCAGAGACGGGAGAGGCAGGAGGTGGGCACCAGGCCCCAATAGCTGCCACATGGATGCCAAGAACAAACTCTTCCCTTTGCCCCAAATCTGTTAGAGGAAGGCCCTTGAAGAGGACAAGCTGACGTTCGGGTCGTCTTTGTATCACTAGAAAAAAAGAAACAGTTGGAAAACCAGAAAGAGACCTGAAAAAAAAAAATAGGCTTACTTTCATTTTCCATATATTTTATGCAGGGAGGCAGAAAGAACTAGATTAAAATGAGCAAGAGGAGCCTACAAGATCCTTAATTGATAAGGGACGAAGAACTCATTTAATTGGAGGCTGTCCTGAATAATATGCATTGGAAAGTGTATAATCTAAAGTAGCACACAGAATAAGAAAAATAACCATGGAAATAAGGAAGTAGTCAAGAAAAGTTCCATAAATTAAATCAGAGTTTGAAAGGATAAAGTCATGTTAACATTCATTACCATATTTTAATTTCATGGTGATTAAAATTATAATGTAGCATGTATTACCACTTAATTGATCTGCCAACATCAAGTATTTGCAAGTTTCTTTTTGTTCTCCGAAGTCATAAACTATCTATTCTTTGCTGCATAATTTTGGAGGTAATTTCAAACCATAAATATTTCTCTTTATTAAAATTCTCAGGAAATTAGAACCTCGATAGCTACTTATTTATATCTGTTTTGGCAGGAGGCCAAGAAATTCATTTTCTTATATTTTGAATTCTACAAAATTAAAGTGCTAAAGAATATTATCTATTAATCTTCATGCTTCCCTTTATGACAGCTTCACAGTTTAATAGCAATGTTCACAGCTCTGAGTGTGGCTACCTCAATTATGTCCCTTTAAAACTGGGTATTTTTCTTTTTATAGAAAGCTGTCCCTGGTTGAGGACACAGACCCATCTCACTGCCAAGCCTTGAACCTTTTTAGCTTCCAGCCAGCCTTCCCCAGGCAGAATTGCCCCCCACCCTGTACTTCATGATGCAAATAGCCAGACACCCGGCAATTCCAGACCTCCACCTTGCTCGGGTACCCCTACCTCTCACACTGCCCAGCCTTGGATGAGATGATGTCTTGGTGCCACCCCTTTGCTGTAATCAGGCCTGACCCCTGAGAAGGCAGCTGCCGCCAGCCCGATTTAGCTCATCCCTCACTGATGAATGTGTGCTAGACCACCATGGTTCTGATGGAGTAAATAAACGACACATAGGCCACTGTGCAGCCTCATGGGTCTCTTTGGATAAAAATAAATTTAGAAAATTGCAAAACCTTTCAGAGACAATACTTTCCTAATGATTCCTGACTCCTCTGACACCCCATCGCACTGATTAATGGTCATTCAAATTGACCACCTGGCATAGCTCATCGTCAAAATCAAGAAGGACAGATTTTCAAGAGTCAGGTACTACTTTTTGTGCTGTCAGATCCTGCTATGCACCTGCTTGTGTGTTGGGGGGCGGGGCGTGCCTGTGCATAGGCAGCCTTACGACAATTATGAACAGATGCAGTATCTGAATCCTGAAATTTACTGGTGGTCCCTACTCCACATGTGTGTTCTCCAGTACCATTCTCCTTAGCACTTACAAAATTATCCATTACAATGAGCTCTCATACATAGCAATATGGTTAGGCTGAGGCGTGGTCAAAGGCTTTGTGGTGTCCCACTTTTGGCTCTTACTTGGTGGGGAGAGAGTACCAGAGGCTGTGTAAAGAGGTTCGGATACTTCACAAAGGGCCAGTAGGAGGTGTATTCCATGAAAAGGGCTGGGAGAGTGTGTGTTTAGTCTGGGATTAGAAAATCTAAAGACTATGGGGCGCCTGGGTGGCTTAGTGGGTTAAAGCCTCTGCCTTCGACTTAGGTCATGATCCCAGGGTCCTGGGATTGAGCCCCGCATTGGGTTCTCCGCTCAGTGGGGAGCCTGCTTCCCTTCCTCTCTCTCTGCCTGCTTCTCTGCCTAATTGTGATCTCTGTCTGTCAAATAAATAAATAAAATCTTTTAAAAAAAAGAAAGAGAGAAAGAAAGAAAATCTAAGGACTGTAGGGAGCAATTCTAGCTTGGGGTGAGGGTAAGGACAGAACCAAGGGCCTATGTGAGCCTCTGAAAAATGGGAAGTGACCAGAGTAAGGTCACAGGAAGACGGATATCAGGAGAGGAGTAAGGGATCAATCAGAGGGTTAACTCATCATCTCAGTCAGAGACATTTAATTTAATTCTCTCATTTCATTCTGCAACAAACCTCCCATACAGTTAGAGGTAGCACTGTGAGGTAATTACACACCCAACCTCTAGAGTCCGAGGCCCTGGCTCCAAATTCCAGTCCTGCCACTCCCCAGGGGTAGAATCTTGGGCTAGTGATCTTCTGGTCATGCCTGAATTCCTCGTCTGCAGAACCCCAGCAAAGGATTAACTCCAGCTCATCTGTCCACTCTGGGGTTAAACAGGATTGGGAGGGGAAGGGAGAAGAGGTCAAAGAAAGCAGACTAACCTTTGCCGAGTGATCTGTTAGGAACCAAAGCCTACGCAGATGTTTTTATATCTTGGTAAATTCCCAAATCTTCAGATAAACTAGGAAATCTTAGCTGTGTCTCTCTAGCTCTGTCCCCCTCCCCCAGCTCTTCAATCATCCCCATTGATTATTCTACAGCTCACATGGCTATTCTCCTCGTGGAGAGATGATCATGCCTCTGCTTTAGTAGGTTCTGTGGGGCCTCATGGTCTACATCACACTCTAGTAAGGCACAGAGGGTCCTACCCAGACGACCCCTGCTGCTTTCCTAATCTCACTTCCTGCTCCCCATCTCTCCCTGACGTCCCAAACTGCCTTTCTTGGTGACATCGTTCTCCTACTGTCTGTGTGCTTTTCACATACATTTCCCTTTGCCTGAACCATCCTCTCTCTCTCTCTCTCTCTCTCACTCTTCCAGTGAAAGTTCAACAGTTATTCAGCAGCTCGGTAAAATATCCGCAGATTCCTTGGGCTGTTAGAGGCTCCCTCCTTCCTAATACTCTGGCTGTGCCTCTGCTACAGCTCCTGGGATATACTACGTGTGCATCTGTCTGTCCTCCCTGGACATTTTTTGCCTGGCCATCTAGCTCACCAGTCTCTGACAATCCAGAGGGGAGGCCTTGGGACTTCTTCGACCCCACATCTCCAGGACCTCACACACTTCCTAGAGTGGGTCGTGACCGCTGCCTGTTGAATGAATAGGATCACTGGAGATTTCACACTCACAGTCGGTCTCCACTGGTTATTTTGCAAGGACTTGATTCCACTTCCTGGGGTTGACGCTTAATCGTGTTTAGAGACAGAAGACGACGATATGGAATATTGTTGCTGTGGAAACAACTTGGAAAATGGCTTTCTTTTCTACTGTGTATAAATGCAGGAGCGGTATTGCATGGGTCAGCTGAACGTGAGTACTTACACTACGGCACTCAAAGCCCAGAGTGTGCTCCCAAGGTGCTCTGCGGCGGCCAGCTGTGCGGACCACTGGACACGCTCCAGGGACCTTTCTAGCATCTAATTGTTCTCCCTTCAATAGGCAGTCACTGGGTTAAATATTATTTTCTGGGAATCCTACAATGAAATTATTGCATTTTAGTGGATTTCTGCTTGGGGATTTAAGATGTTTTAAAATCATACCGTGTAATAATTTTTTGAGAGAGAGGGGAAAAAAAACCCATACTTACCTATTATTTTTAAAGGTTCCTTTCAAAAGCCTCTATTCTGTCTTATGTGTTTGGGATCAGCCCACCTGGAAAGTCTTTCTTGAGAGTCTATAGAAATATTTTCCCTTTCCTGCCATGAACTCCTACAAGAACGAAACTTAAAAATAATAACAAAATACTTTGCATTTTGTGTTATTTCCCCTTGCGGGGTGATTCTTTGTGTAACCAACATGTCTCTTGACTGATTACCACTGTTCCTGAAGGAACATGAAGAAATTTTCTTACTGTTTTCACCTTACTTGACCAAAAGCCCTTTTTCACATATCAAAATCTCCATGTCCTCTCTGATTTGTGGGGTTCTCTAACTTGACTTTTACCATAGTGATAAATTTCCTAGCTCTCCATCTCAATTGTAGTGTCTGACCCAATATCCTTGCCTCAAAAATTGTTTTAAAAAATGGGGAATTTCTCATTTTCACCTATATAGATGCTATATAATTCTAGCATTAAACAAAGACTGTATGACAGTATTCTAACTTTCTCTAAAGGCTTTCATACAGTAGGTGCCTCTCGTGTCATAGATGTATAATTCATTTGTAAGCGGATTTGACAAAGACAAGATAAAACTGAACTCATTGGGTTGTTCAGAGGATGTCATTAGAGAGAGACTATGGATAGCGTAGGGTTCAATGGGGTTCCATCCTCTTCCCTCTGCATGCTCTGTACTAGCCCTCGGTGACCCCCATTCATTCTGGGGTGTATCCCCCCAAATACATGTACTTCAGATTTTGCCCACGAGTTACCAGTCTACACACTCAGTTTACCTGGATTTCCCAGTCACCTCTAACACAATATATAACACTAAATTACCTTTGGTCTTTCCAAATTGGTTTCCCTTCCAGAATCTCCACATTGGTGAGTGCACTGCCCGCCATCCCCTTCTCGCTCTTGCCCAGCCTTCATTTCCCATCCACCACCAAAGCCCTGCCCTTCTATGGCCAAGCCTGAGAGGACCCCTCACTCATCTCCATCCTGTGCCTACACCTTGCCCAAGGCTGTCGATCTCTCTCACCTGGGTTCCTGTAGCAGGTTCTGGGGGACCCCTGCCTCCAGTCTCTCCCTTCACTGGAGCCAGTGCCCTCACCTTCCCACTTTTCTCCCTTTCACAGCCCTCTTCTCCTCACAGCGAAGCCAAGTTCTTCACGATCTTCAATCCTTTCTCTGGTCACCTCTCCACCTCTCCCGATTTTCCTAACATCCCACTCTGTGGTGGCACCAGATGCTTTTTGTGTTTCAGTACCTTGTGTTTCTCTTACCTACAGGCCTTTGCACGTACTCAGACTTGCCTGACTGGGAGTTATTAAACTACAAAAAAAAAAAAAAAAAAATCCTAGGATTTCTCTTCTGGCTCTTTTTCATAAGGAAGTGTCTTCACTCACCTCTCCCTTGAACGCCAGACCATATTTCTAAGTGTCCTCTTGCCCAGCCTCCCCTTGGATGTTTAACAGACATCTCAGAATCAACTATGCCCTAACCCATCTTCTCTGTTCGCTGACACCACCGCTCTCATAACACACATCACCCCTCACACACGAGACCCTCTACTTGTTTGTTCTGTTCACCATGTGTCTCCTCATGGAAGGTAAACTCCAACTGAGGGGGCAACTTTTCTATTTTGCTCAATAATGAGTTCCCAGGGCCTAGTATGGTTCTCAACTATTGTGGACTGAAGGTCTATGCCCACGCCTGCCAAGTTCACATGTTGACGCTCTATCCCTCACCCCCACTGCTATGATGTTATTAGGAGGTGAGGCCTTTGGGAGCATTAGATAGGTCCTGAGGGTTGAGTTCCCCCAAGATGGGATCAGTGCCCTTCTAAGAGTTACAAGGGAGCTTGTCTCCTCTGCTCGGTTCTTTGCCAGGTGAGGATACCTTGAGAACGTGGCAGTCTGCAACCTAGACGGGTGGCCTCCCCAGAACCCGACAATGCCCACACCATGATCTCGAACTTCTAGCCTCCAGAACTGTGAGAAATAAATTTCTGTTGTGAAAAGCCATTAAGTGTGTGGTATTTTGTTATAGCAGCCAGGACGGATGAAGATATTGACATAGAGGGGACACTTGATAAATGTTTGTTGAATGAATAAATGGCCCTAGAGCAACAGAATGAAGGTGGATTGAAACTTACCCAGAATTCCTCAGATCTGGATAGCCACGGTGCAGCAGAAAGATCATAGATTCTGTCGGCAGATCAGTCTGGTTGTATGACCTAGGGGAACTCATTTAATCTGAGACATTTTTCTCAGTTGGCAAAATGAAGGTAAGATAGCTCACAAGATGGTTGTGGGCTAATTGACCTAATTGGCTTTCACCGAACTGTGCTTGGTCCTAAATAAATATATTCTATTCCCAAATTCTGGTCTGACAAAGACTACCAGAAGCCTTAAACACTTGGCAAGGTTAGCAAGCCTTTTCTAAAGCAGACCTCTGATGAGGCAACTCGACAATTAATCAAACTGTGTTCTATAAGGAGCTCATTTTATTAAAAGTATGATAGGTCTTCTTGGGTGGAATGGGGTTTCGCGTGAGGGTCAATTGAAAAGCCTATTCTTGTAAACCGTTGCTCAAGGCATGGTCTCCTTGAGAGGAATTGGGAGCATGAACTCCCCTCTCCAACTATTTCTCCCAACTCACTAGAAAGTGCTTATCTGAGACATTGTTTATTGAGCTTGGCGGACTGTGCTCTGCCCTCCTGTTTTATGCCTAATAGCTGTGCGATTATTTATAAAGTTCGTTTGCTGTGGTGTGGCCACCCATCTTCCAAGTGGCTGAGATGGGAAGTGAGTTGGCACTGAAGAGCCCAGCCATGCTAGGGAGAAGTCCCAAGGTTCTGGAGAAATGAAGTGAAAAATGCACTTTTGCCTGGTGCTTACGATGGTCAGGGCAAAATAGAACAGTCCCCTTCTGGGGTGAACTCGTTAAGGTGCAATTGTGGGGTGATGTTTGTAGACACACTGATGCTTGTTGACATTGCAGTGACCCACAGGAACCAAGCAAATTAGACAGGGAGGGAACTGACACATCCCATCAGAATCACAGACTAACACACCTCAAATAAAACAGTAGGGGTCTTTTGTTTCAAAGACCAGAGAAATGAAGCACAGAGAGACAAAGTGACCGGGCAAGGGTCACACTGTTGATAGGGAGCAGAAAGACAACTCAAACCCTGGTCTGTGGCATCTCGGGCCTGTGCCTTTCCTACCACAGGGTGCACAGAGCAGGGGAAGAGAGGGCTCTAGCTAAGTGACTGGAGTTTTCAACGAAATTTTTAAGATTTTCTTCACAGTAGGATTACAATGACCTAAATAAGTTTAGCATCCAATAAATGAGATAATGCATACAGAAGTACCTTGTCCATTGTAAAATATTGCCTAACTATTGGGTTGAATAGCTGATTAAATCCGTGGGATGAATAAAGGAAATAGTCTGACCAGACGTGTAGGGTTACACGTCATAGTTTAATGGCAACCTAACACAGCAGTGATTTTACCTGCTTTGCCAGCTGTTTTGCTGACTCTTCGTTGCTGACTCCAGAGGAGGTAACATTCTGATCGCAAATCTGTACAAGGAAAATGTGCAGGAAAGTTAATTTGTACCTGGTGCTTTTTACTAAGATTTTTTTTTTCAATTATAAAAAGAATGCAGAAATGTTGTGGTTAGTACACCGGGGAAATACAGCAAAATAGAAAAGAAACTGAAAATTACCTGCATTTGGAAACAGAAACTACTTAAATTATAATAAAAAGATATTTGCAGGGGCGCCTGGGTGGCTCAGTGGGTTAAGCCTCTGCCTTCAGCTCAGGTCATTTCCTGGGATCAAGCCCCGCATCGGGCTCTCTGCTCAGCAGGGAGCCTGCTTCCCCCTCTCTCTCTCTGCCTGCCTCTCTGCCTACTTGTGATCTCTCTCTCTCTCTGTGTCAAATAAACAGATAAAAAAAATCTTAAAAAAAAAAAGATATTTGCAAAAGACTACTACCCTTTAAGTACATCGTGTGTGCGGGTCAAAAACCCCTGTCTATAAACAACAGTGTTCAATGACTATTTTTTCCATTAATCTTTAAGAAAACTGCAATTGATCCTATATTATTTCTTTATACGAACTATCAGACCTGCCTACTGTTGACCATTTATCATGTTACCAGAGTTTCCATATTGTAAATATTTCTGAAATGAAAATCATCCTTCCTGGGCCACATTTCAGATATTTATCTTTCCCAGAATAGATTCTAGAAGCTGGATTATGAGCTCAAAGCTATGATTTTTTTTTTTTTTTAAATCAGAGACAGAGTGAGCACAAGCAGGCAGGGAAACAAGGAGCCCGACGTGGGACTCGATCCCAGGACCCTGAGATCATGACCTGAGCTGAAGGCAGCTGCTTAACCGACTGAGCCACCCAGGTGTCCAGACATGTTTTAATGCTCCTTCTGAGGATACTCAAGTGCTTTTCAGAGAATGTGACCTGTTTATCCTCGCACCAGCCCTGTGGACACATATACATCTCACCACAGCCTTGTGAGCATTATCATGGAAAGTAGTTGACAATGAGTGAAAGTTTAATGAGAAAGAGGGTATTTATGTGGTCTCAAAATCAATTCCCACAAGGTGCTTAGTAACTGCAAAGGGGAAAAATAATAACTTCACAGAAGAGAAACCTTGCAGACACCGCATTAACAGAGATCAAAGTTAGGATCATTAATAATGGGACAAGCTGACATCATGTTCCTCCTAACAGGAAGCAGAAGGAGGGACGCAACATCGCTTCTGAGATCTTCCTGCCAAAAATGCATAACCTGAATCTAATTATGGGGAAACATCAGACAAGCCCAAATTAAGAGACATTCAACAAAATCAATGATCTGTATTTTTCAAAAATGCCAATGTCAGGGGGGCACTTAATGTTTTCTAGTTTCTATTAGGATTGAATTCTGCTCCTCATTATATTATCCTAGTGGTATTGCTGGCACAGAAGAAACCTACTGGATTTTGCACATTTTTCTTGTGAACCACCATTTGACTTACTCTGGATTAATGTTAAGAGCTTCCTGCTGATCTTCTTGCAGTTTTTTTAAAGATATATCATCATGTTGTCTGCAAATAACAGTCATTTTGACTCTTCCTTTCCAATAATTTTACCTTTTATTCCTGCCTGATGTCTCATTGCATCAGAATTTCTAGAACAGTGTTCTCTAACAATACAGACCTGTAGCATCTCTGCCTCTCCCTGGTTTTAATGGAAATGTTTCTGGTCAACATTAGGAATGGGACAGGCTGTCAATACCTGATGTTGTATGTTCAAGGGAGTTTCTTTCTTTCCTTCTTCTTTAAAGATTTTTATTTATTTATTTATTTGAGAGAGAAAGTGAGCACAAGAGTAGGGAGGGTCAGAGGGAGACGCAGACTCCCTGCTTAGCAGGACTCGATCCCGGGACCCCAGAATCATGACCTGAGCCAAAGGCAGTCGTTTAACCAACTGAGCCACCCAGATGCCCAGGGAATTTCTTCTTTTTCCTAGATTTCTATGGGCATTTTTAAAAATCAGACAGAGATGTTGAATTTGATCTGAGCATCATTTTGTCACCTCTTGAGATTATTATCTGGTTTTTCTCATTGAGATTGTTGAATATCAATATCAATAGATATTTCTAATATCTATTATCTAAAATCTAAAAATATCTAAAAATATCTAATATCTAAAATATCAATAGATTTTTCTAATGTGAAACTATCCTTGCTTCCCCAGAGTATACCTGATTTAACTGGGATAGACAGTTCTCTTAGTACTTCATTTTGCTGTTCTCATATTTTTGCCCTTTTGCAACTTTGTGGTGGATTTATATTGTATCGACTTAGTGTAGCTGGTGCTGTTTTCCCATTTCCCTTCCCTGCATAGTTCTGGGTTAGCTGGGACCCCGGAGATATCCGTGTGGGACTGGGAAGGCGGAAGTGAAGCCGGAGCCATGTTCTCATTATGCTCACAGGTCAGCACTGGGCATGAGGCATCGATGCCACTCGGGGTTTGTCACTGATCCTCTGGCTCACTTGATTGGGATGGGACAGCAGCATGGCACATGGCAACTCCAACTCCTGGCAGACCAACTGACCCTTGGCCTGGATACAATTCGGCTCTACTGGAAGGGGACCAGTTGCTCCTGCAGATCCCCCCGTCACTAAGGTTGGAGACTTGGGGGCTATGAGAGACTGATGTAGGTTCCAGTCCCTCTTTGCCGGCTGCAGTTCTTGCTGCCCCCACTTAACATCCATCTTTCTTTCCTCTCTGCCTGCTTTGCTGACCTCAGGCTCCAGCCCGAGACACAAACGCAACAGCCGTAGAGAAATTGTTTAACCAACTCCCACGATTGCATAAGGTCCAATCCATTTGATATACCCCTTGTGTCCTGTATTCCCTAGTGGTCATCCGTCTCTGACCTGATCCAAACACTCTTCAAATGTAAGCTCAGTCCAAACAGGTTCTGATCACTCTTTGTTGACACTGTAAGTTTCCTCCTCTGACCAGTTCAGCCCTGCTCTGTGCCCTGCGGCTAATATTTACAGACTGGGGCTCACATGCCCTCTGGCTTCCATTGGGCTTGCTCAGTGTCTGTACTGATAGAAGTTTGAAGGGCAGAAGGAGGGTGAACAGAGGGTTTTCTTCTGCCTCTCCCCTGAGCCTTGGCCCAGGGGCTGTGACAAAGGCCGTACATATCCTCTATGGCTGTAGTTACTGCTCAGGAATCCCTCTGCCACTATGCAAATCTTCTCTGGGTACGTTTTCCTCCATGCATAGTTCTCTATTGCAGTATAACAAATTGCCCCCAAATTTCACAACAAACCCTATTATGTCACATAGTGTGTGATAGTCGGAAGTCTGGGAGTAGCTCAGTTGGGTGGTTCTGGGTCAGAGTCTCACTTGAGGTTGTGGCCAAGATGCTGGCTGTTTGCACTCATCTGAAGGTTTAACTGGGGCTGGAGGATCTGATTCCAAGTGCTCACATGCAGTTGTTGGTGGAGGCCTCGGGCCCTTACCCTGTGGGCCTCTCCAAAAGGTTGCTTGAATGTCTTACAAAATAGCAGCTGGCGTCCCCCAGAAGGGGTGATCCAGAGAGAGAAAAAGGAGGAAGACACATTTCTTTTAGTCTTGGAAGATATATACCCTCACTTCTGTCACATTCTGTTCATTTGAAGGGGGTCTCTAAGACCAGCCCACACTCTAGTAGAGGGGAACTAAGTGCTATTTCTTCAAAGGAGAAGTAGCAAAAACTGTGCGGATGTCCTTAAAAACCTCCACACTCCCTTCATCCCTTTCAGGACTGGGATGGTAATGGCTTCCCATCATTGCTAGCTTGGAATACCTCTATATATGTGAACTTCCTAAATGCTCAATCACACTTCCATAAACAACCTCTTCATTAAATTATCTGTAGATAAACCTGTTTGAACGTAATTCTGCTTCCAGAATTTTAATTCAATGTCTTTGGGGGGAGGGGTGCACAGTTACATGGCATGGGAATTTCATGGGCATATACATGTATGTATTTATTTACATATTATATATAATTATTCCATGTATTACATAATTATTCTATAAGTATATAAAATATATAATTACTATGCATATACACATATAAGTATTTAAAATATATAATTACTATACACAGAGACAGAAGGGGAGGGAATGAATATGAGCTTTTCGCGTTTTCCTAAAGAAGATACTTAATAATAAAATAAATAAATGTGCCAGGATGGCTGTGGTACTCAGTACCATTCTCCTCCTCCCCTTTCTATGTACTCTGCATTATAGGGGAGTAGAAACCTAAGAACTACATTTCCCCAAATCCTTTGCAGGCAGGGTTCTAACTCACAGTCCATTAATGAGAGGCACTCGCTCTGAGATTTAAAAGGCAGAAGGAAACGTATGCTGCTATTTCTCCTCCTGCAGTGGACTCAGGGCCTTTCCCACCAGTGATACCCACTTGGTGGGGAAGGCAACTGTGACCACTGGCAGGGGTTGGTTTCCTGCAGGTACAGAATGGGGAGACAGTAGCAACTGACTGATGCTCTGAAAGCCAGCAAGGACCTACGCACTATCAGCCATTTCCCCTGGCCTTTGTTTCTCTGCCTCTTCCAGTGGTTTTATGTGTTTCTGTTTTTTCCAATACTTTTTTAAGCATATGGTTTCCTGACCTAAATCACGTTTTCCTCAAAACACACAGAGAGCTTCATTTTCCTGACCAACTCTTGACTAATATAATAAATTAAAAGGGAATAAAAACCCTGAGTATACAATGATTTTTTTCATTTCTCCTTTCTATAGCAAAAGATTAATTTTGAGATTGCCAATTTCACTTAGCCTGATGCCCTCTTAAAATTGTAGAATTCTCTCTCTCATTATCATACACTGGTATAAATCTTAATTTTATTTACTTTCTTATTACTCTTTTTTAAAACTTAAATTTGCCAGAAGTTTTATTTTTATTTTCACAACCAGCTCTTTGGGGGTGCCTGGGTGGCTCAGTCATTAAGCGGCTACCTTCGGCTCAGGTCATGATGCCAGCGTCCTGGGATCAAGCCCTGAGTTAGGCTTCCTCTCCCTCTCCCACTCCTGCTTGTGTTCTCTCACTGTCTCTCTCTCTCTGTCAATTAATTAATTAATTACTATACACAGAGACAGAAGGGGAGGGAATGAATATGAGCTTTTCGCGCTTTCCTAAAGAAGATACTTAATAATAAAATAAATAAGTGTGCCAGGATGGCTGTGGTACTCAGTACCATTCTCCTCCTCCCCTTTCTATGTACTCTGCATTATAGGGGAGTAGAAACCTAAGAACTACATTTCCCCAAATCCTTTGCAGGCAGGGTTCTAGGATCAGCTCTTTGATTTGTATACCTTATAAGTTAGAAGTGTATTTGGCTGCATGTATCACAAAATGAAATTGTGGTTTCAAATAAACATTTATTTTTCTAACATAGTCATGAGCTCAGAGATGGGTGGTTGCTGGCATTGTTCAGCTGCTCACCAGTGTCATCCAGGATCCAGTCTCATTCCGTTCTTCAGATTCACTATTCCCAACCCTCTGGCTTTTCTCCTCAGGAGGTGGCTTCCTGATCACAAGACGGCTATGACCTCAGATATCTGAATACTGTCAAGATAGAAAATGTGGTTGGGGAAAGGGGGAAGCAGTAAATCATCTCTGTCTGTACCCCTTTGACCATTAAAGCAAGAGTGGGTCCCAGAAGCCCCGTCAATCATCCTCCACTGTTATCTCAGGGATAAGAGTGTTTTCACATGGCCACTTCTAACTACAAGGGACTCCAGGAAGTTAGTTATTTTACTTTTCAGCCTCTACGGAAGGAAAGATAGAAAAGGAGGCTAGGACTGGAACAGGAAGAAAACCATTCTACAGTCTCTGCATCTATCAGCTGCACAGTGCTTGCTCTGCCTTGTATTTATTTACCTTGCTGCTTATTTTCTAAGTTATTGAGTTCAAGAAGAAAGTTTGTTTTATTTTGTTGTGAAATAATGAGGTCACTTTAGGCTATGAATTTTCCTATGAGGATAGCTTTGACAACATCCCATGAGTTTTGATATACTGTTTTCTTACTGCATTTTCTAAATAATCTTCAATTGTGCCACTGATTTCCTCTCTTAATGATATTTTAGGAGAGCATTTTTCATTTCCATGAGATTGAAGGCCTTACCCTTGAACTTTCTTGATTTCTAGATTTAAACTTTACTTTAGGCAGAGATGGTACTCTCCTTTTTTGAGATTTTTTGAGCTTTCTTTTGTGGTATAGTATAAGGTCTGGGGTTTTTTTCCCCTTTTTTATTAAATTCAATTAATTAAGATATAATGTATTACTTGTTTCAAGGGTACATGTTTGTGATTCATCAGTCTTATATAATGTCCAGTGCTCATTTACAACACATAACCTCCCCAGTGTCCATCACCCAGTTACCCCATCCACACACCCCCTTCACTCTAGCAACCCTCAGGTTGTCTTCTATGATTAAGAATGTCTTATGGTGGGGCACCTGGATGGCTAAATTGTTAACCATCTGCCTTCAGCTCAGATCATAATTTCAGGGTCCTGGGTTCCACATCAGTATCCCTGCTCTGTGGGAAGCCTGCTTCTCCCTCTCCCACTCACCCTGCTTGTGTTCCCCTCTGGTTTTGTCTCTCTGTCAAGTCATAAATAAAATCTTAAAAAAAAAAGTGTCTTATGATTTGTATTCCTCTCTGGTTTCATCTTGTTTCATTTTATTCCTCTCTTCCCCTCTGATTCTCTGTTTTGTTTCTTAAATTCCACATATCAGTGAGATCATATAATTGTCTTTCTCTGATTTTAAGGTCGGTTTTCTTAAATACTTCTCAGGAATTTTAACAAAAGGGATAATTGGGCTTATAATATTATATAATATGTAGGTATTGTTCAAATTCTCTATAAACCCAGTTTTGTGGGGTTTTACTTTTTGTTCCTAATTTTTCTACAGAAATCACCCAAATAATTGTATAAAATTATCAGTTTCTTACGTTTGTAATCATTTTCTTTATCTGGTTTGAAGCTTTGCAATTTGGCACTTACATTTCATGACAATACACTTTGTTGCCACTGGACATTGTGGAGTTAGGCTGCCTGGACTTCTGATAGAAAGACCTTGTCTTGGGGCACCTGGGTGGCTCAGTGGGTTAAAGCCTCTGCCTTTGGCTCAGGTCATGATCTCAGGGTCCTGGGATCAAGCCCTGCATCGGGCTCTCTGCTCAGTGGGAAGCCTGCTTCCCTTCTTCTCTGTCTGACTGCCTCTCTGCCTACTTGTGATCTCTGTCAAATAAATAAATAAATAAATAAATCTTTTTAAAAAAAGAAAGAAAGAAAGAAAGAAAGAAAGAAAGAAAGAAAGAAAGAAAGAAAGACCTTGTCTTTCTGAATTGGACACACACCGAAAGAGGGACTAACTAAAGCATGTTGATTTTAAGCTTGGCTTGATTACTAATAGCTTTGTGGTCCCAAACAAGACACAGCCTTATTGTGCCTTAGTTTCCTCATCTGTAAAATGGGAAAAATAATAGTCTTTACTTGATAGGGTTGTTGAAAGAGTTGGGTGATGTAATTCATGCAAAATGCTTGGAGCACTGTTTCACACATAGTCAGCACTCAAGCATTCAGTGTTGTTGAAGACTCAAACAAGGCGGCCATTGGACTGAGGTGGCTCTGGGACTATGTGTACCCTAGTAAGCAATCCAAAACCTAAT
Source organism: Mustela erminea (assembly GCF_009829155.1). NCBI lineage: Eukaryota > Metazoa > Chordata > Mammalia > Carnivora > Mustelidae > Mustela > Mustela erminea. Next base: position 68,352,490 of record NC_045622.1, on the reverse strand, counting down.
CCAGAACCAATTCCTGTAAATGCTTCAAAGGTAAGAAGAACAACCACTCACAATCAGCCAACTAGACTCCCCCAAATAATGCAACTGCTTAAGCTATAGCCAATCAAATAATTTCCTTGGTTTGTTTCTGTACATCTCTGAGAAGTCCTGCCTGGAGCTCCTGACCATGGAGTGCTCCAAACCCGTCCACTTTGGCACTTCCTGACTCAAATTGACTTTAGCTAAAATAAATTTTAAATAGTTTTTTTAATGATCTTATTTATTTATTCGACAGAAAGAGAAGTCACAAGTAGGAAGACAGAGAGGGGAAGCAGGCTCCTTGCTGAGCAGAGAGCCCGATGCAGGGCTTGATCCCAGGACCCTGAGATCATGATCTGAGCTGAAGGCAGAGGCTTAACCCACTGAGCCACCCAGGCACCCAATTTTAAAGAATTCTAACATGGTTGTTCACCTTTTAACAGTGTAAATACTATTACTACTCCTACTGTTGTTTTCAGTCAAGCTGGCCTTTTTTTTTTTTTTTTAATATCGGAGCAAGGGTAGGACAGAAGGTGCATTCTCAAGCCAATCCCATTAGCGTTCAAGTTGGTGTTAATTGGTACCAGATTCTAGCAGTCTGTCAGTGTGAGTCTGCAGGTTTTTAATGCATTTTTGACATTTTCTCTTTCTTTGTAGACTTTTATTAGGAGGTTGGAAGAGGTTGGGTCAAGGGTTACTAGCCAGCCACCTTTTAAACCAGAACACTTGTATCTAATTTTTAAAATAACCTCTTTCAGTGTGATTCAAGCAAGGTGGAGATTGATGTTATAATTCAATTGCCATAAAGAAATAACCATTAATGCACTTTTCAGTCCTGGCTGGGCACTTTCTAATAGCCTCAAAAGACTGTGAAATATTTCAGAGAATCTTTTTGTTCTTATCAGGAGTTCATTTGAGAATTTAGGCCCCATTTTTCACTTGTCATGAATTTCAACACTATCTTTCTGAATCATATCTGATCTACTCTCTAAAACCAATCACAGAGTCATCGCTAAAACAGCATCTCTGCTCCAATGAGAGCTCTCTTTTAAAAATAATAAGTCTGACAGGCACCACGCATTTTAAATTGAACATAGACTGCAAAGCAGCCTTCATCCATTCGTCCAACTGACCTTTGAATAACCCAGACTGGAAAAGAATAGGCCATAAATCGGAAAAGACTCTAATCCCGGCTGGGGCTTGGTGATCCTATCACCCCAGGAATGGAAACAGCGATCATGCATGACGTGCAAATTGTTCTCCCAGAAAAGTCAGCCTCCTGTGATGGAAAGAGCACTTGACTAGGAGTCAGAAAATAAAGGTTGCAGTGCTCAACTAATTTCAGAACATAAGATTATGTTAATTGACTTAGAGTTTCAATTCTTGTATTTCTAAAATGAGGATAATGTCTGAGGCCATGCATCCTCTCGAAGACACTGTCTTTTCCTGCCCTCAAGGGGCTCATGGTTGGTGGAGGGTCCGTGGGGCAGAGTAGTAGATTGGGTGAGCTCTGAAGAGTTGGGATCTGAATACTAGCTCCACCCACTTATTAACTGTATGACTTAGAGCAAATCATTTGTGTTCTTGGGTGCCTCAGTTTCTTCATCTTTAAAATGGGGCATCATAATAGTACCTACATCATAGGGTGTTTTGAGGACGAGGTGAAATGTACATCAAGCTCTTGGCCCAGTTCCTGGTACACGTAGGGTACAATAAATGGTACAGTCCCTAAGGTGACTGGTTCAATCGTAGATATTTACAGAAGGAACAAACATATGATCAATATGTTTATTAATAGAGATCAGAATGAACTAGTGTCTAGCAAAAATAGTGGCAGTGTGCTGTGGGGTTTTGACTGAGAGAATGTGGGAAATTCTCATGGAGAAGATTGGATTTGACCTTGAAAGCGAACGAGGGTTTTAATAGACAGGGACTAGAGACAAAAACATTTCCAATAAAGGGAGCTATGTAATAGCACAAATACCAAAGAGCAGATGTTTGTTTGGTGTGGAGAAGTCATCTGAACAGTCTGCATTATGGAAGTCTGGTGCCTGAGCTCCAGAGGTGTCAACCTTCAAGGAGGCCAGAAAGAGCATAGTCAGGAAGAGATTCAAACACCCTATTTAGGAGTCTGATTTATAGGCAGTGGGGGAAATCCTTCCAGTGACTGGCTTGCTCAGGTGTGTCCTTTAAAAAGATGACTCTGCTGAGGATGGATTAAGGGGGTGGGCAGAGTGAAGAAGACAGCAGACAGGGGACAAGATGGCAGCACACACAGATGAGCACCCCCTCTCCCAAGTCTTTGAGGCAACCTCCCTAAGGAAAACTTGTCTGGAGTGGCACTTCGGAAACCAACAGATTTGGGAATACTTGTCGTATGAAATAGGGTTGTGTCTTCCCTGTTCTTCTCAAGTACTTTAAATACAAGGTCATGGAGAAGAAGTTAATTAACACAGAAAATATATCGTAGATATTAAATCTCCTAATCAAGGCTAACAAGACCTAATTGGGGCAGGGTGGGGTGAACATATTCATAAATCCAGTGTTTGATCAAAGGAAAGGGAAGAAGGAGGCACTTTTCAGATCCTGGGAGCCTCTCCATTGCTCTTGGCAGAGGTGCCACTTGTTTCTAGCAGGTGCTGGTATCATTAATTCATTGACAGTCTCTAATACATCCCTAGAACACAAAGGATTCCAAGCAATAAAGCACCTCTGTCCCTTCATGGTGCCAACCTCTCCTTCAGAAGAGAGGTTGTCTGCTCATAGCTACCCCTTTGTTTTCCTCCATATTTACTCAGTTTGTCATTGATCTACACAAATATTTAAATCTCTGATTAATTCTGGTGCCATATAATCACCATGGAATTCCTCTTCCCTTCTCCACTGCAGTTTTAGAAATCATTACGTGCCCATTTGAATGTACGTTACAAGTAGGCACCAAGAGTGGAAGATAGGAGAGGATTGACATTCAGGCACAAGATAGCAATAGTGACTACAGCAATTTGACATTGGTTAGGTACAGTGATAACAGATCAGGAAATACAGTCCAAGGGGGTTTACATTTTCTTTCTTGGCTACTAGAAGGATGGTGATGGTGTTTGTTAGAAATAGTACTGGGAGGGGCGCCTGGGTGGCTCAGTCAATTAAGCATCTGACTCTTGATTTCACCTCAGGTCATGATCTCAGGGTTGTGGGATCAAGCCCCGAGTTGGGCTCTGCGCTCAATGGAGAGTCTGCTCCTCCTTCTTTCTCTCTCCCTCTGACCTCCCCCTGCCCTCTCTCTTCTCTCAAAAATAAATAAATCTTAAAAAAAGATAGTACTGGCATTTGAGGTGCAATTATTTAGTATTAAGTCAGTAAACAAGTGTCTAGCATAATTCCTTCCCAAACCATAGTCACCCACCATGTGACATAAAACCCTGTGGGGTACCAGAGAGCTCTGATTATCCCCGAGAAGGGACCCCTCTCTGATGCACATCTTGATGTCAGCCAGCTCGGGTCATGTGTGTTCAGTGGCAAAAGCAGCCCAGGGAGAGTCAGGCTCAGGAAAAAACTGTGATGCTGTTGAAACCCATCTTTACATCATGCTCCTTTTGTTGGAAACCTATCATTCCATTCATAACTTTGGGAAGATAATTACCCCATGCTAGTGAGAGACAATTTGATGAATAACTGTTTATTTTCAGAGGAGGCATATTTGGTACACTGGCTGCATAATGGGGTCAGGAACACAGCAAGCTGTCAGCGTGTTCTCTATGTCATTTAACTGCCTGGCAGGGTTCTACACGGGAAATGGAAAATCTCCTTATGATAGATAATATCATACCCTTGGCCTTGCTCAGAAGCCTACTCTGGAAGCAAGATTTGTAAGTATGTTACCATTACTTGTCAAACAGTACCCATCAACCTTGCCTTGCTTCTGCCCCACCCCAGGTTCCAGCACAGCCCAGACCCTCCATCTGATGAGGCTCGAAAGAGGTAGTTAGTAGGGTTATAACTGTTAGGTGCCTGGGCCGAGCCCCATGTCGTTATCACTGAAGACCAGATCTTGGACCTAAAATCAATCCTTTCAGGGCTCAGAGGTTTAGAAGAAACAAAGAACATTTAATACGACAAAAGCATTTAAGTAATGAATTTTAAGTTTGGGCCAAAAAATATAGAAACTGGCATGATGTTAACAGCTAACATTCACCAAGTGCTTACTATGTGTCTGCTCCTAACCTAAACACTTGACACAAAGTATTCAATGAATCCTTGCAAAAAAAGAAAAAAAATTATGGTGTAAATCATATTATCTATTTTGTAGATGAGGAAATTATGGAACCCATCAAAAAAAATCATTCAGGCAAGAGATGGCTGGAGCAGAATTCAAACTCAAAAGAGTCTGGATCCAGATTTAAGCACTTTACTGGGAGGTCTATTCCTCCCCAGGGCGGATGCTGGGACGTGCTGCCCAGATCTCATCCACCCAAGACGACACACTCCTTTCCCCAGCTGAGGGGAGCGTCATGCCTCCCCGGAGTGACTGCGCCCATCCAGTGACCAAAGGTTAAGCGTCTTGCCCCAGTTCGAGACAACTTGGAAGGGCCACCCAGGGTTCGGAGCTCTCCAACAATTGGCAGATATTTTTCATTGTAGTTACATTGCAGTTCACCTTCTGGCTCTGGCCAGCTCTGCTTCTTTCCTACCCCACAGGTCTTAGTGCCAAGAGTGTGCCCTGATGTCCTTCCTGCGTACAGATCTTGGAGTCTGGTTCCCCAGACAACCTCCTCCCTTTGAGGGCATCAGGGAAAACCACAAACGAGGACACAGAAAGGGCATCCATGACAGTATCCCTCTCTCTCTCTCTCTCTCTCACACACACACACACACACACACAGACTCATATAAACACTAGGGACTTAGAAGTGAGTGTGTCTTTGGGGGGTTAAAATTCAGATTCCCATACAATTGATCAGAACCATCATCTGCTTAGACAGCCTGTATGACCCCCACTCCCAGCCCCAGACAAGAATTGAAAGTGTGCCTGAGCCAAAAGATTGGTCTGATGCAGAAGCACAGAGAGAAGTGCTGTGCAAAGCACGCCCAGGGGAGGGAGTGTCCAGCTGGGTCAGGGAAGCACCAAGTCACCAGCCAGGCCTGTCCTTACTGAGGGAATGGGAGCCTCAGCTTTTCAAGGTGGGAGGCCCTTCAATTTTCAGATTCTGGAACTCCCTTGTTCTGCTTCTACATTCACCAAGCACCTTATAATCTTGTGAGGCCCATACAGCGACAGATTCGCTTGTCAGGTATATTGCTCATTATAAATTAAGGAGTCGGTATTCTGATTTTACTTCCACTTCTTAGAGATTTTGTTAGCACAGTGAGCATTCCGTACTGTGATCCTCTCTGGAAAGCTGGTAAGTAGAAGCTCTTCACGCTGCAAGTTGGAGGGGCTGATCCCACGCTGTGGCGAACCCACGGGACACTATATAACAGAGGAACCCCACAAACCCAGCCATGAGAAGTTTTTTTTTCCCTTTTGTGAAACTGAAATAATACATTTGCGGGAGGTGTCACCTTTATCAAGGGAGGAGGGAGGCATATTGAGTTGTGTGCAAACAGAAAATGGTTTTGATTTCTCACTTTTCCTTAGACTTCTCTAGACCGACATTATCTTTCAACCAGAACACAGAGCGGTAGAGCAATTTGCGATGATTCATTTCTGACCATGTATCAGAGGATTCTGGGGCGACAGTTCCCCAAGGAGGCAGCGTGGGGTAAGAGGTGCTGGGAATACAGCAGGGGAACTGAGAGGGACATTACCCAAGGCCTTTGGGGGCCGTGGAGTGCACAGGGAGAACAAAGGCATTATGTTCCAAGTTCAGAGGTCAAGTTCAGAAGCTCCAAGGTCAGAGCGTGTAGCAGATTGGGGGGGCAAGGAGGAAAAACCAGGAGGAATTAAAAAATTGGCGGCCAGGGAAGTTGGGAATGAGGTGAGGTCCAAGAAGTGACTTTGGGGCAGCTCACATAGCTCGCTCAGTGTTAGCTCAGTGTTACAGTCTCCCACTGCAGCTCCACTTTAATAAAAATATGAAGGCCAATGTCGTGTGGTATCCTGGATGGGATCCTAGAACAGTAAAAGGACATTTGTGAGAAACCTGCTGAAATTCACATGGCGTCTTGCGGTTTAGTCAACGGTCATTGTAGCAATGCTAATTTCCGAGTTTTGACAGATGTACATGTTTACAGAAGGTGTTGACATTAGAAGAAGCTGGGTAAAAGGCACACAGGAATGCTGTGCTTGCAACTTTTCTATAAAGCTATAATTATTCAAAATAAAAAGGTTATTTAAAAAATAGAAGGGTCGATTTGTTTTGGACTGGGCCTTAGAACATGCAAGAGGAGGTCTCATTAGGTGAGGTAATGGCCTCGTGGGTTCCATTTTAAAAAATTCCTAAAAAAAAAAAAAATTTAAAAACCTAATCTGTTAGAGATACATGCAAAAATATGTCAGTATGGAAGAAAAATCAATTAAAAAATATAAAAATCAATTTTTATATTTTTGAAATATCAATTATTTTGATTTTTTGAAAAATCAATTAAAAAATATAAAGGCCTGTCTTTATAGCTCAGGAAAGTTTTCCTCAATGTGCCTTTGATTCTTGTTTCCATTCTAATTGCTTTTTAATAAATATCTATAATTCTTAGATCGGATCTTTTTTTCTTTTCTCTGTTTTTAATCTCTGTTCCTCCTCTCCAAATTCTGAGAGAATTCAGAATTCAGCCACTGCTCTTTTAGTTTCTTTGGAATTCATTTTTACATGGGCCCCGGCTATATATATATATACATACATACATATATATATGTATATATATATATAAAGATTTTTAACATTTATTTATTTCAGAGAGAGAGTACAAGTGAGAGGGACGGGGCAGAGGCAGAGGGAGAAGCAAGCTCCCCACTGAGCAGGGAGCCCAATGCGGGACTCAATTCCAGGACCCGGAGATCAAGACCCGAGCTGAAGGCAGATGCTTAGCTGACTGAACCACCCTGGTGCCCCACCTTGGCTATACTTTAATCACAGACTACCTTCCACTGTCACTTGATGCTATTGTTTCACAGAAGCCAGGGCTCTGATCCCACAGACATCCATCTAAGGAGACTTGGGGAGACATAAGCAGGTGCACTTTCTCGTTCCCCTTTTACGACTGGTCCTTTGCTCAGAGCTCCTGGAGCACGAGAAAACACACTCCGAGTGTCAGTGAATATAGGACTCAGACTGTCTCTGGAGCCGTCTGTGACAGTTGCTTATAGCGACTGCATTCCTGAGAGTTAGGAATTCTTGATCAAACCCCCAGAAAACTTGGATCTTCTGAATAAGGTATCAGTCACTAACAAAGGACAATCCCCCAGCTGCCTAGCTAAATGTTAACACCCTGATGTTGTAATAAGGCCCATCAGTGGGTTTTATATTAATACCTTATTATTAGGAGGCACTTTATAGGAAATGAGAGTATGATTACATACCACCAAGTACTGAGCCAGGAAAAATCTCTGCTCTGCTCATGATGCTTCTGCTTAGAAAATGGTATTTCTGTGACTCCATGTCTAATGAAATGATTACTGTTTGGTGTTTGAGATATTATTCCATAGCAACCTAAATGGACAAAACTTACCTTTGTAGGGAGAAAACAGGATGGTCACCTGAGGAGTAAGTTTCTTGTGTGTGTGTGTGTGTGTGTGCGCGCGCGCGGATTTGCGTGCGCATGCACGCGTGTGTGTATCGACCACCAGAGGCCTGCTCATCAGCTGGGGAGACAGCGAGGCCATGCCCCTCAAACCAGAGACTCCACTAAAGGGAACACTGCAGGGGAAGAGGTCATCTTCCCTGAAGGGTCAAGGGCATCTAAGAGACAGGTTTGGGTATGGTGGAGAGAGTCTCGGGGGTGCAAAGGCCAGGAGACATGCAGGACGTGTGAAATGAAACAGCCCTTTGGGACCAGAAGCCAGTTGTGATAGAATAAAAGAAAGAAATGTAAAACATCATTTTGACAGTCTAACTGTATGTTGCTTGTACTTTGTATCATTTTTCCTTTTTATGTTCTCATTATTTAGTAGAATTTCTTTAGAAAGTTAAACCGTCTTAAAAGATATTTCCATTTCTGCAAGAGCAGTTTTCAAAGATGGTGAGTGGCTTCCCCAAGAGACTAGACAGTGGTGACAGCTGGAGCCAAGAGGGAGCCGCTCTAAAGGAGAGAGAATTTAAAAGTGATGAGAGATGCACTCACTCACCGGAGACTCCCCCGCCCTACCCTGGAGGAAGCCGTGTCTTGCTTTTAATGTGGGATCAGTCCTGAGTTGGTTCTTAGGTAGAGCTGTCATTCCCTACCATACTGCAGGCTTGTTCCCAACTACTGTTTCTGCTCTTTCCAGGACCCCAGACAAACCACGTGCCCTCCAAGAAGTGGTCCTCTTGCTCCCAGAGACACCAATACTGGAAATCACTGAGACCACCTGAAAAACATGGACCTTCCTGTCTTTTGCTGGATAAAGAATCTGCTCAATTAAGGAAAGAGTTCAATAAGTTCTAGAATCTGCTTTGTATTCTTAAAGCACTTAAACTACCACATGTGCTCTGTTTTTGCAAACTGAGTCTTAATCTTTTATTTTATACAAATGGATATAATGGGGTATTATGTTCTCAGAGTAAGATTTCAGCCATAGATTGAGAAATTCTCTTCACTTAGCCGCAACTTCTAGGCTCCTATATTTTTCTCCAACAAAGCTGAATTGCTGAAATTCAGGCTCAGGATTTGGTGTCCACGGCCACCCTCTAGTAAAATCCCAGAGTGGGGGGAATTGCTAAATATTTATAAAGTATTTGCTATTTGCCAGACACTATTTTGGGTACAACAATAAAGAGGGCATTGTAATGAAGAGAGAGACAGGAGCTAAACTTTAGAGTTAAATAAAACTGGCTCAGATCTCCCCTGGGCCACTTACACTACCTCTGTACTTTTGGTTTGATTTCTTACCCATTTTATGTCTCAGTTTCCTTATCTGTAAGAGGGAACTAATAGTAATATATACTCTCCAGAGTGTTTTGTGAAGAGTAAGAGACACAGCACATGGAAAGAATGCCTGGCACACAACCAGGGTCCTCTCCTTATTCCTTCCTGATGAAAGCATAAACATAGCAGAATGTGTACCATTTGACCCACAACACTACAAAAGCAATGCTTAGTTTTCTACCTCCCAATAAATGGTCTCATTAATTTTTTGGCAAAGAGAGGAGAGAAGGGCTGGCAGCTTGCCAGGGCTAATGGAGTCTTCTTTGTAGGACTCCATGGCTTGTTGTTGATGAATGAAACTCTCACCCACCATTACTCTACAGAGCAACGCCATCCAAATTGGATGCAATTACGAGATTTCAACACCCAAGGGTGTGGGAGAGGTGTTGATCCCAGAACAGTGGACCTCAAACTAGGCTGTGAATTATAAGCCCCTGGGGATTTTTAAAATGATCAGAGGCTCAGGCTAGAGTGAGGTCCAGGCATCTGTATTTATTTATTTTTTTTTTTACAGTGGTACTAGCAATCAGATAAGAGCCCTCTGAGGTCAGAGGTCTGGTTCTACAGATTCTGCCTTCAGATGTGAAAGTGGGCTGCTGTCAGAGCAGCCTTCCCACTCTGTTGTTGCTGCTGTGTCTGCCACCACTGACCATGTCCCTTTGCTGCCCCATCCTCCCTGCTTCCCTGTGACCAGAGATGGGGCACATCTACCACCACCATTTCTCCAGACCTCCCTCAGTGTCTGGGGCTCAGCTGCACCTGGCTGGTGCCCTGGCAGGAGGGAAAGCAGATGTTCCTCCTTCTACTAGACCTGCCTCATGAACATTTTCAAGATGATTGCTTATGGGGATCTGTACTGTCCCCAGAGAACACTCCCAACCCACCCACCAGATTGCAGGCTGCTTCTATGACCCCTCACACAATACACACAAGAGAGCCCTCCTGGTTGGGTGTCACTTTGATCCCACACTCTGAAGTGAGAATCATATGCAGTTTACTCTGTATCCACTCATCTCCAAGGATCCACAGCCTCCAGTTCGTGTTCACTGAAAAGCTCATATTTACATACCCAGTGTGACTAAGGAAATAATTCTGGTCTAACTGGGGTCATCATCTGTGGGTTCACTGCTCTCCTGCCTGCTGGGATATTAGGCTCCCTTTAAACTGTAGGTTCTGGTTATGCACTTGCTTAAATTTTAAATTTTTAAATTAATTTTTTTAAATTTTTTTATAAACATATAATGTATTTTTATCCCCAGGGGTACAGGTCTGTGAATCGCCAGGTTTACACACTTCACAGCACTCACCATAGCACATACCCTCCCCAATGTCCATAACCCCACCCCCCTCTCCCGGGCCCCCTCCCCCCAGCAACCCTCAGTTTGTTTTGTATGCACTTGCTTAAAACTAAGTCTTCAGAATTGCTTTTGTACAGCAGGCTTATCTTTCCTTAGGGTATTGCCATTTTATCGTCTCATGCATCATGCACTCTATTTTAGAAAACGATTTTCAAATGTTTTCACTATAAGATAATATAAGTTCTACAAAATATTCAAGCAAGACAAAGCAAATACAGTGCTTCCCCTCCCCTTAAAAATACCACTCCCTAGTATCAACTGACTTGAATTTGGTGTATGCATTTCTAGATATTTCCTAAGGGCTCTAGTTCAACACTCATAATTAAGGAGTACACACACTTTATTGCATAAAATATTTCATAAGAATTTTCCAGTCTCCCTGACCACTGTTCTAGACATCTGAACAATATTCTAAAAAGTGGAAGTACTATCATTAACCATTACCAGTGTCAGTGAAGTGGTCATTTAAAATTTTTCATGATTATAAATAATGCTGGGATAAACATCTTCTTGCATATTTTTTCATTTAAGATAATTTACTTTGGTTCAATTCCCATAAATGAAATTACTTACTTCAAGAGTATGAACAAGCTAAAGGAGCAATTTATAATTTAATGATAGGAAAATAAGAAAAATATATAGCCAAGCAATGTCTTTGGTTAAATAAATGATAGTTTGTCTCAGAATTGAATACTCTGAAGCCATTAAAAATTATGTTGTAGAAGAACATTTAATACCATGGAGAGATTTCCACTAGATATTAAGTAACTTATAAAACAAGTTACAAAACTTTCTGTGTAATTTGTGTTATAACATGTGTCTATAATCACAACATATCTGAACAGAATTTATGTGGAAATACCAAGACACAAGAATAGTCAAGACAATCTTGGAGAAGAACAGAATTGGACGGTTTACTTTACCAAAAGTCTGAAAAGGGCAAGATACTAAATACCTCAGCCTTTGTATGAGTGACATGGTCTGTCTCTATGACTTAATTTTGAAAGCATCCATAGATAGTATTCAAATGAATGAGCATGGTTGTGCCAAGACAACTTCATTGGTAAAAGCAGGCAGCTAGCTTTAGTTTGCCTATCCCCGGGACAGAGAATTCAGAAAGAGAGCCCCGTGTGTGCATGTGTGTGCGTGTGTGTGTGTATGTGTGTGAGACAGAGAGAAAGACACACACACAGAGAGAGAGAGAGAAGCAGGGAGAATTTTGGCAAAAGTGGTGCTTAAACAGAATGAGAAAGGATTTTTTTTTAAATAAAGGACACAATCCAATTTGCTCCAATATTTTTTAAAAAATGAGATTTGATTCCTACCTCACATCTTACATAAAAATAAAATTCCAGCTCAATTATAGCCATAAACATGAAAAGTCAAATGATAGAGCTTCTAGATGAGAATATAGGCGATATATATATTCATGGCATTATGGTAGAGAAAGATTTCTTAGGTAAGACACAACCTGTACTAACTGTGAAGGAAAAGATTGGTACCTTGGGCTATATTAAAATTTTGAACTTGTTCTTTAGCAAACGATATAGGCAAGTTCCAGTCCGAGAGAAGAGATCAGCAATGTGTTAGTGAAAGGGGGTGCAAATCCAAAAATATGTAAAATGACTACAAGTCAGTTTTTTTAGAAAAGAGACAGAAAATCCAGTAGTCAAATGGGTAAGAGACTCAAAACACTTCACAAAAAGAGAACATCCAAATAGTCAACAGACACCAGAAAGATGTTAAACTTCATTAGTTATCAGGGAAATGCAAATCTGAAACCTAGTGATACAATGGTTAACAATATCAGGAGCTGATGAAGATACAGAGCGCCACCCATACTCTCAAACGCTCCTGGGTGTATTACACGGACACGGACACAGACAGGGACACGATCCCTTTTCAGAGGTGGAGTAAGGCTGAACTCATCTGTTCCTGTGACCAGCGACTCCACCCCCAGGCTCACACCCAAAAGAAATGCACACATGCATATCAAAAGACATGGACAAAAGTGCTCCCAGCTACATTACTGAAAACAGCCTCACCCCGGAACCAGCTCAACTGTCTCCAGATAGTAGAATGGATCAATAAACCGTAGTATCATCCTGTGATTCCAACTACCCTGCCATTCTGTTCCCACGAACGCCTTCTCCTTCACATGATTGTGATGAACCCCACCATTCATAATTGCATGAAAGAAGCCAGATACTAAAGATTGCCAAAAGGCGGGGCGCCTGGGTGGCTCAGAGAGTTAAGCCTCTGCTTTCGGCTCAGGTCATGATCCCAGGGTCCTGGGATGGAGTCCCGCATCGGGCTCTCTGCTCGGCGGGGAGCCTGCTTCCTCCTCTCTCTCTCTCTGCCTGCCTCTCTGCCTGCTTGTGATCTCTGTCTGTCAAATAAATAAATAAAATCTTTTAAAAAATAATAAATAAAAAGATTGCCAAAAGGCAAAACCCCCTCATTCTTCCTGAGAGAGGAATTGGTAGCTGAGGCAAGCGGAAGAGGTAACTTGAGTTCCTCAGAATATTCTGCTTCTCACTTGGTGGGACAGTTACATGAATTATTCCCTTCGTGGCAAGTTGTTAAGATTTATGTGTATAACAGATATGCTTTCCGTATGTCTGTATATTTTGGTTTTTCCAGCTTACAAAAATGAGTCTGAATAGAAACAGAACGAAGGCAACTGATACCGTCTAAAATTGATACATGAAGAGAGAAAAGTAAAAGCATATTTTTGTCTAGAGCAGCACGGGTTACTAGAAGTTTCTGGAAGGATGGAAATGTTCTCTATCTGTTCTATCCAGAGATGCAGCTTCTAGACACGTGTGGCTACTGAGCACTTGAACGGAGCCAGTGAGACTGAGAAACTAAATTTTCATTTGTGCTTCATTTTGATTAGTTTTAACTTAAAGAGCTCCATGTGACCAGTGGCGCATGTACTAAAGCGTGCAGACCTGAGCCACTGTTCTCTGGGGTGGATGGAGCTAGAGGGAGTTGCTGCTACCTCATGAGGCAACACACGGGGGGTTCTCCCTGTGCTTTTGTCCTCATGCTTTCTCTTAGGCTCAACCCTTCAGCATCTCTATTAGCTCTCGGCACCACTGTGCTCCACCCTTCCTGCTGGCCCAGGACCTGCCATTTATTGGGCATTCACTATCTGCTGAGATCCAAGAGAAACACGTTAGAGGAATTGCTTTGCTTATCTTCACAAGACCTTGGAGGAGGCACAATCCTCTCTCCACTTCCCAGGGTCAAGTTCAGACCCAAATCTGAGCTGTTACCCACATTTCTAATGGAGCCTGTGCCCCTGGTGTGGTACCTCGATTTGGGGCAAATGTGAATTCCATGAGCCTGACTCTGTGGGTCATGGGCACTTGGAAGATGTGACAATTGTGGGAAGGAGGGATCGGAGCAAATGAGGGAACTGATCACCCACTCTGTGCTGTGACTAGTTCTCAGAGCCTTCACATGTGACCTCACTTAACTCTCTCAGCCACCCCTGAGAGATAAGCAGCATCATGATGGTCATTTTATGAATGAGGAGGCAAGGGCTCAGAGCTGAGACGGGGCCCAGGTGTTTTGCAACTAAAAGCCCATGTGTTTCCTAATGCACCGCATGGGATTCTCCAAATTGTGTGGTTTTTGGAACACGCCCCCGGGCAAGGAAGAAATGCCAGGTGAAATGAAAAGGATCCTGATAGGACACTTATAAATGCCCCTTCAAGACACCTCTACGCCTGGGAAGCCTCCTGGGAGGGGTACATATTCAGACTCCGAGTTTGCCTCTACCAGGAGGATTTCTCCCCCACCCTAGGACCCGCACGGATTGTCCACTGGTTCACTGGCCCACCAGGAACACGGTTTCCCCCCCAGCTTTGTAAATATTCAGAACAGGTGGACCTAATAAGGACAAATGCCTTTTAATCTGACCCTGAACTCCTGCCTCACAGACCAATGCTTCAGTCAGTCCACAAGGAAACACAATGCTCACAGCCCAGCTCCCACAGGCTCAGGCTTCGGAACAGCAGCCTGCACAGCACAGCAGTGTAGTGGCAACGAGATGGGAGCTTTGAAAAAAAATCAATTTTGTTAAAAATAAACAAACTATAATTCCACCTTCCTCACGAAAGGACATTGCCAAGGCAAATGAATGATGGCATGGCATTTTAGTTCCCAGAAACAATTCCAGAATCATCTTTACAACACATTACTGAAAAACAAATGTGTCTTGGCATGGCATTCGAGGCCCCCTGCGGTCTGCTCCTGCCAACCTTTCCTCCATTACTACCTGCCTCTTTCCAGGCATGAACCTTGGCTCTAAGCACTGTTGAACCATTTCCAGTTCTCTGAACACATACGCTTTCTGGATCATTCCTTCTGGATCATTCTTCAAGACTCGACACAGCCCTCACCCTATCCATGTGCTCCTCCAGACACTTCAATGCTGTCATGGAATCCCGTGCCTCAGTCCCTCAACATGGCACATACCACGGTCATAAAATGATTTCACTTTTCTATGCCGTCTTAGTCCGTTTCAGCTGCCAAAACAAAATCTCACAGAGTGGATGACTTACAACAAACATCAATTTCTCACAGTTCTGGAGCCTGGGAAGTTCAAGCTTGTGGTGTTGGTGGTTTCCATGTCTGATGAGGGCCTGCTTCTTCATACATGAAGGCTTTGCTTTACAGCCTCACAGAGCAGAAGGAGCAAGGGAGTTTTCTTGAGTCGCTTTTATAAGGGCACTAATTCCGGTCAGGACAGCTCCCCCCAGGACCTAGTTACCTCCCAAGGCCCCGCCTCCCAATAAATACCACCGCCTTAGCCCTTAGGCTTCCAAAGCAGGAATTTTGAGGAGGCACAAGTTCAGACATAGGATCTCCAAGCATTTACGGAATTCTCAGGAATTCTGAGAATTCTGAGAGCTTCTGCATGTATGGTAGCCGTCTGGACAATGCTCACATGAAGCAGACATAATTTTTATATTCCCATTTTACAAACTAGGAAACCAAGACACAAAGAAGGGAGGCAGGTTTTTCAAAGCTCCTAAGTAGGGAGCGAGGACTCAAACCCAGGCAGTCTGACTCCAGAGCCTCCACACCCAACACCACCCTGTATTTTTCTGTCTCTTTTAGAAAACAGGGGGACTCCGGGCCTGACCCATAGTATGTGCTTAAACAAATGTAGAGCGAGTGAACAAATGAATGAAACCTAGTTCTTGGCTCTGAGCAGCCCCGGGCTGCCGATGTGGAGCAGCTGCTTTTCTAACGGGGCCTCTCCGCTCCCAAGTCCTTGGACCCGAAGCCAGGGACAGAGTTGGCGGCCACGCGCCCTAACACTTGGGCAGTTCCTGGTTGGGCACAGATGCCCCTGATCTTTAAAAGAATGTCCGCTTCCGCTGGAACAGGTAAATCCCTTCGGGGAATGACAGGTTACTCCTCTCTCTCTCTGAAGATAGAAACTGTTCCTTCAGCGCAGAGTGAGTTAGTTGGAAAAAACTGATTTCACGCTTTGCTGAGTCTGATTGCCCTTGAACACCAGAGCGCTTTATCTGCCCGCGTGCGCTGGCTGAGCGGGAGGGCTGCGCGGGAGGGCTGTGTGACTGCGGGGCCAGGGCACCGCCGGGCCTCTGGGGGAGATCGCGGATCTCCAGGTAGGCAGCTCTTCTGGCGAGAGCACTACTTTCTTGCCCTCCACTCCCCCCCCCCGTTTCCACTTTTTCCTGTTTTACTTCAGGGGCTGCAGACCTGCTTTCCTAGCTGCCTACCTTAAGTCCTTTTGCCTTTGGTTTTTCCACAGTCTTCTCAGCCTTACTGCACCTGAAAAGACCTTTTGTCCGCAAATCTGCTTTGCTTGTGTTTCCATCAATGTCACCTTCAATCAGCCACCCCGCTAAGCATCAAGTCGCCTAGATTCCACATCCATTATGGATTTCCTGGTCCTCCCTGTGTCCCCTTGATACTGATACTCTAATATTAGAAGACAGTTCCCAGGTTCTCTGCCTCAACCCACCCTGCACAGGATGGTATGGGGCCTCTCACCAAGAAAATGGTCTCGCTGCCTGCAACCTTCCAAAGAACCATCACTGGCCCCTCCCAGAGAGCAAGTGCGTAACACACGGCCCAGGCGCAGTGTGGTTTCTAGCTGGGGCTGCAGCTTGTGTGGTTAAGGGCAGGGAGGCAAGAATATGAAATTAAATCCAAACAGCCTACTGGTCAACCCAAGAGTTGAGTGGTGTAGAGAAAGCTCCAGAAGGTAAGAAGGAGGAAGCTGGGGAAGCAGATGGAAGAGGAAAAACAAACAAAACCTAGCACCCCTGGGATCTCACTGACAGAGGAATGGATTTGGTGGGTTAAAGGGGAAAATGCTATTGCAGAGTTTCCGTGGGTGCCTTTGGATGAAGTTGGTGAGAGATGGCAATGCTCGGCAATGAGTTTGAGATATGCAAAGGGAGTTCAGCCTTTGTGGGCAGAGGGTGGAGAGCTCAAGTGTCCTGAGCATAAAATTAGTTGGCATTTGGTGGTTTGGGTGGGGAGCTGGCAGCATGGGAGGGGATGAGAAGGTTCTCGAGACTGGGAGCAGAGAAGATGGAGAGGCATGATGGAAAATAGCCAACAAGAGAGGCTTTCCAGGGCACGAAACCTCCATAGTCATTTAGATGTCAACAAGTAAGACATGACTGTAGGTTGTGCTCTCCAAGGTGGTGTCTTCAAATCTACCTGCTACCCCAAAACCTCCAGGAATGTCTACTCTGGAAGAGGCCATAGTAGCCTCTGTAAGTCTTCATATTAACCTCCGGAGCTATGAAGGCTACCAGGTGATGCGTGAAATGGAGCAGAGACAGGGCAGAGGAAGTTAGTTACAGAGTAGAGACCAAGAATCCAGGCAAGGTGGGAGACTGGAGATGGTAATGGATACTGTGCCCCTCCTCCCCATCTATGGGACAGGATGGGACTCATTTGTCTATATCTATTGAAAGATGGAAATGGCCCAGTGGTTGGGAAGACTGGGGATGCCCAGGTGGCTGACATCTAACATGAGATTACTGACCAGAAAAGGAAGGTTTGAAGCAGCAAGAACTAAAGGGAACTTAACACTGGTGGAGATTTTTTTTTTTTTTTAATTGAGTATCAGTGGCTAGAGGAGGGAGCAGGTCAGGAGCTGTTACAGGCACTGACCCGCAAGATAGAGAAGAAAGCAGGTTCCCAAAAACCCAGCCAGAGAACTGAGCCAACCCTGTGAGGTTATAGATATGTCCTGGAGATAAATGAAAGAAGACAGCTCTGTGTCTGGGTTAAGAAAGTGGGACAAAGAGGGTTCATCCAGGATGAATGAGCACAAGTGCCGAAGGCGGGAGGGGTGGGGAGAGACGTGGTAGGAACGTACAACCAGCTTCTCTGCATCTGGTCTTGGGGCTAAGCCAGCTCCCATTTCACTTCGCTCCCATGCAGCTGATGGAGCAAACGCTGTGTTCTACAGCCCCAGCGTCCCCCAGCCCATCAGCAAAGCTGGGTTCCAGGCAGAACCACTGCTGGTGGAAACCCAGGTAACAATAGCCCTCACTCCCCACCTTCAGTTAGCTCCTAAACTCTGTAGAATAGCTCATTACCTCTTTTTCCTCCTAATGCTCTTTCCTTTGCTTACTCTTCTGGGTCTGATGTCACAGGGCCTGATGTGCCATCCTCTCCCTGGGTTAGGTCTCAGCCTTCCCTTCAAGGCTTGGGTACAAGCCAACAGGTGCACCATTAATGCTTATTAAGTGAAGAGTTTCCTGGCAAGAGCCAAACCCTTGTACTCCCCACCCCTCACTGCACACATACTAATTCCTAGGGTAGTTTTTTTCTTTTCAGAAGCTCATGTTCTCCAATTTCATCCTCATATTTAAGTGTACAAGTAGAATGTGCCAGCATGGAAGAACCGAGAGATCTTCCAACATGTTGGGGAGGCCTCACAAAGTAAAGCTTTGGCCTTACTCCAAAGCTTTGCTGGATTTAGGGAGCAGAAAGCCATTCTACTCTACCACGGTGGGTGACATAGCTATCTTTAAATCCGTAGGCTGTCCCTTTTAGGGGCTGCTGAGGATCTGTGCCTGCATTTGCCTTCTCTTCTCCATCATCTTCCTCTCTTTCTGCCCCTCTTCCCCTCACCCCCATCAGTTCATCATTTATTCTTATTTGCTACAATTCCAGGCACTGTAGTAGGTTCTATGAATAACTTAGCTCGGTTAATCTTCACCACCACCCTCTGAGATGGGTACCAATACCCCCAATTCTACTTAAGACTTGTTCAAGGCCCCAAGATAAGAGAACAGCAGTTCTCTTTGGTTGCAGAGCCCCTGCTCTTATTATTAAAATTTAAAATAATTTAAATGTATGATAGCCCTTAACAAATTGTACTTTGATTCTGTAAGTGCCTCCACTGGCCCACGATTAGCTAGGAGAACAGGGACCAGGTCTGATTCATCTGTGTAATTTTTACAAGGATTTATCCAGAGCCTGGGGCACTAGGGACAATGAGTTAGTGTTTCTGAGTAAATGTTGACAGCAAAGTATAGAGTATGGGACCTACAGTCAGACTGTCCCTGATTCTACTCCATCATGTCCAGCTCTATAACCTTGATCAAGAAATTCACCCTTCTGAACTTCAGTTGTCAAAATGATAAGAATAATAGTACATGCTCAGTACTATGAGAGATGCACGTAAGGGGATCAGCATAGTGCCATAGCAGAGTAAATGCTGAATAGATGTTGGCCATTATTATTAGTGGTGGTGGTGGTGGTGGTGGTGGTAGTGAGTGATCCTTCTTGTCTCTGACCCTTTAAGACCATCCTGCACAGCTACCCAAACCTCCCCAGCCTGTTCGGGCAATTCCTTTGGGCCTTTCCTATTATTCCCACTCTGTTTTCACCCTGACCCCATTCCCCAACTGGAATCTCTGGTCTCTGTCGCCAGCCTTCTGATTCCAATCTTGCCTCATCCCGGGTACATGGATTTTGTGTTTGGTTTCTAGTGTTTGATGTGTGGAAGTCCCTGCATGGCCTTGGGCTTGGATGGGTCCTTTTGGTTCTTCCCAGAGCCTGGGATCCGACTCTGCCCTGGCTCTAACCAGAGGCCACTGAATTTGCCCTAACTCTTCCCATTTCCTATTCACACTCCTCCTACCAAGAAAGAGAAAAAAAGAAGATATAAAAGCATGTGGGATACAAGAAGGAAGAAGGGAGGGAAACAAGGAAGAAGAAAAGACTCCAGTTAGGCTCTCCTAACCCTTCTCTGAACTCGTATCACTGCTTCTAACCTTATTTTCATCCAGTTCATCATCCATACGGTGACTAAAATCACAACCACCACCACCACAAAAACCAGTAGGTATTAATTGTGTGTTACGTCTGTGAAAAATACAATTCAAAGCACTTCACGTGCATTAATTCACTTAACCCTTCCTGCCAGTGTATAACAGAGCCATGAACAGCAGCTTCATTTTAAAGACAAGAAGCTGGGGCGCCTGAGTGGCTCAGTGTGTTAAAGCCTCTGCCTTCAGCTCAGGTCATGATCTCAGGGTCCTGGGATTGAGCCCCGCATTGGGCTCTTTGCTCAGCAGGGAGCCTGCTTCCCTTCCTCTCTCTGCCTGCCTCTCTGCCTACTTGTGATCTCTCTCTGTCAAATAAATAAAAATAAAATATTAAAAAAAAATAAAGACAAGAAGCTGACGTGCCCACTTATCCGCTTGCTGCACTGCCAGTAAAATAGCAGAGCCAGGGTTCTCATCAGAACAGTCACTCAAAGGGCACCGGGGTGGCTCAGTCAGCTAAGTGTCCAACTCTTGATTTCAGTTCAGGATCTCAGGGTCTATGAGATAGAGCCCCCTGTCGGGCTCCATGCTGAGCCTGAAACAGAACCTCCTTAAGATTCTGTTGTCCCTCCCTCTGCCCCTCTTGCTGCCTACCCCCTGCTCATGTACGCTTTCTCCCTCTCTCTCAAAAAAAACTAAAAGTCATTCAAGACGAGCCAAGCTGCTGTCTTTGCATGAGATTGTGAGCACATACTCCAAGAGAAGGGTAGGCAGATTTTGAAGCAACATAATGGGGATTGGTTATTCCCTGGGACTGGATTTGGGATAGGATCGATATTTGTGCAAAGGTGTCCCCTACTCCCTTGCACACATTTTCCCATAAAGGGCAGCCAAAATTTGAGAGACCCTAAAGGCCCCACTCTCGTCCCCAACCTAATACACACACGTCACAGTGGGTTCCTGCAGATCAGGGACTCTTGTCCCTCTTTATAACTCCCTTACTCCCTTACCTAGCACAATGTCTCACCCAGTACAGGTTTTGTACCCATGGTACTGCTCACACTGATCCCTCCAGGTTGTACTGAGAATTTCCTAAAATAATATTTGCAGAAGCATCTTATCAAATGTTAGGTGTTTTTCAACACTAAAAACTAATAACTAAAAGTTATTATTATTATTATTATTATTATTATTATTACTGTCTCTAAAGAATTCTAGCTCTCTGGGAGGTTACTGAAAATTTTTAGTGCCATTGGAAAAGCGAAGGAGGCACAGTCACACAGAATCTCTTTTGAAGGGATTGCATCATGGTTAGAACACCTCTGTATAGTCTAAATTCTGCTTGTCTTGCAGATTCGTGGAGAGAGAGAAGCCTGGGCAACTCATCTCTGTCCTGTCCACCCCCACCCCCCCACATATTGGTGGCAGAGCCACCAAGAGCCGTCCCTCCCCCCCACATGGAGTGGGTGCTTGTTCCTTGACTTCAATTGATAAACAGGCCTTGGAGACTGGGTAGCCAGTATGGGTGTTTGTACAGAGCAGTTGAGGAAACATTCCCAGCGCAGAGGACACAGCTGGGGAGGCCGTCAGAACAGTCAGGGCCTCTGGGAAAAGGCAAGGCTTAGTCCTGCAAACATGGCCCCAGCCTGGGCTTGACCTTTGGATGCCACGTGTCACCTTCGGTGGGAAAATAAATAGTCCCCTTGTCTGGAATGTGCACCGCTTCTCTTGTGAAATATGGGAAACAGGCAGCCATTGTGAGAGAGGAGCAGCCTGTCTGTGAGCTCTCCTTGGAGCATGTGGACAGGCCTGCCTCCTGCCAGTAGGTCACTACCGCTATTGTCTCCCTCTGTGGGCAGCGCTTGTTCACTCAGCCTCCCAAGATTCAGGCTCGAGGTTTCAGGGGGCAGGGCTGCTTGTCTGCACAGTTTGTAAGGGGTGGGAAGGGGAGGGCAAAGGGATATACTTCACTATGGTTAGCGGGAGCTTGGTGCTGCTTGGCTCATATGAAGGCCATGGGCAGGGGGGAAGGCCAGGTCAGGAGGTGCAAGGCTCCCTTTTAATTGGGGTGTGTGTGTGTGTGTGCGCTGCTGAGACTGGTGAGCCCAGAGCCCTCAGAGGCGCAGAGAAAAGACAAAGTGTCAAGGTGGGAGTGAGGAAAGTGGCCCAGGTGACAGTGCTAAGAGGGCACTGAGCGAGGACCATAGCTTCCTTACCCGTTGATGGCGCTCCTAAACTTCTAGGTCTGTAAGAGGAAGCACACAGCTTTCATCTTCAGAAGTTTTAACTAATTGTTAATGACCTCCAGGAGCCATTATATGGCAAAGCGGGCCGATGCTGGATTCGTGCACAGTGGGGGAGAGTGGCTCGTGGCTTAATAATATGGGCCGGAAGGCCGGAGTGTGAAGGCCTGCAGGTGTCCGGAAGTGCGCCCCATCTGCCATCCCTGCCCCAGCCCCACACATGGCTGCCAGGATCTCCCCCTTCCCCAGAACCTCTCCGGGGCTGACCACTGTCCACCTTTGTCCACCTCTCTCCCCACCAGTGAAAATATATTCTGTCCCAGTCAGAAACCCGGGTCTTCTCAGGAACTTCTCCTTTTCCATTTCCCTCCAAATATGGGCTGTTGACAAGTCCTTCCAGATCGACTCTCTCAAGATCTTATCAGCCCATCCTCCTCCCTTCCCACACCACGTGGCACAAGTCTAGTTCATCCCTCACCTCAGTGAGCTCAGAGCCCTCCCTTCCCACAGCTCTGTCTGACTTGGACCCCTTTCCCATCCGGCTCATCGTCCGCCCATTTCATCCACCACAGTCGATCCTGGGAAAACTGGCGTAGAGAAATACAGGCCACAAGACTTCAACACAGAGAGGGGGAGCTCTTCAAATGGAGAAAGAGCTATCTGAGACTGCGGCAGGCCAGTTGTAAGTCCTTGTCCTCCCAGTGCCTCAGATTTAAGATGGTTCCTAGTTTCCCTGCTCCCTGTGCTGTTCTCTCATCCTCTCTCTCCCAGGCACCGTGTTAACTGATCTCCCGAGTGCCTTCCAAAGCATCCCTATTCAAGTACATGCATTAATCAGTTCAAAGATCATTCTGCAACCTCTGAAGTCTAGGAAGGCTAAGAATTTTTTCCTATTCTTCCAATGGTCTTCTTATCTGTTCTGGTCATTTTGCTCTTGTCTCCAGTGGAGTTATGTGCCTAGAGGAACGTTGGAGGCAAAGTATGGATGGCTACTGGACAGTGAGTGGGAAGCAAGACATGCCATCTCATAGGGCTCAGGAAATTCTTAGAAAGTCAACTCTCAGCAGAGGGTCTGCCCTGATGAAGAGGGAGCCCTTGTAATTTGTTTTAGCCCACTACAGGGAGATGATTGATTTCCCTGGAGCTGTAGGACGGGCTTCATAATCATGGAAGAGGAACACAGAATTATGTAATAAACCCAGAAGATGCCCTTGCCCTGGAGGAAGGAAAGCTTAGTGACTCAGATATTAAACCGTCAGAGTATGACTGGACAGGTCAAATGAAGATAACCCTTGCACAGGGCCAGGTTCCCAGATTCTGGGGAAGGCTTGAGCCACCTACTGGTGAAGGATAAGTAAGACAGCTTCTGGAGAACCTTGGAGGGAGAGAGCCAGGAAGCCAATGTACTGCTCTTTTTTTTTTTTTTTTTAAAGATTTTATTTATTTATTTGACAGGCAGAGATCACAAGTAGGCAGAGAGGCAGGCAGAGAGAGAGGAGGAAGCAGGGCTCCCTGCTGAGCGGAGAGCCCGATGTGGGGCTCGATCCCAGGACCCTAGGATCATGACCTGAGCCGAAGGCAGAGGCTTTAACCCACTGAGCCACCCAGGCGCCCCCAATGTACTGCTCTTAATGCAAACTCTAAGATGTTTATTTTAATTAGCAAATATGAAACATTATGCCTATATGTGGCATGTGGCAGGCCAGGTAACAACTATTCCGGGTTTCCAAAAGACTTCTCTCTTTTCATTTTGCTGGCATCTCCAGAAGCATCCTAAGGCGGGAGGAGAGAGAAAAGATATAGATAACAGGAAAGAGGCTTAGGAAGGGTTACATGCCAGGAATGGTGTGGGGAAAGATTGGAAGTATTGGGATTTATTGGAAGGCAACTGTCAGTGCTTTTTCTAGGTAAAAGCTGAGTGGATTTTATCTTTTTTGAAAATTAAAAATTAACATTTAAGCTGCAGAAATAACTCCTCTCCCCTTTTAAAAGAGGAAATTGTTTTAGCATTTTCTAGAGAGGCTCTCCGTGTCCCCAGAGATTAGATTAGATGGTCCTATCATGCAAACTGATCGCCTCCTGTACTTTCCCTTCCAAGCACTTCTAATAATTTTTAATCACACATCTGTATGTTTCCTCATGTATTTAATATCTATTCTCCCACTAGACTATGAATTCTAGGAGTACAGACTGGATTGTGTTTTTCCCCTGCTCTATCCTCAGCACCTAGCACTTGCCTGGGACATAATCTAAACTCACAGGGACTGTTAATGATGGACTATACAGTAGATAGGGAGGAATATGAGGCCATAAGGGAGTAATAAAGAATGAAAAATGGATTGAAAGTTTAAATAAGGATGGAGGATTTTATAGTGTGAGTTGTAGAAGGTTGGGCAGAAGTTATGGGAGGAATGAAATTGAGATTTTAAGGGGAGTTGTAGCTATTGGTGATGACAAGACCTAGACTAGGATATCACGTAGGAGTTAGGAACTCATATTGGATGGAGAAATTCATGACAGGTGAGGAACTGTCCTTACCTCCTCAATGTCTGAGACCAGCTGTTGACTCTGTCTTCACCATAGATGATGCTAGTAACAAAATGATTGTTAATGTCAGGAATGATATGAAGAGCTGAAGCCTACAGTGCATGCTGGGGAGAAAGAGAAGTTAGTGGCTGACAACAGGAAGGAGAGAGAAATGGCATAGTCTGATGGCATGTCTTTCTTCATCCATTTTTTTTTCAAGATTTTATCTATTTATTTGAGACAGAGCACAAGCAGGGATGAGGGTCAGAGGGAGAGGGAGATGTGGACTCCCCATTGAGTAGAAAGCCTGATGTGGGGCATGATCCTAGGACCCCGAGGTCATGACCTGAGCCAAAGGAGCCCCTCCATCTTTTTTTTTTTTTTAATGTTATTTATTTATTTGACAGAGAGAGAGATCACAAGCAGGCAGAGAGGCAGGTGGGGCGGGGGGGTGGGGGAAGCAGGCTCCCTGCTGAGCAGAGAGCCCGATGCGGGACTCGATCCCAGGACCCTGGGATCATGACCTGAGCAGAAGGCAGCGGCTTAATCCACGGAGCCACCCAGGCGCCCTCCATCTGGTTTGTTTTTTTTTTTTTTTTTTAACAAATATTTACTAAGTGCCTAATGAAGCCCAATTCATGCTATGAGTGATACAAATAAGAGTGAGATATTGTTTCTCCTTCAAGGAGCTTATAATTTACTGCCTATAAATAAGTAAATAATATTGAAAGACATTGTGTGTGTCAAACATAATACCAGGCCCTTAAGGATACAAAGACTCAGGATCTGCCCTTCGAGGAGTTTATTGTACACATAAGAGATACAAACAGCAACATAGAGAATTATAACCCAAATGGATAAATGCTAATACTGAGGTTTACCCATAATGTCAGAGAGCATGAGGAAGTTTCTTAATCTAGACAAAGGAAAGGGAATCAGTGAAAATTTCTAGCAGGAGAATGTATCTGATTTCCATATTGAAGAAAAAATAAGGGAATGTGGAGAGGCAGACTGGAGACTGTTCTGGGGAGAGGAAATCATGAGTGCAATGTCTGATGGTGAATGAAAGAATGGCACATTCTGAGACTGGCAAGAAGCTCCATGTGATGGGAGTCTAAAGGGAAAGGTGGGCAGTAGCAGGAGATGGAACTGGAAAGGTAGGCAGGTGCTAGATCATAAAGATTTTTAGGACAGGCTAGGAACTTTGAACATCATCTTGAAGACGATTAGAAAACCATGAAGTAGAGTAACGAATGACATGAGTCTCTCTGGATTATTAGTAACAAATGATTAAGGGAAAAGGGAAAAAAAATACCTGATTCAAACAAACTTAAGAAAATCATGGATTTATTATTCAAATAACTAAAAAGCGCAGGCATAAATGTGGCTTCCATCGAATACTGACATGGGCTTCCTTCTCCATCTTTTGGTTCTGCTCTTGAAAATGTTGGTTTCATTCTCTAGATTTAAAGGCGGCAGTTCCAAGTGTAGGTCTATCCAGATTTAAGTCTAGTAGAACCAGAGCTATTCTTCCCCGTGGTTCTCTCACGCAAGACCCAGGACTCTTTTGTCTTAGACAGATGTGGTCACATGCCCTCTCTGAACCAATCGCTGTGGCAGGGGCTCGGTGCGCTGACTGGCCAGGCTGCCCTCGTGCTCCACTACTTTGAACCCAAATCAGGGCCCTAGAGGGGATGAGGGAAGGTGGTTCTTCCACAGAGGCATATTGTCTTCTCAGTGAGGGTGAATGTTTGTTGAGCAGGGAAGAACAAGTGTGTGCTCCAGTTTTAAGAAAGATCACTCTTGGTGACTTTGTAGAAAATTTGAAAGCCTGGAGGCACGGTGATACAGGTGATGTGGACCTGAACAAGGCAATGGAAATATGAGAAGTTTTTAGGTAAAAGTGATAGAATTTGGAGACTGGCTGCAAGTCAAGAGAAAGGGAGGAGTCAAGGTGACTCCCAGGTTTCTCGTTTAGACAACTAGGTAACACCATTCAACAGAGGTAAAAACTGTTGGAAGAGGAGCAGTCTGGGCGGTAGGAGAATGTTAATGAGTTCCGTCTTGGCATCGTGAGTTTGAAGTCCCTGTGGTACACTCAAGTGAAGGGCTCCAGGATGCAGTTCAGTTGAAGTCTGGAACCCAAGGAAGAATTCTGAACCAGAAGCATGGACTGGAGAGTAAGGTTATAGATGAGGACTGACTCCACAGAGGAAGATTAGACAACCCAGGAAAAGTATGTAAAGGAAAGAGTCCCAAGTACCCCCCAAAACCTAAGGGGCAGGCAGAGGAAAATAAACTTAACAACGATGACTTGGAAGAAATTACCAGAGAGATATGTTGTAAACCAGAATAGAGCATCATCAAGGAAGACAAGAATGAGGCAGAGGCGGGTGGAAACAGCTGTGTGGGGGAAAAGGATGCCACTTTCCACTCCGTGCCTCAGGAGGGCAAGCTAGTAATGCCCCCGAGGAACACAGCAAAGCCGCGTCTTCAGGACTGTCTTGTCTTGCAGTTAAGACAAAAAGGTTAAGGGATGGATGAATGATGAGGATGGAATGTTTATTCCGGCGCGGGCGGTTCTAGGGGACAGCGTGGAAACACTTTAAGGATACGGGGTGGGATATTGGGAGATAAAGCCCCAGGAAAGGATCAGGGACAACAGGGGTTTGAACTTAGGGGGTCAACCAAGGTTGATAGGGATGTAGGTATGGTCAGGAGAGGTGATCTCAAGATTCTAAACAAAATGCTGCAAGAAGTTGCTTCAAGGGCTGGTGTAGAAGGGTATATAAATCAGATAATATCACTCCCAAGAGGCAGCCAGCCAATGGCTTCAAATGTCCCGGAGTAAAATGCAATACCTTCCCCAGCCCTCAAGAACCCCCCTGGTTTGGTCCCTGACCACCTCTCTAACTCCCCACCCAGACACTCCCCACTTCGTCCCATCTACACGCATGCTCACATTCCTTCTGTACCTGGAAAGTTCCACACTCGTGCCCATCTCAGGGCTCTTGCACCTGCTGCTGCTTCTGTCTATAATCTTCTCACCTTACTCAAATCCAGTTTGTTCAGTTCATTCAGGTTTCTGTTCAAGCATCACCTCCGCAAAGAGGCCTCTCTTCTCCTGCCTCCACATGCCATCTTCTTTCTGTTAATTTGTTTTATTTCCTTCAGAGAATTTATGACTCTCTGAGATGCTTTCACTTATTTAACTTCTATTACTTTCCACCAAAGTGTAAGATCCACGAGGTCAGAGACCTTTCCTGTCTTTGTTCACCCATTATCCCCAGCATCATGAACAGAGTAGAGTCTGGCACAAAGGAGGTGCTCCATAAATATTTGCTGACTAACTAACTGGCTGAATAAATGAATATTTAAAGTTGCAGCCTCCTCTGTAGGCTCTGGATAGAGCTGTGACCAGATTCCTTTGAGCTTTTAGGAGCAGACATATTTTGAAACGAGAAGCCACTCAAGGTTCTTCAAACAAGACATTTTTCAGTGATGTAAATTATTCTGAATATCATATAGCATTTCCAAAAGGGCAAAGTCTGCTGGTGAGAGAAAGAAACAAAAATCTACTTCAATAAAATATGACAAAAACGCCCATGTTTGGTCCATGGCAAAATGGTCCAAGTATAAATAGCTTTTCATAAGGCGCTATTGCACAAAACCAAAAGCCACCTACTCTTACCTGAAATATTTTTGGAGTTTTAATTTTAAATGGAGATTTCAGAGTGCCACATTCTCCAGCACTGTCAAGGCTTAATGAGATGACTGTACTTGGCAGAGACTGTCAGAGTCCATATCCTGACTATATTCTTGTTGAAAAACTGTATTTCCTAAAATAGAACTGTTTAGGGGAGGACAGTGCAGTGAGATCTCCAGAGAAGGACTGCCCAGAAAATCGAGAATGTGAGAAGGGCTGGAGCCATGAACCAGAAGAGGACATTAACATCTTCTAAATATGTTCCAATCTAATTGCCTTAACTAGAACAAGAGCAGTGAAAGCTGGGTAGGTGTGGGGCAGGGCGGTGTTGTGTTAAAGTAAGTCTGGTCATGTAGGTATTGAAACTAATTTAAACAGGCTTCTTTACTGCTGACTTGCCAGCATTTGGAGATGTTCTTAAGCTTCTAGGTGACCTATCATATTCATTCTTTTGACCTTATCGCTTCCCTAGAAATAGCTACTAACATGGGTCATGGTATCAATGGTAGTTGTATGATTTTTTGATGATAAACTTGACTTTGACATATTGGAGCATCGGGACTGAACAGTGGTTTGTGGAAGTGATAAAAGATGGGTCAGTATACAGAGAAAAAGGATCGTAAACAGCAAAGGCATAGCTTTGATGTTCTGTCACCTTGAAGGGCACAGGCTGAAATGCTTGAGGTAGAAATGTGGGAAGGGTTGGGATTTTAAGAAGATTTCATGCTAGCTAAGCCAACCCACCTGACAGAAGCTTTCAAGCCTTCCTCTGCTCCCTTTAATTCGTTTGGCTAGAAGCCATCTCTAACATAAGCAATTCCTTATCTAAGGTCTGGAGTCATTTTTTTTTTTTTTTTTTTTTTTTTTTTTTTGCTTTCTATTTTGGTTTGAGGCTTAATACTGCTTCTCTTTTGATTAGTGTAAATTTAGCTAGAAAAGATCATTTTTCCTTTCCCTTCATGTAATTCTAGAACCAAGATGTTCAGAGAGGCAGCGCCAACTTGATGTCACAAAATATAAGTTACAAGTATAAGTTACACATAGAAATTATATTTTATCTGTGGAATATATCTTGTTGTTTTTTGTTACACAGAAGGATTTCCTAAAAATTCTTTTGAATGGTTCTAGGTATTAACTGTGGTAGTATCAGCTGGAAGTATACCAATTAACAAGCCATAGCAGCTCTGGAAGGAAGTGTTATGAGCAGAATAGACGTCCAGTCCCTCATGTGACTTGAATGTTGTGTCTAAGAAGAAAGACCGGTCATGCCACTGGTACTGCTGACCCTCTTTGAAGGGTCTACAAAGCTGTGCACTGGTCTCATGGTCAAATTATGGGAAGAAAATAAGACAATTCTATAATGCAAGCTAGAATATAAATGCCATAAGAGTAGATCAAAAATTTATTTGGTTATAAAGAAGGAAAAACAAATGATTGGGGGATGAGTCAGGAAAGCCTTCAAGGACCTTCACGGTTAGAAAATCCATCCCTGAGGCCAAAGAAAAGTAGAGGGACAAGACATTGGGCCAGATGGTTCCTATGTCAGGGCTGAGGTGGGGCTGACTGATCAAGACACGTTAGGGTAAAGAAGGCAAGATAGAATGGTTGTCAACGGCATGGTTCTGACTTGGAGAGTTCCCAGGACCCTTTCTTCATTTGACCGCAAAGGGAGAAAACCACAACTGAAGACTTCTTTGACCTCATGGACTTCAGAATCAGTCAAATCCATGTTTAAACTCTTACTATCTATGTATAGACTTCAAAGAAAGGGTATAATTGCTTGACCCTCCATTTCTCCAACTGCAGAAAGAGAATAATGATATCTTTCAGCAGTACTGTAAAGAATAAATGAAATTGGTGGTTAGAGCGGATCAGCCCAACGTCTGGCACACAGTAGAGGCAAAACAGTTTCCTTCTGCTTTAGAAGGGAGAATGCAGTAGAGTGGCTCATAAAATCAGATGTCCAGTTGTGCTGCGTCTTGAATAACAAATAATGCGTATTTAAACACCTCTTAGTGGTATCCACATGCATGTTCAGAAGAGGGGTTTTTGCTTACTGCTTAGTCATGGGGGAACTTATTTAAGCTGTACGTCTTGGGTGCAAGAAAGAGCCTTTTGGTACACCTGGCTTAAGTCTCTCTACTCAACAATACCAGTTTAATTTTGGTAATTCAGTGGGGTGGGGGGACTATGGTAGCTAAATAAGAAATGCAGATGGAGTTTTCTTTTTTTATATATGATTCAAAATTATAGTGCCAATCCTGAAGATAATAAAGTTGCCAAAGAAATCAAAGCACAATTTGTGGAAAATCAATACATCATGTGATGGGAAGCATAGCTGCTATTGGCCAAAAATTTTAAAAAATCAAAAAATTTAAACTCAATGTTTGAAGACATCTTAGAGTCAAGATCTGATTATTTTACTGAAAAAGGAAAGTAGGGCATAATTATACAGGTAAAGGTGAATAGAAATATAAAAATGTGTATTCTTGAATGTAGTGTTTGTTTTCCCTGAGCTGTTTGTAAATTGGTGGTATTTTATCACTGAAGATGTCTTAGAATCTGAGGTATTTTCTGGTGTGGGCCCAGAATCCCCTTTGTCACTCCTACTTCTGTCCTGTTCATTGGCCCCATGCTGATCCTACACACTTTCAAGGACACTAGCCACAGCTTGGTACCACTACTTTCTGGCTCACTTTCTGCAGTTGCTTAAAGTTCTGTCTTCAGAGAATTACAGTTGCCACCAACTGCAGATTAATTCTAGGGTTGAGGTACCTCTTGGCTAGTTTACTTATGTGTAGATCATGTAAATAGCCAGTATAAAAACTCCTACTATAAAATAACTTTTACCCAGGAGTACTGTGGCTATTGGCTTCAGTATTGGATTGAGAAGGAAAAACAATAATTTCTGCTAATTATAACAAGCGTGATTTTTTCTCCAACACTTAGAACCCTTTTTTGTTTTTATTTACTTTCTATGTCCTGCTTTCACATGTCTTTCTGTAGAATGTGGGGTTAAAAATTCTTCATGTTTATCCCATGTTTACAAAAATATGGTTCACTTCAGATATTTTCTCAGAAGTTCTGTGTATATCTAATGAATTTCCTGCTTTAATTAGAAAAAATGTAAAAGTTTATTTTTAAACTTTGGACATTCATCTATGTCCACATGATTTTGTGTTTATAATGCAAAACTTTTGATTATATACATATATATGTATATAGAAATATACATTAATGTGAATCTGTAACTACCTGATTTATAAACTAAACACTTACTTAAAAAGAGCTATATCTTATTCATTCTGTATACCTAGCACCTAGTAGAATTCTTGCCTAAATAATGAGGCACTCAGTAAATATTTGCTTATTATGGGTGAAAAAAAATGAATCCATTTCCAACTCTGTATTTAAGGTTTGGGGTTAAAAAGCTGTACTCAGCATTAGGTCTGGATTTGTAACAGGAGGCTTTTTTAAAGATGCCAATTTAGGAGCTCAAGTTGTTCCTGAGAAGTACTATTCTTACATTGGTTCAAGGCACATTTAGAACATCTGAAATTCCTTTTGCAAGAGAACATGCTTCACTCTGCTTCAGGAGTCAAGGGGATAATCATTTCCATTTATATAAGGAGTTTGAGAGATTAGAAGTCAGAGGGATCCTCCCACTTCCAGAATCATCCCCACTCCCTGTGATAATTTAATTTCTCATTCCTGCCATTTAAGAAAAACAACCCAGGAAAGTGTAGAAAGGGGAACTCACACCTTCCACTGAAAAGGTCTGACAGCACCTGCTGAATAGATAAGTCAGTTTCAAGAAGAAGAAAAAAAAAGACCTTCATAGTTTTGATACAATGAGGTCAGAATCCTTGATAACTGTGGTAAAAGAACATACTTAGTGTGTATATAAGGGATCATTTTGTTGTTATTTTAAATGCTGTCACAGTACAAGTAGCATATAGAAATAATGTTTTGTTCAAATCACATACTTCCCTATGTCAATAAAACTTCTGTTTCTATAAAGTAAGTGGAAAATTATGTTGGTGATCAAAGTATGAGATTAAGCACAAGCCTTGCAGTTCAAGTCCACGGAGCCTACCACCAGCCCGGGGTCAAAGATCAAACTTGCCGGTAAAAGCTCTTAAGGCAGAGGAGGTAGAGGAAGAGCAAAGAAGAGCCTCTGAAATATTTAATTTGCTAACTTTAATTGCAAAGTCATAGAAGCATCAAAATACCAGTGAACGTATTTCCACAGGGACATTTGCCAATGTCCTGTAAGTTACTTCATTTTAATTGAACAAAAGTAATTAATTAATTAATTAAGATTAATTGAACAAAATTAAGTTCATAGT
The DNA here is from genome assembly GCF_009829155.1 of Mustela erminea. NCBI lineage: Eukaryota > Metazoa > Chordata > Mammalia > Carnivora > Mustelidae > Mustela > Mustela erminea. The sequence continues at coordinate 68,319,946 of NC_045622.1, read as the reverse complement.
ATCCTCCCATCCTCCATATTGACTTGCTCTTACGCCTTGCCTGGCCTCCACTCCCTTGATGCTGCGATGCCTTCTTCTTCCACTAAACCCTGCACCTCTCTGAAGGCCGGTGCAAGAGGCCCTCCTCTGTGTCTCCACAGCACCTTGCACGTACCCTGTAATGGTACTTACCATGCGGGCACCTGGGTGGTGAAGTGGGTTAAGCATCTGCCTTCGGCTTAGGTCATGGTCCCAGTGTCCTGGGATTGTTGGGCTCCCTGCTTAGCGAGGAGGAGTCAACTTCTCCCTCTCCCTCTGCCCTTCCCCCTCCCCGCCCACCTCCTGCGCTCTCTCTCATGTGCTCTCTCTCTCTCTCTCTCTCCCCTGCATGTACTCTCTCTCAAATAAATAAAATCTTTAAAAAAAAAAAAAAACACTTACCATGCATCTCCTCTTAGAAGATAAGTTCCTCAAGGGTAGATGTTGTTTCTCCTTGTCCCCATGCTCTTAGAGCTCAGTCTGAGGCTTGGTGCAGCATGGTTGCTCGAAAAACATTTGCTGACTTGAGGTCTGGGAAAGATAGGGGAGGAATGAAATACAGAAGGGAAGAGAAGCTCCTCGAAATGACATCTCCAGGGTTACATGACAGTAAGGAGAAATATGAAGTCACACTTGCTTTCCGTAAATATTTATTGAGTGCCTCCTAATGGGAACAACTATGTTCCAGCAATACATCAGTGAGCAAAACAAACAAAAATCTTCACCTCGGAAGAGCTTCCTTTCTCGTTGTGGGAGACACAATAAACAATAAGTAAATTGTGTGGTATTTGGACAATGGTACTTGACTTGGACAAAAGAAAATAAGCACTGAGAAGCTAGCCAGGTGCACCTGTAGAACTTTCGCACAGAGAGGTCAGAAGATGACATTGAGCAAAGGCTGGAGGGAGCTGGAGAATCCGCCACGTGGAGGTCGGAGGGAAGAGCGTTCAAAGCAGAAGGAACAGCCATGCAGACACCCTACAGGAGGGGTATCCTTCATGCCTCCAAGGAACACAGAGTCCCTGGTGGCTGGAATAGGAGAAAGGAGGTGAGAGCGGGAGGAGATGCTGCCAGAGTCTAGGGGTGCAGATCCCATAGTGGATTTTAGGCTGGTGTGACAGCCATGCCGGGGTTACTGCTCTGTCCTTCAGAAGTAGAGGGGGGCTTGTGGCATGAAGCCCCCGGCAATATGGAGAAACTGTGGCCATGCTCTGTGCGCCTCCCATAAAGCTGGCCCTTTTACCTCTGAACTCACCCCTTCCCGGAGCCCTAGCTATGCCCATCTGTGACCGCTTTGTGTCTGCGTCTCCCATTTCTCCATCTAAATTTTGCCTTGACATGATTTTATACAGGCCATAGACGTCATATAACCCAAACCCACCCATATTTTATTGGCTTGTCCAATGTTTTAAACTGGGATGCTTCAAGTAAAAAGCAAGATTGTGTGCTTTTCTTTAAAAACGGGGAGATCTGGGAATACTGGGCCTGCATGCCTTCATGGCCACAAGTCACTGGATCTGGGGATCCTTCAGACACACTAGCTTCTAGTGTGATATAGTCCAGTTTGACACACCCACCACTCCCTATTACATTCTACTCTCTCATTTCAATTACAGGCTGGACCCTTACAGGCATGTCAGTGCCTGATCTTATTCTATAAGCCCACTACTGCCTCCCTCTTCCCCAGTCTCTGACTGCTCCCTGACTTCCATTCTTTCCTTGGATAGTTTATTTCTGCCAGTGGTCTTGGCACTCCTGCCTTTCTCAACCTGAGCCAGCTCCTGGACCAGCCCCTGGCTTCCAATTATCCTAGGCTTTGCCCTCAGACTCAGTCTTGCTGGCTCAGTCCTGCTGAGAATTTCTGTATTCACATACCTGGGCTAGAAGGTCTCCAGGAAGTCTGCCAGTTGGGGGAACCCTAGATCTCCTGTTTGAACACAAAACACAAATGTGGAGAAAACAAGCTTTTCTCTACTAAATGCACTTTTCCCCCTTGTCTTTTAAATCTACATAAAGATGAAAGGCTGCTATGCTGCTCTCATTTAACTCCCAGAGTTCTACCTGGGGCTTCACTCGTTCCAGAAAGAAACACTGCAGAAAACACAGTTTTTCTATTTTCTTTATAATTAGAGTGTCCTTTTGTCAATAGTAAATCTATGGGAACTGAACAACTAATCAAAGCAAGACTGTGTCTGAAGTGGGGTGGGAGGCCATCACTTGCTTCCCTTTCAATAAGACTTCTGCTACTTTAAAATCAGTGGAAAATAATGTTGGTCATCAAAGTATGTGATAAAGCTCCTGCCTTGTCGTTCAAGTCCAAGGAGCCTACCACCAGCCAGGGGTCAGAGGTCTAACTCGCAGGAAAAGATCTTAAGGCAGAGGAGGAGGAGGAAGAGCAAGGAACAGTCTTTGAAATATTTAATTTGTAAACCCTAGTAGCAACGTCATAGAAAGCATCAAAAGTCATTTATTTTCCTCTCACCTGATTAGACTTTTAAAAGTCAGTACAAAGAAAGAAAGGAAAAAGGTAAGGAGGATAAAAGGAAAGGAAGGCGCAGAAGGTCAGCACTCTTCCTGCCTCTGCCCAGCCCCCCTTGCCCTCCTCAGGCTCTGTGACCCGCCTTCGCCCCACCTCAGGGGTGTCCTAGACAAGCCTCAGGTACAGGAGTGAGATGGTAATGGTCTCCCCACCCCCCGCCATTCCTCACCTCTTGTGGTGCATTCTCAATGGGAGACTGGAGTCTGAGGATGCCCAGGGCACAGGAGGTCCCTTTGGCTCCAGAGAGCTGATGGAGGTCCAGCACGGCCCAAGGAGGAGGGGCAGGAACCGGTTTCTTGGATTTAAAGGTGCCTGAGGCCTCAGCGGGGATATGTGAGGAAGGCCATGCACTTAAGAGGACAGAAAGACAGGGCAACAAGGCAAGGGTATATTTAGGGCTGACTCCAAGTCAAGAATAGAAAGTAAGAATTTGTTTCTGTGCTCAGTGTTGGGCTTCCAGGAGGCCGGAGGGAATGAAAAGGGGACTCGAGGAAGGACATCCTAACATTAGGATATCCTACTGATTCCCAGTTCTAGGCTGCGTGTTGAGTGAAGAACGGGCTCATTCTCCAGTGGCCCATTCAAGAGCTAAAAGACACCCCAGGAAGCTTTATCTGTGATGTTCTTTTAAAAATTGTTTTAATCACAAGCCATTAGAAAGCCCATAATGTTCACTGGGTATCCCTGACTGGAGTGAATTGTCCTTCTTTAAAGAACCAGAGACAAAGCAAAAAAACCTTTTCTCTTTTGATTTGTGAGCCCCTGTGTCGTTCGAATGCTTCTCTTCAAAGATTATTTTTCCCATTTCATGCCTGTCGTTTTATTTTTTGATACCTGCTTAGGAGTAACCTTGTCTTTCTGGTACTGAGTTATACCACATAAATCCTTCTGCCATTGCTGAGAAAAGCCCAGAACTCTGCTCGGGCAGCCTTCCCGGGGAGCCGGGTGAAGCCTCACAGCCCCGCACTGCCACCTAGGCTGGCTTCGTGTGACAACATTTAATGGGCTTCCTCCCGCTGAGGACTCGGATGGAATTTGTAAAATTGAATTTAATTGGGACTGAATAAACTCCACTTTAAAATTCCTCACACATCGGCCTCTGCTCATGGGTGACAACAGTCTGCATTTGCTCTGATCTGTAACAGTGTCTGGGTCCCGTAGCTCCGCGCCCCGGGACAGAGGAGGCAGCGATGGGAAGCCCGCACCGCCTTTCGGGGCTGTCAGTCATCTGGCTGCTCAGCTCCCAGCTGCCCTGGGAGAGGATCCTAGCCCTAACAAAGGGAACCGGAACTGCTGGGGAACCCTGAGGGAACTTTGGGGCAGAATGATAGTCTTTCATTTAATGGAGAGCCATTCTCATTGGTGGCCGTGTCAGTGCCCACTGACTTCGTGCTGCGCCTGTCCACAACTTTAGAAAATGGGCAATCCCATTTGACACTGATGGAGGAAGCAAAATTAGACCCCTGATTAGTGGAAGTCTCAGAGAGCTTAGCAGGAAACCTGTATCCAACGCAGAGCTGGGGCCACTGAGAAAGCCACAGACGCTGTTGTTCTCACAGTGGTGTGGGTCTGTCCTTTGGGGTAAGAATGGGGAAATGGGGGCAGGGTGGGATGCATGACTAACCCAAGGGTTGTTTGGATAGCAATCCCTGGAGCAAGGAACGGCGTGGAGCAGGTTGCATGAAATGGGGTTGCCTGGATGACAGAATCTTTCTCCACTTATGGAAATGGTGGGTGAACCTGGAATCAGGATGGCAAAGAGATTTCATTCAGAGCATCAGTAACTGCCTAGAAGACTGTATTGAGAAGAATGTCAATTCTCTGTCTGGGCTTCTGGGAGGAAAAGGTATTGTGACTGATTAGTAGTCAAGTCACATAGCGTGATTCCTTTTGGAGAAGAAGCTTTACCTCCATCCAATGGATGGTGGGTTAGGAAATTGGGGGCTGATATCCAGTGAGTTTGTTGCCTTCGGAAACAGAAGAACTTAACATGATACCTAAAATTCTTCATGCTATGGGCCTAGTAGCTTCTCCAGCATTGTGTCCCACCCTGCCCCCATCTCTCACTTTATAAACCCATCATGGATCTCCGAACACAGTCTTCAGCAGTCGGAAAACCCATGCCAGAGACCATCGGAACTCTAGCCCATCAGAGACCAGACAGAGCAGAGGCAGGTCCCAGTGCCACATGGTAGATGCTGGGAGCCCAGGTGTTTGGAGGTGGGGGGGGGAGGGAAAGGGCAGCAGCAGGGGAGAGCTATGTTCAACCAAGTCCCAACAAAGCCTTCGGACTAGAAGAACCTCAGAAGAGAAGGGTTACCAGACAATGAGGAGGCTCACATCATCATTTGAAAAAAGCCACCAGCTAGAGATGGGGCTTAACTGAGTCTCCTTGGTGAAGGAAAAGTAAGAAAGCAGCTATTTCCCCAAGTAGTGCCCCTCTTAGAGGGAGGGGTACGGGACCCATAGACTTGTGATACAGAACAGGGAGGACATGGAGGCTTGGCCTCCAGTCCCACCCATCATGGGATTTAACCAAAAGACAAAGGTAGGACGAGGCTCTGCAGTCTCCATCTTAGCTGTATGACCCACAGGCACAGGCTTCAAACTCTGAGCTTCAGTCTCCTCATCTATAAAATGGGAACAGGAAGACCAATCCACTGGCCACTGTCCACTTGCTAATTCACTGAGCACATTCATATGCGCCCAGCAAGTGCCAAGCACTGAGGTAGTTTCTAGATGAACAAGACATAGTCTCTGAGCTTGAGCCAGGAATTTAGACACAAACACAGAGAGTCACAAAGCAAAGAGGAAATGCTTGGCTGCTCTTCCCCTTTCACGTGTATATTCTCTGATACCCGGTTACACATAGTGACCATAAGAAAGGACTAACACCCAGCCTGGAATATAGCAGGTATTCGAGAAATACTGGTGTTGGGGAAAGTCATGGAGAAGACATGACCACGCTGACCCATGCCATTGGACCCCAGCTATTGGAGTCTCCCCACCCCCTGCCTGTCCTTGGAAACTGCATTCTGCTTGCCTTCCCCCACTCCCAGAGGCAGCCCTAGGGAGATAGCTCGGAGATAGTGATGCAGTGCTGAGACGATCTGGATGATATATTGGACTGAATCCACCCAAAGTCTCCATATAAATTTTTAAGGTTTGGCAGAAGGTGTGGAATCCACGTGTGTGCTGCCTCCTGAGACAAGCCCTGTATACACGTTCCCCTCCCTGTTTAACCTGCTGTGCAGCAGTCTGGGGTGGCCCACCTCTTTCTTCAGTCTCCTTGGGTCCTCTGGTTACAGAAGGCGGTAGGGGGGCGGGCGCTTCAGATTACACTTGGGAAACTCCCCCGGAGCCTGAGGGAGGAATGGAAGTTAGTGGGGAGGGGAAGAAAAGAAGGGTGGCCTTGCCCACGTGGCCTTAGGAGAAAGGCCTGGGAGCCCTGTGTTTATCTGTGAGCCCTGGCTACACTGACGTTAGCTTGTGAGACATCTCCCCCTCCCCTAGCTGTCTTCCCAGGCCCCCAGCTGTCTCTGGGGCCAACCCCCTGGTTCACCCACAGAAGGAACAGCTTGAGGCTGGCCCACAACCCCCAAATTTGCCTATCTGTGTCCATTTTGCTCTCCCCTCTCCTTTGACAATATTCTTCAGCTAGAGTCTCACCACGTGTATGCTCAGGTGTGATGGTTCCAAGGCTGAGCTGAAGCTACAAAGGGTAAATCCCTCTTCAAACCACTACTCTGCTCACTGCCATTATCTCCCCAAGCATGGAAAATAACCGAATGACCTGGAAAGAGCAGGGAAAGCATTCAAATAAACACCCCAGACAAGACGGATAATGTCACTTTTTCAGTAGCAGAAAGAGCAACACTTAGGGTCTCTAACACCTCCTGAATGCGTAGGAAACAACTCTGACAATGGGCGGATAATCAGATTGTTCCGAATAATCCAATCTAGTGTTTTTCTGCTTCCTCTTCATGCTAATTTATTCTGACATGGCTTTTCAATAATGAAAATCTGTTCTTGTAGAATCCACTTCATCGAGATTTTCCATATTAAAAGGGAAATGGAAATGTCGTGGAGAATGAGATTACTTACCCTCCTTCCAGTGCCTGGAATTCCTGGGGAGGGGCTTTGTCTTGCAGTGGATAACCAGATGGCATGAGTCGGAGAGAAGAGTGTCCCTTCCACGGCAGGCCAGGCAATTATTTTTGAAGTGCTCTTTCCATCCGGTCGAAGCCTCTTGCCTGCACAGGCTACATGGGTTCTTTTCCTCATGAAATGTGTTGATTTTCAGAGCATTTTCAGCCCAGAGCATTACCACTGGGGTAAGAAACTAGTTTAAATAAAGCCTCAGGGACTAGATTACATGTTGGTGCCTCACGCTGGACAGACACTCTTGAGGCAAAGCAGATCCTCAACCTTGAAAATAAAAAGGCAAGTTGATCAATAAAGACAGATCTGGGGAGCACCTTCTGGGCATAGGACCTGTGTGGGGGCTGGGGGGTGGAGGTAAAGCGGGGAACAAGGTATGGTTTCCACCTGCCGGAAGTCAAAGTCCTTGTGTGGGTTTCTCCAGCTTCAGGACATGTAAGAACCGCCTGGGCAGTGTGTTAGAAATGTGGTTTTCTGGGAATCCACTCTCAAAGATTCTGAATCAGTTGGTGGTCAATAGTTGTCTGCTGCCCAAGGCAGAGCATACGTAGGACATTTTTCATAAATTTCCGCCGGTAGTTTACTGCATGCAAGAGTGTTGGGCTGTCAACAGCCTCTTTTCTCGAACACTCCTTGGAGGATCTTCAATAGGGGACAGGCACTCTTTCCAAATTTGTGTCAAATACTATTAATTTGGTTATTGCTGGAAAGACGAGGCCCCTCCCTGGCTCTAAAGTTCTCGTCTTACTTATTTTCTCAACGTAGCATTAGTTTTCAGTGGTCCTTCACCAGTTTCTAAATTCTCCTGCAGGATTAGGCTAACTGAGCTCTTCTCAAATATGTTTCTAAATAGTAAGAATAACAACAATGACAATAGTAAATATTGACTGGGGACTTACTAGATAGCAGTAGGCATTTGGCACGCTCCATCTTACTGACTTACTGACTTCTCACGGCCACCCTAAATGACATATGCTCTTGTTCTCCCTCATCTCACAGAGGACCTGTGCGTCGCTGTAGGCCTCTCTAGCTGCCTGTGGGCACGGGGGCGGGGATTAGCTGTGCCATCTTGGTTTTCCGGATATCTCCTACATGGGAGGACAACCCAGGATGGTGTGTTCAGGACTGCAGGGTTTTCTGAGAATCAGGACTTTCCGTTTTAAAACTGGGAGAACTGGGGTGAATGAGCCACACTCCTCCTATATGAGGTTTTTGTCGGGGGTCCCAAAACCCAAAGAAAGAATAGTTTCAAGTTCTGAGTGGAAAGGCGAGGCCTATGAGCCAAAGAGGGAGCCCAAATTGTTCATTTAAGTGACAAGAAGCAATCAAAAGCTGTCGCTACAGGGGTCAGGAAAATGAATGTGAGAATGTCAGATTTGAATACTTTGTTGCGGGTCTGGGACAATGAGAAATTGGCCCCCGTTTGCCAGCTACAGCTTGATACATGGAGTGTCTGCCATATTGAAAGGGCCAGAAATGAAGGACATAGCTCTGCTCTTCTCTCTCTTCTTCGCTTAGGTAGGTGGTCCTGAAGCTCCTCCATAAATGCCTATGGTGCATTGTGTTCTAGAACCCTCTGGTGCCATCCTGAGTCCCACCGCTTAATCTCAATTCTCAGTAACTCTGAGGAAAAGCATTGGCAAGACCAGCGGCTTACTTCCTGTTGCCTGGGAGCATATGGAGAACAGCCTCATTCTCACCTTCCCAGTGGAATGGAGAAAGTTGTCAGGCTGCTCGTATGAGATTCAGAGTCATTCATGCAGTGTTTCTAAGCTCCTGGGGAGCTTCCTGGGTATAATCTGAACACCAACCCCACTCCCACCTTCAGAGCAGAGGACCCAAAGAGACCAGAGACACAGGCAAGCCACTCCAGACTGGTGGGAAGCACATTAAACACATGAGGAACTTACATATGGAGCTTCTCCTGATTAGCAAGACGTGGATTCCACACCTGCCACCAGATCTTAAGAGTTTAAAAGAGGCTTTAAGGGGGTTCCATTGCATCTACCATCCAGATGGTCTCCACACCACATCACTATCTCAAGGCTGTATCCCTGGGACACCCTTGTTGTTCTAGTACTTTTAAAGCCATACTTACATCACGTACACTAATGTCTCTTTGACCAAATCAAGTCACGTGGCTCAACTCAGGGGAGGAGAGGAGCTACAAAGTGTTTGTGCCCATTTTCTACCACTTGCCACTTGCCTACTATGTACCAGGCACTGTTCTAGGCACTAAAGAGATCACCATGTAGAAAACAGGCACAAGTCTCTGCCTTTTTATTTTCCTTTACAAAGTTATAGAAATACGGTAACTGTAGATAGTCTTGTTAATAACATAGGACGTATAGTTGGAGTAAATGTGGGGGAAAAGTAATATATAGTGGGCTTTCAGTTTATTCTATGTTGTAATGTTACCCTTTTCTGGATTTTTTTCCCCTTGGAATCTTTTTTTAAAACTACTTTATTGAGACATAATTCACATACCATACAATTTGCCCATTTAAGGCATACAATTCACTGCTTTTTAGTCGATCCACAGACTTGTGCAATCATCACCACAATCTAATTTTAGAACATTTGCTTCTCCTCTAAAAACTGCTGCAAATATTAGCAGTCCCTCCCCATCAGCCCATCCCTAGCTCTCCCCCAGCCCCACTCCTGCCAACTCCTGATCGGAGGTTAAAGGAGGAAGAGATCTGTCAAAAATCACTGGAGAACAAAGACAAAGAGTGCTAGAATTAAAAACTAAGTGGAAAGATACACAAAAAGGAACTTCCTCTCAGGTCTGTTCTTACTGCCTCCCCTTAACTGTCACCAGTGAACTTGCCAATCCGGACTTGAAGAGGACAAGCGGGTTGTAATCATTCATCTATTCAGGGAGTGATCATTGGGTCCATCCCAAGGAATACAGACGGAGGTATGGACCATGCTCTGAAGCAGCTCAGATAGAGACCAGAGGTTGGGGGATGGGGGTGCAAGGCAGTAAGAGTCCAGTGGACAACATAGCCTAGAGATGTAGAGACGGCCACCATGTAGAGACAATTTGCCAGATGAAATAAACCAACATGGATGAGAAGGGGAGGAAAACCTAGACAGAGAAAGGAGGAGGGCCACCTGTTAACTCCATATGCGAACATCACACAAATGTGCCCCAGGTGCTCGACACACAATTTCCTTTCTCTGTCTGAAGGTGGGTATCTGTCACTGGCAATCAGAATTAATATGTTCGTGGCACCTGGGTGGCTCAGTGGGTTAAAGAGCTCAGGTCATGATCCCAGGGTCCTGGGATCGAGCCCCGAGTCGGGCTCTCTGCTCAGCGGGGAGCCTGCTTCCCATCCTCTCTGTCTGGCTGCCTCTCTGCCTACCTATGATCATTGTATGTCAAATAAATAAATAAAATATTTAAAAAAAGAAACAATATGTTCAAACTAATACGCAGCTTGGCCCCCTCCTGCCTTCTTTGCCAAGTATCATCGGAGACTAGGAAAATTGAGGGATCTTTTTATCTCACTGTCTGCCAAGATCAACTTGAATGTTGCCTTCTCCCAAGGAGCTTTCACTGACACTAATGGTTCATAAGTTCCCGGAGTTCTTAGAAAATTTGAAGAGGGAAAAGCGGAAGGTGGAAGGGCAGGTGGGAAGTCAGGTAGCAAAAGCACAGGAAAGTCCTTGAGATTTAGGTGAACCTGGACAGCTTACTTTTTTGTACTTTTTGTACCTGAGAAATGGAGAGAAAGGCAGCTACCTCACAGACTTGAGTGACATTAAAGGAGATAATAGATGGGGCTGGTCTGGTCACAGGGCTTAAAAAAATCAGTTAGTGTCCAATTTAACTTTGTCTCCCTGCCTTCTCCTTGATTAGGATTCTCAGGAGAGAAGACTCGGTTTGTGGGGACCCAGGTTTAACCAGTTTTTTTTTAAAGATGTATTTATTTATTTGAAGGAAAAAGAGAGAGAGACAGAAAGATCACGGGTAGGAGGAAAAGAGGAAGAGGGAGAGAGAGAATCCCAAGTAGACTCTGCTGAATGTGGAGCTGGAAATGGGGCTCTATCTGACGACCCTGAGATCCTGACCTGAGCAGAATCTAAGAATCGGCTGCTTAACAGGCTGTACCAGGTTCCCCAAGTTAAACATTTTCCTGTTTGCTTATTTACATCATTTATATTATTACCACAAATGTAAATAAATCTCAGCCCCTACCTTCCAGGAGCTCTGGATCATTCATTTGGAAGCCTGTTGCAAGACACTGTGAGGAGGCACCTGGGTGGCTCAGTCAGTTGGGTGTCTGCCTGCCGCTGAGGTCATGATCCCGGGATCCTGGGATCCAGTCCCACGGCCGGCTCCCTTCTCTGTGGGGAGCTTGCATCTCCCTCTGCCTCTTTCTCTCTGTCTCTTTCATGAATGGAAGAATAAAATCTTTTAAAAAGGAAAAAAAAAAAAAAAGAACTGGAGTTAGGGAGAGAGGATAGGAATGATCACCGACCCCAGGGCCAGTGGAAGAGCATTAGGCTGGTCCCAGGGTGGTGGGACTGTGATGGGGAATCACTCAGAGAGGACTGAGGTGCTGCTAAATGTAGTTTGAGATGCCTGGTCTGTGGCACCATGTGGTGTGACGGTGTGCTTCTTCCCTAGCAAGGCTGAGCTGCTGATGGGCAGAGGCAGGGAAGCTGATTGACAAGGTGGGGGCAGCAGACACACCAGGGGCTGGAACTAGGGGATGTTAGGGAGTCTATGGAGTGGTCACCGAGCCCAACAAGGGATGCTGGGCTGTGTCATTCACAACAGGACAGCTTCTACAAAATTGTCCTAGGACATCACATGATGGGGACCTGCTGCTCTGTGGGGGCAGTGGATGACCAGGCATCTGAGGCCCTCTGTAACCGGCCAGGAACACAGTTACCATTTTGGTTGTCTGCAAAGAGTGCATTGTGACCATGGAGAAGGTTTGAGACTGTTCTCTGCTGTGAAACATAGACACCAACTGAGGCTGCTGTGTAAACAGCCTTCATCTTGGGACATCTGTGGAGAAGAACTGCCCTCTGCTTTCTTCCTATGAGCACCAGTCCTTGCCTAGGGGCCAAGCAGAAAGCAGCCAGAAGGTGGCTGTGCCCTTTGGACAGTTGCCAGCTGGGGAGACTACAAGGTGACTTTCTTCAAAGGGTCGAGAGAGTGGGCTCCTGCTTGATAGACCTTTATTCTGACTCTGAGAATTCTCTGGATGTTGGGGAGGAGGTGCCGAGGGCCAGACACCCAGGAAACAGCAATGTCATCCAGGCAGGAATGTGGTGCCTCAGAACGAGGCGAGATGAGAGCTTCCTGTATCTCACGAGGGCTGTGCGGGGACGCACGGCCCGAGTCACTCGTGGCACCTCCCACGCACAAGCCCGACCATCACACAGAGCGTGAACAGTTTGCCAGGACTTCTGGGCCAGCTGGGAGTGGAGTGGGGGATCCGTCTTTAGGAACTGGCAGTAGACAGAGCTCTCCATTCTCCACCCAGGACATACTAGAAAGACTCCAGTTGCTCGAGGCATCATTTTCTTGCTTCCTTTGATTGCTTTCTGAGAGGTGTCGTGAAGGAACCCAAGACGTGTCTGGAGTCGGACTGAGCTGGAATCACAACTGGCTCACACCGACTAGCCGTGCCAGCTTGCCAGGGTGTCACGGGCTCTCCGAGCTTTATTTTCCTCCGCCAGAAAGTGAGGATCACAAAGCTCTCTTGGAACTGTTGGGACTGTTAAGCATGGACCCCAGTAGGCTGGCGATAAGTGCTGATTCCCTCCCTCTCTTCTGGGCTTCGTGGGTGACTACCCCTTTAAGGGAGAAAGAGCGCTCCTTCTCACACCCCAGGCACAGAGAGAACAGTGTTAATCAACACAGTAAACAGAAGGAGGGGATTGATTTGTTCCCCCTTCTCACACAAAGCTGAGCACGAGACAGGTTATGGTTTTGAATATTAATGCATTTGAAGTGAGAAGAACCACTTATAACAGAAACTGTCTTGCTAGCAAAGATTTATTCCCCATGTAGTTTTCCATGGCTCATAAAAGGTGATGGATGAACGTAATTTTTAGTTTAATTTCTTGCCGTGCAGTTCAGTAATTTTTGAGATAAACTCAAATTACTAAGGTTCTGGAACTGTTCAGAGCAGTGAGAAGCCATGCACATCTGGTTGTACATAGGACACGGCATGTTTAATTTTTCAAACCAGCCAAGGAAGGGGTGATTAGGAATCCCAGCACACACGTACACTGTGTTATCTTTAAAGTTCGCTTCTGCTGTCTCCAAAGGCAAACCAAACCTCCCTTTAAGAAAATTTCTGTTGGCTCCTTGGGGGAAGGAGGCAGGGACATGGATAGACAGGTCAGGCATACAGCTTTTTTTCTTCATTAGATATTTTCTGTCTTTTATCAAAATATATACATGAATGCTTACAAAATGGAAAAACAGCACTTAGATGAATCTGTTTGGATTTTAAAATTGATTTTATTTTCTTCTATCAGTTTTTAATGTTCATCAGACAAGATGAGCCTGGATCCTTTAAAAAAAATTAGCAGTGTGGTATAGTAGGGGAAAATCTGAGTTTCAGAGTTCATCTAAGCATGCGCGAGGACAAGTGACGGGGATGCAAACTGACAGGTGCAGTGACAGCCCCCTATTGTTAGAGGCTGCAGTGGGTCAAAGGGCAAATCTCTACAGACTGGTTTCCTCTGCAAGTAGTAAATAAATAAACAAACAATGAAATAAATGGAAGAGTCTAACTAGTAGTGACTGAAGGCAATTAACATTGTGACAAAGGTGAATAATTTTTTAGCAAGGATTTATGTTTACATTTTTAAAAAAAAAACCCAAATCTTGTTCTATGTTGTAACTTGCCTTAAATGTGTTCCTATTTGTTAAACAGTGTTAGGTTAAATAAAATATGTTACTCTCCCAATGAAGATCTTTTCGTCCTTATAATCTTCCCATGAGCAAAGGAGAAAAAGATAAATGTTCAAACAAACATGAGTTTTGCCCTCTGTCAATGACAATAGCCAAAGAAGAATTTTTTTTATACAGGCAGTTGAGTGGTGGGGACACTGTCCACACCCAGAATGACACGTTCAGTCTGGATGGTGAGATATTTGCAGCATGCTAGGCACAGCCAAAGTGTTGAAAATAGGCAAAAAAGAAAAAAAAGAAAGAAAGATGGAAGGAAGGAAAGAAAGAAAGAAAGGGAGAGAGAGAGAAAGGAAGGAAGGAAGGAAGGCTCTCAATACCGCGGTGATTCCGGTTCTACGGCTGCAAGTCTTCGGAGGGCAGAAAATTATGCCTGCAACTGAAATTAAAAAGATAAAAGGTAATGATTTGATAAAAAACTGTTATGAGAGCTTAAAGGATCTGTGGATCCAAGTACTATCATCACTGGGCATGCTAGATGCTCTCTATAACTTCTATGGGCAGGAAAAAAGCCACAGCCTAGAAAATGGTCTTGGGGTAGGACCTAATCAAGAGGATAGAACCTAAAATAAAACGAAATGAGCTCCAGTCTCACCGATCTTTTATTTATTTATCACTTGTATCCCATGGTTTAAGAAAAGAATTCAAAGTGGTTTTTAATGAGAGATTCAAAACTATTGTCATCCTAAAGTAAAATAACACACCCCAAAGTCCTGTAACAAAGGAAAAGGTACCCGATCCCTCCTGGGTACTTTCATCTCTCAGATTTGCCTTCACCCGGAGCAGCAGAATCACCTAAAAACAGGTCTTCCACACCGTCAGGTCTCTGCCGGGGAGCCCCTGCCCCTGACTGATTGTCTAGGCTTCCCACCTCTCTATCAGTCCTGTTCCCGCTACCTTCTTGTCCACCTCACCTCAGGCCCTTTGTGCAGCACCACTGCTTTGGTCTGACCTTCAGCTTCTCTCTCAGATTATCCGTCTGGTTTATTATGCAGGAAGAAATTGATCCAAGATCAAGGAGAGGGATTTAATACAAATTGCTGCTGACGTGGTGTACCAATTTTAGCGTTTATTGACTCTAACAAACTGTTCAGCCATGCCAGTGCACACTCATTTAAACCTCTTGTCTGCATGCTGGGGAAACCCCGGTTCATTCAGTGGGGCCACTGATGTTAGCTTTCTGAGGAGCTCTTTCCTCAATAATGTCTGCTTTTTGCCCATCTCTTGTTATTACCCACTTTGGGTTTTCTAGTGTCTTGCTGGTCTGCCCCATCCTCGGAGAATAAATTTAGGCTCCCCATAGGCTCTAGACCAGAGGCTTCAAATTGCTTTGGCCCAAACCCACAGTAAGAAATACAGTGTTGATCACAACTGGGAACACACACACATACAAACACACACACACACAGAAACAAAAGTTTCATTTAAAAACAAATAAAAACAAAACCTTACCTTTAAGACACGGAATGCATGCTGATTTTTCTATTCCATTTTATCTTATTTTTTTAAAACTTGAGTCAAGATGCTCTAAATCAATTTCACAATCCCTTAAAGGCATGCAACTTGTGGTTTCAAAAACTCTGTCTTGTGCAGTAGACAGTTCTGGTCTTATCTGCTGGGAGCCAGGGTCTTACCAACATTGTTTTCTACTTTTGAACCATTTACAGCTGAATGATTCTCAAGAAACTGCTGGATTTTACCAGTCATAGGACCACATCTTTAAGGACCATGCTCAGTAAAGTAGGTACACATGCACCCTCATGTGTGTCCATGTGCGTGCGTGCGCACACGCACACATGTGCGCACACACACACACACACACACACCCTTTCTCTATTCTGTTTCTTCCACATAATTTCTGATGGGTCTTTTCCAGTTATGGACTATGTCAAGTTGTCTTGGCCACAGTCAGTAACAGAGCCTTTTCTGCATTCACCATCCTGAGTTGTCCAGGTTCTCCAGATCTTCCAACACAACCCCAAGCCTGAGTCTCCTCCACTCCCCAAGCTAGCTCCTGAGAGCAGAGAGAGGTGCCAAACCATCAATGTGAAGGATAACCTTTCAACCCCCAGGAAGTAGAGAAGAGAGCAGGAATACAGGATCTGTAGGGATGTTGACGTAATTCTCATTAGCTAATAATAGCAAATGTTTTTCATCCAGAAAAACAAAATTTTTCCTAGAAATAAACAGGAATTTATTGTGTGATATTCTTATATCTTCAGTGAGCTTTGAGATGCATAAAAGCTGCTGGAACCTTAATCTATATATAAAAGATTCCACAGCGTATGCTTTGGTTTTTGTCATTATTTACACAGTTCATGTTTCTAGGTTTGTTGTAAAAGTGTTCTAGAATTGTTCCTAGATTTCCCCCAAAGAGCACTTATTTAACTAACTGGCAGAACTGGGTTCTGATAGCCCTAAGCAACCTTGAGAGGAATTCCACACTTGTTACCGACCCCTCCCTACTACACACCCACGCATTCACCCCCTGAGCTGCAATGTGATTACTCTTTACCCTCCGTGAACTCAGACTTCAGAATTTCTCAAATGAACCTTTTTTCTAGGTATCAGTCAGTATAGGATAAGTTATGCTCTAGAGACAAACAACCCTAAAACCTTAGTGGTTTAAAACAATCCAGTTTCTATCTCACCTAAGCCACATGTGTCCATCCCACATCTCACCTAAGCCACATGTGTCCACGAGGGGGCTCTGCCATATGTTGTCATCACTCGAAAGTTTACAGAGTCGCCATATCCAAAATGGCACCAGTCACTGAAATAGGGAAAAGGAGACATGGGAAATTGAAGAGCGACCCTTAAAGTCTTCTATCTCATGGTGTCACATGTCACTTCTGCTCTCCTTTTACTCACCAGAACAAGTCACAATTCCATGGGAACATCAAAAGAATTCAAGAAGTACCATCTTACCTTGTACCCAGGAAAGAGACATATGACGTTTCACAGCCTTTCTCTCCATCCATACAAACGATGTTTCTCCTCTGTGTCTTGGCAGCACTTAACTCTGTTGAACACTTGTCTTTCTTTAAATTCTCTTCTCCTTTGGCCCTGATCACTTCTCTCTGATTCCTCCCATTACTGTTCTTTTCTCCCTCAAAATACGTGTGGCCCCATCTTCTGAACTGAGATTCCATCCAGAATGGACCAGGATGGGGTCTAGAAGAAGCCAAATTTAAACTTTAGTCTTTATTCCTACAAAGAATGATCATCTCAGAAAACTAGGGCAAAAGTAAATATGCATGAATTTACAAAAAACCGTGTTTTTCTTCAAGTTCTTTCTTTTTAAATAGGCAATAGAACCAACTGTCTAGAAATTCCACTTTGGAAAATATACCTAACAGAAATAAAAACCCCAATATATAAGGACACATCTACCAAGAGATTTATTGTTTCATGGTTTATAGAAAAACCTGGAAATGTTTTTCTATAGAAAACCTGGGATTTTTTTTTTTTTAATAGAAAACCTAGGAAGAACCTAAATGCCCAGGAACAAGGAATGTCTTTGATTCAACTGTAATGTATTCATAGCATAAATTATTATGCAGCTCTTTACAAGATTGAAATCAATCCATCTCTAATTGCCTGTGGTGTATTGTTAAGTACAAAAAGCAGTTTGCGGAGTTACATTTGGAGTACAATTCCATTTTCATGAAAACAAACACCAACACCAACCAAAAAAGTCCTAAATAGGTGTTTCCGTTTGAGCATAAAGGAAATTGTGGAAAAATACACAACAGCTTGTTAGTGTTGATCATCTTAGGAGGATTAGAATGGAGGGCAGTGGGAAGAGATTTTTAACTTTCTAAAAATGTTATCTTGGGATGGTCTTATAGATGACAACCACTGATACTATAATTTTTTATTTAACATATGAAAAGGTAATACAAAAGAAAAAACCAAGGGGAGTTTTCATTAAGAAAAACAATAACGAAAATAAATTCTGTAATTTCAACACTGCTACCCTGCCACATGGCCCTCCACCTGCCCAGCCTTATTTCATAGCTGCAGTCCCAATGCACTTATCAGCTTTTCACGTAACTTCATATCTTGAATGCTTGTTCTCATCACCCCTCGGTCGTTACAAAGATCATTCCCTTTATCTCACCACCTTCTAAGGGGCCAATAAACTGTAATTTATCAAACCACTATTTCAAAGTAGACAGCATGATGACCATCAAAATACCAGGTCTGTCATTCTAGCTTATGCTTTTAAACATTATTTTTCCTTGAGATCCCTTTTATATTATGAATTTTTGATGTATGGGCAATATTAGTTTTTTTATTCTAGTATGATTTAGAAGGTAAACACTGTTTTTGCATTACTCATCATTAACTTCAAACCTTCCATAAATATTCCATGTACCATCACCATCAATTGATGTGTATCTATTCCAGCATAACTGTAGACTTATTTTATGGTAGATAAGGAATTACATTCTTTCTGAATTTTCTTACTTCCGTCCTGCTTTCTCACTGATCATTAGCTTAGTTTGAGAGCTAATATACTTCCTTTTGTGTCTTCTGGGCCCTGCTTTCATTCCAAGCAAATTAAAATAATTATCTTCACTCCATCTCCTTCTCCCTGTTTGTAAAAAGAGGAACTAAGAATATATATTTGTCTCCCTGTTGGTGCATAAGAAATTTCTTCTGGTGTTATGTCTATTAGCTAGATATTTTAATAGTCACTTCTTGTGGTAAGGTGGGGGTAGGAATCAGGTGGATGGGACATAGGATTCGGGGGACATAGATTTTATAATATTGATCTAGCATCTTTCAGCTATGCATTTATCTCTCCAAGAGGTACTTCCTATAGAAAAAAAAAATCCCAATGATCCCTCTATTACAACTTACAGTAGTATCAAAAGACAATGAATAATTCTATTTTCAGAATTTCTAAAGAAAAAGAGAGTGATACGAGATGACTATGTCCACTCAACCTATTATTTTCTCTTGGAAGATATTCTAAGACTTGAAAATGTTTAGGAACTATATAACTCAAATAGTTATTCTGTTAACTAGAATAACAGGTGCTAAAAGGGGACATTTTGGCTAGAGATATACATAAATAATGAGCAACGAAACCAATTATTGCCTATAAACTGTAACTATTATCTCAACCACCTATTTTGAAGATATGTAGAAATAATGTAAATGGAAAAGGGTAGTTTCTAAGAGAACCAAGAATAAGTAATAGAGAAGTGGAAGGGTGTGACTGAATATTATTGGTGTTTATCTCCTGTTTATGCAAAGTCCATCAGGTGATGGTGGGGGAGTAGGAAGCATTCTTGACATCTCTCTGGGTGCTTTGCTTCCAGGTATTAACTATATAGTTTGGATTATATCCACCTTGTGTTTCGCCATTATAATCTTCTATAGTACCCATTTTACTTTTTCTTTTTTTTACAGTTTTCTATGATTCTAATCATAGAAATTTAAGATTTTATTTATTTACTTGAGAGAGAAAGTGAAAGAGAGAGAGAGAGAGAACACAAGCAGGGAGGGGCAGAGGCAGAGGGAGAAGCAGACTCCTCACTGAGCAGGGAGCCTGATGAAGGGCTTGATCCTGGGACTCCAGGATCATGACCTGAGCCAAAGACAGATGCTTACTTAACCAACTGAGCCACCTAGGTGCCCCTGAGGAGCAGAATTTTAAGCTGGTCTGTTTGTATTCATAACTGCCAATTCCTTGAGATTGACCTGCAGATTTTGTTTTGTTTTAATTTCCATGCAGGTCATGGAATACAAAGAGAAGCAGGCAAATGTTCTCAGAAAACAAAATCGTCTCTGTCATCAATGAAGAACTCACAATATAGAGAAAGAGACAGGCATAGAAATAAATGATTGCACCCATATAAAAAGCAGCACTAGAAAGAAACGTGTTGAATTATGTGGGAACAACAACAAAAATGGATAATTGGAAAGCTAACATTTGACCTTGCCTGAAGAAGACCTTAACCTCACAAGTACCTGGATGGGAACCATTCTAAGCAGAGGGAACAGTTCCTGCAAAGATATGGTGGCTTGACTAGTGAGGGTCTGATAGGAACTGGGCAAGAATAATATGTATTAGGAAAAAGACTGTGGGTTTTCCCACAACTCAACTTGAAATGATCTCTAGTTGACTCTTCAGTCCCTCCAGGAATATGTCATTTTGTAAGTAAGTCAATTCAAAGTGTGCTTTATATTCTAAAAAGACTCTGAAAATCCTTAGTTCTCTGAGGGTCGCTCCAGGATGTTCCCAGAACACACCAATATAACATCAACATTCAGTGCGAGAAGAGACAGAAGATGGGTTTTTAACTGTCAGAATTGTGGTGCGCCTGTCAAAGTACACAAAATTAGCTACATAAATATCACAGGCCTACCTACCTGGTGACAGCACAAACCTCAACCTTTTCATCAAGTTAAGAAATAAAAATAAAGGAGGGCTCTCTATGTGTCTTCTCACAGAAAGTCCAGCTACTTCCACATCCAGATTTTCTATACTTCCTTTCCCCAGACTTTGTTTTTTTTGTTTTTTCCATGCCAAATGTATGCCTTCTTTTACAAAACAATTTCTCTCCTCTGGGTCTGCACTTAGTGCTAGAGTTTTGCTTTTTCAGAAACACTAAGGATGTGAAAGAACAAAGAATATATTTTGAGCTGGAGTTGCATCGAAAGGCTGGTGTTCCTGCCAGAGCTTCTGTGAGAGAGAATCCCAAGAACTTCGGTTGGGTGATTGGCAATGCACAGCGAAGCTCACTGGGGCCAGGACAGGCTGATGGGGAGAGAGAGCAGATCTTCTGAAATGTAAATATGTCCAGCCTCCTTCTTGGCTGCAAGACCAGGAGACCAGAGCGCTGAAGGCAACTTTGGCATGAATAATGCATGAAAGCCTGGGCTGGTGATGGCTCTTAAGACTGATATTTGTTGGAATAACAATGGGATCAGGTTGTTTTGGACATTTCAGTTAAATTCAACAAATGTTTATTAAATACTTTGAACACGGCTGCCAATCACTGTGCCGGTTTTGTTGCACTTCAGCAGAAGCTCCCGAGAAAATAGGTTTCAGGCTTTGTCCTCAAGACAAAGGGAGATGGAACAGGTGCACAGGCAATCCTAAAAAAGTGTAGAAAATGCAATGCTGTAGAGAGCCCCCAGTCATGTCTCTGGGGGTTGAGGGGAAATAAGGTCAAGGTTGTGGAGAGGAGCCAGAAGGAGACAGCAACTAAAATGGTTTGGGGAGCAGGGCAGCAACAATGTTGAGCACCCAACGATGTGCCAGGAATGAGCACAAGATATCATACTTAATTGTCCCAGCAGCCTTACCAAATGGGTATTGCCATCCCCATTCCACTGATGAGTAAAGTGAGGCTCTGGAAAGTAGGGCAGCATTGGCCAAAACTACAGCTATTAGAGGATCAAACCAAAACTGAACACCAGATGTGTCTTTTCGTGCAGCACTGAGCTGACTTTTCCAGGAGTAAAAATGGGGACTGTCTTCAAGAGTAAGGAAACAGCCAAATCAAAGGCACAAATGCAGCAAAGGACAACATATACTACGGAAACAGAGTGATCCAGTTAAACTAGGAAGAGAGTGGAGACTGATAGGGCTTTGAAGGCCAGGGTGGATATTTCCACTTTTGGTGGTGACATGGAGCCATGGGAAGTTTAGAAAAAATGCCATGATTCTGCCATTGCAAGTGGACCAAGATAAATTGTACAGGTGGGATTAGAGTGGGAAGAAGTTGAAGTTGTTTTACTAGTTCAGAGTTGAGGAGGTATCAAACTTTGGTGAGGAAGAAACTATCTGGCTTTCTTCTTCACATCATACACACCTATTCCATAGTTGGAACCACATGGTGCCTATCTGCAACTTAGAATCCCATTTTGTTCTTACTATAGTCAATGACTCATGGGACCACTTCTTGTGACAAGGCTGCTATTCTACTTGAGTGGCCACCACCATCTTTCCATTTAATTCTATTCTTTTTCATTGTGTAGGTAAGTGTGAGCACACATATATTCGTACACCCACAGAGACACATACACTCTAGTTTTGGTCCCAAGCTTCACGTCCGTCAGACACTTGCCTCTCCTGCAATATCTCATTGGTCCCAACATCTGCCAGCATCCCCACCTATTTCCTCCTGTCCAGGGGTACAGCAGCACATGGTCACATTCCCTGCCTGGAGCATGGGTTTCAGGCACTAGACTCCATCTTCTCACTTGGTGCCTCATACTTTGTTTTGCTTGAGGTGGGGCTTATCACTGGTTGCTGCTCACTCTGGTAGGCATATCTACTCACCATGGTCTGGCCCATTTCATTATCTTCGGCACCCTCTTTACACAGAAGCAGCAGGCATGGACAAGAGGAAGTGAGTATCAGATATGAACAAAGGAAGAACCTACTAGGACTTAGAGATAGGTTGAAAAATGAAATGAAGGAGAATAGGCCAAAGTTTGCTCATTCACTCAACAAACACTATGTCCTTCTCTGATTACCACATTCACAGATAGGTCCTGGCTATGTAGTGACAAAAAACGGCATACATGCCTTTGTTGACTTTATGGACTAGCTGAAGAGATGGACATACAAGTAAATAAACAAATAAAAATTAGGACTATCTCAGATCTTTAAGGAATTTAGAGAAGATAGTGTCCAGATTTTAGTGAGGGGAGAGAGTGTTCAAGGGTTGGAGAGGTGGCAATAGGCAGATGAAGTGAATCACTCGCAGAAACCAGACAAGGGTCTGGTACAAACCATCAAAGGGGGCAGTGCAGTGAATATCTAAATCATAACCAAACGTAGCTGGTCTTGCTCCTGATCCTTCAGGCCCCTTGGTTCTCTTGTCCTGATATCCTGCCTTTATCACAAATCACCCCTGGTGTAGAAATCAGCATCTTTTCTTAACTCTTCACACCTCATGTTCCCCCATGGCATCGGTGAGGAAGGTGCACTTGAATGGAGGTCCCAAAAGAAGGAGGTGGCTCTCACATCCCACATGTCCATTGTCCATTCTAGCCATCCGTTTGGTCTTTTGTTTCTTTTGTTTAGTTTATTTTCTTGTTTTCTTTCCTTCTCTCTCCCTTTTCCACCAGTCCTCGATTCCTGTAACCCTTTCATCTTTGATTTCCCTCGGAGGATCTCAATTTTCTATCTCTTCTTCTACGTAGATGTGCACCATTCTTACTCTCCAACTGACGTGCTGACTCCACTATCCGATCCTTGAAGCACAGGGTCCCCTCAGGTTAAGAGCCTCTACCTCCTTAGAACTCACTACAACAGGGACCTGGCTCAGTTGGTTAAGCATCCGCCTTCCCTTTGGCTCTGGTCATGAAACGGGAGTCCCAGGTCAGAGTCCAGCACTGGGCTTCCCACTCAGTGGGGAGACTACCCCTCCCTCTTCCCCTCCCCCATGCCCCCACTCTCTCTTTCACTTTCTCTCAAATAAATAAATAAAATCTTAAGAAAAAAATAAAGAACACACTATAGTGACTTTTTTTTGTTACTTGATATGTCTTATGAATCTTGCTTCCCTATCCAACCCCGACTTGCCTTCCGTATCCCCCACGCTCTCAGGCCTCCTCCCTCCTTACTGCCTTATTTCTTCCAAACAAATATAACTCTCTTCCCATAAAGAATTCTAGCAACAAAAATGTCTCCATGATATTACAAGTTATTTATACATGTCCTCAGAACAAACCACCATTTTAAAGTTTAAATACCAAAAGGTATTCCCTGTTTCTCAAGCAGTAAAAGAGAACTCATCTGTGACGGGCATGTTAATGCTCCACCATCCTCCAACCCCAGCAAAGATGTCCACAAACTAGTCCCCAGAACCGGAGCATATGTGACCTTACACGGCCAAAGCAACTCAGCAGATGGGCTAAAAAAAAATCTTGAGATAGGAGATCTTCCCAAGATAGTTTGGGTGGGCCCATGTAATTACAAGCGATTTTACAAGGAAAGAAGAGACATGTCAGAAAAGGAAGTCAGTGTCAGAGGTGGGGAAGACCCAACTGGCCATTGTTGGCTTTGAGGATGGAAGGAGACATCAAGCCAAGGAAAGAATGCTGGAGGCATTCTGTTTACATGGGGTGATCACCACTGAGGCCTGCAACAGTGGGCAGCAGGAAGCCAAGGAGAGGGCTGACCTCTGTTTGGGAGCCATGTCTTTTGGTGGCTTAGGGGCTGAGATGCCCAGAATGCTGTTTGATATTTGTTTTCTGTATGTTGATGTTGTTTCCTTCAAATGGTTAAGTTTTGTTGAAATGTATGACTTGAGCTTAGCTGTGTCCTAGTGAAGGAGGGGGTAGAATCTGGGAAAAGGTTATAAGGTGAGAAAGGGTGACCCAGAGGCCAGAGGTGACAAGCAATGGTCAGGACATAGTTCTGGGTCACAGAAACATTCTTGAAGAAAACTCAAAAATACTGGGGGGTAGCAGTTTTTCTCTTCTTGAGAAAAACCCCATGGAAGGCCAGAATTCCTACAATTACCAAGGAAGGAAACTTGACCAACTTTGGTTTGACATTTAAAAGGTGATTCTGTAAGGCAGAGAGTTTGGGAGGAACCTGGGAGACATATATCTACATAATCTTATATAGTTTTTAAAAACAACCATGGGTAAGAAGAATTTTCATTTGGATAACTCCATATCCTAGTTAAAAGCACTAAGATAAGTCCTAGGCCAGACATGCATTTATTTCTCATTCCTTCAACACATTTACTTAATATTATAAAAGAATTAAAACAGACATGACGGGGGCTCCCAGGTTTCCTGGCTTCAGCCTTAGCTCCTACCCTCTTTCCTCTTGCTCCTTTCCACTTTCCTCTTTCCTCTTTTTTTTTTTTTTTCTTTTCCTGCTATCACTTCCCCACCTGAACCTTGACTAGCAGACAAGGTACAAAGTTTAAACAACAGTGCTTGAAAGAACTGTCTCAGGTTTGCACCAAGGATCCCAAACCAGAGCCACAGCTCCAAGCATAGGCTTCCTAGCACTTAGTGATGAAAGGGACTACCTGCACCAAGTCACAAGGCCTCTTCTCTTCTCTTCACCCTGCAAAACTGCTGGAAAGTCAACTGGCTGTAGGGTGCACCCTGATGCCCATCAGCTGAATAAAGCCGTTAGCCTCTACTGGGTCACTTAAACTGTTTTTCTCGACCATATCTTGTGTAAGTTAGGCACTTCGTTAGGTGCTTTATATCTACTGTCTCATTTAACCTTCACAAATAACCCTGAAATAAAAATGTTATTCCCATTTCTACAGATTTCAGTACTGAGCCTGGAGTAGTTGGTATAACCTGCCTAAAGTCAAACAGCTGGGACATGGTACAGTCATGGTTTAAACCTTGATCTACCTGACTCAACCCACAGATGCAGACAGAGATGTGGCATCCAGGACACAGGGGATGGTGCCAGCTAAGGAGGGGAGGGAGAAGTGACTGTCCCCTATGTACCAGGTTGTGTGTTACCTGCCTTCAAACAATCCATCTCCTTTCATCCTTATAAGCCAGTGGAGAGGCCACTGTGATGTCCAGGTTACAAGTGAAGGCATGGAGTCTCCAAAGGTTAAGTGACTTGTCTGAGTTCACCCAGCCTGGTGGTGGCCTTGGCTCCTGCCCCACCCATGTCCTGTGAATGATGCGCCACCAGTTGTCCTTCCCACACATACTTCTTCCGTGTCCTTCTCAACCTGTGGACAGCTTCCTCTCTACCCTCAAAGTCATGAATTCTCAGAGGACTTTCTCTCTAAACCTTTCCTCCCCCCCACCCCCGCCACCAAGGTTCTTCCTTATATCCATTCTAGAAAAAAAAATACATTTACACTTACCACTTCCACTTTTTTAACTTCCCATCAACTCATTTCAGCCTGGCTTCTGCACTCACCCTTCTTCTGAAACTGACCTAAGGCCATGCATCAGTCAAGTTTCTCCAGGGCAATAGAATCAATAGGACATATAAAGAGAGGAAGAAAGGGAATTATTATAAGGAATTGACTTATGTGGTTATGGAGGCTGAAAAGTCCCATAACTTGCCATCTGCACAATGGTGGCCCAAGAAAGCTGGCAGTGTAATTCCAGTCCAAGCCCAAAGGCCTGACAACTAGAGAACATAATTGTGAAAGTCCCAGCACAATGGTGAGAGAAGACTGATGTCCTGACCTAATAATCAGGCAGAGAGCAAACTCTTCCTTCCTGCTGCTTTTTGTTCAGGTCCTCTGTGTACTGGGTGGTGTCCCCCCATATTGAGAAGGGCAACATGCATTACTTCGTCTACCCATTCAGTGCTTATCTCATTCTGAAACACCCTCACAGCTAGATCCAGAATAATATTTAATGGAATATCTGGGCACCCTATGACCCAGTCAAGCTGACAAGTCAAATTAACCATTACACAGAGATGCCCTGGTTAAATGACCAAATCCTTCATTGCTTCTCAGCCTCCCTTCTTCCTGAGCCTGTTCCGGATTTGACAGTGTTCCTGTAGAGTTGACATGTAAAACAGATGGAAGTGGAGCTCTGCTGTACCTGCTATTGTGCCAGGGAAGGGTCTTGGCCCAGCCTCTCAGCCTCCCTTCTTCTTCCCTCCTCCCTGCAGCACTCTTCAAAAAACCTCAGGGGGACCCTAGAATTCCGAGGGGCAGAGACTCAGAGACACTCCACAGAGAAAAGAGCTCAGGATTTGACAGTGGAGTGACGTGGGTTAGATATCTGATGCCTCCACACCCACTCCTATAGCTGTGAGGAGTAAAGGGAGCTTGTGGTAGGTTTGCTCCAAACCTGTAAAGGAAGGGGGCTAGTTCAAGGGAACTGACTGATGGACAAAGGAAAAAGCGCTGAAGAGCCAGCACCACCGTGCACTTGGTCCTAGCAACATGATTAAGGAAAACCTTTAGGCAGAATGAACAAAGAGCATTAGGATTTACTCTCAACCTTGAGCCCTTAAAAGAAAACCAACATGTCAGAGTAACTTGCATCTCCTATAGACAGTGAGCTCTTGGAGGGCATGGACCACGTCTTAGACTTTTCTGCCTCTCCACCAAGCCCAGCCCTGATGCGGAATCTCAGAGGAAGCTCCGCTAACGTGGTGGGTGGCATAAAATTGAAATCCACCCCCACACCACACACATTTTTTTTTTTGTCCTTAGAAATCCCCCTCATAATTTGAGAGGTAAAGTGAAGTGTTTGGGGGGAGGGTAGGGAAGGAAAAAATGAAACAAGATGAGATTGGGAGGGAGATAAACTGTAAGAGACTCTAATCTCACAAAACAAACTAAGGGTTGTGGGGGAGAGAGGGGTAGGGAGATGGTGGTTGAGTTATGAACATTAGGGAGGGTATGTGTGATGGTGAGTGCTGTGAAGTGTGTAAGCCTGATGATTCACAAACCTGTATCCCTGGAGCTAATAATACATTTTATGTTAATAATAATAAAAAAGAAGAAATCCCCCTCATCTCTGAGCCCATGGCTCTCCAGGGGTCCTGGGAGCAATTGGTGCTATATTCCTATATTTATGTTAACCATTTCCAGCCAGTTGCCATGGGTATCTAGAAGGCAAGCAAGGTACCAAAGTGGAGTGAAATTCAACTTTGAAAAAATCTTACACAACCACAGGAAAGTCTGCTTGTTTGTCAGACAGTTGTTTAGATATTACAGTTTTTCACAGCAGAGACTCTGTTTTTCTGTCAGTGAAAGGAATAAATGCAGGGAGCTTGTGCTCAGCCTGGGAATTCAGAAGAGACAGCTGTGTGGTTTTTGCTTTTTTCCTCTTCCAGATCAGCACCTGTCAGCTTAACTCACACAAATACAGAGTGAGACACTTTCTTTCCATTTTACAAACTTTATGACAGTGCTATCTATTTCCTGTCAAATTAGCGCAATTCTTGCCTTTTACTAGCCTTTGTTATGTAGATCTATAGATAATTTTAATTCTATTGTCCTTGTCTTTATTAAACCGATACCCTCTACTGCATTAAATTGGGTCGTAAAAATTGTATCACGTTATTTTATGTAGCATAAATATAATGTCATGTGTTCATTGTACTGTCAAGTGTTGGTGGTAATGAATAACTGACTTTCATTGCCCGCTGAGAATGCTGACTTTCCCTCCCACTCCACAGCTGTGGCTGATATTAGACTATTTTCCAGCTACACCATCTCTGCTTCCCCCTAAGAATCACCTGGTGAGACAATATTCTATTCTATTCCTACCTAACTGTATCATCTCTCTACTGAAAATAAAGAAAGAAAAAGGAAGATAAATCCACAGCAGTCCCCGTCTTTATTCATGACTCAGACTCCCTT
This sequence comes from Mustela erminea, assembly GCF_009829155.1. Lineage (NCBI taxonomy): Eukaryota > Metazoa > Chordata > Mammalia > Carnivora > Mustelidae > Mustela > Mustela erminea. The sequence continues at coordinate 68,291,979 of NC_045622.1, read as the reverse complement.
GTGAGATTTTTTCTTAGGCAGGAAGAAATTTTGAGAAAATATGTAGTCTCTTGGTGACCTGGCTGGATGGGACCAACTTCTTCAAACTTTGGTGTCCTGTGATGCCTTTTGACACCAGTATCTAAATTTACCAGCAGCCAAAGACCATTCACTTCATCAGGGTTCTCGGGGTCTCAGAGGACTGGGGCCAAGTCACAAAGACAGCGCCCCCAGAGGACAAGTTGGGAATGGCAGAGCCAGGAAATAGAGTGTCCGTCTGGAAGACTCCAGAGAGGCAAACTGCCCAGGAAATCTCCAGTGGCTATCCAGGCGGCAGTCTTCTGGCTGGAGAGAAGCTTCCTACGGGACAGAAACATTTTCATCCTTGAGCTGGGAGACAGTGGGAAGAGTGGGGAGCTAGTGGGCTCCACTTTCTGAAATTAAAATGGATGTTTGATGATCACCAAGTCTTCCATATCTATCTCACAAAAGGGTCACGTACTCTATACCTGAGGCCAGGCATGTCTGTAGAGCTCTTATTTCTGTCACCCTGTCTCTGTGTCCTTGTAGAGACCTGCAGAGAAACCCTTAAAGCACAAAAGAAAGAAGTACTTGCCTTGGAGAGCAGGAAGGAAACAGGGAATTGGCTAAACCACACGCCATGGTTCAGCTGAGATTGGAGACAAAAAAACAGGAGAGAGTGATGGAAGCTCTAGAAGAAAGAAAAGCAGACCAAGTCATTGGAGTTTGTATCAGGAAAAGAAAAAGCAAGGAATAGGTTGTTGGGCAGGCCTGAGGGAGCACCCTGGGCAGAGCAGTAGGCAGGCCCTGCCTAGAGCTTATACTAGCTCACCCATGGCTAATGGGCTCCTCATCAGGGAGCAGAGGCCATCCCAGGCTAAAAAGTCCTGAATTCAAATCTCTGCCATGGTTGGCAGTGTAAACACAGACCAGTGTCTTTATCTCCCCCATGCCTTTGTAAAATGTGCATGAGAGCAATTTCCAGCTCTTCAAGTTCATATGATTCTTTTTTCCATTTTTCTCCCCGTCTTGCTATCAAAATCTCTCAGAAATATTTAGTTCTCAAGCATGTTTGGGGAAAAAGACAAAAATGAATAACATTTGGACTCTCTAGATAAGGAAAGTCGGCTTGGTCCTGTCAGTGACATCCTGCCCAGCTTGGACCTTGACAGGGAGAGGTCCTTTGGGGCTCATAGTTCATGGTGTTCATCTCCAATTTAACCCCTGTTTCATTAAGGAAAACAAACCATGTCATCCCATTTGTCCTGAGATGGTTTACAGTGGCATCTGGATTCTGAAGTTGCCACAAGTTCCCAGACACAGCCCAATCCAACGTAGGAGGGACTGTTTCAGAAGGTGAAGCTCCCAGGCAAAGGATCACTCCCAGGAAGAGCTGTCAGTGCCCTGAAGAAGTGCAGGGATCCAGAAGAAGGGAAAAACAAGCAATTGTGCAAATGGGGCAGAACTCTGAGCAGCTTTGTCCCAGGATCATGGAGTCCAAGTGTGTGCATGTGAGGTGGAGGGTAGGCCTAGACAGAGATGCCTGGCCATTCCTCTCCAATGCACTGCCTTTGTTCAGACCCTCCGTTTCCACTTAGACGTTAGCAACAGTCTCCTGTAAAGAAATGAAAGCAAAATGCAGAGCCTCCCAGTTTAGGAAGAAGAGGTGGCTCTGGCAAAGAGTGGTGGCTAGAGTCTGGCCAGAGAGCCCTCACCAATCTCTCTTATCTCCCACTTGGGGCACTCCTCCTGATTTGTCTGCCACTACCACCATACAGACCCTGAAAGTCAGGTGGAGAGGGGGACCACCACTTCTGCTTTATTTGGTTCTGACCCAAGTATGGGCTTAAATCTCTACCTTTAGGTCCATTTAGAACAACTGAGAAAGATGGAAATTGCAAGAAAATTTCACTAAATCCAGAGAGAGAACAGTAAATAAATAATTTCCCAGAATGCACATTGAATAGACACAACATGACTTCCAGAGTTTTGAGTCTCCAGAAATGAATTTCTGGCCCTATAGGAACAGAGATAGTTAGGTTTCCAGAGTCCATGTTTCCATGTTCCTGTCTAAGGGATACATCTCTTCTTTAAGTTATTGATAACTTGGTATTGACTAGGGTTTGTTACAAGGTATAAAAAGAAATGCCAGGAATATAGAGAGACAAATCAAAGGTCAGGACAATCAAAAGGAGGTCCCAATATGGACAAGAGACCCTTTATCCCATCTCATCTAGCTCTTCTTCATGTATTACTCTTATGCCAGACATGAACCTTACTTGGCTCTCTGAGCAATGTGATAAGGAGTGGTAAAAGCAATAAAACTGAGATAGGGACAAGAAGTCCTTTTCCACAGAAGCCAAAAGAATGAGGAGTTTATACTTAGACAATTTTTCCTTGGCCAATTTAATCACTTTATGATGCTTTCCCTGACCTTTTTTCCTTAGTAATTTCCAAAGACAGCTACCACAGATGTCTTTCCACCATGTACATGCATGGATTCCACTCTTCAAGAAGTGAAATCTACATCTCCTCCTTTTGAATCTAGTCTGGACTTGTGACTTGTTTTGACAATACAATATAGTGAAAGTGACATTCTAGGACTTCCATGCCCAGGTCTGAAGAGAACTAGAAGTTTCAATGCCCCCCTCTTAGAAGCTATCTGCCAAAAGAAGGCCAACTATGCTGCTATGAGGAAGTCCAAACAAGCCAGGTGGAGATGCCACTTGGAAGGTGAGAGATGCCTGGCCAGCAGCCAGCTGTTCCAGTCCTGTCAGCTGAGTAAGGGAGCCATCATGGACTTCCTGCTCTAGCAGACAACACATAAAGCAGGACAGTTTCCCAGTCAAGCTGACCTGAGATGACAGAATCATGAGAAACCATAAATTGTTTCAATTTTGGTGTGGCTTGTTACACTGTAAAAACGGAAACACCACCCTATGCCATAGTAAGTCATCATCACCTCTGTGTTATCTAAGGTTTTTTGTATACCCTTTTGTAATTCTTGGATTTCTAATTGGTAAGACAAGGACAGTGTCCTAAGCTTCTCTGATTCCCTAAAATAGTAGGTGCTCAGTAATTAGTTGTTAGGTAGATGACTGGCTAGATGGATGGGTGCATGGGAGGTGATAAATACAGGGGCCCTTTTTCTTCAAGGAGCCAATAGGAGGAATCTAGCTTAAGGCAAGAGTATTTTCCCACAGCCCCTTCCTCTGACATTTGAAATAAAATTGAGAGAATTTAACACAGAAATAGAGAATTTGGAACCTGAGGAGGAATGAGGGAACGCCTTCCTATCAGTCAGCTTCTATGAAGCAATAGAAAATATATATTGGTCTCTGCCCCCAGTTCCTTTCACAGAGCTCCTGATATCCTTGTAATTTCCCAAGTGATAAGAACACCAGGGGCTTCTTTTGTTCTATTGAAACAACTCTGGGTGGGCTTCTGGATGGCTCCTGTATAGGAGCTGGTCACCAGAAAGACCAAGCCATGATTAGAAGCTTGGAATTTTTAGCTCTACCTGTCTTATTCTCTAGAGAGGGGAGAGGCACTCAAATGGAGTTAATAATTGATCATGCCTATGTGAGGAAACTTCCATAAAATCCCAGTAGAATGAGGTTCAGGGAGCTTCCAGGCTGACATATCCATAGCAGGAAGGTGAACTATCCCAGATGTACGGGGACAGAAGCTCCTGTGCTCAAAACCCTCTCAGACCTCGCCTTACATATTTCTTCTTCTGGATGTTCATCTGTAGACTTTATTATATCCTTTAATAAATGGGCAAATGTAAGAAAATGTTTCTTTTCACAGACCTGTCCCCCTATATATAAAAATATATTATATGTTGATAAAAAATAAAAAAATTTAAAAATTTTAAAAAATGTTTCTTTGCGTTTTATGAGCCATTCTAATTAATTGAACCTGAGAAGGGGGTCTGGGAACCTTCGGTTTGTGGCCAAGTCAGACAGAAGTTGTGAGTAACCTGGAGATCTATCAGTTGTGATGTGCATCTGAACTGGGGTGGAAACATCTGGCAGGGCTGAGTCCTTCACCTGTGAGATCTGACACTATCTCCAGGCAGACACTTTCAGAATTGAGTTAAATAACAGAATACCCCACTGGTGTAATGTCTGGAGAATTACTTGATATAGGGATAAATCTCCACACATTTGGTGATCGAAAGTGTCAAAAGGGAAGTGTTCCCTGTGAAAGTAAAGAAGAAACACAGGGGGAAAAATAGGGAAGAATGGGTTTTTTCACTACACAAAGAAAGGGAAAAACTCAGTCTTCCCTTTAGAGCTTCCATCTCATCAGTGATGAAGGACATATAGTCATATACTGAGGACAGAGAAAGGGCTGGGACAGATAATGCAAAAAAAAAAAAAAAAAAAAAGGGAGGGTGGGCATTAGAATGACTACAAGGAGAAAACATTACTGGGAATGTCAGTCTTAGGCAAAGGCTGTTGACAGAAGCTTCTTAGAAGGAGAATCACCTTTTTATCCAGGAAAAAATAAAAAGATACAAGTTTTAAAATGAAAGTTTTTTACCTACTAGAGATAGTTGAGACTTGAATTCTAGAGAAATTCCATAGGTTTCCAGAAAGGCCAAATTGAAATGACCATGAAGTAAATTCATGATTAAATTTATGAAAATAATTGTACTTTTTTTCCCTAATAATAAGACTCAATGTACTCAGCAACTTTTGTAGATGAGGTGAGGCATGCACCATCTGTGTAACAAAGATTGTTACCAAATGCTTTCACACATCCCAATGTTTAAATGTGTCATGAGGTCAAAGTGGGGAGATGGTAGCGGCTAGAAATTTTTAAAAATAAATCTTTGTAAGTTACTTTGGAAATTAAAATCAACATATGAATAGTAATAACTGCTTCTGTGTATTATCACAGATTCTTCAAAAACCAAAACTTAAATGTAGCAGCTCTTCATTTACAATCACCATGCTCAGGTTAAGCAACATTATGTATCTATTTTCGTGGCATTTTAAAAATTACATTAAATCTGACTCTACCCAGCCTCTGACTGGCCAGTCCCTGTTCCCCATTTTCCCCTAGAATCTTACATAGTTCAGAATATTCAGGAAGGAACACTACTGGTCATAGCTGATAAATCCCTTGTCTATACCCACAAGGCCTTTTGAAGGTAGAACATCTTTTGTATTGTGTGCCTGATTTAAAATAGAGTGTTTTAGTAGAAAAATTGAGGTTTAGTAAGGCCAACAGATCAAGAGATGATTACCATTGAATAGATACTTTGTAACTCACAGTTTCCAAAAGAGGAGGTGGGGCCATGCCATACAGGGGTCACACAGAGAAGCACCAGGATTGGTAAGGAGCCACAGGGATGGGTCAGAGGTAGGTACAAGAGTCTTCATTGTGTTTTCTTCAGAAGCGAACAGACAAGGCATGGTAGGCAGGTTTGGGGTAAGCTAGTTTCAATTATTTCAGTGGGGTCTCATGCATAGGGATTGTCCCTGATTGTCTGGGACCTGGCCCTAGGGAGATTAGTGCAGGTGAATAGCAGTTTAGTGGACTAGTCAGATAATGAAGCTAGTTGGGATGTGAGCTCTGGAGTGGTTAGTTTGCAAAGCTTACCTTTCAAAGTATTTGAAACAGAATACCCCAGAATACCCTTTCAAATACTTTGAAATGTAAGCTATTTACTATCTCCAGAAATCGGCTAACCATGGGAGGAGCAGTCCCTCTGGAAAAAGCAGGGTCCCAGATGTCAAAGCATCAGAACACAGAAAAAAAAGACATGGGTAACACAGAAAAACCAAGCCATGATTAGACGCTTGAAATGTTCAGTCCCACATCCCACTGTCCAGAGAAGGGAGAGGGGCTGGAGATAGAGGTGATGATGGATCACGCTTACATGATGAAGTCTCTGTACAAATCCTAGAAGTATGGGGTTTGCAGAGCTTCCAAGTGGGCAAACACGTGGAGGTGCAGGGAGAGAGGCACGCCTGCAGAGGGTCCGGAAGGTCCTTGCCCCTTCCCCCATACCTTGTCTTACCATCTCTTCCATCTTGATGTTTATCTGTATCCTTTATTATATCCTTTTATAATAAACAGGAAGTCAAATGCTCTCCTGAGTTCAGTGAGCTGCTCTAGCAAATTAATGGAACCTGAAGAGGGGGTAACGGGAACCTCCAATTTATAGCTGATCAATCAGAAGCACAGGTGACAACCTAGGCTTATGATCAGCATCTGATTGCATGGGGGGAGGGGGACAGCCTTATACACCTGAACACTTAACCTGTGGGATCTGATGCTATGTCCAGGTACACAGAAGCAGAATTGGGTTCAGTTGTAGGACACCCAGCTGGAGATGCAGAGAATTGCTTGTTGTGAGAGAACCCACCCACTTCCAATGTCAGAAGTGTTCTGAGTATAGCAATGCTGGAGATTAAGGAAAAAACCCAGGAGGAGGGCTGAGTCTTTCTAAACACTCCCAAATCTCTTTATCCCGGAACTTCTTCTCAAACTCCAGAGTCATACCCAACTGCCTCTTGACATGTCTATGTTGATGCCTAATAGACATCTCCATTAAACCTACCCAAACTGAGATCCCGATTTACCTCCACAAACATGCTCATGATCCATACCCAATCCATCAGAAATCATGCTGGCCCTCCTACAGAATTTATCTTGATCCCATCACTTCTCACTACGTTCCATTGCCCCTGGGTCACGGTCATCTCTCACCTCCATTTCTGCCTCCTAGCCAGTTTCCCTTGTTTCCTGGATATTTATTTTCAACACAGTGGCCAGGAAATCCTTGTAGGCTCAAAACAAATGTTCAAAATCTTGTAGTGGTTCTCCATTTTGTTCAGAATAAAACCTTAAATCCTTTTAACAACCTACAAGGTGTTATGCAATCCTGTGACACCCCAGACCCTTCGCCTGGTTCCTTTTTTTTTTTTTTTTTTTTTTGGAAAAAAAAAAAAAAACTCTGTTTTAGTTATACTGGCCTCCTTCACCCTCAAACATGTCAAGAAACTTCCTACACTGGGGCCTTTGCACTGGCTATTTCTTCTGCCTGTGAGGATCTTTTCCTGGTCATCCACTTAGGTAATTCCTTTACCCTCTCCGGGTCTCAGCTTACACCTCACTTTCTCAACAAGACCCAACAGCACCGCTCTATTTAACCATGGGACCGGTGCAGTCCCATACCACCCTCCCAAGCCCATATTACCCGATCATATTTTCATTTTTTCTAGAAATTCTCATCTATATAACTCATTTGTGAATTATACTCATTGTCTACCATCATCCCCTGTGTCGCTTACATTCTGCAAGAGCAGGGTTCTTTGCACATCTTTTTCACAGCTGCATCCCAGTCCTGAGGATTTGGAACCTCAGAGCAGGTGCTCGGTAAATATGTCAAGTGAATGAATGGTTGGCTTACACCAAGCCCACGACATGGGGACTCTTTTCAAGTACACTTGAGGATGGTTCAGGAAGTTGCTGTACATCACAGGACAAAAGGGAGAGGTGCTGGGATTAAAGTGTGGCCCTCATTCCTCCCAACCAGAAATCTCTGTATTAGACCCTTCTCCTCCCTCTGCTATAACTTGGAGCATAATTATAAAGATCTTGTTTTTTAATCAGAGCAGATTTCATTAAGTTGAAGAAAATGTAAAAATTATGAAGATAGCCTGAGGCTAGGAATGCTATCAGTGAAATGAGGCTCTTAACTTGTGTGATTTGACATCTGGGAAATATATTTGGTGATCACTTTTGTCTTCAAATATGTAACAGTGTCTTAATAAAATGTCTTCCTCCCAACTGTGACTATCTTCACCTAGGCACACTGGATCTGTGTGTGCGCACATACATGTGCCCACACAATCGGGAAACTGATGAATCCTTGGATATGTATATATTTTTTTAAATATTTTTGCTTAATGCTTCTGACATTGCTTCATTGAATAATCAACAGACAAAATGTGCTCCTGTCGTATCTTCAGAGGCCCAGGAACTGGTGTCATTCTGAGAACCTTGCCCATTAGGAAAAGACCAATAAGTCTGGAATTTGAGAGCCATAAAAGGCACCCAGGGCCAAGACCCAACTCCCTACTCTTCTGCCCCTGCCAGCCTCTTACCCATCCATGACTGCTTAACCCCAGGTTTGCTCTATCCATAGGCTTCACCACTGAGGATGGTCTGCCTATGAATGCTTGATGAAACATGGGACGTACACATATTTATCCAAGGTGAGTGGAATCTACATTCCGGGCTAGCGTGTACTTTAAAAAACCAGCCACTTGATTTCTGGCATTATAATTCAAATTAGATTAGGTGGCCTAGCGTGAACTCTAGCATATTCTAATAACTCCCATAATATAGCACTTAGCTCAGTTTTGAATTAAAGCCTTTCCCTTGGCTCTATATCTCTATAGCCAATAAAGTCTTGGAGAGTGTAAACTTATCTGACTCACCCATGTGGCCATAACTGCTGTGCCTGACACACAGTAGGCATTCTATAATTAACGTAATGCTTGCTAGATGCATAAAAGGATAGTTAATAATGTAATCAGGGGATGACATTAGAAGAACATTGATAAATAATGCATACAGAAAAGGAAATTGATTAGTAAGACTGCATCAGGGTTGAATCTTCTGTTTCCATAACAGAGACTGAATTCTGGTCACCAGAAAGACATCCTATGGCACATAATCCTATGGCCACTGATCTTATTAAACTGATTACAAAATCTTGGCAGGAATACCGCTAAAGAAGCTACGGGGATTTCAGTTCAATGAGCCTGAACATTCTATTTATTGAAAAGGACCAAAATGGAATGGGCTGCCTCTGGGGTGGTAAGTGCTTTGTCACATTGAAGTTGAATGCCATTTTCTGAAGAGCCTCTGCAATCAGGTAAGAAATTAGACTAAAAACACCTAAAGGTCCCTTTAATCTGTTACTTTCCGAGTGTGGCCTTGAGGGGTCTATAACTGGGAAGCAGAATGTGAATTCTTCTAGAAGCTGCTGCAGAGAAGGCACCTGAGAAAGCCTAAAACCAGAAGCCAAGGAGCGCTCTGATGGCTTTCCCAGGGTCATGACCCATGTCCCAGGAAATGACTCCTGATGGCTAGTGCAAGGAGACACCTAAGAAATGCTGGGTGATCCTTCAGGGCAGCTAATGAAGAAAAGTGAAATAACTAATTTTCTTTTATTTTTAGTATTTGGATGCCAGTAATCCGGACTTCACCCCAGGATCCTATGACTTAAGAGGAAATATCTATTACACTTGCCCCTGTCCCCAGTGCTGGCTCCTACTTCAAATTGATGTTCAAACTCATCATATTCTTTCTTTGACCACCCCAACACCACCAATAATGTTTCCCTCCTCTTTTCCTTTCCCTTATTCTGTAATCACTCATTCTTTGTCCTGGGTAATCTGGATCTTTAAATGATTAGATCTAGAAAACCATAATTTTAGGAGTGAGAATTTTCTTCATTCTAGGGCTGGAATTTTCTCTTAGGGCAGGCAGACTTTGTTCTTTGTTCTGTTTTTCTTTTAATTGTGTAGAAGTATGGTAGGTATCTACCCAAGAAGTGATTCTAAGGCAAATGCTTTAGGCTGTGGATGTTAAGTATTCCAGTTACTAAAGGAAAATCATTCATTCATTCATTCACTCATTCAACAAATATCTCAGTGTCTGTATATCTGACTCATGTTGAGGGCTTGGCAGGATTTTTGAGGCACCTGAGGCAGTCTTTACAATACCATCTTTATGCCCACATAGGAACCTTTGCCACTTGTAAGACTTCCTTTCACACATTCCACACCTCCGTCCTTGGGGTCTAAACAGAGCTCCACATGCTCAGAGGACAACTGATCTTCCTTAGGTCTCCAGACCCCCAGGAGTAGTCTAGAAGAAGCACCAAAGCTCAGAATTCTCCTTGAGAAGATCCCCAACCATCCTTTCCCTCTCAACACCCACAATTTCACCATCCATATGTATGTCCTTTGTCTCCATTTTTGTTGGTCACTGCAGGAAGCCCACATCCCCCAGACCATCCCTCATCTCCAAGATCTCTAAAATGTTCTGTATGTTCTGACCCCATCTCATAGTCCTCTTTAATTTTTAAAACTGTCAGCTCTCTGGAATTTGTAGTCATAATAAGCAAGGTTCCCTAAACACTCAAACCTTCTCTATAGGTCACCTTCATCTTCTAACTGAAACGTGACTCTTCCCTGAGGAAACTGCTCCTGCTGCAGTAGCTCTAACATCCATCCTTTCACTGGCACTGATGGGAGGGGGGGTGTTCCAATTCCTCATTGTTGCTTCCCTACCATTATCACCTCTTAACCTCTGTAAGAGTCATTGTTCTGACTCCCATGTATCAGACTCTATCATCCACCATCCTTCATTGTTGTCATCATCTGTGAACCCTGGGTGAATCCTATTCTTTCTTTAATATTTGGGGTCCTCTCTCACATGACCAATGTCCATCAGTGTCTGTCCCTCCAATCCTCTTCCTATCATAATGCTAGATGACTTTAACCTCCACATACTCGATCCTTCTACTATCCTGACCTCCAGTTTGTTGACCTCTCCCCTCCAATGGTCTTATCCTTCTGGAAATGAACCAAAGCTTGAACTCACTATAGAACAGTGAGTCACAGGCAAAATGGGAGCAAGAAATCTTTATAATGAAAAGAAAGGAAGGCTTCAGGTACACCCTGTCTGAAGTCATTGGTATGGGGAAGTTTGAGGCAGGCTAACTAGAAGCAGGCCATCATGTGTGATTGATCTGGAGAGGATATGCAAAATTGGTTACATTAAAAGAAAGTTTTCCACAGACAATTCACTGTTTTAGTGGGCTCTTGACAATTTATTGTTTTAGTGGGCTCTTTCCCCCCAGCCATTTATGAATCAGACGGTACCAATCCAGCAGCTAAAAAAGATCTCCAAAAATGTGTACCAAGCAAGAGATTTTTATAGACCAAAGTAAGCCAGCACAACAAAGTTATAGTTGCATTTGTTGGTTACTTTCCTTATTTGGAGCCAGGTCAGGTAACTTGTGCTGAGCAGGCAACTATTGATTGGTTGACCTGGACCTCCTTTTTCTGGGAGAGCTGGCATAGAAATTTAGTAACATTTCAGTTTGCAGATATGGGGTTTAACATGATGACTCCGTCTTGGGCCTAATCTGGTTACTTTAACAATTATGCAATACTTTTCAGGGCCCATGAAAATATTTTAATTTACTTTAAAATTAGAAGAAAAAGTAAATATGATAATATATTCAGCCTAGATGTTAGTCATCTTAATATATGCTACTACTGTATAGTTATATATATAACATATAATCATAATGAAACCTCTTAAAAGCATAAAGATGAACAAAAATAAAAATAGCACACTAATGGTCCAGAGAAGTTTTATTTTAAAGTAACCTTTTATCTCTCTTCTGCACGTCTCCCCTCCTCCCTTCCTAGATTTTTGTTTTGGGAACCTGGTACAACCCTAAAGACAAGGAAAAGGAGGCTGGCAGCAAGTACACAATTCCTGTCAAACCAGCTAGAACTTGGATTTCCCTATAAAACCCCCTAGCCCAAGGGAGGAGTAAGATGACTGAGGAGTAGAAGACCCAAATATCATCAGGTCCCAGGAGTTCAGCTAGTTATCAAACCATTCTGAACACCTACAAACTCAACAGGAGAGAGAAGAGAAGATGAGCAGCAATTCTAGGAACAAAAAGTCAATGACTTTATGGAAGGCAGGAATGTGGAAATAAATCCAAGGCAACAAATGGGAAGATAGACCATGGGGGCATGGGGTTGCCAGCTCCTGGCAAGTGAAAGAGCAGTAGAGCAGAAAATCAGAACATTTAGAAGTCTGCTCCACTAAGAGAGGTCACTCCAGAGGCTAAGTGGGGGGTGGAGCCCTTGCGGGGACAGTGTGGTCCCAGGACACATGGGGTCACAGAAAAACCAGGGGTGTCTGAGGGTGGCAGAGCCCCCAGGTATCAGAGCAGGGAAGCTGGCTGTAGAGACAGAGGTGAGGAGGGAGTTCTCAGCTCAGGGTTACCTTAAACTGTGATCCGAGGCATGGTCGGGCTGCTGCTCTTTAGGCAGGGACCCCACAAGTGGCAGATCCAGGGAGACCCCCTCTTTCTTCTTCTGGGAGGAATGGAATGGAAGCGTGAGGCAGGAATCTGCTGGGTTTGGAGACTCCAAATGGGGCCATGCTCCTGTGATAGAAACACTCAGTCACAGCTTGGGTGAGCTCGGAACGCTGCCGGAGACGAGGGAGATGGAGTGATTGACTGCTTTTCTCTGAGGGCGCACTGAGGAGTGGGGCCCCAAGCTCTCTGCTCCTCCAGGCTAGAGATTGGGAGGTCGCCATTTTCATTCCCATCCTCCAAAGCTCTACAGAAAGCATTCAGGGAACAAAAGCTCCCAAGAACAAACCTGAGCAGATTACTTAGCCTGGCACCTGGAAAGGGCAGAGCAATTCTGCTTCAGGCAAAGACATTTGAGAATCACTGCAACAGGCCCCTTCCCCCCTGAAGATTAGCAAGAATATCCCAGCAAGACCAAGTTCACTGATCAATAAGAACTGTGGAACTCTTGAGCTAGGGGAAAGCAATGCATATAATTCATGCAGGGTAGCTTTATCAGTAGTTAACCTGAGTTTAAATGGGCTAAATGCCCCAATCAAAAGACTCAGGGTATCAGAATGGAAAAAAAAAAAATCCAACTTTTCCCCCATGATCCTTTAGTCTTTCAAAGTAAAATTTTTTAAATTTTATTTTTTTTCTTATTCTATTTTAAAATTTTTTCCTCTTTCTTATTTTAACGTTTTTTAACTATTTTATCTTATCAATATGCTTTTTAAAAATCTTTTTAAATTTTCATTGTTATAGTCATATTTTATCCCTTCATTGTATTTAACCTTATTTTTTGTATACATATAGGTATTTTTTTCTTTAAAATATTGGGATGCAATTTCTTTTAATAGATCAAAATATACCCTAAATCTAGTGCATGGTTTTGTTCTAGTCTCCAGCCTGATTGCATTCTTTCCTCTTTTTTTTCTTTTCTTTTTTCAACCAACTTCTTATCAATTCCTTTTTTTAGAATCTTTTTAAATTTTCATCTTTACAGTCATATTCCATCCCTTCATCATGTTTACCCTTATTTTTGTATATATATGTTTTTCTTTCTTTAAAATTTTGAGAGGTAGTTTCTTCTGAGACCAAAATACTCCCAAAATATAGTATTATATATTATATTATATAATATTATATATAATACTATACTTTGGGTGTATTTTGGTACGCCCAATATAATATTATATATTTTGGGTGTATTTTGTAATATTATATAATATTATATTATATCATATTATATATAATAATATGATATAATATTATATGATATGTCATATATATTATATATCATATATATTATATACTATACAATATTATATCATATATGATTATATAATCATATATAATCATATATAATCATATATAATCATATATGATTATATAATCATATATATAATATCATATATAATATCATATATATAATATCATATAATATGATTATATAATCATATATTATAAATATATGATTATTATATTATATATAATATATATTAATTATTATAAATAATATATGATTATATACATATATTATATATTTATAATATATGATTATATAATCATATATATATATTATATATATATATATCCCTCTCTTCTCCCCCTGGTTTCAGGTCTCTTCTGCTTTGGTTAGTGTGTATTTTTATGGGGTCGTTGCTACCCTTTCAGTATTTTGTTCTCTCATTCATCTATTCTTATCTGGATAAAATGAAAAGGCAAAAAAACTCACCACAAAAAAAAAAAAGGAAAAAAAAAGAACAAGAGGCAGTACTGATAGCTAGGGACCTAATCATTATAGACATTAGTAAGATGTCAGAACTAGACTCCAGAATGATGATTATCAAGGTGCTAGCTGGGCTCAGAAAAGCATGGAAGATACTAGAGAATCCCTTTCTAGAGAAATAAAAGCCCTTTCTGGAGAAATAAAAGAACTAAAATCTAATGAAGTTGAAATCAAAAAAGCTATTAAAGAGGTCCAATAAAAAATGGAGGCTCTTACTGTTAGGATAAATGAGGCAGGAGAGAGAATTAGTGATATAGAAGACCAAACGATGGAGCATAAAGAAGCTGAGCAAAAGAGAGACAAACAACTACTGGACCGCGAGGGGAGAATTTGGGAGATAAGTGATACCATAAAATGAGACAATATTAGAATAATTGGGATCCCAGAAAAAGAAGAAAGTGGGGGGCACAAGGTATAGTGGAGCAAATGATAGCAGAGAATTTCCCTAATTTGGTGAAGTGAACAAGCATCAAAATCAAGGAGGCACAGAGAACCCCCCTCAAAATCAATAAAAATAGGTCCACACCCCATCATCTAATAGTGAAACTTTCGAGTCTCAGTGACAAAGAGAAAATCCTGAAAGCAGCTCAGGACAAGACGTCTGTAACATACGATGGTAGAAATATTGATTGGCAGCAGACCTATCCACAGAGACCTGGCAGGCCAGAAAAGACTGACATGATATATTCAGAGCACTAAATGAGAAAAATATGCAGCCAAGAATACTATATCCAGCCAGGCTCTCATTGAAAATAGAAGGAGAGATAAAAAGCTTCCAGGACAAACAAAAACGAAAAGAATTTGCAAACACCAAACCAGCCCTATAGGAAATATGGAAAGGGGTCCTCTAAGCAAAGTCACCTTACAGGCAATACAATGGCACTAAATTCATATCTTTCAATAGTTACCCTGAATGTAAATGGGCTAAATGCTCCAATCAAAAGACACAGGGTATCAGAATGGATTAAAAAAAAACAATATGTTGTCTACAAGAAACTAATTTTAGACCCAAAGACACCTCCAGATTTAAAATGAGGGGGTAGAAAACAATTTACCATGATAATGAACATCAGAAGAAAGCTGTGGTGGCAATCCTTATATCCAACAAATTAGATATTAAACCAAAGACTCTAATAAGAGAGGAGGAAGGACACTATATCATACTTAAAGGGTCTGTCCAACAAGAAGATCTAAAAATTTTAAATATCTATGCCCCTAACATGGGAGCAGCCAACTATATAAACCAATTAATAACAAAATCAAAGAAACACATCAACAATAATACAATAAGAGTAGGGGACTTCAACACCCCCCTCACTGAAATGGATGGATCATCTAAGCAAATCCATGCTCATGGACTGGAAGAACAAATATTGTGAAAATGTCTATGCTACCTAAAGCAATCTACACATTTAATGCAATCCCTATCAAAATACCATCAATTTTTTTCTAAGAAATGGAACAAATAATCCTAAAATTTATATGGAACCAGAAAAGACCCTGAATAGCCAGAGAAATGTTGAAAAAGAAAACCAAAGTTGGTGGCATTCCAATTCCAGACTTCAAGCTCTATTACAAAGCTGTAATCATCAAGACAGTATGGTACTGGCACAAAAACAGACACATAGATCAATGGAACAGAATAGAGAGCCCAGAAATAGACCCTCAATTCTATGGTCAACTAATCTTCGACAAAGCAGGAAAAAATGTCCAGTGGAAAAAAGGCAATCTCTTCAACAAATGGTGCTGGGAAAATTGGACAGCCACATGCAGAAGAATGAAACTGGACCATTTCCTTAAACCACACACAAAATAGACTCAAAATGGATGAAAGACCTCAATTTGAGACAGAAATCCATCAAAATCCTTGAGGAGAACACAGGAAGCAACCTCTTTGACTTCAGCCACAGCAACTTCTTCCTAGAAACATCACCAAAGGCAAGGGAAGAAGTGCAAAAATAAACTATTGGGACTTCATCAAGATCAACAGCTTTTGCACAGCAAAGTAAACAGTCAACAAAATGGAAAGACAAATGAATGGGAGAAGATATTTTCAAACAACATATCAGATAAAGGGCTAGTATCTAAAACCTATAAAGAACTTATCAAACTCGGGACGCCTGGGTGGCTTAGTTGGTTAAGCAGCTGCCTTCGGCTCAGGTCATGATCCCAGCGTCCTGGGATCGAGTCCCACATCGGGCTCCTTGCTCTGCAGGGAGCCTGCTTCTCCCTCTGACTCTGCCTGCCACTCTGTCTGCTTGTGCTTGCGCTCACTCTACCTCTCTCTCTGACAAATAAATAAATAAAAATAAAATCTTAAAAAAAAAAAAGAACTTATCAAACTCAATACCCAAAGAACAAATAATCCAATCAATAAATGGGCAGAAGACATGAACAGACATTTCTGTAAAGAAGACATCAAAATGGCCAACAGACACAAAAAATTGTTCAAAGTCATTCAGCATCAGGGAAATACGTATCAAAACCACAGTGAGATACCACCTTACACCAGTCAGAATGGCTAAAATTAACAAGTCAGGAAATGACAGATGTTGGCAAGGATGTGGTAAAAGGGGAATCCTCCTAAGCTGTTGGTGGGAATGCAAGCTGGTGCAGCCATTCTGGAAAACAGGGTGGAGTTTCCTCAAAAAGTTGACAACAGAGCTACCCTATGACTCAGCAATTGCACTACTCAGTATTTACCTTAAAGATACAGATTAGGGACCAGAAGGGGCATGGACACCCTAATATTTATAGCAGCAATGTCCACAATAGCCAAACTATGGAAAGAACCTAGATGTCCATCAACAAATGAGTGGATAAAGAAGAAGTGTTATATATATATATAATGGAATACTACGCAGCCATCAAAAAAAAAACATGAAATCTTGCCATTTGCAACAATATGGATGGAACTAGAGGGTATTATGCTGAGCGAAATAAGTTGATCAGAGAAAGAGAATTATCATATAATCTCTCTGATATGAGGAATTTGAGAGGCAAGGTGGGGGGCGTGGGAGGTAGGGAGAGAAAAAATGAAACAAGATGGGATTGAGAGGGAGACAAAACATAAGAGACTCAATCTCACAAAACAAACTGAGGGTTGTTGCGGGGGGTAGGGATAGGGTGGCTGGGTTATGGACATTGGGAAGTGTATGTGCTATAGTGAGTTCTGTGAAATGTGTAAGCCTGATGATTCACAGACCTGTACCCGTGGGGTAAATAATACATTATATGTTAATTTAAAAAAATAAAAAGTCCCTTCCTCCAGGCAGGCTTGCAATTTTTGGAAGGTCATAACCCACTGCAGCCTCCTTTGCCCAGCAAAGCAATAAAGCTATTGTTTTTTGTTTTTTTTTTAAATCTCAAACTCTGTGTTTTTGTTATATTTTGGCTCCAAAGTACAGAGGTCAGATTTTGACAACAATAATATAATTATTGTAATGTAATTATTTATTATTTTGTTAATATGTTAATTAGCACATTATATATTGATTATATTAATTGTATTGACTCATCTTAATCACTAATAATTATATAATTTTCTATGATTTTATATACATATATATATTTTTTTTTAATGGTGGAAGAAGCTCACAAAGGCAAAATTGCCTAGAGCCCACAAAAGTTATAACATAGCCCTGAGTCTTAAGTTTTTAAATACCATTTAGATATGTGTGGTATTGTGATTTTATAATAAGAAATATGTATGGGTCTACCTTAGATATATTTCAGGTTGGGTTCCAGACCACTAAAATAAAGCAAGTATCAGAATAAAGCAAGTCAAATAAATATTTTGGCTTCCACTGCCTATAAAAGTTCTGTTTCCACTTTACCATAGTCTATTGTGTGGTAGCATTATGCCTAAAAAAAAAAATGTACATTACTTAATTAAAAAAATACTAACCATCATCTGAGATTTTACTGAGTTTTAATCACTGATTACAGATCACCACAACAAATACAAAAATAATGAAAAATGTTAAAATTTTGTAAGAACTACCCAAATGTGACACAAACACGAAGAACTACCCAAATGTGACACAGACATGAAGTCAGCATTGGAAAAATAGGACTGATAGGCTTGCTTGAAGCAAGGTTGCCTCAAGCCTTCAATTTGATTAAAAAAAAAAAATCTATGAATCACAGTAAAACCAAGTAAAAATAAAATGAGGTATGTCTATATTTGGTCTTTGTTCTCTATCTGGCAGGACCCTTGGAATTTCCTAAGTAACAAGAGCAGCAGAGATATGTTATGTTAATGAGACTGGTTGCCTCCTAATTATTAGGGCACCAACCTAATTATTAGTGGGAACTTTCAGCCCCACCTTTCTAACTCCAGGGTTGAATCAATGGCCAATGACTTGATTGGTCATGTCTAAGTTATGAAGTCTCCAACATGGTTTACCATGTGGGTGAACCAGAACACATCCATGCTCCATGTGCCAAACTCCAATGGACAGAAGCTCCTGTGTTTGGGACCTCTCCCTATGTAGCTCTTCATTGAGCTGTTCATTTGTATCCTTTAAGATCTTTTGCAATAAACCAGCAATCTAGTAAGTAAACGAGATTCCTGAGTTTTGTGAGTCACTCTAGCAAATCAGTGGAACCCAAGGAGAATGTTTTGGGAACCTCTGATTCAAGCAAGGTGTTCAGAAGCCTAGGCAACCACCTGGGTTTGAGCTTGGCATCTGAAGTGAAAAAGGGGGCAAGTCTTATAGGACTGAGCCATTAACCTGTGGAAACTGACGCTATTTCCAGGTAGTGTCACAGATGAGTTAAATTTGTGGGACATCTAGTTGGCATCCGCAGAGAATCAGAGCCACACTCTGGAGTATGGACAGCATTCCATTCACAGATGTACTTCTCCAACTTTACCCTCTACCCTGAACTCCAAATCTGTGTATCTGTCTATCTTTGTGGACATCTAACTTTTTTTGGGGGGGGGTAATCTTAAAATACACAAACCAACCTGTTGGTCACGGTGAATCCAGATTTGGGGAGCCTGAAGCTTCTATTACCTGGGGGTCCCTCTTTCAAAAAATGCATTAAAAATTTAGGCAGAAAATAAGTATTTATCTAAAATGTTAAAAGTAACTGAGGCATATTAAAAATGTTTAGCATTTACTCTTAAACTCTTTTTTAAATTGAGCAAAAATCAATTTAATTGGGCGATGCCAAACCAGAAGAGGTTAGAGGCATCCCACTGACGGAGGTGGGAGAAAGACAAATGAGAAGTGGGAGAACCATAGAAAGAAAATTATTTGATTGGCTATAGCTTAAAGCTTAGCTGGCCATTTTTTATCACTTGTCCTTAGGGTTTGATTTCATAACCTTGAGGCATTTTAGATACACAGGCTGAGATTTTGGGTTGCTATGTAGGCTGCCACCTCATGAGAGCTACTTCAGTCTAATGGCTTTCTTGTTTAATTAATTTCACAAGAGTGAGAAAAAAATCACAACTAGATCCAAATTTTAAAAAGTCAACGAAAACCTGTGAATCCAGAAGCAATATCCAAAAGCAATATCTTGATTAATTAACTACCTGACACACTTTATCATACTTTCTCCTACCATTTTGGGGATGTATACTCTTTGATCAACATTCCATTTTCTACACCAAGAGTAAAAAGACAATCAGGTCTTTTTCTAATATGGTTGATGAAATTAGATTTTTGATACTGATATTTTAGAAAACTTCTTTCAGCTTTACAACTTTTTATTATTGTTAAAATCATATGAGTTTTTAGGGTTGTTTTCAAATTTGGGAAAATCTCCATCTGCTTTCCTTTAAAAATGAGCTATAAGATTTCAGAGCATCTCAAGCTTTTTTTTTCCAATACTTTTTTGAATAGACAAAGCTCTTTAACCCATTTTTGTTGGTATCTTATTGTGTTGGCATATTTTGACTTTTCTGTTATCTTCATTAATGTCACTGGTTTTGGTTTTTGCCAAATTAGCAATGTGCTTACTTGATCACTTCTCCTTAACTGGATTTTTAAATTTATGGGATGGTCAACTTTATAACTTCTATTTTTTTAAGATTGTATTTGTTTATTTATTTATTTGAGAGAGAGAAAGAGAGGGAGAGAGCACAAGAATGAGTACACAGGCAGGGAGAGGAGCAGAAGGGGAGGAAGAGAATCCTAAGCAGACTCCCCATTGATCAAGGAGCCAGCCCCACACGGGCTCGATCCCACAACCCTGAGATTATGACCTGAGCCAAACCCAAGAGTTAGATGCTCAATCCACTGAGCCACCAAGATACCCCTATAACTTCCATTTTGATCTTGTCCTCTTAATGAATTGCAGCTTTCAGTATAATCTGAAAATTTTATTATGATTCATTTCTCAGTATTAAAATAACTTCTATTGACTTCACTGTTCATCTTTATTGTTTTTGCTTCATATTCCATTAATTTTAATCTAAATCTCCTGTCAGTTCTTTTAAAAAAGTGCCTTTAAAGATGCCAAATGGTACCCTTCAAAAACATCCAAAACAGTAGTCTACAATTTCTCACTCATTTTGTTTAAACATTCCAAAACTCCTTTCCAAATGGCAGTGACTGTAGCATATTCATGCCTTACCAAATACAAATTTTCAACAAAAAAAGAAGAAAACATCTATTGTGTAGTTATAGTATCCACTCTATCATCAAATGTATTCCTGAAAGGAGAGACCTATTTTTGACTTGGTCTTGGCAAAAACCAAATTCTCCACTTACAGTTGTGTCTATCTGAGGTTAGAATTTTCCATAGACTCTCTCTGACTCCGTGTGTTTCTGCTCTTGATCTTTATGTCTTTTTCCAATAAAACCACCAAAGTGAGTTTGTCAAAAAGCAAGACAGGCCATGTCAGACCCCTGCTCGAGATCATCCAATGGATTCTATCTTGCTATTAGTAAAAACTAACAGCTTATACAACCCTACAGAGTCTGGACCAGGGACCTCTCTGACTTCACCTCCCGTTGTTCTCCCCTTCTGCTTTGCTCAAGCTACACAGTTTCTTGTTTTCCCTTGAATTCTCCCAGGATTCTCTGCCTCAGGCCATTGTACATGCTATTTTCTTTGCCTAAAATGCTGTTTTGTGAGCTATACCCTTAGCTCTCACCTCCTACTCTCTTCTTTCCTCTTGCTTCACCTCTTACTCCCTCACTTCCTTCAGATCTTACTCAAACACCAGCTCAGTGAGACCTTCTTTGATGACTCTATTTAAAATTGGCCCCCAGTACTTCCTACCACTTAAAAAATTTCTATCTCCTATCATCAAAAGAACTATGTACCCCTAAGTCCTACATAAGCATTCAATAATAATTAGTTGATTGAATACATGAAAGTCCAAAAGTCAGGCCCTTTTGGGTGGGTTAGGGGGGTTAAATACAATGTAAATAGAACCATTCTGGAATATCACTGCTCAATTTAGGCAAACATGAGTTTTGTCAAGTACTTGTTCATTTGTTTTGTCGATCAGCAAGTCAATCAATAAGTATTTGGTGTTTGCTGCATGCCTAATACTGTACTAGATATTGAGTACACATTGCTAAGAGAAGGCAACATGGTCTCTACCCTCCTGAAGCTTCTAGCTTCTGGAAAGAGAAAAAGGCTATGAAGACAAGCTGATTGCAGTCTTGGCACATCACTACCTGAACATGGGTTACTTAAGACTGGGCAAGCCAGGCTCCTGAAAATTCATTTTTGGCATACTCTACAGGTCCATTAGTCTTAAACACACGATTAAGCAAGATGGCAACATCATATGCAGTGAATTTCAAGCCAGGGATGGAAGATACTAAAAATTTAAGAAACAATAAATATCTTCTTAAATTTCTTTTCAGTCTCATGTGCTGTGTTAATAGCTGTCATTATTGAGATTTGATGACATCTGTATTCCTAAAGGAGGAGCCAGTGGGGCTGGCACTTTTGAATTTTGGATCGCTTTCAAGCAATGAGATTTAGAATCTTTACCTAACTTAAATATTCAGAGAACATGCACATCAACTCCCCAACTCAGGCTGCCACAGATTTGCAACAGACTTTCTCACCCTGATCTCAGATGGCCATGATATTTTTTGAATATGTGCATCCTGTCTGCTTTAATACATAGTATTTCACAAGTTTTAGTCATTGCAACTAGAGCGTGGGCAAAGGTGGGGGTGGTGTGAGGGAAGAGATTCTCACCGTGAAGAAATCTGAGACTAGCAGCTACTCAAACCAAAATTGTCCATATTTCCTTAGAACTCCATAAAATTCAACTCAGAGGAAAAACACACCAGTGTCCAGCACACTGTGGGTTCTCAAAAACATATTATTGCATAAATTAACATTTGCAACGATTTCAATTAACAATTTCATATTCAGGAGATATTGCAAGCAGGGCCATACTCATCCAGGTTAGTAAACAGAATTGAGGACAATATGTTGTTTCTAATAAACTTAATTATACGTCTTTGGTTTGGCTCATTTGATTGCAAATGTAACCCAGATGGCCTCAAATTCACTAAACTTCTGGATTTGCTTCTTTCTGTCTTTTTCTTTCACTCTCTCTTTCTTGCTCTTTCTCATACTTTTTTCTTTCTCTTTATAAATGTGTGTGTGTGTGTGTGTGTGTGTGTGTGTGTGTACAAATGAGAAATAAAACATACATATATCCCCTAAATAGTAGTTATGCTTGTTTTTAACTTTCAGTGAATGGATTCCATATAGTATGTATTCTCTACATCTAGCTTCTTTTTTTTTTTAAAGATTTTATTTATTTATTTGACAGAGAGAAATACAGTGAGACAGGGAACACAAGCAGGGGGAGTGGGAGAGGAAGAAGCAGGCTCCCCACAGAGCAGGGAGCCCAATGCGGATCTCGATCCCAGGACCCCAGGATCATGACCTGAGCCAAAGTCAGCCACTTAACAATTGAGCCACCCAGGCACCCCAACATCTAGCTTCTTTAACTTAATGTTATGTCTTTGAGATACACCTTGCTGTATGTAGTTTTAACTTATCCATTTTAATTATCATATAGCATTAAGAGGTGCCTGGGTGGCTCAGTCAGTTAAGTGGTTGTCTTCTGGCTCAGGTCCATGACCCCAGAATCCTGGGATCAGCCCCATGACAGGCTCCCAGCTCAGCAGGGAGTCTGATTCTCCCTCTTTCTCTGCCCCCACAACCCCTCCAGCTTGTACTTGCTCTCTAATAAATAAAATCTTTTTAAAAACTATTATATGGTATTTTATTATATTACTATATCACTATGACTTATTGATAACATAACACTACAGTTTGAGGTTCTGACAAATGCTACTCTTATACATGTTCTTACACATCTCAAGGTACACAATGTTCATGTGTTTCTGTAGGGTATAGTTGTGGGTTGAACTGTGTTCCCCATAAACACATGTTGAATCCTAAGCCCTGGTACTTGTGAATGTGACCTCAATCCTTTCTTGTTTTCTATATCCTTATGTTTTATGAACATCTCATCTAAAGCATGAAATTGAGTTTTTAATCAACTCTAGTAATATTTGATTTTTTAATCAGAGGGCTTAGTCCATTTGTTTTCTTATTACCGATAAGGGGGTGTTTTAATTTACCATTTTATTATTTCTCTTTGTCCCACATATTCTCTCTCTGTTCTCCTTTCCTACTTTCTCTTGAAATATTTTTAATTGCTCAACTTTCTTTTCTATTAGCTAGGAAGCCAAATGCTGTTTTATAATTCTTTTAGTGGCTGCCTTAGAGATTACATCATGGTTTATGAATTTATCCAATCCAATATTAATTGGTACTTTTACCTTCTTGGACAATGTAAAACATTTCAACTCTCATTTATGTGTTCTTCATCTTATAATTTATTTATAAATTTAATTTAAACACTTAAATGGTAAATATTTTAAATGGTTTTATACAGTAAATATTACTTATATTACCTACTTTTATTATTCTTTATTCCTTCCTATATGACCAACTGGTATCATTTCCTTCTGCCCTTTAGGACTCCCTGTAGTTCAGTCTACTGCTTATGAATTTTCTCCATTTAGATTCATCTGAAATAGTCTTTGTTTCATATTTGTTCTTGAGTATGTTTTTGATGGATATAAAATTCTAAGATTGACAGTTTTTGTTCAGCACTAAAAAGTTCTTACTCGACTGTCCAATGGCTTCCATTCTTTCTGTTGATGTCTTAGTTGTTGATCTTATTATTGTGACTTTGAAGATAAAACGACTTTGTTCTGTTGCTGATTTTAAGATTACTTCCTTGTCTTTGATTTCCACATCTAAACACATCTTAGCAAAGATGGTGCAATTCTTTTTATTTGTCCTGCAAGACATTTGAAGGGAGTCTTACAAGACTAGATTCACACTGCTCATCCGTTTTGAAAATTCTTAGCCACTATCTCTTCAAGAATGGCTTCTCCATTCCTTCTATCTCTCTCACTCTCTCTCCTGTTCGTCTCGCCCTCTTTTCCTCCCTCCATCTCTCCCCTCCTTCTCTCCTACCCCTCCCCCTTCCCTGTCCTCTGCTTACTGGGATGTTAATAATATAAAAATTAAATCGATCTAGGATATTCCTGTATCCTTTTGTCTCTTCTCTTCTGCTCTGTGGTTTTCTTATCTCTGCCTTTCTGTGTTTCAATCTGGGTGTTTTCTTTCACTGTCTTCTAATGTATTAATTCTCTCATTAACTGCTAAACCCATTAATTGCATCCTCACTTTTGGTTTTGATATCTAGGGTGTTCATTTGACTCTTTTTAAAAAATAGCTTTCAATTCTCTCTTGAAATTCTAGAACGGCTAACAGACGCATGAAAAAGTGTTCATCACCAGCCATCATGGAAATTCAAATCAAAACTACATCGAGGGAGCCTGGGTGGCTCAGTGGGTTAAGCCGCTGCCTTTGGCTCGGGTCATGATCTCAGGGTCCTGGGATGGAGTCCCGCATCGGGCTCTCTGCTCAGCAGGGAGCCTGCTTCCTTCCCTCTCTCTGCCTGCCTCTCTGTCTACTTGTGATCTCTCTTTCTCTGTCAAATGAATAAATAAAATCTTAAAGAAAAAAAACCTACATCAAGATACCACCTTACACTAGTTAGAATGGCAAAAATTGACATGGCAAGAAATAACAAATGTTGGAGAAGTTCTGGAGAAAGGGAAACCCTCTTACGCTGTTGATGTGAATGCAAATTGGTGCTGCCACTTTGGAAAACAGTGTGGAAGTTCCTCAAAAAATTAAAAATAGAGCTATGCTTTGATCCAGCAATTGCACCACTGAGTATTTACCCCAAAGATACAAATGTAGTAAAAAGAAGGGCCATATGCACTCCAATGTTCATAGCAGCAAAGTCCACAATAGCCAAACTGTGGAAAGAGTGGAGATCTCCTTCAACAGACGAATGGATAAAATAGATGTGGTCCATATACAGAATGGAATATTACTCAGCCATTAGAAAGGATGAATACCCAACTTTTGCATCAACATGGATGGAACTGGAGATTATGCTAAGTGAAATAAGTCAAGCAGAGAGAGTCAATTATCATACGGCTTCCTTGTTTGTGGAATAGAAGGAATAGCATGAAGGACATTAGGAGAATGAAGGGGAAAATGAAGGGGGACAAAATGGAGTGGGAGACGAACCATGAGAGACTACGGACTCTGGGAAACAAACTGAGGGTTTTAGAAGGGAGGGCAGTGGGGAGATGGGTGAGCCTGGTGATGGGTATTAAGGAAGGCACAGATTACATGGAGCACTGGGTGTTAGACACAAACAACAAATCATGGAACCCTACATCAAAAACTAATGGTGTACTGTATGGTGACTAATGTAACACAATATAAAAATTTAAAAAAATTTTTTTTGACCTTGTATTTTGTCCTCTAGAATACTGTAATCCCCATTACTTTAAAGTCTGTATCTGATCATTCCAACATATTAAGGCCTATTGGTTCTGTCCCTGATGGTTTTCATTCTTATTAATTTGTCTTCTTGTGTTTCTAGCTAGTTTTTAATCCAGTCCCGACACAGTCTTTATAAGATCCTTTGTGGAAATAATCTGCGACCTACCTGATCATATCTTCTTTCTGATAGGATTGACATTTGCCACTTC
Source organism: Mustela erminea (assembly GCF_009829155.1). Taxonomy (NCBI): domain Eukaryota; kingdom Metazoa; phylum Chordata; class Mammalia; order Carnivora; family Mustelidae; genus Mustela; species Mustela erminea. Next base: position 68,265,956 of record NC_045622.1, on the reverse strand, counting down.
CTGGTGTTTGGTAATTGTTACAGATTGGGATAAAACAAAGCTGAGTTATAGTCACTATGATAAGTCTTCAAATTCCATTTCATACTTACTCCTAGGATCCAAAATTCAAGGACCTAAACCTAAAGCAAGTAGGGTTCCCCATGTTTCCCCCATGCCCTGCAAATGAGCTGCTGGTTATTAACTATTTCTACTCGGCTTCAAACCCATGCTTCTATACTCTGTTTTGTGATGCTTGGTCTGGAATTCTGTGAAGAACCACATTGCCAATGGAATAAAACTGTTATTCTCTGATGTTGAGCTAATTACTTTTCTATGTTAAAGTATCCTAAATCTGGTTGAAATCACTGTGCTAATAACAAATGGTTATGTATGCATATTTAGTATCCTTCCATAACAAAATAAATTTTAGTATCCCTCTGTTTGTCCCCATTGGCTTTTCTTTTTCACTAAAAGTCTTTCTTTTTTAACTGAAAGTCTTGGATCACAAATGCAGTAGACAATGTGGCTCTGGATTTCTGTTGAGTATTTGGCAAACTCTTCATGATGTGCTCATGGCCAAAATGGAGACAGGAGTTGGACGCAGAGCCTACGGAGGCCGGGTGTACTGATGGCAGTGTTTTATAACATGTCACCCTGACAACCAAGCCTCACACATTCTATGCTGCTTGTCATAACTCCTCCTCATGTGGCTCTCTTCCCTCGACCTCATGTCCTGTCCTCCTTCTGACCCTTGGCTCCACTACCTATTCACCACCCTGCACCTGCTCTTTCCTTGGGATTTGCATTTGAAAATTTGAACACAAATGAGCCAAGCATTCAATTTAGAAGATGAGAACAAAATGAATAAGAGAACTATGGGGGAATTAATAAAGATAAAATGCTCAAAATAATGAATCACGAAACGACGGCCAGCAGAAATAATGGATAAACCCAATACTCCAAGCAGTTTGACTCAGAAAAAGTGCAAGACAAATAAATACATCAGGAATGAGAAAGAAGATAAAACCACAGTTGCAAAAAATAGTAAAAATCATTATAAAATATCATATAAAGTGTTGTCAATAAATTTTCAGATTGAGATGAAATGGATGATTTTTTTCAGCACAATAGAAATGACCAAAAATTGATTCAAGAAAAAGTAGACTATCAGAACACATTAACAACCACACAATACACTTGCAAGGTTTCTCATAAATCCAGCACTTTAAAAAGTAAAAATAAATAAGAACAGTAGGCCCTGCGTGTTTTACAGGCAAGATCTAACTAACTAACCACCAAGGAACAGAGAATCCTACCTAAATGACTGAAATTGTTTCAGAATATTTAAGCGGAAAGTTTCCCAAATCACTTTATAAGCCCAGCATAAGCTTAATACCAAAACTTAATAACATACCAAAAAAAGTCAACCTTGCTTAAAAATAAATATGTAAAAATTCTATGGAAAATACTTGCAGCTGATATTTTAAAGCGATAATACACATGTTCAATGAGGACTTATACCTCAGTGAAGCACTAGCATTCTAGTATTATTACAATGTATATTTATTGCCCTCTATTAGCTATGCTTTTCTCCACCAGTTGCAATGTTTGTAGGGCCAAGAAGATATCTCTTCTTGTCCCCACTCCTTATAGATGACAATCTGGGTGTCTCAGACTCTGAGACTCCCTGCCAAAATGACCCTAAAGCGGCTTATCTGGGCTGCACAGGCCTCTTCCCCTGTCCATTCTCCCAAGGGTGGTCTGTACTATTAGAATGTCCATGCCTATGCCCAAAGTGCAGCCAAGGGGTGACTTTTTGCAGAGGAGTAAATGATGCCTGAGTGCATGAACTAGTGTGTATCCCAGTCTGGGGTAGAAAGCTAGGGGACCAGGCCCCGGGTTAGGGAATAGCTTTTTCTATACCACTACTTCTGATATAGAACTCTGAGGGATACAAGAGTTCTAAATTTAAACCTGATCTTCCGAGGTTCTTATGAAGAAGTCATTGTCAAGGTAGGAGGATAGGACATATTCTGTTTAGTGAAGTATTAGCTAGTTTTATAGCTTTTAAATATTCAGACATATTGATAAGCCTTTATTTTACTCTTGCCTCAGGTCCTACAAAGACTGAGCCAGCACACCTCTTCCAGACTTAGCACAGGTGAAAAACAATAGCAGACTAATAAAGCATGAATAAATATTACTGGAATATATATATATATATATACATATATATATATGTATATGTAGGTATATATACCTGTTGTATGCATACTTGTGTACGTGTATGTATACCTCTATCAGACAAAAAGAATGTAAACCTGTAGGTACACAGACAACAATATCTGTATTTGCACACACAAATACAGACATACTAGCAGAAACAGGAAAAGTTGGAGCTTCCAATTTGGGGTAAGATGGAAAACTAATGGGCACTCCTGGCCTCCTTTCTCCCTACCAAACTGGAGGTGCCAGAATAAATACAGGGAAACAGACCAAACGCAGAGCCAGGCCCAGACGCCTAATCCTTACCAGATTCAAGGTCGTCAAGTTTTAACATAGGAAGGAAGGACATCCTGAAGTTAGCGTAATCCAAAAGCATACGAGTGAAGGTTGGGAGCGAACATAAAAGTGCTGCAGACCAGTATAGGTTTTTTAATGGTGCCCTCTATTCCACATTCCCCCGGCTAGTGGAGAAAACCGAGACTGGTCAGCTTCTGTCCCAGAACCCTGGTCACGCTGCCGCTCGGCCCTGATGCACTCCCAGGATGCCTGAGCTCTTTCAGTAGGGATTGGGTCAGGACAACTGCATCAGCAAACTAGTCAGGATGATGACCTCCTTGATGTTCACTGTCATTGTCCCAAAGGAAGAATATGACCAGTGGCAGCAGCTAGAAGGAAGGGAACATAGGCTTGTTAGTGCTTTAGCCCAAATGCGCAGGGAAGCCTATCAGAAGGGATACAGACCAGCTGGCTAGGCCTTGAGCATCCCTTTACTCCCCCCTGTCATGGAGAATGGCTAGACCCATTAGCTCTTAAATAACATATCATTCAAAACTCTCAGTGGCTTAAAGCGACAATTATTTATTTTTGATCATAGATCTGGAGGTTGACTTCTTAGGCTGATTAAGGCCAGGCTTTACTCCCTGTGTCTCTTGTCCACCTCCTGAGCCAGAAGGAAAGAGCCCTGGCATGTTCTTTCCTTGGAGATGGCAGAACTTCCCAAAGGCAATGGGAAATACACAGACCTCTTGTGCCTAGGCTTGGAACTAGCATACCATGACTTCCATCTCATTACATTGTCTGAAGCAAGTCACGTAGTCAACTTGAAAGTCAAAGGATGGGAAAATATCTTCTACCCCTTTTGCAGGAGAAACGGCAAGATCACGTGGCAAGAACATAAAATAACCTGGAATAAACTTTAAGAGATTGGAGTCTTACAGAGTATGCGTTCTGGCCACAATAGACAATAAAACTAAGTAGAAATCATTAATAATAAAATACCTAGAAAATCCCCCTAAATATTTAGAAATTAAACAACAGATTTTTAAATTTGTAAATAATCCATTGATCAAAGAAGAAATCACAAGAGAAACTGGGAAATTATTTCAGAAGAATAATAATGGAAATACAATCTATTAAAATGTGAAGGATGCAGCAAAAACAGCGCTGAGAGTGAAATTATAGTTTTCATGGTTAACACAGAAAAAAGATGGCTTAACATTTTTAAAAATTCAGATTTTTTACTTAAAGAAGATAGAGAAAAAAATAAACCCAAAGGAAGAAGGGAAGAAATAATAAAAATAAAAGTGGAAATAAATGAAATAAAGAACAAACAGGAAAAATTAACAAAGCTGAAAGCTGATTCTTTGAAATTCTATCAAAACTGATCAATCTCTGGTAAGAAACAAAGAGAAAGAGAAAAAATTGCAATTGCCAATATAGGAGGTAGGGATACCAGTAGAAGGCTTACCAACATTCAAGATATAATGAAGAAACATTATGAACATATTTATGCCAATAAATTTTATAGCTTAGATGAAATGGACAAATTACTTATAAAACACAACAGATTAAAACTGACTCAAGAAGGAAAAAAATGAATGATTATATCTATTAATGAAATAGAATCTGTAATTAAAAGAATTCTAGGGGTGCCTGGGTGGCTCAGTGCATTAAAGCCTCTGCCTTTGGCTCGGGTCGTGATCTCAGGGTCCTGGAATCGAATCCCGCATCAGGCTCTCTGCTCGGTGGAGAGCCTGCTTCCCCCCCTCTCTCTGCCTGCTTGTGATCTCTGTCAAATAAATAAATAAAATCTTTTAAAAATTAAAAAAAAAGACTTCTAACATGGATAATTCTAAGCTCAGAGCCTTCACTCGTGACCTATCGCATTTCAGGAAGATGTGATATCAACCTCACACAAACCCTTCCAGAAAACAGAAGAGAACACTTTTCAACTTATTTTATGTGGACAGCTTTGCTCTGATACAAAAATGACAAAGATACTGTAAGAAAAATAAGACAATATAACTCATAGGCACAGACACAAAATCTTCAAATAAATATCAGCAACATCTATCCAGAAACACAGAAAAAAAGAGAATACATTATGACTAAGTGGAGTTTGTCCAAGGAATTCAAGGTTGATTCAACATTTGAAACTTGATTAATGTAAGCCACCACGTTAACAAAATATATGGGGAAAATTAAGAGGATCTCAAAAGATGCAGAAAACATATGGGAAAAAATTGACCACATGTTGGTAGTATGTACATTTGATATGATCTGATGAGACAGCTCTTCGTCTCTATGTTTCTAGGATCTTCCTCTCCCAAACCCCTACCCTGGTCTAATTATGAGACAAATATCAGATATGTCCTACTTGAGATACATTTCACAAAATGTCTGACCAGTACTCCTCAAAACTGTCCAAGTCCTAAAGAACAAGGTTAGGTCTCAGAAACTGTCCCAGCCTGGAGAAGCCTGATGACTTCATGGACATGGTATCCTGGATGGGATGCTGAACAGTAAAAGGACTCTAGTCACAAAAGAAGGAAATCCAAATAAAGGATGGACTTGGGTTGATAATGATATGTCAGTATCGGTTCATTAAATGTGATGAGTACATGATGCTAATATAAATAGTTAATAATGGGAGAAACTGGATATTGATATATAGGAATGTTCTGTATTAGCTGTACAACTTTTCTGTAAACCTAAAACAACTCTAAAAGGAAAAGTATATTTTAAAAAGAGCTGTATGCAAATATTCCTGTCAGTTTTATTCATATTAGCCACAAGTAGAAATAACCCAAAGGTCCATCAGCAAGTGAACAGGAAAACATATTACGGCATACTCGTACCATAGCATGTTATTTAACACTAGAAATCACTTAAAAAAAAACAAAACTGAACTACTGACACAATACAGAGAAAATAGAAGGTGATGTTTGAAAAGATATAGAAGCAAAATGAGTCAATCAGAGAAAAATGATGATCATAGGATCTCGCTGATATGTGGAATTTGAGAAAGAAGGCAGAGGATCATAGGGGACGTGAGAAAAAATAAAACAAGAGGAAATCAGAGAGGAAGACAAATCATAAGAGACTCTTAATCATAGGAAACAAACTGAGGGCTGCTGGAGGGGAGGGGTGTGGGGGTATGGGGAAACTGGGTGATGGGCATTAAGGAGCACATGTGATGTGATGAGCACGGGTGTTATATAAGACTGAGGAATCACAGACCTGAACCTCTGAAACCAATAATACATTATATGTTAACTAAATTTAAATTTTAAAATATTTTTTAAAAAATAAGTAAATAAAAATAAATATGTGCAGGAAAAAAAGAAAAGTGGGATGCCTGGGTGGCTCAGTCAGTTAAGCCGCTGCTTTCAGCTCAGGTCATGATCCCAAGGTCCTGGGATGGAGTCCCACATCGGGCTCCTTTCTCAGTGGGAAGCCTGCTTCTCTCTCTGCCTCTGCCTGCCACTCTGCCTGCTTGTGCTCTCGTTCTCTCTCGCAAATAAATAAAATCTTAAAAAAAAAAAGAGAAAAGATATCAAAGTCCACAGTAACCTCTCAGAGGAAGGAACATACTGAATGCCAAGCAGGACCATTATCTTACTTTCTATTATTTCCCTTTCCTATCCTAGGATGTCAGCCCATGGCTGAGGAGCAAAACAAGGCTCCTTCTCAGACACCCCCACCAGGAATTAACTATCTCCTTCCTGATTGCTTCCTCAGTGCTCCAGCTCACACATTCCCAGCTTAACTCCCTGGTGTGAAGGGGAAGCAAACTTACCTATTTTTGCTACAGTCCAGACTCAGCTTTAAAGCTCCAAAGCCAAAAACATATATGTGTCTATATATGTATTTATATATTTTTCATTATCTTTCCTTTGGCTACAACCCAACACTAATTGCTGAAAATGTTGAGGTTTAACTTAAAAATATGTTAGGAAATGTGGGACTGCAAGGGGAAAACGTGTCCATTATTTTTTAAATATTAACCCACCTCACATACCTCTTGGAATAGAAGTGTTTGTTTTTTTAAAACCAGAGTTTATGATATAAATATTCTGTGTTAGGGGAAATGAATCTTCTTGAAGGCTTTCCATTTTCTGGGCAGAAAACATTTAGTGGGAGATCTCTGGCTAGCCTTCTTTAGGTCCCTTTACAAAGTTGTCAGCACTTTTCCCAAGCTACATTTGCTTCTCCATCCCTAAAGAAATGCTAAGGCTCTGAAAACATTCTCAGTGCTCAAGGAGCAGATCTCAGGATAATAGAAGGAGACAACAATGAGCTGCTGTGAATCACTTCCTGTAAGGATCCCACTGACCCCCAATATGGCAGACTTCTGAGGTTTCCTGAGCTTTAAGCCCCTGATGGGGAAAAGGGTGATGATGTTTCAAACATCCCTCATTAAAACTATAGACATTATTCTAGAACCAAAACAATCTAACACCTGAAACTAATTTTCTTGACACATTCATGGACTTTAATGACAGCTTCATTAATTGAATGGAATCACATGGGGGCAAAAATCATGTTTTCCTTAATGACCTGCCAGATGATGGATTTGTTTGGTTACTTACTTTACTATGAAAAATTTCAGAGGAAGGAAAAAGAAAGAAGGACAGGCTGTGTGTGCCGTATCACAACTGAGCTTGACCAAGAGGCCTCCTGGGGTCTTGGTGGCAGGCCAACACTGAAGACAGTGAGATGGTTTTGGCAGGATAGGGAAGCAGTATGATGTCATTGCTAGGAGCCTTGCTAATCAATTAAGGTGAATTTCATGAAGCAGTCGCATTAACATCACTGGAAAGTATATTAGAAATGCAGCATTTCAGGCCCTACTAGGAGCCCTGACTAGGAATCTACATTTAACATGACCACCCCATCCCCCAGTGATTCTCAGGCACTTTAGAGTCTAATGAGCACTGGTTGGGAGCCCAAAACTCGGAGTCCAGTGGGCTTGGGCATTCCAGCTCCACTTACTGCTGGCTGTAAATAGGTCATATTATTTAGCCTGTCAGCCTCGGTTTTTCTATCTGTGAAATAGGCCTAATAGCATCTACCTCATGAAATTATGAGGATTAAACAAAATAAGCACTGAGCATGTTTTCAGGTATGTACTCTATGTTGAAAAAATGGTAGTTAATAATACCATGAGGCTTCTTCTGTCCATCCCATTTCAGAGAGAAGTGTCTTGGGAATCAGTATTGAGTTCAAATCCAGAACTTAATAGCTATGTGATCTTGGTCATGTTACCAAGCCTGTCTTGGCCTCCAATTCTCTGCCTATAAAATGGGGATAACTTAAATGTCAGTTAGAGCCTCCTAGGTCTTAAAATACTGACAGATTACACAGCCTAGTTAAGTCATAAAGCCTCCCAAGATGTCTGCCGCCAGTAAGATTTCTGCTGAGTCCTGTGCTGTATCTGCAGACGATGTCTTTATTGCAGGGCAAAGTTTACTGTTTCCATAAGAAACCCACCTACTCCAAATGTTTCATGAGTTGGGCAGAAATTTCTAGAGATGTAGAACGTGGGTCGCAGGGAAGAATCCTAGGACATGTGGCACAGCCTTATGCCAGGCCCCTGGCTCCTCTTTCCTTACTCCCATCTCCCCCACCACAGTCCCTTGTCATTCCCAAGAAAGCTTCCCTTCAGCAGAAGCGCAGACCAAGCAGAGAACCCCAATGAGGAGGCTGCGTTCTCATGCTACTGCCGTTATTACCTCCTCTGTCCGGGGCTCCAAGCCCTCATGCACACGTGGGCAGGAAGTCCTTGGAAACTGGAATGCCACAAGAACTAAAGGAGGACTTGGGCCAACACTACTTACAGAGACTGGTCCCGACGGCTCGCTGGTGATGGAACCACTGATCTCAGCCCGTTCTTCCCCTCCTCCGCAGTCTGCTGCTCATGCTGGGGCCGAGCCTCTGCGAAGGAGGTTCTCCTTTTCCAGCTGGCTCCTGGTTAGGCTCAGCCTGGCAGGGATGCCACAGGGAGTATGAGGGTTGGAGGGAGATGGAGGATTTCTCCTTTGTTTGCTTCCCGTTCCTATCAGCATTGCCCCAGCAACATTTCTTCACTCCACCGCCGTGGCTGCCAGTCCCAGCAGCACAGGTGACTCTAGATTGTGGTGGTTCCACACCCAGAACCAAACTCATTGAGCCCCCTGTGAAATCCAGTGCCCGCCGCTGATTCCACCTCCTATGGGGTCAGAAGCCCAGCTCCAAGGAGCCTCTCCTGCAGACTCCAAGCTCCAAGCTCTGAGTTCCATTTTGAGCCTGCCTCTTCCATAGAGGGCTGCGTCCCAGCTCTGCAGGCTCCTTCTAGAAATTTCTCAGCTTTAGTAATCCCAACATTTCCCCTCTGTTCCCCCATCTCTAAGGGAGACAGCTGCTTCCTACAACTACCACCTTTGTGATACACCAGTGTCCCCTTTTTGTCTGCCCCGCTCTCTTCTTTCTGGGAAAGAGTTTCTTTATATTTTATCTCTCTGCTGAAATAATGGTGTGATTTTGGCTTCTGACGGGATCCGTCCAATATTAAAGTTATGTAATAGACACTAGTTTTCTTCCCAAACAAATTTTAAAAATCTACCTTCTAAATACCAAGTTTTCCCACTAATAAGGGTATTCAAAAGAACATGCCAATGGCTTTGAGAACAATTTCCAAGGAAAATTTTCCAAACTATTTTGGGCTCTGACAGCACTGTTGGAATAGAACAGTAATCCTGAGCATTTGGAACAAAGAGTCAAAACATGTTTTAGAGAAAGAAATGCAGTTAGACATAACTCACATGGCAGAACAGAAGCATAATTTAGAGAGATGGCGACCTGCGTAGACAGCAGAGTAGGCCAGGATGGGAAGAAGGAGAAGGGGAACAGGGAAGGGCACCCCTGAAGCAGGCGTAGGAAGTCACATTTCCAGACGTCAATGAAGTCTTGAGCCCAAGTTGAAATGAATAGGATTTTAAAAAACCTGGAAATAGGTTAGGTAGTGGTGCTTAGAAAGTCCGCATGGACCATGCCTTACTAAGAACTTGTATTTTAAGGCACTGGCCGTGACTTAAATGGAAATTAGAATGGAACTGAAAGTAATATTTTATACTTATTCAATTAGTAAAGATAAACTGAAAATCATAGCCCTCAGTGTGGGTGATCTTGCTCGAAAGTAGACACCTCCACAAAGTTGTCACAGTGTATATAAAGTGAGAGAATAACAGCTTGAAAGAGTCATAGTGATATTTATCCAGTTTAACCCAATCATTCCATTACTGAAAGTTAACCCTAAGGAAGTCGAAAGAATTTTTTAAATGTTTTTTTGTGAAGATATCCATCAAAGTGTTACCTACAAGAGTGAAAAATAACATTATTATAATTATATTAAATATATTTATAATAATTATTATCATATATAATTATATAATGTATATGTAATATACATTATATCAATTTATATATTTATATAAATTATATTACATAAATTATTATTATATATAAAATTATATAATATAATGTATATTATATATTTATATAAATTATATATAATATAAATATGAATTAAATTATATGTAATATAATTATATTATATAATTATATATAACATTATTATAATATAATTAGTAAATAAAATGAGAATAATTTAAAATGTATTTATATGCACTTGGTGAAATACTAAGTTGTAACAGTTGCAACAATCGTGTAAAACAAACATGAAAAATGTGGTGTGATAATAAGAGGAATAAAATCAGCATGTAAAATGTAGAGACAAGTGCAGAAACAAGAACAAGAAAAAAAGGTTCAGCAATGTTACTCTTTGTTACCACAGGGATGTGCCTATGGAGAATTCTGTGAGTCTTATAAAGGCATCATGCCAATGAAAAATGATCGGAGTGAGTTAGACAGGACTGAGAAGCCATGCATGAACCTTTGCCCCTCTGGACTCTGTAAAGGCTGAAATAGATCTCTTGATCCTAAAATGAAGAGCCATCCTAATCGTTTTCAGGATTATATGTGTGTTTGGCTAAAGATAAGACAGTTTTGTTACTATAATTCTCCCCTTCCAGAATAAGCAGCAGAGTTTTAAGGATACCCTGAGTTCTTTCTCTCCTTGGGTTGGCACTGAAGGTGGTTGTGCTCCAGGAGAAGGGGAAGGAGAGAGAATGAAGGGTAGAAATCTGAGATAGCGAAGTCTTCTGTGGAAGATTCCGTATATCTCAAGTAGGGAAGGAAATGATAGACCACTGAGTTAAACAGCTGGTCAGTGAAAAAAAGCCCGAACAGTTAGCCAACCAATTAGTTCAAGAGACAATTGGCTGCAGGTGGTAAGTCGAGAGCCAAGTCTGGACTCCAACTGAAGGGCTTTTGCCAGGGCTCAGTGTTTGACCTTCTAGGTGCCTTGGCTTGCTGTAGGAAAGCTTAGAGAACTGATTTCTTGTGAGCCTCGGAGACCCCCAGAGTTCTTGCAGCGACGTGGAGTTGGGCTGCCATATTGGGCATAGAAGGAATTTTTCCAGATAGAGGAGAGTATGAAGTGCTGGTTACTGAGAGTTAAGAGAAATCCCATTTTTTTTCTGGTGATGTTTTCTATTACTGCAGAAAATCCATAAGGGTCAATGTGTTCCTTGGGATTGTCCATCAGAGAACAGCCAGGGCTGCAGGTCCACATGAGAACAAGCTGGCTTTCTTGGCTGCTGAGGAAATGATGAAAACGAAGAGACCCACTTGGGTGAGGGACCTGCCACCAGAAATATTTGTTTGCTCTGCAAGTACTCGCTGAACCCTGTTCTACATGAGGCCCACATTCCATTGGGGGGGATCAAAATGGAGATGATTTCCATAGACGATAATTGCTTCTTATAACCAAATTCTCATACTTCAGGAAGAAACCATGGCCAGGTTTCTTTAGGAAAGAAACCTGGGGAAGATTCCTAGAAGAGATGCTCCGTGAGCTGGGTTTTGAAATAAGAGTAGACATTTTCTCGAACAGTGTGTTGGAGAGAACAAAAGGAAGTTCTGTGTAGCTAGAATATTCAATTTGAGGAGAGCTGTGGCAGATGATGTCAGAGCTGTGGTTCTGCCCAAGGTCAAGATGGCTCTTAAATACAAAGTTAAGAAATTGGACTTTATCTAGACATGGAGAAACACTGAACTTTTTTTTCTTTTTTTAGGATTTTATTTTTAAGTAATCTATACTCGATGGTGGAGTTCAAACTCACAACCCTGAGATCAAGAGTCACATGTTCTACCATCTGAGCCAGCCAGGTACCCCAGCACTGAACAGTTTTAAGCACAGTAAGGAGGTGCATTTTAGGAAAAGGACTCTTGTCTGTTTGGGGGTGGGGTGGAATAGAGTGGGCCAAGCCTGGAGGCAGAAAAGGTAAGCAGGGGACTCTTCCAATAGTCAAGGCAAGAGATAAGGGACATCTGTATGATGGGCAATGACCACAGAGAGGGAAACCTTGCATTTCTGCCTGTGATTCCTCTCCCTGATGCCAAGGATGCAGGTCTTCCTCCTACCTCTAGCACTTACCAGCATCAGCAGCTGCCTGTTGGCAAGTTTGCTGCCGTGGTCTGGCTCAGGACACAGGTTCTAGCATGTGGAGGGATTATGTGATGGTGCCAGGAGACAGGTTTGGGAGTCAGAGGAGAGGAATCCTACCCCAATGCCACCATGTTATGGACCAAATTGTGTCCCCCACCTACCCCACCAAATTATGTGTTGACACCTAATGTCCAATGTGACTGTATTTGGAGAAAGGACCTTTAATGAGGTAATTAAGCTTACAAGAGGTCATAAGGATGGGACTCTAATCGAGAGGTTGTTGAGCTTATAAGGAGAGGAGGAGACACGAGAAATGTTTTTCTCTCCCTTCACATGCACAAAAGAAAGTCCCAGTGAGGACCCAGCAAGAAGGCGGCTATCTGTAAACCAGGTCAAGAGGCCTTACCAGACATCAACCCTCCTAGCACCTTGCTCCTTGACTTATGGCCTCCAGAACTGAGAAAATAAATTCCTGTTGTTTAAGCTACTAAAGGGGGACAGAATATGCCATCCCAAAATATGCCACTTAGGCATAGGATTGTTTTGAGCTGAAGGCAATTGAGAGGAAGTAGATACAAGAAAAGCTTTCGTTGCCTAAAAAGTGGTTATAAATCTCCTTCTCCTCTCTACCAGTAAAAACAGAAGTCAGTCGCTGGAGACAATTTTCTACCTTTATCCGCCCGACAATGGAGAGGAATCACTTAACGAACTTCACTAACCAGCCTTTATCTACCACTAGTTTGCTGCCCCTGAAGACTCAAGGTCCTTTTCCTTTGTCTTGGCACACTAATAATGTATTGTTCTCCCACTAAAATGCTACAGAAGCCCAATTTCTTTTTTTTTCTTTTTTAAATTTTTTATTTTTTATAAACATATATTTTTATCCCCAGGGGTACAGGTCTGTGAATCGCCAGGTTTACACACTTCACAGCACTCACCATAGCACATACCCTCCCCAATGTCCATAACCCCACCCCCCTTCTCCCAACCCCCCTCCCCCCAGCAACCCTCAGTTTGTTTTGTGAGATTAAGAGTCACTTATGGTTTGTCTCCCTCCCAATCCCATCTTGTTTCATTGATTAGAAGCCCAATTTCTAATCAACCCTTTGAGTCACTCATCTCTGAGTGCTCCCATGTGTAAGGGTGAGGCACTTGCTAATAAATCTGTTTTTCGCTTGTGGATCTGCCTTTTGTCAGCCCAATTTACAAGGCTCCAATGAAAGAACTGAATAGGGTAGTAGGAAAAAGAATCCTTTCTCCCTATACCACACAGTCTATTGGATTTTATTATGGTGGCCGGAGTTGGCTCGTACAAATCATCGGCAGCTAAATCTCTTGAAGAAATTATTGAAGCTGACTGGGCTTCGGTTTCCTTATCTCTAAAACAAAATGATAAAATAATAATCCCTACTTCACAAGGCTCTTGGGAGTGTCAGATAAGGTACGCAACCAGGACATGGAGCTTACGTGAAAATTTTGTAAATTGTACATATAAAATTAAATAATAACTATTCCTTCCATGAATGCCCTGGACTGATGAGAGATTAAAATATGTTCAATCATAATATTAGTTTAATTATTATACTTAACTGTAATATCTGCCTCTTGGATATATTTTAAGTGCATTTAATTAGCCAATAATCAAAAGCTAATTGATCACAGATGTCTAAAGGGCTTTCGGCCCAAATTTTGTGATGGTAACCAGCGCCAATAAAACCGTTTGGGAAATTTCTATGTTTTCACTAAAAAAGGACACAGAGTTCCAAATATAGGAAATACCCCAAATATAGCATAGCCTACATAAGAGGCTTCCTTGAAATGTTTGTAGACACATTCTATAGACACATCTGTAGACACATTCTGAAACTGTCTTTACCAGAGTCTTCAACATTCATTTTGTTTTACTAATGTTTGTTACATGAAATGTATCAATAAGCATGGACAGAAAGATAATCACATAGAAAGTATATTTGTAATTGATATAAATATTCCTTTTATCTTTAGAACTCCTATCTTAGCGTCCTAAGAGTGTTTCTCTACCTTTTTCCCCTATTGCCCCCAAGTTGCCTTATTGACATTTTTTCCCTTTAATACCCTCCAGTGAAACGTTATTGCCACATACATGCTGTATATCTGTTTATGGGTGTGTCTGTGATTTCTACGTAGCAAAGAACCAATTTTTACCTGATATTGCCCATGTTGCCCATGTTGGGCACGGCCTCAAGATGTTTCACACAATAAGTAAATAAAGATGATTCCTGCAGTAAAATTGAGTCAGTATCCACAATAAAGTTGAAAAATGCACTCCATGTGAGACATGAACCCATTTCTCAGAGGGCATACCCAGACAAAAATAAACATCGCCAGAAGGTCCTGGCTTGAAGCCAAGCTATGGTCATTCTAGGAGCTCTAGGGGTCAAACCTAGGAGCTAGGTACAGCTGGGTCTGTCACTGAGAACCTATTTGCCTAAGAAGCCCAGGAATCTTCTGAGAAGGAATTCACCCTTGAGGGAAAGCTGGAGTCAGAGACAGTGAACCAGGCAGAAAAGGGAGCAGACATGGAAGCCCAGCATGGGGTCTGTTCCTTGGATGGTCCCTTGTTCCAGGGACTCATCTGGAATCCTAAGGCCAACGTGCTACCATACAAGGGCAATGAAAGCTGAAATGTCCCTCCTGCCCTCTGGCCATTGTTCCCGCGGCACACTGAGGAGCAAGGGGCCAGCCCTGACAGTCCAGCAAACCGCTAAGGGACTCCCTGGGCCGCTGCACGCAGGTAAACTTGACTTGGTGCTGTTGTCCTCACCTCAGTCAACTCCCTGAGCTATGCCTTCTGGGAACCGTGGATCACACCCATAGGACAGGAGGTTGGTATGTCTGCCTGACAGCGTTCAAACATCTTAGTGCCATGTTCAAGGCTCTTCACAGGGGAGGCTGAGCCTAGTTTTTTGAGGTCTGGCATTGAAGTCCGGTTGACCCAGCAATGGCCCCTGTTTCTCCCACCATCTAGCACTGTGGTTGCAGGCACATCACTTACCCCTTCTAAGCTTCCCACGTCCACCTCTGTAAAATGGAACAATAACAGCCCCAAGGAAATCCAACTAGACAACGCATGCAAAGTGCCCTTCGCACAATCCTAGCCCAAGGTAAGTGCTCAATAAATGTTAGCTATTTCCAGCCCTCCACCGTGATCTTTCCACTTGGTATTCCAGCCACACGAAATTGAGGGACATTTCCTACATATGGTTCTGTCCCTTTGTAAATGTTTCCTGTCTGGAGCAGTTTTGTTATTTTTTGTTTGTTTTTTCTTAAAGATTTTATTTATGTATTTGAGACAGAGAGCACAAGGAAGGGCAGAAAGAGAAGCAGACTCCCTGCTGAGCAGGGAGCCAGATGCGGGGCTCCATCCCAGGACCCCAAGATCATAACCTGAGCAGAAGGCAGACACTCAACCGACTGAGCCACCCAGGAGCCCATGAATTGTTTTTTAATGACACTTACCTGTCTGGAAAATACACAGCCAGCCAACTCGCATGTCATCTCTGAGAAGGAGATTCCAGAAGAATCAATGAAGCTCTCCGCTACTCTTTGCTAATGGCCTGTTAGAGCTCTAATCACACTACAGGTTAATGCTCTCTTTTCCTCCCCTCCCACATTGGACTGTGAGCCCTTTGACAGAGAAAGCTGACTTCACTCACTTCCGCATCTCCTGGGGCCTAACACGAGGTCTGGACCAAGAAATGACCCACTGGTGTGTGGCCCATTAATTGTATTTCTAGAACAATACCTGACTCCAGGCATCCCTGCCTTGCAGAGCCCACCTTTGGCTTCTCTCGG
This sequence comes from Mustela erminea, assembly GCF_009829155.1. Taxonomy (NCBI): domain Eukaryota; kingdom Metazoa; phylum Chordata; class Mammalia; order Carnivora; family Mustelidae; genus Mustela; species Mustela erminea. Next base: position 68,250,088 of record NC_045622.1, on the reverse strand, counting down.
AAGCTTCGTAAAGCCTAAGTCCCCACATTTTCTACTCACTAGAGGTCCCTCAGCCCAGCCCAGTTCGATATGCAGATGAATGTGGCAAGGATATGCTGTAAATGTTAGTGCCTGCGATAAACAGCTTGTACACAGTTGCATTTGATATCTCCCCCACTTATTAAGGGCCTACTCGATGCCAAACACTGTCCTTTCAGGACCTAGTTCAGAGCTCTGAGACTCAGAGGGGTTAAGTCGCTTCTTCGAAATCACTCTGCGGCAGAGCTGGGATTCACACCCACGCCTTCTGACTCCTAGCCCCTTGCTCCTCTGTGATGTCATGTTGTCTGTCTCTGACACAGAAGTCGACTCGAGAGTGGAGGAATGGGTGACTGTGGGAAGCAGGCCTGTGAGGGAAGCATGGAGATGTGTAGTGTGGATTGCTGCAGGGAGTTCCCTCCTACACACCTGGAGGGCTGAACCCACAGGTGAGGGGCCTTGAGCCTCCTCCAACTTCTGCTCACCTGTATGCTCATCCTTGCCGAGTCCAGTGCCACACACACACACACACACACACATACACACACACATACACACGCACACGGTTCAGGTAAAATTAAGAAAAGAGTATACTTTCGAGCAAACACGGCTGCCAACTCAACATAAACTGAACCGTCAGCACGGGTCTGAAGGGACCTGCTCCAAGGAAGAGATCAGGTTTGTGATGAACAGGGAACCCCTGTATGTCAGGGCTGTCCTGAGAATGAGGGAGGCTGCTTAGAAACACTTGGCTCTCTGAAGTAGATCAAAGATCTTGCCTTGTCTCTCTCAATGCATTTTGTCAATCCAGGCAGGGAAACTGTCCCCACCTGAGGGTCCCCTTCAGGCAGCCTAGCTCTGCCACATGCCTCTTGGAACTTGCACTTGGTGGGCTTCAAGCGGGCCTTTGAGAAGACATGGAATGGAGAACAGGCCAGCTGGGGCCCAAATCCTGACTGTGCTACTCACTAGCTGTGTGACTTGGGACAAGTTACTTCACCTCTCTGAGTCAGTTTTCTTGTCTCTAGGAGGAGGATCTTAATTGTAGCGACAGCTTATAGTTAGTATGAGGATGACAGGAGATTCTGTCAGTGAAATTGCATGGCACTGAGCATGGGACCCAGTGAGTGCTGTTGCATAACCTTAAAACCAGCACAGTGACACCGCGGACACCCCGCAGGCCTCTCAGACTTTCCCCGCAGGCCTTGCCTGTTGCTGAAAAAGGCCGCAGGACCTCCGGCCTCTTGTGACTTTCCCCACACTAGCATTGGAGGTCACCACTTCACACTTCCTGAGTAAGTTTACACGAGCAGCTGATTTCTCCTCTGCTCCCCGGAGTCCCACGCTCTGGCCTGTGGGATCAACACCACACTTCGCCAAAGTGGGGAGAACTGAGGAGGGAGAATGGGCCCCTGAGCCACCATTGTAAGGGGGAGGGGAAGCTAGCTTTCCCTCAGAGGCAGGAACAGCAGCAGCACCACGGGACCTGGGGACAGGCGCAGCAGGAGCTCATGGCAACCTGTTGCCACATCCAAAGCAGTGGTTCTCTACGGGGATGAATCTGCCCCCCGGGGGACACTTGGCAATGTCTGGGGTTCTGGAGACGTGTTTGACTGCAACCACTCAGCGAGGTGGAGTGCTCCCGGCATCATGACAGTGCACAAGACAGCCTCCAAAACAACAATGATCTGGTCCAAAATGTCAATAGTGCCTGGAAGTTCCGAAGCCCTGGTGTAAGTCACGTACACATTGATGGGCAGGGAATGGTCCGCCATACCTAAGCTTAGAGAAGGGGAATTACAGAAGCCGCCTTCAGCAGAGATCGTCTGCTATGGTTGAATTGTGTCCACCCCCCGCAAGAAGATAGGTTGAGATCTGAACCCCCAATAGCTCAGAATGTGATCTTATGTGGTAATAGAGTGGTTGCAGATGTAACGAGTTCAGACAAAGTCACACTGGAGTTAGGACGGGCCCCAACCCAACATGGCTGGCGTCCTTATACAAAGAACCCCATTGGAAGAGGCGTGCACCGAAAACCCACTGCCCTGTGAAGATGAAGGCAGCTCCCAGGGAAGCCTCTACAAACCAAGGTACACCACAGATGGGCAGGAAAGCTAGAGAAACTAGCTAGAGAAGCTAGATGGGCAGGAGCTAGAGAAGAGGCCTAGAACAAGATCTCTCTCACACCCTCAGAAAGAACCAGTGCCGGCAACACCATGATTAGATGTCTAGCTTCCAGAACTGTGAGAGAACACATTTCTCATGTCTAAGTCACCCAACCTGTGGTCCTCTGTTGTGGCAGCCCTGGCAAATGGATACACCATCCAAGCTCTCGTTAGGGGAGACAATACCATGGCAAAGGTGCTTTGCACATCCTGGACACCTCCACTCCTGCAACCATAAGCATCATTCAGTCCCTGTATTTGCCTCGGTTCTGTTTCCAGCCTCACCAAGTTAGAGATAATTCCGATACCCATTCCCCCTCCCCAGCACAGGGAAAGGTGGGCTGAGAAAGGATGGGCTGACTGTCCAGCACAGTACGCCAGACCTAGCACCTCTGAGGGCCTGAGCTCTCTCAAACACAAACAGGAGAGAAATTCTGAGGCCCTGGCTGGCCTCGCTTTAGGCTGGTGGTTTCCTGAGTGTATAGGGGGTGCGCACAACAAGGGATGAACGCGGGCTTCCATAGGACTATGGGAAGGAACTATGAGACATTACTTAGAATTTCTTTAAAATTAGAAATAAAGGTCTAATAATAGTTAATGCATATATTGGCAAGAAAATCTGCAAGTGACTTATGAATAACTATTCATGGAGCCTGAGTGTGTGCTTCAGAACAGTGGTTACTGCTTTAGATACGGCCTTGGATAATATCACTACCATTTCTCTAACCTGCTCTCACTTGAATGTGATTTAAGAAAGACCATGAGTGCCAGGCTAGAGGATCCAGCATCCGTCTTGTGCCCCATGAAAGCTCTTAGAAAGTCTGAAGTAGAAAAGAGACTGTAGAAGTTGTGGGGGTGGGTGTTAACAGCACAGTAACAAGTGTGGACTCTGGAACCATTTGAATAATTTCCTAGTTGTAATCCTTGCTATCTGTTTAAACTTGGGCAAGTTATTTAGCTTATGTAAGCCCCTGTTTCCTCATCTGTAAGGGAGGATAATAAGAGTCACCTCTTGGGGCGCCTGGGTGGCTCAGTTGGTTAAAGGGCTGCCTTTGGCTCAGGTCATGATTTCAGGGTCCTGGGATCGAGCCCTGCATTGGGCTCCCTGCTTGGCAGAGAGTCTGCTCCTCTCTCTGCCTCTGCTGCTCCCCCTGCTTGTGCACTCTGTCAAATAAATAAGTGAACTCTTAAAAAAAAGAAAAAGTCACCACCTCTTGATATGGTAAGAATTAAAAGAGATACTGCCTTCAGAGCCCCTCAGAGAGGGCACCCTGTACTGGCAAGCCACATTATGATTCTCTTTCAGGAGGGTACTCTTGAACCCACATCTCAATGTAAGATTCAGTTAGACCTCCAGCTGCCACATTCTAGAACTTGCTCTTTAGATATAGATGGAAGCTGGGATACCTGGGTGGTTCAGTCGGTTAAGCATCTGACTCCTGTTTTTGGCTCAGGTCATGATCTCAGGGTTGTGAGATCGAGCCCGGTGTCTGGCTCCATGCCCAGTGTGGAGTCTGTTTGAGGATTCTCTCCCTCTACCCTGTCCCTCCCTCCTGTTCACACAAACTCTCTTTTTTTTAAATAAATAAAATCTTTATTTAAAAATATATATATATACACATATACATATATGTGTGTGTGTGTATGTGTGTGTGTGTGTGTGTATTGTATATATACACACGCTGCCTAAAAAGCAATGTTTGAAGATACATAAATTCTTTGTCTCGGAAACCTCCTGTTTTACTCAGCCCTGGGAATAATGGCTTTGAAGGCCTCTAGTAACATGCAAAGGCAAGTCTGGAAGGTATATGCATTCTATGTGGCACTTGTGTACAAGATATAAAAGCCAGGTCTACCACACCCTGGTGTACCAAGCTGTCTTTGTTCTAATGTGGGAAGTCAAATACTAGTCCTTCCTCAAGGGCCTTATTTTTTTGTACAAAGTATTATTACTTCCTCGTTTAACATCACAACACTGGGGCAACAACTGCCCCCCACACACACTTAATCAGCATTAATTTAATTTTTTAGATCCACATGAAAACGGGTCGGCTGGTGTTATTGTGCTCTTAGCCACTCAGGCATTCCTCTCCCGGGCGGAAAATACAAGTCTTTTTCTCAGTTTAAGGAGGAAGTGTTTCCAGGTGCTGAGTTGGTCTTATAGTACTAACGCAGGGGGATCCTCTGCCAAATTACATTCAAGAGCGCCATCTCCTGGCCAAAGTTTAAAACAGAAGGAAAATGAAAGAAGAAGCAGGTGCCTAAATGGTCTGTGCCTTTAATCAGCAGCTTAACTACTTAACCATGAAAATGAGCTTCCCGGGGCTAATGAGAGTTGCCCAATTTGCAGAAAGTGGGTGTTTATTTTTGTAGCACAATTTTCCAGCTGCCTGCATCTCACGTCCTTTACAGCGTGTAGCATCTGCTTATGCTGTGTTGCTGGTGCACATGGTTTTGCTTAAAGGCCCTTCCCGGATGCTGAGGGGCACAGAGAGGACTTCCAGGTTTGAAAATTAAATTTGGGGATCCAGAAGACCTTCCAGGCTCATGCTGTTAGGACCCGAGATTCAGGTTTAAGCCTTTTCATAGTTCAATACGAAACAAACAAAATGATTAAAAGACAGGTTGAACTTTGATAATACCGTATAAAAGCAAGCAAATGAAGGAGAACTGAAACAACATAGTCCAAGGTCAGCACAGCTATGGCTATGTATCATTCTGCCCTTTTATTTTAAAAAGTGCTGGTGGTTCTGCAATAACAAGATCTGTGTGTACCTGAGGGAGGTAGGAAATATTTTCTGTAAAATTGTACACTAAAAATAATAAAACTTCTGGGAAAATAGGATTGAGGCAGACAATTCAACATATACACAAGCTTGCAACCAGAGCACTAACCAAAGCAGTAACAATCTTGATTTTTAAAAAAAAAATACCAGCAGAGTCTAAAAAAGAATGCTCAGTTCTTAATACATTAAAAAAAAAAATTCTGCAGAAAACAAAGGACTGCGACTGACAGGGAGAAAAAGGAAAAAAAGGTCATTTGATGGAAGGCAATGTAAGAGAAGCTATAGTCTTGTGAGTCATGAAGATGAGGAAACATGCCCAGGATTGGGGAAGATGGAGATTGTGGCTCAACTAAGGTGACAGGAAGCAAGGGAGGACCTCGCTGTTATTAGCTGTGTTCCTGCACTTGGGCTTCAGCTCTCACCAGGCTGGGAGCACCCCACAGGAACCAGGGCAGCTTCCACATGCCCCTGACATCATCCCCTCACTTATCAACCCCATTTCAGCTAATTTATGTTGAAATCACTCACAGCATACAAGTGTGATAGCAAACCAGGCTGAACATGGACTCCTTCCCTACCACACATTTGACACTAAACCCCTGCAGGAAGGGTAGATCTGTCAACCCTGTTTCTTCTTCTGGCCTTCTCCCCACAGTCTCGATGCTGGATTCAAAGATATCGCCATCTTCCAGCCACAGGGCCCCCACTGAGTCTCTGGGCTCTCAGGATTCAGTTATAGTCGAGGCACTATCAGGTAGTCAGTAACACACTATATATTTTACAAGCTTATTTTGGTGACTAGTGAGAGAATGCAAACCAAAACTATGTTAAGGAGAAAATTTTGCTAACCTCCTCAAAGTCCAGATGTAGATATGGCTTCACGTACAGCTGGAACCAGGGGCTTACATTTGGTCCCTGTCTATCTCTCTTTCCCATCTTTGCCCCTCCATGTGCTGCTTTCCCTGGTGATAGTGCAGTTCTCTTCCAAGCCTCTCCCACTGATGGCACAGGAACCCTCCAGATCCATAATCCTGTAGCTAGCTGGCAATGTCAGGAGAAATAGAGCTTCTCTTTCCCAGTAGTTTTTGGAAAAGAAATCTAGGAATCGCCTTATTGCCCTAGTCCACTGTGGTAAGAGGATGAGGACCCTGGCTGGGTTGGGCCTGTGGGCTGACCTTCACATTCAGGGCCTGAGTCAGCCTCACCCAAACCACATGTAATCAAGGGTGAGAAATCCCCAAAGGAGAGGCAGGCCCAGTACCTGGAAAGGGAGAACAGACACTCATCTCCCATGGCAGTCAAAGCCAGGCACCCATCTGGTAGCTTGTGACGTTTGGAGAATCTGGTTTCTGATGAACACACTATCTGGGAGACAATATTTATCTTGGATCTAAACAAAGGAACAGAAGAAGATGCATCTTGCCAGCTTGTGTATTTTGTTTGGCTGGACAGTCCTATTTGCCTTTTTTTTTTTTTAATGTAATTAGCTGCAAACATTTAGAACTTACAAAATTTAGGGCTTCCCTTAAACTCAAACCACACTGTGCCTGTTTTCCCACATGGTGACAATAGGCTGAGCCGAGTATCTGTGGCCTGTTTATTGCACCATCTTCTCCTGTTCCAGAGGGTCCCCTCTGCTGCCTGTGTGGCTCCATCCTTCCCAGGTCACAGTTTTGTTACACACCTGGCCCTGGGAGGCATCGAATTTGCAATCAGCTGTGTGAGTGTAGATCTGGCCAGGAGCCTCTCCAATGGCAGTTGGTCAGGAAGCCCTGGGTCAGGTGCCTCCTGGCTTGCTCGGCAGTCTTGTTCTTTTGATATTTCAAACCTGCCTGAAAGTCACTCAGTGGTTAGGTGCTCTATTACTAGGACTTTGCTGCCTTAGTATTACAGCTTTAAAGTCAACTAGCAGATAATTTACTGAGGTATCTAGTTTTTCCCCCACCTACAGGCAAATGAAAAGGTAAATCCCCTCCCCATTTCTGGAAAACCAGCCAAGCATTTGTGTCCAAGAGATCTAAGTAGCCTTGCCTCATGGGAGAACTAACGGGCTTTTTTCTGTTCATTTTCAAAGGCCTAGTTATAAATAGAACCTCAAGCTGGATTGTTCCAGAGTGGAATGTCTTCCAAGGGTTGAAAATGGGGAAAACACCCAAAACACAAAGGAATGATATTCTTGGAGACTTGGAGGATAGAGGGAGATGCTAGATTCATAAACAGCCATGACCTTTGCCCCACTTAAAGTTTCCAGGAGGAGGAGGACTCAGTATCTGTTAGGATACCTTCTATTGCAAATGATGGGAATCAGAGGCAAACCAGGCTTAAGTGGGGAGAAAGATAAAGGAAGCTGGGTGATTTATGGGTTGGTTACTAAATAGTACATGGGTAACTAACTTCAGGTATGGCTTGATCCAGGAATCTAAAATATGATGAGGACTGTTTCTTTTTTTTTTCATTTCTCATTTTATTTTATTTTTTAATTAATGTTTTTTATAAACATACAATGTATTTTTAGAGGGGTACAAGTCTGTGAATCACCAGGTTTACACACTTCACAGCCTCACTACAGCACACAACCCCCACAATGTCCATAACGCCACCACCCTCTCCCTATCCACACCCCCACCTTAGCAACCGTCAGTTTGCTTTGCAAGATTAAGAGTATGAGGACTGTTTCTATCCATCTCCCAATATTGCATTTCCCGCTCTCTGTTGCCTTCATTGGCAGGATCTACATTATGTTCCCCAGCAGCTGTCTCAAAAAAAAAAAAAAAATTGTATTGGCTTTTCAATAGAATATATGTCAATTACTGAGCCAATCCCTAAGTCATGACACATAGCACTCTAACTGGCCAGTCACATGCTTCCTCCCTGGAACTTAGAAAATTGGGTACTATAACTAGTGGAAGCAGGGGATAGATGCTGAGTAGTAAAAAACTACTAGAGACTCCAGGCAGAAATGGCTAAGAACACTGGCCACCAAGCACCAGGGTTTAGGAATCTTAGCAAAGATCTCTGTTGCAAGGGGGTCACTGCTTCTGAATGGATCCAACAGAACACGGGCAAGGAAAACCAAGAGCTGCATCCACCTGCAAAGAGCCTTCATTGGGGGTTACCCATAAGCCCCCAGAGCTCTTGCACAATTACTAGGCAGGAAATGTGCGCATTAGGCATGCACACGCATGCACATGCGCGCGCACACACACACACACACACACAAAGAGGCACATACAATGATAAACTTTGCCTTTCCTATTAATTCTGGCAGATAAAGGACTAAGTAAGCCAAATTTGTTTGTTTTGGACTATGAGGTTCCTAACACTCAAATAAGCACAGAAGATTCATTTTTATCTTAAAACTTTTTGTCTCTCATCTGTCTCTTTCCTGCAGTTTCTGAGTGACCACAGCTGTATTCCACCCTACCTCCTCTTCCTTCTTTTGTCTGCTCTAAGTCAACCTTGTCCTGGGCCCCTTCTTCACCAGGCGTCACATCTCACTGGCCACAGCCAGCGTTAAAGCTGTGTACCACGCAGCTCTGGTTAATTACAATCTAACCCTAATCCGCACAAAGGAAATACTTACATCCCTTCAAAAAGTGCTTCATTTATGTTAGTAAGAATTGGCCCCCTAGCCAACACTATCTAATCTCCAGTCAAAAATTTTAAAACAAACAAAATATGACATATGACAAGTCCTTCACTGTGGCACACGCTGGTTTCTTTGCTTTAAAACAGGAATTTTCTAGCATTTTTAACCTCTGTCCTCTTTTGCTACATGTAAAAATCCCATAGCTTCTTATTCTAGGGTACTTTGAAATTATAAACAAAATACTTTGATGAAAAATCAAATCGAAGCAATGATACTTTTAGATCATACACACTTCCCCCAAAAGGTTTTGAACCAGAGGGTTGGGGGCAGGGAGGACATATGCTTCCCCCAACCCTGGAAAAACACTGCTTTGAAGCATCTCCCAGCCAAAGAGCAGCTCAGTGGCCATTACAAATTGGTTCCATCCAGCTCTCCCATGGACAGGGAAAGGGTTCCCTCCGTGCCTCCCGCATCCCTCCAGGCACCAACACCCCCCCACCTTCCATTCTAGGCCTTATCGAGGGTGCTGAGCCATAGAAAGGGGTCATGCCCACAGGGGATGACAGTTTCTTAATCTATTCCTGCCCCTCATCGTCTCCCCAGGAAGAAAACAAACATTCACCCTGCAAGTTTGCACTGGGATATTCAGTCTTCTGCTTAGAAAAGCCACATTTTCTTCTTTGCATATGGTTAAATATCTGCAGGTTTCGTCCCCAGTGCACAGTAGGGGACTTCTGCCTTTCGGGGAAGTTAAGGAAGTCAGTGAGCACAATACGGAGTGCGGTGAAACAGGCACATAAGTACTTTGAAATGTGACCAACAAACAGGAGGGAGGCTAGCATGGTATAGGAGACCCAATGAGGAGGGATCTGTTTTGTGGAGAATTGAGTGGAGTTGTTTTCTGGAGAATGAAGTGGGCTAAGCCTGGGGGCGATGGGACCAGGTAGGAGGACTTTGACAGGTCGACCAGGAGAGGGATAACAATGATTTGGATCAGGGTGAGGACAGTGGTAATGTGGTGACAGGATGGGTCTGAGCTCCACCATGTTGTAGGTAGTGTTGGTAGGACTTCTGGGCGGGATGGAATGTGAGCAAGCTGGATAGGGTGTAATCCATTTACTAAGACAAGGAATGCATGGAGAGGGACAGATTTGGGGAAAGGAGAAGAACTAAAGAGTTTTGACTTAAAACAGATAATTCCTGTATTTCATTTTTATCTCAGGGTCTCAGTGTATCTTTTAGGGGAAAGTGAGTGGAAAGGTGGGTTAGGATTTAAAACCTGGCTTCACCACCCACTACTTATTTGACTGTGACAAGGACCAAGGTGAGGGGAAGGAAATGCTGACAGATCCCTGGCCCAGTTTGAAGGACAAATTTTGAGCCATTCCCCACCAGGGGTGGAGACTGGAGGACAGGAAATGGTAGGAGTGGGGAAGGGGGAAATAGTCAGCTTAGGGTGGTGAGTAGGATGAAGGTGGAGAGGGAAGAAGACAGGGTCAGAAGCTGAGGACACTGGTTTTTTTTTTTTTTTTTTAATTAATTTTTTTTAAAATAAACAGATACTATAGTTTTATCCCCAGGGATACAGGTCTGTGACTCCCCAGGTTTACATATTTCACAGCACTCATCTTAGCCCATATCCTCCCCAATGTCCATATCCCCACCACCCTCTCCCGTCCCCCCTCCCCCCAGCAACCCTCAGTCTGTTTTTTGAGATTGAGTCTTTTATGGTTTGTCTCCCTCCCAATCCCACCTTCTTTCATTTTTTTCTTTTCCTATCCCCCAACCCCCCCACATTGCATCTCCACTTCCTCGTATCAGGGAGATCATAGGATAGTTGTCTTTCTCCGATTGACTTATTTCACTAAGCATGATACGCTCTAGTTCCATCCATGTCATCGCAAATGGCAAGATTTCATTTCTCTTGATGGCTGCATAGTATTCCATTGTATATATATACACCACGCCTTTATCCATTCATCTGTTGATGGACATCTAGGTTCTTTCCATAGTTTGGCTATTGTGGACATTGCTGCTATAAACATTTGGGTGCACGTGCCCCTTCAGAGCACCACGTTTGTATCTTTAGGATATATACCCAGTAGTGCAATCGCTGGGTCATAGGGTAGCTCTATTTACAGTTTTTTGAGGAAACTCCACACTGTTTTCCAGAACGGTTGCACCAGCTTGCATTCCCACCAACAGTGTAGGAGGGTTCCCCTCTCCCCGCATCCTCGCCAGCATCTGTCATTTCTTGACTTGTTAATTTTAGCCATTCTGACTGGTGTGAAGTGGTATCTCATTGTGGTTTTGATTTGTATTTCCCTGATGCCGAGTGATGTGGAGCATTTTTTCATGTGTCTGTTGGCCATCTGGATGTCTTCTTTGCAGGAATGTCTGTTCATGCCCTCTGCCCATTTCTTGATTGGATTATTTGTTCTTTGGGTGTTGAGTTTGCTAAGCTCTTTAAAGATTTTGGATACTAGCTCTTTATCTGACATGTCATTTGCAAATATCTTTTCCCATTCTGTCAATTGTGCAAAAGCTTTTGATCTTGATGAAATCCCAGTAGTTCATTTTTGCCCTTGCTTCTGTTGTCTTTGGCGATGTTCCTAGGAAGAAGTTGCTGTGGTTGAGGTCAAAGAGGTTGCTGCCTGTGATCTTAAGGATTTTGATGGATTCTTTTCTCACATTGAGGTCCTTCATCCATTTTGAGTCTATTTTCGTGTGTGGTATAAGGAAATAGTCCAATTTCATTTTTCTGCATGTGGCTAGGACACTGTTCTTGAAGGACCTGTGTGCTATTTCAGAAGCCAGATGATCCAGTGTGACTCCGAGTTGGAGGGGGTGGTCACACCACCCCTGAGTCCCCACTGAAGGCTTAGGGTACCACCACCAACAGAGGACAGCTGTGCCTGACTGAACTGTGTCATGAACAAATCAAGGGCACCATTAGCAGAGACACCAATCTGCATCAAGGAGTGGGAAAGCATGAATGGACTCGGCCTGCGTCCAGGCAAGCAGAAATACCTACAGGTGACTTTGGGACCACCTGGAGCTCTTTTGCAAGCAGATGGTACTCATAGCAATAAAGATATGAGATTCATTGTTAATTCAACCATATCTTACCCTCTCAGGTTGGCGAAGCCAGGGAGATTTGAGCTTATAGGGCTGAGGTGGCCAGCAAATAGTGGATATGGCCTGTCTCCACCCACGCCTTTGTCCTCTTAGAATAAAAGGCTATCTAGCCCAGATTTTACTGTTTTCGTGCTAAAGTAGGTAGCCACAGTATTTTACTTTATTGTCATTGTGCATAGCTCAGTTCCTCCATGTTACACTATGCTTAAAGAGAACATATGTTCTCTGTCGCCCGGCAACATGAGAAAAAGCTGATATAGGAGGCTAGCTGTATATGTGGAGATGATGATACTCATTCGTTCCACAAAAATTAGCCTAATATGTGCTATGCATCCTGTTGGTTCCCATCCAAATTGTGTATTTACTTTGAAATAAGCCTAATGGCAGAATGGGCACATCTAGAAGATACACTTTCCCTTCTGCATGTTTTTTGTGGTTTTTTTTTTTTTTTTTTTTTTTTTTTTTACTTTTCATATGAGATTTTACTATTGGAAGAACTGGTATTTACCACTGACATTAAAACACACACACACACACACACACACACACACACACACCTACCTTAGCAGCCGCTGGTGAAATATCACAACATCTAGCATATCTTTTTGTTTTCAAATGTCATTCACTCTTAAAATCATAGTTGGACAAGTCAACTTTCAGGTGGGTATTATGATCTTGGTCCAGACATAGGCTAGAAAGAAGCTGTGCAAAAAACCAACTCTGTCCCAAGAGGTTTTATACCCCAGTTGGATAGATAAGACATAGCCCTGAAATCAGGAACCTCCTAGGCAATCAGTAGGACCGCCGTTCTGGTCCGTTTGGAGGCATATGGAGGTATGGGGCCTTGTGACAAGTTTGGTGTCAGTTTCAGGCCAAACATTTAATTGTCCATGCAAGATACTCCAGAACTCTCTCTCCCTCTGGCACAATGACCAACACCATCTGCTGGTGTCATTTTGGGTCCCTGAGTGTTCACTATGAGCAGAGCCCTTTGCCAACTCTTGATGGACACTTAGCAGGAATGAGAAATCAACCTGTTTTTATCTTAAGTTATTCAGTGCTGGAGGTGTTTGTTACCACAGCATGACCTGAGTTATTCTTTTTTTTTTTTTTTTTTAAGATTTTATTTATTTATTTATTTGTCAGAGAGAGAGGAGCGAGAGTGAGCACAGGCAGACAGAGTGTCAGGTAGAGGCAGAGGGAGAAGCAGGCTCCCTGCCAAGCAAGGAGCCCGATGTGGGACTCGATCCCAGGACGCTGGGATTATGACCTGGGCTGAAGGCAGCTGCTTAATCAACTGAGCCACCCAGGTGTCCCTTATTTATTTTTTTTTAGAGAAAAAAAAGTAGAGGGGACCTGGATGGCTCAGTCAGTTAGTGTCTGCCTTTGACTCAGGTCATGATCCCAGGGTCCTGGGATTGAGCCCTGCACTGGGCTTCCCTGATCAGCAGGAAGCCTGCTTCTCCCTCTCCCACTCCCACGCTTATGTTCCCTCTATTGCTCTGTCTCTGTCAAATAAATAAATAAAATCTTAAACAAAAAAAAAAAAAAAGAGAGAGAGAGAGAGAGAGAAAGAGAGAGAGAGAGCACCAGAGTATGAGCTGGACTGGAAGAGCAGATGAAGAGGGAGGGAGAGAAATTTAAGCAGGCTCCATACCCAGTGTGCGGGGCCGGATGTGGGGCTCAATCTCTCAACCCTGAGATCATGATGGATCCCAAATCAAGAGTCCGATGCTTAACCGACTAAGCCACCCAGCTGCCCCATGACACGGGTTATTCTGACTGAAAAACTAAAAGGGTGAAGCAGCCAAATCTCTAGAGCACCTTCAAGCATAGGGGAGGGTATTAAAGAACTGACACCAGCAAGTGCAATGATATTTTTTCAAGAGTGTTTCCGAAACTACAGCCTGCCAGACCTGACATTGACTCCCTACTAGAGCCTAGAAGGAGTAGGTAAAGAGAATGGCCTATGAATGCTTAGAAAAGAAAGCAGAGACCATATGGAGTCAATGTGGCTTAAAGGCAACCACAACCAATAATTTCGTCTACCTTGCAGAGAGGTTTTATGTCAACAGAGAAGTGTACTCAAATTACAATGGCTTTAAAAGAGAATTTTATAAAGATACTGTGTACAAAGATACGCAGGAAGACCAAAGGAAGAGTGCAGTACCCCAGGCTAGAACAGTGGGGATGTCATCACTCCTGACCCCAAAGGTGAGTGGAAACCCGAAGACAGAGCTACTGTATTCAGAGCCACACCGCCTTTAGTGGAGAGATCTGAGCAGCCGGAAGTAATCTTGCATTAATGGAATTTGGAAAATAAATATCCCAACTCATCTTTCTCTTTCCCTCCAATTTCCTGATTCTGTTGGCCAACCTCAACTACAAATCCAGCTAGAGAACAAAGGAAGTGTTGATATAGTCCAGATAAGTCAGCCTCCTGGAGAACAGAGCAGGTGGAGCGCAGGGTGGATGGGAAGGTTGGAGAACAGATCTGGAGGGGCAAATAAGAGACAACCAGCCAAGAGTATTAGGAAAATTAAATATACATAATGTATCTGGATTCAAGTGAGGTATTCGACAAAGGTTGTTAAGAATTCCTTAGGGAAGAAATATTAATCATACCCTCTTCTGTGAGCGGACAGTGGTAATTAACTATGGTTTCATCTTCTTGGCATGCCACTCCATGTAATTTCTGCCAATATTCTCAAAGGAAGTTGCCACCAATCCTTGTGTTTTAGATATAGTCAATTGCCATACCTTCTCTTTCCCTAATCCCCAACTCTGAAGGATGGACACCTGAGTTAGTCAGACCAGAGTCCTAGTAACATGACTGCCAAAACTAGTTAGAACAATGTTCTCTTGCCTTTGGTTATACTGCTGGAAAGACACAAGTTTGTATCCCTGAACAGCCATCTTCCCTAGCTTGGCAGAAGAAGCTATTTCTAGCAAGAGAGTTTATGATTTCTCATAAAGAAAAGCAGGGGGTAAAAAATCTAAAAGATGAAAAAATATTGTCTCAGTTTCTGGATTAAAGAGTTTGTGAGGTCAGTAACTTCTAAATTTCTAACTTACACGATCCAGTCCACTATTTTTTTCATTTTTGCTGCTTTGAGCTGGATTTATTTTTGCACATCACAGAGATCTCTGATTACCTGTATTATAGGGCCTTCAACATCAACCTCATAGTTAACCATGGTTGATAGTGTTACCACCAGTTATTTATTAGAATAATTATTAATCCAAATAACAAAGTCTAGCATACTGATAATAGCACCTACTATTTTTTTTTTTTTTAAGATTTTTGGGGCTTTTTTTGAGAGAGAGAGAAAGAGAGCATGAGCACAGAAGGGAGGAGGCAGAAGGAGAAGCAGAGCCCCCATTGAGCAGGGAGGCCAACATGGGACTTGATCCCAGAACCCTGGGATCATGACCTGAGCAGAAGGCAGATGCTTAACCCACTGAGCCACCCAAGTGCCCTTAGCAACTACCATTGTTGAGTGTGCAGTAAATATTCATGCATGAATGACTGTCACTGAAGTAAGTAAAAGCCTTGTCAAAAAGCAGGGCATGAGGGCCCAGCTGAGGCCACCTAATCTTGTGTCCTCTCGGAATTTCAGTTCCTGCCTGCCATAGCCCCCATAGCATCTGAACTACTGGAGAAGCCACAGAAGGAAAAGAAGCTCAAGGTCAGTTTCTTCCCTCTCCTTTACTCCAGTTTTCCACTATATGAAGCTGCCGTTTGGGGGCATCTCCCAGATCATATGCAGGGATGAGAAGATTTGAGGAAAAGGGCAAGAGCTTCCATAGATAATGTTGTAACGTAGCCTTAGGAACCCCTGGGTGGCAGGTGCCAGGTTATGGGCTCTTTCTCTCATGGAGTACTTCTATTACACTTCTTGTTGCACCACGCTGTGCTGTGAGTGCTGCAAGCTCTGGCTGGCCACTCACAACTGGCCCCTCAGTCCCTGCTCCTTTGGTACATTCCATGCAGCATCTCTGTACCAGCATGAGTACAATGCAGTGGCTCCCTTAAGCTGACAAACGTCCCATGGAGAGCATGCCCTTTATCTTGCCATACACACAACCCACCTTATTCACTCTGCAGCTCTCACTCCTTGCTCTGACGCCAGCATCAATGCCAGGGAGGCTCACTCTTCAGCTTCAGCTTGTGTGCTGTTCAGAAACTTCCATGACGTGGCTCAGATTGGAGGAAGGGGTCCAACCGCCTCTCCTCCAAGGCTACAGGAAGGGAGTCACAGAGCATGCCAACAATTCTCAAAGAAAGTCCCACTCCCCAGTTCTACCTACCCTCCAATCCCGTGCCTCCTCTTATAAATGGTCCAGACATTGATGGTAGACTAAGGATTAAAAGGATCACAAGCTGGTTAGAGACTTCCAGTCAGCAAAGGCTTTCCTAGATAGCCAAATTCTTTTCTTTAGAACCACAGTATCCAATATGGCAGCCACTGGCCACATATGACGACTGAGAACTTGGAAGTATGAGAACTTGGAAATATGGCTGGTCCAAACTGGAAATATAACCCACACCCAAGCTTTTAAGAACTCAGTACAAATAAAGGAATATCAAATATCTCATTATAGGGGCGCCTGGGTGGCTCAGTGGGTTAAGCCTCTGCCTTCTGCTCAGGTCGTGATCTCAGGGTCCTGGGATCGAGTCCTACATCAGGCTCTCTGCTCAGCAGGAAGCCTGCTTCCCTCTCTCTTTCTGCCTGCCTCTCTGCCTACTTGTGATCTGTTAAAATAAATAAATCTTTTTTTAAAATCTCATGTTTTCTATAGCAATTAGACGTTGGAATAATATTTTTGATATATGGGGGAGTGAAATATCCCATTAAAATTTGTTTCATTTCTTTCCATTTTATTTATTTTTTTAATGTGGCTACTAGAAAATTTAAATTACATATGTAACCCACATTACATTTCTATTGACAGCGCTGCTTTGAAATGTGCGGGCCCCTGCCTTTAGGGCCTTGCCTGCACACAGGGACAGGAAAAGCCCCATTCGGGGTCTGTGATGCGAAGCCGGTAAATCCCTCAGGACTTTGCCTGGCACCTGTGAGCTACTCAGTCTTTAGGCTTGGGAAAAGACAGGCCGTGGGAGAAGGGATGTTGTTTTTGTAGTAGCAGCTAATGTTGTTATTGATATTATTCACCTTCCTTTATCCATCTGTAAAATACGACTAAGATCTTTTGCTCCACCGACTTCACAAGGTTGCTGTGTGGTCTGGGTGAGACAGTATGTGTGAAATGCACGCTCCTTAAACTGTAAGTAGCTGCTTAACAGTGGTTGTCACAGTGATGGTGATCATGACGGCTGCTGTGCGGCCCAGGCTCCTGCCGGAGCACTGTCGGGAGGCCTCAGGAGCCCAGGGCTCTGGCCGCCCGCCCAGTGGTTCTTTCCATAGCTCTGAGGCGGGCCCTGGCCCCTGCCGAAGAAGATGCAGGCTTTCCCTGAGGACCCCAATGTGAAGCCCCTTTTGCATCTCAAGTGCGATGCTAGGGACTGGGAGAAGTACACAAAAGCTTCTAAGATATGGTCCAGCCGTTCAGGAGCTGCAGTGTAAAGAAGGAAATCGACCTTGAAACAGCCATGCAATAGTGGTGATCACTGCTGGCTCACAGGGAGGAACCACAGCTGTGACTGGGCCTCTGGAGAATTAGGAGAAGCTTCCAGAGATGTGACCTTTGAGGTTGGTGTTCCTGAGGGGATTGGTGGAGAGGTGGTGGTGAGGAAGGATGTTCCAGGCAGAGGAACAAGCAAGTACAAACAGTGCCTGGTGTACTTGGGAAAGTGGGGATGCATTTGACAATGAATGGTACGGGGTGTGGGCCACAGGCATTCGGTGAGGGGAAGCCAGTGAGGTTGTGCTGCCTGAGATGGGACTAGCAGCTCCGTTGAGAAAATGATCATTGATCGTGGGGACTGGTAAAGGGAAGCTTGGCTAAGGGAGGTAGTGGAAAGATAGGGCCAAGCTGAGAAGGGTCTCATGGCTAGACTTTGGGTTTGGAGCCTGCTTGCAGGTGACACAGAGCCACTGAATGCCTTCCCATCTACAGGGATAGGCCTCCCTGCAGGGCTCTGGGAGGGAGAAGCTGCGGTGGGTGTGCTCAGACTGTGCCTCCCTGTGCTCCTGATGCTTCCACCCACCCATCACCATGGACTCTTGGTCAGATTCCCAGGGGACCTTTCCCGGCCCCAGAATGCCATCCTCCCTTTCAAACTCCAGACTAAATATTGACACCAACGGGCACTTCAAATCATTCGCCCAACTGCATTCATGTCCCAGACCCGGTGTAGCAGCTCGGGAGAGAAAATCTGTGTTCTGTGTGGCTCGTGTATATTTGGGTTAAGTAAAGGTGGCACCATGAGTTTGTCAGAAACTCTGTTCTGAGCCCGTAGGAAGGTCTGCACCCCAGGAGCAGGAGCAGACCAGAGCTTGTGCTCCCAGGCTTGCCTGTTACTGATTCTAAGAGCTAGCTTGCACTTACTAAGCAAGTTAACTTTGAGTTAGGCATGGTCCTGGCTACATTACATACCCGATCACATTTCATCTTCACAGTGACTTATTTTACAGGGGAGAAAACAGACTCAGAGAAGTTAAATGAGCTGCCTAAGGGGCTCAAGTGACAGAGTAAGACCTTGAACCTAGATTTCTCTGACTCTAAAGGACTTTGTTCTTTCCCCAGTATACCCTTTTCCTCTGTCCTGAGAAAATGGAAAGGGACCCAAAGCCAGGCGGTTCGCAGGCAATGAATACAGGCATCTTCTTTCAGCAACCTCACAGGACACGGTCTGCAGAAGGCCGCAGGGACGGGATGAGGTTTCTAAGCCCACAACTCTCTTGGTCCTCACTCAATTCAGAATGGGGCCCAGGAGAGCTACGGGATGGAAGCAGGAAGGGGAACAGAACTTGGGCAGGGAGCAAAAAAGGGACAAGAATCATCCAGGAAACTGAAAATATTAACTCAATGCTCCCTCCCCATCCTTAGTAGCTTGTGAATATAAATGGGGGCCCATGAATTTAACTCACTCACTCAGAGACTTCAATTCCCTACAGTGTCCCTCAAATATTTCTTGAAATTCCCAGAGTGTTTGACATATAATCCTGGACCAATCCATCAGTTTCATCAACACTTACTCACCCAGGTTCTTGTCAACATCCTCTATCCTTACAGCTGCAAAAGGGAGCTTCCGCACACCAATAAATGACAAACCCATAGCTATTCCAATATGGTTGCCACAAGACCACAAAGCCTTCTACACAAAATAGAGGAAGCTCCACCTGGCTTTGGGTGGACTTGAGCCCTACTACCAGCCCTTTGTTCTGGGTGCCCATGTGCAAGTCACAACCCGTGCAACCCATACATGGTAGGGCTGGATGCCAAGGATGCCCCCTAAACCTCCAGGCCTCAGGCTGCCAGAGTGATACTGGATTCCATGTCAAGGAGGAGAAAATGGCCTCACTTAACATTTGCATTGGACTTTGTCACCAGAAGACCCCGAATTTGCATTGTATGAGCCCAGAGTGTGTGATTCACCTCTCCACCAAGACTCACCATCATTTCAAGGGGTTTGGCAGAGAATAAATGCCTCTTGTAAACAACCCCACCGTGTTCCTATCTCCCACCTTTCTCTGTTTTCCAGTCTCACACTCAGTGCTTTCCCCCAAACTACCCTCATGCTTACCAGCTCATGTGAATAGAATCCAAAAAGGTACCCAGTCCACCAATTCTGACTCCCATTCTAGCCTCAGCTAGAACACTCTTTTTGCATAAGTAACTACAATGCAATTGTGCCAAAAGCTATCCTAGAGTAGGGGCAGGTAGATCAGACAAGTGTATCTTTAAGAAGAACACCTGGATTGAGCCTTAAACAATGAGTAGGGAAAGTTAAAGTTAGGGATAACATTCTAGATGGAAGGAGCAGCAGGCGCAAAGCAGCAGAGGCTGCAGCTTGTTGTTACCAGAGTATAAAATGCAAGGCAGGTAGAAAGAAGGCAGAGGAGCCAACAGTAGCCAGCTTCTATAGACTATATTGAAAAGATCATATTTTAAGGCAGTGGGAAGACATCTCATCTAGCAGATGAGAGAACTGATCAGTTGTGGGCTTTAGAAAGATTGTTCTGGTTACCTACATGAATCTAAGGAGTGCCAGAGAGGAGGAAGTGGATCTACCAGGGCATGGGAGCACTGAAGTCTTTGGGGTAAGAGGTGGTGAGGACCAGAGCTGAGTAGAGGTACAGGACGAGGAGAAGCAGGAAGGGAAAATGAGAAATGACTGCAGCCTAAGATAGATGTGGGACATCTCCCTGCACTGGGCAGAGAGGGAGGGAAAGCGGTGGTAGTCATTGTTCTGTGTCCTCCTGCTGGCCCAATCCCTCAGGGAAGATCCCTGGCCCCCAAGTGAGAGTCTCCTGGCAGGTGCCCAATTCAAGGCTGATCTTCCTTTCTTTCATTCTCATTCACTGTGACTTTCTCTTTGGAGATGCTAATAGGCAGGCTTCCCAGCCAGCCCCTTAACCCAGCCTCCAAGGTCAGCCTTAGGTCAGTAGGAAGACAAAAGAGCATAAGGGACAGAGTAAGGACTCACCAAGTAAGCACATCTGAGAAAGAACATTGAGCAACAGTACCCTCCCACCCCAGAGGAAGTGGACCTTTTCTCTGTACTTCAATCTGCCACTCCTGCTGGTCACAGACACCACTGGTGCCTCACCCCACTCCACACCTACATTTGCCCAGCCTGTTTACTCACGTTTTCATATCTGGATTCACTGCACTTTCACTGGTCCCTCAAAGCTCAGCAGCATCCTATGCCCACATGCCTCTGGGACTCCCCTAGAGCCCATGGGTATGCATCCCATACCCAGGCCTGACTCTTCCTTTGGCAGCTACTGCCAGCTCAGCCCTGCCCGTGGCTTCATGCTGGTACTTCTCCAAATGGGCTGACTTCTCAATGCCTCCTAATTGCTTGACACTGCTTTCTGCACCTAGAAGCAGTGGGAACGACTGACTAGCTGAGGCCCTCTTGCCATAGGTCCAGTCATCTGCTTGGGTCACAGGGAGGGCTGCTGTGCTCTCTGTGATGTCATCTGCACTGCCTCTGAGTTCCCTGAGGACAGAGGAGTTGTAGCCAAAGGTACCTTCCCAAAACTTGACCAAGAGCCTAGCACAGGGAACAATTGTGGGTGGACACATGGAGAGATGGACAGATGGATGGATGTATGGATATAGGCATATTGGAGACTGCCAGGTGGCCCCACCCCAACTTTACCCTAGTTAGGCTCCATGATAGTCTTGTCCTCACTACTTCCTGGTATTTCAAAAGATGAGTCTAGCTGGCTCCAGGATTTCTAACTAGATGGAGCTTAGGAGTAACAATCAGGATAGGAAGATCAGTGAAGGTATTTGTCTTAAAGTTGCATGTCTATCGCAAGCACTTTTTTTTTTTTTCTTTTTTTGTGGTAGACATGGAGATGTACCACTACATCCCCCTTCAAGGAAGGATGTGCTGCTCAAATGCAGTGTAGTCAGCAGACAGCCTCTGAGGTCAGCTCCTGCAAGGTCTGCTTTGGCTCAAGAGTTGCCATGTCCAAAGTTCTGCCCTAACTGGGGCAGCCCGTATCTGGTGACTGAGTGAGGGGGGTGGGCCGTCTAGGCTCAGTCACACTGGCTTGATACAAGACACCTGACAGGTAGCATTGAGTCCAAGCTCCCAACTAAACTTCAGTCTGAAGCCTTATCAGGCCTCCAACACAGTTTAATTTCCTCCTCTGCCAATCCTGCTGCCACTCCCTCCTTTGCAAGGGTCTTGATCCCTAGTAAACAACCTGATCCTGAAACCCTAACCCAGAGCCTGCTCCCAAGAACCCAACTGACCATGCTAAATTTTTAAATTTATAAAGATGGCACTATTTTTAAGCATTCTTATATTCGAGCTTTTCATACATTTGAGAAAAATTAATCCCTATCAAAGAATACCAAAGCAATAGCTAGGGAGTGTTAGTGGAGATGATGGAGGAACTAAGGCCCCTCCAATCCCACCCTTTCCACTGACACCTCTGGTGGAGTTCTCTTATTTGGAAGACACGAGTATGGAGATGGTCTTAGTTAGCAAGGGGTGTGTCGGGGAGGACACAAGTATGGAGATAGTCTTAGCAAGGGGCGTGTTGGGGACAGGGAGCTGGTTGCCTCAGCTGGGTCTAAAGGGACAAAGGGGCGTGCAGGTTTCTTCCTGTTTATCAGTTACCTCCCTAGTCACAGGGCCAGAAACAGTACCAAGATCACCTGGCTCTCTCAGAAGGGACCTCAAGAGCCTTGGGAAGCCTAGGATTGAGGGTGCTAGGTGAAAGAAGCAAAGATCAGAGTCTGGAGCTGCTGAGGTGCTTGGAAACTGAAATTCAGAATACAAGGAAAGGATGAAGCACCTCAGGGCAGTAGCTCCTGAAATTTGCATATGGACCCAATTGAGTTTTTGGCCTAATACTAGTATGTCAGGTCTGTCAGAAAAGAGTTATCCATCGGGGTCTGTGTAAGCTAAATGGAGCTTCTGAAGTTTGTACAACCCATGGTATGTGTGTTCTGACTACCCAGAATAAAATGGCACCCAGGAGCTGAGTGAAGAGCTCAGATGGGCTGTACATAGGAGTAGGTCTGCCTTCGAATAAGGGCTACACCAAGACCCAAATGGATTAAGCTAATCTGCCAATAAATTAACTGCCTAAAAGAACAAAAATCAATGTTCTTTATAGGAAGAAAACAAAACCCAGACTCTCAATGACATCATATCCACATGGTTCAGCAAGCAGTAAAAATTATTTTAGACATGAGGAGGGGCAGGAAAATGTGACCTACAACCAGAAACAGCAGTAACAACAAAATCCGCCCCCCCCCCAAAATCCTACAGACTCAAGAAGACATACGCAATGGAATTAATACCCAAGGACTTCAAAAGAGCTATTATAAATATATGGAAGATTTAAAGGAAAAGATGGAAGAAATCTTAGCAGAAATGAAAACTATAAAAACTATAAAAAAAAAGAACTAAATGCATATTCAGAAACTAAAAGTTATAATATCTGAATAAAATTTAACTACATGGGTTTACTAGGTGGGTTTAACTAGAATTCTTTTTCCAGGGAAAATATCCTTTGAAAGAAAGATGAACTAAAGACATTTCCAGATAAACAAAAGCTAAAGAATTCACCACCAGCAGACCTACACTACCAGAAATGTTCACGTTTTCAGACCTAGGGTAAATGTTAGGTTGGAAATATGAGTCTACATGAAGAATGTTCAATACATTTTGTTTTCTTAAGTTCATTTTTAAGAAACACCATTGACTATTTGAAACAAAAATATTAACAAGGTACTGCAGTGTGTATTATTCAGAAGTTTTTTTAAAAAGTGCGACAAAGGCAGGAAGAAATGGAGGAAGGTAAATGGAAATATTCTTGTAAGGTTCGTACATGCTAAGTGGAGTAACAATAATTCAAAGCAGACTGATAAGTGGAGCCACTAGAATGCTGAATTCAATAGTATATACAAACAAGATAATACACAACTAAATTGGGTTTAATCCCAAAAAAGTGAGGCTGTTTTATCATTTAAAGTGGAATAATGTTGGGGCGCCTGGGTAGTTCAGTAGATTAAGCATCTGCTTTCAGCTCAGGTCATGATTGCAGGGTCCTAGGTTCAAGCCCCGTGTCGGGCTTCCTGCTCTGCAAGGAGCTCTTCTCCCTCTCCCTCTGCCTGCTGCAACCCCTGCTTGTGCTGTCAAATAAATACATAAAATCTTTAAAATAAAAAAATAAAGTGGGATAATGTATTTTATTAATGTTAATAAGAAAAATAATCATAATGCTTTCCTATTCTAGAATTGTGCTTTTCCATCCTGACAAGCTAACTGGAACTTTTAACACCAACCCACTTAGAGATGTAGAAATTTGGCAAAAAGAAGGCAGATATATTTCACACATGCCATACTTGCTTTCTACAGCCATGAGAGACATCACTAAATGATCATGAAAGGCATTCTCTTCTGCTGAGCATCTCGAGTCTCAAAATCCAACACAGATAATCAGTTATTAACCAGTTGGCAGTAATAGCTAAGGTAATATGTTTGTGATCCCTGGTTTGAACGTGGGAAATGAGAATGTGGAAAGGAGTTTTATCAGAACTACTGATCAATTAAGAACACAGGTTAGAAGACTGATCTTACTATTATAATAGCAGCAATGATGATGGTGACAATAAATCAATGGTAGCAAAAAATTAGAAAAATTAGCTGCAATCTGGGTTTTTGGATATTTGCAGTTGAAAGCATTCCTGATCCAGACTTGATGCCTAAAGCGAAACATGAAAGATGGTGAGAACAGACAAAATTTTGTAGGTAGAAGGATATATCATGATCAAGGAAAGAAAGAGATTAGAATTTTGGTAGAACAGCAAGTGGTTTGGGCATGAGGACTAGGAAGAAAGTAAGAGATGTGAAGTTGTCCAGATCATAATGAGCTGTCAAAATTGTGCTATGAAGTATGGACTTGATCCTGGGGGCAGTTTACAAAAGGGGAGTCACATAGGGTTTTACATTTAGTGGTGAACATGAACAGACTTATGATTTAAGAAAACAATTCAGATGCTGTAAGAGCGTACTTTGGAAAGGAACCAGACTGTAGGCACTGAAATCAGTGGCAAAGAGCAGCTGCAAAACAAGAGAGTAGGTCTACAGGGATGAAAAAACACCATGCACAGGAACCTTCTCTTGGGAGCAAAGGTGGGGGTGGGGGACTCCAAAGTGAGGACTGTGAGAATTAGAAACTTAACTCAAATGGAGTAACTACGAAGTTCTAGCCAAGGAAAAAAGGGTAGAAGGTAACTAGGTTTATTTTGTGTTTGTACTGGCTTAAACTGCAATGGGAAGAAAAAAAAAATAGGCCAAAAACAAAATCCTCCACCACTAGAAGTAGAAACACTGTACATTCTCCTTCGAAAAAGAAAAAGGGTGAGAAAGCTGTATGGAATGCCTGGTGAAGCACAGACCCACATCTAGAGCTAGGAACCCGTGATTTAACAATTTGCAAACACATGTATCCTGCAATTTCTAGTTGCAAGACTTTTCCAAAGATTTTCCCAAGGATGGAGGCTCAAACAGGAAGATTATAAATGCACATATGTGAGGGTGGGATGATTTCCAGAGCTTGTTTCACAATAGTTTTAAGGTTTTTTCCAATTACAGGCCACCGATCTTCCTGTGTCTTTTCACTTTTCAGTGAGGACTACAGAACTAATGGAATGTGAATTACTTTAGGAGGCACGCTATATAATTAGAAAAAAAAAACAGACAGTTTTGCTTTTCAGGTTTTCTCTCTCAAATACGAGCAAGAGGAGGGGAATTCCCAAAATGTACTTGGAACACAAATTAGGCTCAGGTCACATGCTCTAATTTCTCACCCTAGGAGGAAGACAAACTGCTTGACAACCAGGAGCCTACAGATCACTGGGGTAGAAAGAAAGAGTGAGTTGTCTCAAGGCATGTAGCTAACAAAAACTCTATGGAAATGGATGATTTGGAAACTGTCCATCTTCAAAGAATTTTGCCCTCAGTGAAATGACTATGGGAATTTTGTCCTTGGATGAGGAAATTTTGAAGGATCCTCCTTCCATCCCATGAGCTAGAACGATTGGTGGCAGAAGAGCCACAGTGGAGAAGGGTGCTCAATGAAAGTGATATTAACGTTGCAGGGGAAAAGGGAGCAGGTTTCTTTTATTTTTGTAAAAGAAGTGCAGAATCTATTTGTTAATGATAAAACAAATGTGACAGAAAAACCAGAAATGGGAAAATTGCAGTGTAGAATCAAAGGATATAAGTTGGGCTGCATTAAGAGAATTCATTTTATAAATATTTCAGTTTTATTCTTTGGACATTTATGGTGATTTCTGAGGGAGTAGTTACTGAACACTTCATATGAATCATATATTTTATATTCACTATATTACTATACTCCCAGGTCAGTATTTTATAGATTTGGAAGGTGGGGCTGAAAGGCTAAATGACACACTCATGGCCACACACAATTGGGAGGTGGCAGTCATCCTACCTCGTCTCACTGCAAAATTAATTCAATTAATGCTTTTCCCACTATATGACCTTGCTTCTCTGTCTTTATGTAAAAGTAGTAACAGTATTTTCTACATTTTAGAAGTAACTGTATACTTGTACTGTGTATTCTAGTTACCATGGAATAGTATGTCAGAGATGCTGACACATTTGTTAATGAGTATTCATTAACAAAACAGTATATTTGTACAGAAATGGCAATGGAATCTGCCGAAAAATGTGAAAGAATCACAGTTTTGCATGTTTCTGCTATCTGCCTTTGTCTTATTTTCCTCCAAGGCAGATGGCTTTGTATCTTTTTGAGATGATGCTAATATGCCTGCCCTAGTACCAGGGAGGATCCCTGGGCAAAAATCAAGCTAAATCCTATAAAGGACCTCAGTACTGATATTTCTTCAAGAAAACAGTCCATTTGCTCTGTAATGACCTAGAACTTGGTTTGTTAAGCTAACAGAGTATGGATATACCAGTGTGCTTGCAGGCAAAGTGCATCTGACAATATAGGAAAGGTAGGAGGGTGCTCTTAACATGATCAGTTAGAACAAAACTCAAATTCTACAATGAAGGAATTGAGGGCTGAAGACATCAGAACAGGGTGGGCAGTTCTTGCAGCACATTGATCACACCTCTTATGTCAGAGGAAGACAACTCAAAAGTTGGCCCAGGCCTGTATGATGCATTCTGGCACAGTGGGGAAGAAGGCAGAGGTTATAGCCAGGTCAAAATGTTTTATTCAGCCATGCGACAGTGCTGGGAGATGGTACACACAGCCCACCCTCCCTGTGGCTTTAGCACTAGTGAGCTAAGCATTCGTGAAGCTTACCCAGAGCTTTTCTTTTTTTTTTTTTTTTTTAAAGATTTTATTTATTATTTATTTGACAGAGAGAGATCACAAGCAGGCAGAGAGGCAGGCAGAGAGAGAGGAGGAAGCAGGCTCGCGGCTGAGCACAGAGCCCGATGCGGGGCTCGATCCCAGGACCCTGGGATCATGACCTGAGCCGAAGGCAGCGGCTTAACCCACTGAGCCACCCAGGCGGCCCACCCAGAGCTTTTCTAATCTAAAGCTCACCATTAGGAATCATCACACACCAAGTATCAACTTGCCCTTCCGTCTATCTAGACAACTAGGTTTCCTTGAATAAATATCTTGATAAAGACAGACTCTGGAGGTAATACAGTCCTCAGAGTTACTACTTTGATTATGACTGGCTGAGGGTTTAGAAGATAGTGTTTAAGCATGATTTTGCAGTAGTGGACAAAAAGTCTTGCTGAATAAAGACTTAGTCGGGGTGCCTGGGTGGCTCAGTGGGTTAAAAAGCCTCTGCCTTTGGCTCAGGTCATGATCCCGGGGTCCTGGGATCCAGCCCCGCATTGGGCTCTCTGCTCAACAGGGAGCCTGCTTCCTCCTCTCTCTCTGCCTGCCTCCTCTCTGCCTACTTGTGATCTCTGTCTGTCAAATAAATAAAATCTTTAAAAAAAAAAAACTTAGTAAAATTTGTCAACTGTGTAGTTTCTAACTTGGGGCATTTGCACTGTTTTGTTAGCATCTCTAGGATGTATATAAATAATAAACAAATAGTTATTGGTGTAAACAACTTTCACATCCTTTTCAGGAAAGTCTCCTTGATTGCAAAATCTTGTACATGAGCAGGAAGCTTTACAATCCTGTGACTAAAAGAAGGAAAGATAAACTTCACCTTATCAGTAAACTGAAAGGTTTACTGAGTAATTTCTATGTGCCAGGTAACGTAAAAAGCAGGCCCTGTTGTAAAAAGCAGGCCCTGTTCTACGGGAGAGCCCACAATCAAATGCAGAAAACAAAGTGAGTATGTATTTTTCAATTTCATGAGGGCAGGTCCTGTTTTCATAAAGCGTAAGGCAACAGAACCCTGATTACTTCCAATTTCCTCAAATAAGACACTATAAAACTAGCAGTACTTTCAACTGCCTGCACCACACTATAGTAGTCAAGAGAGTCTCCAATGGCACAGGTTCTAGAACTCAGCTTTAAGAACAGAAATACCTTCTCAATCGACCAAGAGATGAACAGCCTCTCTGGGAACTGATTCTCTGCGAACTCACAACTAACCAGTTAATGAGAATTACCCCGGGAAACTAAACTAGCTGGAGGGCTTGTACTTGGCCGTACAAAGAAGACATATAATTGCAGATGGCAAGGACATCAGAGAAAGACCGAGTAAGAAACTAAGCAGCGCAAAAAATAAACCTACTAGTACTAAAAATTTAACAAAGACCTGGTCACTACTTAATTGTAAAACAGAATTCCACCTCAAGATCTGGAGTTTAAAATCCAGAAAAACCGGACCTTGACTTTTACTGGAGAAAAGACATATTTTTACATTTTTATTATGTTTCCAGATTCCATGCATGCACTGTCAAGTCACTTTAAAATAAAAACTTTGGTTAAAAAACAAAAAGACAAAAAACCCCTCAGACTCACTGCAGAAAACTTCAAAACTATGTGAGAATAGGGACAAAAAGCGAGACCAACCATAACTCCACCACACAAAGCCGACTTCTCAAAAATTTCGGCATTATTCTTGCCAGGCCAGGCCCTTTTCCATCTATTATGTGTTCTGTGTGGTGTTTTATATACTGATTTTCCGTTCCAAGTGGCAATTTCCAGGCCTTGTCCTGGATCCTAAGACAGCACTGTGCATGGACCATGTTGATTCCTCACAAAGACAGACTGCAGAGCCCAGAGCTTCTCCACCTCCAGCAGTGGCACCAACCAACCACCTGGGGAGGCGGGCAGATTGCTGGTCCCACCCATTTCTGATTGAGTCTAGGATGGGTTCAGAAAGCTGCATTTCTATTTGAGGTCCCAGGAGATGCAGCATCTGCATCTAGGTCTAGGGATCCCACCTGGATAACTCAAATAACTGAAAATCAGAGACTAGTTGTTTCAATTCTCTTGTGGTTTGTATTCTCAAAAATACTTAGGAACACTCTATGAGTAGACTCTTTTTTTTCTCTCTCTCAAACTGATTTCATTTAGAAAAGAAATATAATGGGTCAGTTCAAGTCCAAAGTCTATTGACAGTTAATAAGACTGTTTATGCTTCGGCCAGGGAAACTGTTTATTTTAGACCAGAGGTATTTCACAGCCTATATAGCTGATTCTAACCATGTTGAAGGCCCCAAGTTGATCTCCAACTGCCTCATTATTCCTTTATCATCTTAACCCGATAGCATCAGAATATTTCCTCACTGCTCCACACTTCCCAGGGTTTACAAATCTCTTTTCTATACCTGGAATGCACTCCCTCCCAATCAGACTTACAACCACAACTTCAATGTCATATTTAAATGAGCTCTTCCCTGAAATACTAAGCAGTGCTTTTAGGATTTCGTCCTTCTCTTTCTTCATATGTTATATGAAAACTCTGTTTACTTTCCTATGTTAAATCACAAAATCCTAAAAGGTAGGTAGTGTGTTATACGCAGGTCTAGACCACTGAGGAGCTTGCACCGTGGTGGGTGATATGAACAGATAAATAGGTAATTGCAATATAAAACACAGGATGAACACATAAGTTCTAAATATTCTGATAACTGCTGGGTTCCAAAATAAGAAAGCGAATAAAGACACTTAGTACAAGCGCATGTCAGACAACTTATCTGAATAGTCCAGAAACATCTGTGTTCCTACAGTGAAAGTATAGTGTGGTGAGCACTGTGTAGTGGGGCTTTGGAGCAAGACTACCTGTGTTCAAGCCTTGGCTCAGTCACTACCAGTGTAACATGGGTAAATTTTTACCATCAAATGCTTTTTTCACCTATAAAACCCTATAAAAGGTGATAGAGGAAACCCTCCTCAAAGCATTGCTGAAAGGCATAAATGAGCGCATATATGAGTATTTCCTGACACAGCAAGTGCTCAACAAACGTTCACTGGTGTTATTTCTACAACACGGAAGGTGCAAGGCTGGTTTTCCTTTAAAGAATCAAGACTCAAGTTGGGAGAAATGACAAGAACCTGTGAAAGATACAACACAAAGCAGAAAGGTATTTAATGTTAAAAACTTGACTACTGATGAAATATACAATCTCCTAGGATGATTATTTTAAATAGGACCACATTCAACTATTTATTTAGGTTCAGATGTTTGTTTAAAAAAAAAAAAAAAAAGGAGCTCTAATACTAGAATGAGTCCCATTAAAGTTTTAGACCTTACAGGTCTAAGACGATCAAATATTAGCATTTTTATATAGCTCAACCTAATACTTCCTAGTTATTCCTTTCTAGTTATTCCTTGAGAATCTCAAAGGTTCTCCATTAGATTCATGCATGAGAGACAGAGAGCGAGAGTGTATTAGGTTTTCTGTACAACCAGCAGAAAATAATGGAATTCTGTGCCTAATTCAACTCCATTAAACTGGAGCATGAAAATGAAGTTATGTCTAGTTGAGAATATTAAGGTAAACATTTCAAAGAGAATAACCAGAAAAATCTCCACTCCACTGCCTCTCTTCTTGTATAAAATCATAGTTAGTGTCTATGATTTGTGACTGCCCCCCCTACCAAAAAAAGAAGAAAAAGAAAAAGACAGGTATAGCCTTATTCCCCTGAGTTCAGGCCCACAGTAAAGATACTGAACTCACACTTATCACTTTAAGTTTTTCTACATAAATGTATTTTAGAGCCATCAACTTGCAAAAGGAGCACGTCAAACTTAATGTTACTCAAACTTTTCTTTAATAAAGAAAAATCAAAGAAATTATTTCACAATTATGCACAACTATGCTCAATTGACAAAGACAATTAGCTTAGGAATTTTAAGAGTAACAGAAATGGAAGAGCGTACCACCAAAAGAAAAAAAGAAAGATAAATTCATTCTATGACTAGAAAATGCTTCAAGATAAAAACATTAATTCAATAAGAAAATAGTTTTATTTCTTTTATCACAGAGACTATAAGTTTAATTAACTTACTTCTATATCAAGTTATGCAGCATACCTTCCAGTCTCTAGTTTCTCATGCAAAATTTCAGAGAGTTTTTCTCAAAGTATAGCAAATTAGTGCTAATTGTTTCAAGTTAGGGCTTAGAAGCAACCTGGAAAGCATTCTTGGAAGGCCATTTACACTCACCTGAACGAGCCCAATACCTTCTTTTTTATAGTTAATCTTTATTACTAATGAGTGATTCCCCTATCCTTACTCAATAGATAAACTGCTACAAATGTACCTATAAATTAAAATGGTATCATTCAACGTGGAGGACAGTAGCTGGCACCTAAATAAGATCCTGGCAGTCTCCTGGTACTGTTTTCAGAAAACAGAAAAACCACCTCATTCCAGACAATACATAAAAATAATACTTTAATGAAAGGTATTCATCCTGTCTGCTTCCCCTAAAATGCTTCTAAGAGACTCAACTAAGTAACATTAGAATACAAGAGATAATGAGAGTACCTAAAAAAAGGTAAGTAGTATGTGTGAGGCCTGCTTCCTGTAATTCTAACCAAATTATCTGACAGGTAATATTTTCAGTATAGTTTTCAGGATAATTATTGTAAAAATACAATAAATACTATAATGGAAATATAGGGATTCATTTATTACTTTTTGGTTTACAAACAAGGCACCCAATAATGCTTCTATTTACTTCTTATAAAAGATTACCAATTTACATTTACAACAAAAAGCAAAAAACCCTGAACCAGCTCCTACAGACACACACACAAAAAGGGGAGAAATAAGATTTTTTTCCTCCCTGCTTCCAAGCTTTATTACCATTTTTATACCATGTTTATACCATTCTTAAGTCAAAGAACGTATTGCCATGCTGCTTTGTTGAATTTTAAAATATATTAATGTTGCCAAGTCAAACTGCAATATAGCCACAAATGATGCCACAATTGACAAATGCAGAGACTCAAGAGTGAATAGTGGGGAAAACACCAAATGTTTTACAATAAAGCTTTATCAAATGAATTAAATATTAAATTTAATTAGGTTATTGTGTTAAAAATTGAGTTCATGTAGAAAATATAATCAAATGTAACTAAAAACCATGTCTAGCAAATGACACAAACAAAAATGATTTCCAAAATCTTTGAGTTAAGCTTAAAGTCTAGTTGGTAGGGATTAACAACCTATATACTCTTCATACTAATTTTAGAACTAAGTTCTAAAATGTCATATTAATTTATTAATTTATTCATTAGTTTCTTCTGACAATGGAATTCTAAACAAACACACAACATTAATGCAGTGGCCTCAGCACCTGTCCCAGCTAGCATTTCTTTATGTTGGATTACAAGAACAATGACATAGGTCAGAAGACATACCCCCGCCGTCTGTACGTCACATGCCTGTCAAAATTGTACCTGATTCTTCTGCAAGATACAAAGACAATCCATCTGATTCTAAGTGTATTGGCAGAAGTATTCACATCATACAAACGTTATTAGCATGTTTTCAACATATTATGGAAATGTATTTGGAGTGATGGAGTACTCAATGTATAGAGCATCTAGAGTTAATTAGTGGGCCACTTTAAATTAAAGGCATCATCATTTACTCCATTTTCAGACACTGTCATGGTCTCTCACACCTTACGCAAGGTATGGTCCTGGACCAGAGACTTAGTATCATTTCAAAGAATATTTATATATTTATATACATATTTCTTTTAAAATAATGTTTATAAGTTTTACTACAGAAAATCTGGCTTCAACATGGAAGCATTTTTCCTTTTCAAGATTACCCACCTGCATGGAAGAAGGTGGTTTCCTTTACATTTAGTTTTTTTCACAATAACAAAATAAACTTCTTACACATTGCATTTAAATTGACAGAGAAAATTAAGGTGTAAAGTTCTATGTAACTTTTTGTATTGTGAACTGACCTCATTAAACACATTTAAGATATACTGTTGATGATTTAAATATAGTACAAACTTGATCAGCTAAATTAGAAACAGTTATGCTGATCAGTCTGTTAAAACAGTAAGGAGAGTTAACTACTATTAAGCTTTAAAGGGAATAATTATCATTAAAATATACATTAATTTTCTTGCTATTACTTGTTTCTATAATGCATTTCTTTCTAAAGCTAAAACTACATGCAGAAAAAATAAATGGTATCTTGAAACTCATTCAACAGTTTGCTACTTTATGTGGTATGTAAATAAAGTCCTTTATTTAATTTTATACACGTTATTTTATGCACTATTTTTCTTGAAGGAATTCCGCTCTCAAGGTCAAAAGTTTAGTATGTGTTTACACACATGTGAGAACATTCTCTTAATATTATGACTACCTGCAAATACATTCTTCCATAATAAAGCACTTTCAGTTTTCATTGGAAAGACTGTACTTAGCCTTTTAAAAGTCCTGTTAATAAAATGTCTAAGGGGAAGAGAGCACAAATATGATGAATCCCTCCCCACATGCACCGCACTTTGCCAAAGTCTTGAGAAATCCTCCAACTTCAAAACATGAACAAAACCTTATAGGACTAATTTTTATTTGGTCATAATACGGACAAGAAAAATGTATTCCTATTCTTTTTGATAGTAATAGTCTTAATGAATCCATTCTCATTTTCCTTCAAAAAATACATAGCATATATTGATACGGATTCTCAAACCTGTTTAGATCCAATAGGGTCTTTAAAATAATTATAGCCTTCTGATTATGGAAGCAACTGATTGCTTATACAAAAATGATATGCATCAGACCACTAATCAGAAAAAGGAAAGTGAGAACATGTCTTTCATATTGGAGACCACTCAATAACTTACAGAATAATGCGAAAATAGTTTTGGCTACAGTTTTAACAAAACTAAAACCTATTTCAACTGAAGAAAAAAATCAAACACTGAAGAATGAAATATCTACCAACTTACCTAAGTATTCCTGTCCAAATAAATGCTTTCCACTGCACTATATATTTGAGTTAGAAAGTCACTAAATGTTAAGGCATATTTTAATTAATATGTTCCAGAATTGCACAGTTATACTGGTCAGTGTTCCTATTTCCCCACTCCTACCCTCACCCTACCCCTTGTCCCCAGGGATCAAAATGTTAAAGTCATGGTTTTGGTGGCTATTGTAGATTTGAGCTGGCATGACCACAGTGTGTTCACTACATTTTTATAAGCATAAACATTAAAATGTTACATAAAATGTACCATACTTTACTCCACACTCTGATCTAAGATGGTTTAATGTCTTGACAAAAGGTGAGATGACTTAAGTACATTTTACATTTTGTGCATTCAGACCACCATATGCATAGATGTTCTAATGCTAAATTCTTGTCTTCAGTATCTCATAGTGCTGGACGCTCGGAAGTATGACAGAAACTTGTAACACAGACTAACCACAAAGTACCAGATGTTTCTTGCCATTTGTGATCTTGCAATAAAAATGCGCCAAATCAGGATCACAAGGATAGTATTGAAACCATACCGTATATTTCTCAACCTGGAAAGCAAATCAAGAGACATATCAGACAATGTTTTCTAGAATAAAATATTGTTGGATGGCAGATTACTCGATGCTCAGTTTTCAAATCCATTATTAATCTGAAACCTATTTAAAAATTAATTAGAAGCCCTTAAGTTAGAAAGTTAGCAAAAGTCAGACCTGACCATGTAGTCCATCAAATGCAGTACCTCTATTAACAATGAATAACACAAAGGTTTTTTATAACAGTATATCTGGGATGCAAATTATTCATTCAACAAGTATATCTGGGCATCTTTCTATGTGACCAGTACTAAGTATATTGTAGGTAAAACAGATATGCCCCTTGTACTTCTGGAGCTTTCCATCTAATCTAAAAAGATTTGCTCATTATATACATCAGCTTCTAGATAAAATAGACATTTTAAACACCTTTAACAACTTCCAAGTTGTCAGACAAGTGAACTTCTTTAGTTATAGGTAGGTGACAGTCACATGATCAAAAGCCAACTGGACAAATCCTCATCCATGAATGAACCATGGCACTAGACTACAGAGGAGAAACTTCCCATTCTCAAAGAGTAATCTTAATGTTACTGTGCTCATGTTTCAAAACACTTTTTTATAATTTTAATGGTGTTAGAAAAGAATACAAACATTCAGGTATGTAACAATGCTACATAAATTCCATTAACTTCAAGGCATTCCAAGATAGGACTATAATATACATGGATATAAAAAACAAGACCTTTGAATTAAGAGTCAAAAGATTAGTATTCCAGTTTCCTCTGCCACCTAACACAAATGACCTAGGCAAACACTACTTTCCTAAGCTTCACTTTCCTCAGCCACGCAACGAATTGTCCTGCAGAGCCTCATACAAGTTGGAGGTAAAGGAAGAATGATTTGAAGTCTTAAAAACTATTATAAAAATTGTATTACAAAAAACACTACAAATGAAAAGAGGTTACTATTGAAATTAACTGCATCTCTGAATTATGGGACAGCAATGATTTTTCCTGTGTCGTCTGAAGTTTTAGAACAATAAGTATATATTATGTTTATAATGAGACTAAAGAAATAATTACAACTCTGGTTTTATAAATAAAGAAAAATCTATTCTGAATGATGTATTATTTTATCTCTCTTTCCCTTCCAAAGATGTATTTGACTAGGGAAAAAAAAAAAAAATCCAAAACAAATAAACGAAAACCCCTTCAAACAAATTACCTCTAGCTTATTTTTTAAAATTACCCCTAGTTTAAAATACATCTTTATTTTCTCCTAATATATTTACTTCTTCAGTAGCAATATAAGGAAAGATTATACTAATTTTCAAAACTAAATTTCACCTGAAATTAGTGCTTAGGAACAGTATAAATTGACAGTAAGTTTCAACAATCATGAGCTAAATTAAAACTCCCATAGTTTCAGTCCAAAGGTAAGCACTTTTCCTAAATGCAACATATTACACTAGCAGTATCTTTCATTCAATATACCAGCTTACAAAAAAAATTTTTTTGTAATGTTTCATAAGAAAGACAAGCTGAAATCAAGCTGATGTAAAAAACTTACTTGTTCAAATGTTTTTCTAGCTGCAGGAGGCCAGACATTTCTTCATTAGTACATATTTTTTAGTTCCCCATGCAGTAATTCCTCTATATATTCTGCCCAATGTAACTGCCGTACATCAATATTAAAGGTCTACAGAAACAAACAAAAAAAACCCCTATTGGTTAATTTCTTGAATAATTTTTTCATAACTAGTCAAAAATCCACATTTAAAAAAAATTTTTTTAAAGACTTATTTATTTTAGAGAGAGGCATATAGAGAGGGACAGAGAGAGAACCCAAGTGGATTCCCCACTGAGCACAGAGCCCTGACACAAGGCTTGATCTCAGGACGCATGAGATCCATGATCTGGGCTGAAATCAGTGGTCAGAAGCATAATCAACTGAGCCATTCAGGTGTCCCAAATTCATACTTTTTCAAAAGCTAATTGACCATGACAAGATTACAAAATGTTTATATTAACTTTTAAAATCTTACTGCTATTCACAAAGAAATTCTTATCCCTATTTTATACCTTCCACTAAACACAGAAACATTTCAGAAGATAATCTAAAAACTCATGTCAGCATTTAAAGAGAAGTATATGAAGTGTAAGAAGAAAGAAACCTGTACCATTAAAAAAAAAAAGGTAAAATTCCATTGTCCAAATAATCTGTTTTACTCACCACTTTACACATGTATTAATATATTTATTTCCAGTTTCTTTTATCTACAGTAACTCTTCTTTAACACCCTGCATACCACTCAGACTACTTTTCCTATAGAACAGTGATGACATCAAGAGAAAGAGGTACATTGTGAAAACTGTCTTAGGAGTTTAGGTAACATCCATTTAATAAAAGGATGAACAAATCTAGAAAAGAAACTTTACAAAAATGCTACTTCATGACCGAATAAGAGGGGCTGTGTACTACTCAGTGCTTCTCCATACAGAATCAGATTACTTTTTTTGGATTAATAAACAGATTATTCAGTATTTACCATCACTTATCTGAAAATATCAAGTTGTAGACCAAAAAAAGCTACCATAAATAAACTATTAAAAGTACATTGCACTAAAATGGAGACTTGACTTCAGATATTATGAGAAGTCATTACATATGTGTAATTGGATCCCCACAGGAAAAGTGAAAAAAGAGTGGAACAGAAGTACTATCCGAGAAGACAACAGTCGGAAATTTCCCCAAAACAACGATACATAAGCCAAAGACTCAAAACACACATACACCACATACACACATGTATCTGAGCATATGAGAACAACTGCTGAAAATCAAAGATGAAAATTTCAAAGACAGCAGAAAAAGGTGTTATGGATTATCTCCAAAGACACAAGTATTAAACCTGACAGTGACTTCTCAAAAGAAGCAATGGAATGCAAAAGCCTGAGAGGATGTCTTCCAGAGCTCGAAGAAAACTGTTACCATACAATTCTATACCAGTATAAGTATCTTTGACAAATAAAGATGTTTCCAGAAGAATAAAAACTGAGACCATGTGACATCAGCAGATGACTCACACCAGAGAAAGTACACTAAAGGGTATTCTTTATGCAGAATGCATATGACTCCAGATTGAAGTCTATAGATGGAAGAAGACTGAAGAGCAATGATGCTGATAAATCTATGAGAATACTTACTGCACAGACTGCAGTAAGAATAATGATTGTGAGACCTATAACGCACATGCAGAATTAAAATACGTATTGGTCTCTGCACTATCCATAAAAGGGCAGTAGTACCAATATCATATTAGTCCTTGATAAAGTAAGGAAGGCTGCTGTAATCTCTAGAGTAATCCACCAATACAACTAATATACTTCTATGTAACTGATACAGATGGGAAAATAGAAAACTGTAAAAAATAACCTCAAAGAAAGAAAAAAGAAAGAACTTAAAATAAGACAAATAGAAAGCACTAAGAGTTAGATTTAAATCAAATATTATCAGAAATTACATTATGGATTAAGTTTTCCAAGTAAGGGTCCAAAATTGTCAGACTGAAAATAAACCTCTATTCTGCTTATAAGAGAAATATCTAAAAGATAAAGATACAGAAAAGTTGAAAATACAAGGTGAGAGAAAGATATACCTTTGTACCAACAACGTATGAGAGCTCCCACTGGCCAGAGCCTTTCCAGAAGTATTGCTGGCAAGGCCTGCATTTTTGCAAACTGTTAAGTAGTAAATATCTCAGTCTAGTTTCAATTTATATTTCCATTTTTATGAGTGAGGATGAGTATATTTTTGAATGGTTAAGAATCATTTGCATTTATTTGCTGTGAACTGTTCATCTCTAGCCCATTTTCAGCAGGATTATTGATAACTTTTGCCATTCCTACACAAAACTTTTTCTGTAATATGAAGTGCATATTAACATTACGTTAAGATACCACTATACACCCACCAAAGTGGCTAAAATTAAAAACTAAGATGAAAAGGCCAACTGTTCAGAGGATATATATTAACAGGAACTCTCATAAACTGCCACTTAAAATGTAAATTGGTGCAACTACTTTGGAAAACTGTTTAGCATTATCAGCTACATTGAGCATACAAATACGCTTTGACTTAGCTACTATTCTATTTCTAGAATATATCCTGTAACAAATATGTGCACATGGTTCAAAAAATTATTCCTAATAGCCACAAACAAAGAAAAAATACTGTATGGTAACATTTGCCCAAAGCCAACAATGCATATAACTACCATTTAGTGTTAGAATTCAAGATAGTTGTTACTTTTGGGAGAAAGTAATTGCGAGGGGCCACGAGGGGATCTTCTGGGGATAATAATGTTCTATTTCTTCACCTGGGTGCTCAGTTTCTGAAAATCCACTGGGCAGCATGTGTTGTGCACTGGGATGGGGGGAGGGAAGATGTGAAGGGAGAAAATAAGGATCAGGAGAAGCCACAAATCTTCTCACCTGAGATTATCTGCAGGACCCTGATACCTTACACCTTCTGCTTTGAAGGCTGTAAGCAAGGAGGAAGACTGGCTTATAAAGCCTATGGCCCAATAAGTTAAGGAGTCTTATGGAACACTTCTGCAAAAAGATAAAAATCCCAAAGCTGTAGCCTCAGAGCAAAGGCAGGAAAAAAAAGTAAACCCACCACACAAAGATGTGGACAGAAAAACTGCACTCTTGATGCCTTTGTCATGCACAACCAGTACAATGAGACTAAATCTTCATTATCTAATATGGTAGCCACCACAAGCCACACACATCTCTGGGAACCTAAAAGTGGTCTGAACTGAGATGTGCCGGAGAGTGTAAAATGCACACTGGGTTTCAAAGGCTCAATATAAAAAAATTGAAAGTATAATATCCTTTAAATAGTTCTTTAAATTTTAAGTAATTTTTAAGTTTTTGTTTAAATTACATGATACAGGCACCTGGGTGGCTCAGTGGGTTAACCAGCTGCCTTCGGTTCAGGTCATGATCTCAGGGTCCTGGGATCAAGTCCCACATCGGGCTCTCTGCTCAGCGAGGAAGCCTGCTTCCCCTTCTCTCTGCCTGCCTCTCTGCCTACTTGCGATGTCTCTCTGTCAAATAAATAAATAAAATCTAAAAAATAAATAAATAAATTGCATGATACTATTTTGGATATATTAAATAAAACATTAACATTTTTAAGGAAAGAAGTAGAACGAGAAAGGAAGTTGCAACTGGGAAGGTAAAAAACAAAATCTCCTTTGAGAAACTGCAATCATGAACCAGCCTACTGAAGGCCCATATTCACCTGAGTTGTGCTAAAAACTTCATCAGATATTTCAAAGGGGTCCGGACCCGTTAATGTCACCTGGCTAGTTAACACGAACAGTCCCTAGGCTTCTGGCAGAAGCAAGGGCAAATCCTTTTTGGTAAACTGCAATTTCAACACAGGCTCCAAAAAATTCCCACAGAAATCCTCAAAGAATGTGAATTTATAGTCAAACAGTAAGAAACAAGAAACAAGGTGCCATGAGTGAGACCTAGCTTAAAGGGCAGATGAAGTGGCTAATGCTAAGCTGCACAGCTTTTAGGAGTGTGGATTATCAGAAATAGAATTTAAATCAATTATGTCTACCATGTGTCAAAAAAATTCTAAAGTGGGGCGCCTGGGTGGCTCAGTGGGTTGAAGCCTCTGCCTTCGGCTCAGGTCATGATCCCAGGGTCCTGGGATCGAGCCCCACGTCGGGCTCTCTGCTTGGCGGGGAGCCTGCTTCCCTTCCTCTCTCTCTGCCTGCCTCTCTGCCTGCTTGTGATCTCTGTCTATCAAATGAATAAATAAAATCTTTAAAAAAAAAATTCTAAAGATTATTTAAGAAATGTAAGATTTGAAAGATACACCAAACCCCTAAAAATGAAATTACCTGAAATCAAAAATTCAGTGGGATGGCTTAGGCACAACTAAAGGACTGCCAAGAGAATTTAATTAGACTTTGTTAGGTATGCATGTTAAAAAATCTAAGGTAACCTCAAAAAAACACACACATGAAGAGTTTAGTCTCAAACTAACAGAGGACAAACAAGGAGTGGTAAGAAATTTAAGAATATATGAGTAAACAATTTTGGAGATGACTTTTTTCCTTGAAATTTGAAGAAAAACAAAGTGAAGGAAAAATGCATAAAGTCCAAGTTTTCTATGAATTTGACTAAAAGGCAAAAAAGAATCAACATTTCAATCATACTTTGGAAGCACCTCTGCCACTCGCGAATACTAACACTATAAATTTTAAGATCGAGCAATTTTATTTTACCGCCACCAATTACAACTGAAGCTTTAATGAGACACTATAAATAGGTCAAATGTCTTTCTTGTTGCATACTGATTGTGGAAAATATCCAATTATTTCTCAGGTTGCTAATGGTTCTCCAATTAGTATACTACATATTTTCTAATATGGAACAGAAAATACTTGCCTTTTTATCTTCAGGGTTTAGTTGATTCATCAACATATTGACATTGTCAGTATTCCAAACCCAAGAATTACTTGTGAAATATTCAAGAAACACCATAGCTTTATGAAGACGAGTTATTGTTTTCATCATCCTGCATTGTAAGAAAAATGGGCAGATTCATAATTTGCATAGATTAGGAAAAAATCTCACTACCACCAGGGTACCAGTTTCTATACTGATATAGAAACAGTAAAATTATAATACGTAATTCAGTAAGCATAC
Source organism: Mustela erminea (assembly GCF_009829155.1). Taxonomy (NCBI): domain Eukaryota; kingdom Metazoa; phylum Chordata; class Mammalia; order Carnivora; family Mustelidae; genus Mustela; species Mustela erminea. The sequence goes on along the minus strand of NC_045622.1, from coordinate 68,209,072 downwards.
CAAACTACCAGAGAGTAAGAATATTTCTGTATCTTTAAAGAACATTTTGTGGAAAAAATATGGAAAAAAATTTTTAGCAGCAGCAAATGAATTTAATGCTGCCTAAGGAAAGTTCTGTTGATATATGAAATTAATTTTCAAAGGAAATACAATACTTTGAGGCCAAATTTTCTACTATAATCCTAAAGCAAATAAATGGATTCAATTGGTATTCCCTTGCTCTTTGTTTTTCAGTCACATTTTAGTTCAGCTACAATTACTAAGATTTCCTGTGAATTCATAACATATGGTGTTACATTATATGCTCAACTCTTTAGCATCATGGAGGCAAAGTATACAGAAATATTTGCCATTTAATCAACTCTCTCCACATATATCTTTTAAAGTAATTTTCTCTTTAACACAGAAAGGTACCACTCTTGGTTGTCTGAATGTGCTGTGAAATCAATGACTCCCGCTTGAAACTTTCTGAGATAGATATTCAAGATATTCAATTAACTCCCCAGACCCAATCAATGATTCCCGCTTGAAACTTTCTGAGATAGATATTCAAGATATTCAATTAACTCCCCAGACCCCATCATCCATCCCAAGAAAGTTTGGTATTTGTTATTTGTTCTTTTTTAAAAAGGACAAGGGGCCTTAATTTTTAAATCTATCATTTTATAATATCATGGCTCACTGTAAGTCATTGATATCATAACACTAACCAGAGTAGTAATATCTATATATAAAAATTACCTATGATAAGTAGGAAAAGGGAAGAAAGAACTTTCTGAAACAAAACACACACCCAAAATTCCTGGCCTCTGATAAACAGAAAAATAATTTGTGGAAAAATAGTTTAAAAGAATTCTATTTATGTATTTCCACAATAAGGATAAGCATTTACACAGTTTAGAAAGTCCCCCAATCAGGGGTTTTAGAAATGAGGAAAATGGGAGAAAATTAGAACATCAGAAATGGGGAAAAGTCAAAGCAGTAACATTAGCTCAACAATTCTGAGGACACATTCAATACGTTTAGAAAGAAATCCTGAATCCAGAATACTACAAGAAAATGAGGCAACATGGACTATGCAAAGAAAAACTGTGGTTCATGCAAGAAAATAATCTCAAAATAAAAACTTCTGTCAACATGAGAAGAATTACGGAGCACTGAAGCTGTATTTGGACAGGAATAGTTCAGATACATAGAAAGCACATGGGGCAGGGGGAACCAAGACATGCTCCTTTTAGAAAAGAGATTAGACCATTTTCTTCCTATTACAAAACAAAAAAGATATAACAGGTCTGTATTAAATCAGTATCTTCTATTACAACCAGTATAGTACACTTGAATTACAACATAGATGTATTCGCTTAACATCATTTTCCAACATACATCTTAACAAGTTCCTCTTCCTAATTTCTTTTTCACTGACAATTCTCATCTATCTTCAGAATCTTATCTTCAGATTCACTCAAGTAACAGAATTACCCTGCAACCAATCACTGATTCAGGCATTCAAAAATATAAAAAATTGGAGGGGAAAAAGGAAATCTGAAAAGCCACATCCAGGTGACCTTCACAGAATATTTATCAAGCTATAAAAAGTACCAGACTGAATATTATGGAGATTTAAAAAACTTTAAATTTTGCATAATCACTCTTTCGTTCAAATGCCCTATGAGCACCCCCCTGAGACCACATGACCATGTATGTTCTGAGTATGTATTTATTCTTTATTATGGGAACCTGCAAAAAAAATCATCACAATCCTTTAGAGTAGGGCAAGATCTGGCCGAGGATTCTCAACCTCAACACTACAGACATTCTGAGCCAAATACTTCTTTGTGGTGGCAGGGCGAGTGGGTGCTATCTTATACTTGTAAGATGTTCAGCACCCCGGCTCTATCCATTAGATGCTAGCAGCATAACCTTCCCCAGTTGTAGTAACTAAAAACATCCCCAAATACTTTCAAATGTTCCTTGATGGAGGCCAAAACTGTCCTCCACTAACACCAGAAAGATAAAAAATATCAGATTCACAGAAGATAAGCTAGAAAGAATGAGGCTAAATAACTGGACTATGGAACCATTTTTCTAATGTCATTTTTAAGAGTGATGAGCTATCTACTGCACTCCAAGAGTAAGAGTGAATAATTTACACTGCCTCCACTTGTAACAATAGCATACATCCTAGTCCCCAGTGACTGTTACCCAGGATTCCTTATGACACATGTTTGAGTGGCACTTTTTACCATTATGTCAAGAAACAGAGGAAGTTGGATTTTTATCTAGCTGACACACAGAATGTAAATGTATAAAGTGGACACCACGAATGACACAATTAACATTACTTTAATGTAGAAGGAGGCATTATATTAAGGCCCCAATATAAGATATAAAGCCCAGTACCTTGTTCAGTAAATATCTGAACAAATTAAAGAATATAAATGATAAGACTTTGTAATTAACATTAATAAAACTGCCTAAATAAAAAACCTTTCTGGCTCTTGTTGCCTACACTTGCAAAACCACTCCTAAAAAGCCTCAACTATAATTGCGCCAGATTCAGTTGACCTAATGGTGGCTTCAAGCAGATGCCAGAAAGGTCCTGGTTGGGGGAATGAGAAAGTATATTTTCCATGGGGAAGGAGTAAGAACTGTTGTGGCCAGAAGGCTGACTAGAGCCAACTGCACTTTCCAAAATGGCTTCAACAATACCTTTCAACTAACTTGCTCAAGTTTTACATGATCTTGAACATTCTCTACATTCCCTTTCCTTGAATTTTGGAGGACTTGTGTGACTTGCATGTGACTCAAAGAATGAGGTGGCAGTAGTGCTGCATGGTTTCTATGGATAGGTCAGGAGATGCACACAGCTTCCACTTGCCTGCTCTAAGACCTCTCCTTGAAGCCTTCAGTCACTGGGTAAGCAGTTCATTTCCCCTAAGGCTACCACTAGGCCTTGAAAAGAGACTATAGGAGGAGATCCTGACACTTCATGAAGAGACAGCGACACAAGGTGTTTCCACTGCATGCCCCCCTTTCAACTCCATCACAACAAAGACCCCAAGCCAAAACCGCCTAGCTGATTCCCTCCTGAAGTCCTGATCCTGAGAGAAACAATAAACTGAAAAAAAAAATAATAAAGTAACTTCCGCTTTTCTAAGAGCCACTAAGTTGGAGATAATTTGTTATATAGCAACACCTACTATAAATGATTCAATAAACTTTGGCTATTTGTTCATTAAGTTTATTAAGCCCTCCTTTCTATATAAGGCTTTGTGATACTGTTTATTCTCTTTTTCCTTTTTGACCTAGTTTTGACTTTTCAGCTCTAATATGTAACAACCTTATTATTATCAGGAAAGCATGTAAGCCATCACTCACAAATTTACATTTGCTTTTAGCATGGAAGATGCTGCCCATCATAATACTCCATTTTGCAGATCACTCCAAAAAAAACTTGAAACTAATTTTGATAAACTTTGGATCTTTTTTCCATTAAGTATTTCTTTACCTAAACTGAAGTTGCTCAATTTGACACCTCTCACGTGTTTCAGTATTTAACACATTGGGTTAGGAACATAATGGACAACTGAATCCACAGAAAATCCCTGTAAGAAACTCAGATCCTGATACACTATAACTGCAGATACTCACTTTATTTTTTGAACAGTTGATGGAAGTTCTGGAATCAGCATCTTCTTTATACATTAATACTCAAATCCTGAACTCTCCAATCAAAGGTTCCACTGTAATGCCAATGTAGTTAAAAAAAATAAATATATTTATGGTACATTGCACTATAATTCTGGTAAAGACAGTAGGAGGACTTTAAGTTTGTGGCGTTTCAATAAGAAAGAAAAAAGAATGAAAGGCTATATAACAACCATAAGAAAATGGAAAGATTCCCATTTGTTAACTTTTGTTTTAAACTATGACATTCTCAACCTGGAAAATTAGTCAAAAATGTAATTTACTGTATTATAAGCTGAATGGGCAGCTGAGATATTTCAGACCATTAATTTTCTAGAAGCATTCTATGTTTTTCCACATATAACTGCACAATCCACTCATAGCAAACATTTTACCCTCAATCCCCTATAGACTCACCTCTAAGTTTTTAAGGGGGGGGGAGAGGGGCTCAATTTCAGCTTATAATAACAATGACAACCTCGATGCTGGACATTTCCTCTAATATGGGATTTTGGAGGATCAACTCCCCAATAAGAATGAGATCCACAATTAGCCTCCCCAAATATCCTCAATTTCTAAGAAATGTCCTAGCATCCTGATTGTGATTGTGATTAATCAGGTTAGTAATTCTAAAGGTAAAGCTCATGCTAGCGGACTTCTTTGTCTCTCCAGCAAGCTTCCACCACCTTACCAATACATAGGTGTATTTACTGCTATTCTTCTTACCACGGTTTCTGACCTGTCAACCTGAGTGCAAGATCGAGCAATAATGCAGGTACTGTATGTCTGACACCCTTCCAATAATGAAGCAATAAGTTGTTGGAATACAACTTAATATTGGGGCGCCTGAACACTTGGTTTAAAGGATTCATCTTGAAGAAATGATTTAGATAATATCCTGTAGGAAAAATAAGCGTCAGAGCATTTTGAATGTTATTTGTTATTCAGAAAATATACCTAAAGTCAGACCTAGAATTCAGCACACGACAATAATTTATCATCCGAACTTCAAAATAAATCAGAGTAAGTGACAACACTACCTTTGCTTTTCTGACAAAGTCTTAATTTCAAGAGTCTTCTCATTCACAAAAGGCCATTAAGCCTTATCATAAGCATAAACAAATACAGAGTTAATGAATATGCATTTTAGTGTAAGCATGGGTTGTTTAACAGTCAGAGGAACAGATAAGACAGAGCTAGTCACCATTACCTTGGGCTTCTTCCAGTCATCCTGAGGTAGATATCATACAGGAATGCTGGGGCCTTATGGCTTACAGCAATCCAGTAATGATATAAAAGGTGATTGGAGGTTAGATTTACATTGGGCCGTCTGAAGGCCTGTTCGAGAGGATTCCTCTTGAAAGTGGAAATTACATGGTATTCTGAGGAAGAAAAGTTGTGTAACAGCTTTGATAATAACCATGTAATGAAGTTTTGAAAAAAAAAATCATGTTTTTACAAAGCAAAATATTTTACCAAAGATGTCAGAGTTCGCTCAATTAAAAAACAAACTTTTCTACTCTCGATAGTAGCTAAGAGAATATGGGTATTAGACTGCTGAACTCGAGTGGTTTTAGAACTGTCACTATGAATTTTAATTAGATAAATGAATTTTTGCTACAATTCACTCTTAAAAATCCTTTAATGTTTTACCGATGTCATTTTACAATGTCACTTTCTATAATTCACCTCTCACGATAGCTTCTTTCTTTCTGTTCCTCTTTCCAGATTCTTATTACTGTATACTTACTTAAAAAAGAAAAGGAAAATCATCATCCTTTGCTTATAAATAATTAAGCTGCACAATGCTCAAATTAACATACATCAACAAGCTTAAAACAACCCAAAATTAATTTCTGCTGTAATTTATTTAGATAATACAATATCAACAAAATCAAACCTATTAGCTATGTTAATACTTCAGTGAAAACATATATTGAGAAATTCACTTAAAAATAATGCTCAACTTGATTTTTACTAAACTTTACAACATAATGGGAGATTACAAAAACCTAACTCATTTCAGTGTTTCAAAATCCTTAGAAAAATACTATTTAAATAACTATCAAAAAATTTAAATCACCCTAGATTGGATGGTTTTCTTATAAGGGCCAATCTTTAAACTGAAATAAAAATGGCACAGAAAAACCCCAGGACAAATGACATATTTACTTTAAAATCAAAACTGTTCTGTAAGGGCAACAAAAATTGTCCAATGAGAGGTAAAATAAGACCCTTACTAAATCAATGGCATCAATATCTCTTACTTTAAAGTTTGAAAACATAAGCAACTTAAAAATTATTCAATTTCAGTAGGCTTTATGTTCTATTAAGCCTACTTTAGAACAGGCAATATAGCACACACACATATTCCTGCTAATTTGTGAATTTCAATAAATTAGTAAATGTAATAGAGAATACTCTGGCAAATCATATCCTACTTGCTGACTCCTTAATTTAATACTCTTGGGGTAGCTGGCTACGTAGGTAGCTAGGAGCTAGTTGGCTCCTGTGATAAAACAACTCTTAGAGCTGGAAGTCATACTGCCTATGGATAGACAACATCAGGACTCAAAGTACCCACGAGGGACGGAAAAAACCACTGTTTCCTTGCCAGGGGCATTTGTCTGTGAGGGATGCTGCAGATGGCAGCAAGAAAATAGTAACAGTCAGAAAAGGGTGGGCCAAGGAGGGAATATACTGCAGGATATTTTTTAATTTATGGAACACTGCTAAGGACCACAAAGCAGTATAGGTATAGATACTCTAACATGGCAATTAAAATAAAAATAAATTGGTAGGGCGCCTGGGTGGCTCAGTGGGTTAAGCCGCTGCCTTCGGCTCAGGTCATGATCTCAGAGTCCTGGGATCGAGTCCCGCGTCGGGCTCTCTGCTCAGCAGAGAGCCTGCTTCCCTCTCTCTCTCTCTCTGCCTGCCTCTCCATCTACTTGTGATTTCTCTCTGTCAAATAAATAAATTAAAAAATCTTTAAAAAAATAAATAAATAAATAAATAAATTGGTAACTCAGTGGCTTTTTAATGCTTTGTGGGTATATTCTAACATAAAAACTCAGCGAATATTTTAAATAAAGATTTACTCTAACATTCAAAAACACAGGTAAAATCATACCAACTTCACCCCAGTGGAAAGGATTAGTGCTGCCTGTTGTGCAATTATACACCATGATGTTTCTTGGTCTGCAAAGACAAAGATCAAAGCAATGAAACATAAAAAGAGGCCAAACTTACCCAATCTGAATCTTATACAATATTCAAACAGGAAGAAATAAGGATAATGGGTACCTTTTCTACATTGATTATTTCAAAAACCATCCTTAAACAATTAATCTTTGTGTCTGAAGGACTATTTACAACCACCCTTCCCCCCACCAAAAAAATTATTATAATTCAGTATTTTTCTCTTCTCATATTTTTCTTCCTTATAATAGCAGCAGTATCTGTTTTTAAATGTAAGGAAAACAAAAATGACAAACAACCTCAGCTCTTCCTATCTCCTTCTCATTCCCAGAGGTTTTAGTTTAAAACTTACGGACTGAGTTCCCTTTTACCAAAAACAATATACTCGCATGATCATATCCCTCCTTTTTTAGGATATAAAATTCTGATTTAAAAAATAAGGGCAGTTTATGGACTAGAGAAAAAAATGTTGAAAAGTTTAAAATTTAAGAATTACCTGTAAATGATACTACTCCCTTCTAAAAAGAGACCTGAGTTACTTAAATTTGCTCTAGTGGGGCAAATGGGTGGCTCAGTCAGCTACGTGTCTACCTTCAGCTCAGGTCATGATCCCAGGGTCCTGGGATCAAGCCCCATATCAGGTTCCCTGCTCAATGGGGGGGTCTGCTCCCCCCCCCCCCGGCCCCTCCGCCCTGCTTGTGGGCTCTCTGTCTCTCAAACAAACAAACAAATAAATAAATAAACTTTAAAGTTGCTCTAGTATGCCATGTTTGATATATGTAAGCCATTCTCTGAGAATTTCAGGTTTTTATATGACTATACCAAGTTTTACTTTGGATTGTAAAAGCCCTGGGGGGTAGCAGGGTTTTGGGTTTTTCTCTTTCTTAATCCCAAATGAACTTGTCTATCCTAAAGATAGTATATGGAAATTAATGTTAATTCTTAATGACAACTGATGGGACTACTTGCTATAATACTCCCTATGATTAAATCAGCTCCTGCAACTGGAAGTGATAATACCTGTACCTATTGATATGGAAATTATCAGTGCTGAGGGACTAATAACATTAGCCATTAACTCCGTTTTCGCTTCACAGTTACTATGTATTTAACAAGCGACATTGTCACCTCATATACCTATTAACTCCGGAATACCAGGCTGCCGCAAGACTCGTGTTGACAACTACATCTACAGGAACAAGATCTGCAAGGGCATTGTTGGAGGCACGCATTGTTCGAAGAATTCCTTTCCCTGCCTTTGTTGAAATTAAAAACAACACCTTAAGATTTATAAGCCAGAGAGCATACATACACACACACACACACACACACACACACACACGCACGCACGCACACAGAAAACAGAAAAATATGCAGAATGTTAAGTAAGTCATAAGTTTTACTTACCGCAATAAAGAGACCACTTGGTCCATTAAAGTTATCAATCCATCCCTAATACAAAAATTAAAAATAGGGGGAGCTTAGAAATACTATAAACTAGAGATTTATTATTTGAAATATATAACCCCATGTATATACTTAGTTGTCTTCTAAAAACTAAAAAAGACAGCATTCAGATCATAGTATTTCTCTCCTTCTATAACAGAAGCAGTGTTCTCCTGATACTGCAAAAGGTGAAATTAAGTCATTTTCAAAGGGTTATCTACTCTTCCATTAACTCACTACAAAGAGAATTCAATAAAAAGGAGTTTATATCTGTCAAATATTTTAGCTAAATTACACCTACTCAACTTTGATTTTGTTCTATTTACTGAAGCAGCATCCTGAGATTAGGCGGAAATGGGAAATCCTCCTCAAAATTACTGAATAAAACAGAGGAAAAGACAACACTGTCAAAACAACAAAAGAGATGCTCTTACTTACTATCATTACAGAGACCTAGGTGTTTTGTACATCAATTCATCTCTTAGTTTATATCTATTTTCTCTTATTCCAGGGATTCACCAATACCATTAATAGCCTGCTTTTCTATAGCAAATTATCATAGAAATCTCTTATGCTTTTCTAAGCTTATGATCTTTACAGGGAAGGCTTGGAAGGCTTGCCTCTTTTTGGTACCCAAAAACAAACAAAATAAAGTCAGTCCCTGAATAATCTTATCTCTATTTCTTTCATCTCCACAAGGGAAACTATGGTGCAAAAAAAAAAAAAAAAAAAAAACCCCAAGTAAATAATTGTAAAAACAAATGCTGATGTGTCAGAGTCCAATATCTTGCCAGTTAAAGAGAAAACGTAAAATGCAAGGTCTACTTTGACTCCAGACAAATGGCAGCCTTTCATTTAATTATCAGTTAAGATTTTTTAAATGTTTATCTGTATTTCTATATACACAGCATCATATTACAAAAAAGTACCAATAAGTGTCTCTTTCTATGAATGAGAACAATTTTGCCATAGTAAGCCAGGTACAGTAAATAACACCTGCTCAAACAACTGCTCTTTTTAAACAACAAACAACAAACTCTTTTTATACAAAGATAAGACTTAAAATTCTCAATTCCATTATTCACAAAGATTTCTCACAACTTACTGGAAAAGGTTCTTTCCAACTGGCACCAACAATCGATGGCCTTACAATCGCCACATTTAGCTTTGCTCCTTCTTGCTGTACAACATATTCTGCCAATGCTTTTGTGTATATGTATGTATTAGGTCTGTCTCCTATCAACTTTGGTGTGATATCATTTACTAGGCCATCATCCATCCACCTGGTTAGCAAAGAAATTGCATGCAAAAATATTTTCAGATGTTTTACTATAAAATCAGAACCACTTAACTTTGCATATACAATATTTCTGTTGTTGACTCAAATGATTTGACAACTTTTACTAAAAAAAAAAAAAAAAAAAAAAAAAAAGGGAATTGAATCTTACTTTCATTAAACATCAACTACAAGTCCACAGCTCTTATATGTAATTTCTATATCCCAAAAGCTCTGAAAGCCAACAGAGTTCTTTCATAAATAATACGGTGGTGGTAATAACTGATCTGAACTGATTTACGGCCTTTTAAAAAGTACCACTTAGGGTAAATATTCATATACTTCATATGCTTTTGATCAGGGGTGCTATCCCGGATCTAGCTGAAGTTACTTCATATTACAGAGTACACAGATTACATTTCCTTACTGACGTCCAGAGAAATTCCAAAATATATCTGGCCACAAAGGTTTCAGATTAGGAATTACAGATCCACCATACAACCACCAAAACAGCACCATATGTTAATTTATTGCAATGAACACACATTTATAATTAATATAAAAGGTCTAAGGATCTAAGTAGTTCATGTAAAGCCCTTAAAACTGTTACGTTCTCACCAGCAAGACTAACAAATACTAAGGTAAATGATAAAATGCACTGAACCATGCTATAAAAATTCAATTAGCAACCTACTATGAAGTCACAAAATCCCTCTAATTCTCGTAGTGTCTCTGAAGAAAAGCTCTACTCTGATCATCTGTAAAAGGAGGGTGATATACTAGGTGATATCCATGGTCTTTCCAATTCTACATTTCCAATTCCACTATGTTATGTACCTATTTTCAGATATTCTTCTTGTCTATAATGTTATATACAGAGTTGTACATTCAGTATAATGTCACACTCTAAAACTACCCATACTAACTGACGAGGAAGCATAAAACAGATTATCAAGATAAGTTTTCTTCTGTGTGTAGAAGTACTTTTTGTGTGTGGAAGAAAAAGAATCTAGGGAAACTGAAGGGAGGTTGCTACTCAACTTAGGAAAAATTCCACAGTGGAGATGAGTCTTAAAAAATGGAACAGGTGCTGCACTAGAACAATAGCATAAAGTATGAACTGGCTAAACCAAGGAGAGATGTTAGCCAGGAAGCCTCATCACTGGGAGTGAGTTTACAGAGCCAATCTATGAGCTGCCCTAAAATGATCTATTAGCTAGATTTCTTTGTGCGCAAAGAAAATACAGAATTACAAGTGCTTTCTCAGCAACTTAGATGTTTACATATACCAACCACTAAAAAGAGAAAAAGTAAAAAGATTCTTTAGTTTCTGCATTCAACTTTTCCCTGAGATAGTAAACGCTTCTGACTACTGACCTGCGGGAACAAGGAGGTAAGTATTTGGGACCATCTGAGAAATGGAGTCAGAAAACAGAAACAGGGAACTTTAAGAATGTCTTGGTAAACTCCTATTCTTACTTATTTTCTTATAACCTGTCTTCTTCCTCAGACTGATCACCAGGAAAGCCTTAAAGAAAAAGACTTATATGTGCTTATTCTAGGAAAAAACTTGGGAAAACAATGAACACTCTCTAGCATCCTTAGGAAAAAAATAATTTGAGAAAGCAGGGACAGTAGACAGAGCTGAAAGTAGATAGGATCTCTAAGAAGAAAGGAAACCTAAGGGAAACAGAGAAGAACAAAGGAGGACAAAGTCCACAGGGCTGTTATTGGAGTTGATTAATGAGTATGTTCAGATATGATGGACCAAGAATTTTCCATAACTCTAGTCCACTAAAGAAGAAAAGACCCTTCTTTTTGTTTTTGCTCTGATCCTATTTGTTTGGTTCACTTGATGAGAAAGTGCAGCCTGAAGTAAATGAAATCTTGACCCTGCTGACTTCACTTATGCCGTATCTATCAAATATTCACAAGTATTTCTCAAATAATTGCTGATATGATCCTAATCCTTAGAAAGATAATAAACAACAACACTAGGAGTGTCATTTAAAGGAATGGGACTGGACCATCTAATAATTTAAGGCCTCTACACAGATACTCTCCACTTAGGGGAAAAAAGAATAATTTTTTAATCAATTAGAACCTTGCCATTGAACAGCCAAGTCATTAGTCTCCATGGGTATCAGGCACTTCTTATAGTTGCTAGATTAACTCCCTGAAAAACAGAGGCCCTAATATCATGGATGGGTTGTTCAGAGACCTTCCTCCAACCCTCACACCTGGTCAAATGTGAAAGATCCACCCTGACTTCAGCAACAGTCATTCAAAAATAAATCTGCACAGTAAGAACATAGGAGATATGTAGTAATTGGCTGAATAAGGAAGAGATAAATGTAAAGATACACATAGGTATAGAGAGAGAGAGAGAGAGAAACTGAAATAGACCAAGAAATACACACAAATAGATAAACATGGGTCCAAGGTTTGGGGATCAAATCAAATGTGTATCAATTTAAAACAAACATACTCTAAAGAATCAATCAGCTTCTTGGGATCCACAGGAGGCGGGTAGACTACTTCATCAATATGCTTTCGATTGCAGTAGGCATATGCTGTTGATACATGCATGAATACTTCCAGATTCTTCATTTGTTGTGCAAGGAGAATAAGCTGGCGTGTAGCAATCACATTTAACTGAACAGCATCTCTATAAAAGAAAAAGTGACAATGAAAAATTAGGAAGCTTTCCCAGTGAAAACTTAGAAAGTCATTTATTTCACCTGCTAAAATATTTTTATTTCCAGTAGACAGAGATTTTTTTGTTTCTTTACAACTGATCCCGTAGGTCTGGTCTTGTATCTTATTTCACTATAAAGTACATCCATTCTATCAGTTGAGGTTAAAAAGAAAGATATTCCGATTTTATAAAAGAAGCCTCACACTAGGATTTTTAAAAAAAAATTAAAATTTTTAAATTACCCAGAAATAAACACAAGTAACTTCAGTCTTTGGATTTTATACATACATTTTGAAGTCCTGTTACACTTCTCTTGCACCTTGGTTTTTAAAAACACACTGTTTCATGATATGGAATTACAAATAAGTAATCAGGATGGTGAAGTAATTTTAAAATGCTAAGGCAGAGTCACTAATAAAGGTAAAACAGTCAAAGAAAACTCAGAAACATTAAGTCATATTAACATATAATCAAGTAAGAATATGTCTATTTCCCTGTGTAGCAATTAATCCAAATACTTTTTAAAGACCAGCTTACAATTTCAAAGGTGTATTATAATAAAATGGGTATATTTTGTCACAAGAGGCACATGCAAGACACAAAAATGATCTATATAGTATTCTCTCATTGAAATTTACCCAAAGTAAATAATTTCACAAATGCAAAAATATATATGCAGAAAAATAATGAAGCCTCATCCAGTAATAGCAAAAGCCTAGAGAACATAAATGTTTACTATGAATGAAATGAATAAACTTTAACAAAGCAGGTATTTTATCATAACCAAAGAATAGAGTCATTTAAAATAATTATATGGTAAGTATGAAAACATGGGAAATCTGCATGAATATTTTAAAAATACATATATTGTAAAGTAAAGCAGGATTAAGAACAAGACTCTGGAATAAGACCTGGGTTCAAATTCTGACTTGGGCTCCTCATGAGCTAGCACTCAGGGACCTTATTAGTTAGTCAAGCACTCAGGCCTCAATTTCCTCACCTGTAAATGGGAACAGTCTACCTACTAGGATTTGTATAAAATTAAATGAAATAAATAGCTTGCAAATATTTAGCATTACTCATTCCTAAACAGGCACTAAAATAGGCATTCAGTAAATATAACTAATGGTAATGAGCTGGTGGGTAGTTTTTACTTGTTATTTGAACGAAAAAAAGGTTGATATACTCAACCCCAATAATACTGTAATAAAACTGGCCAAGTAATACATTGTTGGTGACCACATTGATATAACTGATTCAAAAGAGATTAACACAAAAGTACCGGGAAGTACAGAAATGATATAATTACTAATCTAGTTAACCTACTGAAATTAACTCAAAGGAAAAACTTGTTCTAACTGTAATTTTTCAAAGAAAGAAATGAAAATTTCCTAAATTTGCTATACCTAGTGAATATTATACACATATTATGATGTATCAACATAGTGGAATACCATCACATCACAAAAATTTTAACTATGAAAAGAATTAGAAATGTGGAAATTGTTTCCCTAAGAAAAATCAGAAGCTTTCTTTACATTTTATGTAAAACAATGTATGTTCAAAGACAGACCACGAGGGAATGTTTTTAAAATTATAATAGTTTTTAAGAACTTCCCCAAGTTCTTACATTTTCAGTATTTAAGAAGAAAAAATCCAACTATTCTTTTAAAAGGCCAGGATATGTCACTGATAGAATCTGGTCCACTTGACTATAAAGCAGTCCTTTGATATCTATTCACATTTGGAAAACAATGGGGATGGGGAGGGTACTGTTTTGAGAAAAACTATACAGAAAATATTCTGTTACAGGTTCCTGAGGACAGGACAACAAGTTCTGGGTCACCAAGAACAAGAAATAATTTAAGAGAGAAAAAGTCCTGTGCATTATTTTTTCCTTTAATTTAATAGTATCCGAGGGTTCATGAAAACATACTGGAAGGTATTTTTTTTTTTAATGAAGTAATTGGTTTGAGGTCTTAGATCACAAATGTATCTTTTTGCTTCTTTATCTCAACTAAGGGGGGAAAATCTGCTCAAATGGAAATTCAGCAAAAAAGACATGTCACAGAGAGGATACAGTCCACTAGACTGTAAGGCAATATGCTATTTTCTTTTGCATTTGTAAAACAATGAAGCAAGGGAGAGTAATGTTTTGGGAGCAGTACACAAAGGATATTCTGTTACAGGTTCCTGAGGACAGTGACAGAATTTCTGGGTCACTGAAAATAAGGAATAATTTCAGAGAGAACATTCCTGTACCTTGTCTGCTACCCCTGTACCTGAGAGCACAAACCTGAAAGCACATTACATACCTACATAAGTAACTCTCAGTATCTCTGCAAGGCTAATAATCTCACTCTGTTTTACCACCATTCAATTTCTACTCCAACGAACTTTAGGCTGAGACCCTGACATGTTAGATCAGAAAGCCAAAAAATAATAATATTCCCATCGTTTGATTATATGGAGCCATAAATCATCTCAAATAACATTAGCTTTTGGAGGAGGGGGCAAAATGAACACATCTTTGTTAATTAAGGTCCGTCATTAATGTAGACATAGAAGTCACTTCAAAAATAAATAAATAAATAAATAAATAAGAAAGAAAGAACTCTATTTGAACTGCCAGTAAATCTTCTTCATCTGCCTTGTGCAGATATATATCCTGGATGGTTCAAAATCTGTGTTAGTAATACTTCTAAGACTTTAAACCAGAGATCTCAGCTTGGCATGACGAACACCTGAGAGTTTATTAAAAATGTAGATTGCTGGACCTCATCCTCAGACACTTTGTAATATCTGAATTGAAGCCTGGAAAACTATATATATTACGTATATATTTATTTATATAGTTTTATAGATTAAATTATATATATGAACATATATATTCATATTTAAGATTTTATTTTTTTTAATGTAACCTCTACCCTCAGTATGCAGCTCAAACTCATGACCCCAAGATCAAGAATCAGATGCTCTACCGATTGAGCCAGCCAGGTGCCCCTGAAAAATCGTATTTTAAATAAGTTCCCCAAACCATTTTGATATCTCTTTCCCCTTCCCCACTTCAAAGAAAATACTTCCTAGATGAGATCTCATCAGTATTGCTAATTTTTTTTTTTTTAATTACATGAAGACATAGATACAGACATCTAGGGACCAATTAATCAATCTTACGGTAGGGGACTCAGACATCTATAATTTAAAATCATACTCAGGAGTCTCATTACAGATAAAGATTCCTGGGTATTATCCCAAACCAGAGATTCTGAATTTTCTAAGAAAATTTCCAGAAATTCCTAAGATTCATATAATGCATTCTGAAGTGGGATAGTTGGTGCCCTTTAGACTTAATAGCTTCTTAATTCCTTTCTCATCATCCATCTTTACTTCCAGGCCTTTCAAAATACCTACTCCCATATGCATATGTTCATATTCACATATTCTCACATTTAAATTGCTGCATCTCTGAAATCTCATACTAAGAATTTCCCCCAGACCATACCATCTGCCCTTCCATTTCTCCCTGTAAGCCTGTTTTCTGTCCTCATCATGGTCTCTAGTTTCTTGACACTCCTTTATTCTCAACTCCACTGTCCTACCTTTACTTTCTTTATTACCTTAGAAACACCAGACCCCAGAATCAACTAAGAAGTTCCCTTCATTATTCTCAGTATCACTCTCTCATCTTTTGTCAGTATTTCTTTACAATTCCTAATCGACCCACTTTTTCCCACCTCCAGATTTATAAACTATCAGATCTGAAAATCAATGAGCTCTACCACCTCTCAATTCTCACAGAAATTAAGTATGCTCTTTAGTGACCCCTTACTTTCTATCCTACTTTACAATTATTTAAGCAAATCTATCTCCCTTTTTAGACTATAAGGACTTCGCGAAAAGAATCTGTGTACAATTTTTCTTGGCTTCTTCCAAAATATTGGGTTATAATGTTGGGAGTAAAATCTGGATTATTTTTTGCCTTGGCAATAAAGTCTCTGTGCCATTTTTTATTTGTGGCGCTAAAGTTAAAAATGACTATGAAGAGTGTTTTTTAAGCAGTTATTATACACCAACCTACACTATTTTAAAATGTCTGGCCCAAATCTAATGTTGCAATATCAACACTTATACATTAATATACATTAAAACTGCTTCACAGAAAACAGTAATTTCAATGTAATGACTAAGATTAGGTCAGTAAATATAGATGCCTTAACAAGGGAATAAATTTTATTATTCCTCTATATATCCTCCTTGCACTATGAGATCTATAGTAAAGATAAAAGAATAATGAAAAGATTACCCTTTCCTCAATGGTAGACTTGCTTACTCTAAGGGGAAAAAAGAGAAAAGATTCCTGAAAGGACTGTACTTTGGTCGTTCTCCGTAAAGGTTCCTTTGAGGAGTTTCATCCTAAGGTTCTGTTTGCAAATCAACTTCCCCCTTTAAGCTAATGGGGACTATACCACAATTATCCAGTAAATATATACCTTTTTTTCTTTAAAACAGTTTCATAAGGCTGTGTGAATTTTCTTTTGGTTATGAAAAACAATGAAAGCTAGAACTATGGAGGGAAATATGTTAGATTATGATTTAATACTAAAAACCTACCTGTTATCATACTGTCCAAGGACAGTAAGTGGCAAGTATCAAAAATGTATATAAATACACATATATGTACACATACCTTTTGTGAAAGTGAAATATTACTATAGCTCTACTGAGATTCTTTTGTCACTCTTGAATCATGAATACATAATGGCTGTATTAAAACAACTAGAAAGTAAATAAATAATTATCACCAGATAATAAACGATAAACTCAAAGTTAGAGCTAAGGTATATAATTCCAAAACTTATGTCCTATCCAGGACACAGTGCTGTATCAACTTCTTCAAGTATAAAATGGACTTGCCCACAATATTACAGTGGTAACCTTAGCATGGCAATAAAATAATGAATGAAAAAATTTACCCTGAAAACTATAAAGTACTATTAAAGAAATGTAAGTGACTATCACAGTGCCCTCACCTGGGACATAGGCAAAACTTACTGTAATGCTTTGGTGCTGAACTGTCACATTATAAAATGTCAATTAAGATTTATACTTCTACATTAAAGACTTTACAGGAAATAATCTAAAAACTCTCTCTTTTTTTTTTTTAAGATTTTATTTATTTATTTGACAGGCAGAGATCACAAGTAGGCAGAGAGGCAGGCAGAGAGAGAGAGAGAGCGAGCAAGAAGCAGGAGGCTCCCTGCGGAGCAGACAGACTGATGCGGGGCAGCGGGGCTCGATCCCAGGACTCTCGGATCGTGAAATGATCCAAAGGCAGAGGTTTTAATCCACTGAGCCACCAAAGCACCCCTAAAAACTCTTTATAAACAAAATTTAATTTAAAAACATTTTAAGAAGGGCTTCAAGTAATTTTAAATCTTAAAAAAGTCTGTCCTATTTTAACTGGCATAAGTCTATACAATTAGATAAACATTAAAAAACAGTATTTTTGAACATATCATCAAAAAGAATCCTCTAAATTAAGAACCATTATTTAAAATGCAGATCTGTGAGATTTTTTAAAAACCGTCAACATGTACAATGTTATTTTTTCTTGAAACAGGCATCCTGACAGAAGTCCAAATTATTTTTCTTTTTTTAAATTATTTTTCTAATTAAACTTCTGTCCACTGTTGCCTATCCCTATTAATGCTACCAAGTTTAAAAAAAAAAAAAGAAGGTATGACTTAAATTTATAAGCCATTTTACCTTACTCTGCAAAACCTGAGTTCTTTTTTTCTAATTTTCAGATGGATATGCGCAGAATAAAAAAATAAAGCCACTGAGATATAGGCTTCTGAAACAAAGAGGAAACAAACACTATTTAGGAAACAAACACTATTTAGCTGTTAAGACCAACATACCTACTAAAGGAAAATTTCTTTCTCCTACTCCATACTTCCCTGCCTTACAGTTAAATTCAAGGCAACTTCTTCTAATATAGAGACTAGTTGCCCAATGTTTCTAAACTGGTAACAAGAAGAAAATTCTCTTAACACTCTTTAGGACACTGAAAGTCACAATTAACATAGGGCCAGCAAACAGTTTTATATCACTTTCAGAACGATTTCACTAAAAAGAATTCAAATTTTTTAAACGATGCTGAAGCTCAAATGTCATATACATACGTTTACTTACCTTAAATTTTCATTAAACCTTACTGTAGCTGCACAGTGGAATATAATATTGATAGAATCTATGATGATCTCTTTATCTTCTTCACTAAGAGCCAGTTTTGGTTGGGTGAGTTCACTGTTGATCGCTATAACCTTCTCTCTAAATTCTGGATTTTCATCTCTCAATCTGTCAAAGAGCTATCCAAGGGGATAAAATGTTAGGGCAGTATTTTTCAACTTTCTATAAAGCCCACCAGCACCCCACCAAGGATTGCTATTCTTAAAACTTCCAACTATGTTAATCCTAAAACTTCTATTCCTAACTGCTTCCATTATGTAAAGAAAATACCCCATGAAACCCACATTATTATGCCCATTTTACAGATGAGGACTCAGAGACACCGAGCTGGTAGTTTGCAATTAAATATAAATTGCCCATGCCTTTGCTGACTAGATTAAATTGAACTGTCCCGCAGAATAGATTTAAGCAGTATACACATCAGGACAATGTTTTTTTTTTTGTTTTTTTTGTTTTTGACATCAGGACAATGCTTAAAGTGATCATTCAGATTTCTAAAATCCAGATCTTAATTTATCACTTCATTTTATTTTGGTTTTATTCTGTTACAGTAGATTACAGTAAAATGCCATGATTCATGATCTATATTAAATCTGTAAAACCTACAACATTTTTAGAAGGGAAAAAAAGTAAGTATGTTGAAGAAAACAAAAGTTGGTAAGCAAATATGCAGATTAGAATCTGGACAAACTTGAAAAATATCATATATACAATATTCCTTAAGTATACTAGAAGAAATAAATCAACTAAAGAATCAGTTAGATCCTAAGGTGATTATAGGGTAAAGGCACATTCAACTGTGAGTCAAATTTAATTTTTCATCTCAGATTTTATAAAGAAATACAGATGCTACCTCCAGATCACTGCTCTATTATACTTTGAGTCTCCACTTCATTTAAAGTTCATATTTGTAGTTTGAGCAGAGATTCTCAATCTGGGAAGAAAATCAATACAGCATATATAATGCTCATTTTCACTCCCTTAATGGATATAACTGTTCCCTTCCACTACTGTTATTTAGTGATTTCAACATTTATGCGCTCTTGTATTAGTTATCAAGCATCTACAAAGCATTTCAGATGAGCCAGGCACCTCCTAGACACTGAGAAACAAACCAACAATCTCTCCCGCAGTCTATTTAGAATCTGACAGGAAAAGCCAGACACGTAAACACAATTAAAATACTATGTTAAAGATAATAAAATAGGGGTAATATTATAGTGTTATGAGACTGTACAGGAGGAAAAACCCACCCAGCTGGGGAAGGACCAGAAATTATAAAATAGAACGACAGTGTTCCAGGCAGAGAAAGCAGCATATGTAACTACCTAGAAGTGAGAGACAATTAACATTTGGGGAGTTAAAATAATTCAATAAGACTTAGCCAGTGACTAAATATGAGGGATAAGGAAATGTGAACTCCACAAGGACAGGGATCACATCTATTTTGTTCAGCACTAAGGTCCCAATTAGCTGAGTGCCTGGCAAGATGTAAACATGGTAAACTTTCACTTAAACATTACTTTAAGTGAATAAACTAATTAAGTGGAAGACCTGGAAAGAGAACAAAGTACAGTTACGGAGACACAAGTTCAGTTTTTGAATGTTGGGTGTAAAGAATCTGTGGGACACCCAGAACACAGTTCTAGAAGAAGCAACTGGGTCTGCAGGTCTGGAGTTCAGGGAAGAGAAGAGTCAGACTACACATGGATTTTACTAATCATATACAGGGACCCCTGGGAAGAGAAGATCACCCAGATAGCAGCAGTGATGAGCACCCTTGGTCCAGACTAGATAAAGCTTTTTCCAAATCTATTAAAATACAACCATCCATCTCATGTAAAATAAAGGATGCTGAGTAATCACCTAACTGGGTCTAGTAAGAAGAGATCAAGGCCTACAATAGAACTCTGAAGAACATCAATGTTTAAGGGGCAGGCTGAAAAAAAAGCAACCTGAGGAATGACCAGAAAAGTACTTTTAATACCTTGAATTTACACTTTTCATTCTCCCACACTGCCAATGACCTTTAACTCCTGTTCATATCAGATATCTCAAACAAACAAGATAGACAGGCTCATGCTGCTTCGTAAGTTACATCTCAGACCTGATACTTTTCCCTTCTCTAGCCTCCATCTCTTTATTCAACACTATCTCTTCCAGTGTGTTTAATCCACGGGCATCCCAACCAGTTCCTACTTTATTATGTTCACTAATGGCCTCTTTAATATACTTTGTTCCCCTTCCAGAATTTATCCCGTGCTCAATTATTTTAGTTCAACCTACCACCATATTAATGGAGTTTCTTTTCTCAGAGACATTCATCAGTGGTTCTCACCTTGGGGAAATGTTTCCCCCAAGGGAACATCTGGTGATGTCTGGAGACATTTTTGGTTGTCACAACTGGGAGGCCAGGCCAGGAGGGAGGAGCTTCTGACATCCAAACTCCATATAGTTTATTATTAGGTAAATTACTAAAGTTCAATAAAATTTCAGGCTTTAAGTATAAGGTATTCTTTTCCTCTAAAACTCTGACTTACTGTGGAGGAAAGTTTTTAGATCCACTGCCCTAGAGACCCCATAGGAGATGGCCAAACCTCTGACATTTTACTTAGGCTCTCAATTCCAGTCAAGACTTTAACATCAGTAATCGCTCCTATCAAGTCTTTCTTGACACTTCTATACTCCGTCTTGCTTCCTTTTCCCTCTTAAAAATTCTCTTGCCCATTTAGGCAATGATTCTATCTTATTTATCCCTGAATTCAACCCCCTACAATAAATCAAGTGCCCAACAGTGAGTATGTACAGTAAATGTTTTCTGAAATATAAGAAATGAGTAACAATAAATAACCTCTTACTAGGGGAGGGAGTTGTTAGGAGGGGGGATTAAAACATACTAATTACAAGTGATTAAAAGATACTAGATACTACCAACTAACTAAAAAATTACATAGCTACTACACTAAACTTACTGCCAATGAATGTCAGATAAATTCATTCATTCGGAGAGAATTCAAAGCTTATGACTGTGAGATAATTTTACACCAGCTCATTTCCATTTTTTCTTAACAATATATTTCTCTAAAAAGTTTCAAAATGTATGACCTATTCTTGTATCCTAAATGACCCCTCTGTCATCATGTTCTTATTTCTCAAATAGGAATATGTGACTTTGCTACTTCTTAAGATGGTTGTGGGGAGCAGTCAGTGCTTACAAATTTTTAAGTGTTATAAAAGGACAGTGCTTAACAGCATAGTAGGTACTAGTTAGAACCACCTCTTAATTATTATTCTGAATACTATCTAAAATACCTAGTAATTACAAGTAATAGGTTTCAAATATTCTAAAAACACATTAAATATCTAACATACAGGTATTTTAGAACTTGTCATACAACTTTGCCCATACAGGAAAGCTATTTTTCTCCTACTGATCGTAAGTCGTATCTAGTATATTGACATTCTGTAGGATTTTTTTTTCAATAGTTTTTTTCAGAATACTAAAGAAATAAACTGAGCTGTTTACAATGGTTACAATAATTATACATACAAACACATTCTTTTCTTTCCTCCAAATGATCATTTTCCCCCACTTACCTTGCCACTAATAATTTCTTCTACTCGTTCTTTGGGTGTCTGTCCAGCTTTCTGCCTCACCAAAACATACACTGAATTCACCTTAGGACAAGACCTCAGCAACTTTTCCAGAAGTACCTTCCCTAGGAAACCGGTAGCTCCAGTGAGGAGGACATTCTTGCCTTCATAGTATTCTGGGATTGAAACCATTCTGATCCTAAGGAAAACACAGCAAATAAACATTAGTTCAAAGATTTATGTTAATTCTTATGTACTAAAAATCTCTTGGTATCGAAATATTTTATTTAATTTTTTTAAAGATTTATTTATTTATTTATTTGACAGAGATCACAAGTAGACAGAGAGGCAGGCAGAGAGAGAAGAGGAAGGAGGCTCCCTGCCGAGCAGAGAGCCTGACTCGAGGCCCGATCCCAGGACCCTGGGATCACAACCTAAGCCGAAGGCAGAGGCCTTAACCCACTGAGCCACCCAGGCACCACACAAAATATTTTAAAGGACAGGCAAAAATTAAAGTCGAATGTTAACAAAAGGGGACTTTAATCTTTGGCTCACGGTAGTACGGTGGCAGGAATAATGAACAGCAAAATTGGCTTCTGATCCCTGTTTTCCCCTTGTATCATCCCAGACAAATCACTCACCTTCTCTGGGCTTGGGCTTCTTTAGCACAGTTTGTACTAAATGACCTCTAAAAATTCCTTCCAGCAGTAAGAACCCAAATCGTCATTTAAACCTCTGCTAAACCCTACACACAAATGAATCCTATTTCTCTGTTTCCAAAAGGATTTATAACACCAAATAGAGGTCAGCAGCAAGACTCAATAGCCTAGCTTGTATAACATGGTGAAGTATCATATTCACCTATCATCACCAGTTGGAATAAGAAGAGGTAACACCAAGTCCTTTCTCTTCCATGTCTGTAGTGACAAAATATCCAAAAGGTGCTTAACTCTCCCTTTTAAAAAAGTCACAGAAAGAAATACATTGGCTGACTTATCTTCCCTGTTCAAATTCTACTAAAACAGCAGAAAAGATAGTATACTAAGAGAACAAATAAAAGAACCATGATGAACAGGAAAAAAACAAGATGCAGGAGGATTCGTGCAGTATGTCACTATTCAAAGCTCAAACACATTCAAAACAATGTTCTTTATTGTTTAGAAATGCACACACAGGATAATATTAATAGATGCATAGGAGGGAGTGCAATACAATCAGAGAAGAGCTTTCAACATCAACTGTATTTACATTTTCCTTATGCTAGGGAGTAGACACATTTATGTTACGTCCAAATTTTTCATAATGATAAAATAATAAATTCATAACAATCTGAAGAAACAGACCCATTAACAAGCAGAAAGGAGGGAGAGATGGAAGAAAAGAAGGAAATTATTTCTAGAAGAAACCGCCAAGACTAAACTGACAGAGAAGCCAAAGCAGAAGAAACAGCAACTAAAGCAAAGCAAGCATAGAAAAGGACTTGCATGGAGCCAAGGGATATCCCACCCCGCTGAACAGAGAAGACCAAGCTCGGGATCAAGCAAGTGTATTAAAGTATAGGGAAATCAAGGTAATTGAAGGACTGCTTCACACAACAGCAGAGGCACTCATGACAGTCTTACTTCCTATATAAACTTGAGTTCCCAAGGCTTAGTATTCAGTTCTGCTGAGAAGAACATCCAGCATGGGTTCTAAAAACAAAAGAGAAGTAGGGCTGAGCCTGGCCTCGCTCCTAACATCCACAAATTTTGGTGGGGGAGGTGGAGAATCAGGAGAGAGGAAATTATACCAACCAAAAGGAAAAAAGTCTCATAGCACTTGAGCCTCAGAATAAATTTTAGGTCCTAAACCTACCTGACTCCTGTTAGCCTTTAAGACAAACTCACACAGAATTCTCAATCAATATCTCTAGAGAAAATCTCTTTTGGAAAAACAGACCTCAAATAACTGAGAGGAAGCCAATATGAATCACCAAAACCAGTCATCCTGGTCCTTTATAAATATGAATAGATAACCAAGGATCACCAGATATTTAAAGAAATGCCTAACAAAATTAAGGATCAAAATGAAAAGCAACAGAATCAATCACAAAGGAAACTAAAGGAATGAAAAATTTAAAGAAAATTTAAATTCTAACAAATTTTTCAAGCCATTCACAAGAATACTGCATCCATAAAATAAGCGAACTACTATGGAAAAGGAACAGAAGAGTAAGAAAGCCTGTGAAAATCAGAAATTCAGATGAACAGAGAAAATACAATAAATACAAAAACTATTTAAGTTAATTTAAAAGGTCACAAAATTTAAGTTTTACATGAAAAAAAAGCAAATGTATTTCTATACATCGGCAACACAGAAAATGAAGTAACAACAAAAAAAAACTATACCACTTATCACACCATCCAAAACACTATGGAAAATAGCCAATACTGATGAGTAAAGAGAAAACCCATGTACACTGCTTGTGGGAATGTAAAATGGTTCGGCTGCTGTGGGAAAGGCTAGTAGTGCCTTAAAAAGTTAAACACAGAATTGTATGACCTTGCAATTCCACTCCTAAAAAACTGACAACAGGTACTCAAACAATTCCATGTACATGCCTATTTTTATAGCAGCACTGTCTGCAACAGCCAGAAAGTACAAATAGCTCAAAATGTCCATTAACAGCTAAACAGATAAACAAATAACAGCATACACCTGCAATGAAATACTCTTCAGCCATAAAAAGGAATGACGAACTGGCACACACTGCACTAGGGAAATGAACTTTAAAAACATACTAAGTGAAATAATCCAGATACAAAACATCACATACTACACTGATTTCATGTATAGAAATATCCAGAACAAATCAATCCATATAGACAGAATATAGATTGGTGGTGGTTGGCAGGGGCTGAGGGGTGAGGAGCATGGGTAGTGAAGAGAAACTGCTAATGAAGTTTTACTCTACAGTGATGGAAATGTTTTGGACCTAGACAGAGGTGGTGGTTATTCAACACTGCTTCACTTTAAAATGGTTAGGGGCACCTGGGTGGCTCAGTTGGTTAAGCCTCTGCCTTGGGCTCGGTCATGATCCCGGCGTCCCTGGGTGGAGTCCCACATCAGATGGAGCCCCACATGGTACTCCCTGCTCAGTGAGGAGTCTGTTTCTCCCTTTGCCCCTCATCCCACTTGCATGCTCTCTCTCACACTCTCTCTCAAATAAATAAATAAAATCTTTAAAAATAAAATAAAATAAAATAAAAGGTTAATATAGGGACACCTGGGTGGCTCAGTCATTTAAGTGTCTGCCTACAACTCAAGTCATGATCCCAGGGTCCTGGGATAGAGTTCCCCAACAAGCTCCTTGCTCAGCGGGGAGCCTGCTTCTCCCTCTGCCTCTGCTCTCTCTCTGACAAATAAATAAGATCTTTAAAAAAATAAAAAATTCAAAAATAAAATGATTAATATAGTGTATAAATTTTATCTCAATAAATTGTTTTTTAAACTACCAAAAGTTAGAAATAAATCTGAAAGATATTTGAGATTCTTCTTCTGAAAACTACAAAACACAGAGAAATTAAATAATACCTAAATAAATAGATATGCAATGTATATTCCTGGATTAGAAGACATCTTTATACAATATCAGTTCACCATCCTTAGATTCAATACAATCCCAATTAAACTCTAAGTTGTTTTACAAGTGGATGGAAACTTAAGATTCTAAAATGCTATGGAACTAGAAAAGAACCAGAACAGCCAAGACAAGCACTAAGAAGAGCAAAGCTGGAGAAATTTGTTACCATGTCACGAAGATGTATGGAGCGCCTGGGTGGCTCAGTCATTAAGCAACTGCCTTCAGCTCAGGTAACGATCCCAGAATCCTGGGATCGAGCCCCACATTGGGCTCCCTGCTCAACAGGAAGCTTGCTTCTCCCTCTCCCTCTCCCCTGTGCTTGTGTTCTCTCTCTCGCTATCTCTGTTATAAATAAATAAAATAAAAACAACAAGATGTATAGAGCTACAGGAATGTGTTTTTGAAACAAAGATAGAATAGTGCAGTCAATTCACTATCCCAATATAAAATGAATCCTGACTTCTATCTCATATCACACACATATACACAAACATAAATTCTAGATAGACTATACACCTAAATGTGAAAAGTAAAATAATTACATATCTAGAGGATGACAGAGGACATCTCCATGATCCTGGAGTAGGCAAAAACTTATTAAACGGACACAAGAATTGCTAACCAGAAAAGAAAAATATTGATAAACTGGAAGACACTAAAACTGAGTTCATCCCATGATACTATTAATAAAGAGAAAAGGCAAATTAGTGTAAAAGATACTTGTAGTATGTACAATGACATATCCAGAATATATAAAGAACTACAACTCAATAAGGACACCAGATAAACCAATAGAAAAATGGGAAACGCTTCAAGGACCACAAGGGAGAGCATCAAAATGGCATTACCAAAGAAAATCCAAATAACCTATTAGCATAAGAAAAGGGGCTCCCCTTCATTAGTTTTCAAGATAAAATCATAATGTGATCCCACTACACTGTCCTCAATGGCTAAAATGAAAAAGACAATACGTAGTACTGGTTAGGACACAGAGAAACTGGAACTCTCACCTACTGCTAAGGAAGCACAGACAGGGTTTAACACTTAGCAAAAGTGGTATTATCTACTGGGGCTGAACACTTAACATACCATATTACTTAGCAATTCCACTCCTAACTATACACCCAAACAGAAATAAGTATATATGCTCACCAAAAGACTCATAAACAAATATGTTTATAGGAGCACTGTTCTTAATAGCCCCAAATTAAAACAACCCAAATGTCTGTCAACAATATTCTGTATACATTATAGTAAATTCATACAATGGAATATTTAAAAAACAATGAAATAAAGTAACAATCACTACATACAGCATACGTGCGGCTCACAAAGAGAACACTGAGTCAAAGAAGCCAGGTGCACAAAGTGTACACTATATAGGGTCATTTACAGAAAGTTCAAAAACAGGTAAAACTCATCAGTTAAAAGTCAGAACGACCAGTAGTGACCAGAAGGCGGCATGAGGGAGGCCTCTGAGATACTGGTAAGACTTTCTGAAAGTATGCTACACACTTTAAAAATAAAAACAGCACGTAACCATATGTCACATCCTCGTTTGCCTGGAACAAACTGGTTTACACACGCTGTCCCAACTTGACCTTGAGTAGAGCTCTCTGAATTGTTTCAGTTTGCACAATAAATTATACGGTTATAACCAGCTTCAGGTCTAAATAAGACAGTTTCAAAATTTCAGTGACCAAAAGCCTAATTAAAACAACAGCATATTGGGGCGCCTGGGTGGCTCAGTGGTTTAAGCCGCTGCCTTCGGCTCAGGTCATGATCTCAGAGTCCTGGGATCGGGTCCCGCATCAGGCTCTCTGCTCAGGCTCAGCAGAGAGCCTGCTTCCCTCTCTCTCTCTCTGCCTGCCTCTCTATCTACTTGTGATTTCTCTCTGTCAAATAAATAAATAAATAAAATCTTTAAAAAAAAAAAAAAACAGCATATTAAAGTTAAAATGTTAATAACCTCATAGGAAAGATATGAAGAAAACTGCGCATCAACATACCTAACAAATCTGGTAGAGATTAGTAACAATTATACACTAATTAACTGTTAACCACAGTGTACTGAGAATATGACTTGGAACAAGTCATCTGATTCTCTTAAGCTTCATTTTTTTTACATGTAAGAATTTATTTAGTAAGTATTTATTAAGCATCTACAAGACACCAGCCACAAGAAAGTTTGCCACAGGTATACATATGCATTTAAAACAAAAAAAGGTATCAGGCAGTTTTCCCTTTTATAATTAGGATTTACAGCCTGAATATGTGATTGTCTTAAGCCTAAACTAACAAACTGCATACTTTCTTCCCTCATCTACAAAGACAACTTCCTCTGAAGCCTAAGTAACAAATCTGTTAACACCAAATAGCAGAAAATTTTTACCAAACTTAATTCTTTCTCCTAAAGCTTAGTAATATAAAGGCTGTTTGCTAAGAAGGCTGAAGAATGAAACTGCTTCTTACCAGTTTCAGTAACTAGCCCAAAGCTATTTACATGTGACTTACATGATTTTCTTCACAGAAGAACAAACAGAATTCCCACAAGCCTCCCAGTTTATCATAATGCTACCAAAAACTTTAAAGGCACTAAGTATTTTTAAACTCTATGTCTAGGTATTCTTGAGTTCCCCCATCTATCAATACATTTATTTCACCCTTATACTAATTTAACGGCAAAGCCAGCACAAATGAGAATTCTTCCAAGGCAAGTCCAGACTTGTCACATCTTTCACACAGTCCTGCCAACATAGCCAGAAGCTACTAGAAAGGCAGAAGCCAGGAAAGAAAATGCTGCCCATCGTTCTAGAGCATGCTGTTTTAATTCCGACTGTGTGATTCTACTACATAGCAAGATCTCTAAAGCTCCTGTCATATGCTGAAAAGTAGCTGCAGCTTTCAGTCCTGAGGAAGAACAGTGGTATTATCATTCCTGTGTGCTGGGGCGGAAGGGCTATGAAATGTGATTCATATTTATTTTTACTGTTCTTGAGCTGCCTTATAGAAAACATCACTTAACAGTGGCAGCTGAGTATTTTCTTCAAAAAAATACCTTATCCTCACAGAACTAGAACAAATACTAAAATTTGTATGGAACCGCAAAAGACCCTGAATAAGCCAAAGCAATCTTGAGAAGGAAGAACAAAGTTGGATGTATCACAATCATAGATTGTAGGACACACTACAAAGCTGTA
This sequence comes from Mustela erminea, assembly GCF_009829155.1. Classification (NCBI taxonomy): domain Eukaryota; kingdom Metazoa; phylum Chordata; class Mammalia; order Carnivora; family Mustelidae; genus Mustela; species Mustela erminea. The sequence goes on along the minus strand of NC_045622.1, from coordinate 68,180,093 downwards.
GTAATCAAAACAGTATGGTACTGGCACAAAAAGAGACACATAAATTAATGCAACAAAAGAGGGCTCAGAAATAAACGCATGCTTATATGGTCTATTAATCTATGACAAAGAAAGCAAGAATATACAATGGGTAAAAGTTTCTTCAACAAATGGCATTGAGAAAGTGGGCACCTAAATGCAAAAGAAACTGGACCACTTTCTTAATCCATACACAAAACTAAACTCAAAACAGATTACCGACTTAAATGTGAAACCTGAAACCATAAAACTCCTAGAAAAAAAGGCAGGCAGTAATCTCTCTGACGTCAGCCTTAGCAGTATTTTTCTGTATCCTCAGGCAAGGGCAACAAAAGCAAAAATAAACTACTGAGACAATGCCAAAATAAAAAGCTTTCACACAGCAAAGAAACCATCAATAAAATGAAAAGGAATCGTACTAAATGAGAGAAGACACTTGCAAATGATATACCCAAAATACATAAAGAACTTCTACAACTCAACACTAAAAACCACAAAAAATCCAATTCAAAATGGGCAGAGGACCTGAGCAGACATTTCTCCAACAAACATGTAGATGACCAACAGGCAGGTGAGAAAGATGCCCAATAACACAAATTATCAGGGAAATGCAAATCAAAGCCACAATGAGCTATTGCCTCATAACTGTCAGAACAATTAGTATCAAAAAGACAAAAAAAAAAAAAAAAAAACCAATGTTGGTGAGAATGTGAAGAAAAAGGAACCCCCCTCCTGCACGATTGAGGAGAATGTAATTTGCTACAACCACTATGGAAAAGAGTTTGGAGAGTCCTTGAAAAATTAAGAACACAGTTACCCTATGAATCAATAATCCTACTACTGTTTATTTACCCAAAGAAAACAAAAACACTAATTCAGAAAGATCTGCACTCCTACGTTCACTGCAGCAGTACTCACAATAGCCAAGATACTGAAGCAACAACCTAAGTCTCCACAGATGAATCAGTAAAGATGATGTGGTGAGTACACACACACGTGTGCATGCATACACACACACACACGTACACACATATATATATACACACCATGGAACATTACTCAACCTAAAAAAGAACGAGATCTTGGCACTGGGACAACAAGGATGGACCTAGAGAGTATTATGCTCAGTGAAATGAGTCTGACAGAGAAGGACAAATACCATATGATTTCAACTCATATGTGAAATCTAACAAACAAAACAAATGAATAAACAAAGAGTAGAAACAGACCCAAAAATACAGAAAAAGACTAATGGCTGTCAGAGCAGAGGGCCAGGGGAATAAGCAAAAATGGGTGAAGGAGAGTGAGAGGTAGAGGTTTCCAGTCACGGAGTGATTAAGTCACAGGGATAAAAGGTACAGCATAAAGAATTCAGTCAATGTGGGCACCTGGGTGGCTCAGTGGTTAAGCCGCTGCCTTCGGCTCAGGTCATGATCTCAGGGTCCTGGGATCGAGTCCCGCATCGGGCTCTCTGCTCAGCAGGGAGCCTGCTTCCCTCTCTCTCTCTCTGCCTGCCTCTCTGTCTACTGTGATCTCTCTCTGTCAAAAAAATAAATAAATAAAATCTTTAAAAAAAAAAAAAAAAAAAAAGAATTCAGTCAATGGTATTTTAACAGAGTTGTATGGTGACAATTGGTGGCTATACTTGTGGTAAGCATAGTATAACATATATACTTGTTGCATTAGTATGTTGTACACCTGACACTAATATAATATTGAGTGTCAATTATATTTCCAATTACAAAAAAACAAAAACAAAAAGCCAAAAAAAAAAAACCCTCTCTTATGGTTCCAAAGAACCATAAGAACCATACTGGTCTTTTCAAAGACCAGTAAAAATGCTGGGTACCAAGTATCACTATTACTTTCAAGGTTTTCTTGCTAGAGTGGGTTCTCCCAGTGGTTATACATTATGTATTTATATTTATATTAAGAAAACATATTATGAATGTACTTAAAAAATGGAGATATATACACTTCCTACATTCACTCACTTCAAGTCCAGATGCTGCCACTTTGGCCACAGATCCTAAGATAAAATTACTACTCTGAACCTGTTTCCTTATCTGTAAATAGAGAACATGCAATGGGTCTTAAAGACAAAAAAGCCTGAAATGGCCACAAAGGGAGAAACCACAGAGAACTTCCTAAATAGCACTCATTCGGTCAATATAAACTGCACCTTTGTAACACAACTATTATTATGAGACTTTACTCATAATAAATGCCCTAGTATTAGTGGAAGGCTAATCATCTTGTCTTGATTAGTTTTAGAAACTTAGTTAAGGGACACCTGGGTGGCTCAGTCATTAAGCATCTGCCTTCGGCTCAGGTCATGATCCCAGGGTCCTGGGATTGAGCCCTGAGTTGGGATCCCTGCTCAGTGGGAAGCCTGCTTCTCCCTCTCCTACTCCCCCTGCTTGTGTTCCCTCTCTCACTGTGTCTCTCTCTGTCATATAATAAATAAAATCTTAAAAAAAAAAAAAAAAAAAAGAAAGAGAAAGAAAGAAACTTAGTTAAGATAAACTGAGTAAAGACCAGGTCCTTTCTCTCCCATTTCAACTTCTTTATTTTTTTTTTTTAAGAGATCTTTCAAAAGATAAAGCTACTAAAAAGTGAGAAACTGGGGTATTAAAATAACCAGAAAACTGCAAGAAATCTAGCAAAGAAGAAAAAGGCAGCTCTTCGGTGTCAAGAAATGGGGATTCCTTTCTCTGTATTAGAGGTAAAAACAACTGTGTAATTAAAACTCTTAATACTCTGTCAACTAGTTGTTTCAGATACTTGCTAAACAGAAAAACAAATGTGAACAATGAAGTAGAGAGAGGGCATGGTGGGAGGAAGGAATAAGCAACAATTCCAAAGGCTTGAAGCCAAGTTTTACAGAAGACTCACCAGTGATGGGGCACCTGGGTGGCTCAGTGGGTTAAGCCTCTGCCTTGGGCTCGGGTCATGATCCCAGAGTCCTGGGATCAAGCCCTGAATCGGGCTTTCCGCTCAGCAGGGAGCCTACTTCCTCCTCTCTCTCTGCCTCCCTCTCTGCTTACTTGTGATCTCTCTCTGTCCAATAAATAAATAAAATCTTTAAAAAAAAAAAAAAGACTCACCAGTGATGCGAACAAAGGGAAGAAAGGAAAAGGAACCAACTATTCAGCACAAATCTCCCGCGTCTTTAATAATCCTCCTGCCTTAGGTTGCTCAGCACACCTATGGGCAGAGCCAAATTAAACCAGTATCTTCCACCTAAATCCCACATTTTCGGGGCAGGGGTGGGAGTGGGGGGCAAGGCAGATAAAGTTTCTACTTGTCCTGTGAGGTGAGCCAAATGCATCAACTCATGGGTAAGGACTGAGTGTGAGCACTGGAAGAGAAGTTCAGAGAAAGCAAAGAGGCTGGAAAAGATGGTCTTGAGGGTCCATTTCAGTTTGTACAATTCCCGACAGGAGAAAACAGAACATCACTCCTCACTACAGAGCCTTCCTGGCATATAACAGACATAAATCTGCTTCACAGAAATTTTAACATATGAAATAAGGCAAATTCTGGCTGAAGAATCCTGAAAATTCCACATTATTCCACAACAGGAGTCAATGGGTCTAACTAATAACACAGAATAGAAATGTAAATATTAACTGGTTCAAGTAGACCCTTAATTAAAATTTAAAGGCAATTAGAGTTTACCAGGACTTCTCCAAGATTTCCAGAGGCAGTCACAAAGAGAGCAGAAGAGGTCAACTGTCAAACAGAACTTGTCTCAAAGACCATTTAGTTGGGCTTAATTATTGTCAATATCAGTCTGAATAAAAAAGACATTATCCACAGGTTATCAAAGGTTAGTGGATTTATTTCCAACTCTGCTCCACCCAAACTACTGAAAGACCTTACTTAGACAGAATCATTCATTGGAGTATTAGCACTAAAAAACACAGGTCAGGAGAGGTAGTTTAAGGGTGGGTGACAAGAAGTTCTGGGGTCTTGTTTAAGCTAAATAACAAATTCAAACATGTTTCTACAAATACGTATACCAAAGTTATCCTAAGCATCATTGAATTTGGAAAACATGTATGGTATGTAGCTGTGAAAAATAGAAATGCTGTGTGAGGGAGCATGGCAGATCAGAATATATACCTTAAAGTATGTCACTTTGGCATATACATTACTTTGAGCTATAGGCAATAGAGATTTAACAGATGCAGAAAGAAGTCTTTCCTGAGCTTCCCCCTACCTAAATAAAAGCAGGAACTTTTGAGAAATGCATGGACTGCCATAATGAGGACTCTGGGGGAGTTTTATGGCCAAGAAGATGATGTAAATAAATGTAGCACTGAGCTGAGTGTGCACAACAAACCTTACTAAAATAACCCCTCTTCTATTACTTTTCCCATATATTTACCTTCCTACAATTTGCTGCTTCTAGAAGCCTGAACTCCTTTTCCTTTGTCTAGCCACTTCTCCATAATTATTTTGCATTTTTAATTAACTTTATTTTTTTAATTGTTTTTATTTTAATTCCAGTATAGTTGACATACAGTGTTATACTAGTTTCTCATGTACAACACAGTGATTCAAAAATTCTATACATTGCTGAGTGTTCATTTTTAAGTGTACTCTTTAATTCCCATCACCTATTTCACCCATTCTCCCACCCATCACTTCATAATTTTCTACCCTTTGTTAATATGGTATATAACCTTTCAAATCTTACCACCTCTCTTTGGTTTTTCTTGTCTTTTCTGTGACATGAAAACCCTTGTGCACATTAAAAAAAAGTTTATGTGTGTATATATATATATATACACACACACACATATATATAAAATATACACACACATACACACACACCCTTCCTCCTGTTAATCTGTCTTTTGTCAGTTTAATTAGCAGGCACCAGTCATAGAATCAAAGAGGGCAGAAGAAAAACATTTCCTCTACTACATAAGCAGGAAACTAAATCTCTAGTGAACCCATTTTCAGTACTGTTTGAAATCAGTCTCTGCTATGAACTGTTTCCTGCTAAATAACGTAGGCCCTTTGTGGGAACACGCCTTTCATATAACCTGATGCCATGATATAGCAGGAATCCTTGGCTCTGGGTCTAGCAGGGCTGGGCTGAAATCCAGGTACACCTATTTATCTTGGGGGTGAAGTTACTTACCTATTCGGTTCTTTGGTTTTCTCATCTCTGCAATACAGATAGTGTACATACCCAACCTCCTCTTCACTTCACAGTATTTGTGTAGATTAAATGTAATATGCAAAAGACTGGACACATAATTACATCTTTTATAGTTGTAAACAAATTTTTTTTTTTTTTTTTTTTTTAAGGTTCCACAAGAGCCCTTTCCAAATTCAGGAACCACAATTGATTTAAGGCAGGCTGACTAGAATCCAAACTTTGAGAAACACTGCCTAGTCCATTTTCAAGTTTAAAGGGAAGTAGTAACAGGCAGGGATTTAAAAAAATTCTTAATCCTAACCTTTAGAACCTTATACCTGCCCACCTCAGGGAATAAAGAACTTCAGCCTAAAGGCCCCATCCAAGGCACTGCACTGTTAGGGAGAAAAACCCTGCAGAACTTTCAGAAATCTGATTTTACCAGCGAAGTGGGATGTAGAGAGTATCTGCTGCCTTAAATCTGGCCTTCTATTATTTGGTACATGAGCTTCTGAGACACCCACCTTTCAAAAAGCTGCAGTTAATTCCCTATTCTCATAGTTGAGTCTATGAGAGGGTGGCAAACAATTGCCCCAGAGCCAAATCTCTCCTAATTTTGTTTTTTATAAATAAAATTTTGTTGGAACACAGCAACACCCAGCCTTGTGAATTACCCATGCTTGCTTTTATACTTCAACAACGGAGCTGAGTACTTATAATGGAGATTTTACAGCCCACAAAGCCTAAAATATTTACTGTGTAGCCCTTAAACAGAAAATTTGTAGACCCCTGGCATAGACCAAGATCCTGAGTTTCTGTTCCAGTTCCTGAGTCACACTGTGTTCCCACTAAGCCATAAAGCTGACTGTTCCTCCTGGGTGAACTCCTCATAGTCTGCCTAGCGCTTCCCAGTTCCCCCTCCCCAGAATCTGTCCCTAAACCTAGAGCCTCTATTTGGAAATTCTATTTCAATCCTAATAAGTTCTGGACCTCTGGACCCTATGGAAATGAAACATTATAGTGATAAAGCTGTATCCAAAGACACCTACTCCAGTTCCTTAAGGCATAAAATTTCACACCTCAAATACTGTTACCAGTCCAATTTAGAACCAAGTTCATGGGCCAATGCCCACCCCTCCCAACCCTGTACTGATTCCAAAAGGCTGAAAACCTAAACGTTCACCAACAGGTGATTGAGCAAACCAAGTGGTATATTACTATAATGGCATACTCTGCATCTAAAAAAAGAATGAGACGGTTCAACATATATATGTTGATATGCAATAGCACTCCCGATAAATTTTAAAAGTCAAGAAGTAAAACACCATATGATACACCAATTTTTATGAAGAAAGGAATGGAAAAAAGTATGTACATACTTATAAATACACAGATTACTTCTGGCAACCACCCTCCCCAAAACTGGTAATGATGGTTACCTCTGGGAGGGAGAACTCAACAAGTGGGGAATAGAGATGATGAGCATTTACTTTTCACCACATATTCTTCTGTGCATTTTTAAATTATGTACTATGTACATGGGTTATATATTTTTAAAACATTTTTTATAAAAGAGAAAAGTCAGAGGGTACCAAAAAAAATTTGAAAGCACAAATTTTCCTCTCAGCCAGTCTCCACTATATTTTGTCTTCTATTTACAAACTCATGTTCATCTGTTAGAAAAAAGTTTGACAATTTTTTTTTTAAGATTTTTTTTTTATTTATTTATTTGACAGACAGAGATCACAGGTAGGCAGAGAGGCAAGCAGAGAGAGAGGAGGAAGCAGGCTCCCTGCTGAGCAGAGAGCCCGATGCGGGGCTCCATCCCAGGACTCTGGGATCATGACCTGAGCCGAAGGCAGAGGCTTTAACCCACTGAGCCACCCAGGCGCCCCGACAATTTTTTTTTTGAACGACACAAGCAGGAAGGTTTATTTAAGCAAAAAGTACACTCTCAAGATATTAGAGTGGCAAGAGACAGGGAGACAGAGACAGAGAAACAGTGAGTCACACCTGATAAATTTAAAAGTGAAAATAAAAGGGTAGGTAGTGTTGTGAAGGGGAAAAAAAGGTATTATCTTTCTTCTGCTAATCTTTATTACTTACATTTTCATCCACTTCTTTATTAGATGGGAAAACCCATTAGATTAAAAACCAGATGATAACTATGAAACTGTTGAAGAACAAGACTCTTAACAGGCTGGATTTCAAGAATGGAATGAGAAAAATTCATTCCCCCTCCAGGTAATGTTGACCTTGGGATCAAATACCCCTCTCTTCCATCTCCTGAGAGATCCCCTATGTCCACCACGTTCACTAAGTAGTCAAGTATATATAACTACCGAATACAGCTCTGCAGTGAAGTCTAGACTTGTTCTACCTGTACGTGTTTCTTTCTGTATCAGCAATTTTAACACAAATTATAAAATCTGACAAATCTTTCTTTATTTGTAAGGACTAAGTTCGGGGCGCCTGGGTGGCTCAGTGGGTTAAGCCTCTGAATTCGGCTCAGGTCTTGATCTCGGGGTACTGGGATCAAGCCCCACATAGGGCTCTCTGCTCGGTGGGGAGCCTGCTCTCTCTGCCTGCCTCTCTCCCTACTTGCGCTCTCTATCAAATAAATAAAATCCTTAAAAAAAAAAAAAAAAGGACTAAGTTCTGTTTTAGCAGTTACAAATTTATTTAGGGCAATTAAGCACTGAATACGAAAGTCTCAAGTTAATGTCTAACCACTCAATCTACTTTCCTATAAACTTCTACAAATTAACAGCTGTACCTTGAAGTAGGGCCCACTTAGTTGTCTTCCTCTTAAAATCTGGTTCCTCTGTACCTTTACCATGTAAACAAAGCCAAAGTCAAAACCTACCAAGAGGGGCACCTGGGTGGCTCACTGGGTTGAGCCGCTGCCTTCGGCTCAGGTCATGATCTCGGGGTCCTGGGATCGAGTCCCACATCGGGCTCTCTGCTCAGCGGGGAGCCTGCTTCCCTCTCTCTCTCTGCCTGCCTCTCCGGCTACTTGTGATTTCTCTCTGTCAAATAAATAAATAAAATCTTTTAAAAACAAAACAAAACAAAAAAACCTACCAAGAGACAGAAGGGAGACCTAACAGACAAAGATTAAGATATTTCATCTATCTTTTCATTCAGAGTTAATGACTGACTCCCATTCAGAGGTCATTCTTCTGCGTTTAACATAGCACATTCAATGCTGTTCGTCTCACAGTACTAGGCCACTAAGCTAGACAACCACCTGGAAGGAATAGCTAAAGAAATTCAGGCGCCAGATAAAAAGTAGAGCTCTACAGATGGTCTTTTAATATCCTTCAGATTCCATCACTGGAAAGTAAGAAAAAAAAATTAAAGAACCCTTAAAAAGTAAGAAAGTAAGAAAAAAAAAAAAAGAATCCGGGGACTTAACAATATTTTATATCAACAGTTAGCAAAGGTTTTCTGTAAAGGGTTAGGTAATAATTATTTTCAATTCTGTGGGCCATACAATCTTTGTATCACCTACTCAATTCTGCCATTTGGGGCACAAAATCAGCCATAAGTAAAGGGATGGGTATAGATGTGTTCCAATAAAACTTCATTCACAAAAGGAGGAAGGCAGAGTGAAAACCATAGTTTGCTAACCCCTATTCTAAATAATTATTTCCAACATTTCATATTCAGAAAAATGAACACAAATCAATAGGACACCAGTCTGGTCTGAAAATTCATCACCTGTGATTTCACTACGTCTAGACTTACCATGTGTATCACTGTAAAATAGTAAATACTTGTTTGATATACATGAATGCCAGCCTTCAGAAATAAAAATATGCCAGTGGCTAAATGCAAAATCAAAACATAACCTATAGCCTGTTGTAAGGCATGTAAAAGAAAAAAATCTGTATTTTTAAAAGGAATGCCCATAAGATGTCCTGGGGTGACATTTGGGCAATATTATTTTGGAGAAAAGGCAACATGTGAAGAGCAAAAAATACACTCCTGTTGCAGACTCAGAACCCTAGACAACTAGCTTTTTCAAAATAACTTTGATAAAATAGTCAAAAAAATAACACAGAATTGGGGCACCTGAGTGTTGCAGCTGCTTGGGCATCTCACTCTTGGTTTCCGCCCAGGTGACTCTTGGTTTTGACTCAGATCATGATCTCAGGGTAGTGAGACCAGAACCCAGTGTCAAGCTCCATGCTCAGTGCAGAGTCTGCATGAGTTCCTCTCTCCCTCTGCCTCTCCCCACTCTGTGCTCTCACACTCAATCTATCTCAAATAAATAAATCTTTAAAAAAAAATTTTTTAAATAACAGAATTTTAAAAAGTCATGAGCTGGAGCACCTGGGTAGCTCAGTGGGTTAAGCCTCTGCCTTCAGCTCAGGTCATGATCTCAGGATCTTGGAATTGAGCCCTACAGGGAGCCTGCTTTCCCTGACTCTCTTTCTCTCTGCCTGCCTCTCTGCCTACTTGGGATCTCTGTCTGTCAAATAAATAAATAAATAAAATCTTTTATTAAAAAAAAAAAAAAAAAAGGTCATGAGCTAATCCAGTAGCAAGACATAAAAGTCCGTTTATTAAAAAAAAAAAAAAAAGGTAAAAAATAAATAAATAAAAGTCTGTTTATGTATACTGATACATATCTAAAAGGACTTAGATTATTCTTCTCTACTCAAAAGTATACGATTTACAATTTTATTTAGCTAAAGGTTATGGGGGTGGGCAGCAGGAGCAAGAAGAAAAGAGACTAAGCCTATGATAAATATCACATAAACATGAAAATCCCCCAGAAAGCCACATGCAGCCACAGCTGCAATGACCATGAGGGGAGCCTATACAACCCCCCACCCCAACACCTCTGCCTCCTCCCTTTTTCCTTGTTTTTCCACTAAAAGGGATATGAGGATTAGGTATCTTTCACCAATAGAAATCAATTAACTCTAATCCAGAAGTTCATGAACAGGCTTTGGAGGTGGCAGGATAGGGTAGAGGTTCAAGATACATGTTAAAGTTTCAGCAAAATACCGCTGTATGTTTATGTATGTGTGCACATACACAGTCCCACACATACATCTGCACATTTTTCTAGGGAAAGAATCCACTCCTTTTTTATCAGATTCTCAAGGCGGGGTCAATGAGCCTAAACAGTTAAAAACTACCATCAAATTTTATTATCTAGGTGTGTTATCTATGCATGTGGAAGGAAAGGGGTCTTAATATACAGAGAACAGACTTCATGGGTATTGATGAAAAACCTCATTCACATCTACTCTGGAATAAAAATTTATAAATGGTTAAAACATAATTATACCAATCTGCCTTGAGGCCTGTTTAGTTTGAGCTGTGTTCCTTCAAAAGAGATTATGCTGAATTTCTAACCCTCAGTACCTCAGAATGTGACCTAATTTGGAAATGGGACAGTTGGTGATGTAATTATTTAAGGTAAATGATATCACACTGGAGGAGAGTAGATTGCAAATCCAATTATCACTGGTGTTCTTATAAGAAGAGGGCCCTGTGAAGACACAAGAGGGAGAACTCCAGGTGAAAACAAAACCAGAGACTGGGGGCGCCCGGGTGGCTCAGTGGGTTAAGCCGCTGCCTTCGGCTCAGGTCATGATCTCAGGGTCCTGGGATCGAGTCCTGCATCGGGCTCTCTGCTCAGCAGAGAGCCTGCTTCCCTCTCTCTCTCTCTCTCTCTCTCTCTGCCTGCCTCTGTCTGTATCTACTTGTGATCTCTCTGTCAAATAAATAAAATCTTTAAAAAAAAAAAACAGCAATAATCATTTTCATCTCTCTCACAATTATCTGTTAAGTTAGGAATTTGGAAAGGGTTAAACTAAACAGTTCTAGCTGAAAAGTTTTAGCTTCTGATCTTAAATCCTTCGTATCTCTCCACATAAAGAAGTCTGGGCTTCTTTGCAGCATGGCAATCTCAGGCTAGATTGCTTATAAAGCTGATTAAGGTCTTCAAGACCAGAATTCTAGTAAGTTAGGTAGAAGCTCTCTCAGCTTTTCTAACTTCGCCTTGGTATCACAGTTTAACTTCTCTTGCACTCTGTTGCTTACAAATGATTCACAAGACCCCCCAAATTCAACGGGAGGGGACATAAACCCCAACTCAGGAAAACAGGAGTCAAGATCACGCTTAAAGAATATGTGAGATGGGAGATATTGTTAAAACCATCTTTAGGAAATACCATCTGCCACCAAAAGCATGGAGAGATAACTGCTAATACTTTTGAGACTATCAACTATTTAATCCATGTTGGACCTATTTCTTGGGCGAGGGAACAATAAAGAATTGTTCCTTGTTACATATTTTTAGTCACCCAAACTGCTTTTAAAAATATGGCCCTGGGAAGCCTGGGTGGCTCAGTGGATTAAAGCCTCTGCCTTTGGCTCAGGTCATGATCCCAGGGTCCTGGGATCCAGCCCCACATCTGGCGCTCTGCTCAGCAGGGGGCCTGCTTCCTCCTCTCTCTGCCTGCTTGTGATCTCTGTCAAATAAATAAATAAAATATTTAAAAATAAATAAATAAAAATAAAAATATGGCCCCATGGGCCTCATACTTCAAATTATTTTGCCTACCAAAAATATTACTAAATTAAAATTTCAATTTCGCTTATTCACTTAATTGTGAACCACACTAGCCAATAAGTTACCACTTGGAGTTGACACACTTCTAGCCAAAAGCAAGCCAACTCATTTTAGTTCAATTATGAAGAGGCTTCACCTTGTACATGGTATATATACTTCAAGATTTTTGATCGTCTTCCATTGGGGGGCATATTGGGAACAACTGATCGTGTGTCTTTTCTACTATATTTTAATAACTGCAATCATTATTTAATGTTTTAAGACTCAACATAAAAGAAAACCATCTCTGAAAGTAAGCTGTAAGCAACAAATAAAGGGCCAAAATGCAAATTCAAAATGCACAAACTATTTTCTGTACTCAAGCTGATAAGGATAGTGGGTTCCTTTTTCCTTTTTCAAAAATTAAGGCTTATAAGGCATTTTTCCACAAACAAAAGAATAGCTGTAGCATCTTGGTTAACATTTCTTTTTTCAATAAAAGATGCTAGTGTCTAAGCCTGTTGTAAGCACCCATTGAAGCAGATATAATGGGCACTCTGTTTGCCTACACAGACACTGGCATAAGAATACTTAACTCTCTGAATCCTATCTTCCTCAATGTCTAAGATACTTTTTTTTTAAAATATTTTATTTATTCATTTGACAAAGAGAGAGAGATCACAAGTAGGCAGAGAGGTAGGCAGAGAGAGAGGAGGAAGCAGGCTCCCTGCTGAGCAGAGAGCCTGATGCGGGACTCAATCCCAGGACCCCAAGATCATGACCTGACCTGAAGGCAGAGGCTTAACCCACTGAGCCACCCAGGCGCCCCTGTCTAAGGTACTTCTTGCTGGTTAGGAATCCCAATAGGTTCATTAGTTCTCTCAGGGGCACTACATGACTATTTTATACACTGTGGTTGCTCCATAAGCATGGTACTCTGGCCAGCATTAAATGTCTCTTAGGTTTCATTACCCTGGAAAATAGTAGACATTAACAAAAATCAGACTCCAAATTCCTTTGAGTGATATAAAAAACACAAAGGCATCTTTAAAAAGTCAAGTTTTCTTCCAACAGAAAGTAAATACCAATTCTACAGCATTAAAATTATCTGCTGACAAGAAAACTTCAATTTTTCATCAATATCCATTCTCCTTTGTTTCTCTTTTTGTTCTCAAGGCCTGTACCAGTGGGGTAACTTCTCTACTGTAAAGTCTACAGAAGAAGGGTTGAGCTCCTATTAACTTGGTTTGGTAATACATGGTTCCATTGCTTGTAAAAGCATGTGTCCAATTCCATTCTGTTATTCTATATTCTCTCCTCACCTTAATAAAATTATTTTCAGGGACGCCCGGGTGGCTCAGTTGGTTAAGCAGCTGCCTTCAGCTCAGGTCATGATCCCAGCGTCATGGGATCGAGTCCCACATTGGGCTCCTTGCTCCGCAGGGAGCCTGCTTCTCCCTCTGACTCTGCCTGCCACTCTGTCTGCCTGTGCTCGCTCGCACTCGCTCTCTCTCTGACAAATAAATAAATAAAATCTTTAAATATATATATATATATATATATATAAAATAAAATTATTTTCATATTAAGACAAGAAATTTTTTAAAATATTTTATTTATTAGATAGAGAAAGAGAGAGATCACAAGTAGGCAGAGAGGCAGGCAGAGAGAGAAAGGAGGAAGCAGGCTCCCCGCTGAGCTGAGAGCCCAATGCAGGGCTCAATCCCAGGACCCTGAGACCATGACCCAAGCCAAAGGCAGAGGCTCAACCCACTGAGCCACCCAGGTGCCCCAAGACATGAAATTTTCATACTAATACTTTTAGACTCAGATATTGAGATACAAGATTCCAATATACATCGCTATACTAATACTTTAAGTGTATTACCAAAAATCAGGGTTCTTGAACACAACTAAAGAAAGGGAAATACCCCATTTGGCTTAGGAATTCATGGAAGTTGTACATCTGACTCTGTAATATAGCTAAGGGTTAATGTAAAAATATTTCAAGTTAACCAAAACTGATGTTAACAGGAAAATGTATCATGTTTACCATGAACATTACATGTAGATGACTACCTACAGGTTTACCCAAAAACTGACTCAGGCAGATTACTAATTATGTATCTTATGTGGTGTAATTTAAAACTACCAAAGTCTACTCACGAAGATTAAGATCATTCAGAACAAGCTGGTAGAATTCAGGTATTTCACTGCTTATAGAAGCAGTTTAGATTCAGTTTAGAAGCAGTTCAGACTCAGTTCTCATTATTACAGCAAATGCCAACCCATAACAGCAGAAAAGTGCTTTGAAGTTCCTGCTTTATGTTGTACACTGCGCTTCCTGTTTCTTTTGCGTCACCTTCTTACATACCTTTTGAATCTGTTCTCAAGGCTGAACCTAAAAAACTGGTACGTCCTCCAAGACAGCATTTTCCAAATCATGGTAAATGGGGCTAGGAAACTGTACACTTTACCCACAACCAGTGAACAACAAAGTATATTAGCATATCAAGACTAAGAAGGTCCTGAGGTGAAGAAGCCCACTGAACTCTAGTTCAACTTAGGCTTTCACAAATTTCCCAACACAGCTAGAGAAACAATGCCCCGGAGAAGCTCACAGATTACCTTCTAAGGTTAATGATTATCCAAAAATGGACCAAACCTCCCATGGACTACAAATGATTTAGAAAGCATGGTCTTCCTTTGATGCATAAGCCTACTTATGAATAAGCTATTAAGCCATTAATTAAGAGCTGCAAAAATGAACATGTTATTAGAATGTACCAAAGACTGCAATCTGTATACAGTTAATACCTCTGGCTGCTGCAACTCCCAATGCTACAAAGCTCCTACCACACATGCGCACTCAAAAGCTGGAATTCTGAAATTTTCAAGACAAGCACTCACTGTCAGTGAGGTTGTGTTGTCTTAAGCTGACCATGGTTTTCAACAATCATTATTTTTACTTAATTAAAAATTAGCATTAGTTGAGCTTCATACATATCATTTTAGTTGTTTTATTAAACCTACAGAATGCATTATACAAATGCATCACTTGGATTTGAGACCTACAGTTTTCTAGCAAGTCTAGACTTAAAGACAAGTATGTTTTTTCATGATTCAATTAGGAATGAACAATACCTCTAACTGCTGAAAAAAATCCCCCACCCCCCCCAAATGCTTGTACCTTTACATTTATAATTATTTTTCCACCAGAAAGCAGGAATTTATTGAGCTAAAGAATGGCCCAGCTAAAGGCTGGGATTAAAACAGCTTTGAGAGTCACTGTTTAAAGTGTCCTTGCCCTCGATATAGGGTCACCAAAATGGGGGCAGGTCTTCTCCCTGCCCAGTAGGTCCATACCAACCAAATGACATAAGGACTTGGAATCAGGCCCTTCTAAGAAGTAATAATAACTTCTCTGAACTTGAATGTGAACGATCCCTCTAGTCTCTAGTTCTGGGAACCATCTAGAAATGCCTTAAAAAGGGCTAAATTCCATATCAAACCCTGTTCTCAGAAATCCTTTCCTGGTTTACCTTTAAAACTTTCCCAGGTTCATAGATAAAGCTTGCAATTAAATACTGTCAAGCAGGGATCAGTCCAGAAAGGTATAGAAAGCATAAGGGGAGTGCTTAATGACTTCATGGATTCTTAGTATCTGTTTCCAGCTGTGAAACTGTATTTAAGCTCCTAAGAACCTTACCTGAATAAGCATTGTAACTACCGGTTATTGTGCTAAAAATGCAAAGTAAAAACAGTAAGAGAATAAAAATCCAGGTAATTCTTAGTCAATTTATCAACTGAGAAACAAAGCCACAAAAACACTAGGGTAAAGATACTTCCTTCTCCAGAAACAGATCAGAAAGAAGACAGCCCAAAATCAGTAAGCACAACAGACCTATCAAACATCAGTAATGAGTAATCCAGTCAAGAAATGGGCAGAAGACATGAATAAACATTTCTCCAAAGACGTACAAAGGCCAAGAGACACATGGAAAAATGCCCAACATCACTCAGCATCAGGAAAATATAAACATAAAACTCTAATAAGACACCACCTTACCTGAGTCAGAACTGCTAAAATTAACAAGTCAGGAAAAAACAATTGGTGAGGATGCAGAGAAAGGGGAACCCTCTACACTGCTGGTGGGAATGCCTAGGCTGGTACAGCCACTCTGGAAAACAGTATGGAGGCTCCTCAAGAACCTTAAAGAGAAATCTCAGGAAGTTAAAAACAGAGCTATACTATGACCCAGCAATTGCACTACTAGGTATTTACCCCAAAGGATACAAACACTATGATCTGAAGGGGTGCCTGCACCCCAATGTTTATAGCAGCAATATCCACAATAGATACACTACAAAAAGAGCCCAAATGTCCATCGACAAATGAATGGATAAAGATGTGATATATAGGGGCACCTGGGTGGCTCAGTCAGTTAAGCCCTGCCTTGGGCTCAAGGGTCCTGATCAAGCCTGATCTCAGGGTCCTGGGATCGAGCCCCGCATCGGGTTCTCTGCTCAGCAGGGAGCCTGTTTCCCCCTCTCTCTCTCTGCCTGCCTCTCTGCCTATTTGTGATCACTCTCTCTGCCAAATAAAATCTTTATTTAAAAAAAAAAGATGTGGGCGCCTGGGTGGCTCAGTGGGTTAAGCCGCTGCCTTCGGCTCAGGTCATGATCTCAGGGTCCTGAGATCGAGTCCCGCACTGGGCTCTCTGCTCAGCAGGGAGCCTGTTTCCTCCTCTCTCTCTCTCTGCCTGCCTCTCTGCCTACTTGTGATCTCTCTCTGTCAAATAAATAAATAAAATCTTTAAAAAAAAAAAAAAGATGTGATATATATACATATATACACAACATATATTACTCATCATTACATCAAAAAGGATGAGATATCACCATTTACATTGACATGGAAGGAACTGGAGGGTATCAGGCTGAGCGTAATAAGTCAATTAGAGAAAGAAAATTATTATACGGTTTCACCCATATGTGGAATTTAAGAAACAAAACAGAGGATCATGGAGAAAGGGAGGGAAAAATAAAATAAGATGAAACCAAAGAAGTAGACAAACCACAAGAGACTCTTAACTATAGGAAACAAACTGAGGAAGGGGAGGTGGGTGGAGGGATGGGGTAACTGGGTGATGGGCAATAAGAAGGGCATGTGAGGTAATGAACACTGGGTATTATATACAACTGATGAATCACTGAACTCTACATCTGAAACTAATGATACACTATATGTCAACTAACTGAATTTAAATAAGTTAAAAACTTTTTTTAAAAATCAGTAATGAATAACTATACTGTTGGGACTGCCAGTAACCACCTGACCTTGGGCCAGTCAATTAAATACTCTCATCGTTCACAGAATTTATTGAAAAGGAGCCCAAATCACTGATGGTGAAATCCTCCTTCTCCTAGCTCTCAAAGTCTATATGTCAATACTGTGTATTAGAATAAGCTATTTCCTAGTAGAACATTACTCAGAGAATTATTAACTCTAACAGGTCATGAAGGTTATCACATTAAAGCAATACACCTAAAATTCACTGATCTTCAAAGAGTCAAATGTCTCAATAGCAGCTAATTCAACTGTTCCTATCTCCTGCAGATTCTGCTTATGCTAAAAACTACTACTATGATTACATTTTAGGTGTAACCCACAACCTTTTAAAACCACATATTTCTAAGAAACTTATTTAGGACCATCCTTCGAACTAGATGGATGATAAACACAATTTCAGGGCTCTAAAGAGAATCAATCCTTTCAGTCCAAACACATTTCTAAGCCCTGTTATCACATACAGGAATGATTTTAACACAAATGTACAACTCTAAATACTTTAACAGACCCTTTTCTCCACAGGTCTCAACTATATAAGGGCAGCTAAGGCCAAAGTAGCTTTTTCCTTTACCTTTGGAAAAAAAATGGTATGTATACATTTTATTCATTCTTAGTTATATTTACTTCCTCTTAATTCAGGATGGATAGCAGTCATTATATGAAAGATCAGACACTCCAAAATCTTTGATAAAATCATTCAATATATTTATTAAGCTAGCAATAGCTTATTTTTTCCTAAGAATCCAATTAAGAATTGTTCTATTGTTTGGGGGTGCCTGGCTGGCTCAGTTAATAGAGCATGCTACTCTTGATCTCAGGATCATAAGTATGAGTCCCTGGGTGGCGCAGTCGGTTAAGCATCTGCCTTAAGCTCAGGTCATGATCCCAGGGTACTGAGATCGAGTCCTGCATGGGGGCGGGGCTTGCTCAGCAGGGAGCCTGCTTCTCCATCTGCCTCTCCCCTGCTTATGTGAGCTCTCTGACAAATAATTAAATAAAACCTTTTTATTTATAAATAAATAAAATGTTTAAGGGGCGCCTGGGTGACTCAGTCAGTTGTGCAGCCAACTCTTGATTTTGACTCAGGTCATGATCTCAGTGTCCTGGATAGAGCCCCATGTCAGGCTCTGCGCTTGGCAGGAAGTCAGCTTGAGGATTCTGTCTCTTCCTCTTCCTGTCACCCTCCCTCTGCTCATACTCTCTCATTCTCTCTCTCTAAAATAGATGGTTAAAAAATAAATAAATAAAAATAAAATAAATCTTTAAAAAGAATTGGTTTTTTTTAAAATAAGGTATATGCATAATGAGTTTTATAATTTTTAATTACTCAATAATGAAACACTTGTTTATAAAAGGTGAGCAGTACACAACAAAATAAATTTGAGTTTAATTTTAGCAGTATGTTTTCTGCCCATACACTAAAGAATGGTTTATTTAACTAGAACCCATAGACCCACAATGGGTTCTGAGAGTCTCTTTATCTTTAATATTTTATTTATTTATTTGAGAGAGAGAGAGAGAGAGAGAGCGCGCGCGCACAAGCGGGGGAGGGGCAGAGGGAAAAGGAGAAGTAGACTCTCCACTGAGCAGGGAGCCCAATGCAGTCTCCATTCCAGGACCCTGGGATCATGACTTAAGTCGAAGGCATATGCGTAACAGACTGAGCCACGCAGGCACCCTGGGTTCTTTCAACCTTATTAACCCCCTTAAATTATATGAAAAACAAAGTGTGCAAGTACAGTAATTCCCCCCTAACCTACAGTGGATACATTCCTAGACCCCCAATGGATGCCTGAGACTGCAAATAGTACCAAACCCTATACATACTGATTTTTCCTATATGTACATACCTATGGTAAATTTAATTTATAAATTTGGCATGGTAAGAGATTAATAATAATAATAATAAAATAGAACAATTATAACAATATACTGTAACAAAAGTTATGTGAATGTGGTCTTTCTCCCTCCCAAAGTATCTTAATTATATTGTACTCACCCTTCTTCTGATAATGATGTGAGATGATAAAATGCCTACGAGATGAGATGAAGGAGGGTAAATGATGTAGGAATTGTGACTTACTATTAGTCTACTACAACTTTCTAACATGTCAGAAGAAGGATCACCTACTTCCAGACCCAGGCTGACCATGGGTAACTAAAAACACATAAAGCAAAACTACAAACAAGGAGGGATTCCTGTTTATTTTTCTAAGGAGACAGCACAAAGCTTTGGGGAGATGCTCAAAAGAGATCATGACCCTTGACTAAAAATCTCTGCATTATGGAACATATATTAAGATTTTACTCTCGGGCGCCTGGGTGGCTCAGTGGGTTAAGCCGCTGCCTTCAGCTCAGGTCATGATCTCAGGGTCCTGGGATCGAGTCCCGCATCGGGCTCTCTGCTCAGCAGGGAGCCTGCTTCCCTCTCTCTCTCTCTGCCTGCCTCTCTGTCTACTTGTGATTTCTCTCTGTCAAATAAATAAATAAAATCTTTAAAAAAAAAAAAAAAAAGATTTTACTCTCAATTAATAATTCAAAGTATTTAATACTCCAAAATAATAATATATAATTTTAAGAATTCCTTAAATTCAACAAGGATTTCTCATGTGAGAAAACTTAAGTCAAGCCAACGTTTCTGGAAAGATTTCCATAAAAGACAAGATTGATGTAAACTAGGTATTTCTTTTTTTTTTTTTAAAGATTTTATTTATTTATTTGACAGAGAGAGAGGAGGAAGCAGGCTCCCCGCTGAGCAGAGAGCCCAATGCAGGGCTCGATCCCAGGACTCTGAGATCATGACCCGAGCTGAAGGCAGCGGCTCAACCCACTGAGCCACCCAGGCACCCCTAATCTAGGTATTTCAAAGTAATCTTAAAATTGTCTAACAGTGGGGCGCCTGACTGGCTCAGTGGGTTGGGCCTCTGCCTTCGGCTCAGGTCATGATTCCACGGTCCTGGGATCGAGCCCCACATCGGGCTCTCTGCTCAGCGGGGAGCCTGCTTCCCTCTCTCTCTCTGCCTGCCTCTCTGTCTACTTGTGATCTCTCTCTGTTAAATAAATAAATAAAATCAAAATTTTTTTTAAAAAATTGTCTAACAGTTAACATTTAAACACAACACATACGCACCACCATTAAGATCTCAAAATGATTTATATTTGAAAGCTGGTGGCACACACACAAACATTCTAGACAAAATGGATCCATTAATACATGTGGTACTAAGATATTTAGAAGGCTTTTTAATGAAATGTGCCAAATAATTCACCAGAGACAGTGACAGTCATAAGAAGTGTGTCTTAACTTGTAACACAGAAACTGGCTTTTTTCAAATATTGATTTAAGATCAAAGTATGTCAATAATATGCTGTACGGGTCTAAAAGACAGAGATAACAGATTTAGATAAAACTTTCTATGAAGCTAAAGTTAGATTTTTCTTTTTCTCTCTTTTTTTTTAAGATTTTGATTTATTTATTTGACAGAGAGAGATTACAAGTAGGTAGACAGACAGGCGGGGGGGGGGGGGTGGTGGGCAGGCATCCTGCTGAGCAGAGAGCCTGATGATGCAGGGCTCACTGGATTCCAGGACCGTGAGACCATGACCTGTGTGGAAGGCAGAGGCTTAACCGTGAGCCACCCAGGTGCCCCAGATTTTTCTTTTTTTAAAGATTACTTATTTATTTGACAGAGAGAGAAAAACAGACAGTGACAGAGAGGGAACACAAGCAGGGGGAGTGGGAAAGGGAGAAGCAGGCTTCCCATGAGCAGGGAGCCTGATGCAGGGCTCAATCCCAGGACCCCAGAATCATGACCTGAGCCAAAGGCAGCCGCTTAACAACTGAGCCACCCAGGTGCCCCTCAAGTTAGATTTTTTCTAACTATATGTTTTCTCCATATGATCACCCTCATTGCACCCTTTAATATTCTTTTTCCCCATCTAAATCCTTTCATTCAGAAATAATGTCATCTCTCATTTAAAATACTTTGGTATATAATCTCATGTTGCTATATTGTTTTGGTATATAATCTCATGTTGCTATATTGTTTTATATATGTATATTAAGTATATCCAATTACATTAACCCCATCCAACAGTAGATTATTATATCTAATTTCTCTTGCCTAGCACAGTATAACACATGTCTCAAAAATATTTATTTTTTATTTTTTTTTAAGATTTTATTTATTTATTTGACAGACAAGAGATCACAAGTAGGCAGAGAGGCAGACAGAGAGAGAGAAGAAGGGAAGCAAGCTCCCCGCCGAGCAGAGAGTCCGATGCGGGGCTCGAACCCAGGACCCTGGGATCATGACCTGAGCCGAAGGCAGAGGCTTTAACCCACTGAGCCACCCAGGCGCCCCATCAAAAATATTTAAATGAACGATTTCTACTTCACTTAGCTTAGTGTCTATTGTCACATTCATCATTCTGTATGGTAGTACCTGGTAAAACTGTTTAGCGATTTGCTTCAAAATAAAAAAGGGGCAAGTGGGTGGAAGTAGAGATGAAACAAAATTAACCACAGGTTTGTAATTGCTAAAGTTAGTGATGTCATTTTATGTCAGCAACTTTCCATAATACAAAGTTCAAAGAAGATTCCTTCTCCTACTAGAACAGAGAGAATTTCTCAAAAGACAGGTCCAATAGTCTTCTTCTGTAGAAACCTGCCCCATAGAGAGCAGATAAATTTACTTCACTAAACACATTTCATTATTTAGGCAGGACTACCTTTCAAAGAAACTTTAACAGCTTCTGTATGGTATATTATTTAAATGGTCCTTTTATAAAACTCAAATAAAACATATATTCATTTGTTAACTATTTACTAAGTACCTACTTTCTCAAATATCCTGTCTTAGTAAATGCAGGCTATCAAAAATAAAACATCCTAATACATTGGATCTGATAGTACTCTCAAGCATCCACAGAAAAAAGGCAAGGAGAGAAGGCAAAGACATGAAGACAAAAAAATAGCAGAAAGCTAATAAATACAGTTTTTAAGAAGGATTTAAGGCATCTACATTTTTAAAGAGAGAGCATAGTTTGTTCAAGCTGGACAAGTCTCTAAGTTCCTCTCCCAACTCCATTTTAGAGATGAGAAAACTAAAGCTCAGAGAGGGGAAGTGACTCGCCTCAAGCTACACATCAAGTTACTAGCAAAACCAAAATTAAAACTCAGATCTGCTGATTCACAGTGCAATGTTAATTTTCCACATCAAAGTACTTTCTTCTACACTGTAATATTCACTAACTAAAGAGAATGAGTATTTTATTATTAATATATACTTCAGTTCTATATTATACCACACACACACACACACACACACACACACACAAAATGTAATAGACTAAGTAAAGAAAGGAGCTGGGAAGAAAATGCACACAACAAACTCCTAAGGCACTGTACATGCAGACTATATGCATATACCACACTTCTCAACTCTGAGACACACATTTGACTTTAAGACATAGTAGCCATTTGGGAGTGCCTCTCTACTTACTAGATGGGGTGTTGTCCAAATCATGAATCATTTAATAAAGAGAATTAGATCTTCAAATTAAAAAAAAAAAGACAAAGTACCCATTTCATAAGCATTTTCAAAAAGACACTGTAAATTACATCTTCATTTTAAAACATACTAAAATGTGAAAACATACCCCTCTAAAGGTAATATAATGCACCCTTAAAAGACACATAATAATCACCATCATTTAAGAGCCAGTGTCATAAAGCAAATACACAGAGCAACAGTGCCATCTTCTAAGGTAACAAAGTTACTAAACACCTAAGGCTATGTGGCATTTTTTTAAATTGCAAATATTAATATAAACAACTCTTTCTTGCCTTTTATCTCATATGCATGAATTCTGGCTTAAGCAAGGTTTCAATCTCAGCTCTGTTCTACCTCTCCAACATTTGGAAAGTTACTAATTTCTCTGAGCCTCATTCTCTCATCTCTAAGAGGTTCTCCACCTTGGAGAACTGTATGAGAACTAAATGTAATAATTTATTTAAGGAACATAGTACAGTACCTAGATGAAACATTAAGCTTCCTCCCACAATCCCTATGGGCCAAATTAAACTAAAAATTAGATCCTATTCTTGACTTACAAGATGGCCATCTCCATTTTAGAGACTGAAATTAAACTGTACTGATCCTGAGGCAAATCCTACTAGTTAGCTCTTGAATAATTATTTGATTAGAGAAGCTTATTTCATTGTCTTGAAATTTGTCTCTTTTCTTCTTCAAATTGGGAACTGAAAACAATGACAAATTTTAAGTTAAATTAGTTATATGTAAATTCAGCACTTTCATATTGTCTTACTGAACTGAAACTAAGCCCATTACAAACCCAGTAAGAGAGGAACTACAGAACAAATGTGTAGGAAGAAAGAAGGGTATAAAATCCAAAAGACACAGTTAAAATGACTCAATTAAATGAGAAGTATGCATTTGTTTAACCTTAAATTCATTTTAAACCCTAAAAAAACAACATTCATTAAATTCATTAAAAACCCTAAAAAAACAACGTTCAGAAAAATCAAGACCATATCTCCATGCTTCAAGGTGAGTTAGTAACCTCATCCCTCAGATTAAGCAAATGCCATCTTTCAGTATATACAGTTTCAGGATGTGTCTGGTCATTTCTAAGACAGGAATGTACCTACCCAAGTATCTAATAGGCAGCAATATATACACTGAAATAAGACCATCTTTTCCCCTTCCCCAAACATAATGCAGAGAAGCCCACCCACATATTCCCTATTAGCTCGTTTCAGTAGAATGATTTTCTCCCCAACTAACTATAAAAGTAATGCTTGTTTTATTGAACTTGAAAAATACAAAGTGCATGAGCATTTTTAAAACACCCACGATCTCAGCAGCCAAAGATTAAAATTTTAGAAAGGGACATACCAACTCTTTCCTATGAATTTGACCGCAACTGCCATCATATTTTAACTATGTATAGAGCACTTGCCACTAAACATGAGTAACTATCTGCCTCTACCTTATTATCTTAATTCTGGTTTTTGAGACTAAATTCACACAAGTTTTTTTCCTGACTTAACTCACAGTTTCTTCTCAATCTGTTCTTCCGAGTCTCTCAGCTACGTATTTTGTTGCTAACTACTTCCTCTTTCTTAAAACTATTTCTATTCTAAGTTTTCCAAAACAATATATTCCTCAGTATCTACAAGAGTCTCTCCAGCTCATCTTTTTCTCTTCCTTCACTGGCTCTCTTCTATTAATTCCTGACAACCTCCAAAAAAAAATGGCTCCAACCTGACCTTTGGATTTGCTTGTCCACTTTGAACCTCCAGCATTTAACACAGTGCCTGGCAGAAAGCTTAGGGTCAATTAGTATTTACTGACATTGTCAATCCTGACCTGCCACCTATTAGTTGTGTGACGTTGGGCAAATTAAATCTCTCTGAATCTCAGGTCCCTCATCTATAAAACAGCGATAATCAAAGAAAGATGAGGCTAGAATAGCTCAAAACTGTGTCTGGCACAAAGTGGAACCCAATAAATTTTGCTACTGTTATCAATATAATCTAGTACAGGACTCAAAAATGTTTCTGATTGTTTTATGGTTGAACACCAAATCTACCTCTCAATAACCCAACTTATTGTCAACATATTTTCTTATCACAAATATCAAAAAATATTTTTGTACTCTTTCCCTTACTGTCTCCAATCCATCATTAACTATTCTAATTCTTCTCTCCTAGCCACAAGACAGAACCATTGTTTTTCAACTAAACTACAACCACAGACTCAATTGATCTCCACACTCTTATATCTTCATTCAAATATTCCATCCTCCTTAAAACCATTTTTAATGTGTCATTCTTGTCCAAAGTTGCTGATAGCATGTCCAAACTACTGGAATGTCATCTTCATGTCTTCCAATAACACATACCCAAACTCCTAGTTCTAAAGATGTCTCAAAACTAACCTCTTCCTGGAAACCTTCCCTGATTAACTTCACACCACTTGGATTAGTTGTTCTCTGCTCTGAGTCACCGCAGCACTTGGGTACTGTTATACTAAGGGTAAAATGTGATCAGTGAATAGCAGTGCCAAGAAATTACTTCCATGAAATTATTTCTACCTCCTAGAAAAGAATGGTCCATTAACTACAATGCTTTGTGATCTGGGTAAGGAAATATCCTATACAACATATGCCCTCTTTGGTTTCTGTCTTCGGCACTTTATATTTGTCAAGAAGTGTTTAACTCTTCACAAGCCTTCTGTACTATCGTCAAGCAAAAATTACATCTCGACGCCTATCAGCACCTCCAATTTAAATCCACTGAAAATGTATAGTGGGCCACTTTTGTTTCTACTACTACTTCTCTGTTCTCAACCTCTGCCCACACCCCACAAATAAAAACTTTTTTTTTTTTTTACATCTTTTGCAACGGTCTCCACAAACAGTTCCTCCTTACGCCACACACTCCCAGTCCAGACCCTCTCCTCCTTCCTAAAAACTCCTAAAGATTTAAACAGAGAAGTAACAGCAGTGATAATACACACATTATGTCTTTGATTCCTCTAAGTGAAAAGAACCTTGAACCTATTTAGCTATAACGCTCTTCCCAAGACTAAAAAACTTCCCAACAATAGGATACATAATCAAATTCCACTGCATCAAAGTGGTTGATCTTACAGTAACAGAACTGTACTTCCACGTTAATTTTCACTGTGTTACTCGCAGAGATCTTGCATCATTTTTATGCTATGTCCAACAAAATAGGTGAGACATTCCCCTACAGCGCAGATTTTCTGGACGTACCTTCTGATGCTGCCTTTAAACCAACAGATTCTAATTTTTTTAAGACAAAGAATTAAGGGATTCCTCGTTGCCATCCATGAAAAACAAACAATATCTGCTTTTTGAGAGGGTGTGCGTGCTGCTGTGGCAAAACAATTAGATGAACTAACGGGGTGGAGAAGGGAGACACAGCCAGCCTCAGTAGAGAGAGTTAACTTTGAGGGCTTGGCCCTCGTGAGTAGTGTATGAACCTATGAACCTGGCTGACTGAGTCCTTCCTACCTGGAACACTCGGCTCTCCAGCCTCTCCCAAAAGGAACAGTTATTCTTGCTCACTTAGTCATAAAAGATCCACACCCTTCTGCAGCCGACGGTCAGCAACTTGCACACTTTCTCCTAACTGGTCTCCTAACGCCTTCTAGTCAGCCAGCTTCCAGCCACACCTCATCTAAAATCTTCTCTCAGTCACCTTCCGGGAGTAGGTCCCTCTCACTCCAAATCCACTCGTCCTCATTCGTCCAGGGATCTTAACCTTCAAAACCCTCCCCTCCCTTCACTCCCAGCTGATCGCCCCCTCCACTCCATCAGTGCCTACTTCCCAAAGGCCAGCCACATTCCCCGGCTCCGCACCTTCACCCCGGGCACCCTTTTCTGAGCATCACCCTTTCCCCATCACTTTCTTCTCCCTCAGAAAGACCAGAAATTCTTTCAATCACACGCCCCCTCCGACAGCCGCCCCGGGGCACACGAGCCCGCTCCTCCGTTAAGTACCCCGCCCCACCTTCACCACCTCTCCGCGGCCTCCCCACACCAGGCGGAGTCCCCAAGGCTCCGCGGCTGCAAACCAGGCCCCTCCCTGCGTCCCCGCTCGCCGGCCCGGCACTCCGGAGGGCGGCGGCCCGGGCCCAGCGGCGCACAGACCACCCGGGCAGAGGCAGGCGCCCCCGGGTCCGGGCGGCCCAGGGTGGGGGCGGGGGCGGGGCGGCGGGTGTCGCCTCCGCCTCTGGCGGCCTGCCGCCCCAGCTCCCGCTGCCGCGGCCGGGACCAGGCGAGAAGCGGCCCGCATCCCGGCCTCCCTTCGCCCGGCAGTCGCCGCCTCTCACCGAGACGCAGAGGCTCGGGCCTCGCTTTCCCCCTGGCCGTCCAGCGATGGCTCCGCCGCCGCCGTCGCGCTCTCCTCACTCGCTCCTCCACCACCCCCGACCGGCTGCTGAAGAGCGGACGGGTAGTGGCACGCCCATTGGCTGTGCCACTCGCGTCAGCCTTCCCGACCCGGACCTCGCGATGTGACTGGCTGGCGCGGCGCCTCTTTTCCACGTCCTGTCCTGATTGGCCTGTCTTGTCTCTCGCGCCCCCTTACCGGGAGGAAAGCTCACCCCCTCCTCCTCGCTTCGGCCTCCCACCCTCCCCAACCCCGTTTCCATCGCGGCTGGCTGGGGGCGGGAGCAGGCGCAGGGGTCGGGAGCGGGGAACGCGAACTGCCAATGGGAGCGCCGAGAGAGGGCTGGGAGGCGGGCTTTGCGGCCGGCCGGTCCACGGGGGCAAGTTCAACCAATGGGCGCGCGCCCCACATCCCGGGCTCAGGAGCGCCCGCTTGGCCATTGGGGTTCCGGCGGGTGGCGCCCAGGGCCACACCCGGCTGGCTCGTCGCGCGGGAGGGGTACCCATTGGAAAGGTGGGAGAATGCGGCGAGGCGGCGCGGGCGAGCGCGGGCAGCCATTGTGGCGTGCTCCTGCAGCGCCTACGTGGAGTCCGGCGCTGGGTCGGTGAGAGGGGATCCCGGGCTCTGTACTCCAGGACCGCGGCGGGATGCTTTTTAGGAAGGAAGCCGAGCGTGCGCCTCGTCCACCGCCGCGGACCAGTCGTGCCACAATAATTTCGAACAAAACTTACCGATGGTGACAAAAGTTAGAATAATGGTTACCTCGGGGATGCAAGAAGGGGCACGAGGGAACCTACTGGGAGCTGGAAACGCTCTGTCTCTTGATCTGGTTGGTAACCATCTGTAAAAATTTATCAAGCATACAGTCAAAATTAGTGCACTCAAGGCACTTTAATATATGATATTGAATAGTATCTCAATTTTTAAACTAAAAGGATTGTAAGAATAACTTTGTAATAACATTACTGTAACCTTAGGCTCTGTGAGACTCCCGTGGTACAAACACTCTCACTAGGATTTAGCTACCTGTCATTCAAAAACTGCAAAGCATAGGAAGAAAAAGAAAAGGATTGTGAGAATTGAACCCAGTGAAAGCTCTTGGCACACTGATTAGCGCACAGGGGTTGATACTCAAGGACCAGCTAAGATGATTCAGACCGATTTTTTTTTTTTTTTTTTTTTAGGATTTAGAGCTTGTTTCAGTGCTTGGCCCTCTTAGTGGCACTGCACCCAGTTGGAAACTACAGAAATCTAGTGAGCTGCCTACCTCGTGGCTGACCTAAGTTCTCCTAAGTTCTGAACCCAGGAAACTTTAATTTAAATACCATAGCTTCTAAAAATAATAAAGAAATAAATAAATAATACATATAAATATAATAAAATATAAATGTGATATAATAGCATAAAATAATAATATATAAATAATAAATATGTAGATAAAGATAAATAGAGAGAGATATATAGATATATCATAGCTTCTGCCCTGGCGGAGCGGACAGTCCAGCACCATGCACAGTCATTCCTGCTTGGAATCCAGTCCAATAGCAGAATTCTGAAATCACCAAGGCCAGGTGAAACACTTGTTATTAATGGGTCAGTGGTAACCTTTGCAAAACAAACATAAGAACTCTGCGTCAAATTCTAGCCTGTGAAAGAGCACCAGCAGCAAAAGAATTGACAATTACATAATTCAGGGGCATCTGGGTGGCTCAGTCCCTTAAGCCTTTGACTCAGGTCATGATCCCAGGATCCTGGGATCCAGCCCTGCGTCGGGCTTCCTGCTCAGTGAAGAGCTTGCTTCTCCCTCTCCCTCTGTCTGCCGATTTGCCTACTTGTGCTCTCTGTCAAATAAATAAAATCTTTAAAAAATAAAAAAAATTTCATAAAAATGTAGACTACATGATTCATATTTGTTAATTTAGTCATTAAGTTGTTCAGTTCAGATAAATGCCTTTGTTTAAAGTACTTGTCCTGAACGAGGCATATAACTAGGTAAGAGTATTTTTTCCAAAGAGCTTAAGGTGTAATAGGAAGACAAACATAAATGGATCATTCCAATGTAATTCAGGATGAGGAAATACATATAAAAACAATAATGATTTAAATGCCAGCTATATAATGACCTAAATGCTTAGGTAATTTAGGGGCATATTCTCAGGAGACCAGAACTAAGTAAACCACTGCTGAAATTTATCAGCATGCACAATTAGACATTATTTCTGGAGAATACTTCCATTGCAGATTTTTACATTTTTGTGCAAACATTATTTTTTTCAAATAGTTATATAAAAAATATACTATTACTTAGTTCTTAGGAAACCACATGAAAAAATTAAGTAACTGCTTAATGAGTATGTTATGATTTTCTAAAATAACATTAGGATTGAGAGCATAAAGACATCTCATTTGATTTAAGTCAATGTGTATGTAACATGCACCTCCAGCAGAGACACCTCTCCATAACCCACCGCCCACCCCCTGCCCCCTGCTCCGACTAAGATGGGCTTTCTGGAGGAGGACCTAAAATTAACACAGTGGTTCACTCTCCAAGATGGTACAAACTCATGGGGAAGGCATGTTGTTTTATTGACCAGTGTCCCTCAGTGTACCATCATTCTTTTTTTTTTTTTAAGATCTTATTTATTTATTTGACAGAGAGAGAGAGAGATCACAAGTAGGCAGAGAGGCAGGCAGAGAGAGAGGGGGAAGAAGGCTCCCTGCTGAGCAGAGCCCGATGCGGGGGCTAGATCGCAGGACCCTGAGACCATGACCTGAGCCCAAGGCAGAGGCTTAATCCACTGAGCCACCCAGGCTTAGTGTACCATCATTCTTAAGTGAATTCAAAGAATTACTATATCTACAAAAAGTGAATAATAGTCTCCTTAAAAGGCAATGAAGGATTTTGCCCAGAGTCTAAAAAACCTATACGTAGTAGTGTTGCAATACCAAAGAAAGCATTCATTCAAATGCTTTCTACATCTTGCAGCAAGAGCCCTGAAAATTGGGCTGCATATATTGGAATCAACTGCATTGTAATCAAATATGATGTACCTGCATGTGCTTTTGATCCTTGCTATAGAACACAGTTCTGTAAATGAAGGTAAATTCCACCAAGCAAAAATAATTTGCATCTATTCATAGATAGTTGACAACCTAGAGAAATGCCACATATTTCTAAGAAAACATATATAGGAATAAATACCAGAAATACATAGGCTATACATAATGTTGTTATAGCTATTATGACCCCCTTGGAATTTTGTAACTATTTTAAAAACAAAAAACAAGGTCAAGCATCAATTTTTTTATATAAACACTCCTTCTTCCTGCTCTGAGGAAACGATTATATTAAGGCGCGTGTCATTTTTTAACTTACATGCTTTTCTGCCAATGTCTTACTAAATAAACAGTTTTGTTTTTTTTTTTTACGGTTTTATTTATTTATTTATGGGGTCGGGGGCATAAGCAGGGGAGCAGCAGGCAGAGGGAGAAGCAGCCTTCTGCCTAGCAAGGAGCCTGATGTGGTACTCGATCCCAGGAGCCTGGGATCATGACCTGAACCAAAGGCAGATGCTTAACCAACTGAGCCATGCAGGCATCCCATTATTAAATGGTTCTGATGACATTCTTCACTCTCATCTTCCCAACAACCCTGTGCAAGTATTCATCTATTCATCTGAATTTCATAGATGGGAAAATTGAAGCTCTGTGAGACAAGTAGCTTGCCCAATATCACACAGCTGTTAAGTGACAAAAGTGGGATAGAAATCTAAATCTGTTTGATGGCAAACCTTATAGTCTTTCTACCAAGCCAACATTTGCCATCTCCAAAACAAGATCAAGTCATTTTACCTTCTCCTTAATCATCTTTGTGTCCCCCACAATGAGTAGCATGGAATCTTACATACATCTCTCATGGGCCTCCTAGAATTAGTAATTATTTTTACCATGCTTTATCTTTACAGATTTCATGACAAGGGAGAATGTGAACTATTTAAGAGTAACTCTCTCGCATTAAAAATACTGATGTTGACAAAACTAAAGTTGAACACAACTTCCTTTGTATTTAAGGTGGAGAGCCCATCACAGCCATCTAGAATGCATCAGAGATGCTCACTTGCATAGCCTGGAAAGAGTTTTAGGCCCCTGTTCTCCAGAGAGACAAATTTCTAGTGAGGGCAGTTATTCTCTGCAAATCATTTGGTCATCTCTACCTTGGCCTGTACTCCATTATGACATCCAGAATCTGTCTACTTTAAACATATTTTTAAAGCCTGTTATTAAGGGGGGAGGGACAATTTTACCAGGTTTTCTAACATTTCCACTATTCCTCTATTGCCAGTCTGAACAAGTACACACAGGTCCTTGTAGCTTCATTTCCCCATCTAAAAGGAGGTTGAAACAATGCTAAGTGTTTGTTCTGAGTCTTTCAGAAATCTGTGAGATAAGTTTGGTTTTCACATGGAAGTGAATCATCCCACCCTCAGTTATTCAACAACTTCAATCTAGGTGAAACAAAAATGTAGCTGATATGTTCATGGCCCTTCTAAATCATTCCTGTATCCTACTCTTGACTTTTTGATTCTTGAAGGGCGACAGGATACACCAGCCCCAAACATGCCACTTTGTCATTAGGACTATTTTTGAGTGAAAAGCACTTAAAAAACCACCGATGCCAAAAAAGGGTATTCTAGGGGTGCCTGGGTGGCTCAGTGGGTTAAAGCCTCTGCTTTCGGCTCAGGTCGTGATCTCAGGGTCCTGGGATTGGGCCCCGCATCAGGCTCTCTACTTGGCGGGGAACCTGCTCCCCCCCACCCTCTGCCTGCCTCTCTGCCTACTTGTGATCTCTGTCTGTCAAATAAATAAATAAAATCTTAAAAAAAAAAAAGAGTATTCTAATCTCCCTTGATCTTACTGAAAACAGGAAACAAACACTCCCTTGTGAAAGATGCCCCTCCTGTACCAGGGGAAAAGGAACATTCTTCAATGGGGAATCAAAACCGAGAGAATCCTGTATAAGTAGACCATGTTAAAATAACTCCTATGGCCTTCCCATATAGTCTAGATACTTTTCCATAATTGCCTTTCTTTGTTCAACCTGGTATAAAAGCCTGTAGGTTTTGCCATTTGTTTAGTTCTTCCTTCCGAGAGCTCCTACGTCACATAAAACATAAATTTGTGTGCTTTTCTCATGTTAATCTGTCTTATATCTGTTTAATTCTCAGGACCAGCTGAAAAACCCTGAGAAGATAGAGGTAAAATATTGCCTCCCCTACAATCTCTGGTGACAATGATGGGATGTCACTGACTGTAACATTAAGAGATCCTGGGACATCTGACAAAAAACCAGCAGAAGGTAAGCTCCTTACCATATCAGTATCTTAGACTTCTATTTCTGCCTGGAGACCCAGCCAAAAGGAGAACAGTAAGAGTCTCCCTGTATCCTTTTCTTTTTAAATATAGACTGACAGGAGAAAAACATTTGTCAAAATTAGTTCTTTGAATTGTGACTCTTGTAAATTTGGTTCTGGGTACCAACTGGTATAATCCATAGCCTCCTAGTCTTTGTTTTCCTTATATATCTTTTATGGTGTTTATCGTAAGGGAAAAAAAAAAATCAGAGCATGTTCCTTTCATACTATTTTATGTCTTGAGAGCTTAGCTTTGGATCTCCATCACCCGGAGGGTACAAGTGTTGTCTTGCGTTAAGGGAACCAGACAAACAGGCTGGAAACCCAAGACACAAAAATGACAAGCAGCATTCTCTTTGTCCGACATCACCAGGCCTTGAGGAAGTTTGTCTTAATGAGAGGTCCCAGTCTATGAAGGGCCCTTGTTGTCTCATTGTCTTCATTGTGTTCGTAGTGTTAGGAAACTTTCATCCTGATATCCCCCACCCAGGACCACAGATAAGCTAGTCTATAGCTGGAGACATCTCATCTTCCCATAGATAACAAGAGACGCTAGTTTCACGAACACTGTTCTTACCAATGTGACAATGAAAGTCTTTGCACTCTTAGGCTAACTCTGGGAATGAACTTAACTGGATCTGGGTTGGGGGGCGTGGTGCACTGTCTTTAGGGACTCCTCCGATGTCTATGGTTAAGCCATAAAAGGCTTTTTGATTTTAAGCCATAAAAAGGCATTTTGTTTTTCAGTCACAGTTCAAATAGGTATGTTTTCTGAAATAAGTCAGACAGAGAAAGATAATACCATATGATTTCACTTATATGTGGAACCTAGAAAACCAAACTTAGGAACAAACAGACTGTTCAATACAGAGAACCAACAGGTTACCAGAGGGGTTGTGGGGAATGGCAAAATAAAGGGGATTAAAAGGTAGAAACTTCCAGTTATTATACAAAATAAGTCATGGGGATGAAAAGTACAGCATAGGGGATTTTGTAATAATATTATATGACAGATGGTAACTACATGTATCATGGGGAGTACTGCATAATGTATAGAATTGTTGAATCAATGTGTTGTACACCTGAAACTAATATAACATTATATGTCAATTTTACTTCATTTTAAAAAGAAGGTATACTTTTGAATATTTAGACTTTATAATTAAAAGGATTTTTTTTTGGGAGAGAGAGAGTGCTTGCATGTGTAAGCTGTGGGGGTGGGTGGCTGGAGGGAGAGGGAAACAGAATCCCAAGGAGGCTCCAGGCCCAGCAGAGCCTCACTTGCAGAGCTTGATCCCAGGACCCTGAGATCATGACCTAAGCTGAAATGAAGAGTCGGATGCTTAACCAACTGAACCACCCAGGCACCCCTATTTAAAAGGATTTTTTTAGAGAGTTCTCATCTTAAACAAATGTCCTATCGTTACCTGTAAGAAGATCAAATTATAATGAAAAATAATAAGGCAAAGATCATTCTTACATAAGTTAGTAAATTTTGTGTTTCTGAATTTATATCTAACTCATAAATGAGATTTAAAATGAAAACTCTAAGTTCCCTTTTTGTATGTCTGTATACATCTAGGTATACATATTTTGTAATGTGTTATCTTTCTACTTTCATATGATATTGCCATAATTACTTTGTAAAAGAGCTCTATTTAACCAGTTTAAAAAAATAAGCACTTACATAAATTAAGTATTCCTAAAACTCTCAGAAGTATAGAAGTTAACCTAAATGTTTTTCAAGTTCACAAGATCTAGGACAATCTTTGGTAAATTAAAGCTAGCTTAAAGTTTGTTGGTTTAATAAAAACAATCATGTCTTCAGAGTTGTAAACATTAAACAAAATGAAGAGATACAACTTCTTCTTCTTAGGTTTACTAATTAAATGAGTTTATCTCAACTAGATGCTTAAGACTATTACTGAGTTTAAATAAAATTCAGTTTAAAAACAAGATGTACAATAAAAATAAATTGCCTCATGTATGTAAAATACAGCAATATAAAAATAAAAGTTGGAGAGAGCCATATGTTCTCCCCCCTGTGATTATCTAAAGAAGAGTAACTTAAGATTATGCTACCTTTGTTTCATTAAACAAAGTATTATGTCTACTTAAAAATAGTTTACAAAATCTTTTAGGAAACTTGAAACCTTAAAGTTATATTAAGTTAAATTAAATGATGGATATTCACTGAATATTTAAATAAGATAATACACTAAAACATTAATTGCTAACTATAAATTTATCTGCTTTTGGCCTTTCAATTCTTATAGAGAGAAAAAAGATATTTGGTTCTGTTAGTAAGCATATCTTTTACCACATTAAGAAACTGTACCAGGGGGGCGCCTGGGTGGCTCAGTGGGTTGGGGCCTCTGCCTTCGGCTCAGGTCATGATCTCGGGGTCCTGGGATCGAGCCCCATATCAGGCTCTCTGCTCAGCAGGGAGTCTGCTTCCCCCTGCCTCT
Source organism: Mustela erminea (assembly GCF_009829155.1). NCBI lineage: Eukaryota > Metazoa > Chordata > Mammalia > Carnivora > Mustelidae > Mustela > Mustela erminea. Next base: position 68,145,168 of record NC_045622.1, on the reverse strand, counting down.
CTGCCTACTTGTGATCTCTCTCTCTCTGTCAAATAAATAAATAAAATCTTAAAAAAAAAAAAGTCGGACACAACTGACTGAGCCACCTAGGTGCCCCAGAATTCTAGAAATTCTTATCTAGCTTAATATTATGATCTGCAGTTATCAGAAACCTGTATTCTAGAGTGCTTGTCAGGGTCTTTTCAACAGATCTCCTTAGAGATGAAGCATATTTGCCTGCAGTTGATGGAAAATGCTCTCAGAGAATAATTAAGAGTAAGACAATGGTTTATGAGTGACCAAAAAAAAACCTTAAAAATAGCCATGGTTACAGATCTGGTGAGAGGTCACTATTAAAAATATGATACAATTTATAAGAACATTTGGTTATTTTTGTAAAATGCAATGTTTTCAAGTAATAATTGGAATTCTGACTGATTATATAGGTGGTAAGGGCAGTGACAGGTTTCTAGGAATTCTGTACAATTTTAAAAATTGGTAACGTTGGGGTGCCTGGGTGGCTCAGTGGGTTAGGCCGCTGCCTTCGTCTCAGGTTATGATCTCAGAGTCCTGGGATCGAGCCCTGCATCGGGCTCTCTGCTCCACAGGGAGCCTGCTTCCCTCTCTCTCTCTCTCTCTGCCTGCCTCTCTGCCTACTTGTGATCTTTGTCTGTCAAATAAATAAATAAAATCTTAAAAAAAAATTGGTAATGTCTATTCATACAAATATGACCTAAAGAAAGTTAATTATCACTTTTTTTTTTAAGAAAAATTAATAGCTTTATTTTTCCTCAATATACATTTAGAAAATAGGTCTAAGGAAAGGTTTCATGAAATAGACCAGAGGACTATATACAAAGTGAAGAGTTCCAAATCAGCGACATCATGGGCACAGAGGGTGCACTCCTCCCCGAGGGCCACAGCAGCCTAGAACTGTCCCATCAGAGGGGAGGCAACTCTTGGACGGCTTTTGAGTTCAGCTGAGGAACTGTGCTGATCTTCAGGAGTTTGCCGCTTGCATACTTATTCTTGATGGCAATGAATTTTGTTAGGTTTTCATTAACTTTCACTACATTTTTGGCCATGTGCTGCATGACTTCCAACACTTCGTTCTCTGTGTATCCAGTATAATACTGCTGCTTTAAGTTCCATTTTCCTTGGCCCAGAACCTTCTGGGACAGGCAGGACGCAGCCGCTGCCACCTTGGAAGGGTGATAATGCACCATGTCGTAGTCAATGAGAGTCAGCTCCATCAGATATTTGGCTAAAGTGTGCTGTTCCACATCGACCTCCCCGGCTTTTGATGCCGGCCTTAAGAAATGCAACGGCAAAGGTCGACCCAATTCAAATTTCAGTTCTTTCAAAATCTGTGTTTCCATCTCTCGGATTTGAGAACTGGTATAAGCATTGTCTGTGATGTAAACAAAGTCTTCAGTATTTGGAGAAAACATCTCCTCGTATTTAGAAGCCAAGAGCAGAGCTGTAATCCCAACCAGTTTGAAGCTTCTTACGAGAAACTGGCTGAACCTGTAAATATCGGTCCATGATGGCAACGCACATGAACGGAGTCTCCTGCAGCAGCCTAAACTTGGAGTGCACTTGCACCAGCCAGTCTACCAGGATGGCGCGCATGCGTCCGTTTATCTCTCTTCCATCTAGGAAGTGTGGATTTATGGATTGCAGAACCTCGAGCTGCCTTAGATACTGGTAGATATCCTTCACGTAGTCACTACAGAGCTGAGGGTTCTCCCAGTCCTCATGATCAATGTCCTCGATTTTGCAGAGCAGCGCATCAGAGAAAGCTTGGCAGAGGTTCTCTTCCTTCATAGAGGTATCCTCCAGTGGGGGGGTAGGACCCTTTGGAGCCAACACTTCCATCTGAACTGGTTTCACAGAAGCAGTAGGTTTTAGTTGTTTGTTGACATTTGTTTTGGTGGGCTGAACAGGTATTTTCGTGTTCTGAGCTTTCTTAGCTACTTGTGTAGCTCTGGTTGTAACTCTATTTTCAATTTCTTCTAAAACTGCCCGTCTGATTGTCACATGACTCTTAGCTTTAGAATTAACTCCAGTGTCAGCATTCTCCAAATCAGTGGACACCGTCGGGCGTCGGAGCAGCGCCATGTGGGAAGGGTCAGGCAGGAATGCCGGCCCGGCCCAGGGAGGGACGCGGACCGGAGAGGAAGGACACAGGCTTCCGCAGCGCCGTTAGCTCTGGACTCCGGCCGGCACCGCTTAAGATCTTCGCGATGTCCTAATTATCACTTTTATTTGACAACGTTTCCCATGTAATTTCACATCTCAAACAAGCTATTAGTTTAATCTCTTTTTGTAAGGACAGAGAACAAATCTTTAAGATCATTTAGGGACTCTCTGAGAAATTCCAAAGTTAGCTGAAGGTCAAGAGACTCATTTTGAATTTGATTTTGGGAAATTTGTCAAAAATGTCTAAAGGTTTGGATCTCCCCTTGACATGGCGCTGAGGTGGCAGCCAGCGCTCTGGGTCTGTGGCCAGTTCTTGAGCTCTGTGCTCTGCTGCCCTACTTCTTCCTGTTACTGCTTTCCAGGGATAAGAAAACTAAGACCTAAGTCAAATCTCCTTTCCAAGACTGCATTCCAAATTTATTTGTTTATTTTTATTTATTTTTTCTTTTTTTTTCTATTGTGTTATGTTAGTCACCATATAGTACACCATTAGTTTTTGATGTAGTGTTCCATGATTCATTGTTTACCTATAACACCCAGTGCTCCAAGCAATCCATGCCCTCCTTAATACCCATTACCAGGCTCACCCATCCCTCAACCCCCTTCCCTCTAAAACCCTCAGTTTGTTTCCCGGAGTCCATAGTCTCTCATGGTTGGTCTCCCACTCTGATTTCCTCCCCTTCATTTTTACCTTTCTTAATGTCCTCCATGTATTTCTTTCTGTTCCACAAATAAGTGAAACCATATGATAACTGTCTTTCTGTTTGACTTGTTTCACTAGCATCATCTCCTCTAGTCCCACCCATGTTCATATAAAAGTTGGGTATTCATCTTTTCTGATGGCTGAGTAATATTCAATTGTGTATATGGACCACATCTTCTTTATCCAGTCTGCTGAAGGGCATTTTGGCTCTTTCCACATTTTGGCTATTGTGGACATTGGTGCTACGAACATTGGGGTGCATATGGCCCTTCTTTTCACTGCATCTGTATCTGTTTATTTTTAGAGACAGAGTGCAAGTCGGGGAGGGGTGAGGGAGAAGTAGTGGAAGAGAATCTCAAGTAGGCTCCCCGCTGAGTGCAGAGTCCAAGGTGGAACTCCATCTCTCCACCCTGAGATCATGACCTGGGCTGAAATCAAGAGTCAGAGGCATAACTGACTGAGCCACCCAGATGCCCTGAAGGAAAGTCTTAGTTACCATTGTTATTTTTATAGACAATATTACAAATTTATTGGAATATAATGAGGTGATCCAAAACCCTAAGATGCAGGAATGATTGTAAAGTACTAAGGAGTTAATGAAAATTTTGTTATATGTTTAGATTTTGTGATATTGATGTGGCCATCTTTTAAAATTTATAATTTTTTTGTGATTTTTGTTCTCATTCTTAATAAATAGTCACTTATTAACTAAAAAAAACAAAAAGCCTAAAGGTTTAAAATATTTGATTAAGTAGTATCCCAGTGACAAAATACTTAGTTATCCATCTAATTAAAGTGACCGTTAAAAGGTTTTAAAGGTAAATATAGAAAGTCACATAACTGTAAAGAAACAAACAAAAACTCCTCAGCTTCTTTAAGATTGAAGACTCAGTTTTTCTAAGTAATCAAAGATCTAATAAAGACAATGTGAAGCACAGGAAATTACTTTGATAAGACATAGAATCTTGATCTCCTTGGCAGATGATATAAAAGGTAAGGAAAAACCTTTTATAATCTCTTATTAAAAGCAGACCAATAATCTAAGAAATTTTCATTTTAATGGAGAGAAAATTAAACTTACTTTGTATTAGTATATTATTGAGCTCATTTTTTAAAACTCTGATAAATTATCCATTTAATTTTGGCCAGCTTTGACCTTGCAACATAAAATTTCTTTTCCACAAGCCTGCAATTTTCTAAACCCGTTTGATTTCGTATTATTCCTTTCCTCTTTCTTATTCTGGAACATTTAATCATTTTGCTGAAGGACAAAATTACTTCCTTTTTGCTTAACAAAAACACATTATCGTATACTCTTTATATAACAACACATCCCATTCTTCTTTTATACTTCGTACACAAAGGTTTTTTTTTTCACCATTTTTAAGTTTTATTTTCATACATAGATTGTAAATATTATTATTATTTTAAATATTTTATTTATTTATTTGACAGACAGAGATCACGAGTAGGCAGAGAGGCAAGCAGAGAGAGAAGAAGGGAAGCAGGCTCCCTGCTGAGCAGAGAGCCCGATGCAGGGCTTGATGTAGGACTTGATCCTGGGACCCTGGGATCATGACCTGAGCCTGACCTGAACCGAAGGCAGAGAGGCTTAACCCATTGAGCCACTCAGGTGCCCCTATTATTGATTATAAATTTTAACCACTTAGTAATCTCTATTTTCTAGTGAAAATTAGGAAGCAGGTAATTGTGAACTATTATATATGTTAGCATCTTCTACTAGGTTAGTAAATTTCTGACTACATAATTATAAATGTTTATAATTTTTGAAGACTTAGACTTTTTCATAGTACAGCTGCTTCTTCTTTTGTTTTTTTTTTAAAGATTTTATTTATTTATTCGACAGGCAGAGATCACAAGTAGGCAGAGAGGCAGGCAGAGAGAGATAGGAGGAAGCAGGCTCCCCACCAAGCAGGCTCCCCACCAAGCAGAGAGCCCGATTCTATTCGGGGCTTGATCCCAGGACCCTGGGATCATGACCTGAGCCGAAGGCAGAGGCCCCAACCCACTGAGCCACCCAGGCGCCCCCATAGTACAGTTTCTTAATGTGGTAAAAGATATGCTTACTAACAGAACCAAATATCTTTTTTCTCTCTATAAGAATTGAAAGGCCAAAAGCAGATAAATTTATAGTTAGCAATTAATGTTTTAGTGTATTATCTTATTTAAATATTCAGTGAATATCTGTGTCCGACTTTTGATCTCAGCTCAGGGACTTTTGATCTCAGGGTTGTGAGATAGAGCCCAGGTTGGGCTCTATGCTAAGCCTGAAGCCTGCTTAAGATTCCTTCTCTCATCCCCTCTGGTGTGCCACATTCCCTCTCTCTCTTTCTCAAAAAAAAAGCGGGGGCACCTGGATACCTCGGTTGGTAGAGTGACTGCCTTTGGCTCAAGTTGTGATCTCAGTGTCCTAGGATTGAGCCCCACATCAGGCTCTGTGCTCAGCGGGGAGTCTGTTTCTCCTTCTCCCTCTGCCCTGCCACCCCCCACCCTGTGCTCACTCTCTTTCTCAAATAAATAAATAGAATCTTAAAAAGGAAAAAAAACTTTAAGAATTTATAGAATTCTAATGGAAAAACTGATTGAGTCATAAAACTGCTAACCCAAGCTCAAGCAAACAAAAAGCAAGTACATGAGATTGAATGAATTGATAAGGATGGTTATAACTTTACGACTTTTTGTTTAAAACATTGTTAGATCTTTAATGTTTTATTTTTGAGATTTGAGAAAACCCTTTTTGGGGGGTGCTTGGGGGGCTCAGTTGGTCAAGCATCCAACTCTTGATTTCAGCTCAGGTCATGATGTTGGGATTGTGGGATCGAGCCCCGCATCAGGCTCCATGCTCAGCATGGAGTCTGCTTGGGATTCTACCCACCACCTGCCCCGCTCCTCCCCTGCTGGCACAGGTTTTCTGTAAATAAATAAACAAAATCTTTTTAAAGAAAGAAAACCCTTTTTCTCTTTTTCTTAAGCTATCTATAAATTATCTTGATTTGATAGACTATACCTTTGTAAGCAAAAATTAAAATATTTATCGGGGTGCTGTCTCAGTCAGTTGGATGTCTGCCTTCAGCTTAGATCGTGATCTCGGGTCCTGGAATCCAGCCTTGTGTCAGATTCTTGGCTCAATGGTGAATCTGCTTCTCCCTCTATGTTCTCCTCTCTCTTTCTCAAATAAATAAAATCTTTAAAAATAGAATTAAAATATTTATCTTTTTTTTCCTACCTGATGCCTCCAGAATTTGCAAACTTTTTTTTTTTTTTAAAGATTTTATGTATTTATTTGAAAGAGAGAGAGAAGAGAAGAGAGAGAGAAAGCACACAACAGGGGCAGAGGAGGGGGGAGATGCAGACTACCTTGCTGAGGAGGGAACCTGACACAGCGCTTGATTCCAGGACCCTGGGGATCATGACCTGAGCTGAAGGCAGGCGCTTAACTGCCTGAACCATCCAGGTTCCCCCCACCCCGCGCCGAATTTGGAAGTTCTTAATAAACATTCTTATTCATGATAATATAGTTGTTTACATAGGTTCAGTAAGACTCTGTTCTCTTTACAATTGGAAACATTGGGTATATTATCAAGACTTTGACTGTAATGTCATATTTGACAATGCAGTACATAGACTTAAATGTGACCAGACGGAGGGATACCTGGGTGGCTCTGTCGTTTGGACATCCAGCTCTGGGTTTTTGCTCAGGTCATGGTCTTGGGGTCATGGGATCGAGCTGGAGTTGGGCTCCACACTCAGTGCAGAGTCCGCTTGGGATTCTTTCCCCCATTTCACCTCCTCCTTTTCTCTCTCTCTCTTTGTCTCTCTCAAATAAATAAATAAATGAATAAAATCTTAAAAAAATAATGTGACCAGATGCATTTAAGGAACTAAGTTTGACTATATGGAGCCAATGTTTCTAACACTTCTTGAAATACCAGTCCAATTAATTTTGCTTACAGGATTCCCAGCCCTACAGGTGACTAAGCAAGATTACTTCTTAGCAGGCTCAAGTCTTAAGAACCATTGGGTACCTTGAAAATAGAGGAATTCACCCAAATATATGGATGCTACAGGCAAAGTTTGATGGCAAATTCTTGGCTTGATTTCTTAGCCTCAAATGGCTTTCAAGGTTCAATCTAGGGGGTGCCTGGGTGGCTCAGTGGGTTAAGCCTCTGCCTTCGGCTCAGGTCTTGATCTCAGGGTCCTGGGATCGAGCCCCACATTAGGCTCTCTGCTTGGCAGGGAGCCTGCTTACCCCTCTCTCTCTCTCTGCCTGCCTCTGCCTACTTGTGATCTCTCTGTCAGATAAATAAATTAAATCTTTAAAAAAAAAAAAAGTTCAAGCTAGGATTCCTTATTAAAAGTTCCAACAAAACAGACTTACAAAGAGCCCATGTGTTACATCACTATTGTTGCTCACTTGTGTAAATAATCAGGTCAAGTTTAATGAGACTAAACTTATTTTACAAACAAAATAGTCTTACTGTAAGGGCACCTGGGTGGCTCAGTTGGTTAAGCATCTGCCTTTGGCTCAGGTCATGATCCCAGGGTTCTAGGATGGAGCCCCTTGTCTGGCTCCTCGCTCAGCAGGAGCCTGCTTCTCCCTCTGCTCCCAGCTTGTACCCTCCCTTGCTATCTCTCTGTTTCTCTCTTTCTCAAATAAATAAATAAGATATATATTTTTTAAATAGTCTTACTATAATTATATTGAAGAAAAATGGGGAGAGAAAATTGCATTTCAGTGAAAACCTCTAACAGGGGCTTATAATTAAAATTCCAGCCCTTTTCATTGTCTTTGAGGTTTTGTTATCTACCTAGAAACTGGTCTAGATCCTGAATTCTTCTAGTTTCCTCCAGTATATGGCCACAACTCTCCAAACTAACATCTCCTATTTTCCTCCCAACCTTCACTCACAAAGAATGAAAACTCTCATTTTCCTGAAGTCCTATATGTGATGATTGGACGACCTGAGATAAACTTCAGAAGATCACCACAACGGATCAGAGATAAATGAACTTCATGGCTGCTTGTGTAGGCCACTCAGAAAATTCACTTGGAACAGCCGGTGCAATGAGACCCTCAAACTACAAACAAGGAAATTTGTCAGATTACAACTTCCATCCTTACTCTACCACATGACAAAGCTTCTTCTTAAATCTAGAAATCTTGGGGCGCCTGGGTGGGTCAGTCTCTTAAGTATCACACTCTTGGTTTTGACTGAGGTCATGACCTCAGGGTTCTGGAATCAAGCCCCGTGGGTGCCCTGTGCTCAGCGTGGAGTCTGCTTGAGGATTTGTTTCCCTCTCCTTCTTCCCCACCCCCCTATTCAGGCGCATGCACATGTGTGCGCTCTCTCTCCCTCTAAAAATAAAGAAATTTTTGAAAAATCTAGACCTCTTCTCAACTGGCTGTCCTCTGAACTCAGAAATCAAGTTTCCAACTATTAATATTCATTTCTCTTTAACCTCTATAAAAAGTACTCGTCAGTAAATGCCTCATTGCTCATATCATATGGTGACCTAACTTAGAACTACCCTCCCCTCCATCACCATCTCCTGAGCTGAGACAGAGCTATTTAAATGAATGGACCTGGTCTCAAGACTAAGAGAGTAAATCACTGAGAAACAGAATAATCTGCCAACTCAGATTCTGGACCATGGATCTTTTGGGGGAATCTTCGAAGAGGAAGAATGAAAGGATGTAGAATATGCCACTTTGACATAAGTTCTATTTTGAGCTAGAGGCACTTAAACAGCAGATGCATAGAAGGGCATTCTAATCTCCCTGTTCTTCCTGAAAACAGGCGATGAACACTCCCTTGTGAATGATGCCCTCCCTGTATCAGGGGAAAAAGAACATTCTTCAATGGGGAATGAAAGCCAAGAGAATCCTGTATAAATAGAACATGTTAAAATACTACTTATCTTCCTGTAGCTTCCCCATATAGCTCATTTACTTTTCGACAATTGCCTTTTTGTCCAACCTAATGTAAAAGCTGGTAGGTTTACCATTTCTTTGGATCTTTCTTTTGTTGTGAGAGCTCCCATGTCATATAAAACTGAAAGATTTGTATACTTTTCTCCTATTAATCTGTCTTATAGCAGTTTGATTCTCAGGCCTGGCTCAAAAACCTCTCACTATCTCCCCTATTGATTAAAAGGGTCCTGGCTCACAAGTGTTGGGAAGAAGAGAAACAGTATTTGTAATATTTCTTTAAATATCATCTTGTCTGTTTTCTAAGCATCATTGTGGGGGAAAAAAAGAAAAAAGAAACCATCTTGCTGGCCAGTTTCTTTTCTCTCATCTGATTAGGTGGTCATTTTGCCCTTTTTTTGGTCAGTGGCATTGTCAATGTTTAGACCTTATTTTTGGGCAGTAGTAAATCAATAGAACCCTGAGACCTGAAGACTACTCTTTACTTTTTCTGCCCCCCTCTCTCTTTTTTTTTTAACCTTTTTCTTTCATTTTTGGAGATTTACTCCCTTTGTACGTACACCAGAGCAGAGCTGCTACAGCTGCCTAGAAATGGGGATCACTAGATCATCATCTGTGTTCAAACATCACTGTGTGTGCAAGGGGAAAGCTATAGACTCTGACTCACCTATTTCCTGCTTTGTGGGTGGTGTTTTTGAGAACTCTGCATAAAGTCTCTAAGATCAGTACTTGTACATCTTTGAGCTTCTAGGGAGGGGCCTATTCCCAGAAATACTTGCAAACAAAAGCTCCAAGCTGGGAAGAACCTCATGCAGCAAACCACACCTATGTGTAAAAATTTGTCAATAAATACAAAGGTGTGCCTCTTAAGAAAATAAGACTTACATTTGACATAGTCTCTAATCTCTTATTCTCCAGAGCAGAGTGCACAGATTAGTTTCTCTATGAACAAAACCAGTTTGTTAGAGCAGACAATTGCAGGGTGTGTGTGTGTGTGTGTGTCTCATGAATTAGGCAATGGTGGGCTTGAGAATAAGAAACCATAGTGATTAAGAGTCCTGAAACCAGAACTGAACTTCTAGGTGTAGAATCCTAGTGCCACCACTTATTAAGTGACCTTGGGTAAATGATTTCCCCTCTGTGCCTCAGTTTCCCAGGGGTAAAGTGGAAGTGACAATAATAACATCTGTCTCACTGGGGGTGTTATGAAGCTGAATGCGTTAATACTTTAAAGCACTTAGCACAGTGTCTGACACATGGTAAGCCTTATCTAAATGCTTACCTTTAAAATTGTTAAAACTTGGGACACCTGGGTGGCTCAGTCCATTAAGCGCCTGTTGGTTTTGGCTCAGGTTATAACCTCAGGGTGGTGAGATCGAGTCCTGCATTAGACTATGTGCTCAGTGTGGGGTCTGCTGGATTTTCCCCCTCCCTCTCCCTTCCCCTCTACTCCTCCCCACCCCCACTTGCACACAAGTTCTCTCTCTTTCTAAAATGATTAAGTACAATCTTTAAAATTGTTAAGCCTTTTTTTTTTTTACTGTTTTCAATTTATTTGTTAATTAAAAAGTGCATAGTACAAGCCCTTTATCCCAGTCCAAGTACTCAGTAAAAGATTACATTAAACCCTGGATGGCACAGACATGATTTCTTTGGCATGATTTAAACATTGAAAAACAGTAGTTCATGTTTAGTACATCACATGACCACTTTTGCTTTAACAAAGTAATCATCAGACATGGTAACAAATACGTATGCTTTTTTATTTAGAAATATTATGTTAAGACTAACTCTACTATTGCAACAACAAAAATTTATGTGTAAACTCTTCGTTTCTCCTTCACGTTGCTGTTTTGTGTCTTAAGCTGATGAGCCGGTCAAATTTTAGCAGGTTTATTTAGAGTGAGAGGCTTTAATTCAGAGTGATACACTTCCAAGGTTCCTTGAAAAATAAAAGAATTCAGTCATTCTACAAACACTATTACATCACATACCACAGTGACACTAAAAGTAACCATGGAATAACTGAACCTAATAGTTACCTTAGAAAATCTCTGCAAGTTGATTTAAAATGTGACTTGCTGGCCATGGGATAGTGCTTGGATGGATACATGAAAAAATCTTTTACTATACACAGTTCCAATATTAACTTTTTCCATAGGGAAAGCAAGAAAACATTATTTTGCGTAAGGGACATTACATGACTCTAAAACAAAATAAACTTAATGTTATTTGTGGAATATTTAAGAGCCAAAAGTGATTAAAATATGAAGCTCTATCTTTCCTTTTTCTGGATTATTTAAAAATGCATGAAGCCACCGTTCCAGTGAACGTTTGTAAGCCAAGTAATGAGTAAGATTGTGCTCAATATAAAGGCCACATGTAGAAACTTCAAGATTAAATAGAGTAGGGACGCCTGGGTGGCTCAGTTGGTTAAGCAGCTGCCTTCGGCTCAGGTCATGGTCCCGGCATCCTGGGATCGAGTCCCACATCAGGCTCCTTGCTCCACAAGGAGCCTGCTTCTCCCTCTGACTCTGCCTGTGCTCGCTCGCTCTCTCTGACAAATAAATAAATAAAATCTTTAAAAAAAAAAAAAGATTAAATAGAGTAATATAAATTGCTAGTTAGGTTAACAGGAATACTTTATAAGCAGGGTATGTGGCCCTTCTCAGGAATGCAGAGAAATTTTACAAGCAAAAAAAAAAAAAAAAAACCCTAAGTATTTCTCTAAGAACTTTTGTTGCTAATTAAATAGACGGTCCATATAGAAAGTTTAATATACTAGATGTACTGTCAAGTTAAATGTATGTGACAGAAATGAAGAACCAGGAATAAGAATCTAGATTTGTAGGTCTCTATCTAACTAACACTGGACACTCTATTTCCACATCAAGGCCCACTGGCTTCAACTAAAGCCAATTCTCAATTATTTGTGAGCCACAGATTGAGTGAATGCATCAGCATCTCTGCCAGAGGTTGGCTTTCCAGCAGCTTAGAGAACAGACTGCTAGGATGTATGTGCAAGCCTTCAAAGTCCAGGGGCCAAGGGCAGAAAAAGGAATGTTTATAGAGATTTAACTACATTCTATGCCACCCCTGCCCTTTCCACAATGAATACTTTAACAGCTGTAAAGCTGGGAATGCTTCCAGTAGGCCACAGCAAGAGGAAGACTGAAATCTATGGTGCTCACTTACACAAGATTTGACTTAACCTGTTATGATACCCCTCAATTAGCACAAGTAATTAAGAATAGATGAAACTATGTCAAGAAGTTGAGCTCAAAGCTAAGATCCACAGAAGGAACGCAAGCAGTCAATACTGGATTATACAATGAAATGAAGCCCTTAAAAAGTTTATGGCCTAGGGGCGCCCGGGTGGCTTAGTGGGTTAAAGCCTCTGTTTTCGGCTCAGGTCATGATCCCAGGGTCCTGGGATCGAGTCCCGCATCCTGCTTTCCTTCCTCTCTCTCTCTGCCTGCCTCTCTGCCTACTTGTGATCTCTGTCAAATAAATTAAAAAAAAAAAAAAAGTTTATGGCCTAAAATGTAATCATAATAAAGGGGGGAAAATACCCTAGGAGTGTCACACATTTGTATCAGAGACTCTATTAAACAGTACAATGATATAGAGAAGTTTATTAATTCATACAAGTAATTTCTCAGATCGATACAGTCCTTACATCGATAGCAAAATATCTTCTAACCCCCATAAACCATCTGTAATCACTTGCTAAGAAAAAAATTCCATAACCACATAGGTCATGCAGACTTGTTTTTATGCCATTTGTATTCTTTTTTTTCTTTCAAACTGAGCAAAACAATGCAAACTTTTACTTTTCATACATTTCAAAATTCTACTTATAATAATAATGTTCCTCCCCACCCCAATCCATCTTATCACTAAAAAAGAATGAAATAAGGGATGAGAAAAAAGATCCTTGATTGCTTTTTCATTTTCCTCTTTTTCCCTTGGAGTAAACCATCAAATATTTCTGAAGTCAGATGGGAAACAAAAGACTCAATTTTTTCTTCACAGGAAAAAAGAGGCTAAATAAGTAAACAACACTCAAATGTCGGTAACCAAATAGGCCCCCAATACAGCTTTCAGAGAGTTCCATTAACAGGGAAGTGTTAGAACCGGAAAGGTTCCTGAGAGGCACCCATTTAACAAATAAATTATAGCTTTAATTATTACTGTATAGAATAGACCTGGCAAAGGCAGAAAGCGTTAACCTTTTTCCTCCTTTCATGAGTCTTAGAAGGCTATAATGGACTGTAAATCACCCACCATATTAAATCATGCTTATTTAAAGTTCTCATAATATTAGACATTTTTGTAGGAATGAAAAACAGTAAACAACTATTTCATTTCTTCTCCCCTCTTTTTCTAGCCACATAAGCCAGTTGCAGTGGAGGGCACAGATCTGGAAAATATTCCAAAGGCTGCCGCAGTCCCAAGGACTAGAAAAAACTGCCACCCACATATAAACTATTAAGGTAAATGTAAATACAGTGTGGTTCTAATTCTTTTTCATACAATCTCGGAGAACACCAGGTAACTTTATAAATACCTTACGGGGGGAAAAAAGCCATTTTAAAAACCTATCAAAACTATTAAAAATACTTAAAGGCAGGATCTCAAATTTCCTTCCATTAGGCCAGAAATCATCACAAAAAAATTCTGATCACAGTTACAAATAGAATGAGTGGAATGTTTAAGCTTAGGACAACCAAAAAAGCCCATGTAACTTTTCCAATATAATCATTTACTCAAATATACTGTAAAAAGGAATGATGATAACACAGGAAGCAAAAATAAGCTCGCGAGTGAAATTTCCAAAAGCTCATGAAAACAATACCATCCCAGATTGCAGATGTAAAAGGAGAAACAGTCTAATGGGGTTAAGAGTGCTCTGGTCGTGCAAGGTGTTAACTATTTTCACTTCCCATATCACAAAGTTAGTCCACAGGAGGGGCTGGTGGATCTTGTCCATTATGAGGACTGGTTGGCTTGCCAGTTAGGTTGGATCCTCTTAGGTGAGTAGGTCTCAGTAGGAACGAGATCACTGCAATAACCATCCAGGCCATGAAGATCAAGATGATACTGATAACATTATCACCAGAGAGGCCTGGTAATTCCTGAAGACATTCTGTGTCTGTGCAGTAGGACTGGGACTGTCTCAACAGATCAGCCTTCTCACTGCGTGTTCGTGAGAGGAAACACATTCCCAGGGATGGAATCCTCCTTCTGCCATGATTGCCCAGCTTGATTTAACTCGACTGTTTGAAACCGTCCAGACAACAGACCAGGCGGGGAGGATGGGGGCCAGGAGCAAGGCTCGGAAGAAAGACCGTCTGGCGCTTCCGGCACGCGGCCGCAGTGGCTCCTGGCCGCTGGCTTCCTCCCCTCCTCGGTTTTGATTCCACTGACCCGGTCGCTCTAAGCCACAAGACCCCGATCTGCCACTGGCTCCCGCGGACGGAGGCGCAACAGATGCAGCGACTGAAGACCCCAGCGGCCCGCCGGCCAAAACTGCTCAGTCTCTTAAAAAAAAAGGCGGGGGGGGGGGGGAGAGAAAGTGTCAAAGACCTCCTAGAACCAATAATGATGCCTATCTTCTAGTCCAACATTTTGAAGATGGTGTTTGCAAACCTCGTTAACAAGGTGGGTGTTACTGTCTCCATTTTACAGGTAAGGAAAAGATTAAGGGCAGTGGAGCTGGGAATTCTAACCCAGTGAGTCTAACTCCAAATCATTTGCCCTTCTATGGTGCAGCATTGTTCTTTACAACTTCTTACCCATTCCCTACGTGTTTATATCCTATCTGGTCTCCTGAGTCACTTTGCCCATACTCTGTCCTTTCACAAATAGGTAAATTGAGACTAAGAAGTTAAGTGCCTTTCGCAAGACTGTGTAATTATTTAATGACTGTAAAATAGCCATCAAATGCCAACCAAACATTTGCTGATGAGAGTGATGTACATTGCTTATGGCAGTGCCTTTTCACATGGTAAGCAGTCAACCTTAGCTATTTTTACCATTGTTCATCTATTCATTCATTCCTTTAACAAGTATTTATTAGGCATTTCTTACAAATCAAGCACCTTGGAGTAAAAAAAATAAACAAGATCAGATCCTTTTTGAAGTTCACACTAGCTATCCCATCTGGGAGCCACTAGATATATGTGGCTATGGAGCATTTCAAATGTGGCCAGTCTGGATTGCAATATGCTGTTAAGTTAAAAAAACATACAGGATTTTGAAGATTTAGTACCAAAAAAATAAGCTAAAACATCTCAGTAAATTTTTTATCAGTTACATGTTGAAATGAAAATATCTGGGATATATTGGGTATAATAAAAATATGCAAATTGTCTTCTCTGGTCATTTTTTTTGTTCACACTTTACGTTTTAAAGATTTTATTCAGCGAAAAAAAAAAGATTTTATTCATTTATTTGTCAGAGAGTGTGCACAAGCAGGGGGAGCGGCAGGCAGAGGCAGAGAGCAAAGCAGGCTCCCTGCTGAGCAAGGAGCCCAACACAAGATTCCATCCCAGGACCCTGGGATCATGACCTAAGCCAAAGGCAGACACTTAACCAACTGAGCTGCCCAGGCATCACTATTTTTACGCTTTTTAATGTGGCTACTAGAAAAGTTAAAATTAACATGTGGTTTGTGTTAGGTTTTAACTGAACAGCGTTGGTCAAGATGACAAAAAAGATAAACACGATAAAATATAAATGCTATGAGAAGAGTCAACAGAATATTCTATGAGAGCACAGAGGAGCACCTGGCTTAGGGATTCAAAGGCGGCTTTACAGAGGAGGTAACATTTGGCTTGAATTCCAAAGGGTGAGTAAGGATTATTGCCAGATGAGTGTTTTCCAGGAAGAAGATGAGCATGCAGAATGTCGCATAAACAGGTAAGAGTAACCAACAAGTTGAAATATAAACAGCTTGACTTTTCTCAAGTGTGGGATTGAGGGCAGGAGTGCTTGATGAGAAGTAGTAGGAGGTGCAGTCGGAAGATAGATTAAAGAAAGATTATGAAAAGCCTTGCATGCCATACACTACTGAAATTTCTTAAAAATATTTTACTTATTTGACACACATACAGAACACACAGGCAGGAGGAGTGGCAGGCAGGCAGAAGGAAGGTAGAAGCAGGTTTCCTGAAGAGCAGGGAGCCTGATGCAGGGCTTGATTCCAGGACCCTGTTGCCCCCACTATTGAAATTTTTGATGAAGACGACTGATGTGATTTTATTTGAGCGTAGAAAGATAACTCTCATGGCCACATGGAAGTTGGCCCAAAGTAGGAAAAGCACTTGAGATAGGAACATAGGAAATGAAAATAGATTTTGGTGGTGATAATCTGAGCAATGGTAGTAGGAATTTCAAGTAGACAGGGTCGCAAAAGGTGGACAGGGCCATCTCAGAACTGATGAGACCTAATACTCACGTCAGGGAAGCAAAGAAAATAGGGATCATGAGAGGCACCCAGTTGTGTTTGTTCATGGCTATAGAATGGCATTTCCTTCTGCTCATTCAACAAATAATTGAAATGCTACTTATGTGCCAGATAATAGGTAGTAGAGCTTAATGGGTTCCTGGTGACAATGTCTGCACTTTGTGTGTTATGCCCCAATAATGGGTCCGTGATTAAAGGAGCGAGACTGATACAAAGCGAAGGTCAATCAAAGCTTTATTTCGCCCCAAGCATCAAGAATCTAACCAAACGTTTGGAGCCGCACCTCTTACAAGAGAGCGACCCCTCTGTTTCACAGACTAGCTTTTAAGAGCAAAGGCCATGCGGTCAGGCCTGGCCACGCACAGGTGGCCAATGAGATTGTTAACACACACAGGAAACTCCACAGTGATGCTAGGTGACCAATTGAGTTACAATTCACCCTAGTAGACATCTGAACCAGCCTATTACACCTTGATCGGGATTGGCGCCAAAAAGGCTCCCAAAGGGCGGGGCCCATACTCCTTGGTTACCAGGGAGACAGTATGCATCTCCCCCCACGCACCCCACTGATGTCTCCACTTGTCCTGACCTACCTTTGTATCTGGGCTTTGTTACCTGAAGCTGGTTTCCAGGACTTGTCTCCAAGTAAATCCTCTGGGGGAAGGGGAGCAAGAACAGTTTCTAAATAGGTCCTTACATTCCCCCCTTTTCTTTGGAGACTAGTCAAATCTTTAACTTTTTATCTAGTTCTATACCCTCCTTTTAAGAGCTGCTTGACTGTTTTAATGACGCCAGTGTGATTTACCCAAAAGCAGTATTTCTCTACTAAGGTTATGCAGAGCCCCCCTCCTCCTTTTATCAGAAACAGTAGGTTAAGCCCCCCTTTTTTATTCATAATTGCTTATACCTCCCGCCTATATCGTAACAACAGGGCCAACAATGAATTTAATGAACTCATTGGTTTTTCTGAGTCTTAGTTTTAGTCCATGATTGGCAGGGTCCATTGGCAGCAGCATCCACCTCTGGGCGGTGTTCTCGTTTGACGTGACCCACATGAATCCTGGTCCTGACGCCATCTACTTTTATTGCCATAGGGGCCAGGATGACAGTAAACGGTCCCTTCCAGCGAGGCTCCAAGCCTCCCGCTTGGCAGCAGCGTATCCAAACTAAGTCCCTGGGTTGGTGAGGATGTGGCTCCACCTCCGATTCCGTCCCAGTGTGGGCAGTCCAGATCCCTGTATGGGGTCTTTTGAGACAGAGTGTAATGCCTGCAGTGACTGGAGTACAGACTGAGCAGTCATTTCTGCTATAGCAACCTCTTTCTCTTTTCCCTCTTCCCATTCTAGTTCTTTCCGCATTTACCGCCTGACATTGAACACATCTATCAACCATTATCTTGAGCCATATGCCCTAATTTAGAAACCTGTAACTGCTTGCCCATAAGCTCTTTAAACTTGCGTGTCCCCAAATGAGTGCCCTGATGTATTTGGCTTACTAATTTTCTTCTAGTCTTAGTCCCATCTACTTTATAGTCTAATTTAGTCCACTCTACCATAGTGAGTCCTCCCTTAGTCAGTTCATAGAGATCGCGCCATCTCCACCAACCACGGTATCCACAGCCCAACGTCCCAAGAAACTCCCTCATGGAGACCAAAGCCTAAGTAAGTGGTGTGGCTCTTACAAAGCTGTGTTTTCATTGCTGACACCCAATACCTTTTACCTGCAGAATCTCTAAGAGAGCTCTCATCCCCTGCAAGCAAGACCCATAGTCCTCAACAGCTATTTCTACTATTCCCACTAACTCAAGTCAGATTCTTCTTTTCAAATTCCTCAATTTTCTGAAGTTTCTCCCTTATAGCTGGGGCTGACTAACTGACAAAGGCAAGATCGCCTACACGAATTATCATCCAACTTCTCTGAAGTTTACCTTAAGTTGTCTAGCTTAGGTAAACGAACATTTATTAACAATCTAATCTAGAACTTAACACCCATAAAGCCATGTTATTAAAATATAATTTTTCTCTCTAAAATAACCATTTCCAGAGATAGCCAAATCAGGACTAACTCGTTTGAAAAACAAGTCCAGTTTTAACAAACCTGGCCTAGTTGTTTACATAAGCTCAGCAAGAACAGTAAGTAATCATACAGATCTTTCAGAATCTGCTTCGCTGTAACTTTTTATGAAGAATCTCTAGGTTGAACTTTTAGTAGCCTCTCCGGGCCAGAAGCCAAGCCACGTACTTGCCATCAGACATGCCTGCAATACCTGTCAACTTGGGCAAACACCTGAGGTACCCAAGGTTCTTGAGGGCCCTGCTCCTACCAGGGAGTGACCTTCTTTACTCACCTGGTGAGGCTGCTGGGAACTCTGTAAGGAAGGTATCAGGCCAACAGTTCCAAAGGGCTTTACGGCTCCAGGTTTTACAAAGTTAACCTTAGTTCCTTTAAGCTGGCCATATCTGAGTCTTTTCAAATATGACGTTCCAGTCAAAGCCTTGGTACAATAACCAGTGTCCAATGCTGTCCCGTTACAAGAACAGATTCTTTTTTTTTTTTTTAAAGATTTTATTTATTCATTAGACACAGAGAGATCACAAGTAGGCAGAGAGGCAGGCAGAGAGAGAGAGAGAGGAGGAAGCAGGCTCCCCGCGGAGCAGAGAACCCGATGCGGGACTCGATCCCAGGACCCTGAGATCATGACCCGAGCCGAAGGCAGCGGCTTAACCCACTGAGCCACCCAGGCGCCCCAAGAACAGATTCTTATTGAACTTATGCAAATGACTGATTGCCAAGGAGGTACTGAGCCCTTTTGTTTTCAGAGGGTTCAGATAAAGAAAAGTTGAATGCCTTGATTCATTTACAAATGAACACGTTTACATCTCTTTAAGTTACAGGTAACTGAAGAAAAAGTTTTCCTAGTCTAGAGCAAACATTACAGAACTAGTGATGTTTCTAAAACATGAAGAGACACAACATTACAACCTTTCAGTTATCTAGTCCATGTTACTAATTCTGGTTTAGTCTGAATGTAGCCCTAACTTCTGTAAATCTTTACCCCTTTCAGTTCCCAGGATTTTAACATATCAAAGACCTGTGTTTGTCCCCAAAGTCTTCCAGTATGAATTTCCTTTAAGGCGGAACTCATCTTACAAGAGAACTAAAACAATTACAAATTTAAAAACTCAGAACAGATATACTTAAATATCAAGTGATGACCCTTATCAAAACATTAAAATTTTAGGAAATGTAGAGAACCTCTAGAATAATTACAGCATTTACCCAAATGCAACCCAAGGTTTATCAGTAACTTAGCATATCAAGGAAGCCTTATGAGCCAAAGAGATCTCATTTATAACTCTGCGCAGGCAAAGGGAAACCATTTACATTTCAATTAACCGAAGAAAACTTTGCCTTTTTAAACAGAGAAAACCAGCTTTTCTATGCCAGTGTCTTTCCTTTTTTTTTTTTTTTTTTTAGTGTGCATCCTTAAGATATGAGTTTTCTGGGTTTCCCTCCCATTATGAATGTTGCTGCAGACAAAGGGAGGGAGATCTTTCAGATGCTGTCCTGCTCGCATCCCACTCGGGAAGACTAGGAACTTAGTCTTAGCTAAGGTCTGTCTGTAGAAACCCCGGACCAGGCTACTCCTTGGAGTAGAAGACCGTTATGCCATGTGACGCCCCGCAAGACTCAGGGTGCAGCCCACTCAGACTCCGTAGCCGAAGCGGTGGAGCCACACATTTACACAGTCAGGCATTCTTTAGATTCAAACAGGTTGGACACCTCCCCCCACCAGGTCTCCCCATCCATTCTGTAGGAATGGATCTAGGTCAAACGGTGGCCCCAGGCCTGTTTTCCTTTCTTACTCAAACAGGATCAGGCATCTGGTATTTTTCTCTCTTTTTTACCTATTTCCTACTTTTCTACAGAGTTGTTTCCCTTATCAGTCTTAATTACACTTAGCAGAATTTTGTACTCTTAGAAATACCTTAACCTTGGGCGCCTGGGTGGCTCAGTGGGTTAAGCCGCTGCCTTCGGCTCAGGTCATGATCTCAGGGTCCTGGGATCGAGTCCCGCATGGGGCTCTCTGCTCAGCAGGGAGCCTGCTTCTTCCTCTCTCTCTCTCTCTCTGCCTGCCTCTCCAACTACTTGTGATTTCTCTCTGTCAAATAAATAAATAAAATCTTTAAAAAAAAAAAAAAAGAAATACCTTAACCTCTACTGAAGATTAAATATAAACCAATTGTTAACTGTTACAACAGAATTCTTTAAATGGCAAATTTATCAATTAGTTAAGAACAAAACATGCTAACCAACAGATTTCAAAAGCACAAACCTAGTTCCAGCAACCAGCGCTCTAGCATTTTATAACATTTGGTTGAAGTTTCAGGTTAGCAAAGACTTTGAAAGCTACTTTAACAATTACCCATTGAAACTCTGAGACAGACAACCATCAGTTTAGTCATCTTTTTGCTAAAAGATTTCAACACAGATTTTAACACAAATTTTTTGACCTTAAGTAAAAACTCTGAAGTTTCACATTTACTACTATTAACTCAAAAGACATGTTTATCCTAATTAACTCAACAAACTTAACTTAGTTCAAATACTGATTTACATTCCACCTGGGCCCACTCCACTTCGATTGTTTACCTGAGACCCGGGTGGGAAGATCCGGAGTGGGGGTGTTAGGTCCAGGGGCGCTCTTGTTTCCTGACAGTGAAGAACAGAACAAAGTGCCACCAGAAGGCAGAGAAGGGGCTCACAGACTAGGGCTCATCAGCTCCAAGAGAGGAGCACACAAAATGCTTTCCCGCCAGCAAGGGGGAGGGGCTAGGCAGTCTCCATCGGGCCAGAGAGGGCAAGGAATGTCCCTGAAACAAAGTTGTTTCAGCAGCTGCTTGGGAGCATTCTTTAAAGTCTCTGTCTCGAGTTAGACTAACCCCAGTTGGCTCCAGTTATAGCCATTTGAAAGTCAGAGTTCCCTTACTCTGTTTGCCCCATTGCTTCTAACACAACAAACAGCACAGCAGACAACAAAAAGACAAGACAAAGACAACCGCAGGCCTAGCAGATCTTACCCAGAACCTGCCACCGGTGGGGACTTTTTGATCTTCTGGCTGTCCGGGGAACTCGAACCCCCTAGCCATCTACCAGTGGAGGGAAGGGGCATCCCCGCATCCTCTCCAGCCCTGGGGAGCATGGCCGTGTCCGGCTTCACCCCGGTAGGCTATACCTGGAGCTCCACCCAGACAGACCAACCGATCTCACAGAGCACCTGGAGATCGGCGGATCCCACAGAGTAAAATCTGTGAGATCTTACCTTGAGGCTTTTCCCAGAAATTCAGATGGTGGCTCAGTTCTCGTCGTTTAATCCCGGACAGAGCCCCCATATGTTATGCCCCAATAATGGGTCCGTGATTAAAGGAGCGAGACTGATACAAAGCGAAGGTCAATCAAAGCTTTATTTCGCGCCAAGCATCAAGAATCTAACCGAACCTTCGGGGCTGCACCTCTTACAAGAGAGAGCGGCCCCTCTCTGTTTCCCAGACCAGCTTTTAAGAGCAAAGGCCATGCGGTCAGGCCTGGCCACGCACAGGTGGCCAATGAGATTATCACACACACAGGAAACTCCAAGGTGTTGCAGGTGACCAATTGAGTTACAATTCACCCTAGTAGACATCTGAACCAGCCTATTACACCTTGATCGGGATTGGCGCCAAAGAGGCTCCCAAAGGGCGGTGCCCATACTCCTTGGTAACCAGGGAGATAGTATGCATCCCCACCCCCACCCCCCCACTGATCGAAGTCTCCACTTGTCCTGACCCACCTTTGTATCTGGGCTTTGTTACCTGAAGCTGGTTTCCGGGACTTGTCTCCAAGTAAATCCCCTGGGGGAAGGGGAGCAGGGACAGTTTCTAAATAGGTCCTTACAATGTGATTATGTTTAAAACATTTGATAGGGATCAGAAAAGAATAACTTACAAAACTCGCATATATGTATTGCCGCACTAATGAATTTTATTTCTCTGGATCTATATCTTATTCTCAGTGACCTTAAAACAGTCGGAAGTCTTATGCTAAAGTGAGAGTAAAGGTTTTCTCATCTAGCCAGTTAGAGCAGGAATCTGATCCCTGAAGGGAGAGGCCAGCTCACAGAGTGACAGGTATGAAGTCTGATAATAACAAAGTTTAGGAAAGGATGTGAAGAAACAGGAACTCTTTCATCAGCTGCTCATAAATTAGTACATTGCATTTTGAAAAGCAATTGGCAGTTATAATCAAATTGAAAATATATATTTCATAGAACTCAGCCTTTGAATTTCTGTGTTCCTGCACAGTGCTTTATAAAGCAAAGTTAGAGCACCCTAGGCGAGCTTCTAATTACATGTATTTTTTAATGTATTTATACGGAAATGAAAAAGAAATTGAGCTTTACTCATTTTGATTTAGTATAAGGATTGAAGCTGGCGCCTTCATTTAGTGTGTATATCAGAAGTCATATGTATGCTGACAACTCCCAAATTTAAACATTCAGGCTCATCTTCTCCCCTGAACTTTGTCTACTGAGTGTCTTTGGGTGGAAATATATGATTATATTGAAAGGATGCAAAGAGTATGAATTTTGCAAATAACAAAATTCAAGCCAATATTCTCTCACTACTATGGGCACAGCACAGAAATGAGGACCGAATGGAAAGGGAAAGGAGTTGAGGCCTTGAAACTCTCGCTAGGATCAGCTTCCAGAGAAGAGGAGAACAAGGAGAGGCTAACTGCTCATCCACAGTGTAAAGGGAAGGAACTATCCCACTCTCTACTGGATCCTGGGAAAGAATACACACAGTGAGCCATTTCTAAATCCAGGATCATCTGTAGTAATAAGACAAAAATTCTGTCAGTCAAAAATTACCATTCCCAGGATGCCTGGGTAGTGCAGTCGATTAAGCACCGACTCTTGGTTTCAGCTCAGGTCGTGATCTTGGGGTTGTGGGGTCAAGTCCTGAGATGGGTTCTCCACTTAGCATGGAGTCTCCTTAAGGCACTCTCTCCCTCTCCTTCTTACTGCCTCGCCCCCACCCTGCACACACTCTCTCTCTCTCAAATAAGTAAAATTTTAGGGACACCTGGGTGGCTTTTTTTTTTTTTAAGATTTTACTTATTTTTTTGACAGAGACAAAGTGAGAGAGGGAACACTGGGAGTGGGAGAGGGAGAAGTAGGCTCCCTGCTGAGCAAGGAGCCCAATGGGGGACTCAATCCCAGGCCTCTGGGATCATGACCTGAGAGGAAGGCAGACACTTAAGGACTAAGCCACCCAGGTGCCGCATCTGGGTGGCTTAATCAGTTAAGCATCTGATTCTTGATTTTGTCTCAGTTCATGATCCCAGGGTCATGATCTCAGGGTCATGACCTCAAGGTTGTAAGACGGAGCCTGCATCAGGCTTGCACTCTGGGCAGAGTCTGCTTGAGATTCTCTCTCCCTCTCCCTCTGCCTTTACACTGATCCCTCACGATTTCTCTCTTTCTCTCTCTCAAATAAATAAAATCTTTTGAAAAAAAGTTACCCTCCCCATTTCTTTAAAGTCAAGTGTATAACAAATACACAGTGAATTTCCATAGACATGTCCAGTTCCCTTCTTACTATGAGAAATGATTAAAACTCTTATTTAGTATTTTTTTTTAAAGATTTGTTTATTTATTTGACAGACAGGGATCACAAGTAGGCATAGAGGCAGGCAGAGAGAGGGAGAAGCAGGCTCCCCACTGAGCAGAGAGCCCGATTCGGGGCTCCATCCCAGGACCCTGGGATCATGACCTGAGCCAAAGGCAGAGGCTTTAACCCACTGAGCCACCCAGGCGCCCCACTTACTTAGTATTTAGTTACTATTGCTTGTTTTGATCCTGTTCTGATTCCTCTTGTTTTTGCATTTGCTAAAACCTGTAGATTTTCTTTGCAGTGTCTCATGATGTTCTTATTTTATGTCCATCTGCACTTGGGTGTTCTATTGGTGCCGTAACAAATAATGACAAACTTAGTGGCATTAATAATAAATAAACACACATTTATTATTTTATAGTTCTGGAGATTAAGTCTAAAGTGGGTGTCACAAGCGCTATGATACTTCTGGAGGCTCTGGGGGAGAATCTATTTCCTTGCCTTTTCTGGTTTTGAGAGGCCACCTGCTTTCATTGGTCCCAGCAAAAAGTTTAGAGGGAAGGGGGAATGTTTAAGAAGAAACATCCATGACTATTTAAAATACTATGCATATTCAGTACTAAGGAACAATAAAAATGTTCATGATACTTTGCACCTAAAGAAAACTTAGTAAGAGGGATGCCTGGGTGGCTCAGCTGGTTAAGTGTCTACCTTAGGCCCAGGTCACGATCCCAGAGTCCTGGGATCAAGCCCCATGTCAGGCTCCCTACCTGAAAGCCTGCTTCTCCTTCTCTCTCTGCCTGCTGCTCCCCGTGCTTGTGCTCTCTCTCTTTCTCTGTCAAATGAATGAACAAGATCTTTAAAAAGAAAATAAAAGAAGAAAAAAGACAGAAAAGAAAAAATTTAATAAGAATATTAACTTAATAAAACAAGAGCTTGAACACCAGATAAAATGACAATAGGAGATGGAAAAGGAGATTGCAGAGTTAAGAAAGCAACTCAAGGGCTGAAATAACACCAACTTTCATCTAACAAATTAATATGAAATAGGAAGAAACCGAACAGACACACAGAAATGAGATTTATAACACAAAAAAATGCCTAATTAATCACTACAATGTTAGAGGAAAAGAAAACAAATGTTAAAGCGGTTAGAGAGAGGTTAGTCATTGTATAGGATATTGTCCACCAGAAGACTAATTTATATTCCTAAAACAGTGAGCCTAAAAATGCAGCAGGAAAAAAAAAAAAAAAAGATTTAAAGAAAATGAATCTGCAAATTAAAGGGCCATCTTGTTTTTGAAAAAGTGATATGAGTAATTGACCTGAGATGAAACTTGTCAAATTAAGTTCAATTTCAAGGATTAGAGAATGTTCTTTAGGCCTCCACACAGAAAAAGATCACCTGTAACAGGGTAAAATTGAATTGTGCTCTCATTCCTTCACAGCAATATTCAATGCTAGATGATAGAACCCTACCTAGAAAATTGAAATTTAAAAAAAAAATACTATGCAGTAAAGTTGTTTGCATATAAGGAAGCACATTTATATTCTTAAGCATAAAACAACTTAGGAAGCACAGTACCCAGGAATCCTAGAACAAAATGACTTTCAATAAAATTCATATATCCATTAAATTTTAGCAAAGGTAACATAGAGAGACTGGAGGTAAACAATGAGTACATTTAAATATAGAATTAAATGGCTGTGATAGCTAACATAATCTAAAATGGTGTTCACAAATATCCTAATGATTATTTCTAGGTGATAGGATTTTATTTTTTTACCTTATTAATGTTGCTTTGTTTCTTAAATGCTTTTCAAAGAATGTGCTATATTTCCATTTTAGAAACATGATAATCACTAGTCCAAAATAAATTTGTGATATAGCTTAAGTAAATTATTTCTAAAAAAATTTATGTGTGGGTAAACTTCATCTGGGACTAAACTTGTTGGCTTGATTTTTGTCTTTTAAATATTTATTACTTTATCCATTAGAGTCCATCTTTGTACATATTATCTTATATTATCATCACAGAAAGGTAGAATTATTTAGCACAAAGAAGTCTTTCATTTTCTTGGCCTTTGTTGTATCACTAGGGTTTTTCCAAACTCTTTGAAGAAATAGAAGAGGAAGGAACACTTCCCCACTCACTCTATGAGGCCAATATTGCTCTAATACCAAAACCAAAGACATCACAAGGGAAAAAAAAAACAAACAAAAAAACAAAAGAACAGACTAATAGCCCATGGATATAGTCACAAAAATCCTCAGTAAAATATTAACTACATATTTGTGCATTTGCAAGCAAATCCAGCAGCATATAAAGAGGATTATATACCATGAGCAAGTGGACTTATCTCAAGAATTCAAGGTTGGTTTAACATATAAAAATCCATGTAATATAACACATTAATAGAATAAAGTTAAAGAAGATATGATCATTTCTATATTTCTGGTAACACATTCAACAAACTAAGAATAGAAGGAAATTTTCTCAATTCGATAAGACCAAGATTGTACTTAATAGTGAAAGACTTAAAGCTTTCTCCTGAGATTAGGAACAAGACAAAGCTGTTTGCTCTTGCCACTTCTACTCAGCATTGTGCTGGAGAGTCTATCTAGTCAGGGCAATGAAGCAAAAAAAAAAAAAAATGGCATCCA
This sequence comes from Mustela erminea, assembly GCF_009829155.1. Classification (NCBI taxonomy): domain Eukaryota; kingdom Metazoa; phylum Chordata; class Mammalia; order Carnivora; family Mustelidae; genus Mustela; species Mustela erminea. The sequence goes on along the minus strand of NC_045622.1, from coordinate 68,118,543 downwards.
GATTGGAAAGGAAGAAGTAATACTACTTATATTTTCAGGGAACATAATCCTATATATAGAAAATCCTAAGGAATCCATTAAAACTAATAAATGAATTAGTTCACTAAAGTTACATAATATTTGATCAATGCACAAATATCAAATCTACTCTATACATCAGTATAGTCAGAAAATAAAATAAAATTAAGGAAAAATTTGTTTACGATAGCATCAAAAATACTTAGAAATAATTTGTTAATTATTAAATTTTTGAAAGAACCTAGAGAAGACTTGATAAATGCAAAGATGTGTTCACAGATTGGAAAATTTAATATTGTTAAGATGACAATACTCCTCAAATTGATCTACAGATTCAGTGCAATCCCTATCAAAATCCCAGCAGCTTTTCTTTTGTAGAACTTGACAACTTAACCTATAATTCGCATGTAATAGCACGTGAATGGCAAGAGACCCAGAACAGCAAAAACAACTTTGAAAAAGGCCAAAGTTGGAGGACAAACACTACAAATCTGGCATAAAGGTAGCAATATGTGTTAATGAAATTGAATTGAGAGTCCAAAAGTAAACCATTATATTTAGTCATTTGATTTTTTAAATTTTTGTGTTTTTTTTAAGTGTTCCAGAATTCACTGTTTATGCACCACACCCAGTGCTCTACACAGTATGTGCCCTCCACAATATCCACCAGGCTCACCCAACCTCCCACACCCCTCCCCTCCAAAACTCTGGTAGTTCCTCATAGTCCACAGTCTTTCATGGTTTTTCTCCTCCTCCAATTTCCCCCAACTCCCTTCTCCTCTCCACCTCCCCATGTCCTCCATGTTATTTGATTTTTAACAAGGCTACCAAAACAAGGCAATGAAGAAAAAATAATCTTTTTTACAAATGATGCTGGGACAACTAAATATCTTTATGCAAAAGAGTGAATTTTGACCTCCACCTCACACCACATACAAAATTTAATTCAAAATGGATCAAAGACATAAATGTAAAAGCTGAAAATACATAAAGAAGACTTTCAACTGAACAAAAAACAGATAATCCAATTAAGATGCAGGCAAATGATTTGAATAGACATTTCTTCTGAGAAGTTACACACATGGCCAGTAAGCACATGAAAAGAATTTCAACATCATCATCCATTAGGGAAATGCAGCAATGACAATGAGATACCATTTCACACTCACTAGAATGGTTAAAATAAAAATAATGGACAAGTGTTGTTGAGAATGTGGAATGGAACCCTCATATTTTGCAGATGGTACAGCCACTCTGGAAAACACTGTGTCAGTTTCTCAAAATGTTATCCATAGAATTACTGTTTGACCCAGTAATTATATGCCTTAGATACAGAATGGAATTGAAAATATGCTGACGCAAAAATTTGTACATGATTTTTTCTTTCCTTTTCTTTTCTTTTCTTTTAGGTAGGTTCCACACCCATTGTGGGGCTTGAACTCACAACCCTGAGATCTAGAGTAGCACATCTACCAGCTGAGCCAGACAGGTGTCCCGGTACATGATTTGTATAGCAGCAATATTCATAATAGTCAAAAAGTGGAAACAGTGCAAATATCTATCAATTATGAATGGGCAAACTGTGATGTATCCATATGATGATACATTATTTAACCATAAAAAGAAACAAGTATTGATACCTGTTACAACATGGATGAACCTCAAAAAGATATATACTAAGTGAAAGAAGCCAGGCCCACCATGTCACATATTCTGTGGTCCCATTTGTATGAAATGTCTAGAATAAGCAAATTCATAGAGATAGAAAGTTAGATTAGCAAATACCAACGGTTGAGAGCAGGGGATAATGAGAAGTAACTGGTGAAAATATTCTGGAATTATGTAATAGTGATAGTTGCACAAGTTTGTGAATATAAAACAACCACAGAACTATATTCCTTGAAAGGGTGACTTTTTTTTTTTTTTAAGATTTTATTTATTTACTTGACACAGAGAGACAGCCAGAGAAGAAACACAAGCAGGGGGAGTGGGAGAGGGAGAAGCAGGCTGTCTGCTGAGCAGGCAGTCTAATGCGGGGCTTCATCCCAGAACCCTGGGATCATGACCTGAACCAAAGGCAGACGAGAAGGCAGACACTTAACCCCTAAGCCACCCAAGTGCCCCAAAGGGTGACTTTCATGACATGTGAATGTGTATCTCAATTTTAAAAAAGAATAAGAGAGTGTGAGGGTGCATGTATTGCCCCTGTTTGGGCTGATCTCTGAGCTGTACCAGGGTAAAGCATTAATTGAGAAAGGAGAAAGCTGTCATATTATGACCCTTATCCCTGCTGTGTTGGGAAACTGGAGCTGGTGTATGGAATAAAGAATGTGTTGATAGTGATCTGCTGAATGAGGGAGCACAGTCCACCCACATTAAGCCTGCATGTACCTCCTACAAGCATCACAGCTTCTAGTTTGAGAAAGTGAAAACTAGGAAGTTTTCATTGAAGGGGCAGTTTCCGTACACTCTCGTTAATGAGGTCATAAAATGCATTATTTACAAATCCTGGAAAGAGGAGTGAGTGTGCAGTGAGCTGGAGGAAGAGCAGTCCTCTGGGCCAGGTCACGAAGAATCAGGAGGCAGAGAACAGGATAGCACGCACCTATTCCTCAGTGTGGCTGGGGCAGAGGTCACTAACGTTTCACAACCTGAATTCTAAGTGGTTATTTGATTTGATTTTTTTCCAAGCAGTTCTCTTAAAGAATACCCTGGGAACAACCAAATGGAAATTTATGGTGGGAATCCTAAACTTGGGTCCTTATCTAAATGTTCAGACTCAATGTGAGTAAGGTTATCCTACTCCAGAATGTCTAGGTCACAACTTAAGAAAAACAAATCACACCTTCCCATGTGGACAATGTCCCAAGAGAAAGCTGACAGAAAATACCAAAGCGTCTAGCAAAACCAAATATCCCCAGAAGGAAGTTTACAGTCTTTTGAGAGGTTTTAATATAATTGCTCTAAGAGGCAGACAAGAAACAGAACAGCACCGTCTTCCTCAGCAATAGGTCTGAGCTGTTTTGATTGCAAAGGACTAAAGATCAGTCGAGTAACATTTATGGGATGCCCGAGATAATGGTATTCACAGGAATAAAGACACGAATCTCAGGCATGTGGGAAGGTCTATGGGAGCTCCCGAAAGGACAAAAGCCATGTTGCTGGGCAGTGGACAGTTCTTGTTTTGGCGTCCCAATAGTCATCTTTTCACCTTCTACGTGCCCCAATTTCCTTTTCCCCCAATTGCCTCTTCCATCTAATTTGATAGGACAATTTTGGCTTGTGATATAAACTAGAAGGGTAGAGGGCAGGCCCTTGACCTCAGCAAAGCTAGGGCTTTTCATTTTCTCCTCCACCCTGGAATTTGAATCTCTAGCACAAGGGAAAGCAGACTAAATTATCAGTGATCAAATTTGACTCTGTATTACACATCCTAACCAGAACTTTCCTGTCACTGAGACACTGTTGTCTCCAAGGCTTCTGAGTTCCCACCTCTTCTCAGGCATGAATCTGCCACCTCCTGTCAATTTGGTGATATCCCTAATGCCTCTTGAATAAATTCCCTTATGCCTAAATTAGAGCCTTTTCTGCAGCTTGCCATAGAAAGATTCACTCATGAATGGCAGAAGCCATGGTAGGGGTGGGTTTCTTGGGACTAGGTGCTCATGCACAATCCAAAACAACTCTAGGATCCTCGGCAGTAGAAATTCAAGAGTTATCTGTACAATGTGACATCACTGACTATGCCGTGCATCTATTTCTATCTCTACTATCCATTGACCTCCTCACCCTTTCTCTTTTTTCCAGCTTGTGTTTCCTGGTTACTCAAACTTTCATTGTTCTCTTCAACATACTCATGGCCCCTACTAGGGAAAGAAGATCCTTTCATTCATCCTCTTAGGCTGTTTATCTGGATCTGAGAATTAAACTGACATAAGATAGATTAATAGGAGAAAAGTTAAAAAAAAAAAGTGTTTTTACATGCTCTTGGAGCCTTTATAGGAAAACTAAATACCCAAAGAAGCAGTTTAGGACCAAGACCTTATATATTTTTAAAAACAAACAATAAAAGAATGATAAATTTATGAAGTGACAAGGCAAAGAGAGTTTAAGCTTTTAGGAGTGGTAAATTGTGAGGAAGTGACCAGGATATATGAAAGAACTAATAGAAGCTAAAGGTTACTTTAGTGGGCTGGTTTGTACAGATCCATTTTGTCCTTGATCCCTTATCTCTGATGATGATACTCCTCTTCCCAGTAGAGTTTTCTTTCTTTCTTTCTTTCTTTCTTTCTTTCTTTCTTTCTTTTAAGAAAACAGAGAACAAGAAATCACCAGTAGGCAGAGAGAGAGGGGTAAGCAGGCCCCCTGCAGAGCAGGGAGCCCGATGCAGGACTCGATCCCAGGACCCAGAGATCATGACCTGAGCCGAAGGCAGAGGCTTAACCTATCGAGCCACCCAGGTGCCCCTAGAGTACCTTTCTAAAGGGAAATTTCATAATCTGCTTTTGGGTAGGAAGGAGGGAGGTCAGAGAGCCCTTCCTGAATCTGCCTTTTCTCTGGTGCCTTCAGCTCAAAATAATCAATATGCAAAAGTGACGTATTTGGGATTGTCCTGTTCTGATCCCCTCAGAGGTCAGAATTCTGAGCATCTGCTCTCATCTTTAACTTGCTGAATCTTTCCATATTCTGCCACTAAACTCCTGTAACTGTGAATCTCTTTGCTACAGCTCATTACCTAATAGCCCAGAGTGCCACACAGAGCCAAGACAAGGGTGAAGCCAGCAGAGTGCCAAGGACATAAAATTTCAGAAGGTGCTCAACTCTGTGACACCAGCCCTGTGGTACTTGCACAACCCCGAGAGGGAGCACCTCCTGAAAGGTTGCTCCCTGGTCGCCTTGCTTGCTTCACTCTAGTAATGGCTTTGGGCTGCCTTGGCACAGTGTTTAGAAGCTATGCATTGTCCTACCCCGACGTAAGGGCAGTCTAATTCTTGCTCAAGTACCCTTGAATAAATTTCTCCTCCCTAAAGTTTCACTCCTCACATTCCCAAGGCTGGGGGTGGGGGTTGCTTTTGTTTCTTAAAGAGTCCTCATTTTATGCTCCAGAATTTACTTTTTTCCAGGGTGATTAAAGGCAGAAGCACACATTCTCTTCAACCCTCGCCTTTGGCGCTGTCCTCCCCTTACTTAGGCTCTTGCTAGAAGGTTCCTCTGAAAATAATAGGCAGTACATTTTCCAAAATATATACAACTTATTTTTTATAATACTACATATAGTCTTATGACCAAACATTAGAGTTCATCTGGATAATTGTGGTTTGTCTCTAGTTCTAATCTTCTACTTTTAATTACTTGGACAAACTTACATCTATTTCTTCAAATAGTGAATTTTAGGTATAGGCTTTTCTCATTCCAGATGAGGGGAGGAAATGTTTTTAATATTGTTTTCAAGGACAGGGTTCTGCTAAAAAATATATGCCAATTTACTTCTCTAAATAAGACACTCCATTTTTAACTTACATCCTCTATTTTTGAGTTTTCACTGAATCTCCCAAGGAAAGTTGATATTTGACAGCTGTCCATAAAACTACAAAATTATACAAAAATAATACTTCCCAGCCCATCAGAGAGGGTCTGCTTCCAAATGCAAGCTGTTTTCCCATCCTGGATGGCAGGAAGTACTTGCAATATACAAAATAAAAATTTTCCTACACATATTTTTAAGATTCAGTCTTTAGTCAGCAAATCCTTACTTTAGTTAAGGCAAAGCATTTCACACCATTTCACCACACAGGTCACGGGCCAGACTATGTGTTGGTTGTTTGTCATTTAGGGGTCCAACTGGCTCCAATCAGCGGTGGCCATGGAGTACAGGGGGAAGTGGACACATGATAGGAAACAGGGTTACTCAGTCAGCATGGCCCATGGATGAAGCTCAGATCATGGCAATATTTCAAATACTATTTCTTGTATTCAACCTCACAAGTAAGTTTCAACCATGATAAGGGAGCTTGGTGGAGCAGATACAGATCATGACCATGTTCTAAGAGCTGGGGAAGGACTTCTCCCTACCCCTCCATAAATAGTGGTGCAAGCAGCAGCCCAAGTTCCTCTTTGGGGTTTCTACTTCTACAGAGTAGCTAAAGGAAGAGTGAGTGTCCAAAGAGCAGGACAGAGGAGGTGAAAGAAGAAATTCACTGAATAGTAAGAGAGCTGTTGAGATGTTCCCTCATTTGGTGGGAGTGAGGTGACCGATTTGCTAGCACTAACAATACAACCCTTTCTTTGATTCTTGGAGTTTCCTTTGTGCAGACGAAGAAGAAAGTGGGACAAATTGCTCTACGGACACCTGTAGCTTAGAACCACATTCAACAGGACATTATTTTACATTTTATTTCACTTGTTTTGTTTTTAAGTTTGAATAGATAATAATAGACAAGAGCCAGAGGCTGGATTTCACCATCCTTTCCTTTTACCTCTACCTTCAGGAAGATTTTTTGTGGGAGAGGGGGTTTGGGTTGTTTTTTTTTTTCCACTTTCCTTCCTCTGAAGTAGTGGCTTCCTTATCTGTCTCCTGCTATGCTTTGGGGGGAAATTCCCACTTTTTAAAAAGACCTTTATAAATTTTCCAATTTTACCTTGAGCATGGGGAGGAGGGGGCTTGTGTCTTATATTGCCACAGATAGTATAAGGCTTTGTGAAGACTGTAGTTTTACAAAATCTGGGGATCACCTCTCCAACTCACTTCACTTCTTTGTCCAGAACTTGGTAAGCCTGACAGGTCTGCTCAAAATGCAAGTTAAGGACCAGATCTCCCAGAAAATCTTATCAAGTAGTTTATATTCAATGCTTATATTCCCATGGGAGCATGGAATGAGAAAACCTACCATTTATTGAGTATATACTGTGTTCTAGGCAAGTATATGTAATACTTGTCATTTGATCCACACAACAGCTCATTGTTGTTAAGTGCCATTATTTCTACAGATGAGACAGAATGAAATTCGAGGAAGTTGAGTAGCCTATAGCCTAAGGTCACCTAATGGATAGGAAGCAGAGGTAAGATTCAAATTCTGACCCATTTTGTTCTTAACTGTATTTTTCTTTTGCATCATTTCAGATTATGACTAGATAAGTTATACATTGCTTAGACAAAAATTTTTTAATCTTTATGCTCATACTCTTTTGTTAAATACTTCAAAAACTCCAGTTTTCTTTGCAATTCTGTCATTTCACAAATATTTGTCTTTCTTTCCTTAAGGAACAACTTTTTCCTGCATGATACCACTATGCCATTTTTCACTTGTTCAGAATTTAGGCGGCAGATTTAACTCAGTGTCTCTGGCACTACCATGCCTTTGGTTAGACATTTCACTACAAAAATTTCTGATTGTCTTCCATTGTAACTCATGTGGTCTCCATAGTTGATCCTTCTTTCTCAGAAGAAGGATTTATTGGAGTCCACCAAGGTTTAATGCCCTCTTTTCTATCTACTTTCCCTAGATTATCTCAGCCAGACTCATTAGTTTAAATGGCATCTATATGCTAATCACCCCCCAAATTCTTATATCTAGTCCTAACCTCGACCCTACTCACAAGTCAGTAACTTTTTCAACTCCTTCTTGCTATCTCCACTTGGAGAGTATAAAGGTTAATTTCCAATGTCGTCATCTTCCCTAAGCCTGCTTCTCTTGAAGTTTTTCTTATTTTATTAAATGGGAACTCCAGGGATGCCTGGGTGATGTAGTCAGTTAAGTGACCAACTCTTGATTTTGGCTCAGGTCATAATCTCAGGGTAGTGAAATCAAGCCCTACACTGGGCTCTGCACTCAGGGTGAAGTCTTCTTAAGAATCTCTGTCTCTCTGCCCCTCCCACCTCTAAAATAAATAAATAAAATCATTAAAAAATAAAACAAATGGAAATTCCATTCTATCAGTTACTCAGACCAAAATTACTGTATTAGTTCCCTATTGCTGCTTAACAACTTACCACAAACAGTGACTTTATTAAAGGGGCAACAGGGTGACTCCATCAGTTAAGCATCTGCCTTCAGCTCAGGTCATGATCCCAGGTCATTAATCCCTTATCTGGGATTAAGCCCCAGGTCGGGCTCTCCACTCAGTGGAAAGTCTGCTTCTCCCTCTGCCCCTCACCCTGTTTGTGCTCTCTCTCTTTCTCTCTCTCTCTCTCAAATAAATAAAATCCTAAAACACACACACACACACACACACACACACACACACACACACACACAAACGTAGTGGCCTTAAAACAACAATTTATGGGCAATGCTGTCAGTACCCCTCTTACTCCTGAGCTTTTTCTGTATCCTTGCTTAATAAACTTCTGTCGCTTTACTCACAAAAACAAAAAAACAAAAACAAAAACCAATCATTTATTCTCTTATCATTCTGGAAGTCAAAGAATTCTAAAATTATATTATCAGCAGGCCTGTGTTCTTTGGGAAGGTTTCAGGGAAGAATCCTTGCATTTGTAAGCCTCTAAAAGCTGCGTACATTTCTTGCCTCATGGTCCATTTTTTGTAACACACTAACCTCTTCCTTGCATTTCCTATTTCTTCCTACTACTCACTCTAATCTCCTGCCTTCTCCTCACAAGGATCTTGTGATTATATCAGACCCATCCAGATAATACAAGATAATCTCCCCATTTCAAACCTTTAATCACATCTTCCAAGTTCTTTCTGCCATATAAGGTAGCATGAACAAGTTTTGGGGGGGACACTATTCAACTGACTACAATCTTTTTTTGTTCACAAAAATTGTGATTTTTCACAAAAATGTTGATTTTTCACAAAATTTCACAAAAATTGTTGTTCACAGAAATAAATTTTGATGGGTTACAGACCCATGTGTTAAAAAAAATTATCTTTCAAATAATAATAGAAAATTTACGGGAAGATGTTTATAACTTTGGAAGTAGAGAGTCTTAAAATGGGTTTTTAAAATCAGAGTGAATCAGTAAACTAGAAAATTATGGAGATCCAAAGTTCTGTCCCTCCACAAAAGCAGTAAGTAAATTAGTAAAAATTATCAATACCAACTTTATCAGAACACCCAAAACTAATTAAAATTTTATACCAACCACGCAAAAGCTTAATCAGGAAAAAACCAAAAAATTTAAAAATAGCCAAATCTTAGTAAGTTTTGTGGCATTTTAACTTATTTGCTTCCTATCCTCCATCCCCTACTACCTGGTTTAGCAGTACCCTGTGAGACAACAGCTTCTAGTCTAAGTATAGGTTTCTAGTACAAGAGGGAGCAGAAGAAATTTTATTCTCAAAGAATTGTGTAGGGGTGCTTGGGTGGCTCAGCTGGTTAAGCGACTGCTTTCAGCTCAGGTCATGATACCAGGATCCTGGAATCAAGTCCCACATTGGGCTCCCTGCTCAGCAGAGGGCCTGCTTTTCCCTCTCTCTCTGCCTGCTGCTCTGCCTAGTTGTGCTCTCTCTCTGTCCAATAAATAAAATCTTAAAAAAAAGAATTGTGGTGGTTTAGTTGACTTGTCTAATGGTTCCCTGAAAGACCAGACAAAAGGCCTTGCCTTTATTTCACCTTAGATCTCTCCTAAGTCTGAAGCTGCTACTTGGGAGTGGGGAAGGGGAGCAAGGAGGAGTGTTTATTAAACGTATTGAAAGGCAAATGCATCAGCTACTGATGCCTCGGGTAAAAGATAACAGTTAGGGGAAGCAATGGAAAAATGAAAAGCCTAGCAGGAAAAGGATGAGAAAGGAGTTGCTTTGGAGAATAAAGCCTTTGGAAAGCTTCCACATATTCCTGAGTCTCTTGAAGACTGGATACATGTTTAGGACTAGTATATGCTCAGAAAAGACCTGAGAAGACCCTGAACTGTCACCTCTAGTGGGCCTTCAGGTTCTGCTCAAGCAGGGAGGAAGACTAAGGCAAAGTTGTTCAACACTCAGTGTTTTTCAACACTTAAGTGTTGAAGGTGTGCCCAACATGCACGCAGAGCCCCTTGGAAAATTGGAAGATTTTCCGTTATCATTGTTTTGGGCATTTAAAGAAAGCTCTGTCAAATCATTAGCTGACCACTAAACTAATGGAAAAGAGACTTCAGTGGCCCTAAGCTATAGCAACAACAACAAAAGTTTACAATATTAGTTGAGAAAACTCAATAAACAAACCACAACTACAACAAATCCTGGGGAGGGAAGAATATAATTTCTGGAGTTGCTGCCTTGTGATGTTCAAGTGTTCTTTGTACATAGAAATAAAGGAAACCAAGAGAACGAAGTTTCTTCAAAGAGAGAGTATCAATGAAGAGACACAAAGTGTGAAAAGAAACTAAATAGTCTACATTTGAAAAATGCAATAACTGAAATTAAGAATATATACTTAAGAGGTTCAACAGTGTATTTAAGCAGGCTGAAGAAAGAAACTGTGAACTTGAAGATAGGTGATTTGAGATTACCTACTCTGAGGATCATGAAGAAAGTGAGAATAAAGGAAAATAAGGAGACTCAAAGAATTGTGAGTGTACCAACACACATCTAATAGGAATCTTAGAAAAAGAAAAGAGAAAGAATGTTTGGAAAAATAACAGCTATACCTCCCATATTTGATATAAGATGTAAGTCTTCATATCGCCCTCCGCCCGCAAGGACGACAAGAACCCTGGTTCGGATGCATCTTCTCTCTCCTTATTTCCGCAAGTCTACACACTTATATACACTTACATGACCAATCAGTGAGCAGGGTACAGGAGGGAGCGAATCAGGCTGTGCACCTAAACGAACAACTTCGCTAGCAACCAATGCTGTTTACTTCCTCTTTGGGCGTTCCACTTAGTCTCACGAGGCAATCCTAACCTGGCAACTAGCCAGGCGCCATCTTTTAATGGCGGAGGTCGCCCTGGCCAGGGGCCTGCCTCCGACATCTCCCCCTTTTTTCTTTTATGGCAGGGATCGTGCCTGTCTTAGGTTGTCAGTGGCGGGGAATATCCTTACCTGTCATCAGACGGCAGATATCAATGATCTGTGTCCTGTCTTAGGTTGGTATATTTCCCCCACCAATCTTACCCGTCGTTGACTACCGATCCAGCATACTTAGCCACACTTGGGGGGATGTTCCAGCCTCGATGGCTAACAAGGCCTGCACCATGGCTTGCTGTTGCCTAGGTTGCTGTCACCTCCAAATTTGCAGTTTCCTTATTAGCAGAATCAAGCCCACTACGAGGATTATCATCAGAGCAATTACGCTAGCCCATTGTTTCATAAAGGTTAACACATCTTGCAAAGTTTTGATTATCTCTGGGAGGGTTGCAAGCTCAACTCTGGTGTTATTTATCCTTGTTATTCCTAGTACCAGGTGCTGAGTATAGTTTTGGAATTCTGCGGACTAATTCCCCCACAAGTATTGGGAGAGCTGTCGGGAGACATTCTGTAAGTCACTCATATTAATATAGGCTATGGGAGTTACACAAATTGCCGGGAAGGGTACTATACATCCCTGTCCCAATAGGGCCCCCCATATGTCCACTTGTTCTTGAACCAAATCCACTCTCTGGTTGACTATCAGGATTCCTGCTTGCAGATGTGCATTGATCTGAGTCTGTGTTTGAAGGGCAGCCACCGTTCCTTCTGCAAGGTGTTCACAGCTTCCGCAGTGGGTATAGTTGCAGCAAGCGAGACTGCTGCTGCCGTGGCAGCTGCTGTAGATATAGCCAATGCTGTCACAACGGCGGCTGTGATACCAAAATCTCTCTTCTTTCTGGATAGCACCACCGGTAACTTGTCCTCTGGAATGGAAACTGGGATAGGAACATGGGTAGGGATACGCATAATCACAGCCAGCTTGAAGGCCGTGACATTCCAGCACTGGGAAAGATAGCAATTCTGAGTGCAATTCAGCGTATCATTCAGCTCGCTAGCATTTGTTACGAGGAAAAGGAACGGTGGCCAGACGCATATGGGAGTGGGCTGATAAGTAATATTATTGGGACAAGACACATTAACTGTTGTCTCAAAGATACTAGAGTCATTTTGTTTATAAGAACAGTTGAGGAATTTGCCACCGTTTAACATGGACACTGCTGAGATATCAGTACATGCTCCTAACAAGTTACAGACCTGCCATGCATCAAAGGGAGAGGAGGGAAGATGAGAGAAGAGTTAGTCACTGGTAAAGGATATAGCCCTGCTTTAACCACTGCTCATAGCTATCTGGCTTGAGTCGGCCGCAGGAGGTGTAGCATCCCCAGAGTTATCATCAGCATCTTCAGCATCATGACTGGTGTTCGGAGGCAAGGCTGCACGCACCAGCCGCTCTGGGATCCAAATTGGAGCCTCCTTTTCCTGTGGAAAAACACATACAGACCCCCTACTCCATACTAACACTGGATCTGGTCCATTTCACTTTCCTGTGAGGATGTCCTTCCAAAGTACTAAAGGCTTAGGGGAAGCAGCAGCATCACTTGCATGTCTGTCTGCAGCTGATTTACCCGTTTTGTCCAACGTTAAAAAATTCAAAATAAAGAGAATGGTGTTGAGCTTATCTTTAGGGGACCTGAAGGTGTCCCCTATTCCCCCTTTTTGTTTATAAAGCGCATTTTTTATTGTAAGATGCGCGCGCTCCACAACACCCTGTCCTTGTGGGTTATAGGGTATTCCATGTATCAAGTGAAGTCAAGTTGTTGTAGGAAGGCTTTAAAGGGTTGTGAGATGTAGCCTGGACCATTATCTGTCTTTAATTGGCGTGGCTTTCCCCATGCCGTGAAAGCCTGTAGGCAATGGGCGATAACATCTCTGGATTCCCCCCCCCATGCACTGAGGCGAAAATTATTCCAGAGCAGGTATCTACAGAGACATTAACATATTTTAACTTTCCAAATTCTAAAACATGTGTGACATCCATATGCCATATATGATTAGGTAACAAACCCTTAGGATTAACCCCCAAGGTCGGTGCAAGGTAGTAAGATCACGCAATTTCTGCAGGAGACTACTACGTCCTGTGCCTGTGCTTTTCTTATGTTAAATCTGAGGCAAAGAGATAAAGCATCCTGTTTCTTCAAATCCCCCCCCTAAGTGGTCCCACTGAGGTATGTTTAGCAAGCCTTCATCTAGGAACCATGGAGCCGCCTTTTCCACTGTATTCAAAAAGGCCCGAGCAGTTTTTGCTTTTAGTGGAGTTCCACTGGCTTTCAACAGGTCTTCTAAAGACCCTTCCAACCGCACTTTAGATACTTCAGATCCCATTATGAACAGACAACAGACGCAGACGTTAAAGACTCACCACTAAATTCCGGCTTTAAGGCCGACCCGCTTCTTATTGCGGACTTGTACAAATTAATCCCGGCTCTAAGGCCGCCCCGCTTCTTATCGCGGACTTGCTAAATCCCGGCTCTAAGGCTGCCCCGCTTCTTGTTGCGGTCTTGTACAAGTTTCCCACCACCTTTGTCATCGTTTTACCCCGCTTACCTGCGGACTTCTCCCTTGCAAGGTTTTTCTATTTTTACTCCCGGCTTTACCGCGGAATTCCCACTTTTGAACGTGGCCTTTACTCCCCGCTTTACCCCGAAATTCCCTCTTTTGAACGTGGCTAATGTCCCCGCTTTCCTGCGGATTACCTTGCAAGATTCCTTTATTTAGTTCCCAGGTGCGGGCGCCATTTATCGCCCTCCGCCCGCAAGGACGACAAGAACCCTGGTTCGGATGCATCTTCTCTCTCTTCTTCCGCAAGTCTACACACTTATATACGCTTACGTGACCAATCAGCGAACAGGGTACAGGAGGGAGCGAATCAGGCTGTGCACCTAAACGAACAACTTCGCTAGCAACCAATGCTGTTTACTTCCTCTTTGGGCGTTCCGCTTAGTCTCACGAGGCAATCCTAACCTGGCAACTAGCCAGGTGCCATCTTTTAATGGCGGAGGTCGCCCTGGCCAGGGGCCTGCCTCTGACATCTTCATATCCTAGAAACTCAATTAACTTCAAGTAGGATAAAATTAAAAAGATACACATCAGACATTATAATCAAATTGTAAAAAATCAAAAACAAAGGGAATCCTGAAAACAGAAAGAGAAGTGATGTCCTGAACAAGTAATCATCAGTAAGATTAATTGCTGATTGCTTATCAGAAACTATAGAAATCAGAAGGTTTAGGATGACACATTAAAAATGTTAAAAGAAAAAAATCTGGCAACCAAGAATTCTGTATCTGGCAAAATAATCCTTCATAAATGAAGGAGAGATGTTTACTGGTAGTATTATTCACAATAGCCAAGATAGGGAAGTAACCTAAATATCTATTAACAGATGAATGGATAAAATAAATTTATAATGTAGCTACAATGGAATATTATTCAGTCTTAAAAAAGAAGGTAGGGGCACCTGGGTGGCTCAGTGGGTTAAAGCCTCTGCATTCAGCTCTGGTTGTAATCCTGGGGTCCTTGGATGGAGCACGGCATCAGGCTCTCTGCTCAGCAGGGCGTCTGCTTCCTCCTCCCTCTCTGCCTGCCTCTCTGCCTACTTGTGATCTCTGTCAAATAAATAAATAAATAAATAAAGTCTTAAATTAAAAAAAGGTAATTCTGTTATACACAACATAGATGAACCTTGAAAACATTATACTAAGTACAATAAGCCAATCACAGAAATATAAATACTGCCTGATTCCACTTATACAAGATATCTAATCAAATTCATAGAAACAAAGTAGAGTAGTAGTTGCCAGGGACCTAGGGGAGCAGAACATGGGGAGTTGGTGTTCAATAAGTATAGAGTTTTAGTCATGCAAGATGAAAGAGTTCTAGAGAGCTGTTGTGCAACAATGTGCATATACTTAAAAATACTATAATGTACAATTAAACGTTAAGATGGTAAATTTGTTATGTGGGGTTTTTTAACTTTCTTTTTGAAGATTTTAACTTTCTTTTTGAAGATTTTATACATTTATTTGAGAGAGAAACATACGCACACACAGAGCTAGTGAAAGAGAGCACGAGTGGGGAGGAGAAAAAGCAGCAGGCTCCCCGCTGAGCAGGGAGCCTGGGATCATGACCTGAGCCTAAGGCAGATGCCCAATGAACTGAGCCATCCAGGTGCCCTATTATGTGTTCTTTTAAACGACCAAAACAAAAAACAACTCCCTCCAAAAAAAGAAATAAAGACTTTACCACATAAAAACTGAAAGATTGTTTCAAGTAGACCTATCCCCACAAAAAATGCTAAAAGGAGTCCTTCAGGCTGAAATAAAAGGACATTAGACAGTACCTCAAATACATACAAAGAAATCAAGAACACTGGTAACTACACAAATAAATATAAAAGGCCTTCCTAATGTATTTTTATTTATTTATTTTTTTTAAAGATTTTTATTTATTGGGTCGCCTGGGTGGCTCAGTGGGTTAAGCCTCTGCCTTCGACTCAGGTCATGATCTCAGGGTCCTGGGATCGAGCCCTGCATCAGGCTCTCTACTCAGCAGGGAGCCCAGTTCCTCCCCTCTCTGCCTGCGTATCTGTCTACTTGTGATCGCTGTCTGTCAGATAAATAAATAATATCTTTAAAAAAAATTTTTTATTTCTTTGTCAGATAGAGCACGCATGCACAAGCAGGGGAGAGGCAGACAGATGGAGAGGTAGGCTCCCTACTGATAAAGGAGTCCAATATGGGACTCATGGATCATGACCTGAGCCAAAGGCAACTGCTTAACCAACTGAGCTACCCAGGTGTCCATTCCTAATGTATTTTTATTGTAACTTCCCTTTTTAGTCTATTTGATTTAAAAGGCAACTACATAAAACAGTAATTATAAATCCATGTTAATGGGCACAAATGTTTAAAATGTAATTTGAGATAATAACAGGGATAGGAGCTCCATAGGAAAAAGTTTTCACATACTATTGAAGCTAGACTGGTATTATCTGAACAATTTTGTCATAAATTAATATGTTAATTATAATCTCCAGGGCAAGCACTAAGAAAAAAACTTAAAAATAGTCAAAGAATTGAGAAAGGAAAAAATGTTATCCTAGTAAATATCAGTATAACACAAGAGAAAACAGCAATGGAGTAACTGAAGAACAAAAAAGACATAAAACATATAGATAATAGACAAATCACAAAAGTAAATCCTTCTTTATCAGTTACTGCATTAAATATAAATGGATTAAACTCACATTTAAGGCAGAGATTACAGAATGGATAACTTAATCTAAACATGATAATTGTCTTTCTCTGATTGACTTACTTTCCTTAGCATAATACCCTCTCTTAGTTCCATCCATGTCATTGAAAATGGCAAGATTTAATTTTTTTATGGCTGTGTAATACTCTGTTGTATATATATATATACCACATCTTCTTTATCTATTCATCTGTTGATGGACACCTAGGCTCTTCCCATAGTTTGGCTATTGTGGACTTTGCCACTATAAATATTAGGGTGCAGGTGCCCCTTTAGATCACTACATTGGTTATCTTTGGGGTAAATACCCAGTAGCGCAATTGATGGGTCATAGGGTAGCTCTATTTTCAATGTTTTGAGGAACCTCCATACTGTTTTCCAGAGTGGCTGCACCAACTTGCATTCCCACCAACACTGCAGGAGGGCTCCCCTTTCTCTGCATCCACACCAACATCTGTCATTTCCTGATTTGTTAATTTCTGACTGGTGTGAACTGGTATCTCATTGTGGTTTTGATTTATATTTCCATGATGCCAAGTTTTCATGGGTCTGTTGGCCATTTGAATGTCTTCTTTGCCAAAATGTCTGTTCCTCTCTTCTGCCTATTTCTTGATTGGATTATTTGTTCTTTGGGTGTGGAGTCTGATAAGTTCTTTATAGATTCTAGCCCTTTATCTGATATGTCATTTGCTGATACTTTCATCCATTCTGTCGGATGTCTTTTGATTTTGTTGACTGTTTCCTTTGCTATGCAAAAGGTTTTAATCTTGATGAAGTCTCAATACTCCATTTTTGTCTTTGGAGATGTATCTAGCAAGAAAGAGCTGTGACCAGGATCAAAGAGGTTGCTGCCTGTGTTCTCCCTCTAGGATTTTGATTAGATTCCTGTCTCACATTGAGGTCTTTCATCCATTTTGAGTCTATTTTTGTGTATGGTGTAAGGAAATGGTCCAGTTTTATTCTTCCGCATGTGGCTGTCCAATTGTTTTATGTTGTTTTGTTTTTCCATTGGACATTCTTTCCTGCTTTGTTGAATATTAGTTGACTATAGAGTTGAGGGTCCATTTCTGGGTTCTCTATTCTGTTCCATTGATCTTTGTGTCTGTTTCTGTGCCAGTACTATACTAACTTGATGACAATAGCTTTATGATAGAGCTTGAAGGACACTCACTTTAGCTCCAATCACAAACAGATTGAGAATGAAAGAACGGAAAAAGGTATTTCAACAGTCAAAAAAGAACAAACGGTAACCAAAAGAGAACTGGCACGGCTATTCTACTTTTTAAAAAGATTTTATTTACTTATTTATTTGGCAGATAGACACAGTTAGAGAGGGAACACAATCAGAGGGAGAGGGAGAGAGAGAAGCAGGCTTCCCACAGAGCAGGGAGCACAATGTGGGGCTTGATCCCAGGACCCTGGGATCGTGACCTGAGCAAAAAGCAGATCTTAATGACTGTGACACATAGGTGCCCCTGGAATGGCTATTCTAATATCAGATAAAATAGACTTTAAGACAAAAGCTGTCCCATGAAACAGACATCACATGGTGAGAAAATTAATTTATCAGGAAGATACAACAGTTACAAACTTATATGCAAATAACAGAGCCTTAAAACATATGAAGCAAAAACAGAATTAAGGGAGAAACAGTTAAACAAAATGTGTAGAACAACCCGAGAAAAGATAAACAAGAAATATAAGACTTGAATAAACTATAAAATAGCTAGACCAGACAGACATATATAGAATGCTTCAGCCAACAATGGCAGAAAGCAGATTTCATTCTTTCTTTCTTTCTTTTTAATTTAAATTTCAGTCAGCTGGGATACATTAGTGGCTCAGTTGGTTAAACTTCTGCCTTTGGCTCAGGTCATGATCCCAGGGTCCTGGAATCAAGGCTACATTGGGATCCCTGCTCAGCAGAGAGCCTTCTTCTCCCTCTGTCTCTTCTTGCTGCTCCCCCAGCTTGTGTGCTCTTTCTCAAAAAATAAATAAAATCTTAAAAAATAAATTCCAGTCAGTTAACATGCAATGTAATATTATTTTCAGATATACAATATAATCAATTCTACACTTAAGCTCCCAGAGATCCTCACAACAAGTGAATTCCTTAATCCCCAACCCCCCCACCCACCTCCCCTCTGATAACCATCAGTTTAGAACACACATTATTTTCAAGTGCATATGGAACATTCTTTAGTGTGGAACACATGTTAGACCACTGAACAAAACTTGATACAGTTAAAAGTATGGAAATCATACAAACTATCTTCTCTGACAACAATGGAGTGGAATCAGAAGTCAGTAAAAGAGAAAATCTGGGAAATTCACAAACATCTGGAAATTAAACAGCACACTTTTAAATAACCAATAGGTCAAAGAAGAAATCACAAGGGAAATTATAGAATACTTTGAGAGGATTTAAAACAAAAACACAACATGCCAAAACTTATGAAACAAAACCATGCTCCAAGGGGAACTTATAGATGTAAATATTCACATTAAAAAAGAGAAGATCTTAAATCAACAGCCCAACATGCTGCATTAAGGAACCAGGAAAAAAAAATAGTAAACCAAACCTAAAGCAACTAGAAGGAAGGAGACAACAAAGATCAGAGGAGAGATAAACAAAATAGAAAATACAAAGAAATAGAATCAATAACACCAAAAGCTCATCCTTTGAGAAGATCAAGAAAAAAAAAATTTTCTTTTGAGAGAGAGAAGGGGTGGGAAGCAGGCTCCCTGCTGAGCAGAGAGCCCAATGTGGGGGTTGATCCCAGGAACCTGAGATCAAGACCTGAGCGGAAGGCAGAGGCTTTAACCCACTGAGCCACCCAGGCGCCAGAAGATCAAGAAAATTTATGGTTAGAATGACTAAGCAAAAAAGAGAAAAGACTCAAACTAATAAAATCAGTATGAAAATGGGGACATTACTTTCAATCTTACATAAATAAAAAGGCTTATGACAGAATATTATGAATAATTGTATGCCAATAAATTGGATAACGTGGATGAAATGGACAAATTTCTAGAAATAAACTACTAAAATTAACTAAAATATAAATAGATAAATTGACTAGATCCATAGCAAGGAAAGAAATTGAATCAGTTATCTGAAAACTTCCAACAAAGAAAAGTCCAGAACCAGATGGTTTCACCACTGAATTTTATCAAATATTTTTTTTTTTTTTAAAGATTTTATTTATTTATTTGACAGAGAGAAATCACAAGTAGATGGAGAGGCAGGCAGAGAGAGAGAGAGAGAGAGAGAGGGAAGCAGGCTCCCTGCTGAGCAGAGAGCCCGATGTGGGACTCGATCCCAGGACCCCGAGATCATGACCTGAGCCGAAGGCAGCGGCTTAACCCACTGAGCCACCCAGGCGCCCAATGAATTTTATCAAATATTTAAAGAATATTTAACACCAAACCTTCTCAAATTCTCTCCCAAAAATGGAAAAGAAGATAAAACTTTCTATCTCCCTGTGCAAGGCTGTTATTACCTTGATACCAAAATCAGGGGAAAAAATCACAATAAAAGAAAAATACAGACCAATGTCTCTTATGAAAATAATGTAAAATTCCTCAACAAAATACTAGCAAACCGAATCCAGTAATACATCAAAGGGATTACACACCATAACTACTTGGGATTTATTTCAGCAATGTAAGAGTGGTTCAAAATATGAAAATCAGTCAGTGTAATGCACCATATGAGAATGAAAGGGGGAAAAATCATGATTATCTCAATAGATGCAGGAAAAGCATTTGGCAAATTCTAGAACAATTTAATTTAAAAACCAACATTAAAAAAAAAAAACACTCTACAAACCAGTAACAGAAGGGAACTTCCTCAACCTGATAAAGGGATCTATGAAAAAAAATAATAAATCACAGCTAGTATTATACTTAAAAGTTTTTCTATTATAATTAGGACAAGACATGGATATCTGCTTTCACCATTTCTATTCAACATTGTATAAGACATTCTAGGCAGGGCAATTAGGCAAGAAAAAAAGATTATCCAAATTGTAAAGGAAGAAGTAAAGCTATTTCGATTCACAGATGACATTATATGTACAGAAAACACTAAAGAATCTATTAAAACTATTAAGGCTGATAAAATGATTTCAGCAGAGTTGTAGGACACAAGATCACACAGAAAAATCAGTTGTATTCCTAATACTCTAGCAATGAACAATCTGAAAATGAAATTAAGAAAACAATTCTAGGGCGCCTGGGTGGCTCAGTGTTAAGCCGCTGCCCTCGGCTCAGGTCATGATCTCAGGGTCCTGGGATCGAGTCCCACATCGGGCTCTCTGCTCAGCAGGGATCCTGCTTCCTCCTCTCTCTCGGGGCCTGCCTCTCTGCCTACTTGTCATCTCTCTCAAATAAATAAATAAAAATTTTTAAAGAAAGCAATTCTAATATTAAAAATAAAATACTTAAGAATAAATTTAACCCAGAAAATGCAAGACTCATACACTATAAAACACTACTGAAAGAAATAAAAGAAAAATGGAATAAATTGAAAGTGTTATGTGTTCATGGATTGTAAGACTTAATATTAAGATGGCAATATTCCCCAGCTTTACAGACTCATTGTCATCCTTACCAAATTTTCCATTGTCTGCTTTGCAGAAATGGGCAAGCTGGTTCTAAAATTCATATGGACTAGCAAGAGACACAGAAAGAACCACCACAATCTTACAAAAGAACAAAGTTGGAGGATTTATAATTCTTAACTTCAGAACTTATTACAAAGCCACAGTAATCAGAATAATGTGAAATTATAAGAGTATAGACATATAAATAAATGGAATAGAATTGAGGTTCCAGAATGAAGCCCTCACATTCATGGTCAATTGATGATTAACAAGAGTGCCCAAACCATTCAATAGGCTAAGAACAGTCTTTTCAACAAATAGTGCTAGGACAACTGGTTATCTGTTTGCAAAAGAATGAAGTTGGGGAGCATCTGGGTGGCTCACTTGCTTAAGCGTTTGTCTGCAGCTCAGGTCATGATCCCAGGGTCCTGGATCAAGCCCCACATTGGACTCCCTGCTCAGTGGGGAGCCTGCTTCTCCCTCTCTCTCCACTGCTCCCCATGTTTATGCTCTATCAAATAAATAGGGGCACCTGAGTGGCTCAGTGGGTTAAAGCCTCTTTCTTTGGCTCATGTCATGATCTCAGGGTCCTGGAATGAGGCCCGCATTGGGCTCTGCTCCACATGGAGCTTGCTTCCCCCTCCCTGTCTACATGTGTTCTCTGTCTCTCAAATAAATTGAATCTTTAAAATAAATAGATAAATAAGATATTTTTAAAAATGAACTTGCACCCTTATCTCACATCATACTTTAAAAAAAAAATAAATCAATATCCAAATAGAAGAGCTAAAGACAAACTATTAGAGAAAAACACAAAGGCAAATTCCGTTTCTTGGATTTGGCAATAGATTTTTAGACACATCAAACCACAAGCAAAAACTATGTTAGAAATAAAAAAAATAAATGTTAGACTTCATTAAAATAAAGGACACTATCAAGAAATCAAGAATGTTAAAAGACCACCCACAAAATGGGAGGAAATATTTACATCTGATAAGGATCTAGTTCCATAATAAAAACAAAAACAATCCTCTTACAACAAAAGACAAGCACCCTAATTTAAAAATGGGCAAAAGATATTCCTCCAAGGAAGATATACAAATGACTAATAAGCATATGAAAAGATATTCAACATTAATCATTAAGGAAATGCGATTCAGAACCACAATGAGGGACCACTTTACATCCACTAGGGTGGGTATAATTTAAAAATAGGAAAATAACAAATGTTGACAAGGGCATGGAACAATTCAAATGCTCATAAATTGCTGGTGGGAATGTAAAATGTTACAGCTATTTTGGAAAACAGTTTAGCCATTCCTTGAAATACTAAAGATAGACTTAGCATAAGACTCAGCTACTTCCGGTATATACACAAGAGAATTGAAAATAGTTGATAAGGCAAAAACTTAAACAGGTATGTGCATAGTGGAATTATTCAGAAGAGCCAAAAAATGAAATAAACTCAAAATGACCATGACTTATGGATGAAAAAATAAAATGTGATACATTCATATAATGAAATTATATGATTTGGTTTGGCAAGAAAAAGAAATTTAGTACTGACATATTACGACAACACAGATGACCCGTGAAAACATCATACTAAATGAGAAACTGAATACAAAAGACCACATACTACACAATTCCATTTGTATAAAATGTTCAGCACAGGCATGTTCATAGAGATGTAAAGCTGTTTAGTGCTTACCAGGGGCTTGGTGAGGGAGGGAGGGTATGTGGCATGAATCCCTAATAGGTACTGGGTTTTAGAATTAGAGAGTGGTGATGATTGCACCACACTGTGAGTGTACTAAAATAACTGAATTGTATACTTTAAAAGTTAAAATGGTGACTTTTCTGTTATGTGTTTCACCTCAATTTTAAAAAATCAAAAGTTATAAATTGGCTTCACGAACACACAAAACTTATTTTCACCAAAAATAACATTAATGGTGAGAAAAAGACCACCTGTATAGAAAAAGCATGAATGATATAAACAGCTCACACAAGATAGAAAAACAGCACATGCCTGGGTGGCTCAGTGGGTTAAGCCACACTGCCTTTGGCTTGGGTCATGATCCCGAGGTCCTGATGATGAAGTTTTAGAACCTAGGTGAGGTTCGGTGGGCTGAGGTCCGGAGCCGATGACCAAGGAAGAATTTCTTGAGACATCTTTGTTGCAAAATAGTTTATTAAAGCATAGGACAGGACCCGTGGGTAGAAAGAGGGGCTGCCCGGGTTGTGAGAGATGGCAGGTCAAGTACTTTGCTGTTGGAAGGTGAGGGGAAGGGAGGTTTCAACGGAGCTTTCATATGCTAAAGAGGGCCTACAAGGTGCCGGGATACCAGGGGCCTTGAGGCTAGATCAATGTTGTCTTTTGGCCATTAACATCAAGATAGTTGGGAGATTCTTGGTGGGATGTCACAATCCTGCTATCAAGTGTCTTTGTTAGTGAGATTTAGGTTCAGAAGAGATTTAACTATATTTACATTTCCTTCTACCTCAGCCTCCTTCAGTTTTGTTTATGGAGGGGAGGGGGATATTAGGGTTTGAGGAACTGAGTTATTTGCCTCTGGAAATTGTGCTATTGATAAGGTAACTTCTTTGTTTGTAGAGCTCTAGGACATTAAAGAGGGAGACTCCTGTCACATAGGATTGTGATTTCTGCAAGTTAACTATTTGTTTATGGCAGTCAGGGGTGCCTGAGGAATGTCACACACATTACTGAGGGGAGCGGGTGGAGATGGGGTGCAAGGTGCTAGCTCTCGCTTTGCCTTCAGCCAGCCTCCTGCTCCCTCATTATTCCCCCCTGAACAATTTTGACCCTTAAATCTTTAAGGTAGTTGAAGGTGGAAGGTCTCATCTTCTGTAACTTCTTCCTGTAACTTCTGTAACTTCTTCCTGCTGAATAGGGGTGTAAAGCTGTCCCTACCCACTCGGGTCAACATAGATCAGTTGAAGAACATATAGCGGAGTTACAAAAGGCGGAGGCAGCTGAATCCAACGCGTGACAGTGAAGAAGTGTCTTTGCGTGTGGTAAGGATTATCTGTAGCTGTAAAGTCATTGCAGTAATGGAGTCTCAGCACCAAGTAGAAAAACACTGAACAAAGCAAAATATTAAGGATTAATAAGGCAGTAAGAATGAGAAGCCCGAAAAAGGAGATTTTTCACTGTTGGCCACAGTCCTCCCTCAAACCAGGAAGCTAACCATTCACTGAGCGAGAGAGAAGGATCTTGTAGAGCCTTAATCTGGGCATTCATATCTTTTATTAGTGTGATATTTTTGTGGTAGTCTGGGATGTACACAAAACATTCTGCTTTGATAACTGCACATGTGCCACCCTGTGCTGTAGTCAGGACATCTAAGACCATCCTATTTTCTGGACTGCCTTGCATATCTGTGAGACTTTGGTATTAAGTAGGGAGATACTCTTTAGTGAATCATTGAGTGCCTTTGTAGTTTATTTATTAAGGGCTTCTACATGCCACATGATATCCTCAAGTCCCACAGATGGAACAAAAATGTATGCTAAGTGATCATACCATTTAAAAACAGATCATGCCCATCTTTGCTTTAAATTGGGAAGATTCATTGGAGTGGTGATGGTTTTAGTAATGTGCCCATGAATCCAGGCAAATCCTAAGGTACAGTGACCTATCCACCCTGGAAGAAGCCAAGGCCACAGATTAGTTCTACATATCCAGTGGGTTCCGTTGGAGCTGACCATCTAATGCCAGGTCACCTTACCCAATCAGTAGCAAACCAGTCAGTAGCCTGGAGTACTATTATTTGGGAGCACATTTCTAGTGATGGCCATCTTAGATGTCATGTGTTATTTGCCCAAGTATCATATGTATTTCTTTGTTCCCAGCATAAAACTGCCTTTTGACTGAGCTGTCCAATCGTGGGTGTGAGCCACAAATATGTATCCCAGATCTGATATATGCCATCCTCAGTATAGCGATAAGGAGGTTTTTGTAACTTAGGCCCATATTTGATTGGGGAGTTATGGCTTGACAGCAATCCCCTTTCCTTCCCAATAGCTCCATGGGCATGTAGTACTAGGAAAGCATATTTGGAGTCAGTATAAATGTTTATTTTTTGGCTTTGGCAATTGCAAGTGAGCACTACAGCATACCTAGCTTTTCTTATTCTTTTTATGAAAAGTATTGTCCATCAGTAAATGAACTGTCATTTGCATTTTTAATAAGAGCATCTTAAATCTGGCCAACTAGAGTAAGCAAGATCAACCTCTGAACAGTTTTGCTCTATAGAGAAAGTAGTACAGTAGTCAGGTTCAGGCATATAGGTAACTAGGTTAAAAGTTTGACAAGTTTTAGGTATTATTTCTGGCATATCTGGAAATATAGCCCAGTATTTAATAAGTTGGCCTCCATCATCCATTGTTGGCCTTTGGTTTCTAAGACAAATCTGGACCTGATGTGAAGTCATTACAGTCAGGGACTGTCCCATAGTGAGCTTTGAGGCTCTTTTTATGAGAAGGGCTGTTCTATGCTTAGCTAAAGCATCTGTTTCCAATTGCACCTCAACAGAGGTGTCCTCTAGGATAAATATGACTAAGGGGTGAAACCATTAAGAAGCCCTTTAAGTGGTCCAGCCTTAACAATATCCTGATTACAGAGGATCACTGGCAAGTGGGAGAAAACTTGTCAAGAGATAAGGGGAATCCCACATGTATCATCCAATCCAATCATAAAGGAAGTGGGGTCATCCATTATCTCCACAAGTCCATAGTTAATCCTATGCTGGCTTTTGGGCAATTTCATTATCCCAGCCACACACAAGGTGTTAGTTAAGTTATAAAACTGTTGGGGAATTAATCCCATTTTTCCAGTTGTTTAATCATGTGCCATGGGGTTCTGCTAACATCCCCACAAAATAATAAGATCGACTAAAGAAGCTATTGTGCAACTTCTCTGAAGTTTACCTCAAATTGTTTAGCTTAGGTAAACAAACATTTAAAGACAATCAAATCTAGAATTTAACATCCATAAAGGTGTGTTACTAAAACATAATTTTTCTCTCTAAAATAACCCTCATTTCCAGAGATAGTCAAATCAGGACTAATTCACTTGAGAAACAAGTCCAGTTTTAACAAACTTGGCCTATTATTTACATAAGCTCAGCAAGAACAGTGAGTATGATCAAATAGATCTTTTAGAATCTGCTTTGCTGGAACTTTTTAAAAGGAATCTCTAGGTTGAACTTCTAGTAGCCTCTCCAGGCCAGAAGCCAAGCCCTGTACTTGCCATCAGGCATGCCTGAAATACCTTTGGGCGAATTCCTCTTCCTGAGACTGCACCTACCAAGGAGTGACATTCTTTCCTCAACTGGTGAGGCTGCTGGGAACTCTGTAAGCAAGGTATCAGGCCAACAGTTCCAAGGGGCTTTATGGCTCCAGGTTTCATAAAGTCAACCTTAGTTCCTTAAAGCTGTCTGGTCATATCTGAGTCTATGCATGTCTTTCTCAAATATGACATTCCAGTCAAAGCCTTGGTAAAATAACCAGTTTCCAATGCTGTCCTGTTATAAGGAGAACAGATTCTTATTGAACTAATGCAAATGACTGATTGCCATGGAATAAAGAATACTTATGGAGATCTTTTGGTTTCAGAGGGTTCAGATAGAGAGAAAAGTTGAATGCTCCGATTTGTTTACAAATCAATACTTTTACATCTCTGTAAGTTACAGATAACTTGAGAAAAAGTATCCTTAGTCTGGAAGAGCAAACATTAGAGAACCAGCAATGTTTAAGATAAGACAAAACGATAATGTTTTAGTTCATTTAGTCCCATGTTACTAAATCTGGTGAATGCACCTTTAGTTAGTTTTGGAAATTCTTACTCATTTAGTTTAATATATTTAATACCTGTATTTGTCTTGTAAGTACTTTATATCAATCTCCTAGAAGATAAACTTTACAAGAGAATCAAGACTTAGTTCTTAGTCTGTTAAAACCTTTTAAAGCACCGGCTTAGATAGGATTAGGGATGTTAAAGATCTGATAATACATAGAAACTGGTTTTTCTGGGCAGGCAAAGAAAACCATTTACATTTTCATAATAGCAGATCAATTAATCTAAGAAAACTTTGTCCTTTTGAACAGAGACAATTTCAGTCTTATACCAATGTACCTTTAAAACCCATTCATTTCAAGCTTAGTCGGTCTTGACCATAGCTAAAATTCCTTTTCTGAAGATTTCCCTTCACAAACCTTCTACAACTTTCCTTTGCATTCAGGTTTTGTCCCAAGCCATTTCCTTCTAAACAACCATCTCATTTAGGACAAAATTACCTTCTCTTACCCTCAACAACATGTATTCCCATTCTTTAATCTTTCTTACATATCATCTACTTTTCCACAGAATTTCATATTCTTAGAAATACCTTAATCTCTAGTGAAGACTAAGTATTAACCAATTGTGAACTGTTACAACAGAATTCTTCAGATGGCAAATTTATGAATCAGTTAAGCGCAAAACATGTTTACCAACAGATTTAAATACTCTTAGTTTCTCTGCAGTAAGAAGTCGAAAGCACAAACCCACATCTAGTAATTAATGACTTAGCATTTTATCCTATCTGGAAAAAACCTAGATGTCTAACAACTTTAATTCCATTTGTCATCCACGCAAAACTTTAAACTTTCAGGTTACCAAAGACTTTGAAAGTGATCTCAGCAATTACCCATTAAAACTTTGAGACAGACAATTAACCATCAGTTTAGGCATCTCTTTGCTAACAGATTTTAACAAATAACACGAGCTTATTTGACCTTCAGTAGACTTCGAAGTTTCACATTTACTGCTGATAGCTTAAAAGACACATCTATCTTAATTAACCCAACAAACTTAGTTCCAATACTGATTTACATTCCACCTGGGCCCACTCCACTTTGAATGTTTACCTGAGACACAGGTGGGAGGATCTGGAGTGGGGGGTGTTAGGTCCAGGGGCTGCTCTTCTTGCTCCTTGACAGTGAGGAGAGAAGGAGCCGCGGTGCATGATCCAGAGGCTAGTCATGAAGGCTGCACGCACGTTGGTACAGAAACAGGAGAAGGGGAAACAGAGGAAACAAAGTGCTGCCAGGAGGCCGAGAAAGGATTCCTGGTTTTAGAGCTCACAAGACCCACAGAGGAGCAAATGCCAAGCTTTCCCACCAGCAAAGGGGGAGGGGTTAAGCAGTTCAAGTCGGGCCAGAGAAGACAGGGAAACTTCCCTGAAACAAGGATAGAGTTTCGGCAGATGCTTGGGTATATTTCTTATGGTCTGTCTCGAGCCAGACTAACCCCAGACTAACCCCAGCTGGCTCCAGTTATAGCCATTAACACGGGAAGTAAGTGAGGAAGAAGCCTCCACATCTACTAGGAGAAACAGAGAAATAAGGTCAGAGTCCACTTTGCTAGGGATGGCCCAGCAACCTGGGTTTATCTGAAGTCCTACTAACATAATTATCATCCAGTATGTCAAAATTAAGTTTACTAGCTGACTCATCTGGGCAAACACATTCCACAATTCCACCTTACTCGGGGTCCTGGTGCAGAGCAATGAAGGCCTAGGTATGAGCAATGAAGGTATCCTGGCCCATTTGCCCTGTTCCCTGCAGAGATCTGACTGATAGATTCCACTGAGGCCATGCAGTGTTACAGGAGCTCAGTCCTCTCCTAAGTTTTGCAATCCAAATTATTTCCAGTGGGTTAAAAGGCACCCCCAGGTAGAATCCATGGGAACTGAAAAAGCCTACTGAGGCCATGCTCCCAGAAAAGTCAAGAAGGTCCATTACCAAATCCCCCGTGACTCCTGGGTAACATCCCACGCAGGATGTCAGAGGTTCCCGTGTGTCAAAAGCGACCAGAGGCGTCCCTCAACAAAAATCGCTATTGATCACCATCCTGCCTACCCCAGGAAGGCATTCCTGCCATAAAAAACCCTGGAGGGGTGCCGGCATCCCTCCCCTTCCCCATCGCATCCTAGACTGCCAATGGGTGCCTGGTGAATGGACTATTAAAACATGTGCCATGCCGTGCCATCGTCTGTTCTGAAGACTGCATGCTGTTTTGCCACTTTAACCCATGGAAATACTAGAGAAGTTTTTGCAAGGGGAAATTACCCAATTTCGTAGCTTTAAGCAGTTTGTAGAAGACACTGACAAGAAACAGTAAAGACTGAAATCCATCATGGTCTATGCGACATTCCAACACATGTGGTCCTTACAGCCAACTTCCCTAGGAAACGGTCCCCGATTTCGGGTACTGGTTTCGGCCGGCTCCCAGTGGAGGTCCCTCGGCCAGAAGTGGCTAGACCAGGGATGTGGAGGGGATCACATTAGATCACGAGGAAACCTCACATGGGAGTCTTAAGATTGGCAGCCGTCCTGGTGACTTAGGTGGCTGTCCCGTGCCCAAGAGAGACAATTTTATATAGGAACAGGAATAGAGAGGGTAGTAAGTTTCTATGTCTTATTGTCATTCCAGCCAGGGTACTAACTTACAGCCAAAAGGCAGATGCTCTCCTCCATGTAGAGCAGCCACGGGCTAGAGGATTACAGCCTGAGCAATTGACATGCAAGTGTTCCAATAAGACCATACTCCTTGAAATGCCCTGAAATGAGAGTAAAGGAAAGGAGAGAAAGTACTCACCAATTTTGCACCGAAGCTCAAGAGTCCAAATGTAAAGACTCACAGCCCCACGTTCGGGCGCCATATGATGAAGTTCTAGAACCTAGGTGAGGTTCGGTGGGCTGAGGTCCGGAGCTGACGACCAAGAAAGAATTCTTGAGACATCTTTGTTGTAAAATGGTAGTTTATTAAAGCACGGGAACAAGACCCGTGGGTAGAAAGAGGGGCTGCCCGGGTTGTGAGAGATGGCAGGTCAAGTACTTTGCTGTTGGAAGGAGGTGAGGGGAAGGGAGGTTTCAACGGAGTTTTCATATGCTAAAGAGGGCCTGCTAGGTGCCGGGATACCAGGGACCTTGAGGCTAGATCAATGTAGTCTTTTGGCCCGCCATTAACATCAAGATAGTTGGGAGATTCTTGGTGGGATGTCACAATCCTGCTATCAAGCGTCTTTGTTAGTGAGATTTAGGTTTAGAAGAGATTTAACTATATTTACATTTCCTTCTAACTCAGCCTCCTTCAGTTTTGTTTATGGAGGGGAGGGTGACATTAGGGTTTGAGGAACTGAGTTATTTGCCTCTGGAAATTGTGCTATTGATAAGGTAAATTCTTTGTTTGTAGATCTCTAGGACTTTTGTAAACCGAGGGAGATGCCTGTCTCGTAGGATTGTGATCTCTGCAAGTTAACTATTTGCTTGTCGCTTATGGCAGTCAGGGGTGCCTGAGGAATGTCACACACATTACTGAGGGGAGCGGGTGGAGAGGGGGTGCAAGGTGCCAGCTTTTGCTTTGTCTTCTGCCAGCCTCCTGCTCCCTCATCACTGGGATTGAGTCCCATTTGCGGCTTCCCCTGCTGTGTAGGGAGCCTGCTTCTCCCTCTCCCTCTGCCTCTCTCCCTGCTTGTGCTCTCTCTTTCTCTGTTAAATAAATAAAATCTTAAAAAATAATAATAACAGCTATAAAGATATGTGAAGACACTGGACCTCACTAGAAAACACCCCCCCGAATGCTAATTATACCAATGAGCTAGCTTTTTTACTTAATGGATTTGCAAAATTAGAAGAGTTTGAAAATACCCAGGGTGGCTAAGAGTTGGAAAAAGAGATCATCTCATGCAAGGCTAAGAGTAGTTTAAATTGCAATTGTTTTGGAAGGCAATTTGGCAACAAAGTATTACAATTTTAAAACATACCCACTCTGTGACTCAGCAATTCTACTTCTGCATATTTACCCTAAAGAAATATCAGTAGAGGTGTACAAGGAAGCAAGGGTATTTGTTGCAGCATTGTTTCTAAGTGCAAAAATAAGAAGCCAGTGGGTGTGGAGAAATAAAAAGTTTGGCAAGACAAAAACAAAAGTGCTGTCAGTGGTTACCTACAGTGGAAGGAGATAGATCTAGATTGTTGAAAGCAGGAAAAAAAAAAGGATTTTAACCTTTTCTAAAATATTTTTCCATGCAGGGATGATATTAATAATAAAACAAGAAAGGGGTGCCTGGGTGGCTTAGTTGGTTAAGTGCCTGTCTTTGGCTCAGAGCATGGTCCCTGTAAGGACCTATTTTGTATTTTTATTTTAGCCAAAGGCTTCCATTGAGGTTAAACAATAACTTTGTTGTTTAACCCTTAAACTGTCCCTGCTCCCCTTCCCCCGGCGGACTTACTTAAAACAAGTCCCGGAAACCAGCCTCAGGTAACAAAGCTCAAACACAAGGGTGGGTCAGGCCAGGTGGAGACTTCAGGTCAATGGGGAGCGAATACTGTCTCCTAGCTACCAAGGTGATGGGCTAGTTTCCATGGCTACTGTGGGGCGAATTGTAATTAAATTAGCGACCTGTGTGTGGCCAGGCCCAAGCACATGGCCTTTGCTCTATAAAAGTTAGTCTGGAAAGCAGGGAGGGGTCGCCCTCTGTAAGAGGTGGGGCCCTGGCCGGCCAGTTTGATTCTTGATGCTTGGCGCGAAATAAAGCTTTGCTTGACCTTCGCTTTGTATCAGTCTCGCTCCTTCCTTTAATCTTGGACCCATTATTCGGGCATAACAGTCCCAGAGCCCTGGGATAGAGCCCCATGTTGAGGGATGGTGCTGCTCAGCATCCCTCTGCTCTGCTCTCCCTCTGCCTCTGCCCCTCCCCCACTAGTGTCTCCTCTCTCTCTCTCTCTCTCTCTCTCTCTCTCTCTCTTTCTGTCAAATAATTTATTTAAAAAATTAAAAAATAATTAAACAAGAAAAAAGTAGACACAAAGTCAAGATTTAAGTAATGAATATATTTTACCTCTGAACAAATGTATTTTGAGCTCATCAATGTGACTTGGTTGAAAGAAAGCTTTGATTTTTATCCTTGTCTTCCCTGGTTAGGGGAGACTATAAGAGGGCAAGGAAAACCTTCAGACTAACTTCTCACTTTATTCTGCCAAAATGAAAGGCGAATTTTAGGTGTTTTTTAAATGACTTGAATCAATTATTTAGTCATATAAAGAAAAGATTTTTCAAACATCTAAAACCTGAGACTTCATCAGTAAGGAACCATATCTCCAACTCATTTCTCAAGAAACACTTGAAGTGGGTCATCAAGATCTCTTGATAAGAGTGACATGGACACTGAAAAAGGCCTATTGTTCCTCCAAGTATTCATTCTGTGCAACTGACTGTTGGAGGGGAGAGAAAGACAAATGGAAAAGCAAAAAATGGCAGAAAAAAAGGAGGGGAAGATATTCTAGAACACTGATGTGGCAGAAGGTAAAGATTCTGAACTGGAAACAATAACCTTGGCTAACTGAGACCTCACCCACTATCTAGTGTGACCGCAGGCATCTGTAAAATGAGAGTAAGAATACCTACCTGCTCACCTCACTGGGTTGCTGAGGCATTGTAAAAGGAGATGTACTAACAAGGTAAAAAGAGTTCAAAAGACTCAATAATGTAAAATCCTTAGGGAATGAAGAGCTGCCAAAAGACTTGGGACAAACTGGCCAGAGAGAGTCCTCTTTCCCAAGTACATCTTTATTCTTTATCCTGTGCCTAGTAATACACATTGGCTTCATATTATGCCTCTGTTTCCCCATCATCATTTCAGGAAAACTACTCTTAAATTACCAGCTAGGGGCGCCTGGGTGGCTCAATGGGTTAAGCCTCTGCCTTCGGCTCAGGTCGTGATCCCAGGGTGCTGGAATCGAGCCCCGCCTTGGGCTTTCTGCTCAGTGGGGAGCCTGCTTCCTCCTCTCTCTCTGCCTGCTTCTCTGCCTCCTTGTGATTTTTCCCTCTGTCCAATAAATAAATAAAATCTTTTTTAAAAAATTACTAGCTAAATAATTTCCATCATTTCTATCTAACAGATTTGTTGATTTAACGAAAATATCTGTTAGTTTCTCCTATCCACTCAACCTGTGTGTTTTTGAGAATCATGCATTCAAGTGAGGCAACACTGGAATAAAGATGAGGGTTCTGGGGTCAGATTGCCTTGGCTTAAAGCTGAGCTCCACACCTTAACAAATATGTGGGCTTGGAAAAATTACTCGTTTTCTCTATGTCTCATTAAAATGGGTTATGAAAAATACCTAATATATAGAACTGTTATGCAGTAAAATGAAAAAAAAAAAGTTTCTTAGAGTAGTGTCTAGCACATATTAAGCACTCAATATATGACAGGTTTTTGCTGTTTATGAGTCCTCTACCTTCCTGAATCATGTGGAACATAAATGAGTCCTTTCTGGATCTAGACTAAGGAAAGTCCTCATCCCAATTGGATGAAAACAGCATGTGGGATTGTGGAGGCCAAGAAAAACAAGGCTGTACCTGATGAGGGAGCACGAGGCAGGCTGAGGACAAAGCAAAAGGGGGCGCCTTGTACCCCCCCTCCATCCACTCCCCCTCAGTCCTATGTGTAGCATCCCTCAGGCAGCCCTGACTGCCATGAACAATAAGCAAATAGTTAACTTGCAGAGCTCACAATCCTGCTAGACAGGAGTCTCCCTTGGCTTGCAAATATCCTAAATCTCACTAACAAAGACGATTGATAGCAGGATTGTGACATCCCACCAAAAAGTCTCCCAACTATCTTAATGTTAATGGATGGTCTGAAGACAACATTGATCATGCTGCAAGGGCAAGGCCTCCGGTAGGCTTCCGGTATCCTGGCACCTTGTAGACCCTCTTTAGCATATGAAAACTCCCGTTGAAACCTCCCTTCTCCTCACCTTCCCCTAACTGCAAGGTATATAACATGCCTATCCTCACAACCCGGGGCCTCAGCTCTTCCTGCTCAAGGGTCCTGTCCCCGTGCTTTAATAAACCACCATTTTGCACCAAAGATGTCTCAAGAATTCTTTCTTGGTCATCGGCTCCGGACCTCAGCCCACCGAACCTCACCTAGGTTCTAGAACTTCATCATACCCACCTCAAGTCTAGCCTTGACATAAGAAAGCCATGTTGGCCCCGGCAGGCATCTTAGGCCTCCATAACCAGTAAATGACCCCTGGCTCCAGGAAGACAGGAAGAGGTTTTGAAAACAAAACACCAGGGACGCCTGGGTGGCTCAGTTGGTTGGACGACTGCCTTCGGCTCAGGTCATGATCCCGGAGTCCCGGGATCGAGTCCCACATCAGGCTCCCAGCTCCATGGGGAGTCTGCTTCGCTCTCTGACCTTCTCCTCGCTCATGCTCTCTCTCACTGTTTCTCTCTCAGATAAATAAATAAAATCTAAAAAAAAAAAAAAAGAAAACAAAACACCATACCGAAACCCAATTAGGAATAGGATAACTTAACGAGGTAATAAGTCATGTCAGGAGTAGAATAGCTTGATGTTGTAATAAATCACATCAGAAATAGGATAGCTGAACACTGATCACAAGAACATAGGGATGAGATCATGGCCCAATCACCTACTGCCAAATCCATTCCTACTCTGTCTTTAAAAACTCTGATTGTAATCTGATTCGGGGTCCAAGTCCCTACTCTGCAGTGTCAGGTATACTTGGGCCCAAGCTTAAGCTTGCTAAATAAACCCTCATGTGTTTACATCGGTGTTGGCTCCTTGGTAGTCTCTCGGATGCGAAAACTCAGGCACAACAGGATTTCACTCGCTTAAATTAAAAACAAACTCCCCATTCTCCCACCCCAGGATGTGTGATTTTTCAATTTCTATAAATTCATATATTCCATGTTCTCAGACCTCCCTCCACCCCCTGCTCTCACTAAAAGTAAGTTGAAACATAAACAGAATACCTATTTCAAGCATAGCTACAATCACAGCACTGATCACACATTCCCAGGTTGGCACTCTAAATTTCCATAAATATGATGACAATGACTATGATGATAGCCAACATTTATTAAACACAAATATGTACAACATCTACTATGTACTAGGCCCAGTTCTCAAACTTTATGTGTATGATTTCATGTGATCATAAAAACATCCTATGGGGAAAGTGACATTAAATAATTTATCCAAAACCACCCTGCTACTAAATGGTAGAGACTAAACTACTAGACCCCTACTCCCTTCTGAAAATTTAAGTTACTTTTGCAATAGTGTGGAGCTCCTTACAAATCAAATAAAAATCAGAAATTACAGAAAGTACCAAATCCTTTAACTAAAGCACTTCATTGCTGATGAGATTATAAATTAGTATAAGTACCTTGGAAAACAATCTGACATCATCTATTAAATATAAATCACACCTTATATGATATAAATCATACCCTATTGGGCCAGAAATTCGGTGCTATTTTTTTAAGATTTTATTTAGCTGTTAGAGAACACAAGCAGGAAGGGAGAGGTAGAGAGTGAGGGAGAAGCAGACTCCCCACTGAGCAGGGAATCAGACTCAGGTCTTGATCCAGGGACTCTGGGTTCATGACCTAAGCTGAAGGCAGATGCTTAGCCAACTGAGCCACCCAGGCACACTTATTTCTAGTTATGATCCTTAGCACAGCAGTTCTCAAACTTTTTGGTCTCAGGATCCGAGTATTCTCTTAAAAACTGTTAAGGATCCCAAAGAACTTTTGTTGATGAACATTGTATCTGTTAACATTTCCCATGGGGAAAAAAAAAAAAAACCACTCAGAAAAAAAATCACTTGAGCACTTGTCCGTATTTCCTACAGACATCTACTAAATGTGTTGAAGATGGTAGATACTACTAGAAAGCCCAGGTAGAGCTTGTCATGGAATCCATTCCAAGCAGCTGATCCTTACCCACTGAGCATGTTTCCCCTTTGTGTCTGGATATAGTCAGGGAAAAGTTCACTGAATCCTCAGTGTTGGTCATGGAAGAGTCTATTCTCCTGGGATTATGGCTGTATTCTCAGGGGCTAAATGCCCATACACAGCACAATGTAAAGCAAAACAAAACAAAATGTGTTGGTCTTGTTCATTGTAATCTCAATATCTGGCATGAAGTAGGTGCTTACAAAGTTTTGGTTAACTTATGAAGAAATGAAAGTTAACACCTCTACTTAAAGCCAGAGACTCATTCTCTCTGGAACATTATAGATATGAATTTATGTAGGAGTTTGTCATATTTATAAGCAATCCAACTAGGAGAGCTCTGTTACCTTTAGAAAAATGAAATACTGTAAGCAGCAGTTCTTTCAATCAGTTCTTCCAATCAGTCCTGATTGTGATGCAAGGGCCCACTCCCACATATCCCTAATGTAGCAAACTGACTCAGAGGGGTTCAGGTTTTCACAAAGGTGGAACTTTAATGTTCAAAAGCAATATCCAAGTATGAGAGACCACCAAGAGAAGATGACTTTCCAGATGTATTTGGGTCCTTCAGTGTATGTCACACCCCGGAAGGTTTCAACGATTCATGATGATTTTATCTTCTAAGGTCGGGATGAGAAGGGATATAGAATGGAGGTTAGTATTGAACTACTTACTAAATGACATCCTGATTTCCATCCTGCACCTAGCCTCAAAGGAGCAACTGATGCTTCTGTTCCTGGGCTATCTACTGAGAGTCACCCCAGGCCAATTTATATTTTCTTTCTTTTAATTTTTTTTTAAAGACTTATTTATTTGAGAGAAGGGGGGGGGGGAGAGGAAGCAGACTCCACATTGAGCATGGCGCAGAACTCAGAGCTCCATCTCATGACTGATATACAACCTTGAGATCAAGACCTGAGTGGAAACCAAGAGTTGGGAGTCTTAGCCAATTGAGATCATGACCTGAGCCAAAACAAAGAGTTGGAGGCTTAACCAACTGCACCACCAAAGTGCCCTCTGATTGTCTTTAAAAGAAACAAGATTATTGGTTGAGGATAAAGGGAAGAGGATATTGGAGATGTGAAGAGAGAAGAAAATTAAAGATTTCTGGAGAGTGAAGGAGGATGATGACTTCAGGTAAATACACAGGATATAATTGAATGCGGGCCAAGTATTTGTACAACATATACAATGCTTGAAGCTAGTAAAAGCAATCTGGAGTTTGAAAGAAAGTTTGAAAGATAAGAGTAATGAGAACAACAGTGGTTTTTGTTTTATTTTACTTTTTTTACTCAATTTTACTTTGGGAAATTACCCAAGGCAGTAATTGAAAAAAAAAAAAAAAAAAAAGAAGTCATAATGCTTGTCAAATGTTGATGTTAAGTTTTAATAGTGTCATTAATATAAGTTTTACTCTACATATCAATATCACATAGCCTAACCATTTATGTGGTAGCCTCTGGGGGAATCAGTCAGAGGGTCCCGTTTCTCAAGCATGAACGAAGGAGAAATGTTGGCTTTCTATCACCTACTTGCATTTTTGCAAATCATATGAGCCATTCCTGGCCTGGTTCCTGTGGATCTCTCTAGCCTCATCTACTGATGCCCTTTTGTACTTTATGCCCTGAAAACTTTGGATGTCTTAGAATTGCTCACTAGATTGTGTGCTTATGTGTTCAGTACTGATGTTTTACTCTTAGCAAAAAACAGATCCAAGAGACAAAGAGTATGGATTGTCATTTTTGTAGCATATGAGTTTTATACAATTTTGACTAGTTTTTTTTCTTCTATTCACCCCAAGTCAACCACCTAGCGGTTGCTTTTCAGGCCTCAGATGAGTCTGTTCCTCATTCTTTTTTTTTTTTTTTCACATTAAAAAAAAATCACTTATTTGACAGAGAGATCACAAGTAGGCAGAGAGACAAGCAGAGAGAGAGGAGGAAGCAAGATCCCTGCTGAGCAGAGAGCCCAATGAGAGCCCGATTTGGGGCTCGATCTCAGGACCCTGAGATCATGACCTGAGCTGAAGGCAGTGGCTTAACCCACTGAGCCACCCAGGCACCTCAAGTCTGTTCCTCATTCTGATAACTAATTTAAGGCAGGTTGTCAAACAAGAAGGGCAGCCCTTGCAGGAGGACTACAGTGACAAAGAGAATGCCAGGGATTTCTATCTTGAGTAGGTGGAACACCCTGACTTCCTCAGGCAACATAATGCCGACAAGAGCCTGCCTGGGTTGGTGTCCCAGCTCTGCCATTTACTTGCAGAATTTCAAGCAAGTCTCGGGCGCCTGGGTGGCTCAGTGGGTTAAGCCGCTGCCTTCGGCTCAGGTCATGATCTCAGGGTCCTGGGATCGAGTCCCGCATCGGGCTCTCTGCTCAGCAGGGAGCCTGCTTCCCTCTCTCTCTCTCTCTCTCTGCCTGCCTCTCTGTCTACTTGTGATTTCTCTCTGTCAAATAAATAAATAAATAAAATCTTTAAAAAAAAAAAAAAAAAAGAATTTTAAGCAAGTCTTAAGCAAGTTACTTACCCTGATGTTCTCCTTGTTAGGATGAGGATAATAGTAGTATATACATTATAGAAGATATAGAGCCTTATGAAGGATTAAATAAGATTGCCTAGGGCGCCTGGGTGGCTCAGTGGGTTGAGCCGCTGCCTTCAGCTCAGGTCATGATCTCAGGGTCCTGGGATCGAGTCCTGCATCAGGCTCTCTGCTCAACAGGGAGCCTGCTTCCTCCTCTCTCTCTGCCTGCCTCTCTGCCTACTTGTGATCTCTCTCTGTCAAATAAATAAATAACATCTTTAAAAAAAAAAAGATTGCCTATACAAAATACTTAGAATGGCTTCTATTTCAGTTATACTCATGGGATTTTAAGTTATGGAGATGACTAAGTAAAAACATGGGAAGGGGGGCGCCTGGGTGGCTCAGTGGGTTAAGCCGCTGCCTTCGGCTCAGGTCATGATCTCAGGGTCCTGGGATCGAGTCCTGCATCAGGCTCTCTGCTCAACAGGGAGCCTGCTTCCTCCTCTCTCTCTGCCTGCCTCTCTGCCTACTTGTGATCTCTCTCTGTCAAATAAATAAATAAAATCTTTAAAAAAAAAAAGATTGCCTATACAAAATACTTAGAATGGCTTCTATTTCAGTTATACTCATGGGATTTTAAGTTATGGAGATGACTAAGTAAAAACATGGGAAGGGGGGCGCCTGGGTGGCTCAGTGGGTTAAGCCGCTGCCTTCGGCTCAGGTCATGATCTCAGGGTCCTGGGATCGAGTCCCGCATCGGGCTCCCTGCTGAGCAGGGAGCCTGCTTCCTCCTCTCTCTCTCTGCCTGCCTCTCTGCCTACTTGTAATCTCTCTGTCAAATAAATAAATAAAATCTTTAAAAAAAAAAACAAAAAAAAAAAAAAAAAAAAAAAACATGGGAAGGCTAATGCCATCGAAATGTTTTTATTACTTATGTATTCCCCAGATGTGAAGATATAACAAATCCTTCAGTCTATGCCATACCCCACAAGTTTTCAACAATTCATAGAGCTACCTGGAGAAACATGGAGAAAGCAGTGAGAGGGAAGCCTGGCCCAGAGTCTTTATTATTCTCCATGGGAAAGGCAAAGGCAGGACAAGGGAAACTGCTTAGGACTGGTTGGTGTGAATAATTTGGTAGGCTCTGAGCTATAGGGTTGGCCGCTTGTTGTGTGGTACCTGGCCCTGGGTGAAGAATATTGAATTGATGTGGGGGAGTTAGATAACTAGGAGGTGACTGGGATATGGACTTGGGATTTGTTGGTTTGTATATGAAAAGCATGTTTTCAGGCAAGTTGCTTTTTTTTAAATTTAATTTTTTATTGAAGAATCCATTGATATACAATATTGTATTAGTTTCAGGTTACAACATAATTGATATTTTTTAAATTTATTTTTATTTATTTTTTATTTATTTTCAGGATAACAGTATTCATTATTTTTGCACCACACACAGTGCTCCATGCAATCTGTGCCCTCTATAACACCCACCACCTGGTACCCTGACTTCCCACCCCCCACCCCTTCAAAACCCTCAGATTGTTTTTCAGAGTCCATAGTCTCTCATGATTCACCTCCCCTTCCAATTTCCCCCAACTCCCTTCTCCTCTCTAACTCCCCATGTCCTCCATGCTATTTGTTATGCTCCACAAATAAGTGAAACCATATGATAATTGACTGAAACATAGTTGATATTTATATATATTGTGAAATATATTAATAGATTTGGTATTTGTGTAATTTACAAAATGGCCACCACAATAAGTAGTCACCATCTGTCACCATAAAAGCTGCTATGATATTATTGACTACATTCCATATGTTGTATATTGCATCTTGTGTCTTATTTATTTTATAACTGGAAGATTGTACTTCCTAATCCCCTTCACCTATTTTGACCATCCTCCCACCCTTTGCCCCTCCAGCAATCATCGATCTGTTCTCTATTTGAGTCTGTTTCTGTTTTGGTTTTTTGTTCACTTGTTTTGTTTTTTAGATTCCAAATATAATTGAAGTCATATAGTATTTGTTTTACCTCCGGGAATTAGCTAGCCCTGGGAGGAGCAGTCTCTCTTCAGCCAGCTGATCCCCACAACATGTCAAAACATCATAAAAGGGGCACCTGGGTGCTCAGTAAGTTAAGCCTCTGCCTTCGGCTCGGGTCAGCATCTCAGGGTCCTGGGATCGAGCCCCACATCGGGCTCTCTGCTCAGCGGGGAGCCTGCTTCCTCCTCTCTCTCTCTCTCTCTCTCTCTGCCTGCCTCTCCACCTACTTGTGATCTCTGTCTGTCAAATAAATAAATAAAATCTTAAAAAAAACACCATAAAATATTAAAAATATGATTAATACACTAGCCCATGGAAAGTGTTGTATAAATGTTAGTGACTCTTCAGCAAGAGACACTCAGCCTTGTTGGAAATCAAAGACAAGGAAGAGTTCAGATAAGGCTCATTGTGAAGGTTTGATTTGATTTGATTCTACAGGTGATAGAGAAGTTCAGGAAGCTTAGAAAAACTTTTGCCCAGAATTTTTCTGTTGGTTTGTGTTTCCCCTGGTTCTGGAAAGCTCTATTTCAATTCCAGTTCCTGACACTATTCTGTTCACTTAGTGAACAATGTCTTGAGTTAAGGATTATACCTCTCATCTTTTGGTTTTTATGGAAACTGACTTAAATATGTTCTTAAGCACATTCTTGGTTTAACCAAGGTACTAAAGCTTTTCAGACATAAATCAGCAACCTTTAAGTGAGATAATACTAAGCTAGTACCACCAACCCAGAGTAGTCAAATAAATAAAAGTATAGAGGTGGGTGTGAGCAAAATATGTTAGTAGCATAGAATGTCAAGGAGACATGGTAGGGAGTTACAGCAATACAATCTTGAGATTATGGTTATATCAGTCCTTCCTGATACCATCTGAAAATGGCCCTCCTTCCTGATCAATGGCTCATTTTATCTGGCCCAGGCCTCAAGGCATAACTTGCTTTCTAGGTTGGTACAGGCCTTACAGATCAAAGCTCTCATCTATTGCTCTTGACCTCATGAAGGAGAAGTTTCATAAATAATTGAATAAGTGGCAGAAGGAAGTGGAATGAAGATGAACCAAGTGGTTTGAGAATTCTTTAAAAAAATACCTGCGATTGCACTACTGGGTATTTTTTTTTTTTAAAGATTTTATTTATTTATTTGACAGAGAGAGTTCACAGTAGACAGAGAGGCAGGCAGAGAGAGAGAGGGAAGCAGGCTCCCTGCTGAGCAGAGATCCCAATGCGGGACTCGATCCCAGAATCCTGAGATCATGACCCGAGCCGAAGGCAGTGGCTTAACCCACTGAGCCACCCAGGCGCCCTGCACTACTGGGTATTTATCTCAAAGATACTGATGTCGTGAAAAGAAGGGCCATCTGTACCCCAGTGTTCATGGCAGCAAAGGCCACAGTCACCAAACTGTGGAAAGAACCAAGATGCTCTTCAATGGACAAATGGATAAAGAAGATATGGTCCATATATACAATGGAGTATTACGCCCCCATCAGAAAGGGTGAATACCCAACTTTTATATCGACATGGACAGGACTGGAAGAGAGTATGCTGAGTGAAATAAGTCAGGCATAGAGAGTCAATTATCAGATGGTTTCACTTACTAGTGGAGCATAAGGAATA
The DNA here is from genome assembly GCF_009829155.1 of Mustela erminea. NCBI lineage: Eukaryota > Metazoa > Chordata > Mammalia > Carnivora > Mustelidae > Mustela > Mustela erminea. The sequence goes on along the minus strand of NC_045622.1, from coordinate 68,076,720 downwards.
ACACAGAGGACATTGGGAGGTGGAGAAGAGAAGTGAGTTGGGGTAAATTGGAGGGGAGACAAACCGTGAGAGACTGTGGACTCTGAGAAACAAACTGAGGGTTTTGGAGGGGACAGGGGTGGGGGTTGAGTGAGCCTGGTGGTGGGTATTATGGAGGTCACATATTGTATGGAGCACTGGGTGTGGTGCATAAACAATTTTTGCATGGAGCACTAGGTTTGGTGCATAAACAATGAATGCTAGAACACTGAAAATAAATAAAATTAAATGAAATGGAAAAAAAAAATACCTGTGGGACTTTTTGGCAACTGATTAGATGTAGCGAATGAAGGGCAGGGAACTGATTTTGAGAAACTGTTGTTACCACTAAGAAATGAAGTTGAAAGGAAGTTGATTTGGAAAATAAAATGAGTCCATATCCAGAATTACAATATTTGAAATGATGTGATACCTAATTAGATGTGCCCCACAGGTAAGAGGAAGCATAAGCCTAGATGAGAAGATTATCAGGATAGAAATGTTTATAAAACTAGCAAGCAAGGACTAGGGTAGCTGAGAGCATGTTCATTGGGTGTAGTGGGAAGACAGGAGAGAATACTGGAGAAGAAAAAAAACCAGATGTTCAGACGTGGGAGATCCAGAGTTCACAGAACAAAGTTCATGAGGCAGAGAGCAGGCAACTATGTCTGAGGTTACCTGAGAGGAAAATTGATCATTGAATGTGGCAACACAGCAGTCCTTGGCAGGAACAGTATGAGTGGTGAGGTAAGGAAGCCACATTTCAACAATTGAACACTCTGTCTAGGTGGGATTAAGGTGACTGGTATAAGTCACTGAAGATGTTTCACAAGAAAGAGATGGGCTAAACCCACAGATATTACTCAGATCTGAAGGAGTTTCACAAGGAAGAGATGGTCTGAACCCACAGATATTATTCAGTATAGTATTTTTCCTTTGAAGTGTTAGATATGATTTGAAGTAATTCATAGATAATCTCTTTTGGGAAAGAAAGTCTGTCATCTGTGAGTTCTTTAATTGAACTTCAAGATTGATGTCAAGGGAGTTGAGAAATATAGTAAAGTTATTTTAGAGAATATTTTTATTGAACAGTCTTACTCAAAACTCTGTGTTTAAGCAAAAAACAAAAAGGAGGAATCTGTCTGCCATGTTGCTAGCATTTATTGGGTACAATGAAAATATCACATGAAAATGATAAAAGGAGGGATGCCAGGATGGCTCAGTTGGTTAAGCTGCTGCCTTCAGCTGGGGTTGTGATCCCAGGGTCCTGGGATTGAGTCCTGAGTCAGGCTCCTTGCTCAACGGGGAGCCTGCTTCTCTCTCTTCCTCTGCCTGCTTGTGTGTGCTCTCTCTCTCTCTGACAAAATAAATAAAATAAAATCTTAAAAAAGAAAAATGATAAAAAGAAACTCATGTTGTGTTACTCTTGTATGTATATTATTATGCTTCATGGGGATAATATAAAAATATAAATATATATAAAAAATAATAAGCTTTCACAAAGTTAGAAAGTTCTGCTATGATTTTCAGCTACCACCCCTTCAATGGCAACTTCATGGAATTTTATTGAGCAAATGAATGGTAATAATATGTGATAATTCTCAATATGCATATTGGGATGTTGTGTTATGAACATTGTGAGGTATATTACAAGTAATCTGCTGTTAAGAAAAGTTAAAGGGCAGAGATGGTTAAGGTAAAACTACAGATTTATCACGGGAACACACCTCATTAGATGGTCCTCTTAATAGACCACTGGGATGTTGATGAACTTTTTCACAGTGAGCTTCATGGGCATCACTTTTTTTTAAAAAAAAAAAGATTTTATTTTTAAGTAATCTCTACACCCAATGTGGGGCTCAAGCTCACCACCCTAAGATCATGACCTGAGCCAAAATCAAGAGTCAGACGCTTAACCGACTGAACCACACCCCAGCACTCCAGGAAGATCTTTTCTATTTTCTTGACTTCATCCTGCTGAATTGTTTCATGGTTCTCTATTAATGTGGCCATAATGAACTATTTTATGTTTTTTATTTCATAAATTTCATGTTCTTTGTCAAAAAAGAGAAAATTATAGATGACAATATGCAAATACCTTTAACAGTTCCTTAGAGTTAACTACTATGGATTATATATGCTATCTAAAGTTTTCTGCATAAAGACACAGACATTTCTGTTGGGTGGGGAGAAAGTGGGCTCAAAAGACATGTACTATTTGTGACTTGCTATCCTGAACAACTGGCTAAAACAAATAAACAAATAAACAAAATGACTTTCTGTGGCTACAGCAAAGACTCCACAGCTATTGGAAATATATCAGAGACCCACCTACACTGGGTTCTTCAAAAGACCCCAAAGAATTGGATGGGTTTTGGAAGTTTGTCAGGTCAGTTCTGAGACTAAAATAGGAGGAAGAGAAAAATCTCTCTCTTTTACCACACTCCCCCTCACCTCCAAGATTTTAAGAGCTGTGTCATAAAATTAAGCTCAGAACACAACTCTAGGGGACCTGGGTGGCTCAGTTGGTTAAGCGTCTGCCTTTGGCTCAGGTCATGATCCCAGGGTCTTGAGATCAAGCCCGGCATCACACTGGGCTCTCTGCTCAGCAGAGAGTCTGCTTCTCCCTCTGCTTCTCCCCTGCTTGTACTCTTTCTCTTTCACTCTCTCTCTCTCTAAAATAAATAAGTAATTGTAAGAAAGAAAAAAAAAAAGGACACAACTCTAGAATGGCCATGCCTCCCTCAGAGTCCCAAACCCAAGGTTAAGAGAATGACAGAGCACAGAGGAGCCATCAGAAAGACCAATTCTACACTTTGGTTCACCTATAAAATTCTTCCTATCTTATTGAACAATAGCTTCCTTTAGACTATTTTGTTTTTGGTGAACTAAACAATGTGATTCCAATTTAATAATTCTTTGCACAGTCCAGGATTGACATATTTGGGATTTTCTTTGAGGTATAATGGGAGAGCTCCAGGATAGCAGTGTAGGGAAACCATATCATCATGTTTAAAGATTCCCCAGGCTGGCTCTGGATACATTTCCACAGAAAGTAGTATAGTACAGAAATTAAGGGCATGGTCTCTCTGGTCAAGACTGGTCAAGCCATTCTGGCTCTGTTGTTTACTAATTGTGTGATACAACCAGGACAAGTTACTTATCCTCCCTGTACCTGTTTTGTCATTTGAAAAATAACAATGAAATCAAAGAGGGAGACAAACCATAAGAGTCAGACTCTTCACTATAGGAAACAAACAGGGTTGCTGGAGGGGAGGTGGGTGGGGGGTGGGGTAACTGGGTGATGGACATTAAGGAGGCACGTGATGTAATGAGAACCAAGTGTTATATGCAACTAATAAATCACTAAACTCTCCCTCTGAACTAATAACACACTATATGTTAATTAATTGAATTTAAATTTTTTTTTAAAGATTTTATTTATTTATTTGACAGAGAGAGATCACAAGTAGGCAGAGAGACAGAGAGGAGGAAGCAGGCTCCCTGCCGAGCAGAGAGCCCGATGCGGGACTCGATCCCAGGACCCTGAGATCATGACCTGAGCCAAAGGCAGCGCCCTAACCCACTGAGCCACCCAGGCACCCCCCGAATTTAAATTTTTTACAAAGAAAAACTACAGTGATTATGTCTATACTGCCCAAAGCATTCTACACATGTAATGTAATCCCAGCATTACATTTGGTATGGAACAACAAAATTTGTATGGAACCACAAAAGACCCCAAATAATCAAAGCAATCTTGAAAAAAGATAAGCAATGCTGGACGCATCACAATTCCAGACTTCAAGTTATATTACAAAGCTCTAGTCATCAAGACAGAATGGTACTGGCACAAAACCAGACACATAGATCAATAGAACAGAATAGAAAACCCAGGAATGAACCCACAACTATATGGTCAACTAACCTTCAACAAAGCAGGATAGAACATCCAATGGAAAAAAAGACAGTCTCTTCAACAAATAGTGTTGGAAAAACTGGACAGCAACATGCAAAGAAGGAAACTGGACTACTTTTTTACACCTACATAAAAATAAATTCAAAATGGATGAAAGACCTAAATGTGAGACAGGAAACCATTAAAGTCCTAGAGGAACTGAGTACCGGCAGTGATTTCTCTGATGTCAGCTATATCAACATTCTTCTAGATATGTTTCCCGAGGCAAGGGAAGCAAAAGCAAAAAAAAAACTATTGGGACTTCATGAAAATAAAAAGCTTCTGCAAAGCGAAGGAAACAATCAGCAAAACTGAAAGGCAGACTACGGAATGAGAGAAGATAATTGCAAATGACATGTCCGATAAAGGGCTAATATCCAAAAGATATAAAGAACTTACACAACTCAACACCCTAAAACAAATAATTCAATTAAAAAATGAGCAGAAGGGGCGCCTGGGTGGCTCAGCGGGTTAAGCCGCTGCCTTCGGCTCAGGTCATGAACTCGGAGTCCTGGGATAGAGCCCCGCATCGGGCTCTCTGCTCAGCAGGGAGCCTGCTTCCTCCTCTCTCTCTGCCTGCCTCTCTGCCTGCTTGTGATCTCTCTCAATAAATCTCTCTCAAATAAATAAATAAAATCTTAAAAAAAAAATGAGCAGAAGACATGAATAGACATTTTTCCAAAGAAGACATACAAATGGCCAATAGACACATAAAAAGGTGCTCAACATCACACATCACCACACATCACCAGGGAAATACAAATGAAAACTACAATGAGGTGTCACCTCACACCTGTCACAATGACTAAAATTAACACTGGGAACAGTAGGTGTTGGAAAGAATGTGGGGGAAAGGGGAACCCTCTAACACTGTTGGCAGGAATGCAAACTGGTGCAGCCACTCTGGAAACCTGTATGAAGTTTCTGAAAAAAATTAAAGATAGAACTACCCAGGGGCACCTAGGCAGCTCAGTCATTAACCATCTGCTCTCAGCTCAGGTCATGATCCCAGGGTCCTGGGATTGAGCCCTGCATTGGGCTCCCTGCTCGGTGGGAAGCCTGCTTTTCCCTCTCCTACTCACCCTGCTTGTGTTCCCCTCTCCCACTGTGTCTCTTTCTGTCAAATAAATAAAATATTTTTAAAAAATTGTAGAACTACCCTATTCAGCAATTGCACTACTGGGCATTTACCCTCAAAATACAAAAATATTAATCAGAAGGGATACCTGCACCCCTGTGTTTATGGAAGCATTATTTACAATTGCCAAATTATGGAAACAGCCCAGAGTCCATTGGCTGATGAATGGGTAGAGAAGATGTAGTGAGTAAATATGTACATATTTATAATATATTTATCTATAATTAATTATAATTATGATATTTATTATGTATTTAAAATATTATATATTTACAATGAAATATTACATTACAATGGACTATTACATTACAATGGAATATTACACAGCCATTTAAAGTATAAAATCTTGCCATCTAGAATAGCACAGATGGAGTGAGTATTATGTTAAGCAAAATCAGAGAAAAACAAATGCCATATGATTTCACTCATATGTGCTATTTAAGAAACAAAACAAACAAGCATGGGAGGAAAATATATAATGAGAGACAAAACAAGAAACAGACTCTTAACTATAGAGAATAAGCTGATGGTCATCAGAGGGGAGGCGGGTTGGGGGATGGGTTAAATAGATGATGGTGATTAAGGAGTTGCTTGCTGTGATGAGCACTGGTTGTTGTAAGGAAGTACTGAATCACTAAATTCTATACCTGAAACTAATTTTATATTGTATGTTAACAACTGGAATTTAAATTGTTGGGGTCGATTCCACATTAAAACATGTTAACCCCCTAGGGCCTGCCTGGGCCTACTTAGCCATAATGACTCCATGTTACCTAGGTAGACATTTTGTTGTTTAATAAATGCCTCAACAGTTATTGATATCAGTTCCAGATAACTGTTACTAAAACACACACCTAAAACAAGGCCATTTTGTTTATATCGGTTCCAGGTAACTATTACTAAAACACATACCTAAAACAAGGCCATTTTGTTTATATCGGTTCCAGGTAACTATTACTAAAACACATACCTAAAACAAGGCCATTTTGTTGTTTAAAAAATGCCTCAACAGTTACTAGTATTGGTTCCAGGTAACCATTACTAAAACACACAGGTAGGAGACATCCAATCAGCCAAAGCCACATATGCAGATGTCTGCGATTGTGCCCTATAAAAACCAGCCTGTAAGACCAAGGGGCGTCGCTGTCTTCGGAGGCGGCCCTGGCCAGTCAGTCTGATTTCTAATTCTTGGCATGGAATAAAGCTTTACATAACTTTTACTTTTGTCTCAGCCTCGTTTCCCTGGCCAGTCAGTCTAACTTCTAATGCTTGGCATAGAATAAGGCTTTGCGTAAGTTTGTCTCAGTCTCGTTCCTTTGATAATGAACCCAACAAAATTAAAACTTTTAAAAAAAAGAAATAGTGAAGGATTCCAAAAAAACAAATAGCTAGTGGTTACATATAGAGGACAAGTTAGGGGATATGGATTATAAAGAAGTAGATGGGCATATGTGAAATTAAGATTTCTCAATATATAATTTTTTAAAAACCTTCAAACCAAGTGAATGTAGCACTTATTCAAAAATAACCCCTGGGTGGCTCAGTGGTTAAGCCTCTGTCTTTGGCTCAGGTCATGATCTCAGGGTCTTGGGATCGAGCCCCGCATCGGGCTCTCTGCTCAGCGGGGAGCCTGCTTCCTGCTCTCTCTCTCTTTGCCTGCCTCTCTGCCTACTTGTGATCTCTGTCTAATAAATAAATAAATAAATCTTAAAAAAAAAAAAACCAAATTGAATTTTTAAACATTTTGCCATCTGCTCCAGGTAGCTGCTCCCAGAGCTAACTAGTTCTCTTTTCTCTTTTCTCTCCTCATTCAAAAATGCCTGGAGTTGTTTCACTGCTGTTTTTATTCCCTTAACCTCTCACTCATCAATCTGGTGTCTGCCTCCATTGTGCAAACAAATTGTTCTTACCTATTGTCTCTAGTGACCCCCATATTGCTAAACTGATAAGCAGTGTTCAGTCTTTCTCTTACATAACCTCCTGGCAACATTTGATAAATGACCTCCCTTCGTACACATCCTCTTCCCTTTATTTTAATGTCTCCATGCAACCCTAGTTTCCTCCTATCCCTGTGGATGCCCTTCTCTTTCTTTTCCCCCCTCTTTCCCCTTCTTTTTCCTCCTTTACCTGGACATTAAATATTAGATTTCCTCAAAACTCTCTTTTAAACCTTTTCCCCATCCCTAAGGGACTTCTTTCAGAACTATAGACTCGTTGATTATTGTGACATCCATATCCATATTTCCAAATGCTATCTGGAGCATTCTGTTCTTGGCAGCTCCCTCTGGCCAAGGGCAATGTCTAGAGGCAGAGTCACTTGTTGATCTGGCACCTGTTGATCTAAACTTCTGGCAGCTGTGGAAGGGAAGTCTGGAGAGAGCATCACAGTATCCACTGAGGATACATGTGTCATGAATATTTTCTCCTAATACGTGATATGCCTATTCATTTTCTTTTCACTATCTTAAGGAATGGCTAGTTTAACTTTTTATGAATTATAATTAACTTCTTTTCTTTTATGTTAAATTCTTTTTTTTTAATAAAGTTTTTAAAGTTTTTCATTATGGTAAAAAACACATAACATAAAATTTACCATCTTAGCCATTTTAAAGTATACAGTTCAGTAATGCTAAGTAATTCACATTGTTATGAAACAGATCTCCAGAACTTTTTCATCTTGTAAATATAAAGCCCTGTATCCATTAAACAGTAACCCCCCAATGTGACAGAATTTCTTTCCTTTTTAAGACTGAATAATCTTCCATTGTACGTATATACCACACTTTGCTTATCCATTCGTCCATCAGTGGACATTTGAATTGCTTCCACCTCTTTTCTATTATCAATATTGCTTCTATGAACATGAATATGCAACTATCTCTTTGAAACCCTGCTTCCAATTTTTATGGATATTTACCCAGAGGTGGGGTTGCTGGATCATATGGTAGTTTTTAAATTTTTTTGAGTAACCTCCATATTGTTTTCCATAATGCTTGAACTATTTTTACAATCTCACTGCGTGTATGGCTCAGATTTCTTCATATCCTCTCCAAGTCTGGCTATTTTCTGTTTTTTGTTTGTTTTTATTTGTTTGTTTGTTTTTCGTAGCAGCCATCCTAGCAGGTATGAGGTTATTTAGTGCTTTTTGTGTCTCCTTTAAGAAATATTTACCTATCAAGGTCACAAATATGTTTCCACACTTAAGATCCTGGCTCTTAGGCGCCTGGGTGGCTCAGTGGGTTAAGCTGCTGCCTTCGGCTTGGGCCATGATCTCAGGGTCCTCGGATCGAGTCCCGCATTGGGCTCTCTGCTCAGCAGGCAGCCTGCTTCCTCCTCTCTCTCTCTGCCTGCCTCTCTGCTTACTTGTGATCTCTCTCTGTCAAATAAATAAATAAAATCTTAAAAAAAAATCTTGGCTCTTACATTTAAGTGTATGATACATCTCAAATTAGCATATGGTATGAGGTATGGGTTAAGGTTCATTTTTTTTTAAGTGGATATCCAGTTATTCTGACACTATTTGTTGAAAGAACCTTTCCAGTCTACATGAAATTTTCTTAGCACCTTGGCAAGTTTCTTTTGGCATTGGGTTTTAAGAAGCATCCCAACTTCAGGCATGTCAGGCTGTGAAGAAGCAAGTACATCTTAGAACTGAGAAAATAGGAGCCTTTTTTGGATTCCTGCAGCCCCTCGCACAGTGTATGTAGGTCACATACAGTGAGTGGTGCTGGAGCTTTGGACTCAGACAAATCTGGATTCAGACCCAAGTCTGCATGGCCTTGAATAATTTACCTAACCTCTTTTGCCTGTGTTTTCATACACACACAGTGAAGATCCATCTTCTCTACTGTCTTGTGCTGAGAAATTAAACAATGCAAAATGCCTTGTGTTGCTCTTTGCTAAGTATTCTTTTCCCCTCATATTTTCGTTCTTTCCAGTAAATATTTGTTATCTTCATTGAACTTGGTGGTTTGGATTTTGGAGGAAATTTCTGCTTAAATTCCTTTGTAGTTTTTCAAAAAGACTTGGAAATTGATTTCCAGTCTCCTCACCTTTAACAAGGTATGCCACCTAGTATTAATCTTACTTTTCTCTAATTCTCCTTTTGCAAATTCTTCAGAGAGTGGTTTGGATGTAATTATATGGAAATTTCATCATATTAAGGAGAAATTTAGTAATGATATTATGTGAGCATCAGAAGTCAGGAATCCTTCCGTTTCAGCTAGATGAAAGCAGAGCTTCTTAACTCAAAGAGGCACACAACCAACCTGAGGATCTTGTTATACTCCAGGTTCTGATTCAGGAGGTCTGAAGTGAAGTCTCATATCCCGCATTTCTAGCAGGCTCCAAGGAGATGCCAAAGCTTCTGGTGTAAGAGCCACTTTTCAGTAGGTAGGGGCTGGAGGCTTCCGTTCTCTAGGGGAAAAAAAATGAAACCCTGAAGTACATGAATAAATAATGTTTCCCTTGGCTGAGTGTCCTTTGGTGCAGAGAGAGAGGGAACTGTTCGTTGAATTTTTACCATACACCTGCAAGCATTTGTGTAAGGTGAAACATAGGTAGACTGAGCACAAATATTTTCTGTTTTAGGCACTCTGGATTTAAAAGCAGACAATGTGTAACAGCCAGTGCTCATGACAACACTAATGAATTGTTGAGCACTACACCAAAAACTAATGATGTGCTATATCTTGGCTAACTGAACTAAGTAACTAACTAAATAACTAAATAAAATCAGACAATGTAGTTTCACGCCCCAGCTTCCCCCACTTACAATCCATTGTGACCTTTCACAAGTTGCTAAACCTCTCCCAAGCCTCTTACAGGCTGACTCTCAACTGCATTTCAAGTTCAGTATATTTTGCATGTACAAGAAGACTCTTGATGCTAAGTAAACTGAGACTAAAGACATATGAACAAATTATACCAAAGTAACCGAAAACCATATACAATATTATATATGTCAATGGGCTAAAGTCTTAAAATAGATCACTTCCTTTCAATGTCAAAACAATTGGGGCCTTAGAGAAGTTAAACAGTTTACCCAAAGATCAGTTATCAGGCAGCTGTTACTTGAACCAAGATGGTCTAGTTTCTCCTCCCTCTTTTCTAATCATTATACTACACTGCCTGATAGCTCTGTGGAGCTGACTGAGATTTACTCAGTTCCAAGGTCGTCAGTCCAGATTATGTGGGGTTAAATTCCTGAGAGACTATGAAATAGAGTCCAAGCTACCTAAATAGCTCAGTGTGAGGTCACATTGTGAGCAAGGCAAGGAAGTACTATCCGAACCCAGCAATAATATCTTCATGTCCATAGGCATGACAAATCCACTTCAAGATACAGGCATATAGGGATTATTTTAGATGAAGAAACTGAGGCTCAGAGAGGGTAAGTGATTTATCCCCATGAAGGATTCATAGCATTTTGGGCTATAAAGAATAGGATGCTTCACTCATATGATTTCAAAACAACAAGGAAATATATTACCCCATTCATTAAGTGTAGAGGTAGGGTAGACTTTAGGGTCAACACGTCAGCATGGGTGTGGGAGCAGGGAGAGGTTGATGAGGAGAACAAAGGCAAGAGAAATGTAGCTTAAATTAAATCTCCTTACAACTTGCAGTGCACTGATAAATAAATATCCGGGACAGGCAATGTGGTAATGTTGATGGTTTATTAGAGACTAAAAGCAACTTTTGGACAATAACCAGATCGCCAACATCCTGAAACCTCACTTTCAGCAGCGAAAAATTCCTTCGAAACTTAAATTATCTTCTATCCCCCTTCTCTCCACAAACGTAGAAGTATATCATCAGTCACTTCTCACAATCACAAGGGCAGCTCTCTGTTTGCCCACAGGTCCTGTCCCCATGCTATAATAACAACACCTTTTTGCACTGAAAACATCTCAAGAATTCTTTCTTGTCCATTCGCTATTGGACCCAACAAATCACATCATTTGGCGCCAGTTTGGGGCTCAAGTCTTCTCATCTGGACAAACTTGGTGAATACCTCCTCTTCTCTCTCCCCACTCTCATATCAGGAGTATGGTCTTATTAGAACACTTTGATGTTTACTGCTCAGGCTGTAATCCTCTAGTCTGTGGTTACTCTAGGGAGGAAAAAGCCTGCCTTTTGACTGGAAGCTAGCACCCTAAACAAAATGGTAATAAGACTCAGAAACTTGATGCTCTCCCTTTATTCCTATTCTTATATAAATTCTTTTGGGGCATGAGACAGACACCTGTGACTAGGGTGGCTGCCAATCTTAAGACTTCCATGTGAGGGTCTACGGCCATACCACCCTGAACGCGCCCGATCTCGTCTGATCTCGGAAGCTAAGCAGGGTCGGGCCTGGTTAGTACTTGGATGGAAGACTTCCATGTGAGGTTTCCTCCTCATTGGTCTAATGTGATCCTCTTTATATCTCTGGTCTAGCCACTTCTGGCCCTGAGACGTCCACCCAAAAACAGCCAAAAACAGTACCTGATTGAATTAAAACCTAAGCCTATCTCCCCAGTTTCCTAGGGAAGTCAGCTGTAAGGACTGTCGGTGTAAGGTGTTGGATTGTTGCTTAGATCATGGTATATTTCTATCTCTATTGTTTTCTGTCAGTGTCTCCTACTAACTACTTAAATTACAAAATTAGGTAATTTCCCCCTTATAATACTATTTTAAGTGTTTTTCATGGATTAAAAAGAGTGGGTTCTTCATGGCATGTCACAGCACCCTTTTGTAGCCTAGGATATAAGGTGGAAGGGGGGCAGATCCTGGCATCCCTCCTACAAGGTGAGGTGTTGTTCCTAGTGACTCCTTAGAGGGATGCCTCCGGGCACTTTGACAAGAAACCCTAACATATCCCGCATGGGGTGTCACCTGGAGTTAGGGGAGATTTTTTGCTAATGGACCTTCTCTACTTTTCTAAGAAAATAGAATCTTATTCTTCAGTCCCTAAGGATTCTTCCTTGGGATGCCTTTTAACCCACAGGAATCAATTTGGATTGAAAATTTAAGAAAGAATAAACTGATCTTCTGTAACATTGCATGGCCTCAGGATTCCTCAGGAGATGAGGGAAAATGGTGCATAAATGGGACATTAAACTTCAGTAGAATCTATCAGTTAGATCTCTCCTGCAAAAAAAGGGGGGTCAAATGGATTGAGGTGCCCTATGTCCAGGCCTTTATGTCCCTAAATCAAGCCCCCAACCTAAGCCTTCTTCTTTTTTTTTTTTTAAGATTTTATTTATTTATTTGAGAGAGAGACAGATAGAGCACAAGCAGAGGGAGCTGCAGGCAGAGGGAGAAACAGGCTCCCCACAGAGCAAGGAGCCTGATGTAGAACTTGATCCTAGGGCCCTAGCATCATGACCTGAGCCAAAGACAGACACTTAACTGACTGAGCCAAGGCATCCCCCAACCTAAGGTTTCTTGCAGAACTTATCTAACCACCAACCAAGTTAGTAAACCCCTTCTGGACATATTGGGTGATGATTGTTTAGATAGACCCATTCCTGTTAATAAACCTGGGCTACTAGAGGAATCACCAGCCAATCTAAACAAAGAGGATATTGGCTCTACTAACCCTCCTCCTCATAAACCTCAAACCCACTTTGCTTCCAGCCCACCTGGACATACTAGGAGAGAGCTCCCTATCTTCTAGGAGTCCCATTTAAATCTGGATTCCATCCTTTTAGGGAGGTTGCTAATGGAGAAATGGGCACAGTTAAAGTCCATTAGCAGACTCAGATAAAGCAAAAATTAGAGTGATATTCCAAAAACCCTTCTCAATTTATTGAGGGCTTTCAACAGTTATCTACTATGTTTGATTTGACCTGGTAAGATATATAAATCACATTATCTCATTGTTGTTCCCCTGAGGAAAAGGGGCTCAAGAATTTGCTGACGAACTAGCAGCCAGAAATAGAGATTGTTATCCGATGGGGGAAACTGCTGTTCCCAATATTGAACCCTACTGGAATTACCAAGAAGATAGACAGGGAAGGGAAAGAAGAGAACATATGAGCACTTGTTTAATAGAAGAAATGAAAAAAGGATTCTCTAAACCTGTAAACTTTAATAAAATTCAGAAAGTTACTCAAGGAGCTGACTGGAATCCAGCTCTATTTCAGGTTGCTTGATAGAAGATATCCATAAATACATAAATCTGGACCCAATTTCACCCAAGGGAACAGCTATACTACACATGCATTTTCTTTATTATTATTATTATTATTATTATTATTATTAACATAAAATGTATTATTTCTTTCAGGGGTACAGGTCTATGATTCATAAATCTTACACAGCACCCAGCACTCACCACAACACATACCCTCCCCAGTGTCCACCACCAGCCACTCCATCAAGCCCTTTCCCTCACCTCCTCCCCAGCCAAACCTCATTTTGTTTCCTGAGATTAAGAGTCTCTTTGGTTTGTCTCCCTCTCTGGTTTTGTCTTGTTTCATTTTTTCCTCTTTTTTACCCTTATGATCCTCTACCTTGTTTCTTAAATCCTGCATATCAGTGAGATTATATAATTGCCTTTCTCTGATTGACTCATTTTGCTTAGCATAATACTCTCTAGTTCCATCCACATCATTGCAAATGGTAAAAATTCATTTTTAATGACTGTATAATATTCCTTTACGTGTGTGTGTGTGTGTGTGTGTGTGTGTGTGTACTCATCTTCTTTATCTTCTTTATCCATTCATTTGTTGATGGACATCTGGGCTCTCTCCATAGTTTGGCTATTGTGGACTCTGCCACTATAAATATTAGGGTGCAGGTGCCCCTTCAGATCACTACATTGGTATCTTTGGGGCAAATACCCCAAAGTGCAATTGCTGGGTCATAGGGTAGCTGTATTTTCAACTTTTTGAGGAATCTCCATACTGTTTTCCAGAGTGGCTGCACCAGCTTGGATTCCCAACACTGTGGGAGGGTTCCCCTTTCTCTGCATCCTCACCAACATCTGTCATTTCCTGACTTGTTAATTTTAGTCATTCTGACTGGTGTGAAGTGGTATTTCATTGTAGTTTTGATTTATATTTCCCTGATGCCAAGTTTTCATCGGTCTGTTGACCATTTGAATGTCTTCTTTGCCAAAATGTCTGTTCCTGTCTTCTGCCCATTTCTTTTTTTTTTTTTTTTAAAGATTTTATTTATTTGACAGAGAGAGATCACAGGTAGGTAGAGAGGCTGGCAGAGAGAGAGAGAGAGGGAAGCAGGCTCCCTGCTGAGCAGAGAGCCCGATATGGGACTCGATCCCAGGACTCTGAGATCATGACCTGAGCCGAAGGCAGCGGCTTAACCCACTGAGCCACCCAGGCGCCCTTCTGCCCATTTCTTGATTGGATTATTTGTTCTTTGGGTGTTGAGTTTGATAAGTTCTTTATAGGTTTTAGATACTAGCCCTTTATCTGATATGTTGTTTGCTGATGCTTTCTCCAATTCTGTCAGTTGTCTTTTGATTTTCTTGACTGTTTCCTTTGCTATGCAAAAGGTTTTTATCTTGATGAAGTCTCAGTAGTCCATTTTTGTCTTTGGAGATGTATCTAGCAAGAAGTTGCTGTGGCCAAGATCAAAGAGGTTGCTGCCTGTGTTCTCCTCTAGGATTTTGATGGATTCCTGTCTCACATTGAGGTCTTTCATCCATTTTGAGTCTGCTTTTGTGTATGATGTAAGGTAATGGTCCAGTTTTATTCTTCTGCATATGGCTGTCCAATTTTCCCAGCACCATTTGCTGAAGACACTGCCTCTTTTCAACTGGGTATTCTTCCTGTTTTGTCAAAGATGAGTTGACCATAACATTGAGGATCGATTTCTGAGTTCCTTTTCTGTTCCACTGATCTATGTTTCTGTTTTTGTGCCAGTACCATACCGTTTTGATAATGACAGCTTTGTAATAGAGCTTGAAGGACACAACTGTGATGACACCAGCTTTGGTTTTCTTTTTCAACATTCCTTTGGATGCTCAGGGTCTTTTCTGGTTTCATAAAAATTTTAGGATTATTTGTTCCAGTTCTGTGAAAAAAAGTTGGTGTTATTTTGATAAGGATTGCATTGAATGTGTAGATTGCTCTAGAGGGCATAGACTTTTTAACAATATTTGTTCTTCCAACCCTGGAACATGGAATATTTTTCCATTTCTTTGTGTCTTCCTCAATTTCTTTCATGAGTGTTCTATACTTTTCTGAGTACAGATTCTTTGGCTCTTTGGTTAGGTTTATTCCTAGGTATTTTATAGTTTTGGGTGCAATTGTAAATGGGATCGACTCTTTAATTTCTCTTTCTTCTGTCTTGTTGTTAGTGTATAGAAATATAACTGATTTCTGTGCATTGATTTTATATCCTGCCACTTTACTGAATTCCTGTATGAGTTCTAGCACTTTTGGAGTGGAATCTTTGGGTTTTCCACATAAAGTATTATATCATCTGCAAAGAGTGAGCGTTTGACTTCTTCTTTATTTATTCAGATGGCTTTTATTTCTTTTTGTTGTCTGATTGCTGAGGCTAGGACTTCTAGCACTGTGTTGAATAGCAGTGGTGATAGTGTACGGTCCTGCCGTGTTCATGACCTTAGGGGAAAAACTTTCAGTTTCTCCCCATTGAGAATGATATTTGCTGTGGGTTTTTCATAGATGGCTCTTATGATATTCTTCCAGAGAAAAATAGATGAGTGAGAGAACAAAATGTTAAAAGGGTAACAATGACCCCAGAAAAATATACACTAACCAAATTAGAAGAGACCTGAAACTGGGAGAAGAAAGGGGAAAAAAAAAATATCTATATCTATATCTATATATATCTATATCTCTATATAGATATATATATATTATCTATTATCTCTATATATTTTTTCTATTTCTTATTCTATTTTATCTATATAGATATAGATATATTTTTCCCTATATAGATATATATATTTTCCCAATATATATATTTTTCCCTATATAGTATATATATATTTTATATATATAGATATATTTTCCCCTATATAGATATATATTTTTCCCATATATATATGTATATATACATATATATATGAATGATTAGCCTGATGAATAGAATACAGCCACACACTTGATTTTGGGTGTATTTGGGTCTGTTAGAAGTAACTGCCTCCTGAAATTTTAAAAAAAGAAAAACTTATATGTATACAAAAAATAAGGTTAAATACAGTGAAGGGATAGACTATGACTATAAAAATGAAAATTAAAAAAAGATTTTTAAAAAGGTATTGAGATAAAATAGTTAAGATAGGTTAAAATAAGAAAGAGGAAAATTAAAAATAAAAAGAAAAATAGGAAAAGAAAAAAACAAAAAAAATTTAAAAATTTAACTTGGAAGTACTAAAGAAGCATGGAGGAAAAAATCCGTGAATTTGCTGTGCTGTATTCCCATAGCTCTGAAGTTTTACAGTTCTCATTAATTGGTGAACTTTGTCTTGGCTGGGTGTTCTTTCTGATCTTCTGGGGGAGGGGCCTGTTGCCATGATTCTCAAATGTCTTTGCCTGAGGCAGAATTGCTTCACCCTTGCCAGGGGCCAGACTAAAGTAATCTGCTCGGGTTTGCTTTCTGTAGTTTTTGTTCCCTGAACACTTTCTGTACAGCTCTGGGTGACAGGAATGAAGATGGCGGCCTCCCCGTTTCTGAGCCGGAGGAGCCAAGAGCTCAGACCCCACTCCTCAGTGCATCCTCAGAGAAAAGCAGTCAATCCTTGCATCTTGCTGATCTCTGGCTGCTCTCTGGGCTCACCCGGCCTGTGACTGAGCATTTCTATTTCTGGCACATGGTCCTGTTTGGAGTTTCCTGGTGTGGGCTCCCATGCCACTCCTCCCAGAGGAGGAGAGGGGGGTCCTCCCTGGCTCTGCTACTTGTGGGGTCCCTGTTGGAAAAGCAGTAGCCCGACTGTGCCTCAGATCGTGGTTTAAGGTAACCCGGAGCTGAGCGCCCCCTCCTTGGCTCTGTCTCTGCAGTTGGTTTTCCTGCTCTGATACCTGGGAGCTATGCTGCACTCAGACACCCCCAGTCTTTCTGTGACCCGAGGGTCCTGAGACCACACTGTCCCCGTGAGGGCTCCACCCCCTGCTTAGTCTCTGGAGAGATGTCCC
This sequence comes from Mustela erminea, assembly GCF_009829155.1. NCBI lineage: Eukaryota > Metazoa > Chordata > Mammalia > Carnivora > Mustelidae > Mustela > Mustela erminea. The sequence goes on along the minus strand of NC_045622.1, from coordinate 68,059,490 downwards.
TCAGTGGAGCAGATTTCTAAATCTGATTTTGTGCTCCGCTGCTCCACCGCTTGCCGGGAGCCGGCCCCTCCCCCCATGGTCTATCTTCCCAAATATCACTCGGATTCACTTCTCCACACGTCCTACCTCCGAGAAAGTGGTCACTTTTCTGTTCATAGAATTGCTGCTATTCTCTTTGATCTCCTGTCTAGTTTGTAGGTGTTCAGAATGGTTTGATAACTAGCTGAAATCCTGGGACCAGATGAAATTTAGGTCTCCCACTCCTCTGCCATCTTGCTTCACCAATATCTTCCCAATTTAAAACAAAGATGGACACAATCTGTTTTTCACTGGTATGACCATTTGACATCCATTTTTGTACCCTCTATAGGGTTGGAAAGTGTAATTTAGCATATGGAAGCCCTTATACACCATAAAGGCTCCCAGTGATTCACAAACAGCATCTCCTTACTTAATGCTGAGGTCACACAAATGTGTAAAGCGGTTCTACAAAATAGAATGGCTTTAGGTGTCCTAACAGCAGCACAAAGAGATACATGTGTCATTATTAAAACAGAATGTTGTGTATACATCCCAGACTATCATAAAAATGTCATAGGACTAAAAAAGATATGAATACTCAAACTAAGGCTCTACAAAATCCTTCCCACTCTTTTGATGATTGGCTAAATTCCTGCTTCAGGAGAGGACTCCTGCTTTGGAAGAGGACTATGGCCAACTACTAAGGGTTTCTTTGTTGGACTTCTCATTCTTATAACCATTTTAATACTAATATGTTGCGTTTTTCCACGTTTTTCATTTGGTGCTGACACCCCATCACTATAGTAACTTCACACCAACAGGTGGTTGTCACCTGCTTTTTGCTGTCCAAATCGAACTCAGCAGCCTTTGCCTTTTGTAGTTCCCCTATGTGCTCCCGGACTTACATTTAATTCTTACAGGACCTCCATGATGTAGTTACCATTACTATCCTCATTTTACCACTGAAAAGATGGAGGCAGAGAGAGATCAAGTAACTTTCTTGAGTCACACAGCTAGAAGTCACTGAGTCAGGACACAAACCTAGGCAGTCAGTTTTTACCTTCTATGTATACTGTATAAAATTTTTTTTATTGGGGTGGGAGGAATAAACTAGTAAAAACCCAAAGAGGAAAGTAAATTATGTGTTCAATGAGTTAATTGTTAAATTGCAAGTTACTAACAGATAAATACTCTGGTCGGGCCAAAAGGTGTATTTCAGGATCTTGCCACATTTTCATCACTGATAAAAATCTATGAAGATTCAGTTGCTACAGCAGCATAATCTCATGTAGGATCAAATTGTCTTTGCTTTTCAAATCTGTTGGTTTGCTTAGCAATACTTATTATTTCCAGAAATGATGTTCTTATATTATTGTGAATCTAGTAACCTGTTAATATATTACTACAGACCAAAGCTAAAAAATGAGTATTATAATCAGACATTGCTAAATGATAGATCTCCAGATCCTCTCCTGTAACTTAAAGCAAGTGGCAGTTCTATCGAGATGCACCTGTCAGGCAGTTTTTAAAAATTATATTTAGAGTTAAAATAACATATATGAGTGCATAATCAATCATGTTTTAAAACCAGATGTATAGGAGCAGGAAGGTGAAGTAAAAATAAGTTAGGTCATGGTGGAAGGAACAAGTGTGGAGACAAAGATAACTTGTAGGTTCTTGACTAGAACAATCAGGCGTATACCGATGCCATGAGCCAGGATGGAAAACAGAGGAGTGGCAGGCTGTGGGGAGAAGAATGATCTTGATTTTAGGCACTGAGCTCTGAGGCATGGGAGGGATGTCTAGGTGGGGCTTGTTGGCTGAGTGTTGGAGATACAGGTCTGGGACTTGCCATGTTTCGTCTGGAAGTGCAGGTGTGTGGAAGTGATTAGCATATATACTTCAAATTGTGGGACTCTGGACCAGTTACTCAGCCTCTCTGGGACTTAGAGTCCTCTTGGATAAAGTAAGGGTGATAATGGTTTCCTCGCAAAGAAAGGAGGAAGATCGAAGCATATAGAGTGCCTGGTCTAGGGGCCTTGCACAGCACATGGAGTGAATGACATTGAAAGGCTCACTGCTGACAGAGAGTGACAAGTCTAGTGGCCAGGGGACTTCAGTATCATCAGTCAGAGTGAGCACCTCTGAACCAGAGAAGAGACTTCCATGCCATTACGCTTATATTACTATAACCTCGAATAGATTGTATAGATACAAGCTTTCTCTCTAAATTGCTCCTCTGCAAGTAGACAGAAACCTAGCAGAGAATTAGTGACAGAGAGGAAATAACAAATATTTTAGGGCTTTAAAGGGATATAGATTTTTGAGAGGTTATTACATAACAGAAGAGGCTATAATAATAATTTGGCTATATTGTAGAATTTGTTTTCGTAAGAATTTTAAATTACTCTCATCCATATTTTTCAGCTATAATTGGCATCACTCGCCTATTAGATACCATGTGGTAGATTACAGAAGGCTTGGGGCAGAAGGCCTGGGATTGAATTCTGGACCCATCATTTACTGGTCCCAAGTTCTGTGGTTCTGTCTGTAGACAACAGCAGCATTACACCCACTCAGTACTTCAAACTTGGAGTCAATTTACACTTCTCCTTTTCCTTTAACCCCCATGTCCAACTGATCACCCAGTTCTGACAAGTGGGACGTCTGGTATCTCTTCATTCTGCCTGTTTGTCTGCGTTGTCGTTGGGTCAGTCTTGTTTGACAGCATCATGATCTCACGTCTGACTCCTCGCACAGCCCCCAACTCGCCCCCCTCCACCACTCTAGCTTCCACCTTGGCTCTGGAATTATCTTCTTCTTTTTTTTAATTGTTATTTTTTATAAACATATAATATATTTTATTATATATTATTTATTATTTATATTTTTAATGTTTTATTATTTATTTAATAAATAAATTTACTTAATAAATTTATTTATTATTTATATTTATTATATATTATTTATTTAACCCCCAGGGTACAGGTATGTGAATCGCCAGGTTTACACTTCATAGCACTCACCGTAGTACATACCCTCCCCAGTGTCCATAACCACAGCACCCTTCTCCCAACCCCCCCCTCCCTCCAGCAACCCTCAGTTTGTTTTGTGAGATTAAGAATCACTTATGGTTTGTCTCCCTCCCAGTCCCATCTTGTTTCATTTTGGAATTATCTTCTTAAAACATGGGTGATTCTGGAAGCAGTGGAAGTGCACAAAGACTTTAGAAATCCGTATTCTTTGGTGCCTGGGTGGCTCGCTCAGTTGGTTAAACGGCTGCCTGCGGCTCAGGTCATGATCCCAGGGTCCTAGGATCGAGCCCCACATGAGGATCCTTGCTCAGCGGGGAGTCTGCTTCTCCCTCTCCCTTTGCTTGCTGCTTCACCTGCTCATGCTTTCTTTCTCTCTCTGTGTCAAATAAATAAATAAAATCTTAGAAAAAAATCCAAACTCTGTAGAATGGCATAGAGACCCTGTACAATGTGGTGGCAACTTTGTTTCCCAGGTTCAGCCCCGTGACTTCACCTGCTGCTCTCTTGAGTCAGTGGAATTTCCACCATTCTCTCCCTGCCTGGGTCCTCTCTACTCCTGTAGCTTCGCATAAACTGAATTTTCCTTCCTGCAACCTTGTCTCCCTGTACATAGCAAATCAATATACACACTTTTTGAGATTCAACTCATTGCTTTTAAGAAATATTTCCCAATGCTTTCTATCACGTCCTCCTCTGGACTATAATTATTTTACATATTTATAGTGAACATGGAGGTTCTTAGACTTATGTCCCCTTATATTCCTGGAACCCAGCCAAGGGTGTGTGGTACATAACAAAAGATTTTCAACTTTAAAAAAAAAAAAAAGATTTTCAACTTTAAAGTCCTTTCTAAAAAGTCACTGTGGGCAAATCTCTGTTTTTCTGAACCTCAGGTTCCTCACCTGTAAAGTTAGATAAAAATACCCACCATATAGAGCTCTTGGTCAATGAAACCCAATAATTTGCATACAAGCACTCTGTAAGCCGTACATTAGTGTAACACTTAATTTTTGATTCTAAAGTGATCTGTTTCTGGGGCACCTGGGTGGCTCAGTTTGTTAAGTATCTGACTTTGGGTCTCAGCTCAGGTCTTGATCTGAAGGTCATGTGTTCAAGTCCTGCCTTGGGCTCCATGTGGGGCATGGAGCCTATTCTTAAAAACAAGTGATCTGTCTCCAAGTGTCATTCTTTTTGGATCAGTCTAACACCTGGAAAATTATAGACTCTTAATGCTCATTGATTTACAACTAATTTGAACACATTCTTCCTGAGCCAGGCTGCTCACTGTGTATCACTGATCACAAAGGATGAGGAGCATCTGAATGAACAAGATGTCAACCTACTCCTATTTAATTAATTAATTATTTTATTTTATTTTATTTTATTCTAAGTCCAGTAGAGTTAAGATGCAGCGTTATGTTAGCTTCAGGTGTACAGTATAGTGATTCAACACTTCCATACATCACCCAGTGTTCAACACAAGTGCCTTCTTTAGTCACCCGAGTGCCTTCTTTAGTCACCCGTTACCCACCACGTCTCAGGTTTCACCCAGTCCTGTTGTTACCTCCACTAGGCAGTTTTCCTCTCTCCACTTTATGGCGGCATCACTCAAGTGCAGTAACAAGAAACTACACCAGGGGGCTCCCCTGCATTTTCCAAATGAAGTCTGCAAAACACCTCCATCAGTACTTCTGAGTTGTCAACAAAGTATTTGCTTTCGTTTGAAACAAAGCAATAGAGACATACAAAACAAATTACAAACCTGGATATAATACTTTTATTTCTATCGAATTGCCGTCTGAGACATTCTTAATTTTCCTTAGTCTGTTAAAAAGCTGAAGGGGAATTATTAGTCCCTTTTTACTGATGGGATTTAGAAACTGTGAGACAACCTGTCTTTCAATTGAGGACTCCAACATTATTTGTTATCAAAAGGTTTGATCCTAGGTTGAGCTAAATAGAAGACAAACCTGACAATACAAACATTTAATTACTGCATTCCCAAGAAGATCCAGCAAATAGTAGAGGGGGGAAACCCAAATAAGTGAAAGTATGTGTGACACTTCTCTTTCTAAAAATAAGCTACGGGGGCGCCTGGGTGGCTCAGTGGGTTAAAGCCTCTGCCTTCGGCTCAGGTCATGGTCCCAGGGTCCTGGGATTGAGCCCCGCATCGGGCTCTCTGCTCAGCGGGAAGCCTGCTTCCTCTCTCTCTCTGCCTGCCTCTCTGCCTACTTGTGATTTCTCTCTGTCAAATAAATAAATAAAATCTTTAAAAAAAAAATAAAAAAAATAAAAATAAGCTACAAATTATAATGCATATGGCCCTAGATAAGGAATCAATGACTCTTTCTAATGCTGGACGGATTTCTAACTTCCCCTACCTTCCTCATCACTTACCTTTAGAGCTCATCTTTTTCATCTTTAGATGAAGTTTTGGGGTGATGGTCTTTTTAAAAATCAGCTTTAATGAGACATTATTTGCATATACAATTCCCCATTTTTAAGTGAAATTTGATAAATTATGGAAAAGGTATGCTGTTCGGTGACCACATCATCATGATATAGAACAGTTAGTTTCCATCACCACAAGAATTCCCTCCTGCCCCTTTGTAGGCAATCTCCTTCCCTTTCCTGGCCCTTGGAAAGCACAGATCTGATCTTTATCACTACAGTTTTGTCTTTTCAAAGGTTTTATGTCTGGCTTCTTTCATTTAGCATAATGTTTTTGAGCTACATCAACATGTGTGTATTGGTAATTTGTTTACTTATTGCTAAACAGCATGCCATTGCATGAATATATGACAAATTTTTTTCCTGCTAGTTGAACATTTGGGTTGTTCCCAGGTATATTTTTAAAATTTTTATTAATAGTCTACTATTGTCAGCGAGCCGTCTTGCCCAGCCATAGGCCCCAACAGTTAAAACCAGAAATAGACAAGACAACTTAACACATGCTCTAACTAAAACCTCTTGTGCTTATTTCTTATTGCAATTTTTTGAGGCATTGATGAAGATGTTTCTAAATGACCAGAACATTCCAATCACTAGACCAGAAAAGCCCTGATAGCAATGCAATGCTGAGAAGACCACATCCCACATGTCGCCTTCCCTGCCCATGATCATGGGCTGAACACCTCTTGACCTTCACCCATAATCATGTGCTTTCTGCCTGCTGTCTTGCACACCCCATCCCCACCTCACCTTATAAAACTCTAGATGTCCATCTTGCCCAACAGAGAAGCTGGTTGTTAAGGCTTGAACGCCCCATCTCTTCCCTCCAACTGCTGGCACATGAAATAAATGTCTTTTTTTCTTTTCCAAACCCTCCTTCCTTGAATTATTGGCTTCCCTGTAATGACTTGATCTGATTTTGCTTGGCAACAGTGTTGGCAAACCCAGCCAGAAGCTATGCTTTCAGTTTGTTCTGCTCCCTTGGGATTTCCTGGGATGGAGCATTTGGCCATGGCAGTGCCAGGACTTGCTTACCTATTGTTTCCTGAGTTAGTGGTTGTGATAGATGAATCAGTGACACTATGCATACTCACCTACAAGCCTTTGAGTGAACATAGGTTTTCATTTCTCTTGGGTAAATACTTATAAGTGGATTGTTGGGTTAGATACAAGTAAGTACATGTTTAATTCTGTAAGGTACTGTAAAGTTCTCTAAAGTAGCTCTCCCATTTCTCACTCCAACTGGTAGAGTCCCAATTGTTTCACTTACTTTGCAACACTTAGTATTGTCAGTCTTTCATTTTAGCCATTCTAGTGGATATGTAGAAGTACCCTTTAATTTGCGTTTCCTTAATCAAAATGCTGTTGAGCATCTTTTCTTCTAAGTTTTGCACTCCATACATCTTGTTCGGTCGAAGAAAGTATCTTTATATCTTTCATCCATTTTAAAAATTGAACTGTTTTCATCTTGTTACTGAGTATTTTGTATATTCTAGAGAAATGTTCCTATCAAATACATTTTTTCAAATATTTTCTCCTAGCCTGTGGCTTGCCTTTGTAATTTCCTAATAGTGTCAATTGAAGGGAAAACCACTGATACATATGTAAACACTCAAATTCTTCAGATCTCAGTTTCTTCACATTTAAAATGAGATCTTTAGGTAACTATTCTTTTCTTTTTAAAATGGCTTGATTGAGATCTATTAAATATAACACAAAATTCACTCTTATTTTAAAGTATATACAGTGACTTTTAGTATATTCAGAGTTGTGCAACTATCACCACTGTGTAATATTTTCATCACCCCAAAAAGAAACCTTAGGTCCCCTGGCAGTCATTCCCCCCTTTCCCAGCACCTGGGAACCACTAATCTTAATGTTCTGTCTCAATGGATTTACCTCTTCTGGATGTTGCACATAAAAGGAATCATACAATATTTTGTATTTTATGTCTAGCTTCTTTCACTGAGCATAATATTTTCAGGGGTCATCCTGTTATAGTAGTTATAGTATCTGTACTTTGCTCCTTTTTTATTACCGAGTAACATTCTATTGTATGAATATACCACATATTCTTTATCCATTCATCATTTGATGAATATGCAGGTCATTTCCAGTTTTTACTTTTTATGAATAACACTGCTATGAACATTTGTGTACAAGGTTTTGTATGGACATAGTTTCAGTTCTCATAGGTACATACCTAGAAGTGGAATTGCTGGGTCACATGGTAACTCTATATTTAAAAATGGAGGAAATATAAAATTGTTTTCCAAAGCAGGTGCTTCCCTTTTATCACCAACAAGGTATGAGAGTTCAGTTTCTCCACATCCTTGCTAAACTTTATTTTTTCATTTTTGCATATTTAAAAAAAATAATTTTCTATATAATTTTTTTCAGTCTCCCCCCCCACTAACCTTTATTAGAGTCTGCATTTTTAAAACAGTCATCAGAATGAGTATTAAGTGGTATCTAATTGTGGTTTTGATTTGCATTTCCCTGATGACTAATGATGTTGAGCATATTTTCATGTGCTTATGAGCCATTCATATATCTCCTTGGAGAAATGACTAATAGAATTCTTTGCCCATTTTAAAATTGGGTTGTTTGAGTTTATTGTTGTTGAGGTTTATTTAAGACTTCTTTAAATATTCTGGCCAGAGCCCCCTTATCAAATATATAATTTGTAAATATTTCTTCCATTCTTTAAGTTTTCTTTTTCCTTTCTTGACAGTGTCATTTGGCACAAAAGGTTTTAGTTTTGGTGAAGCCCAATTTATCTTTTTTCTTTTGGTTGCTTGTACTTTTGGTGTCATATTTAAGAAACCATTGCCTAATACAAGGTCACAAAGATTTACACCTGTGTTGTTTTCTAAGAACCTTGTGGTTTTAGTTGTTACATTTAGGTCTTTGATCCATTTTGAGTTAAATTTTATATGTGGTGTGGGTAGCAATCCAATGGCATTCTTTTGTATCTGGATATCTAATTGTCCCAACATCATTTGTCAAAAACACCACTCTTAAAAAAAAAAAAATCACTCTTTCTCCATTGGATTGTCTTGGTACCCTCATCAAAAATCAATTGACCATTAACAGTGTGGTACTGGCATAAAGACAGGCATACAGACCAATGGAATAAAAGAGAGAGCCCAGAAATAAACTCTTGCTTGTATGGTGAATGATTTTTATAAGGGTACCAACACAATTCAGTAGGGGAAAGGACAGTCTTTTCAACAAATGGTGCTGGATAAATACATGCAAAGAAACGAATGGCTGTTTAACTAACATCATATACAAAAATTAACTCAAAATAGAAGACTGAAATGTGAGATCAGAAAATATAAAACTCTTAGAGGAAAATATACAACAAAGACTGCACAGTGTTGGAGTTGGCAGTGATTTCCTGGTTATGACACCAGAGGCACAGGTAGCAACATAAAAAATAGATGAAGTAGACCTCATGAAAAATTTTTAATTTTGTGAATCAAAGGACATTGTCAACAGGATGAAAGGCAACCCACTGAATGGAAGAAAAAATGTGCAAGTTATATGTATGAAAAGGGGTTAATATCCACGGTATATAGAGAGCTCCTGAAACTCAACAATAACAACAGACAAACAACCTGATTAAAAATCAGACAAGGTTTAGACATTTCTCAAAGAAGATGTACACATGATCAATAAACACATGAAAAGATGCACCATATAATTAATCATTAAGGAAATGCAAATCAAGACTACAAGGAGATACCACCTCACGTCTATTAGGATGGCTACGATCTCAAAAAAACCACAAAAGAGTAGTGTCAGTGTCAGGATGTAGAGAAATTGAAAACCTCACACAATGTTATTGGGAATTTTGTAAAATGGTACAGCTCCTATGGAAAAGAGATGGCAGTTCCTCAAAAAATTGAAAAATGCAATTACCAGTGATCCAGCATTCCACTTCTGCATATATACCCCAAAAGAATTAAAAGCAGGAACTTAAACATATTTTTACACCCATGTTCATAGCAGTGTTATTCATAATAATTAAAACATGGAAGCAATCCAACTGTCCATCAGTGAATGAATGGAAAAACAAAATGTGGTATAAACCTACAACGGAATATATTATTCAGCCTTAAAATGAAAGGAGATGCTGACATATTCTACAATATGGATAATCCTTGAGGACATTGTGCTAAGTGATATGAGTCAGTCACCAAAAGGCAAATACTGTATGCTTTTACTTATATGAGACAGGTATTGAGAGTAGCCAAAATTATAGAGACAGGAAGTAGAATTGTGTTTGCCATGGGCTGAGGAGGGGGAGTGGGGAGTTATTGTTTAATGAGTACAGGGTTTCACTGCTAGAAGATTAAAAGTTATGAAAGTGAATGGTGGGGATCATTATACTACATTATGAATGCATTTAGCATCACTGAATGCATGCTTAAAGGTGATTCAGATGATAAATTTTATACTTTGTCTCAATATCTCAATTAAAAAAAGATCAACTGACTGAATAGGTAATGGTTTATTTCTGCACTCTCAATCCAATTCCATTTATCTTCTATCTAGTCTTACACCAGCATGGCAGTGCCTTGATTACTATAGCTTTTCAGCAAATTTAAAAGTCATTTAAAAATCATGACTATTAGACTATTCATGTAATTAACAAAATAATTACAGCAAGTAACTGCAGATTGCTGCAAAGAAAAGGAAAATGTGCCATAATTGAGACTATCAGAGACTGTTGACAGGGTTTTTATGGAAAACCTCCTTGAAGAGTTAAAGTGTGTCAAGTCATGAAGAATAGGGAGAACTAGCCTCATCAAGAGCATTCCAAGCAGGAAAAGTTTAACAGCAAAGTCCCTGGGGCAGGAAAGAGGTAGGTGTAGCCTAGGAACTGACAGAAAGCCAGCATGACCAGCATGTACTGAGCTAAGAGGACAGTGGTACTGGAGAGGTCAGCAGGTAATACGTGCAGGGAGTTGGAGGTTACCTGAGAACTGATTTATCCAAAGGGCAGTTGGAAGCCATTAAAAATTTGTATTTATATTTAATTTATAGATCTTATTTACTTATTTGACAGAGAGAGACACAGAGAGAGGGAACCCAAGGAGGGGGAGTGGTAGAGGGAGAAGCAGGCTTCCTGCTGAGCAAGGGGCCTGAAGGGGGGTTTTGATCCCAAGACCCTGGGATCATGACCTGAGCCAAAGGCAGATGCTTAATGACTGAGCCAACCGGACATCCCTCCATTAAACAATTTTAAACCAAAGACTGTTGTGACCTGATTTACATTTTTAAAAGCTCACTCCTGCTGATGTGTGCAGAGTGGATTGAGCATATAGATTAGAATCAGGAAGTCTAGTGAGGGGGCTATTGCAACCATCAAAATGAAAGGAGCCTGCCTTAGAATAGGACGGTGCTTGTGGAGATAAATGGTACTAGTGACGACACTAGTGGATGCCTTAGACGAGGACCATACTCATGGAGATAAACAGACAAAGTAAAGAGATTTTAGATGTAATATGGAAGTGAAAGGAACAGGTTAACTCAAATATCACTGGATGGTGGCATGGGGAGGAGGATGCTGACATGGAGAAGAGTAGGAGCCAACTAGAGTATATATGTTTCAAAAAAATCATCAAGAGTTCAATTTTTCGGGACGCCTGGTGGCTCAGTTGGTTAAGCAGCTGCCTTTGGCTCAGGTCATGATCCCAGCGTCCTGGGATCGAGTCCCACATCGGGCTCCTTGCTCTGCAGGGAGCCTGCTTCTCCCTCTGACTCTGCCTTCCACTCTGCCTGCCTGTGCTTGCTCTCACTCGCTCTCTCTCTGACAAATGAATAAATAAAATCTTTAAAAAAAAAAAAAAAGAGTTCAATTTTTCAAAAATTTTGAGTTTTTAAATGTTAATGCCAGTATCATTAACATCCGGGGTTCTCTTAGTTTCAGGTGTCCAAGAAATTCAGTTTTAGACATGTTAAGTTGGAAATGCCTAGGAGATGTTCAAAAGCCATGCAGGATGAGATCAGGCTCTTCCAGCAACAAAATCCGCTGAGGAAGAGGCTTACTCCCAAAGGAAGTCTGACTCCCTGGGTGCCGGGGAAGTGTCAGACAAAGGAGGCTATTATTCTGAAAAGCAGAGAGAAATAAAACCCAAGAACTAACTGTGCTATTTCAACTCATCTTAGCCAATATTTACTGAATATCCGTAGAATCACCATGAAGCTACCCAGAGGTGTCAGAAAGAGCTGTGAACTTGAAGAGAGAAGGCATGGTTTCAAGTCTGGTGACTGGCAAAATTTGAAACTTTGATATTTATTGGACGGTTGTGCAGATGACATGGAATAATTCATGTTAAAGCATCGGGCTATATAAATGGAAGTTCATATTAGACATGGGGAAAGCAGGCATTATTATGAGCAATCAATAGGAAATACTGCATCCCTTTACTGTTTATTGCTTTCTGGAAAAAAAAAAACCCAACAACTTTAATGATGACTTCAACAAGATCAAAATAAATGTACTTATTTTGCTGTAAAGGCCAGTTTTCGCACTCCCCAGGTGAAATAAATCAGGACAAAATAACACCGAGGAGACCGGCGTGTGTGTACTAAGCTCTCATGTGGGTGAAGAACACACCTCAGAAACAATGGGTCTCAGCAGATTTTTACCCTGATTGCATGTGGCCATGACTGACAGCCACAGCTTGATTACATTTGCTGCGATCCCTTTGCTGTTACATCCCAAACATATCTGAGTGTTGTTTGTACATCTTGTACCTTCTTTTAGAGCCCACCTGTCAGCCTCAGCCCATAAGCTTGGTAATACACACGAGTGATGATTTGCCTTTCCTCTGTACAATTTCAAAGACTTGCTGCTTCAACAAAATAAGCATTTTTTTTCATTCCTTTGCTCTATCCATATAGGACAAATCTTTCCCCAAACACCCTTTCCTTCCACGTTACCAAATCTTTGTTCTTACAGAGGTTCCCTAGGCCTAGAATGTCTCCCCTACTCACCTTCCTGCTGCTTTACTATGTATCTTTGTAGGCTCAGATAAATGCAAATTACTATTTCTCAAAAAACTCAGTGCAGTTCATTGCATCTTCATCTCTATTTCCATTTCATGCTATTTATAACTCAATATACTTATTCAACAGACATTTATAGAATGTTTGCTTAATGTCAGGACTCTTTAAAATGTGAATGGCAGAAATCTAATCCAAGTAGCTTAAACAAACTAGCAGACACTGTTTTCATCCTCACCTATACTTTCCACTTTACTCTATTTATAATTCGATATACTTAGTCAACAAACATTTATACAATGCTGCTAAATGTCAGGACTCTTTTAGATGCAACTGACAGAAAGTCACATCCAAACTGCTTAAACACATCAGCTCACCTAACTAAAAAGTACAAGGAAAACCACAGTAAGACCCAGGCATTCAAACGCCGTTATTAGCCTTCATCTTTTACACAGGCTGATTAGGTTGGGTTGCCTAGAAATAGAGTCTGAGATGGGATTCTTGTGAAAGGGAAAGCTTTCAGGAAAAGGTACATGAGGGAAGCAGGGGAAGAAAGTGAAGCAAGACCTGCAGTCTCAGCTGGAGACTAGCTCAGCTTTTTCCCCTGGGGCGATCCGAAGCTTATATCACACCAGAGTCTGTACCCCATCTTGAGGCTAGGGGGTCTGATGTGGCACTCCCTTTTCAGTCAGTCAAGGGTTGTGGGATAAGGATGGATTGTATGAGCCTCCCTGGTGGAGGGGATCTGGGTGAAACTCCAACAGCATCCTTGGGGCAGGCATGGTGGCTGCCAAAATTCATTGGGAGTTTGGCTGACCCCAGAGGAGTCTTCCCCTTAAATCTCATACTGAAAAGCTTCAGGGAGAACTCTGATGCAATACATATGGGGTCAGAGTCAAGTAAACCATTCGGAATGGAAGATTCACAGGAAAGAGGGTTTCTTTATTAAAGAAGAGGGAAGACGGTGGGTAGACAAACACAGGCATCCACATACTTGATCTCTCTCTTTCTCTCTCAAATGAATAATAATAATAATAAATCCCTAAAAGAAAAAGACTGACATAAATTAACACAGCTTTGTCTTTCTCTTCCCCATCATTAAACTGCACCATCTTTGCCTGTCTTCAGTTCTGCAGACACTGGAGGTGGAGAGCCTTCACATACATGGCTCCCCCTGCTTAGCACATCTGACTCCATCTCAATTTTCAATCCACGCTTAAATGACTCAGCCTGAAGGAGGCCCTCTCTGATAACTTAATTAAAGAGGAGCTCCCTGGGGAACCTGGGTGGCACACTTAGCTAAGCATCTGACTCTTGATTTTAGCTCATGGGTGGTGAGATTTTGTCGGCTATGCACTCAGCTTGAGATTCTCTCCCTCCAGTCCTTCTTCCCTCCCCACACCCATTCTCTCTTCTCAAAATAAATAAATACATTTAAAAAATAAAATTAAAAAATAAAGAGGCTATCCCTGGGGCACCTGGCTGGCTCTGTCAGTAGAGCATGAGACTGTCAAGCAGGGTTGTGAGGTCAAGCCCCACACTGAGTGTGGAGACTACATTAAAAAAAAAGGGTATCCACCCTTGCATCCCATGGATAAATCCCACCTGGTCATGGCGGATAATCTTTTTAATGTACAGTTGGATCCTATTAGCTAGAATCTTGTTGAGAATCTTGACATCCATATTCCTCAGGGATATTGGTCTGAAATTCTCCTTTTTGGTGCAAATCAATCAATGTGATAGAACAAATCAATAAGAGAAGAGAGAAGAACCACAAGGTCCTCTCAACTCTTACAGAAAAAGCATCCGTTCCTGATTAAAATGCTTCAAAGTATAGGGATAGAGGGAACATTCCTCAATTTCATAAAATCTATCTATGAAAAACCCACAGTGAATATCATTCTCAATGGAGAAAAGCTGACAGCCTTCCCTTTGAGATCAGAAACATGACAAAGATGTCCACTCTCACCACTGTTGTTCAACATAGTACTAGAAGTCCTAGCAACAGCAATCAGACAACAAAAAGAAATAAAAGGTATTTAAATTGGCAAAGAAGTCAAACTCTCTTCACAGGTGACTTGATACTTTATATGGAAAACCCAAAAGACTCCACCCCCAAACTACTAGAACTCATACAACAATTCAGTAATGTGCAGGATACAAAATCAATATACAGAAATCAGTTGCTTTCTTATACACTAACAGTGAAAATATAGAAAGGGATTTTAGAGAATTAATTCCATTTACTATAGCACCAAGAACCATAAGATACCTGGGAATAAACCTAACTAAAGAGGTAAAGGATGTGTACTCAAGGAACTACAGAACAGTCATGAAAGAATTGAAGAAGACACAAAAAGATGGAAGAGCATTCTATGCTCATGGATCGGAAGAATAAACATTGTTAAAATGTCTATACTGCCCAGAGCAATCTATACTTTCAATGTCATCCCAATTAAAATGCCACTGATATTTTTCAAAGAGCTGGAACAAATAATCCTAACGTTTGTATGGGACCAGAAGATACCCCAAATTACTAAGGAAATGTTGAAAAAGAAAAAACTGGAGGCATCACATTGCCTGACTTCAAGCTTTACTACAAAGCTGTGATCACCAAGACAGCATGGTACTGGCACAAAAACAGACACATAAACCAGTGGAACAGAGTGGAAAGTCCAGATGTGGACCCTCAACTCTATGGTCAAATAATCTTCAACAAAGCAGGGAAAAAATATACAGTGGAAAAAAATCTCTTCAATAAACAGTGCTGGGAAAACTGGACAGCTATGCATAGAAGAATGAAACTCAACCATTCTCTTACACCAGACACGAAGATAAACTTGAAATGGATAAAAGATCTCAATGAGAGGCAGGAATCTAGAGGAGAACAGTAACCTCTTCAACATTGGCCACAGCAACTTCTTTCAGGATATGTCTCCAAAGGCAAAGGAAACAAAAGCGAAAATGAACTTTTGGGACTTCAACAAGATCAAAAGCTTCTGCACAACCAAGGAAACAGTCAACAAAACAAAGAGGCATCCCACGGAATGGGAGAAGATATTCGCAAATGACACGACAGACAAAGGGCTGATATCCAAGATCTATAAAGAACTCCTCACACTCAACACACACAGAACAGAAAATCATGCCAAAAAATGGGCAGAAGACATGAACAGACACTTCTCCAAAGAAGACATACAAATGGCTAACAGACACATGAAAAAATGTTCATCAACACTAGCCATCAGGAAGACTCAAATCTAAACCACATTGAGATACCACCTTACACCAGTTAGAATGGCCAATATCAACAGGACAGTAAACAACAAGTGTTGGAGAGCATGTGGAGAAAGAGGAACCCTCTAACACTGTTGGTGGGAATGCACGTTGGTGCAACCACTTTGGAAAACAGTGTGGAGATTCCTCAAGAAATTAAAAATAGAACTTCCCTGTGACCTTGCAATTGCACTACTGGGTATTTACCCCAAAGATACTGATGTAGTGAAAAGAAGGGCCATCTGTATCCCAATGTTTATAGCCGCAATGGCCACGGTCGCCAAACTGTAGAAGGAACCCATTCAACGGACAAATGAGTAAAGAAGATATGGTCCATATACACTACGGAGTATTATACCTCCATCAGAAAGGATGAATATCCAACTTTTGTATCAACATGGACGGGACTGGAAGAGATTATGCTGAGTGAAATAAGTCAAGCAGAGAGAATCAATTATCATATGGTTTCACTTACTTGTGGAACATAAGGAATAACACAGAGGACATTGGGAGATGGAGAGAAGAAGCGAGTTGGGGTAAATCGGAGGGGAGACAAACCATGAGAGACTGTGGACTCTGAGAAACAAACTGAGGGTTTTGAAGGGGAGGGTGTGAGGGGCTGGGTGAGTCCAGAGGTGGGTATTAAGGAGGGCATGTATTGCATGGAGCACTGGGTGTGGTGCATAAACAATGAATTATGGATCACTGAAAAAATATTAAATTAAATTAAATGTTTTAAAAAGGGTATCTGCTCACTATACACCTTTATTCTCTATTAAGAGAGAACCAAGTCCAGGTTATTCTTCGTGCTTATCCTAATTTGTATTTAAGTCTTCAATTATTTATTTATTTATAAAGATTTTATTGCTTTATTTAACAGACAGAGAGAAGAGAGCACAAGCAGGGAGAGCAGGAGAGGGAGAAGCAGCCAGGGAGCCTGACACAGGGCTCCATTCCAGGACCCTGGGATCATGACCTGAACCAAAGGCAGATGCTTAATCAACTGAACCACCCCGGCAAATCCCAACCCCCCCCCCCTTTTATTTTTAAGATTTTTTTTTTTTTGAGAGCGAGCAAGCAGGAGCAGGGTAATGGGCAGAGGTATAAACAGACTTCCCACTGAATAAGGAACCCCATGTGGGGCTCAATCCCAGGACCCTGGGATCATGACCTGAGCCAAAGGCAAAGGCTTTAACCCACTGAGCTACTCAGGTGCCCTAGAGCTCAGTTTTCTTTTTGATTACATAGCTTTAATGTGTGGCAGTGCTGCTCTGCAGAATTTGTACTTATTTGGGGAAAATTATTCTTTTCTTTGAGTGAATTAAAACAGCTTTATTGGGGCGCCTGGGTGGCTCAGTGTGTTAAAGCCTCTGCCTTCGGCTCAGGTCATGATCTCAGGATCCTGGGATCGAGCCCCGCATTGGGTTTTCTGCTCAGCAGGGAGCCTGTTTCCCCCTCTCTCTCTGCCTGCCTCTCTGCCTACTTGTGATCTCTCTCTCTGTCAAATAAATGAATAAAAATCTTTAAAAAAAAAAGGAACAGCTTTATTGTTTTTATTGTGGAAATAAAAGGTTTTCTTTTAAGAGCTCTAGAAATCTGGAAAAAAAAAAGTACGAAAATGTGAGGTCCCAAACATTATCTGGAGCTGGAGAAAAGAATAGGAAGGAAGGAAGGAGACTGTGCCTGATTGGACTGTGAGCGTCTACAGATAATTTGAAGACATAACCCAACTGTGCTGATATTGACATATTTTGATCTAATGAGACTGGATTTTTGTGGGCCTTCTGCACGGCAACCTCCTTGTGTATAGTAGAAGGGGTTTCTTCTGAATTAGGTATTGACCTAATTCTGGTTAATTGACCTATTGACAGAACTGACAAGAAAGTGGTGGACAAGTAGCTAGGCATGTGACATCCCTCTAAGACTCAGACCAGATGGGTCTAGAGCTAGGTCTGAAGACTCTGAGCGGCCACATTTTCGGCAATGGGTGTACACTGTTTCCTCTGTTCTGCTTGCTGTCCATTATCAATGAAAGGAAGGGTTTGTTTCTTCTCTTACTGTCCATGCCAGAAGAGTGAGGGCGGCATGTGTTCAAGGACAGATGATAATCTCCACACTGCAGCATGTGATGGGCAAGAAATGAATGGCCATGCTTGTGGACAGAAAAGCGACATTCTGAGACCATTAGCTTAACTAGGTAGCATACTCCATCAGGTTGGATTTGTAGAACACCTAGGCTTCTCTGATGTTAAAACTATTGAAGGAAGAGAGTGTTATTAAGTGAGAGCACTTTCTTCAGTCAAGTGGGGGGGGCGGCACAAAGTCTTCATCATTTCCATATTAAAGAAATCATTTCATATGCCCAATCTGGGGAGATATAGACCTGTTAAGTCTGTGACAGCTACCGAGAAGAAGATGAAAAAAGAACGTGGAGTAAGCTATTTCCCCTCTCAGAGTTTCAGTTTCTTTGTTAGCATGCTAGTCTGTTTGGGCCTGCAAAAACAAACTATCTTAGACTGAATTGCGTATAAACAACAGAAGTTTATTTCTGAACCGGCTTCCTCAAGCTCATAGATGGCTGTCTTCTCTCTATGTTCCCACATGTCAGAAAGGGGTAAGGGATAGCTCTGGAGCCTCTTCTAGACTAATCTAATTCATGAGAGCTCCACCATCAAGACTTAATTACCTCCCAAAGGCCCCACCTCCAAATATACCACACTGGGGATTAGGTTTCCAGCATATGAATTTGGAAGGGATGCAGATATTCAGTCTACAGTAGTACCACGAAGATATTTGTTTAAATAATCTCTAACAATCCTAACAGAACGTGATTCTTTCAGGCAATTTCCCATGAATTCCTTTTGATCTAGTTGTAGTCACAAAATATGTGTGTAAAACAGTTAAGCAGTAATATAATTCCTTGCTCTAAGACTCAGCTAGAATGTTACCTCATCTAAGAAAATTTTCTTTTCACCCTCTCCATCCCTACCCCTAGCTAGATACTTTGGGTGTTGTAGTCAAGAAATTATTGCCAAATCCAATGTCATGAAGATTTTCCTTATGTTTTCTTCTAAGAATTCTAGAAGTTTTAGCTTGTATGTTTAGATATTTGAATAAGGTAAGGATCTAGCATTCAGTTTTTTGCATGTGGATGTCCAGTTCTCCCAATGCCATTTGTTGAAAAGATTGTCCTTTCCCCCTTTGAATTGTCTTGGCATCCTTGTCAAAAGTCATTTGCCCATGTATTCAAGGATTTATTTCTGTGTTCTCTATGCAATTCTATTGATCTTCATTTCTGTCATTAAAACCAGTACCATACAGTGTTGATTGCCATACTTCTGTAGTAAGTTCTAAAATCAGAAGTTGTTGTTTTCCAACTGTGTTCTTCTTTTTCAAAATTATTTTGGCTATCCAAGATCCCTCGAGATTCCATATGAATTTTAAAAAGATTTAAAAAAATTTTTTAAAAGATTTTATTTATTTATTTGTCAGACAGAGATCACAAGTAGGCAGAAAGGCAGGCAGAGAGAGAGAGGAGGAAGCAGGCTCCCCACTGAGCAGAAAGCCTGATGCGGGGCTCGATCCCAGGACCCTGGGATCATGACCTGAGCCAAAGGCAAAGGCTTTAAGCCACTGAGCCACCCAGGTGCCCCTAAAAAAGTATTTTTATTTATTTATTTGACAGACAGAGACCCAGTGAGAGAGAAGGATTTTTTAAAAAGTATTTTTATTTATTTATTTGACAGAGAAAGATCCAGTGAGAGATACAAGCAAGGGGAATGGGAGCAAGAAAAACAGGCTTCGCGCAGAACAGGGAAGAAACCTGATTCAGGGCTCAATCCCAGGACCCTGGGATCATGACCTGAGCCAAAGAGAGCCGCCTAACGACTGAGTCACCCATGTGCCCCTAGAAGGATTTTTCTATTTCTGCAAAAATGTCACTGAACTTCTGGTAGGGATTGCATTGAGTCTGGAGATTGCTTTGGGTTGTATTGACATCATAACAATATTAAGTCTCCAATCCATTACCATGGGATGTCTTGCTATTTATTGGTGTCTTTACTTTCAGCATTGTTTTGTAGCTATCACTATGCAAGTTTTTCACCTTCATGGTTAAGTTTATTCATATGTATTTTATTCTTTTAATGTTATTATAAATGAAATTGTTTTCTTTTTTTTTTTTTTAAAGATTTTATTTATTTATTCGACAGAGAGGGATCACAAGTAGGCAGAGAGGCAGGCAGAGAGAGAGGGAGGAGGAAGCAGGCTCCTACCAAGGCGACAGCCTGATGCAGGGCTCGATTCCATGACGCCGGGATCATGACTTGAGCCAAAGGCAGAGGCTTCAACCCTCTGAGCCACCCAAGCGCCCTGAAATTGTTTTCTTGATTTCCTTTTTGGATTGTTACTGTGAGTGTAAATAAGTGCGACTGGTTTTTGTGTGTTAATTGTGTATCCTGCAATGTTGATGAATTTATTAGTTCTAACTGTGTTTGTATGTTTGCGTGCATATGCGTGTAATCTTCTGGATTTTCTACAGACATGATTATGTTGTCTATCTGATTATGTTATCTTTATTATCTTATTATGGTTAAGCTGCTTTTAATTTTTTGTCTTGCTTAATAGCTCTAAGACTTCCAGTACTATGTTGAATAGAAATGATGAAAGTCAACATCCTTATCTTGTTTCTGATCTTAGAGGAAAAGCTTTCATCATTGAGTATGATGTCAGCTCTGTGTTTTTCATATATGGCTTTTATTATGTTTCTTTCTTTCGAAAGATTTTTATTTATTTATTTTAGAGAGAGTGAGCATGAGTCAGAGGGACAGAGGGTGAGGGAGAGAGAATCCCAAGCAGACTCCACACCCAGTGTGGAGCTGGATGCAGGGCTTGATCCCACAACACCAGGACCATCACCTGAGCCAAAACCAAGAGTTGGATGCCCAACGGGCTGTGCCAACCACTGTCCTGAAGTGGTTTCCTTTCGATCCTAGTTTGTTGAGTGTTTTTTTAAATCATGAAAAGTTATTGGATTTTATGACATGCTTTTTCTGCATCACTTGAGATCATTATGTGTTTTTTTTTCTTTTAATTCTGTAAATATGGTGGAGTACATTGATTTTTGTATGTTGAACCAACTATGCATTCTGGAAATAAATCCTGCTTGCTGATGGTGCATAACTGAACTCATTTTTAAACTAAATGAAATTCAGAATTTTTATGCTCCTGCTAATTAGCTCTTAGGGAGCTTGAGAAGACCAAAACAATTTTAGAAATTAGAGAAACTAAATTTCCTCACATATAAATTATAGTGTAGTGAACACACTTTTTTTTTATACTGTTTCAGTGTGTGTGTCTGTGTGTGTGTTTGGGGGGTGCATAGGTGGGCAATATACCATAATTATTATAAGATGGATTATGGGGTCATATTCTTTTGTTCAAATTGTATCCTTGTCACTATACTTGGGTAACCCTGGACAAGTTTTAAACTTATTTATGTTTAAAATTTCTGAGTTGCAAAATACAGGTTAAAATAGTCCCGCTTTAGGATTGTTGTAAAGATTAAAGAGATAATGTGTATATAGCATTTAGAACAATCCCTGCCATCTAGTAGGTGCTCTATAACTATTATTATATTATTGCAATCTAATTAATGAAAGTTTGGAGTCTTTTGCTGAACCCAAGCTTAAAATCAGAATGTCAGCTGAACTATGTAGTGGCGAGGAAAGCATTCACAGCTGAAAAACTATAGACAGAGACCTTTATGCTAGATAAAAGATTGACCTCTTTATCATTTCTGTGTGTCATCTTATTTACAACCAGAAAGAAACCAAGATGCCTATCCTTAAATGCTCCCTCAGGCAAAAAGAAATTATCTTCTAATCTGCAGTGATTGCATAGAAGTGTAGAAGTCTGACCTTGAAATTTCTTAGCACCTGCAGGAATAAGGTTGGGTACATGTTAACAGCCACATCTGCCTCTCCTCTCCACTTCAGTGGACCAAGTATTATCGCAAATCATATTTTTCTGTCTCCCCAACTAGAGCATATATTCCTCAAGGTCAGGGTCTCTGACTGTCCTTCTCTATAATCTCATACCTTCCAACACAGGACCTCAACCTTAACAGATATGTTTTGGGTTGAATTTCCTGCTTTCATTCTTTTTTTTTAAAAAGTTTTTATTTAAATTCCAATTAGTTAGCACACAGTATAATACTAATTTCAGGTGTACAATTTGGTGAGTCAGCATTTCCATACACTACTCAGTGCTCATTGCGACAAATGCCTTCTTGTTCCCTGTCACCTATTTCACCCATTCACCTACCCCACTTTCACTCTTTGGACCTTTATTCTCTACAGTTTGACATTGAGGAAAAAGCCATGGATGTAAGAGACACAGATGTAAACTCTCGCTATGTCCCCTCACTAGTTGAGTAAACTTGAACCAGTAATTTCATAATTCTAAGCTTCACTTTAAGACCAGAACAATATTTACTTCTAAGATACTGTGAGAACCAAATAAGACAATGTGTAGTCTAAAGTGCTGTGGAAAGTGACAGTAGATAAAAAAACAAAAGAAAACAAAAAAAACTTTCCCTCTGAATTTTGCTGTATTAAGTCACCTCTCTAATTCTCAATTCATGAGCTTTTTTTTTTTCCTGACAGTTACACTCATTTATTTATCTTGCCTGCTATATCTCCTTGAATTTTTTTTAAATTGATGGACTTGATTTTTTAGAAGAGTTTTAGATTTACAGAGAATTTAAGCAGTTAGCACAGAGTTCCACTATACCATGCCCCCCGACACACACATGGTTTCCCCTGCTATTAACATGTTATATTAGTATGGTAATTTGTCATAATTAAAAAGCCAACATTAATACATTTCAATTAACTAAAGACCATAGTCCATTATTTCCTTAGTTTTTACCTAACGTCTTTTTTTCTTTTTTCTTTTTTTAATTTAATTTCTTTTCAGTGTAACAGGATTCATTGTTTATGTTTTTTTTCTGATCCAGGATCCCACCCAGGACATACCAGCTCATATTACATTTAGTCATCATGTCTCCTTAGACTCCTCTTGGCTGTGACAGTTTCTCAGACTTTCTTTGTTTCGATGACTTGACAGTTTTGAGGAGTACTGGTCAGGTATATTGTAGGATACCCCTCAATTAGAATTTGCCTCATGTTTCCTCATGTTTAGACTGGGGATATGGGTTTTGGGGAACAAAATTACAGAGGTAAATGCCATTTTCATCACATAATATCAAGGGTATATTCTATCAACATGACTTACACTGTTGATGTTGACTTTGATCACAGGTAATGTTCTTCAGGTTTCTTCTAAAAGCTACTCTTTCTCCCCCTTTCTATACTGTATTCCTTGGAAGGAGTCACTCCACACTTAAGGAGTGGGGAGTTCTGTTCCCCCTCCCAAATATTTTTTAAAGCAAATACTTTGATGCATGGGTTGATTCTATAAGGTAGAGATTTATGTTACTGACTGCCTTGCCCAGAGCCCCTTTTAAGGACACTTGATCTTAGCCAAAAGGCCGAGAAGCGATAGAGCCCCTTTTAAGGAAAGTTGCCTCTATCCACAGCCCTTGCTAAATGGACAGCCAGCCCCAGGACCATGATTAGGATAGACATGGCCACCTAACCTCCAGTACTTATTCTGTTCAAACTAAATGATTAAATTATTTTTTGATTCTGTTGGCATTTGGTATTATTTAATTCTCTTACATTTAAAAACCCATTGACTCTGTTTAACAAAAAGAATCCTCAGTTTATTTGATGCATTGAAATTATACTTTCTGAAGAAAAGTTTCCCCCAATTCTTGACTTTTTAAATACTCATTGAGTGAAGCCTACTTATTTCTTTTTCATGGTTGTCAATATTTCTTTAACAGAAAGTTTATGCAAATTAAAAAAAGAAAGAGCAAACAGTGTTATTAAAGTTCTCCATTGTTAAAAAGGGCTTATTGAATATATTAAAGAGTTGATGAGAATTAGACCCCTTTAAGTACCTGTTCTTAAAAGGAACAACATTGTTTATGAGCGGGAAAAGAAATTCCCACTCAAAGTGGACAAGTGGACAATGATTATGGCACTTGTCAGAGCTATTTTTCAAATGGATTACTCCCTTGAAGATTTTGATTGCTTTACGTGGATATTCCCAAATACCCATCCAGAGGGGGGACAAGGGAAATCAGTATGTGTAGTGATGAGGAAGGGAATCACGATTGATGACATTGTGTTTTGTTTTGCTTTGTTTTGTTTTCATCAGTGGTCAACAGGTTTAAAGTCACTGATAATCCTGAAGAGTGGAAAAGCAGTTCCTGCCAGGACAGATGGATGGCGTTGTAGGTATGGTATGTTTCAACAAATCAAATTGAAGAGGAGTTCTCAGAATTGTTGAGTTTATTTCAGTAGATATTCAGGATACCAGCTCATATGATAATATTGAGCATGTTTTCTCATTACTGTGTTCAGGGCAGAAAAGAACAAAATAATTTGGATATAGAAGCTGTGTTGCAATGTAATTGGAGCATAAACTGTAAGAAACTTCATATAAGAATTCTGCAAAACAGGAAACAGTGAGAACAAGTCAATATTCAGGGAAATATGATTAAAGAGGTATGTACTTATAATGTACTTATAATTTATAATTACATATAAATTATATATATTATATGTTATATATATAATATATAATTTATAATTAAATACTTACAATTTATCTTGGATAAACAAAAATAATTTTTAGCATTAGTATGTCCCGTACACTATTTGCTTTTATCTCAGTGTACATATGCACAGGTAATTAGAAATAATTCATATATAACTGGGTGTCCTGTGGCATTTTTCAAATTCTTTTTTTTTTTTAATTGTGCAGACAACATTTGAGAAGAGATCTATCCTCTTAATAAAACTTTTTATGTATACAATATGTTATTATTGACTGGTGTCTTGTGTTTCTATTTGCTGAATCCGGTGACCCTAGTAATGTCAGGATCTGAACTCAGGTCTTGTGAGTCGACATCTACTGTTCTTTCCCCTGTGATCTTCCCTCTAGGTGATTTCACAAACTAACCAACCACATGAGTACATTTGGAATTAAGTTTCATAGTGAATTTTTAAATACTTTATTCATGCCCTAGACATCTGGAGAATTTCTCTGCAGGGAAAATACAGAATCTCATTTTCTTGCCTCTCTTTGCACCCATTAGAGCATTCTTCTGGACAGTTGTTGAGTTAAGCAATACTGAAGATTCTCTTCATTGTTGAAAGATGAAGTCAACAACATTCTAGGTGTAGCCTTTAGAGCAGCTCTGTGGTGTTTGAAATGCCCTGCATTCGGCTTAGAAAGGACACAGAAATCTCCAAACTGGAAATACATCACTTTAGCAGGATTCACCAAAACAATGTTATTATTGTTAATTATGGTTTTAGTCAAGACGATGTATGCAATTGACAAAGTGCACGGATATACATCATTCTATTTGATCCTCACAATAACTCTATGGGGATAATTTTTATTTATTTTTGAGTGGAAATTAAAGTTGTACTATAAAATAAAACTAATCCTGGATTGTGCAACTAGTGAGGGCCAGAGCTTTAATAGTTGTCTTCATCTTTCATATTCAAGTCCTGAGCATTGCTACTGCATGGTGCTGCTCGGTGTATGTGAGAAGAACGTACCTTCTGAGGCCATCTGTCAGTTTGTTAACTTGCGTAGGAGTCCACTCTCCAATCACATTCAGCACATTTTATGACCAGTAATGCAAATATATGATTAGTCTTAAATGAATCTTAAACTAAAATGATTAGTTTAAATTTTACAATTCCTTGTGAAATTAGCAAATTCAGAGTGGATTTTATGAACAGCCTTGCTACTGAGGCCTACTGCCTCAGAATTCTTTGCACTTGCAGGGGCTGGCAGATCTTAGAGGCAGAGAGCAGATTGGGCCCAGGTGCTCAATATTCTCCACGTTTATTACAGGGACTCCCGGAGTGAGATAGACCCTCAGGGCAGGGAACACTTTCCCTTCAGACTTAGTTTCAACATGCATTTTTTGGAATGCCAGTTCTGTGCAAAACCCTTTCACAGATGATAGCTCATAGCTGAAAGCTCATAACTCAAAGGAGGGAAGGCAATATTCTACTCTGAGATCTGGAAATGGGATCTGAAAAGTTAAGATACTTTAACCTAAGGGGGAAAAACAACAACAAGAACAACAGCAACAAAAACAAAAAACGGGCCTAAATGTGAGACCTGAAACCATAAAACTAAAAGAAAACATAGGCAGTGTCTTAGCAACGTATTTCTGGATAGGCCACCTCGGGCAAGGGAAACAAAAGTAGCAATAAACTATTGGAACTATATGAAAATAAAAAAACTTTTGCATAGTGAAGGAAACCGTCAACAAAACAAAAAGGCAACCTACTGAATGGGAGAAAATATTTGTGAATGATATATCTGATAAGGATTAAATATTCAAAATTTGTAATGAACTTATACAGCTGAACACCAAAACCCCCCAAATAATCCAATTAAAAACGGGCAGAGGACCTGAATAGACATTTTTCCAAAGAAGACATCCAGATGGCCAAGAGACACATAAAAAGATGCTCAATATCACTCAACATTATGCAAATCAAAACCGCAATGAGATATCACCTCCCACCAGTCAGAATGGCTAAAATAAAACACAAAATAATACAAGTGTTGGTGAAGGTGTGGCGAAAAGGGAACCCTCTTACACTATTGGTGGGAAGGTAAATCGGTGCAACCATTGTGGAAAACAGTACAGAAGTTCCTCAAAAAATTAAAAATAGAATTACCATATGATCCAGTAATTCTGCTGCTGGGTTTTTAAAGAAATGAAAACACTAATTCAAAAAGATACCTGCACCTCTATGTGTACTGCAGCATTATTTACAATAGCCATGATATGGAAGCATCTGAATTGTCCATTGATAGATGAATGGAAAAAGAAGATGTGGTATGCACACACACACACACACACACACACACACACACACACACATGCATATACACAATGGAATACTACTCGGCCAGAAAAGAGAATGATAACTTGCTATTTAGGACAGAATGCACCTGGAGGATATTATATACAAGTGAAATAACTCAGAGAAAGACAAATACCATATGATTTCAATTATGAATGTAATCTAATAAACAGGACAAATGAATAAACAAACAGAAATCGACTCATAAATACAGAGAACGAACTGGTAGTTGTTGGGGGGGAATGGGTAAAATAGGTGAAATTGGATTAAGTAATACAAACTTCTGGGGTGCCTGAGTGGAGCAGTCAGTCAGTTGAGCATCCCGCTCTCCGTTTCCGCTCAAGTCACCGTCTCAGGGTCGTGAGATGGAGCCCTTGTCGGACTCAGTGCTCAGTGTGGAGTCAACTCCCTCTGCCTCTCCCACCTGCACTTGGACTCTCTTTCTCTCAATAAATATTTTTAAAAAATAGGAACTTCCAATTCTAAAATAAATAGGTCATGGAGATGAAAAGTAAAGCATAGAGAATATACTCAGTAATATTCTAATAATGGTGTATGGTGACAGATAGTGACTAACTATACTTATCATGGTTAACATTGCAAAATGAATAGAACTGTCAAATCACTGTGTTGGGCACCTGAAACTAATATAACACTGTATGTCCACTTCAATACTAAAACAATTTTAAAAAGAGCTCAGTAGTTCAACATCCCTGCAGGAATTTAAAGCAAAAGGATGGTATAGACACCATCGATAGACACCTAGGTTCAGGAGAACTATAGATGGATTTCCTGGCCTTGGAAATTTCTTCTTGGCGCCGAGTCCCCAAAGCCATACTAATTCCTATTGCACAAACAGAAGTAAAAAGTATCACTCTAAAATTAAACCTCCTGGGGTGCCTGGGTGGCTGAGTGGGTTAAGCCTCTCTGCCTTCGCTCAGGTCATGATCTCAGGGTCCTTGGGTTCTCTGCTCAGTAGGGAGTCTGCTTCCCCCGCCCCCACTTGCCTCTCTGCCTACTTGTGATCTCTCTCACTCTCTGTCAAATAAATAAAAATAAAATCAAAATAATAAAATTAAATTAAACTTCCTGTAATGTAAAAGGAAACACATGGTCCTTTTATCTTTCCCAAATGTGAAGAATTCAGTAGGTGGTCTGATTCTGGTTTCAGAGAACTGGAGAGCACTAAGAAAGGGCTGAGCTTTTCAAAGCAAAGAGCTGTGCTCAGCTTTTCTGTCAATGTGACATCAGCCTCCAGGGCCCACATAGCCCCTAGCCCTCTTATTTCTTAAATAATGTCCTTCTATCTAATGACTGCAGTCCCAGACTCTGATGGTTCAGATAAACAATGTGTCAAGTCTTGGCAGCGGTATCTCTTCTTGGTGGGAAGGTCAGAAAGTCCTTTAAAAAATCTGAGAGACACAAAAATATTAACAGGCATGAATTTAGTAAGGACTACTAGATAAAACTTGTCATCACAAACACAAATGCCATCCGCAGCTTGTGCCTAAGGACCTTCTGTAGGGTGTTCCCTCAAACCCCCTCTTCTTCTACTACCATATATTCAGTCTTCGTTGTCTCCATGCCTCTGGGCATGCTGTTCCCTCTGTTCTTTTTCACCTCTGGTGGGAAACTCAGTCATCCTGGGGAACATTTCAGCTTCTGTAAAATAGCTTCCAACAACTCTGGAAATTTAGTCACTTCTTCATCTGTGCTTGTATAAGCCCTTAATCATGCCTCTATTATAAACCTATCACATCATATTGTAATTATGTGTTAAACTTGAGAGCAGAGATCATGTCTCAATCATCTAGTGCTTAACATAGCTTTTAGCTGATAGTAGATACGCAATGCATTTTTTCAGCAAGTGAACACTGTTTAAATTGTTTGCTTTATTTGTCTGAAAAACGAGTTTAATACTGTGGATGTCTTTAATAGAAAAATTTATTCTTATTTACTTGCAGTAGGAGGAACACAGTAAAAGTACTAATTGCATTACTTCTGGAAGGCTGTGTATTATGTCAAACTTACCCAAAGAAGTGGGAAAATTTTACAAATTAAAATGTTAAACATGGCGTTCTAATAACAATGAAAATGTGGTTATAAAATCATTTGCATTTTCAAGTCTCCCTTCTCTCAACAGTACATAACCAAAAAGTGGTACACAAACATCACATGTAGACTTGGCGTCAGAAGAGATCTTCAAAAAGACCAAAATCATGGATTTCTTATAGCCAAAAGGGATCTCTTGGTTGCCTATTCAACCCTCCGCTATGTATGAATCTCTATACTGACAAATGCTCATGTAGCTTTTACTGGAACACTTGAGGTGTGGGGGAACTCACTACTTAAGAAGGTATTTGGTTCCCTCTTTTATTTTTTTTCAAGTAGGCTGCATACCCAGCGTGGAGTTCAATGTGGGGCATGAAGTCATGACCCTGAGATCAAGACCTGAGCTGAGATCAGGGGTTAAGATGCTTAACCTACTGAGCCACCTAGGTGCCCCTTGATTCCTTATTTTAAAATTAAAATGTCCAAGTTCACCTCAAATCTGCCTTCTTGTAATCTTTAACCAGTTCTTCCTTCCTTAAATAACAGTGAATATTCCTTCCTTGTGATCGCGCCATCAAAAATTAAAAGCAGCTATCTATGGTCACCCCAAGTCTTTTCCAGACTTTTCCAGTTTCATTCACTGCTTCTCATATGTCAGGTCTTCTGACTTTTCAGCAACCTGGCTCATATCCTCTAGTCACGTTGCAGTTTGCCTGTAGCACTTTTTTTTTTTTTTAAGATTTTATTTATTTATTCGACAGAGAGAGATCACAAGTAGGCAGAGAGGCAGGCAGAAAGAGAGAGGAGGAAGCAGGCTTCCCACCAAGGAGAGAGCCTGATGCGGGGCTCGATCCCAGGACCCTGGGATCATGACTTGAGCCAAAGGCAGAGGCTTTAACCCTCTGAGCCATCCAGGTGCCCCTGCCTGTAGCACTTCTAAAATGGAGTCTGGACATAACGTTCCAGGTGAGGTTTGTCCAGCGAAGAGGATTAATATATATTGCTCATTCTAGACTCCGTACAGTTACTGTCCCAACTTGGACAGGCTTGTGCCTGATGTAGAGTCAAACTTTGGCAGTGGTTAACAGGAAAGGGGATAACCTGCAGCCTGGATAGGACCAGAGCTAAGAAAACATATCTAATGCTGGGACATTAGTCGGAAAGCAAGCCACCTAAGTGAACCCTGGATACACCCAGGGCATTCAAGGGGTTTTGAACTAATAGTTGGAGACTCGGCTGTAGCAATATTTGAAGTCAGACAGGTGGCATTACTATGCCTCCGTTAGATTTTGGGGCAGGTCCATAATCAACAACAGGGAAACCTGAGAGTTAAGACCCAAACCGTGGGCAAAGAGGCTGAAAAAGGCTAGGCTAATTAAAGACTAGAATGCAAAGAAGATCTACATTTCTAGGGGGAAACTGAGATAGCAAGAATCAGAATGAAGTCATAAAGACCTTTGTTGAATTCCATCTTCTCCACTTTCCAATCCTTAGTTTCCTCATGTGAATGTTGGGTTAATAACAGTATTTACTTTAAAGGATGGCTGTGAAGACTTCATGGGATGATATATATGAAGTCTGGCAGATAGTGCTTAGCAAGTGTTTTCCTTGCAAATTAAAATGCATAAGTGAAATTTAAGTTAAATGAATTTTAAAGTAATTTCATGTTTAAAGCCTTAAAATTAATTACATACCAAGCATTTTCTAAAAAATTTTTTAACACTTCCTTTAAGAAAATCACTATGTCTGTTTTTATTTTGAAAGATGACCAGGAATAATGTGGATTGATTGAAAATGGCTTATAAACTAAGAATAACATAATGTGATTCTTTATAATCCTCACAATAATTATAACAATAGTGTGGTTATAACCAATACACTTATTTCCAGATTTTACTTTCAAACAATAACTTTACTATAAATCTTTGAAATCAGTCTTTCTTAGAATGCAAATTCATTAATCCAGTCAGAATTATAATTCAATATTTGTTAGAAATCTTTGCGTAAAACCTTTTCCCAGGCCCACGTTGTTTTCCTTGTAATATCCAATTATTTAATATTTAAGAGGAATGAGCACCGCCCAATGGGGGTGTGTGTGTGTGACTTTGAACCTATAGTTACAATCCAGAGAACTGGCCGTGACTTCATCTGTGACAAGAAAAAAAGCTGCTCTTGGTGAGTGGAAGACCTATATATAAAAGTCACACCTGAGGGTCTACAAGCTGTTCACAAGCTGATTCAACTTCAAGAAAGCATCAGCTGCCAATACACCTGAAAGATCTTGTCACAAGACATAGTGTGGTGAGTAATCTTTAGTTTCTCTTTTCAATTTCATTTGAGATTTTTTTGGAGATTTTTTTTCATAATTGAGCACTTATATAATATGTACTATTTTCCAAAAAAATGCTCTTTGTTCAAGGGAAATTACTAAGGAACAGTTTGAATTCTCTTAACGTATAATGCCACATTACAAAATAAATGTATGCTGCTAAAATGCTCTTAAGTCATTCAAGTCTTTCAAGATGTCTTGCTTTTTCTAAATTCATCTGAAATTACACAAAAATAATTAAAATTTGGCAGGATATGCTCTAATGATATCTTACTGAAATTTTGAAATAAAACAGTCTAGTGAGGAATGAGTAATTCTGATTTAAATAACCAATATAAATGTATTAAGTTGTGTTAAAATTCATTTTTCCTGCAGAATATCCTTATCTAGACTGTTTTATGACTCATAGAAATCTCAAATCTGTGCATTGTAGTTGGAAAAATTCAGTTTTACTGGTAGATAATGTCTTTACATAAAATCTTTCCAAATTTGCTATTCTGAAAGACTATACATGAATTTTAAGGGTGTTTTATAACTGTTCCTTTGCTTTTTCATGGCATTCTTATATGAAGCTCTTCCCTTTGTTAAGAACAAGGAAGCCAAGGAGAGATGTCTTCAAGTCACTAGGTGAATGTGACAAAGTAGGGCTAGATACAAATGCTCCTATCCTCTAGCGCCTCTTCCTAGCATAAGCCACTGAAGAGTCTTCATTTGTTGCTCCATCAGGAGCTTTATATTGCAGAATGAAAATAAATGTAGTAGATTATAACGTTTCGTATGTGACTTCCCTTTAAAATACAAGTACACAGCCATCCTGTGTATGTTAACATGGAGAACATTTTCTTAACAAGCGTTAAGAAAAAGCACTTCTGTAATAATAGGCTTTGCAATTACTGAAATGCAGATTAAGGTAAGACTATTCTATTTAGAGATGAAAAGCTTTATGAGCAAAAGAGGAAAGTGCCAACAATTAAACTCTAACAAATTACTAATAAAATAAGCTGAAAAAGAGGGATGCTAGAGTGTCTCAGTTGGTTAAGCAGCTGCCTTTGGCTCAGGTCATGATCCCAGGGTCCTGGAATCAAGTCCTGCATCGGGCTTCCTGCTCTGTGGGGAGCCTGCTTCTTCCTCTCCCTCTGCCACTCCTCTGCTTGTGCTCTCTCTCTCTCTGATAAATAAATAAATAAAATCTTTTAAAAAAAAGCTGAAAAAAATAGACAGCATTCTATATGGAGCCAAGTTTCTAAATCCGTAAACAAGTAATTAATTAGATGATTTTAAAATACACGCACACCTTCTTTTTAATGACAGAAGTGTACATGAATTCATTAAAAATCTCAAAATCAGAGCCTATTAAGTTGGTATTTATGGTTATTATTGCAGTGCCTGAAATGAAGTTGACTTATGAAAAAAGAAATTTGCTAAGTAAATAAACAATGTTAGCAATGCATCTGGTCAAGAGAATTAGCTATTTTTTGGGGTGCCTGGTTGGCTCAGTTGGTTAAGCACCTGCCTTTAGCTTCCAAGGTTCTGGGACAAAGCCCTGGTCGGGTTCCCTGCCCGGAAGGAGTTTGCTTCTTGCTCTCCCTCTGCCCCTGCCCCCACTTGTACTCTCTATTAAATTAATAAATAAAATCTTTAAAAAGAGAGAGAGAAAGAGCATTTTCAAGTAAATTATAAGCACTTAATTATAACCAACATAAAATGTGGGAGGAAATTCTAAAAAGGAAGACTTCATTCCTCATGTGGCTTAAAACTCATATATTAAAACTTGCACAAAACTCTCAAAAAGATACTTAAGAAAGTAAAACTCATCTAATTTCTAAGTCAAATTATGTAAGTATATAATATATACTAATATATCTGTAAAATAAAAGAGGCCAATTCTAAAAAGTCTTTCGTGAAAACCAATTCAATTAGTTGTTGTAACACTCTGCACAGTTGTATGGTTGTAAGGATAACTAACTATAAATTTAATTGACAGTTTGGCATGTTAAAAATATTTTTAAATACTTCCATTTCCCTTTTCCTTTTAGTGAAGATGATGTCTACAAAAGACATGGTTAAAGTAATGATTGTCATGTTTGCAATTTGTTTTCTTGCAAAATCGGATGGGAAACCTGTTAAGTAAGTATTGTAATCTCTTCTGCATGGTGAGGGCATGGGAATTGGATTTCTGAGGTTGGCTTTATGATCAGGAAGGGGAGAGCTAATGGAGTGGTCCTTCCTGTTTCTGTTCCCTCCAGGAAGAGATCTGTGAGTGAGATACAGTTCATGCATAATCTGGGCAAACACCTGAGCTCCATGGAGAGGGTGGAATGGCTGCGGAAGAAGCTGCAGGATGTGCACAACTTTGTTGCCCTTGGAGCTCCAATAGTGCACAGAGATGCTGGGTCCCAGAGACCCCGGAAAAAGGAAGACAACGTCCTGGTTGAGAACCATCAAAAAAGTCTTGGAGAAGCAGACAAAGCTGATGTGGATGTATTAACTAAAGCTAAATCCCAGTGACTATGGATTTACCAGAGCACTGTTGTAAACAGCATAGGGCAACAATATTACATGCTGCTAATATTTTCAAGCTCTTAAGCTTAATAAACATCAAAATTTACATCTAATCCATTGCTAGCCATGATGGCTGAAATTTAATTGATTATTTTGATTCTACTTTAATTCATTTAAAAGCTCTTTTAATTATTCTATTTCTATTGTTTATTCTTTTTAAAGTATGTTTTTGCATAATTTATAAAAGAATAAAATTGCACTTTTTAACCTCTCTCCCATCTTATGATGCAAAATAAAAATTTAATGATCATAATTTTAAATAAATGAAGCTGAGTATTTCTCTCTCTCTCTCTGGCGTTATGAGTAATACCAAAATGTTTAAATTGATCTTGGGTAGGAAGAATAATGCAAGATGTTTTTTCAATCATATGTCTCACTCCCATATTTGAACATCATCCTTTTAATATTACCAAAGTACTAGGTCCCCAGATCCCCACTACCTGGATACTATTGTCTCTTCATTTCAGGAGAAGAAATGCTCAGCAAGGAAAGGCATAAAGTCATCTGAAACTTGAAAAAGCATTTGTCTATACACTAGTCTAGATCCCAAATTGCAAAGAACAGAATTTTTGCGCTTGTTAGAATATAATTTCATTCACTTGTTATTTGACAAATGTCAATTTAGTGTCCATTATTTGTCATGTACTGAATTAGACACTGGACATAAACTGGTACGCAAAATGGACACAATTCCTATCTTAATGGGGCCTACAATTTAGTAGGAAAGACAGACACTAATTCATTATTAGCTTTGATAAGCACTATGAAAGAAAAGTACAAGATACTCCAGAAGTGTATAACACAGAACACTGTTCTATTTCGATCAATGCTGTCCAACAGAATTTTCTGTGATGATGGGAATGTTCTATATTCTGTGCTGTCCAATTCAACGTCTCCATGTGCAATGAAAATGTGCCTTGTGTGGGCCCCTGGCTGTCTCAGTCAGTAGACTACATGACTCTTGATCTCAGAGTTATGAGTTTGAGCACTACATTGGGTATACAGATTACTAATAAAAATAAATAAATATACTTAAAAAGGTGTTCAAAAAAATAAAGTATGCCTTGTGTCACTGAGGACTAAGATCCCATCCTGGCCTCAAAGAATTCATGTTTGAATGAGGAAAGCAGAGATCTAAGCAAGTACTTACAATATTACTTGTGGAATGCAAAACAATGATACACAGAGAAGGGAACAGATCTTACTGATGTAGAGAATAATTGAGATGTGACTGAAATGGTAAGCAAATTTTGCAAAATGGAGAAGAGTATTAACAAATGCTGGGCATCCTGGTGGAATCAACAAGGCTTTGGTTTAAAAGCAGAGAACAAAATCTACGGTTTAAATCGGAAGGGATTTGGGGGTACCTGGGTGGCTCAGTGTGTTAAGCCTCTGCCTTCGGCTCAGGTCATGATCTCAGGGTCCTGAGATCGAGCCCCACATTGGGCTCTCTGCTCAGTAGGGAGCCTGCTTCCCCTTCTCTCTGCCTACTTGTGATCTCTGTCTGCCAAATAAATAAATAAAATCTTAAAAAAAAAAAATAGGAAGGGATTTGTAACAAAATCATTGAGAAGGCTGATGAAAATAGACTCTTCATTAAACTTGGAGGAAAAACTCACAAAGTTATCAAGAGAGTTGCTCTATTCTAATGTCAGTAGTTGAATGATAATATCCTGAGACTGCCCTGATCAGGAGGCAGATGCTTCTACTGCTATTCCAGAAACAAGCTGTACCTGCTATGACCAACCCCAGGAAAAACAATGTCAAGCACTTCATTTCTTGATCTCTAGTGTGCCTTGCTGCTGGGATCTGCTAGCACTAGCACAACAAAATCTAATCCCTCCACAACAGTGCTTGCCAGCAGAAAGGGAGAAGTAACAGAATCACCTTACTTAAGCCTGCCCAATCTCACAGGAGTGCATACAATCCGCTGAACCTAAACCTCTTCCGGGACCTCAGCTGCAGAGGGGTCTGGGTAATGTAGTTTTACTTTTCCAGCCTACTAATACAAAAACAAGCACTAAGAGGTGGTGTGGACAGTGCCTCCAGCCCCTTGGTAGTGTCAAGCCTCAATGAATATTCCTTTTTTTTTTTTTTTTTTAAAGTAGGCTCCATGCCCAGCATGGAGCCCAAGGTAGGGCTTGAAATCACAACCCTGTGGTCAAGACCTGAGCTGAGATCAAGAGTCAGTTGCTTTACCAACTGAGGTATCCAGGCACCCCCTCAATGACTCTTCTTGATTTTTGTCCCCTGATGGAACTGTGTGAGAATTCCAGTGGAATCCTGATACACAAACAAGCTTTTTAAGACTGCTTGTGAATCACATGTGCAGTTTCTATTTCCACTAGAAGAACAAGGCATTTCTGCCTATTTCCACCTGCAATTGGAAGTATATACATTTATAAAAAGGTTTGTCATATTGATGGTAAATGATAACTTACTGTTTTAATTTGCCTACCTCTGATTAGTACTGAGATTGAACTTTGCTCTGTATTTTGGCCACTTGGGCCTCCCTGTCTGTGAACTTTTATTTTTAATATTTTTGCCAATATTTAATTTGTTTTCTGGCCCTATTAATGTTGAGTTCTTTGCAGATTCTAATACAAATTCCTTGTTGCTTTTCAATGTCACAGATATTTTCTCCCAGTGTATCATGTATTTACTAACTCTATGCTTAATTTTGATGAACACAAATACATCAATTTTTCACTTAGTGTTTGTGTTTTGGGGTGTTACTGAAGAAGTCTTTCCACAATCCTAGGTCACAAAGCTATCTCTTATATCTGCTTTAGAGTTTCAGTGCTCGCTTCGGCAGCACATATACTAAAAAAAATAGAGTTTTACCTTTCACTTTTAAGTATTTATTGTTCTGGAGTCTAATTTTTTGTATGACAAAATGTTATGTTGGAACTTTATTATTTTTAAATATGGACAGTGCTCCAAATACCATCTTTAAACAATTTTTTAAACGATTTTATTTTATTTGAGAGAGAGAGCACAAGTAGGTGGAGTGGCAGAGGGAGAAGGAGAAGCAGGCTCCCCACTGAGTAGGGAGTCTGGTGCCAGGCTTGATGCCAGGACCCTGGGACCAGGACCTGAGCTGAAGGCAGATGCTTAACTGACTGAGCCACCCAGGCATCCCTATCAAATGATTTTTTATTTCCCCATAGCTTTGTAGATAATTTTAAAGATAATATCTTAAGTTCCCATGGAAATACAGGTTCGTTTATCACTTTTAGGGAGTGAAAAATTGCTTTACTCTGCTCTTTGAATCAATTTTTAGTCCCTGAAAGGTCAGTATCAGATGGGGGCACACAAGTGACTCTTCCATGACTTTCTACAATTGATTAATTTAATCATTGGATAATGTGTCCCTTTGAATGTCTCCAGCACTGTCATTCTCCTCCCCACATGGTCTAGACACAGGAAAACTTTCTTCCCAAGCCTTCAGGGATTGGACCTGTGAGTATCCAACACAGACTACACAGAACTTGACAGAAACAAGACCTTGGTTCCATTTTGAAGCAGCCATTCATGGAGGTGGCCCCTCCAAGGACATGCTGAAGGAAGAAAAAACCTGACCTTAAACTGGGCCTGTTGGGTCTAGTTCAACTTCATCCCAAGCAGAGCCCAATAATTAGAATAGTCAGGTTCTAAAATCAATGATTAATTTTGTAATTCTTATCCTAAAATTTCCTTTTTGGTAAAACCAATTGGATAGTTTCCTCAACTATGTAAACTCCTGGTACTATTAGAGGAGTTCAAGAATGTATGATTTATCAGTTTCATTCTATATGCTCTTCTTTTTGGACAAAGATCACATCTCCTTGAGAGGACTATGGCCAGATTGCAACATCTGCAGCTTCCATGGCACAGATCTTCATGGGTTGTACATTCTCACAGTCTTTTAGGATCCCAGGATAGAAAAGTAGATGAAGAGGTTCTGGGGAAGATATATTTATGAAGGTGTGTACCTGGAAACCACAAGTGCAACTGAAAAATGAAATGTCTTTCAGGTTGCAGTCCAGGAAAATCCCCACCTCTTTAAGTTTGGGTTTATGTGGAGAATGTTCTCAGTGTCTGTGTTGACAGTGACTTCATGTCCCTGCTTGAGGCTCACAACCCAGAACCACAGCAAACATCCACAGCCCATTCCAGTGTTTCTCCAAATTCTACGCCCTATAGTGGCAGCCAGAGCTGAAGCAGGAGGACCCCAGGACACAAAAACAGAAATGAATGTTTTGGCACTCTCTGGTGGTCTCATCTGGATCTACCCACCTCCCGTGTTCTGTATGTCATTATGAGAAAATGAGCAAGTCATTGGTTGTGGGTAGATCCAGAATCAGACTCACAGAGAATCTCACATCCAGCACTACCTGCTTATCAAAGACATCATCACTTTGATTTCAGCCACCCATTTCCTCAGGACCATGTTAGTCTGGATTCTCTGGATCCAAGAGATATCAAGACACTGGGGACAAGTGGAAAGGTTGTCCTGATCCTCCTTCTCCAAATGCTTGAAGCAGGTGAAGTAGAAGTGCTGTTTGCAGAATCTCAAACAGGCATCTTGGAACATGGAGCATGATGATGGAACATGTTAATTCTTTTCTGAGTTTTTCATGGCTCCCATTTCAATGTGGCTGTTCTCAGTTTTGTGCTTCTCTGAGGTACTGCAACTTCTTATTTGGATTTTAGACTTCTCATAAAAATATTTTGCTCTGCCTGTCAAATTCCTCATATCAGAGAGATCAAATGATAATTCTCTTTCTCTGACTTGCTTTGCTTAGCCTAATACCCTTTAATTCCATCCACATCATTGCAAATGGCAAGATTTCTTTTTTGATGGCCATGTAATATTTCATTGTATATATACAATGGGTGTGTGTGTGTGTGAGTGTGTATGTGCGTGTGTGTATACATATATACCACATCTTCTTTATCCATTCATATTTTGATGGACATCTGGGCTCTTTCCATAGTTTGGCTATTGTGGACATTGCTGCTATGAACATTGGGGTGCAGGTGCCCCTTCGGATCACTACATTTGTGTCTTTGGGGTAAATACCCAGTAGTGTAATTGCTGGGTTGTAGGGTAGCTCTATTTTAAACTTTTTGAGGAATCTCCATAGTATTTTCCAGAGTGGCTGCACCAAATTTCCTACCAACAGTGTGGGAGGTTTCCCCTTTCTCTGCATCCTTGCCAACATCTGTTGTTTCCTGAGTATTTAATTTTAGCCATTCTGACTAGCATGAGGGGGTATCTCGTTGTGGTTTTGATTTATATTTCCCTGATGCCAAGTGATGTTGAGCATTTGTTCATGTGTCTGTTGGCCATTTGGGTGTCTTCCTTGCAGCAATTCTGTACACGTTTCTGCCTATTTCTTGATTGGATTATTTGTTCTTTGGGTGTTGAGTTTGATAAGTTCTTTATAGATTTTGGATATCATCCCTTCATCTGATAAAACATTTGCAAATATTTTCTCCCATTCTGTCAGTTGTCTTTTGGTTTTGTCAACTGTTTCCTTTACTGTGCAAAAGCTTTTTATCTTGATGATGTCCCAATAGTTCGTTTTTGCTTTTGTTTCCCTTGTCTTTGCAGATGTGTCCAGCAAGAAGTTGCTGTGGCCAAGGTCAAAGAAGTTGCTTTCTGTGTTCTCCTCAAGGATTTTGAAGGGATTCCTGTCTCACATTGAAGTCCTTCATCTATTTGAGTCTATTTTTGTGTGTGGTATAAGGAAATGGTCCGGTTTCATTCTTCTGTATGTGGCTGACCAATTTTCCCAACACCATTCGTTGAAGAGACTGTCTTTTTTTCATTGAATGTTCTTTCCTGCTTTGTTGAAGATTAGTTGACCATAGAGTTGAGTATTCATTTCTGGGTTCTCTATTCTGGTGCATTGATCTATGTGTCTGGTTTTGTGCCAGTGCCATACTGCCTTGATGATTACAGCTTTGTAAAAGAGCTCGAAGTCTGGAATTGTAATGTCACCAGTTTTGGTCTTATTTTTCAACATTCCTTTGGCTTTTGGGTCTTTTCTCGTTTCAGGGTTTTTTTAGGATTATTTTAGGATTATTTGCTCCAGATCTGTGAAGTA
The DNA here is from genome assembly GCF_009829155.1 of Mustela erminea. Classification (NCBI taxonomy): domain Eukaryota; kingdom Metazoa; phylum Chordata; class Mammalia; order Carnivora; family Mustelidae; genus Mustela; species Mustela erminea. Next base: position 68,019,616 of record NC_045622.1, on the reverse strand, counting down.
AGTTGATGGTATTTTGACAGAGATTGAAATGAATGTGTAGATTGCTCTAGGTAGCATAGACATTTAAATAATATTTATTCTTTCAATCCATGAGCATGGAACATTTTTCCTTTTCTTTGTATCTTCCTCAATTTCTTTCATAAGCATTCTATCGTTTTCTGAGTACAGATCCTTTGCTTCTTTGGTTAGGTTTGTTCCTAGAAATCTTGTAGTTTTTGGTGAAATTGTAAATTGAATCAACTCCTTAATTTCTCTTTCTTCTGTCTCATTGTTGGTTTATAGAAATACAACTGATTTCTGTGCACTGATTTTATATCCTGCCACTCATTTCTTGTATGAGTTCTGGCAATTTCGGGGTGCAGTCTTTTGGGTTTTCCACATAGAGTATCATGTCATCTGCAAAGAGTGAGCATTTGACTTCTTTGCTGATTTGGATGCCTTTTATTTCTTTTTGTCTGATTGCTAAGGCTAGGACTTCTAGAACTATGTTGAACAACAGCGGTGAGTGGACATCCCTGCCATGTTCCTTACCTTAGGGGAAAAAGTCTCCATCTTTCCCCATTGAGAATGGGGAAAATATACTTTCTTTAATTTATGTAGTGTATCACATTGATTGATTTGTGAATGTTGAACCACCCTTGCAGCCCAGGAATAAATCCCACTTGGTTGTGGTGAGTAATCCTTTTAATGTATTGTTGGATCCTGTTGGCTAGTATTTTGGTGAGAATTTTTGCATCCATGTTCATTAAGGATAGTGGTCTGTAATTCTCCTTTTTGGTGGTGTCTTTGTCTTGTTTTGGGATCAAGGTAATGCTGACCTTATATAAAGAGTTTGGAAGTTTTCTTTTCATTTCAATTTTTTGAAACAGCTTCAGAAGAATAGGTATTAATTATTCTTTAAATGTTTGGTAGAATTCCCCTGGGAAGCCACTGGCCTGGGGCTCTTGTTTGTTGGGAGAGTTTTGATTACTGCTTCAATTTATTTACTGGTTATGAGTCTGCTCAGGTTTTATATTTCTTCCTGGTTCAGCTTTGGTGTTTATACATCTTCAGGAATGCATCCATTTCTTCCAGATTGTCTAATTTGTTGGCATACAGTTGCTCATAATATGTTCCTATAATTGTTTATATTTCTTCAGTATTGGTTGTGATCTCTCCTCCTTCATTCGTGATTTTCTTTATTTGGGTACTTTCTCTTTTCTTTTTGATAAGTTGGGCCAGGGGCTTATCAATCTTATTAATTCTTTCAAAGAATTCGTTGATCTGTTCTATTGTTCTTTTGGTTTCTGTTTCATGAATTTCTGCTCTGATCTTTTTTTTTTTTTTTTTTGTAAGATTTTATTTATTTATTTGACAGAGAGAGAGAGAGATCACAAGTAGGCAGAGAGGCAGGCAAAGAGAGAGAGAGGAGGAAGCAGGCTCCCCGCCAAGCAGAAAGCCTGATGCGGGGCTCGATCCCAGAACCCTGAGATCATGACCTGAGCTGAAGGCAGAGGCTTAAGCCACTGAGCCACTGAGGCACCCCTCTGCTCTGATCTTTATTATTTCTCTGCTCCTGCTGGGTTTAGGTTTTATTTGCTGTTCTTTCTCCAATTTCTTTAGGTGTAAGTTTAGGTTGTGTATTTGAGACCTTTCTTGTTTCTTGAGAAAGGCTTGTATTGCTATAAACTTCCCTCTTAGGATCACCTTTGCCGCATCCCAAAGATTTTGAATGGTTGTGTTTTCATTTTCATTTGTTTCCACGAATTTTTAAAATTCTTCTTTAAATTCCTGGTTGACCCATTCATTCTTTAGTAGAATGCTTTTTAGCCTACATGTATTTGAGTTCTTTCCAAATTTCCTCCTGCAATTGAGTTTCAGTTTCAAAGCATTGTGATCGGAAAATAAGCAGGGAATTATCTCAATCTTTTAGTACCAGTTGAGACCTGATATGTGACCCAGAATGTGATCTAGTCTGGAGAATGTTGCATGTGCACTTGAGAAGAATATGCATTCTGTTGCTTTAGGATGATGTTCTGAGTATATTTGTGAATTCTATCTGGTCTAGTGTGGCATTCAAAACCTTTATATCCTTGTTGATCTTCTGCTTAGATGATCTGTACATTCCAATGAAGGGAGTGCTAAAGTCCTCTACTATTATTGTATTATTATCCATGTGTTTCTTTGATTTTGTTATTAATTGGCTTATATAATTGGCTGCTCATAAGTTAGGGACATATATATTTATAATTGTTAGATCTTGTTGGACAGACCCTTTATGATATAGTGTCCTTCCTTATCTATTATTACAGTCTTTGGTTTAAAATTTAATTTGTCGGGGCACCTGGGTGACTCAGTGGCTTAAAGCCTCTGCCTTTGGCTCAGGTCATGATCCCAGGGTCCTGGGATCGAGCCCTGCATTGGGCTCTCTGCTCAGCAGGGAGGCTTCTTCCTCCTCTCTCTGCCTGCCTCTCTGCCTGCTTGTAATCTCTGTCTGTCAAATAAATAAATAAAATCTTTAAAAAATAAAATTTGTCTGGGGCACCTGGGTGGCTCAGTGGGTTAAGCCTCTGCCTTTTGCTCAGGTCATGATCTCAGGTCCTGGGATTGAGCCCCGCATCGGGCTTTCTGCTCAGCTGGGGGCCTGCTTCCCCCTCTCTCTCTTTGCCTGCTGCTCTGACTACTTGTGATCTCTCGCTCTGTGTCAAATAAATAAAATCTTTCAAAAAAATAAAAATAAAATCTAATTTGTCTGGTATAAGGTTTTCCACCCAGCTTTCTTTTGATGTCCATTAGCATGATAAATAATTTTCTACCCCCTCACTTTAAATCTGTCTTTGGGTCTAAAAGGAGTCTTTGGGTCTAAAAGGAGTCTCTTGCAGACAGCATATCAATGGGTCTTGTTTTTTTTTTATCCAATCTGATATCCTGTGTCTTTTGATCGGGGCATTTAGCTCATTTACATTCAGAGTAACTATCAAAAGATAGGAATTTGGTACCATTGCAATACCTGTAAAGTGATTGTTACTGTATATTGTCGCTGTTCCTTTCTGGTCTATGTTACTTTTTGGACTCTCTTTGCTTATGGGTTCCTTTTAATATTTCTTGTAGGGCCGGCTTGGTTATCACAAATTCTTTCAGTTTCTGCTTGTTCTGGAAGCTTTTTATCATTCCTTCTATTTTGAATGACGTTCTACCTGGATAAAGTATTCTTGGTTGCATACTTTTTTCATTTAACACCCTTAATATATTATGGCAGTCCTTTCTGGCCTGCCAGGTCTCTGTGGATAGGTCTGCTGCCAATCTACTGTTTCTACCCTTATAGTTTACAGACCTCTTGTTTAAAGCTGCTTTCATGATTTTCTTTTTGTCTTTGAGGTTTGTAAATTTTACTATTAGATGCCAGGATGTTGACCTATTTTTATTGATTTTGTTGGGGGTTCTCTATGGCTCCTGGATTTTGATGCCTCTTTCCTTCCCTGGATTAGGGAAATTCTCCACTAAAATTTGCTCCAATATACCTTCTGCCCCCCTCTCTTTCCTCTGCATCTGGGATCCCAATTATTCTACTATTGTTTCAATTTAGGGTATCACTTATCTCTTGAATTCTCCCCTTGTGATCCAGTAGTTGTTTATTTCTCTTTTTCTCAGCTTCTTTTTTGTCCACCATTTGGTGTTCTATATCACTCTCTCTTCTATCTCCTTTATTCTAGCAGTTAGAGCCTCCATTTTTAATTGCATCTCATTAATAGCCTTTTTGATTTTAACTTGGTTAGATTTTAGTTTTTTTGTTTGTTCAGAAAGGAATTCTCTTGTGTCTTCTATGCTATTTCAAGCCCAGCTAGTCTATTTATAATCATTATTCTGAACTCTGGTTCTGACATCTTATTTATGTCCCTACTGATTAGGTCCCTGGCAGTTAGTACTGCCTTTTGTTCTTTTTTTTTTTTTTTTTTTTTGAGGTGAGATTTTTTTTTTTTTTTGTCTTGTCATTATGTCCAGAGAAAAATAGATGAACAAGAGAACAAATGGCATAATGACCCCAGAGAAATATAAACTATACAAATTTGAAGAGATGTAAAACTGGGAGAAAAAAAAGAGAGAGAGAATATAATCAGACAGGAGAGCAGAGTAGAGCAATACACTGGATTTCGTGTGTATTTTGGTCTTTTAGAAAACTAGATCCTAAAATTGTAAAGAAAGAAAAACTTACACGTGTACAAAAATAAAATTACATACAATGAAAAGATAGAACGTAACTATAAAAATGGAAATTAAAAGATGAGAGAACAAAAGGAAGGGATATAAACAGTCAGGTGCACAGAACAGAGCAATATTCTGTCTCCTGAGTGTACTTTGGTCGGTTCATTAGAAGAAATTACATCTCAAAATTGTAAAGAAAGAAAATCTTATATATGTACAAAAATAAGATTAAGTACAATGAAAGGATAGAATATAACTGTAAAAATGAAAATTAAAAAAGATTTTAAAACGGAGTTGATAAAATAAGAAATTGGTTGAAAAAGGAAAGAAAAAAATTAAAACAAAAATTAAAGTCGAAAGACTAAAGAATCACAGGTGAAAAAGCAAGAATTCTATGTGCTGTATTTAAAAAAACAAGAATTCTATGTGCTGTATTCCCCTAGCACTGGAGTTTTGCAGTACTCATTGATCCGTAAATGTGGTCTTGGCTGGATGTTCTTGCTGATCTTCTGGGGGAGGGGCCTGTTGCATTGATTAAGTATCTTTGCCTGAGGTAGAATTGTACCACCCTTGCCAGGGTCCAGGCTAAGTCATCTGTTCAGGTTTGCTCTGTGTGCCCTTTGTTCCCTGAAGGCTTTCTATACCGATTAGAAGATGAGAATGAAAATGGCAGCTTCCCAATCTCTGGCCCCAGAATGGAAAGCTTGGCATCCCACTCTTCACTGTACCTGCAGAGAAAAATAGTCAATCCCTCCCATCTCCCTGGCCTCCACCTGTACTCTGTGCGCACCTGGCCTATGACAGACCATTTCTATCTCTGGCACATGGCCCTGTTTGGAGTCTCCAAACCCAGCAGTCTCCTGTGGTGTGATCCTACGCTGTTCCTCCTGGGGAGGGAAATGGAGTCTCCCTGAATCTGCTGCTTGTTGGGCCCCTGCTCTTTGAGGGGATCATGGTTTATGGCAACCACGAGCTCAAAGCCCACACTCATTCTTTGTGGTTGACTCTCCTCTCTCATACCTGGGAGCTCTGATGCACTCAGGCAACCTCAGTCTTCATGTGACCCTGAGGGTCCCGAAACCACATTGCCCCCGCTGGGGTTCCATCCCTGCTTAGCAGCCTGAGCAACGTCCCTCACTATGCAGACTTCTAAAAGTTCTAATTTTGTGCTCCATTGCCCTATCACATGCCATAAGCTGGCTGACGGAAGCTCCCTCCTTACGCCATCTATCTTCCCAACTATCAGCTCGATTTACTTCCCTGTACATCCTACCTTCCAGAAAGTGGTCACTTTTCTATTTGTAGAGTTACAGCTATTCTTTTCTTTGATCTCCAGTTGAGTATGCAGGTGTTCAGAATGATTTGATAGCTATCTAGCTGAATTCCTGGGACCAGATGAAATTAAGGTCTCCCTCCTATTGCTTAACCATCTTGGACTTCTATTTCTTATTCATGTAACATCACTGGAATGTTATATTACTAGGCAGGTTAATAGGTCAACAGAGTGGCTAGGGCCTCTATTTCTACCATGGTTAATAGTGGGATTGTCTCTAGTTAGCTAGAAGTGAAAAAGGTAGGAATGTCATGTGGGAAGTTTTTACCAGCCAGGATTGGAAAGGTGACATCTCTTCACATCCCATTGACTATAACATTGTCATATAACTATACTTAATATTGTAAAGTGGGATGGAACAGGGCAGTTGGAAAATGTAGTTTCTGGCTAGGTAGATCCTTTTCAGTGATAACTCTTTACTAGGAAATCATTGGTTTTTGGTGACAAGCTAGAAATCTCTGCCACAATCCCATATAAATGGAATTCCTTATATAGATATTTCTGTCTATGTATCTATATCTATAAACATGTAGATATATATAACATCATATAGATATAATAGACATACAGATATGTCCATATTTTTATAATGATAGGCCTTCTTTTTAAAAACTGTATAATATTCCATTGTGTGTCTATGTATATGTAATATACAACATTTTCTTAATCTATTGCCTGTTGATAGATATTTAGGTTGTTTCCCTATCTTGGCTATTTTGAAAATGCTGCACATAACATGTGAGTGCAGATATCTCTTCAAGATCCTGTCTTCATTTGTTTTGAATATATACCTAGCAGCAGGGGTTGCTTGATCATATGGTAGTTCTATTTTTTATTTTTTGAGATACCTTCATACTGTCTTCCACAGTAGCTGTACCAATTTACATTCCCACCAACAATGTACAAGTGTTCCCCTTTCTCCACATCCTCACCAACCCTTGTTACCTCTTGCCTTTTTGATAACAGCCATTCTAACAGGTGTGAGGTGACACATCTCATTGTGGTTTGGATTTTCATTCACTCCCCTGATTATTAATGATGAGCACCTTTTCATATACCTGTGAGCTGTACATACTAAGGTACGTCTCCTTTTTTTTTTTTTTAAGATTTATTTAGTTATTAGAGAAAAAGAGAGAGTACAAGCAGGGAGAGGGGCAAAAGGAGAGGAAGAGAGAGTCTTAAGCAGAGTCTGTGCTGAGTGTGGAGCCTAACACACACAGGGCTCAATGTCACTACCCTGAGATCACAACCTCAGCCAAAACCAAGAGTTATATGCTTAACTGACTGTGCCACCCAGCTGCCCCAAGTAGGTTTCCTTTTGTAAAATGTCTGTCCAAGTCCTTTGCCCATTTTTAAATTGGGTTATATATTTTTTGCCATTAAATTATATGAGTTTCAGAAGTCTTTTTTAAAGCAAACTAAAACAGGGTGATAAAAAAAAAAAAGGAGGGGCACCTGGGTGGCTCAGTTGGTTAAGCCACTGCTTTCTGCTCTGGTCATGATCCCAGGGTCCTGGGATCTAGACCCACACTGGGCTCTCTGCTCAGCTGGGAGCCTGTTTTTCCCTCTCTCTCTGCCTGCCTCTCTGCCTAATTGTGATCTCTGTCAAATAAACAAATAAATAAAATCTTTTAAAAATTAAAAAAAAAATACGGAATCCAAAGATTTAACTGAGGTATCCAACCCAATAGCATTAAAGTCTTTTTTTCTTTTTACAGCTTTATTGAGATATAAACTACATAAAATTCACCTGTTGTGGGCGCCTGGGTGGCTCAGTGGGTTAAGCCGCTGCCTTCGGCTCAGGTCATGATCTCAGGGTCCTGGGATCTTAAAAAAAAATTCACCTGTTGTATGCAGTAATATTTAGTAATATTAGTAATATTGTGCAACTATTACACATTCCATTTTAGAAGATTACCTTTAGTAAATTTCCTTGAGCCCATTTGCAGTCAATCCTTGCTCCCACTCCTAGCCCCCACAATCATAGATCAGCTTAGTGTCTTTTAGAAATTTGCTTTTTAGCAATTTTTTTAAGAAATTTTGCTTTTTAGCAATTTTTTAAAGAAATTTTGCTTTTTAGCAATTTCTTTTAGAAATTTGCTTTTTAGCAATTTTTTTTAGAAATTTTGCTTTTTCTAGACATTTCATCTAACATTTCATTCATTTCATTCATTCATTCATTTCATCTAGACATTTCATGAAATTATACAATACGGAGTCTGTGGCATCTGACTGTCACTGTTGTTGGTTTTTTTTTTAAGATTTTATTTATTTATTTGACAGGCAGAGATCACAAATGGGCAGAGAAACAGGCAGAGAGAGAGGAGGAAGCAGGCCCCCTGCTGAGCAGAGAGCCTGCGCAAAGCTTGATCCCAGGACCCCGGGATCATGACACGAGCCAAAAGCAGAGGCTTTAACCCACTGAGCCACACAGGTGCCCCCGACTTTCACTGTTTTTGAGATTTATCTGTGTTGTAGTACGTATCAGTATGTTATTCCTTTTTATTGCCAAAGGGTACTCCATTGTATAAATATACTGCATTTATCTATTCACCAATTGATTATTTTTAGTTTTTGGCTATTATGGATAATGCTGCTATGAACACCACACATAAGTTTTTGTGTAGACAGACTTTCTCATTTCTCTTGGGTAGATTCCTAAGAATGAAGTTGCTGGATTGTATGGTTAAGTTTATATTTAACTTTAGAAAACTACTGTTTCCCAAAATGGTTGTAATATTTTATGTTCACATTGGCAAAGTCTGAAGGTTCAAGTTTATCCCTATCTTTGTCCACATTTGTCATTGTCTGATTTTTTATTATAGCCATTCTAGTGGGTTTGTGGTGTATCTTAAATCACTCTGGTTTTAACTTACATTTACTTATTGTCTAATGACACAGAGCACCCTTTCCTGTATGTGTTAGCCATCTGTGTATCTAATAGAAATGTCTGTGCAAGTCTTTTGCTGTTTTTTAGTTGGATTCTTATTGAGTTGTAAGAATTCTTTATATACTGTGGATATAAGTCCTTTCTATGATTTCAAACATTGCCTTTCAATCTGTGGTTTGTCTTTTCATTCTTTTAAAGCTATATTTTGAAGCTCAAGAAATTTTACTGATTATATTTATGAATTGAAATTTCATAATTAAATTTGTCAATTTTTTTTAATGACTGTCTTTTGGTATCATGTCTAGAATTTTTTAAAAGTATTTATGTATTTATTTAGAGAGCAAGTGAAAACACTCGTATTCACATTCTAAGACTTTTGCATTTCTATGTAAATGTTCGGATCACCATGTCTGTCTCTACAAAAAAAAAAAAAAAAGCATAACAGTATTTGTCAAAAGTTGTGAAAATTCTGAGGTTTTACCCTATTGCAAACTAACAAGTTACAGAAAGTTTGCAGACTCCTATTTTAACCTAACATCCAGGCTCTTATGTCCCAATTCCTTTTTACTTTTCTTACATTACTTCCTACAATGGCACTTCCAGTCACCTGGCCTTGCATATAAATAATGGAGCATACAGTGAATACATCTAGCTGATACTAAATACACTTTTTTCCTCCCCTCTTCCTAAAATTGTAAATCTGATTATCTTCATATATGAACTTAAAATATGGAAAATGTAAAGGGAGTAAGTGGTCTGTAATATTGTAAGTACTATTAATACAGTACATCTTTTTGCTCATGAATATTTTGTACTATAACTATTGTTTCTGTAGTCTAATTAAAACATTTTCTTGGTGTTAAAAAACAAACAAAAACCAAAAAACAAACTTCCTATTCATTCTTTTGAAGGCTCATTGTTGTCCCTACAAGATACACAGCTTAGCCATTTATATGCCTTTGTTGGTCTCTTCATAAGAATGTCTTTTCTTGGGGCACCTGGCTGGCTCAGTTGGTAGAGTCTGGGACTCCATCTTTGGATTATGAATTTGAGCCCTGCGTTGGGCAATGAATTTACTTAAAAAAAAAAATGTCCTTTCCTACTATTTCTTCATGCATGGATCCTATCTGTTCTTCAAGGCTCCAGATCAAACATCCATCCTCCCCCTTTCCTGCACCCTCTTCATCTCTTCAGTTAGAAGTAATCTTTCCTATCTCTGACTTCCCACAGCATTATCATCTCTATTTCCTTATGACCTGTTTTGCTTTCCCTTTGTTACTTACACATCTCATTAAAGTCAGTAGAATCTGCGTATTAATAATGCCTGTGCCTCCCCTAGAATTTTTACACAGGGTCTTAATCTATAAATATGTTTGCCGCCTAGGGATAGCGTTCTATTGGTGTTAATGTGATTTTTCTGTTCCTGCCATTAGGTGACAGTGGTCAAACCTTATAGTAAAAAGAAATCCCAGGCTTTAAAGTTAAATAGGATTTTGGGTCTGTGGCTTATCATTAATTTGTTGAACAAGTATTCAACGAGAAGTCCATTTTCTTCTCTGCTGTGAAACAATCTTGTCTTAGCATGCTACGTGGTGCAATAATACAGACAACCAAAGGAATTTATTTGTTCATTGCTTCTGTATAAAACTTCTCGTAAAGGGTATCTGGGTGGTTCAGTCAGTTAAGCGGCTGCCTTTGGCTCAGGTCATGATCTCAGGATCCTGGGATCAAGCCCTGCATCCCGCACCCAGCTCCACAAGGAGTCGGCTTCTCCTTCTCCCTTTGCCACACCTCCCCCAATCCCCCACCCCTGCTCAGGCTCCCTCTCTCTCTCCTTTCAAATAAATAAAATCTTTAAAAAAATTCTCTTTATTTGTATAATCTTTCTGGTGCGTATTGTGATTGATATTGTAGAAGATTTTCATTAGGGGTATGAACCTTGCCTCATTCAGTCAGCTAACACAAATGATTGTGCAGTTTGTGATGATCTTAATGGCATTACCTATTAGACATATAGATGTTACCAATGCTCCCCAAAGTAATATTTGATAGGTTAACTTTTTTTAAGCAAATGATAGTGATAGCTTCCTTGGATTTTTATACTTCCTTGCTTCTTCCCTCCTTCCCTCCATTCCTTCAGTCCTTCCTTCCTTCGAATAACAGAATGAAATAGCTATAGGCCTCTCAAAGCAAGGTAAATGTTTGGATTCCAGTATGGAGCAAAGTCTCCATATTCATCTAAAATACTTGCTGACATGATTCTTCCAATGTTTCCTGGAGATTTTCGGGAACTTGGACTAGAACTTGTGAATTATGCTAAGCAGAACACCTGATTGGTCCACAGCAAGGTTACAGCTACTTTTTGTTTTCCTAATTACTTGTGGGAAGGATAGAGTGAGTCAAATTAAACTATTGTATATATAAATATATATAATAAATATGAAAATAACGTGTCTAAAGGGAGATTGGTGGGAGCTCTATGGAATACCAGTCTTTCTGTAGGAAATTATAGCTTCTATTTTAATATAGGGACAGGATTCTTGTTTGACAGACCTCTCTAAACCTAACTTGGACTATCGAATCACTTCCTTTGATTTTCAGCTTACAGAAGAAAATTTTGACAATAAATGAAGACTGGTGAAGCTTTTGTTTTGTTGCCCGAGGACTTTTCTAACCTTTCTCCCTGGGAGTCATTGTATAACAAAAATTCTCTTAGATCCCTCTTCTTAGAAGTCCTCAGATTATTGGGAATTTCCGAGGTAGCAGGATGTTGGCAATAGTAATTTGGCATACTGTAATAATAACCTGTTTCCCTCGCGTCTCTGATACGTGACGGTACTTAGACGAGGCTAGTCACTATCCTGTATCGTGCAGCAAAACTCATCTCCTTAGCATAAACCTGGGTTTGGAAAAACCCTTCACAGGGTGGGAGACTGAGAACTTTTTCTCTTCCGAAATAAACAACGACTACAAGCTCTTCGACCAAGTTCTTTCCGCAAGATCTGTTTTCATACCAAATTACTCAAACCCATCCTCTTCCTCTTTTGCGTCCTCTGCTGGCAACGCCCCTCCTACTCTTCTCAAAACTGGGGAACTCTTACTCATGCTTCTGCCCGGTGGAGTCTTTCCTCAACACGGCAGGCAGAGCTCGCTCTCAGCTCCCGCAGCTCACGGCGAGCGGCCCGGTTTTTATCCCCGCAGAGTGGGTTCGCACCTTCCGGCTCCTCTCGTCCACGCGGTGTGAGCTCGGGGAGGGCAGACCGCCTCTCTTACTCCCCGCCTCTCCCCCCCGCCCCGCCCCAAGCCCTACGGATCGTCCGGCGTTTGACACACCGTAAGCTCAGTGAAGTTGTAGGACAGAAACTCCGTGAACCGGCGACCCTCTGCCTCCAGGAGCAAAATATGCGACCCGCGTCCCTCTCGACGTGGGCTGGGCGGTCCAGCTGCTGGAGTTTCAGCCGGCAGCCCGGTTCCCGCCAAGCCAGCTTTTAAAAACAAACAGCCGCGGCCACCGGGCGTGCGCACGACCGCCTTTCCCGGACCCAGGTGGGTTAATACCCGCCAGCTGAGCCCGCAGGGGCGGCGTCGGAGTTTGCTCAATCGTGGGAAACGATTTCCTTGGGCACACCGGGTCCCAGAGCTTTTTCTCTAGAACTCTGGGTTGGAAACGCTGTCCGTTTTTTTCTAACGGTGACAGGAAGTCGAAGGAAAAACGTGGGAATCAAAGGTTTGGGGGTAACTCTGTTCGCAGCCACTCAGGTTTGAGGATCTCCTTCCAACCCCAGACTAACGTCTGTGAGGATAGGCGCCCAGCACTCAGCGACCCCAGCCCCCAGGCACAAAGCCCAACCCAAACTGCCGCTCCCTCAACTGCCTACACCCTCGGCGCCCCGCCCACCCCCGGGCGTTGAGCTGCTATTCTCGCGAGAACACGACTAGCCTCGCCTCCTCAGACTCAGGGCTCTCGCGAGAAGAGGCTTAAGAGCCGGCCTGTAACCTGCCCGGGCGGCTCTGCTAGCCGCAGCCGCCTGAGTGGCCGCCGCCACAGACACCTCCGGAGGGATCCAGTTGAGGAGGAAGCGGGGGTGTCCCTGACCCCCGCCTTTGCCTGGGCCCTCCGTGGACACACAAGAGGGACTGCAGGTTCGAGGGTGACTGGGCTCAGCTGGGGAACTCGGTGGGGGCGGCGCCGGAGGCTGGGCTTGGCTGGGCAAAGGAGGAAGGGGGCGGAGGGCGAATCTGGGCTTGAGCGCCCGGCTGCTGTGGCGGTGGTCTGGGCGTCCTAGACCCTGCTAGGAGACTGTGGCGGGGGGTTCTGGGCTCCGGCAGCTGGCAGCCGGTTCGGAGTGGCAAGGATGGGACTTGGGTTTTCGGGATTCTGTTTTTGGGTTGGGAGTCCCGAGGCCTTTCTCCGGGGATGAAGGCGATACCCTCCTCATCCCTCCTTCCCAGGGCTGAGCTGCCCCGTGCCCCGCCCCTTTTCCTGTCACCGCTGGGCTAACGTAGCGACAGCCTCAGGAGGGCGCATCACAATAGGGGATAGAGTAGCAGGTATTCTCCCTTTGGGTGAAGAGGAGTGAGACTCCTGTAATGTGCTGCGTGGTTTTATGCTTTAACAGTATCGCGTATGGTAAAGCTTTGTTTTCCCAAACACTGCACAGAAAAGCTGCCCATTTTTTTCTTCTTCAGAGGCAAGTCCCCTAACACGCTTTTTAGGGTGGTGCAGGAAGAGGACGGGGTGCAGGGAGAGGAGACATCATTTGGTAATTTGCTCGTGTGGGGTCAAGGAGACCATCCCTGGGTCTCCTAGGTCTCGTACAGTAGTTGTCAGTATTTAGAGTCCGTGATGAAAAGTTCACACTTGCCAAAGCTAGAGCCTCACTTGTCTCTTTGGGCACTTAGCATATAAAAATTATTTTTAAAATTTCTTAATCTTCAAGCGTTTTCATGCTTTTTATTTAAATCCCAGTGAAGCAGCCCAGTGTATTGATTTTGGGGGGCAATTAGGCATCCCCCTTCTCCCCCCACACAAATATGATCAAGAATTTTTAGAGAGGGGGTTAAGGGTAAATTTTGAATGAAATAGACTGTAGAGATTGGAATAAGAGGTCTAATGAGTAATGCAACCTTAAGGGCCAAAAAAAGTTTCTGTGCTGGAGAAACCGTCCAGGACTGAAGTCCAAGCCTTGAAAATGAGGACTGTAGTTGTCACGAATGTAAAGTGGAAAGCCGTAGAAAATACTTGGGAAAGAATTTGATGTTGATGAAGACTTCAAAAGTGCATGAGAATTATTTCCAAAGGTGTAAATGTGTTTTATATATATCCCCAAATTTCTCAGATTTTATGACCTATCTGCTATTGTTATGTATAAAGAGAAAGTTAAGGGGAGGATCTGAAGCATGGAGCTCCATGGTAAGGAATCAGGAGTTAGTTAACAAAGTGCTCCATCAGGAAGGTTTTTATCGTCTCTGTGTTTTTGAGTTCTTTCACCTTTTTTTTTTCCCCTCCCAGAAAAGCTTTCAGATGGGTTTTTTACCTTTATGTCACCCTTTACCCGTCTGAATTTTTATCTTTCTTACCTTTCTTCTAAGCCTTGTGAAAAATTTTTATTAACTATTAAGTTGCAAACCGGCAAGATCTGCTTTGTGGTTTTTTATGTTTAGGTGACTTGGTGAAATGTGAGAGCGAGCTGGGAAATGTGCACCTTCCATAGGAGTATGTTAAGAATAGCAAACTCACATGCCTGCAGGTACTAGGCAGATGAGAATGAGTGAACTGAAAGTAGGGAGCTTATGCCTCATCTTAGAGGGACATTCAGTTAAGAGGTCCACCTGATTAGTGCCATACGTGAATGTGGGCCCAATTTTCAGCCTTTTTAATAGAACACAGGAAATCTAGATTTTTACATGCAGTCTCTTGATTGTTAAAAATATTGACAACTGCTTAAAACAATTAAAAATAACCTAATGTGGCCTAACCAAACCCAAGCTTGTCAGTAGTTGTATCCTGCTTTCCAGTTTTGGACCTCTGTTTTAGGTCAGAATGAATAAATTTTACAACTGGGAGAAAAAAGAAGATTTAAAACAAATATATCAATTAGTTTGGAATTTCCGACGTAGGAGGATTTGAGAAAAATGTCAAATTCAAAACAGAAATCGGAGGAGGAGACAAACCATGAGAGACTGTGGACTCCAAGAAACAGAGGGTTTTGGTGGGGAGGAGAGTAGGGGATTGCGAGCCTGGGTGGGTATTATGGGTTGCACGTATTGCATGGAGCACTGGGGTGTGGTGCATAAACAATGAATTTTGGAACACTGAAAAAAAAAACAAAACACAAAATCAAAAAAAAATTTTAATAGCCGAATTTAATAACCTTGAAGTCAGTATAGCAAATGGGATTGGTACTTTTTTGTTTTAACCATGGAAACAACCAAAGAAGTTTCTCAGTATTTATGGCTTAATAACTAAAGGTTCTGAACAAAGCTAATTTACAGGTATCTTGTAAGGAAATTGATTCACTGAGAGGCCTCTTACTGTACTTGTAATTAACACATGAAATTAAATTCAGGAGACCCTCTATAACTAATCTGTAGTTTTGAATGTTTATTGGTTGCTCTGCCATGGCACATTGTCTTCCCGGTCATTGACTCTTACTGGAAGCAATATTAATTTCTTGGGTTCTGTTCCTGGCAGATGGGGTGAGGGGAGGATGTATAGGGATAGAAAGAAATGGGTTGGGGGAGTGTAATGTGAAGCAGGCACTCATGATCCTCCTCTTTACGTTGTACGTTAAAAACTTGATATAACTAGTTGTGCATTACACATAGTAGTTTAGTGATATTTGTAAAATTGAACCCAGTAGTTAGTTTTTCTTTTAAGAATAGTTACTTTGACTAAACACAGTGCATTACACATAGTAGAGTTTAGTGATAATTTGTAGAGTTGAACCCGGTGGATTAAGGCACATTTACCCATTAGTGGGAAATACTTTAATCACATAATCTGATTCATATTTAGTTGGACTGAGGGGAATGGAAGTTTAGAGGTCATACCCAGAAAGAAGTGGACCTTAGGCATATTGAAGGCAAGGTGGGGAGTCTTTGGAGGGGACGAGGGTGAGAGAGGAGTCTAGGTGAGGGAGAGAGTTTTGAAAAGGAAGATAAAATGGTGAAGTACCCTTTCATCTACTGTGCAGTTTTACAAAGCTCTGCCTTTTACAGCTAAATTTACTGTAACTCATACAAGGACTACAGAGAATATTGGTTTTTCATGAGGACCTCTTCGGTAGTTTGCAAACTTGGTTTTCTTCCTTTTAACCCGGTCTTCTCAGGTTCAACTAGTCTATTAATCTCTTCATCCAGTCTCTCCACCTCTCTCTAGAATAAGAAGTGAAACAGGAGATATGTATTATGTTTGTGAGGTGTTGCTTTTTGAAAGTTTTAAAAACATTTTTGAAGAATCTGTTGTGTACTTGTGGCGATTGTTTGTTGAAGGGGGCAACATTCTCCCCTACCACCCCGCTTCTACCATGACTTGTAAGTAACTCTTTGAAGTAGCTCCCCCCGCCCTGCTTTTTTTTTTTTAACCCCCTGAAATGCCTTCCCAAGAAAGCATTAGGTGAAACGAGGAGAAGGGATTCAGTGTTTTTGCTCAGTGCCTTCTGGTTCTGTTTTTGGAACTCCCAGTTCTTAGGATATACATTCTCTTTATATCTGTATGGTAGACTTATCTGAGCAGGCTGGGCCCTATTAGGGAAAAGGAAATGGTATATCTACAAATCTAAGTAAGTTTAATTTACGTTTGAAATAATAGGAAGCTTTCTTGGCCACTGGTTTTAGTTGTATTTTTATCTTTATCTGTCTGACTCCTCAATTTTGTTTCTTTGTTGGTTATGAACCCACAGTGAGGGAGGAAGAGGTAGTTTATAGGTGTTCACTAATGGAGGAAGAACTATTTAAGAATTTTTTTTTCTCCTTTTGGATAGAATGTTTGTTAGGGTTCAAGCTAATGTTGCATTTTTCCCATGGCTTTCTCTGGTTTACT
Source organism: Mustela erminea (assembly GCF_009829155.1). Lineage (NCBI taxonomy): Eukaryota > Metazoa > Chordata > Mammalia > Carnivora > Mustelidae > Mustela > Mustela erminea. The sequence continues at coordinate 68,003,167 of NC_045622.1, read as the reverse complement.
TTGACATACTTGAAACATTTCCTTGCTAAGCAGGTAGTAGTCTAGAGCACAGAGATAAAAGGCAATCAGAATTCCGAGAACCTGGGAGAGAATTAGAGGTTAGTAAATGTCAAATAGGTGATGGCAATACAGTGAGCTGAGTACTTGAAACAGTATGAACTTGATCATAGAAGAAGATTTTATGTGAAATACATGACCTTATGTCACAGTAGATTGCTAAAAATCACTAAGATGCTGAAAGATATCTTTGCTAATGAAAGCATCTTTCTTTGCCCTTAATTCCTAGTTTATATTTTTCTGTTTGAAAATGTAAAAATGTCTGGCACTTGGTACTTATTTTTGTCTTTATAATTGAAATGAATTATCTATTAATATTTTTGGTTGCAAATTGAGATTAACATTTAGTATTTGGCTCGGAATGAGAGTCTCATAGTGAATCACTGATTGAAGTACTTGATTAGAAAGTATGAATAATACTTTTCTGAGGTCATTTTAAATTGTAAACACACTTATCAGCTTGTAATACTTTATTTGGGATCATTTAGATCTGGATTTAAAGCCAAATGTTAGTAAGCTCTATGAGGTTACTTCACCTCTATGAGCCTTTGTTTCCTTACATAAAAAATGGAGAGAGAATGAAAAATGAATTTGAGAATAAAATAAAATAAAACATGTAAAAATGCTATGTAAATAGTAAAGTGAGTATCACTTCTTAGCACTTTGTTCTGTGTTTATGCTCAGAAAATAGCCTATGATCTTGAAACACATCCATCAGGTAAATTTATATCCAGCTATCTCTTTTGCAGGGAAACAAGTTCAAATGGTTATTTACAGCCTTGCCATATGACTTCCACTAGGAATTAAAATGTTTTTGTTTTTTCTTTATTCTTGTCAACATTGAACAATAGAAAGCTCTTTTTCGTGCTTTTCATGTTGGCATCCATTGACTGATAGCTGGTATTCTATGTAATTTGAATGCTAGGTAGAATAGCAGCAAAAAGGGAAAGAGAATACATTGGAAAGATGGTTTTCCATTTAAAAAATCATCTATTGGGATGCTGTTATTTGCTTCTAAATATAAAATTCTTTTTATTAATTTGGATTGTTTCCCTTTTATTTCTTTGACTGGTATTGCTATAGCAGGTGAGAAAATTTTCCTATGTTTAGTGTTTATAGACTATGTTAAATATCTCCTTACAAGTAAGCTTTAAAGTTCAGATACCTTCAGAATATGAATCTGAGATCTCAGGTGCAAAATTGTGCAACAGAGTATTTTTATAATTTTCTTGAATGGTCTTGCATATAATGCTGTGTTATTTCAAAGGTAATTATTTCATTCAGGACAGTGTGCTTTATGTGATGCAAGATTAAATTTGATTTTTCTCACATCTAGAGAGCAAACAATACAATCTGCTCTGTCCTTTTGGTTCCTCATTTGTTAGAGTTTTCTTAAAGAAGTTCTGTAAAGATGGTAGCTATGGGGCACTATTGTTTTCTTCTTACTGAGTATTCCACAATGCCTGAGTTTCTCTTTTGAGAAAGAATGTTGAGTTATTAGAAAGTAGTGGAATTATAAAACCATAATACTGAAAGTACTTTAAATCATTAATACTCTAATTTTTGGAAGGGCAGATTAAACCCTCTTACCTGATTTTTATAGAAGTTACTGGCTGGTAGTGGGGAAGCTGAGACTAGTATTCAGATCTGCAAGTCTCCTGATTCTGGGTGGTTTATTTCAGTTATGTACTTCTGGGAATGTATGGAGAACTTATTTTTTCTGAAGGACCAAGTAGAACTTTCATTTATATATATTATAATTTATATATATTTAAAATAATCCCTTTTTCATTTCCATTTTTTGTCTGTTTACATAGTGTATATCTAATACTGGTATGACAGTATATATACATTATTTATATACACGTATATATATATATATATATATATATATAGCTGTTAAGTTAGTTGAACTCAAAACATTAAGGGAGAAAGTGTCACATTTTAGAAGAAAAGTGGTGTGACATCTTTCATCATTACTTTCATTTATCATTCATCAGTGAGTGATACTGTTTAACAGCAGTCTTAAACACTTGTTGGTTTTGAAATTGTAAGAGTACTTTGAAAATTACTTCTAAAAGTATATTTTTGGAGTAATTTCTTTTTTACTATTAAAGTATAATGCATTGCATGCAATTTGGGACATTTAGCAAAGAGCAAGGAAGAAAATGGCACTATAATCCCATGGCACAGTGATAATTGCTTCCACCCCCTCCCTCCCTTGCCCCTGCAGTTGGGATCATTCTGTATGTAATGACTTCAAATTTTTCTTTTGAGAAATTAAAATAAAATTTGAATGATATAACAGATACATAGACTTAAAAACTAACAATTCTTTCCTCCTCTTTCCTCTCCCCTTCTATCGTCATAAATGCTTTGATGAACGTATTTGTTAGGATAAAGTTAAAAGTAGGGATTCTTGTGCCAAAGTGCATAATAGCCTGCAAGTTTTATAATTTATGTTCCCACAAACTTGAATAGCCATTTTCTCTGTACTTCAGCTATCACTGCTTGTTATTAAAACCAACCAACAAATCTTTGACCATTTGATAGGTTAAACATCTCAGATTTAACTTGGGTTTCTTGTATTACTACTGAGGTTGACTATTTCTGCTGTTCCCCATTTTTGACTCACTATTTTGTTTTTGTAAATTGCTAGTTTATGAACTTTGCCCATAGTGTTGTGGCATTTTAATATGGATATATAAATATCCTTATGTATTTAAGATTTTAATTCTTTGTTTTGTATTATAAAACTTCTTATGGTTTTTTGGGTATATTTATTTGGTATAATAAAATATGGTATATTTTATTTGAATTTTTATGTAGTCTAACTTAATGTTTCTTGAAACCTGTGTATAGTCCTAATTCTGATCTCTAATGAAGTTTTCACCAGTATTTGCTGAGAATGTTAGCATAAGTTGGCTGGCAGCACATTCCTGTTGGTCAGACTAGCAGTCTTTGTCTTAATAGTGTTTTTCTTTGATTTGAGGCTTAGAAATTCCTTCCTTATTCTGAGAGTCAGATAATCATTCACTTATTTTCTCCTTGTTGTTGGTTTTTTTTTTTAATGATTTTATGTTGTACTGTGAAGTTTTTAGTGTGGAATTTGGGTGAGACTCATGAAGAAGGAAAGGATCTTATCAAATAGTTATAAGCAGTTATTTTTTTTAGAATCTATCTATCTAACCTTGAATCTGTCTGTATATCTGTCTTTCTTGTAGGGATTTGAAGTGCTACCACTAACACTTTTATTTTCTGGGTATAGCATTTTGATGGGTTGCATATTAAATTTGAGAGACTGTATAGTATGGTAGAAAAAACACTGATTTTGACTACAGAGATGTGTATCTGTGTCTTGATTTATTTATTTGCTGTGACATTAGGCAAATAACATAATCCCTTTAAGCCTAAACCAATTTCTCAATTTTTTATAAAAGACACCTCTGTGTCTTATAGGATTGATATGTGGATTAGCATATATCAGTCATAATATGTATGAAATATATATGAAAATCCAACTTATTATCCAAGGTTCCCTGAATTAGGTGCATTTAGAACACCCTGTGCCTCAGTCCTGCTTGAAAAATCTCATTACATATTTGGCTGGAGTTTTCTTAATGTTGAAACATATTTAATCTACCATTTGTCTGGTAAACTTCCCCAGGAGGATAGCTTCATCTTTTTCTTTCAAGATTCTATTTTAATATGTCTTGGTCATTACTATTCTAGGTGGAGGTAGTTAATAAGAGGTGAATGAATTTGAGTGACATGGCAATCCTTTTTATTGCTACTAAATCTGCCATTATATTTATAAGGACATCTACCGTTTATTTAAAAAAAAACAAACATTAAATGGTACACTTTAGGACATGGTAGTAGTAGACTTTTTAGTTATTTATTTAGAATATATAAATACATGTTTCAAATATCAAAACTATATAAAAAGAATACCCAGAAGTCTTGCTTATATTTGTATTCCTTTCACCCCATTCCCATTCTGCCCCTGTAGGTAACCATTTCTATTAGAGTCTTGGTTATTCTTCTAATTCTTTTTTTTTTTTTAAAGATTTTATTTATTTATTTGACAGAGAGAGATCACAGGTAGGTAGAGAGGCAGGCAGAGAGAGAGAGAGAGAGAGAGGGAAGCAGGCTCCCTGCTGAGCAGAGAGCCCGATGTGGGACTCGATCCCAGGACCCTGAGATCATGACCTGAGCCGAAGGCAGCGGCTTAACCCACTGAGCCACCCAGGCGCCCCTATTCTTCTAATTCTTATTGCAAAAATAATGTATTTATGTGTGTGTATTTATATTTAATTTATTCACAAAAGTTAACAAACCATGTACTACTTGTTTTTCACTCGTTTTTTCCCCCCACCTAACATATCTTGGATATTAATCCACAATTGTACTTGGGGATCTCCTTTATTTAATTAATTAATTTATTAATTTATTTAAGAGCTAGCATGCACCAGTGAGGTGGGAGGGCTATGGCAGAGGAAGAGAGAGATAGAAAGAATCTTAGATGGACTCCATGCCCAGCTTGGAGCCTGAGATGGAGCTTGCTTTCATGACTCTGAGACCATGACCTGACCTGAAATGAAGAGCCAGTTGTTTAATGGACTGAGAGCCACCTAGGCACCCCTCCCTTAATTTTTATATATGCATAGTATTTCATTGTGTAGATTTACCACATTTTATTTGTTTAGTCTTTGCTGATGTACATTCAGATGTTTTTAGTCTTTTGCCATTAGAAATAAGGCCACAGTGAATATATTTTGAATATTTGATTAGTATTTGTAGAGTTATATCTTCAGGAGATTCTTAGAAGTGGGGCTGGTAAACATTTGTATAATTTAGAGATCGCATAATTACTCTCCATGGGGAATTGTTTTTCATTAGCAGTTATGAGAATGCAGAGAATATCCATTTCTTCAGTCTGACCAACAGAGTATATGGTCAAAATTTGAAGTGTTATCTTGCATTTCTCTTATGAGTTGAGTTGAACATACTTTTATAGGTTTAAGGCTGCTTATTTGCCTTTATTTTTCTGAGAATTTCCCGTGTCTACTGTGCATCCTTCTCTATTCTGGAGAGGGGAGCTATCTGTTTTTTTTTTTTTTTCCCCTCTCTTTTTAAAGAGTTCTTTATATAGTAAAAAGTCTTTAAGTTGTGTTTATTATTCCTGCTGTTTTTTGCAATATTGTATGATTTCAATTTTTACATTTAGATAGCTGATTTTTTTGGAGTGTATCCAAGTAATTGTGAGGTATGGATTGAGTTTTATGTTTTCACAGATGTTTATTTATCCATTTGTCCCAATACCACTTATTAGTGTCTGTCCTTTCCTCAGATGATTCGAGAAGCTACTTCTTTATCGTATATCAAATTTTCTTATGTTTTAGGGATCTATTTCTAGACCTTCTCTTCTCTTCTTTTGGTTTGTTTGTCTATTCATATACCAGTACAACCGACTTTTAGTTTTTGAAATAAGCCTTCATGATCTTTGAATATAAGAAAATAAAATTTATTTTAATAAAGTTGAACACTACCTGTAATATTAGACACAAAGATAACTAGTTTGTGTATATGTATGTGCAAGTATTTTGTCTCAAGGCAAGTTTTAGAGTCCTTAAAATGAAACATTTAGAGGAAAATAACTTTTTTGAGGGGGGTGGTGGTGCCAGGCACTGATATTCTGCCTCTAACTTGCTGGCATATATGGTAGTTAACTAGCCACATACTGCTCTTTAAATTTAGATTAATTAAAATGGAAAATTAAAAATTTCCTCAGTTGTAGTACGTCCTAAGTGCTTAGTAGCCACATATAGCTAATGGTTACTTTTTGGACAGGGCAAAAATAGAACATTTTCATTATAACACAAAGTTCTGTGGATAGCAGTGTAGTCTAGAACTTGAATCATATTTACGGCCTTTTCTAGCCTATTGAATTGATGGCAGAGAAGCAAAAAATCTCAAAGGACTAGAAGGTTCTGGAAATAACAGGGCAAAATGTAAAGTTATATGAAGAAGATACGTAACTTATTTTAAAAGACTCCCAGAGTGGGGAAAAATATTGTTTAAAATTCTGTTTAAGGGGTCATGGAGGAAAAATGAAAACATTTAAGAGTCTGACTTTGTATAAAGGATTCTGGTTCTTAGGAGTTGAATGTAATCTCCTTTGATTTAGACACTTCATCAGTTTATTGGAGATTTGTCTATATTAAATTTTATGTCAAGGTGATTTATTTCAGTTTAAGATGCTTCTAGTTTTGAAGGCAAAATTTGGTCATAGAAAAAAAGGAAAAGGGGGCGTATGCACAGGAAACAAAACTTAAGATGTTTTTGGAATATAAAAAAACCATGTCTTTTAGTGAGTTTTAAGAATTTAGTACTACAAACAGCATCCAGTTCTTTACAATGCTATGTAGGTAATTAGAAAATGGGTAAGATATGGAAAGATTATCAATATTTATTCATCTGTTTAATGTGGCATGAAACAAATAAGATATGGAAAGATTATCAATATTTATTCATCTGTTTAATGTGGCATGAAACAAATAAACGAAACATTTCTTGAAGTATTAATGCCTTCAAGAAGTCAGCAAAATTTAAATAGCAATTGCATAAGGTTAGTTACCTCAGAGATTTTGTCTCTGGGTCACCTCTGGGAGATGAAGGGCTGAATGTGAATTGACTTTGGAAGTCTTAGATTTTGGTGGGATTAGATAAGGAAGCCCTGTAGATAGACAACGTTCCCTACTTTTAAGGGGAATTTCATGCAGTTTTATTAAATCTGCGAGTATCTTCAGCAGTTAGCAAAATGCCTGAAAAGGTGCTAAGTATTTAATGAAACCATAAATCATTTAAATTTGATATCATGGAACTAGTTACACAAAATTTAGTCAGATATAACACATACTGTTTGCATAATGATCATATGGGGGGATCTATAATAATAATAATTTTTTTTTTTTAAGATTTCTTTTTAAATTTACATCCAGTAAAATTCTCTGGTGTATAGGTCTTAGGATTTTTTTTTTTTTTTTTTTTTTAAACTCACAGCCTTGAGATCAAGACCTGAGTTGGTATCAAGAGTCAGATGATTAACTAAGGCAGGGGCCCCCAGGTCTTACAAATTTTGACAAAGGCATACAGTGGCTTAACCACCACCACCACCACCGTAATCCAGATACAGAACAGTTCCATCAAACTGCCCTCCTCCCCCATCTCCAAATTAAACTGTGCTCTCCTTGACTGTGTTCTGTTTTATATTCCTTTCTTTCTGAGAATGTTATAGAAATGGAATCATCTGTATGCAAACTTTGAGTCTGGCTTCTTTAGCTTACCATAACACTTTTGAAATTACACTTTGTTGAGTGTATCAGTAGTAAGTCCAGTTACTTAAATGTTGTATTATTACGTGTGTACAGATACATTCATTTTTTTCCCCGTCTTTCTCTGTATTCTATGGATTGGATAATTTCTACTCATCTATTTTCAAGCCCCCCCTTCCCTTTTTTTCTCACCTTGCCTGCTATTGTGCCCATCTAATTGAAATTTTCATTTTAGTTATTGCTCTTTTCAGCTAGAACTGAATTTTTCATTTTTTGATAGTTTTCACTTGTCTATTGAGATTCCCTGTCTGCAACTCGTTAAAACCACCTTCTTATTTTAGTTCTTTGAATATATTCCCTTAATTGTTTACATATAAGGTTTGGAGTCATCATTTGCTAAATTCTAAGTCTGGACCTACTTGGAGTCACTTTCTATTGATTGCCTTTTTACTTCATTATTTCTTTGCATCTCATAATTTTTGGCTAAAATCAGAGCATTGTAATGTTGTCATGAGCAATATTTTTTTTATGTTCTAGTGGTACATTAACTTGCCTGGATTCAATCTGCAAACATTCTTTCCCAAGCACTATATTCTAACAAATACCTGTGCTTGGTTCTTCTTTCAGCTACTTGTTTTTCAGTTTGGTCTCTTGTGGAGTGAGTGGAGGAAAGTTCTTTCCCACCTGTGTGATTTGGTGGTTAGCCAAAAATTTGGGCTGAGATTATATTCAGATTTTGGAGCTCACCCTTAATTTCTAGCTCCTCTGCCTGCCCCTGACACCCTAAGCCAGTAAGGGCTTCAGCTTTCTGCAGCTTGGGCTGTGTCTGGTTGGGGAATGCACTCAGTTTAAAAAGCATCCAACTCCTAGATCTTATGCCCTGCAGTTTTCAAGGGTAAATTCCTCTATAGTCTACTGCAGAGGCCATTTGGGCTCTCCCTTTGGTACATGATTAATTTAGCTAAGCACACCTTATGCTCAGATTTTTGGGTCAGTACCTTTGTGGTTCTTTCATTCCCAATAAGTCTGACTTGAATTTCCAGCTGCACTTCCAGCTTTGGTGTTTTCTCTACTACTTTGAGCTGTATGGCTGTCTGGTTTCCTTCACCATATTTATAGGGGTTGGGAAGGGCACTCAGCATAAAAACTTCCCTCTGAACTTACAGTTCTGTTCCCTTTCAGGATACGCTTTTTTCCCCCACTACTTTGTGCTTTGGGACATTTGCCAATGCTTTTAAACTCCAGTTTTAAAAATATTTTATCCAGATAATAAATCATTGTTGTCTACAAGGGGCTCACGTGATCACTTCACTTGACTGCCTTTGTGGGAAGTTTCTTTTCACCCCTCTGGTTTACTTTTCTTTTCTTTTTTTTTTTTTAATTTTTTTTTAATGATTTTATTTATTTATTTGAGAGATAGAGAGAGAGCATGAGAGGAGAGAGATCGGTGGGAGAAGCAGACTCCCTGCTGGGAATCTGATGTGGGACTCGATCCCAGGACTCCAGGATCAAGACCTGAGCCGAAGGCAGTCGCTTAACCAACTGAGCCACTCAGGCGCCCTACTTTTCTTTTAAAAGTTATTTCTCCCTCTTCTATTTCTTTCACAATTATATGTAGCAGTATTCACTCTCTCCAGCCTCTCCACTTCTTGATGTAGATGAAATATCTTCTGTATATTTGCCTTTTTGTGCAGCTGAAGGTAGTCCTAGGCTCATAGCCCTGGCATCACTATGTGATTTTGTTCTTTTCATTGTTTTCCCTTTTACCTGTCAGGTCTTTCTCTCCAGTAACCACCATACTTGAATTACTTTGTTTGCAAAGTTTGAGAGTAATAAACAATTTTATGTTAATAAGGAAGTTTTTATATAATAACACTATTTAGAGTGAGATCTCAACAGGATGGACAAAGCCAAATTTGGCTGAAGTTTAAGAAAAAACAAAATCTGCGGGCGATAGGAGCAAATATGTGAATTTCTGTGTACCTAGCTTGGTACATTGGAAAGAACATGAGCTTTTTGTTAGACTGGGATTCTAATCTTAGCTCAAAAATCTCCTCATCTGTGAAACAGGATTATAATATTAGGTTGCTGCAAGCTTTAAATAGGAGAAAATTAAACTTCTTAGCTCATTGATACATAGTAAAGACAATAAATAGTTTCTATATACTGTCTTTTAAAAAAATCCTTCTGTGGTTCATTGCCATTAATTAATACTACCTGGAAATAATATCCCAAAGGCCACTTATTTATTTATTGTAGTCCTGAAGATTCTATTCGTCCATCCACCCTTTTTTAGATGGCAATATCCAAGAGAAGAAGAGTAATCAATTGCCTTTTTCCTAGCTGATTTTTGGCAGTCTCCTGAGTGCATGTCCCTAGCCAGTACACCCAGTTGTTTCAGCCTCTGTACAGATTATTTCTAAATTATTTAGAATTGTGATTATTTCTGTCATGCCTAAAAATAGCAATGAACTGTGACATGTTTTCTAAGAACTTTGTTTCCAGTAGTCCAGTAATTATTTTTTTGATTACAAGATCAATACAATAGTAAACTTTAGTTTGCCTTATATGAAGTAGACATTGGGGAGGCAAGAGTCCTATTTTATCTTATTTTTTTAAAAGATAGATTTATTTATTTATTTATTTGAGAGAAAGAGAGCGCGAGCGCGCGTGTGCGGGTACACACACAAGTGGGGGAAGGGGCAGAGGAAGGAGAAGCAGACTTCCCACTGAGCAGGGAGCCTGACACGGGACTTGAACCCAGGACCCCGGGATCGTGACCTGAGCCCCAAGGTAGATGCCTAACCAGTTGAGCCACCCAGGCACCCTAAGAGTCATATTTTAAAGGAACTTTTTATAATGAGTTTAGGTCAGGAAACAGAAGGATTAAATGTTTTTAGAATGAGAATTTTGATTACAGTGGAGAAAGTATGGACTGAATGGTGATAAAGAGGCCAACCGGGAGCCTTATTGATAGATGTTAAGGTTTTAATGAAGTCAGCAGCCTTAGAATGAAAAAGGAGAGGGGTGCCTGGGTGGCTCAGTCAGTTAAGTGTCTGTGGGATCCTGGGATCGAGCCCCACATCCCGCTCCCTGTTTGGCTGGGAGCCTGCTTCTCCGGCTCCCCCTGCTTGTGCTCTCTGTCAAATGGGTAAATAAAATCTTAAAAGAAAAAAAAAGGGGGGAGAGAAGGACCCAAAAGAATGTTTTGAAGTAGACTTGATGTTGGGAAATAAGTCAAGAATGACTTTAGGGTTTTTGACTTAGTGAATAGAGATGACACTAGCTGATGTGGGAGGCCAAGAAAGATCCTGGTGTTGTTGAATTTGGGGTGCTTATTGAAGAATTCAGGTAGCGATAATGAAGACAGAGTGTAGGTAGTATATAAAACAGTTGATGTTGTCAGGGGTTTGGTCTCATGGTTTTGTCTGGTGTCTCCCTGGGCCCAGCAAATGATGATGGAATCCTAAAGAACACCCAAACTTTAATGGACATGAAGAATTGGGGTAAGAGTGTAGCAACTATGCAGGTAGGAGACAGACACGGAGTAAGTGGTATATGGAAGCTTTAGCTGAGGCTTTTTTGGCTTGCTAGGGTGAGTTTTGGAGCACAGGAACAACGTACAACTTGCTCTAGCATCTTTTTTTTTTTTTTTTTTTTAAGATTTTATTCATTTATTTGACAGACAGAATTCACAAGTAGGCAGAGAGGCAGGCGGGGTTGGGGTGAGATGCAGGCTCCCTGCTGAGCAGAGAACCTGATGTGGGGCTCGATCCCAGCACCCTGGGATCATGACCTGAGCCAAAGGCAGAGGCTTTAACCCACTGAGCCACCCAGGCGCCCCTACTTTAGCATCTTAAAATAATTTGTATTGTATTCAGTGTTCCATAAGTTCTTGAATGAATGAAATAAAATATGTCACCAGGTGCCTGGGTGGCTTAATTGGCTAAGCATCTGTCTTCAGCTCAGGTCATGATCCCAGAGTCCTGGCATTGAGTTCCGCGTCCAGCTTCCTGGTTAGCAGAGAATCTGCTTTTCCCTCTCCCTCTACACCTCCCCCCGCTTGTGCTCTCTCTCTCTCAAATAAATAAAATATTAAAAAAAAAAAAATATGTCACCAACTGTGATGCAGAGATTGGTTAAGATAGATTATTAGACATTTCAGCAGCAGCTCTTTCTGTCCACAGGTCCTGTCCCTGTGCTTTAGTAAAACCACCAAAAAAAAAAGGTACTAGACAATTCAAAATAGTATATAATGTGTGTCATTTGCCTTTTATCTATTTGTAGTTTTATCTGTAGCTTATCGATAAAATTTGAAAACACAGGAGCACATCTAGGCAAACACAGGCATATTTTTTCCAGGTATCTCAGCTTGAATTTCACTTGTTTTTAGCATGTTTGTAGCCATGACTGTTGGGAGTAAGGATTGGGGAGAAATCTTTCACATGGTGATACCCAAGTTTTAATGACAAATGAAATGTAATTATGATTTTCCAGTGGACCTTTTTGGTAGTTTTCATCAGAAATTCTTCACTTTTTTGTGTCTAGCTGTAAAATACATGCTTATTAATAGGATTGATTAGTAACATATTGTTTTTTCCTTTCTGCTAGTTACATGCTACCCTCTGGAAAATGCTGGAAAATGTGGATCTTAATTTACCTTATGCGTTCTTTGTGGTTGTATATTTTAGTCACTTCCTCTTATGGTTTAGGGTCATTCTTCTCTCAGTGGACATCTTTGGGTGTCCATAGGGGGTATGTCTTATAGTTAAGGGTTAGGAGGAGATAAAATGCTCTTGTAAAGAAATGTTAATTCCTGAAATAGCTTACTGGAAGACCTCTATAAATAAGGCAAAAAATGTTCTAAATCTCATTCTACACCTAAGCTAAGCCTTTCTACATTTTTCTTTTTCCTTTTTATCAATTTTTCTTGATTTTTTTTTTTTTTTACCTTTTGTGTCCCACTTGCTCTGTGACTACTTTTTTCTGATTTTTTTTCCTTGTCTCTGATTTGTTCATTCTCACCCTTCTCTTCTGCTTCATCTCTTCAGTATGCATAACTAGATATAATCTCAAATTGAAGTTTTAAGGAGTTTTTATATTTAATTTTATTTATGAAAGAGAGAACACAAGGTGGGGAAGGGCAGAGGGAGAGGAAAAAGCAGACTAGCCACTGAGCAGGGAGCTTGATGTAAGACTCCATCTCAGAACTGAAATTATGACCTGAGCCAAAGGCAGATGCTTAACCAACTGAGCCACCCAGGTGCCCCCACTTGGATGTCTAAAGAGTTTCTTTTTTAGTAAAAACATTTTAATTTTTATAATTAAAAACTGAAGAGAGATTGAGACTTTTTGTTTTCAAAATAATTTTATAGTTTTTATGTTCATCTGCTATCTGATTTTTTAATCACAGTGATCCTTAAAGAAACATGTTTCCTTTTCCAGGAGCATACAGCAAATAAACTGTGTGGGGTTTGCTGAGCAATTTGAATTAGTCATTGTACAATTCTCCCCCTTCTCCTTTTCTGTTATTTTTTAAAAAAGTTTATTTAAGTAATCTCTACACCCACTGTGGGGCTTAAACTCCTGGCCCCAAGATCAAGAGTCTCATGCTCTTCCAATTGAGCCAGCCAGGCACTCCCTTTTCTATTATTTTTGATAGATCACTGATTTACTTATATATTTACATGTTTATTATATTAAAGTGTTCACTTATTATAAGATTTTCAATTACTTTTGGAAAGAAATTACTAACTAGCTATGAAGAAAAAAATTATAAAATAGCAAAAGTTTCTATAAAGTGGAAATATTTCCTTTTTTATTTTTTATGGAAATACTTCTTTTTTCTGAGCTCTGAGATGTACTCACAATTTTAGTAAGTTTACCTTTGGCATTTTTTGTGAGATATGGGAATTTTTTTATGAAACTCAGTTCTGGATTCCTTTTTACTTTTATGCATAATTCCTCCTCCCTTCCCTCTGTCAAATCCATCTTGGAGAAGTGTACAGAAAGCATACAGGAGTGGGTGTCAGGAAACCTGGGCTCTAGTCCAAATTATAGAACTTTGTTCTAATTGTTTGACCTCATTTGGTTTTTCTTTTGGTGTTTCCGGTCTCTAAACGTCAAATTTGATCTACTGTTTACAAACAAAATATTCCAGCCTGAGAATATTTCAAGATCAAGACATCATTCTATATTCTAAATTTTCATTGTTCTTTATAATCCTGCCATTTACCAACATTGTGACCTTTGGCGAAGTTACTACATGACTGAGACTGTTTCTTGTTTGTGGGCATGATAAAGTGATTGTGAAGATTAAATTGGATAGTGAAATATACTTCAAAATACTTAGTTCAGGTATTCTGTAAAGCTGTTAACTTTCTTATTATTTTATGACTATAATAGAACTGTCACAAGTCTCACATATGAAAGGCATGAAGTATATGAATCATCAATACCATATTTTTGTGGTAATTACATGTAAAGAAACATGTAAGGATGTAAAGAAACATGATGTTAAATTCTTTTTGAGTTTCTATTCAGGGTCTTTTAACTTGATTAAAGAAATCAATTTGTTATTTGGTTTTACTAGATGTTTTGTTAAGCATCTTAAAAGTTTTAGTAATTAAATGTATTCTAGGTGAAATTTTGTCTGAAAGAATCATTCTGTGGAATTGTTTTGCCTTTTTTGGTTCGATATTAATGTTTGGAACCATGAGATACACAGATGGCAGTTAGGGATATTTACTAAATATAAATAGCACTCTATTAAACTGTTGGGGGTAGGGGGTAGTGGATTCAATAGAGGAATCAAATGAAAAATACCTAAAAAGCCTTCTGATGCTGATTTTAATCTCATTGGTGGCATTTTGTATGTCTAGTATTTTATAATCCTGCTCATCACTTTAAAAATATGTCACAGTAATATCAGAAAGTATGTAAAATTCTTGACTTTTTATTCTGCGTGGAATAGATTTAAAGGTCAACACTACTCTTTTATGTAGGTTATGGGTGCTACATATGTGCTTTCAGAGCAGTAGTGTGAGGAAGCTTGAAGTGGGATGGCAGGACGGCCTCATCCTTATGACAGTAACTCCAGTGATCCAGAGAATTGGGATCGGAAATTGCATAGTAGACCTCGTAAACTTTATAAACATTCAAGGTAGGTAGAAAATATGCATTTCACATATCAAAGCTCTGATAAAATCGACTTCTATAAAGAATCAAACTGCATTTGGTTGTGGCAAGTCCTGTCAGAGGATGGGGGCTGGTTTACAGAAAATAATGTTTGCATTTCTCCTTAAAAAACTTTCACAGAAACATTTCTTTTTAATCTTCTTATATTTGTATTTATTTGAATTTTTGTTTCTCTTTCTAAATAATGTTATAATCTTCTTAGTCGACCCCATGAATAAATGCTGTAATTAATTTGACTATGAGCTCTGGCAAGACAGGTTATTTCTTTGTATTTAAAACTCTCTAATCGGAACTTATTTTGTGTTCTAAATACACTGTGTGTATAGAGTATACATAATAATTTATAGGCTGTGTCATATTATGTTGTCATCCCGATTCTAATGGGAAAATCAGTCTTTCTGCAATGACTCTTCTGGTTCATTTGAAGTTTGATGCATTAAATGAAATTCATCTAAAAAATTTCTGCCCATTTGTATATTATATGTAAAGCTTTCGTTTTGTACTGTGTGACTTAATGAGGAATACCTCATTTAGAATACTTTATGATTTGCTATTTTAAGGTGTTAATTGGCAGCTCATAAACCTCACACATTACAGGTATGTAAGCATGTTTTCATAGAGTTTTGTGCTTTGTAAATATTTACTTACAGAATAATATCAAACATTCGATTTTCTTGAATGTAAAATTATCATAATCACTGATAACTGTTACCAGTTTTCTTAAAAAAATTAAAAACATTCTGTGATACTGAAATCCTTCTTGTAAGTTTGAAGAAGTAACTCAGGTACTCATTGACTATATACTGTAATTAGAAGGTATGAGTAACTGGTACTCTTTAAGTCTCCTGACAAGATGTCTGTCTTTATTGTGGACTTTTAATGTGGAGAGGTCTAGAGTGGAAAAGTTAAGTTGACTCACTAATTTATAAGTGCACACCAATGATAATGAGTGTTTTTTGGTTTATTTGTTCATTTTTGGGGGCATGGGTATATATGTGTGTGTGCTTCAACTGGTGCTCTTGTACTTCTTCTCTATCCTGCTTATTATATGGATAATTATTTTGTCTCTGAGATTAAAGAGATACTCGTTTTTTCTCATTAAGTGTGGGATATTTTTATCTGCTATGTTGTATACATTTTTCCAGGTGAATTCTGTTATCCTTCCTAGTTCTTAATATTTTTCTGCTCATGTACAGTACTGCATTATATATGAAGAGAAGAAAGGTGAAAATAAGCTGTTGTTTGCTTTATAAAAGGTAAATGCCCAGTGAGGAAAACTACTAGTACTTTTTCATTCCTGTTGTTTCATTTCAAAAACAGCAAACATCATAGCTTTTCTTGATACCTATAACATCAGTAACTTTTTGGTGCTCTTCTCAGGTAGAATGCAGCAATATTGATTATTTAAATGAAAAATATTAAAGAGAAATAGAAAATAAATACCAATACATTATTTGTTTTTAATGGAAAGATGGAAAGACCATGAAATCTTTTGAACTGATTATTCTTTTAAGATTTTATTTATTTGACACAGAGAGAGAGAGAGAGCGCACACACAAATGGGGAGTGGGAGCAGGAGGGAGAGGGAGAAGCAGGCTCCATGCTGAGCAGAGACCTACCCCCCCACCCCCCTCACTCCCATGGGTATGGATCCCAGAATCCTGGGATCATGACCTGAGCTGAAAGCAGACGTTCAACTAAGCCACCCAGTGCCCCCTTTGAGCTTATTTTAACCTCATTCATGGAAATTCTGCCCAAGGGAAAACAGCTTATTTTTAGAGACCTCTAGTTCATAAGAATACTTTTGAGGATACTTTAAAAATATAAGCAATTTTACTTTTTAAAAATGGCATTCTTTGAGTTGATACTAGAATAATTGGGAAGTTTTAAAAACTAACAACCAGCAAGTATGGTTGAGATACTGCACTCAGTTCAGTAGAGATTCAGAAGTTTGTCAGGGTTACATCATGGAATGCTTAAAATCCATATATGGAACAATTAGAGGACAATAGAGCACCAACCTGTGGTAGTGAGTTGTAGTAATATTAGAAGGAAGTTCAAAGAAGCAGTCAGTATCAACTGAGTGATAATGAGACTTGAAATAATCCTTGAATGATTAGGTAGATTGATGGACATTCCTACCAGGGACTTTCTGGAGATAACCTTGATTAGATTTGAATGTGGAACTCTATGAATAGTATTAGTTTCCCCAGTTGACAAATGGGAAACAAACAAACAAACAAATAAAACGAGGTTAATAAACTTGCCCAAGACCATCCAGTTTCTCAATTGCAAACCTAAAATTTATATAATCTCTTTTTCAAAAATTTTATTTATTTATTTGAGAGAGAGAGAGCGAGAGCATGAGAGGGGAGAAGGTAAGAGGGAGAAGCAGACTCCCCATGGAGCTGGGAGCCCAGTGTGGGACTTGATCCCAGGTCTTCAGGATCATGACTTGAGCTGAAGGCAGTCGTTTAACCAACTGAGCCACCAGGCACCCTGGCAAACCTGTTTATAAACAAGTTTCTCATTCTTTTTATTTTTAACATTTTCAGTAACTTATTATGGTACATTTTAAATACATATAGAGAAAACAGGTATAATAAACCCCTCTGTACTCCTATCTTAGCTTCAAGTTGTTTTCAACTCATGGCTAGTTGTGTTTCATCTGGGCTTCTATGCACTCATCCTTTTTTTGTTGTTTGTTTGTTTGTTTTTTTTTAAATCTTGTATATTTTTAGGGATATTTGAGCAAAAGAAAGCTAGACAAAACACTGGCTTAAGTTAGTGATTTATTTTTCTTGTATGTAGACAGGCAGATAGGCAATGCCTGATGTGGATTTGTATGCAGATAGGCAATGCCTGATGTGGATTTAGTGGCTTAAGTTTGTTGGGATCAAAAATTCCTGATTTTCGGGGCGCCTGGGTGGCTCAGTGGGTTAAAGCCTCTGCCTTCGGCTCAGGTCATGATCCCAGGGTCCTGGGATCGAGCCCCCCATCGGGCTCTCTGCTCAGCAGGGAGCCTGCTTTCTCCTCTCTCTCTCTCTGCCTGCCTCTCTGCCTACTTGTGATTTCTGTCTGTCAAATAAATAAATAAAAATCTTTAAAAAAAAAAAAAAGTCTCTTTAAAAAAAAAAATTCCTGATTTTCTTCTTTTTTCATGGTCACAAGATAGTTTACTGTAGCTCCAGACATCATGTCTACCTTCCAGATGAGAATGAGGTAGAAGGGAGAAGGGGACAGTGGAAAAGGGGTTTCATTTTTAGTAGGAAATTAAATTTCTCAGAAATTTCCAGCAGGCATCTGCTTATAAATCATTGGCTAGAATTATGTCATATGGTCCTCTTTGGGTCTTAGAAGCTAAGAAATGTAGATGGGCACATTGCCACCTCAAACAGTGTTGGGGATTTAAATTTATAAAAATCAAATGTCTCAGTTTGTTTAGGCTTCTATAACAGAGTAACCGTAGATTGAGTGGTTTATAAACAAATTTATTTCTCATGGTTCTGGAGGCTCGAGAGTCCAAGCTCAAGATGCTGGCACATTTGATACCTGGTAAGGGCTTGCTGTGTCTTCACATGGTAAAAGGGGCTATGAATCTCTCTGGGGTCTTTTTTTATCAAGTACTAATCCAGTTTATGAGGGCTTTGCCCTCAAGACCTAATTACCTCCTCACTGCTAAATACCATCACATTGGGGGAATACATTCCAGTCTATGAATTTTGGAAGGACACAGACAGTCTTCAGCAGTAAAGAAATAAGCGTATTTTATTGGTTCAATTTTTGTGCATAATTTTAAAAAGTCTTGTATAAATTTATATTTTCTATTCACATTTTGGAATTGCCTGCATTTTCAGATTTTTAAAATTTTTTTTTCCTCTACTTTTCCTTACTAGCAATGATAAAAATAAATTTCTTGAATTCTATAAATGATAAGACTTACTATATATGTGTGCTTACCATTGAGGCTTTGCCTTATGGTTTCATTTCAATCTAATAAACTTCAAGGTACTTTTTTGAATTTTATTTTAAATGTAGATTTGCTTTGTATAGCACTGTGATATAAAAGACAAGGAAGTTAATCTCAACATGGATGGACTTCAGGATGCCTATGTTTCCTATGGCTTAAATGAGTGCATACAAATAAATTAGTTAAAAAATTACTGAACTTTGTTTCTTTCTAAGTAGTTGTATGGTTAATACTTGTATAGAGGAGTGTGTAGCTTGCTGAGAGGTTAAATATCATTTCAGTTGAAGTGTGTTTGGCTTGAATTGCAACAACTTTGAATTACAAATTATAAGAGTTTTTTGCTACTTAAAAAGGGAAAAAGAAAGTACCTTTTCTGTACAACTAGCATTAAAATGGCTAAGTTGACAGTATGCTTAAAAGCTCCTGAATGTTTGAATTGGGTTGAATATAACTAAAACTCAGATCTGCAGTCTGCTCAGGTTACTAAAGATAAACGCATCATACATTCAATATCAGACTTTGCCGCAAGGTTTCATTCCCACATACAAGTACGCATGCTCCTTTCTTCTGAGACTGCGTGAAGGTTGAGCTTTACAGTTTCCTTTTTAAGTCACTTCGTAGTCCCAGCAGTAGTTTAGAAATAGAAAAGTTTGGTTGCTTTAACGAATAGTTCTTGAGTGGATTCATAAAGTACAATATTTTTTCTTTGGTTTTAAAGAGAAGCTTTACTTCCCAGAATGGGTACACAGTAGAATATCAAAAGGAAAAAAGAAAGTTAGCTGCATCTTAGTTTTCTAAAACCTGGCAAGCTGGCACAGCTAGAATTAGCATTACAGATGGCATTTGGCAACATAGCTACATATCACCAAGCCCTCATCTCCTGAGTTTTCTTCAGCCTGTCTATCAATTACAATATCCAATCACTGCACAGAGATGGAGAAATGGGATGATCACAGCTCACACGATGCTGTTTGGTTAGAAACGTCAGTGCTGCACAACCCACGGCTGAGTCAGTGTCTGTGAGAAAATGAACTGAATTAATATATAGAGGGGGTTGTATCTCTGAACATTTGCAGCCTAAATAACCGCAATAGCATTATTCCACAGTAGAGGGAGGAAAGCTAGAGAAGTCTATGGACAGGGGACGCAGGGGGGAGACTGGGAAATTTTCTGATTGTTCAGAGGAATCTTGAAGATGATGGAAATATCAGATGTGCTAAAGTTTCCTAGTAATGCCCAAGGATGCTGACCTGGCTTTCAGTGCTGCATTGTTTGAAAAAGCAGAGTCCCTTTATACTCTGATTTCAGAATTTTTTTCTTGTTTTTGTGTGTCTACCTTGGCATATACTAAAGTAAGGTGTGTATTCATTTATTACATGATATCACTGGGTTATAATTCTATACATCTTTGAATATGAGAGAGATTGAGAAAGATGTTTGGCCTTTGTTTCATTATGATCATTTACTTTTCTGGATGAAAAAGATCATATGTCTTGATTGTCGGCTTAATGGCCAGTCATTTAAAATAAATGGAGTGTGTTTTTATTGTTTTCATGGGTTTGATGCTTTGTTTCTTATTTCATTTTAAGTCTTAGATTCTTCATGTAACTTGGGAGAATGCATTATGTTTGGTATTGTTTTTTGTGAATATTATAAACAGTTCAAGGAAAGACTAATATAAAATATTTTTAATATATTTGAAAATTAAATTCAAGATAGACAAATGGAATAGTTGAAATAATTTTCTAAAGAAAGGGATAAATGTATTTTTATTTTTGGATGAATTAATGGTTAGCTGGACCACTTATATACAGTAGTATTTTACAGAATTTAATATATTTGAATGATAAATTTTAACTGGTTAACATGACTTTTTTTCTAGTCTCTTGGAACATAGTAGACTCTGAATAGATGATCTAGATGTTGCCCTTGAACTAGAGAGTAAATTAGATAAGTTTCTGGGTTATTGCAAAATGATTTGCAACCAGAGAGAATTTCTAAATAAATATAATTGTTCTTGCTATGAGATTTTAAATCTTAACAGGTGACATTGCTTACTTTATTTAGAAATTTTAGCTCAGTATTAAACACTTAAGAATAATTTTTTCTTTTGTCTTCATTATTCCTGTCCTACTGATGCTTCATTTTATAGGGATTTGGGGGGATATATATTTTTAAATTATTTTTAATGTTTTTAAATAGTTAATAAGAGCCTTTCCTTGAAATGACAGGAAGTTTTTGTGATTGCCCCCATTTAATTTCTAGGAGTTCAAATGGTCATCTTGATGGTTGTCACAACTTATTTATATGTTTAGGCTAGTTAGTGATATCTTGTATTTTGGCATTTTTTTGTGGTTTGGTATCCATAAATGTTTTCCTAAGCTTCTTTTAGTAATAGAGTTATAAAAGCAGAAATCTCAAGCTTAACCTTTTTGTTTTATTCTTGGTATTTTTCTCTGGTTTTGCTGGTTCTTTAAAATAATAATGCCTGTGTTATTTTAAAAGTGATACATACTCATTATATGAATTTGATAAATACAGAAAGCACATAGAAAAATATAAAAATATGTTAAAACATTTTTCTTTTGATCATAGCTTAAATATTTTTTGATATAACCTATTTTTTGTGTATGTATAAAAATATAAAATCACATATATATTTAAAGGTGGTTTTGAATATTACCACTGTATGTACTGTTATATAACCCATTTTTTTTACACTTAATTATGAACATCCTCTATGTCATGAAATAGTCTTACATAGCATAATTCTTAAGAACTGTGTAGTGTTTTATGTATATTTATTTTATAATTTGTCAGTTTGAGTTTTCCTAATTTTTGATTAGAGAAAAGATCAGCATGATTCCACAGGATAAATTTTTCTTAAAAAAGGAAGAATGTTTTAGGGAGTTAAGTAAAAATGTGATTTTGATATTTTTCTGACAGAGAAAGATCCTTACTGTGACTACACAGTAAACTTCTGAAAGATATGCGCTACTTTTAAAACAAAGCAAATAGCTAGGATTGCCATAATAATAAAGTATAGAAAAGAAATCTTTACAACAATTAGGAAAACAATGAGCTGAGACTTTGAAAATATGCTGAGACCAACCAAAAGTGTATCTTATATTACATTTAAAAAGGTAATCAAGGAGAGTGTAATAATAATGCCTGACAACGTAGGAAGAAAAAAAAAATCCCTCAGCTCTTATTTAGAAGCTTCTTTGTTAAAGAGGAAGAGCCAACCACCACCACCACCAATAATAACAAAGCAAACATTGCTACGAAGGACATAAAAATCAACAGGGGTATAGTGATGAAGAATGTATCTAGTTAAATGAGTTATCCTCTGGGTCAGTTGAAATATCTTAAATTTATAAAAGGAACTGCCTATAAAATTTTAAGTTATTGGTATTATTTGTAATTTCTAAAGATTTTTGGGAGAATACTAGAAGTCTAAAAGATGGAGAATTCTAGGTCTGATTTTGAGAAAAGTAGATTTTAGAACAAAAAATGAAAAGGGTAGTTTATGACTAACTTGAAGAAAAATAGGTTAAAAATGATCCAGAATGGGTTTGCTAAAAATAGATTGAGAGCAATTTTCTGATGCAGTTGGTAGACTAGTAGCAATATAATGTATTTGGACTTAAGCTTAGTTTTTGGTAAAGTCTATTTTTATATGCTGGGGTGTATAGTGAAGGGAAAAATGAGTTAAGTCATTTGTGTTAATCAACACAATTTTGATTTTGAATGACCCTACCCAAGATTATCGATCTTGGAAGGTGACTTTGTTCTTTGCTTTGTCTCATTGTATATCTGAAGAAGGCAAATTATCAAGTTTATAGGGGACAATGAAGAAAGAAGGATAGGAAATGATAAATTAAATGATCCAAAATGACCCGAGTTTGTATTGTTAGACCAAATTTAAATGGGTTTTTTTGGGGGGGGTATGCATAAGGCCTGAAAAACACTAATGTGCTTAAGTTAGCATGGCTTTATAATTTCACACATGGAAGAGATCTGGGCATGTTTTTTGGCAGTAAATTTGATACAAAACAAAAGTATAATACGGCTGCCATCATTCCATTTTCTCACCCACCCTCCCTGCTTAAAAAAAAAAAATCACAGGTAATGGAAAAGAAGGCTAGAGCCACCCTACTGTACACCAGAGTATTATTGTCTTTAGTTCTGTGTATATTCAAAGGAAGAATATGAAGAAGTTGGAAACCTTAAGGAACTAATGAGAGGGTTGGGGGCAGCTCTGATTGATACTAAGGAATCTCATAAGACGCATCTTCAAATATGTGAAGAGTCACCCTTTTGGAAATGACACTATATTTGGTTTCAGTCAGACTTGTTTGAGGTTGAAAGCATGAGCTCTGAAATTGAACTGCTTAGTTCACATCTCAAACCTGCCATTTAATTTGTTACCTGATTTTAGGAGAGTTCCTTAGGCTCTAAGCTTCCATTTTTCTCAAATGGGGACAGTTTTGAGGATTAAATGAAAATGTATGTAAAGTTCTCAGAGCTGTACCTGGCACGTATTAAATGCTCAGATCTTAGTGTTGTTTTTATTATTGTCATTTGGCCCTAGCAGGTAGAACTAGGGCAGCAGTTCTCAACTAGAAGTGTGATTTTTGCCCCTCAATGGGCTTTGGCAATGTCTGAGGACATTTTTGGTAATGACTGGGAGGAAGGAGTACTACTAGTATCTAGTAGTGCTGCTGGAGTAAGGAGTACTACTAGTATCTAGTAGTGTTGTGGGAAGCTGGAGGTGCTTCCCTCCACAAAACTTAGATTTTGTGTTTGTATAGTATTTCTTGGGATACTTAGGTATATTGAATGATCAGTAAAGGGCTTCTGATACTAATTTTATCAATCTAGTTTAGCAGAGTAGTTTAGATTTTTTGTTTCATTGCTTAAAATTTTAGTATGAGGATGGAGGAGGGAATTTAATGAAGTAAGTCAGTTTGTGTTTTCAAAAGGCCATTTGGAAATACAAGTGACTGTCGGATTGTAATTTCTCTGGAAACATGTTTTGTGAAACCAATTCATTAAAATATTGACAATTTGATATAAACATTTCTAAAACTAAATCTTGTATTTGTACCTCATATTTTTTCCCCCACTGGTTTATTTTCCCCCATTAGTAATGAGTAGGATAGACGCTCCAAAAGGTTTTTAAAAGTAATTACAATTTTTTTTTTTAAGATTTTATTTATTTCTTTGGCAGAGACAGATCACAAGTAGGCAGAGAGGCAGGCAGAGAGAGAGGAGGAAGTAGGCTCCCTGCCAAGCAGAGATCCCGATGCGGGGCTCAATCCCAGGACCCTGGGATCATGACTTGAGCAAAGGCAGAGGCTTTAACCCATTGAGCCTCCCAGGCACCCCAGTAATTACAATTTTTTGAACCATCTTTAAATGTACATGATTATGTATGCATTGTAATATTATTCTCAATCATGAACAATAACTTGCACAAAGTACTCAATAAATATTTATTGAATAAATGACTAATCAGTAGATACAAAATACATCTGACCATTAATTTAGATCTGTGCAGTTAATATAATATTATACATATATATAATAGTTAATATAATGTATATATATACATCTTATATGTATATATATATATATTTTTTAAGATTTGTTCATTATTTTAGAGAGAGCATGTGTTGGGGCTAGAGGGTGAGGGAGAGAGAGAATCACAAGCAGACTCTGTGCTGAGTGCAGAGCCTGACATGGGGCTTGATCCCACAACCAGGAGATCGTGACCTGAGCCTAAATCAGGAGTCCCGACGCTCAACCAACTGAGCTACTCAGGCACCCCTGGTGGTAGCTATATTTTAAAACTACCTTATAATTGTCTATGGTAGGGAATTGCTTAAGACTGTTAAGTGTATAGTGATTTCCAGTTCCCAAATTTTTACCTCTAACCTGGACCTTTCCCCTGAACTTTAGATTTATGTGTCTGACTCCTTATTTGATATCTGCATTTGGATGTTGAATAAACCTCTCACTCTTTACAATGTCTAAGATACATCTACACTTTCCAAACTTAATCTTCCCACTCTCATTCTCATGTAGTAAATGGAACTTCAATTCTTTTAGTTGCTCAGACCAAAATAATAGAGTCATCCTTGACACTGCTCTCTCACCTCCTACATTAATCTCCGAAATTTCGAAAAGTCTTATTCTTCAAAAGGTATAGTCCCATCCACTCTTTGCCATGTGCACTGCTACAGCTCTGGGCCAAGTCATTTTTAGCTCTCACCTGAAATATTTGCAGTAGCCTTTGAATTGGTCATTTTATTCTACATTTGTATCCTTATCTTCCACTTGATCTAATAAAGTTAGATTATGTAACTTACACTTCACTGGTACCCAGATCACTCAGATCAAAAGCAAAAACGCATTATCTATCTATCTAGTCTTTTTTTTGTATTTCATCTTTTAAAAAAGATTTTATTTATTTATTTGAGAGAGCATGAGTGCACACGAGTGAGGGAGAGGGTAAAAGGGAGAGAGAATAGCAGACTCCCCACTGAGCAGGAAGCCCAACGTCGGTATCCATCTGGGGACCCCAAGATCATGACGTGAGCTGAAGGCAAATGCTTAACTGACAGCCAGCCAGGAGCCCTGCAAAAACCCTTAAACATTCCTTTTTTTTTTTTTTTTTTTAAGATTTTATTTTATTTGATAGAGAGAGAGATCACAAGTAGGCAGAGAGGCAGGCAGAGACAGAGGGGGAAGCAGGCTCCCTGCTGAGCAGAGGGCCCGATGCAGGGCTCGATCCCAGGACACTGAGATCATGACCTGAGCCGAAGGCAGCGGCTTAATCCACTGAGCCACCCAGGCGCCCCCCTTAAACATTCTTTTAAGGCCCTTCATAATCTAGTCCTACTCTTGTTTCTCTGAGCTCATCTTTTTTTTTTTTTTTAAGATTTGTTTGTTTATTTTATTTTATTTTAAGATTTTATTTATTTATTTGACAGACAGATCACAAGTAGGCAGAGAGGCAGGCAGAGAGAGATGAGGAAGCAGGCTCCCTACTGAGCAGAGAGCCCGATGCGGGGCTCGATCCCAGGACCCTGAGATCATGACCTGAGCCGAAGGCAGAGGCTTTAACCCACTGAGCCACCCAGGCGCCCCTGTTTATTTTAGAGAGAGAGAGTGTGTGAGCAGGGGCCAGGGGGCAAAGGGAGAGGAGTAAGTACACTCCACACTGAGCACAGAGCCTGATGGCTCTATCCCACAAACTGAGATCACAACCTGAGCCTAAACTAAGGTGGATGCTTAAACTGATTGCACCACCTAGGCGTCCCTGAGCTCATCTTTTAACATTGTCTTGCTTTCTGTGCTTCAGGAATCCTGGCCTTCTTGAATGCCATGAAAAAGCCAAAGATTACTCTTGCCACAGGGTCTTTGCACCCTCATATATTCTCATATTTCTGTTTTTGTTTTCCTTAGATCTTTGGTCAGATATCTTCTCAGATCACTTTGACCACTCTATGACAGATTGAAACGTGTACCCCCAAATGAGTCTCTGTCCTTTTTACCCTGCTTTGTTTTTCCTCATAGAACTTATCACCATATAATATTTAATGTATTTATTTGTATATATTCTGTGATTTTCTTCCCTAGATTGTATTAATTTTGAGGGCACAGCAGGACTAGAATAGTAAATAGCCTATGATTTGTGTTCAGTGAATATTTGGTAAACTGAATGCATGTTAATATATGTGCTGCCGAAGCGAGCACTGAATGCATGTTAAAACAAATTTTAAGGATAATGGATAGTAGGGTAAGAGTACTTTTAGTTATTATAGGGCTTAATTGTCATTGTCTGTTTGTTGTAAGCACCTGATACCTGTTGATGAATTATAACTAGCTATTTTTTAGAACTGAAAAAATTAGCAGTGTAACATTTAGGTATTCTAACGTCAATTCAGAGACCCCTCAGTTTGGAGAGGTCCTGCCTAGCAACATTTTCATTTTGTTAAAAAAGTTCAAAAGCTAGAAGCAAAGTAATAGACATTTGAAGGTTAAAGAAACATTCAGCTCCTTTACTGTTTGCATGAAATTAGCTTTTATCATTTGGGAAAACTTTACCCTGGTAGTAAAACATTAAATATTTGCCCTTAAGGGGTACTTTTCTCTTGGAATTTTTAGTATCTCAGTTTTCATTTGACTTCATAGAAAAGATGCTCTTAGAGTGGTCATTGCAACATTATATGAAACTTTAAAAAAAATTTTTTTAAAAGATTTTATTTATTTATTTGAGAGAGAGACAGTGAGAGAGAACATGAGTGAGGAGAAGGTCAGAGAGAGAAGCAGACTCCCCGTGGAGCTGGGAGCCCCATGCGGGACTCGATCTCGGAACTCCGGGATCATGACCTGAGCCGAAGGCAGTCGTCCAACCAACCGAGCCACCCAGGCGTCCCGAAACTTGTAAAAAAAATTTAAGTATAATTGGGGCACCTGTGTGGCTCAGTGGCTTAAAGCCTCTGCCTTCAGCTCAGGTCATGGTCCCAGGGTCCTGGGATCGAGCCCCACATCGGGCTTTCTGCTCAGCAGGGAGCCTGCCTCCTCCTCTCCTTCTCTGCCTACCTCTCTGCCTACTTGTGATCTCTGTCTGTCAAATAAATAAATAAAATCTTAAAAAAAAATTAAGTATAATTAACATACAATGTTATATTAGTTTCAGATTTATGAGCTAATGATTGAACAATTCTATATATAAATCATTGCTCATCGACATACTCTATCTATTTCTCCTATTCCCCCTACCCATCTCCCCTTTGGCAACCACCAGTTTGTTTTCCGTATTTAAGAGTGGGAATTGTTTTTTGTCTCTTTTTAATTTTTGTTTGTTTTATTTCTTAAATTCTGCATGAGTGAAATCATATGGTATTTGTTTTTCTCTGAATAACTTATTTCACTTAGCCTTATACCCTCTAGGTCCATCCATGTTGTTGCAAATAGCAAGATTTCATTCTTTTTTATGGCTGAGTAATATTCCATTGTATGTATGTATGTACCTATGTGTACACCATATATATGTGCACACCATATACACACACACCACATCTTTATCCATTCACCTATCAGTGGACACTTGTGTTGCTTCCTTATCATGGCTATTGTAAATAATACTGCAGTAAACATAGTGGTGCATATATCTTTTCAAATTGTTGTTTTCATTTTCTTTGGGTAAATACCCAGTAGTGGAATTACTGGGTCATAGGGTAATTCTATTTTAATTTTTTGAGGAACCTCACTGTGTTTTCCACAGTGGCTGCACCAATTTACATTCCCACCAACAGTGTACAAGGGTTCTTTTTTCTATTGAACTTTCTTGCTGCTGCTACTGCCTCTACCTTACTCCAGTTGCTGACATATCTGACAATGGATTTTTGAGGAGAAGAAAAAGATAATAGGGTTTAGGACTAGTATTAAGACTATATTTCTTGCTGCAGTTGTCTTTAGTGGGGGAAATCTGGGATTTAAGTATCATTTAAAATATTTCTAAAGAAAAAAAGGATCAAACCACATACTTTTGAGAGCATAGTTCAGTCCTCAGTTGAGAACTGCTCTTTTCAGTAATTAGCCCTTGTTCCTTGGGGGAACCGATCATGTATTAAGCAGAACAAAAAGCTTATGGAAAAGTTGGTTGACAAAAAGAGAAAAGATGAAATTTGTATTGTATCTTTTGAAAATAGATTCAGAATTTGATAATATTTCTTATATCATGAGAGTTATTTACACTTAACATAGGAATGGGAAACATTTTCTGTAAAGGGTTGAATAGTAAATATTTTTGGCTCTGTGGACCATACAGTCTCTGTTCCAACAACTCATTATAGTTTTGCCATTATAGAGTGAAAACAGCCATAAACAATGTATAAGCGAATGGGCATAGTTGTGTTTTAACAAAGCTTTATTTACAAAATCAAGTAATGTGTTACATTTGGTCCATGAGCCATGGTTTTGCATCTCTTAACACCTTAAATATGCTTATAAAAAACATATGCAAATTAAATGCTTAACAATATATTAATATGAAATCATTTATAAGTCTTAAAAAAACTAAAACATAAGATATGATACTTGTTATACTAATAAAAATGGCTTAATTTTCCGTAAAATAAAAATAGGAATTTAAAATATTGCCTTTTTAAGGACAGACTAATGGATAGGAACATCTAATGCAAAATTTACAAGGATGCTCACCTCATTTTTAAGAAAATGTAGGTCTTGGGGCGCCTGGGTGGCTCAGTTGGTTAAGCTTCTGCCTTCAGCTCAGGTCATTATCCCAGGGTCCTGGGATCAAGCCCCACATTGGCCTCCCTGCTCAGTGCGTCTGCTTCTCCCTCTCCCTCTGTGATCTCTTTTGCTTTTGTTCTCTCTCAAATAAAAAATAAAACCTTAAAAAAAAAAAGAAAAAGAAAAAGTAGGTCTTAAAACCTCAATTAAATGTTTAAAACAACTTGTAAATTTGTAAAGCTCCATATCTCTCTGTACACACACACACACACACACACACACAGTAGTGTTTGACGAGGAATATATAACCGATGAAGGGGAAAACGCTTAGATATTAAATATACCCTGAAACTCAGCTAAATTCAACAAATATTAATAAGGTTCGCCAGGTTATGATGTTAGTTGCTACAAGTGTTTAAAGATAAGTAGTATAATTCCTCAAACTAGGAAAGTGCTACCACATAAGATTGTACCAGGTATATTCTACGTAAGGTTACTGCATATAAGTGAATACTATTCATTTTGTAGATATTTTACTTTTTTTTTTTTTTTTTTTTTTAAAAGATTTTATTTATTCATTTGACACAGAGAGATCACAAGTAGGCAGAGAGGCAGGCAGAGAGAGAGAGGAGGAAGCAGGCTCCCCGTGGAGCAGAGAACCCGATGCGGGACTCGATCCCAGGACCCTGAGATCATGACCTGAGCCGAAGGCAGCGGCTTAACCCACTGAGCCACCCAGGCGCCCAGATATTTTACTTTTGTGTTTTTGTTACAACTAGTGTCTGATAGCAGCAGTGCTTAGTAATATCAGTTATTTCTGGAAATTTTTCATGTATAATTTCTCTTTATTTTCTCTGTTCTCTATGAACATACATTATTTGAATGTTGACCTTGTTCATTATTTTTCTAATTTTCTCATTCTTTCTCTCTCATTTTCTATTCTTTGTCTTTTATTCCCAATTTTATCCCATTCCTTCAGTAACCTTTAAAAGCTTCTGAGATTCTGTTTTGAATTTCTAAGAACTCTGATTCTTTTTATTTTTAAAAAGATTTTATTTATTTATTTGACAGAGATAACAAGTAAGCAGAAAGGCAGGCAGAGAGAGAAGGGGAAGTAGGCTCCCTGCTCATGTGGGGCTCCATCTCAGGACCCTGAGACCATGACCCAAGCCTAAGTCAGAGGCTTAAACCACTGAGCCACCCAGGCGCCCCTCATTCTCTTTTTTAAAACAATATCCCTCTTCTAGTGTTATGGAAATAATCTTTTCAGATCACTGAGTTTATTAATTATAGTTTTGCTTTTTTTGGTCTAACTGCCTATTGCTATTTTTATGTTTATTAAACTTTTTATTGTGAAATAGTTTTAGATTTATAAGAAATTGTGAAAATTGTGCAGTGAGCTCCTGGGTACTCTTCATCCAGCTTCCCTCAGTAATAACATCTCACATAAGTGCAGTGCATTAGAAAACAAGGAGTTTGACATTGGTACAATAAAAAATACTGTAACTAACCTATAAACATCAGTTTTTATATGAACTTTTTTTTCTGGGATATATTCTGTGATATTTTATCAAATATGTAGATTTGTATAACTACCTCCACTGTCAGTATACAGAACAGCTGCCATCACCACAGGCAGATGCCCTCATGCTGTCTCTTTAGAATCACACCCTTTTCCCCCACTTTTAACCTCTGGCAACTCCTGATTTGTTCTCCATCACTATAATTTTGTCGTTTTGAGAATATCATATAAATGTAGTCAATAGTATGTAAACTTTTGGGTTTGGGTTTTTCATTTCCTTTAATGCCCTTGTATCCGTTCACATTGTTGTACATATCAGTAGTTCTTATTTCTGAGTATTACTCCATTTTGTGGAGGTACCACAGTTTATTTATCCTTTCAGAGAATAGCATGGTTTTTGTACATATTTTGCAATACTGTTGGACTTTTAAAATTCTATACATATTGCTTTACTATTTTTTCCCCTTGTAGGAGTTTTTTAGTTTCACAGAACAAAATGAAGGAGACCCTTAAATTTCTCTTCAGTCCTTAGGAACCTCCCTACCATTGGAATCTGTTGCCGTAATTGGAAATTGGAAAAAAATTTGGTGGCAAGTTCATAAGTGAAAATTCATACAAAATGAATATTCTGAAGTTTGATGTAAACAGATACTTGCTTCTGAGAGTGAACATTTTAGTAAGATTTAAGTATTTTTGGTCAGTCAACTGTCTGTAGATTGCCCTCATGCTTTAAAGCATGATTTTGAAATTAAATGAAAAGTTGGTGTAGGATAAATCAGAGGCATTAACTTATTAAGTTCCAATATTTAAAAATGGAAATGTTTTCTTTTGGCAGGATTTGTGTTTAAGGTTGGTTTATTTACATAACTAGAGGTGCTATGAGTGATATTTCTTAATGATGAAAATTGTGATTTTAGAGGAGTCATGGTTAAGGATTCTGATTTGGGGGCGCCTGGGTGGCTCAGTTGGTTGGGCAGCTGCCTTCGGCTCAGGTCATGGTCCCAGAACCCTGGGGTCGAGTCCCACATCGGGCTCCCAGCTCCATGGGGAGTCTGCTTCTCCCTCTGACCTCCTCTCTCATGCTCTCTCTCACTCACTCACTCTCAAAATAAACATATAAAAAATAATTTAAAAAAAAAAGGATTCTGATTTGGGTTTCTGTAGTAACTATTAGGTAATATTATCTGTGAGGTTTTCAAGTGGTGATCAGTTGGAAATGGTAGTAGTTTCTAATCTTTTTTTTTTTTTTTTAAGACTTTATTTATTTATTTGACAGAGAGAAATCACAAGTAGATGGAGAGGCAGGCAGAGAGAGAGAGAGAGGGAAGCAGGCTCCCTGCCAAGCAGAGAGCCCGATGCGGGACTCGATCCCAGGACTCTGAGATCATGACCTGAGCCGAAGGCAGCGGCTTAACCCACTGAGCCACCCAGGCGCCCAGTAGTTTCTAATCTTATTGTAGAAAGTCTTTGGCTTCATGAGAACATGAACCATGTTATAAGAGGGAATGCAAAAATCTATGTTAGTGAAAGAGAATTTAGGATTTATTAGGAGAAGAAAGGCATGGCTTTTATTAAGTGTAATTAAAATGATTGACTAGAAACTTCCTGGAAGGATATCCTTAAGTAGGCCATGTTCTAGTCAAGAGGCCAGTTCTGGTGTAGAGTGAGGTAAGTTTTGATAAAGGTATGCACTCATGAAACTGCACTGCAGTCAGGAGATGAACATACCCATCACACCTAAAGGTTTCCTTGAAGTGCTTTTTAAAAAAATTTTTTTTTGAAGTATAATTAACATATAATGTTATATTAATTTCAGGTGTAAACATTGATTCAACAATTCTATACTAAGTCCTCACCAGGAAAGTGTAGTCACCAAACATTATTACTACAATATTATTGACTATATTCCTTATGATGTATATTCCATCTCTGTGACTTATTTTATAATTGGAAGTTTGTACCTCTTAATCCCCATTATCTATTTCACTCAACCCTCTACCCACATCCCCTCTGGCAACCACCAGTTTTTCTCTATTTCAGAATGTGTTTTGCTTTTTTTCCTGGTTCATTTTTGTTTTTTAGATTCTGCATATAAGTGGAATCATATGATATTTGTCTTTTTCTTTCTGACTTATTTCACTAGCATTATACTGCCTAGGTTCATTCATGCTGTTGCAGATGGCAAAATCTCATTCTTTTCTGTAGCTATATTCTATTTTAGTATGTATAGTACATTTTCTTTATCCAGTCATCTATCAGTGGATACTTGGGGCACTTCCATATCTTGGCTATTGTAAATAATGCTGCAATAAACATAGGCGTGATTCTTTTTGAATTAGTTATTTTGTTTTTGTTGGGTTAATATGAGTAGTGAGATTACTGGTATTTGTATTTTTAATTTTTTGAGGAACTTCCATCACTGTTTTCCACATTGGTTGCACCAATTTACATTCCCATCAGCTGTGCAGGAGGGTTCCTTTTCCTCCACATTTTCACCAACGCTTGTTAGTTCTTTTTGATTTTAGCCATTCTCACTGGTGTAAGGTAATATCTCATCATGATTTCAATTTGCATTTCCCTGATGATTAGTGATTTGAGCATCTTTTCATGTGTCTGTTGACCATCTGTAGTTTCCTCTGGAAAAATGTCTGTTCAGGTCCTCTGCCTATTTTTTAAAAAAATATTTTATTTATTTATTTGATGGAGATCACAAGTAGGCAGAGAGGCAGGCAGGTGGGGGGGAAGCAGGCTCCCTGCTGAGCAGAGATTCCGATGTGGGACTTGATCCCAGGACCCTGAGATCGTGACCTGAGCCGAAGGCAGAAGCTTAACCCACTGAGCCACCCAGGCACCCTCTCTGCCTATTTTTTAATCAGATTATTTGGGGCTTTTTGGTATTGAATTGTCTTCATATATTTTCCATTTTAACACCTTATCAGATACATCATTTGCAAATATCTTCTCCCATTCAGTAGATTGCCTGTTGTTTTATTGATGGTTTCCTTTAATGTACAAAAGCTTTTTATTTTGGTGTAGTTTTAATAGTTCTGCTATTTAATTTAATTTTTTTTTTTTTAAAGATTTTATTTATTTATTTGACAGACAGAGATCACAAGTAGGCAGAGAGGCAGGCAGAGAGGAGGAAGCAGGCTCCCCGCAGAGCAGAGAGCCCGATGCGGGGCTCGATCCCAGGACCCCGAGACCACGACCTGAGCCGAAGGCAGCGGCTTAACCCACTGAGCCAATTCTGCTTTTGTTTCCCTTTGCCTGAGGACACATATCCATAAATCTGTTGCTAAGGTCAATGTCCAAGAGATTATGGCCTATGCTTTCTTTTAGGAGTTCTAATCCATCTCACATTTAGGTCCATTTTGAGTTTATTTTTGTATATGCTATAAGAAGATGGTTCAGTTTTATTCTCCTGCATGTAAGTGTCCAGTTTTCCCAGCACCATTTGTTGAAGAGACTGTCTTTGCCCCATTGTATATTCTTTGTTGCAGATTAATTGACCACAGAAGCATGAATTTATTTCTGGCTCTCAGTTCTGTTCCTTTGGTCTGTATGTCTGTCTTTGAGCCAGTAACATACGGTTTTGATTACTATAGCTTTGTAGTATATCTTGAAATCTGGGATTGTGATACCTCTAGCTTTGTTACTCTTTTTCCAGATTACTTGCTATTCAGGGTCTTTTATGGTTCCATACAAACTTTAGTATTATTTGTTCCAGTTCTATGAAAAAGGGTGTTGTTACTTTGATACGAATTACATTGAATTCGTAGATTGTTTTTGGTAGTATGGACATTTTAATGATACTGATTCTTCCAATCCATGAAGCTAGAATATCTTTCTATTTGTTTGTGTTGCTTTAAATTTCTCTCATCAGTGTTTTGTAGTTCTCAGAGTACGAATTTTTCACCTCCCTGGTTAAGTTTATTCCTAGGCATTTTATTCTTTTTGGTGCAGTTGTAAATAGGATTGTTTTCTTAAATTCTCTTTTTGCTACTTTTTTGTTAGTGTATAGAAATGGAACAGATTTCTGTATATTGATTTTGTATCCTGCGACTTTACTGAATTCATTTATCAGTTCTAATAGTTTTTTTGGTGGAATTTTTAGGGTTTTCCATATATAGTATCATATCATCTACAAATAATGAGTTCTACTTCTTTACCAATTTGGATGCCTTTTGTATCTTTTTCTTGTCTGACTCTTGCAGCTAGGTTTTTCCAGTGCTATGTTGAATAAAAGTGGTGAGAATGGATATCCTTGTTCCTGATTTTAGAGGACAGGCTCTCACTGTGTTTTTCATGCACGGTTTTTATTATGTTAAAGTTTGTTCTCTCTAAACCTGGTTTGTTGAGACTTTGTATCCTGAATGGATGTTATATTTTGTCAAATTTTTTTTTGAGATGATCATATGGTTTTTATCCTTTTTTTAAAAAAAAATGTATCACATTGATTGATTTGCAAATATTAAACCACCCTTCCATCCTTGGAATAAACTTTACTTGATTGTGGAGAATTACTTTTTTAATGTTTTGTTGAATTCAGTTTGTTAATATGTTGAAGATTTTTGCATCTGTGTTTGTCAGAGATCTTGGCCTGTAGTTTTCTTTTTCTGGAGTGTTTTTTCCTGGTTTGGGTATCAGGGTAATAATGCTGGTCTTGTAGAATGAATGTGGCAGTTTTTCTCTTCTACTTTCTCTTGTACTTCTAACACAGAAGAATATATGTTAGCTCTTTGTGTTCGGTAGAATTCACCATCTGGTCTTGGATTGTTGTTTATTGGAGGTTTTTTGATTACTGATTCAGTTTCATTACTAGTAATTGATCTGCTTAAGTTTTCTGTTTTATCCTGGTCTTGGAAGATAGTATGTTTCTAGGAATTTATCCATTTCTCTCAGGTTGTCCAATTTGTTGGCATACAGTTTTTCATAATATTCTTTTATAATTCTTTATATTTCTGTGGTGTTGGTTGTCATTTTTCCTTCATTTCTGATTTTATTTCAGTTTTTCTCTTTTTTCTTGATGAGTCTGTCTGAGGACTTATCAATGTTTATCATCTTTTCAAGGACTCAGCTCCTGATTTCATCGATCTTTCCTATTGTTTTTTAATCCTCCATTTTATTTCTGTTCTAATCTTTATCATTTCCTTCCTCTGCTAGCTTGGGGCTTTGGTTGTTTTTTTTCTAGCACTTTCAGATGTAAGCTTGAGTTGTTTATTTGAGAGTATTCTTGTTTCTTGAAGTAGGCCTTTGTTAGTATAAAGTTCTCCCTCAGTTTGGGGGCCATTGTGTTTTCATTTCCGTTTGTCTTCATGTATTTTTTTAATTTCTTCTTTGTTTTGGTTGACCCATTCATTGTTTAGTAGCATGTTGTTTAGCCTCCATGTATTTGTGTTCTTTCCAGATTATTATTATTGATTTCTAGTTTCATACCATTGTGGTCAGAAAAGATGCTTGGTACGATTTCAGTCTTCTTAAATTTATTGTGACTTGTTTTGTGGACCAACATGATCTGTCTTACAGAATGTTCCATGTGTACTTGAAAAGAATGTGTATGTTGCTGTTTTTGGATGGACTGTTCTGTATAGATCTTATGTCCATCCGGTCTAATTATGTCATTAAGTCAGTGTTTCCTTGTTGATTTTCTGTCTGGATGATCTATTATTGATCTAAGTGCAGTGTTAAAGTCCCCTACTATTATTGTGTTACTTTCAGTTTCTCCCTTTATATCTGTTAATAATTGCTTTATGCATTTAGGTGGTCTTTTGTTAGGTGTATAGGTATTTACAATTGTTATACCCTCCTATTGTATCCATCTCTTTATTATTTTGTAGTGCCCTTCTTTTTCTGTTGCTACAGCCTGTTTATTTTTTATTTTATTTTATTATTTTTTTGCTACAGTCTGTTTTAAAGTTTCTTTTGTTTGGTGTAAGTATTTCCACCCTGGCTTTTTTTTTTTTCCTACTTCCATTTGCATGGTATATGTTTATCAGCCCTTCACTTTTAATCTGTACATGTGTTTAGTTTTGAAGTGAGTCTCTTGTAGGGAGCAACATAATGGGTCTTGTTTTTTTTTAATACTTTCACTCATTGGATTGGAATGGTTAGTCCATTTATAGTTAAAGTAATTACAGATAGGTGTGTACTTATTGCCATTTCGTTCATTGTTTTCTGGTTGTTTTTGTAGTTTCTCTCTGTTCCTTTCTTTTGTTCTCTTCCTTCATAATTTGATTGTTTTCTTTAGTGTTATGGTTAGATTCCTTTCTCTTTATTTTTTGTGCATCTATTATAGTTTTTTGGTTTGTTACCATTAGGTTTATAATATCTTATGTGTATAGCAGTTTATATTAGGTTGATGGTCATTTTAAGTTCGAACACATTCTAAAAGCACTAAACTTTTACTCCTCCCTCCACATTTTAGGTATTTGATGACATATTTACATCTTTTTCTGTATTCCTTGATGGTATTTGTGGATATAACTGATTTTACTACTTTTGTGTTTTTACCTCCATACTGACTTTATAAGTGATTAGTCTACTACCTTTTTATATGTTTGTTTTTACCTATGAAATTTTTTCTTCTCATAATTTTCTTCTAGTTCTCACCTTTTCAAAGAATTCTGCTTGGGGTCCTTTGTAACTTTTTCCTTCTACCTCTTTCAGCCCCCATATTCCATGCCCATATAAGCACCAGTATATTTTTTGACACTGTACATTAGTTTGAGTTTCCCAGAACTTGATATTACTGTGTCCTTTTTTGGGTGGTATAGAGATCTAGCTTCTTTCACTCAGTATAATTTTGAACTTGATCCATGTCGTAATTTGTATTAATAGTTCGTTTCTCTTTTTTTGAGTAGTATTCCATTGTATGTACACATCACAAATTGTTTATCCAGTTACCTGTTCACAGACATTTAGGCTGTCTTTAGTTTGGAACTGTTACAAATGAAGCAACTAACAATGTTTGTATCTTTTTACAGACATATGCTTTTATTTCTTTTGGGTGAATAGGTGGAATGCCTGGGTCATATGCATAGTAAATATGTAAATTTCTAAGAAACTTTCAAACTGTTTTTAAATACAGTTTTTAAAGTGGTTGGACCATTTTACATTACCATCAGGAGTATGTGACAGTTCATTTCATAATCAACCCTTGATATGGCCATTGTTTTTATTTAGCCATTCATATAGATGTGAAATGGTGTTACATTGTGGTTTTGATTTGCATTTCCTTAATGAGTGATGATGTTCAACAGCTTTTCATGTATTTATTTTTTTAATGCTTATATCTCAAATTTTTTGTGCTTTGAGAGTTCTTTATAGCCTAGATACACATTCTTTTTCAGATACGTGATTTCATTCTCCTACCAGTATCTTTTGAAGAGCAAAAGTTTTAAATTTTTTTAAAGATTTTTAAAAATTAATTTATTTGACAGAGAGAGCGCGCATGTGCAAACACAAGCAGGGAGAGCAGCAGGCAGAGGGAGAGGGAGAAGCACACACCCTGCTGAGTAGGGAGCCCTATGTGGGACTTGATCCCAGGACCCTGGGATCATGACCTGAGCCGAAGGCAGGTGCTGGACCAACTGAGCCACCCAGGCACCCTGAAGAATTTTTAATTTTTTTTTTTTAAAGATTTTATTTATTTGACAAAGAGAGATCACAAGTAGATGGAGAGGCAGGCAGAGAGACAGAGAGAGATAGAGGGAAGCAGGCTCCCTGCTGAGCAGAGGGCCTGATGCAGGACTCAATCCCAGGACGCTGAGATCATGACCTGAGCCGAAGGCAGCGTCCTAACCCACTGAGCCACCCAGGCGCCCAAGAATTTTTAATTTTGATGTACCCCAGTTCATCAGTTTATTGATTTACTTATTTACTTAGCTTTAGAGAGGAGACGAAGGGTGGGTGAGAATGAGAGAGAGAGAGAGAGTATCTTAAGCAGGCTCCACACCTGGCATGGAGCCCAATGTGGGGCTCAGTCTCACAACCCTGAGATCATGACCTGAGACAAAATCAAGTTGGATGCTTAACCGACTGAGCCACCCAGGTACCCCATGTTAATATATTTTTTAATGAATTCTGCTTTTTTTCTCCTTAAACGTTTATAATTTTAAGTTTTAGATTTAGGGTTGTGATTCATTTTGACTTCACTTCTATGACACAAACTCTCCTTCCGTCACCTGCAACTCTCCCCTCCCCAAGGTGCTGGAGGCAGATTATACATTCTATATTCATTTGTTTCAGCACTATTTGATGAAAAGACTCTTGAATTGACTTTGAATCCTTGTTGAAAATGAGTTGTCTGTATACGTGTGTGTGGGCCCTTTTCTGATTCATTAATCTATTTGTCATTATACCAGTAACACACTGTGTTCATTCCTGTATCTTTATAATAAGCTTTGAAATTAGATTAGTGTTCCATATATGTTCTTTTTAAGAAGTTATTTAGGCTCTTCTAGATCCTTTGCACTTCTGTATGAATTTTGGAATCAGTTTGTTACTTTTGACCAAGAAACCTGTTAAAAATTTTGGAATTATATTGTGTATTTTTTAAGATTTTATTTGTTTATGAGAGAGAGCCAGAGCACAAACACAGGCAGGAGGAGGGAAAGAAGGACAAGCAGACTCAGTACTGAACATGGAACCCCAGGCAGGGTGACCCCAGAACCCTGAGATCATGACCTGAGTTGAAATCAGACACTTAACTGAGCAACCCAAACACCCCTGGAGTTACATTGTATCTATAGATCAACTTGGGGAGAGTTGCTTTTTTAATAATATTGAATCATTTGACTTGTGTGAACTTGGTGAATTTTTCCATTTATTTAAGTCTTTTTAAGTTACTCTCAGCAGTGTTTTATACTTTTAGCATATAGATCTCCATCTTTGGCAGATTTATCCTTACATATTTCAGTTTTTTGATGCTACTGTAAATGGTGTTGTTTTAAAATTTTAATTTCTGATTGTTGTTATTGTTGTTGCTAGTATAGTTGACCCTTAAACAACATGGATCTGAACTGCACAGACTACTTACATGCAGATTTTTTTTCCAATAAATATGCATGTAGTACTGTAAATGTATTTTCTGTTCTTTATGATTTTCTTAACATTTTCTTTTCTCTAGCTTACTTTATTGTCAGTGTATAGTATAATACATATAACATACAAAATATGTATTAACTGTTTATAGGTAAGGTTTCTGGTGAACAGGAGGCTGTTAATAGTTAAGTTTTGGGGGAGTCAAAAGTTATGTGCAGGTTTTAAACTGGAGGGGTTGGTTTCCCCACACTTGCATTGTTCCAAGGATCAAGTGTATATGGAAATACAGCTGACTTTGAATATTGATCTTGCATCCTGTTACCGTGTTAAGTTCTAGTGACTTTGTACTAGAGTCTACAATTGATGATTGCATTATCTGCAGATAAGGATGGTTTTACTTCTTTTCCAATCTGAATGCCTTCTAGACCTTTTTCTTGACATACTGTTCTGGGTAGACTCTTCAGTACATTGATGAATAAAAGTGGTGAGAGTAGACATTCTTGTATTGTTCTTGATCTTAGGTGGAGAGTGTTTGGTCTTTAACCACTAAGTCTGACGCTGGCTGTAGGTTTTTCTGTAGATATCTTTTATCCAGTTGGTGATATTCTATTGTATTCCTGCTTTGTTTTTTAAATCAGGAATGGATTTCCTTTTTGCCAGAATGTATACTGAGATACAGCTTTTTTCATTGGTTTGTTAATATGGTGAATTATATTAAGACATTTTTATTGACATATAATTGACATATAACAATTGATTTTTGAGTATTCAACCAATCTTGCATTTTTAGGATAAATCTCATTAGAACATAATGGATTGACATTTTTATCTGCTGCTCTGTTTGATTAAATTTTTGTTTAAATATGCATATTCTGAGGCATGTCTGTAGTTATTTTATAAAGTCTTTGGTTTTGGTACTTGAGTAATGCTGGCCTCATATAATGAGTTAGGAAGTATGTTGTCTTCAATTTTCTGAAGGAGTTTATGTAGAATTGATATTATATCCCTCTTTTTTTTTTTTTTTAAGATTTTATTTATTTATTTGACAGACGGAGATCACAAGTAGGCAGAGAGGCAGGCATAGAGAGAGAGGAAAGGAAGCAAGCTCCCCGCTGAGCAGAGAGCCCGATGTGGGGCTCGATCCCAGGATCCTGAGATCATGACCCGAGCCGAAGGCAGCGGCTTAACCCGCTGAGCCACCCAGGCGCCCCTATTATATCCCTCTTAAGTGCTTGGTAGAGTTCATCAGTGAAGCCATCTGGGCCTGGAGTTTTCTTAGAGGAGAATTTCTGAACTGCAAATTCAATTCTTTAATAGAAATAGAGCTATTCAGGGGCATCCGGGTAGCTCAGTCAGTTAAGCATCTGATTTCAGCTCAGGTCATGATCTCAGGGTCCTGAGATGGAGCCTCAAGTCAGACTCCGATCTCAGCAAGGAGTCTGCTTGTCCCTTTCCCTCTCCCTCTGCTCCTCCCCAAGCATGTGTTCTATTTCTCTCGCTCTCTCAAATATATAAAATCTTTTTTAAAAATGGAGCTGTTCACCTTATCTGTTTCTTACTGAGTAAGGTTTGGTACCTTAGAATTTGTCCAGTTTTTCTAAGTTGATGAACTTATTTGTGTAAAGTTGTTTATAGTACTTTTCTGTTACTCTTTTAATATGGGTGACCTTTGTAGTGATGTCAGCTTTCTCATTTCTAATATTGGGATTTGTATCTTCTCAATTTTTTATCTCCAGTCCGGCTAGAGGTTTATAAATTCGTTTTTTTTTTTTTTTTTTTTAAAGATTCTATTTATTTATTTGACAGGTAGAGATCACAAGTAGGCAGAGAGGCAGACAGAGAGAGAGGAGGAAGCAGTTTCCCTACCAAGCAGAGAGCCCGATTCGGGGCTCTATCCCAGGACCCTGGGATCATGACCCACTGAGCCACCCAGGTGCCCCTTAATTGGGTTTTTCAAAGGAACTAGGTTTTGTTTCATTGATTTTTTTTCCCCTATTTTTTTTCTGTTTTCTATTATTTTGATTTACACTCTGATCTTTCTTACTACTTTTTCTACTTTTTAAAAAAATCTACATGGCAGACAAGCATTTAATTATTTTAATATATAGAGAACATCCAAACTAATAAACAAAATGCCACAAACCCGACATAAAACAATAGGTAAGAATAACTATAAATGGCTTATAAACCTACAAGATGAGTCCAACCCTCATAATTACATAATTATGACTTTAAAATATTTAACTTAACAACTAACAAGTATAAAAATATTTCAGCATAAATAGTTCTGAATGGGAGGAAAGAAGATGCACACCCTGTGTGCTGCTTATAGAAGTGTTAATTAGTGTACGCTTACTTTTTCCACTTTGGGTTTAATTTAGTCTTTGCTTAGTTTTTAAAGGTGGAAACAAGTTATTTATTTTTTAGAACTTTCTTTTTTTCTAATACAGGTATTTAATGCTATAATTTGCTCCCTAACTGCTGCTATAATGTCATGCCATTCTATACATTTTGATTACATTTGTTTTTTTTTTAACTTGAAAATTTTGCATTCTCCCTTTTGCTTTCTTCTTTGCTCCATAAGTTATTTAAAAGGTGTTATTCAATTTCCAAATATTTGGGAAATTTACATATATGTTTCTGTTACTGAATCTTAATCTAATTCTGTTGTAATCAGAGGACAAATTTTACATGTTTGAATTCTTTTCAATTTATGGAGACTTGTTTTGTTGCTCAGAATATCATCTGTCTTGGTAAATGTTTTGTGGGCATATGAAACAAATGAGTTGTTTGCTCCTACTGGCTTCAATGTTCTATAAATGTCAGTTAGGTCATTGATAGTGTTCAAATTTTATTCATCTTTCCTGATTTTTTGTTTGCTCTATTAAGTATTACAAGGGAGTATTGAAATCTCTTAATATAATTATGGAGTTCTTACAGTTTTATCAGATTTTGCTTCATGTATCTTGAAGCTGTATTATGAAGCAGAAGAACTTTTGGGACATGGTTTTAATGAATATATCCCGCTTTTCTTTTTGATATGCCTTGGTAATATTCTTTGCTCTATAGTCTACTTTGATATTAATATTGTTACTTTTGCTTTCTCTTGACTAGTGTCAGCATAGTTGATTTTTCATTATCCTTTTATAGTGAATCTCTTTGTACTTTTATATTTGAAGTGTGTTTCAGGTAGGCAACATATGTAATTGGGTCTGACTTTTATATCTGGTCTGATAATTTCTACCTTTTATGGGTTAGGCCACTTACATTTAATGTGATTATAGATATGATTAAGTCTATCATCTTGCTTTTTATTTTCTTTTTGTCCCATTTGTTCTTGTTTCCCCATCCTCTCCCTTTTTCCTTTGCCCTCTTGGAGTAATTGCATATATATTTTTTTAATGATTTCATTTTCTATTCTATGTTGGCTCATTACCTGTAATTCTTCGTTTCCTTACTTTAGTGGTTGTTTGAGGGCTTGTAATACAAATCTTTAATTTATCAGTCTACCTTCAAGCAGTACTACTTGACACAAGAAATGGTTTAAGAGCCACAATAGTGTACTTTTATGCCTCTCATCCCAAACTTGCTATTATAGTTATGTGTATATGTTATAAGCCCCATACTGTATTGTTATAATTATTATTTAAATCTTTTAAAGAGATTTGTTTGAATCTTTTAAAGAGATTTAAACAATATAAAAAAGATCTTTCCATGTAGTTACTATTTCCAATGTTCTTCAATCCCTTTGTGTAGATTCATATTTTCTTCTGGCATTACTTTTTCTTCTGACTAAAGGGCTTCCTTTAACTCTTCCTATAATGCTGGTCTGCTCATGGTTAATTAATTCATTCATCTTTTTGTGTGTCTGAAAATGCATTTCCCTCTTTATTTTTGAAGATGTTTCAGCTAGATAAAACAAACATAGGTTCACAGGATTTTTTTTTTCTTAAAATATGGGATTTGTTGTGTGTATTACATGTAGTATTTATTACATTTCAAGACATTCAAATATTTTTTCTTTTCTTTACCTTTCTTCCTTTATGGACTCCATTATACTTATATTAGGGCATTTGAAATTGACCTGCTGCTCACTTTTACTCCATTTATTTTTTTTTATAATGAATACTATATTTATTTTTGATATTTCCTCTTGCTGAGTCTTCAAATTCACAAATCTTTTCTTCTATAATGTGTAATTTTCTTTAATTCCATCCAGTCTATTTTTCATCTAAGATATCATTTTTTATATCTCTGGAAGTTTGATCTGCATCTTTTTTTCCTTCTGTATTTCTACATAACCTTTTGGAGCATATGATTATAATGACTTCTAATGTCATTGTTTCTAATTCTGAGACATGTCAGTTCCAAGCTGATTTTGATTGAGTTTTTAAAATCTCTTACAGGTTATGTTTTCCTACTTATTTGCACGCCTGGTAATTTTTTATTGAATGCCATACATTGTGAATTTTACCTTGTTTGGATGCTGGGTATTATTTTTTCTATAAATATTCTTGAGCTTTGTTTTACAGTTGAGTTCCTTGGAAACAGTTTGATTCTTTTCAGGTCTTCCTGTTAAGATTTGTTAGATGTGACTAGCACGGTGACCAGTCTAGGTCTGATTCCCATTTCAGAGTCAAGACCATCATTGAAACCACACTCATTAAAATGTAAATCTTCTTGATTCAATTTTAAATCCCGTAGTGCTTTTTTTAAATTTTAAAACTAGTCAAGATTCTTTCTCCCGTGCCCTATGAATTACAAGGTTTTCCAGCCTGTCTGGGGGAAGTAGGTCCTATATGAGTCCTGGTCACTGTGTCTTCTTATCCTTTGAGTTGGTTCTTTCCCCAGCCTTATGTCCTTTCCTCAGATGTATTCGCTGGTTGGTACTCAGCTCAGTATTTCAAGAAGACTGCAGATCTCTG
Organism: Mustela erminea; assembly: GCF_009829155.1. Lineage (NCBI taxonomy): Eukaryota > Metazoa > Chordata > Mammalia > Carnivora > Mustelidae > Mustela > Mustela erminea. The sequence continues at coordinate 67,958,848 of NC_045622.1, read as the reverse complement.
AAGTTTTCTCTGTGCTGCTTGCTCCCCCCCTCTAGTACTCTTTGCGGAGAACTCTTGGCACCTACATTCCCAAGCTCTCCAGCTCCTTACCTGAGTCTACCAGGTTCCACCTGGGTTTCACTTCCCTATTTACTCTGGAAAATCTCTTAAGATAGTAATTTGGAAAGAGACTCATAATCTCACAAAATAAACTGAGGGTTGCTGTGGGGAGGAGGAGCATGCAGAGGGTGGTTGGGTTATGGACATTGGGGAGGGTTTATGATATGGTGAGTACTGTGAAGTGTGTAAGCCTGACGATTCACAGACCTGTACTCCTGGGGCAAATAACATATTATATGTTAATAAAAATAATTAATAAAAAATAGTAATTTGGAAAAAATAATTTAGAGCAGTTGTTGGGCTTATCTCATTTGTTTTTCATCTTTCAGGGATCACTGTCTTTGCTGATGAACTGTGTCTTACAAACCATTGTTTTATATATTTTGTCTACTTTTTTCCCCCAGATAGGAAAACAAATTCAATCCTTGTTATTCTGTCTTGACTAAAAGTAGATGTTGGAGCTGATGTAATCTTCAACTCCTTACCTGTCCTGAGTTCACAGATCTCTGACTTTTAAATGCAACATGAAGCAGACTTATCCCCTCTGAACTTGCTTGTCCTCATTTTCTTTTACACATACTAATTATTTTTGTCCTTAGAGTGCTTTTCTGATCTAAAATTATTTAATTAAATCAAGTAGGACATAATTAGTCTTCCATGACATCTGATTTTGAAGGTCTGATGCAGAGTACATTCCATTTGGGAATGAAAATAAAGAATGGAAGTATGATCCTTTTGCATTTCTTTAAAATCTAAACATTTTAGAGGTAAAGCCAATATTTTAGCAGAATAAATACTTAGTAGTTAATGTTTCAGTTATAAAAGTTTCTGATAGAAACACTTTTTCTTTTCTTTTTTTTTTTTTTTTTAAAGATTTTATTTATTTGACAGAGAGAGATCACAAGTAGGCAGAGAGGCAGGCAGAGAGAGAGAGGAGGAAGCAGGCTCCCTGCTGAGCAGAGAGCCCGATGCGGGACTCGATCCCAGGACCCTGAGATCATGACCTGAGCCGAAGGCAGCGGCCCAACCCACTGAGCCACCCAGGCGCCCTAGAAACACTTTTTCAATTAATCAGTCTCCTTGGCCTCACCCAAACTGAACATTTGTCCTGCATTTGGCCTTAGTTGTAGTTGGGTTTATACCTTGTCCATTAGATTAACAATTAGATTCATATTTAAGCACATTTAAAACTTAACAGATAAGATAATTTGAGGCGGTTTTTATTTCAATATATAATTATTTTTCTATTTGTGTAGATTGCTTTCTTTTTCCTACTTTATTATTTTTTTTTAAAGATTTTATTTATTTATTTGACAGACGGAGACCACAAGTGGGCAGAGAGGCAGGCAGAGGGAGGAGGAAGCAGGCTCCCTGCTGAGCAGAGAGCCCAATATGGGGTTCTATCCCAGGACCCAGAGCTGAAGGCAGAGGCTTTAACCCACTGAGCCACCCAGGGCGTCCCTCTTTTTCCTACTTTAAGACAAACCAGAAATTCCATTGTTTCTACTCTGAAGTTTTTAACATAAATGCAGTAGGTAGGATCTTTTCTATAAGAAGAAAACTATTATGTTCCAAGGATGCAGTCCTGTTTTGATCTTTTTCACTAGAAAGAAGGTGGGAGTAGAATTTTTTTGCTCTGTGGCTTTATGAAAGACAAATAACTGATAAAGGTTGATAGGTTGCCTTTATTTCCCTAGAAGTAACTCTTAGGATAAATACAAAGTTAGCCTTGTCTTTTATCTTTGTAGTCTGTTATAATGAGGTGATGACTGAGTATCTTAATAAAAGAAAATACTAAAATAACAAAGAATTGTAGATAATAAGCCAACAGAGGAGATGTTCCGGAAGCACTATGGGATTTAAAATTGAATCAAGAAGATTTAAATTTTAATGAGTGTGGTTTCAGTGATGGAGTGCTGGGTTAATAATATGGAGGGGACACTGGAATGAATTAAAAGGCTTAGGGTAGGGGCACCCGGGTGGCTCAGTGGGTTAAAGCCTCTGCCTTTGGCTCAGGTCATGATCCCAGGGTTCTGGGATCAAGCCCCGCATCGGGCTCTCTGCTCAGCAGGGAGCCTGCTTCCTCCTCTCTCTCTGCCTGCCTTTCTGCCTACTTGTGATCTCTGTCTGTCAAATAAATAAATAAAATCTTAAAAAAAAAAATTAAAAAAAAAAAAAGGCCTAGGGTATAGTATTATTAGCATATCTACTAAATACTGTGTGACTCCGAGCAGTCTTATAATTGAACTTTAATATCTCCGTCATAACTAAATAAACTAGTATTTAATTGGGGGATTCTATTGTGCTAGGTACATTGTTGGTTAGTGTACTTCTATTTCTTCGTTTAATCCTCATATTAACCTTAATAAAGTAAATAGAACCTGTATTTTACAGATGAGGAAATGTTCCATAATGTTAAGTAATACTCAACATGTTGAGCAACTAAGTATTAGAGTACAATTTGTGTTATATTTCTGTATTTCTCTAAAACTGTGAAGTTTCTTCTGTTTCTATTTATAAAAAACACTAAATTTTTAAACCATGCATCATGGTATAATGATGAGATGGTAAATTTCCAGTTGTATTAGGTTTGGCTCTCTCTTTGTTCTTGTCAATTTTCTTACCTGCAATGTACTTTATGAAAATCTTACTTAGTTGCCAGCACCTGATTCACCAGTGATTAACTCAAGTCTGTAGTGAAGTTTTCTTCCTCTGAGATATTAAAGCATTTATTATCTATTTCTCACTTATTAGTTACATATTTGAGATGTACTTACCAGCTTTATATTTGAAATTTGGGATTACTATTGAATTGTTTAAATTTCTGTGTGTTCATGTATTACTGATACACATCTATTACTGAGACGGGTACACGCAAGTCCCTTGAGGGAACTTCTCTATAGCATTGTACATGTGGTACATATATCTTCATAAATAATTGACTTAATTCTGCCAATTAGACTAGTTAATCATCATTCTCAGGTATTCACTTCTTACAAGCAAATTTACCTAAGATATTTTAAAATTTTAAATTCTGTAGCTTTACAGAGCACAGTTAATTAAGCTTTTTAGAGAAATGCTTTTCAAAAAAACTTTTTTTTGCCAAAAATTTTGAAAGGAGTTCAATCAAAATCAAGATGAGTTGATATTAAAGTAAGCATGTAGGCTTATTGTATTTGGCAAGGAGACCAGTTACTTTGCCCCATAGCTGATTTTTTTTGAGTTCTGAAAGCTGGTGTTCTCTCTGCCTGTGCCTCGCCACCCCCTGCCCCCATCAAAGAGAGAAAAATGTTTGAGCAATATATAGAAGATCTGGGTGGTCTCTAGTACTACTACTATTACTACTACTACTTACTCAAAAGTTAATTAACATTTCTGGGCTTTAGTTTTTCTCATTCTTAAAAAAAAAAAAAAAACTGAGTTGGATTATTTGATCTTTAAATATACTCTGTTCCAGCATTTATAAAACCTACATGTTTAAGATAATTGTTTCAGAATTGTAGCATTTGATTCTTAAACTTCAAAATAGTAGTAGTTTAATGTTAATTGCTTTTTTCTTTAAAAGCGTTTGTGATCTCCTGTTCCACTTTTATGGTTAATTTTCTTTTTTGACTTACCAGTACTCCCTCACGTGTTGCTAAAGGAGTTGTTGACCACACCAAAATGAGTCTACATGGTGCTAGCGGGGGACATGAACGATCAAGAGATAGACGAAGATCAAGTGACAGATCACGAGATTCATCTCACGAAAGAACAGAATCTCAACTCACTCCTTGTATTAGAAATGTTACTTCTCCAACACGACAGCACCATGTTGGTACGTAAAATTAACTCATCATCCTGACAGTTTTTAAAAGCATGCAGTTACCTTTTTAAAACAGTAATGACTGTGAATTCTGCCTAGTACTTGAGAGTAAAATTAACTTCTTAGTTCTATTCAGTTGCTATTTTAGCTTAGCTTCATTCTTGCTATAAGAAATCAGCTTATTAAATGAAACTTAAAAGTGATTTTTTTTTAGTCTGGGACAGTTTCATAAGAAATTTGAAAAGCCGTTAAAACTGTGATATGAGATAATTTGTTTAATTTTTAAAAATATTTGAGGGAGAGAGAGAGAGCGTGAGTCCATGCAGGAGTATGGGGAGGAAGGGTGTGGCAGAGGGAGAGGGAGAAGCAGGCTCCCCACTGAGCAGATGCCCTGGGGCTAGATGCCAGGAGCCAGGGATCCTGACCTGAGCCTAAGGCAGACATTTAACCGACTGAGCCACCCAGGTGCCCCTAAGTCTCAAATTGATTTTTATCTTATGTGATACATACAGAGTGGTTTATTTTTAAAAATTTGTAGTAAACTGTTGATAGGAATTCTTGGTTAATCATGCTAGAAAAGGAAGTGAAAGCTAGAATAACCATGTAGTAATTTATTTTAAGTTTTGACAGTATTTTAAATTTAACTTAAAAAATAGATGGTGAAAAGGAAGGTGTGAAGTGTTTTGTTTTGTTTTGTTTTCTTGGCAAGTAGGTCATGTCTTTTTTTTTCTTCCTACTCATTACTGAAAATGAACATTATTATATTTCAGGTAAATAAATTGTGTGACTGAGGAGAAGTACATTAGCAATGTGAACTTGTTGATTTTCATTTTCCCTTGGAGAAGGGGCAAATTTAATACCTTCACATTGTTTTCGATTGTTTCAAATCAAAATCATTTATCTTAGGGCTTAATTATACAGAGAGATTGTCAGTATCTAAGTAGGTCCTTAAAGTCAAACTAGTACTGATAAGCCAAAAATCCATGCAAGTATAAATAGGAGTTGACAGTTTATTAATATGCTAAATTCAATCCCTGGGAAGAGAATAGGAAGATATAATAAATGATTTTTATTAATTCAGCAAATTTTGGTTTTGGGATGCTACCAGCATTCTGGAAACAGGCAATAAAATGGAGGTGTCAGAATATCTCTGGAGATAAAGCAAACCTAATTATATCATCAGTAAAGCTGTACAGAATGTTCTGAGTAGCCTGAGTCATGGAGGAATTTGGCAGAAGCTGATGAATCTGATGAGATGGAGGTACATTTTTAGGTCACCTTTAAAGTGTAGTTCTATCCTCTAGAGGGAACTTATCACAGAATCTTAGTTTTAATTTTCCCTTTATAGAATATTAGAACAGCTGAAGAAAATCTTCTGAATTTTAACAATATTTCCTACCTAATTAAAATTATGTATAGTAATTATATGATCCTCTAGAATTTGTGGCAGTGCTTTTATTCCAACAAAAAGTGAGACTGAAAAAAAAGCAATGTATCATAAGCTATTGAAGCCATTTTATTTGGTTGGTAGACATTAAAAGTCATTTGAAAGAATAAATACTTTTGTGTCCTTAGTGACCTTTTTTCTTCCTTTGGGGCCTTGCTTTTGTGAGATAAATTACTAGTTTGAGGATGGCCTAATTAATATAGTGAGAGTCCAAAGTTTGTACTTAGTGTTCTCAGAGTAGTACTAATACTTTTAGTATTTAGGACAGTTAAAGTTGGTATTTTCATTAATCTTTTACTTCCTGTCAGTGCTTATTTGACTTGTAAACTTGTAAGACTATTCTATTCCTTGGGTTTCATGTATTTTTAAATAGCATACTAGCATGAAATTTACCTTAATTTTGATCTTAGTCTGAGTGAGCATTAGTCAGCTATACATCTTTTTAAAAATCTACAAAAATTAATTTAGAAAACATTTTGATATTTTAGGTTTTATTCCTGGGAAGTAATATTTATGGTGCTCTGTGAAAATGTTACTTGAAATAAAAAAGCAGAAATGCTTTGATTGATTGATTTTACTTTATTTTTTGAGAGAGAGAGTGTGAGAGAGTGCATGCATGCACAAGTGGCGGTGGGGGGTGGGGGGCAGAGGGAGAGGGAGAAGCAGACTCTCTGCTGAGCAGAGAGTCCAATGTGGCAGGACCCTGAGATCATGACCTGAGCCAAGGTAGACCCTTAACCAACTGAGCTGCCCAGGCCCCCAGAAATGTGATTTAAAACAACTTTTCTACATCAGAATTTTTAAAAGATAAATGTGGATCTTGAATTTTTTTAAAGGAAAATTTGCATAACTTTAACATCTTTATTTCAGAACGAGAAAAAGATCATAGTTCTTCTCGTCCAAGTAGTCCTCGTCCTCAAAAAGCATCTCCAAATGGTTCCAGTAGCAGTGCTGGGAACAGCAGCAGAAACAGTAGTCAGTCAAGTTCGGATGGTAGCTGTAAGACATCTGGGGAGATGGTGTTTGTATATGAAAATGCAAAAGAAGGAGCTCGGAATGTGAGAACATCGGAACGAGTAACACTAATAGTGGATAACACTAGATTTGTTGTAGACCCATCCATTTTTACTGCACAGCCAAATACAATGTTGGGCAGGTTTGTATTATTGCAGTTCTTTGTATTATTATAAAGCACTTTCATATTATTTTACTTAAGTTTTACAGTAATTCCCTGTTGGAACGTAGTATTCCTGTTCTATAGATGAACTGAGCTTTGAAAGTTAAATATAACTTGCTCAAGTTAGTATAGCCAGGAAATGGTAGAGCCAGATCTTGAACTTGGTTTTATTTCTAACAATTTTTGTTATATCAACAAGAAAAAAAAACTATTTAATGAAGATAGGGTCCTAAACAATCTCCACAGGTTAAAACCTTAAATTGTATCTAACAAGGTGAGTATAACAGTAATATATGCTTTTTTCACTTGGGGAAATCCTAAATTCAACCACCAAATATAGCAGGTATTAGCATTTTGTTTAAAAAGGAAAAAAAACAGTTTGGTTAGCTGAAAAGTCAGCATGAATTGCCAGATAAATTTAAAAAAAAAAAAAAAAGGAAGGTATTAACAAGTAGTTAGAATGAAGGAAAGAGACTTGTAGTTGTATTCTAATCTGTGTGGGTCTAGAGTAAAGGTCAATGTGAAGTTTGTAGTTGTGGGAACTGTGGTCTTAAAAGAATGATATAGACAATATAGACTTGATTTTTCATTGTGTCCAAAATGAGCGAATACCTTTTCTTTATTTTTTTTTCCATTTTTTTTCAAGTTACCTTTTCATTGTAAAATTAGTATCTTTTCCTGTTCTAATATAAAGTGGAGGAGCATAGAAATGAAACAGAAATTTATATGGTGTTAAAAACTTGGTTTTTTCCCCCTAGGTTGTATATGAGTAACTATTTAGGATGCCTTTGTGTGTGTACATGTGATTTCTCCTCTGAATACAGAATAAAAGCTCACATGACATTGCACATTTTGAATAGCCGAATATTCTTTTTAACATTGGCAGTTAGACTTTACATATCTGAGGCAAAGAAAACAAGTACAGCTTTTATGTATTTTTAGAAGCACAAAGGAAGATTATTGAGGGAAGGTGTCAGGAGGATGACTCGACACTATTAATACTTTTTTTTTGTGAAGATTTTATTTGAGAGAAAGAATGAGAGAGAGAGTATGAGAGGGGAGAGAGTCAGAGGGAGAAGCAGACTACCCACGGAGCAGGGAGCCTGATGCAGGACTCGATCCTGGGACTCCAGGATCATGACCTGAGCTGAAGGCAGTTGCTTAACCCAACTGAGCCACCCAGGCACCTGACACTACTAATACTTTAAATTTTTACCCCAATTTTAAAGAAACACTCTTAAAAAGTAGATATTTGAAATCCTTTGTTAGGCTACCTTTTCTTTAAAAGCAAAACAAAACAAAGTCCAAAATATTTCTGTGTGTGTATCCATATTGAACTGAGAAGCATAACATTCTCCTTTTGTTAAAAAAAAAATTCAAGTATTTGAGAAAATTGCATGACATTTGATTCCTGAAAGACTGTCCTTGCCTTTTTTTTAAACAGTGAAGTTTATCCCAGTTCTGGGATACAGTGAAGTCTTTTTCATGTCAGTTGAGTAAAGCATATCTTTGGGGATGAAAATTAATATTCATGGGTACTGTAAAAAGCAGTTGGCATTCTTTTGGAAACTTCGAAATAAAAAAGCTTTGTGCTTTATAGATTTCTGTGTTATAACAAAAGAAGAAACCATTTAAATTGGGAAATTGTTGAGTACAATACTTAAGAATGATGGAATCATTTAATTTGGAGGTCCAACTTCCTTAACCACAGTTTTAAAATTTTCTTGAGAGTAATGCATTAAACTTTTGATTTTGAAGAACATACTCTGCACATTTGCTCTTTTCTTTTGCTTTTTTTTTTTTTTAAAGATTTTATTTATTTGACAGACAGAGATCACAGGTAGGCAGAGGGCAGGCAGAGAGAGAGGGGGAAGCAGGCTCCCTGCTGAGCAGAGAGCCCGACGTGGGGCTCCATCCCAGGACCCTCGGATCATGACCTGAGCCGAAAGCAGAGGCTTTAACCCACTGAGCCACCCAGGCGCCCCTCTTTTCAAAAAACATTTCATAGTTACTATGAAAGTGCCAAGAACATTACTTGAAAAAATAGAAATCTGTATTTTCTTTTTTTTTTTTTTAAGATATTATTTATTTATTTGACAGAGATCACAAGTTGGCAGAGAGGTAGGCAGAGAGAGAGAAGGGGAAGCAGGCTCCCTGCTGAGCAGAGAGCCAGATGTGGGGCCCAATCCCAGGACCCTGAGATCATGACCTGAGCCGAAAGCAGAGGCTTAACCCACTGAGCCACCCAGGCACCCCAGAAATCTATATTTTCTTATGTAAAAATTAGTATTGAGAGCTTTTTACTCATTTGTTTAAACTTTTGATTCACTGCTTAGCTTCCTCATTCCTCTTTACCCGAGCATTTATTGCTAATTTTTCAGTTCTGGGATACAAGTGTAAGAATTTTGAGTGATGTTTCTTATATTTATGTTAGAGTTGTGAAAAGTGAAACAACCTAACCTGCCTTTTCCTACTTTACTGTATGTGCTGCATTATAGCATTAACTTTGCAGTGAGGGCAGCAGTTTTAAGGAAGAGGTACAGATAACATGGTTTCCCTTTTCCATTTTTTCCCCCCCTTTCTGGTAAGTTTAGTATAAAAATCACCTTTTCCCCTAGATTGATTGATTGATTGATTTTTTTTTTTTCTCTCTCCCTGAGAAGAAGGGGCTGAAAAGTTCTTTAGCTTCTGAGTTTTGTCAGCTGATTTTGTTTGCTTATAGGGAATCTATATTACTATTCCCTCCCATCAGAAAGGTAGTATTTTTAATAATCCTTCGTTTATTACTTTTGTCAGAATAAATTGCTAAAATTTTTTTAACTAATTTATGAATAAATTGTAATTCCTTTTTACTTTTGTACGTGAAATAAATTTTCCCTTTGAAGGCAGTATCCTATTGTTATATTTCTCATTATTTACTAATATCATAGGATGTTTGGATCTGGCAGAGAACATAACTTTACACGTCCTAATGAGAAGGGAGAGTATGAAGTGGCAGAGGGAATTGGCTCCACAGTGTTTCGAGCTATTCTGGTGAGTGCTTATTTCTTGTGTCTTGACTTAATCATAGAACTCCCTTTTGGTAGGTATTTGTATTAGAAGCAGAGTTCTATTTGGATATCTCTATGCAGAATATTGCTTTTTATTTATTTATTTATTTATTTATTTATTTATTTATTTATTAAGATTTTATTTATTTATTGGGCAGACAGAGATCACAAGTAGGCGGAGAGGCAGGCAGAGAGAGAGGTGGAGGCAGGCTCCCCGCCGAGCAGAGAGCCTGATGCGGGGCTTGATCCCAGGACCCTGGGATCATGACCTGAGCTGAAGGCAGAGGCTTAACCCACTGAGCCACCCAGGCGCCCCGGGAATATTGTTTTTTTAAAAAATACCATTTTATTCATTTTTATTTTAGTACATAAAGATAATATGATACAAATACAGGTCGGAGGATGTGACATCTCAAGTATAAACAGGTGGTTCTTTCAAAGGGTTTAGTGGTAATCCATCTGGAGTCATGTTATTACTCCCTCTCTAATTCTCTTAAATACAATAAGTTCATCATTTTTGCTATCTTAGATAAATGTGATTACTTGAATTCTAATATTTTATTGCCTATAACTGGCAATGTGGACAGTTAACATATAAAAGTCACCTAAAATGTAATAGTGTTTTTGTTTTAAACCTTTTTTTTTTTTTTTGAGGTTTTAACCTTTTATTTTGAGGAATATTTGAATTAGTATTACAGAGTTCCTACTTGTAATTTCAAATCATTGATAAAGCTTTGATTTATAGTCTGTTGACTAAGTCACAGTCTGAACATACGGTTTCCTCAAATTTGGAGAAAATGGGCAGGGAGGATCATGGGGTAAAACACAGGAATGGAAGTTGATCTTGATTAGGTTGTTGTTAATACTTGGGCAAGTACCAAAAGACATCTTGCTTGCACTAGTATAGCAACTTTATTGTGTTATTGTGGCTCTGAACCTCAAGAAGCTTAAGGCAGATCTTAATTTGGGGGGAGGGGAGGTGCTTTAGCTAGCCCTACTTCATTTAACTCCCGATGGAATTGCTGAGTAAAAAAAAAATACTTATGACTCAGCTGTAATTTGGGGGCTAGCCCTTAACAATTTTTAAAGCAGATCTTGGAAATAAGTACTATTTATTGTTCATAATTTGGGACACACCAAAAAATAGTATTTGGAAGAAGAATATGTAATTGTGCATTCTGTTTATATATATTAATACCTGGAATATGTCTCTGAAGTTCTTTACTAAGAACCACAAATTTTGCTCAATTCTGTAAGTAATATTTAAGATACCTTAAAATACATCATTTAACTTTATTATTTTTTTAAAAAGTTTTAAAATTTGATGGTAGTTATATAGAAAAATAACTTGTAGAATGGAAAATACATATGAATTGGCATGCTACGATAGAGAGAAGCAGCATATCAGTATCAGGAGACCTGGCTTTCCTGTGCTAATAAATAATTATTTGACTAGGTGAGTCAGCGAACCCATTTGGGCCAACGTTTTCTTATTGGTAAAATGAAAAAGTGGTTAGGTGAACAGAGGTCCCATCTAACTTTAAAATTCCACAGTTCAGAAATCTCAGAGCTCCACTGTTTTTGAAAATGCTAGCAGCTTCACCTTAATAGTAAGGTTTTGGCCACCTTATGCTGTAGATGTTTTATGCATTCTTTACATTTTTTTTCTTTTCTTTTTTTTTAGGATTACTACAAAACAGGAATAATTCGTTGTCCTGATGGCATATCTATTCCTGAACTGAGAGAAGCATGCGACTACCTTTGTATTTCTTTTGAATATAGTACTATTAAATGTAGAGATCTCAGTAAGTATGATGTTTTGTGTGTGAGTGGTTTGTAGAGTTACAATATATTGGAATGAAAACCCTGAAAGAGTGCTGTTCATGTGGACATCAGATATTTGTTTAATTGGATTATAAAGCACTGTGATACTATAAGCATGCTTTATGGAAGTCTACAGAGATTTTTATAACCAATTGTGCAATTTTCCAAAACTTCAAAAAAAATTTTTATATATGTATGTTTGTATGTATATATGTATATTTATTTTTGATAGACTCTTCTAGATTTCCTCCTTGACCCCATCTCTGTCATTTGTTGCCAGTATTTATCTCCCAGCTTGGGAGCCCTGGCTTTGGTCAAGTATGGTATTTGGCTTCACTCCTGAGATCACATCAACCAAAAATTTATAATTTTTTGTACCTTCCAAGTAAGATAATATTCTAAGCCACTGTGGAAGATAACTCTCAAAGAGAATATTTGTCATTAACGATCTTAGATTAAATACCTAACCCTCATTTATCTAAAGGGTTGAGTGACTTTGTTTTAAGAACATCAACAGCCTCAGAGCTTCAGAATCTAGAACTTTGGAAATCCCAAGTTTTTGATCAGTGTTTTCCCTTTACCACCACCCCATACTCCTCCCTCTACCATTTGCCATACCTCCTGAAGGGAAGAAAAAAGGTGATTATACACAGAAAAGTCAGAATAAGAGAATTTTCAGATGTTGGCTTAGATGCTGAGTGGTTGGAGAAGTTCAGAAGGAGAGGTCATTGTGTGCTAGACGGATTGGGAATGAGTTCAGAGGAGGCAGGTAGTAAAGAATAAATTGGAATGATTAGAAAGAATAGTGTAAGGAAGTAGTTTAACCGCTGAGATTTTTGGACTAAAGATGCAAATAACATATTTTGGAAAGAACCTAGTTGGGACAGAGACTTTATATCAGGACCAATAGGAGATGAGAATAAATAGATGGGCCACATTGTAGAAGGTCTTTGATCCAAACTCATGTTTTTAAAACTCATGTTTTATCCTATGTATGGTGGGAAGTCATTTCAAAAGCTTCCTATATGTGGTTATAGCCTTATGTAGACTTAGGTTATCTTTACTTCATGAACCTAAACTCACCAGTAGCTTGCCATACCTTCTCAAAGATTGGTGTGTTAGAAACTGTGAATGTGAAATGTTAAATAATTTTTTAGAAGATTTTATTTATTTGAGAGAGAGAGCACAAGCAGGAGGAGCGGCAAAGGGAGAGGGAGAAGCAGGCTTCCTGCTGAGCAGGGAGCCTGATGTAGGGCTCTATCCCAGGACTCTGGGATCATGACCCAAGTTGAAGCAGACACTTAACTGCTGAGCCACCCAGGTGCCCTGTGAATGGGAAATTTCATTTCATATTTTAAGGCACCTAGTGTATACTTAAAGATAGGTGTTTTCTTCATGCTTATTTAAGAGCTATCTCATTGAAATTGTGTGGTCTTACTAAGTCCTCCCCTAAGATACCACTTTATTATTGCCAAACATTCTTTAAAATTTTCATAAAAATATCAGTAGGTAGGATAAAGTGGCTGGTCCACCTCTGAGTCCATTTCTCTATAAATGATATTTAAAAGTTTAAAGTCAAATAGGTAGAGCATACATAAGTAAATTCGAACAAAATTTGTTTTTTCACATCTTAAAAAATGTTTTTACTAAACCATGAGCATTAATTATTCTAATTTAGATCCTTGAGATCGAGTTTTGTGTTCTTTTTTAATTCATAGAGCCATTTTAATTTCAATTCTTAAAATTAGATATTAAATTTGGGGGACTATCAGATAAAAAATATGATGTGGATTTGGTTTTATAATCCTTTGAACATAGACTCTGTTAAAGGTAAAAGTCTTTATTTAAAATACGTATAATAATGTTTTTTCTAGACTTTGGCTTTTAAATAATTATAACTATTTCCATAATACTTGTAATACATATTTTAAAAAATAGAATTCTCATAGACTTTATTAAAATAAAACTATGTAGAATTTGAAGAGATAAAAATGTCCTTGTAAAAATATAATAGGATACCGTAGGTGTAGACTTGAGTCCAAAACTGAATTGTTTCTTGTTCATATGTGCCTTCACTGAATACTAGAAGGGCACATTACACTAAGATGTCTGTTTGTGTCTTAAAATTATACAAAGGACTATCTATACCTTTTCAACTTTGTGTCCATAGTGCTTGCCCACCACATAATAAGGACTCAATAAACATTTGCTGAATAAATAAATTATTTTATCCCCCATGCATTTTTTTAGGATCCCATTCTAATTGTTGTCATCTTCTCTGTATCATTAGTCTTTTCCTGAGTAATCCTTAGCCTCAGACTCAAATCTAACTTATGTCTATTGTAGATATTAAAGAAAATTATTTAAAATATTTTAAGGTTTTCTTTGGAATTCTTTGAAGTTAGTTTTAGAAAAATTAACATTTTTACTGTCTCCTCCAACTGCTGTCTTTCCGTTCACTAAGTTTTCTTTTATGTCTTTAATTTCTTCTGATCTTGTTTATTTTTTGATATTTTGTATTTTTTTGTTGTATGTAGAGTATATTTAAATTTTCTAACTGCTAACATAAGAAAATTATTGAATTTTATATATTTGTATGAGCTACCTAACAGAACTCTATTTCTAATCGTTTTTCAGTTGGTTCTCACATATGCTTGGTGGATAATTGGCTCTGTTGTAACTAATACTTTATATATATATTTTTTGTGTCTTAGTGCATTGGCTAGAATATTTTGAACAGTGTTTAAAAATTTAGTGGTAATGCTCATATCCCTGTCTTTGAAGGCATTTTCTTTAGATGTCACTGTTAAGTCACTCCTTTCTTCTTGACTCTTTCTTACTTTAGCTCCTTGACATCCTTCTTTCTCTCACTTGCTCCCTGATCCTTGGTCTCTTGAATGAACTCATTCCCGAGTGTTCTGTGTTAAGCTCCCTTCTCTCTCACAGAACCTATACACTTATTCTAAGTGATGCCATTCATCGTTATGGCTTCAAACACTCCATACACTGTGGATTTCCAATACTTTATTTCTAATACTTTTTTTTTTTTTTTAAGATTTTTAAATTTATTTGACAGAGAGAGACACAGTGAGAGAGGGAACACAAGCAGGGGAAGTGGGAGAGGGAGAAGCAGGCTTCCTGCTGAGCAGGGAGCCCCGATGTGGGGCTCAATCCCAGGACTTTGGGATTATGACCGAAGCCAAAGGCCTCCGCTTAACGGCTGAGCCACTCAGGTGCCCCACTTTATCTCTAATTCTTAAGTATCACTCTGTGTTTCTAGTTTACCATTTAACTTATAATCCTCCCGCCTCTTACTCAGGCTTTTTGTGAGTTCCATGAATATAGTAAATACAATGATGAACAAGACAGACCTTGTCCCTGCCTTTGTGGAGTTTACAGTCTAGTGGGGAAGTAATGAACAGTAATGAAAAGTAATGAAAAGTAATGACAAGCTGTGAACAATAACTTGACAGGTAATGAAAAGCTGTGAAAAATGTGGTGAAGAAATGAGATGCTATGAGAAGTATATGGTAAAGGGGCTGTGGAAAGTCATTATCTAAGTGACATTAAAGCTGAGGCCTAAATGAATGGCAAGTGGATAAGATGCTGACTGTACCAGGCAGCAGAAAAGGTATTTGCAGAGGTTGTCAGGTTGGGAGGAATATGACATGCTTAAGGAACTGAAAGAAGATGGAAGTATGGCTAGAGTGGAGGGATGGAGTGTGAGTTGTAAGAAGTAAGTCCAGAGAAGTAGGGAGAAAACAAAATTTATTAACTGAATAAATATCTGATGACTGTTAATTCTCTACCAGTCTGTTCTAAGTTTTGGGGATGCAGCATGAACAAACTAGGCAAAGCTTCCTGTTCTAATGGCACTTATACTCTTTGGGGGAAGACAGACAAACCAGGTGAACAAGTAACATGGTATGTTAGTGATCACTGCTGTGGAGCGGGGGAAAGTAAGGAAGGGACATAGAGCAGCCAGAGAAGCCTTAACTGGAGAGGAAAGCTTAATTTCAAGCAGAAAGTAACAATGAATGCAAGGGTTGAGGCAGCTTGCCTGGCATTTTTGAGATCAGCAAAGAGAGTGAAGTAAGTTAGAGTGTCCAAAGTAGGAGATAAGGTTAGGAGGGGACCTAGGTCATGGAGGACCTTTACCTTTTGGCTTTTACTCTGAGTGATGTGGGAAGCCATTGCACCATTTTGAACAGAGTAGTAATATGATCTTCGAGGTTGTACCATTTCATGGGAGCAGAATTCAGTATAGATTTGTACAGTGCTATGGTCCTGATATGACTGGTTTAAAAAAATTACTCTTGACTATTGTGTTGGAAATGGATTGCAAGGGGGAATTAAGGTAAAAGTAAGTGGATATTTAGGAAGCTGTTGCCATAATTCAAGTAGGAGATAGTGATGGGTTAAATCAGGGTGGGAGCAGTAGGAGTTGTTAAATTCTGGACATACTGGATAGCAGAGTTGTAAGGATTTGCTTGTTGATTGAGTTATGAGATGGGGAAGAGAGAAGAAGACTTTAATTTACTGGAAATGTGGAGTTGCCATGAAGTGAGATGTAGGAAACTTCATGGGGAGTGAAAATTTAGAAGCTTGATTTGGGACATGTTAAATTTGAAATACTCACTAGACGTCCAAGTGGAAATGGTTAGGGGGGCATTGGGTATATATGTTTTAAAGTTCAGGAGAGAAATATGGGCCAGACTAAATTTATGTGCAGGATATACTCACACCCTCCTCCTCCCCACCGGATTTACATACAATATATATCTATATGTAGTGTTTAAAGAAAATATTTTTTAAAGGACTCTACACACTGGTCTGTAATCTCCTTTTCATTGTAACAGGTCTTTATGGACCAAGTTAAGGATTTAGGACTTTTGTTTTTGGTTAGTATTGGCCATGAAAGACTTAAACTAGAGGAGATGCATAATTTGGCTGCTGGAGGGAGGATGAATTACACAGGAGCAAAAGTAAATGTTGGGGGAATATAATTAGGTTTTATAGTAGTTGGGGTAAGAGTTAAGGATGACTTGGACTTGGTGGGGGCATTGGGGATAGAGTGTATTGTGGTGAAATATTGCTATGTAACCATTCCAAACTTAGCATAAAGTATAATTTTTATTCTGTGGGTCAAGAACTCAGGGTACAGCAGAGGTGGTTTGTGTCTGCTTCACAATATGTGAGGTCTCATCTCATGAATAATTGAAGGGCTGAGGTGACGCAGAAGGCTACAGGCTTCTTCACTCACAAGTCTGATGCTTGCAGTGAAATGACTCAAATGCTGGGTTCAGCGAGGACTGTCAGAGAACTTGCATGTGACCTCTTCATGCATCTTGGGCTTCTCCAAGTCTGGGTTCAGCAGGGAAGTACTTGGAGTGTGAGCATTACGAGGACCAAAACAAAACTGCAAATCATGCACCGTCACCTCTGCCATGCTCCCTTGGTTACAGGCAAGTCAGTGTGACCAGCCTAGGTTAAAGGGGAGGAGAATTAGATTCCATCTCCAGGGAGATGTCAAGGTTCCATTGCAGAAAAGTATGTGGAATAAGAGATTCTGTAGTTATCTTTGGTTAGCATCTTCCAGAAAAGGAAATGACACAGTTCAAGATGCATTTAAGAGGTAGACTTGATAGGGCTTGAGGAATGGTTGAATTAAGAGATGCAAGCGGAATCAATGATTCATTTATTTATTCTACAAGTATTTAAGTTCCTGCTATATGCCTGGCACTCTTCTGAGATGAATCTGAGAAATGGATGGATGGCAGGGGCGATTACGGATTTGGAAAACACTGCAGGGAGAAGCAGATAGGATTGAATTGACTTTTAAATATATTAAGGTTGAGGTGCCTGGGAAGTAGCATCTCATTGGAGATTTCCAGAAGGTAGTTGAATATAATACATCTAGAATATAGAAGACAAGAATTAGTGGAATGTTTTTTGTGTGTTTTTTGCTTCTGCTCTTTTACTCATCAGTCATCAACAAAATAAAACAAAACCAAGATATTTTTGTGGGTTTCATTTCAGGTGCCCTAATGCATGAGTTATCAAATGATGGTGCTCGTAGACAGTTTGAATTTTATCTGGAAGAAATGATCCTGCCTCTCATGGTAGCTAGTGCCCAGAGTGGGGAAAGAGAATGCCACATAGTAGTCCTTACAGACGATGATGTGGTTGATTGGGATGAAGAGTATCCACCACAGATGGGAGAAGAGTATTCACAAAGTAAGTACTGAGGCATGTTTTCTCTCTCTTGAATCATCACAGATTCTGTCTTTATCTTTTAGAATACTGATCAAAGGACAGTTTTTGTAAAGAAAGTACTTTGAACTCTTACCTACACCAGGAGTCAGCAAACTATGGCCTGTGGGTCAAAATCCAGCCTATTGCCTGTTTTTAGAGATAAACTTTTATGTATTGTCTGTGGCTGCTTTTGCGCTACAATGGCAGAGTTGAGTAGTTGCAAGAGACCGCATGGCTCGCAAACTCCAAAGTATTTACTCTCTGGCCCCTTACAGAAAAAGTATCCCCACCCCTGTCATGCACAGAAATGGTTTGCTCTTTGTTGAGTATCTGAATCTTGATGGATTTTTTTTTCTTTGCATTTGAAAAGCCTTTTAGGGAAGTAGATCCTGCAGTAAATAGATTATAAAAGATCAGCTGGGTTTTTAGATGAATTGTTATTTGTATATACAATGAGAAGCTTCAGTGCATTAATTTCTAGGGTGACTTTAGTTCTAAGATGATCCCTTTTTAGTATCCTACCTGTTCCTGCAGGATATAGTGACCCTTCAGAAAGCTTTGTGGAACTATAGTTAGGTATTTCTGACCAAAATAGCTTCTCTTGAGCAACAGTGACTTTTTCCTTACTACACTTTCACACCTTTCCTGATTAGAGCCTTTTGATTTTTTGGTTGTCAGAAAATTTATATTATTTTTCTTGATGAACCCAGTGTAGTATTTTTGAGCTGTTTTATAGATTTGAGAAGACACAGTTAAAAGAATAATTTGAGGAACTAGGTAAAATAGCCCAGCATCTTGTTCTATACTCCAGTCTGTGTTGACTTGGTAAAGATCAGGGTTTCAGTAAAAAATACAGAAATACAGCAAGTTCACAGAATGCTTTAATTTCTCACTTTTTCATTTTACTTATCCTTGTCTAAAATCAAAACAAAGCAGATGCTGAGGGGTTTTCTTTTTGAGTTCTAAAGATTTCAGAAGATTATTTTAACATAAGTTACGGTAGCACTTTTCAGAATTTACATCAAGATGTTTACTTTGCACAATATACTTAATGAGTGTTGTGATTCTTCTCTGGACAGTTGTCGTAACAGACATTTTTGTTGTATTTCTTCATTCCTAGCTTCTTTGCTGATAGTAGTTTTCTGTAATAATATGTGGAATAAAAAGTTGAACAAAACACAGGAAAAATGGAAGGCTAACAAAATGTAAAAGAAATATGCTACATTATTTTCCACTAAAAAAGAGGAATGAACAAACCAAAATAAATTGTAGTTTTCAAAAAGTTTGCCTCCAGGAGAGTAGAGCCAGCTATGGAACACAGAAATAACATTATAGTGATAGAGGAATTATGGTAGAACCGGCTTTTCTTTTTCAATTGTTGTACTTTCCATGCCTGTTGTGTTCTTTGGTTTGTTTTCTTGTTTTTCATCTTAAGCTTTGAAGCTTAAAAAGGACTGAAAATATTTTTACTTCATTTGTCTAAATATATTTCATTTCATGCCAAGATGTTTCAAACTAAAGAAGATTCATTTGAGGAGACACAGCCTCTTCAGCCTGATTTTCCTACCTGTGACATTGACACCATCCATTCCAAGATGTCAGCAAAACTTTATCTTAAAATACCAGTAATCTTAAGGATGTAAATCACAAATTTACCCCATGAGTAGCATCTGTATACGTATTTTCCTTTTATTGGCTCTTAAACCAGCATGTTTGGTTTGTGAGTGTGTTTTTCTTTTTTTGAAAAAACCTTTGCAGTTCACCTTTTAAGGGAGATAACTCCACCTGAAAGAGAGAAGGCGAGGAAGGTCCATCAGTCTAACTCCCTGAAGTTCCCAGCACATTTGGAAGACTCAACATGTTGTCAGTGGAATGTCCTTTGCAAAGCCAGTTTGCTCTAAACAGACTAACCGAGGCAGAACATGCTCGAATCTGCCATTTTTAACATCAGTATTAAATGGGGGCTGTTCGCCTGAATTGAAAACAGTTTGTGGGGAGGGTCTTTGCCTTTTGGGGGAATTATTAATAGTTGCTCAATCCATGAAATATAAGATGTATCCATTTTGTCCTCTCTGACAAGGCAGTTTTTTCCCTTCCAGACGAGGCCTTGTAGGCATCACAGCAAAGTCCTCTATTTTGCCTGCTTGATAATGATGGGATATTGCCATCTTCTTTTGGTTCTCTTATTTGAAGAAAGTGGGGCAGAGCCTATTGCAATAAGTTTGTATATGATATATCTTTCAGAAGGAGATTTGTCTTCCTATGGATTGGGTTACCTGATTATTAAAGCTTTTTTCGTTTCAACTTAAGTAGACATTTGCTTATACATTAACTGTACTGAATTATCCTGTCATGTTGGCTAGTCATCCTTTCGCATCACTGCATCCATTATTTGGGCTTTTAGGGTTGTCAGGCCCCTTTGATGATCATGATGATTTTAAGTTCTTCTCCAATTACTTTGATTTTAATAAGAAAATATTTTTGTCTTTTTGTTTCCAGTTATTTATAGCACAAAATTATATAGATTTTTCAAGTACATTGAAAACAGAGATGTGGCCAAATCAGTTTTGAAGGAGAGGGGTCTTAAGAAGATTAGATTGGGAATAGAAGGTAAGACATTTCCATTATCTTTCTATTAATTTTTTAAAAAAGGTTAAAAATCAAATCACATTTAGAATATAGTTTGAGAAGTACATACTTCATGAAAACTCAGATGACTGAATGAATGCTCACTCACGCAGTAGTCCTGTACATGACAAAAATTAACTTCCTTTATCTGAAAAGATAGAAAGCCAATAGAAATTATTATTTATTCCATAAGATTCCCTAACAATAGGGAGAAGTGAGTTTGTCTTTTCTGCTATAAGTCATCACCTGATGCCTTTTCTGCCTAAACCCACGTAGTGTGTTTGGGTACACGTGTATATATAAGATTGGCAGGGATCTTTGCCCATTAGTGATCATTGGTGTTCCTCAAAGCCCAACAGAACTAAAAACTACTCTCTGAAAATGCATGTAAAAGCACATTAGTAGTTTACAGGTTCTTAAGGTAGAATATACTTACTTTCAAAATAAATACAGATTTCAAACTTAATTTCGTCTTGTTAAATGCATTAATTTTTAGATTGCTTTTACTTTGTGATTTACATGGATTTTTCCAGATGCTGTGTCAGATACTTCTTTTATTTTAAAGTGCCCTTACTAAGAACAAAGTATCCCCCTTGGCATAACGTGGCATAGTGTAAAGACAAAAGGTTCTGGAACCACATTACCTGCATTCATATCCTATGACTGAGTAACTCTATGAACTTCGCCAGGGCACGTAACTTCTCTGTGTTTCCCTTTCCTCATATAAAATGGGAGCATTAGTAAGTACTTTATAAGGTTATGATGATGACAGATTGAATACATGAAAAACACTTAAAACAGGGGCGCCTGAGTGGCTCAGTGGGTTAAGCCTCTGTCTTTGGCTCAGGTCATGATCCCAGGTCTTGGAATGGAGCCCTGCATTGGGCTCCCTGCTCAGCGGGGAGCCTGCTTCTCCCTCTCCCACTCCCCCTGCTTGTCTCTCTCTCTACAAAATAAATCAATAAAGTCTTCAAAAAAAAATTTTAAAAAACCCACTTAAAACAGGGCCTGGCACATAGAGATTTATCAGTATATGTTTGTGATGCTGATATGGAAGATAATGGGGTTGATCAATGACTAGCTCAGCTGCTGGAGATCTCAGTAATGGGCTGATGAGACACAGGAGAAAGAATGACCAGAAATAGGATCTTGGCAGGAAGGGGAGAAGACTTTAGGTTTAAAAACATAGTTTTTTTTTTTTTTTAATGTCGGAGCATTGTTGACACATTGCTTCACCAGTGTGTGTTGTCTTCTGTTGTTTTGTAAATAGTGGGATTTAGCTGTTTGATTTCAGAGCTTGAGAGAAGGCGCCTGGAGTCTACTGCAAATTAGGAGAATGAGAAAGGCCTCTCTCAGGTTGAGATATTTGAGCTGAAGATTGATGACAAGTAGGTTGGAACCAGGTTGTAAAAAAGCCTTATGTATTATGCTAAGGACTTTGGACTTGCCCTCAAAGCATGAGGAAACCATTGGTAGTTTTTAAGGGAGGATGTAATATGATTGATTACATTTGTATGGGAGTAGTGATTCTGTGTGGAGGGCAAACTGGATTATGATGAGGTGGGAATTTTATAAACTAATAGCCTAAGAGGAATCAAGGACAAGGTAATAGAACCTGAGACCTTTCTGAACTCCAGTGCTGTCCTTCAGATGGTAATTGACTGGAATTGTGAGACAAAGACATTCTACAGAGGGTCTTTAAAACGTTTTTTAGTCCTGCTTGCCCCTGAGCTCCCTTACCTGAGCCACGTATATACAGGTCTTTCTAGTTTTTTGATTCTAAGGAAGGCTGTAGCCCATGAGCCAAATCTAACCCATTGCCTGATTTCCTCCCCTGCCCGTTGCCTGTTTTTTTGTAAATAAACTTTTACTGGAACTAGACATGCTCACTCATTTACATATTTCTGTGGCTGATTTCACTTTACAATGGTATAGTTGAGTAGTTGCAAGAGAAGCTGAAAATGACCCTGAAATATTTATTATCTGGTCCTTTACAGAAAATGTTTGCCAATCCCTGGCCTAAATTAGCAATTCTTGCTAGTAGGAGGGAGGAAAGGGACTTAACAATATTTTCTAAGGAGTATGTGTTTTTGGAAAAATTGCCGTACTGGTAACTGACTGAAACTTTTCCCAAACTAGAATTGTCTTCAGTAATTGTCAGTTTTCAGTAATTATCCAAGAGGAGGAAGGTACAATTAACCAGGGGAAGCACCTTTGGATGAGCTGGATGCCAAGCTGGATGAACTGCTTGGTTTTTGGGGAGTAGTGTTAAAATAATGGGTTTGCTGACCTAGGTGCAGAAGTATACCTAGAACCAGAGAAGCTGAAGAACTATACATCGCTTGCTATCTTCTTAAAGGGAAAAAAAAAAAGAAAACGAAAAAGAAAAAACCCATGGCAATACAAAGATGAGATTTAGGCTTAAGGAAATTAGAAGGCTAATGTGGCAATAAATTGCAGGCCTTGAGGCCAGGTAATCCTGTGAAAGGAAGGGCTCAGTGATATTAAGGATACACAGATAGAGCCCAAGATGCACAGACTACATACCATTGTCTTCAGGACCTATCCCCTCCATGTTTTTACTTCAAAAATCTTTTTCTGGTGGTTGATGTATTGAGTGGCTGAGAGGATGATGGAAGCTTGTGTGAATTGCAGCAGTAGGATTTCTGTGTTTGGCTGTTGAACTGATGACTGAGGAGATGGAATATTGGTTTCCTTTCTTTGTTTTAATTTGTTTGTTCGGGAACTACAGCCAAAAAGCCCTCTTCAGGCTAACTTGGGTGAGAAGTGTGTGGGACTGTGTGTACATGCTTGGGTATGTATGTATCCTCAGGTTTCAAAACTTCTCTCCTCCAGGTTATCCTACCTACAAAGAAAAAGTAAAGAAAAGGCCTGGGGGCCGCCCAGAAGTGATTTACAACTATGTCCAAAGACCCTTTATTCGAATGTCTTGGGAGAAGGAAGAAGGAAAGAGTCGGCATGTAGACTTTCAGTGCGTAAAGAGTAAATCGATCACCAATCTTGCAGCCGCTGCCGCAGACATTCCGCAGGACCAGCTAGTAGTCATGCACCCGACTCCGCAAGTGGATGAGCTGGATATTCTCCCTATTCATCCCCCTTCTGGCAACAATGACCTCGATCCTGATGCGCAGAATCCAATGCTGTGAGGCTGATGTTCCTTGAAACCATAGCATGCTACTCTTCACGGTGACGCTGCACTCTCCACATTCTGCACTGCAGGGCCGCTCTCTTCATCGTGAGATGCACATGACGGTGTTTAGGATATTGCAGTGTAGGCTTTTTTAAAGACCAAAGGTAGCTGAATGGTTTTTTAAATGAGTACAACTCTAGCATCCTGAGGTTCCAGTTATATAAATGTATTTGTTTACCAGTAGGTTTGTGAAATTGGTTCTTTGTATGGGGGACAGTCCTTTTTCACACATCTAGATATTTTCAGAAGTGGTGAAAATTGGCAGCTGGGGTATTTTCAGTTTAGATTGATATTCATCACACCCCAGATAAAATGTAGAATATTCTATAGTTGCACTTTATAAATGGTGGTTAAATGGAACTGTTCAAGCCATTTTTATAGTTGTGATGCACAATATAACTGAAATAAGTGCTTCTATCAAAGTATTCCTTCAGTAAAATGTGTATAGTTGCTGCCCATGATGGGCGAAAAAGGAGTATTTATCATTGGGCTTATCTGAATGATTTGGAGGTGATCCAATGCCCATTATCTTATTTCTCGCCAGTGCCGTTTTTGCCCTTTTAGAGTGAGTCACATGCAGGAAGTGTGAACATCAGAGATGGTTTATTATCCAGTCTGCCTTACCCTTAATCTGTTCAGATATTTATTTACTAATTTTTTTTTCTTAAGAGTTATGGGATAGGAAAATGAAGTGTTTGCTCTTCATTTACTAAATGATTGTAAACTCGAGTTTTTCATCAAAATAAAATTCCATTGTTTTAATGTTTCTGATCAACTTCATACCCACCTTGACCAGATTCTTAGTCTCATAATTAGCAGATTTCCTGCCTTTTTGGTATTAATATAACTAGAAACCACCTAGTAGCTCCTGGAACTCCCACTTTGATTTGTGTCTGATGAAGCACTTAGATTCCCCCCCCGCCCCGCCCCCACAATCCACAGTAATGTTTGACTGAAAAAAGAAAGGGTGAAACAACTTTACTAGGTTACAGGATAACCTTAAGTTTCAGAACCAATTTCTGACACTGGTTCAGTGTTTTGTCCATTATACTGTACTGTTCTTCTTGGCAAACTATTTGTGCAAATGCTTTTTAAAAAAAATACTCTGTAGCCCAACTCAAGAAGAAAGTGGTAGTACTTAGGTGCTTTGGGTCACACACTTAATGTGTGAACCACACTACTGGGAGCAGAGAGGAGCTGTAGGAAAGAAGTCCATTTGTTACACCTAATCTTGAATTTGTAATTTCATAGAATTTGAAATATGTGTTTAAGCAGTAACATCACTATGTTCACGTAAAGTTGCAATAATTTGGAGATTAACGATTTTTAACAGCGCAGCTAGCTACTAACAGGGAAATTATGTAAGTCCTGGAACGGTTATCGAAGGCCAGAAAGGCACTGTAAATGTTATTGGCATGGATTGTCCTGAAACAGCCATGGTAGAAAACGGATCCAGCCCTGCAGCACATAGGATTTTAACAGTATTTATAGAACAAGGGAAACATTTATTAAAAATATTTAACTGTCTAATACATTATACTTTAACCCATATTTATAGGAAAGGATTCTTACAAGGAAGAATAAACAGCTTTATGATACAATTAGTATAAGAAATATCCACATGGGGGACTTCTTTGTAGTGTAAAAACACCATACATCTGAAATGACCATTTGCATATAAAAGCTACCAATGATGCTTCTGTGCACGATGATTAAAAAAGTCAACACAAACAGAATCCAAAATATACAATTAATGCAAGCTATCCACAGCTAGCCCAATAATCAATGATGAGGAAACACTGGAGCAGGCTTAGTTCCACTTTGTCTGAAGTTACACTAGTAAGATTGACTTGTATCAATGGCTCTGAGATGGCTTTTATGAGGACAGTACATAAAAGCTGTTCTCTTTTTATCCAGTAAGCTTCACAGACTGTAAAACTCCACCAGTAATGCACTTTGATACTGTAGCTGTTGCCAAAGCAACATGTAGTGTTTACAGTGGCCACGGCAAGTCACTAAAGTCAACAGGACCACCCAGCCCAGCATCTGCTTCCAAGAGACTCATTATGACAGCCATTGCTGCTTCATCATTACTGGGACTACTTGAGCCTTGGTCGTTTTCTATCATGTCTATGCCTATGTGAGGGTTCTCACCTGGAGGAGGAGATAAAGACCGGTCAGTCGTAATACCAAAGCATGTTTAACTTTAGTAAGCAGTTCCTAAGCACACTTTTAATGAGAACGTTGTACTTAATAGGAAGGTGGGAATGGCGATAGAGACTGCTTTTGAGGCTGCATTGCCAATAATATATTTTCTTAACTTTAGTGTGATTCAGAGAGAAGAACCAACTTTCTACAAAGAACTTAAAATGCAATAAAGATTAAAAGCATTTGAGTTGACCTCATTTTAATATTCTGACATAATCAGTTACAAAGAGGAAGATAGAAAAGGAAAGAAACAGGAAGGTAGGGATTGGGGGGGGTGGAATCCAGAAAGACAAATAGAGAAAAAGATGGGTGAAAAGGGAGAAGCAAACTCTTTACCACTTTTAATACCCACTGAAATACTTCTTGAGCATCCTTCCAGACTTTATTTCTGAACTGTCATCAGCCTCCCAGTGAAGAGCTGATGGGCCACATGCCGGAAAAGCTGTATGGATCTAGGCCGCGGGAGTCTCCTTTTGAGTTCCAGGGATAAACCTGGAGCCTCCCCTCCCCCAGAACTCAACCATTAAACTCAACTTTGAAGTAAAGATTTAAACTGATTTTAAACCTTTAAACTTAGTTTTTATCAAATTTATCTAGAACTTTAGTTTATTCTAAAACTGACTTTATGCCAGATGTGCAAATTCATTGTACTGGAAAGGAGTAATAATACTACTTACCAAGAATAGAGGAACTATCAGAATATGGATAGCCCGGATTTTCCTGACCCTGCCCTGGTAGTAGGCCACTGGAAGGAATGTCTGGGGTCCCTCCATTTAAAATCTACAAGCAAAAGTGAAGTTTTCGTATCAGCAACAGTTTCAATCAGTACTGTACTCAACATCATCAAGAAAATGAAGCATGTTGAAAAGAGAAAGGCAGGGGAAGTGTTCAGTTTCCTATTGGATGATTTCGAACAAGAAACTGTTTGGAATGGTCACGGTAAGAAAAATCTCTTCCCAAGGTATTCTCTCTGTATAATTCAGCCCACACAGGCAATTTATATTTTTTAGAGATTTTATTTATTTGAAAGAGAATGAGAGAGACGAACATGAGAGGGGGAAGGGCAGAGGGAGGAGACTCCCTGCTGAGCAGAGAAGCCCCATGCCTGGACTCCAGAATTATGACCTGCGCAGTTGCTTAACCAACTGAGCCTCCCAACAAACAGGTACTTTAAAAGGCTGAATGAAATCCCTAGAGCAGTCCATCACCTTGATCACCTTATTCATATGATTAAGGTCAAGGACGACCTTGGTGAGCGGATTTGAGTTCAGAAGAGGTCGTGATTTCAGGTCTTGCCAGTAGGTGGCATTACAAATTTATTTCCACAGTCTAGCTTTTTGGTAGAGAAACCCTTAAGAATTGAGAATTCCAAAGAACCTTTCCTTATATATATCAATATTTACTATAGTTGAAGTTAAAACTAATTTTTAAAATCTAGTAGATCTATTCAATGTTAACATGAATAGCATTTTAATGAAACATACTTCTCTAAAACAGCAAAAAAAACTTTTTTTTTTTTTAAAACAAATGTCTGCCTTAGTAGGATTTAACAGAATTCTCATTTTCTTCAGTACGTTTAGATGTTTGTTGAAGTATAGGAAGGAAGGAAGGAAGGAAGTATAGAAAGGTATGTAGCTGGGAAAGGGAGGTCTTTTTTTTTAAAAGACTTTATTTATTTATTTGACAGACAGAGTTTACAAGTAGGCAGAAGGGCAGGCAGAGAGAGAGGAAGGGAAGCAGGCTCGCTGCCGAGCAGACAGCCTAATGTGGGGCTCGATCCCAGGACCCGGGGACCATGACCTGAGCCGAAGGCAGAGGCTTTAACCCACTGAGCCACCCAGGCGCCCAGGAGGTCCTTTTTAATAGCCTTTTCAAACAACTTTGGTATTCTTTGATATTACATCAAAAGTCAACAAGTGAAAGTTTCTTAAAGATTAGGTGCAATGTGGAATCTGAAACCGTATTAATGAAATTCTTGTACTCTATTATATACAAATCCATTGGTATACCTTTGTATGATTTTGAAGTCTTTTGGTCATTTGGAAAACACTTGCTAAGTTAGGCAAAACTAAATGTTGACACATTTCATTATACCTCAAAACATCTCCATTGTTAAAAGGTTTTCCTGATTATGAGGTAATAAGTTCTGGGAAGCTGCTGAGTTCAAAGCAGCAGATAAAAGTTTTCCAAAAATTCTCATTTTTACTTGAAAGCTAAACTTTTCTCTCGGGCAGCAAATACTGTCAGTTGTCTTCCTTAAACTCACCAGTTCATTCATTTTCAAGAAAATGTATGCTAAATACCCAATCTGAACAACCACAGCCTGCAATAGTAAAAATGATGTCCTTTGACAAAAGCAGTTCATTTAGCTCCTAACTTAGCCACGCAAGTGCTTTTCCTTGAGATGACCGTTGTACTCCAGGAAGCAGCACAAGTGCTCTAACAAATACTTCCCATTTTGTAGCAGCGTTAAAAGATTTACGCAAGGATTTTATAAACCATTTCTACTGCTTATTAAGGATACCCTTAAATGAAACTGGCTCGAAATTTTTTTCTTATTGTGAGTATATGGTGGTGAAGAATACGCTGACTCCTAGCACAGGTTCGTGCCACTGCCGTGATCTTTGGAAAAGCACCACCGGTTTTATCCAGCGCTGCTTTCTGCACTATCAGTTCATGAATCAACACAGTGAGGAAAAAAAAGTTTAGATTATCAAAGTAATTTTGACCTTGCAGATCCCTGGAAGGATCTTGCCTCCCTCAATACCAGGGAACTGCTGCTTTAACTGAACTTGCCGTAGTGCCCCCGGATGTCCAGACTCCTGGAACCTAGGTGGTTCATCTAGAGCCTCACTTTTTTGCTTGACCCTGAATGAAATAATAGGCAAGCTAAATGGCTCATTTTGGGGCCTGCCCCATTTAAAAGTGATTGGGAAGGGCTAGAAGCATGGGGCCAACTTTACTCTCATGGCATTGGTACAATGCTGCTGTCATTTCTCACTCCCATCTTGTTTAGGCTGCTCTTATAAGTCCTGTTGCTGAGGTCAGAATGTATTTCTTTTCTCAGACCCATTTTTATAAGCCCAAAGAAAAAAATTTTCCCATAAGTGCCTCAAAAATACTTGGGGCTTTGTGATGTAGAGTATAGTATTAGATCTCTAAAGTTGTTGGTGTAGAAAGAATCAAAAGTCAAGATATCTGACTTTAAGTTTGGGGCTACGCTTGTTAAATGATTAGCCCAGCATTTAATATTTGGGAGCTTATATTTTCTCACCTATGAAGTTGTGAGGCTAAGATGAGAAAATGTACACAGAAGTTCCCTCAGTAATATTTAAGCACTATACTGGAGTGATAAGCTTTCAAAACAGTAGTGGGATTCTTGGTAATACCAAGAAGTCAAGTGCCTAAAAGTTGAACTGAGAGGCAGAGAAAGGGAGACCACCCCAAGGAGATAGTGGATCCAATATGGAGGAAGGACCTAGGGATGTAACAGGAGAACAAGCCCAAGAGAAAAACCTGTGAACAGGGATTGGGGATATACCAAACCTAGGCTTTATCTGTTGGTGCTATCTTTTGAGTCATTACTGAAAGCCAAGCACTTTCTCATATATTGCCTCATACCGGGACTTAATATTCAAAGACGCTGAGCATCCTAACCTACAGGGATCCTGTTATAAAACAAAACTAGGGCTAATAATTATACAGGGTCACCCAGCTAGCGCATGGAAAGGCCAGGCTTCAAGCCCAGGTCTATCTTGCACTGATCACTCTTACCCATTAATTTATTGACCTTGAAACTTTGGTGGGGGCTGGAATCAAAGCTTATTCTCAAATATAAATTTTTACAGAAGATTCATATACAAAATAGAGCCACCTTGGTAGAAGCAAGAGTCCTGACCTTACCCACTCTACTCACCAACCACCCTTGCCCCATCCTACCTGCAGCACCACAGCTCCTGGTAACCTAAGCCTCACAGGAATGCAGTTCTGAAAAGCCATAGCCTGCTTTTGATATAATTTGTGTTCTAGGAGTCCTATGTACATTACAAGATTCTTTCTCTCTGTATGTTTTGGGAGGCAGGGGAAGGAAGACTATGTCCAAAGATTCTGGATCATCCTAACCTGTATTAACATCAGGCACTGCAGATTGATGATTTATAATTAACATGGCCCTACACTTGTAAATTCTCTGGCAAATACGAAAACAGATGAGTGGTTTCTAAGCTTATTGATGGTATAACCTTCTAGTCAACTCTTCATGAGAGCTGGCAACTGATACATTACTTGTACCCAGTGCTGTCCTATCACAGGGAACCCAGCCAGCAGACCCCCCATGTATTCTGCAGCTGCGAAGGCGTGGCTTGCCTTCCAAAGCACCGTAAGTGCTCCTGCTAGTATTTCTGGTTCCCGTGCCTGCCCTAGAGATTAATGATGTTTTCTCCCTTGAAAATTCCTGGCGGAGAACTACATAGTTTTTTTCTGTGAGTTACTCACTAATCCTTCCTTCATGGGAGCTCTTCAATTGCTCCCTCAATGCAATGGTCTCCCCATTCCTTAGAACATTCTTTCTGCCTTCCCCTATTCACATGGAATAAGTCCACTAAGGATATCAGCAAGCTTCTCTAGCTCCACCTGCATCCTTTATACCCAAACTCGCACAGATGCATTGCCTAAAAGAGGATCCAGCTTGTTTCAGCAACCACAATGGTAATGACGTACTCCCACTACCAGCATCTCAGAAATTGGACAAGAGGCTCTCCAGGTTAAGAAGGACCTTAGTCTAAGAGTCATCAACCTTACCTTCTTGCCTCCTGGAGAAGAGGCATCAGGGGGAGGTGTACTTGTGATATTTAATGGGCTGGAGCCACAACTGGAAGGTGATGACCCTCTTATTCTGTCAGAGAAGAGAAGAATTAGTTATATTGTCTTTCCTTTTCTTCTGTGGGGTGTGAGGGGTAGGGGCTAAGAAGAAGAATGAGCAACTAGAATAGAGTTTGGCAAACTTTTGCTGTAAAGAGCCAAATAGTAACGACCTAGGCTCTGTAGGCCACATGATCTTGATCCGAACTACTCAACTCTGCCACTGTAGCTTGAAAGCAGCCACAGACAATATGGAAATGAATGGGTGTAACTGTGTTCCAATAAAATCATGTTTACAATAACAGGTGAGACGCCCTATTTATCCCACAGGCACCTGATCTAGAATGCAATCCCTGGAGTCCAGCATCTCACTGACAAAGTCCTTGGTTTAGGCTTTGGATTTCAGGTTGCTGAGTTTCAACTAAGTAGTCAGTTTCATTTCTCATAGATTACAGATCTCGCAGTCAGAGGGGACTTTAGAAGTTCAACCTCTATCTTTGATACCATGAACTAGAAACCACAGCAAGCGATTTATCCTCTTCCCTACAGACACTTTCTAGCTAGTGAATACTCTTAGGAAATGGAAGGTGCTAGGGTGGCTCAGCTACACCTAGAAAGTAGCCCTGCTTTCTAGTAGTAGTAGCAGTAGTAGTAATAGGGCAGCTGTCTCAACCACCTTCAAAAGCAACAGGTGATTAAAAAAAGATGGGTCCAGGCCCTCTCGGCTGTAGGTTTCTCAGTATAGGAGATTAACAGAGACAAAGTCTTAGAACTGTACACCCACACACATGCTCATCAGGCTGAAGGAACTGAGGAAAGGAAGGCACGGCCTGGTGGTGAAGCTGGAGTATGGTGGCAGCTGTGTGACCACCAGGCCCTTAGCTTCTACAGGGACGAATGCCGCTTCTGGGTTACCCAGGCATCCTGCTCTCAACTGTTCAGCAGTCCTCTGGCTGTTGGCCTGTGCTGCCTGGTTCTGTAGACTGGGGAATGAATAAGCTTTCTCTCTCCTGGATCATAAGCTCCTCAAAGGCAGGATACAACTAGAAGCCATGCACACTCAGCACACACAAATGGGTACTAATCGCTTACTCAACAATTGCTGAATCTCTCCCATCTTCTTTACTTAGGTCTTTGAAACCACTATTTTCCTGGGTTCCCCATCTTGGGATTGCCTTTTCATTGTTACTTCATCTTCTAGTCCTTAAATTATGGATTTTTCTTTGGGACAGTATCATCACTGAGGGATGGGCCCTTCTTCCTGGGTTATTAAGCATGTTCCCCTTCATTTGCTATTCCAATCCAACTTCCATAATACTTATTAGCACATTTTGGGCAGCTGCTCAGCATCCTGCAATGAATGGGGTCTTAAATTTTTTTTTCCTATCTAAGCCTCTTATAATTTCTTTTGCCCTATCTAAACTCCACAGTATTATTTATGAGGATTCTTAGCAATCTCCCCTCCTTGCTTCAGCTCACGCACTCTCCCTTTTTTCTATTATCATAAAGAAAATAGATTTCTCAAAGACCTAAGACCCTTGAGGTCAAGGACTGTTTTACACTGTTCTTGGATGGTTTCAAGCAAGGCAGAGTATGTATATAGTGGCCAGTAAGAATCTGATTATCACTGCACAGTGCCCTGACATCTTCCTGAAGATGGGGTCACATCCACCATTCCCACAGGGTTGGAACCGAACGGTCCGGCCCACTGGGATAAGAACACCTCTGGCCAACTAGAAAACAAGACCAGCTTTCAGTTCTCCTGGAGAATCAATCCAGTGGCAGCAGGGAATAATTTTTCCCTTTTCTTATTTTGTTCCATTAAGTGTGCATTCCTAAGGACCTGGTTACTACCCTCTCCATTCTCCAAATTCAGATGAATGTATAACTGCTTCCCTCTTAATCGCCACTCTTAAGGACTCAGATTTAATTAAAAATTTTTGAGCACTCACCATATGTCAGTTTCTGTTCTAGCAATGTTCCTGAGACCTCTCACACTCCTAAAGCAATCCTTGGGAGATAGTTATTACCTGCCTTTTGTGGCTTGGCTTAACAGAGACCAGGAAGTTAAGTAAATCTCCAGCACAGCCAAGTAGAGGCCCAGAGCTCAAACCCAAGTAAACAACTTTCCCTCTTTTTCATATGGAAAAGCAGCCCTCCATCTAGGCAGATTTTGACTAGAAGGAGCTAATGTTTTGTTAAGGCCCAGATCTCTGATCATCGCTACTCCGGTAGTCCTGTGTTGCTAGTGTCCAACCATCCTCGTTAATCCCTTGAGTCATAATACAAAGTCATTAGAAAACTGAGTCTCCCAAAGATTTTCCCTTTGACTCTGGCCTGTTTGGGTTTCATGCTTTCTTTAAGGCAAGATTTCTCAACCTCCACACGACTGACATTTTGGACTAGAAAGTTCTTTGTTGGGGGCCAGAGAGATGGGAAGGAGGCTGCCCTCTGTACTACATGATGTTTAGCAAGCGGCATCCCTGGTCTCTATCCAGTGGATGACCTAACAACCAAAAATGTCTCCAGATATTACAAAACATCCTTTGGGGGGTAAAATGCCCTGGGTTGAGAACCATTGGTTTACGAGAGCAACCAGAAGGTGTTACTTGCCTGTGGATCTCCATGATTTCTTCAGCAATCATTCGACCTATTTTGCCTGCCCCAGCTCTGGTTCCCCCTGGAATCCCTGGAACAGTGGGGTGGGTCCTCTTTGGGCCACCTACAACAAAGGAATCTGAGAGTGGGAAAGGGAACCGAGGAAGAAATACTAGTAGGAATTAAAACCTGCTCATCTTGTGATCTACCTGAAGTTCAACCTCAGGCTTCTGCCCTAAGTGATAAGAGAGCCACAGCTTGTCAGGAAAAGGCATTCCAGCAGAGGGCTCAAGTCTGTATCCAGAATCAGAGGCCAGAGCAAAGCATCTAATCCCACACTCAACATCTGTGGACTGATCAGCACTGTATGCAAGCCAGGGTCACAGAGATAAGCCAGCAGCTCTGCCCTCAAGGAGCTCACAGTCTAGCAGGAAGACCAAGAAGATGAACAATGGCTGGAACGAGCATGGTAAGTTGGGACAGGTAAGCCCAAGGCACCCAGCTCCTCCAGGGCCAGGTGCTGCTTCCTGGGAAAGTTTAACTCTGAGCTGAGTCCTGAGAGAGGAGAAATTAGCTTGGCAGAGAGGTGAGGAGGGGAAGGCATTCTATCCACAGCCACCAATATATGCAAGAGCCCTGAGCGAGGACGAAACCTGGGACACTACTCCAAGAAATTCCTCATGAATGATGGTGGAGTGACAGATGAAGCGGGAGGAGCTACCAATCCAATCACGAAAGGTCTTGGATGCCACACTAATGGGTTTGGACGGGAACCTGAGCATAAGAGGTGCCAAAGCACTTCCCACAGAAAAGGCACTTAGACTGGCTTACTGGGAAGTCCACTGCATGGAGAATGAACGGTACTGGAGGAAGGGGATTCGGTGGGGGAGTGAGACCAGGACTAGAAAATTCTCTGTAATGATCTAGGCGACAAGTGGGAGGGAGACAAAGAAGTCTAAGAGGTAGAAGGGGCAGGATTTTGTGTTCAGATAGAAGGAGCGAGGAGGAGGAGTCAAAGTTTCTGGCTTAAGCAACCACAGGACGGAGTGCAGACAACTGGTTTGGAGATGCTGAACTTCAGGTGCTTTTGAGACTCCAGGAGCTCTGTCTAGGAGGCAGTTGGAGAAACAGACCTAGAACTCTGGAGACAGAGAGCCCAGATATAGGAGAGTCACTGGTGGAGATGTGGGGACTGAAGGAAGCCATGCGAGCAGAGGTGGTCCCATAGAAGGATGAGTCAAGTGCAGAGAGCAGGGGCTGGGGCCAAGCCTGGGAGGGAGCCCCACTCGGAATGGCACAAACCCCGGTGCTGAGAGAGCCCCTCCTCCCACCACAGGAGCCAGTGACAGTCACCAAAAGGCAGCACACGCAGTCACTGGGCAATAGGGAGGAGAGCCCGAGGGGAGCGGGGAGTTCGCGGTTCCAAGGGCTTCCAGGGTCCAGGCAGCCTCGGAAAAGCAAAAATGAGCTCTCCGTATTCCAGGCCCAGTAAAGAATGTGAGAGGACAACATCCTCAGTGCTCATCCCCTGAGGTCTCCTTTCTTGTATGGGGGCTGGGGAAACCAACTACTTGGGGAGAGGGGACACTGGCCACAAGAAGCAGCTCACGGGTAAGCCCCGATGCTGCTGAGGTCCATAGTTACCTTCTCCAGAGGGCAGCATGCTGTCCATGCTGTGGGGGGACGCTGTGAGCTGCGGGAAGGTTGGGTCCCCGCCTTCCAGGACGTTGGCTCTGTGAACATCCCAGCAATAAGGAAACATGAGTCAGACCTGCTCAGAACCATGCACCTTTCACCTTGGCCAAGGTGTCCGGTGTCCACTCTGGACGTGGACAGGCCAGAAAATGAAGTGTCTGTCTGCGTGGCTCAGCAGGTCTCCTCGCTGTTTGAGAACATGACGGACAGCATCCCGGCCTTTGGCCTCACTGCCTGCCTGGGCCTTCCTGGTCTCCATGGGGCACAGCCCAGCAGGGAAGGTGACTGCGGCTGCCCACGGCCATTGCTACAAGGCCTCCTCTCCCTCCAGCCAGCAGGGGCACCTTGCCTGGGCCCCTCACACACTCAGCTCTAGCCCCAGGCAGGGGTCTGGCCACTGTGGGGGAGGTGACGTGATGCGGAATAGTTCTTGCCAAAGAGCAGGTCCTTCCTTTCTCACCTTGCAAGTAGTAGCCTCTGAGGCAGGCCTGGCGGGCACGGATACCCAGCCACCCTCAGCCAGGGCTAGTCTGAACGGGCACCTGTGTGAGCCTTCCACGACCGTCAACCCTTCCCTCCACGGCGGTACCCAGGTGCCCAGGGTGCAGGGCCTCCTGGATTCAAAAGCTAGTTGCTGCACTGGGAAGGAGACAGTACGATCTCCTGGAGTAATTCCATAAGCCAGGGGCCTGCACCATATACGTATCGAAGCGTGTTCTTTGTTAACAACCCTGTTGGCCTCTACCAATCTTGAGGCTTCCCAGGATATCAGCGAGGTGGCATTCAAGGTGTGATCCTAGGGGTTGTCTGTACCCGCCTTCCCAGGTAAAGAGCCCAGGCATTTATCTTTGAAGCAAGGGAGCTTCTGATATGGGGGAAAACACTTACAAAACAACAGTGTTGGTTGAGACAATGTATTCTACTTCCTTGGTCCAAGGGTTCATGAAACTGAACCATCGACTCCGCAGTGTGATGAAAGAACCATCTTTGATTTTAAACTTATAGCAATTCGTCGTAATCTTTTCTCTTGTCTGTAAAACTGAAAATGCAAAGAAGCCATGAACATGGTTCCCTCAGGCCGACATATGAAGTTAACCAAACCCAGGTGTGCCCAGACTTCAATGCCATGGCCAGAGTAAGCCAGGGGAGCGAGCACTCGGACAACCGGCTGTTTCTGAGGGCTGGACTCAGAGCCTTTCGATTCATTCGTGAATCGCTTGCTATTGCTCAGTGTAGCAAGTGAAGGCTCCGGGGAGTCAAGGACGTCGTGATTGCCATCTGACTGGGACCAGCTCTGAAACGCACAACAAATGTCCCAAGGGCCTGTGTTCCTTCCCCATTACAAAGCCTGACAGCGGAACAGCATTTTTAGGACATCTGAATCCAGGCAGGTCACTCACTTACTCAAATTTTATCCTTTTAGGTCACTAACATGTCACAAGGACCTTTCATGGGCCAGGCACTGGAGACAGAGGGGAGATAACATGCGGCCCCTGCCCAGGCAGGAGGGAAGATCCCAGAACGGCCCAGCGAGTGGGAGAGGGTGGTGAGGGCAGGAAGTGAGGAGAGAGCTCTGATGCCTCTGCGGGCAGGGATGGGTCAGGGGTGAAGCGGGGAAGGTGGGTCTGTGTCAGGAGGTAGAAGGTCTTGAATGCTGGTCACAGATATTTGGCCTCGAGTCTCAAGGCAGGAGGTTTAAGCAAGGATGGGACATTATCAAGCTTTCTCTGTTGGGGCATAGACAGGACAACTGTGGAATGTAGAAGGTGAGGCAGAAGGGAGCAGGGAGATGGTTGGGAGTCTTTCACAATTACTGGCTGGCCACAAGGGCCTGAACCAGGGTTGGGGCAGCGGACGTGCACAAAGGGGCCTCTCTGGAAACACATGCCTGAGATGAATGAGCAGGACCGTGAGGGAAAGGGTCAGTACTGGTTCCTCTCTCGGGAGGCCAGTATGTGCCAGGGCTGGAAGTCAAGAGGAAAATACAGGAAGCACGGCAGGATTTCATGGAAAAGAGATCTGTTTGAGCCGTACTTAATCTTTACAAGGTCTGTAAAAGAAGAATTAGAGAAGCTTTCCAGAAACTGCACTGTCCTATGTACAGGAAACTGCTAGGCAGTCCGAGGTGGGTTCACTGGAAGGGCATAAACAGGGCCCGGAATATCAGTCTCTTCTCCATAGACATGTTTTGGCCTGAGGACTCCTGGGCTAACTGCCTCCCACATTAGTGGGGGCTGATTTCTCTGGAAAGTTTATGTGGCCTAGTTTCAAAGCATGGGGACTCCTTAAATTAAGACCTTTTGTACAGCCCGGCTTACCTTGCCTATGACATTCTGCGAGGTGTCCTATGTCATCTTGGTGGAAATATTCGTAACATGATGTGCCTAGAAGTTCTTGTGGTAAATATGCCAAAATAGCTGTTGCCCTAGAATTTTTTAAAAAAAGAAACAGTAATTCAGACAATTAACAGCATCTCTGCAGTGGATGAACCCCGCTGTGCTGAGGAGAATGAGGTCCGAGCTGGATGGATGTAACTGAGCTTAACCAACACTATAAAAACAGGGAAGAGAAAGAAAAGAAGACTTTCAAAGGGGCCGTCGTCCCAAGAAAGGAGACTTAAAAATGGTAACCATGTTAGTCAGATAAAAATGTGACAGAAACCCAGCCCCAGTGCAAACCTTCTCCATTTTACTACCTGCCCCCCCTCCAATTTTTTTTCTTTTAATCAGATGACCAAACATTAAAAACTCCAGCAGCGGGGGTTATAAGGGCCTTGCAAAGTGGGGGCATCCTTTCCCTGCACATAGTGACTTGTTTCTAATAGCCAGAAAACTTATCAGTCTGTGAATATTCTCCAGGAGGCCACAGAGAGCCGTGGAAAACTGGGCACATCTGTGACCTCAGCTCAGGTCCACCACCCCTCCGCTGTGAATGGGAGGTGGCCAGTCCTCAGGTGGGCCCCAGGTCCCCATCCAGAAAAATGAGACTGGACTAGGTCAGTGTTGCCACTGACCTTTCTGTAATGGTGATGTTCTCGATCTGGGCCATTGATCTCAAAGAGCTACGGAGTACCTGCAACACGGCTTAGCGAGCCTGAGAACTGTGAACTTTGTTTTAATTAAAACCCGAGAAGCCGTTTGAGATCATCATGGCCAACGGCCACCGCATCAGACAGCTGAGGGCTAGATCCTCTTTTCCAAGTCCTGCATTCTGGAATTCCAATCACAGCCATGGTTGTTCAGGTAGCATCGAATGCCCACCACTTCCCTCCTGGCCATGGATATCGAACCACGATGTTGTCTACTTAATGGTCACTATGTGCCAAAGAGCATTACAGAGAAAACTCTCTGTGTTTATGATATTCCAAAGGGTCTCTTTTTTTTTTTTTTTTTTTAGCAGAGATCCCCATTGTGTCCCTCTTTTTACCCTGATGGCCCAGCCCTCTCTGCTCTACCCAGAGATGAAAATCCTGTACCATTAATGCTCATGGGGGCCACACAGACGCTTACCTCTGGTCTACAAAAACAAACTTCCCGTCTATGGCGTGCCGGGACACGTACTCCATGGACTTCACTCTGATCTCCCCGTTCGCTGGCTGCGGGACCACGTGCGAATGCAGGCGTCCGATGGCGACCAGGCAGCTGAGGTTACAGCCCTCGTTGTCCGGTTCGCCGTCCTCGTCCAGCCCCATCTTTGTGGGTGGCCAGCTCTTCAGGTACCCTGTGCTGTGGATGGTGCAGAAGCTCTTTCGATCTGCTAGAAAGCAAAGTCCATGGTCAAAGTCAGGACAGCTGTGGGCGAGCACGCGCGGCAGCCTGCGGCAGGCTGGGGTCTGGGAGAGGGGAGTCAAACAACACACACAGCTTTGCCCTCCAGAAGGGAGAATCTGGGGACGGAGGAAGACACAGGCGTGGACAGCCGTCCTCCAGCGTCCTCCATGCGGAGCAGGGCTGCTGATGCCGAGGAAGGAGTATCTGCATCTACCGGGGGGAGGATGGCTGCCCAGGAAAACCAGGGAGCAGGTGGCTCAAGAAGGATGAGCACTGACTAAGGGACCCAGAGGCATGGAGGTCGAGGAGGTCCAAAGTGTCGAAGCGCATCCTGTACGAGCAACAACAGAGGGCTCCGGCGGGGCTGGGAAGGCAGGATGGGGCAGATGACTAGGGTCTTAGACTATTTGCTAACAAATGCGTGTGTGTCAGGGAATGGAGAGCTTCTAAAGGTATTTAAGTGGGGACACAGCAAAGGACTGGCTACTCCAGGAGGACAGCAGTAGGGAACTGGAAGAGTAAGCCATCAGGTGAAGACAGACATACAGCAGGAGACGAGGGCTGTGCTCCGGGACCACAGGGAGGACAAGGAGGCGGGGAAGCACACGGGAGACGTTTCTGAGAACTCTTGAGATGTGGTATGAGTATCAGAACATTTGGTACAAAGGAGAGAGTGGAAGGGACTCCAACATTTCTGGACTGAATGTTTGCTGCTGCTCACAGACTCCAGGAAGAGAGAAGAGAATACACTGTAGAGATGAGGGAGAAGGACTGCACTTTGGGACACACTCAGTCTAGAAGGCCTGGGGATTTCAACAATAAACAGATCCTCATAGAGGTCTATGCCGGTCTATGCCGCTTACTGGGAGCAGGTCTATGCCGCTTGCTGGGAGACGGGGAAACCCCTCGGACGCGCCAGCATGGAGTTTCCAGTCCGCGGTGGAGACAGATGTCAAACAACCGGGGGAGTGCACAGAGCAGTTCCAGGAAGGTGCCAGCAAGAGAACCTGGGGTGCTGCCAGCGGGCCTGAGGGAGCAAGCGGCAGCCACAGATGCCCAGCTCTAAAGGACCAGTGCTGCGAGCCAGCTGAAGGGAGTCGGGGGTAGGGAGACAGGGGCCAGCACCCACGGAGACCTGGGGCGGAAAGGCGGGGAGAGGCATCGACAGGAAGTCGGTACAGCTGAGCATGCGGAGTGGTGGTGGGGGGTGGACGGTGCGAGGTCGTGGACTCTCCACTTCTCCCCAACAGCAGTGGGGATGCTGCAGGCTTTTAAATAGGGAGCCGGGAGAAAGCTGTGCCAGTGAGGGGACTTCTGCAGGAGGTCGTCACGGGGGCAGCACTTGGTCACGGACCGCATTGGGAGAGCGAGGGCATGGGGCTGGGGTGCTTCCCTGGCTTCCAGCACATGCAGAGGACAGAGGTGCCGTTTACGGCAGGGAGAAGCTCGGGGCAAGGGCGGGTCACTCTTGCAGATCATGTGTGAGATGCCCTCGAGAAGATTTCAGAGGACGTGGATTTATGGATCCAGAGCTCAAAAGAAAAGTCTGGGCTAGAAAGACAAACTTGGACGTTATTGGCGCCTACAGCAAGCTAAGGGAGAAGAGGACATGACCTATGGTTCAAGTGTAGACAGAAAGGTGGCTCAGGACAGATGAGGAGAGAGCCAAAGGAAGTCAGAAGAGGGCCCAGTGCAGCAGAAGATGGGGGAGATGAGAAGAATGAGGTTCAGTGGAATCTTAGGGAAAGAATACTTTCAGATGGAAGAAAAATGAAGTGTCCCTTATGTCTAGCAATGTGAGTGTCCTTGATGAATGGAGCAAGAGTCATTTTGGTGGACTGGCGGGAGGCTCGGGGAGCGGCTGGCATTGTGGCTGAGAGCAGTCTTTCTTAACCACATTACGACAAACGGAATTTGCATGAAGGAAGCCTTCCCAGGAGTCACTGTTACTGTGACGACCATCAGGGCTTTCTAATCTCTCCTGCTCCCCAAATGCCCTACCCATAGGGGGAGAATGGCACTGACTGCAGTCCTGGGAT
This sequence comes from Mustela erminea, assembly GCF_009829155.1. NCBI lineage: Eukaryota > Metazoa > Chordata > Mammalia > Carnivora > Mustelidae > Mustela > Mustela erminea. Next base: position 67,918,182 of record NC_045622.1, on the reverse strand, counting down.
TGGCAGGGGACCACCGAACCAACACCCCCCGGAACACCTCAGGGGACAAAGCCAGTCTCCCCTGTATTCGGATTTTACTATTACTATTTTTAGAGATTTTACTTATTTGAGAGAGAGCGCAGAAGAGGGAGAGGGACGGAGATTCTTGGCAGACTCCACACTGAGCGCAGAGCCCGACGCAGGGCTCGATCCCAGGACCGGGAGACCATGACCTGAGCCGAAACCAACAGACACCTTGCCGACGGAGCCACCCCGGCACCCCTGTACTAAGATTTTCAAGAAGTGAGATGGTTACCTTTCTTCTTTGAGCAGGTTGAGGGGAAATCCTTCTCTTCCACCTTTACTGAAGGCCTGTTACACTTCATCCTACAGAAGAAAGAACGTCGTGCTCCAGAACATAATCGAGATGGCCCAGGGGTTATATCTGTTTTAACTGGAAGTCCAGCTGCAAATCAACACACAAAATGTGATAAACTGAGAGTAGTATTGTCTGTCAGGAGGGGGAGTGTGACCTTGAAGAAAGCCTCTTCTTTCCTGCCTCACTGTTTCATAATGACCACACCACTCTTCCCCAGTTCAGGCCATAAAAGATGCAACGTGGGGAAGTGGGTTGTCCATCTGGAGATGTTTCCAGACCACCTAGAATGCAGCTACTGGTGGGATAGGCAGGACCAGGATCCTGCTGTGAACACTGGCTATGGGTCTACAGCCTGTGTCTGGGAATAATGCGCGCCCACCACAGGAGTGACTATCAGAGGAGGGGCCGCTGCCCGGGCTCCTGCTGGCTGTCACCCCTCCAGCCTACCTGCCCTACAGCCACCCCAGTTGATCTTCTCTGGAACGCACACGGGCCTGCCCTCCCTGCCCTGCTTGGTTTGCTCCAGCCACACAGCGGGCATTACACCTGTGTATCCTTCCAGAAATCATTTTCCCAGCTCTGCTCATCTCTTCATCAACTGGCACACAGTAATCCATCCTTTCAAACCCACTTCAGCTGTCACCGACTCAGTGATGCCTGTCCTCACGCCCACATGAGGATGAATCCTCTGTTCTTTACGCCTGGTACTATTTCTGTGGCGGTACCCAGTACGCAGGGTGTTGTCTGTCTCCTGGTCTCCCTGTGACGTGAGAGCCTTAAAGGCAAGGACCAAACATCACCTTATTTTCTCCTCACGTCACTACCAAAAATGCCAGGGCCAGACTATAAAAGGCAACAGGTTCCAGGGACTGCGCTGAACTTTTAGGAAGAGGATATTTAATGAAAAGATCATGACACTGACATTGTGCCTACTGTGCACCAGGGACTGCCCTACAGGCTTTATGTGTGTTACTATATTTAATCCCCACAACAACCCAATGAAACAGGCACTATTTTGCAGATAAGGAAACGGAGGCACAGAGAGGTTAAGTAACTTGTTCAAGGTCACACAGCTGGAAAATGGTGGAACTGGGAAGTGTGCCTAGCAATCTGACTCCAGACTCCACATTAACTGCTGGAGTCCACAGGCTCCCATGGGACTGATGGGAGGAGAGCTACAGGGCCTCATGCAGGAGGCACAGGAGGGGACACGGGAGGAGGAAGCAGGGGAAGAATGTGGAAGGTGGTTTCCACCTTGCTAAAGAAGGAAGCCAGGAGATGGATCTGACCAACGAGCAACCACTTTTATATTTCATGTTTTCTTACTCTTATCTTGTGTGGCAGCATATGTGTAACACAGGTAAATCAAGGGGATATTTTGGGAGGGAACAAATCAAACTGGTGTGAGCCCTTGAAACTCAGAAGCATAGAACTGGGAATTTCTAGATTCTGGGGGCAGAGGGCGGAGACTAAAATCCAGAAAGAATCAAGGTAGCTGTTTTTCCTCTGTGGATTTGGACATTGAGTGGTTGCTTCTTTATGGGAAACAAAACAAATACAAAGAAAGGTAGATGATCGCCTTGAGCCAAAGAGAGCACCTGTGACCCAGATAAAGGGCAGAGAGGAGGGAGGCCTGAGGCCAAGTGTGGGGCCACAAGCAGCTGTCTTCACTCAGCGGTCTGGGTGGGCCCCGAGGAAGCAGCCGCAGCCTTCTTCTGGACTCACTTTTTGCATCTATGAGCCGCTCCCGGGGCGCTGTGTCTGAGGACGAGAGCTGCTCCTTCACTTTGGCGATATCTTTAGGGTGCAGGTAGTCAAACAAACTCTGACCGATCAGATCATTCTGCAGGGATGGAGCACGGAGACAAGGAGTCAACGGCGCATGGAACAGAATGTACCCAATGGGTGCTTTGCCTCTGTCTTTCTAAGCAAGAGAATGTCAAGGTGTCCAACGTAAACACGTACACCTGTCCAGTCACTCTGGCTAGATACAGACACAGGGAATGAGGCATCATGAGTTTGGTTTGGGAACACAGGGGAAAGGGCTCAATTATACGGATACTTCTATAAATAGTTTGTGTCCTGGAAGCAGGAATCTTTTAGCTGTACACGTTCCCTTTGACTGATTTCTGATGCCCACAAATGCCCTTCTGGGGATACGGGGTGTGGGCGTGGACTCTAACCCAAGTTTCCGTACTCTTTAGCCACAATGGCCTTCATAACTTTGCTCAAAGACCAAGAAAAGCAAGACAGTCCGGATACATTCAAGCTACATTCCTTCGAATGTATACACATGCCACCCCCACTCCTGCCGCTCTCTCTAAAAAATAAATACTCAAAAAAAGAAAAGATTTTTTTTTTTCTAGGTTTAAATTCATTTCTCTGTTAAGAAATGACGAATTTTCTGGAAGAAGCACTGGGTGTGTGTGTGGGAGTATGATACAAGCATTTCACAGGGGACGTGTATATTAGAATTATTCTAACACGTGGGGTGACCTTTCTGGCTGCTGGAGGGCTGCCCGCCAGTGACAGAAACAGGAGCCATACCTGGCTGTAGTTGAGGATCTTGAAGACAGACTCGGAGACGAAGAGGATCTTCCCTCGGTCACATCCTACGACAAACAAAAATCCATCTGCTGCCTAATCAGGAGAAATGGATAGTCAATTTATCACACTTCCGGAAACACGATTTGTACTCACTCTGACAGCAAATAAGGACTTGTTTGCTAAGTATCCAAAGCACAGAAATGTCCTCATTGACAGCCACATGACTCTCTCAACTAATGCCTCAGGAGAGGGGGAGATGGTCTCCAAGGTAGGTCCTGACACGTGGATCATTGCAGGACTACAGGGGACGGTCCAATTGAAGAATTTCTGTTACAACACTCAAGTCACTCTAAGACATTTCCATTGAGTGTATCGATGTCTGGAGAAGTCCTATTTTTTAATTATAACTATGTTTGAATCCCAGAATCTAAGATTGAAAGGAACCTTCAAGATCAAAACCCCCTTTCCTGGATCTTGACCACCACCTGTCCTCAACCTGAACACTTCCATTTACAGAGCCCACTTGCTTTCCAACGGTGCTTCTCAACATGGGGAGTGGGGTGTTGTTTGTTTTTATGCTGATGGTCTGGGGCAGGGCCAGCTCACGAGTCTTTTCTCACCCCTACCCCAAAGGATTCTCAGGTACAAGGACTGAGAACTACTGTTGCTGTGCATCATTTCTTGATCCAGGGCTGGGCTGCTTATATTCTAAGTGAGACAAGAAAAGCAAAGCAAAAATCTCCCCTACACACTTCCTCCTTCTTCGCCTTAGGTACAAGTAAAAACCTAATCTATGTGCTTGTCTTGGGACTTATATCCCAAGATCTCAAGACAGGACGCTCTTTGGTAGGCTGAAGCGGATAAAATACCAAAGCGTCCGAGAGCTCAGGCTGTGTGTGACTCCTCCGCACCGCTCTGTACACAGACAGCCACTCGGCTGCTGCTGGGGCCTCCCAGGGACCGAGAGGGGACTGAGAGCGTCTCTGTTCAGCTCCCACAGTTCTAATTCAACACCCTGCCTTATTCACAAGTCCTTGGTCTGTTCTTGGGAAAAAAAATCTAGAAAAACTCATTCCCCTTCCCACAAAAGGGCCTTGGGGGATGTAGTTTAATTCAAGGAACTAGGAAATGAATTCACATGCCTGAAGAAAAGAATGGCACGCGCACCGGTGCGGCCATGAAGGCAGCTGGAGGGGACCGAACCAGCACTGTCTCCGCAGCGCTAGCCCTCTCAGCTGGAAGGGAGCGGGGCCTGAGCTCTTCCTAAGCCGGCACAGGGGCAGGGGAGGACAGTGGAGAGGAAGAGACTTCCCAAGCACCATCTGCTGGAAGCCTCGTTCAGTCAAAAACTAGGGTATTAATAACTTGCGCGCTGCCTTGCAGACAATCTCACATCTCACAGAAGTGTTTCGAGGCTTCTCACGGATGAAGTGAAGTGGCACAGAAGGTGCCTCGTAAGATGGTGCCCGTGACTTCCGGGTGGGAATGTGAGCAGAGTCAGGCCTGAACCCGGGATGTCATGAACAAAGGTGGTCTCAACACGTCTGGGGACAGCAAGAGGGCTCCAAAGGCCAGTGAGCCATCAGTGAGGAGAGGCTCAACACTTCCGACTCTGCTTCCCTCAGGCAGATAAATGCCACCAAGTGAAGGAGCTGGGGCCCAGGGGGGCAGTGGAGGAGCTAAGACTAGGAGAATGCCACTAGCACCAGGTGGCCACAGGGAGGGCTCCCTCTCTGCGGGGGGTGGGGTGGGGGGGTGGGGCAGACTTAGTAAGGGACACAGAAGCCCTGGTGGGGTCTGCCTAGTTTTCAGAAGATGGGGAGGTGGAGTATCCAGACATCACGCACTGGTCAGGGTGATGGCTCCCTAACACACCATTCATGGAAGCCATTTTGAAAGCTCTCAGTAGAGAGAGCAGTCAGTCAGATGTGCACTGGGAAGGAAAAGCAGAAGTCCAGTTCCCACAGCCAAAACATTCAAACACCATCTTAGTGGACCCTGCCTTCTGTTGAAGCAAATTCCTGAGAACTGGGAACCTGGAAGTGGCAAAGGACTGGACCGTGCTTTGTCACCACAGGCACGCCCCAGGGAGGGCAGAAGAGCTTCCTCAGGGGAGACACATCACCGCTGTGTGCTACAGATGCTGGGGGACACGGAAGCGCAGGAAAGGCAAGGCCAAGATGAAGTATTTGGCTTAAATGGCATGAAAATCCTTGTTCCACACCCTGATAAGTGTGGGGATTGGACAGGAAATTTACAAGAGGAGAAAGTTATTAAGCATTTGCCATTACAAAAGAAGTTTATATACATGAAAATACCTATAAACCTATGTTATATATAATGGGAACTTCATATGCCTTCTGTGTTAAAAATAAAACACATTTATAATCACATGAATATATATTTTTTCCTTAAAAACATCCAATTAGCCATATGGCAATCAAGGCCAGCCCTACGATGTATGTGTGAATAGAAACACAGAGACCCTGTTCCAAACTTTATGCCCTTCCAGGTGGCAAGAGCAGAGCGTTAAACCAAGCTCTGGGCCCTGTGGGGCTGCAGAGGCTGCTGCCCATGAAGCCAGCTCTGGTGGTTCCTCCAGAGACCAGCAGTCCCAGTTTGCATCCTACCTTCAGCAAGGCCTCCCTGGGAGCAGGGACAGCTTTAGGAAGAAGGATGGAGAGAGGAGTGCAGAGCTGTGCCCTGAGGGAGGTAGCCCAAGGACCACCACAAACTTGCTGAGATGCCTGGGACCCCCACAACGTGTTTACTGTTGACCTGGATGTACCTAGACAGTGCCACGCACACAGAACTAAGTCTCAGATTGCCTGTGGTATTCATGAGTGAAAGACACAGAAGGCAGGCCCACCAGATCTACCTGTCACAAGAAGCTTCGGAGGAGCCACTGATGACCAACTGGAAATAGGATCATCCAATAAATAGATTTTGACAAAAACAGAAGCTCAAAAAAATGAATACCTATACAGGATGGAAAAAACTTCACTTCACAATAACCCCTGTCCAAGAGAGTGAGAGGGGCGGGATTACAGAGTGCCAACACCTGGCACAAAGGTGATGTCTTCTATGGCAAGGAGAGCACCAGGCCCTGCCAACCCCAGGCCAACCAGACCACAGCTGAAGTTTCCACAGTGGGTCGTGAGAACCACTCCCGGAGGAAAATCTAGCAAGTGGACTTGGCTTGGGAAAGTGTGTGTGGCCAGTGGTGATGTGGGACTCTTCCCTGTCTCCTCTGTGGAGGCTGGAAAAACCTAAATCCTTGCCGCAAAGCCGGAGTCATCAAGTCACACCTTCTGGAGAAGCGGATGTCTACTACCGGGCTTTCAGAAGGCCTTTCTTGAGAAAAGGGACACCTGGCCTGGACACTCCCCTGCCCCTTGTGTCTGGCTGGTGTGGTTACACTGAGGAAGCAGACTGCAGACAAGCCTGATCCTGATGTGACTGCTGGCAAAGGCAAACAGAGCCTGGTTCTGGCCGCCCTCACTGAGCCACAGCACCAGCCCCTCCTGGTCTACCGCAGGACCAGCTGTATTTGGGACACAAAACCCTCTCTGTTCACCAGGTCATCTGTTCCTTGCAGCTGAAAGTTTTCCAATTGCGAGAACACATGAAGAGGGAATGAATTTCAGAGGCCAGACTTACAAAGGACCAGAAGCCAGGCAGAGCGGAAAGTCAGGATGACAACAGAGTGGCCCAGAGCCGGAGGCCTGGCAAATGTCTCAAAAACATGTGCCCAGATGCCATGGGGGTTTAGCAAGCAAGGTCCACCCTGGCCGCGGGAGGATAGGGGCGGGTTACATTTTTCTGTTCACAGTTTGCAAGAGGACAGGCTTCTGAATCCCAGTTCTTTCCCTTTAATTTCCAAGTTGATCTCACTCTATCCAGAGGCAGACCAGACTCCACACAGAAGACATGTTCGCGTGGTGCCATGTCCACTGCCTCTCTGCAGGGACGAGCAAGACCAGCGCGTGTGATGGGCGAGAGGGGAGAGCTTCACCTCCCCCATTTCTTTTCCTCCTTGGGCAGAGGAGTCTTTGGAAGCTTTCTTGCTTTGATGGGATTTTGGTGTCAAGATGTACACGGATGTTTTTGTCCCAGCAGTCAGGGGACGAGAAGACAAATCCTTGGTTACCTATATCCGTCCCTTTCTAAAACCTTCATGCCAGAATGGGGTTCTTGACGACCTATGAGTAACAAAATCCTGCCTCCTTCCACTGAAAAATCACAGTAGCCTGGGCCTTCAATTTTTGTCTAAAAAAGGGTGGAAGGACTGTGGAGACAGTCTAGACAGATGTGGAGACCTGAAAAGACAAAGTGGGCCTCAAAATGTCCAATGTATAGACATCAAATTCCCACACTCTGCTACCTCACTCAAATTTCTAAGGATGTGTAAAGCAAGCTCATGATTGTGACATACCCTGAGAATGAGGTGTTTCAATTCATCATCTGACAGAAAAGTTGGTTTGTAGTTTGCTTCTGTATATGGGTTGGTGGCACCTTAGGGAGGAAAAAAAAAAAAAAAAGTTTGTACACTTTCTACTCAGGGAATGGCTCCTTCCACTAAGCCTCTGACCTTCCAGATGTGGCCTAGTCCCTACCACCCGGGACTTCGATGTTCTCTTCTTTTTCCTTAACGGACACAGCATTAGATCAGGCTTTGGAAAGAACCCGCTGAAAAGACAAAACTGTTGCCCACAGGGGACCTAACAGGCTTGTTCTGGTCACCATAGGGGAGCCAAGAGGTAATAGACATAAGTAAAAATCTGCTTCAAAGAGAGAAGGCAGCTTTGGAAGCCAAGCGACTGCAGCTCCTGGGAAGATTCCCTCCTCCCAGGATTGACGTTAAATGCGTTGTTTAGAGGTCCCTCAGATGACCACACTGAGCCTTCCTGGGAACGTCCAGTCAGCCAGGCCCTGAGTAAATAAATATACTGTAGAAGGCATTTAGCGGGAGAGCTGCCTCATCGCGGGGCGGTAAACGAGCTTGGCAACCCAGAGAAATGCATTGCTTCAGTGAATACAACTCTGGCTCCTCAGGCTGAAAGGGGACGAGATGCTTAAAAGGCCATCCATCTGGCATCGTAGAGGGAACTCGAACAGGCATCGTATAGTAACAGAGAAAAATGCCCACAGCAAATGACCTGGAATCTGCAAAAATGGTTAGAACAGTGAGGAAATAAAATGGAAAAGATCAGTTACAATTCCCAGTACCACGGTGAAGGAGGTGGACAGAATGTGTCTGTGACTTTCATATCAACAAACGAGGCACACACTGCGCCCCACCCCTGCTTTCGACAGAACTCTAGATTTGTCCTTCGTTTCCTTCCAATTCAATGAAAATTAGTTTATACTAACTTAACCTCTAGAACTTTCCCTAATAGGAATGTTTAGATGACATGCTCACAGCATAGGACACGATGCTGCCATGTTCATAAAAATGCAAGTCTTTTGCCACGCAGGTCAGAGGTCTGACTGAGCGCCCACTTTCCAATTTCCTCCAAGGGTCCAAGACAGGCCACAGAACCTGCCAGGCCCAGCGCTCACTGAAGGGCCTGCGACACTACAGATTTCTCCGGCGGTTTGCTTCTGTGTTCTCACCCACCCCATGTTCAGAGAAGAAGGAAAATACTGCCTCCCTCAAAGAGTCTATCTGGTTTGGGAAAATTCCAGGAGCATGAAAATCTCATCAGTGTTCATCCCTGACAGTAAAATGAAGCAAAAGCCATCACCCAGTGAGTCACTCTTGAAAGGAGCCAGGGTGAATCTTCCTCCTACAAAGAGCAGGGGACTTCTCAGGGTCTCCAAGGGCACCTGCATTTCTGATGGGGATCACCGGGCGAGTGGGGCCCAGGCGCACACACTCATGGGAGATGTGGGTCCTCTGACATGCACGGAGCCTGTGTCTCACATACACGTGTACCCCCCGGAGAGGACCGACTGCACAATCCCCCTGGACACCCACGTAAACTCAATGATCACTCCATTTAGCATCAGGTCTACAGTGGGGAAGGAGAGGCCTGTTGCTGAAGGCTCCACACTGGCAAATAATGACCACGGTCCTGGGGCCTCAGGCACACCCTAGGCCAGGGACAGAACACTGGTAGGGGGCATCAGGGACAATAAAGCCCACCGTCTTACCTCGTAATGTTTTCATGTGCTGAACAGCCATCCTCAGCACAGTAAGTTTATCTAATTTCCTGGACATGGCATTGCATGTGGGCACCAAAGAAGCCAGTTCGTCAATGAAACTGTTCATTTTATCCCGACGCCGCTTTTCGATCTGACTGTGGGCTTCCCTGCACAACAACAGGAAAAAGGATTTCTAGAAAATGACGCCGAGCCTCAAAGAGACAATGACAAAAGTCAGTTCCCACAGTTTCTGACATTCCCCCGACAGGGCACATTTAGAATCTGCACAAGGCTTTGAACTCGACTAAAGGTACCAGAGAAGTGGCCTCACTGCCCGCCACCCCGGGGTCAGTATTAGTTGGCTGTATGCTTTCCACATACTCAGAATTAAGAAGAAACAGAACAAAAATTGTCTTCTCAGAGTAAACTGGATAGGGAATTTCTCATTACTTTTTTTTTTTTTTTTAAAGATTTTATTTATTTGTCAGAGAGAGAGAGAGAGAAAGAAAGAGCAGTGGGCAGAGGGAGAAGCAGACTCCTGCTGAGCAGGGAGTCAGATGTGGGACTCCATCCCAGGACTCAGGGTCATGACCTGAGCCGAAAGCAGACGCTTAACCGATTGAGCCACCTAGACACCCGTTCTCATTTCTTTTCCTCTCAGCATCTGTCAGGTTGGATTTTAAGATGGGCATTGAGGGAAAGAGAAGGGACGTGGAGCCTGACAAGAGCAAAGCACTTAGGACAGCCACTGGGGGAGGGGGGTGGTGGTGATCCTGGAGTAATGGAGAGGTCTCGGAGGTTTGTGAGGAACCCACTGCGTGGCCAGAGCCACTCAGTCAGAGCCTCACTGACTGAGTCACTAGGTAACTAGCGCCGCCATCATTGGGTCAACCATAACTCCACCAAGACACAGCAGATGCTACATCTGTCCCCAAGGGCTTCCTCTGAAGAATGTCACACTCGTCCCTCCCAGGAGTGGCTGCCCGTCAAGGCAAGGGATGCTTCCCCAGGCACACACACTCTTCCTGACTTGTTTTCAGCTGCCATTTGTGACTGTCCCCTATGGAGGTGTATCACCAGTGGAAATGTCATTTGCTGCCATAGCAACAGAGCCACCAAGAGGGACCTCCCACCAAGGCTAGACCGTGTAGGGAAAGCTACAAGTCTCAGGCCAGTCGAATTCTGCAGCCCTGGATCTGTGTCAGGACAGCCTCAGAGGGCCCTGGAGCCACTGGGAGGAGAGCAGACCCACGTGGATGGGGTCAGCAAGTGTGGCTGGAGGCAGGAGGGACCAAGTTCGAGAATCTACTCAAGGGCGAAGGCAGCCCCATGTCTAGCCTTGCAATGCAACACGGGCTGCTCTGAGAGGCAAGGCCCAGCCCAAGGAGGGGTCACTGAGCCAGGTCTCCTCTGGAGGCCCTCGAATCAGGAAGGAGCGAGGAACCTGCTGGAGACCGCTGGGGAAGAGCTTCAGCCTGGAAAGGTTTCCTGTTACTTCTGAAGTTCCCTTTAGGTTAAATGTGATCCGACAGCCAAGAGTGAAGGCCAGCTCCATGTGGAGAAGACAAGTGGCAGGCAGCCCTCATCAACCCCCACCCTGAGCCCTGAAAGGATGCTTAGACCGACAGGGACCAGACACACAGAGCTGCCTCAGCTGCACTCTGGGCAGCCAGAACCAGGATGCTGTATAGACAGGTCTATGCTTACCTTGCATTTTTGATCCTTCCTTGGTGCTCTGTGTATTCTAACCTGGAAGGGAAGGCAGGGGGGGAAAAAAAAGCAAGATCAAACACAATCCCTGGGAGACTGATGGCCAATTTACACATCTCTCTCTTCTTCTCAGCTTCATTCATTTCCCTGCTTAATCCCTGTCATCTGTCTCCAACACAAGGGCTCTTGTTAGCCACCCTGGGGGGCTGGGGGTGAGCATCTTGAGCCTATCCCCAATCAAGGACACAGGTGGGACCTGTACCAAGTAACAGAACATGTAATTATGCAAGGAAAATAGCTAACAGGATGAAGGTCATGACTAGGTTCATGGTACCTTCCGTGAGGGTCATCTTTGTCTGTGTCCATGCTCTCTCTGAAAAAACAAGAGAGAACGTGAGTATTTGTTAAGAAAGACATACAAAGCCGCTTCTTACAACATGGAAGGATTGCATTTATCCAGAAACCAAATAATCAGAAAGTTCAGATTTCTGTAGTATTGATTATCGACGCAGACTAGTCAAACACACACAGCTTCTAGGACTAGTTTCCCTGATGATCAAACAAAAGTTACGTGTGGTCATCAACAGAGCTTGCTGTTAACATATTTTAGGCCCTATTTTAGAAACCGGGAATATAGAGCATTTATGGAAATTCTTAATAACTATATCCAAATAACTATAATATCTTATTCCCCTCATCATTCTGGATAAATGGAGTTTATTCATTTGCAAAACATACCAAGCCTCAAATATACGTGTGCATACATATATATTTGGTGGTGGGGGAGGGTGAAGTGAGGAGGGGAGACCAGAGAACCCACAAAGAAGCATTGAGCAGAGCCCTGAGGCAGCTTTTCAAAGACACGGATACACAGTGTTCTGGTTCTCAGCCAGGTGGGAACCCCCGAGGCCCAAGGACCAGGGAGAGAGGGCACAAGTAGGGCTGAGGGCCGTGGAGCCCTGTTTGGCCACTGGGGGTCCTCGGGTCACAGCAGGGATCTATCTCCCTTTTATAGTTTCCAATGATCCAGGTTTCAGGGCACCTCACGGTTTAGTGGAAAACAGATTAAAATCCTCCAAGGAAGGAGATCCAAATCACCCTGGGGTCACCTCACACCCTTCTCCAGTGCTTAAGCTTATACCAGGAGGGAACTGCCTGGCACCTGGGCCTCTCTCTTTCATCCTGTAAGAACAGAGGGATCTGGCCCTTCCAACAATGTAGTCTCAACAGCAAAAACAACTCTTCTCAGGAGCACCAAATCGCAGCGTGGGCATTCTAGAACAGGGATTCCCACCCAGGAGCCCTTGATTGCCTCACTGGCACAGAGTTTCTCTAGCTAGTCCTAGAGTGCAGAAGACGGGATTCAGGCCACAGGGGAAAACCGAAACTCTCCCTGCCCTTTTGTCTTAGCTTGTAGCTGATCCCTGAGGCCAGGATGATCAACTCAGGTGAAGAGAGCTCCGCCTGACCCACTGGACACAATTAGCGCATTGAAAAGTCGGGGAAAGGGATGAGGGGCGCTTAATTATAGCGTCTCCATGAGTCACAGAAGATGTGTAAATGGGGTTTCCCTCCAGGAGGGAAACCTGGAGGTCTTGGGTGGGGACAAGGTCGGAAACCACAGGTTTAGACAGCAGAGGACTTAGAAGACACCAGTGACTCCAACCACCCAAGGCAAGTGGTCCGTGGAAACCACCTCCTGGCCTCCCTGCTGGGGAGGGACTGCTCCAGAAGAACCCTCTCGGGCCTCACACCCACTCTCCATCCCCTGGGCGTTGGCTTGCTCAATCATCTGGGGTCACTTACATATTAATCATAGCATCTCCTAGTGGGCATCTGACCTTCAGCCACTGTGCTCCCCAAATTCGACCTGTGAACTTCAGCAGAAAGGACATCTGCTGTGGGGGAGATACCTCCTTGGAGATGTTTCCCTCATTAAACAAAAGAAAAGCTCTTAAGTGGACAAGGGGATAAGAACCCAAGCAGTTGCCTCAACAAAACAAAACGTGCCTTTGAATGTTCTATGCAGCTGTTTATTCCCTAAGTGTTTGTACAGTAAAGGGTTGGCTACATATATGCAAATTTACTTACTCAAAAGAAAAGTCATCACGTCTAAAAAGAAACAAAAATACTATTTAATAAAACAGGTACACACTAATTTGAGTAAGGTTTCAGGGCCATACCAATGTTCCTACGGTACTTTCAGAGGGGGCCTGCACTCACTCACTCCCTCCTCGAACATAATTAAGCAACTGGGGACTTCCTCAGAGAGAGCCTCAGGCAAAGTCCTCTTTGAAACCACAAAGAGTACCTCCAGACGCTTAGCCATCTTGCTCAAAGGAGCCAAGGAGGTTGGAGGAAAAAGGTGAAAGGCAGCGCTTGGCTTTAAGCCTCTTCCTTTTCCCTTGATGTGGCCCAGTTTGGGGAGAGAAAGGGGGATGGGGTGCCTCAGCAGGGCTGGAGGCTCCCTCCTGCCTGCGATCCAGGGAGGAAGATAAAAGCAAAAACGAAACAAAACAAAAACAAAACCCCACTGTGGGGCCACCCAAACTTGGATCTTTCATTTCCATCCCTTTCCACAAAGAGGACCCCTTCTTCCAGGAGAACAGCAGTTGGCCCCTCGATGTGCCGGGAACGGACACCAAGTTTAGCCAGAGGAAGAGGAGCCCAGGAGGCCTTACTGGTAGTCGGTAGAGCTGCCTTTCCGTTTGCGGTTACAATCCATGCCACTGGAGCCGAGGGGGCTGGAGAGCAGGTCGGTGGGGCCCGGGGACATGAAGTCACTGATTGTCGAAGAAATGTCCATTCTCTGGTCAGCCATCGGAGGTCTGGAACTGGTACAAGGAGGCACAAAGGTGATTTCTACATGCTCTCCTATGACGGCGGAGGGCCAGGGTGGGCCTGTGGAGGGTCGGGCTACTGGTCTACCACACTAACCCATCTCCCCTGCGCCAGCTGGAATAGGGACACGGCGGGATGGAGAGAGCAGCTGACATGCTTTAGGAGTTAACACAGATAATGTAGGTCAACCTGTTCATATTGCCCATTGGTTTCTTTGTTTATTTAAGATTTTATTTATTTATTTGAGAGAGAGCGCGCACACACAGTGGGGAGTGGGGAGAGCAGCAGAGGGAGAGGGAGAAGCAGGTTCCCATGGGGCTCAATCCCAGGACCCTGGGATTAAGACCTGAGCTGAAGGCAGATGCTTCACTGACTGAGCCACCCAGGCATCCCCCTGCTCATATTTCTGATGAAGCCAAAGTTCAGAGCAACTGGGTAGCTTCTCCTGGGTCCCTATCCCAGGGCACGCAAGAATAATTCCAGAACCCAAGGCTCGAGGACTTAGAGCCCAGTGGTCCTCCCATGGAGAAGACCAGATATTCTCTGACAGTTGTAATTTTATTTTCTTCCAGTCCTTAAAATAAATAGGATTTACTGGTTATCTTTGTGTTTTTGTTACTTCTGTAAAAGTCCCAGAAAAGCAGAAAATATCCTTTCTCAGACCATGAGTCCCTCAGGAGTCAGGAAAATATGGTCCCTGTCTAGCATGGGGCCATGCAAAGTCTGTCTTGTCTTCCCTGACTAGCCTTTGTGCCCAGCATCCCCTGCCAGGAAAACCTACATAAAGGACATAAGGACATTGTAGTCCAACTGGCAAAACATTTCAAGAATTCACATTTTATAAGCATGGAGTCAGGTGGCCCAAAAAAGAGACTGCCAAGTACCTTGCAAGGGACTTCGACTCCAAACCAAGTGGAAGAGGGCCGCGCTCTGCCCACGGACGGGGTCCCAGGTCCACACCACGTGACCGGGGCTGTCACTCCCTCTCTCTGGGCTCAAGTTCCTTCATCTGCAAAGCAAGAAGGGGACTGTGATCTCCGCTCCCTCATTACAGTTCCGCCCACAGACGAGTGCACTAGGGTCAGGTGTGGGCCAAGTTTTCCCTTTCACAGCCACTGCTGGAGGGAGCATCTCAGTGCTCTAACTCCAGGCACTAGAGCTATTATCGCTCAGTCTAAATGTCTAAAAGCAGGACAAAAGGGAACACACGTGGTAGGTCTTGGTACATTCTGGAACACCGTGCTGCCAAAGAGCTCTGATAATTTATATTCCCAACAAGAGCTCCTATCAATCTGAAGGAAAGGACAAAACCCCATTGGTTTTTACTTGCATTTTTAAATGATTACGGATGCTGTCCCTATGTTTATAGGCATTGCTCTGGTTTCCTTTGTGCCCACTCATGTCCTGTTTTTCTACCACATTTTCTTCAGTATGGATGGGCCTCCTAACTCATGTTCACCTGCGCACCTGAACCTGGGGGAGAAAAGCACACAGTGAACTCGCTGCTCTCACCTGCCATCCACGACCTCACACACCTCCAACGCCAGCGCCGCCCGGTGATCCTCGACCCCCTGCTCGCTTCATTCCCCTCTCCATGACCAAGAACACCACACCCTCTCTCTTCTCCTCAAGCCCCCAACAGCTCTCCATCCCAACTCTCAGCAGACACTTGGCTTTCTACTCCACTGAGAAAAGGGAGCACATCCACCAGCCCGCCCAGCTGCTGCTGGTAGGAATTTTGCTCCTCCAACATGTGGGGACGCCATTGTCTCATTCCTGAAGACCATCACCCCAGAATTCTGTCCCTGCCACTCATCCAGCACCATCCACTCTCCCCACCCTGCTGGATCACCCTCGTTTGAATACAAACACTCATCTGGGGGGGAAAAAATCACATGTATTTTTGAACTCCATTCCCTTGTGGTCAGTACCCCCATTTCTCTGTTTCCAGTTCTTTTCCTCTTACTCAGGATAAGCCAACTCAAATCAGGCTTTTGTCCTCATCATTCCAACAGAACAGCCCCCGTTATGCTCCCCAGGGAGCTCCTCAGTGCTAAATCTGATTCTCCATTCCCTCCCTACTTGTCCCATCCGGACACCTGGTAGAGCTGATCTGTCCCTCTTGTCTCTTGGCTTTGGAGAGGCGACCCTCTCATTGACCCCTTCTATCTCGGTGGCCACCCTTTCCACACCAGCCTCTTTTGCAGGCTCGTCCCCCTCCCTCACCTCTACATCAGAGTCTTGAAGGTGTTCTCAGACCTTCTCTATCTACAGCCACTCCCTAAGAGATTGGTCTAGCTTCGCTGCCCCCAGTAGGATCAAGGCTCGGAAAACTCCCCTACTTTTACCTCCAGCCTGGACCACTCCTGAATGCCAAACCTAGAGGACCTCTTCCCTGAGGTCTCCCTTTGAGTATACAACAAAGACCTCCAACTAAATCAATCCAAACCCCTGGTTGTCCCCAAGCCAAGCCCCTTAGCGATGCTCACGTCGATGAGTGGAACTTCTGAATGCTCAGGCCCCAATACTAGAAGTCATCCCGACTCCTTGCTTCCTTTTACAACCTGCAGCCAATCCGTCAGAAGATCCCACCAGCTCAACATTTACAAAGACATCCAAGTTTAACCACTGCTCTCCTTTCTCCTTCCGATTTCTTCTCCAACGTTGCTTCCGCAGTGAAGCGATACTCTCTGAATATCGTATGCTGCAACCCTCCATCCCTGCTTCACTTTTTCCCATGGCCCCTGATCCATAATTGACTTATTTACTAGCCTTCTGTCCATTAGACTATGAGCATCAGAAGAGCAGGGACTGAGTTTAGTTCACTGCACCGCAGTAGCTGAGAATGCTTTCTAGCATATGGTAAGTACTCAATAGGTGTTGAATGAGTAAGTTTGTACATTAGGAATAGTCATTCCTTGTTTGTCACAGATGTCATCAATAACCACCCCCTTTTTGCCTTTTAACTTGGCTTACAGTATTTATATGTGATGCTAAAAGTGACAGATTTTTTTAAAAAAGCCTTTTTTTCACCCCAAAATAGAAATATCCTAATATTTTTATAATTTTATTTATATAGCTCTTAATCCATTTGTAAATTACTTTTGGTATACTACCTAAGGTTGGAGACTTCTTTCCCTCCAGTGGATAGATAACCGTGCCAACACCGTTCACTAGACGAGACATTCTGTTATGTCAGTTGAAATGCCACCTTTATTGATTGTTATCTATTTTTGGACTTCCTATTCTGTTCCTTTGATCTAGTTACTTCCAATCCAGTACCACACTATCTGTCATTGTGGCCTCATAATACATTCTACTATTAGGTAGAACAAACCCTTGTCCTCTTAGGACTTTTCACTTTCAGGAATTTCCTGGTTATTCCAATTTATCCTTTGAGAAGCATTTAATCACATCAAAGGCACAGATGGGTGGCTGTTAGAAGTTATAATGACAGACATGAAGAGAAGCAGATGAGGGAGGAGCACAGAGCCCTCCCCTCGGGGTCTTGGTGAGCCTCTGGGCCACCTGACAGACATGGAGAGCGACCTCTGGCCCCCACTCCCTTTTTTTGACCAGCTAGACTGTTGCATGAGGTGGACTTTCCCAACTTTTGGGCTATGGGGAGAAACCACACTTCCTGAAAGAAGTACTATGGGGGCTGCCAGTGATAGCAGGTGGGGCTGGGGGTGTGATTTTATTACCTGAAGTTAGAGTTCTTGAAGCTCAGATCCACCTTGGGAGGAGCAAGGGACCACTGGACTGATGGGTCACCTCAAAGCGATTTTCATGATTTGTCGTTTCCTTTCAGGCACTCAACATCTTCTAGAAACCTATGGTGGGGCCCACAAGAAAAGAAAACCCACACAGGTCACTTGGGGGAGGCACACAGCACAATCTCCTGTTAGCTAAGGGAGAGGCTCAGTGGGGAGAGGCTTGCCAGCCCAGCTCGTTGAGGACAAACAAGTCTTTTGAAATGATTAAACATGGATTCCTGGATGTGGTCTTAAGAGAAACAAGATAATTGGACTTTTCATTTCTCCTACCGGGCCAGGCAATAAAATTATAGTGAGCACTTACTGAGTGTGCCTCGTGTCGGGCTCCATTCTGACTGTGTCATGGAGATTCACTTACTGAGGCCCGAAAATAATTCTGAGGTAGATACTCTGTTTTTTTTCCACTGGATGAGAAGACAAGACGAGAGAAACTCAAAGATGACACTCACCAAGGTCACATGGTGAGAGGACACAGGGGCTCCAGGAGCCACATCAAGGTCAAGCAGAGCCATAGGCTCTCCCACCTGAGCCGCTGCCCAAAGGCGGACAAGCAGCCCTGGAAAACAGGCCTCCGGGAAGCGTTAAGCCAGAACATGCGTGCACAGGGCCCGTCTCTAAGACTGCTGGAGGCACAGTAAGACGCTTGGAGATGGTGTCCGGGGCACTCAAGCACAGGGCGGGCACCCAGAGTGAAGGGGAGTCAGTGGTGAGAAGGTGCTTGAGTTAAAATGGCCTGTGGCCCTGCCTTCTCCTGCTGGCAGGACAGGGCTCTCTGCCTGGCTCCAGGCTTCACGGGAGGCTGCGCCCACCACCCTTCTACTCTCTCCTGGCTCTGCCTTGAGAGGGCGAGACTCGGGCTGTGAAAGGGCCTTTCCTGACCTTCCTGATACAAAGCAAAACTAGTGGGGTTGCCCCTCCGCTGGCTCCTTGCGGCCCTTGGACTACCTGGGGCTTGATCATTACGGAGGTCTTCGAATCCGTGTCCAGGACCACGGCCGCTCTCGCCTTCCCAGCTTACTCCTCTGTGCAGTCCGATGCACACACCCTCACTGTCTGACTCTGGGAGCCAGTCTGGACACGTGCAAAATCATGATGGGATCTGGGACTTCCAGTCCCCAAGCCCACACCCCACACAGACACCAAGTCCCCAGGGCAGTGCTGCCCGAGCGCTTACCATATGTCCTTCCACCTTGGCCTGCCTCCCCACACCGGTCCCACGCTCTTCTCCAGCCCCCAGACCAGCTATCCAGAACCCACGTGGGCGCCCTCTCCTTCCCTCACCCCACCACCCCTCTAACAGAGGGATCTAGCCACGCCCCTCTGTCCCCTGGCCACTGCCTCCATCCAGGCTGCTCTCCCCCAAGACTCGCCCCTCCACACTGCAGTCACAGACAGGACACCCCCTTGTTTAAAACACTTCCGTGGCTTTACTGCTCTGCCCCGAGCCTTCCAGCAGCGCCCTGCCAGGCAACATCAAACCTCCACAGTGCGCCTGCTCGCCTTGCGTCCTGTCCCGTCTTGCCCTGCTCTGCACATCCTGTGTCGAAAGCGCTAGGCCACCGGAGTACTTAAGTTCTCTAGAGCACGTGGCCTCAACTGTGCCCATGGTGCTTTGCAGGTGTGGCTCCCTTGACCCACCGTTCACCTGGTGAACTCCTGCTTTCCTTTCAAGTGCTTTCAGGTGGCATCTCCTCAGAGAAGCCTTCTGAGCCTTCTCCTCACACCTGTGGCCCTTCCACCTTCTGCCCTATGATCTCACTATTGGGGGCTCCCCGGGTCACACCTCACTCACTGTCCCCCCGGCTTCTCTGAAACTTGGACAATGCTTCTCGGTACCACACTCCATATGAAATTTCTTATTTGAACCAATTGTTCCAATACTCAAATTTACTTTATAGAAATACTGAATGCTAGCATAAACTTCGGCACTATATCTTGCAAAATAAAAATCCGAAGGCCTTGCCTGGCTTCAAGCTCCCTGCTCATGGGGAGTCTGCTCTCCCTTTTCCCCTCCCCCCACTCTCCCTCTCGCTCTCTCTCAAATAAATAAGTAAAATCTTAAAAAAAAAAAAATTCAGAAGTCCTTTCTTATATGCTTGGACCAAGTAAGGAAGCTGAATCAGCTGTGACAAGTATTCCTGGAAATCTCTTTTCTCTCCAAAAAGGTGTTCTTCAATGTAAGACAATGAATGAAACAGGTGGGGAAAAAAACCCACCTCTGTGCTGTTTCCAAAAGAGAACTGAGCCCAGGAAGGGGGCTCCAAGAGACCACAGGTAACTGGGAGAGGGGTCCTTGCCAGGGGGAGCTTAGGGCCAGCCCTGGTGCTGCCATCCAGGTGACACATAGTGAAGACACTTGTGGGAGAGCCTGGCCTGTGGTCTTGGAATTGGGGGCCACAAGCGTACCCACTTCTGAACTAGAGGCTCCCTGGATGGCAGAGGAAGCAAGGCACAAAGGGACTTGTGCAGTGTGCTTGGGGAGAGCTTGGTGGTCCCCTTGGTTCCCCCTCAGTCCCCTCATTCTCTTTGGAGCTCAAGAAGAAGAGTCTCCGGGGCTTCACACGGAGGAGCACGGGGGCTAGAAGAGAAGTCCCAGCCCCACAGCCCCTGCAGACACACCTTGGCAGCTGAGGAGGGTGAGGGTGTCACCCTCACCGGCGTTGTACGGCACCCAAAACAGACACAGCTGCCCCTCTGAGCAGAGCGGGGTGAGGCTGCGCAGCCCTTGAAAAACCCCCACGTGTCCTCTACAGGACGATGACCACATTGAAGCCCACCGATCGCAGACCGGTGTCTCTCTCTGCTGTCCCTCCTCCCTGACCCGGCACCCCAAAATGCTACAGGAAGCAGAGGGAGCGTGTAGACTGCATTACGGTTCACATGGTTAGCTGCCCCTCCCCACAAGGACAGTCTGCAGGACAACGCCCCCAGTCAGGCTATGAGACTAGCTTAGATTGACAAATATGAGCGGAAGGGACAGCCTCAACTTCTGAACAGAACTTTTCCCCCGAGGTCCTTGGTGCCGAGACTGGCAACTTCTGGATAGAGACTCCTCCATTGAACAAGGTCCCGGATGGAGAGAGCAGCACGAGGAAGAAAGAAACCTTTGCTCCTATCGCCCACTGAGATGGTGATGGTGTGTGTTCTAGGGTGACCGACTCTTCTGTCTGCCTCAGATCTTCCCACTTGGGCACTGGAAGTCCTGCCTCCCAGAAAACCCCTTTGTCCCTGACAAACCAGGACAGTCGGTCACCTAGGTCCTCCAGTCGTATCTATCCTTCATCCTAAGCTGACCGACACGGGGAGGAGGGAGGAAGCACAGGTGCGATGAAGGACAGCAGAGCCCCTGATCTGGGAGGAGGGAAAGGGGACAGACGTGTTCACGCTGGACTCATTTTAGCTTCATGATAACCTATCCCTTGATGGTGGTCTTCACCCCAGCTTTCCAGGTAAGGGCCAAGGAGGCAAAGCTATCTTGCTCCAGATGACCCAGCTAGCCGGTGGGGACTGCAACCCAAGTGCGTCTGGCCCTGGGCGGGATCTTCTGACTACCGCACCACTGCCAGTCCTGCCCCCAAGACCACCCCACACAGTAAAATATAACAACCCCCAAATGAGCCTACCTGGGGCATGCGGGGAAAGAAAAAAATAATCCTAGTTCAGGAAAGCCACAGAACCTGAACCAACATGTTGTCCCTGGGCTTCCTGGCAGGTGGGGCGGAGAAGGAAATGTACAGCCCTCACACTCGCTGGCAAGCATATCCGATCAGTTCGCGGGGACAGACTGAGCAGGCAGGGCAGTCGGTCGGGGAGGCTCTCTTAACGGGACCTGAGGAAACCAGCCCTACAAAAGAACAGAGCACTTCCCCCTTTTAAAATGGGACCTTGGGCGCCTGGGTGGCTCAGTGGGTTAAAATGGGACCTCAGTGAAAGGCTGTCCCCCTCTTTCCCCTACCTTCAGGTGTGACAGCTTGTGAAGCCCCGGGATGTCACGGGGGTGTGACAGCTTGTGAAGCCCCAGGATGTCACGGGGGCAGTGGCTTTTGATGTTGTGGCTCCATAAAGGGGCGTGGCTGGGAAAATATGGAGGCTCGAGTGGGCACCCCGATGACCCTGTCTTCTAGCTGTCTGCTTACTGATCTGCTTCCCCCCAATAAGGGGCTCCTGTGTGGCCATCGCTGCATCCCACGACCTTCACGGGCTGGCCCTGGGCACAGATGTGTTCAGGAAGTACTTTCCCTCCCTGGCCTTGAGAGCCACGGCAGGTGGCCCTTGGCCCCCTCCTCCACATTCTCTGCTTTGTGCTGCTGGTGCCCAGCTCCAGGTTTACTGAGGGAATGGGTGAGGAGACGCTCTGGTCTGTTCAGGCAGTGGTGGTCTCTGAGCAGAGCCAAGAGGCTAGATGGGTCTCCGTATCCTCTGCAAGACCACCTTTGCCCTCCACGGTCACACTGACAGCCTGTGGGGGGTTCGGCTGCCTTGCTTTGCAGCAGATGCACCTAGTGAATGTTCTCCCAGAGAGACCAGGTGCCCCACACCTAAGGTAACTAACTAGTGTTTGCGTTGGGATCACTGAACAAGTGTTTCTCTAGCCCCCAGGACACTGGGGACAGAGGAAGAAATCCATAGTCCTAATGTTCAAGATTCCCTCAACCTAGTTGGACAGACAGGGTCTAGATCAAGGCGTGACAGCATGCTCACTGCGCTAGGAAGGGCCACGCTTACAGTGGCTCTGAGCAGCATGCTGCCCAAGTCCAGGATGCGCCCCTGCTCTCGCGAAGTGGACGAGATTTGTGGCGCCATTCTGACAAATTACCAGCAGGTGGCAGTCAAGTGTCTCGAGGAAGGAGGGCCCTTCTTGGCGGTGAAGCATAGGTAAGGTACAGGAGCAGAGTGAAGGAGAAAATACTCAGCTTATTGATTAGCAGGTGTGTGCGTGGTGAGGGTAAGGGGAGGAGAAAGGATGAGGGAGGCGGAGAGGCTTGAATCAGGTGCTGCAGATGTCTCCCTGGCAGACTGGGTGGTGGGATGTCCGTTCTGAGCCAGGGAGAGAAGCGTTGGGAGTGGCTGGCAGGGGCCCGGGGAGCCCTATTTGTGGTCCTTGTGTCCCCGGTCCTCCTGGCAGCTGGAGACGCTTGGGACTCCCAAAACCAAACACAAAACAAGGAGGCTGCATTTGGAAGCACACAGGTTGGAGGGCCAGCTCAGAGGGTCTCACAGGGGCAGGATTTGTAAATCCTGCAGTATTTTATGAATGAAAACAAGGTTCTTGCAGAAAAGAGCTCCAATAGCATTGATGGAGGAGAATCTACAGAATTCCAGTCTCCGGGGGCTCCTGAGGGCTGTTAGAGGGATTCAGGGATGTCACTAAGAGTCACAGCACGGAGCATGCACCTAGTCCAGCACAGTGCTTAGTAAATGTTTGTTGAATGAATGTAAATGAGACACCGTCTTGGACCCTTGCCAAGTCTATCACTGAAGTACAGGAAGGAGAACCTTTCTTCTTCTATTTTTAATATACAGAATAAGAGAGCCTGGCCCTAAGGACGGGGGAGGAACACTATCCACCAAAAAACTTATTGCTTGAAGTTGAAGAAAGTTCTGGAAAACATCTGCATCTTGTTCTAAAGGAAGCAAAAGGATGTGCAGCTGTTATTTCATAGTCACCTGCAAGATTCTAGTGTGAGGGAGAGCAGAGTCAAGATGGGGAGGCTTCGACAGTGCTCTGAGTCTCAGGTAAGGGCTGCAGATGGAGGCAGGCTGGGACAGGCGGCAGGGCTAGACCCAAGGAAGGCTGAGACTCAGAAGAAAAGGGATACATGCCTTCTCTGGGAATGGGGGCAAGGCTGAAAGACAGCCTTGCCTGGGAAGAAGATGGAGCGGGTGTTTATCCCGAGCCGGTGGACCCGGCCTGTGAGGCCCACAGTGCCACCTCAAGCAGGAGTTGGGGAAGGGCTGCAGTTCTCCCCCTGGAAAGGGGCAGGCAGGGTGTGGACAAAAGGGCAAGATGATGCGCACATGAAAAGGGAGGACAGGGCAGTGGTCACGGCAGGGCCTCTGGAACCACACACCCCAGGTTCAAATCCCAGTTCTGCCACCAGGAGGTATGTGTCCTGGGCCAGTTCCCTGTCCACTGGGAGCTGCAGTTTCTCACCTGTAAGAGGAGGAGGAGGCCTCCTCACAGGCTGAATGAGCTCCATCTCTGAAAAACACTAAGAATGCTCGTCACGTTCACTGTGCTTATTGAGATGGATGACCTCACGCTGGTGTGAAAAGGAAGGGTAGAAGGCCGTGGAAAGGTAGGCTTTGATGTCAAAGAAAGCAAACTCAGAAGAGAGATTTTGAAATAAAGGAGCTCAGACATGCTAACAGCAGACAGAGGATGTGGCTTGGCGGCAGAGTGCTGGCTGTGGACATAAAGGAACTTAACATTGAGGCGATCCAGGACAGTGGGCTGTGGGGACCGTGAGGGAGCCCACGGAGAGGGGCTGGGGAAAGGCTGGAGAGAGGGATCTGGGAGTGGAGTGGGGAGGGGAGGCTGGAGAACAGCCCAGAGACCAGCATTTTGCAGCAGGAAGCACTGAGGACTCATAACAGTTGGAAAGCTGAGCGGTATTTCAGGAGTCCAACCCTTTCGTTTTACTTGAATGAAACCAAAATACAGAGAAATAGCTCCTCCTACAGAAAGCTGGGAATAGGATCATGAGAAACTGAAGTCAGTGGGTGATAAGAACAGAATTTTGAAGCTGCCCAGGAAGGTGAGATGAGAAAGCACAAGACAGCGATTGCCCTACAGAGACAGGCACCACAGCTGACAGCTGCTGCCCAGGGCGGGGCTGCCTTGGGGGCTCTGGGGTGAAACAGTGACACCCCAGAGGTGTTGGGGGACAGGGAGGTCGATGTCCCCCTTATGGCCCTCCTACCACAGATTGCGCTGACAGGAATGGAGGCCTCAGATGGCTACCACGGGCCCAAGGTTCTAAAGCAATCCATGCAAGGCAATTTCCTGAGTGCCCATATATGCCAAGTCGGTACAGGGAAAGAGCTGAGAATCTGAGCAAACTGCATGCGGCAGTCAAATTTCCATCAGAGACAGTGTTGTAAGAATGAAGACACTGTTAGTGTGTGGGTCCACAATCATTCATTAGTCTTTCAACAAATATTTGCTGAGAGCATCCAAGTGCCAGGCACCGTTCTCTGCAAGAGGACTGCGGGTGAAGACACAGAGATCCTTGTCCTCATCCGGTATACATTCTGGTGAGGAAGGCGAGCAAAAGAAGTGAATAAGTAAATGACGCTGGGAGGTGGTGAGCACTGGGGAGAGAGGTCCAAGTCGGGGCAAGAGGAGCTCTGGAGATGGAGGTGGTCAGGATCTGAGGAGGTGAGGAGCGGAGGGAGGAGCACTCCAGCCCAGGAAGAGCCGGCACAAAGGCAGAGAGGGAGCTTAGGGGCATCAGGGGACCAGCCCTGGACCAGGGCGGGCACAGACCCCAGGGTGCCTGGGAATCCCCGATGAGGGCCTTGGCTTTGACTCTCAGTGGAATGAGGGGTGGTGGTAGGCTCCCACCTGGGGTTAAGTCTGGCTGCAGGGCTGAGAAGAGATTGTGCCGAGGGGGACCTGTATGTGCAGGCCCCACGTGTGTGCAAATGCACACGTGGAGTGTGCACACCTGCCTGGTGTGAGCTTGGACACGCATGCTTGAGAGCATGCACGTCAGCACGTGTGACTTGCTGTCAATTCCTGGTGTATTCTGGAGGAACAGCTAACCGGACTTCTGGATTTTTTCTGGCATGAGGGGCAACAGCCAGTCTATGAATGGCACAAAGGCCCCCGAACTATGGGGGCCACTGGGTGTGGAGGTTCAACCTGAGCTCCACTTGCCAGGCCATATGCCCTGTATGATAGCTAGAGGGAGAGGGGCCTCCTGCTGACCACCTAGCGGCCAGGAGCTGTTGGTCAGGGGCCTGCTAAGTGAGAGTGGGGAAACGTCTTGGTCACAGCACAGACTACACAGCTGAGCGCAGTGCTCGCACTGCCCGCCTATCTGGAGTGGAGACTACTTCTGTGACTGTCAGTCATGCTGAAGATGGTGCCAGCCTGCTAGGGGCTGATCTGGTCTTCAACTACGACCTTTCAGGAAAGCCATTATTATCAACATTGAGAATAAGACGGCACTGAGGCTCAGAGAGGCACATCCACTTGTCTGAGATCACACAGACAGGAGGGGGAACAGGGACCCAATCCCAATGTGCCCAGCTCTAGAGCTGAGCAGCTACACATGCTTGTGTCTTTAGGGACTCTGCAGAGAAAAGCAAAAGGTCTGTCCCAAGAGGGAGATGTAGGGCGGGGCCAGCGTGTACCCCTCCCACCTCCCTCCTGCAACGCCAGGATGTCAAAACACAGAGCCAGGACGGGAATTGACCACAGTGCCGGGGGAATGGCTGGTATGTTGAATAGATGGTCCTTTCCATTTTGACTCTCAACAACTGGAAACCTTTCTCAAATGTACTTGCCATCTTGGCGGGCACAGTTTGAGAAGACAATTTCATCTTGTGATGAAGCTCGAGGCCTTCCTCCCCGTCCCCAGAGCTCAGATGTTGTTCTGAGCATGTCCTGACCCCAGGAATGACCCTGCAAGTTCCTCTTTAGCTCAAACGGAATCAACTTGTTTTCCTTCATTCCAACGTGAGGAATAAAACAATTATTTCAGTGATTTCAGTTTCATTTTTCTGAGCTTTGGTTACAGCAAGGGAGTGGTACATGTCCAAGGATCTGAAAAAGCAGGAGTTCTGGAGGTACTGTTTTTGAGAAAATATTCAGTGCAAAAGCTGAAGCCACACATTGGGCTTGGATTTTGTGCCAGTCAGTGCTGTTTCATGTAGTTTTCAAAGAAGTAACAATTCTCAGAGACTTAAGTAAATTGCCTGAATTTCTTAGGTCATGAGTGAGAAAGCCAGGATTCAAACAGATTCAAACCCCAGTCAGTGACAGGGGAAGGACAGTTATCTTTTCTTAACTAAACAAAACAAGACAAAACCTCTTATGAATCACTAAAAACAAACACTTCAGTGGAAAAATGAAAGTATAGGAAAAGGTAATTCACTAAATTCGCACAATTAATTCATGCAGGCAGAGGCCATAAAACAACATGGTAAAGGGCAAGGAGGCTGGCCGGTTCTCCTTTCTCTAAAAATCTACACACAGATGTTTAAAAAAGAAATGTATGTTCAGGTGGGTGTGGTAAAACAAAACAAAACAAAAACCCAGAAACGGCAAAGACAAAGAAAGATGATGAAAACCATGTTTCCAACTCTTTAAAAAGGGTACATATCTTCCAGAAGGGACAGAGCAAATATCAAAACACCTTATTTCTCTGACAAAGGATGCTATTAAAAATTCTGACTTCCATTACATATTCTTACATAAAAGAACATTTTAAGAGAAATGAAACCATATTTTTACTTTAATTTTTATTTTTTATTAAAACTCCCCCCTCCCCCAGGGCCTAGTTTAAAGACTCATAAAGTTCTACAAGGCTATTGGAAAAATATCTGTCCCCAGGTTCTCCTCTCTATTCCCCCGCCCATTTCCAGAGGCAACCAATTACGGAAAGTACATCCATAGTTCTGAACAGCAGCTTATGGCACCACCCAAGGACACTGCAGTCTCAACCAGGATCTATTCACGTCTCACCATGGAAGAGGAAAAGGCCCCTCTCTTCCATTTTATCTGTCACTATAGGCACAAAGAGGAACCTACTCTCCCATTCAGCCAACAAAGTTACATAATTACTTGGGGTAGATGAATATTCGGCTTTTATATTTACTACGATCACGCAAGTCCTAGGCTCAGTGGAGGCATGTAGGATATTCCGACCCCCTTCCTTTGTTGCATACGTCCCTGGTTCTCTTTGGTGTTAGTCCTTTCTAAAATTAAAAAAAAAAAAAAAATATATATATATATATATATATATAATATATATATGACCAATTTTCCTACATTTGTCTAAGTCTCCCTTCAGCTTGTTCAAAGAACCCATTTCTCCTCATTTCAGGTCATTCTAAGGTTTCTCCAGCTAATTTATAAGCTTATACACACACCGGCCTGGGTACATACATACTTCCTCTCTCATACTTTCAAAGATTCAATACAAATATTTTTAACATTTTTTTCACCCTCTTGAAATCTGTAAATAATATAACCTACCAGCACTTATAATTTCAAAAACAATCAACACAGTACCCTAACCATAATACAAAGAAGAAAGGAAACGTTAGTTAAAATAAGATACTACGCACAGAGTCAAAATGCAGATGTTGGGTATAGCTACCTTAGAAGACATGATGAAAGATGTAATGAGGTGCTTGGGCCTATTTATAAGAACAGGTAAACCCCAGATGCTTGGTAGTTTTGTACCTAGAAAATTCAGTGTATATTAAAAACATGAAAAAATTACATATGTTTATGTTTAAAGTGGAGTCAGATTCCAGGCTCAGATACTTGTAAACATGAATGTCAATGAACTTTAGGAGGTTGTGTAGCAAGTTGGACAATCCTTTGTTCTCCATCGGTTACCCCTGGCAAATCGGCTTCTCCCGTGGTAGCCCTGTCCTGCATTCCCTTGACAGCCAAATCGCCCTATACATTCCCAAGATGTCCTATAGGGGGCGCTACGTACCCATTCTGAACTAGTAGCTGGTCCAGCTCCTCTCTTTTCTAACAAAGAGAAGGGGCAAAGAGAGGTAAAGATATTTACCCAAAGCCATATAGGAAACTAGCAGTAGTCAGGACTAGATAAGGAGAAGGGGCAGACAATGGAGGAAAAAGGAAATTATTCTAATATTCCTATTTATGAATTGCTGAACATCATGCCAGATGCCTTTTGTTAGGCTCTCATAGTATCTCACCATATCCTCTAACCTCAGGGATTAGTTCTATTACCATCCCTAATTTTCAGATACAGACACCACATTTCAGGGAGGTTAGGTCCTTGCTCAGGGCCCCATTTTTGGTAACAATGGAATTCGATTTTCTCTAGTTCTTTTTCTATTGCTTTAAGCTGCTCTCCCTCCAGGTCTCTGGGCCCCCACCTTGGGGACCAGGTCCCTTACTTTGCTACTTCCATCTTTAGGAACTAGTAACTGGGCTGCAGGCCGTCTGAGAAGCAAAGAACAAAAAGAAAGATGGTTCAATCCCAGCTTCTCAGCCCTTCAGTTTCAGCCAGTGTGTGGCCTGGGCCCAGGGGTTCCTGAGCACAGGAAGCAGACTCTTGATGAGGTCGTAGATGCCTGCAGGAGCCCAGCCTGACCTGCCAGAGGTCAGGCCAGGACAACCGTGACTGCAGGAACTTTTCCTGCCCCAGAAGGCCTCAGCTCCACAGGCGGTTCCACACTCCACAAGATGGCAGGCAGCCAAGGAGCTGGAGCTCACGCCACAAATACAGGAAAGGCCAGACAGTGAGCAAGGGCTTGGTCACCAAACCTCGCAGTGTCAGGTATGGGGAGCACTCCAGAACAGTAACTACAGCTTCATGGTATGTCTGCCTCCTTTTAATTAGCCTCCAGACCATCCCTCTGAGAAGACAGTGTTATTCCCACCATCCAGAAGAGGAAACCAAGACCACAGGTGACTGGCAGCTCATTACACAGCTGGCCAGGGGCAAGGCCAGCCCTCCAGTACAGGCCAGACCGGCCCAGACGCCCTCCCTCTCCTGTACCTTTAAAAAACCCTTCCTGATTGAAGTGTTTCAGAAAAATGTGTCTTTGGCACTTACTATCCAGCTTTGTTGGGCAGGTTCCTCTGCCCCATAACTGCTGGAATCGTCCTGTGACTGAACAGTGGATCAGGTACTTGAAGAGGGGCCTGTCTGATGGTCCTTAGGCACCTTTCTCCCTCCACTTTTTGGCCACAAAACCATGACTAAGCACTTTCAACAAGGAACCCACTGCTTCAGACTTCACGTTCAGGAAAAGAAAATATACACAGCCCCTATTTGTCACCCTGATCTAAATGTACCCCACAGGGGGCCTGGCAGAGCTTGGATGGACCCATTTGCTGATGACCGCGCACGGGCCTCTACCCCGCTGTCTGTTGTGTGCAAACAATCTCTGAGCACGTTTCACAGAAAAGGGTTCAACTCAGGCTCTGGTCAAATGATTTCCTGCAAAATAAGTCCAAGTAGGGCCAGCCCCAGGCTCGTGCACCGCCAGCTTACTGTGAGCGCTCAGGGTGTGGAACAGAACAACCCACTGGGGCCAGACCGCCCGGGTCCCCATCTCTGCCCTGCTGCTTACTGGTGTAGCTCTGGACAAGAGCTGACCTCTGTTCCTCAGTTTCCCCGTGAGTGAAATGAGGATATTGGTAGTACCCAGCTCCCAGAGTGGTTGTGGGTGGTTAACAGTGACATTCGTGAGAGATGAGAACGGAGCCTGACACAAGGTGAGGCTCAGGCGGCCTATTCCCGAAATGAACGTTGACTGTCCTGTCACGGAAAGAACGGCTGAGGGCCCGGAGAACAGGCACCCTGCGAGGGAGACAAAGGGGGCCGGGAAGAGGGTCCATGAGCACTACTTCCAACCTTCGAAAGTGGAACCATGCCACGCCCACAGACCTTTGTTCTGGATTGCTGCAAAGGGCTGACCTAGGTCAACGAGGAAACAGAGCTAAGAGGCAGATTTGGATTAGAATAAAGAAGGATTTTCCCACAGGCAGACATGTCCACGAAGAGGGAGAAGGATGCCTGGTTCTGTGGGCTCCTGAGGGCGCTAGGGGCCTGGCTGCCTGTCATGAAGCCTGCACATGGGGTTTTCCTGCACAGCAGAGTGGCCAGGGACAGTGACCCCGGATGCCCCTTTGTACTGGACCATTCTATCACTCTGATAAGAAGTAAGTAAGTGGTGATAGCCAGGGAGTGGCCCATCAGCCCGAAGGAAGGAGGAGGGACTTCGGACTGTCTTAATGTACACAACCTTCAGGACTTTCACTTCTTGTCTCAGAACCCATTGGGCAGGGAGGCTGGCCTGGGTGTCCTTTGTGTCTGGGGCTGAGCCACACACAGGAGGAGATGCCGGGACACAGGGAGATGGCCAAGAGCAGGGAACAAGAGAGGAAGGGGCCCATCTGCTCCCTGAACACTGATCAGGGAAGTATCCTCCATCATGAAATATTATCAACTACAAAAACAGAAAATATTTTAAAAAGTAGACAACATTTCGTCAATGAAAAATTATCAGACTGTATACAAACTATGACAAGAAAAACAATATAAGATTCTGAGACTAAAGCTCATCAGCTATTCCCCAGGTATCTCCTGTACAAGTGTTACCGCTAATTCCTAGGTTCCCAGCTCCGAGGCCTGAAAAGCAGATCAGCAGCAGAAGGTATGAAAAGATTAAGGAGAAACAATTTGTGGAGATGACACCGGAGACATTCTATGTACTGACTTCCAATTCTTTGTGCCTCCTGTAAACGCCTGCAAATATTTTTGGGAGAAGCACTGTCTGGAGCGGTGAGAAACTTCCTGGGCAGGAAGACAGAGAACATATCCTTTCAGAGAGAAGGGACTCACTACTCTACAGGCTCCAGCCTGAGTAACTCAGGCCCCCACGCCACTGGATCTGCAGGGATCGGTCCTCATTCCCCTCTCCCCACCCCCAATCTCCTCTGCCTAGTGGCTTCCTGTCCCAGCTCCTCACTGTCCTTCACTCTCCGGTCCGCTGGCTGCCTGCGGCTAACCCCCACTGCAGCTTCCTCCCTGTAAGCTCTCCTCCCTGCTTTCCCCTCACCTTGCTGACTGCTACAGCCTTAACTTGGGCCCTGGGCACCCCACTCCTCCTGGCCTACTCACATCCTCTAAAACCACTGACCTCCAGCACTGCCAAGAGGTGACTTTTCCAGAAGCTTCCACAGTCCAGCCTTCCTCCTAAAGGTTTCTGTCCCTCCCTCTGCCTCCTCCCAGCTGTAAACAGAGAACTGACCCGCAGAGCGCACTCTGGCCAGGCACCATGCGGGCCCATTAGCCCAGGGCAAGACAGAGGCAGGGTGCAGCTCCCGGGCCAGCTCTACCCCATGGATACCGGCTGCCTGGAACGCTGCAAAAGGAGGATTCTGAGGGTCTGAAGGAAGCCACTGTGAGCAGCAGGTGGGAGCCCGAGGACTGGGAATGGCCACGCCCGTGTCACCTGCATGCCCTCCCAGTGCGGGCCAGAGTACTCTGCGGCCCCTGGCCCATCTGTCCCCAGCCCGTGCTCCAGCCTGGCCCTCCCTTTGGTATTCCCATGAGATGTCTTCGATGATCTGCTTTCACGCGTCCTCCCAAACCGCCATATTCACCTTCCAGCACCGCCACGCCGCCATACTCTATCTCCCCCAACAGTCAGCAAACGCGCTGCACCTTCTTTCTTTAGAAACTTTATGGCCTCCATAAAGCTTTTCCAAGTGGGTCAGAGAGCCCCTGATTCTATCTCTGCCTTAGTGTCCGAAGACACAGATTCCCAAGTCCCCCTCTCACCATCTCCCCCACTCATCTAGCCGATTGTTGGACTCACACAGCCCTGCCTACTCAAGTAGATGGTGACTACTGGATGGTCTTGATGTCTGTCGGAGACGGTGAACCCTGCAGGACAGAACTCAGATCTGTTTAGCTCACTGGCTCTGAGCCTGGCACAGGAGGGCTTTGTTAGGGAAGAGCACGGAGACCAGAGCCCCAGCCCCACTCTGCCCTGACTTGCTGTGTGTCAATGGGAAAGCCGCCCTCCTCTCTGGGCCTCAGCTTCGCCACCTAGACTAAGATGTACTTGAGCTAGGGGCCTCTGAAGTCTCATCGGGTTCTCAGGCACAAGGAGAACGCAGGCCACAAGGCTCTGGATTCGTGTCTTCTATGATTGTGTGGGTAATAATCACTTAGCGGGAAATCACAGGACAGCGGTGCAGATCCGCCATTGCAAGGCGTGAACTCGTTCATGCGGGTACCGAGCGCTATGGGATGTGCGCTTGCATAGCTAAGTATAACGGACAATGAGGAGTGATTTTCTCTCCCTTTGAGAACATAAGTACACTCTTCTATATTTATACATTCCATCTCCTAATTTAGACAGTGTAGAACTTTTTCTGATCAGCGCTCACTTGCCAATAATTTCGCTCTACATCTAAATGAAGAATAGGAGTCATATAAGTTCACAGATTGAATGGATGGCTGATTTACAAAGCCCTCAAAATGTGGCTACAGGCCGATGCTGGCAACCCCATAATTAGATATGGCATGCTCTGCGATGATGTATTTTTTACTGTTTTTTAATAACTCAGTTCTCCTTCTGGGATGAGGGGAAAAATGGAATTTGTTAAAAATAAATCGAGATTTAGTGGCTTTTCAGCCTTCTGCTGCTTGTTGCTCACAATATTCTATAAATAAAAGAAGCCCTGCCCTATAGTGCACTGTAAACACCCACAGACGCTCAGAGCCAAATTCTTCCAATTATGACCCTGTGCCAGTTGCCAAGCTACTGCGAGGACCCACTTGAAAGGCGGCCATCTAGGCCATCTCCTGATTAAGCCGCCCGGCAGCAAGGAGGAAGGCCTGCTGCTTTGGCACCATATCTAGTCTGAAATAATTGTTCCATTTTCTTGAAATTAAGCCCTTCCCTTGTGATCGAATTACAATTCAGAGGTAAATGAAAAACTAACCACCTGTCCATCCGTCCATCTGCCTGGGTCACGGGTGCGTAGGAGAGCCTGGGCTGTCACATGCTAGGCTGAAATCAGGCGGCACGAGTGCATTCACGACAGTGTTTCTAACCGCACCGAGCAAATCAAGGTCAAATAAAAGTAGGTCAGCTGGGAACATGACAGGTGAGTCACAGGCAGCCTGCCCTTCTGCTCAGCACCTCTCCTCACTCATCAGTGTGGGTCCCTCTGGTTCAATGCAGCAGACTGAGCCAGTCATTTAAAAAATCCGTATTCGACCCCGGGAGGGACGATATCAAGTGTCAGGCCGACAGCTTTGTGGTTCCAGTGCCAATGGGCGAGCTGGGACGGCCCCTGCTGCCCGGTGTCTGTGGCCCCGACCAGCCCTTAAAACACGCAGGCTGAGGAGGAGGAGACGGCAGTGTGTCACAGTCTTTCTGAGAGAGAAATTACTTGCAGTTCCTTAGAAACCAGAATGCTCAAAGCAGCGCTGGAGCAAAACGGGCTCTGGCTAGAAACTCATCCCTCCCTCCTCCCTTCGGTGTCAGCTCCACCGGGTGAGCAAAGGCCCTGAGCCACAGTTCCAGCCCCAGAAGCTCTCACTAGGAACGCAGGGCTCATGGGTGAACAAAGTCCACCACAAAGAGAACGGATATGTGGTCAGAGTTTCCAAACTCAAAACTGGGATCTATACTTTAAGGGGTAGGGCTGTTCAAAGCTGGAAAGCCTGGGACCTAGGGGTCAGAAAGCATGGAGCCTTGTCTGAGAGGTCTCCTCTGGTAGTCCAGGCTAAAGTGGCCCCTCCTGGGATGCCTGGGTGGCTTAGTTGATTAAGCATCTGACCTGATTTCAGCTCAGGTCATGATCTCAGGGTCGTGAGATCGAACCCCCATGGCCGAGAGGTGGGGCGGGGGGCGGGGGGGGTCTGAGCTCAGCAGGGAGTCTGCTGAAGATTCTCTCTCTCCCTCTCCCTCTGCCTCTCCAGCCCCACTCTAAAATAAATAAATAAATATTTTAAAAATAAAAATAAATTGGCCCTTCTTATGAGTCACCCACCACCTATGGGTTCTCATTTCTTCATTTCTGAAATGGTCTCATTTCTTTGCCTCTCCTCGGATGAGAATGTGAGCATCAGGAAAGCATAGACCACTCCCCCCGCCCCCCGGCCCCGTCTTGTTCTCGAGTATTTCCAGAGCAGCCAGAATGGTGACTAGCTCATAGGTGCTCAACAAACATTCACTGAGAAAATGGAAAGAATTCGTCCCAAACTTCTGTGAGTGCATTCTGTGGACCCATCTCCCTCAGCGCTCACAGCAGTGCAAGAGGTGAAATCTTTCCCTCTTCTGTAGCAATAAGAAAATCGAGGCTCAGAGAGGGTGCGTGTTTTTCCCAGGGCTGCACGTCTAATGAGTTCATGGAGCTGGAATTCCAAGCCAGGCGTGAAAAGTTCTAATCCTGGCTTTGAAGTGAGCATCTGTTGCTTTTATAATTTAGAAAAAGCAAGAGGGAAAAACTTTAGAGGAAAAACTACATATCAGAAAGAGCTTCACATCAAAGGACCCTATGTAGGACAGATCTGGTTCCTGTGTCATCAAACCTCAGCCCCACCTCTGTCTGCCGGGGGCATCGGCACCACAGCCCCTCAGCCAGAGTGGAGGAAGGATTCTTTACAGAAGGCTCATTCCTGCCTTTCTGTGTGGCGCTCTGAAGGCCAGGCAGGAAGGGGAAAAGCCATTGGCCGTGATACCCATGACTCCTGCTGCTGTTAGGAACAGCAGGCTTATTCCATAATTTGCTGGAAAATTTCTAAGAAGAGACCTATGATCAAGTTAGAACACTATACAGTACTTGGCCTGTGCCTTCCCCCATATCCATACCTTGGAAACTGGAATTAAAAAAATAAAAAGAAAGGAAGCACACCTTTTAAGACTCAAATTTCAAAAATATTAAAATTGACAAGTAGAGATTTACATTTACCTGAATTTAGAATACCGACCCTGCTGAAGCTAAGCATTTGCATGTTATAAGCTGTATATATACAGTATAATTCAGACTAATAAGTCTGATATTTGGGGCCCAAACTCCTCCCTGGGCTGTATGCTAGATGCAGGCTGTGGCTTGAATTGAGGTACAAGTCAGCAGGTCAGTCTCATCAAAACGGCCAGCCAATTCCAGTATGCAGAACTAGAATATTTCCCAAATATGGAAAAGAAATGAAAATGGCAAATAGTATTAATAAAACAGGTTTTTCCAAACGCTACCGGGATGGCCCAACAACCTGTAAAAGTGAAAGTCTTAGGCAACTCGAACTTGGGAGCAACCACGTGGGACAGGAGATGGAACAAGGGCTTGGCAGCCAGGCGGGGCTACGTCAATCCTGACCCCACCCACGTACTAGTCACACAGCCTTGAGACTTGAGCCTTGTGGGACGATGACATGACGAGGATGATGACAACAGTGACAGCGGTGATGACGACAACGACCGGCAACAACCATGACAATGAGACAATAATATCTACGATGATCTGTTCCTTACTGACCGCACAAAGTCTAGCATACAGCAGATGAATGCGTCTATGCTTATGAAATAACATATGTTGCTCACTTTTCATAGTGACACATGACCCCCTTCTCTAGATTCTCTCTGTCTTCTAGATGCAGAAAAAGAAGGTTAGAAAGATTCAGTAGCATGCCCAAGGTCCACAGTTACCGGGATTCAAACCTGGGTCTGTTGGACTCTAAGCCCCTGCTCTTTTTTTTTTTTTTTTTTTTTTTTTTTTTTTTTTTTTAAAGATTTTATTTATTCATTTGACACAGAGAGATCACAAGTAGGCAGAGAGGCAGGCAGAGAGAGAGAGAGGAGGAAGCAGGCTCCCCGCAGAGCAGAGAACCCGATGCGGGACTCGATCCCAGGACCCTGAGATCATGACCTGAGCCGAAGGCAGCGGCTTAACCCACTGAGCCACCCAGGCGCCCCTAAGCCCCTGCTCTTAACTACTAAGCTCCACTGCACTGCTAAGTCTGTTTCCTCATCTGTAAAGAGATTAATACTACCCAGGCAGGGCGGGAAGGGTGAGACAGAATGCATGTGAAGTGCTTAACACGGAACCCGGCACCCAGGAGCTCCAAGACGTTACTATTCACGTCACGTAATATCACATAATGTGATGTCACGCCATGGCACGGCATGGCGTCTGGACCTCTGGAAGAGAGGAGGAGGAGGGAGGTGGGCAGCTGGAAGTACAGATGATCCAGCATTTCCCTTCACGGGGCCTGAAAAACAGGATTAGGAACTTCGGACCGAGGCTTCAGAGCCTGGGCTGGCATATTCTCAGTGAGGGACAGAGAGGGGGACACCTCAGCAAGATGGGCAGGAATGTATCTACTGAGAGACGAAAGGCTTTTCATTGCAGGTCGGAGAGGATCAGGGACTTCCGGAAGAAGGAATAATCCAAGCTCCGAAAGAAAGCTTTCAAGAGGCAGTACCAAACAGCATGGCTCCTCCTGGGCTACGGATATATGCCCACCGACAGCCTGACTCTCTGCACCTGAGGGAGAAGAGTCCCCATGAGTGTTTGTGGTAAGGGACATGCCGAGTCCCCAAGTTATTGGTAAACCCTGTGTGGAACAGGGGTGGAGCAGAGGCATTCTAAGAAAGAAGAGAATTTGTTAGAGCCAGTCTCCTTGGGAGTTAAATATGAGGAAAAGGAACTAAAGACTTAGTGTGGCTTGTAGTATGTAAGAACAAAGGGCCCGTCTGCAGGAAGAAGGCTCGGTCTCACTGATACCGCCATCTTGACTACAGCCTGACTGAACGTCTGAACGGGGAAATCTGTAGAGCAGCAGAGTCGCTCCTCCGAGAGCCAACAGCACCACAGAGAACGTGCCTTCTAGAGCTGACATTTGCTCGGGGAGAAAAAACATCATAGAAGATTGCCAGCCTCTCCCCAGACCAGCTTATCCCCCGTATTTCTGACAGAGGAGTTGCTATACCAAGTTATCCCAGCAGGAACCAAAGATCCTCAAAGGCCTTCACACCCTGTCATCGGTCCCCTCTCCTCCATGCCCACAGTCCTCCACAGGACTCAGCATCAATTTCCTGGACCATTTTAACTGCCTCTAACTAGTTCTGCTGCCTCCTCCTCCAGTCCAGCCCCCACATTGCCACCAGCTGGCTTTCTAAAATAAAAGTGCTGACCACGTCACTCACCTCCTGAAAGATGTCTACTAGATTTGCACTGCCTACAGAATAAACGCCGGAGTCCTAACTTGGATTAATTCATTCATTTTTTTCCTCACCAATCTAATGTGTGACGATCACCTCCTGGGTGCCAGGCTGTTTTATGTCCTGGGGGTGGAGTGGTGAATGAAACAGGTAAGACAAGCACCCAGCCTCATGGATTAACATTCTAGTAGGGTAAGACAAGCAGTAAAGAAGACAAATAAATCTATCATATAAAGGCAGGTAGTGGTGAGTGCTAATGAAGAGGAATAAAGCAAGGTAAGAGGGCTGAGTGATGGGGCCAGGCGTGGAGTAGGACAGTGCATTGTTATGCTTTGAACACAGGGACTATAAGTCTATTCCTCTCTGCCCCGAACCTCCTTTGAACAGAGAGCAGAATGGAATGAGGGTCAGCCAGGCAGGGATGTTGGGGAAGACTGATTCAGGTGCAGAACAGTAAGTGCAAAGGCCCTGAGGCAAGAAAGAGGAACCGCAAGAAAGCCACAGTGGCTGGGATGGAGTGAGCAGAGCGAAGAGTGCTGAGATGATACAGGGAAGCAGGAGGGGCTGGCAGGCCATGGCAAGGAGTGCAGAGTCTACTCCGAGGATGCTGGGAAGCCATCAGAGATTTAGGAAGGGAAATGACACAATCTGATTTACTTTTTAAAAGGTCACTCTGCCTGAGTCTGTGGAAGACTGACAGCAGTGCGGCTGGAGAAGAAACAGGGAGACTGGCTGCGAGATGGGGGACATCTGGGTGACAGTAGGGAGATGTGGTGGCTTTCAGTGCTCTGATGGAACAGCTGTCAACAACTGCAAGTACTGAGGATCCAGGGAAGGAGCAGGATCCCAAACGATGCCTGCATGTTAGGCCTGTGTAACCAGTGCAATGGCCCTGGCATGGAAGGTGGGGAAGACAGGGGAGGAGTTAGATCTTTCCCTTTTTAAGATAAAAATATCAAGACTTGTATTTAGTTATGTTGGGTCTGGGATGCCCATTAAACATCAAAGTGTGGATGCCAAGCGGGCAGCAGGTATGTGGGTTGGGGCTTGGGAGAAAGGTCTGAGGTCATCACTGTACGGATGACCACGGTCCTCCAGGTCTTGGTTCCAGCTGGAGACCCACACCTCTCCAGGCATCTCCTTCTCCAGCCTCTGGTCTCTGCTCTGTCACTCCTCTGGCCTGCAATGCTCTGTCTGAACTTTTGGAGGGTAGACTCTTTCTTGTCCCTTAAGACTTGCTCAAAAGTCACCTCTTTTCTAAAGCCTCCCTGCTCTGACTGCCAGGAGAGAGCCCCTCAGTCCTCCCTTCTCCTACGGTGCCCTGGAGTGTGCCCTGACAACCTTGGGTCACCCCACTTTGCACCTTTCCTCCGTGTGAGCTCCTTGAGGGCAGTGACTGTGAGACTGTTCCTCTCTGCAGCCCCCGCCCAGCATAAGGCCGGGCATGGTCTGCTAAATGAATTGTTCTCTCTGTAACGAGGTGCACAGGAAACTACAGGTATGCGCAGTGACGCACACTGCGGCCGCCATCTGCGAGGGGAAAAGGGCAGAAATCTGGAGCTGCCCTGCAGCACCAGCACAGCTCAACGGGGTAGAATGGTGCCTACCTCACAGGAGCTTCTTAATGATACAAAGGAGTTTCAGGCGATCTAAGAGCTGAGTATCTCAGGGTGTTGCAAGGTGCCCTGAACACTGCCACCCCTGAGAAACGTGTCTCAGGTCTCACAGCAGAAACCCCAGCAAGTCCAAACTTGAAGCACTCAGGAGTCAGACACAGAGGGAAGGAAAGTGCCCTCGTTTACAAGGCCTCCCGGACTCGGGAGAGAGAGCCCAGAAGCAGGGCTTACTTGTGCTCTTTTGCAGACATAAACCCCCAGTATCAGAGAGGTTAGGTGACTTGCCCAAGGTCACAGGGCTGGGATGTACCAGAGCCAGGATTTGCAGTCAGGTCTTCCTGAAACCACTGCCTGCGTTTGTTCCTTTTGGCACACTCCACAGCCTCCCCATATCACACTAGCTCACAGAGCAGCCAGGAAACTTAGGGACCCACGAAGCCCCCAAGCGGGCGGAAGAAATGGAACTCTGGAGAGGGGCCATGATCATGATGCACCAGCTGTTACTGGGGAGTCATCAGTGGGATGGAAGCTGGAATCCAAGTCCCCGACTCCCGCACCAGGCCCTGGGAGTACTCCA
Organism: Mustela erminea; assembly: GCF_009829155.1. Lineage (NCBI taxonomy): Eukaryota > Metazoa > Chordata > Mammalia > Carnivora > Mustelidae > Mustela > Mustela erminea. Next base: position 67,878,702 of record NC_045622.1, on the reverse strand, counting down.
CCTGCACTCTGTCAAATACCATAAGGCAGAGACAGAGCCAAACACAAACCTTTAATAGTACACCTAGCTGCTCACAAGTGCCCCAGAAATAAGAGCAAAGGGAATGGTAAATTGTCTTTTGTGTCAATGACAACCACTGCGTGATCCTGGACCCCACTAGCCGGTGGGACACTAAGTGAGGAGCGCTGTCACTGCCCCAGGAGGGTTACGAGACCAGCTGCATGGGGAGCTGCCCTCTCATTCCTTTGGGCAAGTGTTGGCTACCCCCCTACTGTGTGCCAGATGCTGAACAAAGCAGCAGAGGCCAGGGGAAAGAAGCCCGGTGTAGAACCGTGGCTCCCGGACTTGTGTAGTAATCAGCATATTATCCTCTCGAAGCCTCTGTTTCTTCATCTGTGAAGAAGACTCCCTGTTTCACAAAGTTGTTCTGGCCACTGAACGGGATGTCACATGCCCCTGGTAGAGGGGAGTGACGCAGCGAGCATCAGATGCCTGATGGCTGGTTCACTGCTGAGAAAGAAGAGCTTACTCATACTGTAGGGGAAAAAGGGGATGGGAAGAAGGTAGCTACACCAGCGCTCTTGTAAAAATTTAGCAGAGTAAAGGAGCATCAATCCTCTGAGGATTTACCAAAGCATTAAGAAATTCTTTGGGAAATTTGGAGTAGCTGAATATCTTAAGGCAGCATGGGGAGAAGGTGAGGCAGAATGAGTGGAAAAAGGAAAAGAGAGAGGATGAATTTGAATATATCAGTGTATTGGTAAGAGTCAACGAAATTAACATACATACATACAAAATAATGTCTCTTGGCAGCTAATAAATGGAGTTGGCTGTTCATTTTCTATAGCCTTATCTTCTCCGTCAAGCTCCTATTCAATCTTCAATACCTTACTTGCTTAATGACTTCTTCCACCTCACCCCAGGTTAATTAATCTCTGCTCTATTAATTGATTCTTACCAATGTACACATCATATTGTGTCTGTGTATTGGGTTCCCCCTACCAATAGCGAGTTCCTGAGAGTAAATATTGTGTATGAATCATCTTGGTGGCCCTCCTCTGGCTACCAGGATCCCCAGCCTGCAGCTTGGAACATCCCCAGAGGGGAACCTTCTCTCTACAGCAGGAAGATGAGCCAGGACTCACATTTATAAGTATCTGTTCTGTGTTGAACATTTGAGAAGCACCATTTAAATCTTAATTCATGTATTCCTCAAAATGCCCCATAAGAGAATTATTATCCCTATTTTGAAGAAGGGGACACTGAGGCTCAGGGAGGTGAAGTCAACAGCCAAAGTTTCATACTGTTAGTAGAAGTGATGAGACCAGGATTTGATTCTGGGTCTATCAGACTCCAGATCCCTGTTTTCCCTAGACCAGGACCCCCACCCCCCGCATGGGTTTAATGAAGCTGAGGGCATCCTGGAAGGAGGAATGGTCTGGACGTCAACTCTCCCTGCGAGTTCATCAGTGAGGTGACTGCTAAGGAGCTTTGACCAACACACAGTCATCTGTTAGCGAAAGCCAGAAACCAGGTGAGAGAGGCAGAGAGGATGCCTCTGGAGAAGACCGAATTCAAAATTTCACATGCAGTTAGCACCTGGTAAGTTGACTAACTCCCCAGACCCATCCTGTCTAAGGAGAAGGAGATACATTCTGGGTCAGCGGTTCTCAGCCACGTGTGATCAAGTACGTCAACTGGTAGAGAATTCCCAGATCTTTCCTAATTGCTGGGGAAACTCAAGAACATGACCATGAGTGTTAGCACTGCTAGGAGAAAGCTGTGGACCTAAGTGACCACAGGAAGTCTGGGACGGTCCCTTCCTTCTCCTTTCTCCACCTCCAGCTCAGTAAAGGAAACTTCCACGATGTGCTATAGGCAAGTTACATCTCAGCCTTGCAGGGGCCTGACTCTGCCACATTTGGAGTCAGAAGATCTGTGTTCAAGGTGCTGTTCCTTGGCACACTCGACACAGCAGATCTTCTTTGGGCCTGAGTGTCTCCAGATATAAAGAGGGGGAAGAGGGGAATGCCTGCTTCACAGAGAGGTCGTAAGGAGGGAGCTATGAGATAACCCCCGTGGGAAGACTCTGTCCATGTAGAAGGGTGTTCAGATGTAAAGACGGGGTGCTGGGAACCTCAGGTACCTCACTGCCTCCCCCTCTTCAAGTAAATGTCAAGCCAGCCTCTGTACTGAGTAAGGGCTCTAGGGAAAACCCAAGCAGCGTTGGGAGAGCCCTGGACAAGGAAGCCGTGATTTGGCTGTTACTCTTCCAAAGACTATCTGGCACAACTCTAATCCTTAAATATGTATTTATTACTTTTAAAAGGTTATTTATTTATTTGAGAGAGAGAGAAAGAGAGCAAGCGCACAAGCAAGAGGGAGGGGCACAGGGAAAGGGGGAAGCAGGCTCCCCATTGAGCAGGGAGCCCAATGCAGGGCTTGATCCCAGGACCCTGAGATCATGACCTGAGCTTCGGCTCAGGCTTACCCCACTGAGCCTTCCAGGCCCTTTCCTTAAATAAGTATATAATAATTAAATCGGCTACAATGGTTGAGGAACTTTTTTGTCATCATATAGGATGATAACCATAGACTAAGACAAATGTGTTACTCTGATGGCATAAGTGTGACTTTTTAAAGTGTATATGTGCTCAAGCAAAAAAAGCTAGATTATTAAAGTCATAACTAGATACTCTTAGGTGGGCCATGAACTAATACAACCTTTTGGAAGGGTAATTAGGCTGCATCGATTCAAATTTTAAATGCGAACTATTTCAGCCAGAGGTCCCACTTCTTGGTATCTATACCACAGAAAATCTCACGTAAAAGTTCCCAAGTGGGCCCAGCCCCGGCTGGAGCAGCAGTCAGGGCAACGGCCGGAGATCGGAACCTGGGTGTCCGCCAGCACGGAACGTGAAATAAACTGGAAATGTAGCCATACCATGGGGTACAGCTGTCAAAAATAACATGGTATATTTCCCTGTACATACAGACTTGAAAAGATGACCATAATAATTGGCGGTTGCCTGTTGAAAGTCACAGAACAGTACAAATAGAGAAACTCCATTTTTATAAAACAGGGAATTTTGTTTTTATAAAACCAAAGTAAAAACGCATATACTGGGGATAAGGGCAAAGGAGGGAGGGGGAACACCAAGCAAATAAAAAAACCTCCAGGACTATACCCAACAAAGTCTCAGAGGTACCTATTTTTGGAGAAGGTTGGGGATGAGGAACTTGTGAAGAGTTTCTTCCTTCGTGGGAATGGACTTCAGTGTGATCTGAATTTGTTACAAGTGTATACTCCTTCCTGATGACAGAAACAAAAACTAGATCTAAAAGGTCAGTGTTTAAAATTTCAGTGTTTGTAAGGAGTCCCCCAAAATAACCTCCACAGAATGTAGACCCCCTCTCCCATCTTTACATGTGGCCCCCAGTCCTGTGTGCACCCCTGGGCTTGCCCAAGAAAAGCCCATGGGCGGGGATGGCCTGCAGGACCGAGAATCTCCAAGCCCTCCCCTATTTCAATAAGAATTCTGCCAAATTACAACTGTTTCAACAAGACGGCTAATAAAAAGGATTAAATGTCTTGTTCAAATTTACAACATCGTAAATTACAGAATTAAAGCTCACTTGTTTTCAACCTCTCTTAAATAGGGGCAATCAAAATTTATATCCTGCATTATCCAATATTTCATGTTGACTTATGAAGTCTTGCTGGAGAGTTCTTAAAAACTGCTAATGAGGAAATCCCACAGGGAGGAGAGAAGGTGACTCTCCTAAATCCGAAAGGGCCTCAGTGAAACCTGGGTTCTCATAAAGATGTCAGCTTATGGGGTAAAATAACCTTCCTATCTGCGGACAAAGTTGCTCATGAAAATAATTCTAAACCAATGCAGTGTCTAAGATGTGTTGCTCCGGTTCCGGAGACTGCCAGCTCTGAGATCTGCAGGGTGGGGCCGCCTGGAGGAGGAGGTCCTTGGAAGAGGGACCACCACCCCTGAGCACTGCCCTGAAGGCAGATGGACCCCGTGCAGGTTTTCATCCAAATTTCTAGACAACACCTACCCAGTTTCAAGGGCTAGCCGCTAATTGTAAAGTTTTAAAACAGTGTAAGCATGGAACAAAATACACCTGCAGGCCAGCTGTGGCCCGTGAGTCAGGTTTCCAACCTCTGCCCAAAGTATTGACATTTTTAAAAAATGGGTAATTTTCGTTCAATTTTATTTTCAGAAGGATGGGAAAAGGCAGGGAAATAATACGGAATGAGAGTCAAGCACTTGGTACCAGGAATATATTTCTAACATGCTTAAGAAAATAAGGGTAGTTGTCCATACCAAAGTGTGAAGAAATTGTTTAAATTTACTTGCCTATCCTAGGCTAAAACGCTTGAGAGTGAGAATTTCCCAGGTCCAGAGCAAATTTCCACGACTTGCTGTCAAAAGATCTACAAGAACTTACTCTGCTACGATGCATTCGCTGTTGATCCTAAGACATTTCAAATACCAGCAGTGAGCACAGAAAGGCTCGTGGTGCCAGGGGCTACTCAGGCGTTTGGCACCCGGGAGCACTGGTGTGGGTCACACTGGGCAAGATTCCAGGACAGGCCTAACAAATCACCCTCCAAAACGAAAACCCAAAACAACCAAGACTTTAGACTTCATATCATCAAATTGTGCTCAGTCATTTTTTCCAAAGCCCAGACAGTAAGATAATGTTTGTGCTAATAACAGTATCTGCACGTAATTTGCAATTCACAAAGTGCCTTTCCTATCCCCTATCTCACTCCTCAGAGCCTTTAACTGCATTTTAGGCTTTGTATTTTGTCTAAAGTTGTCTGACACCTGTTATTAACTTTTAAAGAACAAGAATAAATCCTTGGCATTTTTGACACCCCAGGGCTGAGCACATTTTCATTTCACTCTCACAAGAACCTCATTGAGATGGTTACTCTTACCGCCATCCCATTTTCCAGGTGAGGAAACTCAGGCCTGCAGAACTTGGGTGGGTTGTCTGAGTCATGTCACTAGCAGGGACAGGGCTGATATTCCAAGGCCAGGGCCTGAGACCAGCATGCAAGTCCCCTTTAAAGGTAGTGTCTGTGCTTTAAGCCAATCTTGGTTTGCTGCTGGCAAAGGCACCGAAGGCATGGCCAATGTCCTCCAGCTGCCCCTCCCCCACGCCCACTTTCCCCATTGGGTCAGAAACTATTTTTTTAATTTTTATTTTCCCCTGCTCAAAACCAGGGTGAGTCACTTGGAGCTCAGCCAGCCTGGCCCCAAAGGGCCCTGGAGGCCCAGTGAGGTGCGCCCCCACCCTGGCCCCAGTGGGACTGGCTTCCCTGCCTCCAGCCTAAGCAGGGTAGCCCAGCACGCTGGGGTCTAGATGGGGCCTTTGCAGCACTGCTATCTGAAAAGGGGTCTGGAAAGCGGGTGCTGACAGTCACAACAACCCGGTGAAATGGTCACTGAGGTAGCAAAGGGCGGGGTAGGGGGACAGGGAGGCGCCTGCAGCTTGGCAGAAGAGAAAATATTTATTTAGCCCATGGCTATGAAATATCTTATTCAAGGCTCCACATCAGACCCGTGGGAGAGGGAGATACAGTCTCTAATGTGCACCAGGATAACTTATGCAAATAAAAACAGGGAGCAAGAGGCACACATGCCCCTTCACCCACAAACACTCACCAACACAGGCACATGCACACACCATCAGCAGCTGCCCTTAAGGTACTGACTTCAATCCTCCCTGAACTGCTTCTGCAGACCTCTCAGCCCTGACTCTACAGGGTGCTGCCCCAACCCCCCACCCCTCCACCCCCCTACCCCCAGGGCTCCGGAAGGCCGGGGAGGGCAGGCACACAGGTCATGATGGCCTCAGCGTTCAGAGCCATCCCCAGATGTGTGCAGGGCCAGAGGAGCAGAGGAAGGTACTGGCTCCATCCCTGGTGGGAGAACAGGGTCCACTTCTTTAGGAAGATGAGGGGCCCGCAAGTTGGAGAAAAGGGCAAAGGTAGTAGGCCTAGGGTCTGAGAGGAAGGGACCTGAGACACAAACACTTCCTCAGCACAGAGGCTCTGACACGGAAACAGGTGAGGGTACAGGCTAGCATGTGCGGGAGCCCCTCTTCAGTTCCAGACCCAGACTGCCCGTGGTGCGCGGGGCACAGAGGAAGAGTGGCCGGTCAGGGGCAGGCCCCTGGAGTCCTGGGCTCACCTTGCTGCCTGGGCCCGGGTGGGGGAGGGGATTGCAAATGTTCACTTATCTACAACCACCCAAATAAAGAGACCCGCCCCCGTGGCAAACACTGTGAATGAGCAGGAGGGCGGGCTGCGCACACACGTGGCAGAAGGAGGGTGGCAAGGAAGAATGGGTCAGAGCATAGCTCAGTCAGGCAGGCAGGCACCCGCGGCAAACCTGTGCTCACCTGTCCTGCCTTATCTGGGCCTCAGGCCCCTAAAGGGGGGTCTGTGGGATAATAACTATGACACTTATTGCAGCCAACAGCTGCCAAGGCTCTGGTACCAAGTGCTTGCCCACCAAGCACTCTGCCAGCACTTGCCTCATGGATAGCAATCAATAGGCAGAATGGTTAACAGTGACCATAGGACCCAGGTCTCTTATCAGGGAGATTGGGGGAGGCTCCCTGGGGGAGGCAAATCAGGGAGAATGGACGCAGATGAGGCAAACCAGAAGGAAAATGCATCCACTGTGGCAGGAACAGCTGCTAGAAAGTCCCTGAAAGGGAAAGCAGCATCCTAAGTCTTTCCCAGCAAGGACAGCAGCTCCAAGTGGCTGCTGGAGCACCTTGGTCAAGCAGGACACCTCTGTGGTAAGAATGGCTCCTTCCTCTAGGAAGCCCTCCCGGATAACTGCGAGCCCCCACGCAAAAGCTGCATCCTCAGTGCAATTTCCCTGTTCTGCAGCGGAACTGGGAAACAGAGAAGGTGCAATAGCATTGAGCTGATGGCCCCACGGGGAAGCAGGAGCACATATGCTGGCGACGGGCCAGGTGCACAGCACCAGCGTCCATGGGGGTACAGACACTGCCATGGTATCTCAGGTCAGAGCCCCTTCCTGTTTGCCACTCCTTGGTGTTCACCCAGGACTTGACACGATCCCAGATGCTGATGAAGAAGCCCAGGGACATACCCACAAAGGACCACTAGCTGTCCTAGCCAGAAAAGCACTCTCAGCTAGACGACGGGGGAGGGAAGCTGTCAGTGGTGAGCCAGAATCATTATTTTGGCTAATTTAGGAAGTGTGGGACTCACCCAGCCAGGATGAAGCTGGGTAGACCTCATTCCTGAGCGTTCCTTGGTGGATTATTTTTCATTTTGAATTACTATTACTATTCCATCAACAACAGGAGTTTTTTTAAAAAGTCCAGAGCAAAGAATATAGGGAAGGGACATTCCTCAGGCCTCAATATGCTGGGAGACACAACAGACACCCGGAACCCCAATCCACAGCAACACAGCCTGCGCTCAGAGCCGAGGGGAGGGGCGGGCCTGCCGAATGCAATGGCCAATGAGCCTCCAGTTCCAAATACATCTGATTGCATCATCAATCTGTTGTTTGGCTGCACAGACTTGGCTATCCCTACTCCTTCAACAAACACTTCCTGAGCCAGGTGCACTGTGCTGGCACCAAGAACCCAGAGATAGTGTGTATGCACACGCTCGTGTGTGTGCACGCACACTGGCATGCACGCGCATGTGTCGTCCCCAGCCTTAAGGATGGCAGTTTCCTGAGCATGACGACAGTTAGGCTGACAAGTGCTTTGCGAGAGAGAAAGGCAGAGTGTTCTGGGAGCTGGGAGGAAGGTCATGTCCAGGTCACAGAGAGGAACAGGGTGGGAGGGAAGGTGTCCAGAAGAGTGGAAACCTGTCCTGAGCTGCTGAAATGGGGAGCGGGGCGGGTCATCCCCGGGAGGCCCAGCGGGGATGGCTGGCGGGAGGCTGAGCTGAGGTTAGAAATCCAGGGTAGGGGATGAGTGAAATGAGCAATGTGGCCAAAGGCCAGATCATGAAAGACCCGCAGGCCTGCCGAAGGGGCTTCAGTCACCCGACAAGCAACGAGAAGCCCTCGGAGGGTTTGCAAGAGGAGAAAACCATGATCAGATGAGTGAGTTATAAACATCATGCCGATAAGGAGTGTGGGGGCGGAAGGAGGGAGGACAAAAATGGACACAGGAAGACCAATTAGGAGGCTGTGGAAAGAAATCCAAATGATGAGTCCTAAGTAAAGGAGCAGGGAAGGAGGAAAAGGGAGTGGACAAGTAAGAGGGTGTCCTCTTCAGCAGGACGTGGTAACCCACAGGACATGACAGCTGAGGAAAGGGACAGAGTTAGGGATGGTCGTGCAGGAGACACAGCTTGGGGCTGCGGTGGCAGGCCAGGCAGGCAGCACGGGGAGACAGACGCATGCGCAGCAAGCACAGGGGTGAGCTCCAGGTGCCTGGGGGCAGCGGCCAGCCATGCGGCCTTGGGAGGAGGTCCGGGGTGGGCCCTGAAATCTGGGGGACTGTAAGGTGGAGGTGAGCCATGCAAGGGCTCAGCTGGGGAAGATCCTTGAAGTGATGAGAAAGGACCAAGTAAAGCCTTATTAGGGACAAGGACCAAGGAAAGACAAGTGGTAAAGCAGGCTGTGGAGAGGAGGTGTGTGAGGCTGGAGGAGAACCAAGAGAAGCTGGCCAGGCGAGGAGACTGCTCTTACCAGGGAGGGGGAGGGGGGTGCTCAGTGGGCCACAGACACGGGGCCCGAACAGGGGGTCCACTGGGAGCAGTTAGCTCTTAGCCACTGGGGTCCAGAAAAAGAGTTAAGAAGTGTGCAGTTCAGCTGAAGTCTGTAGAACCTTCAAAGATAATTACTATGACTTTGTCCCCCAAAGCCACTCTGTCTCGCTTCATTTTTTGGTGGTGTCTTCCCGAGGACCCTAACTTTACTACTGGCCCCATCACCCTCCACCCCCTTCTCTCACTTTATTTTACTTCAGGGCATTATCATGTCATTATACATCTCACACATTTATTCTGTCTCCCCTCCTAGAAACATTCTCATGAGTAGCCTCATGAGGACAGAGAACTAACTGGTCCTTTGTCACCTCCAGAACCACAGTGTCAAGAACAGAGGTTAAGCACCTTGTCCCACACCTCCCAGCTCTTTAGAAACAACAAATATTTCCTGAGCACATCCCACATGGCCAAACCATGCTAGATGCTGGGGGAATGTGGTCATGACAACACAGGACCGTGCTCTCAGAGCTGGAAGCTGGAGGTGAGCAGAGAGAAACACCACACATTTAAACAAAAAGCAGATGACAACTGCCATGGAGTGAGGCCTGGGATCTGACTGTCCTGCCTCCCGGTACTATTTCCCTTCCAAACCCAAGACTGTCGTCTTCTTCTACGAAAGGCAAATTTTACCAGAGGAAACAGTTCAAGTATCTGGGGCTTGGTCTTGATTTCTTCCAGAGATCCTGCGCTTCCTGCACCCTTTCAACAGGCTCCTAAGAGGTGGAAAAACCCACTATAGGCTCTGAATGTTTAACCTAAACAACTCTATGTGTCTCTCGTCCTTCTACGTAAGTAGGAAGAGAAATTCCAGACTCAGGAGAGAGGAAACGGGGAGCAGCGTAAACCAGGGGTCAGACCTGGGTTCAAATCTCTTGTGACCTTGGGTAAGTTACTTTGCCTCTTCATGGTTTGATTTCCTCACTGCTGAACTGGCAGTACTAATTCCCCTCTGCTGTTGCAGAGACGACATAAAATGACATCTACCAAGCTCCCAGCACTGAGCCTGGTACATAGAGTTCGAGATGTGGTGGCTCTAAACCAGTTACACCTGTTGTTTTTATGACCAGATGGCAAACTTCTAGATTCACACAAACCAAGCCAAAAACAACTATAGAATTCAGACCAAAGAACGGACACTCGAAATACTCTGAGCTCAGACTGACATCTGGCTGGATGACTTGAGGAATGATCTCCAAGTCCCCTCTGTGGGCAGACTCGGCAGTTAGAAGTCTCCTTTCATTCCTTGGTCTCCCTACTTTTCTCCCTCAATATAGGCAAATGCAGCTGTCTCCCCAACAGATCACATCTCGTCTTATGGCAAAAGCCCAGACATGGGCTGGATTCTGTGGTGCAAGTTGTGGCAGAGCTCTGAGCACCACACCTCAAAGGGAGCAGAAGAACACAATCACAAGCCCAATGTACACACAAACCCCCACACAAATATTGGCTCCAGAGAAGGAAACAGGAACTGGTCATGGCAGGCTGTGCCTGCCTCAAAGCTAAAGAAAAGGTAACTGACATGCAAATGTCCAAAGTGTGTGTGTATCTTCCTCCTACCAGACTCTCTGAGTGGTCTCTTTCACTAATGTCTCTGGTTCGTCCTTCACCTAGGTGCAAGCTCGCGCAGCCTAGGGCCCTCAGCCCCCATTCTCCTCAGTGGCATCACATTCCTCAAGGCCATTTGTAGCCAACTGGTCACCAGTTCAGCAGCCTTCCTTCAAGTCCTTCTCCAGAGTCCCTGTTGCCCCCTCCTCTTCCCTTTGTGGGACTCTCTCCTCCTTGGCCTCTGGCTCTCTTCCCCCACCATCCAGAGTTACGCACACTCCGCAAAGCTCGGTTCTCTGCTCGTCACGGGGAGGACTCATTTAATCCTGTGGCTTCCCTTCTATGTCTCCAGACCAAACCTCTGTCCAGGCTTCAACCCTGCCTCTCCAATTGTCTACGGGACATTTCCTGTGGCTGAACCACTGTCATCCCAGATTCAGTGTATCTAAAACCAGAGCATCGGGCACCCCTCTCCGTCTCCAGTCTCTACATTTGTCAATAGTACTACTGTGAACTACCAAATTTTCATTTTCTTGGCTCCCATCTTTAAAGTCCAAGAGGACTATAAATCCTATGGTTCTCCCTTTGCAATATCTCTTCTACTAGTCCTTCTCTCCCACCTGAACCACTGTTAACCACACGATGTCACGCATGGACTGCTGCTGCTCCTTTCAACAGGGCCCATACCACTTGTCTAGCTATCAGATGAAAAGTCTTAGCATGTCACTGCTTCCATCTCGCTTCTTTGTCCCCAAGTAACCTCAATGGCTTCTCATTGCCTCTAGGACCAAGTTCAAGTATCTCAGCCTGACATTCAAGATCTAGAGAAGGACTCTGCAACCTGGAGCCCATAGGCCAAATCCTACTGACCACCTATTCCTGCCAGGAATGGTTTCCTGGGACCCAGCCACACCCATTCACTCACAGATGAGCTGTGGCTGCTTCCATTCTCCGACAGCAGGGCTGAGTCTCTGTGACAGAGACCACATGGCCTGTGAAGCCAAAAATATTTACCGTCTGATCTTTGCAGAAAATGTTTGCTGACCTTGGCCTAGAGTAATCCTATCCCACTGAAGGTCTTGTCCATGACTCCTCTGGATGAAGCTCTTGCCCCTGGGAGGCTGCTGCTATGAGTCCACTTTCTTTATCACTTATACCCAACTTCTCAAACCCAAAAAGCTTATTGCACTCCTTTCTGGATTTTTTTTTTTCCCCAAAACACAGCCAAAGTCCCACCCCTCCATGAGGTGAAATGTGCCCAACCCCGGTACCCCTGGACAACTCTTCTCTGGCCCCTCTCTCCACATCTATCGCAGAAACAGTGAAATGTCGCTTCTCCTTTTCTGCCCGTACTGCAGGCTTCTCGGAGCCGTGTCAATGATAACTTCCTTGCTCTTTTTTCCAAATATCAATTCTCAATAGCATCATTCGGGAAGAAGGCATCGAGCAGACTTACCAGTGAAGATCTAGGAGTCCACATTTGAAAACTTAAGTTTGGGTCCAAAAGTGTGCACTCCAGCCAGCACCACCTAAAAGCCAAAGAAATAAGAGTTTAGCCTTAAGAGAGAATATTTATACATTGTCTTTGCATGTATAACCCCCAATAGGTTTTGATTCACCATCCTCTCAGGAAGCCCATTTCTGTTACTTGGCCTAGAAAATCACGCTCCTCTTCCCAATCCACTGGACAATGTTTTCCCCCAGAAGGCCAGGCACCTCCCACTCTCAGTTCCCATGGAACTCAGGTGAGACATTCATGGTAACACATGATATATGGAAGCATAATTTCTTATTTAGGAATGGGGGTCTCTAGAGTATAGGCTTTTCAAGAGAGGGGACCTATTACATTTATTCCTTCTCTTACACCACCGGCTAGAACACCGTGGGCATGTAGGTCGTCCTCAAGAAGTATTTGTAAAATGAGTGAAAAAATAACTTGTTCAATACATTAACATGGACCTGGGTGTTGAAAATCTGCTAGGTCACAATTTTCCCTAGAGAAATGCATGCCTTAATCCCATTGGTTTCAATAATGGTTTAACAGGAAGGATTAGTGACATTAATCTTCTAAATGCACACCTTTGGAATGGCACTCCCCTGGGCAGAGGGCCTTCTGAGGCTCCCAGAGTCTAAGAAAGCAAGCTCGACTCCACAAGCAGCCTGTCGGGCCTGTACCAACGGGCCCAGCCTGAGTCCACAGCCTCGGCTCGCACGGCCTCCACTACTGACCCAACAATCCAGACAAACACAGCTGATAGCAGATCTCTTCCCCTTCTGCCTTCCCTCCAGCTGGAAGTGTTTCTTCCCTTCTGTCTGTATTATCTCCTATTGAAATGCCATCCATTTCCAACATTATATCCCAGACCAAGTTCATGATGGGGCCACTAGGTTTTTTCCTCCCAACTGTGTGTGTGTTGGGGGTGGGAGGGTAAAATACACATGACATAAACTTGATAACGGTAACCACTTTCAGGTGTACAGCTCAGTGATTAAGTACATTCATGTTGGGTAACCGTCATCACTGTCCATCTCCAGAACTCTTTCCCACAAAACTGAAACACTATACCCATTAAACAATTAACTCCACTTTCTCCCTTCCCTGCCACAAGTCTCTGAAACCCAGTAAGCTTTCGTGGAATGACTAAATGATGAATGAAGACATGAATAAATCTGACCTCAACTCTCTCCACAAGAGTCAGAAGTACCATCCCTTTCTACTAGACAGCCCTGTCCTCCTCTTTCTTGGATTTATTTTAATCAGTCTTAAATGATCTGTTTTGCACAACTGTATTCTTCTTCAGTGGGGAAACTGTGACTTATTTGAAAGGTTAAGCTGGGGTCCAAATGCAAGCATCTGGCCTGTCCTCCGTGTTGCTGGAGCCAATGAGCAAGTCTTAGACCTTGTCTAACGACTTTGGATACCAGTAAACCATTTCTTCTGGTTTGATAACCCTTTTCACTTGGCTTCCAGGATAGCACTCTTGGTTTTCCACCCACCTCACTAGCTACTCTTTTCCTTTGCTGGTTCTTCCTTATCTCCCCACCTCTTAATGTCAGAGTGCCCAGGGCTCAAGCCTTGTTCTCATCTCTTCTCTGTAAATCTTCAGTCACCCCAACCCACCCCCGCCCTCAGTGGTCTCACCTAGTGTCTGGGATTCAGGTATCATTTGTATGCTGAGGATGATGCTCAGATTTCTCTCCAAGCCCGGACCTCTCCTCTCAACTCCTGGCTAGTAGGATATATCCAACTGCCTGATTCCAGAAAGATGTCACCTAGACAGGAGCTCTGTGTAAGTCATGTTCAGGGTGTCAAACTTAACATGTCCAATGCAGAAGCCTGGCCTTCCCCCAGGTCTGCTCCTCCAAGCCCTCCCCATCTCAGTTAAGACAGCATTCTTCCAGTTGCCCAGGCCAAAATGCTTAGAACCATTTTCATCTCCTTTCACTTATGCCATAGTCCAGTCCTCACCAACACGGGTTTGTATTTCAAAATATATCCAGAACAGAACTATTTCTCGCTCCTCCCAGCATTACCAATACAGATGATTGCAGGAGCCTCTCAACGGGTGTACCTGTCTCCCCGCTTTGGCTCTTGGTGTCACTCCTCCCTCCATCCACAGTCAATTCCCAGTTGAGAAGGGAAATGGTCATAACATCAGTCAGACTGGGTCATAACTTTGCTCAAAATCCCGAAAGGCCTTCCTAGCAAGGACAGTGGCAAAGGAATGAATGTTTCTAACATAGAGCTGCAGGCCCAGGAGCAGGCTTGGGGGAGGAAGGGTCTTCAGGCCAGGGTCTTCCTGCCATCCATCGCTCAACCGGCAGTCACAGCTGCAGCTCCTGTCATCTGAGTTCATAAAGAAGGGCAACTTTTTAAAGGGAGAAGAATACAATCAATCAGCTTTCTTTCCCAGTTAAGGCACCACAAAAAGTCAACAACACTCACATTTCTCAAGAAGCGAATAAGGTATGTCAACTCTGCCAGCACTTAATAACTAGTTTCCAGAGATAAAGCTAGCCTTCTGGAGAACAGTTATTAACCCCTTGGTGGCAGTGTTGGGGGGGTGATCCTCCTCAAGCCCCTCTTCTTCCTTCGTCCTCCAGTTGGTCACCAAGCCCTACAGCCCGATCGTCTCTAGACTTTCTCCCAGTCCTCCTCTTTACCGATGCTGTGGCTGGAGGTGAAGTCCAAATGAAACCAACTAAGGACTTTATTTAGCTCAGGTCTCATCCGCTCTCCTTGAAGCCCCAGTGACAACCTCCTAACCTCTCTCCTCCCCTCTAGTCACTTACTTATTTCCAACTGCAGCCCCAGACACAGTGTCCGAAATGATTTTAATAAAACCTAAATTTGACCCAGTTGCTTGTTTACAATTCTCTGAAGAGTTCCTACACTGATGTACTATAAATTCTTCAAAACATATTTACAGTAAGCCATGGTAAATATTCTTTTTTTTTATCTTCCATAGACCGTTTTCTTCCACCTTCTTAAAAAGACCACAAATGCCCCACTAAGGGCAGGCCAGTGACGCAGCCCATAGAGTCCTCCATGCCCTGGCAAGAGTGATAGGATAAGCATACCCCGAACCTAAGCCCATCTGAGACTTTGTCCAGACCTGGCATACAGAGGCAGCCACTTTACCGCAGTTGCTGAACTGGGGCTGTCGGGAGAGGAGGGTGGTCTGTCCGCGGGGGCAAAGACTGATGACAAACATACAAAGAACAGAAGACAGCAGCCAGATGGACCCCCAGTGGCACCAACTCCCTTCCTAGAACTTCCTTTTGTGAACTCCTACAGCATCCCGCCCAGTTATGGAGCCGAGAATGACCCACTTTCGTGTCAGCCAGCGGGGGTCCCAACAGGTCCATCATGCCATTACCCGTACCTGTGTCCTTTCCCCACATTGTTTCCTCTGCCCGGAGCACATGCCCCTTGCTTGGATCTTTACATAGCAGCCAGACTTGTAGCTCTAGGGAGCCCTCCCTGAAGGGTAGCGTCCTTAGTCTCATTTCCCAGCTGTGCTCTAAGATGCCTGGAATATGCCCACTCTGCTGCAGTCAAATGCCTCATGGCCTTCCCAGTCTTAGCTGGTTGCCCAAGCTAGAAACCGCACCCTCAACCTAGTCTCCTTGCACTTCCTTGTTCCCATGTGGACTTTCCTCTCCTTCCTTTCTGTCCCATGTCTGTTGTCACAACATGAGACCCCATTATCTACTACCTGGACCCAGGGGACAGCCTCTCGGTCTCTCTGCCACTCCCCTACCCACCCATGGCTCTACAGCCCTCCAACCACCTACAGAATCCAACCTCTGGGATCGTAAGGCCCCCCACAAACTGGCCCCAATATACTCTCTAGCTGCTCCCAACCACCGGTGCTTCCAGGAAGATGGAGTGCAATGGAAACTCCTGGACAGTGTATTTAATGCGAACGTAAGCAATGTCGGAAAGGCAGAGTGAAGAAGGCAGACCCATTAGTGATCTCAGGACCTCAGGAATGAATGACACCATAGTGAGGTCCCTGCATTCTCTTTCTTTTTACTGTGTGTGTGTGTGTGTGTGTGTGTGTGTGTGTGTGTGTGTGCCTCAGACATCCCAGACTTGGAACTGAAAAAGTCAGCAATCTAGAAACGCAGAATGCACACATGCACTCTAACACACACACAAAGTGTGTGCCCTCTAGCAAGACAGAAAACTTTTAGATAGTAGCCACTCTGTTGCAAGCCAGCACCACAGAAAACCCCACTTCACCCCCACTCATACCAGCAAAATGCAAAGACATCTGCCAAAATCCCTACAGTTAAGTCTCCTTGATGGTGGAAGACGGCCTTTCCCCCGAGAGTAGGAACAGACAATGATGTCTACTCCTACCAGTCTTATTCAGGATGGTCCTAGAGGTCCTAGTCAGCACAAAGGACAACAAAGAGAAATAAAAAGCACACAGATGGGCAAAGAAGAAATAAACAATTCCTCCATTTGCAGACGATATGACTGCCTATGTAGAAAATCCTGAGGAATACACAAAAGACATTCCTAGAACTAATTAGTGAGTTTAGCAAGGATGCAGATACAAGATAAGAAAATTTTTAAAAATCAGTTTTATTTCTATATACTAGCAATGAACACATGGACACCAAAATTAAAAATACGATGCCATTCACAATTGCTAAAAAGAAATACTTAGGCGTAAATATACTGTCTTCCAACGAATCATTCTACAGTCTATCCACATGGGTCTACCTCTGCCACAAGGGCAGGAACAGTATTGTTTTGCTCTCTGGTGAAAACAAAAGACCTAGCCAGCACCTAGAAGGCATACAACATTTGTTGCCATGACTCACGCCCTACTCTGTTTAAGACAGACTTTTCTCCCCTTTATGCTCCCACTGAGATCACTGACTATTAAAAAGTTCCACCTCTGGCTTCTGCCTCAGCTGGTCATCATGGCCCAGGAAGTCCCAGAGAAGCTGTTTCCATTCCCACTCCCAAAGACACACGAGCTCTAACATTACAGACAGCAGGGATTGGAAGTCATTTCTACAGGCATCTCTCAGCCACCCAGAGAGAACATCAGGCCCTTCCACATCAGTCCAAAGGGGTTCCCAAGGTTTGGCCAGAAGACTCCAGATGGTGATGCGTGACCAATGCTCACCTAGTCTCATCCATGCTCTGTGCTGGGAGGAGTCACGGGTACTGTTCCACTGTCTGAAAACTCAGAACGTGGATTGAGGTGCCTGGGCGGCTCGGTCAGTTAAGCAGCCAACTCTTGGTTTCGGCTTGGGTCATGATCTCAGGGTGGTGGGATGGAGCTCCACCTTGGGCTCCGTGCCTAGCGAGGAGTCTGCTGGAGACTCTCTCTCCCTATCTCCCTCTGTCCCTCCCCGGTGTTTGTGTGCACTCTCTCTCTAAAATAAACAAATCTTAAACAACAACAACAACAACAACAAAAAGACTATGAATTGCCCAGCTGTGCTAAAGAAAGTACTCTGCAGGAGGAAAGCCAGCTGTGAGATAGGTCAGGGCCCAGAGGGCATTCCGATTTCTTCTCGCCCCAGAATTTCCCCTCTTATTTCAATGGGGAGAAAGTGAGACTAACAATCATTAGGCAAAAGCCAAAACCTCAGAACAAGACAGACTCTTCTCTCTGTGTCACCCACACCCACAAACCACCAAGCCCACAGCAAGCCCCCCAGGACAGATCTCAAATCCTGACCCCACCACCACCCCTCGAGAGCTGGTTACACTCGTCACTGACGAGGGCAACTCCAACAGACTCTACCCTCTCTTCCCTCACTCAATTTCAACACATCAGCCAGAGGGATCTTTTTAAAATGTAAATCAAACCATGTCAGCCCTCTCTCCAAAACCCTGCCACATTCCCAGCCTGCCTGGTCATTCCCAGTTGAACCAAGTCTTGACGATGACTCCAATGGTTCAACCTTCATGACATCCCTGCCCCCACTTTCTGCCACTCTCCTTCCCATACTCCAGCCACGCTGGCCACCTTGACCCTGCGGTTCCCACTCCCTGATGCCCTTTCCCCAGTGACACACACAACTCACTTCTTCACTTTGTTCACTATGACATATGCTCTGCTACAAGTTCACGAAAACCCATTTCCTCTCTCTTGGGGGCACATGGCTAGACCCTAGTTCCTATCAGCCTCCCCCGCAGGTAGAAGCAAACACGGGACTGAGTTCTGACTAATGGGTGAGAGAGACACAGACTTCTTCCAGATGGACCCGTAAAAACTTCCTGACAAGACCCTCTCTCTTCTTACTCATCCTCCAGCGGAATGGGAAGCAATCTAAGGGCCTCAAAGAAGGCAGAGACATAAGATACAAGGGGCGGAGGATGTCTCTCAATAATCACAAGGAAGGAGCAGCCACACCAGACTCTTTCTGTACGAGGTAAATAAAGTTTTACCGGAAACGAAGAAATAAAGTCTTCTTGAGTTGATACTCTGGGATTTGGGGCTGTTTGCTACGTCACCTAATAGTTTGGTCTTCTCCTCAATGAGACTTTCTTTAACTACTCTAAAATTCTCCCAACACATCGTAGACAACCAAACTCTTCGCTTATCTCTCACCATAGTCTTTATCATCATACTGGGTAATGTACATTTTATTTATTTATTTTTTCTCCATCTCCCAATTTTGAATGTGAGCCAAAGGCAGGAAATTTTTGTGCTTTTTTCCCACCCTTTGCTGTATCCCCTGGGTCTACAACAGTGCTTTGCCATGTTGTAGACAATCGCTTGATGTTGAATGAACAAATACACGAATGTATGAATGAGGTACCTGGGCTCCAAGCTCAGAAAGGCCTCAGGTGAGGCCCAGCTCTGCCACTGATTAGCTGTGTGTCCCAGGACAAGCTGTTCTACCTCTTTAATATGCATTTTTCATCTGTAAAGTGAGGCAAGTAATATTACTTTCTTTATAGAGACTGGGAATAATTGAGATCATGAACATACATCCCTTAGCACAGGGCCGGGTAACAGCTCAGTCTCCGTAAATGCTGATTGCTACCCTTATCAGCTCCAGAGGACAGGACTGGGTGTCAGGCCCTAGCAAGGTCATTGGCAGGAGTTGAATGGATATATACATGCACAAACTCTTCTGGGAGAAATCGTGACAAACACCGAGGCAGTGAGATTTAAGAGTTGCCTAAAAGTTCACAGTAAATTGCCAACGATCAGAAAAACATGACAACTGGTGTCAGGGGTGATGAAAAGTGTGTGCAGAATCTGCAGAGAAGTGCGACTATGGAAAGAACACCACCCAAATGATGAGAGATCGCTTTGTGCCTTTTAAGAAACAATTTTCACAGCAAACCTCAGAGAAAAGAGAGGCCTCTTGCATCATGGGGACAAGGTAATAAGGTTATAAAAATGGAACTCAAATAAACCACACACAGGGCCCACATGGGCCCAATTTTCCAGAAAAAAAAAAACAGCGATTGCTACAGCATTCAGATAAGGGAGTCACACTTGGGCCTCTGCATTGCCAAGAGCTTTCAAATACCATTAGGCTGCAGAAAAGCCAGGTTTAGGCTGCAGGTTTGCCAGATTAGCAGAGCCAGCTCTCACCTGCCCCTCTCTGTCATGCACACCTCTTTCTACTGACATGAGGACACAGACAACGATACCCAATGCCTGTGCCCACTTCCCCACCTTCAACACACAGAACCATCCAGAATGGACAGCACATCGCTGTCTGCAGCCGGATGCCCTCTCCAAAGGCCCACCCGGCTCTCTCCTTGCCTCAGACTTGCTCTTAAATCTCACCTCCTAGAGCGCTACTGGCCTTTGTGCTGGGCCCCGTTGACAAACCCCCTCCTTGAAGCTCTTTTCTTCCTGTGGCTCCTCTCGCTCTCAGCAAACTCCCCCACTCCCACCCCTGCAATCCCTCTCATCTCCACCCTGAGCAATCTTCCACCTGTGTACCCCCGATCACTGGCACTCCAAACCTCTGGTTCTAGTGTCTGCTCTCCCCCTCTGTCAGAGGCAGGCCAGCTTTGGGGTTAGAAGCAGAGATTCTAGAGCCAAATCAACTGGGTCTGATCTTCGCTCTACGGCAGCATGGTCTTGGGCAGCTAAAGAATTCCTTTATGTCTATTTCTTCATCTGTGAAATGGAGGCAATGATAGTACCTGCCTTGGGTCACTGTAGAGATTAGATGTGTTAATAGATAGGAAGAGCTTAGAACCATGCCTGGCATCTGATACAGACCCGAAAACAACAGTTTCAGCCAAACCCGAGACATATCTCCATGTCCTTCCACTTCCATCCCCTTTATCCACCTTTTAGCTTTGCTGGCAACGTCCAGTCCCCATGCCAGCCAGTCCTTTAAGGTGCCGACAAAAGCATCTCCTCCACACCCCTTCCCTGACCCTCCATCTACCACCCTCCCTCCCCCTTCCCACACTAGCCTCCAGAGGAGGTGGAACTCCGCCCCTTCCCTAGCAGGGGGAGGCTGACTGCCCTGGACCCTCTCCTTAGCTGCCGGTGAAGGATCCTCAGTTTCGACTTCTTTTATCCTTCCCACTCCCAGTTCATGAGCTCCTCCGAAATAAGGGTTTCTTCTTCCCCAATTTTTATTCCCCGCAACCTTGTGTGCTGGGAAGACTCAGCTGACATCTGCTGGATTAGGTTGAAACGGTCTACGTACTCATGAACCAGCAACTGAAATGGCAACAACAGATCATCAGGGCCCAGGAAGCCTTCCCCGCCACCCCAAAGCCACACGGATTCCAGGCTAAAAAGAGCACGTTAGTGACGCTCATTTGTCGGTTTCATTCTGGTCGTTTCCTTATGACCAACAGAAAGCCAAACCCTCCTGGCAAGCTTGCACCTGCTTCCACTGCTGAGAGCACTTCCTGACGGGCTCACTCTGGCTTAAGGAGACGTGTTTATTAGTTTGTCTGTTTGTGAAAATCCCATTTACTTTTTCTTGTTTTAGGGCATTTCTCGAAAACATCATTAGGAAGGGATCACTGTTTATTTTATTCTACTGTTTTAATCACAGCATCAAAGCTATAGAGACACAGAATTCCTCAATTTGAGCTGACAAATTACTCCTTAAGACAATGTACTGGCTCACCTCCACACTTAGGGACAAACAGGTCAGGTATTAATTGTAAATATGTAGCCTTTCTCTTCTGTCTCATCCCACGTTACTGTTGCCCTGCTTCTTTGTTCATGGAAAACACAACAGAAACATTCCTAGCATTGAAAGTAAAATTCAAATATATCTTCACAACATTTTTCTTGAAAAAGGGAATTCCGATTCTCTATCTGATCTTGGGCCGTTGCCACTAGGCTAGATAAATGCCAACCTAATAAAATGATTCTGGAATACACAAAGACAGCTAATGCAGCATTAGCCGAAAGAAAAAAAATTAAAAGCAACCTAAACGCCCCATAATAAACTCACGGCTTATTAAAAGCATTCCCTTGATAGAATATTACACAGCCATCTTAAATGAGCGTGATAAAAAAACAAGGGAGCCACATGGGGCAGGCTGAGGATATAATCTTGAGAGTAAAGGGAGTGCAAACATGCAGGCATATATACTGATCCCCCAGGGGGCACATCAGACTCAGACTTTGAAGTCAGATGCAAAGGAAGATAGGAGAGAGGTGAGAGGAAATCTCACACAACAAGGCCAAAGAGAAAGGTCGCAGCCAGACAAATGAGGCCCCTGGGTATAGGGCAGGGACCATGGTTAGGAGAGCAGAACAGGAAATGGGAAAGGCTCCACAAAGCCAAGGTCATTTCAGGAATTCCATCCCAAAGCAGGCGCAGGGGATGGGAAAAGAACCCTCCCTAGGTCTGCGGAAGGAATCAGTCCCTGGATTAGAGAACTATGTTCAAACCCCTAAGACAAAGTCACGACTAGTCCTCTCCACCCTGCGGCACCAGGACTCAGCCCCACCCAGGCCTCCAGGGCTAATCCTGACCCCAGGCAGGAGGGATTTAAGAGCCTCTAGCTTACCACCCAGGAATTTGGCATGGTGCTAAACTGGCAGATAAAGAAAGCAAACCCCCAAGAGAATGGGTATCTTGACCACGGCCCCGCAGAGAGTTACGGGCTGTGCTCACACTTGAACCTGAGTTTGCCAGTCTCTCGGTTTAAGGTCTGCTGAAGAGCACGCTGGTACAAAACTGACGATGAGTCGGGCTGGTCGGCCCAGCACAACTTGTAGGCACCTGGCTGATTCCAGAGAAACAGTGGCTTATGAATTAATGAGACCACCCAGAGCAGGACAGAAAAATCCCAGTGACCCGGGGACACCAACAGTTCCCCTCAAGGAGATAAAGCTCGCTCCTGCACCCAGTCCATGCTGAAGCCCCACTTCTAACTCCTCAGTCCCAGCACTTTGTTGTCTCAGCTAAAGCTCTGCTGTCCTGTGGGTGCCAATGCTTGTCCCTAATGGCACGGCCTCTGGCACTGGTATGCCACCTGTGGCTCTCACAAGACAACTCCCTCCAGACAGGAGACAATGACTCCAAAGCTCTTCCCCACTTTCCCTGACCCCCTTGATTCTTAGACCTATCCCATCAGAATCCCTAATCTGGACTCTTCCTGCCAAGTACAAGAGGTCAAACTCATTGCCCCAGCATTTACGGTCCTCCCTCACAAGGCCCAAATCGCCTACCAGCTCACGCCTCCCAAGGCACCCACTATTGTCCCCGGACTGGCCAGGGCTACACTCCAAAAGCCGTACTCTCCCAACCCCAGGCTCCCTTGGAGCCAGTGCAAGCTCTCTCTGCTTCTCCCCTGCCTCCTCCAAACTCACCAGTGCTGCTCACATGGTCCCCAGGGAACGAGTGTAAATTAAATCACACTGTCTCCTTGGGGCCGGAACAGCCAAAGGGCCAGACTCTCATGTGTGGAACTAGCAAGTCACCCAGCCACCATCATTCAAAGGACTAGGCACAGGAGGCCTTCTGCTCCCCCTGATTTGTTCTAAAGATATTATTAGAGATTTCATCACTTAAGTCGTTGTCAAACTCTTGGTGCCCCTTGGGAGGGGAAGCACATATGAGGCAGCGATGCTGGAGCCACGACCACCCGTAAGGGCTTGCTGAGTCCCTTGCGCCTGTCATGGCTGCCGGCAGCAGACACTTCCTGAGCGCCTACTCCACGCCGCCCCACAGGTGTGGGGTCCTTAGCACACAAATCCCAACAAGCCCGCCTTCACCCCACAGGACTCTGGGCTCATACAGGGAGAAGAGTGAGACAAGTCCCACTAATGCCACAGAGGGAAGGGCACTGAAGAGCGGAGGAGGCCATGATGCAATCTGGCCTGAGGACGGTTGGTCTCATCCCCTAAGGATGGTCAACACCAACCATGAAAACAACTGCAGAGGGGACTCACTCGGTGTTTCCTACGTGCTAAGCCAATATGCCAGACCCTTCACTTGCTTTAGTGCAAATTTAGTCACACATTCATTAGCCAGCCCCTGCTCGCTGCCAGGCACTGTCTGAGGCTCTGAGGAGACAGCAGCGAGTGAACTAAAGGCTAGTCTCCTCTCTCTCAGCTTGCAGCTTACCTTCTGTTGAGCAAAGAGACAAGAAACCAAATAAGTAAGTAAAATGTAGACTATGTTAGATGATGGTAAGAGCCGAGGGGGAAAATAAATCAAAGGGGAAACGGGAAAACATCTGAAAGGCAGTGGGCTGAATCGTACAACATTAAACAGGGTGACATTTGAGAAAAGAACTGAAGGAAGTGAGTGATCACGCCACACCAATCATCTGGAGGAAGAGCATTCAGGGTGGAGGGAGCCATCAGAGGAAAGGGCCTGAGCCCGAAACAGGCCTGGCAGGTTTGCAGAACAGCAAGGTCTCCAATGTGGCCAGAGTGGAACAAGAGAGGGGCAGCCAAGATCGTGCATCCGGCCACATGAGTTGTGGACTGCGTAACTTGGGGGCAGGGGTGGCCACCCACATGCTCCACAGTGAGCTCGGCACGACTCAGCTTGCTTGGTTACATACCAGGCCCTGGGGTGGGAGATGAGGTCAGAGGGGCACGGGGCAGCCTTGTGGGCCACGCGGAGGATTTAGTTTTTTCTTTGAGCGAGACAAGAAGCTACTGTCAAGAGGGTTCTGAGTCAGGGTATGACTCAAATGGACCCCTCCTCACTGAGTCGCTGGGCAGAGAGCGCACAGAGCAGGGCAAGGTTGGAAGCAGGAGACCAAGGCAGAGGCCTGCAGTGATCATAGTCTAGTGCATCTTGTGTTTCCTTCCCAGTCCCATGAGGCGGTTCTACGATCACTCTTTTATAAAGAAAGAAATGGAGGCTCAAGAGATCTGGTAACTTACCCAAGGTTACTGGGTGAGGCAGTGGCAGAACCACCAGGATTGGGAAGCAGGGGAAGAGAACATTCCAGGTGCAGTGAGCATCACCAGCCATGAAGCAGGAGCTCTACAGGGCCTGGCACACTTAGGGCAGGCTCGTGGTGCAGGGAATCTAGAGCCCCAGGGCAAAGGGCAAGGGCAGCCAGTGAAGGCCTGTCCGTGCCCTGTCTGCCCACACAGATGCCTCCCCGCAGTGTCCAAGCCAGCCTGGCTGCCTGGCCCAGAACCCCCAGCTCCTAAACCATCCCTCTGCTCCACGCTTATCCTTCCCATGTCAGCCCACAGGCAGCCAGGAGAACCTTTTAAACACATAAATCATGTGTTATTTTTTTGCTTTCAATGCTCCAGTGGCTTCCCATCATACCAGACACACAGGAGACCCTCAATGAACAGTGAACGAAAAGATGGGTCCCTCATTCCCACAGACTCGCGCAGGCTGATCCTGCTTCAGACCAAGGGAAAGCACGCCTTCTCTGTGCCCTCCTTAGCAGAGGGAGGCAAAGCCATGTCCAGGGGTCAGGGGGGCCTGCCAGCTAGGCTGCTGTGCTAACCAGATGAAACATAGAAGCAGAGGGGATAGCCATTCAGACCGCCTCAGAGGCAACTTTGGGATTAAACTTGTTTTAAATAAAACTGCTTATTTCAAAGCAACCTGGATTCATTCCACCATGCTAGGGCCAAGTGAAGGAGGTCTGCAGATGGCCTGGGCCATCATGACTGTAACAGGTGCACTCCAGACAGGAGCCTTGGCCCTGAGGCCTCAAAGCTCCAGTCCTCAGTAAGGACACTGTGTAAGAGAACCCGGGGGCCTCAGAGCCACAGGCACTAGGCAGGCAATGGAAGGCCCTCCTCACTGAGTCTGTGTCTTTAAGGGGTGGATCCAGTGACTGCCTCCTTCTCTGAATGCCACAAACCCTGAACCCCAAAGCTCTCCCAGAACCAGGGAGACTATGAAATGAAGGCTGAAACAAAACTTTACAAAGTCAGCCAGTCGATAAAGGGACAAAAGGATATATGGCCCCAAAGATCACAACCACTCCCGGGGTTTAAATCCAAGTCCTGTGAGGGCTGCCCTCATGCCGAAGACCTTTGCTATCTGTAGAACTATAGAAACATGCAGACACACACATGCATTTATGCAGATATATTTTTAAAGGAATGGTAACACCACGAAAAGGATGAGAATAGTAACAAGCTTCCCCACTCCCCAAGAAAATTGATTTAGTAACAAAGAACCTTCCTGTCGGCCCTGGTAGGAGTATTAGATAATCACAGCATGAATGACTTCTTCTCTGGTTCAGCATCACAGCTCATGGGTAGGAGAGCAGTTGAGGGGAGCTCTGGAAGCCAAAGTGGGTCCCAGACCCCTCTGGGAGGCAGGGAACTAGAAGCTTCCCATACTGCATCAAACCAGTGTGAGGAAAGCTTCAAAGGCTTTGTTCTTTGAAGGGGAAGATGGGAGGAGAAGGGTCAGCAAACACAGTCACTAAGGTCCGCAGGAGGAAGGGTGTCGAGTTTCCACTGGAGTGAGGGTCGTGTTTGTCCTGGTTTTTCAGAAAGCTGGGGCACAAAGAGCAGGACAAATGGCCCATCTGACAGAGAAGCATAATAGAAAAGAAGATTCAATAAGGAAGCTCAGGAAAATCACTCACAACTACCCAACTTCTAGCTTTTCTGGGCAGTTGAATGGCAAGCAGAGAGTGATGGCCAAAGGCCCTGTAAGCGTGGGTGATCGAGAGCTGCGGGAAGGGCCGTGTCACCCAACATGGCCTAAATCCGCACAAGGCCAGACTCTGAGCCCCCAGGAAAGGACCAGGAGTGGGTACAGGATGGGGTGGCAGGGAGGAGCTCATTAAAACAACAACAACAACAACAGAAAATCCTGGCCCTTAAAGGAACAGTAGTCCAGCATCCGACTGGAGGGACACAGAGAGGCTGGTCCTCACCAGAATTTGCAAATAAGGGCGAAAACACAACGCTTGGCCTAGGACAGATGGGGGCTGCTTTGTGGGGTTCATCGCTCTGTGGGAAAGGAGGATGTGTGCCTGCAGCCCAGAGATGGGCAAGTGGAATGACCCAGAGGGTCAGCCCCGGGCTTGGGCGTCGTTTGCTCTCCCTGCGGGGCTGCAGGCCCACACCTGGCCCCAGGCAGACTCAGCTTCCCTGAGACACCTCCCCAATCTCTTCCCTCCTCCCCATCTCCTCTTCTCTCATGAAGCACCAGGGACATAGAAGGTGCCAGGCCTTGGAATCATCCCAACCCCAGCCCGCCTGTTCCACTACAAAAGGGCACAGGTAACCATCTCTGATGCCATTCTTACAATCCATAATGAGCTTCATTTATTTCCCTGCAAACGATTTCTCTCACCCACGGGAATGAAAGCTCCATGACGGCAGAGGGCAGGTCTGCCTTGCTCATCACTGTGCCCCCTGACAGCATCTAGAACGGTGACAGCCACATCACAGGACAGCAACAGATCAATGCAGGGCTTCCGACACCAAGCTGTCGTCTGCGGGAGCTGTGCCAGAGCGGGCCTTGCCACGGTCGGGCCAAGTGCTCGCTGGATGGCCCAGTGGCTTCTCCAAGGTTCTGCAGCCAGCTCAGTATCCCCACCCTTCCCCTACAGTCCTCAGCCCTCCTCTTCATTCTGTCCTAGGAGCACAGCTCAGGCCACTCCCCTGGGCAATGACAAGGGCAAGGGACACCTGTGATGGGGAAGAGAACAACTGCTTCTCTTCAGTCTGCAAACGTGGTGGTGGGAAGAAACCACGACCAAATCTACAGTCACAAACAGATGGCGGGGAACAGGCACGGAGGACATAGGAAGTGCAGGGCCTAAGAGAACAAAGGACAGGGTCCCCCAGTCCCAGGTAGATGGAGTTGGGGGTCCCTGAAGAGCACAGGAGTATAAGAGAAAGGAAAACAGTCCCACAGCGGGTGGGAAAGCTGCAAAGTTCATTTCCATAATACAGGCTGGTCAAATTCTAGGAGTGGAGTTCCTTAGGACCTCTTTCCTGACATATTACAAAACAATTGCTTTCTGTGTTGATTTCCACAGGGAAAACATCCTCCTTCTAACAAATCCCTTAACTTGCAGAAAATCACCTGGCTAGGTCTAAGTTAACATGAGAGCTTATAGCCCAGGCCAGGTTGCCAAGAATAAAAATTCTTGATTTGGCTGGAGAGTATTAATTTACGGGGCTCATTTTTAACTAGCCATTTATGATTATAAGAGTAACACAAGCTCAATATTGAAAAATAGAAAACCACAGAGAAGGAGATGAGAATAAAAATCACCTTGAATTTACGAGATGAGAACGACTGTTAACATTTTGGTGCTTTTCCCTCCTTCTATGCATGAAGCCTTTAACAGAGGCAGGAGCATACTGTGAATGTAAGCTCAAGTCCTGCTTTTTCCCAGTAAAGTCCATTTAAAAATACTCCACTGCATTCCAAGAAAGAAGGTCACTCTTAGTGAATAAACAAATTAAATAACAAAATGAATCAAAGTTAAAAAAATTTTTTGATTATCCACTGAGCCCCCATTTCTCCAGCAAGAGAAAAAAAAAAAAAATCATTCTGGCCAGGATAGAAACACCCATAGGATGGAAACCATAAGCTTATCTTTGTAATTGCTTACTTCTATCATATTTTCAGTAAACATTCATTGTTTTGAACAAGCCACATTTTTTTTTTTTTTTCAAATTAACAGGGGAGGGGCGCCTGGGTGGCTCAGTGGGTTAAAGCCTCTGCCTTCGGCTCAGGTCCTGGGATCGAGCCCCGCATCGGGCTCTCTACTCAGCAGGGAGCCTGCTTCCTCCTCTCTCTCTTCCTGCCTCTGCCTACTTGTGATCTCTATCAAATAAATAAATAAAATCTTAAAAAAAAATACCTTTTACAAAAAAATTAACAGGGGAATTTTACAACCCCATCTTATTACTTTGAAGCAAGAGGTTAAGTTCTGACAGCCTTGGAAGGCTTCGTTTTCCAATCCGCAGGCAGGCCAGACTATTTAAAAATGATCAGTTCTCAGTCATGGACCATGACATCCAACTGGAAGTCCTAACTCCTGTTTTGTTGGATTCAGTCACTTCCTCAGTGGAATAAGCAAATGGCCTCACCATAGATGTATTATATGTCCTGCACTACCAGGTTGGGAGCTGCCCTGAAGGCTGCCCACGTCCCGGTAGGGCACCTGGTTGTACACGGAGGTCCAGACTGCAGCCAGTAGAGAGCAGAAGAACCGCTCTGCCCAGCAGAGAAGACCACCCAGGATCAAGATCTCTGCACAATGCACTTTCTTTCCCACCTCTCACATATCACACATTCATTCACATTTCACACCAGTATGTCCATGCCAGCCCGTAAACAGCAGGTGCTGGGGACACAGGTGAGTAACAATGACGCAAGGCCAGTTTCCACGGAGCTGCAGTTTGCAGAGCCCATCCCCCTTCCATTACTCTCACCCCAAGCCTGGAAGACCGGAAAGGCCATCACCGTTATTCCCATATTGTAGATGACAAAGCAAACGGTTTTCAAAGTATTCTGCCCCATGTCATGAAGCAGAAGAGGTTGGACTCAGACCTAGGTCTTCTGGCTCCTAGCTCAGTTCCCTGTCTACTATACCACTTGAACTGATGAATCTTCCTCTAACAGACAACGGAAGTCTTTCAGATTATTCGTATTCCTTCTGGCACCTTGGCTTTACCTGGCTGCCTAGTTTCTGAGCCATGAGTCGCCCTGAGTTCCAGATGGTCGCACATGTCCTGATTTCTCTGTGCCTGCCTAGGTTCTGACCCTGGGCTCAGGCATCTCCCCAGCTCTCAGGAGAGCTTCCAAACTCTACTGAATCTTTCCCATGGGTACTGCAAGGCAGTACACCGCAAGCTTCTCCTAATGTTCAATCTCCTCTCCACTATTAAAAATAGATTTTGCTGGACTCATGACCTCCCACTTAAAGATATTTCTCAGCCTCCTTTTGTAGTTAATGAAGCCATATAACTAAGTTCTGGCCCCTAGGATAAAAGAATGTGCTACCGCCAGGTCTTGACCTTATAATGATACTCCCCCTTCCCCCAGGAGATGTTCAAATTAGAAGCTTCTCCCTTCAACCACCAAGTGGAAACCACATAATGAAGATGGAAGGCCCAAACCACTACCTACTATGGACTAGTTTCAGTCATTGTGACTGTGGATCTCTTTAATACAGGAACTTGCTTGGTATCCCAACCAAAAAGGCTTGAGTACAACAACACTTGCTTTCTATGTACACTTGCTTTCAGTACAACAAGCCTGTTGTACTGTTGAGTACAACAGTTGTACATTCTCCAAGTAAAGCCCCTTGCCACTAATTAAATATTTCAAAGAGGAGGTTCAAAACTACATAAGGAAGTGTTCCATTCAGGTTTATTTAAGGGAAAAATTCTAAAAAATACAAATACCAGGACCTCAAAGATGATTTATGTTCAGATCCCAGGAAAAATTGAAAGAGTGCACAGAAGCAAATCAGCCCCCTTTAATAACAGGAGGGGAGAGCACTGTAAGTGATAAGCACGACCAGTCCTCTCTCCTACAGCGGCTAACTCCATTCCTGGAAAAGGCACCAAGAGCCGAAATGATGTGAGCCAAGGCTAATTTCTCCATGGAAACAATGTGATAACAGGAGCTTGTGTTCCTAACCGAGAACTTGATGGTCAACTTTTAAAAGACATTACATAAATTCCATGTTTGATCATCTATTAAAGCCTTTGGACTTCTTTTTTTTTAAAGAATATATTTTATGACAGAGAGATAGCATGTGGGCAAGGGATAGTGGGCAGAGGGAGAGAGAGAAGCAGACTCTCCACTGAGCAGGGGGCCTGATGTGGGGCTTGATTCCAGGGCCCTGAGGTCATGACCTGGGCCAAAGGCAGATGCTTAACTGACTGACTTAGCCTGGCTCACCAAAGCCTTTGGGCTTTTAAAGCTAGAAGGGCTTTTGGTGTAACAGTCTGCCACAAAAGATATAGGTGTATTCTACGCCATAGAAAGCAACTGCAAATCAACTAACCCAACACAACCACCAGTTACATGACCTTTTATTTATTCTGATTCGCTAACAGTGTGTAGCACAAAACACTTCACTTTAGTAATTACTGCGGACTTCTGAATACAGTAAGTCAGATCAATTAACATCTTTCACAGAGAAAGCAAAGAGAAACTTGGGAAAAGAGTAAAAGTTAAAGTCAGTAAAGCAATGTGTTAAGTCCTGGCTGCCACCGACTAGCTTTGGGACCTGGGGCAGTAGTTTAAACTCTCCAGATACTTCATAGCCTGCAAAAGAGTCTTTATAACACCTCTCCTCATGGGGCCATAGTGAAGACTAAACAAGACAATGCATGTAAAAGCTACTTCATAAATCACACACAGAGGTAAATGGTACTATCAGAATCATGACATTTGCAAAGACTTTGGTGGGGAGATTTTGACAAGCATCATAATGAATGCTGAGTGGACTACAAGCTACCTGGCCACTTTCTGAAAAACTGACCCAGAGCAATCCTTTTCCCTGCCTTTTGCTGCACTTTAAATTCCCACATGCATGAGAGGGCAAGAGTTAGTCAATCTGCTACATTTCAGGGCTGGCATCCATTTGTTCATGGGCTGTAAGCAGCCAGCGAGAGCTGCTCAATGTCAGCCATGGGCTACAAAAAAGACAGAGCCACAGTGAGCTGAGGCCACTGTATAATGTGTCATTTATGGACCAAAAATGCTTTCTGTGCTGTCAGAAACCTCAAAACCAGGGGCAGGAAGCATGTGGAGTACCAAGGAAAAAGGAGAAAGAAGATGATAGTGGTTGAGAGTGTAGGCTCCAGAGACTGTCCTGGGTTTGAATCACAGTTTTGCCACCCACTGTATGTTATCTGAAGCATCTCTGGGTCTCAGTCTCCCTAATTAGAAAATGAGACTGACAGTGTCCACCTCATAGAGTTACTTATTAAATGGGAAAAGTCATATAAGCACTTCGCACAGTTCTTGGCAGATGGCAAATGCTGAAATGTTAAGTAATAATAATGATGATGATGATGATACCATGTGAAACTAACAAAAATTAAGATCTGGCCCATCTCCAATCAAGACTTTTCTACAGGCTTTAGAATCAGGTATTACCTGGACAGTGTGCTGGCTCACCCATTAGTCCCTAGGCTAATCAAGGTTCTTCTGGATTTCTGCCTCATGCCCCAGGATAGGTGAAACATCCAAGCATACCCAACTGGCTGTCTAGATCCTGACACTTGTTTCCTGGCTCACAGCTGCCCATCGCTATCCTGAGAGGTATGTGCAGAGAACAGATTAACGTGAGTATCTGCGCCTAACATTTCCAACCATGCCCAGGCTGTGGCTCCGCATCTCTTTAAGGGTGAAATATATCTCCACCTTCAAAATACGGCCCTACCCAGCAAAGTGAGGCCCGTCAGCACCCATCTGGTGGACAGCGCCGCATCCCTAAACAGGCCCTGGAGGCGGGAGAACTCCCTTCATTGCCCTCCAGGCTATCTCTGCAAGGCCAGTACTCCTTCATGGTGAACACTACAGCTGCGGCTCCCTTGGCTCCCTTGGCTCCCTTGAGCCCTGGAGCAACTTTACAGCTTTCAAAACCTTTATTCTTTCCTTATCTCATTCCAGCATCAGAACAACACTGTAAGGGGCTGGGCAGGAATTGTTACACCTGTTCCACAGATAAGGAATCAGCCCATTTGAGACATTCAAGTAATTTGGCTCAGGCTCTCTGCTGCTTGAGTAGCAGAAGCAGCCCAGAATGCAAGTTATCTGGTTCCTCATCTGGTTCTCTTTCCAGAAAACGTGGGTATTTGTTTTTAAATATTCAACTTTCATAATGGTGCTTTGCTTCTGGAGAATTCATTAACCAAGGCAGCTCGGTCACAGTACAGTGAAGATTCACATACTTGAAAGACACTCACACAGGCAGATGTTCCCTGCACTCTAGAAATCTAAAGGGTGACGGAAAACAGCCATGCCAATTAACATAATTGACAATTCCCAGCTCTGGCTCCCTCTAACTGTCTGGATTTAGCTAGCAGCCTCCTATCAGGTCCCTGTTGTGGCTAGTCCCTCTCCGCCCTGATCCAACTGAAACACTGACACTGGATTGATGCTTCAGGATAATTATTTCACATAACTGAAATAGTAATCAGAACCACAGTAAAAACTAACTCTAGTGGTTCTCCCTCCACTGTTGACCAGTCTCTACCTCACCAGGTAAACTGTGACTTGCCACTTAACCTCAGAGTTTCCTAATCTACAAAATGAAGGAGTGGGCTAAATAGAGCCTTGTCTATTTCCAACTCATGACTCCAACACCCCAACCAAATCCAAATCCTGCATGTGGAGGACACTGGGAGACAGCAGCATCCAATGGTCAAGAGCTTCCATGGCCTAGTTTTAAAGCTTTGATCCTCTGCTTTTTAGCTATGCTGACCTTAGGGAGGTCACTGGATCACTCTATGCTTCAAAATCCTCATCTCTAAAATGATGCTAATAATCATAATACCCTTTCATGGGGTTTTACAACACATTAAATCAGATCATGCATGTGAAATGCTAAGGACATAAGACATGATGTGCTTCGTGTTTAGGCATTGTGTGATCTTCCAAACTTAAATTTCCACCACTTTTTGAGAACCCTCCATTCTACGCAAGTCTCTGTTCCTGAATACAGGTTGGTCATTCCTACTTCTATGCTTTTAATTGTGCTATGTTCCCACCCATCTACCCCCTGGAAATACCTGTGCTACCCCTTGTCTGTGACTCTAAATCCTACCCATCCTTAAAGATCTGGACTAAACCTGATCATTTCCATGAGGCCTCCTTCTTCCCATGACAGCTCACAAAGAGCTCTCTGGTCTCTGAATTCTTGCGGTACTTACAAATAGTCTAGACTACTTCACTGCATTATACATGGCCTTGGATTATCTTCCATCAACAGATGAAACTGCAGGCTCCTTGGCTATAACAACTCATTCATTTGGGTGCCTGGGTGGCTCAGTGGGTTAAGCCGCTGCCTTCGGCTCAGGTCATGGTCTCAGGGTCCTGGGATCGAGTCCCACATCGGGCTCTCTGCTCAGCAGGGAGCCTGCTTCCTCCTCTCTCTCTGCCTGCCTCTCTGCCTACTTGTGATCTCTCTGTCAAATAAATAAATAAAATATTTTTTAAAAAATTTCAAGATTTTATTTTTTAAGTAATCTCTACACCCCACATGGGGCTCGAAACTGTAACCCTGAGATCAAGAGTCACATGCTCTTGACTGAGTCACCCAGGAGCCCCTACAACTCTTTCTGCTTTCTTCCCTCTGGGTTTAGCCTGGCATTTGGCCCCTCAGATACATGTTGACTGAATAAATAAATGTGTAGTACTTATGCCCAAAGAAATACACAGTAAGTTTTCTTTCCTTCAGTGTGGCTCAGCTATTGATTTGCTGTACTTTGAGGCCAATTGAAGATAACATAAAGATGAACATCAGCCAGGCAAGGACAACCATGGCCAGTTAAGTCCTGATCATCAATCAAAGATACTAGTATCTGACCAGGCCGAAGAACAAGAAAAACACCGATGTCCAAGGAAGTGGTCACCTAAACTCTGAAGTACACTGTGAGACCAAGCTCACGAGGGCTAGATAGGGAAGGAAAGTTGAGGTTTTCCCAGGCTGAACTCATTCATTTGGTAAGTACTTAAGTAACTACTCTGTGCAGATGCTGTCGTAGTTGTGAGGATACAGCCAAGAACAAAAGAGACATAATTCTGTTCGGAGTCTAGCATCTACGGAGGAAGGCTAGGTATCATACCACCTTCCAGCTGCAAAGTGAAACCCAGCAGAAACTTCTTGCCCCAACTCCTTGCTATGCTTTCATTTAAGGAAAAAAGAAAAAGACAAAAAACAACATCTCATTCACAACTGACCACACAGAGGCCATGCTGAAAGTGCTGTTTCAATCCCAAGAAGGCTTCCCATCTCGAATCTGGTGGGGAAGTCTGCAGCAAAATGCCCGTGCCCTGGGCCATGTGAGCTCTAACGCCCTGTGTCCCAGAGTCCTTTAAAAGGCAAACTTGTCAAATAGCAAATGTGGTTCATGACACCAAAGGGAAACAGAAAGGGGCAAGGAGGAAGGGAGGGATGGTCGTTAGCTCGCTTTCACCACCGCAAAACCTGAGGCTCTTTTCTCCTTTGGAGCAGAAACCGCTTCTATCATCGAAAGCCTTAAAAAAAAATTTTTTTTTTCCTCCAGCAGGATACTGAAAATAGCTTTGCATTTAACATTTAAAATTGTTTTTGATCCCACACTCTTTCAGCTCTGCTCTCTCCTGCAAATTCATTCCATTCCCTAAGGGCACTTATAAGTATAATTCATAAGTAACAAACCATAGTCACCATTTTTATCCCTAAGAGTTAAAAAGAAAAACCAGTTTACATAATTATATGGAAGATAAGTTGGCCAAGAACACAGGAATCTTATCTGGACCGAAAGTTCTAGGACGAGATTTCTTTCCACTCATTAAGAAAGATAGCAGATCAGCATGAGGGTGCAGACGGAGTGGGCTTTCTAACTGCGGAGCACCATACCCGGAACTTCTGGAGCTCCTCATTATTTGAGTACATCTACTTCTTCAAGAAGAAACTGGAGGCAGCCATTTGAGGGTAGGTTGGAGCAATGAAATATGTGTTTTCCCACGGTGGTGAGAAAACAGGCTTTTATATTCAAGAAGGACCTGAGAAGTCAAAGCTTAGGGAGGGCAGCTTCCTCCAAGTTATTCAGCAAGTCAGGGGTGGGGCCGAGACTGGGCCCCAGGTGCTCCCAGCTCCCAGGGCAGGGCTCTCCCCACACTCTGCATGCCACGGGCTCATTTATAACATGGGGAGCTAAATCTTGAAGGCATCATGGGAAGAATTCCTTTCATAAAACTTTTTTTGGCAGACTGGAAAAACAGGAAGAGATGGTCCCATTGATGCTAACAGTAAATGACCTAGAATGCCACATCTAGATGAGGGGGTCCAGCTGCAGAAGGCGTAATTAATGCTGTGAATACTTCAGCGCTAAACAGCATGGCTTCAACCACAGTCAGCGTGAAATGGTGTTTTGTGGGCTTGCCTGGAAATTAAGCCATGAGTCGGTTCATCTTTTTCTATAGAAAAATTCATCCCAGGTTTCAAGTGCCTTACAAATGAACTTTTGGAGCAGACCTGCTTAGAAGATGGCTGCACATGTGAAACAGATTTCTGAGGGCTGAAGCCCTGCACCAAACACAATGAAAACAAGCAATCGCTGATGAAACGTGCTAGGGGGACATTTATGAGAAAACCCTTTGAACCGTTAATTTATGTGCAATATAAAGTTTTATTAAAAGCCTTCTGTGCAAAGTCTAGTTAACTGCTCTTTATACAAGATATAATTAAGGCCCAATGCTCCCATTCTGTATGTGAGTATTTACAGAGATTTTCTGGCACTGGGCTCAGGTTACAGGGAGGATAAAATATCTGCATACAAGGAACACATAAACTGGTTACCAGTCCTTTGCCTTCCTCAGAAACAAGCTCCTTCCAAACTCAGGGCCTTTGCACTTGTTGTTCCCACTTTTGAGGACACTGTCCCCTGATCTTCCTGCAGTTGAGCTTCAATGTCACCTCTTCAGAAAGGCCTCCCCAAGGGACCCAGCTAAAGCAACCTCCCTCTCACCATTCACTGTCACTGCTGTTTTACTCTATGCAATTGCCTTCCTCGCATCGACACTATCAGAAAAGAATGTCTTCAACTGTTCATGATCTGTCTCCGGCTGGGACTCTGTTTTCTCTGGTATCTCCTGTTAACAGTGTTGTGTACACAGTAAGCACCCAATCCACTACACTGAAGGGCTAAATGAGTACAGTTGGAGAATGGGAAGTGAGAACAAGATACTTACTTGGGAAACGATTGAAAAATGAGAGAGCTGGCCATCCCGATTAGCTACAATGTGATAATTTGCTAATTATGAAGCACACTGCTTCTGAGCAAATGGCTGGCAATCGAAAGTGACAAAGAGAGACAGAGTGCATAAGTGAAGGGGGCAAATGTCACCAGAGGAGGCTTCACCAAGCAAGAAGTGCAATTTGAGGCAGGCTAGAACAAAGGCGACAGGCCCCTTGGGTCAAGGGGGAGAGGCGAGCAAGAAAGACAGCAGGGAGGTGTAAGGCCTGCGGGCGGCTGAGCCAGGGGAGGGCAGAGCTAAGCAGCACAGAACCTCCCACCTCCGGCTCAGTCTGGCAATGGGGTTGGGGTGGAGAAGCAGGGCCACTGAGGGGGAATAGGGTCCGACTCTGGAGAGCCTGGAGCACTGAACATGGGTGCGTCAACCACAGGCCGCTGGCAAAAGGGCTGTTTCTGGAAGGCAAAGTTGGCCCCATTGTATGGAAAGAACTGAAGGAGGCAGAGAACAGAAAACAGAAGATACCCTCACTGGTCTAAGTATAAGGGGCAAAAAGAGCTTCTTCCCTCTGCTTGGATATGAGAATAACATAAGTAAGCAAGATGTCAAGGAACTCCCTCCACCCCTCCCTTGAAAAAGACAATTTCCAGAATCTTTCACAATAGCATTCCATGGCAGATTCAGGTCAACTTCCCATACATCCTACACTTGGATCACTCAAGGAGGATAACAGAGGTTCCAAACAATAGCTCTGAGGGCACAGCATGTCTTTCCAGGCCTTCCAAATCCAAGGTTAATTACATTCAGTATAGCCTGTGTTTATTATCTTTCTATTCTTTGGGGGAAAAAAAAAGAGTGGTATCTAATTCCACTGTGCAGTATATATTTGAACATTATATAACACATTTTTATGTAACAGGTTCTTGACATAAGACAATGTTTCTCTTACTATCTAAATGTATTCAGAAAACAACTGGTATTAAAAAATATATATATACACCAAGGCTGTTGATGCCTGCTTCGGGTTAAAAAGCTGGGGAGAAGAAGAAGGTGGTGAGAGACATTGAAAAGGTCTCCTCCCCAGTGAGTAGCCCTGCAGATGGCTAGAGGGAGGCAAGGGGTACCAAGCTCCGTTGGAAGGTTCATCCAATGCTCGGAGCTGCCCAGGGAGGGGCTGGCTGAGCCTGGCAAGGCCCATGTCAGAGCAATGCCGCAGGAGGGCATGAGGAAGCAAGAGAGACAGACATGCGCAACACGATGTGAGAAGAATGCTTGTGAACTCTTGGAACTGCTCCTCGGGTGAGATCGGAACGGGCATTGTGTCCTGCTGCAGAGGACTTCAGTCGTGATGAAGAGGAGGTGTGTGACCATACGCATCAACAGTAAGATGGGTTAGCAACCCCCGCGGGCCTGCTTGCCTTCCAGCACGGTGCTGGGCACCGCACACACAGCACTTCCAGTAGTGGCTCCACCCTGGCCCCCGTCCCTACCAGCAGACCCAGGCAACAGAGCTTAGAGAACAGACTCTGGAGTCCTTGGGCATAGATCCTGCCCACCCCACACCAGCTGAGTGACCTCGGGCAGTCTCCAAAACCACATCACTTGTGGGGGGAAAAATAAAGAAGATAATTACGGTACCTACCTCATGGGGTTGTGATGAAGATTAAACGGGTTAATAAACATAAGGTGCCTAACATCTTTGCGGGCACACAGACAGTGTTCAATAAACGTTAGCCACTAATGCCACCAGTACTATTATTTCTGTTTTGCAAATGAGGAGCCACTACTGGAAGTGCTGTGTGTGCGGTGCCCAGCACCGTGCTGGAAGGCAAGCAGGCCCGCGGGGGTTGCTAACCCATCTTACTGTTGATGCGTATGGTCACACACCTCCTCTTCATCACAACTGAAGTCCTCTGCAGCAGGACACAATGCCCGTTCCGATCTCACCCGAGGAGCAGTTCCAAGAGTTCACAAGCATTCTTAAGTGAGACTCAAGCTAACTAAGTGGCCCAGGTCACACATTTCAAACAGCAGTTGAAGGCACAAATATATGCAAACGTTTTACTCAGTATACGTACAACATCCAACGGGTAGAGTATTAATCAGAATAGGAAATCAGGCAGACCTCCATCCCCTTCTTTAACCTGGCTCGATGAACATGAGTTTATACTATTTCAAAGTACAGCATGTATGAATGTAAAAATCATTTCTCATTGTATGCCAGCACTCAACATTCCCCTAAAGCAAAGATGACTAAAGCTTATCCAATCTCACCCCCCCCAACCACTTTAAGTTCCAAACTCAAACCTCTCTTCCCTGTAGACCTGTTCGTGGCCATGTCCAACGTGCGTCTCTGATGCAACCCATTCCAACTCCTCCTCCTCAAAGATCACTGATTAGATTGGAAAAGCACATCCCGAAGTCTCCCTGTGCCTGTGATTTGGGGAAAGCAAGATGAACTCCCCGCAAAGTTGTCCCAAGCAAGCAGGGGAGAGAGTCCCAGAGACAGCCCAGCC
Organism: Mustela erminea; assembly: GCF_009829155.1. NCBI lineage: Eukaryota > Metazoa > Chordata > Mammalia > Carnivora > Mustelidae > Mustela > Mustela erminea. The sequence continues at coordinate 67,840,020 of NC_045622.1, read as the reverse complement.
CAATACCGATGCAGCAGTACTACGAATTCAAGCTAAACCAAGGGCCGGGGGGCAATGCTGCCAGGTGTTGTGGAAGGGGAAGAAAAACACAATGAAGAAATCGTTCCTGGAGGACCACGCACCTGAGCTGGGTCTTACAGAAGAGTAAGATTTTGACATGAGAAAGCTGGAAGATGGAATGGGACAAGGGCTGGTCCAGCCAACAGACAGCCTTTCAGTTTGACTAAAGAGTCCCTTGCACGTGGACAGGCAGGCTGGGTACGGAGAGGTGAGAAGGAGCAGAAGTACCAAGAGCTAACATTCACTGAATGCTCAATATGTGCCATGAAGGGCTTCATGTATTTTTTTAATAGTTTTAACTCATTTAATCTACACCACAGAGATCCCAGTCTTATAACTGAGGTTACCAAGACACAGCGAGCAAAGCAACTTGACTACATGTCATAAAGCTGGTAAGGAACAGTTAGGATGTGCGATCTGCTCCAAAGTCTGCACTTTTCACCGCTCCAACAAACTGGCTCTCAGGACAGCTTGGCGCTGAGGGGGCACAGGCACCGGTGTGTTATGAGGATGAAATGAGACAGTGCTTGCAAGCAGTTTGCAACCCAGAACTCCAAAGTCACGAATGCCGGCTCTCAGCTGCCGTTAACATCTACAATGAACCTGCTGGCAGCTGAAGCAGGAGAGACAGATTAGGACTGAAAATGGGCCAGGATAAAAACCTACCTTTATGCCATGTAGGAAGGGAACCAAGAAAGCATCATGACCCAAAGGCTGAAGAAGAAGGGAATTTCAAGAAGAATGGAAAGAAAAGTAGGGGAACAGCTGCACAGGGGCCAGGAATGACCATTCTGGACTAAGGACAGGCCCCTGGAATTCAAGACGGAAAGTTGGCGGAGATGTTTGAGAACTATAGAGAAGGTGGTAGACGAGAGCAGGCAGAGGGTGGGAGCTAGGGACAGCGCAGACGAGAAAGTGGAAGAGGAGAACGTACGCAGCCCTGTGAGAGGCCTCTGGGCAGGGAGGAGAGAGGCATACAGATTCAGGAGTACCGCACACAGACAAGTCAAAGCTGCCTGCCGCATCACGGGCCGCAGAAGGGCTATGTCCTCCCCCTTCCGTCCTTCCTCTACTAAATTGAGATGACGGTTTCTCTGGGTTTGTGAGGAGGCTGAGGACAAACAGCCTGGAAGATTTTCAGGGGGGCAGGACCATGGCAGCGCTGGGAGGGAGTGGCAGCAGGCCCCAAGGGAGGGCTTCCTGTATGCCAGGCATTTGCCACGCACCATCTCCCTTGACCCCGACACAGACTCTGTGAGGCAGGCACTGTCACTGCACCGCAGAGGAGGAGCCTGCGGTGAGAAGGATCAAGCGATTGTCTAATCAGAACCCAAGTCCCAGGTCTTGCCACTGAAGTCCAGGCTCCTGCCCAAAGGGAAAGTCCATGGAAAAGAAACAGACACAAGATCCAGTTGCTTTTTCTGAACTGGAAAGAGAGGAGGAGACCTGGGGTGGGGGGCAGGTAGAGAAGACAGGACCTTCTGAGCAGGAAGGAAGAGATGCTGAGGGGGCTGAGCAGGTCTTGTTCTGAGAGAGGAAGAGGAGAAAAGCCAGGGTGGCTCTTTGGGGTAAATCTGGGGGTCATGACAAAGTGGCAATGAGGTGAGAAAAGACTGCAGAAGGGTGACTGACGTGCCTGTGTTCCTGGGCGACTCACTAAACCTCAAGGTCTAGAGATGAGTTTTACTTCCCTGCAAGTATCAACCATGATGCTAACTAAAATTCCTCCGTAACTGTAACATGGTAAGGGGCAGAAATTGCTTCTTTTGAGACTCTCTCTTACCACCCTCAGAGCTCATGTTGCAATCACAAACAGAAGACAGCTCACAGAAGGAAAGCAACTCTTACAACAAAAAGAGATAAGAAATATTTAGTTTCTATAGATTTTCATGCAGTTGTGCTAACAAGGCCAAGTCTTTCCACCGGGCTTGTTCACTGTTTAGTATATAAATTGCACAAAGATGGTTGGCATGGAAGGAAAAAATCTGAAAACACGGCCACTTCCCTTTCTTCCGTGTGGTAGGCAAACCTCTTCTGCAGAAGGCAAACTCCTGAGTCGTCATCATTTTCTAAATCATTCGAAATGGAGTCTTTAAAACCCCATCTGTTGTTCTGTTTAAGTTTCCTATGAAAATAGGACTTCAGCTCAGATGTTCTGGAGGGAAATTAACAACCTGAACTCAAATGTATTAAATATTTAAAGATGCAGAGAACTCTAGAGCAGAAGGAACCTTTGAAATCACCTAGTTCAACTGCCTTACTTTCCACCTGGGGCATACAGAACCCAGAGAGGCTCAGTGACTCACTCCTGGTGGCACAGCCATGAACACCCAAGTCTGGGCCAGAACCAGCAAGTTCTAACTCTCAGGCTAATGCTCTTCCACCACCTGTTCCTTTCTCTCTCCCTCTTTTTAAACTTTAGGAGTTGGAATAAGGCACAGATTTAACCGTAGTTTAAATTATTATTATTATTCACTGGCTACCATCAAAACCAAAATATCTCCACAGATCCCGCTTCAGATGATATAGGCAATTTTGAAGCCTTCTAAATAGGTTCAACAAGCTGTTTTAAAGGCTTATCAGTAACGCGAACTCAGTAACAGATCATGGACCAAAAGATTCAATTTTGTGTTTTTAAAAAATATTTTGGAGTTTCATTGATATGGAAATTTAATTTAACAGCAGTGACTCCCCCCCCCCCCACCTTGCAAGCACAAAGAGCATGAGATTATTCAAAACTGCTCAGGAGCAGCAATGATTATTTTAAGCTCATGATTCAACCAGTACATTAATTAAAAACGCCACCAACCCAAATTGACAGATCCTGATATCAATGGGACCAGAAGAATTAAAATAATAGTTGTCATATAAAAATAGATTAAAACGGGGAACAGCAGCAGATGTCAGAAGGACAAGCCTGCGTTGTGGGAAATGAGATGCAGCTAAGGGGCAGCTTTTGTGGATTTCTTAAAGAACGAAGACCCTGGAAATACAGGTACACTCAAGAAATGCTTCCTCACAAATACTGAATCTTATTTCTGGAAGCTGGGTGAGAAAACTTCGCTAATAATTCCATGCCGAGGAACAGCTCTGTAAGCAGGAAGAAGAGACTGGCAAGCGCCAAAGTGCCCAGACAAGGCTACTGGACCGGGAAGGGGCCAAGGGGCTGAAGCGGAGGAGGGAAAGGGGGATAGGGAATGTGGGGCGAGGGGGGCAAGCCTGGTCCCTCATCGGCCAGCACCTACAGTGACATCCGACGCCAATGTCCAGTGCAATCCTTTCTTCTCCTGCACCTACCCTCCGACACCTGCCTGCGCTCCGCAGCCGGCTCTCAAGACCCCTCTGTCGTTGAGAGGGGGTCGTTGACTCAAGCCCCACAAGGTCGGCATTAATTTTTGCTCTTCCACTTCTATCTCCGAGCAAACGAGAGCACTCCTGGCTGTCAACGCCCGGCAACCGAGAGCGGGAACCTTTCTTTTCTGACATCTGTCAAACCCGGCGCTAGAGCCAGCCTCGCTGCGCCCTCCGCGGGGCTCCAGGGCTTCTAGGGCTGGCGGTGGGCGCACACCGGGACGCCGGGCGACAACCCCGTGCCGTCGGGCATCTGCTCGAAGACCCAGGGAGGTTGCTCCGGGGCCGCCGAGGACCCAGACGGCGGAGGCCGGACGAAAGTTCGAGTCCTGCGGTCTACCCCATTACCGGCCCCGGATTCCCGGGTGCAGCGCGAAGGCCCGCAACGGGGCCGAAGGGGCGAGCAGACTCGCACTCCCCAAGCCCGACGGAGACGCCCTCCCGCCCCCTCCCAGCCCCAAAGGCTCCCGAAAGGGAAGGGGAGGAGATGGGGAGGAAGGGCAGAAGAGGCATTGCTTGCCCAACGCCCTTGGGGTGCAGCCGTCAAGAACAGTCCTCTCGAGGGTCCCCCCAGCTCCCAGGGATACATCCTAGGACTCGCCCTGAGCCGGATCATCGCTCCCAAAGGGCGGAGCTGGCCCTTTAAGAGGCAGCTGGCTGCTTCCTCCCCCCCCCCGCCCCCCGTCCCCCGTCAGGTAGCGATGCCCGCGGAGGGGAGGTGGGTACTCCCGCGGACACTTTCCCGGTCCCTTTAAGGGCGCCTGCGGCACCTCTGCCCGCCCTATCCTGCACCGCCAGCCCCAGCGAGAGAAGATGGGGGCGGCCGGGCGCGGCGCCTTTAAGGGGCGCAGCCTCCCCGCGGCTCGGGTGGGGGCAGGGAGCGGGCACGGGCCCTTTAAGGCCGGCAGCGGGCACGTCGGGCAGGGTTCCCCGGCGGCCGGGCTGCGCCCGGGGCGGCGGCGGGGGCGCGGCGCCTGCCAGGGTGCTAACGGCCCCCGACGGGGTGCCCGGGGCCGCGCCGCTGGCTGCGGCCAGCCCGACACTCACCGTGGCTCGCGGGAGCGCCCGCGTCCGCGCCCCCACTCGGATCCCGCGGCGGCGGCGGCGGTGAGTCCGGCGCGGGTAAACAGGCACCTCCGTCCCTGACCTACTTTCTGCCTTCCCTAAATGTCGCACCACTAACCTACTTTCCGACCAATCCGCTCCCCGCCGGCCCAGGCCCGGCCCCCCGCCCACCAATCGCTGTGCCCAACCCCCCCTTCCCCGCCCACCAATGGAGGAGCCCCGGAGCCCGGATACCTGCCTCTTTCCACCAGCCAATCCGAGCGCTCGAAGGGAGACGGTCTCGGCGGTCGCCTCCAGCCAATCCGTGCGCCGCTTGGCGGCCCGCTGCCCAGTGGTGTAGCAGCTAGAGAGGCCGCTGACCAATGGCGGTGCGGCGGGGGCCGGTTTACCTGCTCCTTTCCCGCCACCAATCGCTGGGCGCACAGAAGCGCACGCCCCGACGAGAGGACCAATCGGCGCGCGCTCCCTGGATTTCCTCGCCCCTGCCCTCTCCCTTCCCTTTAGGTCTCCCGCTCGCGGTGGCCACTGCGGGTGCAGACGCCGCACTCCTGGCGGCCGGCTGGGCTGCCCCTCTTCTCCCGGTCCCCGGCTTGCTCCGGCTCACCGGTCTCACCCCTCCTCCTGCCCTTCCTCCCTCGGGCACCCTGACAAAAAGCAGCGTTTCCTCCCTCGTCTCCCTCCAACTCCATCTAGGAAAGCAATTTAGGAACGCCGAGTGCCAGACCCTTCCTGCAACAGCCGGGCTTGCCAAAGTCCAAACGGGAGAACGCGCGCTTCGTGTTTCTAGAAGGCTTCCCCATCCAGGCTTCTTACGTTCCTGTCGTTGGTCTTGACCTCCAGGCGTCCCGCTGCAGCTGTCATTCTCGCGGCTGAAAAGACAGAACGGGAGCCCGCGGCGACTCCACTGCACTTCCTTCCCGCCGCGGGGGTTTGACCGCCTACTGTGCGGCCGACTCCGTCCCGGCGGCCGCGGACTCGGCCGCGGAGAGCTGTCCAGGGAGTGAGACGGCGGGAAACAAATCGTTACCAAAAAATAAGTATTTCATAACAGAACACATCTTGGGTGCTGAGAAGACGGCGAACCCGTCTTATTTTTGTGTCTCAGGCACTTCGCAGAGGGCCTTTAGCACAAAAATCTCTTAACCTTCTAGATGTGAACCTCCCTGAACAGGAGGGCGAGGGCGGTGTCTTCTTTTTTCTCGTTCTCACCCGGCTCCCCTGGATGGCCTGATGGGAGTGAGATGGAGGGGTGGGGGCAGGTGTCTGACCCCAGCAAGTGCTTGGGATGTGTTTGTTGAGCGGAAAGGGCAACAAATGGAATGAAATCTCTTCACTCAATTCTGTGATCCAGACTAGCCCCTAAGATTTTAGAATTCTAGCCTCTTTCCTTGAACACACACAGACACTGCGTTTAAAACCCTTCCTGTCCCCAGCTCACTTCGAGGCACAGAGTTGGTGACTCAATGCGCACTTGTGGCCTGAATGTTGACTGTTCTCGAGCTTGGCCAACATCTGGGCAGCTTACTACTTTCCCTAAATTGATATGCCAGTGGAATCAGTGCTGTCTACTTTGTCCCTGCCCTGATTTCATAAGGAAACCACTCTATATAAGTGGCCTTTTAGCAATGCATTTCACCAGATATTGTGGACAAGAAATCTAGGCCTGGGTTCTACTATAATTAATGGGACCAATCACTGCTTAAGCAATCCTAGCCAATAGATGCCTAGTTAATGAATCTATGTTGACCTGAAGGAAGGGTGGGGGGGGATCAATATTTGTGCTTCCTCAAATATGCTAAATGCTTTCTCACATCTTCTGTCTTAATCCTCACAACCCCATATTACAGATGAGGAAACCCAAACTCAAAACTTCAACCAGCTAGTCCAATCGCACACAGTAGGTAGCAGAGCGATAATTCAAACTAGGTTTATTTGACTCAAAACCTTCATTCCATAGCACTTACCAACAGAATGATAGAAGGCTCTCTCCCGGGTTTAGACTTGGGACTTTTATCAGTGTTCTGGATGAAAACCCAGAGGATTTACATCACATTTCTAGATGACACAAAACCCAGAGGGGAAGAAATGCCATTACATAGCATAAGCCAAACGCCATTTGGGAGCAGTGGGCTAGCTCTTCCAGGGATTTTAAATGTGGGGGTCCCACCCTGGGAAACTAAGTGCTGAAATGCAAGGAATCTTAACAGATGCATATAAGAGCAAACCTAAAGGGTCTCGGGTGACAGACAATTCGATCTGAGTCCTCAGTATAGCTGTCTAAATAAATGAATGCTGTCTTGGGCTACATCGATAGAAGTCTGACATATAAAGCAAGTTGCGTGTTACAGTACAACCCAGTGTTGGTCGTGACACACATAGAGTATTGTCTCCAATTAAGGCTTTGCAAAGGAAAAGTAAACACATGCACAAGGAGAGGGACCAGGATGTCAAGAGGCTGGAAACTACATCATATGAGGAAAGAGTAAAAGAAGGAGGTTTTGCCCCAGGGGGTACAAGGTAACTGTCTTCATGTATTTGAAGGGCTGTTAAATAGAATTAGACTCGTCCTTCAGGGACCTAAAGGATGGAAGGGGAACCTGCAGATAGAACCTCTAGAATGAAACAATATGAAGAGTTTTCTAACAACTAGAACCTCCTCTGCCTTGATAAGTCGAATTTCCTGTCACAGAAAGTGTCTACATAAGAACAGGATGACCAGGGGCACCTGAGTGGCTCAGTGAGTTAAGTGTCTGCCTTCAGCTCAAGGTCATGGTCCCAGGGTCCTGTCCTGGGATCGAGCCCCACGTTGGGCTCCCTGCTTAGCAAGGAGCCTGACTCTCCCTTTCCCCACTCCCCACTTGTTCTCTCTCTCTTTCAAATAAATAAATAAATTTTAACAGAAAAAGAAGAAGAAGAGGAAGAGGGGGAAGGAGAAAAAAAGGAAGAGGAGGAGGAGGAGAAGAGGAGCAGGGGAAGAGAAGGAGAAGAAGAATTGGAGGACCACGTGGTGGGAAGGGGCCTGGAACAGGTGTTCTTTTAGGACTCTGCCTCTCTGAAATGACGTGGTTTTACCTTCGTACCTTGGTTCTTCTCTCTTCATGTTCATCACCCGGACTTTTCCTACCCTCAGTGACCAAGCTACCGTAAACTCCATCTCTCACTGCTACCCACTTCCCCTTTATTTTCTACCTTCCAGTATACTGGTTTTTAATTCTCTGGGCACTGTTAAGGTCAAAGTATTGTCCTCAATCTAAAATTCACTGGGCATGAATAAAATCACATAGATAAAAGGAAGGGAAAGGGAACATTTATTGAGCACATACTATGTATCAGATGCTTTAAATACATTATCTAATATACTATGCTCATTCATTCTAGCAGTTGATATGCTCACTCCCCACACTTGCCAGCTGGATGAATTTTAGCAAGCAAAACTAGTTTCCCCATCTGTAATATGGGGTTAATCTAGTATCTACTTCACAAGATTTCTGTGAGAGTTAAACGAGACAATAGATAGAAAGCCTTTGGCAGGGCGCCTGGGTGGCCCAGTGGGTTAGGCCGCTGCCTTCGGCTCAGGTCATGATCTCAGGGTCCTGGGATCGAGTCCCGCATCGGGCTCTCTGCTCAGCAGGGAGCCTGTTTCCTCCTCTCTCTCTCTCTCTGCCTGCCTCTCTGCCTACTTGTGATCTCTCTCTGTCAAATAAATAAATAAAATCTTAAAAAAAAAAAAAAAAGAAAGCCTTTGGCATAGTACCTGGCACACAGTAAGGATTCAACACATCCTAGGTTAGCAATTCTATAGAAGAGGTATTTACTGCATGGACTTTACAGATAAAGCCAGTGAGGATAAAGAAGTATGATCCACAGTCGTTTCCCAAACTCTGATCCAATGGTCAGGTCCATTAGAATTCACTGAGGAGTTTTTCTTTTTATTCTGTGTTAATACAGATTCCTAAGTCCTAATTTGGAAGATTCTGATTCAAAAATCCTTGGTATCTGAGAGGCAGTCCAATTTGAGAACTGCTAGTCTAATGGAATAAGCCCAGACCCCAAGTTAAACAAACATGAAATCAAATTTCAGGACTGCTGGACTAAATGGAGCCAACGACAGGACCTGGAAGTTAGGTAGTTGTGTTCTCTTTGGAAAGAAGCTGGGAAGTCCTGGGATAGATATGTTAAAGTTCTTACAGAAAGCCAGGTAGGAATGTGTTGCTACAAATAACAGTAATAACAATATTTACTACGGGTTTCCAATCTGTCAAGTGCTATTCTAAGAGCTTTATATGCATCAACTCTTTAATTCTCACAAACCCCTAAAAGGTAGATACTTTTATTATTCCTATTTTACAGATGGGAAAAACTGAGGCAGAGAGGTCCTGAGATCTCAAGCCAATCAGGCATCATGAACCCAGTACTCACACTCTTAACTACTTTAAGTAAAATTGTCTCTTCCTTTTAGACAATTCCTTTGGAAAACGAAGAAACTTCATATTTTAGAGACACAGATTTCGGCTCAGGGATGTCGCCTTACGTTTAGGGAATGCAAGAAACAGAAGCCTCTTCAACAAACTGAAGCCCAAAAGGGTAGGTTTGTTGGGAGGAGACAAGAATCTTTCATGGTAAGAAGCACAGCTAGTCCTCCGAAAGGACAAGAACTGAGGTGCCATTGACACAAAACAGTTCCCATCTCCTCCTCTCTCCAGAATCATGTGTCCCTGGGACTTGTCTTCCCTCTGCCGCTGTGCTTTATGATTCTTTCTCTTAGCTCTTCACCCTCCACGCCATTTACACACGGCCCCTCATGAATGCTTTCAATCCCTGGGTGAGAAAGGGAACAGGAGAGGTTCAGACAGGTCATTCTTGAAGTTTAGGGTATAGGCTGAGCAAGATTCCCCAGAGGTGCCTACTGCCATGAACAAAGAATCAGAACAGGAGAAAATAGAGTCAGAAGAGCAAAGGAAGTGAGAAGTGAACAACTGGGTTTGGGAGACTTCCGAGAAAGTCTTCCAAGAAAGTCTCAGCAACAAGTTTAGAAGATGAGGGAAACTTACGCTTGAGACAAAGCTTTTGGTTAGAACACCAAGGTGTTTGACTATAAGAAAGCTCTTTTATTAAAACTGCTTCTACCAGAAGATCTGCCATAGGAAATTAGGGAAATCACAGACGGGAAGGAGTGGAGACAACATGGTGCCAGGTAGTACAGATCACGTTTTGAAGACGTTTGTTATTTTAGGGGAAATTAGAAAAAAAAAAAATCATAGCTCTCTCTTTGCAGCTGACCCAACTACAAGTGGTTTATGTTTATATGTGTAGGTGTATTTTGTTTTTTTAAACAAGTTTGACTATGTGGGCATACAAAAATGGAACTTCTAAAAATCAATCATCCTGGTGGGCTGACCAGTGTTTATAACTTCCTGTTGCTTTTGAAAAGATCTTCCTTGGCTCTTTTTTGAATGGGATGGTCATAGTAGCCCAGAAAGGGAGAGCAGTAATACCTCATTTGGAATGTGTCTTAGACCATGTAATTGGGCTTTAGCCTAGATCTTGCTTGTGGACATGGCCAGATTCCAGAGATCTTGGTGCTTAAATGTTAAAGGGGCTTTTCCACTTGGCTGAGGGGTGTTTGTTAGAGGGAGACAAAACACCAGTGACCACATCACTTCTCAACAGAAACCCTGAAGAACAAATAGACACTGTCTTCAAAAAACTGGCATAATTTTTGCCCTCCTTTCTAGAATGAGCAGCACTAAAATTCAATCTCTGGATAACATAGATACACATATATATGTGTATATATATGAATATATATATATATATATATCTCCATTTGCATTAGTAAAGCAAAGTGAAGTGTTAAGTCATTTAAGAAATGCATTAACTAAAAAAAAAGTTATGCTTTTGAAAAAGAAAATGAGATGGATTGTGGGATTTGAAACACATTATCAAAGCATGCTACAAGACTATAGTAATTAGACTAGTCTGGTATTGGTTTAGAAACAGATCAAGAGGAGCACCTGGGTGCCTCAGTGGATTAAGCAGATGCCTAACGCTCAGGTCAAGATCTCTAGATGGGATGTCAGGGCTCTCTCCTCAGTGGGGATTCTGCCTTTCCCTCTCCCCCTGGCCCTTCCCCCCACCCATTATGCATGTGGGTGTGTGGCACTCTCTCTCGTTCCCTCTCTCCCTTTCTCAAATAAATAGTTTAAAAAAAAAAAAAAGAAGAAACAGATCAAGACATGAATGAAAAAGGATAGCATCTAGAAACAGAAGCAAAAGTCACAAAAATTGAGTATAATATAAAGGTGACTTAAATTATTGAGAAAAAATGTAGAGTTTTCAATAAATGCTATTAAAACAACCAGCAAGCCATATGGAAACACATAAAGTTTGCTCTCTATCCTAACCTTACACTAAAATGCAAACATTATTCAGGATTTAAATGCAAAGAGTGAAATCTATCAAAACACTGGAAGAAAATAAGGGTAAAATTTTTACAAACTCGAAAGACCTAAGCATAACACAAAATCCAGAGACCTCAAAAATAAAGGTGGATTACACAAACGCACACACACTCACCATGAACAAAAGAAAGGGTCAACCCAGCAAACAGGTCCACAACATGCTATTAAAGAATGCATCATACACATTCCAGTTAAAAGGTCAGAAGTTGGGTAATGAGATATAAGCAAAGTTTCTAGGGACATTATTTAAACCTGTCATTTGTAATAGGAAAATTTAGAAAAATTACTGTGTGGGGGTGGGGGGGCTTGTTTTTTTGTTTTTGTTTTTAGGGGGAAGTTGTGGAGGGGCAGAGGGACAGGGAGAGATAGGAGGAGAGAGAATCTTAAGCAGATTCCACACCTAGTATGCAGCCCTACTCGGGGCTCAACCTCACAACCCTGAGATCATGACCTGAGCTGAAAATCAGGAGTCTGTTGCTTAACCGACTAAGCCACCCAGGCACCCCCAAGAATTAGTCTTTTTAAAGCATTACTCTTTGTGAAATTTTATTTCATTGGCCCTCTCTTTGGTTTTTTTGGTTGCTGTTGCTGTTGTTGTTTTGAAATAAAAGTCAATAATCCCCCAAGATTATCCCAAGCAACAGAGCCCGTTTCTGGGTTCTTTACTTCAGTCATGTAGCAGCTACTGATTCAAAACCTCCCTGAGGATAACTCCCATTTGTATAAGGATGTGTGTGCATTATAAGAATGATTGCTGCTTAAATCTCTCCTTTCTTTTTGCAATTAAAAAAAAAAAAAAGACAAAACATCCATTGCCTTTTTTTTTTCAGATGATAAAACTAATACATTTTTGTGACAAAAATTTAGAAAACACATGAAGAAAATAATCTATAATCTCATTAAGCAGATATAACTCTTATTAAAATACTAGTATATTTCTTTGCCATATGTTCTTTGTAATTCTATTGTGACCTAATATTTATCACACTCTATTTTTTATCGTCATCCTGCTTTCTAAAATTGATCTATTGTGAACATTCCTCCATGCCATTCAGCCTTCTACGACATGATGTCTTAATGGCTATGGTATATTCCATTGAATGGAGGCATCATACACCATTATGCAAAACTCTCATTTCTTTTTTTTTTTTTTTAAAGATTTTATTTATTTTTCAGAGACAGAGGGAGAGAGCGCGAGCGAGCACAGACAGACAGAGAGGCAGGCAGAGGCAGAGGGAGAAGCAGGCTCCCTGCCGAGCAAGGAGCCCGATGTGGGACTCGATCCCAGGACCCTGGGATCATGACCCGAGCCGAAGGCAGCTGCTCAACCAACTGAGCCACCCTAATTGTTCTTCACTATAAACAGTTTTGGATAGACTATAGGCTCCTGAGATGGGCCCACAGCTTTCCTACCCTATATCGTCATCATACCAGCTTTCAAAGAATCAATCAGTATAGAGAAAGAAAAAAACTGACATATTTTTCCTTGATGGTGGTTATGTTTTCTCCTCCTGCCATTGGTTCTTCCTCTCTCTGCCATAAATCTTATGTTAAAGACACAAGAAAATTTATGTGCATTCCAATTAAAAACAAAACTGGAAATGACTCTAGCTTGATGAGCAGTCTTTGTGAAATTTATTACCCTAATTCTGTGTTTCAAAGGGCACTCCAGCAATCGAAAGGATTGATTTTCAGAAGAACTTACTGTAAATAAAGATATCCAAACCCTGGGTACAAACAGAGTCATTGAGTTTTGATTGTATCATTATTTTTTCCTCTGTGCTGTGTCTTTCCCTTTACTCCTCTACTGCTAAATAATTTCCCTGTTGCATTTGTACATTGGCCAAAGAGAGGCAAGCAAATATAATCAAATGCTGTTTCTTCCTAGCCCTTGGGAGATGGATAGGTGGCAACGTTGAAACTCATCAGCAAAACAAAGGTGAACAGTGACCTGGTGCTTGTCAATCTCCCTCACTCTCAATGCCTTTGTCCACAATAAGCTGGCTCACACCTGCTTCTCTGCCTAAAGGTCACTTCCTCTGGGAAGTCTTCCCTGACCTCCCAGCCATAAAAAGCACCTGGTATTTCCTCTCTCAAAGCGCTATCACACTTGGGATAATTTCTTGTCTTCCCATGGAGTCTGTGAGCCCGATGCCATGCCTCTACGGTTCACTAACCTCTCCCACAGCTATCAAAGCAGCAGCACATTTGCAAAAATGAACACTGGATGAATGCATGAACAACAATGAAGAGATGTAAAAGTGAGCTGTATTTTTCCCATGCACATGCACGTGTCCTTTCACAGACAAATGTAGATGTAGGAATCACTCCCTCCCGTGACCACCCCACACTAGAGAAAACTTCCCAGACCACCCTTTCTGAAATAGCAGTCTCCTTCCAGTTCTGGCATGAAGAAGTCGCAGGGAGGAAAGGCACAGCCTAGGGATCAGAGTCAATGGCACTGAAATAGTGTTGTGTGGTGACAGATGGCACCCGTCCTTGTGGTGAGCCTCGCATAAGGTATAAACGTGTTCAATCATTGTCGTACACCTGAAACGAAGGCAACTGTGTGTATCAACTAGCTTTCAATACAAAATACATAAAATATAGAATTTTTACGCCCCAGCACTGTCTTATCTTCTCTACCCCCTTATCTTCTTGACTTTTTAAAAAAAATAATACTTACCACTACCTGACATTGTGTTATGCGCTTAATTATGGTATGTTCTCTGCAGTGAGGTCTGTGAATGAAGGGGCACTTTTGCTGCTCTTTCTTCTACACCTAGAAGAGTCCCTAATAAATGTCAGCAGAATGAATGAATAAATGAGTGGATGGGATTCCACAGTGTAGCCCTACTGGGCCATTGTGGCTTCTGAATGGCCATGGATTTCAGTAAAATTCATTACATTATAAGGCAGGGATAGAGGAATATGCACATTTTTTTCATTTTTTCCTTTAATCAGTTCACTGTTCCTGCCATGTATTAGCCATTTCTACAGTTGTGGCTACCAAAATTTTTGTTCTATCACCTGATAGCGAATTGATATTATGTTCCAATAAAGTATTTCATGGAGTATAAAAAGAAACCACAGCATGGGGCAAAGTATGTTGAGAGACAGACTCTTGATTTCAGCTCAGGTCATGATCTCAGGGTCATGGGATTGAGCCATGCATAATTGGGCTCCAGACTCAGTGCAGATTCTGCTTGGGATTCTCTTTCTCCCTCTCCCTCTGCACCCCCCCCCACCCTCCCCATTCATGCTCTCTCTCTCACTCTTTCTAAAATGAATAAATAAGTCTTTTTTTTTTTTTTTTTTTTAAAGAAACAACAAACTCGTCTGAAAGTTATGGGGATGTTTTTCCTTTGGGTTGTATTTTTTTTTTTAAAGATTTTATTTATTTTATTTGACAGACAGAGATCACAGGTAGGCAGAGAGGCAGGCAGAGAGAGAGAGAGAGAGAGAGAGAGAGAGGAGGAAGCAGGCTCCCCGCTGAGCAGAGAGCCCGATGCGGGACTCGATCCCAGGACCCTGAGATCATGACCTGAGCCGAAGGCAGCGGCTTAACCCACTGAGCCACCCAGGCGCCCCTGGGTTGTATTTTTACTTTTTACTTTTTTTACTTTTTTATTTTTACTGTTCTACTTTTTGTCAGTCAAGCAAAAAGGGGTAAGACATTGATTTGTCTTTGAGAAAATGTTATTTTATCACACGGATAAGCTATTGTGTCCTCCTTTAAAATGTGAAGTACAAAGTTTGAACATAAATACAAAAAAAAGGCAAAGAAAATAATATAATGTGAAAAGTTAGGCCCCCACCACATACAGAGCAATTAAAATGTTGCAAGGAAGATGTATGCATATGGACAGATTTGCAAGTGTTCATACAGATATGTCTATAATTTTATTGAAGAGTTTATGGGACAAACGTTCTGCAAAGTTGTTTATAATAATAAAAATTATTTTAAAAGGAAACCAGGAGAGCCAAGTGTTCCAGAACATTTCATGTGTTCTCTGGCACCATTTCATGTTATTCTGGTTTTCTCTCCTTAAACTCACCAGTTATCCAAATTGCACAGCCTTTGAGATAACTTGCCCTGGCTGAGCTGGGATCCCTGGAAAATTCCAACATGATGTACTCTTAGGTGTTAGAGCCCCCCTTTTGTCTCAATAAATGAGCTGAGAAATACCAAGAGTCACATTTTGAATTTCCAGTTCCAAAATGAAATTGAAAGTAACTTACAGTGTATTTGTGGGGTTTAGCATGATTTTTACTTGCCGATATTCTCCAGCCTGAAGCCCTACTCTGGGGAAAACACTGTACCGTGCAGAAATTAAGAGACCTGCTAAAGGGCTAAGGGACGTCCACACTATAAGACCACAATCCCCACCCCCCATACAAAGTCATTGCCTTCTCCAAGGGTCCCAGTCTGGGGCCCCCCAAAAAAGTTATATTTTTTCCCAGAGGCCATGGTCTCAGAGACCTTCATGATTCCTAGGGACATCAGGTTTTAGAAAAGGAAGTGACTAGCTCTACTCATATAGCCCATACCTTATCTACTCCTCCACTCTCTTCCCCTATCACGGGTGCCATATTGGCATCTTGAAGGATTGGCCATAATCCCTGGTTCATTATAATGCTTAGGAGTTAACCTTTCCATGTAGGTGAAGCTAAAAGAGTTGGCAACCTCCCTGTTAAAATCACATTTCCTCCCCCATCCCTGCCTAATCCTGGGACCTAATGATATATCTGATAAACAATTTCGTTGTAACCAGGGGGAAAGAATACATTAAGACGCTCAGTCTATTAAATACTTCAACCCAGGTTTTAAGTGTCTAACTGTGTTCATTCGCAAGTCATTAAATATTTTCATATTCCACAAATGGGGCTTTTTGACAATGATGAATGAATGAAGTACAATGCAACTATTTTTAGCACGGTAATTGTAGTTAAAAGGCAGTGGTATGATAATCTTGCCCAAGCATGTCTGAGATCTCCCTTCCATTTTCTCAAAACAATGCTTGATATGTGTGGTTGCAGAGACTTGCTGCTTGTTTTCCTTCTGGTGAAGAATAGGTAACTCTTGACATTCCTCTAAAACAAAGGGAATGGCGTGTCTGAAATTGTGGTTTTGGCCAGACAGAACCCTCCTTTTCTCTGTTTCCTCATTTGCTCTTTCTGGGGGTTGAAATTTCTTCTCCACATAGGGTGGTATATTACCATGAACCATATCAATTTCGTAGGAAAGTAATTATACTACATATCTGTACATTTTTTTTAAAGAAGAGACAGGAAGCATACCTAATAACATTAATTAACACTTCTGCAGGGGTTTCTACATGGTTTCTGTGTATTGACTTAAGCCAACACAATCGACACAACAACTCTAGAGGTTAAGTTTCTATTTTATCTTCATGTGATAGGTGAGGAAATTGATGCATAGAGAGGTTAAGTAACTTGCCCAAGGTTCTTAACAAGCGAATGGCAGAGCCAGAATTAAAAACTGGGCGTCTGACTCCAGACTCTGACCTCAGTCTGTGTACTGCACCCATAGCAGTGTCCCTGGCATCTGAGCCTTACCTCCACTTGACGGATGAGGCCACTGAGACTTGGAGAGGTAAAGTTATTTGCCCAACGTTGCAAAACTGGTGAGCAGCTAACCTAGATTTCAATGCAAGCTTCAGGTCTCTTTGGCTCCAGTGTCTGTGTTCTTTCCATCCCCAAAATAACGCTGCCCTGATACTTTTTATTCCTATTGTCCTTTCAAGTATATCATGGCCTAACTAGACTTGTGTGGGCTGGTGTGAAAATCCAGTCATCGCAAAGAACTTTCTTTTCCCCTTAAAAATGTTTTCAAACTTCCAAAGGATCATCTTAGAAATGTCTAGTTGCCATTCATTACCTCTGCAAGTTAGGGATTAATCAAGATTAGAAAATAAAATCGAACTCTAAAATGTTAGACAGCACAGTCTTTTTGAAAGGTAAACGACTATACCACTTGGTTTCTCATTCTGCTAAGGGCCTACCAGGTTGGTTGAACTAGCAAAATACATTTTCTCTAAAGCAAAATGAAGACTATAAGAACAAAACACGTAAGTAAGGCTTTAATTTTTTTCTTGATCAGTTTTTTTTTTAAGATTTTATTTATTTATTTGACAGAGAGAGAGATCACAAATAGTCAGAGAGACAGACAGAGAGAGAGATGAGGAGAAGCAGGCTCCCTGCTGAGCAGAGAGCCCAATGCGGGACTCGATCCCAGGCCCCTGGGATCATGACCTGAGCCGAAGGCAGAGGCCCAACCCACTGAGCCACCCAGGCGCCCCTTCTTGATCAGTTATTAACCACGTGTCTACACTGTGCTTATCCTCTGCAAAGCAGGCAGTAAGAGCCCATTAGCTGCAATGCAGAAAGCTTCTCTTTTCTCTTTCTTTTTTTGAGATTCCCTCTCCAAGTTTTTGTTTGCAGGGAAGTCCTTGGTGCACACTTGAACACACTGGGGAGACTGCACTAGACGAGCTTGCCTCAAGAATGAATCTAAAGATAAAAGCTCCTTGAAAAACAAGCAGTCAAACCTGATTATCATAGAACCCCATAGCATAACACATCGCTGATATTTTTTGTACACATGAAGACCCAAAGGGCCTTGTGTATGTTTTTATTTCTGTTTCAGCAAATTTTAAGCTGAAGTGTGACTTCCATGTTCAGAATTAATGAGGCTTTTGCTGTGCTTTGAAATTTGCTGTCAGCCACTTCCTGTGTGTTACTGGTTTTGAGACCAATTCGGCCAGCAGCAAGTAAGTCCTGCTTGTTCTCTCTCCCGCCCAGGTCCTTAGAACCTGATTTACTGAACGGTGGCCTTCCTGTCCCAAGGTGCTGCACAGTAAAATGGCCTGCCTTTCAAAACAGCTACAAACCTTACAACAGACACATTGGAAGTGTTGGTTGAAAGAAGATGCTTAGGAATCCCTTGGTACTGGAACGGCTTTTACAGTGAAACACTGAAATGAGCTATATGTGTAGCTGAGCATTTATTTCACAGAATGTAGAGGAAAAAATGGTTGGACTTTAGATATAAAAATGCCTGGTACTTTGTTAAAGTTAAACCATTTCAAATACACCCACACGCGGAGGCACGCGCACGCACACACACGTAGGTACACACATAAACACATGGATGTCAATGGAAACATTTACTTTCTGTAGCTACATTGTCCAACAGAAAATTGCCATTCTCTCTCTCCCTCATTATTGTTGACACGCTTCTTAAAAAAAGTGATCTACATTTGTGGCTTCCTGTACTTCGCTTCAAAATCCTTCCTTATCTCCCTACAGACCCATTTTTCTGACTGACATCCTAAAGTTAAATGGCTTTTCCTCTGTCTTCGGCCTCTTTGACTTGAAAGCCACACCAATGAATGAAGTTTAATGTTGGAAAAATAATCATCAAAGTTGATTTGACATATATTAAATGATTGATAGGCAACACGGTATTTTACAGCGAACTCCCAGAGAACACCGTAAAGACATTTAACTGAGTTTTACTTTTCCCAGCCCAATCAATTTTTATTTTTCAGTTGTTCTTTCTGCTTTATTGGATCAATGATTGAATTTTATTTTATTTAATATTGTCCAGGAACCAAGCACCATGCTACACACTTGGTACATATTATTTTATTTGGTCCTCACATACATGCTAAGATTATTGTCCTTATTTTACCAGTGATGAAACAGAGGCCCCGGAATGATTAAGCAACTTACCCAAGATTATAGGGCTAATAGTGGAACAAAGATCTGAACCCACCTTGGTTAGACAAGAAAGTACTTGTTCCCAGTTCTTGAGATCTACACATACTATCAGTCGTGATCATCTTTTTCTGGCAGCACAGACATTTACATACTCATTGTGCATACGCATGTACCCAATCCATGGGCCTGGCACTCAGTCAACATTTAAGTGTTAAGATTCCAAGATAAAGAAAATATTCCAAGATAAAGACACAGTCCCATCTATCAAGACATTCATGGTGCAGTGGGGAATACAGGGCAGTAAACAATTGCACAGTGCCACAGGACAGTCACCACACTAGAGACGTAAGAGGTGCCATGAAAGTGGGATCGACAAAATCCACCTGGGGAAGTGAGGAAAGTTGTTGGAAAAGAGCTTTGGTTTTTTTAAGAGAGACTTGAAGGGCACAGAGCAATTTGAGGGCAGAGAGGAGACAGGCGAGGCTCGAGCGCCTCTGGGCTCTGGGCTCTGGGATGTGACACTCCTATGCCTTCAGGCTCCTCTGTCCCCCTGAAATCTCTGGACTTAGGGCACTTAACTGGGATGCCTCTCAGCTCGTCCTCATCAAGAACAGCTTGGTGTAGAGGTAAAGGTATCGGGTTCTTCTGACTTACTATTCCTTTAATGTTCTATCCCTGTTCCTCCTTAATACTCTAGTCCAGTTATTTTCAAAGTGGGGTTCCTGGACCAGCAGTAGCACCTGTGAATTTGTTAGAAATGCAAATTCCTAAGAAACAAAAATGAGCAAAGGGAAAAAAAAGAGAGAGAGAGAGAGACAAACCAAGAAACAGACTCTTAACTATAAGGAACAAACGGATGGTTACCAGAAGGGAGGGGGTGGGCAGATGGATGAAATGGGTGATGGGGGTTAAGGGGGGTGTTTGTGATGAGCTCCAGGAGTTGTGTATGTAAGTGATGAATCAATATATTGTACCCCTGAAACTGATATTACACTGTACATTAACTAACCGGAATTTAAATAAAAACTTTAAAAATGCAAATTCCTAGACCCCACTCCAGATTTACCACATCAGAAACTCTGCAAGTGGGCCCAGAAATCTGGTTTCGCAAACCCTCCAGGACATTCTGAAACACACTGGAGTTTGGGAACTGCGGCTATATACTTACTGTCCTCTCTCTGCTTTAGCACAGCGGGGCCGAGTTCCCCGAGGAGCTGGGAAGCGGGGTACATCTCTTCTGCTCACGCCTGGACATCTAGTATTTGGGCCAGCATTGGACACAGAGTAGATGTTCAAGAAAACGTTTGTGGAAAGGAAGAATGAATGAATGATTACAGAACGAATTCCACAAGCGAACAGAAAGCTACAAGTACTGATACTTTTAGAAGAGCTCATATAATTTCACTGAATTTTAAGTGTCTGGTTAGAATGGAAGGAAGCAGACTGTGGGAGGTCTTGGGAGGGAAAGAGAATGAACATTTGCTCAGTACTGTCTATGTGCTGAGGGCTTTTCAGAGGCTTTCCAATAACTCTCAGCGACCCCAGGGAGGAGCTGTTATTGTCTTTGCCTGGAAGACTAGAAACTGATGCTCCGAGAGCCAATGTTCCCAGAGGCACAGAGCTGGTTGCGGGGGGTACGCAGCCAGCGCGCCATGACTCTCTCTTCTCTCCATGGCCCCTCTATAGTCCACCAGCAGCAGCCAAGGAGTAGACACAGGGAAACAGAAAGCCCCGGTGGGGAAGACAAACTCCATGAACCACTTTGCCCAGCATCTTCGCCATCACCTCTACACATTTGTCCAGGATGCTGAGCTAAGTGGAGGCTTTAAGCTATTAGGGACTGGTTCTTAGGCATTCTGTACCATTTTGGGTCATCTTCAGGACTCTCGTCCCCTCCACTGGCAGCGACATCATACCATCTCTCATCTTCTCCCGGCTAAATGTGCCTTTTCAGCCACCTTCCCTGACCCTGTGAAGAGAGGTCAGTTTGCCAAGCCTCTCCATGTTCGGGCTGGAGGACGCCTCCCTGGCTGGGGTCCCGTTCAGTGCAGCCTCCGCTCCTGATGCTGTCCTACATGAATTTCAGCTGCAGCTTTGCAATCAGACTCTCCCCGGAACCTAGAGACTCTGGTTCCCACCAGTGGGTCCTCTTTTCCTTCTACCCATTAGAGACTTCTTCCTTTCAGAGAGCCTCAATGACATTTCATGAGTCTCCAGCCCTGGCCAGGCGCCAAGCTCCCCTACAGTATCTATCTACCGGTTAGCTGTTTTGCTCAGGTGTTCACTTTAAATACAGCGTGTTTGAACTGAACTCATCAATTCATTCTCTAACTCTGTGCTTCCTCCCAAACTGCCATTGTCTCTGTCATTGACTCCACATCCAGTCACTCACTCATCAGGCTTTTCAATGACCCACTTGAGTACTTAACCCCTCCCTTCTTTTGTAGCCTCTCTCTTCCCCTCTTCCTCCCTCTGTCCCTTGCTTCCCTTTGTCTCCTCTTCCTCTTTCCACAAATAGGTCCTCAGTCCTCGCTCTGTGCCAGCTCAGGCACTGTCTTTACCTTCCCGGTGCCTACGTTCTAGGAGAGCAAGAAAGCCGGCAAGCAAGCCAATCAATGAATTGTAGTTTGTGATAAGTACAGTAAAATAAATAAATAGGGCTCTGTGTAGTATGTGGTGATGCGGGAGACCAGGAAAGGCTTCTTGGGGAGGTGACATTTAAGTCAAGACTTGTGAGGAGCAGTGAGCCGAGGAGGCTGGGATGAGGCACCTGTTGGGACCAGAGCTCAGTGAACGGGTGGGGGGAGGGGGAGCAGCCAGGAGCAGGCAGGGGCAGGCCATGTGGGGCCCAGAGGACAAGTGAGGAACTTGACTTCACTCAAAGTGCCGTGGAAGCCCTCAGGAAGATTCATGGAGGGGTGGCCCAGACTAATGGACACCAAGAGAAGGTATGGAGTGCACAGGGCTTTTTCCAGCTGCTACCTCTAAATGTCTTCCTCATAGAACGTCCTTCTAATTAGCACCGATGCTCTTCGTCCCACCAAAATGGTGAAAGTTACATTCTGTACCATTCAGTCGCAATGTGTCTTGGGTATGTCGGGCTGGCAGAAAGGGCTACTTAAGATGGCGAAAGTTCCCGCCACAAAACCTGAGCTCGGATAGGAGAACAAAGGCCCAAGCAGGAATCTGAGACCCCTGCCCCGGGATCCAGTAGACCAATGGGACCCCGACGAGCAGGCGAAATATCCAAATAAGGGAAACTTGCCAAAAGACCCCTGAACTCCCCTTGAGGCCCCTTAAAAGCCCCCTCCTCCCTGCCTTGGGCACGACTTCTGCCACTCTGCTTTCCAGAGTCGAGGAACCTTGCCCGAGGGTGCCTACCTCCTCCCGGTGCAACTTTCCTGGCTCCCCTTCTCCTGAGCCCTGAAACTTCGCCGGAGAGTGTTTTTAATAAATCTTGCCTTGCACCCACTTTGCCTGGTGTTGTGTTTATCTCGCCGGAAAAACTTTACAGGGTACTTGTAATGAGCGACATCATTGTCGACAACAATGATATTAGTAAAGCTTATTGACGGTCACTGTGTGCACTCAATTGGAGTACTCACATATATCATACGTTTTAATGCTCAACAGTACTTGAAGGGGTATATAGTTACCTTCAATTCACAGGTAAGGACAGAGAGGTTCATTAACTTGCCCAAAGTCACATAGCTGTTAGGACAAAAAAAGAATAAAGAGATCATCTTTGAGCAAACATGGTAAGGCTTTGTCTGTTTTCTCCTTCCTGTTTTCCCAACTCCTTTTGGGAAACTCAAATCATTCAAAGCTGTACAAAGTGGGAAGTTAAAGCTCCCCATAATCCTGCCCCATCATGTGACTTTGAACTTTCTTTGCAGTTTTGCTCCAGAAATGCTGAAATGTTTCACATTGGCAGTGCTGAAAGGCTCTCAAATACCATGCCCTGTGAAGGGGCTGGTCCTCCTGGAAGCTGGTTCAGAGAAAAGGCGATGCAGAGCCACTTTCTTACCATCTCTGCTACAGGAAGTGGACACCAGACTGTTCTGGCTCCAAAAGGAGCCGCACCCACTGGGGGTCAAAGAGCTTTAGCCAGTTTCTATCACTGCTTCGAAGGACAGGCCAAAAACAGCAGGAAAAGGACAACCAGAGGTTACCTACACCCACAACCGAAAAAGAAGCATTCAGAGGCCAAATCTGGTTGTTCATTTCAAATTTTCACGTCTCCTTAAGACAGATCACGTGCGTTTCCTCTGTCATGAAAACGACAACTTCAGCAGGAAAACTAATCACCCCTGAGTAATATTCTGGTGTCATTTTTATCATTCTGAATAAAAGCTGGAGGTGTTCAAATTTCTAAACCCAGCTGGACAGAAGGCGGTTTTCCAAGCAGGGCAAGACCATGCTAACTGCTGAAGAGGAAAACTAATTAGCATCCTGTGTGAATTATCTTGTCTTTTTTTTTTTTTTTTTTTTTTTTTAAGACCGGAAATCAAATGGGAAGGGTTCCCTCCTGTTCCAAGTGAGTTCCAGAAGAATTACTCATGCTCCTTAACCTATGAGTCAGACAGGAGTCTAGGAGAGTGTTTCCAAAACAGGCCAACAATAAGATAAACAAAGCAATTGATATGTGACAGTGTGGAGAAGCCGGGTGGCAACTGGCCAAAGCAAGGGACGGGGTCTAGAACAAGAGGACAGCAAGCAAACCCGGGATGGCCGAGTTGCCCAAGACACCCTCTGGAGTACCGGAGTTCTGCAGGCCTGCTCAGAGCATTTCCTGAAAGTGAGCGTCCACCCGGAGATCTGTCTCCAGAGCCTTGCTTCGATTTCATTGACTTCGTATATGGAATTAGAGCATCTTCCCCTCAAATGACTCTAGGGGCTGACCACTATCACCCAGCACCTCCTGGCTCTCTAAAAGCTTTGGCTAGCCGTGCGTTTTGACATTTCACAACACAGGATATTAATCATTTTGGGACTCTGGGCCTGTTCCCAGTGTCCATGTTTGCCATTGTTGAGCTATAGCCCAAAAAATAGCTCCTAAATGAACAGAGGCTTCCCTGGATCGAAATATAAATTAACCAAGAATGCTCAGCTTAGGAAATAACCCAGCACCGAGCTGGATTCTCTCTTGGGAATAGGGGGGAAAAAAAAAAAAAGCCTCCTCCCTGCTCCCTCCAGGAGGGGGTCTGAAGCCAGATCTCAGTTGGCCCTGCCTGAGGCTGTGAAGGGCCTACAGGTGTCTCTGAAACAGAGGCAGAGTGGTAGTTGCCACCTTTTGAGGACCCTGCCCCTGGGCCCAAGTCCTGTCATCTGCAGAGAAAAAAGCAGGGTGGGTGTGCTGGAGAAAGAGCAGGGCCGGACAGGTGTTTTTCTTTATCCCTTGTTGAACCCACAGAGGCAAGCTGGGCTGTGGGGCAGGGGAAGCATCCATCTTCCACAACAAGTCAGTGATCTTCCCGAACACTGCCCCATCACCTCCCGCTTCCTGGAAACCTCTGAGAGAACCATCTCCCCACACACAGCGTCAGCAGAAATTCCACAGTTCCTCACCACTGTTCATGGCCCTTCCCTCCCTGACTCCCCACGTACTGGCCCGTCCCTCCTGGGTCTTCCCACATTTGCCTACTAGTGAGTTCCTAACCCCACTGTGTGCTGTCAGCTCAGGTTTCTCCTTCCGCCTGGAATGCCAGTCCTCCTGCTGACTACTTCCTGCCCAGCCCTCCAGCATCCCCTCTGCTGGCAGGAAGGCTCCCCTCCCCGAGGTCACTGCTCCCAGCCTGGGCTTCTGTCTCACTACAGGCAGGCTCTCTTCTGAGGGGGATTAGCTGCTGGGGGATTGTGCCTTATGCGTCTTCCCTGTGAAGACTGTGAGCTCCCTCAGGACAGGCACTGGGTTTGCTCCTTCCATCTTGGGCTCTTGCAAAATCAACCCCGTCTCACTGAAGGAAGATGAGTTTTCCGTATCAGTTACCGTTATTCTTTGCTTTTCAGAGAATGGCCAGCAGCTTAAAAGAAGCATGCCCAACAGTGGTAAGGCTCTATGCTTTTCTTCCTTACAGCTTTCTGCAATTTCAGTTTGACTTTCAGTAACATTTGGCTTGCATGCCGAGACTTACGATCTTCGGTTTTCGAGGGTAATGGCTTCGGGGTGCACTGATTTCTGTGATTAATTGTTTAAGATAGGGACAAATGGCAAACACATATCCCACTCCAAATCCCCCTCTCACACGCACATCCGCAGCCCACAGACAGAAACTCCGAACAGTATGTGAGGACAGCTAATGGTACAAAATTTAGCATATAATAAAAATCTAAAATGTCGCTTAATACAGAAAGCTGCTTAGTTAAGAGGTGTTTAGAGGAAGGCACAGTGGGTTCTCGGCAGGGCTAGGGGTCATAAAGGATTACCAAAGGGGGCAAATCCATGTTGATATTGTGGAAAATTCTCACTGGCTTGTCTTTTCAGTGTGAAGCAAGCTTTTTCTCTCTCAGTGTTTGGACAGGCTGCTCTCTCTGCCTAGAAAGCCTTTGCCCTCACCCCCAGCCCCTTCGTTAAGTGCCTTCACCCTTCAAGAGTCAGCTCGCACAGTACTGCCGCAGAGGGGCCTAGACTCGATGTCCTGGTGCTCTCCCTCCCCCTGTTGTTCATATTTTCCTCAAAGGCCCTGCTGCTGTGGCTGCTGCGGCTGCTGCTGCTGCTGCTGCTGCTGCTGATGATGATTTCTTCTCCTATTAGACTGAAAGCAACCTAAAAGGAAGATGATCCGTGTGGTTTTATTTATTAATTTATCCACAACACATAGTACGGGTTCAATAAATACGTCTGGGTAAATGAGGGTAGTCTAAGCCAACGTTCCACTTGGCAGCTAAAGGGAACTGGCTGGTTTCTCGGATGGGTACCTTTCCCTGCCCACTCAGCTCTGTGCCCGCCCACCCCCACGCCCCCCAACCTGCTTCCCAGAAGTTCCCCTCCCTTATCACCTTCCCCACTCCATAAATTCCTGCTCACTTCCCGACACCTTCTCATCCTCCCCCCTCCACTGCAACACTCTCCCTCGGCTGTCTCGGCTGTCTCGGGGACTCCTGTTTCTGGGCTCCCACTTTGACTTTCTTCCGCAGTTTCTCATTTTCATTTCTTTCTTTTTTATTACAAAAACTGGAAGGTACTTTTTAGAAAACCTTGAGCAAACATCAAAGAGGTGTGTCGTGTCAAAAGCGAAACTCTCCCTTCTCCTTCTCAGCTTTCCGGTTGACCTTTGGTACCATGGAGGTCTGTCCTCTGCATTTACAAGCGCATTTTACATCTTCTCTCTTAAATTAATTAAAAAAAAAAAAGGGGGGACCATTGTATACTTTCAGGAAGTAAAAAACAGATCATACAATACTGAGTCATGACATTTTTCAATGACTATGTGTTATTTTTCCTTCCACAGGAGAATAGAGAGAGCCGCCTTGCTTTTTCCGTGGCTGATGGTTAGTCCATGTGTGCTTGTACTTGCATTTTAAAAAATCAGTTTCTTCACAACTGTTTAGGTGCTTTCTATGTTTGTGAATTGCCAGCAGTCCTGAGCTAAGTCCCCTTACACATCTGAGTGGCTATTTCTCTGGACCACATTCCTAAGAGCGGAGTTGCTGCATCCGATGGCCTCCCATTGGGGGTTTTGAAGGCTGTCGCCCAACCGTCTGCTGAAGAAGCCGTGCCCCATGCGTGGTGGGGGACACGCGAGAATGTCGGGCTCTCACAGCCATGCCTAGCTATTGTGTCGGGGCTTCACCTTTCTTCTCTCACCGCTCCAACTTTTCCTGTCCTCAGCTGTGGAAGTTGAATAGAGTTTCCCCGCTTCTGTGCCGCTCACCTGTACACTATTGCTTAACATCCTTTGCTCCTCTGCCAATTAGACCCTTCCGTTTCATTTTTTACTCATTTCTGCAGGGTGCTCTTTTTTTTTTTTTTTTTTTTTTTTTTTGTAAATTATGGTGAAATGTACACAGCACAAAGGGTGCCATCTGAACCAGTCTGGAGGGTGTCGCTCAGGGGCATCAAGTGCATGCTCTTTGTCACGCATCCATTCCCACCACCCAACTCCGGGGCTCTTCATCTTGCAAAACTGAATTCTCCCTTTCCCCCAACTCCCCGCCCTGGGCAACCACCCTTCTCTTTTCTGTCTCTATGAATTTGATGACTCCCTGGCTTTTAAAATCGTATGCATATAGGGGCACCCGGGTGGCTCAGTCGGTTAAGCTTCCAACTCTTGGTTTCAGCTCAGGTCATGATCTCCTGAGTCGTGAGATCGAGTCCCGAATTGGGCTCCATGCTCAGCTGGGAGTCTGCTTGACATCCTCCCTCCCCGTCTGCCCTCTCCGTTCTCTCTCTCTCTCAAATAAAATAAGTAGCATGCATATAAACTTCTGTTTGTTGTAGAGGCTCAAAATGTTTTTCTGGTTGCCTTTTAACTATAACATCTCTTGACCCATAGAAGGTGGTCCTTTTTTTAAGGTTCACATTTTCATGTCTATAAATACAATCATTTTTTGCTTTATGGCTTGTAAGTTTTATGTTTTGCTTTGTAGACTCTCCTTAGCCTCAAATAATCAAAGTGTTTTCCTGATTTCTTCCAGTAATAAAATTACCGTAGTCACTGCCTCCTTCACTCTTTGCTGTTAGGTCTCACCCCATCTTGTCCCTCCCTCATCGCCATATTTAAATTGAACTCTTAAAGCCATGGTAATCTAGGCCCTTGGTTCTTGGCTCTCCTTCGTCTCAGCCTGCCACGTTCTGCTGCAGCCTTGGACTGTGCCAGTGCCCTGCTTATTCTTGAAAACGTCACCTTGGCTCTTGCCACTCTATGTTTTTGCTCTTCCTCCCACATCTTTCAGCTTATTCATTCAAAATGTTTTTATTGAGCATCTGCTATGGACCACAACTGTTAAGTGCTGGGGCCACAGTTGTGAACAACACAGGCATCGTCATAGACCTCTGGTTCCTTACGGTTTAAGAGGGCAGACATAAGACAGTCATATATATTCTCTATATCAGCCACCTGTTGTGCATGTGTATGTGCGTGCACACGCGTTTACATATTTGCAGAGTGTTATGAAAGTAAATAACAGGGAGGAAGAGGGGAGAGGAAGTCAAGGAAAGACAACTTGAGGAAGTGATTTTTAAGCTGAGCTCTGCAGGATGAGAAAGGGCTAGCTGGCTGAGGAGTGGAAAGTTTGGAGGGGGAGCTTCCAGGAAAAGGAAAGAAAACTGGGAAGACACTGAGGTTGGTAGGAGCTTGGCAAATTCAAGAAATCAAAAGAGGGCCAGTGTAGCTGGAGTGCAGGCAGCAAGGTGGGAAATGAAGTCAAAATCATGAATAAATAACTAGGTCATACCAGGTCTTATGGACACGTGGAGGGGGCTGGAGATTTCCTCCCAAGAGCAATGAGCAGCTATTAACAACCTCTCTTCTCCTGCCTGTTTCCCCACTTTGGATACCCATCGTAGATGAGTCTTTGGTGCTCTACCCTCCTTTTGGCTCATTCGGTCTTATGGCTAAGTAATCATCTCTCTGTGGCTTATTCCTGAATCCTATTAGCCTCCTAGATTCTAGTCCTTTTCCCACGAACCTCCTAGGGTTATTACTAAGGTGTCTTGCTGGGTTCATGTATGTAAATGTTGAAAACTGACCCCAGTTTCCTTTCCAAAATCCTTCCTTCTCCTGTATTTCCCATCTTGGTCAACAGCAGTTCCCATGCACCCCCATTTTCCCAGACTAGAAACGTGTGTCTCCTTGACTACCTCTCCCCTTATTTACTCAATCATTTATTCTGAGGATACAGCAGGGACCACTGGTGAAACTTGCATTCCATGGAGATGACCAACAGGAAACATCGAGGTGTATTATAATGTCGGTAAATGATAAATGCTATAATAAAAGCAAAGCACAGAGAAAGCGATGGGGTGGGAAGGCTGCTTATTTTCATCAGAGAAGCTCTCTTTGAGAAGGTAGATTTGAGCAGAGGAAATAGCAAATGCAAGGACCAGAGGTGGGAGCAGGCTTGCAATGCTGCAAAAAAGATCATAGCTGGAATGCATCAAATGACAGGCTGAAAGTAGTGAGAAGAAGCCTGAGAAGAGGCACTTAGAGGCTACAGACTGCAGGAGGGTATGGAAAGGGGATTGGAATTTAATTCTAAATGAGGCGAGAAACCTTCAGAGGGTTTGACATGATCCTATATGTAAAGATCAGAGATCTGTCTGGTGCTATGTGAAGAACAGACTGTGGGGGCAGAGGGAAGACCACACAGTCATCCAAGTCCTTGCCACACTCTAAGGGTTTTGCCCACACCCATCCCCCTCCCCTATCCTCACAGCTACTGCCCTAAACTAACCCCTTCCCTCTCATACCTGAACAACCCCTGGGGCCTCTGGATTTCTCCTCCAGTTGCACACATCTGAGCAAGCCTTTCCTTTGTTCAAGCCTTCAGTTGCTCCCTACCCCATACAAATGGAAGTACAACTTCTTTCACCTTGGGTTCAAGGCCCCTCCTGCGTCCCACTGTATTTCCCACTGCTGCCTTTCACACAGGCCGGGCTCAAGTCACTTCACTACTCAGTTCCCCATAGAAGCTTCTTGCCTTTCCATGCCCAAGCTTTAGCCCAACCAGTTGCATCTCCCCATAAAGCATTCTCTCACCATCCTCCATCTCTGTAAGACCCAGACTTCCTGAACATTTCCTGATGGCCCAGGCAAAGGGGATTCTTCCTGCCTTTGGACTTTTACACTTTTCCAATGACACTAATCACTCTCTACATGGCTATAATTCTTTATTATAGACATCTTATCTTTCTCATGAAATTATAAGTTTCCAGGGGTCAGGGTCCAAGAGCACTTTGCATTCACACTGCCCAGTCAGTCAATGTGCATGGGGAGACACCCCAGTCATTCATCAAATAGATGGACAGCTGGCTCCAGAGTGTTTAAGCTATCTATTTGGGGAGACAACCAAGTCCTAAGTTCATTCAAATGAATAAGACAAGACTGTATAAAATGGGAGGGATAGCTCAGGTAACATGCTCTCTGGACTGTAGGGATTCAGAGGGGCAATCTCTAGAAGATGGCTTGGTCAAGGAAGGGCTGGTAACAGCTGATGTTTCTGGGATGCTTGCCATGTGCTGGGCTCTCTAGGCCGAACACCTTCCTGCATTGTCTCACTCCTCTCTACTACCCTATGCTACTGATATCCCTAGACACTGATATGATACCCCCCTCCAGAAGAGGTAGCAGGGTGAAGTGATTTTTCTCGAAGTTACACTGTTACTAAATCTACATAAATGGACCTGAACCCATGCCTATCTGATTGGTTAGCCTGTATCAATCCCTCTAGTAGTCTGCCTTTGGAAAGGCTCTGTGGTGAAGACAGGGTTTGCGTTTTATCTCCTGCCTCATTGCAAAATGGCTCTGAAGGCGTTAAATCTGAGCTGAGCTGTGCCAGAGGAGATGACGAGGATCTGCAGATGAAGTAGGTGGTTCGGGTTAGGGAAATAGCTACTTGTAGGCTATCAGGCAGACTCGTTCCTGGATGGAAGCAGAGTGTGTTGACTACATTGGAGGATGTATCTGGAGTCTTGTTGGAGGCTAATGTGTGGAAGGTGTTGAGTGCCAAGGAGGATTGTTGAATGTTAATGACTTAGGACACCAGGAGATGTTGAGGGTTTATAAGTAGGCCAGGGTAGAACTCCATTCAGAGAACATTCATTGGTATAGATTTTGCACTAAGCTGATGAATGGAAAAGTACGATTCACTGAGTAAACACTTGCTCTCAAAGAGTGGATCATCTTTTGGGTGATACAGCCTGTAGGAGGCAAACAAAGCACAGTGGGGGCAGAGCTAGGAGAGAGGGTTTGTATGAAGGAGCAGGAGAACCTCCTAAGGTTGTGGCATTTGAACCAAGCCTTGGAGAGAAGTGAGGATGGAGAACAGCAATGGTGAATGCTTCTGGACCAGGGGAAGGGGGCGAGAGTGGGTTTTCTAGAAGGTTCCCCGGTAATCATACATAGGCCAGGTCATAACACGTATGTCTAACACATTTCTGAAGGAGAGATGCAGTTAAGGCTAAAAAATCCCTCTGCACAGGTAGCAACACCTGTGAAAAAGACTCAAGGGTCTCAGCAGTGAGCAAGTTCCGTAAGAGAAAGGGACTGCTTGCCTGTCAAAGGAGATGAAGTCAGCAGGAGCTTCCTTCAAAGATAGTCCGGGCTGTACCACTGGCTCCCAGACTCTAGCCCGAGAATTGTGTCAGTTCTGGGGGCCACCTGCTAGAGCAGCAATTCACAGTCAGGGGTGATGTTGACCTTCAGGAGACATTTGGCCATATCTGGAGACATTTTTGGTTGTCACACTGGGAGGGGCTGCTACTGACATCTAGTGTAGAATCTAGGGGTGCTGCTAAGCGTCCTACACTACACAGGATGCCCTCCCGCCACTGTTCTCTGCAACAAAGAATTACCCAGACCAAATGTCAGCACCACCAAGCTTGAGAAACTCTGCCCCAGAGGATGCAGCATCCACAACTGGGTTGAGGTGACAAAAGTGTCCTTCGAAGCAGTTGAAGTAACTGTGAATGTGCATCCTGGAGATTTAGGCACCTGATAAATATCTTAGAAAGGCAGGTTGTACAGAGTAACCACCCCCACTTCTATCATCATTCACCTGGACTACTGCTATCGGAGTCCAACCAGACCCAATGTTTGGAAGATTAAGACAGTCATCATAATAGCAAATGTTTACATAGCATTTACTGCATTTCAGGTGCTAAGGAAAGAGCTGCATCTATGCCAACACACTGAATGGTCCCAGAAAACCCAGCTCAGCCAGTTTTCTAGTGGGGAGACTGAGACACAGAGAGGAAGGTAAGTCACTTGCCCAAGATTACAAATCTTAGTGGGTAACAGAGCCAGAATCTGAACCCCGGCAGCGGTGCCCTGAAGCACTGTGCGGTATTTGCGATGCTGCTTTGGAGAGAGCTGCATTTGCAAGACACAGATCCAAGCTCCAATCCCAGTGTCACCACTTACGAGCTGTGGAACCACGGGCAGTTTCTACGCCCT
Source organism: Mustela erminea (assembly GCF_009829155.1). Classification (NCBI taxonomy): domain Eukaryota; kingdom Metazoa; phylum Chordata; class Mammalia; order Carnivora; family Mustelidae; genus Mustela; species Mustela erminea. Next base: position 67,808,222 of record NC_045622.1, on the reverse strand, counting down.
CATCGCAGGGACAGTAAGAGGATAAATGGCGACTGGCTCTTCCACAACAGCTCCAGGAGGTACGCGTTTAATGCCCTCATTTTACATAAGCTTGCATTACATGGCTTTGAGAGGTTGAGTGACCTGCTCAGGAACACCCAGCTCGAAAGTGGAGAGTCAGGATTTAAACTCACATATATTTGATCCCAGAACCAATTTTTGACCACCAAGCCATATACTTGGAAGCTGAGGATGAGGGCAGCCGGACAGAGCATATGAACGTAGAAAGTAATTAACAAGAGCTACTTGTTATTATCGTAGCAATCCTAGCTTTGATCTTCGTGACCAGCTCACTCAGGTATGCATGGCAGCCCAGAATTCTGGCCAAGAGAGCAAGATCAGCAGAAGATGAATGATATGTGGCTTGTGTGCGGATCACAAGCCCGCAGCCGGCTATCCCATAAGCCTGAGCTTCGGTCTCTCCGGTAAGGTGGTGTCACTTTTGATCCATTTGTCCTGCTCTCTGCACAGTCTACTATTCATAGAACAGGAGTGGGAGGAGCAGGGACAGCGTGAGGCTAATTTAATGTCAAGGTTCCATAGCTCATACACTTCATAGATTCCACTTAGTCATAAGGAAAAAAAAAAAAAAAAAAGAATGCGGTGCCTTGTGCAAAACCGGAAAAGCCACCCCACACTCACAATCCAGCACTGGAAATAGAACCACAGCTCACCTGACGGTTTAATTCCACCCAGGAAGGATTTCATTTCCAAACAATTGACTGATTTCATTGTAGGGAATGCTGTGTGAGCGTTTTCCACAGAGAGGGGGTGGCCTCTGCCTCGCTGGAGGGCTGGCAGCACACAGAATCTGCCAGCAGTGGATTCTTAAACATGGAATCCTGGCCATAGGGACACCAGACAGGAAGGGACGGGAGAATTACTTGAGTGACATACATGCACACAAAGGGCCAGGGGAGCCCTGGGCCGGGGACCACCAACTGCCTAGCTGGGGGAGAGTGATCAGAGAAACTTTCACAGCGGGGGAATATTTGAGTTGGGTCTTGAGGGATACATCGGGGTTTGCCAGGGTGAGAAAGGGGGACGGTATATTGACACAAGAGACCAACAGTCCTGTGAAAGCTCTGTGACCTGCAAGAACATAGCCACTCCTATGCTATGTGGCTGGTTGTGGCAAGAGTTCAGGGAGAGAGGGGCGCGGAGTGAAGGAGATGTGGCTGGAAATGTGGACTGGAGTCGGCTCATAAGGGGCCTGTAGGTCTACAATGGTTTCTGAACAGCTTGGTACAGTGGAAAAGATTTCTGGCTGTGCCATAGGAGGAGAAAAAACCAGGGGTTTGGAGTGTGTCAAACCTGGTTTTGAATCCAAGTTTCATTACTTACTGGATACGTGACCGAGATCACGTTACCTTACCTCTGAGTCCCAGCATCCACGTTTGCAAGATGGGGACACGATGCCCACCTCCCAGAGGTGTCATTAGGATGAAACTAGGTAAACGGCAAACTCTTGACACAGTCAGAGCACACCACAGGCTCTTGGTGAGCATTAGTTCCCCCTTTCCTGGACAGCGAAGAGTTTCAACTAGATCTCTCTTTTAGAATGGTACCTCCAATGCACTGTTCTAGGGGGAAACTGACAGCAGAGAGAAGACTAAGCTTTGAAGGTGGAGTTTCAACAGCTTCAGTTTCAGGGCTACATCCTCATTATAGGTACTAGATTCTGGGGCTACAGACTCTGGTTCCAATGTCTGAATCTCTCTTTAAGAAGACTGGATAAGGGGGCGCCTGGGTGGCTCAGTGGGTTAAAGCCTCTGCCTTCAGCTCAGGTCATGATCCCAGGGTGGTAGGATTGAGCCCCACATCAGGTTCTCTGCTCTGTAGGAAGTCTGCTCCCCCCCAACCCCGCCTGCCTCTTTACCTACTTGTGATCTCTGTCAAATAAATTTAAAAAAGAAGAAGAAGAAGAAGAAGAAGAAGAAGACGACGACTGGATAATGGGCTGGTTTAGCTGCCTCCGTTTCCTAATGTTGTTTGAAGGGACACCATTCAAGCAAACTTCACTTTATTTGGCCACAGACAAGCTGTCCCGCCTCTGTTCTTCATTTCATTTATTCATTCATTTATCTGGCAAATATTTACTGAGTGGCCCACCTTAATGGGTGTTGGGGATACAACGTCCTCTCTCCCATCTGTGTGGTTATATAAGATCAGAACTTGAGGAAAGAGACCACTGAATCCAGATCACTGTCTCTTCCTCTTATGGACCATTCTAAGAGCGTGCCAAAAGGTCTGCCAGCTATGGGTCTGCTGAGCCATCCATTTCCCATGGTGTGCTAGGTCTGCTCTTTCCAGAAGGAAAGAAGGACCCCGGCCCCTTTCTGACTCTCTGACTCCCTCTGGGGGAGTATCAGGCAGTCAGCTAGGAATGGAGGCTGCTCCTAGCTAAACCCTCCTAAGTCCCACCTACCAGCAATCTCCTTATTTCACTCAGTATAAATTATTCATCAGGACAGGATGGGGACCGATGGTGTTGAAACCATGCCCCATAGGGGTAATGAGGTTGAAACTAGAAGAAAGTTTTTGTTTTTGTCTTTAGATTTTATATATTTATTTGTCAGAGAGAGAGAGAGAAAGAGAGAGAGGGAGAGAGAGAGAACAACGTACACAAGCAGGGGGAGCAGCCTGCAGAAGGGGAAGCAGACTCCCCGCTGAGCAAGGACCCTGATGTGGGACTGAGTCCTGGGACCCTGGGATCATGACCTGAGCCGAAGGCAGATGCTTAACCAACTGAGCCACCCAGGCATCCTGAAACCAGAAGAAAGTTTAAAGCTTATTTTTCAGGGGATGGTTTTCCCCAATCAGTTATTGTGTCTTTTCAGACCTCACTAATAAACCAACTGGCTATCTCTGCAGAAGCCTGGGCTCAGGGTCAACGGATACATTTCCAGCCTAGGAAAAAGCAAGGCCCTGTACTCCTTACCTGGGATCATGAGCCCGAGACCCCATCCTGTTTATACCAGCTCTCAGAGCATGCCCAGAGCCCCTTCCCCTTGTCCTGAGATAACCTCTTGATGTCAGGGGCTGAACCTTGCCTCTTTCTGATGCTGTCTCCACCCTGAAGTGAACATGGGATGTATGTTACATTGTTTGCTCATTGCGCATGCTCCTCTTTTCCTCATGAATAGTCATAAGTTCCCCTGCCCTTTTCATCAATACATGTCAGCTCCTTATGTGAATTTCCCCCTTTAAAACCCACTGCTTAATCTTTAACCTGGAATCTCAGAGATGGTCTTTGCACGTTGTTGTAGTCGGGGCATCCTCTCCCCAGGTTGCTGACCTCCTGAATAAAGCAAGCTTCCTTTCCAGCCAACACTTGGTGAGTGGCTGAGCTCGGGTTTCTGCAACACTGTAGCCTTCTAGCTTAGAGTTCTCTTCTTCTGTGACCCCATCTCCTTCACAATCCAGCTCAGTGCTCGTTTCTGCCAGAGACTGCTTCTTGCCTGTCTCTCCAGAGAGCCAACCACTCCCTCCACCTCTGGGGTCACCTCTGTATTCCCAGGCTTCTCAATGCGTTTCCGTGTTGTGTTATACTTGATGGAATTCCGTGTCTTCCTTGCCTGCAGGGACCCTTTACACACAAGGGCACGGACCCTGCCATGCACAGTGCCCAGCACATGACGATTGCATATGGGATTTTTACAGCTCAATTAAGTGAGGAAATGGAAGGGAGGGAAATAGGTATCCCGAAATAGAAGAAAGGAAGTAAGTCCGACCAAATCTGTCTCCTCCACTAAAAGTCAACACAGCTTCATTGCCAGGAGCTTCATGGTCCACCAGGGCTGTGGACAGGGCCCCGAGAACAACAGCCTTTTCCTTCACGGAGTATTCCTTAAGAATGTGGGCCTTGGAGCCAACCCATGTGGGTTGGAAAGCCAGGCCTGCCACTTGCTTTGTGACCTTAGACGAATGACTTGACTTGACCACACCTTGGGTTTTCTTCTGCAAGATCAGGGTAATGCCGGACTTCAATCACCAAGTTTTATTGTGAGGACAGATGAAAAACTCCTCGTCCGGCACCGTGAGCATGGGATAAGCGTCAGCGCTTATTTAACGAGTACGCCATCAGGCAAGCTTGAAGCTTGAGCGTTATCACTGAGCCAGCACAGCACGATTTCCTTAATAGAATCTGCATGCTCGTCCGCAGAAGGACCCAAGATCTGTTGGTAGATGCTTTGATGAGATGCTCGAGGATGGGGCATTGCTGCTGGACGCATGATTGGGAAAGAACAGATTTGGTGGCTGAAATGCTTTTTAGCCAGCTCTGGAGTTTTTGTGGGTGACTGAAGGCAATGCCTTGCTGGGAACACCACCAAGGAACTGGTGGTCTGTGATGAGAAGAGGTCATATTGTTCGTGCCCATGCCCCCCCCCCCCCCACCGCCCTGCCACCAAGGGGAAAGAGCTTTGTAAGGCAAGTGAGTTTTCAAAGCTGAGCTTTGGATCTCCCTTTTTGCTGTGTGTGATGCAAGGCTTTCCTCGGCTTCCTACAAGGTCCTCATGGAGTCCCTTTCATGCTCACTGTTGCTGGAGTTGGCTTCCCTTCTACCCTGCCCAGAATGTGGGGTCTGGCCTCAAGGTCATTGGTGAGAGCAGTGGTGCCCCCAGGGGGGCCAGCCACATTGGGACAGATAACTACAACCCAGTGTGAGAAGTTCCACGAGAAAGGTGCTTTGGGTACTCTGAGGTAGAAGAAGCAAAAGAAGCCTGGGGAGCAGCAGGAAAGGATCCCAGACTGCATTTGCTGATTGTCTAGTTCAACAGTGAGATAGAGTCAGTTCTAGTGCCTTACACCCGCCCCTCCAGCATGTCTGCATTAGATAAACTAATGCTAAACACCGTACGTCTCTGTGAAGTTCCCGTCACCTCTCATGTTATATCCAGTCATGCTCTTTCAAGCGGGGACAGGGAAGGAACATAGCACCTGCCCACCGAGTTGGCATGGATGGCTCTGTGTGTCTGAAATGCCAACAAGGGCCAAAACCACAGCCCTGGAAAATGTCCAGAAGCTTCCACTAGGTCAAGGATTTGGATGCCCTAACTCCAATCTGAGTTCAGACCTCTAAGCCCAGTGACTTCCAGACATCGTTCAGTTTTTCCTTTTGCGGCTGACAAGCTTTGAGCACCTACTACCCTCCAGTTGCTGCGCTACGTGCTCTCCTGGCGCCACGTCTGTTCCTCCTCCCTGAAACCTAGTGGTTCAGTGAAATGATCAGCTCCCTGCTACAGATGAGAAAATTGAGGCAGAGGGAGGTTAATTGACCAGTACGAGGTCACACAGCTTCTAAGTGGTAGAGTTGGGTTTTGGACCCAGCCAGGTCTCTTGGAATCCAAGACCTGAGATCTTAATAACCATGTTAATTGGTTGGGAAGGGACCCAAAGTGATCCAGATCAATCAGTTGTATGCCTAGAGGGTGCAAGTTGCATTGGGAAGTGCTTGAGACTTTTGCCTCGTCACAGACACCACGGCTGTGCCTCACTGGGCAAGTTACTAAGCCTTCCTGGGCCCCAGTTTTCGTTTTCAAGAAAAGGGATAGGAAGGACAGGGAGGGGAGGGCAGGGGAAGAAAAGGGAGGGGAAGAAAGAAGAGCAGAGAGGAGGAGAGGGGAAAGGAGGGGAAGAGAGAGGAGGGTAGGGAGGGAAAGGGCGTGGAGGGGAGGGGGGAAAAGGGTAAGGATGGGAGGATAGGGGAGGGAAGGGGAGGGAAGGGGAGGGAAGGGGAGGGAAGGGGAGAGCAGGGGAGAGGAGGGAGAGGAGGGGAGGGGGGAAGAGTAAACTCCTCTGTCTTCCTCATAGGTTTGTTTTAAGGAACTACTGTAAGTAAAAGCCTAATATAAAGAGTGGAACAGAAGGAAAGGCACCACTTTGTCCTTCTAAACAGACAGCAGGCATATCCTAGTCATCCTTTATGGGGTAGCTAATTTCTGGTACATCTAGCCAAATGTGATTAACAAGGAAAAGTTTAATATAGAACCACTCCCTTTTCTGACTCACTAAAAAAATGAGATAATCTTGAATATTGCATTAAAATAAAGAATTTAAAAGTTGAATTTGATTTTTGGCTGCTCTATGCTGAGCATTTTCATATGCATTTAATCTCCACTTATACAGAATGAAGCTCCCAGATGGTTAAGTAATTTGCCTCCAAACACACAGCTAGTAAGTAGTGAGGATTCGAACCCAGCACTGCCTGGTTTTACCTGTAGGCACTTTCCAGACGAGATCGGGCGCGTTCAGGGTGGTATGGCCGTAGACCTGTAGGCACTTTCCACACAGCAAGGGCTTTAGCGCAGATTCATCTGAATGGAGAAGCAAACAATTCTGTCTTCATAGGACACCCCCCCCCCCAGTGAAGTCACTATAACATCCTGGGAACGTTCCCAAAATGGAAGAATTTCCTCTGCCATGTCCAAGTCTAAAACCTTAGTAAAATCCAACCTCAGCCAAACAAATTAACTAACCTCAAAATGTATAAAGAGCCAACAGACGATAAAGATATAGAAGGCATAGCGCTTGCTGAGGGATAACTTTCAAAGCCATGAAGTAAAGGAGGAATTAAATTTTTAAAAATTAAGGACTAGGTGACTTGGTGGCTCAGTTGCTTAAGCGTCATGATTTCAGGGTCCTGGGATTGAGCCCCAAGTCAGGCTCTCTGTTCAGTGGGAAGTCTGCTTCTCCCTCTCCCTCTGTACTCATGCTCTCTCTCTCTCTCTCTCTCCCTCATAAATAAATAAATAAATAATTTAAAAATGATCTCTCAAAAAATTAAAATTAAAATAATAATAGTAATTAAGAACATTATTAAGTGTGAAACTTACTCAAAACAATGGCATGAGGGGCACCAAGGTGGCTTAGTTGGTTAAGCGTCTGCCTTTGGCTCAGATCATGATCCCAGGGTCTTGGGCCTGAGCCCTGCGCTGCAGCTGCTTGGGTAGTCCTGCTCATCGGGGAGTCTGCTCCTCCCTCCCCTCCCTGCTCGTGCTGTCTCTCGCTATCTCTGTTAGTATCTCTGTCTGTCTCTCTCTATCAAATAAAATATTTTTAAAAAACCTAAAACAAAGCCAACCAACCAAAAAAAAAAAAAAGTGACATGAAATTAAAAGGTAGATAACAAACTGAAAAAATATCTATACCAAAGATGATTACATATTGAAGCATGTGATATACATATATGAAGAAATATTCAAATTTTAAAAGAAAGAGACCAAGACCTCAGTAGATCAGTAACCTAAAGGCACAAAAAATTTATCTAGAAAACAAACAAATACTAAACATTTATCCTGGTTAACATTTTCCTGAGTAGTAATCAAAGAATTACAGTTTAAAATAATCTTTATCATCATAAGAACATGTAACAGTGTTACAGTTCTTAATATTTACTAAGTACGCCACATCTGTAACCTCATTTAATCCTGAAAACCGCTTCAGGAGATGGTGGTATTTCCATTCCACAGGTGAGGAGATTGAGGCCCCTGGAGGTCTAATAACTTGCTCAACTCAGAATGAAGTCTACTTCTGTTTAAGAAGTTCACCCACTGGGGGCACCTGGGTGGCTCAGTGGGTTAAAGCCCCTGCCTTTGGCTCAGGTCATGATCCCAGAGTCCTGGGATTGAGCCCCACATTGAGCCCCACATAGAGCCCCACATCGAGCCCCACATCGGACTCTCTGCTCAGCAGGGAGCCTGCTTCCCGCCCCACCCCGCCTGCCTCTCTGCCTACTTGTGATCTCTATCAAATAAATTTTAAAAAGTCTTAAAAAAAGAAAGAAAGAAAGAAGCTCACCCACTGACATGTAGATTGGGGGAAATAATTCAACAGAAGCAGAAATCTCTAGGAAGGCAGTTGTTCACCTAACTGTTATCCTGCCCTGTCCAATATAAACATATTACAAACCACTATGTAATTTAAAATTTTCTAGGAAATGGGGCACCTGGGGCCTCAGTTGGTTGAGCATCTGACTCTTGATTTCAACTCAGATCGTGATCTCAGTGTCGTGAGATTGAGCCCCATGTCTGGCACCATTCTGCATGTGAGGCCTGTTTGGGATTCTCTCTCCCTTTCCCACTGCCCCTCCCCCCAACTCCCCACCCCCACACTGCTCGCATGTGCATCTTGCTCTCACGCTCTAAAAAAAATAAAAATGGTTTCTAGGAACCATTTTAAAAGATTTTTTAACATGAAATTAATTTTAATAATTTACTTTCTTTAATCCAATATATCCAATAATATAATTTCAGCTCAATAATCAATAGAAACATTTACATTGCTTTTCCAGTCGTAAGTCTTAGAAATCTGGTGCATATTTTATACTCAAATCACATTTCAACCCAGACAAAACACACTTCATATGCTCAATAGTTATATGTGGCCAGTGGTTACCTATTGGATAACACAGATCTAGAATAGCAGAATATAGAAAATACCCATTAGTGGGGAGAATGGTTTAGAAAAGTACAGTGGGTCAGTCTCTGAAATTGTATAAGGTCACTGCCAACAGTAATAATAAAAGCCACAAAGAAATATATAAAATGCTTATGCTTTGTTAAGTACAAAAAATATCTAAGAATACAAAATATTAGGTTATTAGATATTTAAAATGTGTCTCAATGCAGGCCACAGATGAAAGAGAATGTGCAAACTTTAAAATAGTTGTGTTAGCATGCTGGGATTTAAGGTTGGTTTCTTCGTCAAATTTCCTTTTCCTTTAAATAGGCATTCGACATTTATTTCTAGTAAGAAACTTTCCTAAACAGAAAAAAGACAGGGAAGGAATCTTTCATACAAAAACACAAATATTTGGATATATTTCGTATTTTCATAAACCAGATATCCTCATAAATTCCACACACTAGCTAGCATATGGGTTTATTCCTGATAAACCCCACTATTTTTTGACATGGGCGTTGGATTTTGAGATTGCTGGTCTCTTTCTTCTGTTTATGTTAATGTTCATAAAAGAGCTGAGTTACTAAAAAAAAAAGGTCATTTACAAACCTTTGAATAATACAGTCTCTGGACAATGTGATGCTAGGACCATTGTTCACATCTAATACACCTCTTTTAATAATACGTTCTTCTCTTTGACCTATGAGCTATCCTCAAATCTGACCAAAAGCCAGGCCATTTTCCTGCGGATTTCTAGAGTTAGAAAGGAATAAATAAAACCCCAGCTCCTGCAGAAAAATATAGAAATTTTGATTTCAGTTTTCATGAACATGCCTAGCTCAGAAGTAGAGTCCGGAAAGAAATGTGTGAGTTAGATGAAAAAGGATGACTGGAATCACAAAAATGATTCCAGGATGGAATCCAGATTCATCCTGAATTCAAAAAGATTCCAGAAATGGATGGGTTTGATAAAGAAGGATGACTAGAATCACAGATGGTCCTGATCCTGAACTTGGAGAGGCAGCCTCCTCCAGGCAGAGGACATGAGTTTGGGGTCAGAGAAAACAATTCTGGCTCTGCCTTCCTCTTCTCTTTTTTCCAAATCTGTAGAATCAGAGGTCATAATCTCAGCCCTCTAGGTAGAGAGGTAAATAAGAGAACCCACTTCTCTAAAGATCTGGGATTCTCAGAAATCATTAATTGCAACCTCTTATTTTAGCAGTGTGGTGTAAACAGGCTTGGAAACCAGCCAGTTTGCCTTGCTGGGTTCTCTGAGCACAAAGCCCGGGAGTCCAGGCTCTGACATCAGAACACTGAATTACAGTCTCGGCTTCCCCAGCTTCTGACGCTTTGACCTTGAGCAAGTCATTTACGCTGTCTCAGTCACCACCCCTGTAAAGTAAGGACAATCACTGTGTCTAATTTAAGATTGCTTGTGGCGATTAAAAAAAGTCAAACTCAGCAAAGTGTCTGGCATATTGTAAACTCTCGGTGTTACCCATTATTAGTAGTAGTGTCTGAAACTTTCTTTGAATGCTTTCAGGGTTTGCAAACTGATTCTTATGATCAGCCTTATTTTGTCATCAGCATTCAATATACTTTACTCCTCAACGGGTAGAACCTTTCCTTTACAATATAAATGCTAAGGAATTAAATTTTGATATTTCTAGAAAATAAAATAAAGTTGGGGGGGGTAGAAGACCACCACTAGAGGGAGTATTGGCAAAATTTTATCTCTGATTTTCTAAGGCAGGCCGGTTCTGCAGTGGGAGAGGCACCCTTGGAAGGAAGGGAGAGAGGAGATTCTGTGTTCAGATGGGCTTGGAGGTGTGGTCCTGATGAAGAAGAGTGTGCACAAAGTGAGCAGGAAGGCAGTGCTGCACCCTGGTAATAACACTCATTTATTGAGTACCTACTGTATGCTAAGCCCTCATCCTTATTAGCTTGTTTCTGGAAAATGGGAGTAATAATAGTACCTCCCTTATCAGCGCAATTGTGAGCACTTGAAGAAATACTATGAATCAAATATTCTTGAGACATTGTATAAAGTTAGTTGTTACTCTTAGATGGAAACCCTCATGTTTCAGATGAGGAAGCCTAAGTAGGTAATCCTGCCTCAAACCAGGGAGCTACCAAGTGGCAGAGATAACCTGCGGTCTGATTCTGAAACTCTTAATTCTGTAGAGCTCACGGCCCTCCTCCCGCCCCGCCCAGCCCCACCTCTCTATCTCGCAGCAATGTCAGGCTGGGCTCTGCTGTCACACGGACCTGGACTGGAGCCCTCATTCTGCCTCTTGCTGCTTCTGTGACCTGGGCAAGTCACATCACCCCTCTACAACTCCATTAGCTCATCTGTGAGGCAGGAGGTTCTTTTAGCTCACAGGGATTTTATGGGGATTTGATAAGGCTTTCTACTCTAAGCAGAGTGCTCAGCCCAGTGCTTGGCATAGGAAAAGCACTAAGTGGTTATTAAGTTATTATTGTGAAGTGGGCACCAGGGCTCTTCCCAACCAGAGCTCCACGCCACTGGCATTTCCATGCTTCACCTTTATTCTGGAACAGTGTGTGACAAAGGAAACATCTCGAAAGCCTCAGCTTGGACAGCTCGCTCCCTCTTTGTAATATGCCATTTTCTTAATTCAGCACCGTGTGAATCAACGTGGCCATCTCTTCCGGCCTCTACATTCATTGATAGCGTCAGCTGGCAATGAAATGCCAGGGCACTGGGATCCAACCAACCCCCTGCTGTTTGCTGGCGTTCCCTGGGTGAATGGTAACATTTTCAAATGGATAAAAATCTCCAGCCGACGTCGCTCTCCTCCTCCAGAGCAGATTTATTACCGAGAGTTTGGCATTTGTCAGTGTCACATTCATATGCATTCTTAGGTGTCTATACATATATAGGCATAATTTAAACCTCCAGTGAACAAAGGCTATTTTTCTAGCTTGGAGACCTTCCAAAAGATCTTTGCGTTTCGTCTATTTTTAAATGTTTGTGTGATTTAAAAGCATGGTAACATCAAAGGATACAGAGGAGGGCTGGAAATTCAGCTTCCAGCAACTGATCACGTGCCACAGGCGCTTTTAGAGCCAATATTTACCTAACCGTGGGGTGGGTAGGCGTTATTCTCGGTCTACAGGGGAGGAAACTGAGGCTCCGCGAGATGGGCTGTTTGCTCCAAGTGGCACAGGCTCAAGTCCCGCCCACTGAGAACCGGGAGAGGGGCGTGCCCACCAGTCCGGTTCCATATTCCATGCCCCTGCCATTTGATCACAGCTGCCCCTGCCATTTGATCACAGCTGCCTCTCCAGGGAAACACTCACTCGGGTTCTTAAAAGCTGTTTCCTGAGCATCTACTGTGTGGCACTTTACGAGGCTCAGGTCAGATCGCCGTGGGAAAAAGTAAGCACAAAGTCTTGCCTTCGGGGAGCTTACATTCGAGTGCACAACAACACAGATGCGTCCTGGGACTTGGTTTCGTCTTCACTCGATGACACGGAGGTAGAGGAACAAGGCAGAATGTAACCATTCTGAGGGCTGGTTTCTGCTCTTTCCCAGATCATACGGGCACAGGACGTGGGTACAGGGCAGGAGTTGGGGGAAGGACCGAGGAGAGTGAGGGGTATGTAAAGCGGTACCTGTACCTGCCCGGCCTCTGTTCCTTCCCCTGCAATACTTAGCTTGATCCCTTTGGGAGCTTGGGGTTTTGACAGCAGGCATTGCTCCTCTAACACAAATAGAGATTAGGTAAGTGGGGCAAGGTGTTGCTGGGATGGGGACAATAGAGAAGGAGATCCAGAATGCTGGGAGCAGGTGCTCAGAAAAGCAACAGTGGCCACACTGTGACCACACACACTCTTTTCCTCACAATTTCAGAGGGGAATCAATGGGAAAATAATTTCTCCTCCGGATGATCTTTTCAAAAGCACTGTCGTCAGCTACCATCCATTCAACAATTCCTCCGGGTCAGGCACTGTTCTACGGTCTTTGTGCGTGTTGTTAAATTTAATTCAAAACAAAAAAAGAGAGAGGAAGAAAGAAACTGAGATTCAGAGAGGCTAGTGGATGGAGAAATTGAGATCTGAAGCTGAATTTGTCCGGCTCTAAAGCTTTTGTCCTTCACCCCGACAGCCAGCTGCCTCTGTGGTTCCCCACAAAGCTTTAAGGAGAATGTGGGATTCATCTGTGATTCGCTCTGTGTCTTTTATATCCTGGCCCACCACCCGGGAGCTTGTCAGAAATGCAGAGTCTCAGGACCCAATGCAGACTTACTGAACCTGAATTTGCTTTTTAGTGGGTCTTCTGGGTACATTCAAGTCTAAGAAGCACTCCCCTAGACCTCTTGCCAAAAGATATGACAGAGACCCTTCGAAAGGTAGTGGATAGTTACTTCTCTCTGGTTCCAAATACCATTATTTCTAGAATTGAACTGATGACTACTGTTCAGTTTAATCACGAAGTGACAGTTTAAAAACCTGTTTGGGTGCTTCTTCAATCAAATTGGAATGGAAGAAGTGCTGAGTGATTGAAGAAGTTAGTTTTAGAAGGAAGATTTCTGTTTCAAGGATGTTTCTATAGTCTTTCTAGGGAAGAGGTGCTCATCGTTAATGACTTTTTTCCCAGTGGGGATTCAGATCGTACAGACAGCAGTTTGGAGGATGAATAGGATGTGGGGGTGCAGCCCACTAACCTGGATATAGGACAAGATGTATCTTTGATCTCAATCTATGGTCTATGCAAATCGTCAAAGTCTCTCTATTTATCTAGTGATATAGCTGGGTGTTTTCACGCCATTATAATGATGATTATGGAAACTTGTTTTTAAGGCAGGAAAATTATGTGGGTTAATATTCAGAGACCTCAAAAACTCATAGGACTTTACAAATTATTTGTTAGACCCTTCCAACCACCAATAACCCAATCAACCAAACCATTAAAAAACATCTATTGGGAAGTTGCCCCGTGTCTTGGAGAACAAAGGGATTAATACTCCTGGTGCAGAAAATAGTAATTATGAATCACTTTCTTCCTGCTCTCTGTTCCACAAGAACTAAGCACAGTAATGAGTGTAAGAAGCCGAGATGACAGGCCCTGGGCACGGGGGACTAGGTGGGTGGCAGGGAGAGGACTGTGGTTCTCTTTCCATTCTCCTATTCACCCTGAGCCTGAGCCCCTTGCCTGACATCCAGAGCAGAATCTCCAAAAGCCTACTGAGCATCTAGCCTGGGAACACAAACAGAGTTCAGGTGCCATGCTTGCTCCTTCTCTCTCACTTTCATCTCTGATCCCAGATTCCTAAACACTCGACCTTGGGAATATCTTCTCTACCTGCCCTCCGCATTCCATTCATGAGCCCAAGCCCTCTGGAGGCTTCCTAACATCCAGAACAAATCAGGTTCCCCAAACAACCTTTCATGGCTCCCATTGGCTTAGAAGAAAATCCCACCTCCTCAGTCTGGCATCGGTGACCCTCTGTGATATGGCCCCACACTGCCTTTCTAGCATGTTGTTTCCCTCTGTTCACCTTTTCCCAGTCTTCAGCCAGATCGCTGACCCCACGCTGCGCATGTACGCCGCCTCCCCCACACCCTGGCCTGTGCCTTGGTCCATTGTCATGCTACTTGGACCCCTCTTTCTGGCCCACTCTCCAGCTCTCAGAAATCATCCCTCTCCTTCAAGTAGTTTAACCCTTCAAGTCCTCGAGGACTGTCTTAGTTTCTACTTATTACTTGTCAGAGTCTGCTGGGCATTTGGGCTTATCAAGATGTTTTCTTCCTTTGTTGGGCTGTGGTCATGTTACAACCATCTTTGTGTCCTCGGAGGCTAATCCAGGGCCTGCTTCTTAAAGGAAGGAGATGGGTGAATGAGGGCCAGCACAGATGCTAAAAGGATATACTTAGTATGAAGAAGTGTTGGAGGGTCTCTTCTTACTAAGGCCGAATAGCTCTATTACTGACCAGCTGGGTGATAAGGGGGAAATGAATTAACTTCTCTGTGCCTCTGTTCTCTTTGATAAACTGGCAATGACAATAATGTCTGCTTCTCAGGGTTGCTGCATGGGTGCATATGAATGTCTGTTCAGGGGCCTGTACTTGCTGCTGTCTCAACATTGACACTTCTGCGACCTTTGCCCTTTCTCCTCCCGGTTCCCCCACCCCTTTTCACTCGACTTCTCCCACAACCCTATTGAGATGTCAATAACTACAGCAAGCCAGTCACATCTATTGAGCTTTAGTTATATGCTGGAGGCTATTTGAGATGTCTCTCAGGCACCATCTTACTCAATCCCCGCGGTAACCCTTTACAGGTATTGTTGTTGTTGTTATTATTATTGTAGTTTTTAAATTTTTTAAAAATTTTTATCTTGTTTTTATTTTTGTCTTATTTTTATTATCGATATTATTATTATTCCCATTTTACAGATGAGGAAACAGGTCAGAATAAATTCAGTAAATTGTCCGACACCACCCAGCTGATGAGTCACAAGACGGGGATTCAAACACGGCTCTTGTCTAAGTCTGGCCCCATGTTCTTCATACTTTACTAAATGCCCTTGGCACCCATGCACATTCTGGAATATGCAAAAACAGACACACAAAACCAAAAATGCAAAAACCTAAACCATGTTTAAAACAAGTGCTTAGTAACTTGATAAGCCTTGTAAGTCTCCTCCACCATATTCCTCCTCCCCCTCCCGGGGTGGGTCTAGGGAAAATAAAAGAAGATCATCACTTCCTGGTTTGCCCAGTGGTTGGGACTGCGCAACTCTGCTGTAGTTAACTGAGCTCATTAGAAACCCACGGAAGTGAATTAAAGAAACATGACTTGTACCAGCCTACCTAGCCACATTTTAGGTTCCTGGGGCATATGGGCACAAGCTCATTTAAAAAGCATTTTTAACAAAAGCACACAACAGAAATGTTCAGCATATGTTAGAGTAGGTAGAGATTCATGGACTCCTAAATCGACTTGCTTTTTATAGCTGCTCAGAGAGGAGCAAATTAGTGCAAGCCATTTTTCCATCGGCGCACATGAAGGAGAGGCCGGGTGGGCCAAGGAACAGGTGGAGATGCCAGAATAAGTTTTGTGCCTTGGAGGGTCCCAAGCCTCTGGTAACCCCCACCAAAAACAATCTCCCACTCCCCACCCTCCCTCCCTCCCACACAACATGAAATATACCCTTACATGCTCATTCTGTCCAAGGCAGTGCCAACTCTAAGAAACTCCCCCAAAACTTTTTTTTTTTTTTTAGAGATGACATAAATAATACATCTCAATTAGAAAAGAGGCTTAGGGGGAAAAAATGATCCTCACTCCCACTTTCCTAAAGAAAACATTTTGGTGTCTATCCTTCCAGGGTTTTTTTTGGTTGTTGATAATATATATGATATTATATAGACACACATAAATATACATACGTATATACACATTTATACACATGTGCATATATGTACGGACATTTCGTGTTTACTTCTTTTACCAAACCATGATTATATTCAGTGTATTGTAATTTGCCCCCGCCTTGTAATATCACCATTTCAAATCCATAGTGCATGGTACATCATTATTATATAGATAAATATATTTATTTTAGTTCTATGGTATTCTGTGGTAAGGCTTATCGTAATTTATTTAACCACCCAGTGTTGTTGGATGTTTAAGTTGCCTAACCAGGTGCTGTTGGCGACAACACTTCCAAAAGCACCCTCATACATCCCATTCCAAGCACCTGTCCCATTATTCCTTAAAACAAATTCCCTAGGCACTGTAACTTAAAAACAAATTACTCATTACCGTTGGGTATTGTAATCACTCCTTAATTGCTTGGTCTGAATTCACCCAAAGGCTCCTTTCTTTTTAACTGTTATGAGCCCTGACAAAAAAAGGGGGTTTATTGGAGGTGGGGGGGTGTTAAGGAGAAGAGGGCGACAGGGGGAAAGAATGGCTTCGGGATCTAAGACATTACCAAAGAGAAGTAGGACTCGGTGCCGTGGGACTAATTATAATTATAAGGTCAGACTGAAGATGTTGGATTAAAAGCAAAACAGTGCAAGCTAAGAGCCAGAAAGCAGAGATGGAAAAGGCTCCCACGTTTGCCTCCCTGCTCTGCAATTTCACCAACACTGGATCCCTGGCATAAAATCATGGAATGGCCACCTGTCTTGGCCTTTCGGAAAATATGTGGGCAATTGAGACCCACGAAGGTATTCATACTAATTGATTCAGTAGTAGTACTTCTAGAAATAGTACCTAAGGAATGAGCACCAAAGAAAGTGAAAGCCATGTGTACAAAGTTGAAGAAATGTCTTTATGTACAAACTTATTTAAAGGAAGAGGAACTTTAATTCAGGGAAAAGAGTCAACAGTTAACTAAATTATGGTTCAGCTACTGGATAGAGTAGCATACAGCTATCTGGTACTAGCTGTGTGATCTCAGGCAAATTATCAAACCCCTCCTATCTAGTAAATGGGGGTACTCATATTGATTATTACAGGCTTGTTGCCAAGATCAAGCCAGATAAATTTCAAGGCCCCTACAATGGTATTTGGCACGTAGCACGCACTGAATACATAGCAGCTAAATATGTAAAGAATACGTTGCACTTTTGGAAATGAACGGGATATAAACCAAAAGGTGCCGACGAAAGCAGACAGATACCACTTTGTCATGGGGAACCCCGGGATCTGGAACTGTGTATCTTTGTGTCTCAGTGTGGACTTGGTGGCTCTTCTGTTTCCAGACTGGAAACCCAGTCTTGTCAATGCTCGGGGGTATCAGGCCCCAAGGATCTTCCTTACTCCAAAATAACAGAAGTCTGAAGTGGGCACTAGAATTGCAATGTACTGATTTACTTGGAGAAATATACATGTCATGTGGAATAGAGATTTCTGTCCCAGCGTGGGATGCTCTCTCTTCCTAGAGGCAAAGAGCAGAGGGAGGCCCAGCAGAAGCAGAAGCCATGATGTGAGCTGAATCACAGGGAGCCTTAAACCCTAATAAGAGGAACCACCCAAGTGTCCATCGATGGAGGAATGAACAAGCAAAATGTGGTTTACACATGCAGTGGAATACTTAAAAAGGGGGGAAGGGGTACCTGGGTGGCTCAGAGGGTTAAGTCTCTGCCTTTGGCTTGGGTCATGATCCCAGGGTCCTGGGATCGAGCCCACATCTGGCTCTCTGTTCTGCAGGGAGCCTGCTCCCCCCTCCCCCCCCCGCCAGCCTCTCTGCCTACTTGTGATCTCTGTCAAATAAATAGACAAAATCTTAAAAAAAAAAAAAAGGAGGGGAATCCTGATTCATGCCACAGCACGGATGAACTTGAAAACATGCAAAGTGAAATAAAGGAGACACAAAATGAAAAGCATCATAGTAGTCCACTTACATGAGACAAATTCATAGAAATACAAAGTAGAATAGAGGATTCCAGGGACTAAGGGGGAGAAGGAACGGGGAGTTACTGTTGAACGGGTCTGGGGCATCAGTTGGGGAGGACAGGAAAGTTCGGGAGCTGGATGGTGGGGACAGTTGCACAGCAATGTGGAGGTGCCTAATGCCACTGAGCTGGACACAGAGAAGGGCTAAGATGGTATGTTTTTTATAGATTTAATCACTAAAAACAGATGAATAAAACCTCCAAATCGAACGAGAAAGGAAATACAGCATGGGGGTTGAGAGTGTGGGCTCTGCTGCGTGGCTGTCTGGGCTCACCTTCTGCGTCTGCCTCTTGCTAGTCATATGTCATTGGGCAAAGTACTGATACTCTCCCTTATGCATTTGTGAAATGGGGAATACCTACTTCCTAGAGTTGTCATGAAGATTGCAATGAGCAGACCTAGGTAATTTCCTTGTCTTAGACTATAACTGGGCACATAGTGAGTCCTATGTAATTGCTAGGAAAAAAAAAAAGTGACTTTCCTGGTTCCTTTTGAGATTGTTACTATGAGAATCAGAAAAATTCAGTTGCTGAGACTGAAGCATTCTTTGTGTGGGGAATCTACAAGGAGATAGTCAGTCCTTAATTTGGTTTGTAAACATAGAACCAGAGAAAAGGGTCAGAGAAATTATGTATCCATTAGTATCCAGCTAAGATACCCTGATTTCATCACAGATGTTGTTCTGCCAGAAAAACTAGTAACACTCAAAATCCATTGACTGGGCTCTGTGTCTTTTACAAGGGGGCTGGTCAGAGTGGTTGGGGCTTCCTTGTGCCACTGTCCTTTGTCTGACCTTCCCAGACTGACCAGTTCCTCCCCAAAGCAAGTGGACACCCCATGTCCTTTGGGTGACCTGCCTCTCTGTGGCCTTCATGGAACACATACTATCTTTAGGCTTGACTTCCCCGAGAGACTTCCATCGCTCTGGAAGGAGACGCAGAACACTGACAGCAGCCCGCTTGCAGCACTGTGGGTGAAATATTTGAGTTCTGTCACTAGAGCTATCACGGCTGTAAAAATCTTAAAAACAGTTTTTACATCAGTCCTCGTTGCCCAGTATTTTCCCCTTTGTAAGCGATTTTCAGCTGGATGTGTCTGGTTGCTCCGTGCACTGTGTGCAGTGGGAATAACGAACGTGAAAGGGATGCTGGTTCATGCCGCTGGGTCCCCTATTCGGTCCAGCCCATTACCCATCTCTGGGTTGTCCTCAAACACTCAGTGAGCATAATGAGGGGCTTGATGTGGTGTCTGAATGTATGATGAGCCCCATTCATTTGCTTTTACGCTCCAGTAAACAGCTGCTGAACTCTCTGTGTGGTTTATTCTTAGTCTTCTACAGCTTCAAGTAACTCAAAAGCCAGCAATGCTGTGTACGCATCCTGTGTCTGCACATCCACAGCCTCCTGGGCCAGGAGCTGCTGCGTTTCGCCTTTGGGTGGAGAGGGGGATTCCCGAATGTGGCTCCATCTGAATGAACGTTGTTATATCTAACTTCACCCTAGACAGGGGATGGGAAGGACTGTTTTGGAGTCTAGGCTGAGCTCTACGTCTTGCCCTTGGCTGGATGGGAGAGGGAGGCACCAGCCAAGCCCGGGCTCCCCTAAAGCATGGAGTAGCAGACAGTGTCCATCTGTGATTTACATCTGTCCAGTCTGTCTGAGGTAGGGTGCATGGGCCAACCTCTCTGTGTCTGTGTGTCTGAGGATTTGTTTTTATTTTTTTTTTCCAGAGCAGCAGGAGGCTGGAAGTGCTGGGGAACGAACACTCCTGGGAGCAGCTATCAAGCAAGGATTCTTGGCAACTGGGGTGTAAATATCTCAGCTCCCTCCCCACTTTGGTGGCATACTTATGAGGCTTGTGAGGCTTGTGTTTTCTATTGTTTCCTGGATTCTTTTTCTTGTAGAATGAAGCTCTAGTTGCCTGTGGAGGTCGCTGGCTGGATATACACTCCCTATGGGCTGCCCTTGTCCTTGCTGTGCTGCTTCCCACTCCCCCACCACTGGCCCCTGAACCTCCCACATACACCCACTGCACCCACGTCCGTGTCTCACGGTCCACTTTGGGAGAGCCTACGGCAAGATGTGTCAAGGAAAGAGCATAAGATTTAAAAGTAGGAGTTCTGGGGCACCTGGGTGGCTCAGTGGGTTAAGCCTCTGCCTTCGGCTCAGGTCATGATCTCAGGGTCCTGGGATCGAGCCCTGCATTGGGAAATCTCTGCTCAGCAGGGAGCCTGCTTCCTCCTCTCTCTCTGCCTGCCTGTCTGCCTACTTGTGATCTCTATCTGTCAAATAAATAAATAAAATCTGAAAAAAAAATAAATAAAAGTAGGAGTTCTGGGCTTTGTCCTGGCTCTGTCACATGTCACATGACATTAGGTAACTGACAATTTCTCTGAGTTATAGGTCCCTTACTTATAAAAACTGGACCATATTAACACCTGCTTCATTCACTGGGCCATTTGTAAAGCCCATTTGAGAACATATAAGAGGGGAAACTGCATAGGATAAAGTTCCTTAAAGATGGTCATCATATTGTTTTATGTGGCCCCTCTCCTTCCCCTATTGTCCACAAAGTGCCCCCCAATATTTCTTTATGCTCTTCTTATCTGTATTCATGCTAATGGCCTGTGTACAAATCATGATGAGAAACTCCAGCTTTTCAATATTTTTGCAGCTAATTCCTTATGATGCTTTTTAACCCCTTCTTAGTATGAAAATTTTCACATGTGAAGACAAGAGAAAGAATAGATCAATAGACCTTAGAATTGGATTCAATGACTATAAACATTGAGCCATATTTGCATCACCAGTTAGTTTACCTGTCTACCTATATCTGTAATCTATCTTGCATAATTAAAAAAAATCAATTTCTAGACTCATGATGATTTATCTCTAAGTACTTCAGTCTACACTTCCAAATTCCCACAACACCCTTCATGCACATAAGCAGTTTAACCTTAAATGTTTAGTATCATCTAACATATCACTTATATTCAAATATTCCAATGGTCAATTATATCAGGAATGTTTTTTATAGCATCTTTTTAACCAGATTTTTTATTTATTTGAAAAAGAGAAAGAGAGAGAGTACATAAGTAGGGGAGGGGCAGGAAAAGGGAGAGGGAAAAGCAGGCTCCCCAGTGAGCAGGAAGCCTGATGTGGGGCTCCATCGATCCCAGGACCCTGGGATCATGACCTGAACCAAAGGCAGATGCTTAACCGACTGAGCCTCCCAGGTCCCCCAACATCCTTTTTTTTTTTTTAAAGCCAGGATTCACTCTAGGTTCATTGCAGAATATAGATGCTTGGAAAAAACCATGCTGGCTCTGATTTTGTGTGTGTGTGTGTGTGTGTGTGTGTGTGTGTGTGTGTGTGTGTGTGTATGCATGTACGCACGTGTGTGCAAGAGTGAACATGTGAGGACAAAGTATGCATGGGATTGTCTGTCTCTGAGTATCCTTATTCAATGAAACCAGATCAGTATTGTGGCTCTTTGGACCTTGGGTGACAATGGGACAAACCTGAGTCTTGTCAAGACATTGGATCTTGCCTGGTGAGGTGGCCCCTGCCAGCAGCGGGGGGTTCCAAGCAGGTGACGCCTGCCAAGTCCACCCGGCCGCCACGTCAGGGCTGTGCTACCCACCGCTCGGCCACCCTTGGTGATCACCAGCCGCTCACAGAGAACCGCTGCGAGCGACATCAGCTGTCAGCTGAGGAAGAAGGCATCCTGCCCAGTGATGTAATGAAAGATAGAGTTTCTCCTTTTGGAGGAAAAAATCAAACTATTTGGCAGGTAGCACGCCTATTGAGACGAGTCAGCGTGGGCTGTTATTCCAAATTGCCAACATTCTCCTGTCCTTTCCTGTCTTCAAGGAGATGGTGAGATAATAGAGACAAATGATGAGGGAATTGTGAGAACAAGCAAGAGAACGGACCAGAATAACAGTAAAGAGTTATAAAGTCTCAGATACATACTTACTAAATGAAAAATGAATAAATAATAGAAGCAAGCATTGGTGGAAGGCCTCCACAGCAACATGCTGAGATAAGTGTTACATTTCCCTTTTACAAATTAGGAACCTGGGGTTGCCAGCTGGCTCAGGACCACGTAGCCACGACGTCGTGGAGCTGTGATTTGAACCTGTGTCTCTCAGATTGCGCCTCTATGCTCTTTAAGCAGAGCCCCCAGTGGTAAGTGCTGTGCTAGCCTGTACCATAAGCATCTCCAGCCACAGATGTCACTGCCGCCTCTTGTCAGCACCCAGCACAGTCCACACAGAACAACGTTTGGGTAGTGTTTTTTGAATGAAGGTCTAACCCGAGATATGCATACAAAAGGTGAAGATCAGCTAGATTCTTAAGGCCTCCATTAATTTTAGTGACTCGGAAGTCTCTACCCAGTTCCTCTTTCTTTGCCCTCTGTGTCATTGTCTCTGAGTACTCTCCTACTACCCCAATTCGTCCCCAAATATCCTCCCCAGCCCAAAGCAGCAGCTTCTTTGCTGCTATTTTCTGCTAAAATGTAATACATGCCAAATACACTAGGTACTCGTATCCCTAGTTCTCCCCTACCTTTTTCCCCCAACAAGCCTTTCGTAACAAAATGCCTCCTTGCAGAAATTAGAGAGAAGTGTTCTTTGCAGGGTCCAGAAGCTATGTTCTTGGTTATTTATTCTCCCAGGAGGACCCTTTAGAGACTTACCCAGGAAGAATAAAATGGAAGATGCTGTTATCTCAGAACTGGAAAAGCCACCATAGAACCAAATCTCTCCCAAGGAGTGAATCAGAACCCAAACTCTGCTTCATACTTAAGATCCTATAAATTCTGCTTTCCCAATGAGTGAAAGATTAACACAATTCATGAAAGTAAAATTGGAGAGACGAAACAGCTGCCAGTTTGCTCTCATTCCCCTCGGGAGGTGGAGAGGGAGCTTTGAATGTCAGCCCTCTTAAGTTTGGTGACCCAGAGGCTGTTTGGAGCCCTCTCCCACTCCCCACGCTCATCTACTTCCACCTGAACTCAGGCTGAGACATGAGTGACAACAGGTGCTTGGTGGGAAGGCAGGAGTCTAGGCTTCAAGGTTGGGCTTAGCACTTGCCTGGGAACAAGAGGAGGAAACCACAGGTATGGAGAGAGGACTACTTTGTAAGCAGAAGCATGAGGTGCTTGGCCCCTGCCTTTGTGAGCTTACAGGCTCTTGGAGACTTTTGGAAGAGATAGGAATCACCAGACAACTATACCACCATGGTGCTCCTAAGATTTGGAAGTCAAGAGGGCCATAGGAGGACATCAGGGAGGGCTTCCCAGAGGAAGCAGCATCTAATATGGCAGTCGAAAGATGACTAAGCATTAACTGGACCAAGCTAGAGGAGTGGAGCAAAGTGGAAGAATGTTCCAGAATGTTCCAGGGGGAAAGACTAACATGATGGAGAGAGGCTGGAACCTAAACCGTGAGGCAGTAAGGAACATGTGATAAAGCTAGAATGGAGAGAAGAGGCCTGGAGGCTAGAGGCTTGGAGGGCTGTTGGAGGCTGACAAGTGTGTGCTTTTGACGACAGAGATAAGGAAGGAGATGTGAGGCAGCGGAGTTCTGCACGTGTCAGGGGGCCGTTTAGCTCTTCTCGGCACTGGCTCCCACCAGGCCGATGGTCTCCATCTAGAGCCCCACCCCCATCTTAGCCTCCTGCTCAGATCTCACGTAGTGGATTTTTCCATGTGTTTCTGTAATGTTCTGCAGATAATGCCATCGTGACCTGCTTCACTGTCTCTGCACTTACGCATCCTTCATTCTTTTACTTGCTCAGCAAATGTTGATTAAGCAGCTTCTATACCCCAGCCACTGTGCTAGGGGCTGGATAGAGCGATGAACCTAACAAAGTCCCTGCTCTCAAGGAGCCCAAATTCTTTTCTGTGTGAGTGTGTGAGTGTGTGTACACCCAGTATATAAATAAACATACAATTTAATGTCAGAGGGAAGAGAAAACAAAGCTTGAGACAAAGCAGGGTGCTGTTTGAGCTAGGTTGGTCAAGTGACCTTTGAGCAGAGATTTGAATGAAGTGGAGGAGTAAGCCAGGCTGACATCCGGGGGAGGCGTGTTGTCGGCAGAGGACATGGTATGCAAATGCCCTGTGGCATTTATGAGGGATATATGAGGAGTAGCAGGAAGTGAAAGAGGCTGACGAGGACTGGATGAAAAGGAACCTATCAGAGTCAAGGTCAGAGAAGGAGCAGAGAGAGGGGCATAGCGTACTGGTTCTTCAGGAACGGAATAAGGGTTCTGGAATGATTCTGCATGGGCAGAGAAGTGTTAGATGTATTTTGTGCAGAGGAGTGACATAATCTGTTTTGTTCTTTAAAAGCGTCAGGCTGACTTCTGTGGTGAGAACAGACGGTAGGGACAAGGGTCAAGGCAACACTGCGGACGGGCTTGATGGCAGGACCAGGGTGGTAGCCGTGCGGTGGTGAGGAAAGGACGAATCTGTGACATGTTTTCAAGGTAGAGCCAGGAGGATTTCCTGACAGATTGGATGTGGGGAGAGAGAGAATCAGTCAGTCGAAGGAGACTGCAAGAAATTGCAAAACCGCATCTTAATGATCCTCTCACATGCCACTCACCACCTCCTTCTAGAACAGTGGTCCTTAGCTGCCCCTCCCCGCCCCCACTTCTCTTAAATTCTGGATGCCTTTGAGAATCTGGTAAGGGCTATGGATTTTCCCCCTGAAAAATTTGCCATGTGCATATACATAAACAATTCTGTCTATAATTTCAGACAGTCACAGACATTATGAATCCACTCCACCCCCGACCCTGGAATCTAGGGGTGAGGGTCCTGCCCGTTTGCTGTGGGCTCCTTGGAGCCGGCTGCCCCCACCTGACCTTCCTTTCCTGAGCAGAGTCACCTGAAGACAGCCGTAGCTCAGTAAACGTGTCACAATAAACACGTGAAAAACAGAGCTGTCCTGGTGATAAGGAAGCATGTCCCATTCACACCCCTTCTAGTAACCGGGACTATTATTATACTAGAACAATAACCCAACCCAACCAACCAACCAACCAACAAAAAAGCTGGGGAAAGGGGAGAAGGAGAGACTAGAAAAGGGAATTACAGCAGAAAAGCATTTTTAAAAAAATGTTCTTTTCAGAAAGCGTTGGTGGAGATACACCAGCGAAGAAAACATGTGAGTAAAAATGTAATCATTCCGCTGGTAACGTTGGGACATTTCCCACCTCAGCTGCGGGCAGAGGGAGGAGCCTGCTTCAGAATTTCTGCACAAGGAGAGAGAGATCCTGCTTGCCCCTGAGCCCCAGGCCATGCACAAGGAGGGAGGAGCACTTTATCCTGAGCAAACTCAGCTCAGAGCCCATGGGTGGTGGGGGGTGGGGGTCGGGGAGCGGGGGAAGGGCCAACAGAGAAAGGCCTGATGAGATCCTATAACAAAAGAGTTAGACACCATAACAATAAAGTGACATGAAAGTGTCTCTGAATGGTGCAAATTGGGTTCATTATTCTGAATCTGCCATTGAACATAACTGATGATTTCCATTCAGCGGATGTGTGTTGAGTTCCCCCGTTACAGGTGGAAAACGGAAAATGGGAAGCTTGGGGAAACGAACATCCCAAAGCGGAGGAGCAAGAAGCAAGACCCAGATGTTGCCGAGTCCAAGTTTCAATTCTTCCATTCAGAAGGCGGCTTTCTGAAACGCCTGCCTGCTCAGCCGGGAGGAAAACAATTAGCCCTCTTTTGTCCTGTGAGTCAGAGGGAGGTTGGAAAGGGCTGTCTGCTCCCCCTTCCCTCCAGCTGACACATCTCCCAGAAGAATGCCACGGAAGCCCCAGCGCTGGGGGAGAGCCAGGCTGGGGTGGGAGGCTCCCGGAGAGCTGTTTCAGCTGCCTGGGTCCCGCCGCTGAGGTCTCTCTGCACCTGGTTCCTTAGCTCCTGCTTGAGGAGCCAGCCTAGTTAGAACACTGCTGCCATTTGGGGACAAAGAATGTTCTCATCGTGCCCTTCCCCGGGATGAGGTGTCTGGCCCCGCGGAAACATAGCAATCTGAGCAGATGAAATCCACATCTTGTTCATTTTACTACCTTTGCCCCAGGGCTCGAAGACTGGTTATAATTTTGGTTTTCATTTTCCAGACATTTTTGCTTCTCCTCTAAGTGTAAAAAGGCAGCATGGACTTTCTAAAGGATGTGAGGCAAAGCACTCTGGAGAGAAAACTACCTGCATCTTGAGTGTGTCTCTTCTGAGCTTCTTAGAGCAAAGAGAGCAGAGCTCCCAGACAGGGTAAAAATCTTAAGAGGCTCTTGATAGGAAATATGCCGACACTTGTCATCTACCCAATGGCTCCTAATCCTCTTCCATGAACTGAAATCCCCTTGAATTGGATTATAAAATTCCTCGTGGTGGAAGGCACTTCACTTAAAAACGCAAAGCCCTTGATTGAGAAAGAAAACAAACACTAATTTGAAATTTTTTGCCTCCAGGAAGAAGATGGGGGCAGACTATTGCAGGAGCCTGGCTCCCACCTTTTGACCTCTGGGTTTCCAGATGTGAGAGAGGCACACACCTCTCAGGACGGAGATCGTCCCTCCCTCCACCCTCTTCAACTCAGTCACATTTCCACAGGAGCTGCTACTTGGACTTGTTTTAAAAAAAATTATTTTAAGCATTCGGCAGAGGGAAAAGAAAACCCGGTTTAGAAGCCAAAGGGCCCTTTCGAGTGACCCATTAATTGGATCAAAGCTTCCCTCGATGCGGGGATAATTGCTTATAACTGGCTGAAGTCTCTGACCTGGAATCTGGACTGACAAATGTGAGATGGCAAGTCAGGGAGAAGACGAGAGATAAAGCACCCGCTGCAAATGACCGTGGGCAGAGGCGAGGGCACCTGCTGGAGGAACACTTCTCCCCTCTGGTTGCAGCTCAGGTTACTCCCTTATGGACCCTCTGATCTTTTCCTGGACCTTTCTGTCCTCACCAATGACTCCATCCTGCACTCTTTCGTCTCTTGCTCATAGCTCGGCAGGAGTGTGCCTCGGGATTTTGAACATGACTCCAGGGTTAGAGGTGAGCCTGGGGCTCTGCTGTGGCTGGGGGTGGGACGTGGGGGTCTAGGAAGAGCCTGGCCTCTGTCAGGGGCAGAAGGGGGCCCCTTGCCTCCCATGCCAGCACCAGGGTACTGCCTGTGGGGTGCCATTAAGCATCTCAGCGCCCCACCCTGGGGATGGAGACCCATGGCTGTTCAGTCACCGTGAGCTTAAGGTCATGCAAGTTTTATAAAGGGCTACCCATCGTGTCCCTGCTTGGGTCAGTGTATCTGCAAAACTGTGGCTGCCTCCCAGGAGCTTTGGGATTACAAAGAAGCAAGAATGTAAATACCAAGGAGCAGATGGATGGGTCAAAGGGTCCCACTCACACTTTATTTCCCGAGAAGCTTCCTGCCAACTACTACCCAGCCTTCCCCACGGCTTCCAGCCCTCAGCTTGGCCCCCAGCTCTGGCAGGGCCTCCTTGGTAAAGAGTGGAAATCACTACCTCATAGTGACACAGCTTTCTCTTGCTTTATCTGACTAGGGATGAGAAAGTCTCTTCCTGTTTCTCCAAAATTTCAAAGTCAAGCAAACAAAGAGGGACTTCCAACAGAGGATTTGCTGTCCTTACTGGGTCTCTTCTCTCAAACCCTATCCGCAGCCCTCCTCTGGGGAGAGCACATAGACCTGTTTGAGATGCCTAAGGAGCCACCTCCTTGTGTGTCCCCTGCAAGAAGGAAAACACTATACGGCAGAGCCAGGAGACTCTGGATCCTAGCCTAGGGACATGCCCAAGAGTTGCCAACTCAATTGGGACAAAATGGATGAAGAATAGGGGTTTAATTTCAATTTATTCATTTATTTTTTAAATTTCTCACATTCTTTTGTGCTTATGATGCAACCTTTGAACGATCCTAAAGAGTAGACAGTGAAAATTAGGTCTTTTTCCCCTTTCCTGGGCACCAGTCTCTGTGGACGCAACAGTGTGCGGGAGAGATTGCGACTAGGAACCACGAGTCAGGCACTCAGCTCAGAGGCCAGTGGAAGCACCTGGAAGTGTGTGAGGAGGGAGGGTTGGCCGTTGGGAAGGAGTAGAAGCTGCTGGTATGACGTGACCGTGGAGGAAGAATGGGCAGGACTTAGGTGTTGATTGGAATTGAGGAGCAGGAGTAGGGTGCAGAGTCAGAAACGGGGATCCTGTGACTGGAGTCAGCTGTGGAAGGCAGAGGAGAAGGCTGGCTGAAAAGACAGTGGAGGGATGGTGCGAGGCCCAAGTTGGGCTTCTGAGAAGTGCAAAGGAGGCAGAGGAAAACCTTACCAACATGGGGTTTGGTTTTCAAAGAGCAGGAGTTTTGCTGGGTTTTGAAGGTCAAATAGGGTTTATCTGTGGGTGGACAAGAGAGAGAGGGTCTCCTTTCTAGAAAGGAGAACTGCATGCAGGGTTAAAGGTCAGAAGGTCCAATGGAGGGATAATAAGGGTAGGCTGCCATATCAGAGAATTCCAAAAACTAGACTTGGAGCAGATTACAGACAACTTGGAAAATGGTCCCAAGGAACGTGGACTTGAGATGAGACCAATAAACAAATTTGAGAAGATAAGGAAAGTAAAAGAAGGGGCTTCTAAAGAGGTTTTACGTGTGTCCTACTCACTTCTTCTTTGGGCATCTCTTTGGTGAAGTTTCTTCATCCTTCTCTCCAAAAGTTAAACCTTAGTCCTGTGCTGTGTATGAACTTCTGCTTTTCTACCAATCTCCCCGTGTGGTCATTAGTCATTTGTATGCCTGCCTTTCCTGTTAGAGTGTCTTTCTTATGTCTCATTCTCGTATTTCTGGAATCTCCAATAGCAGCAATGATAATACTAATTAATATATTATTATATTATCAAGTAGACTGTCTTATATATCTTACAACGTTATCTCAAGAAGGCTCTTCAAAGCCTTGTGAAGTCGGTAGCTACTAGTAGCCCCATTTTAAAGCTGAGGAGACTAAGGCACAGGGAAGTTACTTGTCCAGGGTCACATTGCTGGTAGCTAGGGGCCCGGATTTGAGTCTGAGTGGTTGAACTGCACAGCCTACACTCTGCATTATTTTCATAAAGATAATAACACATAGGAGACATTTGGAAAGGACCAGACATGGAGCAAATTGTTTTACATGTAATAGATCATATAATCCCTCTCATTACTGTTCCCTTTTGGCTGGTGACAAAACTGGGCTCTTGTTTTAACTTTAAAAAAATTTTTATTTAGGGCGCCTGGGTGGCTCGGTGGGTTAAGCCGCTGCCTTCGGCTCAGGTCATGATCTCAGGGTCCTGGGATCGAGTCCCGCATCAGGCTCTCTGCTCAGCAGGGAGCCTGCTTCCCTTCCTCTTTCTCTGCCTGCCTCTCCGTCTACTTGTGATTTCTCTCTGTCAAATAAATAAATAAAATCTTAAAAAAAAAATTTAAAAAAATAAAAAAATAAAATAAAATAAAATAAATTTTATTTAAATTCAATTTAGTTAACATGTAGTGTATTATTAGTTTCAGAGGTAGAGTTTAGTGATTCATCAGTTGCATACAACACCCAGGGCTCACCACATCAAGCGCCCTCCTTAACGCCCATCACCCAGTTACTTCATACCCCCCCCCACCCACTGTATTTGGTTTTCAAAGATTTTTTTATTTTTATCTTTAAGTAATCTCTGCATCCAGCTCGAACCTGAAACTCACAACCCTGAGATCAAGAGTTGCACGCTCTTCTGACTGAGTCACCGCGGTGTCATGGGGAACTGGGTTTTAAGCCACGTCTAAGTCATGGAGGAAGAAAGCAGAGGGCCTGGACCGATGTCCCCAAACTCTTACATACGTCCCATACTCCCTCCCAGCACGCGGTGTGTGCTCATTCGATATTTATGGAATAAATAAATGGCGGAAGTAGAGGAAGGAGGAAAGGAGCGAGGGAGAAGAAGAAACGAAGGGAGGAAAAAGGAAAGAAAGCATGAAGGAAATAGCGGAAAATAAATCCAACAAGATGTAGCAATCAGCTATCTCGTGAGCGTGGCTGGCACCGGTGATGCAAAGATTACATTATGTAAATATTTTGAAAGAGGACTCTGAGAGTAAAACCTCTAAATCAAAGGAAGCTTCATGAATGGGAAACTCCACCGCCACACTAGCTGATGGGGAAATCCTTGAGAGTAGAAAGGGCTTCTTGGAGCGCAGGTATAGAAGCCAGAGATGGCTTTCCTCCCGGAAGTCCCGGCACACTTCCTTGGAATAGCAAACTGTGACGAGTGTGGGTTCCTTAAAATCAGCCACACTCAAGAGGTACCTTCTTTTGAAATACTTGCCGGTGTTGCGTTGTTTGTAAGGGACACCAAACATCTCCTCTATTATTCCCTGACCCAAACTGACCGACAAGATGAATGAGAACTCAAACAGATTTCTTTCTTGTAGAAGGAAAGTATTTGATTTTATAGACTTGTGTACGTATGCGTGTATGTGTGTGTGTGTCCTGGGTTTCTCTACTGCTGGGTGCCCCAGGAAGGGGATGTGAGGGCGATCTGGCTGTGACATCTGTCACTCCACTGATTGTCACTGGTGATTCGGCTGATCTGGCTGGCCAGGCAGGGGTCCCCTTCCTCCCTCACTGCTCCATGTGAGTCCTTCCCGAAGTGGCATGCTCTTTCGGAGAGGATGACCTTTGCCAATAGGGGAGGACTGCTCTTCGGTCAAGGGTATAAAAGTAGCTGTGCTCCCCAGCGAAAACCTCTAAACAGGTTCATTTGTAGGAGAATCTAGGGTAGTCAGGCTTCCAAGACTCGAGATACATCCAAATGAGGCACTGCGTGTGGCAGTCTGCCTTTCTTAAAAAAAAAAAAAAAAAAAAGAAAGAAAGAAAGAAAGAAAGAAAAAAAAGAAAAAGGAAGGAATGGCATTTCTACAGGGTAGCCCGGCCTGCTGGAGGTAGTTTTCTTAGGGTAATCAAGCCACGCCTGGTGGATTTCTCTACCACAGACAGGAAGACCTCAGTTGAGCATACTGATAGAAACCATATTTTCCAAACCCCAAATGGGGTCATAGCATCAGACTGAGCACTGAGTTTTGCTTTATGAATGTAGTCATATGAACTTCTCACCATGGCACAAAAATGACATCATCTGTCATTACCCATTTTACAAATTGTCTTTGTGGAAGGTAAAATGGCCAGATGTCAGGACCACCCAGGGCTAAGGGGACAAGGGATCCTTGCCCCCGCCCGCCCCCAACCCCAGAGCCAGCGGTCTTTGAGGACAGCAAGGTGCAGTCACAGGGATGGGGCCTCTCTGCCCCACAGACACAGTGGGCCTTGGGGACACAGCATGGCTCACGATTCCTGTGGTTAATGAGCTCACGCCTGGGCCGCCGGCCGGTCTGCTCCTAGCGAGCTGCCAGCCTCTCGGCGGGGGCTGTGAGTCAGCCCTGGGCTGTCACACTATCCAGAGGGGCCACAGATCTTGGGAGCCTCCCCAGACCCAGAGCTGCCGCAGGAAGCCTGCTCAGTCTAGGCAGCCGGTGGTTCTCCCTCAGTGCCTGGGGAAGCGCCTCCCGGTGGACTGGAATTCAGAGCATTTTGGAGAAACCCCTTGTCACATCCACAACCAGCCTGTCCCTGCTCTAGAAGGGGACTCTGCCCACACAGAGTGTCTCTGAAGCACTTCAGAGATATTACTGAATTAATCTCCTTTGTCCTCCACATAATTCCAGTGGAATTAGTCAGCTTTAATGGGTAGCATCTCATTCTACCTCCCGTTCTGCCTAGACGTACAGCGCCAGCTTCTTCCTCCAAGGCCCTTGTCTGGCTGCTCCTGGTCTGTGGCTGTTGGGCTGTGTGGTTAACCGGGGCTGGGCCACACTGGTTGAGGGGGTGGGAGTGGGGGGACAAGGGAAAGGGATATGACGGAGGGCTACTAAGACACGGGGGTGGGAGCTTCCTCACGTTTTAGCCCATGGAACCTTCCCCCACAGTCCTCCAAGGTAGGAATTACTATCCACTTTCTAGAAGAAGAAACTGAGGGTCAAGCAGGTTTGTAATTTGCTCAAGGTCACAAAGCTGGTGAGGGGCAGAGCACTGATTCAAAGCGGAGTCCGTGTGAGTCTATTAACCAGCCTGCAGGAGCCTTGTTTGGAGGAATCTGTATTCCTCGCATTGTTTTTGTTTATTATTAAAAAAAAAAAAATTCCTCCCCAAAACCCCTCACTATAGGAAACCTCCTGGACCACATGACCCTGTTCCCAGGCATGGGGTAATTCTTGGTAATATGGTGATACAGTGTTGCAAACTGCAGACAGGGTGGGCTCACCCGCTTCACCAGCCGGGATGATACAGAGATCCTACAGAAAGCCCGAGGTCAGGCACTGGCCTGCCTTCCTGTGCTCTGAGTGCAAAGAACAGTCACTTACCAGGTTTGTCTGGCTACCGGCTCCCTCACTCCCCACTTCCCCACCCTCCTCACTTAGCTCTCCTACCCCGGCCCCCAGCTTCTCCACTCTGTGTTCTCTCCCCCACAGTCTTTCCATTGGAGCTTTCTAAACCAACGTGGACTCACCCAGCACCATCTTCCTTTTAAAGGCTGCCATGTGACCCAGCGATTCCAGTCTGGGTGGACACCCAGAGGAAATGCAATCAGGATGCTGAAGAGCCATCTGCACTCCCATGTTTGTTACTCACAACAGCCAAGACCCGGGAACAACCCAAATGTCCATCAGTGGGTCAGTGGGTAAAGGAAATGTCGTATGTACAGACAGCCAAGCACCATCCGGCCCGGAGGAAAAGGGAATTCTGCCCTTTGGGACCACACTATGCTAAGGGAACTAAGCTAAGCAGAGAAAGACAAACACGGTATGAGCTCACTTATATGTGGAATCTGAAATAGTGAGACTCACAGAGTAGAGTGGTGGTGGCCAGGGGTCTGGGGGGGGGGGCGGGGGAAGGAGGAGGGTGGGGGCAGCGTGGGGTGATGTTGGTCAAAGAGGACGAACCTTCAGTTACAAGATGAGTAAGTCCTGGAGATCTAATGTGCACCTTGGTGACCACGGTTGGCGGTTCTATATTATACCCTTGAAATTTCATAAGAGGGTAGATCTCGGGTATTCCCGCCACGGGGAAAGAAGAGGGTAAGTATGTGAGGAGATGGGGTGTGAACGGGCTTGGTTGCTGTGATCATTTCACATCGCGCATCCGAACATCACATCGCACAACTGAAACATACCCGGTTTTTGTCAGCTCTCTCTCCGTAAACCTTCTCCGGCTCTCAAACCATCTCTAGGCGTTTCCCCTCCAGGTGCCAGATTAAAGCCACTGCAGAATGGGCCACCATCCCCGACCAGGCTGCAAGAATTCAGGCCTCTAAGCCTTTGTTGGTGTTATTCCTTCTACCGAGAAAGGCCTTCCCTCTCATTCTGAACGGTGACCTCCTTCAGAGCTAGTTCAAACATGACTTCCTACGAGGAGACGTGTGCTCCCCGTAACCCACTGTGGGGTCCTGACCGTGCTCCCCGTCACCCCGCATTAGTGTTCATCTTCCCCCAGAGGCCCGCAACCCTCAGCCCCAGGGCAGGGTTCGCTGGGGTGTTGCATGGGGCACCCAACAGGGTAGCAAGTCATCGGTACTATTAATAGTAAAAGCACTAGAGTTTTTGAACGAGCTGCTTTTGTTATAAATTGGAGTGGATTCAAGGTTATTCTTAAAACAATGTCATTTTCACTCACTTGCATGTTTTCCAGAGTAGACAAGAAAGGGGTGGGGTTGCACCAGCATCAGCTTTGCTGATAACTGTTCCAAGTGTTAGAAAAAAAAAAAATTGAGAAAGGGTCAACCAATATGAAGGTGCATTAGTGGGCTGCAGCGAACCCGTGACGCATGCGCGGTGTGTGTCTGCACGTGGAATTAGTTACTTATGAATGTGTATGTGTGTGGACGCATGCAGGTGTTGGGGGCAGGGTGCTCTATTTATTCACGCTAAAAAATACCCCTGGGTGAGAGCAACGATTATTTCCACCAGGTTGAAGGTTAACTGTGATCAAGATGGAACAACATAGACAATACGTGACATAATGTGCAAAGGAAAAAAAAAATGGAAATCTCCAACGATGTGTACATTACAGGTACACAAAAAGTCAATGCAAATCTGGCAGGAAGGCAAGCTAAGAAACTGGTGAGTTGGGATTTGTGAGATGATAAGGTTTAAGGTGAAGTTTTTTCTTACCATGTTTTGACCAGTATCTTTATCTTGGAGATCCATCTCCTGACTGCACCCTGTGGTCAGCAATGCTGCGGCTGTTACTAGCCCATCTAGCTTGATGTTTCTAGAGTTGCGGTGGGGTGTGTGTGTGGGGGGGTAAGAGACCACCCCACCTGAAGTCAGTAGATCTTGTGCCCACTCTCCTCAAAAAGGTCATTGATACAAACTCCTCCATGCTATCCATCCCACTTTAAGTCAGTAACCCGAGTAATCCAGCCATCCTTTTGCTAACGCTCCATTCTTTCCGCCATGTCTTGGACCTCCTTGCCTTTGATCCAGCTCCTGACCTCCCCAACACTCATCACCGAGCCTTCTGCAATTGCTCGTTCCACAGCCACCAAACCCCAGGCGACCTCCCACTTTTCCTCCAGTGCTCCTCCCCATCCCCTCATAATGCTGGCCGACTTGTCCTGAGGACACCGCATACCTTGTACCCCTCACCAGCCGTGGTTGTTCATCTTCCACACCCAGTCCCAGGGCTGGAAGGTGTTCTTGCTGTCCTTGTTCCCAAATGCCATTCCCACAATATTGTTTCTCTGCCCCTTGAGGGCCGTGCTTTTGAGCAACACTGCTTCCGGGATTCCCCACCATGTTGCCGCCATCTTCTGGCCACCATTATCCCTTTCATCCACTGAAGTTGTGGGCACCTGCCTTACTGTCTGCTTTTACTCTCGCATCTCTGCTCTAGACCTGGTTGACGTCAGCATCTGTGTGGATGGCTCATCCTCGTGGCCCCATCTGTGTCTTTCTTCCCCTTCCCAGTTAAGCTTCTCCCAAGAGTCGTCTCTACTACTGTCTCCATTACTCTCATTCCCCTCTCTCTCCTCAGCCATCCCAAGCAGGATGTTGGCCCTGCATGCCACGAAAGCGGCTCCGGTTTAGGTCACCCATGACCCTTATGTCCTCAAATCTAAGGGACATCTGTCCAGCCTCATCTTACTTGCCCTCTCAGCAGTGACTGACATGGTTGACCATTCACTCCTGGAAACACCCTTCCCTTGGCTTTGAAGATAAACTATTCTCCTGGTTTCTCCGCATACTCTGCCAGTCTACACCTCTCATTCTCACTATCAGGTGCTGATGTCCCTCTCCCCTTCGCTCTCCACAATCTCTTCCTAGGTGATTGTGTCCTTACCCACAGCTTCAGCTCCCTGTGGGGAACATGGATATGTCCATCTCCGCCCTCAGCCTCTCCTTTGAATTCCTGGCCCACAGAACCAACTCTTGACTTGATATTTCCGTGTGGAAGTCTCCAAGGCAAATTAAACAGGCTCCAAGCCAAATCCTGTCTCTCCAACATGCCTGCTCCTTTTGGTGTTCTCTGTCTCACTGTCCACCTAGTTGCACAAGCCAGAAACCCAAGAGTCATTCTTGGTATCTCCTTGTCTTATACACCTTATCTGCAATTTATCGGCAAGGGGTATTTCTTTTCCTTTGTCAAAGTTTCTCAAATCCATCTACTGCTCTTGACCTCCAACTCAATGCCCTAGTTCAAGTCCAGAGTACCATTTGCAAGGCCCATCACTGTAGCTTGGGCTATCCTATATTGAATATGAGTCTCTCCAATCATCTTCACAGAGCACCTATAGGCGTCTTTGTGAAATAGTCATCTACATTACCTCTGCTTCAAACACATGATGACTTTCCACCTTTTTAGGAAGTGACAACATAATTAATGTGGCCTACAGGTTTCCTTTCACCTTTCCCTTCTTTTTGTTCATTCTTTCCTTCTAGCCTTCTTTCCCTTCCCCCATTCTCCCCTGTTCCCCTTCACCCCAGGGCCTTTGCACAGCAGATCCCTTTGCCCTGAACATTCTCCATACCCTTGGCTTAATTAACTTCTACTTACACTTCACATATTATTAGTGCAGACATCAGTTCCTGGGGGAAATCTCCCCTGACCTTCAACAAGGGCAAATTTCCCTTTAATAAAGTTTCATAACATCATGCATGTACTTCTTCATGGCACTAATAGCAATAGACATAGATAGTTATGCATGTCATGATTTGAGTAGTGTCTCTCACTCTCATTAAAGTTTTGCAGGGGGAAGGAATGTCTGATTTTGATCAACATTAAATTAAATCTCTAGCACATAATATAGAACAGGAGCACCCAATGTAAAATAACAGCTTTAGTCATGATTTTTATAGCCTTATTCTTTTACATAGCAGTTATAACCACTTGCCACACATGTATTTATTTGTTTCTTATGTACTAGATTGAAAGTTCCACAAGTGCAGAGAATTTGTTACGTATTTATTCCTAACACCTGACACAGTGCCTAGCATGGGGCAGTCACTCCACCAATATTTTTGCATAAACACTAAGTGCTTAATAAATGTTTGTTGAAGGAATAAATGTTCTCTGCACAATAACCAAATAACCACCTTCCTCAGCAACAGTATGGTATTCAATTAGCCCATCTAGCTATTATGTCCTTGCATGCCTATATTTGCCATAAATAAATCCACTACATAAAATTATAATGATAGCTACCAAATTTACCAAAATAGCTACCCTATCCTAACTAAAATATTAATTTAAAATTTACTCTATTCAACAGTAACTTGTTTATTTGCTTACCTACCATTAAAATAATTGCCTCCAGAAAAGGAACTTGAGATAATGATAAACATCCCATTCATAATTGCGGAGTAATATTTTAAGTAACTACTGAGTTATTGCTTGTCTCCAGGGTGTGTTCTCCTTTTTACAGGCACTACCAAATTTCCTTTCCAAAGGGTTTTACTAATATTCACAGCCACTGGTGGACATGGAAATGCACGTTTCTCCCCAACAAAGAATGGGTTTTTAAAGAACAAAAGTGGCCATAGTGAGGGGTGGTTTGAAGCAGGTGGAACACGGGCGGCACAGCTAGCAATCTAAGAGCTGAAATCCTAGAGGAGGCCACTGATACCTGCCTTTTTGTCGTGTGCCACAGCAGAGCAAGAAAAAGAGGCTCAGGTAAGGCTCCCACCCTCCCAGATTCTCCAAAACCTTACCTTACCTCTTCTTTGGTGGTTGGCAGTGGTTGAAGAAATATTGGTCACTTGCGCCACCTGCTGTCCAGATTGGGGAATGGCTTGCCGACGTCCATGCCTCCGGAGGATTTTTGTTTCAATTTCTACCCAGTTTCCTCCCCGTGCCTGACTTTTTTCCTTTCCTCCAAGAGCACACCTTCTGAGATATGGATGGAACAAAGGCCTAGCCTGGGAGGTTGCCTTTGGGAAAACGGGCCCAGAGCTTCCACCCGTTGTTCTTATTTCTGGCAGTGTTTTAGGTGATTGTTTCCATTCAGTTCTCTGTTAGGCTCTGAGCAGGCCCTCAGGAACAAAGATGAATGAGATGAGATTTCTCTCCCCAAAGATGTCATAGTCTAGTGGGAGTGTCAGGCATGCAAACGAATAATTAAAATGCCGGTATCATGGCAGAGATAATACGAGCTGCAGGGAAACGTCAAGCGCCCCGCAGAATCCACGGAATCCGGAGGGCTTTCAGAAGGGACGAGATGTACCTGCACTCTGAGCGCCGGGCGGAGGCTCGCGGGTGGGAAAAATTACTGTTCGGGGCAGACCAAACTGGCAGGGGCGCCTGGGTGGCGCAGCCAGTTAAGCCCCCGACTCTTGGTTTCGGCTTGGCTCTGAAGACCGAGGCCCATGTTGGGCACTGCGCTCCGCATGGAGTCTGCTCACGATTCTGTCTTCCTCTGCCCCTCCTGCTCCTGCTTTCCTGCTCTCTTTCTAAAATACCTAAATCTTAAAACAGAACAAAACAAAACAAAACCCAAACCTGGCAAGTTGCAAAACTGGGGCAAATATCTACAGACTGTTCTGGGAGCAGCAAAAAGTTGATAACTACGATGAGTAGTTTGTTATAGAGCTTTTTAGGCTTTTGGTTTGTTTTTAAGACTTTATTAATTTGTCAGAGAGAGAGAGAGTGAGCACAAGCAGGGGTGAGGGAGCAGCGGCCGGCAGAGGGAGAAGCAGGTTCCCTGCTGAGCAAGGAGCCTAATGCAGGACTCGATCCCAGGACCCTGGGATCATGACCTGAGCTGAAGGCCGACAACCGACTGAGCCACTCAGGCGTCCCCTTTCAGGCTTTTTGAGATGACTATTTAAGTGTATATTTGTGGATGGATATTCATATGTGTCTACGACTGCTTTCCTTTCTCTAAACATTATATTTTTAGACGTCTCTCCATGTTGGCGAATCAAGACCTACCTTATTCTTTTATCTTCCGCATGGTGTTCATTTGTGTTGGTCCATCTTATCCCTCTTTAGTGGACATTGAGGGGGTTTGCAGTTTTTCACCTTGTATATCTCTTTATGGACATGTGCAAGGATTTCCTAGGAGGGAAGTTGCTGAGTCAAAGGGTAACTACACTTAAACTTTAAGCTGATATTACTTAATGACCTTTGAAAATGCTTCTACCGATGTATACTCTTAGAGTAGCTAAAGTTAGTCACGTAAGCTAGTGAGTCTTTCAAATCTTTCTGGTTTAATCCATGTGCATGTTTTGCTCCCTAAAAGAATGATCCTGACAGTAATCCTACAGGCGTGGAGTGATCTGTTTTTCACGTGGCAATAGCCACCATCCTCTAACACTACTAGTATTTATAGAAGATGATGAACTGAAGCTCAGAGGAGCTGGGGTCTTGCCTGCAGTGCCCCAGGTAGTGAGGACCAGAACTAGAACTCAGCCCTCCAGAATCCTAAAGCTCTCTCTACTACCCCGTTGCTAGGCAACACTTCTTCCTTTTGATTCTTGTGCCAATGCTACTTGTTGCCATGGTGCTGCTGGGACAAGGAGCAGTATATTGTCATTAAGCAGTGAGCTAGAATCTTAGCTCCTAGCAGGCAAAGGTCTTTATGCCCCTCTATATGGATGGCCAGAGAGGGGCCATTGGACTTAGCTGGCTCATTGTCATGTGTGTTTCATTGCGGGCCGATGTCTGTCTTCACCTCTGTCTACCAGGAGTGCCTGGGCAGGAGTGCTATGTCGCCACAAATCAGCATCCAAGTCCAGTGTGTGCCTTCCCTCCTCAGTCTAGAAGGAATAGGGGTGACCTTGGTGAATAGCACCTTGCTGGCGTCGAACCTGGGTTCAAATCCTGTCTCCGCTACTTTGCTGGGAGTGACTCACATTTCCTGATTTTCGGTTTTCTCATCTGGAGGGAGACCAGTTGTGCTCACCTCGTCACGTTCTAGATGTGGATTGAATGAGCTCAGGGACATCAGTTACTTAGCCAAATGTCCAACATTCACCAGTGTTTATTAAGCATTCACTACTATGTAGCTAATGTGAGTACTGTTATGTTTATCACCCACCCACCCAGTCCTCTTGGGAGGCTTTGCAGTAGTCAAATGGGTTCCAAAACATCTCGAGTATTCCATCACTCAATACCGAGTGCAGGAGTACAAAAGCTCGTCGTGTTCTTATCTTTAAGAACGCTCATAAACAGGTTTTCAAAAGATTTGATGGAGTGAAGTTCTGTGCCTCAGAAACGCATTATCGGCCCCAGGAATGAGTCATCTGTAGTAGGAGGAAAAGTGAAACTGTTTTCCAAAGACGGCACAATGGAAATTGCACAATTCAAATGACTGCAATTGCCTTTTCAGCTGAATCCAGGGAAATTTTTTCTTTCATTCACTTGACTTTTTGAACGCCTATTATGTCAGGCTCCATGCAAAGGGTGGAAAGATGAATAGAACATGGCCCTTGCCCCAGGGAGCTTGCGGATTAGCAGGGGAGACAGGCATTTAAAATAATTATAGCAATGTGATAGCTGCCTGTGATGGGGTTTGGGGCTGGTGCTGCGGGGGGTCTGGGGCTGGTGCCACCAGGGGCCCAGAGCAGGGAGCTCTTACGGGGCTGGGGTGGGCTGGGGGAGTGTCAGGAAAACCTCCCCAGAGCTGGAAGTGGCTGAGTAGGCAGACGGGGGCACAGGCACTCGGTGGGGGAACACGAAGGGGAAGCAGGAGAGAGAGTGGTGTGTTCGGATCTGGACACAGGCTGCATGCAGGGTGTGCTGGGGACAGACATGCAAGAGGCAAGCGTCTTCACCTCATGTCTGTGCCGTGGTCAGTCTTCCTGCACCACGGAACTCCCACCTCCTAGACACTCTCCTTGCCCACCCCCCTTCTTGTCGTGCTCACAGCTCTAGATCTGAGCCCCCAGCCAGGAGGAGTTGTCTCCACGACGAATAGTGCTGATTGCCTTTCCGAAGCTGTGTCTGGGGGACCTAGCTTCGCTTTGAGACCTTTGATGATGGAACGACCTTGTGTTTTCAGGTGAGGCAGAGCAAATGGCATTGTCGGCCTGTGGCTGGCCTGGGAGGGAAAGACACTGGCCATCCACACCTGTGGCTTCCAGGGGGTCACAGCTGCACCTGGGGGCGAGGTGCCATTTTTGGTTCTTCCACCCCTCACTAGGAGGAGATACCAAGTTGCCTTTCATCAGTTCTCCTGCGACATCGAATCAGCCAGCAAGTCCACAAAGTTGTCGTTGCTGGCATGGGGCTCCTCCTTGGAATGATCCCGTCTTCTCTGTGGGCACAGCCCCAGGAAGGATTCTGGACACATCCACAGTGAACTGTCTCAGACCTACAAGAAGGACAGATACCAGTGTATGGCTGTTGGCCACCTGGATACCACCCTGAACGAATCTGCCCTGGCAGCGCCAGGCCGTGGATCACAGAACTCTCAGGAACACTGTGCCCAGGGACTAGGATGCCAAGGTCACCTGCTGGAGTGGTGTGCGCAGCCTCTCTGCCCCAAGGTCTGGGGCTGGCCCCCAGCAGGGCTGGGAAGGTACATATGCGTGTGCATGTGGGCAGAGTGGGGAGAGGAGCAGAAGACTACAGCGGCACCACATAAGCCCTCCTCCCCCCCTGCCACCGATGGTGCCTGCATGGTCAGTGGAGGGCTCCGGGACATCAAGGACTGTGGGGAGCAGACTTCATGTTCTAACACCTGCATTTCCAGCCCACTGGGGATTGCTTTCGAATTCTGTTGAGTCTGGATGGACTCAGCGCATGAAGTTTATCACAATCAGCCTTGTATTTAACCTTGGCTGGATGGAGGCTCGGCTCTCGTCTCCCTCCTGGAGCTCCTAGTCTAGAACAAGATGAGATGAACTGAGGAACTCCCCTACCCCTCCCTCACTAGGCACAGAAATGCTTACTGCTAGTAACCTACTATCAGTAGATAGTGTTGGTGAACACTAAGCTCCCATTGTCTTACACTTTGGAAAGCGCCCTGTCAGACAAATGTGTGGCGGGTGAGTGAAAAGAAGCCCAGGTGTCCTGTTGCACAGATTCGAAGGAGATCAGGGAAACTCTGTGGTAGCCCCTCTGCCGCCTACCATAGGATCGTGGCCCAATGGCGAGAGTGTCCCTATTCTCAAACAGATCTAACAATAGTGCCTATTTTAAGGTTGTTTCCAAAATTACGGAGATAAAACACACGTAAAGTACTCAGCACTCTACCTTGCGTAAGTCAGCTCTCGGGGATATTAGCTATGATGGTAATGCTTTACTTGTATGGACAAAGCATTTCTAAGAAGGTGAGCATTTAGAAGAAGGGAGTCAAACACAAACACAGTCTGGGGCAGTGGCCATCACTACCGAGCACAATCTGGGCTAGGTGCTGACTAACTAGATACACCCCCAGCCCCATCTTTGATATTTAAAACGTGCAGATTCCAGTGAGTCCAGTGAAGACTTCTTCAAAAAGAAAAAAAAAAGCCAGGAGTGGAGTCATTGTGGTCAGCATTTCTCAACCATCGGAGAAATAACGGGTCAGACCAAACCTTGCTTTTCCATTCAAGTCCTGAGCTAAGGTCAGTGACCCCACGGTGACTGGCCAGCCCCGGCGGGTCCACAGGAGAACATCAGTCTTTGCATGCACTCTCTTCTTCTTGGGAGGACCCAACAGCCGTGAAAATTCTGACCATAAATTTAGCCCTGCACTAATAGGACAGAAGGAAAATGGGAAGGCATACCCTATTTCCTGTCTGAGATCTAAGCAAAGGACTTTTATTTTAAGGTCCTCAAGGTCAAGAAAGCTTTCTATGCACCACTCCTGGGTTGGAAGGGTTGGAGGTTGAGTTCTTCCTAATCCCAGGACAGTTATGCTTGATTGTCTATTGGCAGCTGACCACCGTTCCCCATTTTAGCTAGTCTACCCTATTGTGTGAGGGCAGGAAGCTTAGGTCCTAGAATATTCCAGAATCCCCGGCCAGGGTTCTGTGTCCGATTCCGCTCATCAGAGGTACTTGTGCAAGATTTGGAATGTGGAAAGTAGGTGGAGGCCATTGTGTTGTTCCTCTGGCAGTGACAAGCAGGCGTGTGACTTTTGCAGATGTGAGGCATTTCAGAGGTCCAGGCTTGCCTCTGGGGATCACTGACCCTGGGGCTGCAGCCAGCTGGATGATTGCTGGTTTCCTCTGCCTGCTGCGATTTCCTGCTTCTGAGACCCAGAAGGAAGTCTCTGAGCCAGCCATGGCTTCCCCTGACTTTTGTTCCTTTGGTCCTTTGTCGACTGTTCCACAAGCATCAAATTCTCTGGACAGAATCCCTTCTGCTTAAAATATCCAGAAGGATATTTCTGGTTCCCTAACCAGTAGAAAGTGACTAGCTTGAAATGTCTTATTGGCTGGACTGAGAATTTAGGATTTAGGGTTTTCTTCCCCCCTGCATTATTGAGTGCTTGCTAAAGAAGTTCAGGTAAATGAATAATCCTTGAGATTTATTTCTGCTCTAATGACTTAAACCTGTGCTTTATTTCCAGGAAGTAGAAACAGGAATCCAAAGATAGATCCTCAGGCTTTCTTTCAGTTTAAAAACATGTTTTAAATCTGTAAATACCTATTAGGAAACTAATGCTCCATGAGTTACTATGATTTGATAATCATCGCATCCAACCCACCACTAATATCCTTTTGGGAAAAAGCCTAATTTAATTTTATGCATAAAGACCATTATAAATGCATTACCAGGTACAGAAATGAAAGAAAAAGCACACCCGTATTTGAAGCATCCTGAAAAATCAAGCTGTTTTTATTTTTTTGTTCCTGCTTGTCTTATCCACGGGCATACGTAATTTTACATATTACTAATGGTCGCGCTAAGTATTGTGAAAACACAATTTATGATCCACGTTTTGCACTTAAGAGTGCATTAATAAAATTTCCATCTTGTTATGCAGACTTCCTGTCATGTTTAATTACTTCGTTACCTTTAGTTGAGTGAATTGATCCTAATTTACTAGCCTTATCC
Organism: Mustela erminea; assembly: GCF_009829155.1. Classification (NCBI taxonomy): domain Eukaryota; kingdom Metazoa; phylum Chordata; class Mammalia; order Carnivora; family Mustelidae; genus Mustela; species Mustela erminea. Next base: position 67,764,767 of record NC_045622.1, on the reverse strand, counting down.
CCCATGACTGAATGTTTAGGCAGGTTCTAATTATTTTGTTAGCATGCTTACTGCTTCAATGAACATCTTTTTGCTTCTGTTGATTAATCTTCTCAGGAAAAATTCCCACGAGTGGAATTTCCAGGCCAGGAAGCCTCATTTACACGTCTGGAACGGATTTCCACTCTCATCTCATCTCATTGCCCTAGATTTTATGCTCAATTAGTTACCTGAATAGGCCAGAAGGAAAATGGGAGGAGTTGGAGAGCCTGGAGTTCTTCTAAAGCCAAGCAGAGACTGGGAAGAGACTCCAGGATCCGGAAGGACACAGACGTCACTGCAGTCTCTGAATTAGTCAGAAGCAGCGACAAATAGCCCCAAACATTTTACATAATGAATATGTTAATTTCTCAGAGAGGCAGGGTCAGGAACCTCCAGAGTTACTGGGGCTGTTCTTCCTACACCCTGCCCGGGCGGTTGGCACCCTCTTCGTGCAGCCAGCAGATGGAGCAAGAGAGCGAGAATCACGTAGGGGAGGGTTCAGAGGCCGCACCTGGGAGTGGTCTCTGGTCTGCTCACATTCCCATTGTGCCAATCGCAAGGCTTCACTTAACTGCAAGGCAGGCTGGGAAGTGTAGTTCCGGTGTACGCCCAGGAGGAAGCAGGGAGCGCAGATACTGATGTGTACGAGCAGTCTCTGCCGTAGCCTTTTTCAAACTTTAGCCAAACGAGCCTGAGTACAGAAAGGGCCGGGGCATCAGAGAGCAGTGCACACGCTTTACACGCAGGTTAATGAAACAGAATGTTCCTATCCAGAGGCTGCCAGGGCGGTGTGTTTTTTTTGTTTTTGTTTTTTGGGTTTTTTTTGTTTTTGTGTTTTAATGAATCAATTGATTTTATCCTCCTTTTTAAAAAGTTTTATTTTATCAAGTCTTTTTATTAGTCTCAGGTACAATACCCAGTTCTGTACATTACTCAGAGCTCATCACAGCCAGTGCCCTCCTTCATCCCCATCACCTGTTTCACCCATCTTCCCACCGCCCTCCCCTCTGGTGACCATCAGTTTATTCTCTACAGTTTGGAGTTTATATTTTTTTCCTCTCTCTTTTTTTCCTATGCTCGTTTGGTTTCTTAAATTCCACATATGAGTGAAAACATATGGTATTTGTCTCTGACTGACTGAATTCACTTAGCGTTATACTCTCTAGCTCCATCCATGTTGGTGCAAATGGCAAGATTTCATTCGTTTTTATGGTTGAGTAATGTTCCATTGTATATGTATGTGTATATATAGATAGATAGATAGATAGATAGAGATATGGATATATCTCTCTATATCTATAGATATATCTAGATCTAGATATATCTATAGCTATATCTGTATAGATAGAGATATCTATCTATAGATATATATCTCAGATCCTCTTTATCCATTTATCTATTGATGGACACTTAGGTTGCTTCCATAGCTTGATTATTGTCAGTAATGCTGCAATAAACATAAGGGTGCATATAATCTTTTCAAATTAGTGTTTTTGTGGTTTTTGTAAATACCCAGTAGTGTGATTACCGGATTGTAGGGTAGTTCCATTTTTAACTTTTAAAGGAAAATCCAGGCACACTGTTTCCACAGTGGCTGCACCAGTTTGTGTTCCCACCAACAGCGTACAAGGGTTCCCCTATCTGCACATCCTCCCCAATACTTGTTGTTTCTTATGTTGTTGACGTTAGCCATTCTGACAGGTGAGGGGATAGCTCATCGTAGTTTTGATTTGCATTTCCCTGGTGATGAGTGATCTTGAGTATCTTCTCATGAGTCTGTCGACCACCTCTATGTCTTCTTTGGAGAAATGTCTGTTCATGTCTTCTGCCCATTTTTATTTATTTATTTATTTTAAATAGCGAATACATGCCACTTATTTTTGTCCCAGTTCATAGAATGTACAAACCAAGAGTGAATCATAATGTAAACTGTGGACCTCAGAGGGCACTGATGTGTCATTATAGGTTCATCAGTTGGAATAGATGTGGTTGTCTTTGAAAGTGTAAGGATCTTTGTCTTCCTTACTTCTGCATTCACTTAGCTCCTTCCTCTCTCCTGTCTAACATTCTGTGACACACATGCATGGTCACTAAAAGGCCAAAGAGGGTAGTGGTGGAGCTCTTAAGTTCTATTCTGCCCATTTTTTAATTGGATTATTTATTTTTTGGCTGTTGAGTTGCAGTGACGTATATATATATATATATATGTACGTATGTATATGTATATATATATATGATATATATGATGCTATCTATCAGATATGTCATTTGCAAATATCCACTCCCATTCTGTAGGTTGTCTTTTAGTTGTGTTGGTTGTTTCCTTCACTGTGCTGAGCCTTTTATTTTGATGTAGTCCCAATAGTTTATTTTCACTTTTGCTTCCCTTGCCTCAGGAGACATATCTAGAAAAATGTTGCTATAACCAACGTCAGAGAAATTACTGCCTGTGCTCTCTTCCAGGATTTTTATGGTTTCAGGTCTCACATTTAGGTTTTTAATCCATTTTGAGTTCATGTTTGTGTATGGTGTAAGAAAATCATCCAGTTTCATTCCTCTGCATATATGTGTCGAATTTCCCAACACCATTTTTTGAAAAGACCGCCATTTTCCCATTGCATATGCTTGTCTCCTGTGTTGATAGATGCCAGTGGTTTTAAGCAATGGCTACAGGGTCACACAGATCCCATGATTTTTTCCCCCCATAGTCAACACAGGAAGAGGAACAAAGGAGTCACTTTTGACTCTTCCCTGGATTTCAGGGAAAGCAGACACTAGTAATATTACTCGCTAACCTCCTCCTCTTTTTCTTTCCCTCACTACAGCTGGTTCCTTCAGCTCTTAAACTTCTTCAGCTCATTCTGGCTCCAGGTCTTTGGTCCCATGTTTCCAGTGTCCTCATCTCAGACCTTCCTTCTTTATTTATTCGACATTTATTAAGTGCTGGTCATTGTGTTAAGAACTTTTTAAATGTAATGGGAAGAAAAACACATAGCTGTAGTTTGAGCTTGTCATCCTAAAATGGTGCCAGAAACCCACTAAGGGGTAAACACTTTTTGTTCTGGATGCGTCTTAACGGATTCGTTTGGCTATAAAGGCAGAAGCTTTGCAGAGCAGAAATCAAATGGGAAGAGCTTTAGCAACAAATAGAAACTGGGTGGGGTTGGGAGAGAGAGAAAGGATTGCTTTGGGAAAAGGAAAGAGTTCAAGGAGAACTTGGAGCTGTTTTTTGGTGGGTCCTCAAGAAGCTACTGGAGATAAATGTTTCCGTCCTGGCTGTGCTTTAAAATTAACTGGGGGGGTAGGGGGGTGGGGAGCGTGCCTGGGTGGCTCAGTGGGTTAAAGTCTCTGCCTTCGGCTCAGGTCATGATTCCAGGGTCCTGGGATCGAGCCCAGCCTTGGGGTCTCTGCTTAGCAGGGAGCCTGCTTCCCCTTCCTCTCTCTGCCTGCCTCTCTGCCTGCTTGTGATCTCTGTCTGTCAAATAAATAAAATCTTAAAAAATAAACCTTTAAAAAAATTAAACAAAATTACCTGGGGGACTGTGACTTCTAAGGCTTTAAAAAAATAAATTAAAAAACGTGAAATCTAGTGAACTTACAGAAAATTACACAAATCATATATATGTACAGCCTGCTGGGTGTTCACGAAGTCAGCATACCTGTGTAATCATCACTCAGATAAAGAACATAAATATTACCAGTATCCAGAAATCACCTTCCGGTCCCCTCCTGGCACAACCCTATTCCTCAAGATAGCCACTATTCCTACCTCTAACACCATAGTTCAGTTTTGCCTGCTTTTGAATTTTATAAAAATGAAATAGTAAACTATGTATACATTCTTATTGGATTTCTTTTTTTCAACATTATTTTTGTGAGATTCAACCACATTGATGCAAGTAGCATTTTTATGCATGTACAGCATGAATCTAGCAAAAATCTGTAGTATGGATATTCCTCAATATTTTCATCCACATCTGTGTCGTTTCCAATGTTGGCTATTTTTTATATTGCTGTTTGAACACTTTTTAAAAATGCTTAAATTGCAGAAAAATATATATAACCTAGAAATTGCCAGTGTAACCATTCGAAGCATATAATTCAGTGGCATTAATTACATTCACTGTCTACTATCTACTTCCAGAACATTCTTTCTTTATAACGACTTTATTGAGATTAATTCACATACCATACAATCAGCCTATTTAAAGCGTGAACTTCAGTCGTTTTCAGAGTATTCACAGAGTTGTGAATCACCCCCACAACCAATTTTAGAACATCTTTATCACCCCCAAAAGCGGTCACTCTCCGTTTCTGCCTATCACCCCCTCCCCCACCCACATACCTGCCCTAGGCCCCCACTAACCTACTCCTCTTCTCTATCGATGTATAAATGTTTCTATTTTGGACATTTCATATAAATAGAATTATATATGGTTAGGTCCTTTGTGACTGGCTTCTTTCATTTCATGGAACGTTCTCAGGCTCACCCATGCTGTAGCGTGCCTCCGTACTTCCTTCCTTTTTAATCACTGAATCATATTCCATTGGATGCATAGAAACACTGTATTCGTCCGTCAGTTGATAGACATTTTACAGATGTAGATGATAGGATCTTGAAAGTCAGTTTGTTCTATAACAATAGATTTAAAAAAACCAGCCCTCCCCCCACCCCACCACATTCACACCTGTCCCCAGGGATCTGCAGAGGGAGAACATCCTTGGAAGAAGTCAGGCTGGGGGCACTTTGAAGACTAAATTTGGAGCCGTGTAAGGAGCTGTGGCTTCTTTTGTGAGGGTCTGTGGTCGGCCTCAGGGAGTTGGCTGGAAGTGCGGTCAGCATCTCTGCGTATTTCCCTTACCCCTCACTATTGCCATAAGCTTGTTCCATCAGCCGTGCTATGAAGTCATGGCAAATGCTCTCCATGCAGGCAAGCCAGGATCTTCTTGAATGTCACCCAGGAGAAGGATGTCTGCCTATGACTCATAACCTTGATGACCACCATCCTAATGGCCCCATGCGGACACCCCTGTGTACCTGCAGGCCCTTTAAAATAAAGGTTGGGTTTCTTAACAGGTCGAAGGTGGTTGTAGCTTGGAAAAAACCTGAAACCCAGCACACATACTTGGGGGAGATGAGATGGCAGAGGACCACGTTCCTATTATATAGATGGGAAAACTGACATTTAGCGTGGTTAAAGGATTAGATCGAAATCGCAGGGATAAAAAGTGATGGATTGGTTGCTTTGAGTACCAACCCTATGTCTTTAGGCCATCCACCACGCCACCTGACGAGTTAGTGGTACAGGTAGAGGAAGGTCCTTATACTCTAAAGTTTTCACACGGCCCAGTGCAAATCTACTTTAAGTCCATCTCCACACTGCTGTGTGCTTTTTTGTTTGTTTGTTTTTGTTTTTTTTAAAGATTTTATTTATTTATTTGACAGAGAGATCACAAGTAGGCAGAAAGGCGGGCAGAGAAAGAGAGAGGTTCGGGAAGCAGGCTCCCTGCTGAGCAGAGAGCCCGATGTGGGGCTCGATCCCAGGCCCCTGAGATCATGACCTGAGCCCAAGGCAGAGGCTTCACCCACTGAGACACCCAGGCGCCCCTGCTGTGTGCTTTTTGAGGCTGACCTTTGTGGATTGCATCAGAAGGCTCTTTGGGTTTCTGGCTTCTAGCTGTGTTTGGCCAGTGCCAGAGGCCAGAGGGCAGGAAGGGAGGGAGGATGGGTTACTCACTCCCCTGAGTCCCCTTCTGCCAGGCGTGACTGGCTGAATCTCCAGGCGGATAGCTACAGCTCTGCTCCCATGTCCCTTTCCTACGGTATTCTCTCTGGGTCTGCGACCGTCTCCTTTCCCTTGTCCCTTCAGCCTGCGGTGGCAATGCTCCCTTCCCCTGCTTCTCCAGGACGCTTCACCATGTTTGTGGTTGCCTTGAACTCACCTCAATAATCCCTTCCCTCACTCTCTTTATTCAGCCTGCTAGGTGGAGGGCAACATCCGCTCTTTCTTGGGACCTGAACAATCCTACCCACAGCCTCCGGGCTCACTCCACTTGGCCGGGCCCTGGGATTGGGCCAGATTGAAAACTAGAGGAAGAAAAGAAAGGGAGGGACCAGATTTCCAACCGGGTCATAGAATTTGCTCTGCTGGGAGCAATGGTGTCCAAAAGCCTGACCAGCAGCTCCTCGGTGGGTCTCCAGCCCCACCACCCAGTCCTTGCTCCGCACTCTTCTGTCCTCACACAGCGGCAGCCTCGCCCACCCCTGCTAGCACTGGCCTAGAGCTGGGGAGTCCCTGCTATTCCTGCTCAGCAGGTGTGGAGGGGGACAGATGACACAGGAGGACCCAAGGTCTGGTTGGAACCTAGGGTTGGGTGGGTTTTTCCAGAAACTCTTTGCATATACTTCAGTTACAACTGTGTGGTATTTTGGATACTTTCAATCAAGAATAACGTTCAATAGTAAATGAATTTTGTGGGTGGCTGGGACCTAACATTGTTCCCAGGATGACATGTTCCGGATACAGACCAACCAAGTACCAAAGACAAAAAAAAGTCCTCATTTACCAGGTGAAGACAGAACACAGGTAACTGACGCCGTTGTCATTTACACCAACTCAACACGGGATCCTCAAGTTTCCTAAATCACATCAAAGCTGCCCCGACACTTCTCTCTCTCCCTCTCTCCCTTCTGAGGAGACCTCCCAGTGGCTCTTTGACAGCCACTTAGGGACAAGTGGCGTGGGCCCATCAGTCAGATGATGAACTGTGCCCTGGTGGCCTGAGTCAGACTTCGCGGCTTCTCCTCTGGCGATCTAGCAGTGGAAGTGCATTGCTTGGAGGCTGCCTGGTTTCTGTCTTCTCTGGTTCTGCTGAACTCCTCCAGCAACACCAGTCCCCAGCAGTTAAACATTCACACACTGTGACGTCAGATGTGCCTTCCAAGTGGCCCCGGCCCCGTGATGCAATTCACGGGTAACACTTTGGGCACGTGGTCTGCCCACCCAGCTCACCGGGGAGGGGTATACAGGACTAGAAGGCAGGATTGCAAAGTCCCAAAGCTGCTTCGAGTCAGCATTTGAATGGCCGTCTTGTTGTTCATGTAGGTTATGATGAATTTTGTGTTTGAACGTGTGTTTGAAAGGGCTCTCAGAAATGAGAACGGGTATCTATAAATATATGGATATATTTGCTTTATAAATTGTCAGGTTATAAGCAAGTTGGAGGCACTGTGGCACAGAGGAAAAACTGTTAGTTTTGGCACTAGACAGCCAGGGTTACCATCTAGGAACTTTAACTGGTCTGCTATGTGTCCCTGGCAAGGTTACTTAACCTCTCTGAGCATGTTTCCTCAACTGTGAAGTAGAAATAACGACACTTTACTTATGTCATGAGGCTATAGGAAGTATTGGATTCATCAAGCATGTAAAGCATCTACGCATTGCCTGGCATTGTTGAAGTGTTTGTAAATGGTAGACAATATAGTCAGAATGTCCTCTAAAACAAAATCAATCTGTGGATATTGGCTACATTGATTATGAAGAACAGTAGAGGGCAGACTTTACAAGGTTATTTGCTGTCTTTCAACTCCTGTTCCAAGAGGCAAGCCAGAATTCCAGAAATGATTTTCTTAAATGCTTTGGCTGAAAGATGCCTCTATCGCCACTTATAATTTCTTCACAGACCCTGGGGCTCTCTTGTTTTGCAAGGATCCCAAAGGGGAACATGGGGCAATATTTAACCAACAACTTTCATCACCAGGACGTGTCCGCCTGGTCTCCGGATTCCAGTGGAGCATTTTTGACGGGTTATTCCAACCACTTCTCTGCCTTTCATAGATTTAATGATAAATCGAGGAACTAAAAGATGCCGACCTCATTTCAAATTGCATCATGTCAAAATAGCGTGAAGTTTGTGACTAGAATCCTCATGGGATACAGAAAGCCGACTGGCTGCTGACTAGAGATCAGGGTACATTTAGTTCACAATTAGGATTGTGGTGGGTGTGAATTCCATTCCATGACGAGAGAATAAATGGGTATTTAATAGATATCTGTGGAAATCGGGAGACGTTCTGAAGTGTGAACGTTTGATTCATTCTACGCTGCCGCCCTCAGTGTCTGGGGGAATTAGCCTCACTCATCCTTCACAGCACTAAGTGATTTGGTCGCTTGACATTTTTAATAATTTGGAGGTGAAAAAATGGCATCTCGAGTTGTTTGCAACTGATATTTCTTTGGTTCCCGGAGATGAACATTTCTCCCTTCCCCTGCAGATTCGAACATTTTTGAATACTAACCACGTGCTATGTGATATGCTAGGAAAATGACAGGCAGAGAGAATTGGGTCATGTCTGTTTTCCAAGAATGATAGCAATGATTACAATGAACCTCTTGCAGAAGTTAAAGAAAACAAACAAACAAACAAATCATCAGTACCCAAATAGAAGATCGAGCCAAAGATATTGTCATTGACCAAAGATTGATCTAGATGTGATCAGGTATTTCTCCTTTTGTTCTATGATAAACAATGTTGTTACAGGACAGAAAGGCTAAATTGTATTTTTATGTATGATTCTATCCCCCAAGTCATGTAATCCAACACTGCACACCCCGCCTCTCTCTCCTCCCCACTTCTCCCCTACCCCTCAACCACCCCACCCCTACCCCAGCAGCAGGTGCGGAGGATGGCCATTTTGCTTTGCTGAGCTGGGAGCTATGAACCTGAAGGTATGAGGAGCAGTTTCCTAAGCAGATGGTTGGAGCTGATATTTGTGCCCCGAGGGCACAAATATCAGAGTAGGGGGTTGTGAAAGAAGAAAACAAGAGAGTTGAGTTTTGGAAAGACGGAGAAAGAGGATTAGAGAGGATTTGAAGAGAGTCTTGATGTCTAAACCAGGGCTGCACACACTGGTTGTGGGCTCTTTGTTGTCTGTCTGTGCTGCACTAATTGCAACAATCTTGAGCAAGCATTTAGAAACTTGTATGGAAATTTGACATTGCTGCGAGACCCAGTGTCTCGTTGAGCAGAGAACAGGGTAAGCCCACATGCTAGTCTCTCGCAGAAGGTCCATGTGACAGCGCTCAATATTCCAAGGTTATTTTATCAACTGTAACTCAAAAGTGCATAAAGATTGGAGAAAAATGAAAGATTATAAAAACGAACTCTTAGTGTTTCTGAACTATTAGAAGTCATTTGGGCCAACTTTTAAAAGATGTGAATTGGGTAACCAGATTTGCGTATTCATCTGATATTTTGACAATTTCTGTTGTCATGATACTCTCATGCAGGGAGATAATGCAGCAATTTTTTTCAATGGTAGATCAGATTGAGGGGCATTAAAAAAAAAGTTAGAAGCTTGGAAGAACAGTTTCCACTGATAGGGTTACATGTTTCATGTAATAACACTGATCCACCAAGGGCTGATCTGTTACTGCACATTCGTGAAAAGTTATCACTTGAATACTTGTCAAATATGAAAGTATGTTCCCAAATGTTACTTTCTATCAAGTGAAGGCCTATGCAAAGGCAATGCACAGATTTATTATACGCTTTCTATCAAAGAGTAATTTAACTTTAACCTCAACTCTAAAGGATATTTCATTGGAGACGGCAACCATTGAAGGACTGAAGATGAATTTTGAAACTACATCTTTGCTTACCTAATTTTGCGTGAAGTTAGAAAAGAGTATAAGGTGCTCCCTGAAACCACCTTACATCTCTTCCCCCACATTGTCAGCAGACCCCTGGCAGAATGATTTCTCTATTATGAGTGCTAGAAAAACAAAATATAGAAAGAGTTTAGGTACACATTATCCCCTTGTGAAATGTGTTCTCAATCTAACCTAGATCAAATAAATTAATGAAGAAGAAAGTTCATTTTTTACATTAAAAAAGCAAATATTTACACTGTTTCATTGTTCATTTAAGATGTGAATATAGAAGATTAATACGAGTAAAAATATGGGTAAGATTGCTATTTTACTTACAATTGCTCATTTAATTATAATTACGGAATGACTAAACTTCCAAGTGTAAATGATTTTCTTTGTGAATCCCTATATGCACAATTTCAATGTTGCAAAATTCTTGTGGTTTTTCCTTATTGCCCGTGTTACTTTTGTTCTGATGATATTTATTGAAATTTAGTGTTTGTTAAATCTCATAATAAAAATTAGACTTGTAGGATATGCATTTTTAAATTTCATTTTTCTAATTGCTCATTTTTATTGCATTTTAACCAAAGTGTCAGTCCATGAGGTACTGGAGATTTTAAAACCCTGATCCTTCAGTACAAATGGTTCGAGAAGCCTCCATGACACTACTCATGAGGGTCTTCATGAGAAAGCTCAGTAGAGAGCGCCAGTGAGAGCCTGTGTTAGCAATCAAGGCTTCCCGAAGGCACTAACATTTAATTTCCGCATAAAGGAGAAGCAGCCGGGTTTAAAAGCAGCATCACACATATTGCCATTCTAACTTCAGACTACAGTTAGTATTAATTCTTCAGAATGCATCCAAGGAGTGGAAGGCTAATACACTACATAAATCAATTTCAAAGTCGGAAATTTCAAAGTAGAAATTTCCAGAACGACCTCCTGTGCTAACTGCTTGCCTTCCTGGCTCTCTTTGGGTCTCTGCTGGCTGCTACCCTCCCCCTCCCAAGCACCCTTGTAACACCACAACTCCCCCCCAACCCCCACTGCCAGCACCCAAGTCTTCTGCACAGACCAGCGCTGATGCCCTCTTTTGCCTTTGGCGACCTCTCTTCCCACTCCTGACTCTTCATCTTTTTTTTTTTTTTTAAAGATTTTATTTATTTATTTGACACAGAGAGAAAGAGAGATCACAAGTAGGCAGAGAGGCAGGCAGAGAGAGAGGTGGAAGCAGGCTCCCTGCTGAGCAGAGCCCGATGCAGGGGGTTCCATCCCAGGACCCCGAGATCATGACCTGAGCCGAAGGCAGGGGCTTAACCCACTGAGCCACCCAGGCACCCCCTGACTCCTCATCTTTAATCTCCTTCACCCTCTGCCTCTTTTCTCTCTACCTTCTTGGAAGGTATTCTCTCCGGGCTCCTCTTTCCCATCCCCTCCTCAGGAGCTCATTCAAACTCACAGGTCCCAGTGCCCACTCACATTCATCTAAGTCTCATAGCAGCAGACACAGGTTTCCAAAATTCTGATTTTCATTTCACAGCTCAAATTTTGATAACAATTTTTTTAAGTTAATTGGTTTTCTTGAAGTGAGAGGCTCACCATAGTCATGAATTTTCAAGAAATTGCCGAATAGCTCGCTCTGAATGACAATAGTTTGTCAAGACTTCAAGTGGTTCTTCATGGAACAAGCAGCTCATAGAGATCTTCCGACAAGTCGAGCCATTGTACATGTGTCCCTTTCCCGGGCCTGCAGTGTCCTTATGCGCCTTCTTCAGCAGGGTCCTGTCTGAAAATAATCTGCTTTGTCATTACTTAGCTTCAAATATTCCTAGTCTTTGGGCCTTAAACTGTGGTGACTTTATTTTCTGAATCTCAAATCAGAATCCATGGTTTTAAAAAGGATTCTTGGGGCGCCTGGGTGGCTCAGTGGATTAAGCCGCAGCCTTCAGCTCAGATCATGATCCCAGGGTCCTGGGATCGAGCCCCGCATCGGGCTCTCTGCTCTGAGGGGAGCCTGCTTCCTCCTCTCTCTCTGCCTGCCTCTCGCCGACTTGTGATCTCTGTCAAAAAAATAAATAAAATAAATTAAAAGGATTCTTTGTTTATTTTAAAGATTTTATTTTTTTATTTGCCAGAGAGAGAGCTGAAGCAGGGGGAGTGCCAGCTGAGGGAGAGAAGCTGGGTCTCCGCTGAGCAACGAGCCTGAAGTGGGGCTCAATCCCAGGACCCTGGAATCAGGACCTGAGGCAAAGGAGGGTGCCCCTTGAAAAAGGATTTGTATGCCAATTTGAGGTACAAGAGGCACGCCAAATGGTAGGTGTTTCTATGGCTTTGATAGTATGACTGACCATACAACATTTGAAATTGGAATTCTTAAAAATCCCCGACAGGAGCTACCAATGACTCTGGCCAGAGCCGAGTGCCTCCAGGAAGGTAATGGCGAGTGATGGGACCATGTTGGTGTCCTGCTTGAAAATGGGGATGCAACTCCTTGAATGTCAGATCTAGCATCATTTAATATAAGCTGACATTCCATAATGGGGCTGCTTAGAAATGCCTCATCAACTTTGTCAACAGGCACAGAAATACCAAGTCAAAGAACAGTCTGGTAAGACCACACCTGCTCTACCCCTTTGCATACACAGGTGATGAACATTTGTACTAGAAGTACTGGGTAGACTAACTGTGTGTTTGGGAGGTGGATCTGATATGATCATGGGATCACAGGTACCACCTGTTGGGGAGGCAAGACTCATAATTAATCCATGATTGGTGGACAGGTGAAAAAATGCGGGCATTGTCGAGGGAGGGAACTGATTACAGTCCTTATGCCTCGCCCAGCTGGATGTATGAAAACACAGGCACACCCCAACATATGGTTACTAGCTTGAGGGAAGGGAGAGGATTACAAGATACAAACGACAAATGGACTCCACAGCTTCCCTGCATGGTCAGTACGGGAGGAGCTTAATTTTTAAGTTTTCTTAAAAATGTTTATGGTGAGGGGCCCTGGGTAGCTCAGTGGGTTAAAGTCTCTGCCTTCAGTTCAGGTCATGATCCCAGGGTCCTGGGATCGAGCCCTGCATTGCATTGGGCTCTCTGCTCAGCAGGGAGCCTGCTTCCTCCTCTCTCTCTGTCTGCCTCTCTGCCTACTTGTGATCTCTGTCTAATAAATAAGTAAAGTCTTTAAAAAAAATGTTCATGGTGAAAGGGGTCTTTTATCTCTAGTCCCAATTTTGTCTTTGGGATGTTTGAGGATCTGGCCAAACATGCCACTGCTTTATTCCCTCAAACAGGAATCATAAATATTTCTACCTATTTGCCTTTTTTCTTCTTAAAGATTTTATTTTTAAGTAATCACTACACCTAATGTGGGGCTCAAACTTACAACCCTGAGATCAAGAGTCATGTGTCCTACCAACTGAGCCAGTAGAGCTCCCCTGCCTTTTTTCAATATATGTATATTAATTGATTAATTGATGTTTGATGACAACTTGGAGATAATATATGTGATAATATATATTTATATATTATTATGATTATATATTAAATAGATATTGTATATTATATATAATTTATAATAATATATTAATATATAATATATAATATATAATGATGTATAAATACATTTATATAAATATTTATATATTTATATTTATATAAATAACATATATGTTATAAAAATAAATAACATATTTATATAAATATATATACCAATATATTTGGTATATTCTAATGTCAAGTGACATTTAGTGGGCTACTATGTATTACCCATTTTAAGTGTACTGCTAATGTTAACTCATTGAAGTCTTGCAAAATCCTACAAAATAGGAACTATTATAGAGGAAAAAATTAAAGCAGCGGTGATGAAGGGACCCATCCAAGGGCATGTCACTAAAATATGGCATTGCTGAGCCTACCTGACTGTTTGATTCCAAAGCCTGTGTTCCTCCTCATTTTGCTTTACTGTAGGTAACATGGGAAAAATGTAAGACAAGATAAGACCCATGTCTACAGCCAGCTCCATGGTGGAACTAATGTGTGACTTTGGACAAGGCATATGATCCTTTGGTGGTAAGTTTTCTCATTTCTAAAATAGGAATAATAATACCTGCCCTACTTAACTCTTGTGGTTGGTGAGGATAAAAAGACTATGGCCTCCTTGAGAGAAGGAACTGTAGGATTTATAACTGTAATTTGAGCCCAACCACAGTACTTAATAGAGAATATTTTAATGATGACACACAAACATCAATGAATGAATGAGCAAACCAGTGATTATATTAAATGATGGATGTGAAGACACCTTGAAAAACTGTAGACCATATTATATGCGCTTGTTCTTAACTTGTCTATGAAGTCCTGCATGAAAATTTTTTCATGAAGTAATTAGTTAAACTTTTTGTTTTGAGGTCATTGTAGATCCATATGCAATTGTAAGAAACAAAACAGAAAACATCCCATGGTTTTCCTCAGTGGTAACATCTTGCAAAAATTATAGTATGATGACACAACCAGGATATTAACATTGATACAGTCAAGATACGGAACATTCCATCCCTACGAGGATCCTTTATGATGCCCTTTTAAGATACATCTACTTCTCTTCTGTTCCCATACCTCCTTGGCAACTATGAATCTGTTCTCTATTTCTGTCATTTTGTCATGTCAATAATTTTATATAAATGGAATCCTACAATATGTAGCCTTTTGAGATTGACTTTTTCAGGCATAATTCTCTGGATTATATCTCGAGATTTTAATATAAATTTCCTAATGGCTAATAATGTTGAATATCTTTTCATGTATTTACTTTCCATTTGTCTCGTCCTCAGTGAAATGTCCCTTCATGTCTTTTGTGCATTTTCCAGGAGGATTTTCTTTAACTGTTGAGTTTTGAGCATTCTTTGTATATTTTAGACTAGCCCCTTATCAAATATGTGGTTTGTAAATATTTCCTCCCAGTCTGTAACTTGTATTTTCATCCTCTTCAGAGGGGCTTTTCTAGCATAGAAATTCTTAATTTAAATGAAATTGGCTTTTTTAAGATAAGAAATTTGTGTTGTTTTAAGCTGCTCAATTTGTAGTGGTTTGTCACAGAGGCAAAAGAAAATGAATACAACATTTTCCCATCTTTTTACTTTCAATCTGTTTATATCATTCTTTGAAGTGAGTTATTTTTAGGAAGCATATAGTTGAGCAATGTTTTTAAATCTATTCTGCTAAATCTTTATCTTTTAATTGTTGTATTTAGATTATTTATTTTTAATGTTATTATTAATAAATTAGGGCTTAAGTCTGCCTTTTTATTTTTTATTTTCTGTTTGTTCTGTTTTTCTATTTTTTGTTTTCTTTTCCTTTCTTCCTATGGATTACTTTGATATTTCTTTAAATTCCATTTTTTCTGTACTATTTTGGTCTGCACCTGTTTGATAGCTTTTTTTTTTAAGATTTTATTCATTTATGTGACAGAAAGAAATCAAGAGAGCACAAAGAGGGGAGGTGCAAAAGGAAAGAAAAAAGCAGACTCCCTCCTGAGCAGGGAGCCCAATGTGGGGCTCAATCCCAGGACCTGAGATCATGACCTAAGTCAAAGACAGATGCTTAACCGACTGAGCCACCCAGGCACCCCGGTTTGACAGCTTTTTTAGTGGTTGTTCTAAGTATAACATTACATATATAACCTATGGGAGTCTATTGTGTCATTATTTAACAGTTTGAGTGAAATGTAGAAACCTTACTTCCTTTTACCTTCCTCTGTTTATAATATCATTGCTTTAAATATTTCCTCTAGTATAATTAGGACTATATCAGACAGTGTTATGATTTTGCTTCAACCGTCAAAGACAATTTGGCAAACCAAAGAGGAAATGCCAACTTTATTGTATTTACCTGTATTTTGCTTACATATTTATCCAAAATACAGAGAAAAATCATATTCTTTCTTCCTTTTAGATGTTCAGAGATTCTTCTATTATTCTTTCCTTTCTGTTTAGAGAATTTCCTTTAGCCATTCTTTGGGATAAGTGTGCTGGTGACACATCTGTTAGTTTTCCTTCAACTGAGAATCTGTTGATTTTCCCTTCATTTCTAAAGGATATTTTTGCTGGGTATAGGATTCTGGGTTGACAGTTCTTTTCTGTTGAAAAGAACAGTTGAAAAATACTGTGCTCTTTTATTTTAGCCTTCATAGTTTCTGATGAGAAAGTCACTGTTATTTGAATTCTTTTCTCTTATAGATAAGATTTTGTTTTTCTCTCCCTGTTTTCAGAGGTTTTTCTTTGACTTTAACTTTCAGCAGTTTGACTATTATGTGTCTTGCTTTGAGTCCCCCCATCCCAGAAGTTTACCCTAGTGGGGTTCACTAAGTTTCTTGCATCTGTGGGTTTATGACTTTTGCCAAATTTTTTATGTTTTCAGCCATTATTTCTTGGAGTAACTTTCATTTCTATCCTCCTTCATCTCTTCTTATCTAATAACAAAACTGTTCAAGTTTCTTTTTTTTTTATAATGCCACAGACCCCTATGGGTATGCTAGAAAGGACATTCAGTAATTGGTTTTTGTCATTTCAAAATCTTTCACAGATTTTCCTGACAGTTTATTTTAACAAACCTTTTTTTCTAGTCCCCTCCTATGGCAGCCCCTCTGCTAGGTACAGAGCTGCAAAAATGCACAAGGCACACTCTGTATGTAGAAAGCCTATAGTCTCCTGGGAGAGTCAGACACAGGAACAAAATATCCTTATTACTTATCTGCTAAAAAATGGTATTCATTTAAAACAGGGATGGGCAAAGTTTTTCTGTAAAGAGACAAATAGTAAGTATTTTAGGCTTTGTAAGCCAAGTGATCTCTGTGGTGACTATTAATTTCTGGCACTGTCATGTGAAAGCAACCATAGATAATAGGTAAGGGAGTGTGTGTGTGTGTACGTGTGTGTGTGCTCTGATAAAACTTTATTGGAAAAAGAAAAGACAGTTGGCCTTTTTAGTCTACTGACTGAAGCTTGCTGATCCTTGATCTAGTCTTTATTTTATTCCCTTTATGTCTTTCTATGCAGAAGAAGGTGGTTATAAAAATTCAATGAGTTAATATTTGTAAAGTTCTCAGAACAAGATCCTGCAGATATCACACTGAGGTTTGTATGATGTTGGTGTTTAGCTCTTGTCTCCCCTCCAGCCCCCTACTCCAGTCACATGGGCACACCTAAGGGTTAGGTGTAGGTCACGATGAATATATGCTCAAAGACTGAAAGGGGAACCATTATTAATGTGTGTGCTCATTAGTTAGCTGGTCACTTCAACAATAACCTAAATAAAGGGCTTACCAAGTTCATTGCCACCTAGAGTGTCCATGATTCTGTGAGCATCCCTCTGCTTTCATCTTTCCCAGAGAGGAGTGAGGCTGGGGAAAGAGAATTTGCCCTGGAGTAAGAATCTGTCCTCCACCCATTTAGCTTCACCTCATTGACCGATATATCCTTGTGTTTAAATTGAGAATGATGGTCCAACCTTCATGGGATGATTGCAAGAATTAAATAAGACGATGTGTACGACTAGTACTTTGCAAACCACAAAGTACTTTGCAACGTCTGGTAATTATTGGCATTATTAGGCTATACAGACTCTCATTCATTCATGAGTTCCTTTCCCACAAAGCCTCTGCGGTGGGAAGGGTGGCACTTACAGAGGCACTAAAGATCTGATACCCAAGGAGGAAATGGAGTCGTTACTTAGCAAGCCTTTGTTGCACTAAATGGTACCTCTGCGGCTTTCCGAACTTTGCATGCTTCAGTGTAGTCTTGTCCCGGTGTGTTATAGAATTGCCTGCTAAGTGATAGCGATTGAAAGAAGGCTGAGTTTGCAATGCGACTGAAGGACAGCTGCTTCAGCAGTATGGCTGATTCTTACAGGCTGGGACCTAAAACAGGAATCCTATTCAGTTCAGTGCAACTCAATTCAACTCAATTCAACTCAACTCAACCCAACCCAACCCAATCCAACCCAACCCAATGCAGTCCAATCCAGTCCAATCCAATCCAATCCAATCCAACTTGATTTAATAAACTGAGCTTTGCTATTTGCCAGACTTTGTGCCAGGAGCAAATGGGAAAAAAAAAGAATATGACACTGGTGTTGTCCTCTCGGAAATAATGAACTCCAAGTTAAAGCGTGAGAGGAACTAGGCTAAGGGAAACCTTAGAATGGGAAAGAAGACAAGGTTTCTTCTTCAGGGGACTTGTTGTCACCTCAGGAGCAGGACAGCAGGAGAGGTTTTCAAGGGTGATGAGAAATAAGACTGTCTTGCTGTTTTTCAGAGTCACATTCCTAGGGGTGGGTCACTACCAGCAGGAACTCTGACATTAACAGCTACCTAGAGAGGGTTCTTTTTTTTTTTTTTTTTCCCCTTCCAATATGTCTCCACCTTTCTAATGACTATTTTTCTTTCTTCAAATTGAGATGCTGGCCTGAATTTAAAAACACTTATTTTTAACAGCTTCATAAATGGGAGCTTTATGAGTTGAGTTTTGCTGACCATTTCCTTGTTTGAAAAGTAGAAGGAAGCAAGAAGGTTTACTGGTCCAAGATTTACTTCTGCCAAGAAAAGTTGTCAAAATGCTTTAAATTGGGGGGGAAAAGATTACTGGTTGTCCTATCTAGTGCATCCTTTGGGCAGACCTACTTTTTGTTATATTTAAGCCAATTTACAAATCTTTAGGTCATAGAAAAGTAAAGGTGAATGATTCTTATCTCTAAAATGCAAGTGAATTGTGTGGATGGAGTAGTAATATTCCTGATTGCCTGCCTATGTGTGATTCTTTGAATTCTCCTTTGAGCCACTTGCCATATCTTACCCTTATTAATTAGTGAATTAACTGAAACCTTTAAGATGTGTTCATCTTATGTTTGTATGAGTCATGATTTCATCTTTTAATATTTATTTATTTATTTTAGAGATTTTTATTTATTAAGAGAACATAAGCTGGGGGAGAAAAAGAGAGAGAAGCAGACTCCCCACTGAGCAGGGAGCTCGATGTGGGGCTCGATCCCAGGACCCTGAGATCATGACATGAGCCTAAGACAGCTGGCACCCAGGCGCCCCTAAGAAATTATCTTTTAGCATATTTTACCTGGGAGAGAACTGGCTGGTGATTTGGAGGGGTAGGAACAGAAGGAAATGGAGATGTGTTCAGCACCTATTAGATACCAAACCTTTACATGCATTATTTTGTTAAATCTTCACAAGTCTTACATCTTTGTGTTCTGCTTTTTTAAAAAACCAAGCTCTCATATTTGTCATGTTAACCAGGCTTACGTTGGTGTGATGATAGGCCGTGTAATGGGGTGAATTCTCTTCCCTTAAAATTCACATGTTGACATTCTAACCCCCTATATCTCAGGGTGGGACTTTATTTGGAGATAGAGTCTTACAGAGGGAATGCAGTTTTTTTTTTTTTAAGATTTTATTTACTTATTTATTTGACGGACAGAGATCACAAGTAGGCAGAGAGGCAGGCAGAGAGAGAGAGGGAAGCAGGCTCCCTGCTGATCAGAAAGCCCAATGCGGGGCTCTATCCCAGGACCCTGAGATCATGACCTGAGCCGAAGGCAGAGGCTTTAACCCACTGAGCCACCCAGGCCCCCAGTGCCTGTTATTTTAAGTCACCCAGCTTGTGGTTCTTTGTTACACAGTAAAACCACAGCAAACCAATATAGGCCATTTACAAATTCTTTCTATTTTTCTATTTTTAAGAATCATTTATATTTAATTATAGATGCGAGGGACCATCCCGGGCAGTGAGGCCTGGTCCCCACCATCAGTTCCCAAGCTCGCAGTGAGATCTCAGGCGTCACCAGTCTAAGCGTTGGGCAGACACTCGACCTCAGCCGTGGGGATTCACAGGCAGGGGGCACTGGCACATGTGCCCCTTAGATAAGGGACTGAAGAGTGAGGACGTGCCCCCTTCTTCTCACCAGATTGGGGTGACGGGAACACAGCCCCATCTCCTGGTTATCACTAGCCATCAGGGCACGCATTATCTTCTGCCTTTCTTAAGTTCACTGGCATTTGCTTGATCAAAATGAAATAGCGTTAGTCTTTCCTCCTGGAACGCCCCCAAAAGGAAGAACACCTTTGGGGCAAGTTGTTGTTTTATTCTAACTGTTCCAGGGAAGCACTGGAGTTTCAAGCAGCAGAGTGCCCTGAGCTGGGTGGGGTTTCTCAGGGGCCAGTCTGGTGTGTGCGGGCTGTGGGAGGAAAGAGCAGAAGCGGGGACCACGAAGGGGAGAAGGATGCTGGCCTAGATCCCGAGGCAGCAGTAGAAATGGTAGGAAATATCAGGGTTGGGATATTTAAAGGGAGAATGGGTGGGACTTGCTGGAGAATTGGAAGTGGCAGGAGAGGGAAAGGAAAATCAAGGAAGTCTCCGTGTAGGTTGTTTTTTTTTTTCCCCCTGATAAACTGGATGGATAGACAACTAACCAGGAAGGGGGGGGGGGGGCTTTGAAGAGGGCTTCCTTTTTATGCCTCCCATAAAGGTCAATGCTGGGAAGCCACCGGATTCTTGCCCTGGTCTTTGGGAAAGCAAATTTCAAGCCATTCATAGGAGACTAAGCCTCTTTCTTCCTTCAGATAAACAATGTAATTATATGCTAATTGTGACCAAGGACTGTGTAGGCTGCCACGGGAGCTGCCAATCTCCTAGATGGGAATGGATGGAGGGCGGGATGGGGGCCTAGGGATGTGGGTTCTGAGGAGAAGGGGTCCACCTGTCTGGAAGAAGCATCACACATCCAGAAGGACTGGCAGGTTGATAGGAAGCTTTATAGCCAGTGAAAGCCTCTGGAACAAAGATGGGTACCTTCGGGTCAGGGAGCTCCAGGCTTAGAATCCCAGGGGCTGGGACTGCGTCCTGGCTCTCCTCGCTCTCAGGAGGCAGTTTCCAACTGGATCTCTTGCTGACACCCAATTCCAGTGTGCACTGGGGATTACAAACTTCATCCTTCCATCCCCAGGGCCTACCCAATGCTTCACGTAAGGAGGCATTCAATAAACTTTGTCAAATAAATGAGGCATAGATGCTTTGGAAATAATTATTTCTTTTTCTCATCAGGGCTAAAAAGTTGGCAAATCAGTGGATACTGTAGAGATGGTGTACCTTAATTTCAACAATGCATTTGTTGGTATTTTGAGATTATTATGGAAAGATCTGGATATTTTGAGATTTTGATATTATTTTGATATTTTGGGATTATTATGGTAAGATCTGGAAATAAATATGGATTGGGTGATAAGATAGTCTACTGAGGAGAGTTAATTTCTGCTGACTTATTATACAAAAGGGAGACATCTGAATTACTGTCATGGGAGGCTTTCAAGTGACCTCCATATACCTCTGAGTTAACCCCTGTCCTGCCCAACATTTTTAGAAATGGCTTGGAGAGGTCGAAAATTAAACCTCGATAAATTTGCAGCTATTTTAAAATTGAGA
The DNA here is from genome assembly GCF_009829155.1 of Mustela erminea. Classification (NCBI taxonomy): domain Eukaryota; kingdom Metazoa; phylum Chordata; class Mammalia; order Carnivora; family Mustelidae; genus Mustela; species Mustela erminea. The sequence continues at coordinate 67,743,604 of NC_045622.1, read as the reverse complement.
AGCCAAGTAAATGCCATGGAGACAAGAGTCAAGATTCAAGAAGTATCTCAATGGATTTTGATTCTGTATGAAGGCTACTAAGGTTATATATGATACGAGTAAAACTCTTTGTATTGTAGCAAACACATGAATTCAGCAAGAAGGGAAGGAAGGACTTGTGGATCTTCAGCAGTTCCTTCTGGAACGGTTCCCTCTGGAAGATCTGGTGGTACCGTGTTTCAGGGAATGAGAGTGTGGAGGTTCAGGTGACCCATTCTTGACAGAAGCCTCTCAAGACTCAAGCCCATGAAGGTTCTCTTGTTCTGGCGACATTCACGATGCCCACAGCCGGTGTGTTGTCCACCACAGGGCCTGGGAAGCCATGGTTGACCCAAAAACCGAGGTGTAATTCCTTGGCACTGCCCTCGGGAGCCTGGGTTTCTGGACACACCTTCTCCGAACTGCTCACTTCCTGCCTTGCTTGACCCTTGAGAACGACTCTCAGAGGCAGACTGCCCTCTGCAGGGGTCGCTGGAGCTCTTCCCTTTCCACCAGACCCTTCCACGCAGGAATCAAAACTCCGCTCCCTCCAGGTGCAGAGGAAAGGTTATCTCAAGGGACAGCCCTGTGAAGTTTCCATGTTAATCACTTTGAGTTTATAAAAGCAAACAGGCTTGGCCTCTGGGACAAGGAAAACTGGAAGACCTGCTGCTCCTCTCTGAGGAGAGGCTGTGAGGTGTCGCAACAGACCCAAACCCCTTCTGGGAAAGGGCGCGCTGTTTACCTTCGCAGCCCGGCAGGCAGCGCAGCCGGGGCCAAGGTGAGGGCGCAGCGAGGGCTCAGCGAGGGCTCCACGCCCTTCCCTGCCGCCTCCCTCCACCTGCGCGTCAGGTTCCAGCCTGCAGAGCCAGAGTGGGTGGCTGGACAGGAAGAAACACTACCTTTCATGGGGTCAGCGCAGGCTTCTGGCCAGCAGGGTAGCCCTGGACGGCCTTTGAGGCCTGCTTCCGTAGTCGCTGTGGCCAGATGGTAGGGCCGGGGGAAGGCATACGATACGGATGCCCTTGTCAGTCAAGGCCAAAGAGACTCCCCCCCACCCCCTCCCAGCCCCCACCCCCACCGGAGTTTCTGGTGAAAGGCACTTTTCAGGCCTGGGGCATTCGCATTCTGAGTGTGGCTCCAGTCTGACAGGAAGGGCCTCCTCCCTCTGAAGTCGGAGCAAATGTCACTGGGAACCAAACCCATGGGAGGCTGGGTTGGAATGAGGGTCGAGAAGAGAAGAAAGTCACGGTTGTGTATATTCTCCACCACCGTCCCCCACAAGCGGCTGACTCATCCATAGGACACTTTGCTGGAATTCCCTCGTCTCACTCACAGAGATTTGCATGACCCTGAACAAAAAAGAAAAAGTAAAGAAGCAAAACAAACAAACAAAAAAAGGAAAATAAGAGAAAACAGTACTTTGGTCCATTTTCCTCTTTGGGAAGTTAGCTCTAGTTACACACACTAGAAAGCTCTGTCTTCGCTGTGCCCCACATAATGGGCAGAAAGTGAACCAGACAACCGTCTCTCTCTCTCTCTCTCTCTCTCCCGCTCTGTGCGTGTGTGTGAATGAATTTCAGCAGGCCAATAGCCAATTCTGTTTTGTTGTTTTGGTCAAAAGAAAAGAAATTGCCCAATGTATGAACCTGAATTAATTACGAATGCCTATGTATTCCTGAATACAGATCTCAGAACCAGACAGGCTTAGAAATTCCACTCAGGAGACTTGGCAGCTCCATGACTTTGGCTAAGTCCCATAATCTCTCAGAGGATCAGGTGGGAATTCCTCACCTGAAAATTGGACTAACAAGCCAGGTTCCTAGCCAATGATGAAGATCGGATGAAATAGCGTGTGTAAAATATCCTAGCTCACTGACCCAGGGAGGTGAGTCTGGAGAGAGATGCTGGGACTGGAAGCTGTAGGAAGTTATCTTGCCTTTATCCTGAAAACAACGGGAAATCAAAGAAGGTTCTAAACGAGGTGAAGACTCAGGGCTGTGGCATGGAGAAGGCAGTGTCAGAGGTTGCCAAGGTCAAGGTCAGAGGCAAGGAGATGAGCTGGATGTTGCAGTAGTCCAAAGGACTCCAGACAGCCTCTGGGCTTTGACCCTCCGTTATTTACTGGCTTTTAAAACTGAACTTGTCTCAAATTCTGTGGAAGTGTTTTGATCTTCAGTTTCCTAATATTGGGCCCACCGTGGTTAGGTTTACTCTTCTGATCAAATTCCAACTTTGGTTTTATTTGGTTAAATCGGTATTTATTGAGTTCCTCTCCTGAGCTAAGAACTGTGCAGCCTGAGTGTAGAGTTTAATAGAGTACAGAGATGGCAAGGTGGCTGGTAGGACCTGAGAGAGAAGGGTTCTAGGGCCTCACGGTCCAGGGTGCCAGGACTACTGAGCATGTCTTCTGTAGGCAAGGGCAGTGTTGGCTGCACATTAGTGCCATTTTTGCCATCTTTGGTCCAGTGGCTCCCAGCCCCTATATCCACACACCCCACCCCCCCAATCCTGTCCCTGCTCCAACTCTAGTACCTTCGGACAGCTCCCACTAGTCTGGGCACAGAAGCTGACACCTGCAGCTGTTTCCTGCCTAGAAACTATGGGAAAAGAAGCTTTCTTTTACCCCTGGGGCTGCTCTGCTCAGGTATCAAGTCCACTGACCGGGGCCTCCTTGCTGATAGAGCATGTCTGATAATGAACATGAAGGAAGGCAGAGTTGAACAGGAGTCCTAGTTTGCAGCCCTCCGTCTTGCAATGCTGGAAGCTCTTGTCCGGGTGGGAAGGCAGGGTTGTGAGCTCACGAATGGGGTGAATGACTACATCCTGGAGGACCTGAAGCTCAACCCAGTCACCACATACACAGAGGACAGCAATGGTTCGAGCAAGCTAGCTGACTTAAGAACTTACAACTAACGTGGATTTATGGACCCGGTGACTATTTCTTGGCAGATTTTCAGAAAACATGGGGAAAGGGAACCCAAAGGCTTGGTATCATGCCAGATGGGTGCTTGAGTTAGTGCTTTTGGGGATCTGAAAGAGAAGGGTGATATAAAACTCTGGTCTGGGGCAGCTAAAAGTGGGTGTGCCTTCCCATGTTCTTTCTTTCCCATCCACAGGGCTGGAATCGAAGGGCTTTGGGAAGGCAAAGTTAGAAGACAGAAGCCTTTTGGTTTCCTAAGTCATCCTTTGGAGAGGAGCTCCTTGGGAGTCATCCAACCCACATCAAATTGTGAGGAGAAACATATTTTGTATGCCATATCCCTGAATGTTTGAGGCTTATTTTCTCTGTTAGCTTATCCTATATCGATCAATACGTTTACAAAGAACCTGGAGAAATTGCTAAACTTCCATTGCCCTAGGGTTTAGAAAAGATTATCTATATACCGCCCATTAGAAACATCTCTACCACTTACTCACTCATGCACTATTTATTTTACTGATGATAATGCAAGGTTAAGCCAGGCCAAGAGTTTGGTGAGATGAATGCTTTCACACACTGCTTACATTGTAAATTTCTGGAAGGTTCTGGAAAGCAAGTTGGCAATATTTATAAGTCCACTTAAAATATTCATACCCTTTGAGCAACTAATTCTACTGGTAGGAATCTAGCTAAAGGAAACTATGAAAGATGTATGAGAAATGTGTGTAAATAATAATATGCAAAGGCATTTATGGTCATCATGGAAACAATGTAAATTTTTAGTCATATCAGAACGGTGGGAAATTGTGGTACTTACAGAAAACGGGATAATATATGTCAATTACATTTGTGCTTATGAAGCCATCTTAACAGTGTGGGGGAAATGTTTATGTTATATGTTAGTGAAATATCAGGGAAAATCTACTATTCTGTGTATATATATATAGGAAAAGCATAGAAGAAAATGCACCCAGCTTAACAGTTATAGTGGTTTCTGTTTTACCTATAGGATTATATGGAGTTTCTGTTTTGCTCTGTATATGTCCCAGTTTTAAAGAATGTAGATATTATTTTTTTTATAATGGAGGAAAAAGTCACCAAAAACTATTCTAAAATGGTACACCAAAGTGTTCTCCAATGGGGGAGGGTGCCATTGGGCTTCTCAAAGGTGAGGTTGCACTTCCTGAGATAAATTCAGGAGATGGTCTTTACCCAGGTGTCTAAGTGGAACCCTTACCCAATGGCCATTAAATGGTTTATCAGGAAAGCCTCAGGGCCACTACTGAGTGTTTAAGCATGCACTAAAGCCAGGAATTGGGGTAAATGATTTCTGCAAGTTGGGGAGAATCTTGCCCATGAGGCCTACCCCCCACCTATCCTCTGACCTGGCTGTGGGAAGAGAGACAGAGGGAGCATACAATGGCAGTTCTCAGCCTTGGTTGAGCATTGACTGGGAAGTTCCAAAAATATCAATGTCTGAACCCCACCTAGAAAGCCTGATTTCACTGGTCATGTGAGTGGCTTGAGCATTGGGACCTTAAAAGCTCTGCAGATGACTCTAATGTGCAGCTAGGCTTGGGAACCCTTACTCAAGGAGGTGGAAAGTCTTAGAATAATCAGTGCATTTTTCATAATATTAGTTTGGCATCAATACAGAGTCAAGAGACTGGTAGCAAAAAGGCACATTAGAGACTGACTATCAAGTCAGGTAAGGGAGGATGAAGTTCTTTTTTTTTTTTTTTTAAAGATTTACCTATTTATTTTAGAGAGAATGAGTGAGCAAGAGCACACACAAGCAGGTGGAGGAGCAGAGGGAGATGTAGGCAAGCAGACTCTGTGCTGAGTGAGGAGCCTGACACAGCGCTTGATCCCACGACCCAGAGACCATGACCTGAGCCAAAATCAAGAGTCAGACACTCAACTGACTTAGCACCCCAAGAGGATGAAGGTCTTAAACATGAGACAGAAGGAAAGGAACAGATCTGAAAGCTATCAGAAAGGGAGAATTGGTGGGCTGGAGTGTGAGGAGGGGGAAAGAACAAAATCGGGTATTCTGATTTTCTGGGTGTCGGCTGGTACCTTCACTGAGATGGGAAACCCAGGAGAGAAAACGCATGCGGAGGCATTTGGGAAGCAGGAGTGGATGTGGGAAGTTCAGACTGTCTCTCGTTGAGTTGGAGGCAGCTACGCTTTCCATTGCTTTATAGGCTTTTCCGGCTGGGTGGCTACTGAGAATCAGATAGCTCGATATGCATTTCAATCTTCTTCTAGATGCTTTCTGATAATGCAGAGCTGGAAAGGAAAAGAATCCTGTATTTGCCAGATTCCAAAACAGCTCAGGTTCTGCAAGAGATCTGAGGCTCTGCCAATCTGGAGTATCTCCCCATGAGAATCAACAGGTGTGGGGGGAGACGTTGTAAAGCGGAAGCCGTGGTTTTGCTGCTTCACCGTCTGCTGACAAGCACACTTACGTGGCCATTTGGGCTTTAGGGTTTTCTTTGGTATTTGAACACAGGGCACAACTACTTGCCTCTTATCTATAAAAGAAAGGGGGGCACTTATCACCCCCTCCTCCCCAAATCTTACTGCAGGGCTTTGCCCTAGAGTGAAAAATCCTCTTGGGCTCCAAACAAACAGACAATTTAAATCTTGGTATTTACGAAGCCTCCTTTCATTGAGATGCCATTGATTTGTCCTGGGGCTCTTTCCTTACCTAACACATATTTCCACAGAGAGAAGTGTGGCTTTAGAAAAATAGACGTTGGTACATGTGGGGATGCTATAAGTTCAGATATATTGTAGACTGAGGTGGAAGGGAGATCATTTTTATTTAACCATGTCTTCAATCATCTCCCAAATATTGTCAAGGAATAGCTTATTTTGTTTGGGTACAGCAGAGTGGGTGGGTGAGAAGAAGCACTGAAAGCAGCCGGGCCTTGTTTTCTTGTATCAAAAAACTCAGAGCAAAGCTCTGCTCATTCTCTCTCTGTCTCTGTTTCTCTCCCTATCTGATAGAATTAGAAGACTCAACATTCCTAAAAAGCGTGTTAGGAAATACTAATCCCCCAGGAGTTGTGCCTCTTAGCATTTTCTCCATTTGCAGGAAGGGCACAGAGCGTGGGGAGGACTTTCGTTCACTTAGTCTTGATCCATGTCTTATTGCATATTTTTGGATTTCAGGGAAAAGGACACTTCCCATTTACCTCCCAAAAAACCAACAGTACTTTTCTTTAAAAGTAAAAATGGCTATCAGGCCTTTGTCTATAGTGTCATTTGTGAATATCTTCTCCCATTCTGTGGGTTGCCTCTTTGTATTGTTGACTGTTTCTTTAGCTGTGCAGAAGCTTTTGATCTTGATGAAGTCCCAAAAGTTCATTTTTACTTTTGTTCCCTTTGCCTTTGGAGACCTGTCTTGAAAGAAGTTGCTGGGGCCGATGTCGAAGAGGTTACTGCCTATGTTCTCCTCTAGGATTTTGATAGAGTCCTGCCGCATGTTGAGGTCTTTTATCCATTTCAAGTTTATCTTTCTGTATGGGGTAAGAGAATGGTAGAGTTTCATTCTTCTATACATAGCTGTCCAATTTTCCCAGCACCATTTATTGAAGAGACTGTCTTTTCTCCACTGTATATTTTTTCCTGCTTGTCAAAGATTATTTGACCATAGAGTTGAGGGTCCATATCTGGGCTCTCTACTCTGTTCCATTGGTCTATGCGTCTGTTTCTGTGCCAGTACCATGCTGTCCTGGTGATCACAGCTTTGTAGTAAAGCTTGAAATCAGGCAACGTGATGTCCCCAGTTTGTTTTTCCTTTTCAACATTTCTTTAGCAATTCAGGGTCTCTTCTGGTTCCATTCAAATATTAGGATTGTTTGTTCCAGCTCTTTGAAAAATGCTGGTGGAATTTTGATTGGGATGGCATTGAAAGTATAGATTGCTCTAGGCAGTATAGATATTTTAACAATGTTTATTCTTCCGATCCATAAAGAACTCAAACTCAACACACACAAAACAGATAATCACGTCAAAAAATGGACAGAAGACATGAACAGACACTTCTCCAAAGAAGATATACAAATGGCTAACAGACATATGAAAAAATGTTCATCATCATTAGCCATCAGGGAGATACAAATCAAAACCACATTGAGATACCACCTTACACCAATTAGAATGGCCAAAATCAACAAGAGAGGAAACAACAAGTGTTGGAGAGGATGTGGAGAAAGGGGAACCCTTTTACACTGTTGGTGGGAATGCAAGTTGGTACAGCCACTTTAGAAAACAGTGTGGAGATTCCTTAAGGAATTAAAAATAGAGCTTCCCTATGACCTAGTAATTGCACTATGAATATTTACCCCAAAGATACAGATGTAGTGAAGAGAAGGGCCATCTGTACCCCAGTGTTCATAGCAGCAATGACCATAGTCACCAAACTGTGGAAAGAGCCAAGAGCCCTTCAACAGACAAATGGATGAAGATATGGTCCATATATACGATAGAGTATTATGCCTCCATCAGAAAGGATGAATACCCAACTTTTGTATCAACATGGACAGGGCTGGAGGAGATTTTGCTGAGTGAAATAAGTCAAGCAGAGAGAGTCAATTATCATATAGTTTCACTTACTTGTGGAGCATAAGAAATAACACGGAGGACATGGGGAGATGGAGAAAAGTGAGTTGGGGAGAGTCAGAGGGGGAGATGAACCATGAGAGACTGTGGATTCTGAGGAACTGAGGGTTTTGGAGGGGAGGAAGGTGAGGGTTGGGTGAGCTTGGTGGTGGGTATTAAGGAGGGCACATATTGCATGGAGCACTGAGTGTGGTGCATAAACAATGAATCCTGGAACACTGAAAAAAAATTACAAAACAATAAAAAAAAAGTTAAAATGGCACACAAGAGGTAAGGAGAATTTCATATTTTTCTGAACTCTTAGCCTCCTTTTTATTTACTTTTACAAAAAGGAGATTATTGGATAATACATTTAACATGATGGTCACAGGAAATAAAATAAATAAAATCCTCAATCTATATGCTTAGTTTTGTTGCAGAAAGAGTATTGAGTTGTCAGTAAAAAGTTGTAGATTAAAACAATGTATTAGGCTAAATTACAGTATGTGAAATGGAGTGGAAGTCAAAATTCAAGATTTTCTGGGTGTTAAGTATTAGGCAAGTGAAAAGAGTTGCATATGTGTTTTTTAAAAATAGATGGCGGTGGGAATTAAGGTCTATGACACTTCCATTCTACTGGCTACATTACAAAGAATTATGTGTCAGCTTGATTTTTAAAATAAATATTTACAATGAATCATACCTTATTTACAGCTATTTAACTCAGGCTGAAATATTTCAGATGTCAACTTAAAAATGTACACATAGGGGGCGCCTGGGTGGCTCAGTGGGTTAAAGCCTCTGCCTTCGGCTCAGGTCAGAATCCCAGTGTCCTGGGATCGAGCCCCACATCGGGCTGTCTGCTCCGCAGAAAGCCTGCTTCCTCCTCTCTCTCTCTCTGCCTGCCTCTCTACCTACTTGTGATCTCTGTCTGTCAAATAAATAAATAAAATCTTTAAAAAAAAATGTACACATAGATACTTAGTTTCCCAAAGTTCTTTTGGAAGGTATGAAGATGAAAGAAAAGTGTGAGGGCCACTTATCCAGGGAAAAGTCCACGGAGTTTCACGGTAACTTTCACGCCCCCCTCCTCCACCCCGGCTGTCCCACCCACCCCCATGTTGTATGGAGCCTGAGAGGGATCACAGAATGCACAGTTAACTTTAACACTGGCTGGGGTGCCTGGGTGGCTCAGTCCGTTAAGCATCTGCCTTCAGCTTAGGTTATGATCCCAGGGTCCTGGGATCGAGCCCCCATCGGGCTCCCAGCTCAGCAGGGAGTCGTCATCTCCGTCTCCCTCTGCCTGCCACTCCTCCGTCTTGCGGTCTATCTCTGTGTCAAATAAATAAATAAAAACCTTAAAAAAAAATCACACCAGTGGAAGGATCAGTGTTCAGATCCATCGGAGACTAAAACAGGAGAGATCCAGGTCCTTGGCTGTTTGCATTATTCATGCCTACAGTCCCCTCTGGCAGGCTGATCTAGACTTGACAAAAACTAAAAGTGTGGGCATGTCTTGCTGGGATGCGTCACACACATGTCATTCCACCATTTACACGACTGACTTTACAGCCATTTATAACTTTCATTGACAAGCAGGAACACGCTAGTGTGTGTACTAATTGCTTTTTGGGTAAGTGTGAAGAAGATGGCACGGAGAAAGTGGAAAAGAGGTCCCGGGGTGTTTTTCTTCCCTTTCTTCTCGCCCTGGTCCCCATCTCAGAGTGGCCTTATTTGACCTGTGCTCTTCGGGCCACACCTGGCTCTGATGAATTCCGATTTTAAAACCCTGAAGGTTTCACTCCCTGAGGGTTTTAGAGTGATCTCTGGGCCACTTCAGGGCTCAGATGGTCTGTCCACAATATAGAAACCCCTGTGAGATCCTGCCATCTTCCAGTCTTGTTGGGGAGCCCACGCCCTCCAGGCAGCTTCTCCAGATGTCGGCACCTTGGCAACACCCTGGTTTGAACACGATTTTAATAGCGACTAATTCCCTCGGCTGTGGCACTACTGCAAATGGCTCACCACGGACGGACAAGTTTCAACAGTCGCGGAACCAGACGAGACTACTTTCCCCGAACAATAGCTTTTGTGGCAGAAGGCAGCCAGGGCATGTCAGGGGACAGCGGGGAGTGAGGCAGGCAGCAAATGGAAGGTGGGATGGATGAGTGCTTGGCTTTCGGAGATAATTACCTATTTAAATCTTGATTACTCTCTGAAGGGAAGGGGCCCCTCGCAACTCCCTGCAGATGATTTTTGGTACCTTTGTAATGTACTCAGGGACAACGGCTGCCAGGAAAGTGGCGTAGATTGTTAGAGGAGTCGTGTCTCCGTTCCCACCCAAGCTTGGAGGAGAGTGGGGGAAAGCACCAGCTACGGGCACTGCTGGACGCATTCAGGTCCAAGACAGCAAATTCATCCTTGTTTTTCCATCACTCCATCCTCCCCGCTCCCTGCCACCCACCCACTGGGTCATCAGAAGTCCTGCTGCCCCCTTGGGCATGCTGGTGGTTCTTTCCTTCAGGATTCTACTCCATGGCGGGGGTCAGGGGGTTGGGGGGGAGAGGCTACCAAGGGACTGTGTGCCCGAGGCTGGAACGTTCAGACTCTGTGATGTCAATGTGAAAAACATGTGGTGTTGCTCAAACACCTGTCATTGCCTTATAGCTTGTAATAAACCAACTCCCCAGGTCTTTTACTCTAGTTGGAAGCTCAGCTTAGGCTCCTCCTAACCACACGGAAGCACAGACCACGTATATGCAGCGGCACTTACAGAAAGTCCATCTTTGCTTGCGGTCATTTCCAAGGATAAATATTGCTTCTTAAAACTCTGCTTTGTGGCAGGTTCTTTATTTTTTTATTATTTTTTTATTTTTTTAAAGATTTTATTTATTTATTTGACAGTCAGAGATCACAAGTAGGCAGAGAGGCAGGCAGAGAGAGAGGAAGGGAAGCAGGCTCCCCGCTGAGCAGAGAGCCCGATGCGGGGCTTGATCCCAGGACCCTGGGATCATGACCTGAGCCGAAGGCAGAGGCTTAACCCACTGAGCCACCGAGGCGCCCCTGTGGCAGGTTCTTTAAACAGATCAGTGTGAATTCTCATCTTTGGGCTACTGAGCAAATAGTCTTGTTCCCTTTTCTCCAGAAGCAGCAGCAGCTGAGCTCCAGAGAGATTAGTTCCTTTTCCCCACACGAAGGCTTCTAGGATGAAGAACCCAGCCTGCTTGACCCTGGAGTCTGGGTCTTCCCATCACATCTTGCTGCCATTCACGTCACTCTTCCTGCTCTTGCATAATAGACCCACAGTCCCGATCATGTGCCTTGTGTTTTTGTAGATGGGCATCTCTGAGTTTTTCCAGTAGTAGAGTCCTTTATGTCCTCGAAGCCAGCGGCTCTAGGCTGCAGATTCTCTCAGTTCCCCTTTTCTGGAATTTTCCCAGCTTTGCCAAGTGTTCCTTGAATTTCAATGGTTTGGCCTGAAACCAGTGCCTCAGAGGCCTAAGTCCTTTTGTTTGGTGCAGAGACACGGAGACATTGCTCTCTTGGTTTTTAAATTCTAACACTGACCACTAAATTCCAATATTTCTGAGCTGGAAAGAGGCTTAGGAAACATCTACCCAGGGAGCCTCAAATTTAAGTGTGTTTCAGAACTACCTGCTGCACTTGCACGTTATCTGTGTATTGCTGTGTAACAGATTACCCCCAGATGTAGCAGCTTAAAACAACAAAAATGTATTAACTCACACAGTTTCTGAGGGCCAGGAACCCAGGAGTGGCTTATCAGTAGAGTTCCACGTCAAGATCCCTGATAAGACTACAATCAAGCTGTTTTTTGGAGGGACGGGGTTCATTTGAAGGCTTCACTAGGGCTGACTTCCATGGCTGGCAGTGAGGTCTATTTTCTCTACCATGTGAACCTCTCCTAAAGGTTTCCGAATGTCCTAAAAACCTGGGATCTGGCTATCTGGAAGCTAGTGATCCAAGAAAGATCAAGAGTACAGTCAAGAGGGAAGCCACAATGTATTGTGTAATATGATCTTGGAAGAGACTTACCATCACCCTCATGTCTTTTAGTCATCAGATAGACCAAGTCTAGTTCAAGGGAGGACAAGACTACACAAGGGTGTGAATTCCAGAAAGTGGGGATCATTGGGGACCATCTTGGGGTTTAGATGTCACAGCTTGTTGAAACAGATTTCTGGGCCCCATCCCCAGAGTTTCGATCCAGTTGGTTTGGAGTGGGGCCCAAGACTTTTCTAACAAGTTCCCAGGTCATGATGCTGCTACTCATCTAGGACACATACTTTGAGAACCACAGATCTGTCCCCGAATTCTGATTTTGTAGATGATGAGGTTGAGTCTCTCAAAGATGGAGGAAAGTAAAGAGCAGAGAAGTAAACCAATAATTAATTACTGAATACCAGCTACGTGTCAGGCCCTAGGCAGGAGCCTTTGCATACATTTTCTTGCTTAATAGGACCAGCCCTGTGCATTGCTCACCATTTCATGATGAGGAAGCTGTAACAGAGAAAGTAAGCAGTGTGCCCAATTTTATACACCTAGTTTATGCACAAGGACAAGACTGGGACCCAGATCCCCTGCCTTTCAAGTCAGAGTGGTTTGTACAACTGAAGAGCCCCCAATCTACTATCTTCATGTAAGGGGATTCATTTTTCCTGAAAATGCATTAGGTGCCTTACTAGGACCCTATCACAGGGCACTGAGGAATCACCCTGTAAACTGTACCCATTACACTTGCAGCTCATAGACTAAAAATTACCCTTAGTTTCATCTGAAGACTCAAAGATTCAATATTCTCAGTGCTTCCTGAGTCTCCAAGACCATGTCCAAGTCACCCTGGCTCCAGCAGGGATACCCAGGGGACTCGGACAATGACAGCATGATAGCAATTACCCGCAGGTTGTAACCTCAGTCCCCTCGAGGGCTGAGCTGTGCAGAAGTCACAGTTCCAACATAACCTTGGGCGGATCTCTTAAAAGCCTTTTGCCTTCGGTTTATCATGTGTAAAATAGAAAGTATAATAATTGAATTTTTTGCCTCCCCCCACTGCTTTCTGAGGCTATTGTGAGGTTCAAATGAAATAAAATATGCAACATCCTTCACAAATTGCTAAATGCCTTGCACAGAGGAGATCCTAGTCCTGGTACCATGCTCATCCATTTCAGATCTGCTGAATTATCCCTGGTTCTCATCTCCTGGTTTGTTTTTTTTTAGGGTTTTATTTATTCATGTGACAGAGAGCCAGCGAAAGAGCACAAGCAGGGGGAGCAGCAGGCAGAAGGAGAGGGAGAAGCAGTTCCCCACTGAGCATGGAACAGGATCCTGCGATCATGACCTGAGCTGAAGGCAGACGCTTAACTGACTGAGCCACCCAGGAGCCCCAGCATCTCCTATTTTTAAGAATAGGATGCTGGGCTTTATTAAAGGTCCTTTAAGCATCTATTGATATTTCTCCAGGCAGAATCAGCTGCTGGGTAAGAATTTTAGAAAATATAAAAGAGAGAAAAAGCCAACTCTTACTATATGCAAGCCCCTGGGCTAGATGCTTATAATGAGTCTGTAAGGGGGATATCAATATCTCTGTTTTAGAAGTAGAAATGGAGGAAAAGAAACAGAAGGTCATTGCTGCAAGTAAAAGAAGGGAGCACTTGACTGTTGAGTTATTCAGCACTGGGCCTGGCTCAGAGAAAACGTTCCATGAATAGAAACTTTTTAATAGTGAGTAGATGCCTCTGTTGGCAAAGATCTGGCCCACCCTCCCATCGGACTAGGTGGGCTTGCTGGACTCCGATGGAGAGCAGCCACCTAAGAAGGGCTTCCAAATCCTTTCTTCTCAGCATAGAGCCTGGTAGGAATGACTTTCTCTAGGAGAGGGTGAGATTTCTATTAAGTCTCTCATCGCTGAATTTTCCTTAATTATAGACCGAATCGGGAGCAGAATTTCCCAATGCTGACCATTTGTTGGCATTTTAGAACATCTAGAAAGTGTAGTGGTCACTAGGAGGCAGCATGGGTTAACTAAGAACCAAAGTGTGTGGGGGAAGAATTATTAGTTGTGCAAATTACAAGAGTGCCATAAATGTCATATCCCTTAATTTCCACAAGAAATTGGAGGCAGATGGAGAAAAAAATCGCTGGACACAGGGGGCCTCAAATAGCTGGTTGAAAATTATGCCCAAGAAAATACAGATCTAGTAACATGCCTTAAAGACTCCCCTCTTGACCCTGTTCTCCATAACAGTTTCCTTGGTGCTTGGTTTGAGGTTAATGACCTGCTTATCACATTCAGAGACTTAGGTCCTCTGTGTGGATCAACAAGCAGTATCTACACACGGTATCGTAAAGACAGAGGGAGAACGGCATCGGGTTTGTCTCCAGCTCAGACAATGAGCCAGTAGTTGAGAATTTTCAACGCATCCCTAGGATATCCGGAGGTTTTGACTGCTGTGTTTCCATAGGGTTAGTGACATCGTAACATACAGAAAATGGACACTGGAAATTTTAGAGACGTGAACGCTGGGAACTGCTGTAGGACCTGGGGCTATTCAGTGTGGAGGAGAAAAGGATTTGGGGTGGGGGAAGATGGCATTTCTGCTCACAGGGCTGCTGGGGAGGGTTAGAGCCCCTCATCACACACACACACACACACACACACACACACACACCAAGTACATAGGTCAGTATGGCCTGCTTTACTGCTCTCATTTCTGGATCGACTTTCTCAACCTCGTCTTTTTTTCTTTTTTGTATCCTCCTGTTAGTTAAACACTTTTATTGCAGTACGTACCTGCAGTCAAGAGCATACATTGTGAGCACAGCTTGATGGAATTTTACATAGGTCTATACCTATGTAACCCTTGTCCAGATCAAGTTTTAGAACAGGTTCCCTTGTGCCCCAGCAGTAACCACTATCCTGATCTCTGACCATAGATTCGTTTTATTTCTAATGAATCGTATAGGATAAATTCTTTTTATTTTGGTTTTTGTGACCTACATCATTCTGAAAGTTTCATCCGTATCTTTGGGGAAGAGGTAGTTCATGATTTGTCATTTCTGTGTAGTATTTTGTTTGTATGAATGTACTATAATTTATTCAGTCCACAGTTGGTTGACATTGGAGTTGTTTGCAGTTTTGGGCTATTTTGATGTGCCTTATTTTAAAGCTATATTAACTTGTTATAAATATTTATAATTTATTTTAGAATTTATAACTTCGTATAAACATTTATAATTTAATTTAAGTGTATTTGATATTTATAGCAAAATACTTACGAGCTGTGCTAAAGTATTAGCCCTACTCTGAGTTCCTCTGCAGGGAGGAACCAGCAGTTAATGTATTTCCTGGCATATAATAGGTACTCAGCAAACATCTGATGAGTTTGATACATTGTTGGTTAATTGTTTAGAGCCAATGATTAGAAGTTAGAGAGATAAGCATTTTATTCCCTATGAAGAATATTCTTCTTTTTCTTTCTTCCTCCCTTCCTTCCTCTCTCTTTCTTTCTGTCTTTCCTTCCTTCCTTCTTTCTTTTAAGGATTTTTATTTATTTATTGGAGAGAGAGAGACAGAGATCGCAAGAGAGAGCAGGAGTAGGGAGGAGAGGGAGAAGCAGGACTCGATCCAGGGACCCTGGGATCATGACCTGAGCCGAAGGCAGATGCTTAACCCACTGAGCACCCAGGCGCCCCATGAATAGTTGCCCTGTTGAACCCCGGAAGTGATGAAACATAAACAGTAGGTTCCCCTGTTTTTTGAAGGTGTGAAAGCAGGACGTAGGGTCCTTCACTAGGGGACCTGGAGTAAGGAACACTGTAGGAGCTCTGCCCGCATCTTCCTGGATCCCCTTTGTCCAGCATCTGTGTTCTTCTGTTTCTAAGGATCAGCAGAACCATTATGGGAGCCCAGCTCCCTTGATATGCATTCAGATAACCTCAGAGGTGTCATTGTCTCCGAGGGCCCCCAGTGGCATCAGGCTGAGGCTGACTTAGTCTCAAGTCCTGCCCTGGGGTGTCCTCTTTCCCTTCCCTTCCTTACTCCTCTTATTCATTCTCTTGCTGCTTTGTCTCAGGGAGCGCTTCCTGAATATAGCACTGGGACAGGAATCCTTGTCTCAGGGTCTATTTGTTTCTAAAGAACCTAAGCCAAGACATTTGGTGATGAATGAATTGATCTGATCCATTCTGAAGGATGACAACTCAGTCCAAATAGGAGGGAAATAGACTGACGAAGTAATTCCACTTTATCAGTCTTGCAAAAACTGATTATCCAAAAGGCCTGGAAGCGATGATTATTCGCTTCCAGGCCTTTTGGATAGGATCAAGCATAGTATCAAAAACCTAGATGAAGCACAGGCCTTTCCTTTCGCCTCAAGTCAGGACTCACTGTTAAAACCTGGAGGGGCTGTTCTCTAGGCAATGCTGGGACCTCAGATGTGGATGGATCAGCCTGCAGAGAAGGAAAAAAAGCCGGGGCAAGAATATGACAATGTAGGGACGACCCTCCAAGAGGATGTAATCAACGGTCCAAATTACAGGATCCAAATCAGGTGTCCAGTGCAGACTTCATCATTTATCTCCCAGGGAAATACTCAGAGTCCATCGGAAATAACCTTAAGGCTCATTGAGTTTAGATCAGCATCCTAGCCAAGGTCTGGTTGCCATCATCCAAGGCAAAAACTGAACAAGTCTAATGCTAGGCATAAAGGCCAGGACCAGGGGGATCATGCGACTTCAGGGACCCAGAGGTACCCCACTGTAGACTTGCAAGCAAAGCAAAAATTCAAGCTTCTCATGTTGGTGGATTTCAGCTAGACTCTGCTCTAGTAAGAGTTGGACCTAGGGAGCAGAAAACAGGCGGGGGACTCTGTGCTGAGACTCACTTGTACGGGCTGGGCACAGTGCGAGGCACTTTTCGAACATAATCTTTCACCTTCTCAATAAGCATCATTAACCTCATTTTTCAAACTCAGAGAATGAGGCTCAGAGAGGTTAAATCAAGTGCCCTAGGTCACTGGTTAGGGCGGAATTCACACACATCAAACAATAGCTAATTGAACAATGCCCTCTGCGGTCTGGGCCAGGGGAATGTTGCAAATGATAATTGCCACAGGGGTGTAAACAGAAGAGGCAGAGGTGCCAAACCAGCTTTGTAATAAATGAAAAAAATCAGTCATCCCCATGTGTCGCCCCTTAATGCCAGCTTATTGGGAAATAGGGCATTACTCCTCTCAAAGCATTCTTCTAGACCTGTATCTTCCAGAAACTTTCCTTAATTATTCACATAAACTCTTCAACTGGCTGGAGGCAGGGGAGGAGGAAGCAAATTCTTTCAGTCCTTCTCTCTGTGTTGCATTATTCAACCCTCTCTATGCCAGGGAGGAAGGTATTCATCTTTTAATGTAAGAGATGAGGCTGATGGAGACACCTAGGTGGCTCAGTCGGTTGAGTGTCTGCTTTGGCTCAGGTCATGATCCTACGGTGCTGGGATCGAGTCCCACACTGGGCTCCTTGATCAGCAGGGAGCCTGCTTGTCCCTCTCCCTCTGCCTCTCCTTCTTCTTGTGCATGCTCGCTCTCTCTCTCTCTCTCTCTCTCTCTCCCTGACCACAGAAAGAGAGAGAGATGGATGGGGCTGATGAACATCAGAGAACTTAAAGTTTCCCCAAATCTCAGCCTATAAATAATTCTATTTTCTCTGAGCTAGAGTCTGTATGGGTTATTCCTCACCCGTGTCTCCCCCTTTATGACATTCTTGAAACTCTCGTGGAATTTATTAATAATTGCCTGTCACTGCTTGCCTACAAATGGAGAGAGGTTAATCTCGGTTCTGGACATGAATGCTTGTCCTCGCTGTATGTTTCCTCCACAGGCCACAGCATAGTGGCTCCATGGTTATCATTTAGGTCCTTGGTGGGTGGAGACAACCAAACAAGAAAACTTAGGCTGCAGAGTCTGCTTTCAAACTGAGGATATCCAGATGGATGGTTTATACTTATGAAATACAGGTATTTCCAAAGTCCCCTGCTGTACGTGTGTATTACTCTGTCCATCCAGCCTTCCTCCCGTCTTCTAGAAGTAGTCCTCCTTCACTTGGAAAACTTCAACCCCATCAGGCCAACAGGGTTTTGGAGGAGACTGCCATCCTCCCCTTGGCCATGGAAGTTAGTCCGTGGAATGGGCACGTGACCCAAACCAGACCAATCAAAACAGTCCACAGCAATTTTTTTGAACAGGAGCTAAGAAAACTTTTCCTGCGATGGCGAGGCAGAGGAGATGTGAGACTGCAACTTTGGGGACCACAGGTCCATCTTTGGAGAGAAAGCCCGTTTGAGAGGCTGAGGCTGACACGTAGAGAGAAGCCGAGATCAGGAGAGTGCGCGCTTGCATGAGCGATGGACTGCCAATGAAGTCCATGTCCTGGTTCTCTGATTTGGCTCACCCCATGATTATATGACCCAAAAAAGTCCCCTTGTTGCCTGAGCAAGTCTGAGTCGTGTTTCTGTTACTGGCAGCCAAGTCTGGTGTCACACATCCCATCTTTTTCCCCTATTGCTTGTTCTCAACTGAAGACCAAGACAGCATGTGACTCTGAAATAAGCGGTGTTGATTTCAGCTGAGACTGTGGGATTCCTGCGTCCTCTGAGGCTAGAATGCACCCGGGTTGGCTCTGGACAGCCCGGGTTTGTGCCAGCTTCCCCGGAGGAATTATTAGCGGGGCTCCCTTTCAGCTCATAAGGGCCCAACTTAGATGATGACCATATAGTTTCATATTCCAGGCTCATCTCAACCCTTCCCTTTCTTTGAAGTCTTTTCTGATACCCATCCCCACCTTGAGCCATCATCCTCCTGTAAGTGGGAGACAGAGACAAAGCACGCCTCCCCCATCTGTGTAGCCCAGTGGAGTTCTGTGCAGCACGGTGCACACTGTATTGGCTACACTGAATGTTTATGCCTTAAGGCAACTAATTAAACAGACTTACTGAAAAGCAATCAATTTGATTGATTTGCATTAATCAGGATCTGGATTTCTAGTTTTCCAAGTTTAAAGGGCACCCAACATTTATGGGATGGATGATGATGATGGCAACGTTGACTACGCACTTCTATTTAATTCCCACAGCTAAGCCTTATCCCCATTTTTACAGATTAGGGAATTGATGGAGAAAGAAAGGAATGTGTGTCCCTGAACCGGAGCTCACTGCCACACCGCTGAAGCCCATACCGTGTGGTGGGCTCATTCCTTCCAAGTGCTATTCTGCCCTACAAAGATGGAAAGCTCGACACTACACTTGCCACACTCTTTCCTAACTAGCATCCTGGATGTGATGTAGACCTCTATCTGATGCCGGGTTATACTGAACTGAATTAATTCCATAGAGTGAGTGGCAGGTGCAAAGCATCCATTTTGCTGGTGCAACTATTGGAAAAAGTGTGATAGCACTGGAGGCAACAGATAAAGATGCCCACTTTTGCAGAAATGATCCCCTGATAGTGGTGGAAGCCAAAGGCTGCTTGAGACCCCCGGTCTACAGTGTGGCTTTGGGTGTCATTCCTGGAAGCTCAACGTGGAGTCAATTTCTTTAGTTCTGCCATTGATTCTGTAAAGTTAGTACCAGGACAGTCAGGTGTAGGTGGAATTCTTTCTGCAAGTGTGTGCTATTATATACAATAGTGATGTAATACATCATGTCTACTTACCCTGGGGGGGCATGACTGTTAAGTTCAGGGGAGCAAGATGGGTTGATTTCACTTCTCCCTATATGTGCTTTACTTCTCTTCTTCCCTCTAGTGGTAGAAACAGAGCCTGAGGACTCTTTTCTATGCTTCTGACCCCTCATTTTATAATACAGTGTTTAATACCTGCTCACTTCCTCTTGCTTTTTGCGAGGGAAGACCATGGTCACTGCCCAATGTGCTTCAGATGGAGCCATATGGAGGAAGAACCAGCATAATCATGACCCATGTTATATTAGTGGAACCACGAGAAAACCATTTGGAGCTTTCTGTCATTGATATATATGTTAGGGTAGAACTTTTTTTTCCCCTCTCCTTTCTATCAGGGCCAAATAAAGGCATATGTTGTCTGTTTCCTTGTAATGATTCTTAGATGATCATTCTCCTTAGTATAATCACAGCTTGGTTCCATATTCTTACAACTGGGCATTCTTCTTTTCTTTTTGGAGGGAGGTGACTTGGAGTCATAGAGAAATATTAATCATTTGGTGTAGTTTTCTTGATTAAAGGAATTGTAAATGGCTATTTGAAAAACTCAAGGAAGGCTCATTCTTGGATTAATATCAGATAGAACTGGTGTCTATAATTCATCTTACAGAGCAACTGGCTATTCTTTTAAGAGTTCAAATACAGTAAAATAAGGAAAATGAGAATAATCATCTGTTAAGCTTCTATTGGCAAAATGTCTCAGGGAATGGGTTATCCAACCATTAGGGTAAGAAGGAGGACCTTTCTTACTAATTTGTATAGTGTAATTTTGGCAGGCTCAGGAAAGACCCACACATCCAAAGAAATTCCACTCCTCTGGTTCACCAACTGTCTGAATTTCTTTAGGAAGTTGTAATGGTTAATTTTATGGGTCTTGACCAAGCCATGGGGTGCCCAGATATTTGGTCCAACATTATTCTGGGTGTTTCTATGAGAGTATTTTTGGATCGAGTAACATTTGAATTGGTAGACTGAGTAAAGCAGATTGTCCCCACCTATACCCTAATGTAGGTGGGCCTCATCCCATAAGTTAAAGGCTGGACAAAAGGCTGACCCTCCCCAGAGAGGAAATTCTTCCTGCCTGACTGCCTTCAAGCTAGAACATGGTCTCCTTTTTCCTGCCTTCAAACCACACTGTTGACTCTCCTGCATCTCCAGCTTGATGAGGCACCCAGCAGATCTTGGGAATTCCTCAGCCTGCCTAATCACGTGAGCCAATTCCTTACAATGTGTACATATAAAATATCTATATGTTTATCCTCTTGGTTCTGCTTCTCTAGAAAACCCTAACTAACACAAAATGCACCCTCAAAATACCCACATATCCCAGAGGGGAAACAGGACTCAGACACACATTGGCACACTAAGGAGTGAGTGACTAATCTCCCCATCATTCATCTGTCTAGCACACGCTTGAGCAAAGGAGAGGATAGAGAAGGAGGTAACCACCCAAACCAAAGGGTCAGAGGAAACACCCGTGGAGGAGAGATACTCAGCAGAGCAACCAGAAGGTTCATTTGGTCATAAAATAGATTGAAGGTTTTTTAGCAGAAACTTGGCAAATGGTAGAGGGGTAGGAAGACATTTCCATGTGGGGGACATGGCCGAGGCAGTCTGGACAAGAGAGGGCCACAGTTTCAAGTGTGCCTTGAGACGCTTCAACCCATTACTAATGAAGCAAAATTTTCCACAACGTCCATGACC
This sequence comes from Mustela erminea, assembly GCF_009829155.1. NCBI lineage: Eukaryota > Metazoa > Chordata > Mammalia > Carnivora > Mustelidae > Mustela > Mustela erminea. The sequence continues at coordinate 67,722,607 of NC_045622.1, read as the reverse complement.
TCCCTGGGCCAAAGTGAAGTACAGGTTCTGAGAGTCAGAAATCCAGAGAAGGGGTGCCTGGGTGGCTCAGTGGGTTAAAGCCTCTGCCTTCGGCTCGGGTCATGGTCCCAGGGTCTTGGGATCAAGCCCCGCGTCGGGCTCTCTGCTCAGCGGGGAGCCTGCTTCCTCCTCTCTCTGACTGCCTCTCTGCCTACTTGTGGTCTCTGTCTGTCAAATAAATAAATAAAATCTTTAAAAAAAAAAAAAAAAGAAGAAGAAGAAGTCCAAAAGCAGGCTTGCATGGGAGGCAGGTGACCCAACACCCATGTTCCAGACCTGTCCCTGTCACTCCCCAGTGATCACTTTCCTCTCTCCGTGCCTCATTTTCTCCATCTGTAAGACACACTGGTCTGACTTACAGCTCTTATGTTTTAGTGCTAGTTGGGCATTTTCTATAGGTTAAAAAACAAAAAACAAAAAACCGAGACTAGCTATGGGTCCCTGTTTGAAGCAGAGACAAAAAAAAAAAAAGATTCATGTTCCAGAGCCAAAACCAATCTGTGCTGTAGTCACCAGGATAGAGATATTCTGGAATCAAAGGCCATGGAAGGGCAGATTTCTGCTAAAATTAAAAGGGGAGTTGAAGGATGACCAAAGCCTTTTTTGGCTAACTTTTTCTTCACTCTGAAAATGTTTCAACAGCTGTGTTGAGGAGGTTTCCATCTCCTCTCCCCTAGCCAGGTGCCTCTCTAGCCAGGTGCCTCTCCCATCTTCCAGAAGAGAATTTGGTTTGAGACACAAATGGAAGGCAGGCTCTTCCTCCATTCTGGGAGCCTGTCTTGGATCTCCGGGTGCCTGGCTTCAGGAGAGGCGACAGGTGAGAGCAGGTGCTCCTGAGTGAAGCTCAGAAGCAGATAGGCTGTGTGGCTTTAGGACAAGTTTCATTTACGATGGAGGCTGGTGTTACTGACAGCTCCCCTCTAAGGTCAGGAGCAGACAGTGTGCTCAACAGCACTCTTTTTCAAAGGAAACTGGGTAATAGTATGGGTTCCTTTCTGTTTTGTTTTTTAGGAAAAGATGTGAGTATCCTGGTGTTGTTATCTTGGTAATGACAAATTGCTTAGCTCTGGGAATGGGACCCACCCAAGGAAGGGGAGGGGTCCCCTTTAAATATGGTTATTAGAGGGCATTTTTTTCCCTTCCCTGACTGCCCTCCCCTGCCAACTCCCCACCTCAAGCTTGTCACACATTCTTGGGTTTGTGACTCCCTTCCACCTCCCAGGGTGTGGCGTGACCTCCTCCAGAAGCTTATGTTGACCCATGCTGTTGGGCTGGATGCCTAGGTCAGACGCTGAGCTCCATCCAGATCCCCTTTACTATTTTCTTTCTTCTTCTTTTTTTAATTTTTAATTTTAAATTTTTTATAAACATATATTTTTATCCCCAGGGATACAGGTCTGTGAATCACCAGGTTTGCACACTTCACAGCACTCACCAAAGCACATACCCTCCCCAATCCCCTTTACTATTTTCTGTGTCCCCCTGGCTTCCTGGCTTCCTTGTTTTCCCCTTTGGAATGTTTGGCTTTCTGCAGCCTGCACCTGTGACTTTTCTCTAGAAGAACTTGCCCTGAGTCCACTAGCACCTGCGTGTATAGAGTGTCTGGGGATGGCTGTCCCTGCCCTCACAGTCCTCCTTAGCCTACGACTGGCTCCGTAGGAGTCTCAAAGTCCAGGTTCTTCCTCTCTGCTGGGACAAGACTGAGGCCTGGCCTACACTTCAGAGTTCCCCTGTGGGGTCAGATGGAAGCTTCTAGAAGCAAAACTTGTGCTACAGATCTCAACCCAAGCTTGTTGGGTGTCTTTGCCTGTCCTGCTTCTTCACTATCTTACCAGTTCCTCCTGAGAGCGTTACTTGAAACATCAGGAACATATAAGACTCACCTCTCTCTCTGGGGGACCAAACCTAAGATGGCCCCCACCTGTGTGCTCCCTCTGGGCATGTCCCCCCTAAGAGTACTAGCCCACACTGGACGGGGAGCTTTCTGAAGGCAGGGACTGCGTTTTGTCCACAGCTATACCTCAGGACCAATTCAAGGGAGCCTGTGAATGAATGAAGGAACGAACTATGAACTAGTTACAGGAATCAATCCCAATGGAAGGCTGAATCCAGGAAACTATCTGGGCAACTGTAGAGAAGAGCCAGTCCTAAACAGAAACTAAGCTTCCTGAGAGTGGAGTGAGAGTGGTAGGGGACCCCAGCCCCTGGACCTGGGCCCTGAATGACGCCTTCATCCTCGTGTCCTGCTCATGCACCTTCTCCAGTGCCCTCGTGGCCTCTGGCTGTGGATACAGCTTCCCCAACAGCCCTCGCAGAAATGGGCAGGGGCCTGTGTGATTGCACTGTTTCTTAGTTTTCCCTCCCTCTGCAGCGTCTGCACCCAGACTCTCGCATTCCAGCCCAGGGTCCATCTCCTCGCTGCGAGCTCACTGTTGGACACCAACCCGCCTCCAAATTCCACTATGAGCCCTGTGTCCTCCACAGTAGGTCTGCTCATTGTTGCCCTCCGCGTCCCCAGCCTCTAGACCATCCCCACCAGGGGCCCTTTCCAGATGGCAGGACCTGGAGCACTGCAGGACTGGACATATGGCCAGGGGTTCTCTTGACATGAAGGATAGCCCCTAGGTTTCCCAGAAGGAACCTCGAGGAAGGCCTGGACCTGAGACGTGGCCTAGGGGGAGGTTTGAGCAGACCTGAGGGCCCTCACATGCTTAGTTATCTGGGGTTCTAGAAGAGGCTTGGCTACAGGCTGAATTGATCCTGAGGAAGGATACTAAGGCCCCACTTCTCCAAGGTATTTGGGGATAGCAGTAAGGCTCAGGAAGAACAAGAAACATGTACAGGAAATGAAAAATCGTGAGAGGAAGCCCCGCCTGCTGGAAGTGAGGCCTGCAGACCAGGAAGCGGTGCTAGGAGGGGACGGAGGCCCTTGGAAGGGCTATTCATTTCAGGAAAGAGGAGCCTAAGTCAGGTACTAAAAAAAAGTGCTTGAAAACTAACCTTGTAGACTTGTATTCCCTCTTCCTTGTGCGAGTGGCAGACGCCATCCTTCCATCAAAGATTTGCCGGCCAGCGGTGGGCTCTTGGGAGACCAGCCGTGTGGGAAATGATGGTGACCTTGGCTGGGTGAGCAGAGGGCAGGGGAGCTGATATGATTTGCCACCAGGAGATCTGGGGAGTCCTTCACCCCACCAGGACAGACACGTCTCACGGTGAGTGCCCTCTGTCTGTGTCTCTGCCTCACTGCCCATTCTGGATCCTCACGTCTACATGGCCAGCAGAATCCAAGATGACCTTGCCTTCTTTCTCTTAAGCACCAGACCCAGGTTAAGCATCTTCCTTGCCTTTGGGGCTGGGGAGACAGCAGCGAACAAGCCAGGTCAGTGCGGCCCTGGTGGAGGGCACACCCCCGGAGGAGGGCCCTGACACACGTGCAGCAGATCAGGAGCCAGAAGCCTGCAGCGGGAGAGGAAAGGCTGCTGCCCATCATGTGTGGGCGAGGGCACTGTAATTTTAAAGGCAAGGCTCAGGGAAAACCTTGCATTTGGGATTTTAATCAAGCTCCTCTCTATGCCAGACATGACGCTAACCATGGCATAGGTCAGTTCCAAATAAAAGGCAGCGATTGCCACTCATAAATCTTACAGTCCCGTCCTTTTCTGCCCCCCTCAAATCCTCATTACAGCTGCGCTGCTGGTCGTCCTACTGGGACGTGACACTTCAGGGCCTTGGGGATCAAATCTTGGGTCCTGGGTGGGTTTCCATGCTTCTGTCCCTGTCCCACCGCACTTCCAGCTGGTGTCGGTCACAGCCTTCTCCCCTCGACCCGGGTAGCCTGTGTATTGTCGTCCCGCCATCAGAATTCATAGCATGCCATTTGACTCTCAAAAGTGTCTCACTCTGGGCAATAAATTATCCAGCCCCACTGTTTGTACCACACGCCCAGTGCTCTAGCCATGTACGACCACGTGCGGCTCCCAGCATCCACATTGTGCACGCTCCCCCCTGGGCTAAAGTTACCTTCTCTTGCCACCGTCTGACGAACTTCTTCTCCTTATCCCTAAATCCCAGCCAGCGCGTTGCATTCTGTCTGTTTTCCAGACTCTCTCCCCACCCAAGCCCACTACTCAACAGCAGGGCTCCTCCCACCCTCGGGTGGCTTCTGCTCCCAGAAGAGTGAACTCTGCACCCCTGGGCCACAGCTGGGGCCTGCAGCCCATCCCTCCCTGCGTGCTCCGGTACCAAGTAAGGGTTGATTAGGCTGAATGCAATGTGCTCCTGTGCCAGTGGCTTAAAGATTTTGATGCTTTGAAGGAAACCATTAGAACCCGAAAATGGGATCCACCATGGATTTTTTTTTCAGTCTGTCACATAGTGTGAAATTGGTGCTCTGAGTGTGGTATCACTTCCTGACCTCCCTTTAATTTTCCAGCTCCCAGGTGCTCAGCTCACCTGGACTCTGTGATGGTCCACCCTTCAGGCTCCCTGTCCCCCCGCCAACCTCCCCAGGGGGAGAGCCACTGTGGGATGGGCCTGAGTCCTGGGGGCAGGAGAGTGAAGAAGGGATTATTCTCAGTTTATGAGGACCAGGACTGAAGGGAAGGGATGCTGGATGACGGGGAGACAGCCCGGAAAACAGAGTGGGAGCAAGAAAATAGGCATCCCTTATCCCAAGCTGACCTGGGAAGTTTCTAGTAAGGGAAAACATGGAAGCAGACCATTTTGGCATCAGTAGCAGTATTTCAAGCAGCTGGAAGAGACAGGAGTGATTCTATGTTATCGGTCCTGTGCCAGGGAGGACCATGGAGGAAGTTTAACCGGTATTTTTAAAGTTAGGAGGTCGTTGGTTGGAGGGAAGGTGTGGGGCAATGGAATGAGCACACGTGCCGTGGAAATCCCGGCTTTCCATCCATGCAAGTGCTGCCGTATTCACTTATTCAGTCAGACTCACACAGCCAATCCGGGTTGCCCGTCTTGGGCCTGGTACTGTGTTAGGTGTTCAAAATACAACTCATGAAAAGAACAAAAGACCTAGTCCTTGCCAGTCCCGTGAGGACGTCAGAAGATAATCAAATGCTCATAAGATTAAAAATGCCCGTTTGAAATGGTGGTGGCAAGTGCTCCGAAGGCAGCCTACACGGGACTCCAAGGGCAGGGGACAGTGCTGGGAGCAAGTCAGCTTTGCTGGAGATGGGGGGAGGGAAGGTGAAGGGTGAGTTGTGAGCCTAAGGGGGAACAGGTGTGAACTGAGACCCGGCTGGTGCCTAGAAGCTGGGCCTGCTGTGGTTCCCCGGGGAGAAGTCCTGTGCCAGGGAGAAGCCTAGAGCAGTCCTGCTGCTCTAGAGCCCAGAGGATGGAGGGAGAGGAGGACACGAGGAGGGGAGGGGAGGAGGTGAGAGAATGGGCAGATCGGGGACCACAGGGCATCTGGTCTTTGTGCAAAGAGTGTCAGATGACCGGGAAGGGTTTCTTAGGAGAGAGTATGGGGGTAAAGGGTATATATGTGTTACCTGATCATATATGTACCTTAAAAACTTCTTTCTAGCTGCTGATGGAAAGATTTCGGCGTTGAGAGATCATTTGGAGAGCCATTGTCTGAATCCAGGCCAGTGACGGGTGGGAACTTACACTAAGGAGGGGGCCGCGCCATTTTCCATAACCTCTCTGAGTCTCAGTGTGTAATCCTACAAAAGAGACAAGAAGTAGTAAAGCTCACGGTAAGTAAAGTGGCAGAGTGTCTAGTTCACAGGGAATGCTCAAGAGATGTGCGGTTGCCTACCCCGCTGGCATGAGGCCGGCAGCCGACACTTGGCCAGGGTTCCTGGGCCTGGGAGGCTCTGCTTTCTTAGAAGATTTTTGTTTATTCACAGAAATCACCCTGTGTTTGCACAGGGAAATGGGGACAGGAAACCGCCCAAGACACATTGTAGAGAAGTTCCTTTCTGGAATATTTTAGAAGTATAAAAGGAGAGGACAGACTATATAGATCCCAAGAATGTTTCTCTCTCTCTCTCTCTCTCTCTCTCTCTCTCTCTCTCTCACACACACACACACACACACATACCCACATGGTGAGCTTCCTTAGGTAAAAAATGACATAAGTCTTTAGCACAATAGAGAAGCCAGTGCCCTTGGCTAAGGAGGCTCTTGACTCCTGGGAGTGTTGCTGTAGCTGAACCTTCCTCGGAAAGCCCTTCTTGTCTCTTGTAGCTAATCAAGTAATGGAAGGTGTAGGAGACCGCGATCAGGTAACCCAGATAAAGGCCTCTTGTGTTCATCCCAGGGCACGCCATATCGGGTGATCAGCTCTTCCAATGAAAATAGAGAGTAGCCGCCCCCCCTCTAGCAGAGAGGGAAAGAAAGTCTCCTCCCATTTCATGTGGTCAGCTAGAACAAAGGCCCCGTCACTGGCTGATTTACAAAGTGCACCGCTAAGAGAGACCCACGTTTTTGCATGAGTCTGATGGCACTGTTGTAAGCGCCGTCAGAAATGCTTCTGGCTAAAAGGAAAATGTCATTTTATTATTTTCTCCTCTCAGAGAAACAACTAACAAAGGAAAGCTCACCCTGAAACACTGAATGCCTATCATTCATTCCTGAAGACAAATTTGGGCAAGACCATTTTGCAAAACTTGCTGTGACCTAAGTGATTTGTGTCTTACGAGCCTGCAACCAACCAGGAAGGTCACACTTCCTTTTAGTACCCAAATCATGATGGCATTGACCCGAGCAGTTGGATCAGTGATAAACAGCTTTCCTCAAAGTGTCCCTTGGTTATTTCAGGAGCTCCCAACGGGTGCTCCCTGTCAGGCCTCTCAGCTCTGACACCTTGCTGAGGGCCCTCTTCCTTCTCACCCGGTTGGCTTCCCATTCGTTCGGAAGCTGCCCTGCTGTTCCTGCTGGTCTGGAGGATGCCAATGACCCTAGAGAGAGGGCTCCTCCATGGAGTGACCAGGAAATTCCTGGATGGTTCTGAGCAGAGGAGCACAGGCTGCCCTTCCGCAGATCAAGTTGTTGCTATGCCAAAAACAAACAGTAGGGGGCGAGAGTGGCAGTAGGGAGGCCCATTTAGAGTCTCCTGATGTGCCAGGGAGAGGTGTTGAAGCTTGGACCAGGCTGGTTGCTGTGGAGGTGAAGGCATGTGGTTTAATTTTGGATATATACGTATATACAATGTGTGTATATATATATATATGTAGACACACACACATATACATACATACACACATACATATACATATATGCACATATATGTATACACATACATATATGTGTATAAGTACATATATGTACTTATATGTGTATAAGTACATATATACACATATATACATATAGACATATATGTGTGTATATATATGTAGATACACACACATATACATACATACACACATACATATACATATATGCACACATATATGTATACACATACATATATGTGTATAAGTACATATATACATATAGACATATGTGTGTGTATATACATTGTATATGTGTATATATACACATATACAATATATATGTGTGTGTATACATTGTATCTGTGTATATAGATACAATGCATATACACACACATATATCTTTAAAGATTTTATTTATTTGACAGAGAGAGGGAGAGCATGTGTGCTTGCACGTGCACACAAGCAGGGGGAGAGGCAGGTGGAGGGAGAAGAAGGCAAAAGCAGGAGAAAAAGCCTCCCAGCTGAGCATGGGACCAGATTCAGGGCTCCATCCAAGACCCCAGAATCATGATGTGAGCCGAAGGCAGATGTTTCACTGACTGAGCCACCCAGGTGCCCTGATTCTTGATATATTTTAAAGGTAGAACTGATAGGATTGCCTAATCAAAATGTAAGAGAAGGAGAGGAGTCGAGGATAATTCCAATGGATGGAGATGTAGTCACTTCCTCTGAGCAGAGAATTTGCTCCATCTGTGTTGCCTGCCTGACTGAGCCCTAAGATTGTCACTTCTAGTTATTAAGCCCAGTACTAGGAACAATAAAAGCTGTTTTCTACCTTATTCACGGAAGACTGTATTTACTTACAGCAAACAGATGTCACCTGTCACCCAAAAAACATTTTTTTAAAGATAATATTTCTTAAGAAGCAATTTTTACGGAAAAATTTCTATTCTTTTTTAAGTCTTGGTATAACTGACATATAAACAGGCAAAATTTTTGATCATAAACTAGTATCTTGAAAAATAAACTATTAAAAGGTGAAAAACCCCACTCTACATAAGAGTGAAGAAGTATGCATCTACACAGTTCTGGCTCAATGAGAAAATCAAAAGGGACAATTTTATTGCTAATGATCAAAGAAGACCAATGACCCAGCAAAGGCTGTCCTCAGAGGAAAATTTATATCCTGTCATGCTCTTGCAGTTGCATAGAGAGACTAAAAAGACAACTAAGGACTTGTCTTAAAAAAGTAGTGAAATAAAAAACCAAAGGAAATGAGGAAGAGGAGATTTAGGAAAACAAATTCTAAATGTAATTCAATGAGTTAATTAAAATTTGATGTATTGATTTGTTACAATTTAATTAAATGTAACATTTATTTAAAAGCATAAATAAACATAAAGCTGGTTCCCTGAAATAGCTAAACCCTTAAGAAACCTCAATAAGTAAAAGGAGAAAAAAAAAGGGAGATTCCACCGTGTGGTAATACATCCAAGGATTTCGAGGGAGAGGATGGCTTCCTGGCACATGATCTGAAAGGAAGAAGGAAACGTAAACAGACAAGTTACTGTCACTTTGAAAGATGACTGAGATGTCTAGTCAAGGGATGCCTGGGTGGCTCAGTGGGTTAAGCATCCGACTCTCTGGTCCTGATCTGAGGGTCATGAGATTGAGCCCCAATCGGGCTCTGCGGTCAACATGGAGTGGGCTTGAGATTCTCTCTCCTTCTCTCTCTGCCCATCCTGCTCATGCTCTCTCTCTCTTTCAAATGAATAAATAAATAAATCTTAAAAAGAGAGAGAGAGATGTACAACCAAAAGTGTTCCGAGGGCCAGAGGTATTCACAGGCTAGTAACAGACCAGTCTGTTCCATTTCCCTGCCTAATAACCCAGCCACGTGACTCTATAGCAAATAAGAGCTACATGGCCACACTATTTGAAGTCCATTGATTGGTTTTCCATTTTAAAACATCAACCCATAGGCCAAGCAAGCTCAGTTATAATTGTTATAACATATACAAATATTATGACTCTTATGACATAAATAAATGATAGTCATCAGAAGAACTCAAACTAAGGCTATCACAAAGATCACCAAAAAAGGAAAAAGGGAACAGAAAAAGTAAGTGGAAAGTGGTGTATGTGTGCTAATTTCACCATATTTCCTACTGAGGGGTCAACAGATACTGTCTTGGATAAATCATGAAATAAAGGCCTAAGTATTAGAAGTGAACATTAGTTGGTAAACACCAGAAACACTCAAAATAGAGTTCATACCAGTCATTTCTGGAGAGGGGAAATTAGGTATAAAAGAGATATGGCACTTTAATTTTATTTTGCAATCTTATATTCTATTTGCATTTTAAAAGTCAATTTTTACAGGGGCGCCTGGGTGGCTCAGTGGGTTAAGCCTCTGTCTTCAGTTTAGGTCATGATCTCAGGGTCCTGGGATCAAGAACCACATCAGGATCTCTGCTCAGCAGGGAACCTGCTTCCCCCTCACCCCACCTCTCTGCCTGTCTCTCTGCCTACTTGTGATCACTCTCTGTCAAATAAATAAATAAAAATAAAATCTTAAAAAAATTAAAAAAAAAGTCAGTTCTTACAAATAGCAACATTCATATACATGTACATAAAAACGGGAGAAAAGAGCCAACGCAACAGGTACTCTTTGGGGAAGGAGAAGAGAGGAAAGCCCCTGGGTGCAGCTTAGCCCAGGAAAGGATTTCATGGGAAGACATCTGAGGAAGTTTTTGGTTGTTTGTAGTGGGGTGTGCCCCATGAGTCACTCTTCATCACTCCCACGCAGTCTGCTGTGCTTCTGGAAGGATCAGAGGTCTAGACCTATTGAATGGGCACCCAGGTGGCCTTGGGGTAAACACAGACAGCACGTGTGGACTCTGGATCCTTAAGACAAAAAGAGAGCCTACACCCTGGCCAGACCACGTTGGACCCATCAGTTTCCATCTTGAGGAGTTCAGTCTATGGGAAGAACCAGATATGGAAACAGAGCTCTGTTGGGGCTATTTGCAGGTGGAAACAGACTGCTTGATGAGCATAGGAAAGGAAACTCCTCATGAGTCAGGGGGTCACTTTGGAGAAGGTGACCTGTGAGTTACATGTTCAACCTGAAGTTTGAGGAAGGAGCTTGCTGAGAGAGAGAGAGAGAGAGAGAGAGAGAGAAAGGGCCTTCCTGGCAGAGGAAGAGGAGGGGGGCCTGATAGGATGAGGCTTGTTCTTGGAATGGTGGGTGGTTGGCATGGCTAACCAGAGGTGGTGTGGGGTGGGGAGATTGACAGGAGATAAAGCTACAATGATAGGCAAAGTCACATCATGAAGCTGCTTGTGTAGAAGCAAAACTTTACTCCGTGGGTGATGACGGAGCATCATTAAAGGTCTGGAAGTGGGGAAATGAGCAGAGTTACATTTTAGAAAGATCTCTCAGGCTGGAGGCTGGGAGACTGGCTGAGATTGTGGCTACTAGAGAAGACACCATGAGAGGAGTCTGTCACGTGGGAGATGTGAACCTCAGTGCTAGCCAACAGCACATAGAGTGCCATCTAGAGACTGACCAAGGTCCGGTGCCATGTCCCTCGGTGCCACAGTCCCAGGTGTGGTTTAGGCATTAGTGGCATCAGTGATTCCGGTAGTAATGGCTATCCCAACAGAGTGGACATCATCCTGGAGAATCTAGAGGGGACGCTGCCGAAAACCAGGCAGGCAGGAGCCTCAGCTAGAACAAGGCTACTACAGGTAATGAAAGCCCTGACAGTGGTTAACTTTGGCCCCCTTTTTTCTAAACCACAATTTGAATCAGTGCTGAGGCCGGATGGAGTCATGTGGCTATCCCAGGCAGGTCCAATTTGCTTTAATACATATTCCATATTCATTTAATAGGGGTGGAAATAGAGAAAACAGATTTTCAATAAAAATGTAATGTGGATCCTATGGTGGAAAAAGGCTCCTCTGTATTTGCAATCCAAAGCATTGCTACATATTAAATAAACAATATTTCATTATAATTTATCTGAGTTTTTGTGTCGCTCATAGCTAGATGGCATCAGGTTATTCGACAGAGAGGGAGGTAATTTATGATAATATAGTCACACCAATTCTCCCTCCTGCCCCTGGGTTTTGAATAAATTGCTTTTCAATCCCTTCATCATTACTGACTAGCTCTATAGTAAGCCATAAGTTACTTAACTGCCGGAGGCTCATCTTTCTATAATCTGGAAAGCAGCAGTATTACTATATTCCTCCTAGGATCGCTCTGAGGATTAGCTAAGCTTACTGTGTGAAGGTTCCAGGAACATAGTAACTACACAATAAACAGCAGCTGCCTTACTTTCCCAGCATCATGTTACTGTAGGAGACGGGATATAGTCGATTGGCTCAACCCAGTGAGATGACATGCCTCACTCCCGTGTCCTCAGAAAAATTAGGAAAAGATTAATTCAGGCTGCACATATTGAAAATGTGCCATCTGATAAATTTTGACCTTTGTATGTCCCTGTGATCACTACGTCACTACAAGCAAGAGAGTGAATATATCCATCCTCTTTCCTTCTGGCCTTAGGAATCGCCCCCTGCTGCCTCTCTCCACTACGCCCACCCTCCTGTTCTCAGGCAAACACTAATATGCTTTCTTTCACTATCCAGATTGTTTTCTTCTTACTGAGTTTTGGAAGTTCTTTACATATTCTGGAAACAAGTCTTTCAGCTGTGATATAATTTGTGAGTGGTTTTTTTTTTTTTTTTTTTTTTCCCCTTTCCCAGTTTGTGTCTTTGGTTTGAGTTTGTCTGATATTTCTCATGATCAAACTGGAATTATAGGACTTGAGGGGAACACGGAATATCACAGAGAATATGGAATATCTCGTGGCATCTTATTGGGGTACCTGCTACAGAGATAACTTACACTGGTGATATTGACCTAGATCACTTGGTCAAGGTTGTATCTGCCAGATTCCTCTACCCTAAAATTACTTTTAACCCAGTTCTTTGGAAGTTGATAAATTAAGTTTCACCTTCTGGAAGGGAAAATATGTACATATATTATTTAGATTCTTCTGTAAGGAAGTTCATCTCTCCTCCCTATTTGTTTATTCACTTATTTATATATGTTTTGGATTCTTTTTTAAAAAATTTTATTTATTTATTTATTTGACAGACAGAGAGATCACAAGTAGGCATAGAGGCAGGTTGGGGGGAGGGGAGCAAACTCCTCACCCAGCAGAGAGCCCGATGGGAGGTTCAATCCCAGGACCCTGAGATCATGACCTGAGCCTAAGGCAGAGGCTTAACCTACTGAGCTGAGCAGGCACCCCTATATTTTGCATTCTTTTGATATGTTCCTATCCTTCTATTTTTTTACTTCCTTATCTTCCTTTGCATTATAAAGTCGCTCCAAACTCATCTTGTATTGTTTCTGACCCAGTGCTAGAGTTAGCTATTTCTCAAGGGTCTTTTCTTCCTTGTGTCAGAGAATGGTGTTTAGAAATGAAGATTTCAGGATAGTGGCTGTGCTCCTTGCCGGTGGGACTACTGTTTCGAGGCATGGGAGGTATTGCTTATTTCCTTTGGAAGTTCCTTTATATTTCAGCGGGAGATTGAGCAATTTACAATTCGCCAGTCATATAAGAGAGTTCTACTAAAAGTACAATCCTTGAACCACCAGCATCAGTATCACTTGTGAATTTGGTAGAAACACAAATCTTGAGACTGACCTCTGACTTACTAAATCAGTAACTGAGGGTTGGGCCCAAGACTCCGCATTTTAATAAGCACTGGAGATGATTCTTTTGCACATTACAATTTGAGAACCCCAGATGTAAGAAGTGGTCTGTAGAAATCGGAGTTAACCACTGTGTTTTGCACTTATTCCAATACCTCCTACAGGGGGCGCTCCAGACAATTGTTAACCTGCCTGGCTGCTTAATCTAGCTTCAATCTCAGCCCTTGGATTCTTACTACTGTGATGATGAGGGCACCTCACACAGGGAAAGATACACAGGCCTCAGAGAAGAGGCAAAAACAAGAACAACAACAACAACAAAAAAAAACAATTTTCAACCAAATACCAGAAAACCAAACGTGGTAGCATATAAAAAGGACAATAAACCATGAGCAAGTGGGATCTATCCCAGGAATGTATGGTTGGTTTAGTATCTGAAAATCAATTAATTTCATACAGTATTAATGGAATAAAGGACAAAACCACATGATTATGCCAATAGATACAGAAAAGCATTTGACAAATTCAGTGCCTCTCCATAATAAAAACCCTTAAACTAGGAATAAAAGAGAACTTCCTGACCTAACAAAGAATGTCTATAAAAAACTCACAAATAACATCATACTTAATGGTAAATGAATGACTGTTTTCTTTTTAATTTACAGACTTATTGTGAAGATTGAATGAGTGATAACGTGTATATAGTGCCCACAACGGAACTAGGCATATATGGTTATATTTATAGAAATATTTAGTGTAGATAGGGGTGCCTGGGTGGCTCAGTTGATTAAGTGTCTCACTATTGATTTCAGGTAATGATCTTGGGGTCTTGAGATCAAGCCCTGTGACAGCTCTGCCTTGAGTGAGGGGTCTGCTTAAAATTCTCTCTTTCCCTCTCCCTCTGCCCCCTGCCCCAGCCCACTTGCATTTGCTCTCTCTCCCTAAAAAAAAAAAAAAAAATTACTGTAGTTAGTCTGTCTTTCTTTCTTTCTTCCTTTCTCTCTAAGATTTTATTTTCAAGTAATCTCTACACCCGGTGTGGGGCTCGAACTCACAACCCTGAGATCGAGTCACATGGTTCCTGAATGAGCCAGCCAGATGCCCCTAGTGTAGTTTCTTAACATAGTTTCAACTTACTATAGTAAGTTGAAGTAGTAAGTAAGACACTTATTAAGGGCATGATTAATATTAGCTGCTATTTTTAATGTTATTTCGAAGGAGTCTCACCATCTTGAGGTGAGAGAGGTGGCATATCGAAGTTTCTACATGTGAAAGGAATCCTTGAGCAAGATGGCAGGTGCTATGAGTGTTAAAATTCCATTTGGAATTTTGATATAAAGGTAATGCTGATTTTTGGCCAGATCCGTACTGTGGGGGAATATTCCATGGCCAGTTTGTCCTGGTGCCCTGGTACCATTGAGGTGGGGCAGGTTTGGGACAGGGAACAGCAACAGCACGAGTCCTATAATCAGGAGAAGCTACCTTCAACCAGGACCTGGGCTCCAGCAGGCCCTAGCAGGAAACACAAGGGTGACTGGTACACATGTCTCCATGGCCATGGGGTCCTGGCATTTGTGCCCCAGCTCCAAACCCTACTTGCTCTAGAGTGCATGCCACTGTCGACAGAGATCAGTTAATCTGGAAGACACAACTTGGAACCCCCAGGACTTCCTCTTCCATCCCAAGATCCTCTTGGAGCCTCCTTTTGGAGTGTAGGTCAGGGTTGGGCAGTTGGCTACAAGGGTCAACAGAAGGAAGGAAGGACTTCTCCTTCCTCTTGTTTCCTAGTGTTGCCTCATACCTGATACATAGCTCTGCTTGGTCCTGGCAAGATCCTCTGCTTTCCCCACCGGAAGGTGAAAGGTCTTGTTAAGCTGTGAGGAACCATCCAGAACTCCCATTAAGTGGGCAACCGCTGGTCCTCACTGCAGCTGCCCTAACCAAGTTCATCTCCATCCTGACCTTTAGTTGACCTAGCCCCCTCACCTAGATAGAAGGTCTGATCCCTCCCTAGCCCAATCCCAGCTCTGAGTTTTAAGTGTTCTTTTCCCAACACAGCTGGCAGCAGCTGTCTTCATATGCCCTGGGCCCCCTCTCCGGTGATACCCCCTTCCACATGACCACTGTCTGCTGAGAGCCACCCAGAGTCCCCGTCTGTAAGACACAACTATTCGATACACTTTTGAACAGACCAGAGGCTAAGTTTTGTTTTGTTTTGTTAATTGCATGCCAAGCTGTCACCTAGCGCATAGTGAAGGGTATGAACATACCCATAAATTATCTAGTATTCAAAGGTAATTTTGATATTCCTATCAGGAGGCTCTTTATGCTCAAATGAGCATGCGGTATTTTGCAAAGGTAAGCATTCCGAGGGAGCAGTTAATGATTTGAAACAAGGTGCTTGGGTGAGTGCAAACAGCAACTGATAGATCCTAGGAGTGGTTCAGCGTGGGACATGAATTTACAGTCGCTAGTGGGGGGGTGTGTTGCTTGGGAACTATTCCAAACTTAAGTGTTTTTGAAATATCCAGTGACCCACTGGATATTTCACAATTCAGAAGTGGCTCATGTGGTAGTCATGCCGTACAAAGGGAATCCTAGGGATTTCTGTGTCTCTGGTGGGGGGCAGGGTTGCCCCTGGGCAGCACTGTTATTATGAGGTTGGAGTGATGGGGTGAGGACAATACTGGATCACAACTATTGAAGGAGTGGAACCACATGGAATTCCTCCAGGGCGTGGGGAAAGGGGGCATTCAGTCTCAGACCCATCTCTTTTTGTGACTTTCTCTACTCCTTCTGGCTGGACTTGCTGATGGTTCTAACTACAGACTCAAGCCCGGCCAAAATTCTGAGCCAATCTCAACAGGCAAAGGCAAGGCCTCTCAGTGCTTCATCTTTTTATCCTTTCATTTACTTAGCACACACATGGTGACGGGCATTGTTCAAGGCACGAAGGGATACAGAAGATAGAATAGAAGGTGTGATCCCTCCTTAGAAGTAGCTCACTGCCTAGGGTTGGAAATGGACGCATAAATCACCCTAGTCTTCAATTTGTTCTTTTAGGTCCTGCCCTGCCCTACAGTTTAGTCTCTGCCTGACTCTGGCTTGCTCAACAAATCCAGCCCTATGACTCTCCACTCTAGCCCAATGCAACCAGGAAGTGATGGTGCCTTGTGCCTAGCTTCCAAGTTATGGGACTGTCGCACACGCAGCAAAGTGAAGGAAGGTCAGAAGGATGAAGGAGGTAGGACCTAATGAGAAGGCAGGGTTGACAAGAGATAGGAATAGACAGGAACAGACGATTTGACAGGACAAGAAGGAAGGGCGTCATGCAGCTGGTCTACCCACTTCTGCATCTCTATTAGCTAAAGCTTAACATGTTAGCTTTGTTATTAAAATGGAGTTTAGTATGATTCCCAGTATTTTATAGTGGTCAGGATGAGTGATTTAAAGTCCGTCCAACCTGAATTCAAGACATCACTTTTCTTAGGCTCAGGTAAAAGGAGCCCCTGCACAGTTCCCACACCTCTGGACCACCTCCCCCCCACCAGCCCCACAACACATACACTACTCTAAACACCCTAAATACCCTAAACACATTTTAGGGTGACTTTCCTAAAATTTTCTAAGTACCTCTCTGGTGTTTGGGACCAGGTAGAACCAGCAGTACTGTCTAGGTGGGATGTTCTGATCCCAGATGGGACCTGAGTGGGATTTATCCTTGTTTCTCCCACTGGGAGCTATCTCTGACCCTCTACCCCACATATGGAGTCAACCAGATGTCCCTTTCCTTTTTCCAGGAAAGCTGCCTGGCAATCCAATTACTTCTGCTGGCTAACATGGTGTTTATTTCATATGAGATTGAGCAGCCTCAATAGTACCAATGTGCTGATTTTGGTATCTCACTCCTGTATCATAAAGGACTCTTCATGACTCTGGGCTAGCAATGTCCACTGCTGGCCTCGGGCTTGTGCTGTGTGTGTGCCTGTGCTTAGACTCACCTGTCCATGTTCCGACCACAGGGCTGACTCCAGGCTACAGACCCACAGGTGGTGGGGTGGTAGCAGCCTTCCCTGACCCTGTGCACACATCCTCAGTCTTCACACTATGTGCAAAAACAGACATTTATTTCCTGGGTGGGACTTGAACTATATTGGACCATGCAGATATCCTTGTGCAGAAAGGACTTTTCTTACTATGCCAGGATCACCCACCTATCTTGGGAGAAACTATCTTGGCTCTATGATTCCTCCTCTCCTGTTCTAATTCATATATTGGTTCCGAGAGAGAAAGAGAGAGATAAAGAGAGAGAGAGATAGGCAGGTTGGGGGAGAGACCATGGATTTTTATAAGAAAACAAGGAATCAGATTTGTTTTCTTCGAAGAAGAGAAGGCAAATGGGTGGTTTAATTCTTGCTTTCAAGTACAGGCAATGATTTCATGCAAGGATATAGATAAATTATTCTTTATATCTGAAAAGACTAACAAAAGGGACCGAAATTAGATTAGAGCCAGAGAGATTTCAGAATGATAAAGGGTAGCCTGAGCGAGTCTCCCCCTACCCCTGCAGCCCCACCCTCCCCCACACCCCCACACCCCCCCCACATTCGGAGGGAATTAGACAAACACTCACTCAACCCTTGTTCTTTGTCAGGGTTTGGTTTTTTTTTTTTTTTTTTTTTGCGGGGTCGGGTAGGGGGAGTGAGATGCAGTCGTGGTCCCAGCCCTTTCTACCCAGATGTTCAGCTTCAGCGGAAATGTGGTATCTCACCAGTGGCCCTGAAGAGGTGAAAGTCTTGACCCCAGGAGCACACAGCAAGAGCTAGGATCTTCAGGGAACAACAGGGGCAGAAGAGAAGCGCACCTAGGCTAATGTCTCTCCTTCCCTCACTGTAAAAAGGGATCACAAACTTACTTTTTTGCTCTTTTATGTCTAGGAGAAGTTGAGATTTATATGCAAAAACAAGTTCCTTGCAGGATTCAGAGTCTGAGGACCCCAGCCCACATCGGCTGAATTTCTGTACATCATTTTCTGGGCACCGCAAAGAGTCCCACCATTTCCTAAATATGCCCTGCTCCTTAACATCTTTGCTTAAAATGAGTTTCCCGGGGCGCCTGGGTGGCTTAGTGGGTTAAAGCCTCTGCCTTCAGCTCAGGTCATGATCCCAGGGTCCTGGGATGGAGCCCCATATGGGGGGGTGCGGGGTCTCTGCTCACGGGGGAGCCTGCTTCCTCCTCTCTCTGCCTGCCTCTCAGCCTACTTGTGATCTCTGTCTGTCAAATAAATAAATAAAATCTTTAAAAAAAAATTGAGTTTCCCTTTGCCGCCCCTTCTTTCTTCTGGCCAATTCCTACTCATCCTTTAAGGCCCAGCTTAAATAATGTCATTAAATAATGCCTCCGGGAAATATCCCTCCCTGCCTCAGGCTGAGTCAAACTGGGTCCTGTTTCTGTGTTGCTGAGTTTCTTCGTCCACACTACGGTCTCCCTTCTGGACTGAGCTCATTGTGGACAAGAGTTCTGTTTCCTTCTGTCAGCTGGTCAGTCAATAAGCAAATGATTGGTGGGCACCTACTGTGTCCCAGGTACTATGCCAGGCGCTGAAGATAGACCCATGAACAAGACAGATGGAATTACTCCAGTCCAGGAGCCACTAACAGAAAAAGACAGTTTGATGAGAAAAAGTCATGGATGAAGAGGGTAAGGAAATGGGTCCTAGACAGAATGAACAGTATATTTAAGTATTGGTGGCCAGATAGGTTTGGCTGGTACCTTTAAGGAAGAGAAAAAAGCGTGGTACTGCTGGAGAATACTATTAGCAAGAGACTGGTGATAGATGGGGACAGAGAGGGGACCAAGGGACACATTACTCTGCACCTCTTGAGCCCTTTAGGGGAACTAAACTCTATCCTATTAGCAAGGAGGAAACGTCTGAAGGGTTTTAAGGAGAGAAGAGGCATCTGCTATTTAAGTTCTGAAAGCCGATCCCAGCTGCAATTTGAGCAAAAGCTAGGCAGGAGGTGTTGCTGGAGGCAGGCACAGCAGTTAGGAAGCGTTCTGTTGAAATAATGGCTTGCTCCAACGCGGTAACAGAGGAAAGAGGGCAAGTGGGTTGTTGGCAAGGTGTCCTGCTGGTGTAGCAGACAGAGTTTAGTAGTTTATAGTTGGTTTACAGGTGGCGTGTGGAGGTGTTGATGGAGGGGAGGACACGATGGAAGCTTCCAGGATTGTTTCTTGGACAGTGTTTAATGGGGTGGTGTTCATTTCCTAGGGCTGCTATCACAAAATCTCACAAGCTGGATGGCTTAGGACACCAGGCGTTTATTGTCTCCGTTCTGGAGGCCAGAAGTCTGAAATCAAAGTGTCTATGCAATGTTATGCACCTTCTGGAGGCTGTGTGGAAGGATCTGTCCCAGGCTTCTTTCCTGGCTTCTGGTAGCCATAGGTGTTCCCTGACTGATAGATAGCTGCCTATTTCCTCTGTCTCTTCTCGTGGTGTTCTTCCCATGTCTGTGTACCGAAATATCCCCTTTTTAAAAATTTTTTTTAATTTTTTTAAAAGATATTTATTTATTTATTTATTTGATAGACAGAGAGAGATCACAAGTAGGTGGAAGGCAGGCAGAGAGAGAGGGGGAAGCAGGCTCACCGCTGAGCAGAAAGCCCGATGCGGGGCTCGATTCCAGGACCCTGAGATCATGACCCCAGCTGAAGGCAGAGGCTTAAACCACTGAGCCACCCAGGCGCCCCCGAAATTTCCCCTTTTTATTAGGACATCGGTCCTATTGGAATAGGCCCACTCTAGTATAACTTCATCTTGATTAATTACATCTGTAATTAGCCTATTTCCAAATAGGTCACGTTACGAGATCCTGGGGATTAGGATTTCAACATATGAATTGCAGGGGGCACAATTCCACCCCTGAAGAGGGGTAGTATCATTCACTAAGACAAAGAGCTCATGTGGTAAAATGGGTTTGGTGGTAAAGAGATGCAGCCTTGAACTTGGGGCACGTTGCATCCAATGGCCCTCTGGAAAATTAACAAGGAGGTGCCCAGAAAACTATTTGATATATTGGATTGGTGCTTAGGAGAAGAGGGGGATGGGCTGGGTATGCCTCAAATCTAGGCACATAGATTTGAGTGTTCAGCATATAAGGGGATAAGATGGTAAACCTTTGAGGAGGGTCAGACCACGTGGGAAAAATGACCAGCTTATCTTTCTACCCCAGCACCCAGCTGAGCCCCTCCATTGTTTTAAATATTTAATGAATACGTGCGTGATGAGATAAAAATGTTCCACCAAATCTCCATTCGTTGGAGATCAGAAGGCTTTGCCTGGGTGGCGGCTCACCCTGCTCCGGCTCTATGACAGGAAGGGAATGCACTTTGTGGGAAGGAGAAACAAGCATTCTTAGGTTTCACCTTACATTCTCCCCCAGCCTAATTTAGTAAATGTTCACCAGTGTCGTACCCAGCATCTCTCAGGGAAAGCCAGGAGGTCGGGGTGAGGGATCTGAGGGTTGAGCTCATCTCCTGACTTAGGAACAGACTGTAGGAACAGAGCAGCAGAAAGATGAATGAGTTAGACTGTGCTTTGCAGCAACATTCATACCCTTCTTACTTGAAAATCTTCCCCTTTGCCATCAGCCCAGCTCTTACTAAACCAAATTGGGTACTCGAGTTTCCAAATAGAGCCTTTTCCTACACCACCTCCTTTCCCCCCAAATCCCGAGACTGAGTGGTAATTTGATCTTGGGGGACTCTGGGCCCCACTGGCTCTCCCACCTGGCTGCACTGGGACAGGCGCTGCAGGGGGGCCGTGGGGCGCTGTCACCAGCTGCTGGGCGGTTGGTAGATCCAGTCTTCTTTGTACCCGTTGCCTGGTGACATCCAGAGGCCCCTATCTCAGAGCTACACGCTGGCCTGCTATTGGTCCGGTGGTGGCATTTGTTGACAATAGACACTTCCCTGGCCCTGGACTCCTTGGGAGCTTGAGTTTCAGGCTACGGTGCTTGTCCAAATGCTGTTCCTTAACTCATTACATCCCCTGCCGGGAGGGCTGGGCTGCAGCCATGGGGCCGCCGCCAATGTGCCCACCCAGCGCTGTGATAGTGGGGGGCATGCAACTGGACTGGGGTTCTTTGCTGCCCTGCTTCTATGGCAGGACAGCGTTTTCCTCCCTTCTCACCTCTGCCTGGATTTTCCCAGACGATAGTTTAAACCAACAGATTTTGTCGGCCTAACCACATGGGAGTTGAGCTAGGAAAGGCAGTCTCTGGGCAGCCACAGGAAGGTTTGTGTGGGTGCTGTATGCCACAGAGTCAGGAAGACTTAAACCTCTTGCCGGGTGCCCTGGCACCTGTGGAGGAAACCTATACCTTCCGGGGTCGGAGGTGGGGTCAGGCTGGTGGAGAGAGGTGAGAAGACCGAGGTGACTGTGGAGGAAGTAAAAGGGCAGGAAGCGAGACAGAAAAGGGATTCTGGAGGCCTCTGAGATGGGCCCTGTTGGATCCATGAGTAAATTCAAGGCCCAGAAGGGTGGTGCCAATTATGGAGGCCAGTTCTCTGCTTGGGTGAGCACCCGGGGGGGTCTGGATTCCTCAGGCAACTCCCCAGGGGCCTCCCCACCTTTTGCCCCAGTCACCCTAAAGGGGTGACTAAAGAAAATGGGTCAACTAAAGGTCAGGATGGAGATGAACTTGGTTAGGGCAGCTGCAGTGAGGACCAGCGGTTGCCCACTTAATGGGAGTTCTGGATGGTTCCTCACAGTGCTTATCTTTATCTTTTAAACCTGGTCTTGGCTGGAGGAATGTGGAGGCCCAACCTCCTGGCTAAGCCCTGACTCCCACTCCCACACCCCCACACCTCCCTGCTCTCCCAGCTTAACAAGACCTTTCACCTTCTGGTGGGGAAAGCAGAGGATGTTGCCAGGACCAAGCAGGGCTATGTGTCAGGTATGAGGCAACACTAGGAAACAAGAGGAAGGAGAAGTCCTTCCTTCCTTCTGTTGACCCTTGTAGCCAACTGCCCAACCCTGACCTACACTCCAAAAGGAGGCTCCAAGAGGATCTTGAGATGAAGGAGGAAGTCCTGGTGTTCCAAGCTGTGTCTTCCAGATTAACTGATCTCTGTCGACAGTGGCATGCATTCTAGAGCAAGTAGGGTTTGGAGCTGGGGCACAAATGCCAGGACCCCATGGCCATGGAGACATGTGTACCAGTCACCCTTGTGTTTCCTGCTAGGGCCTGCTGGAGCCCAGGTCCTGGTTGTCTTGCTGAAGGGCACCACTGGGCTGGATGCAGTGAAAGGACTCCCCCCTCCAGGACCACCAGGACTGTGGACCATTTTGTACAGCTCCTGTCATTTCCTGAGGTCATTTTTCTGCCAGCAATAGCTACTCTTCAGGGTTTGTAGTATGGTGTTCCCTTTCTGTGCATCCAAGAACCAGGAAAACAAGGAACTGTTTAGGCCCAATGCAGGTGCAAGGTGCCTGCTGAGAACACAGTGGTACTTTTCCACCATCAGTTTCCTTACCCACGTATGAAGAACTGGCGAGAAATATCTCCTAAAGACCATACATCTAGGTTTTAGTTCTATTTCTTGGGTTTTTTGTTTTGTTTTGTTTTGTTTTCAGAAAGAGCTGGTCAGCTCTAACTTAATCATCATCTAACAATTTATGGGTGTTTGGTTTGCTTTTGCTTGTCGGCATTCTTGAGAACAGAAGTGTTGGGATGAGAAATATGGTAAGACAGCCGCTCCGCACTGAAAGTGGAGAGAAGGTGAACGTGATGCAGCGTGAGCTGGGGGACTTTGAAATCAATTCTGAGAAAGATTCTGAAACATTTCTAAGAGAGTGTATTAGTTGGCTAGGGCTATTTTAACAATGTAGCAGAAATGGGAAATTTATTGAAATTTATTGTCTCCTATTACTGGGGGCTAGAAGTCTGAGATCTGGGTGGTGGCAGGGTGGGTTTCTTCTAGCGGTTCTGAGGGAGAATCTGTTCCCTGCCTTTCTCCCATCTTCTGGTGGTTTCCTGGAAAAACATGACCCCTATCTCTGTCTTCATTTTCATGGGATATTCTCCCTGTGTGTGTGCCTGTGTGCAGATTTCCCTTCTTTATGAGGACTCCAGTCATATGGGATTAGGGTCTCACCTTCCTCCACTCTACTCATCCTAACTAATTACAGCCACAGTGATTTCAAATAAGGTCACATTCTAAGGTTCTGGAACTTAAGACTTCAGCATGTGATTCTGGAGGGAATAAACCAGAACAGAGCCTCAGAGTATTTGGTAGAAAACCAGCCATCTCTAGAAGCATTGGTGCCTCTCAATCTAACTGGATTTGCTCCTTCACAGGGTCGAAGATGAGTGACCAGATCTACCCAGAAGTGTGGGCAGGGCCCAGGACCCAATTGCCCTGATGGCCACACCAACGGAGAATGACTTTCTCCGATATCATGTAAGGGCTAACTTCTCATTTGTTCTGGGGCCCTCATTCACAAGTGAAACAGTTTGGCAAGGAAATTAGTCCCCACATGGCTTTGAGAAGGGCCTGGTGGGCAAGGAGCTACCAGAGTTTCTAGTATGGCTGTCATTATACACACCGGGAGGGAGTTCTCAGAATCATTTTTAACGAAATCTCTAAAGCTTGGAAAACAAACTCCTATCACTTCCCTTGTCATCATACTACTTCCTTTTAATTTCCAAACCTCATTTGCACCTCTTCCCACAGAGTCTGTCTGAATGAAAGCAAATCTCAGTTTTCGCCAGGAATAACAGTGCAAGCAGAGTGTGGGTGGCAGGGCCCTAACCGCCCAAGCTTGGGCCTCCATTTCCCGCCATTGTTCCCGGAGTCAGGTTCCCAAACACTCATTTGGGCTGTCCTGGGGGGAGTTTTTCCAGATAAAAATGGCCTGGTTGGCTGCCAGTGATTTCAGGCAGGTTCACAGCCCCAAACCTGTTTTATCTCTCATGCTTATCACTTACCATCAGCTGCCAGGAGACAGACAATAGGAGCAAAGAGGCATTTTGGCTGAGCCAGGTCTTAGATAGTCCCAAGGGTTTTAGAGGCCTCCAGACAACCAGACTCAGGCAGTCTGACCGGGTCCCTCTGGGGTCCCCTGCTAGGAATCCTCTCCTGTTAAAGCAGCATGGGTTCAGTGCAGTCCCATGGCCTTCTAGCATTTCCTTATGGCCCATGATGGCAGAAATGGATCTGTGTATGGATTTGTCTTCTCCTCAGACTTTCTGTTTCAGGAAGCCTAGGAGGACAGTGAGTGTTCAAAGATCCAGGGAAGAAGGAGTTCCAAAGGACCTTCCAGAAAGTTGGGCTGGATTTCCTCCCTGCCTTCCTTCCTTCCTTCTTTCTTTCTTCTTTTTTGGTTTTGTTTGGTTTTCCCCTTGAAAATTTCATTTAACTTAAAAAGAAAAATAGTCCTCATGGCAAAATTAGTGACATCTGAATTTTAAACTCAAAACTCTGGATTATACTGTCAATTCCCTGTTTTTTATATTGTACTACAGTTATGCAAGCGCACGTTTTGGGCAACTTCCTGTTAGTCTGTAATTATTTTAAAGTAAAAAAAAAATTCCTTAAAAAGTAATCCTTATGGTTTTCCAAAACCCAGTCAATACGCCCTGTCTTTGAAAAGCCACGAGCTTCCTTATGAGCTGAGAGTGCAGGATTTCGGCCAGACAGACTTCAGCTCAAACGTAGCTTGCACGCCTACAAGCTGTGTGATTTTGGGCAAGTTACTTAATCCTTCTGAGCTTATTTCCTTATCTAGAAGATAAATCTGAGCGCTTCCCTGACGGGGTGAGGGTGGGGACTGAATGAGGTAACTCACGGAAAACACCTAATGGGGTGAGTGGTAAAACTCAATAAATATCCCTTTTAAAACAGTAATCTGTTGAATGCAGGAGCCATGCATGTGTTTTTAGCAAGACCAGAAAGTCAAAGAATTTTTCTAGAGGCCTCAATGGGGAGTCAAGAGGGTCCACACCTGGACATGATTCAAGCACGAGTCAAATGCCTATGCAAGAATTATTTGAATTCTGTCCTAATTTTTTTCCCCCTATAATTTGTCCGGAGTTCCAAGTTTCCTAATGTGGAACTAGATGAAACAATTAACATCATAGAATAAGCACATTCCATTTCCACTGCAAACAGGGGTTGGCCATGACCTACCAGCCAGGTGCCTAAGGCTGGGTGGGGCAGGGAGCAGCGGGGGCTAGAAGGTGTTAGGCCCTGTTGGTGCCTAACTCCTGTGTGAGAGCTAATGAAGGGACACACATGTTTGTGAAATATGCCAGGTACCAGCCCTCCAGGAAGAGAAGGGCTGTCTGGTCCAGGAGAAGCCTCTTGGCCACCTATCAGCACCTCCCAGAGATTTAAGAATAGGTCCTGAAGCCAGCTCTTGGCACACCTTTTCTATTCCACCTCCCTGTCCCAACCCTATGCTTCAGAGATCCTGGTTACCCATCATTTCTCAGACCCACTGGGGTTTCTCCAGCCTGGTGGTCTATCCACTCTGGAAGTCCCTCCCTCTACCTGCTCCTTTATTCTCCTTCACCTTGGATGGTTCCACCCACCCATTTGTCAAAGCCCCCATCAAATGCTTTATCTTCCTGGAAGCCTTCTCTGCACCACCATTCAGAGGTCCTCCCTCCTCCATGAAATAATGCTGGTCCCTCGTTTGTCAGCTTCTCACAGGCTTGACCACATTCATTCAACAAAAATCTACTGTGTTCAGCGCACCCAGTCCTGTGCTGGTATCCAGAGACGTGGCAGTGGGGAACGGAAGTGTGTGTGTGTATGCTGGGGGCTGGGGGGTGCAGGGTGGGATGGTGCTGAACACACGGTCACACAAATAAATGTATTTGCAAATTGCGTTAAGTGCTCTAGGGAATAAGGGGATTATGAAAAAACTGTGATGTGTGTTTGAAGGGCAAAGGCCTTTCTGAGAAATGAACATTTAAACTGAGGCCTGATGGATCCACTGGAGTTGTCCATGACCTCAGTGAAGAGGGCAGGTAGGAACCTTTCATGAAGGACAGTAGATAAGTAGCCCAGCTGGAGAAGGATGAGGTGTTTGAAGAACTGAAAGGAGGCCAGTGTGGAAGTGAGGAAGATGAGGGAGCGAGGGGTAGAATGTCCAATCATGGAGGATTATGAGGTCATGCATGGTAAGCATTTTGATAAATGTCCCAAGTATGATAGAAGCTATTTTAAAGGCTTTAACACAAATAAGTCATGTGGTCTGATATGTAATTTTATTTATTTTTAAAGATTTTATTTATCTGACAGAGACAGAGAGAGCACAAGCAGGGGGAGCAGTAGAGAGAGAGGGAGAAGCAGAAGCCAGAATACAAGAGTGGTTGACAAGAAGAGATTGTACCCTCTCTGTATGAATGATGGTATTGCATGTAGGGACTGTGAACAGAGGAGAGATCCTAGATCTGTTGGGAGGTCTGGCATTTTATTGGTTGTGGAGACTAAGGGAGAGGTATTGCAGGTTCCTCCCAGACTGGACATCTGAGTGGATAATGGAGCCACCCAATGAGAAGAGCCATGCTGGAAGAACAGATTTAGGTGAACATGTCTGAGGTTCAGTTTTAGACATAACATTGCCTATAGAGATGTCAAGTAGGCAGCTGGACAGATTAATCTTGATTTCAGAAGAGAGGTCAGGCTGGAGAAGCCATCAACATACAGATTTAAGCCATGTGAGTGAAGGAGATTGCTTTGGACCAAGGTGTAGAAAGGAACAAGAAGAGACAGGAAGAGGAGAGGAGGGAAAGGAAGGAAGAACATATAGGATCAAGCTTCCGAGAACCGAAGGATCTACTTTGTATTAGAATCATCTGCTCCTTTGATCCTATCTCTACCTCCTTCTCACAGGGAGAACAGAGCCTTTGGCTTGTTGCAAGAGCTGATGATTAAAATGACTCTAGCTTGCCCTCAAGGAGCCTGCAGTCTACGGGAAGAGATATGACACACACAAATGGCCGGGTTATGAGAGTGATGAATCTATGGCCTGTTTTAGGTTTTTAAGACTGTCAGCGGGACAGCAGACAGTTGTCTCACAGACATTTTTTCCTTCTCCATAATGAAGTCCCTACCACCCATTGTGTTTATATTGTACACTTGCTGTTGTGAAGCCCTTCACAATACCGACTTTGATATTATTACACATCTTGTATGTTTCTCAAATCTAGTGCGCTCATTCCTGGGAGAGATATCATTGCCTTCTTATTTTGTGCCTTGGGTTCCTGCCATCACCTCTTCAGAGCTTTCTGCCTCAAGTTTCTCCCCAGTTGAGCCCATTCTTCACATTGTAACCAGAGGGATGCCGAACTGCAAATCTGGAGTTGATCCCGTGTTTAAAACCCTCAACAGCATACAACGGACCCCCAGGATAAATCAAACTTCTAAGCCCAGTTTTCCAGACTCTCACTTTATATCTTGTACATTCCATGCTTTAGCAACATTCTCTGTCCCGGCAAGAGAAGGCTGCTTACGAAGACCTTCTTCCACACACTCAGCCATTCCCCAGCTCCAGGCCCCTGTTCTGCCCTTAAAACATGCTTTCTTCCCACGGCTGACCAACTTCTACTCATTCGTCAAGACTGAACCAGGAGAGAGATCACATAGAAAACCTCTTGGACCTGCACTTACCCTACTGTATGACCACTATCTCCTCAGGAGCCGGTTTCCACTAGCAGAACTGAATCTCTTGAAAGCTACCCAGGTGTTTTCTTCATTCCTGTACCTCCAGCACCTACCACGGTTTCAGGAAAATAACACTCGGGAGATACTTGCTGAAATAAAATCAATGAGTGGATAAAGTACTGAGATATAGTAAGTGCCAAATGAGTAGTTCAGAAAATACGCATCAGAGAAAGGAGGAAGTGGTCACTTCCGGTGGAGAGAGTCCCAGAAAGCTTCACAGATAAGAATTTCTGCTGGAGCTTGCAGGATGAGATAACGCATGTGTTGAAGAAGGGTGAAATCAGTCTGATTTGGCTAGGTGGAAAGGAGGGGAGGACATTCTATGGAGGCAGGTGGTGGGGGCAGAGGTTTCTAGGTGGCAAAACACCAGGCAAGTTTAGGGAACAATCAAGCAACCGGCTTGACCGGAGTAAAAGATTTGTAGCTGGGAAGACAAGTAGGTTTGAAACACAAGGGCAGGCAAGGGACAGTGCAGAGTGGTCTCATACTTTTGTCCAGAGTAGTCCACATACAAGAGCCATGATGCTGTCTCCCCTTGTCCTTCCCATCAGGAAGGTATAAATGTGAACTTGATGAAGGGGTCTTGGGACAACGCAAGCAAAACAAACATTCGGGGCTGTGAGATAGGGCCAGAGGTGGGTGAGGTGTGGGATTAGGTCATTATTGGTGCCTCTATAGCGTGAACAACAGGCCCACATACCTGACTGGCTTTTATTCTCCTTCATCTCTTCAGTTTTGCCTGAACCAGAGAGCAGCTGAACTGACCTAGGAAAATAGTTATTTTAAGCAGGAAATGTGGCAGGGAGGAGAATGGGAAATCCTAAAATCATGCCAGGAGAGGAAGCAGTCAATTCTGGTCAGGCTGAGAAGAAGGGGCCTGCTTGGCCCACTGGGCTCCTGGCCTGCTCTTGGGAACTGCCTACTTGTGAGGCATTCGACAGGGCAGGACAGCGATAGCTGGGCGTGTGCTGAGGGGGCCAACACCCGTGGTATGCTGTGTTTGGAGAAGGAAAGCAGAGAAGGGATTTGGGCAGGACACAGGAGAGCTCTGTCCCCTCACCAACTCCACCTGCATCCTGTGTGTGAGTCAAAGGGGAGAGCACAAAAGAGTTTGGAAAGGGAGTTCCCAGGCAGCAGCTAGTCCACTTCCCTGCTATTTATTGGCTATATGGTCTTCACAAGCCCGTGAAAGTCCCTAAGATGTGTCTTCTTTCCCTTCTATCGTTCTCATGAGGGTGGTGGGTTAAGGCTTTTCTCCAGATATCAAGTTCTATGACTCTCCCGTGATTTGGCTCTAAAAAACAGAACCAGTAGGATGTATCAAGAGAGAAACAGATCTGCTATAAGGTAATGGCAATAGTGGAGGCTGGCGAGTCCAATACCACAGGGCAGGTCAACAGTCTAGAGATGCAGGGGAGTTGATGTTGCAGTCTGAAGGCTGTGCCGTGTAGAACCAGGAAGAGATGGTGTTGTTGCAGCTGAAGTCTGAAGCAGGCTGCTGGAGCCTTCTGTCTGGCTTGGGGGAGGCCGATCTTTTTGTTGTATTCAGGCCTTCAACTGGTGAAACAAGATCCAACCCCATGAGGGAAGCAATTTGCTTTACTCAAGGTCCACTGATTTAAATATTAATCTCATCTCGAAACACTCTCATAGAAACACCCAGAATAGGATTTGACCAAGTATCTGGGCATCCATGGCTCAGCTGAGTTGACACATGAAATTAAACCATTATACCAAATTATCCAGCTTTAGAGTCCTATGCCAGATCTCACTCATCCTTCTGACAAGGAGAACAAAGGCAAAAGAAATGTAGGTAAAATGAAATATCCTTACAATTTGCAGCCTTTTGACAAATACTTGAGACAGGCAGAGTATGACGTTCCTCAAGGAGCTCACAACTGTCTTCATTTTAATGTCTTGCTAGAGGCAAAAAGCAACACTAGCTTGACAATAGCCAGACCTCTAAGTCTTCTTTAACATATGGACATCCTTTTGGAAACTCCATATATTAAAGAAGACTTAGGGGTCTTCTCTAAGACCTCTATACCCCACCCAACTTAATTGTATGTAATCAAATGCTTCTCACAATCCCAGTGCAACTCTTTCCACCCATGGGTCCTGGCCCAGAGCTTCAATAAAAACACCTTTCCGAACCAAAAATGTCTCAAAAATACTTTCTTGATCCTTCGCTTGGGCCCACATCACCTCACTTTGACCCAGCCACGAAAGCGCCATCCCCCATACATGCCCTATATTTTCCATCTCTATTCCTTGGCTCACATGTTACCTCTCACCCCAAATATTCTTCTCCATCGATCTTAGTTCCAGTTCTTGAAATCCTACATTTCCTTCACAAGTAGCTCAATTACCACGTCCTCTTGGGAGTGCTATCCCATTCTAATCCAAAACCTCAGATAATTCCACAACCTCCATGTATACCTAAGTTTCCTCTTCTGTGAAACAGGGACGATTGCTAATGCAGTAAGGATTGCATAAGCGAATACACATCAGCTAGTTAGAACCGTGCCTCACTGTCTTTCAGTGTTGACTTTACCTTACTTATTGTTCTTCTACCTGTCCCTTATTTCCTGCTAGAGATGTGGAAAGAACCGTAATGTGGCTGGGAATTTAGCAGTTATCGGAAAGGTAAATTGCTTTGAAAGTGGACATTTACACATAGATGTTTCTTTTGTTCCTTCCTTTTGCTTTTAACGCAGCGGTCTCGAACTTCCAATGGTTATAAGAATGACTGCTCAGGGTTGTAAACACACAACAATGTCTGCTCTATTTACAGGCTTTGAAGAATAATTGTGACCATATGTGATTTCTGTTTTATGCACTGACTCTATGTCAGATTTAAACAGTGATGCTGCTTTTGTGGATTTGGATCTAACTAGAAATCCTTTCTCCATGTATTATTGACGAAGCCCTGGGTGGGAAATGGCCGGGAACACGGCCGCCCTCGGCAAGGCTGAGCTGCTCTTAGTTTGCTCACACTGCCTTTATTTCAAAGCTGGTCCTCAGCTCTGAAATGCTCCAAGTGCAAACCTCAAAGGGTGGCTTTCTGGCACAATTACTAGTTTTTTAGCAACTGTATTTCAACAGCCTGTAAGCCATTCACTATTGTGGGGAAATGTAAATGAGGGTCTCTGAGCCTACAAGAGACAAATGCCTAATCAAGTGGGTGTCACCCAGGCTGGAAAGCCAGAGATGCAAATGACCAACTTGAAACAAAGGAGCACCTATATTTGTGCCTAGATGTCCCCTGTGGACCATATGGGGAAAAAAATGGCCTGGAAGGACCCTAGATATACACAGAGTGAGAAGCGGGGGAGGGGAGGGGAGCCCCATCCTTGGAGGTTAAAATTTCCACATGCTTTTATTTGCTATATTTGGGGAGATAGTGGAGACTGTCTGGCCCATTGGAGAACAAAAACTTGTTAATAGTCAGTATCTGTGTTATTTCCCTATGTTTGCAACGTGTTTTCCCTCCGGCTGAGCTCCTGCTAGGCTTGTGGACTTGTCTTTAAGGGGCATCAGGACAGAGCACTGGGGTGTCTACCTCTTTCCTCATCAGGCTCAGATGGGGAAGAACAGGGCCTTACTGTACCCTGCAGGTAGAGGCAGCAACTCAAAAGCCTAGTCTAAAATCCTGTGAGCTGCTATAAACTAGCAGGGAGAGTTTAACTAGCAGGCCTGGGGCTGAAAAGGCCCCAGTTCCAAGCAGTATGAATGAAGTCCTCTGCGAGGCTCCCCAAAGCCACTGCAAGTTTAACGTTAAACTTGAAATATGTGTCCTTTGGGCTCCCAAATCCCCTCCTGAACTTCTTCTTCTTCTTCTTTTTTTTTTTAAGATTTTATTTATTTGAGACAGAGAGAGAGAGAGAGAGCGCATGAGGGGGAAGGGCAAAGGGAGAGGGAGTAACAGACTCCCTACTGAGTGGGGAGTTGGAAGCAGGGCTGGACCCCAGGACCCTGAGATCAAGATCTGAGCTGAAGGCAGATGCTTAACAGACTGAGCCACCCAGGTGAGCCTTAAACTTCTTTTTGTACACACGCATTTGATGTCTCCCTTTTTCTAAGCTCATGGAGGGCAGGAAACATTCTTGGTTATGTTGTTCCTTGCAGGATCTGTCTTTCATAGGGTGTTGCCCACAGAAGGCACACTTTATTGTCTACTGCTGTGTAACAAACTACCTCCAAACTTAGCAGCTTGAAACAACAGCACTTTATTCGTTCTCTTGGTTCTGCCATTAGGGCTGTGTTTGGCTGAGTAATTTGCTCTACATGGCATTAGCTCAGACACTACTTAGGCTGCATTCAGCTGGCCACTTTGGTTCTGCTGGAAGGCCCTAGAAGGCTTTGTTCAAATGTCTGGCACTTAGGGGCTCCTCCACATGACCACATGCTCTCTCTCTCTCTCTCTCTGTTCATTTGGTAGTCAAGCTGCAATCTAGTGGTGGCTTCCAAGAGCAAAGTAAAAATGGCTATATTAGATATGTAGGTTTAGATGCATCACATGTGTCATTTCAACATGTTATCAGCCCAAAACGGTCAATGAGATATTTTACACTCTCTTTTAAATTTTTGTGCTAAATTTCAAAACTTTGGTGTGGCTTTTATACCTACAACACATCTCAGTTTAGACTTAGCCACATTTTGGAAGCTTAAGACTAACATGTGACTACCATACAGGACATGTGACAACTGTAAGGGAGAGTGAAGAGCTAGACAATTCCTTAATTTTCCTTAGCTCTAAAGCAAAGATGATAAAGAACAGGCAAGCACTTATATGAGGTATATATTTTAGTGCTACTGTGAGTATAAATGGGGCAGAATACACTAAACACTCAGCAAGTACCTTGCATGCAATAAGAGCTTATTTAATGTTTGACTTAGTCCCTTTGGGCTATTATTACAAAGGACCATAGATTGGGTGGCTTATAAACAGAAATTTATTTCTTATCATCTGGAAGCGGGAAGTCCAAGGTCAAGGTGCTGGCAGATTCAGTGTCTGATGAAGGCCCACTTTCTCATTCACTGACAACAGTCTTTTGCTGCATCTTCCCAAGGTGAAGGGGATGAGGTTGTTTTCTAGGGCCTTTCATATGGGCACTAGTCTCATTTACAAGTCCCCACCACCACAACCTAATCGCCTCCCAAAGGCCCCAACTCCTAATACTTTGGAGATTAGTTTCAACGTATAAACCCCGGAGTGCATGAACATCCAGGCTGATATTAGTCCCATTTCATTATTTATGGGTATTTCATTGCCAGCCATGGAGAGTCTCTCAAGTTTGCTCAAGCAAGGTTTCACATTACTTGAGTTGGAGAGTTGGAGAGCATTTATGATTTGCTTCTTACCTGGTGCTCTTAACCAGGTTTTCCCATTCTTCTCATTTCTCAGATTTTCTCAAAATTTCTGTTTCTCTCTGTTTATCTGCTCTGCTTTCTTCTCCCCACTCACTGGCATCCTTTGCCTGCTCATGGTTCATCATAGCTTCCCTAGCCTTTCTTGCCAGGACATGACCTTTTGATCAACTATGACTGACTGATAACTGGTTTGGGTTCTCCATATTTCCCAATTCAAATTCCCAGGAGAGGTAATCTGATTGGCTTGGTTCATCTATACATGCCATTTCACGTCCCATATCACCTAAAAATTGGCTGCCTGGAGTTCAGGTGCCGATCCTTATTCTAATCAGCTGTGGCCAAGGATGCATCTTTTTGTGGCACTTCATATGGTCACCTGGAAATCAGGGATGGTGGGTGGGGTAGTTTTCCTTACTGGGGGTGTGGGCAGACAGGCCCTGATTGATATCACAACACACTATTTCTCTCTCTGTCACTGGGATTTTCCACTTGAACTCATCAGTCTGATGTCACCTGATAGAAGGAAGGTTTCTTCCTTTTACTTGCTACTGTCCTTGACCTTTGGGAGAGCGTCACCTGAAAGCAATGCATATTACTGGAGTTTGTAGGATCCCTGCTTGCTGAGGAAGTCTGGTTAGGTGCAAAGCAGTTCTCACCTTCCTTCCAGTGGGAGGGTGACACAGGTAGTCTTCCTTTTGTAGTTCCTGAGAAACCCATTCTTGGTCTATACACAGCATAACTGATTGCTTCTAGTATTTATTTTGCCTACATCCCCATAAATCAGTGTTTTTCTTTTCTTTTTTTTTTTTTTTTAAAGATTTTATTTATTTATTTGACAGAGAGAAATCACAAGTAGATGGAGAGGCAGGCAGAGAGAGAGAGAGGGAAGCAGGCTCCCTGCTGAGCAGAGAGCCCGATGCGGGCCTTGATCCCAGGACCCTGAGATCATGACCTGAGCCGAAGGCAGCGGCTTAACCCACTGAGCCACCCAGGCACCCTAAATCAGTGTTTACTAAGTGGAATTTGTCATGTGACCCTCTTGCTTTAGAATCAGTTGAGAATGCTCATCTCAACCACCGACCTGGATGAGAAGCCTGGGGAATGTGGCTTAGGAATCTGCATGTTTATTAGCTCCATAGGTAAGTTCAATGACCATGAGTTTGAGAAGCATTGCATTAAGCCACCCTATGAACCTCATCTATCTCTAATTATCCTGCTCCATTCCCTAGATTTCAAGAAAACCCCTTAGGAATGCTTGATTTGTGGAATCAAGAATTTTTCTAGAACTTTCCAGATAGTCTAAGGCCCATCCAAGTATCCTCAGAAGCAGATATGATCAAACATGAAGGTCCTGGCCACCATCTATTCTGACCCAAACCCCCAGATCCAATCAGACAGCACCTAAACTTTGCCCCTGACTTGACATTTCCCATGGGACAGCAAAGGGATTTACCTGGCAGCTCTTGTGTAATAAATCAGCAGAAATCTTGAGGCACCACCCTGGATAGAGGCCCTCCTGGCTGGCTGCCGGAGTCATAGCTCCATGGGATAAGCCCAAAGAAGCCCCAGGCGGGTAGAAAGCAGTGCGTGTGGGGCTGCCTCTCTGCAGAATCACAATGAAGCCAGTGTTTGCATTAGAGCCAGACAATGACTCTGATTCAAAGGACAGGATGCCAAGGCTGAAGGGCGCTCTGGGTAAGGGGGAGGACCTGGGCCCCTTTCTTGGCTCGTCTCTGCCTGGAAATGATTCCACTTTTGTTTTTAATCCTATGTCTTTGTTTGTTTGTTTGTTTCCCATATCTTTAGGAGCTCAAATAAATGGCCATCCATTTCTTCCGGGGTGATTGCGTATTTTTCATATTTGACCCAAGCATGTAGACACTGTGTACCCCAGCCAGTCCTTGCTGTATAGAAGCAAGCGATATGCGTTCTCCAGATTCTGGAGAAAGTGAAATAATCTCCTTAACAATGGCTCGGAATTGACTTTCAGCTTCTCTCTGCAGCCAAAGCTGAGCTCTTTTGCAATCAATGTACCACTGCAGGCAGGGGATCATATTCCAGCTCTGGCCACTCCAGATAGTTTAATTTCTACTCTAGGACAGAAACCACCATTTGATTCGTGGGCATTTAATGGATTCCGTGCTTCAGAGAGAGCTTGTCCCTTAAGCATCCAATTTAATGGTGTCCAGAAAGTCTTCGAAGTAGGTCAAATGCACAGATATGGTTTCCTGTATGGTGCCTTGCTTATTCATTGAACAGAAAAACTACTATGCTCTCTCTTTCCAGCCTGGAAGTGGGTGAGTTATATTTAAGTCTCCAGCCTCATCCTGAATATATCTCACTCTAAAGGCTAACCAAAGAGGGAAAAATTAACACAGCCCAATGAAAATCAATTTAACTGAAGAAGAGAAAAATGGCCCAATATTCTGGAGTAAAATATAGAATTTTCTCCTTCTGATGTTGATTTTTTTGGTAGGGAAAAAAATATTTTTAGAAACTACTTGCCTTGTGTTTTCAGTAACTGTTGCTGAAATTCTCCTACTAAATAGGAACAAGACTTATTGAGAATACAGTGGGCCAAATTAGAAATGACTCCATGGAATTGAAAATGTAGTACAGACCAGCATCCATTTTGGGTGCTGGAAAGTAATAAATATGGTGCTGCAAAAAAAAGTGTATTAATGAGAGGAGACACTGAAGAAATTATACTGGAAAGCAGAAGAAATGTAAATATAAAAAATCGAAATGGATAATTATATTTTAAATTGTCTAGTTAAAATTACTGGAAATGGGGAAACATTGATCAAGGAACACTTGATTTCTCATTCCATATAAAGAGGAGGCAACTGTGAATGTTCACTTCTTAGTAAAACAATAAAAATTCTCTTCTGGTGTCTGTTATCAACTTGCTCTCATTCTGCAAGGCTGCAAAGAAGCCGGGAAACGACAGTTCCTAGGATCACCTCTCCACAGGGCTCCGGGCTAGAGTGGGTCCAGGAGAGACACTCTCCTGAAGACTGGTTCATTGTTCTCCTGAGATGGCTGTGACCACAAACTAAAGATTTCACAGTAGCTTCAGACCTTCTGGCTCAGATCAGTTTGGGGGATTCTCTGACCAATACAGTCCTGTCCTTCCAAAGTTTCGTGGGCCCCTGGAGTAAACTTCCATTTCTGGAATACCTAGACATTTTGTTTTTCCTGCCTGAGGCCTGCCTATACATTTGAATTTAAGAATTACTTCCTAATTTAGCCACCCCTCATAGAATTTAAAGCAGGACGTCTAACTTCCAAATTATTGCAGAAGATAAAAGCAAACAACATACTACCCATTTAGTAAAGGACAAAATAGAGAGGATATAATGTAAGGCATAAGGCAAGATGACAGGAGTAATACCCTGAAGAACCATTGTGTCAACAAACGTCAACACTTTTATACCCCTTTAAAAATAGGCAAAGGCTTAGGTTAGAGTAAGGTAACAAAGCAATCCAGTAACTGCTCACCAAAGAGGTCTAAAATGACACTGAAAGGTTGAAAAGGATAGGGTGGGGCTTTGTCAGGCCAATGCAAACAAAAAGAAAACAAGAAAGGATTTAAGGTAGTCAAGATTAAACAGAATAACTTGAATTTTAAAAACATTTATACAACTCATTCACAAATACATTCTCGTAAAAAGTTCAAACAATACAGAAGTCAATAGAGATAAAGGAAAGCACAGAGAACATTTGGTGCTTATCCTTGTAATCTTCTATCACCTCTCTATTGATCATCTATTATCTACGCACCTGTCTGTGCATAGTAATGTCTATGTTTTATTTTTTTAAAGATTTTATTTTTTTAAATTAACATAGTGTATTATTACACTAGTAACATAGTGTATTATTTCAGGGGCACAGGTCTGTGATTCATCAGTCTTATACAATTCACAGTGCTCACCATGGCACATATTCTTCCAATGTCCATCACCAGCCACCCTATCCCTCCCAACCCCCTCCACTCCAGCAACCCTCAGTTTGTTTCCTGAGACCAAGAGTCTTTTAAGGTTTGTCTCCCTCTCTGGTTTCTTCTTGTTTCATTTTTCCCTTCCTTCCCCTATGACCCCCTGTCTTGTTTCTCAAATTTCTCAAATCAGTGAGATCATATGATAATTGTGCCTCTCTAATTGACTTATTTTGCTCAGCATGATACCCTCTAGTTCCTTCCACATTGTTGCAAATGGCAAGATTTCAGGGTTTTTTTGATGGCTGCATAATATTCCATTGTATGTACGCATGTATGTATGTATGTGTGTATACGTATGTATACTCACACACCACATCTTTTTTATCCATTAATCTGTTGATGGACATCTAGGCTCTTTCCATAGTTTGGCTATTGTGGACATTGCTGCTATAAACATTGGGGTGCACGTGCACCTTCGGATCACTACCTTCATATCTTCAGTGTAAATAACCAGTAGTGTGATTGCTGAGTCATAGGGAAGCTTTATTTTCAACTTTTTGAGGAACCTCCATGCTGTTTTCCAGAGTGGCTGCACCAGCTTGCATTCCCACCAACGGTATAGGAGGGTTCTCCTTTCTCTGCATCCTCGCCAACATCTGTCATTTCCTGACTTGTTTATTTTAGCCATTCTGACTGGTATGAGGTGGTATCCCACTGTGGTTTTGATTTGTATCTCCCTGATGTTTAGTGATGTTGACCACTTTTTCATGTCTGTTGGCCATTTGGATATCTGAAAATATTATATTTAAGTAATCTCTACACCCAATGTGGGGCTCGAACTCACAACCCTGAGATCAAGAGTTGAATGCTCCACCCATGGAACCAGCCAGGTACCTCAGATGCATCTATTTTTAGAAGTACCATTTTGGGGGCACCTGAAAGTCTTAGTTGGTTAAGTGTCTGACTCTTGATTTCAGCTCAGGTCAGATCTCAGGGTTGTGAGATTGGCCCGTATCAGGTTCAGTGCTGGGCGTAGAGCCTGCTTAAGATTCTCTCTCTCCTTCCCTCTCCCTCTGCCCCTCCCCATCCCCAAAATAAATAAATAAATAATAAAAGTAACCATTATTTTCTGTATATTAAAGGAAAAAAAACTCCTTTAAATTATGACATGCCAGAAATTGTGAGATGGATTCTAATTTTACATAGTAAAAAATATCTAATTCTTACAATAGATTTATTCTAATATATTTATTTTTTATAAGAATGGACATATTTTATATAATTTATCTCTCTCTGCATGTATATATAACTTCTGTGATTTTTAAAAAGATTTTATTTATTTATTTGACAAACAGAGATCACAAGTAGGCAGAGAGGCAGGCAGAGAGAGAGAGAGGAGGAAGCAGGCTCCCTGCCAAGCAGAAAGCCTGGTACGGGGCTCAATCCCAGGACCCTGAGATCATGACCTGAGCCAAAGGCAGAGGCTTAACCCACTGAGCCACCCAGGTGCCCCAACTTCTGTGATTTTTTTTCTTCTCCTAATGATATAGCCAGGGAGATTTTTCTATTTCAGATCACAATTACCCAATTAAAAATGCCACAGAATATTTCATAACTGCAATGTACCATCATTTATTAACTTTTCCTCTAAATGTTAATATTAATATTTAGCTTATTTCCCCTTTTTTTCCCAATGACAATTCTACAATGACCACCTTCATACACTCCTGTGGAGCCTTTGCGTGCACATTTTTCTAGAATAGGTAAGTTGCACTCTTCTGAGCGCAAGCACCTTTAAAACTTTGGTAGATGTTAGCAGATTGTCTTCAACAATTTACATTCCCATCAATACTTACTTCCTCATCAAAATGGACATTATTGTCATCATCTAAATTTTTGTCAGCTCAGTAAGCTGTTTTCCTGTTGACTCTCTTGATTACCAGAGAGGTCAGCCACCTTATCATGTGTATTATCTATCACATTCCTTCTTCCGTGAAGCGACTTTTTAGTATCGTTTGCTCATGTTTCTATTGGAGTTTTTCTTTAACTTTTCCTATGATTTGTGGATCTTCTTAGGGCTATAGATAATGGCCCATTGATCTGTTATGAATCTTGCAAATATTTTCTCCCCTTCTGCTGCTTGTATTTTCATTTTGTTATGATGAAGTTAGGTGGATTTTTAATCAATCACGTTGATCTTTCTTTCACAGATTTTAGGGTTTGTGTTCTGATGAAAAATTACTTCTTAATTCTTAGTTACTTTAAGTGTTCTCCTATGCGCTCTCTCAATGAGGAACTGTATTATTTCACTTAAGATGTCCAGAAGGAAGGTGGATTTTGGCATGGCATGAACAGTGATCCATGAGGTTTTCCTGAACTTGACTTCATAGCATCCCATCCTTGGTTTTGTCTTTATCTTTGGCTGCTAGCAAGATGGTGAGAGCAGCACAGACTTCAGACAGAAAGTTCACAGAAAATCCAGAGGAACAAAAGGGGCTGTATTTTCCTGTTTCTCTTCCTTAGAAACATGAAAAAATTTTCCCAAAGCTCCAACATACTTCCCTTCGTGTCTTGGCTCCATTACGCCCAAGGAAATGTGATTACCATGAATGCCTTAAGCCAATCCTTTGGGGTAAATAGATTGGAAGGGGGGGTTCAAATATGATCATCACCACAACTACTTTATTAAAATTTTTAATGCCAAACCTTTACCTGAAATTAATTTGCATCTGGTGCTAGGTAAGGACCTAACCTAATCTTAGCTGCTTAATTAAGATCTAATTCTTTTAGTACCATTTATTGATAATGCCATTGTTTTGTTGTTGATTTAAAATACCACTTTTAATACACATGGACACACGGGCACATATAAACATGGGCACAGAGATATGGGGATCTCTGGAGTCTCTTCTCTTCTGGGTCACTATATGCGTATTTCTACATGAAAGTCACCAAATCCATTGTGTTTTGCTATGTGGGAAAATAGCTCCACTCACATTCTTGTTTGTTTTTCAAAAAAAATTTGTCATTTTCACATAATTTCTCAAGACATTATTAAATCAGCTTCAGGGTAAAAGAATAATCTTCTGTAATTTTAAATAGGATCCCATAAAGTATTTTGGGAGAGGATCACTACTTTCACAACATGGAGCCTCCCAATCCAAGGATATGTGGGTCATTTTTTAATATCTCAGAACAATTGTCTCTTTATATTAGGTTATAACAGTTGGTTTCATGGGTATTAGTCTGTGTGGGCTGCCTTAACAAAATACTATAGACTAGGTGGCTTAAATGAAAAAATTGTGTTTCTCATAGTTCTGGAGGCTACTAAAGTCTGTAATCAAGGTGCCAATCCATTCAGTTCCTGGTAAGGACTGTCTTCCTGGTTTGCCGTTGGCTGCCTTTCCGCTGTGTCCTCATTTGGCAGAGAGAGAGAGAGAGAGAGAGATATCTTTCTCTTTTTATAATGCCACAGTCTCACTGGATTAGGGCCACACCCTTATGACGCATTTAACCTTAATTACCTCCCAAAGAACCTATGTCAGATACAGTCACAGTGGGATTTAGAGCTTCCACGTATGAATTGGGGGGAGGGGTGATTAGGGGGAGACGCAATTTATTCCATAGCGTCTGAAGCTATTGTGAACAGAGTAGATACTGGCAGAGTAGATTTAAGAGGAGGCATGGCAGAGAATAAAGCTGATCTCTGCCCCTACCCTATTACTCAACAAAGATTTCAAAGTCTTTTCCTCATGGTAAGTCTTGTCAAGAAATTCTTCCCCACCCCAAGGACATGAAGGGATTCTCACATGTTTTAATGTGTTTTACCTTGGGTCTTTAGTCCTTCTAGAAATTACTTTGGTAGTCTAATTTCTTTTTTTACATTTAGAAATCCAGTGGCCCCGACCCCACTGACTACTCTGCTACATCCCCTTTGTTGTGTTACGCTAGACTCTTCCCACTTGTATTTTAGTGTCCAGGCTCTCTACTCTTCCTGCAATTGGTTGGTCTCTTCCTGGATCTAGAGGCAACTTGCCCCTTAACAAGGAAGGTTGTCTGCTCATGCGTATGTTTGACAGTGAATGGTGGGGCTCCATCCTGAGGAAGAGTTTCAGGTCTGAAAGGTTTACTTGGCTAACAAAAGGCTATCCTTTTTCAAGTTCATAAGGGCCACAAGTGCCAAGAACTGTCACTCCAATGCCATAAAAACCTTGGTTTAACAACATCCTGATCTCTTGCAAGGAAATGATGTGAGCAAACAAATCAAACTCATTCTTTTGGGGCTTTGTACCCAGAAGTATAATCACAGTTGTCTTGCAATGGTCCAAGCGAGGTGAGTTTGAGGGCAACGGAGAGGGTCCTTTTCATTCCAAGGCACATGTTTACGGCTGGTCAGACTTTGTCTGATTTCCCCTCACCGTTCAGCTTTTCTGTATTTTCTAAATTCTATGTAGTGTGCATGGGATGTTTTTACTTGTGTACCTGTAAGAAGTGCATTCAGCTACAAGAAGG
Source organism: Mustela erminea (assembly GCF_009829155.1). Taxonomy (NCBI): domain Eukaryota; kingdom Metazoa; phylum Chordata; class Mammalia; order Carnivora; family Mustelidae; genus Mustela; species Mustela erminea. The sequence goes on along the minus strand of NC_045622.1, from coordinate 67,681,095 downwards.
GAAAACCTGACTAACAGTGGCTTGAGCAAGTCAGGAAGTCATTGGGTAGAGAGCCTGGGGCTGGGCCAGGGCCCCATGCTGCCAGAGACTCACTCCTGCTGTCCTAGACATCGGCTTTCATCTTCACCTGTGTATCCTCACTGTCACTGGATGGCCGCTGCTCCTCCACGCTTCCTGCTCCTGTTGATAGGAAGAAAAAAAGGAAAGGGAAAGTAGGACACCTTTCTTAGGAAAACAAGCTTTTTCAGAAATCTATTGTGGTAGTCTGCTAATGTCTCATTGGCCACGACTGCCCCTAAGTTCAACGGAGTCTGGGAAGGTGAGAACTTTTATAAGGATACATTGTTGCATGGAATATTCTAAAGCAGGGGTTGGCAAAGGATGTCCCTTGGGCCAAATCTGGCCTGATGTGGTTTTTTTCTGTAAATAAAACCCCCTTTTTTTGGTAAATAAAATCTTATTAGAACACAGCCACACCCATTCATTTATATAATGTCCATCGCTGGTTTTGCTAGAACAGCAGAATTGAGCAGGGGCAACAGATCATATGGCCACAAAGTGGGAAGTGTTTGCCAACTGGCCCTCTTCGGAGGAAGTTTGTGGACCCCTAATCTGAGAGAGAAGGGAAAGCAGGCAGATGTTGGAAGGCAGCTGGTAAGTAAGAAAAAAAAATTCAACATGTTGTTGGCAGCCAGTAACCCATGAAGAGTGACTCATGCCCTGAGGAGGGCAAGTTGTTTTAATGAACACATACCACTAAGAAAAGGACGGATGTTCAAAAACCAAAAACCAAAGTTAGAAAAGAACTTACTGGAGCAAATACATTTCTGTACAGTGTCAAGACCTTCCCCAGCACCAGCCCTGATGTCTGAGGGCAATGGTTTCATCTCCAACCCTGCTATTTTTTCATCATTTTCTTCTCATTAGGACAGAAGAGACATCTCCTCAGGTTTCAGAAGTCCCTCCTTGGGTTCATGTGGAGGAAAGCAGTAAGGTGAGAAGGCTGTGTGAGGTGATCTCCCCCTCTCTGTCCTCACCCTGCAATGAAAGGGAAGCGTGACTGCCCTGGGAGTCACACTGAGAGGAAATAGCTCTCATCACATCTGAAAGAGTGGTGGTGCCGGAAGAGGAGATCACAGGAGCCTGAAGAATGGGCGCCCTGAGGTTCACAGAAGCTGCCGGGGCCACTGGAGTCTTTGCTGAGGTTCCCTTATAACTGTTGCACAAACCAACAGATGGCGTGACACTCTAGACTCGCCTGACTGGGAAGGGTCAGCCTGAGTCACCCGGCAAATGAATGCTGCTGATCTTCCTTGATCCCAAATGAGAAAAGTCAGTCCATCTTGAGATAATGAGGACACAAAATTCTCATGACAGCCCCCCGGGGAAGCTTGACTTGGTGATGAGAATGGAGTAGCCCACTTCCAGGCCACTGTGGCTTGGTTCTTTCCGTAGTGACCATGCATCTGCAGTGACTGTCAGGGCAGCTCTTCACAGTTCACGCTCCCAATGTCTGATGTAGTGTTTTAAGACCGCAGCCAACCACAGGCCCATGGCTTATGAGGAATCCTCCTTCCTCATGGCTGTCAGAGGGATCCACTCCCAAATGCCAATCCGAGGAGGCCTCACAGACAAGGTGCTGCTCCAGCTGAGGTATTTTTTTTTTTTTAATATTTCGTTTATTTATTTGAGAGAGAGAGAGAGGTTGCAGAGGGAGAGGGAGAAGCAGACTCCCCACTGAGCACAGAGCTTGATGTGGGCTCGATCCCAGGACCCTGAGATCACGACCCGAGCTGAAGGCCTATGCTTAACCTCCTGAGCCACCCAGACGACCCTCCAGCTGAGTTTTGAAGGGCCAGGAATGCACAGAGAGAGGAAATGAGTTTACACTGAGGGAAAGCGACACTTGCCACCTCCCCGCCCCCAGGCATGAAACAGCAAGGAGCTCCATCAGGGAGGAGCAGAAAGGGGCTGGAGAGGCTGGTCTGGGCCACATCAAGCAGAGTCCCTGAGCTTCCCCCAAGACTCTAAACCTTGTCTTAAAGCTGAAGAGAACCACTGAAAGTTTGTGAGCAGCACGGCAGCACGGAGATATTGGAATTTAAGAACGGTCCTGCTGGTTGCAGAAGAGACAGCGGCAGGTTGAAGGGGACACTGGAGGCCAAAACCCTTAATGACAATAATCCGAAGGAGAAATCTGAGTGAGGGATGGTGAGGAGCGTCTGACTGGAGAGATTTGGAGGAAGTAGAAGCTATAAGAATTGCTGTCTTTTTTGGATCGTAGAGTTGAGGAAGGTGCTCCGAAGGAGTCTGGCTTGGGTCACTAGGTAGACAGCGCTGCCCTTCATCAGGACTGGCCCTGGGGAAAGCAGCAGGTGTGGGCAGAAAGATGGCGGGTTGGTTTTTGGTATCCTTTTGCCATCAACCTTCTCAAGCTGTTGGAATAGGGTGGGACTTGTTCTATGCCCTGCTTTTTACCAAATGCTAAATTCTTTATCTTCTAGTATCCATCGTTGCTTTGAGAAGTTTTACGCTCCTCTCATTTTTATCCCTTTGTCTAGGACTGTTTAATTTCTTCAGAAGTTTTTTACAGTGTCTTAGGTGTGGGGTTCTGGTTTTCATCTTGTTCAGAACTCACAGTTCTAAGACTCAGGACTACCTTTAACTGTAGAAAATATTCTTGTACTGTTTCTGTGAATTAATATTTATTCTCTGGAGTTTTGAAGACTTAGAATATTTAAAAAAAGAATTTAAAATTTCCTCTTGTGAGTTTATTATATTGACTACAAAGTTTGAGATGATAATATTTTAGATATGTCAGATGAAATAACATATATTATTAAAATTAGTTTGGCCTGATTTCTTTTTTGATGTAGCTATCAGAAAAGGTAAAATTAATATGTGACTTATAGTATATACCTATTGCACAACATTCTTCTTGATAAAAATTACAAGATGGGGAAAAAGTCTGTTTTCTAACAGTATTAGGAAATGGGATATATTTATGGTTTAATATTACCTGCAGGTCAGCATGCAAACTTGAAAGGGACAAACCAGCCTCAGGAGCTTCCTGATGAGATACATGATGTCTCCCAGGAAGTACTGGAGCCCAACATAATGTGGCCAAACTCTGATCAGGGGGAAAATCAGATGACACTAAACCGAGGGACAGTCTAGCCTGTACTCTTCAAATACATTGATGCCATAAAAGACAAAGAAAGGTTGAGAAATCAGAAAGTATACACACACTGAAGTATTTAGAGACTGAGAATCATAGGGTCTGTAACTTACTCTCAACTAGCTCAGCACGAGTTTTTGTAGCTATGGAGAGAAAGAGCAAGGGGGAATTCACTGAATTCTTTTAACATCTTTTCCATAAATTTGAGAAATTTTGGAGTAGAATATTAACTTACTTTTTAAAAAATTTTATTTATTTATTTGAGAGAGAGAGAGAGGGAGAGCGTGAGTGGAGGGGAGGGGCAGAGGGAAAGGGAGAAGCAGACTCCCTGATGAGCAAGGAAAACTGGCATGCAACTGGATCCCAGGACCCTGGGGTCATGACCTGAGCTGAAGGCAGACAGTTAACTGACTGATCTACCCCAGGAGCCCCAATAGTAAATGATTCTTAACAATAAAACTTTTTTAAAAGCTTATGAGAGGCAGCACTGTGGAAAGTGCCAGAAAGTTCTTGTTCTTACAGAGGACACCATCCTACCCTTTTCTGGCTATGCCCCTCTCCATAGGGCTGGGAAACTACGGGGCCAGTGGGATGCATCTGCCCAGAGCCCACCAAGCCCATTCTAGAGCCTCCAAGAACCCGGACCCTTGCAATTCCCTGCCATGTGACCCCGAACCACTTGTGGACTCATGTCACTGTTGCCTGGACCCATTTTCCTGAGAGTAGACCACATGGAAGGAGCGCACAACCCAAGCCTCAAGGGATAGATTTTCTCAGGGAGTGTCGTGTGAAGCTTGGACAAGCAGGCCAGGGTGTCTACACCCACTCAAGGGATGCTCCTGGCTCTTCAGCATGAAGTGGGGGGGCGGGGGGGCTAGGGGTAGGGTAGGTGGTAGAGTTGGGGAGAGAAGGCAGTCATCTGCACCTGCTGTTCAGTGTAGAACTCCAAGGGGTCTGAAAAGTCTTGAATTCAGGCCTGGCCTTGTAAGTCATTGTGAAGGTCTGCTTGTTTAAGTCAGATAAGAAACCCATTTTTGTATAGTTGGCCAGCTCGATGTGATGTATCACTTTAAAGCATTTAACCGTATGGTATATGGGGCTGCATTTGTGCTCTTGCCCCAGGCCCTACCATGCTGGGGACGTGACCAGGGCCGAGAGGCCTAGAGAAGCCTATGGCACAGGCTCGCCATTGCCGCCACCTCTTGGTTTTCATTAAAGGGGGTAGGGGTGGAGGGACATCTCCCAACCTGATGGGAAGATCAGACCCTACAACAATATGGGAAGATGGGCAGGAACCTGGAGTGAACACATGGGGAGACTGAGAGAACTCAAGAAGACCCTTGAGCGATAGCACCTGAGGGAAAACACACACACTGTGTAGGAAAATCTCTCACAGGTACGGACGGGTCACACCGAGAAGGAAGCACTGTTTACTGTGGCAAGGATCATATGGCCAGGCCCTACAGGGTGTGGATTATCTGGAAAACTCTTGAGGGGGACCTCCAGTCCTTTAAGTCTCGTATCCCAAGGTGGGGTGGAGGTGGGATTAGTATCCTGGATCCCAGGAGTGGGACCAGGAACCCCAGCCTGGGCTCTACCAAGCAGTCTCCTTGGAGACTTAGCAGTGCTGGCCACCAGGAAGGCCTCAATGGACAACCCTGGGGTGCTGGAAAGTCTCCAGCCTGGAGGTTCTGACCAGTGCCTTCTGGGTGTTGATACCCTCAGGAAGGCCCACACATCCAAGAACTGGCATTTCTCATTCCTCACTTGGCTGGCTGCTTCTCATTACCTGGGTCTGAGCTCCAATGACATCCTCTCAGAGGCTGCCCCGACTACCCCGTTACGCACCCCTCCCCCCGGGGATGTTTTCATTCACCCTCTTCCATGGTCTTCATGGTACTTCAGACTCCTGGGGGCATCTTGTGTATTTCTTTGTTCTCTTGCTTCTTATCAGGCTGCTTCCGAAACTAGAACTTTTGGGGAACAAGGAGTTTTACCTGTTTCACTTATCACTGTAGCCTCGTCTAATTCTTGAGAAAGTGCAGACATTCACAATAAACATTTGTTTTAAAACACACACAAAAAGAAAAAAGTTTCTCTAAAGTTTCTCTATGTAGGAAGCATAAATAGCAAACCTCATAGGATCATAGAACATAATAGCTCAAAGAGTGGACAGCAAGCCAGAAATTAATATGCATATTTTTATGCTAAAAAGTCAATGTGTTCACTTTCTACTGCTGTATAACAAATTACCAGAAACTTGATGGCTTCAAGCAACCCAAATTTATTACCTCAGTTTCCATGGAGTCTGGCGTGTTTTGGCTAAGTCCCCTGCCCAGAGTCTCATAATGGAATGAATCAGCCTTATCTGGAGGCTTGACTGGGGAAAGGTGTATTTTCATGCTCTCCCTGGTTGTTGATAGAGTTCAGTTCCTTGTGGTTGTAGGACTGAGGTCCCTGGTGTCTCACTAGCTGTGAAACAGCAGTGCTGTTAGCTGCTAGAAGCTATTTTCAGCTTCTGGTCACGCGCCCCCCTCCACCTCAGCTATGGAGAACAAACATACAATCCTTTCCATGCTTTGAATCTCTCACATTTCCCTCTGCTACCAGCCAGAGAAAATGCTTTATTTTCAAGGGACTCAGCTGGTGACATCAGGCCTACCTGGATAATCTCCTTATCTGAAGGTTAATTAAGTAACAAGCTAAACCCAGGAATAAAATCTATCACCTTCACATTCCTGGAAATTATTTAGAACACATGCACTAGGACAAGGAAACCTCTGGAGACATCTAGAAATCTGTCTATCATGGGCAAATTCATTTTCCTGTCTACTTTATTGCATATTAATTTGTTTTGACAAATGTTTATGTATATTTGTATTTAAGTACAAATATATATGTTATATGTTTATATATTTTATTTATAAATTATATATAATATCAAATTATAGTTAATATGTTATATCAAAAACTATATAATATAATATATTATAAACATATTTACATATGCAACTATTATATATACAAATATATAAATATGTATATATCAGAAAAATAAATATCCAAAGAACTAGAACTTACTGTGCTGGGAAAATGTAGGATGGCTCCTGTGGTGTGACCTACTGTCTGTCCCCCACTGCATAGCCACTCTGAAAAGTCTAGATAGAATGGGTCCATCACAGGGGTACTTTGAGCATCCCATGAGGCAAAGAGTGAGAGAGAAAGGAGAGCAGCCTTAGCAGGTGTTCTATCTATTTTTGCTGAAGCTGAATCAATAGCCTTAGCCTCCATCACTGCAGAGTACGCTAGACTGAGGTGGCTGGTGGCAGGCTGCTGGGCCACGGCAGAGGCTGAAGGAGGGAGCTTCTGCCACTATATAGGGCAGGGAAAGCCATCTGAACTTCTGACCTGGAGTCAGACAGACATGAATTTTAATCCCATCTCCCCCACTTGCCAGCTCTGCAACCTGGGGTAATTCATTTAATTTGAGTTTTGGCTTCCCCATCCTAAAATGGGAACAATTAGACTTACCTGTTAAGTTTGCTATATCAAATAAAATAATGACGGAGGAAGTTTTCAGGGCTCAGATTAAAGTTGGTACTCTGTAAATGCTTGTGGATTCCAAATCTGGCATTTTCCCCACTGAGCTTAGCTTCTGGGTTAGGGCATTATGCCTCCATGGGACTTCTGTTACAAGGCCAGTATGTTCCCAGAAGGGTAAGACCTTACTTTGGCTCTGTGTTCGGCACCTGCTGGACAAAGAGAAACTCTTTTGTCCTGAGCAGTCAGCCCTGGTGAGAGGAAGGAGGTACTGGCAGAGAGCTGATAGCAGAGGAGATGACCCCCAGGGCAGAGAAGGCTCGGGAGTGGGGAGCAGGGACATGCAAGGAAATCTAGATCAAGCGTGGCCATTCTTGGGTCTCAGGTCTTAGTGAGAAATTCAGCAGTCCCTGGGAGCCCTGCAGGCTGCAGGAATCTCTACACACATCCTTCCTAAGAGGGTGTGGGTTCAATGCCCCGTAGGCCAGAAGCACATTCTGGCATCCCAAATGTCCAGTCATTCCACTCAACAGTCCCCCTTCCCTTGCCCTAATTCCCTCCCCATCCACTCACTGTCTGCCATCCTAGCAGATTCACTATGACCTACAAATCCAGCTGCCTGCCTTTGGGGAGCGCTCACAATACTTATAAATACTTGTAACCTAAAGTGATTCATTTTTCCAGAGGTACCTCTGCAAAGTGCTCACCCCCAGCCTGGAGTGGGGGCGAATTTGGGAGGGAACTTCCAGGGGTTCTTGAAGGCTGAGGGGTTTGGATAGCTATGGAGTTGGGGGAGGACTTCTAGAGGGAGTATGGGTTGTCTGTAAACATCCTGGCTCTCCTTCTGGGCCCATGGTCCAATTCCATCTCCCCGCTATTGCTACAGAACCAGGGCGAGAAAGAAGGGGACAAAGAGATAGGAGGGAAGAGGATATGTGAGAAGAAGGAAATATCTAGAAGCTTCTTCTCAGTCTTCTTATATAGACTATGCTGTGAAGGATGAAAATACCTGTGAGTGTGGCGCTGGCGATGTGCAGAGGTAGCCTGGTGTATGTATGTATGCGTGCATGTGTGTGCGCACACTAGAGAGGGGGGAAAGGATGAGAGAAATCGGTTAGAGAGTCATCAAAAGTGGGTCAAGCAAGAACCAGGCTGATTAGCAGGGAGGCACCCCGGAGTTCCTTCGTGCTGAGATAAGTCAAGACATCTGTCCTGTTCAGGCCACTGTGTGTGCCAGTACAAGGTCTGGGTCTAGGTGTTTTTGCTCAAGCTTATATGTTTTTTAACCACATCCTGCCTGATGAAAGTCCAAACTCCAACTAGGGAAGATTTACAAGGTGCCTATGCTCCCACTACAGAGGCATTTTTGCTAGAATCAGGGCTGGTTGAGTTATGGAGCCAAAGGGGTTTAAGACTCCCCAGACTGGTAGGATGTAATAGACTTTCTTCTAAGTACTTTTGATTCCACCAATGCCACCAAACACCTCTCTTGTTGGTAACAGACTCTCAGAAAGAAGAAGGGACAACCCTCACCCCATTACACAAGACTCACAGAGAATTAGTAGCCCAATAGGAATCCTCAGGGACCAACCCTAAGATTGTTTGGAATAGGAAACAGGTCCCAGGTAGAGCAATTGTCCCAACACCTTGCTCACCTGCATGTGTTCTGACCTGAATAGCACAGTCTATAATTAAGCATGCTGAATGTATTGACATTAGCAAATCAGCTAATCAAGTCAGAGGGTGATTAGTTATAAAACAAAAAAAATCCCAGGCTTGCAAATTCTTTAGCTCCTTATTGTAGCTTTCACTCCTACAGTTGCCCGATCTGGGTGTTTTAACTTGCCCTCCAGCCAACCTAGAGAGGAGATTTGTGTGGGTGATCCAACAAGGAGGAGGAAGGGGAAAGGAAAGTGGAAGAGAGGGTAGGAGGAAAAGGTATGACCAGAGGTTAGTTGTGTTTATGAGCAATCAGGGTGTTGCCGAAGTTATGAGGAATTGTGGGATGGGAAACCTAGTCTCCAGTCAGCATCGAAGAGTGAAGGAGGGGAAGGAAAGAGGATCCCAAAGGATCTGGCACTGGGACACCTGAAAGGTCTCGTGTTTTCCTCTAATTCTTACCATCCTGCTCTGAATTTGAAGCTTTCTTGTGTCCTTGACAATAAGGAGAAGAGGGGAGGGAAGGAGCCCAGACTGGGCAAAGAATGTAGAGAGGACAAACAAGAACGTGACCCGCCCTCTGAAGCAGCCCAGAAGAAAGCAGCTGAGCAATGCAGGTGTGCCCCCCCGCCCCCCGCCGCCAACAGTCTGGATGGAAACTTATTAAAGAGGGAGGAACTGGGTTGCCAGCCCTGGGCATGGAGGAGCTATTTGGAGCCCCAGAGGAAGTGTTAGGGTCTATGTTTTGTATGATGAAGGAAGCTATCTTCAAGTCCAGCTCCAAGAAGGAAGTGACCCTTCACAATTAAAAAGGGGCAAACCAGCACATCTGGGTGGCTCAGTCAGTTAAGTGTCCACCTCTTGGTTTCAGCTCGGTTCATGATCTCAGGGTCATGAAATTGAGCTCTGTGTCAGGTTCCATGCTCAGCATGGAGCCTGCTTGAGTTTCTTTCCTCTCCTCTCTCCCACCCCCTCAGATCCCCCCACCTCGTGCTCTCTCTAAAATAAATAAATTTAATTAAAAAAAAAGAGAGTAAACCCCCTACTCGTTGCCATTTTTGTATCCCACAACACAGTCCACAGAGAAAATGGGAGACTCAAAGCCAGCACAGAGCTAGCAAGAGGCAGCAACACACAGCCGTCTTGAGCATAACAAGCAATAATCAAGAGTACTCTTCCAGTCAGACTAAGTTTCTGAAGCATCAACTGATCATGCACATGCTTCAAACTAAGTGGGTCAAGAGCGGTGGAAGGCATATAGGAGAGGGTCAATGCCTCCTTCTCCCACGGAGCCTCAGGATACCCCAGCAATGGGCAGCTGGGCCCTCTCATCTCCCTCTTGCAGGTCCAGACCATGTAGTAATCCTAACCCAGACAAGACAAGACAGAGGTCATTGTCCTTGGCCCCCTTATCCATGATCTTGTGACTAGGTGACAGTTGGACCCCATCTACAGTACCACTCTTCTCCTCCTGACATCATACATTCCTGCCTTCAGGCAATTCCGTACCCTTTGGGCTGCCATGTTGAAGCAGTCCACAAGACTGACTTCATCTTCTTCCCTCCCAAAGTCCTGGATCAATTACACTGCCTGCTACCCCATTCCCTACCCTGAACCCCAGACTCTGCATACGCTCTCCCATCTCCTTCTCAGGGCTGGGTTCTGATTTTCTGCCTCCCTAGGGTTCAGCCACTACCTGGGTCCCCTCTGTTCTTCATCTCCTCTGCTCTGGGTGCTTAGTATTCCTCAATGCTATGTCTGTGAAAGAGAAGAGCACCCTCAGATCCAAATTTGTCCAGGGGATTTTTCCCCTCATTCAACCATTCTGGAACCAAAAACTTGCTTCTTAAATTCAGGTAAGGAATCCATTTCGGCACTCACATTTAACAATACAGAATGTTGGAAACCAAACTTGAAATGTCAGGAAGAGAACACTGACATTTCTGAGAATGACTGCATTCCTGGTCTCTAAGGAGAATCACAGCTAAGAACATAAAGGACACAGAGTAGCCTGGGTTTCTCATTTCATTGGCAGTTGATAGACTTTTGGCCTTTGGCCTTATATTGGGACGTCCTCCCAGTGAATTCTGATGTGATGAGGGTCCCCTACCTGGTTTTTATTTTAACTCCACCCCCTTCTGGACCTGCCTGGGCCTTGGGGTTTGGATAATATATTTTGAGGATACATTCAACCATGTATTCATTGACCCATTCACTCATTATATAATCCCAACCACCTGAGATGTATGAGAACCCAGCCTGGGGCTTGCCTCAATGGCAGCATTACATGGTGGCCACAGTGCAAGCTTATGCTTGGGTTCAAATTCTGAAATTTGTACTCTTGAGTTGTATAATTTTGAACCATTAACTTTCTGAGCCTCAGTTTCCTCATGAGTAAAAAGGACACATGACAATAGTACTTGATTCAGGGGTTTTTGTTAGGCTTGGTGTATAGTGATGGCTCAGTATTTTTTGGTTATTATTTTGTTTTATGCTGATTCCACTTGGGTTACCAGCCACTCTCCATCACAAAGCAGTCCTATAAGTCTCAGGCAATAAGGCAATAAGAATGAAAGTCTGGCTTCTCTGTGTCAACTGAAACAGCCTGGGCTGTGTTCTATCAGAAACAGAGGGACATGGGTGCCTGGGTGGCTCAGTGGGTTGGGCATCTGCCTTTGGCTCAGGTCATGATCCCAGGGGCCTGGGATGGAGTCCTGCTTTGGGCTCCCTGCTCAAGCGGGAAGCCTGCTTCTCCCTCTCCAGCTTCCCTCTGCTTGTGTTCCCTCTCTTGCTGTCTGTCTCTGACAAATAATAAATAAGATCTTTTAAAAAATTTAAAAAAAGGAAAGAAGCAGAGGGACTTCATCATTTAGGTAGGGATGAAGTAGGATTTCAGAGGAACTTCCTTTGGAAAGCAGACAAAAGCCTGCTCATTATCTAATATCCTTCTCTCCAGCTTCTCAAGTTGGGCATCCCCATGCTCCCCTAGTTCAGGAACTCATTCAAAATGAATCAGGACATCTACCAGTGGCATCTAGACCTATGACTTGCAGGGCTGAGGATATAGTTTTTGTGGGTTTTTTTGTTGTTGTTTTGAAGTAGGCCACGCCCAGTGTGGAACCCACGTTGGGGCCTAAACTCAAGACCCCAAGATCAAGATTGAGCTGAGATCAAGAGTCAGACACTTAACCAACTTAACCAGGTGCCCCAGGATGTAGTTGTTAACTCAGCTTTGTAGAAGGATCTCTCATGTCCCCTGCTCCAGGTCTGCTTTAGTGCCAATAGATCCAACAACCACTGGATTGCAGATTGTACTGGGCATCTGCGTATCCTCCCTACCCTATCACATCACAGCCACCCACTTGTCTTCCTGTCTTGGCCCATTCCAAAGACTGGGCCTCTGCCTGTTTCTTCTCCTTCATGCAGGACCATACCTCCTCCCTGGGCCAGCGCCCTGCTCCACATCTCAGCCAGTGGCCAACGCTGTAGTTCCTGATCTAGATTCGGAGTTTTCCTTCTCAAGGCTGTAGTCTCTTTCCCACCCTTCCCACTGCTTCATTTGCATATCCTTGGCTCCTCTGGTTAGATCGACCCCTGCTCCCAGGCTGAATTTGGAAATCGTCTCTTTACCACCATATTCCTTCCATTACTCTTAGGGCTAATTAAATCTCTTGGGTTTAGATTCCTGTGTCTATCAGGCCAGTTCCTCTAACCCTTAGGCCACCCTGTCCAGACACAGAGGCTTTGGAGAATTCAGAACCTGCTAGTGGTGTGACCTTGGGAAATTTAAAACGTCTATGCTCCAGTTTTCTCAAGTGTAAAGTGGGAAAAGGAGATGTCCCTCATGGGTCTTTCGGGAGGTAATACAGGTAGAACTCAGTACAACAGGCTAAGCCATCTACAAGAGACACCACGAAAGTATTTGAAGCAATGGGATGAAAAAGCATCTGTCCATTTCAGAAGATGTAGTTTTGCCCTCACATATGCCTCGTTGCTCCCTTCTCTATGCAGTGCACACGGTCCGCGACTAGTATTCAGGACCCAAGGGGGAGTCTGTAGGGCTTCATGGCGAGCAGAACAGAATCTATTGTGCTCTCAGGTACTGGGCAGGATGGTCTGGTGGTCCAGCCACCTCTTGGTCCCTGAAGATGCAGATGCTGCTCAGGACTCGAGCAAAGGTGCTGGGCATGAGCGCAACCCAGGGAAGAGGACAAGAGAAGGACAGAGGATGGAAGGGGAAAGAGGACTCAAGAAACGAGAATGGGGACACACAGGGACGGGCCTCCTTGCAAATAGGGCAGAGACAAACCTCAAGGCTCTTCTGTGTTAGGCTCAGGGGACGTGGCAGCACAGAAACGCCAAGCTGCTTCTCCATCCGTTCTGTTGTACAGGTTCAAGCCCTGTGGGCGGGACAGGGCTGGGCAGATGGCCCTATTACTGCTACCCGCTCAGCGCTTGGCCAAGCTCTCATCAGCCCCTCCAGGCTTCACAAAGCTCTCATTACTTCACCAGAAACACATTTCACAGATGGGAATCATGATAAGAGCAATTAGCTTTGGCCTGTGTTAAAATTGTCTCTGTCCCAGCCTCTCAAATCATAATGCTCCCCCTCGTTCTGAGGAAGATGAGCAGAAGGGATCTGTCTGGTCACGAAGGTCAGGACAAAAAGGGGCACAAAAGAGGTGCCCAATATGTCTTTCCTCTTGTCTTGAGGTAGCCAGCCTAAGCATGGCCATAAAGACAGGCAGGAGAGGGCCCAGCCCTGCTTCGGCTAGAAACTGCAAGATTCCAGTTCATGGGCTGGCTCTGCCTCCAGTTCCTCATGTGAGACATTAAACTCAAGGAGACAGGAACACACCCATCATCACCATCAGCAACACCATGCAACGGCACTGGGATTGTCCCCACATCTCTCCTGCCACTCTGAGCCTTTGGGCCTGCGTCAGCCCAAACGCGAGATGACCAGCAGCCTCATGCGGGGCAGCTGCGCGAGGGTGCTGGCGGCTGTGAATGTGCGAAGCCTCGAATGCACGCTCACCCTCCTCGCCCACGGGAGGGCCAGAGCAGCTTCTGTGGGCCTCACCTGTGTTTCCCCAGGGACAACCCCTCTCTGGGAACATAAGCTCCCCCAGGGTGCCAAGTTTTGTTTTGTTTCCTGCTTTTGCATAGTATGGGCTATAGAGGCGACCATCAATGAATGACTATCTGATAAATGAATGAATTCATCTATTTCATGTGGCCAGGCCCCGTAAGTGTCAGCCTGGAGCCATGCTCTTCACAGAACTTGGCCTCCCGTCTACTTCAACTGGACACACTCGGTGTCTGCTTAATATACTCCTCAATCTTCAAGATTAATTAAGTAAACAGAGAAGTCACCATAAGAGTTTCTTAAAAAAACAAAACAAAACAAACAAACAAATAAAACATGCCCAGACCCCACTTCCAGAAATTTGGTTGAGTGTAAGACCTTAGCATGGGTCCATTTTTGAAATAACAATGAAACATCGGTGATTCTAATGTACAGGTGAGGCTAAAAACCACTGCTCTAGACAGAGGGGAAGGATCACTCCCCAAGGACAAGCGGAACATGGGGTAGGGACATTGGACAAGGCAGGGGTGGGGAAGCTGGGGGAGGGCGAGCTTACCTGGATTCCCGCAGAGTGATAGTTCTTTAAGTTAATCAAAAGTCAAAGTCAAAATAGGGGTTTTTTTCTTCCCAAGCAGGAACCTGAGCCACCTAAACCTCTGCACGAGGGCCCATTGTCTTTCCTCCGGAAGATACCAAAAAGACACCAACGTTCGCAGACCCTACTTAGTCATTCACTCAGGACAGCTCGTAATCCACCCTGCCCATCTGTGACCCCCAAACAAGGACCATAATACTGACTGAATTCATCTGGCTGAGGTCCTCCTTGTTAACAACACCTAGAGGGATTCTTTACCAAGGACCATGAATGAGAGACAACAAAATTATCTGTTGCTAAGGAAAAAACCCACACTGTGGTATAAGCTGTGTATGCTCTGTACGGTGTTTATAAACATTGGACACCGCCAGACACACCCCCCCTCCAACGATAAGATATAACTAGGGTGTGGATCTGGTGTTCACGCCTGTAAACCAGTTCATTGAATGGGCTGAATTCCATGATTGTATTAACAGGGAAGAGTATTGCTTTTTGTTTTTCTCTTACCACTGTCTTGAGCCGCACTGCCTCCCTTCAGGGCTTTCTGGTCACTTCTGCGAACGTAAAGGATCTAGTCCGATTTCAAACATAAAACAATCATACACCGACTTCAAGGCAAGTCCCTCCTACTTTTCTGTCTCTAAAATGCGGGCTTGGGATGCCTGGGGGCTCAGTCGGTTAAACTTCAGACTGTTGGTTTCAGCAGGGTCGTGAGATCGAGCCTTGCATTGGGCTCTGCGCTGAGTTTGGAGCCTGCTGAAGATTGTTTCCCTCTCCCTCTCCGTCTGGCCCTCCCCCTGCTTGGACATGCATACGCTTGCGCGTTGCTCTCTTGCTCTCAAGTATATAAATAAAATCTTTAAAAAAATCAAATATGACCTGGGCTCGGGGATGCGCAGTTGGGAAGGAGAGATGCTGTGTTTTTTTCACTCTTTCTCCACTTCCTTCCCACTTCCTGCTGCACATTCCTCTGGGGTTGGGCAGAGGAAGACAGTGTCTTTATGCTTACCTGTCCTGCAGGTGCTTCCTCTCTCTTGAGTATCCACACCCTCTGGGAGCCGTAGGTGCTCAGGGCTGGTCCCACGGCAGGTTCTCCCGTGGGGGATGCACTCCTTCTGCGACATCTTGCAACCTCCTTAGCAACATTCTGCGACAACCCGCTCTGCAACCTTTTCCTGTCACCTCTATGCTGGCAGGTGACCCTTTTCTGGGACAGTCCCAACCCCCTGTTTCCAGCCTAATCTTTCCAGTGTCTGTTTATCCCAAAGGAAAATCACACTTCCTTTTCACACCCTTAGCTGGTATTTTTCTGCTCACTCTCTTTGCCCTGTCTTAGTGGGTGACTTCAGCCCTCCTCTTACCTTCCAGATCTAATAGGGGGCAAGGCTGAGAGGAGGCACCCGTCTCTATGGCCAAATATACCTCCAGACTCCAAGGAAACAAACGTGACTTTCGTGCCTCACGATAGACCCACACTTTCTGCAGCTCATCAGGACCGTGAATTATGAACCGTCTCCCCCTCCACCCAATCTGCTTTATCAGTGCCCCGTCACTTGGTTTGGGGTAATGGGAAAAAGAAGAGAAACAGGATAGCATTCCCACCTCAACTGGCAACTCCTTAACTCGGTGACTCTCCTCAAGAGCCCCCTTCAAATTTCTTGCTTTCCTATAAACCCGGCTAGGTTAATAGCTGCTAAAGCTTTTTCTGTTAACCCTTGAGAAGTCCCACATGGATACGTTCAGCACGTCTCTCCAGAGAATGTGGTACTTCTCACCTCTGTCATCACGTTAGGATTTCCGTGCCAACATTGTGAGCCAATAGGAAGAATTCCATTTAATATCATTTTACGTTACCAAATCCAGCTCCCCGAGGCCCTAACAGGAGAAAGCAGGTGGTGGTATCAGCGCTGCCCCATCCAGGCCTTCCTCCATGATTATATGCTACTTGTGCTGCGTCTGAGGACACGCATCAGAAACCCAGTGATGTTTATTCCCGACAGTCACTGCTGATCTGCGCCACGTTGGGCACCATGCTGACCTGAGAGCTGCTGTCCAGATTTCTCAACCACATAGAGTGGTGTGATTCTATCGCTCTTGTTCAAAGATTGCTTGTCTGATTGTCCCTTCATAGATATGTTAGATTTGCAGCTTTCTCTTTATAATAGGCCTTAACAGATCCTCTTGGATTTAGCCAAAGAGAGAGAGAGAGAAAGAAAGAAAAGAAAGAGAAATGTCCTGAACTGAATGCTGCCTAGAATCCTTTTGTCAACTACTCAGAAACCGTGTCTCTGTCACCTACCCAAGGGTCAACCAGCCGCAGCCCCTGTGTGGCCCACTTCCTGTCTCATTGGAGTTCTGCTGATTGTGTAATTTCATGCTTCCTTTTGGGTGGGTTACATACGTTTTGTTTTTCTGTCTCTTTTTGCCCTCCCCATTCTCTTCGAGGGTGACTATCTCTTTCTGTTTTCCCTTCCTTTTTCCCATCAAGGCTGGGGTCCTTTGCAACCAAAGATGTTTCAAAGCTCAAAGTGGTTACAACAATAGGTCCCAAACCCTCTATGGTTTGGCTCCCTCTGGCTGGATCGGGCGCCTGTGCCCAGCTCTGGGCCACTCATTTCCTGTAATCACTTTGGCAAAGGCTGCTGATGTCCTCTACTCTCCTCTACCCTTCCCATCCGCATGGGTGCGGCCAAATTCCAGCTGCAGCACCTGGCCCTTGCACCTGGAGGCTTGCTCCAGCGGCTGAGCACACCTGGAGCAGGTCAGGTGCTAGGGATGAACACCCTCCCTCTCCCCCACGGAGTGGCTCTCGCCCTGTCACGGATGGGAACCCATTTCCCTTGCTCCCCTCTATAGCTGACGCCCAGATGCCTATTCTACACTAGAGCTCAAGAGTTGCTCAGCGGGAGGAAGCTTCAGTTGCCCCACCTTGACTGGCTGCCATCCCTTCCCTGTCCAACTTTTCTTACCACCTCCCTCCACCCCCGCCACCTGACCAGCTCTCCCAGTCGTATCTCAGGAGGGGATTCCTGGGCAATCCAGACTAAGAAAGTGTCCGAGCCAGGAGTGAAAATATGGTGAGCAGATCGAAGGACCGCCAGACTCTGACAAGACCAAGGAGACCTTGAGGTGTAGGTCAAGTCTGGACCGTCTGGACCGCATCAATCAGTAGAAGACTGTGTGTCAACGGGACATCTTTAACAGAGCAAACCTAGAAGCAGGCACCCAGGAAAGGGTCCTCTTCCTCCTCTTCCTTTGTTCACTCTCACCTCCTGCCCTTCTTCCTCCACCTGCCTTCAGAGCACGACCCCAGACTCTGTAACTCAGCCCATTCCCCCTTCCCTTCACAGTTCCCACCGCCAGCTGCCCTGGAAGCAGGTGTCTGCCGCCTTTCTCTGCCTTGCAGACGGCCCTCAGGAGCAGCCGACATGCCATCGTCAGAGAGCATGCCCCGAAGTGCCAGCCATTGTCTCAGGTCTGCTGGAAGGAAGTCAGGTAAATGATTCACTGATGAAAGAATCTGGTCTTAGGAAATAAATCCAAAGTCAAACTTGGCATTTTTTTTTTCTTTTAGATGATGGGAAATCTCTTATCTCTCCATCAGCTGTGTCGAGAAAGTGGCTAGCTCATTACTTAAAATTGGCAAAAGTGAGTTAAGGGCTTTAGCTGGAAGCCAGCAAAAGTGCATCCTACAGCAGAGTTGGGGCAGGAGACGGGACGCGGTCCTCCCTCCAAGCCTGTCGGCAACCCTTTGGCTACTCTTTACCTCACTGTATGAGTTCGTGCAGAAACCTTAGGCATTCTAAGATGCCCTCTGATAGGGGTAGAGGTGGCCTGAAGGGCTTGTTCGCGCCGCCAAATCACAGCCATTGAGAGCCACTACTACTGACCGCGTGACATTGCAGCCCTTGGGGGATGGGACGAAGGAAAGGTGGAAGTCTTCCTGTGACACCTCAGCCCCGGACAGCTCCTCATGGAGCAGCTGGTGTGGGACATCCACCCACTGTGTGTTGCTTTCCGGGAAGGGGGGCTGGGCTGTGGCTTCCACTCCTGCTCCCAGAATGAGCCTGGGGCTCGGGGGCTGTCGTGAGGGGGGCCCAGTCCAGCATGCCTCCCGGCCGCTTCCTCATGGGGTGGGTCTGTCCTCCGAGCCCAGGAGCTGGAGGGGTGCATTGCCTGCATGTTTTGTTGACACACTCAAATCTTCTACGCTGGGCAGAATGATTTATATGTACATCTTCATTGAGGGTAATTATTTTTTAGCACCTTGCTGAGCATGCTGGGTGATCTCATCATGGGGATGAGCCCAGGAGTGCCTGTCTCACTTGGAACAAAAGTGTGAAAGAGCCTCCCTTCTCCCGTCTCATTCAGAAATTGTCTTTCTCTGGCACCTTCATGCGGAGATGAGGAGCCTGTTTTCTTTTCTCCTGAGAGACACTGGTTTGTCCAAAAAAGTCATCAAGGATGATATTTAAAAAGTACTTCCCCAGGGTACCTGGGTGGCTCAGTCAGTTGAGTGTCTGACTCTTGGTTTAGGCTCAGGTCATGGTCTCAGGGTCTTGGGATTGAGCCCTGCGTGGGGCTCTGTGCTCAGCGTTGAGTCTGCTTCTCTCCTTCTCCTTCTCCCTCTGCTCCTCCCCCACCAAGATAAATAAATAAATAGATTTTTTTTTTTTAAAGGGACCTCTTTTTTGGAAACAAGTTTTTTTTTTTTTTTTTAAGAAAAAGGAAAAAAAATTCAGCTCTCCTGCTTTTAAAATCAAAGCAAGTAGCATAAAACTTTATTCAGTAAGTAAGCCTAATGGTAGATATGTTTTAGATTTCCAGAGATATAGTTGAGTTGGGGAGGAGGAAAAAGGAAAAATGGAGACATAAGAACAGAATAGGTCCTGACAAAGAAGAATCCACGAGAAAAGGGAGACAGAGAGACAGAGGGAAAGAGAAGAAAGAGGCAGCAGGCAGGGAAATGGTGATGGGCAGGCAGAAAGTAAGCTCCAGGGCGGGGAGAGAGGGCACTTCCCCCTCCCAAAGCCCCCTGGCTCTCCTTTCCCCAACATCAGTTTCTCCAACTAGGGCCTCTTCTGGCTCCTTCCCCCTCCTCGACAGCACCCATCATTCCTCACTCAACCCACACCGCAGTTTGGATCCCCCTCCCCTTGAGCCTGCTCCTTCCACAGGCCACAGGGGCTTCTTCCTTGAACCCAGGCCAGATCTGCCAGGCTGGCCCCCTTCTATGTCCTGACTTCGAGACTTTGTGCCATGCAGACTTCGCCCTGTGCAGCCTGCTGATGGGGCACGGACCTCCAGCCGGGGCTGGGTGCGCTGGCGGCCCCATGGCCGGCGGACCCCTCTCCCTCTTGCAGTTTCCACGTCCAGAAACTGGCAGTGATAATCCTACCTAGCCTGCTCCCAGCCCTGGATGCGGAGTTTTGGGGGATGGGTGTAGGTCTGCATGCACACGTCTACGTGTGATAAGAGATCAGGAACGCGAAGGCTTACAGTGAACTCGAAAATGATGCCCAGATCAGAGTTCTTGCTTTCTTGCGGTCCTCCTGTCACTTCTCTCGATCCCCGCTGCCCCCCCCTTCTTTATCCCTCCCCTAGAAACAGACCTTGCCCAAAGCTTGTCGTTGCTGTTGCCAATTTCTACCTTCTCCTCACTTCCTGGTCTCCCATGGACTCAAGCGCTGCCCCCTGGACGGCTGCCAGGATGACCTCTGTCTGCGCGGAGCTGCGGGCCCAGCATGCCCACCAAGGCCGGCAGAGCCCCTTCTCCTGGGGGAGCGGGAGAGGCGCTGTCCCTGTGACTAGACAGAATTGGGCACGGTCCTCGCATAGCTGTGTCCTGTGGCCCTACAGGAATCTTCCTTTAGGGTTACTCCACCATGAAATCAGAATCATAAAACCCAGCGGAGAAATAGGATGGGGCACTCGGGGATGAAATGTTAAATGACTGAACCATGAGGTAAAGCCGTGAGGGCCCATCGGAGCTACAGATTCTGCAGACACTCTCTCAAGCACTGGTGACTGTGGGGCAGCAGGAGGACGAGGCTGCCAGGGGCAGGGAACCAGCAGGCAAAAGCGCATAGAGCCTAAGAGTGCAGACCCAAGAGCCAAATCATGGCCTTACCGCTTACTCGCTGTGCTGCTTTGGGAAAGTTACTTAATTTCTCTGTGCCTCAGGTTTTTTGTTTTTTTGTGGGTTTTTTTTTTTTTTTTTGGTTTTGTTTTGTTTTGTGTTTTGTCTGTAACACGAGATATCCTGAGGCTAAATCATCAGATAAATCAGATAAATTCATGCAGGCTGCTCACAGCAGTGTCTGGCCTGAAGAAAGCACCAGGTTGGTTTATTTTATTTAACAAGTGCTATGTCAGCGAAGAGCGACATGGTCCCTCCAAGTCTGCATGTTCATCTCTTACTCCGGAGGCTCTGGGGACTCTGCGGCAGCTCAAAAACAAGGGGCCTGAGGACAGTCCCCGCTGTGCCTTGTGCCAAGTCTTGCTTCGCCTTCCTCCATGCTGGAATCATCTCTCTGAAGTGAAACCAGGTGTCTGGTACTCTTCACGCCACCCCTTGCCTTGGAGCCCTGGTGGGAGCCGCCCAGGCTGGTGACATCACCAGGAGGGACAGACGTGCTGGTACGGGCAAGGCGATGATGTCAACGGAGGGATGAAATGTGCCTTCAGGTCCTTATTTCCCCTGCCAGGTAATGTGGGCCCGTGGCGTCGCAGGTCACTCCTGGCCAGGCAGGAGCGGGGAGGGGCAGTGGGACTGGGGAAATAAAGGTGGTGTTGTGGGGGCTCAGGCCCAGTGTAGGGGCAGACTTTGTCCTCGAGGCAGGGAGGAGAGAGACAAGCGGAGTTCTGTTGAAGAGAAATCTCTCTGGTTCTTGGCTGGAAACTGGGCTTAGGGCAAGGCAAGAAGGGAAGTGAGGAGAGCGGGTCCACAGGCGTCATGGACAGAAGGGACAGAGAACTGAGTCTAGATGGTGGCCGTGGGGAAGGAGCGGAAGGAGCAGGGAAGTCCAACCGTAAAGGAAGACGTGGTCAGACTAGGTGACCACTTAGGGTGCCATCAGTGGGGAGGAGCAGAGAATCCTGGGTGGCAGGTGGTCTCCAGATAATAGATGAGGAAAGCTTTATTGACTGTGACAAGCTCTGTGCCATCAAAGGTGTCATTTCACATAGGAGGGCTCCATGAAGAAAGGGGGGAAATTGTAGTGTTTGTTGCTTCCTTTAAACATAGACTGTACCCCACACTGGGAGGTGGCAGATCCAGAGAGCAGGCAGATAGGGCCCTGATTTTGAGGTACTCACATTTGAGCTGGGGAGGCAGGCTCTCTGGGCATGATTCTTGCCTCAGCCAGGCTGGGTCACAAACCAGGGAGGACCCTGAGCTGCTCCCAGGGCAGGAACCTCCAGGCCAACCTCAGTTGCCACCTGCTGTACATCCCCTCCCCACTTCCCCAGAGTATCGGGGTGACATGTAGCTTCAAATCTCAGTTCCTGCCTTATCAAGACATTCGTCAGCTGGTTGCTTCATCTGTCAAATGGAGATGATGATAAGAGGAGGAATCAGTTAAGAAATACATGTACATTTCCAAGTACAATGTTGGCACGTAGTAAGTGTTCAATTAAATGAGGCACTCTGTCATTATGACTGCTTATTATGATCCTTATCACATCCCCATCTGGTCTTTTCTCCCCTTGCCTTCAATACCTCCAACATTTCCCCATCCCTCACCTCCCCCAAAGAGTCATCTAAGAGAGTTAATCCTCTTCCATAAACACCTGAGGACTCAGAGGAGGTCTGAACAAACAGCCCAGGTTCAAGGTGAATCTACTTCCTTCTTTGAGTGGATCTGTCAAGAAAGAAGGCAGAATAAGGCAGGAGAGTGAAGCTCCCGGGTACTGGGGCCTCTACTCCACACAAGCACACCACCCCACCAGCTGGTGGAGTCCTCACAGCCCCAGGAGAAGGTATTGTTGCCACATTTTATAGAAAATGTGAAATGAGGAAGAAAGAGGTCAAGTGGTATGACTGAAGGTCACAGAAACAACCACGGAAATTAGGATCAAATAGGGAGCTGACCCAAAAATCTGGGTCCTTACTTCTAACCCCACAACTTCATAAAACCTCCCATCCCTGGCTGATAGGAGCGGCCATCCCTTTGATTAATAGCTCAGAGAAGGGAAGTAAGTCATTCAGTTCCATATGGCCTTCCAGATGGAGTCACCAAGGAACAAAGTGTGTTTTAGATCTAGAGAACCCAGACTGGCTGGGTGCATACCCCATTCCTTCTGGGTAGGGCCTGGACACAATGACTCAAGGCTGTGAAAGGAGTCAGGCTGGGGGTGTGGGTGAGCAGCCACTTGTTGGGCTGGATCTCCAGTACATGTGGGGCTTCAGCCCAGGCCAGGCCATTGGCAGGCCATGAAGTAGGGGCCATTGCAAGCCATAAGCCGTCATAAGGGCACAGAGAGCACACACACTGTTCTGACTGGTGGGAGATACGACCTCATCTGCTCCTGCAATCCTTCTTAGTTCCCAGCCGTGGGGGGAGGCCTTTCCCATTACCAGAGCCTGCACTCCTGCCTGCAGCTTTGACATCCTTTCCTGTCTATGATCTCATTCGACCACAGGTAGAGGTGAAGCCAAGGGTCCTGGGTTCGAATCCAAGCTCTGCCACCTATTAGCTGTGGGCAGTGAGTCATTTACTCCTCCCACTACATCCTTGTGAGATTTTTGCCAGGCAGGTGAGGAAACTGGGCTCACAGAGGGCACCAGGGTAAATGCCGGCAAAGGTTGGACATCCAGGTTTGTGTGATTGCTTGTCCAAGGCTCTTTCTAGAAGAAAGAACCTCTGCTCCATGGAGAAATGGAACTCAGTAAGCCAAGCATCTTGGCTTCTTCTCCTACAACCTGGAACAAAACCAAGCAACTGAACTCAACCACCAGACCCTTTAACATGTTCGGCAGAAGGACAAATTCCTGTCTTTCCCATTCAGGTGCCATCAGAGAAGACCCCTCTGCCTGTATGAGATTGTACCTCCAGTGTGAGACCCCATGCCAGCTTCTAGACAGCACAGATTAGCTATGGGAAGGTCTCAGCTTTGGGACATGCAACCTCTTTCTGGGGTGCCAGTGCTAATCAGGAATTCAAGATGGCGGCACATGAACAGTGGGACTGAGGCAATTCATGTGCCACTGAGGATGATCCCAGTAGGGCACTTCATGGCTGAGGACCACACACAAGGCCCATAGAAATGGGAAGGCTTCACCTCTGAGAAATTCCTGCCTTGTTTTCTGTACCCATAAAAGAATCAAGTCAGGGTGACCTCTGGAGACCAGGCTACTGGCCAGTACTTTGTGAAGTTGTGTTCCTAGGATGGACCCTCTGGCTTATCTTTTTAGGTCTTATTTTTCTAGGAGGGGATGGAGCCACCTTTTGTATTACCTGGTCACAGAGTCCAAAGAGAAGTAGCTTCTTACTCATTCATTCATTCATTCCCCCTGCCAGGGACTGGGGATACTATGTGACAGGACAGAACATGGCCTCCGTCCTTCCAGGCTTCGTGAAGTGACTGAGATTTGGGTCAGGTGGACCAGGACTCTGCTCCCAGCCCCAGCATTTACTCCCTGGATGATTTTACCTGTCCTTAAACCCTCTGAACCTCAGTTCCCTTTGGTGTCAGATCTATGTAATGACGCCTCCCTCCTGTGATTCAAGTGAGTGAAAGGATTTAATCAAGCAAATGCAAAAGCCATAGAGATCATATCAATTTTGGTTATGACTGTGAATAGTGTCACTCTTATTATTATAGCTGCACTTTTCCACTCAGGGGGTTTTCTCTGCCTGACCTGTTGATTATGCCAGGATCTGGGTAAAATTTACTCTGACAGCAGGCTCTGACGATATTGATTGATCTACTCCAGATCACTAGCTGGCTTTTTTTTTTAAGTATTAAAATTCATGTACTATAAAATTTGCCCACTGAGAGTATACACTTCAGTGGTTTTTAGTCTATTCGCAGGGCTGTAGAACCATCACCAAAATCTAATTTTAGAATGTTTTCATTTCTCCTAAAAGAAACTTCACAAAAGCCATTAGCAGTCACTTCCATTCCCTCCCATCAACCCACCATAAGCAATCAGGAATCTTCCTGTCTCCATAGATTTGTCTATTCTCAACAAATATATATGGAATTGCCATCTAAATGGAAGCATATAAATGGAATTGTCTTTCGTGGCTGGCTTCTTTTACTTAGCATAGTGCTTTCTGAGTTCTTGTTGTAGCATGGATCAATAGTTCCTTTCTTTTATTGCTAAATAATACTCCATTTCATAGATAAAGCAAATTTTACTCGGTAATCACCCTTGAAGAGACATTGGGTTATTTCCACCTGATATGTCGGGTTATTTTGGCTGTTCAGAAAAATGCTACCATGCACATTAGAGTATAAGGTCCTACGTAGACCTATGTTTTCCTTTCTCTTGGGTATATATACCAGGGCAGGGAACTGCTGGTTCTGTGTTTAACTGAGGAACTGCCAGACTGTTTTTTGAAGGAGCTGCACCATTTTACATTCCCACCAGCAGTGTTCGAGGCTCCAACTGGTCTACACCCTCACCAACACTTATTTCTATCTTTTTGCTTAAAGTTATCCTGGTAGATTAGAAAAGATATCACCTTACAGCTGTGACTTGCATTTCACTAATGACCAAAGATGTTGCACATCTTTTCATATGCTTATTGGCCATCTGTGTATCTTAGAGAAATGTCTTTGCCCGATTTTAGATTGGGTCATTTGTCTTTTTATTATGAGTGGAGAGTTCTTTATGTGTTTTGGATATAAGCCCATTATTAAATATATGATTTGCAAATATTTTTCTCCCACTCTGTAACTTGTCTTTTTTATTTTCTTGATGGTGTTGTTTGTAGCACCAAAGTTTTAAATTGCGATGAAGTCAATTTCTCTGTTTTTCCTTTTGTTGCTTATGCTTTTGGTGTCACGTAGGGGCTACTTAAATGGGTTCTGCCTTTTAAAACTTTGTGTACCTATTATTTAGACAAGACGTTGATACTAAATATCCAGCGCTATTTCCAAATCAGGGGGAAAAAATCAATGAATCATCATTATAATCTTAAGCAAGTTATAATAATTCAATAAGCCCCATTGAAACCATCTTGCTGTGGAAGAGATGGGGGAAGGATGGCATTTTCAAGGTCGCAGGACGGTAGTTCAGGTGGGCTAGCAATGCCCCCGCTCTCCTCACCACCACCAATGCAAGATATTTGCAGAGGGGCTTTCTTTAAGGGAGAAAAAAGTGAAAATGTCCTGAGATGGAGATATGAAGAAGGAAAGCAAAGTTCTTACATGTGCTGCATTTGCATCCAAGGGCCAAGCAAAGCCAAGTCTGGATTCCTAGACCCCCAGGAGGGCCTGTGGGGACGAGGAAGCTTTTCAAGATGGCTGATAGAACACCAGGGCCTTTGAGCATTCTCTTCCCTCTGCCTGGAAGCTTCCTTGCCCCCAGTCTCTCCCCCAGTCAACTCCTATACTTTTCTCACTCCTATTTCATTTGTTGGTTCCTCAGGAAAACCTTCCCTTACCCCATCCACCCTGCTTCCTCTAAGATCAGGTGCCCCCTGAATACAGTTCATAGCTACTCATACTTCTCCTTTGTGATACTTTTCATGATTTTTAATTATGTATTCATTCTAAATACATAGTTCATCACCTGTCTCTTTAATAGGCTGCAAACTCCATTAGCACTGGGCTAGTATTTGTTTTGCTCACAATTATAAGCTTATCACAAAGTGTGACATCTAGTAGATTCTTATTAAATATTTGTAGAATGAATGAATGATTATAGAAACTGGAACTCCCTCCCAAATGGCCCATTTTTTCCCAATGGGGCTGTTTTCAGGGTAATCTCAGAAGGTCAGTCCCCTCCTGTAGACAGGGCAGGAGAAAAGCCTCCTTTCTGTCTGGGAGGTAGTTTCAGTAGTACAGGACCTGCTCCACTGCGAGACTGACAGGATCCTCGGGATGGGCAGGGAGAACATGGAAGCATGGCTGATCTCTCCTTGTCTTCACTCTGCCGCCCCTCGTGCTGGTTTCACTCTCCAGGTGGTCATCTCCCTCAGGTGGTCCCATAGCGACAGGTTAGCAGGTAGAAGGACTTCTTCCTAACAGAGCCAATCAGAGTCCCAGAACTGGGTCTCACCAGACCACCACGAGTGTAGGCCCATCTCTAAATCAATCCCTTGGAATAAAAGAATGAACGATGCAGGTTGGCCCGGCCTGAGTCCTAGGCCCGCTTGGGAACCAGGAGGAAGACCGTGCACTGACAGTGGGGGCGGGGGGCACTGCCCCAGAGGAAAAGAGAGGTATTATAATCAACTGCAGGGGGAGTGAAGGTGGGAGACGCAGCGGGTGGTTGTTCCCTGCAGTGATTACCTGAAGCACACACCTGCCCAGGCCCTCACATGTGGCCGCCGCCCACATCTCTAAAATGATTCCCTGCCATCCTCACGCCCACACAGTTCCTGCCCTCCACCCTCCATGGGGAGCAAAGGGGCAATGCGGAACTCCCTCCTGTGGTGGGGGCTGCAGGCTGACATTCCTCCCGGTCCTCACAGAGCTGGGCGCCCCTTCCTCCAGGCTCCCTGTTCCCCCTGAGAACACTGAGAGCCTTCTCTTGCGCCTGCGCCCTTACCCCCTCCTGGTCCTGACCCCGCAGAAGGCCTCCTGGCGTGTACTAGTTGCTTGGGGAATGCTGGTTGGATTAATAAACTTGCCAGGCAAAGAGAGGCATTGAAGAATGTCCTGAGGCTGGACTCCTCTGGCTATAATTTTAGTGCAGACTGACTTAATCCTCATTGGCTTTTGCGGGGGAGGGGGAGGTGTCGGGGGAACAGGCTTTACTTGTTTTCCTCTGATTCACTGAAAATAAAAGCAATTTCATTTTTCTTTTCAGTTACTGTGTACCCTCCCCTCTCACTCCAAGATTCTATATGTTCCCCCAAGAGACCCCCACATCTGTCAGCAGGCAGTTCCCAGGCCCAGCTGGTTCACCACTCCAGGGGCTTACTCCCGGCCTCAGGCACCAGCGCTGGGCTTAAAGCCCATGCTGTGGGCCCGCTGGGGAGCTGGAGATGCTGTCCCCGGCTTCCAGGGTGGCCCGGATGTCTGTCGCCACATTTCTGTTCATCCAGCATCTGTCAGTCTGTCTGTCTCCAGGTCTGAAGCTGCCTGCTGCCAGGAGCGTCCCTTATACCTACCCCCTCCCCCGACCTGTCCTGCCCCTCCCCACCAGGTATTACAGAGGGAGATGAGAACACTTGTAGCTCTCACCCAGGCCACATGGAAGTAGCTATTACTATTTTACCAGAGATGGAAACGGAGTCTCAAGATGGCAAAACGACTTGCCTGGTGTTGCTTTTGTCTACGTAGCTAGACATTATACCTCACATTACCTAACCGCACATTAACTAGACTTTGGAGAAATGGTGGGTGGGGGTAGTCGTGTCTGGTGGGCTTGTGGATCTCTGCCTGAGACGGCACAGACCACCCACCACCAGCAGCAATAATGACACCCCAGTCCTCTGACTTCTTTGCCTCATCCTCGTTGTTCATTCTCGAATATTTATTTTCTAGGCACTGTTCTAAGCTCCAGGATACAGCCATCAACAAGGCAGGCATCAGACCTTACCTTCCAGGAGGTATGACAGATGATAAATACAGAAATAAGTACATAATATAGTTTGAGATACTTGACAAGTGCTAGGGAAAAAATAATCAGGGATTGTGACGATTCTAGATCTTAAATTGGTTGGCGGGTTTGTAAGTGTTTATTATGTTATGCTTCATAACTTACCTGTTCTTTCCATATATTCTTTGCACCTTCTTTGCATTTGAAATGATATCATTTAAAAGTTCTGCTTATAAAAATATTGGGGTTAAGGGCACAGAGAGAGATTGTGATGGGGGAGTGGGGGGGTTTCAGATGAAGTCACTGGGGAAGGCCTCTCTTCTGACATTTATTTCAGCTGAAATCAGGAGGAGAGGGAGCTTGAAGAGCGCAGGTCCCAGGGAGGACCCCTGAGGCATCAGGTGCGGAGGGTAAAGCCCCTACCAGAATGACCTGGGGAGTTCCAGAAACACAGAGGCTGGTGAGCCTGGAGCCCAGGAACTGAGAGCTCTGGACAAAAGGAAGAAAGGAGGTGAGCTATGTACAAAGGACGGACCGTGGGCATAGGGCATATGGATGTTATTCTGAATGTAATGGGAAGCGGGTTTCATTTTTAAAAGATTAGTCTCTTGGGAGCACCGAGGGAAATCACAGAGGCTCCCTTAACCCTCCGCTCTTCCCCTCTCTCCTCAAGAAATCGGGACTTATGTGGCGATGCCAGAGTCCAGCCCTGCCCTTCTTTCCAGACTCATCAACTCCCAGAGTGTGAGCTCTGTTTTTATAGTGCAAGGAAGCAGAACAAGGAAAGGTTTAACTTTATGCTGCATTTGCAGGTGACAATTAAATCCACGTTGCTAATAAGTTCCAAGCTCAAGTATGTCTGTGAAATGAGGCTCTAGTCATTTGAGTTATACTGACTGTCAGTGTCTTTGCCAAACCATTTTGCCCCGTTGGGTAGGCTAATAACCTCATTCCTGCCCTCTTTGACCCAGCAATTCTTCAGACATGTCTGCCTGGCCCCAGCGTTTGGGGAAGAGAAGAGAATGGTGGGTAGTGAATAGAGTCTGGGTTTATAATCTGGAGAACTGGCTTTAGCATATACCGTGTCTCTTATTAGCTGAGTGACTTTGGACAAGCCACTTAGTCTACTCTGAACTCATTCTCTCATCTATAAAACCAGGATAAATCCTTTCTCATGGAAATAAAGCACAGGGGAAACACTTAGCACAGTGACTGGGATGAAAGAAGACATCCGTAAAAACGAATTGAGTTCAATTTTCCTTACATTCATAAATTAGACATTTTAAATCTATTAAACAAATGTGACCCACATTAATGCTGCCTCATTGATCACTCAGTATTCTGCTTTGCTTTGTTTTTTTTTCAGTGACTGCACATACTCATCACGGAGTATTGGTAAAATACTAAAGAACATAAAGAAGGAAATTCAAACCATAATTCTAACACTCAGAGCTAATTACACTAAAAATACCCAGGTGTTTTCTTCTAGGCCTTTTTCTCTGTACATATTTTCGTATTTGGATAGTACTGTTTATTCTATTTTATATCTGGCTCTTTTCGTCAAGTACTTCATTTATCCATTGCCTAAGTCACTAAAATATTCTTTGAAAACCCGAGAAGGAGGCAAACAGAAAGATCTCTGCTCTGTGGGAATGAATGGCAGGGGTCAAGGGCAGCAGCTCTCAGCCACTTGGGGGAGGCACAGGGGTAGCTCCCCCCACCCCCACCCCAGGCGGGACTGGGTGGAGACAGTGGAGAAGATTCTGATTCAGAGTGGTTTTGGAGATGGATCTGATATGAGCGGTCAGAGAGACATTACAGGGAATTCTTAGTGTTTGGACTGAGCCCTTGGGAGAAGAGTGAGGCTGTTTCCAGAGACGGGGAACAGCAGGAGCCATAGATCTGGGAGAATGTTCTCTGCTGTTTGGGACTGCCCAGCTTTTTGGGTCTTCCAGAAGACTTGGATGGTGGGAGTGGGTGGATGTGGCTAAGTGCTCAGAAGCAGCTGACACATGATCCTTGAGGTGCTGTAAGATGTTAGACCAAAAAGCACCTGTGGACAATTCAAAGACAGCTCCACCGACTGCCAGGTTATATTCAGAAACTTGGGTCCACATTTTCTGAAGAAGCAACACAGACACATTTCTCAGCAGTTAAAGGCTGACACAGAGTGTACTCCTCATTCCTCAAATAACTGTCAACTGCTTCCTAAGTGCCCGACGCTGTTCTGAACACTGGGCACACAGCAGTGATCAGTTAGAATTCCCTGCCCTTATGGAGCTTATATTCTAGCAGGCAAATCAATAAGTAATACATAGTATGTTCAACTGTGGGAAGTGCTATGGGAAAGAATAAAATAGAGAAAGGGGCTTGGGTGTGGAGGAGGTGAGATCGCAATTTTAATTAGCATGGTGAAGAAGGCCTCACCGATAAAGTGATGTCTGAGCCACATGGGGATGAGAGTCAAAGGCATGATCAATTACCAGGGCTCCTTGGACCTTCTGCAGTGACTGATATAGAAGATAAGTTCTGATGGTCTCAAGGCAGACAATGGAGGTAAAGCTGCAATGCTGGAACCAGGCAAGCTGTATGAACCGGGGTTTTTCAAGAGAAACAGAACCAATAGGCTATATCCTATTTTATTTTTATCTGTCTCTCCATACAGACATGTGTGCACACACACATGAAGAGATTTATTATAAGGTATTGACTCATTTGATTATGGAAGCTGAGAAGGCCCATAATCTGCTGTGTGCAGACTGGAGACTCAAGAAAGCCAGAAAGCCAATGGCAGAGCTCCCAGTCTAAGTCTGCAGGCCTGAAAACCAGGAGTGTTGAAGGCAGATCTCTGGTACAGCTCAAGCAGTGAGGCAGAGAGCAATGTCAACTTTTCTCCACCTTTTTGTTCTATTCAAGATTCTCAAGGTATTGGATAAAGCCAAGACATGGTGGGGAGGGCTATCTGCTCTACTCAGTCTACAAAAGCAAATGCTAATTTCTTCTAAAAACACCCTCACAGATACGCCCAGAAGTAATGTTTGACCAGCTGTCTGGGCATCTTGTGATCTCGTCAAGTTGACATATAAAATTAATTATCACACCAGAATAGGGAAGAGCGGGTGTTGGGAGCACACAGATCTCCTGACTGCTCTCTGGACTCCTGAGGATGGTGGTACAGAGGGCTGAAGGAAGGCCTCTGACTGAGAACAAGTGTTCCTATAGTGTGCTCTCTTAATTTCTGCTGATGGCAGCCTCAGAGGCTGGGGGAGAGCATCTTTCTTGTGCAGAGGTCTGCAGAGAGAACTCAGGATGGGAATCTGAGTGAGAATGCTATTGTATTGGATGTTGTGAATTTCATCATCTTGGGTGCAGAATATTTTTATATTCCTGTGAATATTTTTGAGCTTTGTTTTAGGATTCAGTTAAGTTACTTGGAAACAGGTTGATCCATTCAGGTCTTGCTTTTATGATTCATTAGAGGGGTTCAGAGCAAAATCCAGTCTAGGAATAATCTCCATAACTAAGGCAAGACCTTCTGGAATATTCTACTCAATGCCTCATGAATTACGAATTTTCCCTGTGTGGCTTATGGAAGCAGGACAATTTCTGTCCCTAGATGTATACTAGGAACTATTCCTTTAATCTTTTTGAATGCTTCTCTGACCTTTGATGTTTCTCTCACACATGTTGTGCTCATCATACCCTGCTAAAAACTCGAGAGACCCTCTATGTGGATCCCAGGATCTTTCTCTCTACGTAGCATTCTCCTGTTTGGTACTTTTCCTGATGCCTATCCTAGCTATCTTCATCTCCCAACTCAGGGAGTCAGCTTAGCTGGGCTTAGCTTGGGATCCCCCTGCTTGAGCTATGGCCTAGAAACTCTCAAGTAAACAAGGGCAACTGTAGGGCTCACCGTTTGTTCCTTGTATCTCTGGGACCACTGTCTTTCTTTGTCTGTTATCCATATCTTGACAATTTTCGTTTTCTATATTTCATCTTTTCTTAGGTGTTTCAGGCTGGAGGGTATATCCAGTCCCCATTATTATCCATTTGGGTCTAAAGTGGAGTCTCTCTCCATTTTATTTCCCTTTCGCTTCAATGAGATTTGTGTTGGAAGATTCCTTGGAAATTACCCATATGGTATCAAAAGGCTCATGTCATTCTCCATTGATGCAGATCGCTTTAATAATATGACAGCATTTGATTTAAGAAATAAAATAAACAAATGAAAAAACTCTCTTGACTCTTCTGGGAGCCTGAGGAATTTTTAAAAAGGTCCAACACTTGGCTATGGACCTCCAGAAACCCACACTGTCACGAAGCCATGGGTATACTAATAAATGGCCCTAGCAAGCCTAACTACTCAGTCATCAAAGTGTTGGGAAGTTAATGAAGCACCTCTCCCTGCAGCCTGTGGGCTGAGAGAAGGGTAGGGTGGGGACAGAAAGGGGCACACAACCCAGCATATTCTTCCCGAAATTGGAGATTTCTAAAGACTGATAAATGGAGAAGCATACATTTATCTGTAATGCTTATCTTCAAAGATTTAGAGCTGTGGCTTGAAAGACACTAATATAGATGTAATCTTAGTTTCAAATGGTCCAAGGTGGCAGCTGGGTTTGGAGAACATGAGATTAAAGTCTTTCCGGGGCCCGTGACAGTGCCATCAACATTCTTGCCTACGGGCAGCTAGAGAGCTAGTGGTTAGGGTGGTTCATGGAGTGGCAGGTGGCAACTTGGAACATGTGTGGGCGTTTGGCTTTTAGGGAAGGCAGCCTTGGGGTGAAATCCCAACATTGCCATTTACTGTTTCTGTGAAGGGGCCTATCAGTAGTTCTCAAGCTCAGTTCCCCCAGGCTGTATTTCTCTGTGATGGCTGAAATCACTACATCTCAGGTAATACAGGTACATCAGTAATCTCTCCCTTTTAGAAATCTCAATCAAACCATCTACTTTCTGTTAGCAGCCCTGTTCCACACTGTAGTATAGCATTGTTTAGCTTTCAGTGTTCTTATTTGAAAAAAAAAAAATTCATGGGCTTGGCAGGCTCAGGCATCTTAGATAAATTTGTGTGTTCTGCAATCTCTGCAAACTTTTCTTTGCAGACTTGGTTTGGGTTACTTCTAGTGATGGTGACTCTCATGTGAGCCATTTCCATCTTCCTAATTCCACTTTGGGAGATGCCTGTTTCCAAAGGGCAGGTCTTCATTAGAGTGCTGTGTCACATTGCTTTGGGAATTATTTGCTATTTTTAGTGAGTGCTCCAGTAGAAGACAAAACCCTTAAAAGCTACGACTAAATAGTATCCACCTTGATACTACCAACACCTGCTATATCGAAGAAAGGGTAGTAAGACCCCTTTGAATGAATGGACTAATGGAAGAGCAAATGGACGTATCTGGCAAGGATATACCTGAAATGGATCAGAGGTTGAAGACTAGCTAACTAAGAACCCTACTAAGAAGAATAATTTAAGTGAGGCTAGTCAGAACCCAAAGAACACATAAGGCATCCTTTCTGGAAAGCAGCTCTGAAAGAAACAGATGGTAGCACGAAAGCAGCATAGATTTCACTATCAGATTGACTTCAGTTCAAATCCTAGCTCATATGTGGTTAAATGTGGGACCCTGGACATGTTGTTAAACCATCTGAGCTTTCCTTGTATTTAAAAAGTAAAAAGGGAGAAACAATAACAATAGTAAGAGTAAAAACAACATAGTAATTATCAATGCTCTTCACCATATATTTTTGGTTCACAATTCATGGTTCTCTTCACCATATATTTTGGTACTGGGTGAGGCGACATTTCCCTTCTCCCTTGATTTCAGGCATGGTCATACAGCTGACCTGGGCCAATGAAATATGGAATCTTTTAAGCTAGTATAAGATTTGCCACCGTTTCTTCCTCTTACCCTAAAGACTGGGAACTTTTCGGAGGTGACCTCTTCATTGCCTAGGTCTCTGAGTGGATATGAAGTGTAACAGATCCCTCCACTGACCTAAAAAAAAACCAACCTTTTGTTGTTTTGAGCAACTACAATTGAGGGGTTGTTTGCTACTACAGCTTAACCAAACGCAGTCTTACTGATAGAACTATTCATAGGTTGTTTAGATAAGTGAGAGATCTTTAAAATGTCCATGTCAGGGGCACCTTGGTGCCTCGGGTAAGCATTTACCTTCGGCTCAGGTCATAATCCCGGAATCCTGGGATCAAACCCCAAGTCCGTCTCCCTGCTCAGCAGGGAGTCTGCTTCTCTCTCTCCCTCTCCTCCTCCTCCTGCTTGTGCTCGCTCTCTCATACAAATAAATAAACAAAATCTTTTAAAAAAAAATGTCTGTATCCATTTTTAAGTCTTTGTGGGCTTGACCTGGCTGAGTTGAAAAATGTAAAAAAGTCACAAATTATTTAGTTTGGATATGGGAATCGTTTTTGCTGAGGCAAGAGCACTATGAACCCTATCGATAAGAGAACTCCCAATCTCAACAATTCTCAATTAATTGAGCTGCTTACAGCCTAATTGGCAAGAACACACACACACACACACACACACACACACACATATTAAGTAAAGTGCAAGCCCGTATGTATCAAAGAGTAGATACCTAGTACCAGCAATCAGCTTCCAGCAAGATCTAATTAAGTGTGAACTGTGTGGCAAAGGGACCTAGTGCAGCGAGAGGCCAGTTGTAGCTGGAGGAAATGGGAAAGGAGGTGGAGCAAAGTTTTGAAGGCGGGTAGGCTACAAACAGATGGAGGATAGAAAAGACTCTGGGTTTCTAAAAACCATAAGACGCAAGACACGTTTTAGATGTAAGACATGTCTAAAACATCAAAGCCTTTCTCTTCTCACTGCAATCTTTTGATTAGAAGTTGTATCTGCATAGGAAAGCTGCATTTTTACTATTCTTTCCAGGGAATATGATATCACCAAAACAGTTCCTAGCACATATCAGAGACTCAACAAATATTTGTTCATTAAATGTATGAATTACTGGGCTTTATAGAAAGACCAGACCTAGGTTCAGATCTCAGCAATCTTTCTTACTCTGTGAACTTGTAAAGGCTGTGTATCATCCCTGTGGTTTACTTTCCATACCAGAGCGTACGTTTATGTTTGGATATATCACTGCTTTCATGGTGGGTGCTCAATAAAGAGACCCGGGGCGAGCATCTTCTGTTGCAACACAGCTCTCTTGACGATCACAGCTGACACCTTTCACAAAGTGAATGTGCGTTCTTGGCACAAAGGGAGTTTTGATATATAACTATCATAAAATACGCTGATAACATCATCATGCCTACAGCATCTTCCTTTTATTGGACATTTTCTTTAGGATCAGTTTCAAAATCTGGACTCACTGAGTCAAAGATAATGAACATATCCACGGAAAACTCAGCATCTCAGAGGGGTGGTCTGGGAGGCAGTCCCAGCCAGCGGCAGGACAGAGTGTAATTAGAAGAGCCCAACTCAGCTGACGAACTTCGATGGGACGGAAAGTTCTGCTGGGGCTTGTCCGCCGATTCTGCTTTGCAAAGTGGTTTTCTGGTAAAAACTCCTTCCCAGTCCTAAATTAATCTTCATTCTTTCATCCCACCGCTTTCTCTCACCTCCCAAACCTACCCCCATCACCTCTGGAGCTGCTTCAGTCCCAGAGTAATGAGCGATACCATCTGAGGTTGGTACGGCTGGCTGGGGTGTTGACTAATTATTTCCTGGGCGGTGTGTGGGCCCGTCCTCACTCCTCAGAGGCCTGAGTTCCTTTTGATATCTTTCTGCTCTAAAACTTTCCGGTGTGCTTATCAGGTAAATTATGGATACTGACTCAAGTTCCAGCAAAAAAAGGTAAAATCCATAGTGCGCATCAAGGGATGGCATTTCCAAGAGTTAGACATAAGCACACAGGACTCTTCTTGAAATTAAATCGCGTGTGCATGCGTGTGTGTACACGTGTGTTTCTCTCGGGGTTTTTACTTCCCAGAGTATTCAGGTCACTACCAGTATTTCACGTCCGAAAGCACGATCTTCTCCTCCCCCATATTTGATCTCTCCCGGAGCTCCCTCATTGGTGAGCGGTACCAACCATCCCCTACTTGGGCAGAGGTAGACAGCTGGGAGCTGTTCTTGATGCCTCCCTTCTTCCCCTCAACGCTTCCATCCTCTCCTCATTCGATCTCTCAAATCTGTAGCATTTCATCTACTAACCCATCCCTGAACCAGGCCATGTTCTCTCTCTTCATTGCCGCCACACAGGTTCAAGCCACCATGGTTCTCCCCTGGAACCTGTGATCACTGGGGTCCCTGTAATGTCTTGTGATAGAAGAGAAGACGCGCAGCTCAGATCCCCTTCAAGGGAAGACTTACTGACCAGCTGTGGGGTGTGTAGAGACAGCTGCTCACGGTTCCTGCAGAGTGTGCCTCAGCTGCAGACAGCCACCTTGCCTGGGGTCATCCTTTCCCAGAGCATCCCATACAGGTGACTGGCCACGGTGGGAAGTATGAATGCCTGGTCCTTTCAGCCAGCGGTGGCACAGCTGTTGTTGACAACACTGCAGAGCCCTCCAATAGGTTGGCTGAGCCCTAGTCAGCTGAGGCTCTGTCATGCTGTCTCCTCCTGGAGAACTCAGCCTGTCTCCATTCTTGTACACGGCAGCCACGGGGATGTGTGAGCGGTGTGAGTTGAATGACAGCAGGTAACCTCCTCAGTACTGCCCCATTGCCTTAAGGCTAAAGCTCTGAATCCTGAACATGGGTATGGGACCCTTCCTCCTCTCTCTCATCTCACATTCCTCCCTTGCTCACTTAACAGCTCAGCCACACGGGCTCTGAAAGGTCCCCGGGGCTGTTGTAACTGTGTACCACAGAGCCGCGGCCTTACCCAACAGAACCTCATTGTCTCACAGTCCTGGGCGCTGGACGTCCGCAAACATGGCCAGCCTTCTCCCCTAGCCTGTGAGAGAACCCTTCCTTGCCCTCTGCCTAGATTTTGGTGGCTTGCTGGCAGCTTGGCCCTCCTTTGCTTCCAGAGGCTTCCATCAGCACGTGGTGCTCTCGCTGGGTCTCTGTCTTCGCATGACCACCTTCTTCTAAGGCCAGAAGTCCCCCTGCATTCAGGGCCTTCCTGTACTTCAGGAGGACCGCTTCTTAACTAACTCTCTCTGCAACAATGCTATTTCTAAACAAGGTCATATTCTGAGGTACCTGGCATTAGAACCTCAACATAGCTTTATTTTTTTTCCAATATACCTTTTTTGAGGGGACATGGTTTAGTCCATAACAGTGATGTCCATTCTGTCCCTGAAAGAAGCCACGCTGATCCTGTTTCAGGCCTTCTGTATGTCCTGTCCACAGCTACTGGTCTCCTACCCAAGCCTGCCTCCTCCTTTTATTATTATTATTATTTTTTTTTTTTTACTGTGTTATGTTAGTCACCATACAATACATCATTAGTTTCTGATGTAGTGTTCCATGATTCATTTTTTATGTACAACAGTGCTCCATGCAGTACGTGCCCTCCTAAATACCCACCACCAGGCTCACCCATCCCCCCAACCCCTTCCTCTCTAAAACCCTCAATCTATTTCTCAGAGTCCACAGTCTCTCATGGTTTGTCTCCCCCTCTGATTTCCCCCAATTCACTTTTCCCTTCCTTCCCCTAATGTCCTCCATGCTATTCCTTATGCTCCACAAGTAAGTGAAACCACATGATAATTGACTTTCTCTGCTTGACTTATTTCACTCAGCATAATCTCCTCCAGTCCTGTCCATTTTGATACAAAAGTTGGGTATTCATCCTTTCTGATGGAGACATAATACTTCATAGTAATATGGACCACATCTTCCTTATCCTTTTATCTGTTGATGGGCATCTTGGCTCTTCCCACAGTTTGGCTATTGTGGACATTTCTGCTATGAACATTGGGGTGCATATGGCCCTTCTTTTCACTACATCTCCATGTTTGGGGTAAGTACTCAGTATTTACTTTAATTGCAGGGTCATAGAGTAGCTCTATTTTTAATTTCTTAAGGAATCTCCACACTGTTTTCCAAAGTGGCCACAAGAACTTGCATTCCCACCAACAGTGTAAGAGGGTTCCCCTTTCTCCACATCCTCTCCAATACTTGTTGTTTCCTGCCTTGTTAATTTTTGCCATCCTAACTGGCATCCTCTTGATCTCAGGTGAAAACTCATTCTCCTTAGGCAGACTTTTGTATTTCACCTCCCCCTGCAAGCTAGGTCAGCTCTTTCCACTTAAAGCACTTTGTAATTTTTTTTCCCCACAGTGTTTATGACATCATACATTTGTTTGAGTAAATATCTTGACAATGGCTGTCTGCTCCACTCAGCCCATGAGAAGGGAGACTGTGTTTGTCTTGCACATTATGTATTTCCAATGCTGAGCATTGTGTCTACACATAGTAGACACACCACACATATGTATGAACTCAGTGATTAGACTTTCTCTTTCCTTATAGTTTCAAGTCTCAGGTGTCCTTATTTCCCGGAGATATGGTACTGCATGCATCCAGTCAAGACAACATCTTGCAAGGAAATGGGGAAGATGAAGAGAGTAAGTCCCAGCTAATGGTGCTTGAAGTTGACCCCTAAGATACTGCCATGAATGAAAACATAGTCCTAGAAGACAAAGCACTCTTCCAGGGGTCCACTGCAAATCTGCTACCCAACATGGAAAATGGGCACGAACTACACGACCCTGCTGAGCTATGAACTTTCCTGAAACCAGGACCCTGCAGAAACCCAGGCTCCTGCCAGGAAGCTTAATGAGTGACAAGGGACAACATACTGTTCCCTAAGTTTTCCACCTAGGGGAGAGAGGGTGCCTCATTCGTGCAGGTGACATTTGGAAAGTTAGAGCAGTGGAAACGGTCCAAATACATGAAAATGACTATTTAGAGAAGGTTGAGGTTGGGGGAGGTGGAGAAGAGCGTTCCAGGTAAGATGTTATTAAAATATATCTATTAAATAAAGGATGACGGCTGGTCAGCTGGTTATGTATTGAGTAGAGGAGTGAGTAATTCTTACGTGATGAGGACCATTTTAGCTCTTCATGTGCTGTGCTTTCTGCAGCTTCTTTTTTTTTTTTCCCTTTAAAGATCCCTTTGGGGTGAAGTACCGTTCCCTCTTGTCTTTCCACTCAGTGGTTCTTATCTCCTTTTGTGGTCAGCTACAACCACTGTCATCCCATCCTTTGTGGGCACCAAATTTCTCAGGCTGACCAGGACAAAGACATTTTCTAGTTGGAGGTATTCTCATCAGACAGTCTGCAGGGTGCCCTAGTGGAAGGACCTTTCCAGAGAAGCAGGTCTAAGAAGAGTTAATCATATTTTGAATTCTTTAAAATTGTTCTTTCTTACCTTCCCAAGTACGTGACCCTTATCATAAAATGCTTCCAGAAAACTAGATACCGAAACAGAGAGAATGTAAAAAGAATTACCAAGGTAGTAATCAGTTCCAGCAATCACAATTTAGGTAGCAGGATAATCGCTTTACAACTAAGGCTACTGTCTTATTTGGTTTTCCAAATTGTTTTGTCTCTCTCCCTAGGTATCAGCATTTCAGAGAGATGGAGAAGAGATGGAAGCCGGCTGCACTCCATGCTGGAAGAAATGGAGCAGAAGCAAAACACAAGCCCTCCACTTTCTAGTCCAGGGAATAGCAGGAGAGAGAAGGAGCATATGGAGGTAGCAGAACAAATCTGCTTGTCTAGCCTGTTACCTCCTGGGGGACTTAGGAGAGCCATGTATTAGCTAAGTCTAAGAGAGCCAAAAAGACTAGAAGCTATGTTCTGCAACCCACTGAAGAATGGGAGGAGGAGGCTAATTCCCAGGCTGTCTACACTGAGCCAGGAGACCAACCTCTAACCCCGATGGCCCAGCACAGTCAGGGAGAGGCAGACCCTATGGTTCAATTTGCCCAAGTCATTGCTGTCCCCATTGTGGTATTTGGGTTTCAGAAATACCTGACAGTCCAGTGGAGGAGTTTCCCAGAAGGATCACCGTGGCAAGGATGAGGGATCCCGGTACTCTGGCTACCAAGGGAAACACTCAAGCCAAAGCTAAATGGGAATCTCATCAGAAGACTTTGCCGTGCTCGTGAGAGCCAAGGCAAGGATGAGTCAGCCAGAGGGTGCTTGAAGGCCCTGACTAAGCTGAGCCCAAGGGAGGTGAGGGGGATGTGACTCTGAATCTTCCCTATGGCCATGAGGTTGCATAAACCACCACCACCTCTCACAGATACATCTGGACACATCTTTGGGTGCAAAAGACACAGAGGAAGAATTTCATCTGAGGGACTGAGCAATTTTATCCCAAAGAGGTTAATCTAAATAAACTTTAATTTTAGGTTTAATATTGAGTTATGCTTAAATCTGAACATTTACATTTTCTTATTGCTCCCCAGTTGACTATGGGCTTGAAGCAGGAAAGTCCATTGTAGATATAAGAAAAATAAAGGATATTTTCTCTGTGCATCTAAATTAGAGTGCAGAGTTAACATTCTGCCTCTAACACACAGGAATAAAAGAGCCATGAAATCACTTGTCAAAAATTTCAGTAATGTTTAAAAAACCAAGCAACCAGTTGCTGCAGGGTCGGATGGGTCACATTCCGAAAGCCCCCACAAATAGGGATGGCTGCAGTTTTCACAACAGCAGAGAATATAAGAGAAAATTCAAGGAGTGATCTAGATGGTAGGTTCCTCCAGCAATTGTTTCGTTCTCCACTTTAGAGAGAGGAACCCATACTCCACCTTTAGTCAGAAACACCGTCTAAGCAGTAGCTCAACTGGTCCACCCACAGTAGGAACCAGGTCACTTCCATGGACATGGGACCTGCTCATTCACTCCCCCTCCTTGGCAATATCTGTAGGGGTTATGCCAGCGAAATAATTCTTTTAAAATGACCAAGCCCACTTTGTGTGATAAACTATACACACATTACATTACAAAACTGTTAACTTAAGCATATATTTATAGTAGGAAAACATAGTATACAATTAACTCAACCACATGGGTCACCGTGTTCGCTACCTCTTTCCTACCCCCCCCCCCCCCAATGAGGACAAGCCATGGTGACTTTGGCAGTATTTCCTGTTTCTGTTCTATATACCTTTCTTGGAATCCTTGTGATTCTTCCATGGATTTCTTGCACGTTATGCTGGGCCGTGTTCCACCATGATCCTGTCTGGGTCCCAAAGGCCTGTCCTTTCATCGTATGAAGACCAAGACAATCATAATCAGTGAGCTCTGTGTCCTTCTACCAGCAAAGTCTTCAACTTCCTTAACTCTGGCCACCCCTGGTTTTATTTCTATTTGTACAACACACTGATGTGTAAGTTGTGGTACTTACCTGGTCAGGTGCCTATTGCTAAATGTCAGTGAAGGTCCTCTTGTCATGGGTGCCGAATACAACCTTCTTTCAAACTCCTGAAAGAAAGAGGAGAACTCGCAGGTGAGATACCTCCACTCCCCCATCCAATTACTCCG
This sequence comes from Mustela erminea, assembly GCF_009829155.1. Classification (NCBI taxonomy): domain Eukaryota; kingdom Metazoa; phylum Chordata; class Mammalia; order Carnivora; family Mustelidae; genus Mustela; species Mustela erminea. The sequence goes on along the minus strand of NC_045622.1, from coordinate 67,639,810 downwards.
AAATTTTTACTCTGAATAGTGTCTCTGTCCCACCAAGAAGTGTCCTGCTAGATATAGCATGGGGACTTAAATTTGCCCACTTGCTTCTTCAGTGTTTTCCTGCTTAGTCTGTAATTCTCTCTGCATATGTAGACGAAGCCCATTCTTACACTTGCACGCTTACCCCATGCTTACTATTTGCATTGTTGAGTACCTGATAGAGTCATTAGAAAGCTCTACATGAGTACAACCCAACTAGAGGGAAAATTCCTCAGGGACAGGAATGTTGCTTTATACTTTCTTCAGTTCCCTCAGCGCCAAGCAAAAAAGTGATTTCTTTGATCTAAGATCACTTCACATTCAACTAATATTTGATAGCTAACCACTGTTTACCAAGTGTTCCAACAGGCCTGAGTCTTTCTAACACGTTATCTTATTTAGCCTTCACCATAACCTTGTAAATTATGGACTATCGCATATTCCAAAACACTGATTGAGAGACATCAAGCAACGTGCCCAATGACTCAGCTAGAAATCCCAGAATTGGAACACACTTTCCTCCCGCTTCAGACTAGGGTGCTCTTTCCTTTACAGCACCTGTTTCTCCAATGTTAGTTCTCGCCTTAAAGAAGAGGGACCCCAAGTTCAGCAGACTTGCCCATTCAAGAGAAAGTCCTTGATGAGGAGAAGTAAGAACTTGGTTTCATGGAGCAGGGCCCGAAGGCGTGGGCTCATGAGAGACACGATCCCAGCAGGTTCCAAGGTATTACAGAACTAGCCACAGAGTAGTGTCTGATGCATGTGTAAGAGCCATCTGGGCTCATCTCACTGCTCCTGCCAGAGGTGGGATGGAGAGGGATGGGAGCTGGCCTGTGGGGTCCTATTACCCACAGGCAGAGGCTAAGGCTTTGGCATTAGCCCTTTCCATTAAGAGAATGATGTGGAATTCAGTCTCCTACCATAAGGAGGGAGGTTGTAGTGGGGGTGAACAAGCAACACTTCTGCACCCTGCCTGTCCCTGACCGTGATTGTGCAGAACCCCACCATCCCTTGAGCAATCAATGGGGCTAACCAGGCTGAGCAGGAGTTGACAGGGCCAAAGATTGCTAGTACCCAAGTAGGTCTATCCTCTCCCACTAGCCTATGAGCTCCACGAGAGGTAGGACTTTGAATGTCTTGTTCACTGCTGTATCTGAGTGCCATGAACTATGCCTGGCATACAGTAGGCAGCCAATAGATATTGTTAAATACATGACTGGGTGGTTGAGCATAGCACACCAAGAGGCATGGTGTGTCTTGTGTTTACAGAACCCTGTCTGCATGGGAAACCTACACACAGGCCCTCTTTTTAAAAAAGGCTTCCCCTTATGCCTTGCCAGTCCCAATTCCTTCTTCAACACATACTGTTTCCTGAAAAAACATCTCTTAATGATCGCTAAGCATTGGCCTTATGCTGGCACGTTCTTTCCCAAAGGCAAGAAAAACTGGTCTATCAAGTTTCTTAGCGTGAACAGAAGCAACTGTCGATAGCCTCAGAATCATGGCTCTCTCCCCAGCTCTGAGGCCTTTCTGCCTACCCCCCACCCCCACTGGAGCTGGAGACACAGAAGCCACACCAAGGTCAGGACTCCCAGACTCAAGCTACCTGAGGCAAGTCCCGCCATGGGGCTGGGCCTGGCTTCCAAGCACATCTAAGAGAAGTCACAACCTTCTCTGGATTCTGCCATTCTCATACATGCTCCTTTCTTCATGGTTCTTTATCTGAGGGAGTCTGTGGTAGGTGGCCAAGGGTCTCCCTGGATATTTGAGCACAGAAAAGTCTCTTTACTTGGCTAAGCCTGTTTTCTTATTTATGAAATTGTAATAACAATAGTATTTGCCTTAGAGGATCTTAGGAGAACTAAATAAGAGAATATACATAAAGTGTTTAGTACAGTGCTTGGCACATAGTAAGAGCTCAATAAATGATAGCCATTATTATTCCTGTTTATAATGGTTTGTCTCAGTGCTTTCATTGTAACAAATAAACAAGCACAATTCACGATCTGAGATAAAAGGAAAAAGCTCACTCATCCTTACTAAAGCACACAACAAAACTGTGTCAGGCTCTAGATGGGTCTAGATAGGACAGGGAAGGAAGATGGGACTCAGGACACCTGAGCTAAGTCTTTAAGTTCTCTGGTCTTTACTTATGTTGATCCCTGGAATGAATCACACATACTTTTGGTTTGCCTGTCTCACTTTTTGTCTCTAAAACTCAAACCTCCAGGATGCTTTTCCTGCCTGCATGCATCCAAGGCTAGATTCCTCAGGAGACAAATTTTGAGATTAGCCTGTAGGAAATTCATAATGCAGTGCTCTTGGGATTGATACAAGTGGAAGCAAGGAGTAGAAAGCAAATTGGGTAGAGGGACAGGTTGGGAAGCAATGCAGTTCCAGCAGAAGCCTCAGCAACCCCACAGAGCTGTTCCAAATTGCACTGAGGGAGCCAAGACTTTGTGTTCCCAAGTTAGATTAGCCACTGGGTGCAGGCTGCCTCTGGAAGGTGAAACCTTGGGCAAGATAGTTCCCTTCAGCCAAGATAATTCCCAAAGAGGGCTGCCAGCTAAAGGTGATCTTCTAGAAGATGGTGCAACTGGGGGAATGCATCCTTCCTCCTGAAAGGGGTTTTTGATTGTTCAACATAGCATCCACCAACATCCTCTAACCTAGATATATCAGTAATAAAGAAATACCAGTTTCCAGCTGTTTGACTCCTGTCTCTCAACTAGTATATGACATGGGTGAGAAAAAAGGAAATGAATTTTTAGGCTCCTGAACTGTCAACCCCATTACAATCTATACTATCCAGAATGGGATGGTCTCCTCTTCTAGTACACAGCTCTGAGCCGTTCTTAATTGCTAAGCATTTCTGCCATCAAGGCTAGAAGTCAACAAATGTAGAGGGATTTATGATAAATGAAGTGAGTCAAAAAAGGCAAACTAGTAATTATGGAACAATGGAGGAGGGAGGAGGCAGGAATTGAGTTTATCTCCAGATTGGCCTGGGTCTAGTTTAAGACAATTTTTGATGTTTCTGTGGCTTTTTTGAAGAGAGAAGGGTGTAGGCAGATTTCAGCTTCACCGAAAGAACAGGGAGTTGTTTCTTGGGGCAGTCAAGGGTATCCACCTCCGTGATCAGTTGGCACCATCTCTCTGAACAAAATGTAGCTGGTGGTTCTGTTGTCTGTTGGCGTGCTCCAGCAAGGCCAAACCTGAGACATATTGAACATAAATGCCTATTGGAATGAGTTCTGGTATCATATGGAGGATTTGCAAACATGTCTTCAATTAAAGGCTACTCTCAGGAAATTACAGTCGCCTTTCCACCCTAGAAAGAAAATAACCCCAGATCCAACTCAAAGCCAAGAACTGAACTTGTACTTCAGGCTTATAAGAGATTTTGATCAAAGGTTTCAGAGTCTCCAGGATATTTTTCAGATTTCTCCTTATGCCCATTAAAAATTTCTATGAATTTTAAGAATTATAAATAAATCCTAAACGTTTTCATTGGTTTGTTTATTGTAATGGAACAGGTGAAGTAATTCTGCTGCTATTGTATATGCATCATAAAGTTGAGAAGGGAGGGAACAGATTGGTGTTTTCACTACAGAAGAAAGAACATACAAATATGGATAGATATGCATTGCGAGGTGATAGATGCTGGAAATCCTTTCCTGATGTGTATACATATGTCAAATAAGCAGGTTGTACATTTTAAATATCTTAAAATTTAGTCAATTAAGCCTCGATAAAGCCAAGAAAGAGAGAAGGCTTGGAGTGTATCATAAGGACACAAGAGCCAGAGCAGAGGAACTCCCACTGGCTAAATAAGTGAAGTACATTAAGGAATAACAAAGCATTGGAAAACACAGGATTTCATATGTTCTGACCTTTAGTGGACAGATAAATAAATAAATGGAGAAGGCAGAGCTCTTACTGGAGAACCAGGTGGTAAATATGGAGGGAGGGCTGTAATTAGAAAATGCTCACTTTGCAACTGCCCATGATAAAGAAAGGATTAGGCAAGAGCCATCAATGGGAGCAAAATCTTGGGGAAATTTTGACCAACAGCAGAATATCTGTGCTATCTGAAAGCATTTTCCCCAAAGATGTTCCTTAGTTGCAAGGAAGAAAAAAATAGTAATTGTAGAGGGGAGACTTGAACAACACTTCCACCAGATGATCAAAGTTAACATCACCAAGAGGGAGAGATGGACATCATGAGAAGGACATGGTACCATCTAGGCAGTGTCTTGGCCAACCATGGGCAACTACAGTCTCGTCACAAGGAAACATCAGATAAACTTAACGTGAGGGCTGTCCGATTAACACCAAGGGGAGAAGGGTTTCTTCAAAAATGCCAGTATCATTAATGACGAAGAAAAGCTATGTGATAAAGACCAAAGACAGATGATAACAAGCGTGAGGGACAATGCGCAGACAATCGAACTCTCCTTCGTGGTAGGTGAAATGTAAAATAGAGCAGCTGCTTTGGAAAACAGCCTGGCAGTCCCTCAGACTGTAAATGTTGATTTACCATGTCACGAAGTTTCCCTTCTACACGTATAACCAAAAGTAATGAAAACATGTGTCCATATAAAAACTCGCACATGAACATCAACGGCAGCATTATTCATAATAGCCAAAAAGTGAATAATAGGCAAACGACCATGAACTAATGAGCAGACACACAAAAAGGGGTATATCCATACGATGAGAGAGAACAAAGACACATCGGCTGCCTCTGAGAACAGACTTGTTCTGACCTCTGAGAACATCATGCCAAGGGAAAGAAACAAGTCATAAAAGTCCACGTACTACATGATTCCCTTTACATGACAACTCCAGAACAGGCAAATCTCTAGGGACAGAAGGTGCGATGGTGATTGCCTAGGACTAGGGGAGAAGTGGGGGTGATGCCTAACAGGTGAAGGGTTTATCTGGGGGGAATAAAAATGTCTTAACTTAGGTGGTGGTGATGGTTGCTCAATTCTGGGAATATACTAAAAACAACTGAACTGTATGCTTTAAGTAGATGAATATTATAGTATGTGGATTATACCTCAATAAAAATGGTTTTAAAAGTTTGGTGTTTTTTTTTTTTTTTAAGGTAAAATTACCTGGGTAGCAACAAACTTTAGCAGGACGATTTAGCTCTACAAAGAGCAATTTTTTAAAATAAAGAAATAACACACACATAAGAATGGATTAGGAAGCATGGAGGCCATTTGTGAACTTGGGAGGGGCAGTTCTGGTGGATAAACAGAGGCAGAAAGCGGAAGGGACTGGGTCAGGAGAACCGGAAGTGAGGAAGCAGACAGAGTACACTGTGGTGCAGATAATTCTTTCAAGAAGCTTCCATGTGGAGGGAAGTTGAGGGATGGCATGAGAGCTACAAAGGCTTGTGGGGCTGGAGTGTTGAGTGCTGATGGGAAGTGTCTGGTGGAAAAGCCCCAGTGGGAATAGCAGGAACTGAGAGAAGATGATCCATACAGCATACACACAGATCCAAGAGAAGTTATAGGACCCAGAATCCACATGATACCGAGAAGTGCACTTTCTCCATTGAAAAGGAAAAAGAACAGGCTAGAAGCTGGTGTAGACAGGGCCGTGGCTTGGCCATGGTAAGATGAGGAAGTTCCCAATGGCTTGCTTCTAACTGTGGAGAAGGAGGGAAGATGAGAGTCTGAGAAGATTTCATATCCAAGTCGGTTCAATAGGAGCTGTGTGATCTTGGCAAATGGAGTGAGCATCTCTGAGCCACCTTCCTCCTTTGTAAAGTGAGTAACACCTTGGAGTGTCTTTGTAAGGATGAAAATGAGATAACTGATAAAACATAGAACAAAGTGACTTTCACACACTGTATCCTTGGTTACAGCTATGCCTGGGGTACTGAGTAGATGCTCAGTAAATATTTGCTTTTTACCTTCAGATTGAATTCCTCTCCACCGAGGAGCTATCAGGCTAGGGATTTTCATCAGTGTCCCTTCCCTATTCCTCGAAGCCGCAACAGAAGGGGGTAGAAAAGTTCTTGAAGCTGGAAGAGGTCAAGTCATCCAGCTGCCAGTGAAAAATGTGAACCTCCAAGCCAACCCTTTATTCCAATGTCAGTGTCTTTCCACTACCTCCCAGCCACCTTGTTTGTCTTTTGTCTTTTGTGTGGTTCCCCCACTCCACAAGCTGGTTTCTAAGCCAGTTTCTGAGATCCTGCTGAGAGGACCAGGGTGGTGGTGGGGGGGTAAGCATGAAGCTTGGTGGTCTGTTCGCCCCTCCTACTTGCTCCCCCAGCCAGCATTGCTCTCCCTCTACCCCCCTGCCCACTCCCTTACTGATGAAAGCATCTAGTATTCCGAGAAAAAGGTTTCAAGGCTTCGTGCTAGTTATTTTCAGACCCCAATATATGAAGAGAATAAATGATCAACTAAAGGCTAGTAAAGGATCACTGAGCAAGCCAAGTTCACCATCCAGTTTTGGCGTGATTGAAAAGCCCCAGAAGTCTGAGTTGCCCAAATTGACAGAGAAGTAGCCAGAGAAGGAAGAGTAGCAAGATCAAGGGAAAAACTGAATCTTCTGTTTTATAAGTTCTGCCTTTTTTAATTTCTTAACATTTTAATGAAAAATTTGGAACATACAATTACAGTGGTATAATTGTGTAATGACCTAGTAGAAAAACCAGTATAATGAACCCGTGTACCCAGCAATTAGCAAGATTTTGCTGCATTGGCTACATCTATCTTTTTTAAAGCAATTCTTGACTTCCTGTTATTTCACTCCCACCCCAGTATGCATTTTTCAAATGGGTTTTTGTTTCATTTTGTTTTGTTTTTACCTAAACACTGGACCGTTTTTACACCAGCGAGCTTGACAGCAATCTCCTGATATCACCTAACACCAAATCTATATTCAAATTTCTCTGTCTTGGTTTTTTTCCTTCTTGGTATTGTTTTGTTTTTGTTTTAAACAATCAGTATGTTTGAATTACAATTCCAAACCCACACTGTGCATTTGGTTATTAGAGCTCTTAAACGTTTTCAAGCTGGGGAGTTTCTCTTTCCCAAGGGTCTCCTTGATTTTTGATGTCCACGCTTTGAGAGAACTGGAGCCACTGCCCGCTAGGTCCACCTAGAGCCACAGCTGACACGTAGAGCATTAAAACGTGATGAGAACACTCTTTATTGCAAAAACTCCCACTGTTTGCATTTCTAGCAATGGTTCCTAGCCAGCTCTGGAGCTGGAACAAATTCTTTCCCTCACCTGCCCCTCCTTCTCCATTTCTCCTCCATTCTCCTCCTGAGAATGTCCCTCTATTCTTTATTAGTCTATTTGTTTCCTTGTGGTGAAAATTAACTTGCTCATTCCTGGCACCTAACCTGCTCACCCCACGCCCTACCTGAACTAGAAGTTGGCATTCAACATTTGATTCCTTTGGGTTTTGAGTGATGATTCTTTGAGTTGGCGCTGTGTGCATCACAAAGGACCATATCAGGGGCAACAAGTGCTGACGGTCCCACTCTTGCCTACGTTGAAGTTGATCAGCGTGGTTGGGCTAGGTGGTTGGCCTTGTCCTTTCTTGTAAAATAGCAACCATGAAACTTATTACCAAAAGTCTATTCAAGAGTATCCTTTAGGAGTGGTGCCATGGGTTGGGCATCTGATTCTTGGTTTCCACTCAGGTCGTGATCTCAGGGTTGTGGGATCAAGCCCCACCTTCGGTTCTACGCTCAGCATGGAGTCTCCTTGAGATTCTCTCTCTTCCTCTCCCTCTGCCCCTCCTGCTGGTTCTCTCTCTCTCTCAAAATAAATAAATAAATCTTAAGGGGGAAAAAAAGAGTATTCTTTGATTCATTTAGGAACCATTACCTGAGTCCCAACTGTGTACCAAGCCACTCCATTGAGGAGATACAGAAATAAATTAGAAAATACTCCCCCCTCCCCACTGCTCACCCCCCACCAAGAAAACTCACTGGGATGAGGGATGAAAATGCAAATTGCTTTGGCCTCACCCCATGGGTGGCTTCCTCTTCTTAAGCCTATAAACACTTACAAAACACAGCCCAGGGGGCCAGCAAGCACTAACATCATCTTCCAAGACATCACCTTGCTTGGAGCCTGCCTGCTTCCCAGACTCCTGGTCATGATGAACTTCCCTCTATGGGAACTGAGAGATTTCTCTAAGAGCCACAAGGTGCCCAAGCCACCCCAGCTGAATGCTGAAAAGTTTGACTTCATATCTCAATAGGCGATTGGGGTTTTGGCTTTGTATGTCATGTTTTTAAAAGCAAAACATCTCACTTCCCATGGTGTGAAAAGGTCTTGAATGAAGTTGCTTTAAAATGTCTTATGTCTTAAATGCCACAAAGCTGCTTGGGAATAGGGAGACTTAAGTCTGTACTTGTCAAAAGGAGAATTCTAGAATTGGGTCAACTCAGCTTTTATGTGCTGTCCAAATGCCTCGCTTTTCCACGGCTCTCACTCTGCTCAAAGCCTTCCACAAGACTTCCCTGCTGGAATTCAAGAGTAGTTTGTATTCGGCTCTTGTGTGGGGGGAAAAAACAAAAACTGGGAGTCTAGCTCACTGCTAGGTCCCAGAGCTCAGAGAAGGTCTGTCAAGGGTATTCTGGGGCTCTGCATCCGTGAAAAGAGACTCTGCTGAGTCACGTGGGGCCTGGTACACTTCTTGGGTGAAGGCAGTAGGAGCAGCTGAAAGCTTCCTTGTTTCCACAGCATCATGAACACTCTACTCGGGGCCACTTTTTTCTCTGAGTATTTTTATTGTGGACACATAGAGCTTTAAAACGTGATGAGAGCACTCTTTATTGCAAAAACTCCCTCTGTTTGCATTTCTAGCAACAGTTCCTAGCCAGCTCTGGAGCTGGAACAAATTCTTTCCCTCACCTGCCCCTCCTTCTCCTTTTCTCCTCCTGAATGCTGTGCCAGCCCTGGAGACTGAAGCAACATATGACACATCCTCCCCACATGTTGACAGAGGAGGCTGCAGTCTCTCTCCGGCGGCCCCACCCACCGCCTTGGGGACCTTCTCCAAGGAGAGTTCACCCGGCCCTTGCCAGGGGTCAGAGCCTCCCCCACAGGTCAGCCTGATCAGAGTTCCCTTGACCAAGTTCCCTTGACAACTGCCCTGGAGCCTGAAGAAAACAAAGGTGGGGATTTGCCTTCCTCACCTACGCTGGAGCCCAACCAGCCACCAAAGGCCAGTGGCTCCCATATTGGTTGCGTCACCCTGTCACCTTGTTTCACACAGTCTCTTTCTTCTGTTTTGTTGGCTTACATAACTTTGGCTCATGTACCACATAACTCACTGGGAGGACTCTGAACTTGTGTATTTGGGGATTTATGAGAAGATTCTGAAGAACATCCAAAGGAAGGGAAAGGAAAAGTCCCAATCATTGGGGGCACAGGGTTAAGGTGAGAGCCCGATGGTTTAGCCTATGTGTGGGTATCTGCCTTACACTGTAGAAGCAAATGGCATGTATCCCTCCAATTTCACTGAAGAAATAGACAGTTGAAGGGGGGAAATCATCAGAATCATGGAAGGTCTTGTCCACCTGCTGGTCTCTTTTTTAGTATCTCTCATAATAAGACATTTTAATTTGCTTGCAGTTTCTTACAACAAGGCCATAAACTAATACTTTATTTAAACAAATTTTTAAACTCTTACAAGTCAAGCATTCTCCCACTAAATTATATGTATATCCTTTGCATTAGGAACAAGAAGCAAAAGAGGGAAAAGACCTATAAATCTAAGGCATTACTGAGGATCTTCCATGTAGTCAATCCTTTTCTAGAGAGGCAGGATGGTCTAGCTCTCTCTACTGAACCTGGATTCAGATCCTAAGCCAGACACATGTCCATCCTCTATAGGGAAGCCTTAGAGATGCCGTCTCCTCACGCATAAATTAAGGAAGAAGACAGAACTCATAAAGATATGAAGAGACTTTGAAAAGAGAGCATGGGGGCACCTGGGTGGCAGGTGCAAAAAAGTTGGTTAAGTATCTGACTGGTGGCAACCCAGTTGGTTAAGTATCTGACTCTTGATTTCAGATGGTGTCACGATATCAGGGTCATGGGTTTGAGACCCACCTCAGTCTTGCTTGAGATTCTCTTCCACTCCCTCTATCCATACCCCCTCCCTACCCCACTCCCATTCATGAGGTAGAGAGAGAACATGGGTGTAATATTAGCCCATAGTGGGTGCTCATTACCATTAGTCTTCTTTTCTATCTCACTGAAAATTTGGAAGCTTTTTTAGAACTCATTACATCAGTACAACTTGAGAACATGAGCTTTGAAGTCTACTCCCTGAACTTTGGTCTTGCTTCCCTCTCTTCTAAGCCCTGTGACCTTGAACATGTTAATGAACATGTTCCCAGTTCCCCATCTGGAAAGCAGGGACAGTGGCAATATCTATTTCACAGGGCTTTTGTGAAGCTTGAGACTGCAGTCCATGGTACATAGTAAGTGCCCCATAAATATGAGCTGAGACTTTGCAGAGGCAGAGAAGTGTGAGTTGGAGCAAAATTACACTTTCTATTTGACTTTGTCATTAGGAAAAAACTTTCTCAACTGGGAAAAACAAAAGTGGTGTCGCTTTGCCCTAAGAGGACAAAAGTCACCCATGAAGGAACTACTTGAGTTGAAATGTGCTATCAGGAAACCTTACTTTTGACGGAGTGTGGAAAGTTCTGTACAGCAGGCAACCTGTGAAATGAAATAGCTTATGTTTCTGTGAACTCTTCTACTCCAAGCAGGTTAGTGCCACTGGGGGCTCTCCAGGGACAATGCATGCTTTTGTTGGGGAGTGACATTTAAAAGTGTTTGATTGTTCAGTACATGTTGTTTGAAGAGTTGCTTTACTAAAATTTAATGGCAAATTCCACACTGGATTTCCTGCCAAGAAATCTATCAAGCTTTGTTTGAGACTGAAAGCACTCAGAAGTTGTTTTTTTTTTTTTTTTTTCCCCCTTAGAGCTGGGAGGTGCTGGGTGTACATTAAAAAGGAAAAGAAAAAAAAAAAAGGAGGAGGAAGAGAGAAGTCCTGTGAATGCAGGATGAGTGTTTGATGTAAGAGCTGGCTGGTCGGCTCCAGAGTCAAGCAATTAAGAAAGGTTTAAAAGGGCCAAGATGAAGAGGGCCAAGGCGAGCAAACAGCTCCATCAACGCCCAACCCAGAAAACAGCCCCGGCTGTGCTCTGAGCTTCTCATTCAACAGCTTTGTTCCTGTTCTGAGCTGACGTGATCAGACAGCGGCATCGCGTGCGTTCTTACTAGAACATAACATTGCGTAACACCTGCTCCACATGGCCAGCTGCGGGCATTGCGGGTTAATATCCATTCCAGAGTTAGGCTCGGGAAGTAAACGTCTAGTGGTTCTCATACCAGGGCTCACAGATGGCCCCTGATCGAAGAGCTTCAGGCTTACGTCCCTCAGGTTGTAGAAATCATCCTCTATTCATGTTGGAATAATGCAGGTTAAAAATAAAATTGTCCGCTAATAGAAGACTTTTTTTTTTAAGATTTTTTTATTTATTTATCAGAGAGAGAGAGGGGGAGAGAGCGAGCACAGGCAGACAGAATGGCAGGCAGAGGCAGAGGGAGAAGCAGGCTCCCCGCTGAGCAAGGACCCCGATGTGGGACTCGATCCCAGGACGCTGGGATCATGACCTGAGCCGAAGGCAGCTGCTTAACCAACTGAGCCACCCAGGCGTTAAAGATGCTAAGTATCATACATATAATATAAAGTGACAGTGGCAAAAGGGCATATGTAACTCCAGGAAGCAGTTTAGGTGAATTTTAAAGTAAGACTGTATTACATATTATTTACCAAAGCAAACACGTGTCAGCAAGTCCAAAAATGCGCTCGGAAATCCCGCATACCAGCCTCAAGACAGTTCATTAGCTCTGGAGAAGGATGAAGGGATGAAGGACGGGGGGCAGAGGGTCTTAGTGATATCTGAACTAGTTTCTTTTCTTCAAGTCCAAAATAAAGGGATCTCAGTCTAATATGTCAAAATATGAATGTCTATTAAACCTAGATGATGGGTGCATGGATATCTGTTATATAGTTTGTACTTTTCCATTTTCCATAATCAAAACGTTTAAGTTAGAAAACAGTGGTCTATCCCTATGGGCATACCCATGGAGAAATATCATGTAGCCATTAAAAAGAATTTACAAATTGTATAGGTTGTCAGAGAAGTGTGTGCAGGTGGTGTTTTAGATCAAAATAACAGGTTGTTGTACATTATGGCTGCCTAATCTACTTTTGCTTAATAAAATCTACATACACACAGTCAAGCTTAAACCTTTCCCCTGGGCTATACTCATACTCAGTGCCCGCAGTCTCCATTTGGATGTCACTCAAGCAATCAAAAAAATGAGTGGGTCTATAACCAACCTCTTGATCTTTCCCTCCAGACATTGTCCTCTCCTTCTCTTCCCCATCTCAGTACGTGACACCATCAGCCATTGGTTGCTCTGGTGGAAATCCCAGGAGTCAACGACAAGTTCTCAATGGCCCTCAAGTCCTATGGGTCCCACCTGCCCTCTCTCTAATTCTCAGCTCTCCCCTACAACCCCAGTCCCTTGTCCCTCGGTCCCCGGTGGGAGCCCACAGGGCTCTCCCAATCAGCTCTCCAGGCCTCGATGGCCGCTCTTTATAATCCATTCTCCATCTAACAGCCAGTGGTCCCATAAATCACCCCCTATCTAAGACCCAGGGGTGCTTCCATTGCTCTCAACTCCTTCATTACAAGCCAGGATCTCCCACCTTCTCCTGCCTCATTGGGTTCCATCTCCGCCTCCACCCCCGCAGTCCAGCTGTTTGGGAGTATGTCCATGCTCCCTTGATTCCTTCTCCTTTTGTAATCAGAAATAACCCACTAATGAAATTAAAATATCCACACTGAAAGAAGATCAGATCAACTTAGTTAACTTATTTGTTTTATCTGTTTAATATGCTATTTATTTCCTTCATTCAACAAGCACTTATTGAATACCAACTGTGTTCCTGGACCTGCAGTCGATGTTATGTCATCTTTGCTCAATTTCCACATCTCAAGCCAATTGCCTTCAAGGTTTACGTAAGAGCTTTCATTTTGATTATGTTGTTCCTTGGTACAGGAACACCTGTGTGGAGCCTAACTCTGCTCTGCGATGGGTGAGATTCAGGCAAATAAATGCAAACACACAACAGAGAAACCCAGTTACAATAAGCTACCCCCTTGGGGGGACAAGAGTTAAGTGGTTCCCATCGCCATTCTTTTCTTCTCACTAGAGACCAGCGCAAGTCGAGAACACATGTGATTTTCACTATGTTCCCACTGACCACTGTTTCTGAGATTTCTGCATCAACCCTGTTGCAAATTCTGCCCTGCTGCTAACTTCTTTTGTCTGGAGGGTTTGCTGGACGCCTCCCTGAGGAGCTTTGGAGTTGGAGCCCAGCGTAAGAAACACAGTTTCTGGGACACACAGATAGTGCCCAGCGCAATGTGCACCTTGCCTGTGAGAGGTTTCTTGTCTCCTTGTGCACAGTTCAGATAAATGACTCATTTCAAAATCCTCAGGGCAGAATCTGCAAGGAAAACATGTGTTTATAAGACCTGAATTCTCTAGGTTGGTTATTGATAATGAACTCAGGCCAGTTTCCATTTTGTTACCCCAAAAGACCTGAGTGTACAAGAAAAATACTCAGTGGACATCTAATCATGACATAAATGGAGGTAGCTAGTCTAGCACAGTGTTTAAAGCAGGGGCTGTAGAGTCAGAGAATGCTTGCTCAATATGCTCTTTCCTTCATGCCCTGCCCTTGGTTTCCAGACAAACTCCTACTCATCCATCAACACCCACCTTAAAGATCACTTCTGGAAAATCTCCCCACTGCAATCCATCTGAGTAGGCAGTTCTTTTTTTCTAGGTTCCCAGAGCGTGTCTATCATGTCTAGGTTACATATTGCCTTATAATTATTTGTTTGCTTATATATGTCTCTCCCATTGAATAACAAGGTCCTCCAAGGCCAGAACTTAAACCTTACTTGGTTTAGCATTGAGGTCTGTCCTTCATAAAAGTGGTCAAATACAAGTACTCTGTAGTCACTCAGACCCAGGTTCAAATCCTGGTCCACTTCTTACTAGCTATGTGCAGTTACATAATGTCCATACACCTCAGTTTCCTCATCGAAAAGACATTTACCCATATGTTGTTGAGAACGTTAGATTAGGCACTGCAATCAATGTTTGACAGGATAACTGAGCCTGCTGAACAATTTTTAAACCTCATTTTTATGATTAACTGCACCCATGTTTGCCAGCCAAACTAAGAAATGAACGACCCAAACTTCTGATCATGGCCCCTTTATGCCAACCAAAGGAGGCATCATGGAGGAAGCATAGGAGGAGATGTCCTTGACATAGTGTTCACTCTTCCATAAAAATAGAACTAAAAACACATGGGTATTTCACATGGTGACTTGTGAAGGATGCCTGCTGGGAAGAAAATGGTCTAACCTTTCCAAAAATGGCTCCTTGAGTTATGGTAAAAAATGAAACTCAATTTAAATGCTGAAGGTCTTATAATGTGCATTTCATAGTCTACCTGTTTGGGCAAGCGATTTGCTCTGGGAGCCTGCAAGAGACAGCTTAATTAGCGGTCATTAGAATAGATGCAGCTGATTACACATCACTTGAAAGCATTTCAGGTCTTTTTTTTTTTTTTTTTTCACTTTGTAATCTACTCTTATCCTTCCCTGGCAACGTTTCCTCTTACTTCTGATTGAAGTTTAAGAGATAGACATGTTTTCATAAAAATTTATAGCCTGCTATTCTGCCTCAGGCCCTTCATCTTTTCTTAATTATGATACTAGCAGCATCGATACCTGGAGGACCTACTGTGTGCTGCCCACAGTAGGTCTGAGTGTCAGACGTAATCTTACCTCTTGTTTCCCAGCAGCTTATCACTGTCTAACAGCAGATAACGTGTACCTTCTCTATGTCACTGTTGATCATCTGTCTCTCCTCCCTTCCCACCCCTCGCCTCCTAGGACAGTAAGAGTCCAAGGTCAGGGAGCTTTGTTTTGTTTCCTGACATATCTTAAGAAATTAGAACAATACCTGGCACATAGCAGCTGCTCAATAAACATTAAGTGAATGAACACATCTTCCCACAACCCTGAGGTGCCTAGTACCACCTTCATTTGGAGGCTAGGAAATCTGAGGCCCAAAAACTGAAAATGAAGAGCCCAGCATCACACAGCTCATAAGTAGCAGCTTATATGTGAGCCCGAGATTCCAGTATGTCTGACTCTAAATTCTATACTTTGTCCAGTAGGGAATGTTTTGTTGGAACGGGCTGTCTTCTGGAACACAGGCATCCCCTGGGTCTGGACTGGCTTGAGAAGGGATTTAAGACCAGGAGGGCAAGCGATGGTGTTGTCAGGTCTAGGCAGGGAGACAGGGTCAGAGTGCTGGCCACAAGGAGGGGGCTTGGAGCCAGGGTGGCAGACCACAACACTGACAGAACTTTCTAGTCTTCCCAGAAGCCCATTGTTACTGGGTGTCAAAAGTTCATACAATCTCCTCTGCCCCTTATAGACCTCCTAAACTTTCTCTGAAGGTTCATGACGTGTGAGCAGAGATTCTGGTTCTTTGGAGAAAGGTGCTCTTAAATGCCAGGTATTATTAAGTATTATTATAATGATCATTTACTGCTGCGCATTCCTTTTGAGATTCTGCACAAGGCACCTTGGTTCTTGGACCTCTCTAGTCAAAAACAAAACCTATTTCACCCCCAGTTCCTTTCCTTTTGTATATGGAGAGTTAAGAAAATATTGGGCGAGTTCCATATTGCCATTCTGGATGTGGATTTTGATAAACGAGCCAAATAAGAGACCAGGACCTATTATGGGAGGTTTGATACCCTCTCCTCTTCACATGTTGCGTGCTTGTTGGGCAAGACCTCTTAATTCCATAGCTTCAGCTGCTGGTCACGTGTAGATGGCTGGCCAATCAGTATCACCCTCCCCCAGTTCACCTTCCAAACTCCAAACCGGTTTTTGCACCTGCCTTCCACATACCTCCACCGGGATGCCTGAAAAACATCTCATACCCAGCATGTCCAAAGAGCAACTCATCATCTCAGCCCCAGTGTATACACACCTCTCCACACTTTGTCCCAATGAATGGTATCTGTCATCTTTTACTCCTGTTCAATTCTCTTATCCTCTCTGTCTACCTCCAGGCATCCCACTCTGGATTTCTGACCTGGAAATGCCCCACATCTGTTTCCTCTTCTTCGTGTCTACAAATACCGTGCTAGTTCTGACCCCAAGCCATCGCTTACCTCCTCCCTGGTCTTTCTGTGCATGGTTTCTTCCCTTCACATGGGGCCACCACAGCTGACTTTTGACATGACAAATCTGATGATGGTAAATGCTCCAATTCTAGGATCTTCAGAGCTGGCCCCAGGTTCATGCTAATATCATGTGCCCCATCATGTCTTATGGTGCTCTCCCCACCAACTACATGCCTACCCTACACTGCGCACTGTGGTGGGCTTATTTCTCCATGCCTTCGTACTCTCTCTTCTCCCTGTCTAAAATGCCTTTCCCCCTCTTTGCCGCCCATCCTATTCACATACAGCTTTTAGGTGTCTTCTCCTCTCTTTTCCAAATCCCTCTGCTAACATTCTCCTCTTCTGTAGCCCTCTGTAAATGCCCTCCTAAATTAGTAAGGGTTATCCAGAAAAATAGAACCAATGGGAGATCTATCTGGGAAGAGATTTATTAGAAGGAATTGGCTCACATTACATGGAGGCTGAGAGGTCCCACAGTCTGCTGTCTGCTTGCTGAGGATTTAAAAAGCCAACTAATGTGACTCACTCTGAGTCTGAAAGCCTGAGAATAAAGAACAACGAAGACAGAATGAGAGAGATGTCCCAGGTTAAGCAATCACACAGGAAGGGATGAATTCTTTCTTCCTCCAACTTGTTGTTTTATTCAGGCACTCAAAAGACTGAATGATGCCCACCCACACTGGGAAGGGCAGTCTGCTTTACTGAGTGCACCAAATGAATGCTAATTTCATCTGGAAATATCCTCCTCACAGACACACCCAGAAATAACATTTAGCCAAATACCTGGGCAGCCTGCGTTCCAGTCAAGTTGACACATAAAATTAACCATCACACCTCTCAAAAACAATTCTAGTAATAGCAGTCCTATAGCACAAGCTTTACAACAGGCACTTTTCTGGCCTCTTTATATACTCATCTAATCTTTGCAACAACCAGAGGGCAATTATTATCTTAATCCTCATTTTATGGATCAAGAGCCTGAGATCAGAGTTAAGTCACTCATCCAAGGTCACCCAGCTAGGGAACAGAATTGCCCATTCTGATAGAGACAGTCTGTGCAGAAGGGAGTGGACCACTCCCCTTTCAGTCCCCCACTGAGAGGTTTATGTCCCTAACTAGACTGTAAGTTTCTTGGTCTCCCCAACACAAAACTTGGATAATTATCATTAACACCTATTCCTCAGGCTTTGGGGAAGCACTACAAAGCTTAGAAAATGAATATAGATGTAGATGACAAGATGCTAATTGAATAGTAAGCTATTAGGATTATCACCCTCAACCACTGCTGCAAGTCTCCTGACCGTCATTGATCCTTCCAACCCATCCTCCTCTTTGCCACGAGGTTAGTCTTCTAGAACAGAGACGAAATAATATCATTCTGCTGCCTAAAGTCCTTCAGTGACTCTGAATTGTCTAAAGGACATATATCAAGCTCGCTCTTTTTTAAAGCATTTATTTATTTATTTATTTGAGAGAGAGAACACAAGCGGCAGGGGTGAGGGGTGGGGGGGGGGAAGGGCAGGGGGAGGGAGAGGGATGGGGAAAGAATCTCTAGCAGACTCCCCACTGAGCAAGGAGCCTGACATGGGGCTCGATCTCAGGACCTTGGGATCATGATGTGAGCGGAAATCAAGAGTCTATCACTTAACCAACTCAGCTGCCCAGGTGTCCCATTCAAGCTCTTTATCTAGAAATATCGGCCTTTCCTCACCTGGCCCTGAAGTATTTTCTCTACTATTCCCTTGCAGGCAACTTACGCTCTGCATATAAAACCAGTAGTCATTTTCTGAACACACCCATGATCCAGTTCCTCCCATGTTTTTGCCCAGTCTGTTCCTATAGCCTGAAACTCCCTCTCTCTTTACCTACTGAATGAACAGCTACTCATCCAGTAAGACTCTACTCTATGGTACCACTCTGTGAAGCCATCCTTGACATCCTCGGACAGGATTAGGCCCATTTCTTTTATGCTGCCACAGCCCCTGGGACACAGTGTGTCACCTATCACCCCACCAAAAAGGAAGTTTTATAATTCAATGTCATTCAACTAATTTCTATAGCCAGGTGTCAGCTGGGTCTCCCTCTTTCACAGGTCCACGAGTCCCTGAGGGCTGCTGGACCAAATGCATGGCTTAAAACAACAAAAATGACACCATGATTTCAGACATCTGGCCTCCAGAACTTTGAGATGGTAGTTTTTGTTGGATTAGTTGTTGAAAATATTGAAGGCATGCAGTTATGGGAACCATGCACTGGAACTTAAATAGTTTAAAAACAGGAGAGGAGATAGGGAGAAACAGCAGGAAATAAGCCACAGGGGTCACAGAGCTGGAAGAGGAAGAAAGGACCCTCCCCTAGACCTGTCAGAGGGATACCACTGGCACTCTCTGATGTTCTGTGGCTTGTGGATGCATTGCTCTGATCACATGGCCAGCCTCCATGGTCCTGACAGCATCTCACTTCTGCGTACGCCTGTTTCCATCCAACTTTCTCCTTCTTATAGGAACACCTTTTTATACGGTGGGTTAGTGCCCAGCCTAATGATCTCATTTTAACTTCATTACTTCTGCAAAGACTATTTTCAAATAAGGTTACATTCTGAGGTACTAGGGGTTGGGACTTCAACCTTTATTTTTTGAGGGGACATAATTCACCTCATAATAATGGGAAATTGTGTTCCATCCAGAAACTTGAATTTTCGACCCTCGAGCAGTCTAAAGTCTTCCACCGAAGCTCTGTGATCCTTGTGGCTTACTTCTGCTGTTTCTCCCTATCTCCTCTCCTGTTTTTAAACTATTTCAGTTCCAGTGCATGGCCCCCATAAATGCATGCCTTCAATATTTTCAACAACTAATCCATCAAGATCAGGAATTCCAAGCATTTAGCAACTTCCCCTCAGATGAGGAGCTGGATACGAGGAAAGAGCTCATCAAGCACCTGTCATGTTTTCCACTCCAGCTCTTTCCAGAACCTTGGCCAACTGCCAACCCAGGATCTTTCCAAGAGACCTTCTTCATTGCCTCCAGCTCTCTGGGAGACACCGTCCAGTTCTCGCTCCCACTCCTGTGTGGACTGCTTCGCTCACTGGAACCAGCCTTGGCAAACCAGCCTGGCTTCCCTGATTACCCCACTCCAGGATTCTAGCAAAGGAAAATTGTCTCCACTTGTTGCATTTTTATTGATCACTGATATGCTGGCATTAAGTTAGATGCTGGCGGTACAACAGACCACATATAGATGTATCTTCCGTCTACATGGGGGTAGAGTCTGGTGGAGAAGACAGATATTAAGAGAATGGCTACAAATGCAATGAGTATGAAGACAGAAGGGCATGTAGAACAACAATAACAGTGCTACAGCTTTCTAATGAGGATACACTGTGTGCCTGGCACTGTTCTAGACCCTGAGACATTCTCATGGAGCTTACGTTCTAATGGGAGACACAGATAAGTAAGAATCTCGGGTAGTAGTAAATGCTAACACGGAAAATCAATCAGGATAAGGGGATAAAGCAGTCTGGGGTTGTGTTGGTTAGGATGAGGTTCAATTGCACAGAACAGGCAAAATAAATAAGGATGGCTTAATACAAGGTTGGTTGGTTTCTCTGAAATGAAGAAATACAGAGGTAGGCAGTTCAGCGCTTTTAGGATAGTTGCCAGCCTCCCTTGTTCTTGTCATTTTTAACTGTCTTCTATCTTCAGGATTCGCTCCTCATTCAAAATGGCCGTGTGAGCTCCATCCATCACATCTGAGGCCCAGAAATGAAGCTGACGAGCAAGAGGGAGGGCAAATAGAAGGGGTAACCTTAACTATCAGCTAAGTCACCTCTTTTAAGGCAATTTGCCAGAAACCTCACCCAACCTGTTCCTCTTACATTTTAATAGCCACCCCTAAATGTAAGGGAGCCTGGCAAATGCAACCCCTCAGCTGTGTACGATGCTTTCTAGAATACAATGAGAGTTGATTCATAAGGAAGAAGGAGAAATGGTTTTGGATAGACAACTCACCATATCTACTGGGGTCTATCAAAGACTTTCCAGAAAAAGGAAGTAAAAGCCAAAACTGAGTAAGAGTGCCCAGGCCAGGACATCAAGGGGAAGAACACTGCTACAGGGAGAGGAACAACAGCCCTGATGCTTGGGCTGGGTCCAAGTTTAACTTTGTTCTGCAGTGTCCAGCTCAGAACTGGGCATAGTGCTCAGTCAAGAAATATTTTTTGACTAAATACTGCCCTCCGATTGAGTGCTTATGTCCCCCAACATGTAATTTCTGCTACAAGGGGAATGCCCCCCCCCACAACAGAGACCCTCAGTTATTTCCAGTTTGCCTCCAGCAAAGCAGATGACCTTGGTCTAGCTACTGACAGGGCTGTGCATACAAGTACCCAGAAATCAAAATAGGAAGCACGTATTGCAGTAAAACCTGACCATAACTTCCTAATGAACCAGGAACGGTGCTTCACAGACCAACGCACCTCACATATTAAGTACCCTTTGTTGTTTATAGCTATAGAATCTGCTGAGGTTGGGTTTAAGGTAAGGGAATAAGAAGAAACCTGCCCAGCCCTTCCTGTTGATGAAATTCCAATGGAGCCCGGTTCTCAGGTTCAGTGATTCTTGAGCCAAGTCTGGAAACACTAACACTGGGCCGATCTCTATTCTGCTGGCAGACCTGGAAAGCTTGGATGGAGCAGCACAGAGGGCATACCTAATGAATATGCCTTGCTCAGAGCCTGGCACGTGGTAGATCTTCAATAAATATCAGCTCCCTGAATGGCTATGGCATTTGAGAAAAGGTGTGTAGAAGTATGACATTTGATTAAGTCAAAAAGGGTAAACAGAGGTTCTTGCAAGGGTGGGAAGAAGGGATAGACACGTGGGATGAAAGGAACAGTGTCTGCAAAGGGAGACAAGTGTGAACAGCAAAACTCAAGCAGTTCAATGCGTCCCAGGGGAGGGAGGAAGTAGGAGAGGAGGCTAGTAAGGTGCCTTGTGTAGGGCAGGGCTAAGATGTTTGCACTTTCTCCAGTGGGTAAAAGAGAACTTTGGAAGAATTCTGAGCAGGGAAGGGACATGATCAGAGTCATGAGGTCACTCACCCCTCTCTTCCCCAATCACTGCTCCAATGCAAGCCTTCCCTATAATCACAGTATTGCTTCCATTGATTTACCTTTCTCTGTTCCTTTACCCCAAGACATTTCCTCTCACTAACCCAACTCTTGACCCTGTTATGGATATATCAACATCCACACAGGCATATCTCCCAACACCTTTGGCCTCCCAGCTTTGATGACCTTGGCCTTGGGACATTCTCTTTAGCCGTCTACTCCCAGATCCGCATCATGGACTTTCTCCACCTTGAGAAGATCAAAGGCCGGTTTTCCCCTTCATCTGACATCCTTTGAGCAGCTAGAGGAATCTAATCACACCATTCTCCTGCTTAATACTTCCAAGGCCTTGCTTCCCAAGGCATTGCTAATAAGAATCCAAACTCCTTCCTGTGGCTTTCTGGACTCCGCATGTTCCAGCCCCTGCCTACTTCCCCAATCACATCTTGGGCCACTCTCCTCCTCACCTTCCATTCCTCCTTCCTTAGACTACAGTCACACCTCTACCCTCATCATATCTGACGTCTCCAATGAATTCTCATCCCTTACTGTCCCCACTTTCCATTTCCCACTCATACCTCAAGCCACAAAATGTGGCTTCATCTCCCGTCAGTCCACTGCTGCTCCTCTCTCCAAGGTTATATTTATAAAATGCCAAATCCCATGGGTCCATGTGGCCACACTGGTCTTGAAACTCACTTGGGCCAAACATGGTCTCCACAAGGTTACTTTCTTTTCTCAGTTCTGTGTTAGTTCTTAATCTTTGTGAATTTCTCTTCCTCTGTCTACTATTTCAGTATTGGTCTTGTCCAGAGCTCTGTCTTCAGTCCCCTTATATTCCCACTCTGCACTCTTTCTTAAGCATCTAATCCCTGTCTATGGCTTCCGTTCCCCCCCATCAGATGACCCCACAGGCACCTCAACTCAACTGAGTGCAAACTGAGTACACTCTTCCCATTCCCACCTCTTGTCAAGATCCATTTCACATCATTCAAGGAAATCACCCACCCTTATCCTTCCATTTGCCCAAGCTGGAAACCTGGGAGTCATTTTAGGTTACTCTTACTCCCTCATCCTCTACCAGTGAAATCACCACATGTGAATGAGTTGAACGTCTTCTTTTTTTCTTTTTTTTTCCCAAATTTTATTTTATTTAAATTCAATTAATTAACATAGCATATTATTAGTTTCAGAGGTAGAATTCAGTTATTCGTCAGTTCCATAAAACCTCCATTGCTCATCACATCACATGCTCTCCTTAATACCCATCACCCAGTTACCCCGTCCCCCCCACTCACCTCCCCTCCAGCAACCCTCAGTTTGTTTCCTATAGTTAAGAGTCTCTTATGGTTTGTCTTCCTCTCTGATTTTGTCTTATTTTATTTTTTCCTCACTTCCCCTAGCGAGTCTAGTTTCTAAATGTGTCAGATCTCTGCTTTTTTCCCATCACTAATTCAGTTTCTCCTCATTTTTCTTTCAAACTGTTAACCTGCCTGATTGCTGTGTTCCCTGCTTTTGTTTTTAATTTCTCATCTTCACTGGGCTATGAGGGACCATGTCTTAATAAATTTCTTATCCTCTGGGTCTGCCATAGTGCTGGCACATAGTATGTACGTGTAGGAGGTGTTTCTGACTGTATGAATGGAGTGCATGAATGTGTGACTACAAAAGGAACAAACGGGACGAGGCACTTGACACTGTCCAGCTCAGAATAGTATGTTTACAATATTAAAATTCACAGGTCACTGGGGCGCATGGGTGGCTCAGTTGGTTGAGCAACCAATTCTTAATTTGGCTCAGGTCCTGATCTCAGGGTTATGAGATAGAGCCCCATGTCAGGCTCCATGCTCAGCAGGGAGTCAGCCTGAAACTCTCTCTCTCCCTCTGCCCTTCCCCCTAAATCTTTAAAATTCACAGATCACTTGAACAACAACCCTGTGAAGTGCTTATTACTATTCCTTAACCTCTCTGGTTAAATGATTTGACCAAAACCATAGAATTAGTGAGTCACAGACTTAGAGGAAAAGCCTAGATTTGAACCTGTGGGTCCAAATCGTAAACTTTCCACCAAATTATGGAGTTTTGCTCAGTGATTGCATTCTTTTTAGGCCCTTCCCTAAAGCTGATATTAGCCAAATTGATTATCTACTCTACTTGGCAGCACTGTTTCTAAATGACATGTTTTTGCCCTCAGAAAATGAAATGTGCTCATTTTTTTCAAAGCACAAAAGTTTGTCTTCATTGTTGCTGTTCCAGAGAATGTATGATCATGTATAATTTCAGGCAGAGATTTTAACCTTGGTATATATATTCAAAATTGAGTACCACCCACCAAAGGCAGGAAGATTTATACATTCTTCTGTGGCTTGAGACCTTCACTTCCTTGGTGGTCCTGGCATCACTTAGAAAAGCTGAAATAGATAAAACATAACCCAAATAGAGTTAATATCCTGCACCATGTTTCCCCAAGCCTCGCTGTCCTCCCACATTCCCTATCTCGGTGAATAGCCATCCATTTCTCAGGCCAGAAACCTGGTCATCATCTGAGTCCTCCTAAGTCCTCCCTTTGTGCATTTAACCAAGCACCAAGCCAATCCATTCCACCTCCTTTGTGTCCTGTGAGTCTGTTATGTCTCCATCCCAATAATGACAGCCCTCACTTGGGCGTCTACCTGGATGTTACCTGCACGAGGAATTAGTCCTCTGACACCTCTGCCCACTTTCAGTTTTGCACACACCAAGCCACCCTCCGCACACTAGCCCAACTCATGATTCAGGCAGGCAAACCTGCTTGGTCAGGTTTCTGCCTTTAAACTTCCAGTGTCTTCCCATTTGCCTCGAGATTAAGTCTGAAGTCTTCATGATGGCACACAAGGCCCACAAGACTGCCACCAATCTCCCCACTTTCTACCTCTCAATTCTGAGCTTGTTTTCTCTTCCTCTGCATGTTGCACTTACTGGTCCTTCCCTCCCCCACTTCGACTTGGCCATCTCCAACCAGCCCTTCAAATCACAGCTTAGGCTTCAACTTCTCCCAGTATCTGTGGCTCCCACAATCTGGGTTAGATACCTTCTTCTCCCACGGAAGCCATAACACCTTCCCACACACTATTGTGGTATCTATTTGCTTGTCTAGCCTTCAACACCACACTTCTTACTCGGTGAGCTCTGTGACAGCCTGGGATGTATCTTGTTCATCTTTCTGCCTCTAGTTTCTAAGCCAGTGGAGGCCCATAAGCATGTTGAATAAATGAGTTTCTGTCCTCCCCTCTCCCAACTCCTCCTTTCCTAACATGACAATGGAGGAGACACAAGTAAAATACCCAACATAGTCAGTGTTATAAGAACCATGACAGAGTTGTGTCATAAGGTACCCTGGGAGCAAGGAGAAGGGAGCCACAGCAGCTTCGAATGTCTCAGTGGGGGGCATGGCAGACAAATGTTAATTTGTCTGAATTGAAATGTTATTTCAATTGAAATGTTAACTTTCTGAAAAGCAGCAAATGGAAAGAATATCTAAACTTCCAGCCCTGAAGATCAGGTCAAGAATAATTCATAACTCCAGACCAGTGGTCCCTATTCTTTTTCCATATGAGAATCCCTTCTAATATTAAAAAGCTTCGATGTAACAACATGTAACAGCAGTTGATGTAAAAAATCCTAAAACTCCTCTAAGTTCGGTAAGGATTTAAGACTCTGACTGCATGCATTACGATGGCATGTACAAAAATTCCCAAACTAGCAGTACCTTCATGTGAAAGGTACCCACAGACTGTGCCTACCATGTGAATTTGTGGACCTCCTATAAAAACTTCACAGCCCCCCAGAGGCCCACAATTTCAACCCAAATGATGCTAATGCCAGCCCTTTATGCCCCCAGCTACCACTTCCCCCTGGATTTGGACCGACTCAAGAAACTCACTGACATGGAAGTTTCTTGAGTGGTTCGAAAATGGAGACTTAACTGACAACACCTTTATAACTAAGTATTTCTATTCAGGCATTAAAAGGCTAATTCAAACTATAAGAATTTGTATTTTAACCCAGAATGAGCAGACTAAATACTTTCCTTTAAGCAACTAATCATGGCGTCATGCAACTGGAAAGCCTGCTTTGCCGCCACACAATGAGATGAGAAGACCATCTTTTCCAGAGACTGTGGATCACCTTGCTAAGCCTTCAAGGTGGGGGCCTTTGGTTGGCTGGGGCTCACACTGAGCTTACTCCACTTACTCAAATGCACCCTTTACTCGCACATTTCCAGGTCCGGTTTTCAGCAGCCATGTTCAACCAGGACACAGTAAACAATCTCCCCAGAGTGCTTTGCTCACACCTTAATTATGACATCTTATTCATTGTTTTTCTTTTAAAGGATTTTATTTTATTTATTTATTGTTAGAGAGAGAGAGACAGTGTAAGCAATGTGAGTGGCAGAAGGAGAGGGAGAGGGAGAGAAGTGTCTCCCCACTGAGTGTGTAGCCTGCCATGGGGCTCAAACTCACAACCCTGAGATCATGACCTGAGCTGAAACCAAGAATCTGACGCTTCACCGACTGACCCACGCACGTGCCCCTCGTTCCTTTTTTTTTCTTTTTAGAGTAACTTAAGTTATATGTCCTTATTTAAAATTCAAATGATCCACAAGTTTATATTAAAAAAAAAAGTTTCCCACATCACTGCTTGGTCCCTTTCCCCAAATACAACCACAGATAATAGTATAACACTGCCTTTTGTTCTGTTTGCTTTATTAAAAAGAAAAATACATAAACCATACCATACATATTGCTCTACAACCCGATTTTTCCCTTTTTTACATTAAAAAAAAAAAGAAAAGATTTTATTTATTTATTTTGAGAGAGAATGAGAACATAAGCTGGGGAGGAGCAGAAGGAGAGAGAGACTCTGAAGCAGGCTCCCCACTGAGTGCAGAGCCCAACTTGGGGCTTGATCTCATGACCATGAGAACATGACCCAAGCCTAAATCAAGAGTCCGATGCTCAAGCTGACTGAGCCACCCTGGTGCCCCTTTTGGTACTTTTTATTATGGAAATCTTCAAATCAATACATAAATACAGAGAGCAGCATAATGAATTCCATGTACCTATCACCGAGCTTCAACAAACATCCACAATTTGTTAATTTTGTGTTATTTAACTCTTCTCCACATCAAAAGTTTTTTTTTGTTTGTTTGTTTTCTGGAATATCCTAGCAATTCCCAGACATCATATTATTTCACCATAGTATTCTGTTACGTATTTCTAACACATAAATTCTTTTAAAAACATAACCATTATGCCATTATCTCAAAACAATAATCTCTTACTAATTGCCTCTTTTATATTTTCCTTGATTGTCATTAAATTTTTTTTAACCTTTGGTTTATTTGAATTAACATCCAAATAAAGTCCATAACTGGTTGATAGGTCTCAGTTCCCTTTAATTCATAAAAGTTATAATAATTATATCTCCACTCCCTCTTTTAGGCTATTTAAACATGGGCTTTTGTCCTATAGAATTTCCCACAATCTGGATTTGGCTGATTACACACTCAGAGTATCATTCCACATTCTGTTCTCCCTGTTTCCTGTAACCTCCTCAATGGAACTAAACTCTGGTTAGATTCAGATGCCGTAATTTGGAATATTTGATAGGTGGGGCTGAGTGCTTCCTATTTTATCAGACGGGGAAGCACATTGTAACTGAATGTTCCATGGATGTCAGTGTCACCAGCTCATCATCCAATAATACAACTTCCCATTAACCTGACACCTGCTCATTTTAGTATCTATCAGTGACCACTATCTAGATACATTCATTCATTAGAGCTTGGCAATCATTCCTTCACATTTGTCAGTTAAATTTCTTCTGTAAAGAACAAGTTCCCCTCCTCGATCGACTTGATGACTTAGAAACATGGTGTGGGGGTGCCTGGGTGGTTCAGTGGGTTAAAGCCTCTGCCTTTGGCTCGGGTCATGATCCCAGTGTCCTCTCTGCTCAGCGGGGAGCCTGCTTTCTTTCCCCTCTCTCTGCCTGCCTCTCTGCCTACTTGTGATCTCTGTCTGTCAAATAAATAAATAAAATCTTTAAAAAAAAAAAAAAAGAAACATGGTGTGTACAAACAAGAATAAATATTCTATTTCCAGTTTCCAGAATGATGACTTGGCATCATAGCAATTTCCAAAGGCAATTAAGGGGTTAATTTCTTTTTTTGCAGTATCATGGTGAACCCCTAGATTTCTATATTCTTCAATCCATTGCAGTTGTTATTCTCACTGAAACTCGTATTTTCTCATCTTTAGTCATTGGAGCTCCTCCAGATTGCCCCTGAATTTAAGATAAAACAACTAAGTCTTTACAGTTCCTTACTTTCCGCTACACAAGAGGTGGCAAGCCCATCTTACCTATTTCTTGCTGTGGATTTAGACTCAGTGACTAATTCAAGGAGCCCTTATCTTCTTAATAGAAAATGGTATTTAGACACCATGATATAGGTGCTAGTGGGTACTCAGTGCTACTAGGCAGTAATTGATTCCAGACCTTTTCAGTGGACAAAGCTAGGAAATAATAAAAATAATAAAATAATTTTTAATAATAATAAAAATAAGTAAGGAGCTTATACTATATCCACTGATTTGCTTCTTTAACAATATATTAGAATCTTATCATGTCAGTGATGCAGACCCACATTATTTTAGTAACTGTTTATTATCAATAATATGATTATAATGTAGTATAATCAGTTTCCTATTTAGGACGGTTTCTAATTTTTCACTGTAACAAATGTTGCTGTAATTAACATCATGAACTTGCATCCTTGCCCACTTGTGCAAATATTCTGTAAATACCTAAAAGTGGAATGACTGTCTGAAAAGTATGAATCCAAAGGGCTTCATCAATTTAAAATCCCCAAATCCTAAATCCTAGGCCTGGTACATAGTAGGCACTTAATAATTAGGTACTGACCCAGACTGAAAGAGTCAAGACCCACAGAAGAATATGTAAAACAGAAAAAGTCTAGGCTAATGCCTCTGTAACAACTCCAAGGGACACCTGGGAAAGTTCTATGCCTCTTGTCCAAGAAGAATGACATGAAGCAGGCATAAGCCCAACCCACAGACTGGAGCCAAGTTTGGCTGAGTCTAGTCTGGATCAACTAACCCCCATCTGACTCACAGAAGCATGAGAAAGAATAAATTATTATCTTAAGCCACATGAACTTAGGGGCGATTTGCTGTACTTTATTACTACCTTATTCTTGGGTAGAATGACTCAACATCATAAAGATGTCAATTCTACTAAAAAAAAAAAAAAGTATGCCCATTTAATACAATCCCAACAAAATATATTGAGAAGGGTTATTGTTAACCAAATGAGATTTTGTATAATTGAAATTGTAGATGACACCAAAATGAAAAGGGAGAGAGACCAGAGAAGTGAGAGTAGTGTGTTAAAGCTCTTGTCTTGCTCAGGAAAAAGAAGCGTAAGTATGGCTCCTAGTAAGTTTGGAGAAACAGAAAAACTAAATTAAATGTACAATTCTCAAACCAGCCAAAGAAAATTCTATCCATTCAATAAAAGAAGGAGGGGGGTGGAATCCTGATAAGTGACATAGTGGGAACTGCAGGGTAAGGACCAATGACCTCCATAAAGTCACTCATCAATAAAAACAACAAGAATACTGGCAAAAAATTGTCAAAGAGTTAAATATAAGAGTTCCAACTCTAAAACTCTTTGAAGAAAACACAGAAGAAAAGCTTCATGACCTTGGATTTGTAAGGATTTTTCAGATATAACACCAAAAGTACAGGCAACTAAAGAAAAAAATAGATAGGCTGGAGTTCAGGAACAAAAAACTTTTGTGCATCATAGACACTATGAACAAAGGCAACCAGTGGAATGAAAAAAAAATTTGCAAATTATGTATCTGATAAGGGATTAATAGTCAGAATACATAAAGAACTCTAGCAACTCAACAACAAGAACATGAACAACAAAAAATTCAATCCAATTGGGCAAAGGGCTTGAAAAGACATTTCTCCAAAGAAGATAACAGAAGTTGCCACGAGCTGGAGGGAGGAGAGAATAGGGAGTTATTCTTGAATAGATACAGAGTTTCTGTTTGGGATGATCAAAAAGTTCTGGGAACAGATAGCAGTGATGTCTGTACATCACTGTGAATGTAATTCATGCCAATAAATTGTGTACTTAACAAGTGTTAAATGATAAATTTCGTTTTGTCTATATTTTACCATAGTAAAAAAGAATTAAAAGGAAACAAAATGTATTTACTCTTTTACTTCTACTAGAAAAGCCTAAAAGCAATCACCAACCCAGTGGCAATGAACATTGTTAGTACCCAGACTGTGGTTTCTAAATATCACTTGCCATTGAAAAAAATCAAGACTCTGCTTAGTGATGGCTGATTTCAGTCTGGGACAGTAAAGGTACAGTATGAGCCTGGAACATCTTGACACATGAAAGCAAAGGAAGCTCTCAAAGACTATGAAAAATATCTAGGAAAAGGATCCAGAAGCCAAGCTGAAGAAGTTCCCCTGGCCAAAGATGGGACAATATTTACCGTGGTTTGAGACACATAAAATATTTTAAATTTCATTATGATCCCCCAAAAGATGAACAAAGAAGAATAAGACCCACTAGTCACCTTGGAGAGTGCTAGTGATCAACTACATTATTTTGAACACTAGTTAAGAATGTTGCTTTTATTCTATACTTCAGGATTTTCAGGATTTAAACTGCCCTTTGGAGTGACACTTGATAAAGGGAAGAGTATATAGAAGTACTCCAGTTAATCAATGATGAAGAAATGAGAGAAGGAGGAGGAAGGGAGGGGAGGAAAAAGTAAGAGAGAAAGAAAGAAAATTTATGAGGTTAATAGAAGAAAATATAGAAGCCTAGCTTTGTGACTTTATTTCCTAAATAAGAACTGTAAACCAGGGACGCCTGGGTGGCTCAGTCAGTTAAGCATCTGACTTCGCCTCTGGTTATGATCTCAGGGTCCTGGGATTGAGCCCCACATTGGGCTCCTTGCTCAGTGGGAAGCCTGGTTCTCCCTCTCCCTCTGCCTGTTACTCCCCCTGCTTGTGCTCTCTCTCTGTCCAATAAATACATAAAATCTTTTTAAAAATTTAAAAACTAATTCTCTTAGGAAAAAAAAAGTACCTTAAACCACAAACCATAGGGGGATGTGGGAGTACTACATTTAACTATATTATAATTAGACATTTTCATCAATAGTTACCATAGACACAGTGAAGATAGAGTCAAATTAGAATAAGATATTTATACGTGCTTTATAGTTAACAAGATATTAATGTTCAGAACATGTAGGAATTTCTGCAAATTCCTCCCAGAAAAGGGAGACCCTAAAGAAAAATGGTAGATAACAACAGGCAATAAACAGAAGGAGAACCCAAAGGATAATAAGCATATGAAAGTTAATTTCACTAGAATTCAAAGAAATGCAAATTAAAGCAAATTTTTAAAAAGTAAAAAGCTGGCTAATATCAAGTACTGGAGAGGCTGTGGGGAAAATATGGAATCTTCACGGCCAGGAAGAGCCTAACTTGGCACAGCCATTGGGAGAGCTCAAAATTCTGGGTTTTAAATCTCAAAGTCTCACACAGGGCCCCTGAGGTCTGCCTGTGTTCATTGTAACACTGTTTGAGAAAGTAAGGATTTGGTAACAACCTAGGTTTCCTTTGCAAAGAAATGTAGACATTAGCTATGGAATACCATGCCGATCAGAAAATAATGAACCAGATTTATGTATTAGAGTGCAGCGTGCTCCCACGGACATCGTGTTGTGAAAAAATAAAAAAGAAATATAGAGAGCTTTATGGTCCAATAAAGGTCATGTATATTAGATATAAGCACACAATCATTTCATTGTACTTTTCTTTAAAAGATTTTGTTTGAGAGATAGTGTACGTGCATGAGCAGGGTGGGGAAGGCACAGAGGGAGAAGCAGACTTCCCACTGAGCAGGGAGCCCCATGCGGGGCTTGATTCCAGGATGCTGGGATCATGACCTGAGACGAAGGCAGATGCTTAACCAACTGAGCCACCCAGCAGCCCTTCATTCTACTTTCGAAGTTACATATACACGCATGAGCAAAGGTATTGTGCTAGCACACTGCTCAACTTCAGGGTTACCGTTTACACAGTTTCCCATGGGGATGGTGCCCTCTGGAGCATGACTGCAGACCACAATGTGAATAGTGCCCCCTGGAGGTGTGCAACAGGACAGCCCTGAATATGTAAGGTGGTTCAGAAGGTCATGGATTAAATACACTAGAATAACAGTTGCTGGTGGGAGAAAGAAGCGAAATCGGGGTGGAACTGGGGGACAAAGGGCATCATGAAGTTGAAGAGGAGAAGGGCTTTGTACAACCAGAGGGTGGCGGTGTGACCGGAAGAAAGAGACGGATCTGTTTGCTTCGGTGGTTTGACGGCAGGGGAGGGTCTTGAGCTAGATAAGCAACAACCTGATAAATTCTGCTAAGAAAGGTGGATTTCATCCTGAAAGCTATGGGGAATGCTGGAGGGGTCTGAGACAGAAAAAAATTGTTAAGGGAATGGGGGAGAGGGGCAGAGGCTGGGGCAGCAGTCCTTCAAAGCCATCCACGTGTTCAAGGGGAGTGAGTGTGGCCACAGAGGCCCCAAATCAAGTGTGCATGCCTAAGTCCACAGGACGGGAGTCCTCAGAACGCCCAACATTCTCTCCCTTGACACTCCCACCCTAGTCCTCAGGTGTCCAGAGGTTCAACCAGAAATGAGGTGTGGTTAAAAATGCCCGGGAGGACTGGGTTGGGGGGTACTGGGTGGGGGAGGACAGTTTCATCACAGCCATGGTACCACCTTCCAGATGTGATTGCGAACAGCACACTGCCCCGATGGCTGAGAAGTCCCCATTTCTGACTAGTCACCTGTGCCCTTAGGGCATTCAGTCGAAAATTCCATGCCAATACATAGGGTGTTCATTTGGAGGGAGAATTTTTTTTCCACTGGCAAGGACTTCACCTCTGACAGAAAAATGCCCAGATATTTACACAGGAATTTCTCCTCCTTTATCTTTTCCTAAATCCCCACCTAGGAGATGTTTACTGGTTCCATGATTTTGAGAAAGTCACTCCACCATCCTGGTGGAAATATTTGGACAAGACTTGGTCAACTCTGAGGCCCTTCTGGGGCCAACACTCTAGCACGTGTGAGGAATCTCTTCTCCTGACATGCCAAACCCTTCATGGGTATGACCTGCCCGGTGTACAGAGCAAAATGGGCACAGGTCTTCTAGTCAGGCTAGGGTCTAAGTCCTGCTTCTGCTACTTGCCAGCTAGATGGTCTTAGTGTCTTTGTCTGTAAAAACTGGAGGTTAGAGAATTCTCTCTCACAAGACAAATGCAGAGGAAATTCATGGGACGATACTCAGCACAAGGATCTGGCATTTGGAAAGTACTCAGCAAAGAGTTTTTCCTCGTCCTCCTTTCTTTCTGTGTAGGACAATCCATTTCCCAAACATTTCCACATGGGAAATTTTACAAATTTTCATGGCCAAATTTTCCCTTTCCAAGAATTGAAAGATAAGCTCAGGTGTCATGTCATAGGTAGAAAGAATTTCCCAGAAAAAAGCAAAACTGTTCTTTAGAGGCTGTTAATAGTGGGCTGATGTATTTATTTTATTTTGGTATAATTTTTAATAGGAGTGGGTAGGGAGAAGCACAAAATCAAATACATGTTAAAACATCACCTTCTAAGAATAACCTTTTCTCATGGACTCAAGATGAAAAAAAAGTTAATGAATATTTGCTTTCTGTAAATCTGTTTCTCTTACGTGTTAATTCTCCCACTCTTGCTCATGGGGAGTTTTTGGCCCCCCTGCCCAGACCGATTGTTGGCCAGCTCTGATAGGAGACAAGATCGCTATTACAAAGCAGGTGCTCAGGGAAGACAAGGAAAACAGGAAGGAGAGAAAGCATCATATCCTCTTCACACTTCTGGTCAGACGATTCACATTTCTCTTGTAAGGGTATTTTAAGCCAGCGGTTGCCAGCCCTGCATTCCTGGAGCCCCAAAGTACTAATTAATTAATTCTGGTTAAAATGTTTTCTTAACAAAATGTACTATCTAAAGAAAGCCAAGGTGTGGGGAAACGGGCCCCATCACCCACAGCAGGTTGTTATTAGAACAAATCTTTCCAAAAGCAATTTGGCGATTGAGTATCAAGTCCTTAATGTTTGTGTTCTTTGACCTGGGAAGTCTCTTTCTGTTTTACCGGGGGAAAGGGACACATGCCCAAAGCAGCCTACCAGCCTATCACAGTGTTGTGCTATAATAGTAAAAAAAAAAAAAAAAAATACATATATATATATATATATATATATATATATATATATATATATATATCAGAAACAACCTACTGACATAAGAACAGTTATACGCACGATGGAACATCCAACAGAGGGATGGAGCCTTTACATGGTCAGACCCTGAGCCTAAAAGCATCCATACAACCTCATTTCAATTATTTTCTTAGAATAAGAAGCGAAATACGAAATCTTCATAATTCAAAAGGTCAGGAAGGAAAATATGCCAAATTTTGACAGTGATAATAAGCTTTTGGTGATGGGGTTTTGAAGGGCTTTTCTTTCTTTTCTTTTTTACTTCTGCTCTTCCCAGGTTCGTCCCAAGGACCACAGTATGTAACTTTTCTAATTAGCCAATCATCGTCCTCACGTTTTATAAGCGAACACAGAGATACCAGGTGAAATCGCTCTGGTTTGGGAGATGACTGAGAAGGGGCTACTTAAGATCAAAGCCAAGATACAGGCTATCAGTTCCCAGCAAGGATGGGGCCTTGTCCTGTCCTCCACGAGTTGGCTGGTTCTTCCCCAGGATCTCCGTTGTTCTGCTCAGACACCAGCACAGGGGGCACTTCTCCCAGGGGCTCTGACACCCTTAGCGCTGATGCTTTCACCTCAATGTGATTGTGCCAGGATGATTATTTTTTAAGTGAAATAACTTTTTTTCAGCATCTAGCACCCATGAAGCACTTTCTAGGCACAGGCACTGTGTTGGTCCTTTTTATGCCCATACTCCACCTCTCTCAGACTTGCGAAAGCTCTTAGTAAAAGGAGCTATTGTCTTTTTTCTATTTTGGCACCCCCCTCCCCCCTCCTTTCTCCTACCCACACAGAGAGTGCCTTCTGGGGACATAATTGATTTGGATGAAAGGTGAAATGGGCAGACTGGGCTGCCTGCCCTCTGCTACAAATAGAGCCTCCACACTGCCTGAAGAGTTGACTGGAGAAGTATCTTCAGGTGGACAGGACAGGAAGGGCACTAGAGAATCCCACAGGCCTTCTCGCTGTGATGTGGCTTAATTTGCTTTACAGGCTTCAGGCATATTTGCTGATGTCAGCGGCCTGTCAGAGTTTAAAATAATAATAGTGAATAAGAAAACAGCCCTTTTCTGCCAGGCAGTCCTGTTCTGCCAACTTCTGTGTTCCCTTTTGAGTTAATAAACATCTAAGAACCACCTCCCTACCACTCTCGGGGACTGGGGGGAAAAAAGCACAATAATTTTAAAACCACCAGGTCAGCCCATTGCCAGCATAAACCATTCAGACAAGTAGCATTTGTCACACTCTAATGAGGATTTTACCTCTGCCTCAAAAGGGAAGCTATCATTAGGTTTTGTGTTTACCAAATCAAATGATCGTCTAGGGACAGTGGCTTTCTTTCGGTCCCCTTCTCATTTTAATCATGCTCAAGACCAAACGCAGACATTTTCTGCGTCCGACGAGATTAAAAAACCATAATTATGCCAGCTAATGTCTTTTGAAAACACCAATTAAGAAAACGGCCATTTCATTCTCATTTTACTTGAAAATCTGAAATATCCACGTGTGTTGCAATAGTGCGGGGATGGGAGGGCTGTCTCCAAAAAGGAGACGGTTTAAATGGTTTAAGGGGGTGAGGTGGGCAGGTCCCCACTGGCAATAAGTAGACAGAGAAGCCCTCCAAGGAAAAGAAACTTCTCAATAAAGCAAGACCTTTTAAGTTATCTTCACTTGTGGTGTTGAAACTGGAGCCTGCCTCTCCATCGTTAGGCGGATACCGGGCTTCTGGAGCAGGCTGGCCCCACACACACACCCCATTGTTAGGACCTCCTCAGGAGAGATTAGATCCCACATTCCTCAGAAGTACGGAGCTCCAGAGGGAACGCCGCCAACAGGCTCCTTCCATGGGGCAACAGCCAGCTACAACTGATCACTTCTGTTGAAATAACTGGAACAATTACACTGCGTCCCCACAGGGGCTCGGTCACCAGCTAGCAAGAGAGAGGTGTCACACTTGTATCTCCGGCTGTGTTCAAAGGTATGAACCAGGCAAGAGTAATTCAAGTCATCCCTAAGCCCACTTTCCTATGCATTTATCTACGGCTGCGTGCCCCGGTTAATCAAATTACTCACCCAAGGTGTACTATTAGACTGTTCTATTTTATGTTTTCTTTCAGGAGCCTTATCTGGTAAACCTTGATGTTTGCACTTTCCACTTAGGCTTGGACAAGTAACTACTGAATCTTTGACCAAAGCTACTGAAGTTGGACTTGGGTTGGGGAAAAATACCTTGAGGTCATGGTTGGTTTTAATCATATAGCTTGGTTCAGAAGCCTAACACTAACAAAGATCTTTTTTTTCAAGTCTCAGTTTCAACCAGAGTGCTCATTAAATAGCAACTTCAGTCGCACTTCGCTTGAATTCTGCATCCCCCCCCCACCTTTTTTTTCTTCTTGGAGTAACAGTGATTCCATACAAGAAGGGACAGCAGAAGTGGAAAGAAAGGACAGTGCAGGTCCCTTTGCAGCAGCAAATCCCCAAAAGCCTCGATTAAACTGTAACCAGGGACTGTGTCTGCCAGGCTTCTCTCTCTCAAAAGCTTTATGTTTGGCTTTTGTAATAATAAGAGGTTATTTTAGGGAAGGGATTCTATCTGAACACACACTGTATTTGCAGGGAGGAAATGCAGCATTAGACGGCCACACAGCTCAGCCTCTGAAAGAAAGTAAGACAGTTTAGCAGATGGGCAATTCCCCAATCTGCAGAAATGTAAAGAGCCAGGATTTGGGTGCCTGTGGGTTTTATCAGAGATGAAGGAAGGCTGAGACCAACACCAGTGCTCCTCTTTGGCTAGTTTTAACACGTTCACAGTCACAATTAACATTCAAGGAATTTCCTTTTCATCCAAGAGTTTCTTTTAAAAGCACTTTGCACCACAAACTGAAGTTCTAGCTGCCATCAGTCCTTCCCATACAGAAGATTGCTGAAATCTTCATAATACTTTTTTTTCCTTTTTCTTTTTTTGAAAATGGGTTCGGACCACGTCAGTTTCCCTGGGGCTTTTGTTTTCCAGTACGGGAGGGTTCTCACCACCTTCCTCCCTCCTTCCCCTGAAAGAGCTTGGAATGGAGACCTGGCCTCCCTTTTCCCGCACCCCTCACTACTCTCTGGGGAACCAGAGGAGCGCAGGACAGGCGTCCCCAGCCCTCCCCCCGCTTCCCCGTCCCCGGCCCAGTGGGAGCGCTGCTCCCTGGCAAGGGTCCCCGGCCCACCCCTAACCTGGTTTCAAGTCCCTGAGCGGGCCATGCCAGTGCTTTCTGCGCGGAAGTGGGGAGGGTCGTCCCCCCCTCCCACCCTGCTCGCCTTACACAAGAGATTCGCACACTGGCACCGAGTCCGAGTCCTGGCTGTGCATAGAGCTCAGCCCGGTATCCGAGTCCTCGTCGTTGCCGGGACAGCTCTTGGCCAGCCCGCGAGCCTGATCCACCCACACCTCGGCGCGGCCCTGAGGTCGGGATTCCCGGGAGGGATCCCCAGAGCCGAGAGTCCCGTCGGGCGCTACCGTCAGCTCCAACGTGTGCAAAGTCTGGAGAAGGCCCTGCAGCTCGCGCTCCTTGGTGTCCCACTGCTGCTGGCTGTAATCCAAATCCGACTTGACAGCCTCCAGGTCCGTGTTGAGCCGGAGCCCGATGTAGAGGCTGGTGCTGAGCTGCGTCCTGACCCGCTCCTGCTCCAGCAGCAGCTCACCGTCGTGGCTGCCGTCAAGCTCCAGGGGCTCCTCCCGCGCTGCGAGCTCCTCCTGGCGCCTCCGCATCCACCTCTGGTTCAGCTCCTCCTGAATCTCGGCCGAGAGGCGCTCGAGCAACTCCTCCTGCTGGGCTCGCTGCTCCTGCAGGCACAGCAGGTCGTCGCACCGCCGGGCCAGCTCCTCCAGCGCGGCCGCCTGCGCCTCGCCGTCCAGGGGAGCCGCGGCCGCCTCCGGCTCCTCTCCCGGGCTGGGCCCGTCCACCTCGACGCCTGCGCCCACTAAGTAAGTGTCCTGCACGTAGTTGACTCCATGTCGCCGCATGCGGTCCAGGTGCACCTTGGCCTCATAGCGGTCGATCTCGCGATCCAGTTCCCGGAGCCGCTGCACCTGTTGGCGGATGGTGTGGTCCTGGGAGAGCACCAAATGCACCAGCGTCTCCATGCGCTCCACGGATGCGCTCTCGGCGGCCTGCGGCGAAGACGAACAGGATGAGGCGGTGGACGACGACGTGGACGAACAGGGTGACGACGGCTGCTGCTGGCGCCGCCGATTGAGCTTGGCCAGCTTGCGGAAGGCCTTGCGTACCACCCGCCGCTGTTTCTCCTGGGTCAAGGCCAGGCTGGGCCGCGCCGGGACCCCCCGGGCCGAGCAGGGGCGCTCACGACTGAGCACGACGCGCGCCTCGGCGCTGCGGGGGCCCGCGTTGGGTAGCGATGCCTCGCTGCGCACCAGCACGAAGCGCACGTTCTCTTGCTCGTCGCCCCAGGCGGCCCAGAGACGCAAGATGCGCGTCTTGTTGGGCAGTATACGCTCAAAGCCCCGCCACTTCTCCACGATGCAATAGCACTGCGGGGGTCCGCACAACATGCCTTGCGGCAGAGCCTCATCGTCGTCCTCGTCGTCCTCGTCCAGGAGTTCCCGCAGCTCCTCCCGGCCTGGCGAGTCGCTGGCCGCCCCCCGCCGCCGGCCCCGCCGCTGCCTCCGCGGCCGCCGGCAGCCGTCCTCCAACAGCACCCGCACCACGTCCGAGCAGGTGGTGCGGCGAGAGAGACCAGACACCAGCTTCTCCTCCTGGCAGATCCACACGGATATCTTCTTCTCCGAAGGATCCATGGCGCAACCGGGACGCAGGTGGCGGGTCGGTCTGGGCCCCGGCGGGGCGGCAGGTGGGTAGGTGGGAGACGGGCAGCCAAGCAGCTCTGCGACGGTTTAGGAGCCTAGGAGCCTCGAACCGTTGGCACAGGCCCTTCTCGCCGGTTGCGCACGGACTCCGTGGCGGCGCTCGGCCCGGACGGCGGGCTTTTCTCCCTGGGCTGTGCGCCCGGGATCCGGCTTTTGCCGCTCTGGCTCTGCCCAAGATTCCCGGGGCCTCCAGGTTTTGCTCCTCCCCCGTGGCTCCTCCCCTGCCCGCCCCCAGCGCCCAGAACCCAGACCGGAGCGCGGGAGGGGCAGCACCCAGACCCGCCCCTCGCAGCCTCGCGGCGCCGCGAGCGCTCAGTGCAACCCCTTTCTCCCGCTGCCGGAGGCGGGGATCTCGGCCCCTTCAGGGGACGCGCCGCCCTGTTTCGCGTCCGCACGACGGCTGACTGGGAGACCCTTCTGCTCGAGAGCTGGAGCCCGTGCCTGAGGGCGGGGGAAATCCGCGCTGCGTCTCCCTCTGCCCACTGGCTTCCCTCTTTGCGTGTAGAGCTAGCTGTACGCACCTTGACTTTCTCTCCTTTCCCGGGGCCCGTCGGTCCTTCAAAGCCGTGCTGTCCGGGAAGTGCCTTTTGCGCAGACCAGAAAACCAAGATGCACAGCGTCTTTAACTGAGCCTCGCCCACCGCAGCGCGTGACCTCCAGCTGGGAGCTGTAAGCGCCGCCTCTAACGCGAAAGGCCTCCAGCCCTCTTCATCTGGAAACAGTATTTACATATTTAAGAAGAAGTAGATAGCCCTCCGTTCCATGAGCTAGTGTAGAGGTGGAGAGGTCTATGCGTTGAGTGGGGTCTTCAGAGGCCCATCCACGTTACCTGCAGGGTCAATGTCCCGATATAGCCTTGGCTTCGCACACCCTTCTTGGCCAGAGGCACCTAATTCTAGCAAGATTTCGGGGCCTAAACCCCAGTGACAAGCTCTTTTCCACCTTTCACCTTCATAGGAGAGCACTAATAGTCAGGACCGTGACAGTTTCTGCCATATCCAGTATTCATATGTGGTCCAGAAAAGAAACAAGTTTCATAGCCCCAGAAATCCGAGACCAGTGCGTAAATGAACTTTTTTTCATCCTCACGTGTTGGTGAGGATCTTCTTTTGTGTGCAAGACTTGCCCTCTGCCCATGTAAGCACAGGTCTGATAAGGTCACTCCCTTACTTTAAGACCTTGGATGGCTGCCATTGCCCCCAGAATAAAGCACTTTTCTTCATTCACTCATTCACTCAGTAAATACTCACCGAGGAAGCACCAGCTCCAGATACAATGCTAGGCATTTGGAGCTGAACCTATCACCGTCTTGGCCAGCAACGAGCTCACAATCTAGTGAAGACCCCAGCTGAGTCAACGTGTCCAACACAGGGTCTCCTGTGCTGTGATAAGGGAGGTATGAGTTGCTGGGAGAATGCTGGTGTAGTATCCACTGAGCCTAGGAAAGGCAAGGAAGACTTCCCAGGGGAGGTGGCATCTTACCCAAGGCCAAAAGCCCCATCTGGGTCAGCCAAAGGAAAAACAGAAGGAAGAGGCAGGCAGCATTACAGGCAGAAGGAGCTGTAGTGTAGAAAGTCAAGAAATCAAGAGCATGACGGTTACTCAAGCTACAGGGAGCTAGAGTGAGAAGAGTGAGGTCGGATGAGTGAGCAGGAGCTGGGTCTGGAAGGGTCTTTAATACCTCTTTTGGGTATTTGAACCTACTCTAAGGGCAGTGAGAAGTGAGAGAGTGTGGATTCTGAGTTCAGACTGTCTGAACTCTGCCCCCTGAAAATCTGCCCCCTGTCACTTACTAGCTTGGTAACCTTAGGAAAAGTATTTTGCCTTTCTGAGCCTTAGTTTCTTCACCCGTGA
Source organism: Mustela erminea (assembly GCF_009829155.1). NCBI lineage: Eukaryota > Metazoa > Chordata > Mammalia > Carnivora > Mustelidae > Mustela > Mustela erminea. Next base: position 67,599,177 of record NC_045622.1, on the reverse strand, counting down.
AATGGCGATAATAAAAGATCCATCTAATAGGACTCTTACAAGGATCAAATGCTGAGACCTGGCAAGTCTGCCAAGGAAGTTTTGTTGGACGGTTAGAAACAAGGGGGTGTGTTGGTTTTCTAGGGTGGTGGAACAAATCACCATAAATTCAGTGGCCTGAACTAACACACGCTTATGAGTTTGTAGTTCTGGAAGTCGGGAAGTCCAGTATGGCATGGCTAGCTTCTCTGCTCAGGGTGTCCCAAGGCTACAGGCAGGCTGTTGGCTAGGTTGTGTTCTCTTGTGGGGGATTTGGGAGGGATCCCACTTGCAAGTTCACTTAGGTTGTTGGTAGACTGCAGTTCCTTGTGGTTGGAGGAGGGAGGTCCCTGTTTCCTTGCTGGCTGGCTGCTGGAGCTCGCTCTCCACTTCTGGAAGCCTTTCTTAGGTCCTTTCCACATGACCCACTTCATCTCCAAGCTGGCAACAGCATGTTGAATCCTTCGAAACCTCCCAGGCTTTGAGTATCTGTGACTTGCCCTTTACTCGCTGGATAAACTCCCTGCTTTTAAAGGGCTCACTTCATTAGGTGGATTCACTGGGCTTATTTCTCTGTTTTAAGGTCAACTGATTAGTTAGCCTTAACTCTATCTGCAGAATTCCTTGTCCTGTGTAACATAACGTAGTCCCTGGAGTAACATAAGAGGGGTGGAAATCATAGGACCATCTTAGACTTCTGCCTACTGCAGAATGTAACACCATCTTCTCATTTTGAAAACTCACTCTGTTTGCATTGGAGGTGATAGTGGGGGTGGGGGAGATGAGAGGCAAGGAGGCCCTTTGGAGAACATGTCCCTTCCGTTCCAGGAGGAGATGGTGGCCTGCACCGAGTGAAGGGGCAGTGAGAGGACTGGACAAAATTGAGCACTGTCAGGGAGGCGGGGCTTGGTAACAGATCAAGGTAGATTTCCCTCTTCCTATAGCATGGTATCGAAGGTCTCTGATAGTCTGGCCCAGCCCACTCCCCCATTCCTCCCTCACAGGTTTGGATATCCCCTCCTCCTTACCCCTTCCCATGTGATAGTTAGAGCTTTGTTATCAGCTGTGATCCTGATTGGATTTGAAGCCCTACAAAGGTAGAGATCATATCTGTTTCGCTCATTTTTGAATCCTCTGCAATTAGTACAATGCATGGCACATTCTAGGTTTACTCAGTAGCTGTCAAATAAATACATGCATGAGCAAATGAGTGGATCCTACATTCTAACAAGTCAGCACCTTCCAGATCACCTGACTCCAAATATGTCCATGCAGCTGCTTGCCACACGGCTCCACTGAAGTGTCCCCCAAACACCCTAAACATTTGTCAAAAAAGACAAGCTGAACACAAACCTTTCTTCCCGAACCTGCTCTGCCTCCTGAACCTCTGTCTCAGAGAATGAATAGCCCCGCCATTCAGCACCGTGAGATCTGAAACTGAGGAACACTCTCCATCACCCACCATTTACCTCCTTTCCTACAAGATATTGAAGTTCTACGAGGGCACGGATTTTGTCTGCTTTGTTTTCTGCACGCAGTAGGCACTTGGCAAATGTTTGTGGAATGGATGAATGAATGAATGAATGAATGATCGCCTTAGATCAGACCCTCTGTACTTCATCTCTGGAACCTGCACTTTCTTCACTAGTTTCCTTGTCTCTGGTCTTGCCTTTCTCCCATACCCCCTACTGACGAATGTTGGATGGCCCCCACTAACCCCAGCAGAGCCTTGGGATCTGATGTCCGCTCTACCCCCAGCCCATCCATTCTGCGCAACCCCCTTGTTCAGGTCGTCCTCTCTGACCCTACTGGCTAATTCCGACCCACCCTCCAAGTTTCAGCTGAATGATCACCTCCTCCCCAAAGTCAACAACATCCTCTCCAGGAAATAATCCAAGCAAAACTGTGCTTTGGGATGATTAATGCACATCAGTAGGTGGGAATAATCGAAGTTAGGATACACTTTTGTAGGAAGAAGACTGGGCTGCAAAGGAGGGTGAAGAGTGGACTTAACACTCAGACTGTGGTCCCCTAAACACCTTCATAATCACAGAGAAGATGCCTCCCCGCATATCTTGGACCTTCTGTCTTAATCCTCAGGGTTGAGCTTTCCAGCACAGAAGCTGCTAGACATAGGTGGCTGCCGAGCTCTTGGAATGTGGTTATCTGAACTGAGATGTGCTGTGAGTGTAAAATACACACTAGATGTCAAAGACTCAGTACAAAAAAAATTTAGTATCTCATTAAAAATATGCTATATTGACTACCTGTTAAAATGACACTGTCTCAGAAACGTTAGGTTAAATCCTTAAGATTAGTTTCCTTGTTTCTTTTTACTGACTCTTCAGTGTAGCTACCAGAAATTTAAAAGTGCCCAGGAATCTTATGCTGTATTTCCATTGGGCAAAGCGGTCTCTGGAAAGACCCCAAAACTTGGAGCAGAATGCGTGAGCCTCTCCAGTTGGCATTACCCTAAGTGTCCTAAACAAGTGAGTATATGTCGTGGGTTATGGCCATCTCCAGAGAAGGCCATTGCATACCTTCTCTGGATTGGTAGTTGGAATATTTCTTTTTGCTTTATGATGGCCCCTAGGAAAGCTTCTTTCTGCCGCCGAAGCCAGTCCCCTTAGGCAGCCGAAGAAGCCCATTCTTGAGTCTGCCCTGCAGCTGGTCCCCATTGAAAGCACACACTGTTGCTTTCTGGACAGCTGCTCAGCATCCCGGCTGATCTACCAGCCCTAACGGAAGATGTGGTGATTCAGGCAGTGCTCTGAGCCAGAAAAAAGACACAGGCTTCATAACAGAGGAAAACGTACAAAAAGATATTTATGACCTGGGGGAGGCATTCCTAAAAAGGACACTAAAAAAGCAAAATTCATAAAAGAAGGGGTCTATAAATATGACCACATCCAAATCTGAAACTTCTGCCTGAAAAAAATACACGAGGACATGATAAAGAACCGAGTAAGTGGCCAAAGAAACATGAAATAATGGCCAAGCAGACCAGAAATCGGAAAGATGCAAATTTCAGTAAAATGAGATGCCCTTTCTTTGTTGGCAGATCAGCAAAAATTTTTATATTGGCAAAGACAAGAGGTACATTCTCTCGTACATCACTGGTGTAAATCAGTACACCTATTTTTGAGACAATGTGGTCATATCGATTAAAAAGAAAAAAATAGGCATATCGTGTGTCCCAGCGCTTCCGCTTTATATTATCTAAGAGAAACGTACGTACGTTCAGGAGGCAGGCACAGGGGTGGGTGCTATACCATTTTTGTTTAAGCAAAACCATGGAGACAATTCAAGTGTCCACCCATAAAGGATTGGCTGAAGGGACTGGGGGACACCCATAGTTCGGAAGGTTTGGCAACAGCTAGCACCAGTAAAATAGAAATTTATGCACAGACAATAACAGATCTCCAGGATGCATTGTTCTGTGCAAAAGGGAAGTTTCAGAGTGATGTATGTGCTGGATCCCATTCCTATTTGAAGACCATGCACATGAAGCACATAGATGCATACATAAAATCATCCTATATGTTTCCCAAGGGTGCAGGTATCTGTGCGTGCAGCGTAGAGCTAGGTGTCGAAGGGTACTTACTCACCACCTGCAAACGGTGGTTCTGTCCTGGAAGAATCAGATATTTGCAGAGGAAGAGGATCAAAGAGGGATTTAGCTTCATCCGTAATGATTCTACAAGAATAATTCAGTCACGCATCACCTAATTATGTGATTACAGTGTATGATTTTTAAAAAGTGAAAGGCTCAGTTTGGATCAGTGAGTTCTGGTTCCCCTGTAGACCTTTTCTTCTCCTGCCAGTGTCTCCTTGCTGTGGATGCAGCCCCAGAAAAGGGGACTTCTCTGTTCCCTGTAATCTGAAGGAAGTTATATAACCCACTCCTTTATCTCAAGGGTTGTGAAGATCAAGTGTACTTCTGGGGGCGCCTGGGTGGCTCAGTCAGTTAAGTGTCTGCCTGATTTAGCTCAGGTCACCATCCCAGGTTGATGGGATTGAGCCCCATGTCCTTGGGCTCACTGCTCAGTGGGGAGTTGCTTCTCCCTCTCCCCCTATTCAGGCACCCTCTCTCTCTCTCAAATAAATAAATAAATTTTTTTTAAAGATTTTATTTATTTATTTGACAGAGAGAAATCACAAGTAGATGGAGAGGCAGGCAGAGAGAGAGAGAGGGAAGCAGGCTCTCCGCCGAGCAGAGAGCCCGATGCGGGACCCGATCCCAGGACCCTGAGATCATGACCTGAGCCGAAGGCAGCAGCTTAAACCACTGAGCCACCCAGGCGCCCCTAAAATTTTTTTTTAAAATAAAAAAAGATTAAGTGTACTGTTGGCTGAGGAGGAGTCCAGTCGAGCACCTGGTTTAAAGAATGTGCTTTACCCTTTATCTTTGTGTGTGTGTGTGTGTGTGTGTGTGTGTGTGTGTGTGTCTTCTATGCAAGATGCTGCTGCTGCTTCTGCTTCTGCTTCTTCTTCTTCTTGAAGATTTTATTTATTTGACAGAGAAAGAGAGAGAGACAGCCTAGAGAGGGAACACAAGCAGGGGGAATGGGAGAGGCAGAAGCAGGCTCCCTGCTCAATGTGAGGCTAGATCCCAGGATCCAGGATCCGAGGACCCTAGGACCACACCCTGAGCTGAAGGAAGATGCTTAATAACTGAGCCACCCATGGGCTCTTCTAAGCAAGCTTCTAAGAAGACAACACAGTAGAACTCGCAGTTCTCACAGTGGTAGCAGAGCCCTTTGCTAAGTGTCCTCATGTTGGATCTCAGGGATGGCATGTCATTTGACTCTGGTTTTTAATCATTTATCTTCCTTACACCTAAGAGAGGTGAGACATGGCTCACTCGCCCATGAGAAACTGAGACCGGGGGGCAGGGACTGGCCAGTTTCCCAGCTCACAAGGTTTTGTAGGAGCTGGAATTTTGTCTGGAATTTCTACCTGCCCAATCTGTCAGTCACGGTTCATGGCAGCCAGGGAGCACCCCAAACAGGAACTTCCGCCCTTAATTACACTGAGTCGTGCAGAAGTGTGACCGGACCTTACCGCCTGAATCAGTTCCTCTTAATGATTAACCACAGAAAAGAATCTGGCAGATTGTGTTTACAGAAATGTGTGATCACTCTCAAATGCATTGAGGGGAGTCTGGGAACTGCTATGCTCCACCAAGGGAACCCATTCCTCACCAGCCTGAGCTGGAGCAGAGAAGCTGGGTGTCATCCTCAGGGATATGAGGTCAACCAGCCACCTGTTGAGAATTGCCTATGGTGTTTACCAAAATGCAGATTCCTGGGCCTCTCTCTACTCCTATTGAATTGGCATCTCTGCAGGTCGGCCCAGGAATTTGCATTTAAAGCTATTCCTCCAGGGCATCTGGGTGGCTCAGTGGTTAAGCATCTACCTTCACTCAGGTCAGCGGGGAGTCTGCTTCTTCCTCTGCCTGCCAGTCCCCCTGCTTGTGGTCTCTCTTGCTCTCTCTCTCTCACAAATAAGTAAGATCTTAAAAACAACAACAACAACAAAACTATCCTCCCTGAGGATTCTTTTTTTTTTTTTTTTTGAGATTTTACTTATTTATTTGACAGAGAGACACAGCGAGAGAGGGAACATAAGCATGGGAAGTGGGAGAGGAAGAAGCTGACTTCCTGCTGAGAAGGGAGCCCGATGTGGGGCTCGATCCCAGGACCCTGAGATCAAGACCCAAGCTGAAGGCAGGAGTTTAACGACTGAGCCACCCAGGTGCACCGTCCCTGCAGATTCTTATACACACTAAAAGTTGACCTAGACTGCACTAGGAGGAAAAACACAGAGACGAGAATGTGCTTAGCAAGAATGCTCTCTAGCCATCTTGGCTCCGTAGATAGTAATGATATATAAAGGACATATATACACAATAGCATGTTGGCAACATATGACAGGTAAGAAAGAGATGCCCCTAGGGAGAGGGAGAAAGGAAGAAACAGGACAGGGGAGGGGAGGAGCCGCTCATTCCCCGTACCCTGCAGTCTTGTATCTTTGGTGAAAGCCATGTTATCTGCAGTTGGAAGCCTAGGTTACAAGGTGACAACATAGAAATATTTAGGTTAGAGAGTCTAAAGTAGCAATGACTTCAGTCATCTGAAAGACATTCTGGAAGATATTTAGCAGTCTCAGTTTTTGTTCCAACAAAACCCACCTAGTTCCTGATTCACAAATCATCCTGGAAATATAGGACTTACAGTTAGAAGAGAAGTCTCTGGAACAAAACAAGCATGGTTCGCTCAATGGTCTATGACATCACCTTTGAAGACTATGTCAAAAGGGGTTTTGTCTGATTATTTTCATTATCTGTTGTTACCCAATTAATGAAAGATGATACTATTAATGAGTGTGTGAACGAGACAGCGTCTTCGTTGCCACGTCGGAAACATTCCCCAGCCTTTTCACGGTAGAATCACCCTGACCCAAAGTGTGGCCTTTCTTCATTGTAGAGAGAGACACACTCTTTCTCTCCGACCATCCCTACACCAATTATTATGTGTCAGCCGCTCACCACCCAGGACACAATATGAAGCCTGTGCTTGAGTTACTGCCATTTTATGTGAGCAAAATGCTGGCTTTCTTTTTTCAGTGAAGTCGATTGAGTTGGGAGAAGTTTCAATACCACAGTTCTTGGTTTGAAAGCCTGATTGTTTCAGCAGCTGACATCAATGGCGAGGAACTCGCCAGCTCCCTTTAAGAAATAATGTTTAGAAGAAGTTACAATTTGATTAAATGGACACTTGGATACAAATAACTTTCAGACAATGAAACTGTCTTCACAAGGAGATGTTCTTTTCCCCACTGAGGAAGAAATAGAGACATGTGTCCATTGTCACTGTGGCCCTGTCGGGATTGAAAAGGAAGGCTGAGGGACAGATAAGCAAAAATAGGTTACATCTGAGTAACCCAGCAGTCTCTCCCTGCTGGCTGAAGAAGTTCCTCTTTGTCTCACTCCTGAAGCACAGCGTTGTTTTCTTGGATCTATGCTCCGGGTTAAACCTGGATTAAACTATGGATCCCTTACACTTGATTCTGTGATTGCAAGACCTACACAGATGCAGACCTAGAACACAATTGAACTGTTAATAGCTTAAATCTCTGTGAACAGGAAAGAAGCCACTTGATCTTCCGAAAGATTGTCTGGTTGCTTTCTCTTTTCTATCTCTTGTTAAGTTATAAAATGAAATCCCTGAATTCCCAGTGAGTATTTACTACCTTTGAGGATACACTAAAGAATTTCACAAAACTATGTCATTAAAAGTATTTTATCTATATGATTCAGAAATTTCATTTATCAGAATGTGTAGATCCAAAAGGATTGAAGACAGGTCTTGAAAAGATCTATATACACCCATGCTCATAGCAGCTTTATTTACAATGACCAAAATGTGGAACTAACCCAAATGTCCCCTGGCAGATAACGGATAAACCAAATGTAGTATATACCTACAGTTCAGCCTTTTTAAGGAAAGGCTGACATGCTACAGCATGGATGGGTTTTGTGAATACTAAGTGAAATAAGCCAGCCATAAAAAAAGAAATACTGTATGATTCCACTTAAACGAGGAACCTAGAGTAGTCAGATTCATAGAAAGTAGAAGGGTGCTTACCAAGGGGCTGTGGGGGGGATATGGTGATGGAGTTTCATTTTGCAAGACGTAAAGAGTTCTGGAGATGAACAGTGGTGAGAATTGCAGCACAGTGTGAATGCATCCAATGCCACTGGGATGTACTCTTAAAAATAGTGAAAATAAGGAGGAGTGCATGTCTGTTGAGCATCTGACTCTTGGTTTTGGCTCAGGTCATGGTCTCAGTGTGGTGAGATCAAGTCCCTCATCGGGCTCCAGTCTTGGTGTGGAGTCGCTTGAGATTCTTTCTCTCTTTCTCCCTGTGCCTCGACCCCTCCCCTGCTCTCAATCTCTCTCTCTCTCTCTAGAAATAAATAAAATCTTTTAAAAATTAGCTAAGAATGTAAATTTTATGTTAGGTACATGTTACCAGAACTTAAAAGAATAATTTTCCTAATTATTTCAGATTTTTATGTCAAAGCTCTTAAGAGAAACTTCCACTTTTTCAAAATGTAAAATGCTTTCCACACGACTTTCAAAATAAATGCAATATTTTGTTAATTCCCTGGGTGTTTCAGGAAACTAAATTTCTTATCACCATTTATTTGGGGGGGAAAAAAAAGCCTTTGTCTTCCTATTGCTGTCATGCCCTTTCCACTGGCTTGTATAGTCAGATTTCTTAGCCATTTGTGGTCATCTGTGGCTTCATTGGTCTGGTTTTTATCAGAAACTGGGGTAATGGTTGTAAGCTCTGGAGAGCTTGAAAAATGATAGCTGGGTGCTGATCAATCCTTATGCTGAGAAGCCTGTAACTGTAAAGCATATTCTTAATAAAAATTAATGTTCTATCTAGTGCACAGAGCTGTGCACAAAATAAATAGCACAAGGCCTGCAGAAGTGCCTGGAAATGGTTGACATGTTATCCTGTAGATATCTGCTTATTAAGCAGTAGCAAGAAACAGAGCTGGATGGATGGACCCAGAGCCATTACTTTTATCCCTGCTTCCTGGAGCACTAGGTTTTTGAGCAGGTGTCTTAGAGCAACAGAAGACGAGGCTCTAAATTCCCACTCCTAGGTCACCGAGTGAAGCTCCATTTGTGTATATGTTGTGTATACGTTGTATATGTTCTGTTCACCTCCAAATGTTTGAAATCCACTGACCATGAAAGTGTGTTTCTTGACTGAGCACCTTTCTTTCTCTCCTTCCTGCTTCCCCACGGTTCCAGTTCCACGTGGGAACGCACGCAGTTGTCGGGAGTCTGAATCCACCCTCAGCCGTGGGAATGGACCTAGTACCATATGATCTAGGCTTGCCCAATCAGCACATTCCATCGCCTGGGGCAGTGATTGGTTCAGGGTAGGGCATGTGACCTCAGGAGGCGTGGTTAGAGGGCATCTCAGGACCTCTGCTCATAACGCTCATTGGCACAAAGAGCTTCCCTTTGCGCTGTCCCTGAGCGAGGGCTTGTAGCCCCCCAGGAACAGCTGGAAACCCTTTTACCACCAGAGAAATGGCCAAGGGTCTCACCAAGAAAGCAGAGCCAAGAAATGGCGGCTGGGGTTGGGAGGACGGGGGATATTAGTAGCTCATTAAGGTGTTTGAGCTAGACCCGAAGCTCTTCAGAACTTTTGGGGCTTTTTCAATGACATGAACCAGTAACTTCCCTTTAATTTAAGCCAGTATGAGGCACCTTTTCTGCTACTTAGAACCTGAAACATCCCGATACGTCATCCACCCATGTGAGCTGGCCCCTTCATTTTGCAGAGCGGGAATTAAGTCCTTCCGATGCTACATGGTTAGTTAGGAGGCATGACCGTCCCAGTCCCAGGCCTTTTCCTTTCTGCTCCTCTAGTCCTTGAGAGCAGGTTTGTGATGAGTTTGGCAGCAGTGAATGCAATGTTAGTTTTCCTTACTAATAAGCACTAATTGGATGTGCTCCGAAGTGCTGAAACGGATTTTCCTCACCTTGGCAATCAGGTGGCAATCAGGCTCATTGCTTTATGGCCACGCCGTGTTTTCGGGTCCTGATGATTCATTAGAAAGAAGAAAGGATCAAACAGTTGAAGCAAGGTGTGGGAACCTCACTGAAGAATTTTATTCTATTTCTAGCTAGTTTACCAGCAACTTAGGCTATGCTGCTTTGCCATTTTCTTCTGAACTTGTTATGTACTTTCTTTCACTTCTTGCTCATCATCCCTATTAGGATTTCTTAGCTTTCAAACACAACCTCACTGCCCTGTCTTCTCACCTTTTAGACAGCTACAAATTCCAGAATTTCCAGGCTCTTCTTCTGAAAACTCTCAAAATTGTGTCATTTTTATCCATACATAGCCATCCCTCTCACCCAAACATTGGTCTTATTTTTCCTTGGGACTGTGTTATTTGTCTCTAACCCTAAAATTACTTAAGAAAATGCTCATTAACTCTTCAAAGAGATGTCCTGCAGTGAGGAGAAAAGAGAGAGGAATCCACATTTATTGTGCTAGGAGAGGTCTTTGATGCCAATGGGAATGTCAATTGCCAATTCCCACCCAATGGAAAGTAGGGGGTAGTGTCTCAGTTTGAAATGAAGAAACGAAGGGGTGAGTTGAAGGGTTAAGATTCAAACCTAGGTGGGGGCTGTTCCGAAGATACTTCCTTCAACTGCTATACTGGGCTGTAGGCTTTGCCCTCTTCTTTGCCAGCTCCAAATAACAATAGCCACTAGGATCTAGTGTTGAGAAGACTGAGGCCTTACCCAGGTCTAGAGAGAAAGACAAGAGAGATGTCTTGTTGAAGGGGAGAGTGATTGCCCACACACCATGTATTTCACATCTCTGCATGCCTACGTCACAGACAGTTCTAGAAGTTTCCCTAGGAGGACAAGTGCACCAGGGAATCAAGCTATAAAGTTTGTAAACTATAATGCATTAGAGGGAAGTTAATTAGGGAAAATTATAGGGAAAATGATTTTGCATAAAGATAAGTTTGCATTTGAAGTCTGTATCTGAGAAAACGAGAAGTCAGGGAGTTCATCATTGTTGACTGGAGGCGTATCATGAGTCTGAGCAGAGGAGAAATTCGGGCCCTGGAATGACCAGTGCACTTTCGTATGGGACGTACTGAGGCAGCACACGAGCCTCCTCTTACAGACCAACACTGACACACTGAACTATGTAAATATCACCCTCTGGTGTGACTCTTTTAGGAAGAACCGGTTCACATACCACTGCACAGGTTGATTCACAGGGTCTTTCTGTCAGAGCATACAGTGTGGCACAGAAATGGCAGTGACAAATGGTCAACTTCTCTTTCTGAGGAGATAGGGATACCAGGAAAGAAGAGAAGTTATCAAACTGCAGAAACAGAAGCCATGTTTTAGCGGCTGCTTTGAAGACACGCTCATTGTGCATATACCTTAGCGGTGTGGTAGCCAAAGGCCCCGGAAGTGATATGCCAGATGGTGGCCAAGATGGTGGCCTTCACGTGGGGTTATTCAAGATATTCAAAAGGCAAGAGGCTGAATCTGGTGACAAATCATTCCATGGGAAAACAAAGGAAAATGAGGAAGTGAGGAATGAAGAAGTAGTGGAAATCAGTGCAAATTAGGGATTTAGAAAAGCTGAGCCCTATTTGTCTCATTTCCTTATCTGAGGAATATCTATGACTTTCAGTTGTCTAGGAATGAGTCTTTGTTTATAAAAGGCAAGGAGGCAGATTTAGGGTTCAGTGAGAGGTGGGGGTATTTGGGGGCTGAAGAAAGCCAGTGTAGGAATGAAAGGCTTCACCAGAGGAGACAAGAGGCATTGTCGGAGGAACAGCACTGCGGGTGACCTGGGAGGCTGAGACGTTAGAACTTCTCCATTGGAGCAGACTGTGGGTTTGTCTGAACATGAGGGAAGGGGGCCTTATCCAAGAATGCACACCAGTGGGTTTGAAGACACACTGTAGACAAATTAAAGACCAGATATTTGCAGAGAGTTTAGTAGGATCTCTGGATCCTGGAGCTCTGATTCCCAGCCCTGGTTGCATCCAGAATCACCTGGAGTTTTCAGACCTAACAATGCATAGACCCCTCTCCTAGAAGTTTGGTTCAATTGTCAATTCAGGTGTCAGTCTTTTCAAAAAGACCTCCCAGTGGCTCTAAGGTGTCACCAACATTAAAAATCTGATGCTATGAATAAGTCAACATAGATAAATCTTCAGGTTCCCATGGTTGAACTATAAAATTTTGAAGGAACTCAAGAGAAGTATTTGGAGATTATTCATGCATACCATGTGCCTCCCCGATTTCTGACCCGGCCCTAGTCTCAGGGCCTGGCAGATTGCCGGGGTGACTTCCAGGAGTGGGTCCCTCGAGGGGCTGGGAAGTGTATCCAGGAAGCTGTACTGAGTCAGCTCTGAATAGGATGAAATCTCGGCACTGGAGTGGCCTGATACTGTGGGGCAGGAGAAACCACCCTGGGGGGGCCTGGGGCTGTGTGAAGAGCAAAGGTTAGTTGTCCAAGTCCTGCCTTTCACTCTTGACTCTGCCACTCCCCCAGCCTGTAATCCTGGACAGTGGCTTCACTTCTCTGGGTCAGAGCTCTGTCACCTGCCGACTTTAGTCTTAAAGTTGCCGCTACACTCATGATTCTCTGATTCTAACTCCATTTCTGAGGCCCCTGCCAATTTGAGGTCTCGGGGTCACTTGGGTTTCTGGATTTGGGGGCAAAAGTGTGAGGGAAGAGGAAAGTGTAAGATGGAAGAAGGCATAAAAGGGGACAAAGGTTATTTGAGCTTTTAAGAGACTTCAACAAAGTTCTATACCCATGGTATTAAAACGATTCTAAATTGTATTTGGTTCTGGATAGAGAATGGAATTAAAGTGAAGGAGAAACAGTGGAACTGAATGAGCACTTCTCTGGTTTAAAAAAAAAACAAACCAAACAATGTAATAATGATAATAGTAATAATGGATATTTATTTAGCACGTGGCAGTTTACAAAGTACTTTCACATATTAATAACTACTATATAGTACTTTACAGTAAAAGATACTTCTCAGGGTTTTTAACCCATCGTTGTAGGAGCTGGTACTGGCCTGAAGGGTAAAGAGTAATAGAGTTTTATGCATCTGCCTAACAAAATGCAACTATCCTTTGTACAAACAAAGACGCACTTACCTCTCCCAGAGGATAAAGACACAAAACTCCAAAAGTAAAGGTGCTCAGTTCCGGATCAGGCACAGTATGTATCCTGGGTGACGTTAATATCAGTCCCACCCGAATGTTCTGCAGCCAAAGACCAAACTTTAAAGTTCACTACTGCCATCAATACATAGTAAGGATTTTATTTATTTTATTTGAGAGAGAGAGAGAGAGCGCACAAGCAGGGAGAGGGGCCGAGGGAGAGGGAGAGAATCTTAAGCAGAGTCCACACCCAGCTCAGGGCCTGATGCGGGGCTCGATCTCATGACCCCAAGATCATGACCTGAGTGAAACCAGGAGTAGAACGCTCAAAGAACTGAGCCACCCAGTGCACCCTACATTATAAATATAAGGGAAGGAAGAGAAAGAGAGAGAAAAGAAATAAGGGTGTGTATGTATAGATGTGTACCTAGCATGTAAGGAAGAAATCGTGCATAGTGGTGATAGTCCTTGTTTCTGTAACTGGTAACTAGGCAGAATTGATATTTATAACCTCCTTCCTCTGCTGAGCATTCCATGTTTCCTTCCTGTGCCCCCAGGAGGGATATTAGCTGGTGCGGGTTCTTTACGTGGTAGAGTGATCTCAACTCTACTTTCTACAGGGTCTGACTCTTCAGTGGTTCTGCCTGTTTTTCCACTAAGAATTGCTTTTGGACGTGGAGGTACTAAGAGGTGCCCCAAGAATCCCAGGATTTCAGACATGGTTCTCTCTGCCTCCCTGTTATAGCAGCCAACCAACTTCTCCTTAGTTCCTAGAACCCACCACCCCAGCAGGGGGAGTTACTCCTTTCTTTGCCTTTCAGTTTAGTGACCCGATGAGCTCATGATGGTTGACTTCAATGGAACCTGTTGAATCTCTTGGTGGAAGCATTCTTTCCTGGGGTACTCAGACTTCCAAAACAGCAGAACAAATTTCTATAGGTGCTCCTACCCCTGGATACTTGGACCTGTGTATTTTATCTGTGGGGAAAACAAAAAGATATATTGGTTGCTGATTCAGTGTATGCCACACCCTGCAAAATGGAACCCTAAACTTTCACGATAGTGTCTCCCATTTGTTGCCAGAGATAGGTTTTCAGTAAGCTATTCCACCATCTAACTGGCCTGCTGCTCCTTATGAGGTAAGAACAGTAGACCCCATGAGCACAGGTCACTTCTTTTGCTGTGAAATGTGTTCCTTGATCAGAAGAAATGCTGTGGGGAAAACCATGACAGTGAATAATGTATTCTGCAAGTCTATGGAGTCAAGATTTATAGCTTAGTATTGGCTATAATTTTTAACATATGGAAGGCATCACCACCCCTGGGCCTGAAAGGGCAAGGGGCAGAAACAGTGTTTCTGGGCAAGGTGAGAGCTAGAGACAGGGAGGCGACAAGCCCCACCCACCCCAGTAGGAGCTGTGGCCTTGGAGGAGCCCAGCTATTGCCAGAGGTACAGCACCTAAACAGAGAGGAAGCAGGAAAAAAAAATACTAACCTAGTCTTCTCCTGCCCCTTGATCTCTAGCCAGTGCTTCCCTTTGTCGAAACCCAAAGGAAACCAGAAAGCAAAGGGCTGCAGTGATGCCTTCCAAAGGAGTTAGGCATCCAGCGCCCAGAGCAGGGCCAAGAAAGGCAGATAGTGGACTTTGAGTGATGGGAGTAGGGGTGTGTGTAACCAACACATAGAAAGAATTATTCAGGCAAAAGAAATCTGGAAGGGATCTCTTGCAGCGTTGAAGTCCTACATAGAAAATGGAAGGCTTTAGGATCCCAGTTAGTATGCTCATTTCTTCTTTTGGTGGTAGTAAATTATCAGAGAGATGGCATGGCATAGAGTCTGGCATGAGAATAGAGCTCAATCATTGGTCGTTAACGATAAGACTGTAATTTAAGTAAGGAAGAGGAAACATGCATATCCAAAAAATAGGATAAAAATGATATGAAATGACACTGCGGTTCTAAGGGGGCAGGTTCTCCCTGTCTTCTCGAGTGTCCTGTGCACCCAAGATAGTTTATCTTGAGCAGTGGGCAATCACTCAAGGCTGATACATGAATAATAAAAGTGGCATGAAAACAATTCTAAAGTGAGAGGGAAGAGGTCTGGAGCAGCTGACCACACATGCGCTGGAGTTAACAAACATGCAAAACCTGGAATTTCAATCTAAGGAGGCACACATCATGTCCCTCACATCCTTGAGATGTGGGGGAATGGAATTACAGCTAATTTATTAGAGAAGTCTGAGCCTGTTCAAGGTGAAAGAGTGAAGGAAGGAGACAGACAGAGAGCCCCTGCAAGTGAAAATCTGAACACACCTGTTTCTGAGAGTGAGTACCCAGATGGAGGAGCCAGGTAAGAGCATGGGAGGGCTATGTGGGGGTACCTTGGGACCACTGGCTTGAGGAGGCTATGAAATGAGATTGCCTTAATGATAGCTAATATTTATTAAATGTTTACTATAAGCCAGCTGGTTTCTGCAAACCATCTTTTTTAGATCCAACCTCAGCCTCATAAGACTATTACTATCATGCATATTTTAGAGATGTGGAAATCAGGGCTTAGAGAGGTTGAGTAACTTACTTGTGGCAACACAGCTAATATATGGGGGAAGCAGGATTTGAACCTGGCTCTTTTTAAATCTATGCTCTTAATTACTTCTTGCTGTAACCAGAGTACAAGATGTTCCCCAATGATCCTGGCCTCTTGGTACTCATACTCTGTGTTTTTCCCCTCACCACTGTTTGTGTGTCCAAGAGAATACAATAAAAGTAGAGGCATCTGGCTGACTCGGTTGGTGGAGCACGTGACTCCTGATCTTGGGATGGTGAGTTCAAGCCCCATGTTGGGCATAAAGATTACATTAAAAACATTTTTAAAATTATATGATAAAAGTAATGGTATGGCACCTCCAAGTCTAGATCATAAAATGCATTGCAGTTTCTGCCTCTTTCCCTTGAATCACTCACTCTGGGGAAGGGAGCAGCCATGTTGTGACAAAAGGCCCAGCTGATGAGGAACTGAGACTTCCAACTAACACTGAGCAAGGAAGTAAGGCTTTGTGCTAAGTCACATGGGTGAGCTTGGAAGTCGATCTTCCAGCCCCAGTCAAGCCTTCAGATGATAGTATCTGTGATGTCATGCAACCTTATGAAATACTGTAAGCCAGAGCCACCCAACCAAACCACTCCCAAACTTCTGCCCCACAGAAACTGTGAGCTAATAAATGCTTGTTGTTTTAAGCCACTACATTTTTAGGCAATTTGTTACACAGAAATAGGTGATTCATATAAGATTATAGTAGCAACACTAGCTCCGAAGCCTCCTATCTTTCTCAAAATTCCGAAGTTTCTCATCTGGGCCTTGAGAGACAAGTAGGAATTCATCTGGAAAGAATGGCCTCCAACACAGTGTGTGCAAAAGTTATAGAGGACAAAGCAGCACTTGAGAACTCGTGAATAGTGTGGTTCCACCCATAAAAAGAATATGTTTAGGGTCAGAAAGCCATGGGTGGGTAGGCTGTCAGGGGCTAGATTATGAGGATGTTTTTTATGTCATCATAAGATGTCTGAACTCTATCCTATAAGTAATAAGGAGCTGCTGACCAATAACATTAATGGACCAAGGCATTGAGAAGGATAGATTTTTTTTTTTTTAATGATGTAAGGAAAATATATGACCCAATTTTTTAAAAAGCAAAAGATCTAAAGTTATTTCACTAAAGAATATACAGGGATGACAGGCAAATAGGCATATGAAAAACAAAAGCTGCATAAGCCACTAGGGAAATGCAAATTAAAATCACAGTTAGGTGCCAATACACACCTATTAGGTGACCAAAGTTTTTAGAAAGTGTTTTAAAGTCTGAAATGCAAGTGCTGGCAATGATGTGGAGAAATCGGCAGTCTCCTACAGCAACTGCACTCACAGGTATTACCCAAGGTAAATGAGAAGTTATGCTCATGCAAAACCCTGTACATAATGTATATAATGGCTTTATTCATAATCACCAAAAACAGGACCAGCCCCAGTGTCCTTCATCTGAAGCACAGATAAAGCAACAGCAGTAGTTCTGTGCACACAGAGACAAAGAAGAGGAATGTATGGATTCCCACAACAATAGGGTCGAGAACCAAATGAAGTCCAATTAATATGGTTTATAGATCTGGAGTTGCCAAATGATCCTGTCTTTTTTGAAAAATCCGTATTTAACTCCTTAATAGACATGATGACTATGTACTTATTCTTGCATGGTTGTCCTACGCATGGTTGTCCTACGACTGGTAGACACAATCCATGTTTGACGAGTGTGGCACAAGTTCTAGAGCTGCTCTTCCCCATTTCTGACATACAGCATCAAATGCAATACAAATGCTTGGGATTTTCTGTCATTCCAGTATGTATCTATATAATGAATACGTGGTTTGCCGGGTGTGTACATGTGAGTGTGCACTGAAATGATTTCTGGCAGCATTCCTTTATCACTGTAGGTGAACAACCACAAATGCAAAGGATTTGTATTCAATCAGACCTAATGGCTTATGGGTTTTCCTTAGTTTTTGAATATTGACTACTCTCAGTTGTTAAAATTTCTTTATCATATATCCCAAGTTCTGCTCATGATGCTACACATAAGAAAAACCAGAAGTCATTTGAAATCTAATATTTAGTCCACAGTTCCCTCCCTCTCTGCCCCCCTACAAAATGATAGACGACCAGAGGGATACTTATTAGGAGGCTTACAACACTTTCCTGGTGGGAGATGGGGGCAGCCTGGAGCTGGGCAGGGATGTGGGGGGTGGGGAGAGGAGGTAACAATATGGAATGAAATCGGCAGAAAAACTGGGGGCTCTATGGAAGGCTTGTGTGGAACAGAGATAGAGCGTAGTCCTGGCACCACAGACACCAATTTGTTGATCCTTTTATTCTCGAGATAGAAGAAAAGACCTGGAATGAATACACCAGAAGAATCTATAAAAAAAATAGATTTTCTTTTTTTCTTTTCTGCACAGGGGGTATGTTCAAGCTCTCCTCACTATGGGTTTTCAAGTATAAAAGACTTCTCACACGCTGTTGAGGTCAGTGGATGGCAGAGACCAGGATAAGAGGGAAGGAGCTCAGGCTACAACAGGAGCTCGGGCTTCACCTGAGGCTTCCACACCTTGAGGGCTGCCAGGCACCTGGAGAGGAGAAGGAGTTTCTGGAAAGCTACAGCAACACAGACACGGTGGCCTCTTGGGAAGAACAAGTGTCCAAAGGAGGCTCCCCTTGAGTCCCTCCACCACTCTGGTACTGGGGGCTGTGAGTAGACACAGGTCTCCCCAATCTTGGACTTGGACTTGGAGGGGAGCGATCCTCTGACCACCGCCAGCAGAAGGCTGTTCCCGCACCAGGGCTGCCTCCTGTGATTCCCAGCGCTCTTTTGCCTTCTCAAGTTCCTTTGTCAATAGTCTCCAGGAAGGGTTCCAGGCTGCTGCCTGGCGGAGATGAATGCAAGCTCCCTCTTTATTTGTGCCTGCTTAACCATTGCCTTGATCACCACTCCAGCGCTGTCTCTGTTTCGAAAGGTTACCTGTGGGGAAAACTGCCCTTTCTGTGTTGAAATTCACAGCGAGGCAGAGGGAGTCCATGGATAAGCAGAACCTTAAAACTCACGTTGAGCAAGAACTTCGCCCCAGCCTGTGTGAGTGAGCCATGGGGGAGTCAGATGGAGTGATAGAAGCTATCATCACGGGGTAAGACATTTCTAAAAACATTCTGACACCTCTGTATGCTCACTCCCCTCCCCCTGGGCCTGTAAGACAGACTCAGCTGCCAAAACAGGCAGCTTAAAAGAAACTGAAGCTTAAAAAGAAAAGAAAACCTTTTGGATTCAGCAGAGGTGGTGCGGCAGGTGTAAAACACAGGGGGAAGGTAGGATGGGCCCCCTCGCCTCTCCCTCTAGATTTTTTTCCATAGCATTGATCACTTGACATTTATTGTATCTATGTATATTTCTCTATCATTGTCTGTCTCCTCTCCTAAAATGAGAACTCCTTGGGAGCAGAGCTACATTCAGTCCCGTTCATCACCGCATCTCTGGAGCCTTGACCGGAAGCAGGCATTCAGTAACTATCCGTTGACTGCATGGGTGAATGAATGAAGGTGACCCCAAAGGTGGGCTTGGGAAAGTGAGCCTGGACAGAGGTTTTCTGCCTCAGCCCCCTCCGGCCCATGTCGCTGGGACACATTCACTTCACTTTGTCATCACAGGTAAAGACTCATCTGGGAAACAAACATCCCTGAGAGCCATAGCCATCCGGAGCTGCTGGCTGGGGGTTAACAGCCGTTCCTATCTGACCCAGATACCAGCCCTAGGGCTTCCCAAGGACAGGGCACTATGATCCCCAGCACTGAAGACAAGGGCATTCAAAGCAAGGGGATATTTGAGAGTAGGATGGCCTTGATGAGTCCACGCCGGCCTGGGCTGAGGACCAGAGGGGAAAGTGCCAGCCGTCAGAGCAGGCTGGTGGAGGAGTGCCCAGTGGGAACTGTACCTACTTATTCATGAGTGCTTCCGACCGTTGGGCTCGAGCCTGGGAAAGAAAATACAATTTGTTTCTCCTTCTCTGTCTTCTACATCAAGGGATGTAGAAGTCCCAGGCTCTGCAGTCCTGGAACTTGGGTCAGATGGAGCTTCTTCATTCATTTCCTTACGAACTCATTTAGCCAATGGTTACTGAGCACAGATGAGTGCTGGAAAATGTGACTTTGTGTCCTCAAGAGGTTTAACTTGTGAATTCCAAAAACGTTGGTGATCTCCTGGGTAAAACATGGCCTTCTAAGAAGATGACATTCTGACAGTTGAATTTTTCATTCAAGTTCCTGTGTGGAACACTTGCCATCCTAAGACTGGGATAACAACTCCTTCCCCAGGCTGGTCGGATGCTCCTTGTGGAGAGGCTGCTGGCTAAGCACCCCAGGACACATCTTCGCCACTTGGGGGTCTCATTTGGCTGCCTTTGTAGTTGCTTTGTTTGCTCGTCTCTGCCATTTCCGGTGTGATTGTTTCCTTGGCTGTTCTAGCATTTTGACTGTGGGCTGACATTGAGGAAAGTTTATGGGATTTGCATGTAGCCTGGGTGGTAAGTGTATCTTCAGAGTGGTTTTTGCACTTGCTTTTGCATCTTTATACCAGCTCAGGATGCTCCTTGTGTTGGATTCCTAGGGACTCTCTGGCACTCAGGTGATATAAATTTGAGCCTCGAACACTGGTGTGTATAACCCTTTAATACAATAGGCCTCTGGTTACAATTTCTCAGAAGGCATTTTTTTTCCCCCTTACCCAAAGCCCATTACAGAGAGGCTGAATTTTCCAAAATGTGCCCTTAAAAGATATTGGATCTCTGTGGGGTCCTCATCCAGAGCCTTGTCTTGGTCCCTGAATGGGCAGTGGAACCCAAACTTGACAACTCTACCTCCAAGGATTGCTAAAGTATCAGATACCACTTGAAACTCCTTTTTTTTATTTTTTGGCTTTCACTCCATTTCTGGTCCTTCGTTTTTCCTTTTGCAAAAGTATAGTGCAGAAATGGGTATCTGTATCCACCCCATGACGGTGCTCTAATCGTTCATTATTCTCAATCGATGTACTGTTTCAAAGCTCAATCAATAGATTCTCAAAATGTACCATGTATAAGCGTCCTTATGGGACACAGAGAGGGAAAAGATACTGAGCCACACACTCTCAGGAAGTTGCATGTAGGTGGTCTTACCTGATTCTCACAGCAATCTTATGAGATCGTTGTTACCCCCATTTCACAGATGAGGAAACAGAGGCAGATCCAGTGCCTTGCTCAGAGTCACATACCTAGTCAATAGGAGAATCAGCATTAAACTCATATCTGTCTGACTGCAAAGTCTATGCGCTCCCCTTATGTCAGGCTGAGGGCTCATAAGAGAGAAAATAGGCCCAGAAAATGGCTAAATATGATATAAAACTGGAAAAATAAAACACTAAAAACCACATTGCAAGACTTGTTCCAAGGAAGTTAGGATGTAATTGCTGGTGGTATGGGGGTGGAGGGCTATGTCTTCAGAGAGTCCCTAGCAGGCTGGCAGGGGAAGACACTGTGTCAGTGGAGAAATGGAAAAGCACATTCCTGACAAAGGGGAGAGCAAAGAAGAGGCCCGGCAGTGAAAAAACACATGCCTGTTGTGGTCTCCCTGAGCAGACAGCGCATAGTTGCGCAGAAGGACGGCCGGGTTGTAAGACAGCAGACATTTGAGGCCAAGTATGGAGGGTCTTGATTGCTAACAGATTTGGACCATATTGGGTAGGTAATAAAGAGCCTTTGAAGGCTTTTAGCTGGAGAAGAGGTAGCCAAGACAGTGGTTGAGGACCATGTAAGGGGAAGTCATGTACAAGACTGGCTGGGAAGGAATGGAGAAAGGAGAGAAACTCGTGGGTCTAGATTAGTGGGGACCAGTGAAAAGCAAATGGAAAGGATGCATAAATTGGCATTTCTCCCGCTAAGGGTGCCAAGGCCAGTTGTTTTCAATTAAGCACCAATTCAATGTGAATTTGAGCTATTATCAGGGTATATAGCACTGCCACGTTCTGTGCGCTCAGCCCCAGCCAGACCACTGCAGCTGAGTCCCTGGGGTCAGAGCTGGTCCAGTGAGCAATTAGCCAAAGTTACCGGGAGAAATGTCAGTGTAGGCTACATCCTGGGAATCACACACTGAATGTCAATGTTGGGAACTTCTGAGTTCGACCTCTAAGTTCATGGGTGAGTATGACCCAGGGATAGAAGGCAAGGAAAAAAGGTACAAAAGAGGTACTGACATAAACAAATCAGTCTAGAAGCCATAAGTGGAAACTGAGGCTTGTTTTAATTGGTCTTAGGTTGCCTAGGACATTGGGTGTCTGTTTAGTTGAAAGATATAAGGCCAGAGTAAGCTGCTCTAACACATGAACTAGACAGGAATATAGAGAACGCATCCCCTT
Source organism: Mustela erminea (assembly GCF_009829155.1). Classification (NCBI taxonomy): domain Eukaryota; kingdom Metazoa; phylum Chordata; class Mammalia; order Carnivora; family Mustelidae; genus Mustela; species Mustela erminea. Next base: position 67,577,418 of record NC_045622.1, on the reverse strand, counting down.
CTCTAAACTTCCATGTCTCTGTCATGGCCGTTGCTGCAACACATTGTGGTCGCCCAGCTCCATATCTGCCTTCCCCACTAGACTATGTGCTCTCTGCGTGAGAGCAGAGTGTGTAGGGCCTGGGTCCTATTTATCTATACTCCTGGCACCTGGCACAAAGGCTAGCACAGAGTAAATACCCAAGTAAGAGTTAACGATGGTTTGGGCCAGGGTAGGAGCAGAGGTTCTGGGGAGGACTGGTCAGTTTTTAAATACATTTTGAAGGTAAAACTAAATGCAGTTTCCTCGTTGTGTAGATGTGGAATATGCAAGCAAGAGTGGAGTAAAGAATGAATCAAGGTTATTGGCTTAGGAAACAGGAAGGATAAAGTTAGAATCATCTAAGATGGAGAAAGCCACAAGTAGAACAGGTTTTGGTGAAAAAAATCAGGGGGCAAGTTTGCACATGCCGATTTCGTGTGTCCATCAGACATTCAAGTAGAGATGTCAAGTGATGGCTGGTTATTCAAGTTTGAAATCTGAGAGAGGTTTGGACCAAAACTATAAATTTGGGAGTCATCTGCATCAAGATGATATGAAAAACCTTGAACATGGGTGTTATCACCAGGGGAGTGTGGACAGAGAAAGAAGAGGTCCAAGGTCTGAGCCCTGGAATATAGTCACACAGAAAATCTGGGGAGAAGAGAACACACTAGCAAGTAAGACTGATACAGAGCAACCCAGGAGATTGAGGAACATAAGACAATCCCATTAAACAAACAACAACAACAACAACATTGAAAACAAATGAGAGGAAGGGGAGTCCTGAGTCTAGGTGAGAAAGCACATCAAGGAGAAGGGAGACATCAAGTGTGTCTAATGCCGCTACTGAGTCAAGTAAGATGAAGAGTGAGAGCTGGCTGTTGAGTTTGTTTTGGTTTTGTTTTTTTAACGATCTTACTTATTATATCTTACTTATTACTTATTAGAAAGAAAGCGAGAGTGAGAGAGTATAAGCAGGGGAGAGGGGCAGAGGGAGAGGGAGAAGCAGACTCCATGCTGAGCAGGGCTCAACTCCAGGACCCTGGGATCATGACCAAAGCCAAAGGCAGACTCTTAACCAACTGAAGCACACAGGTACCCTTGCCCACTGGGTCTGGCCCATGGAAGAACACATGGTCTTGTGTGGAAGAGAGATGTGGGACAAAGCCCCTGTCATGTGGAGAATGCTTGTCACCATGAGGAGACTCAGGTGGTTCAGGGGGGCCCAGCACCTGGGTGGGGAGAGTGAGAGAGAGCAGGAGGAGTGGCGTTAGAGGACAAGTATGGACATCTCATTACTGTAGCGCTGGAAGGGGAAGCAAAAAGATGGGGCCATAGCTGGTGGGGGAAATGGATCAAGAGGAGCCATTTGTTTGTTCATTTGTTCATCTCTTTGTTAAGATGAAAAAAATCCTGCACTGTTTTCATACCGATTTGGCACAACTGAAAAGGCTACAATCTTAGACCTGAGGTCAGATCTTCAGTTCCCCTTCTTCTAGTAATGACGCTGTTATGAACTGAATATTGTGTCCCTCCCAGACTGGCATGTAGAAACTCTGTCCCCACTGTGATGGAACTAGGAGGTGGGGCCTTTGGGAAGTGATTCGCATTAGAGGAGGTCCCAAGGGTAGAGCCCTCCATGATCGGGGTCTGTGTTCTTACAAGAGTCCTTAGAGAGCTTGCTTCCTCTCTCTGCTGTCCAGATGGGAAGACACAGTGAGAAGTCAGAAGTCTGCAACCCCGTCGAGGGCTCTCACTGGAACCAGTTCACAGAGACTCCCAGCCTCCCAAACTGCGAGGAAGAAGTTTCTGTTGTTTCAGGACCCCCGTCTGTGGCATTTTGTTACAGCAGCACGAACAGACTAAGACAGACTCTTATGAGGCTTTTCCACTTTCCGAGCTCCTGGAGGGTGAGGACTAAACGTCTTTCCCCAGTTCCTGACAACAGATAAATAATAGACATGCCTCACTGTTTATGGAGTAAATGCCTGTGCCTAAAATACTCTGTAACTTTCTTAGGCCTCAGGTCCATCTGTTAAATGAAGGTAATAGCACCAGCATCAGAGGGCTGAATAAAAGAAGGCATACGCCTCGCACAGAAATGGACCTGGTACTTAGTAGATGCTTAGTGAATATGACTTATATTATTAGTTCAGTGCCTTCATTTCACAGAGCAGGCATCTGAGGCCCAGAAAATAGTTGGCTCAAGATGGCACAACAAGTGGCAGAGCTAACAGTCTTCAGATTCACAGACCTTAACTCTTCCCGCATTAACCAGAGGAATCCCCCACAATGCCTGAAGAAATGGATGTGACTGTGTTCAGGTTGGACCAATGGGAAACCCAGATCCTAGGACTTTGTGGCAACTCTGCAATCCCCCTATGCCTGCATGAACCAACACAGACCTCCCTGCCTAATTTTTCAGGAGTTTCAGCCAAGGGCGAGCCTCACACAATGCTCTGTATTTTTCTCATAGCTTTTTCTTGTTTTATCAGAATTCTGGTTTAAACGTGTTGGGTGGCAATTCTTGTTCTTCTCTTCATGCCCAAGTCAAGGGACAAAGCTACACTACATACCTGCTTTGTTCATTAGTAGTCATGATGTAATTATCAACCCAGATAGCTGTTACCATTTGTTTCCAGGAGATAATACAGATGTAGACCCAAAATATGTTTCTAGGCAATATTAACATAAAATTTAATGACCTTGGAAACAGCCTCTCTCACCATACTTCCAAGAGATGAATAGCGTGTCCTTGCCAGGATGAATGAAGAATGTTTACTTTCGTCAACCTTTATTAGGGGAGTACTATATGCTGCTACGCCTTTAACAAGACAGTAAATCTCTGGCCCAGTTTATAGTCTGTCTTTCATCCAAAGACCTCAAAGTAACTTTGCTAACACTGTGTCATTATTCATCATCCGACTTGCCCGGAGAGGCAAGAGGTAGTTGTTTCAGAGGGAGAAACTGAGGATTCGAGAAGGTTCTATGACTTGACTACTTAGGGTCATGAGCAGGGTCAGAGGAAAGAGCTGGGCACAGAGCCCAGATTCCTGTCTCTCAGACCGAGGACACAGCCTTCCCCCAGAGCTCTCTAAACTTTTTTTTTTTTTTTAATAGAAAATGCAATTTTCTACCTTGATCTATTAAGCAGAAATGAACTGTAAACTCTTCTTCAATCACTTGGAGGGGGGGAAACAAAGCTTATTTTTGAAGTTACTTCAAGTCATAAAATGCTTGATTCACTATTCTAAATAATCACATTGAAATAAGTAAATAGCTTTGTAGTCATAATGATAGCTTGGCTTTAAATGGTGCCTGCACTCTGCAAAGCGCCCCAGTGCACAGGCTTCTGAAGCCCTTCAGTCTCTGGGGCGGCCCCTCTTAGGGACTTCAGGCGTCCGAGCCGCCTCTCCTCCCCTTCCCTGCTTCCTCCACTCACGCTCCCTTCCCTCAGGCACCCAGAGCTCTCAAGGTAAGAGATGCTCCTTGCTTTTGCTGGATATGAAAAAGAGACTTCCAGGCCCTCAGGAATAGGCTTGGAATTCTGGAATAGAATGGGATTCTCCAAGAGTTTCTTAGTAGGAGTGAGTCTAGAGCTGGTCTTGCTTGGAAGTAAAGGATCAAAGTTAACAAAGACTGATGGGAGTTAGCAGTCCTCTAAAGATCCCTGCCCCTGCCCCCTCCCCCTTATATTTACACTGGGATTTTATAACTTGTCTGGCCAAGAGAAGGAAAGGCGGTTGAGAACTATCCTTCTCCACCTCTCCCTTTACGTGCTGAGGGACTTTGAAGGTCATACCTTCCAGGTTGCCATGACAGAATCTAAGTGTGTGGCACTGGCTTAGCAGCCAGTCTGGCAATCTATGACACACAGTGGCAGAAACTGAGGGAAGCTGGGCCTGCAGACTTGAAAAGCAGACCACAAGCCAGCCAAATTTAGAAGTGAGAGGCAGGGGCCGGTCAACATTTGATAAAGACCCAGGTGATGAATATGTTCAGCTTTATAGGCCTTGTGGTTTCTTTTGTAACTACTCAGCTCTACCAATGTAGCATGAAACCAGCCATAGAGAATATGTAAACGAGCGAGCACAGCTATGTTCCAATAAAGCTTTATTTACAAAAACAGGAAGTGTGTTGGATATGGCTTATGTGTGCCAACTCCTGGTCTAAGGAAAAAGTTTGGATAAGAGAATGTTAAGTTTGCGTTGTCTTCATAACTGAAGTTAAAGAAAGAGGTCAAAATTTGGGACCTTAACTTGCCATAACATTTAAGTGGGCTAAGAATGCTGTGTGGCCCCAAAGCCCATCAGGAGGAGGAAGATAAATGAACAAGGAGGAAGCTTCTGGAGAGCAGGGCAGGGGCAGGGATGAGAGAGTTAATAACTGAATAAAACCCTGAAAAGAATGAAGCACAAGCTAGGTGGATCCATGGGGGAGGAACAGAATTACAAGCAAGTACAAAGGCCCTGAGGCAGGAGTGTGCCTCAGACCTTCACACAGATGTCAGTACAGCTGAAGCAGAGGAAATGAGGGGTGCAGGGGTTGTAAGAGATGCCATCAGAGAGGGAGAGCAGATGGGCATGGGGATCCTAGAGGATAAATCACAGAGGAACTTAGAGGTAATTTTGAAGATGGTGACTCTTCTCAATGAGTTGGGAAGCCATAGAGGGTGTTGAGAGTGTGAATGGGAACACTCTCTGACTTATGTTTTTGAGTGGATCATTCTGGTTGCTGGGTTAAAAAAAAAAAAAAGTGGGGGGGCGGCAGGAGTGGGAAGGGTGTAAGCAAGAAAACAGCCAGGGGTCTACTGCAGTTCTCCCAGCAAGGGATCATTCACTCATTCCCTCCCTCATTCCTTCCTTCCTTCATGGAACCAGCGTTTCTTGGCGACCTCTTGAGAAGACATCACCACAGATAATGTTTCCTGTGTCACACAGATATGGTGAGAGATTTCCCTTAAACAACAACATTGTATTCATGCTATGAGGAAAAAAGGCTAAAAGTGATAATATGTTGTGAGTTCTTTGAGATGTAAATGTTTGAAAGATTATGAGAAAGTTTTTCATTCTTAACCTTTGAGGAAATTTTTTTTAAAGATTTACTTATTTAGGGGCACCTGGGTGGCTCAGTGGGTAAAGCCTCTGCCTTCGGCTCAGGTCATGATCTCAGGGTCCTGGGATCGAGCCCGGCATTGGGCTCTCTGCTCAGTGGGGGGCCTGCTCCCCCCCCCCACCCGCCTGCCTCTCTGCCTGCTTGTGATCTCTCTGTCTCTCTGTCAAATAAATAAATAAAATATTTTTTTAAAAATTTACTTATTTATTTTAGAGAGAGAGAGAGTACGGGGAGGGGTAGAGGGAGAGGGAAAAAGAGAATCCCAAGCAGATTTCACACCGAATGTGGAGCCTGCTGCAGGGTTCGATCCCATGACCCCAAACCAAGAGTTGGACACTTAACTGACCTTGCCAGTCAGGTGCCCCACTTTTGAGGAGACTTTTAATAAAACTTTTAGTTTATGAATTTGGGGGATGAAAAATAATTTGTGTAAGATCAGATGACATCTCTCTTATGTTACTTGTTATATTATACAGTAAGAAAATTTTTTTAAAGATCTTATTTATTTGTCAGAGAAAGAGCGAGCGCACAAGCAGGCAGAGCATCAGGCAGAGGCGGAGAGAGAAGCAGGCTCCCTGCTCAGCCTGCTCAGATGCGGGACTCAATCCCAGGACCCTGGGATCATGACCTGAGCCGAAGGCATTGACTTAACCAACTGAGCCACCCAGGTGTCCCTACAGTAAGAAATTTTTAATGTAAATCTCTCTCTCCCCTACCAGGAAGTCAAAGCTGTAAACAAATGTAATGTGTGATTTTAGAGTGGACCCTGAATGGGGGAAAAAAAAAAATCTTTAAAAGCCATTATTAAAACAACTGACAATATTGCAACATGGATTATATATTATAGTAATGTAGTGATGTCACATTTCCTGATTTTTATCATTATGCCGTGTTTATATAAGATAATAATATCCATGTTCTTGGGAAAGATACACTGCAGTAGTAAGTCTAAAGGTGCACAGTGTGTAGAGAAGGGGTATAATATATGTGACTAATTCTCAAATGGTTCAGAAAAAATATATACAATGCACATATTTGTGTGTATGCACATAGGGATTATATATGTGTGTGTGTATATATGTAGGGATGTGTATTATGTACGTATATACATATATATGTATGTGTGTGTATATATATATATATGAATGAATATAACAAAATATTAACAATTAGTGCTTCTAGATAAAAGTATACAAGGGCTGGGGTGCCTGGGTGGCACAGTCGGTTAAGCATCTGTCTCTTGGTTTTGGCTCAGGTCGTGATCTCAGGGTTGTGAAATCGAGCCCCACGTCAGGCTCTGCTCCCAGCATGGAGTCTGCCTCAGACTCTCTCTCCCTCTCCCTCTGCAACCTCCCCACCTCTCTCTTTCTCTAATAAATAAATCTTTAAAAACAAGTATACAACAAGGGCTTTATATATTATTCTTGAAATTCCTGTGCAAAATGTGAAAATTTCCCCCAATTTTTAAAAACATTTTATAATCACTACAAAGTCAAGTTTACCCCCCAAAAGTTAAGCTAGTTAAGCTGTAGAGTCCCCCTTCCAAAGGAAGAAGTAAAAATATTTCTACCCCCACAGGACATCACAATGTTCATATGAAAGGAAGGATTATGAGTCTTTTCTGCTTGAATGATTCTTTTTCCAACTGATAAACCGTTTTCTCTCCCCGCTGGGTCCCAGCGTCTCCTAATCATCTCATCTCAGCCACATGACATTGCTCAAATTTGGCTGCAAATTTGACTGCACCTTAGAATGACCTGAAAAGCTTGAAAAATGATTGTGGCTGCGGGTCCTACCTCCAGAGAGTCTGAATCATTGAGTACTGGGTGTGGCCTGGGCATCAAGATTAAAAAAAAACAAAAAACCACCCCTCCACCCCCCCCAAAAAACCTAACTCCTTCATGTGATTCTTTTCATGCAGCCAGTTTGGAGAACCCACTAAGGTACACCATGTTACTGCCTGTTCGGAGCTGAGCTCGGAGCCTAGTGGGATCCCAGATGTGCTATCATCGCCCTGGTCTCTGGCTCAGTTCTATGGCTGTGGTGAGTACCTTTCTTTGACTATGGCTTTGCAGTCCCATCCAGGACACAGGACTGCAAGGGGCTTGGAGGTGTCCATCCTGGAGGGCCTCTGGCACCACCAAGATGCTCATCTTTTCCAGGGTTTCTTTTGCCCTTTTTTAAAAAAAAATTTTATTTATTTATTAAATAAAGGGAGAGAGCACACCCGCTGGGGGAGGGGTAGAAGCAGAGGCAGAGGGAGGAGCAGACTCCAACCCTGAGCGGGGAGCTGGACATGGACTCAATCCCAGGACCCTGAGATCACAACCTGAGCCAAAGTCAGACGCTTTAAGCAACTGAGCCACCCAGGAGCCCCTGTTTCAGGGTTTCTACAGTCACACTGAGCACTTGGGGAGTAGGTGGGGTTTGTTGGGCGTTACTATGGGAAGGTGATGGGCGACAAGAGCTATCAGGGGAGGGGGAGTCCGGAGAGTGCTTTCAAGACCTTTTCTTTCTGTTGGCATCCCTGTTCCATCCTGAAAGCCTAGGTCTGTTTCTCTAACCGACACTCGCCAACCACGGAGGATCACAGGACAGGTCCCTGACCAACACACCAAGTGGGCAAGCGCGTGATTCCCAAAGAGGAGGTATGTTCTTTGTTCCCTCTACCCAGTAAGCCACTCTCGTTCTGCATCCTAGTAAAGAAAGTTCTCTTTGCAGCCTTGGAATGCCCGCTCAGAACAGCCTCTGGTATCACCCTGCACAGGTACTTGTCATCTCTAATCGCCCCTGCTCCCCTATTAAAAGATACATTTTCAAAGCCATGGGAGCCAGTTACTCATTCAAATGCTGTTCACAAATAACAGGACTCGCGTGTGTAATAGGGAGTTACTCAGCTTGGAAAATTTGCCCCGAAGAGTTAAAATTTCTGCTTCATTGGAAAGGGGGGTGGGGAATGTCCTGGCGGGAGGAATTTTCAGCCCCCAGAATTTTACGTCTGATGTCCCTCCCCTGCATCTGAGCTGGAACGAGAGATGCAGCGTGAGATTGCAGGAGAGGCGGGGCTGGGGACAGTTTGGGGGCCTGCAGGTGTGCGGCGGCTGCACAACGGCTGGTCCCCCACCCAAGCGGGCCGACACCGGCCAGGACTTGCCGGAGCCCCTGGCAGGGGAGTCGCCTTGTAAATTATTCTCTGGAGGATCCTTCCGTGTTGGATGGGATCACGAAGGGCAGAGCGAGGAGGTGGTGCAGCCACGGTTTCAGGTGGGAGGCTTCTTAGAGAAAGTCCATCGAGGAAAGGCTGAGCCTGGGCAGTGATGACTGGCCATGACCTCCCAGCAAACTGGGAGGGTCTACACCTATACTTTCTCACTGTTCGAATTGTCTCCAAAGCAACCAAGAGCCAGGACACTGCACCCCTCCCCACCTCTATTTTAATGATTGTTTTTCTTTTAGTAAAGATTTCCTGGAGTTCTATAGTAGGAGGACACGACACTGAAGCCCTATACTAGGAGACAGCCCTAGGTGGGAGAAGGGATGCAATGACCAAGGCGGGGGGCTCCGGAGTCCAGAAGCAGAGAGCTGGGAAGGCAGACCTGTGCGGGAGTGCTGCTCAGACCTCATTGGGAGCCTCCAAGAGGGTTGTGGGTAACATAAGGGGTAAGGGAAAGCAGCCTAATGAGAAAGAACAGGAAGAGAAGAGTCAAGGGTCAAGTTCTCAAATTCTTCTTTAGTAGTGGTGAAAACAGCAAACTCTCCTCCTGGGAAATTCAGTCCCCATTAATGTCCCATCATGGATTTGACCTCATCAGCCCCCCCCCACCTCAAGCCCTCGGGGGCCACCCACCGACAGAGACTCCCAGATGATAGCTTGAGAGCTAATGATTCAAGACCCAGCCCCGTCCTCTACATATCTCACCTCCCCATCTAGACTATCTACACCCGAGCTCTCTCTGGTCCCAACAACCCGCCTTGCTCTGCATAAATCCCCTGTCAATGTTTTTGTCTTGGATCCAGTTGATGCTGATCTACATTTTCGTGATAATATTTTAATAACATTTGTATTTGCCTGTTGATTTGCATACCGAGCGTCACCCTGACGCGGGCTGGAGGCAGCTTCTAAAGTTTCAATGTGGTAATGACTTTAACAAATCTGGCTTTCCTCCCTGCTTCAAAATAGCTATGCTGGGATCCACGAAACGTAGATGATTTTTTTGTTGTTGTTGTTTAATTGTGAAAACACATACACAGTGCCTTTGAAATCTGGCTCCCAGTTTTAAAATACGCACTTTTACTTACCATCCCAAGAAACATCAGATGGTAAGGGCATGCCAGTCATCTACCCGTCGGAGCTCTGAGACATCCCGGGCTCTCCCACAAGTATGCGCTGGAGTTTGGGATGTCCAGAGGTGTGACCTCCTTGATTTTCTTCCTTTGGTTGAATGAGAGGAAAGAAGAGGTGCAAAGATTGTGTTGGAGAGAGAGGTTTGGTTCAGCTCGGTGGGGTACCTGAGCAGGAGGGATCTTCCTGGTATCCTGCCAGCCCAGAACCTTCCTCAGCCACACATGCCCATGAGGGACCTGCAGTCCTTTGCTGAAAGGCCTCTTGGCCACAGCCCAGCTCAATAGGTGAGGGTCCAACTTTGTCCTTGGAGGGTAGGCTGTGTGGGGTACCCCCCTTCTATGTCCTTGTGCTGTGGGGACCTGGAAGGCCCCCTTTTCCATATCACACAGGTGGCTTTTGGGCTTGCAACAGCTCTGGCTTCTCTGGTGTTGCCTCAGGGGCTACTTCATCCCCCCGGGGTGGGGGTGGGGAGCCAAGAGTGAGCCTTCTCTTTCTTTGAGGGACTCAGGGCCAGAGCGGCTCCCTCCTCACTCAAAGGGCCACAGAGAGGGAAATGGGTACCAAAAGAGGCGTTTTCTTATTTCATTGTTTGTAAATTTAAAATGTATACCTTTCTTCTGGAAACTTCTGAGAGGCCTTACAGAAAGCAGGACTCAGGACAAAGTTTGTAAACGGCATAGGAAGAGGCTTCCTCGGTTGGAGCAGAGAATTTGCTATGGGCACAGAGGGCCAGAAGGACATAGGAGCTCTCATTTGTGGGTCCCACCAACACTGGGGATCTGTTGCCCTAGTTCCTTTTCACCGCACTATAACGGTCAATGCCGTCACCTCTGTCTCACAGACAGAGACCATACGGTTCAGAGAAATGCAAGGAATTATCCAAAGACCCACAGCGAGTCAGGGGTAAAAGCGGGTTCGGAATCCAGACAGAGCATGTCTAGAGAAGGTTGCAGAGTCCTCGGAGGAAGCTGCTTACAGCGATCCAGTTCTACGGAGCTGCTAGAAATTGTTCCAGAATGTGGAAGAGCGCCCAGGCTTTCCTTAGTCCTGAATCAGGGCCATGAGCCTCCTTGGAACAACAGGGCTCCTCCAGAGGGCAGGGAGGGCTGGCGGCTTACTGCGCAAAAAAAGGGTGGGGTGGGGGAGAGGTTTAAACAGTTCTTTCTTGGCTTGGTGGGAGAGGCAGTCCAGGTCACAGTCCTCAGTGAGTTTTCCTGTTTGCTGGCCTCCGGGGCGGGAGCGAGCACTGGGGCTCAGCCCCAGGGAACTTCTTTCCACCTGACAAAGCAAAGGCCAAAAGAAAGGTTCTTTCCTCCCCCCACCCCTTCTTTTGTAGAGGCAGAAAGAACTTGGAAAAGAGTTTGCCTTTTTGAAACCGGGTAGATGAGTGTTCACACCTCCATCTCCTCACTTCCCAGCTGTGTCCCCGCGGGCAGGTGACCTCAGGTTAACATTTTCGGACGGTTTCCCATGGGCGACCGGCTGATGAAATGTCAGCCCTTGCTGGCGCGCTCTGAGGACTCGAGGCAACCCGGGGGAGAGCCCTGGGCTGACCCCACAGCGTGGCTGTGAGCAGGAGCCCCATGGTGGGGGGCTTGGACTCCCCAGGGAGAGGAGCGGCTCCGATTCACATGCCCCACCCACACCGCCTTGCGGCGGGTGGAGCTCGGGAGCATAGAGTTTCTGGTTTTCCATGAAAAAACTAAATAAAACAAAACAGAACAGATAACCAACCAACAGCAGCCCGCACCCCTGTCGCGTCGCCCGCCCACCTGCCCCACGAACGTTCGGGACCGTGGACTTCAATCCCGGTCCTTCCCGGCGAGAAAGCCTGGAAGCGGCACTTTACTGCCCTCTGCTGTCCATCTGGAAAACTCCCAGCGCGCGACCCGCAGCTTGGCGCGCGGGAAAAATCCCCAAGGAGTTTGGCCTCCGGCACTCGCCCCACCCTTCTGAAAGGTGCACCCCAAAGACGAGGGTAGCACCAGGACCAGCTCTATCATCTGAGGGGGGGCCAGTGGAAATGCAGGGCACCGTGTTAGAAAGTGTAGTAAGGATTTCAAGACGGCGACAATCAGAGCATTACACCAAATGACCTTTACGTTTGAGGGCGGTGCCCTGTCCCATGGCACCGGTCCCCTGCCCCAGGAGGTGGCTTCCCCTCATTACTCCCTGCTCCTGATATTGAACTTCTGGCCCTATGGCATAGTCTCAATAGGTCTCTGAGGGCCGGAAACTTAGTAGAACATGTCCGGGGAGAAGAGGTGGGAAGAGGGCCTCCCCCCCCCCCCCCCCCCCCGCAAGCCAGACTGGTGAGGGGGGTTTCTCTTGGCTCTCAGGCAGCCACACATCTCTTCTCTCCCCTGCGCGCTGCTGGAGTGTGAGGAAGCCAGGAAACTAGAGCACACCCTTGTCCTGGCCTTGGGGACCCATTAAGATTCAGGAACTGGACAGATGGAGAGTCACATATCAACATCATTACAGAACAATCTATACGGTAGGACAGAGCTTACCTGTAAATGAAGTGTGTGTCCAAATCCACCCTCAAACTCCACCAGCAGAGACCCACCCAAATGAGATCAAGAAGCTATTGCTGTCACCCACTCACCAGGGAATTCACTATACCTCCGTGGACGCAAGTAAGGAGTAGAGCAAGGTGCCACGAGTGATTAGAAAAGCCCTCTCTATGGAAACCAGAGCAGTGGAGGGGAAGTGTGTCTCCTGTATTAGTTAGGGAATGGCTAGGAAAATAGAAACCACTTCGAGTATTTACAACAAAGGGAATTGGAGGCCGGGAACTGATTTCACGGGTGGTAGAGGTGCTGAGAAGTTAAAGCACAAGATCAACAGGAAGAGGAAGTGACTCCCCCTTTTCGGATGGAGGGATGAAGGGATAAGCTGGTACTGGGTTGGTGGGAGGGGACAGAACACTGGGTCCCTTAGAGCTGGAGCCATGGAGGAACTATGGCCGAGGCTCTTCCTGAAATGGAAAAGTGGGGAGTGATGGCCTGGCTTCCCCTCTGTCTAGAACCATCCATTGGCCACACTGGGGTGAGAGGCCTCTGCATCAGGTGCCTGATGCAGGAGCCTGGAGAAGATGACCCACGGGGATCCATTCCCCTGCATTTCCCCTGCCATTCTAGAGCACAGAAAGGCCCTAGACAGAATGCTGTCTTGACAGTTATAAACTGAAATGAGTACCCATTACCTGTTGGATAAAAGGTAAATTCTGCCCCATGCCACAGAAGGTCTCTCACAGATCAGACCATTTTACAAACCACATGTCCTCCTCCCCCCTTTTCCTTGTTCTGTCAGCTTACTTCATAATTCTAGGCTCTTAGTCTTGCTTCCTCTCCTGGTATGTCCTTTGCCCACACCATTCCCTTCTCTCTCCGCCTCCTCCCCCTCCTCCGCCCACAGCCCTGCCTTCTCCTCCCTCCTTGCTTCTCCTCCTTTCCCTTCCCCTCTTGCCTGTTTCCATCCTTTCCTTTTGCATACTTTCCCCTTCCTTTTATCTTGCTTTCCTGCCTACTAATGAGCAGATTGAAGTCAAGGTCTTTGCATTTATTAGTTGTTATTGTTTTCTAATAAATAGTTCTTAAAAATCAAATATTAAAGCATACTGGACTCATTAACCTCCATCCCCCACCACCGCCACTCCTAGGAGACCCCAAATCCAGAGGCAGCCGATGGAAACCGGGCCAGGCATTCTTTACCAAGCCACAGGATGGCATCTTGATTTCTCAGCAGGACTGGGAAACCCATGCAAAAGCTCAAAACCTACTTACCAAAAAAAAAAAAGTCTCTTGATATTTGCCCTTAGGACATCAGTCAGCCTTCTGTTTGCAATAATGATCTCCCCAAATCTTACTGGATGGACATCACACAAAATGGAAGCCCTGAGAGCACTGGAGAGTGAAGGGAAGCGGGTAGATTTTGGTGGGAAGTCCATGGAAGGAGAGAGAAGTTAGAGGAAGTGAGCTCACTGTTTCTTCCAGTTCTAGCCAAGGCCGGGCCCAGGTTGTGTCATGCAGGCCAGTGTTGGTTCTGGTGGAAAAGGAACTATCTTTCTGGCCTATGAGAATAGAAGCAGCTACAGCTGCCAAAGGGAGGAGAGGGAGTCCTGGTAGGGAAAGAGCGAGAGAGGGGATCCCCCCGTTCTATCTGGTTCCATGTCTGGCCCACTCCTGGACCACACTTACAGAGCATCTCAGCTAAAGGCAAAAGAGGGACTGGGGGTTGCTGTCTAAGACAAAGCTTTAAGTTAGAGTCCAATCAAGGAAAGCACTTATTAAAACAAAATGAAATGATGCCTATTAGAAAAAAAAAAAAGAACTTAGAGCTTCCACGATGTACATTAATAATATATACAATCCAAATTACCCAACATAGGAAATGCCAGAACAATGGGATATACTCTCGAGTGAAAAGACATTATGTGAAAGAAATCAAACGTGAAGAACTATATGCAAGATGATTCTTTAAATTTTAGAAAAGACAATGGAACAGGGAGAGAAAGCAAATCTGTGTCGGTCAGAGGCTGAGTGGGGGAGGGCATTGGTTGCAGAGGGATATGGGAAACTTTTGGGGAGGGAGGGATATGTTCTATATCTTGTTTGGAATGATGGTTATACAACTAAATATAGTTGTCCTAATGCACCACATTCTACACCTTAAATGAGTGGATTTTACTGTACTGTAAATTGTATCTCAATAAAATTGGGGAAAAAGTAAAGAAACAAACAAATCACAGCCAGTGGGCTCTGTCTCCCGGCTGTAAGATACTGGTCCATATTTTCAAGTGTCCTTTCTATTCATATCATGGTCCATTGTATCAATGAACCATAATTCATTTTTAATTCTACTGTTGCTGGGTATTTGCATATTTCTTCCTCTTCCTCCTCCTCCTCCCTCCTCCTTCACTTTTCTGATTGTACTCATGGGGCTACATGCAACACTTTTGAAAGTATTTGTTATAAACCAAGGTATCAGTTTTGTTGGGTTGTAATGCTGGGTTGTTTTCTAAAATGGTTGTACCAATTTATACTTCTACGAGCATGTCTGAAAGCTCCATTGCTCTATATTTTGTCCACACTTGGTATTATTATCAGATTTGAAAATTTTAAATCTGCTGGGAAAATCTTATTTTAACTTGCATTTTCTTATTAATAATGGAGTTGAATATCTTTCCAGATGTTTATTAGCCACGCAGATTTCTTTGGGGAGGAAGAGACCAAGTCTTTCCCCATTTTTGACTGGGTTATTTTACATACTGATTCATCATGTCCTTTGTATATTATTTGTACGTTAGTATCCCTTGTTGTCATACATATTACAAATATCTTATAGTTTATGACAGTTATTTTCACTATATAATTAACAGAATTTATGAATTATAGTCTATCAATTTTTCCCCTTTAGGTCTTTTTTAAAAAACTCTTTAAAAAGTTCTTTCCTAGGGGCGCCTGGGTGGCTCAGTGGATTAAGCCGCTGCCTTCGGCTCAGGTCATGATCTCAGTGTCCTGGGATCGAGCCCCGCATCGGGCTCTTTGCTCAGCGGGAGCCTGCTTCTCTCTCTCTCTCTGCCTGACTCTCCGCCTACTTGTGATTTCTCTCTCTGTCAAATAAATAAATAAAATCTTTAATAAAAATAAAATAAAAAGTTCTTGCCTAATCAAAAGTTTTGAAAATATTCTATGTGTGCTTCTGAAAACTTTATAGTTTTGCCTTTCTCATGTACATCTTTAACTTACCTTTAATTGATTTCAGGGCGTGCAGTGAAGTCATGATACATTTTCACCTTTCCCGATGGTTAAGCAATTTTTCTATCAGCATTTATTGAATAGTCTCTTCTTAACCCTACTGATCCGCAGTGCCATTTCTGTCACGTATCCAGGCTTTATAGATGCTCAGATCTTTTTCTGATCTCCCAATTCTATTGCATTAGTGAATGTATCTAATCCTGCATTATTAGCACACAGTTTTATTTAGGGCTTTATGATGAATGCCAATGTCCTGGTAGGGTTAGTTTCCTACATCAGTCGTAGAATCAGGACACAGAAATCACAGCAGCTAGTTTAACAGGGGAACATGTAATATAAAGGACTGTTAACTAGAAGAAAGTGCTTAACCCCTACAAGGGGTAAAGGAAGACTCAAAGTTTTCGAGTCAGATGTAGCAGGCAGCTACTACCTCCATGATGAGGAAGAGGGAAAAAAAAGGAACTAGACCTTTGGAGAATCGCACGCCTTTCCAACCAAAGTCTGGGGTTTATGCAGCCTGCTTGTTGCAAAGAAACTTGACCAGGGGTATGGCCCAGAGTGATATGCAGAAAAGGTTCACCGTTGCCCTTGGGTATGGAGCTAGTCGGTAGAAACTGCCTACTTAGCAGATATAGTTGCCAGAGGGCACAGTCAGAGCCATTGTAGACATGGCCTCTTGAAGCCTTACAGAAGTGCCCGCAATGGAGGAAAGGGTGGCCCAGCTGGGTCTGTTTCACCAGGGCTGCTAGGGTTCTGCGCTGAATAATAATGGTGGAGGACTGAGGGCAGAAAGGGACCGCCTTCCTGCCACGGTTGCGTAACTCCAGCGCCCTCTATTGGCAGAGCAAAGGAAGAAGTGTTAGCGTCCAGGGGCACACTCCCAAAGAAGGCCGAGATAAGAGAAAATTAATTGATTAGTGGCACAGTCTTCTAACTCGTTCTTATCTTCAAAAGTTTCCTAACGATTTTTGTCCCTTGCATTGCCATTCGCCTAAGTGGGGGAGTGGAGGGAATTGAATTTTTACTTGGACTTTAATCCATAGATTTACTTGTTGGAACCGACAGCTTTACACAATTGATTCTTCCAGTTCGTGAACATTTGGATCTCTTCATTTATTTAGGTCTTCCTTAAAGCTTTCCAATAGCATTTTTATCATTTTCTCTATAAAGAGCTCCTACGGCTTCTGTTAGGTTCATACTTTAGTACTTCATGTTTTTAAAGCAATTGGTATATTTAAATTTTTCTATTTCTTACTATTATACAAAAAAATGCAATTTATTTTTGGTACGTTGTTTTGTACCCAGCAACATGTTAAACTTACTCCCAAATTCTAGTCATATATCTATATATTCTCTTGGATTTTCTGTATGTACAAGTTTATCTTCTAAGAATAATGGCAGAGTAGATTTCCTTTCTTATGTATTTCTTATTCTTGCCTTATTATGCTGTCTAGAACCTCATATGTCGAGTGAAAGTGGTAGATACAGGCATCTTTGCCTCATTCCCAACATCAAAAAAATGCTACTGCCGTTAGCTCATTACATTATAGGTCCCTTTCATCAGTTCAGAAAAGTTTCTTCTAGTCCTAATTTGCTAAGAAGCTTTTAAAAACTTATGAATGGACACTGAACTCTATCAGACCCATCTATCTTCATCCATCGAGATGATCTGTTGATGTGAATCACATGGGTTATTTTCTAAGGTAAACCAACATTCCTGGGATGCATTCCTGGATTGCATTCCTGGGATGAATCCCATCTTGTCATCATGCATTATGCTTTAGGTACATTGTTAAACTCAAAATTGATAATGTTTTGTCAAATTTATGCTCCTAAGTGAGATTAACCTAAGATTTTCCTTCTTCATATTTTTCTTGTTGGTATTCTAGGCTTATAACATCAGTTAGGGAGTATATGTAGAATCAAGCTTTATACACCTTCTCAGATATACCCTTGACTGCCTCCTTTCCCTGCCTTGACTGGCATCCCACGAATGCCAGGTTTCCTCTCCACTTTTGGACTTTAATGAAACATGACCGTGAGATATGGGATCTGAATTCCTGAATAGTTCCTAAGAGGTAGATGATGCCACCCACAGGGCCATACAATTGTATCCCTACAGGGTGATGGCCAGTGATAATTGGGAGACGGAAGTTACCTGATAGCCAAATTACTTCCTTTTCCCTCTCTCACTGACTACTTCAAGATATTGCTCTTCCCAGAAACCTTTCCAGCAAAATTCACACAACAACAGTCTCTCATGTTGAATGATCTAGTATGTCTGTTTCAACTCATTGTGAAGTGACAGTAATACATTAATGCATCACATTGCACTTATAAGATTTCCCTTGCTTTACTTCCTCTCATCTACTCTGCTGAGTTTGCATTTCCCAAATAAAGTTTTAGTATCTTAATCCTTGCCTCAGGCTCTGCTTTCTAGAAGACCTAAGCTAAGACCAGAGAGTATCCTTTGTTCTATGCACTGGAGAATTTTGTGTAAGACTGCAGGATTTCGTTTCTTTGAAGTTTGATAATGCTCCTTAGTAAACTATTTAGGTCTGGGTTTTCTGTTGGGAACCAGTATTTCATTTTCTTTAAGGGTTGTAAGACTACTCTCTTCAGAATTTCTTCTTCTTGTGAGGCAGTTTGCATAAGTTCTAGTTTTCTAAGAACTCATCACTTTTATCTATCCTTACACATTTATTGGCATAGACCTTATATTTTTATCTATTTCATTGCACTTTTATTGGTATCTATAAGAACTGTAGTGATGTTCCTATTTTCATGGTTGTTACTGTTTTTTGTTAGGTTGGTTCTCTCTCCCTCTCCTTTCCTTATTGACCATGCTAAGGGCTTAGAGGCTTTATTAATATATTTTCTAAAGATTTTATTTATTTATTTGATAGAGAGAGGTCACAAGTAGGCAGAGAGACAGACAGAGAAGGGGAACCAGGCTCCCTCCCAAGCAGAGACACCCCCCCCATGAGGGACTCGATCCCAAGACCCTGAGATCATGACCTGAGCGGAAGGCAGAGGCTTAACACACTGAGCACCCAGGCACCCCTTTATTAGTATTTTTGAAGAACCAACTTTTGATGTTGTTGATCTCTATCATGTTTGTTTTCTATTTAATTAGTTTGCCCTTATATTTATTAGTTCCTTCCATTTTTTTAACTTCATAAATGCCTAGCTCATTAGTTTTTAGTCTTTCTTCGTTTTAAAAAAATTTTATTTATTTATTTGACAGAGAGAGAGAGAGAGCATAAGCAGGGGGAGTGGCAGGCAGAGGGAGAGGGATGGAGCAGTCTCCCCACTAAGAAGAGCCTCACATGGGACTTCATCTCAGGACCCTGGGATCATGACCTGAGCCAAAGGCAGACACTTAACCAACTGAGCCACCCAGGCACCCCATCTTCCTTCTTTTCTAATATGCATGTTTCTAACTAAGCATGTTGGTCACATGCCCCCCATATACTGCTCTGCTTTCTACATTATTTAGGTGGTACTTTATTATATAGTTTCAAGTATTTCTTAATTTCCATGACTTAAATTTTCTCATGTGTTAATTAGAAATGTTTAATAATTCCCAAATATGTGGTGCTTTTCTAAAGATCCTTTTTATATTGATTTCTAACTTAATTGTCTGTGGCCAGAGAATATTGTATACTGCAGCAACCCTTTGAAATGTATTGACACTTGCTTCACTTGCCAAGAACATGGTTTTCATACCGTTCTCTATGTGACTGAAAAATTATGAATGACAGTGTTGTGATGATGGAGTGTATATGCACACCCACATAATCAAGACTTCAATTTCCCTACCTGTTCCCTGGTATTTGTCTGCTTGTTACATCAATTACTGAAAGATGACTCTGGATATTTTTTGCTTTGTGGTTCTCTCGTTTTTGTTTTATTTTAAAAGAATGTTTATGTTTAGCACATACCAAAGTACAATATTTCATCTTCATAGCGAACATAATACTGTATCTTATTTAGTGAAATCTTTAAGATTTAATCTTAATGTCTACTAAGGCTCCCAAATAAACTGCACTTAAGAATTTTTTCAAGATCCACTTGTGGGGCAACCTAAATTAAGACATTTGGTCCCCTGGAATGTCGCAGCTCCACAATAACTAAGACTGCACCTCTGATAAACTGGCACTGGACCTACAAGGAAGGGGAAGCACTAACTCATGCAAGCCCTGGCATAGTAGGGTGGTATTAACTTATAATTGTAGAATAGGCTGATTACTGCTAAGTACCATCAGTGCACAGAAAGAAGAAAATGTCACGCTCAACTCAGGGCATTGTGTAAAAGATCTTCCTGGCAGCATTTGAAAAAATCCTTAGCTCATGCAGCTGGACGACAGACTGCCGGAAACCAAGCCAGAAATTACAAATAAAGATGAATTCACAGCCTTCACAAGTCTGTGTTACAGTCAAGCCCTAAGAGTAAGTAGCAGCACCCTGAAACATGGGGTGGGGACATCGGGTTGGAAACACTGAGAGCTTTGAACCCAATTCCTCCAAACCTTAGGGCTACTAAGTCCCTCACTCTTGCTGAGACAGCAATCTACCCTGCATGGAGACCATGTTAAGGGCTCAACTGAAATGGATGCATCAAAAGAAAAAGTATTTGCCGCCTCAAGATCTGCCCCACCTCATCAATCACTAGAGTAAAGCCTCAGCATGTCCAGTGGGGGAAATTTGGTCTGTAATGTGGGAGGAAATGGCTTTTCCTCCCTGGAGAAACTGGCAGAACATGCCTGGAAACAAATCTTGAGGACATGAGACTGGGCTAGGTTAAGGGGTTTATTGGTAGAGGCCACACTCTTCTACCATTCAGAATTTAATATCCTGGCAAGAACATCTAGAGATGATCCTGGGTCAGCTAGGCAGTTCCTTGAAGGTTGGAGGGAACAATGGTGTAGAGGAAATGCAGAGGTGCTAGAACTGCCTTGGTACTGAGGCAGAGCTCAGAAAGTTAAAAGAGGCAACAACTGGGAGTGGAGGGCATGGGATGGTGGTTATAATTTAAGATCAGAATATCTGCCACTTTCTATGTGCCCCAGAAGGCCAAGAAAACAGTCCTTTCACTAAAATAGTAAATGCTCTAGAGAATAGGGCATAAGCATTGCTAAGAAACTCAGTGGCAGCCTGCAGGCCAAGGTTGATAGCAGGAGATACTGACAAAGAACTGGGTTCCCTTGTTTGAATGGAGAGAAGATTCTGGGACAGCAGAGACCAAGTGGCAGTGATTAGCTGTCAGGAGCAAAGCAGTAGTTACTATAATAGGCAGCAACGGATGGAAACCAAGAAGCCTGGCCCTGCCGGGGATCTGTGAAGATGGCTAGTGGACCATGGCAAGATAGGGACAAGACAGGTGGGCAGGCATCAAAGGTGTTGCTTGACTGTATTGCTCATAAAATAGAAAGATTAGGTGAGATGTCAGCTGCTGCAATGAAAAATTACTATCCATCACTCATCCTTTCCAGATCTAAGCCTGTTCTTAGACCCACAACCCACTGATGAAAGGGAAGGCTAGCATATTTGAGGAAGAATGCTATGATGCCACAAAGGAGCATCCCACAAAGGGCATCAAAGGAATAGATAGCCACTTGCCAGAAAACCTACACACTGGGGAATAGGAAACAAAGACATCTTTTTATGACCTTGGCTTTTTGGCTTAGAATGGGAGTTGGCAAAACATTTTTACTATGAAGAGCCAGGTAGCCATTATTTCAGGCTTTGTGAGCTACAGGGTGTTAGAATTAATCAACTATGTCACTGTAGCGTGAAAGCAGCCATGACACCAAGTAAACAGCAGGGGCTAGAAGTGTGTTTTAATAAAACTTTATGTGTAAAAAGAAACAGCAGGCCAGATTTGGCCCACAGACTATAATTTCAAAACCCCTGGCCTTGAATGCAGTCAGTTTTCATAAAAATTCCATGCGTCCTTGGGAAAAATTGCATAGGCTCCCGATTGCTGTGTTCATTACTCTGTATTTTATAAACTAGAACGGCACATTAAATTATGCCGTTCAAATCCCCTATATCTGACCTGTGTTTGTGTGTGTGTGTGTTTGGTCTGCTTTATCTATAAATAACCCAATGAGTTTAGTTTTCAAAAACTTCCTTCTATGGAATTTCAAATTTCACTTTATAAGTTTGAAACTGTTATTAGGTGCATACAAGTTTAGGGTCTCTATTTTTCCTAGGTGATTAAAACTTGTATCACCTTGAAATAATCCCCATGAACTCCAGTAATAATTTTTTCCTCAAGCTATACTGGTGTGAAAAGAATATAGCTACATTAGCTTTTGTTTTACAGCATATTTTTCATCCTTTGTTTTCAACCTTTCTATGCCTTTACATTCTAGTTGGTTCCTTATCAGCACAGAACACAACTTAAAAGTCTAAGCATCTTGGGAGCCAAAGCAAATAGGAGAAATGTTTACTTTAAATAAAAAAAGGGGGGGGGCAGTCAGGTTGCTGGCAGCCAATTTGCTAGTTAAAACAACCTAGCTACATCTGACATATAGGATATTAAACAGAACAAAAGTGTCTTTAAAGGTAGTTTCAATACCCCTAAGGCTTCACAGGCTTACACATTGTTTTGTTTTGTTTTAATTGGAATTTTATCAGTTGCTCACTGATGACTTAACAACGCAGCTAATTTGGCTTTCCATAAGTAGTAGCTATGTTGATTAGTCTACTGCCAACAGCAAGGCAGACAGAAATGATCAGGGGTTCACAGCAAAGTTGCCTGACCCCAACTTACTAGAGGCCTTTATTTATCCTGCCCTTTAAATCCCTTTACTCAGTGATATTTACCAAATATGTCTCCATCTTTGCTGAACTTAAGCTGACTGGAACCACAGGCGCGAACAAAAGATATTTTTAATGTATCAGAGCACCTTGTTTTGGAGGAGGAGGGGCAGGGCAAGAGGTGGCACAGAGCCAGTGGTGGAGCTAGAACCGCAGGGCAGGAGGCGTTTCCAGCTCTGGATTCCTGTCACTAGCTTTCATGACTTTAACAAGGGCTCAGCTTCTCAGGCCTCAATTTCTTTATTGAAAAACAGGAAATGACTCCTTTATTCAAGAGAACGTGGTCTGGGGAAAATAGTGACTCTAACAGTACTCGGCACACATTAGGGCCTCAACAGGGTGTTCCATAGTTAGTTCCCTTCCCTCTACTCTGAGCAACTCAGTGGATAACAGCATTCCTCTTGACTTGCGGTATGCTGAAAATGTCTCTTTTCAAAGGAGATGGGATATTATTTCTTCTCTGTCCCCACTCCCACCAGTGAGGGACTCTTGGGATTTGAAGCATGCTTTACCTCAGATTTCAAATAAACCCATGGGGCAGGGGAGCGCTTACGGTGTGTGCGGGTGTGTGCGGGTGTGTGTGTGTGTGTGCAAGGCAGGGGAGGGAGGTTAGGGGGTAGGGGAGAGTCCAGGCCTGAGCATCAGGGTGACCTATTTAAGGCTCCACCACTCACCAGTCATGACTGCGGAATGATCCATCTTTTCTGAGCCTGGGGTGGGGATAATAACCTCACTGACTTTGGAACTAAGGTAAGAATGAAAGGAAACAATATATCCACATTGTATCAACACACCTGCCCAGTGCCCACCACACAGTAAACATCTAATGAATCAAAGGCTTTCTTATGGAGGGCTGTGCCGCGTGCCACACTCACCCAAATCATGAACCCCACAGTTCCCCCACAAGCACAATCACATGTCATTTTCAACAACAGACACTTCTGCAGATAAAAAAGGTAACCCACACTTTCATTTTCTTTATTTTTCATTGATACCGTATGAATACAAAGTTTCTAGAAAGCTACAAAATGTCTACCACTTTATCAAGAAGGCATCAAAATGTGTCACTTTGCAAAGACATGAAAACACCTGCAGGAACTGACACAAAAATAGCATTTTTAGAGTGATGAAATAATTGCACTTAACTGTCATGGATATTAAAGTTATCACACATATGTACCGCGAAAGCTAGAATACATTTTTTTTTTTTACAAAGCACTTTATAAAAAAATTCTCTGCACACAAACCCTATAATTTTCATATAACTATCATACTAAAGATAAATTCACTTTAAAGCCAACACTTAGAACATTTTTAAACAAAATGGTACCAGTACCTAAACACAGACATTAACAAATACAAGAATACTGTACTGCCAAGAGGTTTAACCAAATGCCTTTTTGAAAGTTTCTGCAAATAGTTTAAGAAAACATGTGCGAGAATTTGCCCCCCACCCCCATCTCTCCAATCTATCGAGAGGAACCTTATCACCCAGGGGCCCGTTCCGGAGCTCCCTCCCAGCTGCAGTACAATATCAAAGCGACCACTGACCAGATGAAGCGCTTACGTCACAAGCCCATAGTATACACGGGACACAAAGACACCGACTGTGAGAATCCCATTAAAGTCATTTAGAACGTGAACAAACACATGTGGCAAAACCAATTTACATAAAATTTAAGCATATTAAAGAATTAAAGGCTATTCGGGTTTCTTTTTTTAAACGTTACAAAATTTTTTTTTGTTGTTTTTCAGGCACGTACTGTTTTTGTTTTCTTTCTTTCTTTCTTTCTTTTTTTTTTTTTCCTTATCTGCAGGCTAGAGCCTATAGACAAAGGCCTACAGAAGTGAATCTTTCAAGGAGGTAACAGGGAGATGTATTTTTTTTTTTAAAGAAGTGCAGTTAATATCTAATTTACATAGTCAAACTAATCACAGAAAATGACTGACCCAAAATAATAATAATAATAATAATAATAGTAGTAGTAATAAAATAAGAGACCGGTTTCCAATTGATTTACACCTAGATTTTGTCAGCCTCTCTCAGAGACAGGGGAAGGGAAAACCATCTCATAATGGAAGGCAGACAAAAGAGCCTACCTGAGAGAGGTTGGCATCGCCTGGAATCTGACCCCATTTAATGAGGAACAGAGGGAACGTAACTGCCATTTCAAACAAACTAAAATGATGTAGTGTGGTGTATGACCAACTCACTGCAAATTCACAAAGAATAAAACAAGCTATAGCCTTAGGAAGTAGGACAATAAATACCAATATTTCATCTTAGTTAATGGTGCATGACTTCAGCGAAACTATCCTTGCAAATGCAGTAAATTTTAAACACAAGACTTTCACTCTTCACAACAGAAGCAATGAGTTTATGAGAGAAAACTATTGCCAAACCAACAAAGCGCAGTAACAGTTGAAAAGAGAAGCAGGAAAACAATCATTTGATGAGTTTCTTTCCAGGGGTGACACAAGTATGGACAGGGAGGGCCGAACTCAAGCAGGTGACTAGCGCTCGTGTTAGCTCATTTTACTTTTCATCATTTGACAGGTTTTTTTTTTTTTCCTTGTAGAAATTTCTATAAATACTCACAACTTGGTGTGGATAGAAATCACTCCTGAAATTTCAGAGACCAGACAGGGTAATCTTAAAGACACCAGGGAGAGACAAAAGAACATACGCATTAAGAGTTCAGAGGCTAACTTTCAAAGATGTCTGATGTCATTTGGAAGTCTATATGGGTAAAGAACATTTTTTTTTTTTTTCTCCTCCTGGCTTTTGTTTGGCTGGTGTTTTTGCCTTCTGGTCCTTCCCACGCCTCTTCCTTACCTCTATCAGTTTTCCCGATCTATACAAGGTTTTGATAAAAGCCGACACAGACTCTAAAGGGTTGCCCTTTTGAGGGCAGGAACATTCTTTGAAAATGCCAAATTGTGAATGGTGCTCTTTGGAAGTTTCTCATCGCACATTCGTACACAACACTCAAAGTCAACATTTTCGCCGTAAGAAGAACACTTCAATTGTAATGACCCTAACTCATTTTTGTTCTGCACTCGCATCTCGGTTCGAGGCTTCCAACTTCCAGAGTGGTATCACTGTGTAGACCAGAGAAGTGCGCGCTGTCGTCGGAATGGAAAAGAAAGCCTCCACAGAGACTGCACACGCACACGAGGGGAAGGACAGATCTGTCCACCGGTCGCAAGTCCGTCGTCTGTGTGGCAGTCCCCTCGCGCGGACGCACGGCCGGATGATGGGCGGAGAGGAGCCCGGGGTCGCGGACACACACACACACACACACAACAGTTCCTGGGGTCCCTCCTGCTGCTGCTACTGTGGGACGGTGGTGGCGGCAGGCAGGGTCCGCGTCGCGCCCTTGTGGACAGAGGCCTGTAGTTGGTTACTCATCCTGGTAAACCAAAGGCATTACGGTGATCTCAGAATATTTTTGGTCTCTCTACAAATTATCGTTATATGGCAGCACTTTTCTAAGCTGGAATCTCAAACCAAAGGCACTTCCATGCTAGAGCGCAGAAGATTCATAAATAGGTAAGTATTTGGTCGTGAATTTAAAAGGCAACTTTAAAAGTACAATTTGCTTCTCAGAGTAAACTATGAAGTTGGAAAACCTTCCGTTTTGGTATATACATTTGAGAGTGTGGTCGAAGAACCACCTCGTGTTCAGTTTCCGATTTTAGACCAAGTGGTCAGTGTCCTCTAGAACTGGAGAAAAAATGGGCTTACGAAAGAGAAATGCGAACAATTTTTGCCTGTGTGGTTTCAAATACGGGGCCAATTCGTGAATGGATGCGGAGGGCTGGGGACAACTAGGTATCACTAAGGCACTGCTTACTGGAACGCTTTGGCAGCTCTGAATTTAAAACTCCCTAAAAAAAGGAACAGTAGTAAGAGAAATGCTTCCAGCTTACAAAAGGGCTCACAGTTCCGAGGCAGCCTTCGGCACTGCACACCCTACACACAATGTCTCAAAGATTTAAGGCTTTTCAGAAATGACACGTGCAGGGCTTTGCCACAGAAACGTCAACAGAAAGAAAGAAGCAATGCAGACATATGCTCTCGCTGTCACAGGTGCGAACGCCAACGCACGGGATCGGTTCTACCCTTCGTGAGGACAGGTGTAGTATACCAGACAGAGCATACACGAACTTAGACAGATCCTATGTACCTGGTTTGTAAGACTGACTGTCATCTCAGCCGGTTTAAATAATTTAAGGTTGTACAAAAAACAGACTGCTAAAGCCACTACAGTATCGAGACCTAGAGAAGACTTGGGTTAAAGTCACCTGGGGACTTTTAACACCAAGTGCTGGGAACAGGGGCTGCTTTTTGGCTGGTCTGAGTGTGGGACATGGCGGCTGGGTTGCGTAGCAGGTAAAAATTGGACTCGAGATTCTGTGGCAGGTGAATTGTCCTCAGGGTAAGCGAAAAGGCTCATCAGCTTTTGTATCTGCTTGTGGCTGCCTCGTGTAGCTCCAACAGACGAGAGGCTCCGTGGGGGAAATGGCGTCAGCAGCGGGTCGATGCCTTGCTCTGGCTGAGGGGGTGGTTCTTAGTCCCCCTCTGTCTTCTGCACTGAGTCTATGCACATCTTCGTAGGGATCACTGAGGCATGAGCACCGAAGAGGAACCACCTTCACTGGAAGAGGCCAAGGATTAAGTGGCGAGGTCCTAAGGCCCGCACCCTGATTCTGTCACTAACCAGCTGGGTGACTCTGGGCAAGTCACTTCCCCTCTGGGTCTCAACTTTCTCATCTGCTAAATGAAGGAGAGAGTAGGTTGTGCTCTCTTTTAGCTCAGTAAGGAAAAAAATCTATCACCCCCTGCTTCCAAAACTGGTCCCTCTCTCCTCCAACCTTAAAGATGCAGTGTTCCAAAGGCTTCCTTAAATTCTAAAAACAGCACTGAGTGTAGGGCAGAAAGCAGAAGACCAGAGGAAGCTTACCGAAATGAGGAAAGCTTCAATCTTGAGACCCAGACGCTTAAAAGAAAAATGAATGGGATGTCTTTTAAAGCTGGTAAAATGAGGAATGAAGATCAGATCACAGATGCACCTTACAGAGGTCCAAGCTGATCATGGGGATGGGGGTGACCCGCTATTCCCAACATCCCCAGTGATGAATGAAGGAAGCCTTTGTAGCGAGACAGACTCTGCCGTGGGAGATGCCCTGAAGGGGAAGAGACCTGGATGTAATGTCATTTGAGGAACCTTCCTACCTGCCTCTTCATGACCTGAAACAAAGCTCCTGGGACAGCAGCTTTCTTGGGGTGAGATTGGAAGGGAAAAAGAAGATCTCCAATACGGTATTTGTGACCTGCAGGATCTAGGGCAGGGGTCCTCCACTGGGGGTCGGACTGGGCTCCACGGAACGTGTGGCGATGTCTGGAGATATTCTGGGTCGTGGCGATAGCAGGGAGGGCATGGGAAGGCCAGGGACACGGTGCAGGACAAAGAACTGTTCTCAACTTGCCAACTTTGATACTTCAAAGCGGAGAGCCCCTGACTGAAGAGTAACACAGACCTTCTGGAATTCTGGAACCTGTTCTGGCAAAGTCCTGACAGTCATTTTAAGGCTCTTGCTAAGATGGAAACGAATGCCCACAGACCAGAGTCCAGTTTTTCAGCTCCCTCCTGGGTGACTGTGAGAGATGGGCCTCCATGCTCCCCAGGGAAGTGTGAGATGCCCCTGACTCAAGGCTGGTGATGCAGGGTCGGCAGGAGACCTGGTACTCAAAAGAAAGCAGTAAGGACAGGGGCCTGGAAAGGCTTTTTTATGGTTGGGGAAGCTTGCCAGCTCAAGGGAGAAGACTACGAGAAAGGATGAAAGACTACAGACAGACTTGCATGAGGCACCGCCTCAGAAACCCCACCCCAGCACCTAACTTGGCAGAGACAGAGATGGCCAAGGGTTTGGGTAACTGGATCCGTGGTTAAGATAGGGAAAATATCTGCCCTAGAGAAAGTTTTAGGAGAACAAGATGAGAAGAAAAATTTTAAGGCTCCTAGAAATGTTTTTAAGAGCAAAAAGCTACCCTCCGGGTTGTTCATGCAAATGCTCCAAACTCAGCTCCGAAGGCATCTGGGGGAGGAGGGCACAGCCTGCCTCCAGGAGCTCAGCAAGCTGGGGGTGCCCTTCCCTCAGCCAGCAGAACCACCCTCCAGCTGCTCTTCTGGGGTCTACTTGTGCTTTGAAAAGTAAATCCTAAGAGGCCTCCTGGCAGACAGAAGAGCCCCATTCCTGTGTGGGAATGGGAATCAGATACTCCTCTCGCTGAAGTTCTGGGCTGGCTCTGGACATAGAAGATCCTTTACCCCCCCTTCATAGGGTCCTGGCTCTGGGAGAGTGGGGTTTCCACTGGGGAAAGATGTGGGAGACAGAAGCAAAAGGAACATTCCTAGGAGGGCTGCCCAAGAGAAGTCATTAAGTATGATGACTACAGCAGAAGCTTCGGTGTCTGCACGGAAGGCCAGATGAAAGGGCAGACCACTAGGGCAATCCTTCAAAGGCCCCTTAGAATCAGAGAATAAATGGTAGTTTTTTCACAGAGGGAAGACAGACATCAGCCTACTGGTTTTTATGAGAGGTGTGCATTCCAAATGGGAGAAGTTCTGCACTTTTTTCACTGGTCTTCCCAGGAACTGATGGCACAAGTCTTGGAGAAATCAGGCTTGGTCCGGTGGCTTGCTGGCCACAAGCGAGCCACACCAGACCCTCTAACCAATATCCAAGCAGGATCAGAGCAGGTGGTGGGACAGGGAAACGGATAAGTTACTAGGATGTGAAAGAACAAGGTATTTCTTTTCTGGCTTGATGAAAAAGCCATGACAGGTTTCACAACTTACAAAACTTCCTTCACGTTCTATTGTGTGAAATCTATTCCTGGCGATTCTAAGAATGTCACGTTCCTCTGGGAAGCCGGGGAGTGTAACCCTGTCTCCTTCCCAGTGAAGCACTTACGGAAATAACCCAAGACACACGGCCATTTCGAACCAACTCTGCCTGGGCAATGCTTTGGAATATCTGGGTTGGAAAGTTGAATTTCTCCTGGGAGGAGAACCTCCCGATGAGTCTGTTTGGAAAAAAAAAAGTCCGAGAGAACGCTGGGCCTCTCCAACCTCAGTCGAACAAGTACTGTGACTATCGAGAGATGCTGAGAAACAGATGTCCTTTGAGAAGGTATCTATCTAGATCTAGGGACACAGACTGAACTATACGTGTACACGAACGTATCAGCACCTAGCAAACCGGTGAATTAAAGAGATGTTCAATAAATATGTCTGATACTGTATGTGTATATGTGTGGATGTGTACACAAACACACACGGACACACACATTATGGCAGGTTACTATGCACACTGGTTCACCAGAAAGAATTTATCCACAGGCTGGAAAGGATGCTTGTAATTTTCTGGGGAGCAGAGATGCTAAAACTGATGAGCCTTTTTCTTGTTTGGTTGGTGAAATTTCTCCCAGCCACAGGATTTTTCTCTACTTTGCAGCTCACAGTGCAGTATTCATGCCAATTTTCAATTTTTTGTTATTAAATTTCAGTGATTCAAACATTTACTCATCTTGGTAAAAAATTTGGTTGTCCATATAAAATATAACTGCACACACAAGACTATAAACATTTGTACGTTTAGGTTTTCAGTATTTATCTACTTATTGCAAAAAGAGCCATCCTTTTTTTTTCTTCATTAAATAATCATCACATTAGTACAATACAATTTTATATTTTTTAAATATACTATATATGTTAAGGATAAGGGGTGAAGTTTTCTTCCTTTGTAATACCTGTTCAAGAGTTTAATGGATTAAGAGATTAGTTTTCACCTTGAGAAAAAAAAAAAAAAAGTACAAATTTGTCTCATTAGAATATTTCTACCAAGCATTTAAGGCTATATTTTAACATTTGGCTTCAAAAAGAAAGAAAAGTTTCATTTAAAAAATAATTTAGTGAATTACATTCTTTCATAACTTCCACCCTAATTAGTTACAAAGATAAGTCTAAAGATTCTTAGTTTTGTGTACTAATTTACATTTATATTTAAAGATTAATTTTACTTGTATCTTAAAACAAGAATTTTATGTTGGAAAGAACAAAACAAAACCAGAACTAAATACATTTGTATAAAGGCTGTAAATGCCCCATGGCAAATGTTCTGTCTCAATTTTTTTTTTTTCCTACCACAATTAGAGACAGGTCTCTGCAGACAGAGACCTGGGTTCTTAAGGTTCACCTTTCCCGAGGAATTGTGGGCTGCGGATGTGAAGAACACATAGAAACCACTCAGATTTCTCTTTT
Organism: Mustela erminea; assembly: GCF_009829155.1. Classification (NCBI taxonomy): domain Eukaryota; kingdom Metazoa; phylum Chordata; class Mammalia; order Carnivora; family Mustelidae; genus Mustela; species Mustela erminea. Next base: position 67,547,017 of record NC_045622.1, on the reverse strand, counting down.
TACAACTGTACCAGAACTTCACAGCTACAATGATAGTATGAACACATGAAAAAAAAATAATGACTTCACTCAAACAGGATTTAGAAAAGTCAGGGTGACCTCAGGGCCAGGGCACCCCCCTGTGTGGTGAGGTTTACAGTCAGTCATTCAATAATGGAGAGTGTGTGTGTGTGTGTGCACGTATGTGTATGTGTGTGTGTGTGTATATACAGATATCTATATATATAAATAACCATGTTCAGTCCTTTACAAGCCTGTAAATATGATGTTGTGCTCCATGTTCACTATTTGAAACTTCAAATACACAGGCCATGCACAGGAGAGTTTCTTGTGTATCCCTGTTTGTTACCACCTGTTAAAAAAAAGAAAAAGTATATACTTATATATACACAGACACATAGAGGGAGAGAAAAACCTCCACATATGCAAACACGGTCCATCTGTGCCATGGCAACCAGGGTTTGCTTGGAGAGGGACGGTCTCAAGTTCAGCAGGGAGACTACTGCACATGTCCCAGCCTCAAGCTGCCCCCTCCAACATCAACTCAGGATAATTAGGGGTCTGACTTGAATCCTAGCTGAATTCTAGCTGAACTTAGTTACCATGTATTTGCCATGTATAAGACATACCCTACAGACAGTGTCTCACCCCTAATTTGAGCCCACAAGAATTAGTTCGGGTTTTTTAGGAGGGTTGATTTCTTTACAACAAAGACCATTTTCTAGAATCCTGTCCCACTAGACAGTCGTTTACCTTAGGAATTGCTTCCTACCTTACTCTTAAACTTTTACTAGATTTGTTTCACAACAGCCCACAAGAGATGCGAGCTCCACGAATACTAGCTCAGCACTGTTAACTGGCTGTGCTGGGACTCAGTACCATAGATGCTGAGTAAGGCACAGTGGTAGAATCACATCAAATGATCCCTCTTTCCATGCACACAGACTTTACCTTTCGAAACATACTCTGAAACATTCATCTGCTTCCCCTCTTGGTTCAAGTCACTGGACTCCAGCTCTCTCCTCCTCGTGCCCGTGGCCTTCCCTTGAGTAACCAGATCTGACCCAGGTCCCTGTGGCCCCTCCCCACTAAACCATGCCTGCTTCCCAGAGCAGTTCTCAGAAGGAACTTTCCAAGAAAAGCAAATCTAGCCCACTTCCCCACAGTTTCAGTGATGCTGTTGTGTGTCTCTTTTGTCTGAAGACAGCTCAGTGTCTTCAAACACTGTGAATCTGAGGGCCTAGTCCAGCATGTCACTCCCTCCTCTCGCCCCCTACTGTGGGCCGCATCACCCCTTCCATTTCCCTTACTCTCAAGGCATCTGAGGGTATGGCCCCTGACTGAAGAATACAAACTCACACACTTTTAACTGTCCATTAGGGCATACAGTACAGTCTGTAAGAACACCCAGATTTGTGTTTTTGTTTTTGTTTTTAACATCCATGTCATTCAGTGGGCTCTAAGTTCCTGAAGAACGGGGACCGTGTTTCCTAGTAACTAGCTTGGCACAAAACAGTTGTTTAATAAAAATGTGTGTGTGTGTGGGGGGGGGGGAGCCTGGGTGGCTCAGTGGGTTAAAGCCTCTGCCTTTGGCTCAGGTAATGATCCCAGGGTCCTGGGATCGAGCCCCACGTCAGGCTCTCTGCTCAGCAGGGGGTCTGCTTCCTTGTCTCTCTCTGCCTGTCTCTCTGCCTACCTGTGATCTCTGTCTGTCAAATAAATTAGAAAAAAAAAAAATCTTAAAAAAAAATGTGTGGAAGGAAAGACGAGTGACACAATAGTCAACATACATTAACTATGTAGTGTACACCTGCTCGGTATGAACTGCTTCACACACACTGTCTGGTATAATAGCACAACTTCATGAGCGGGTGCCCGGTCACCTCCCCCTGACAGCAAGTGAGGCCAGGGAGTGGCCAAAAGGGTACACAACTGTCACCAAAGAAACGTTAACTCTGACTTCAAAGACCTTTTTCCCTAACCATGAAGCCAAGCTGCTCTAGACAAATGAATGTCTACAGTAATAGATTATTGACCTTTTTTTTTTCCTGGGTAATAAAGATTTGACTGAGTATTGGTTCCCACCTCCATCCTTCCTAGTCTTACTTCCTGTCCCTTCCCTCACAAATAGAAGACTCCAAGCATGCAGGCCTTCCGTCCTGGAAATCTCTCTGTCTCTATATGCAAAGAAATGCCATGCCCTGGGGTGCATGGGTGGCTCAGTCAGTGAAGCGTCTGCCTTCAGCTCAGGTCATGATCCTGGGGTCCTGGGATCGAGTCCCGCATCGGGCTCCCTACTTAGCAGAAAGTCTACTTCTCCCTCTCCTACTCCCCCGTTGGTGTTTTCTCTCTCGCTGTGTCCCTAACAAATAAATAAATAAAATCTTTGAAAAAATAAAATAAAAAAGAAACGCCATGTCCTGCTGTTCTTCCCTCTGGAACAGTCCTGGATCCCCTCCCCTCCCCCACGGCCATCGTCCAGGGTACCAGCAAAGCACCTGGCCTCCCCCACCGGCGCCACCCTGCCCCTTCCTACTCCCGGTACACAGCAGCCACAACGACCCTGTGAACAACACAAATCTGACAAGAATGCCCTCTTGCTTAACAACCCCCATGGCCTGTATTCCACTTCCAAACTCCCGCCTGTAAAGCCCAGGAGCTCCGGCCCCATCTGGCTGTCCTACCCAGTCAGCTCCTTGCTTTCCTCTCTCTTTCTCCACACCAGCCACACAGCCTATTTCTAGTCCTCCCACCTGCCCGCCCACCTGTGGTACTTTTCTCTACCCTCTTTGCCTAGTCATCTGGCAAGGATGCCTCCTCTATCTCTGCCTGAGGGAAGCCTTTCCTGACCTCCCACCTCAGGTCAAATACTCCTGGCATCTGCTCTCTGGGCACCATGTACCACCCTCTGCCAGCCACCAGCCTCTGTGGGGTTTATATGCATTTTGCGATTGCTTGAGGAGCGCCTGCCTCCCTCAGGGGCTTCCGAGATGGCTGCCCCCCACCCCCATCTAGTTTACGTCCCAGCCCCTGACAGGTAAGTACACACCCATGAGACAGCGCTTTTCTTGGTAAATCTGAAACATGTCTGTTTACCCATCAAGGCAACTTAAGCACCAGCTGTTTACATGCCTTGAGGATGCCCCATTCAATACTCTGTACGCCCAGGTGTCTGTTTCCCAAGGATACCACAGGCAAGCATTGTACGAATGTCCTGTAACCTTCTTCACCTGCCTCTTTCCCTGGAGCAGACCAAGATTTGCTCTGGAATAGGCACTGTTTTGCCTGCACTGCACTCTGACAGTGATTATAATCTCTCCAGTTTAGCTAAATGAAAGCAAATATTCTCAACAACCTCTGAGGTGGGGCGTCTAGACGAGAGCATTTTGTTTAAAGTGGAGGAGGGAGGGACGCCTGGGTGGCTCAGTTGGTTAAGCAGCTGCCTTCGGCTCAGGTCATGATCCCGGTGTCCTGGGATCGAGTCCCGCGTCGGGATCCTTGCTCGGCAGGGAGCCTGCTTCTCCCTCTGCCTCTGCCTGCCTCTCTGTCTGCCTGTGCTCACTCGCTCTCTCTCCCTCTGTCTCTGACAAATAAATAAATAAAATCTTTAAAAAAAAAAATAAAAATGTTTAAAAGTAAGTGGAGGAGGGAACGGAGTTTAGAGACGTTCAGCGACTTATCCAAACCAATGTCATTAAGTAGAACTGCATCTTAAACCCCAGTCTTCTGACTGTGTGATCATGAAATAGCCGCAAAGTAGCTTTCCTATCCTTCTAAGTCTTCGTTTATGTCTGTCACCAGCTCTGTGACCTCAGGGAGGCCTAACACTCCTTATCCATAAAAAGGGAATAAATACGACCTCACAGTCTGCAGTGAGAATTTCATAATATCACATTTACAAAGGATTTAGCACCGTGCCTGGAGCCTCCAAGATCTGCCTTACCGTCTTGCAAACTCTCTAGGAAAGACTATGTTCTATTTATCTTTTTCTTTTTTAGCCTCCAGGCCCAGCACGGGGCTCAAACTCGTGACCCTGAGACCAAGAGTTCCCTGCTCTACCGACTGAGCCAGGCAGGTGTCCCGAATATGTCCTAGACTTCATGATTAAGATTCAAAAGGAGGAAAGAAAAAAATGTTTCTAGCAAACTGTATGTATGTATGTCTGAATGCAACTCCAAAAACAATGGGAACACTTGGCCTGTAATTCAGAGAGTCTTCCTCAGTCTGTCTGGATATTGTCACTCAGGTCCTGCATTTACAGGTTCACCTCAATTTCTGTATCATCCTGCTGAAATCAAAGACTTTAGCTCACCCACCAGCAGGGTCTGGAACTGGTCTTGCTGACACAGGCTTTGTAATCCAATACCTAGTAAAATGCCTGCCACTACGTCAGGCAGCTGCCATCCTGGCTGTGTTCCTACATCTCCCCCTGCCGCCCCCAAGGAAGAGCTGAAAAGTACTCTCTTTCCTTTATCAATGAGTTGCTTTCATTCTATAATCCAGGAGTGCTGTTTAATTTCAGCTTTTCTAAATGCTAAATTTCTAGCAAATATTTACTGAGAGCTACCAATTCATCACAGCAAAGGAATTTTTCTAGTTGCTTAATGATAAATTCTGGAATTAAGGTAATGCTCTCTCTGCATATCCAGGCTGCTTAAAGTCACATGTTCAAGGAGAACTACTGATTTGGTCTCATGGGTTTTGTGGCTAAAGAGTTGCTTTCCATTTCTTCCCGGCCTTCTTTTCCTCAGCTGTGCTCTGTGAGGTAGGGGTAGGAATGGAGGGCATAGTCCTTAAAATGCTGACACAGACTCAGAACTGGTTTGTAAGGACAGCTAAGACTGTTTCCAAGAGAGATGGGCTGGCCATTCACTCAGAGACTTTTCCTAAGGCTATTAACTGTCCACATCAAGGTACGACACACTCACCTTCTGCCCATCTGAGCACAAAGTCCCCTGTTCCTAACGAGCAACAGGAAGCAGCTGTTGGTCAGGGACCAGCCAGCACCCCAAACGAGGATCTGCTCCGTTTTCACTAACAACCGTTACAGGACAGGATACTAATCAATAACATTCTCGGTAAATGATACCAACAAACTAATCAATAACCTGTTTTTGGTAAAGAACAGGTTTTCCAAAGTTTCCCCCAGATTGCTAGTCTCCTATGGACATGCCAGAGAATCCACCGGGATTCTCTCTCAGGAATAAATGAAAATTACACGCAACATTATCTGTCAGCCAACTGTATGACCATCATGCGTCTGTGGACTTGAGACTCCCCGCAGCTCACTGCCATCCCCCTGAGCCACGGGTCTCAACTACCCGGGAGCCGTTAAAATAAAACAAGAATGGCGATGCTGGGTGGGCCCTACTCCCCTGCCCCGAATTTTTAAAAACTTCCTGGGTGGGGGTGCCTGGGTGGTTCAGTCAGTTAAGCCACTGCCTTCGGCTCAGGTCATGATCCCAGGGTCCTGGGATTGAGTCCCGCATCGGCTCTCTGTTCAGTGGGGAACCTGCTTCTGGCTCTGCCTCTGCCTCTGCCTGCCACTTTGCCTGCTTGTGCTCTCTCTGACAAATAAATAAAATCTTAAAAAAAAAAAAAATCTTACTGTGTGAATCTGATATGCATTAGGATTTTAATTTAAGTTTTGTTTATTCAGTTTTCATACTGTTGTGAGGAAACTGGGTCCCTCTGGCTCTGGAAAGTTAAATATGAGGGAATTTTATGAGCCGGACAGCCCACTGGTACCTTGAAACTGACCATGGAGGATGTATTTATATCATGAAAACGGGCAAATGCTCATAAATCAGGGTTTGGGGGAGAGGGTGGGAGATAGTTGCTTTTTGTTTTTTGTTTTTTGTTTTTTTTTAAAGTAGCACACCACTGATGGTGAACTCTAGTCGCCATGGGTCCAAAACCTCTGGGTAAAGAACTTCTGCTCTAAGTATTCTAGTTCTTAATCCTAGTAGCAGCGTAACAAAGCAGGGCTTCAGAGGGCTGAATATGTGACCATGATACTGTCTTGTGCCCCTTTTAGCAAACCTGTTTCTAAGTTTTGTTTTGGCATTTTTCCTTTCCTTAAGTCAAGGAATATTAATTTTTTTTTTCAAAAATGAGCCTAATGAAACCCCTTACTATTATTTTTACCCCTATTATTACCCTTATTATTTTTACCCCTATTATTACCCTTATTATTTTACCCCTATTTTGTAGGCAGATTTTTGAGGACATTGCTGTTCTTATAACCTTCTTCCCAAGTATCCAAATGGAGCCCTGATGAGAAATTTGTTAAACATGAGGGGATCCTCCCCGACTCTCCAGCTCTGACCAGGGGCACAGGAAACTTCTCCCATCATAGACTCTGGGCACCAACCACTGCTTTTACTTTCCCTTTAGCTGTCCAAGCTTTGACCATACTCTTCAGCCTATGGGGACTATTTTCTGGTCATGACATTCTAATTTCCGTTTCTTGTGGTGCCGAGGGTTTGTGTTTTGCGATCTTAGTATATTAGTGTGTATTACTTCTTATAAGGCCTTGCAATCCTTCGTGAAATGAGTCAAGGTGTATTTGAAGTACAAACCCACTGACTCAATTTTTGTCTCATCTGCAATCTGCCTACTCGGCGGCCGGGACTCACTCAGGGCAGGCACTAGAATGACCTAGAGAACGCTAAGTATTCACGCCTGGCTTCTCTCCTCAGAGGTCGGGATTTCGTTGATCTAGGATGCAGCCTTGGTGTCAGGCTTTTAAAAGTCTTAAAGTATTTTAAGAAGTCCCCCACGCCTTTCTAACATGCAGGTGAATTTACGCACTTGAATTCCAGTTTTCCTGAGCTTCAAAGAGCTTACGAGCCTCGCCAGATGAGACCCTGTCTCTTCTAGAGACTTGAGCCCAAGCAGAGCCCGAGCCTTTGCCCTGGGTGCTGTGGATTCAAATGGTGACCTTCCCACAGCCTGCTCAGCACCCCTACACCCCGCCACCTTCCTGCCCCCTTCCCTTCCAGCGCCAGACTGCGTCAGCCACAAGAAGAAAGAGGCAAAACAGTTACCAATAAGATTGTGAAGTTTTCCAAAACACTGTTCATCATGTATTTCTCTGGTAAGTGTTTGAGCTTGTGGATGAAGTTTATCATATATTCACACATTGGGGAGCGGTTTATTCGGTACACAAATCGGCCGTTCTCAAACCTTGCATACTCCGTCTGTGAGGGGAGAAAGGAGTTGAGCACGTTTATACTTTGGACTTCAAGATACATGAAAACGCTGTTACAGCCTTCAAAAGCATTTTTCTTTTCCTTTTTCAACAGAAGTCATCTGCTAGATGCTATACTAGTTACCCAGTGTACTTATTTTAAAAGAAATCCTATCTCCAAACTTAATGCCATACTCAGAAATCCATTACTTTTCTGGAAACTTTAAACAACAACAACAACAACAAAAAACAGTGGAAAAGGGATAGCTTTAGAGAAGGGTTGTCAGAAAGAAAAGAAAGCAAAGGTCAGAAAGAAATATAATCACCTACTTAGTGATTTTCTGCCTGGAAATCTGGGGGAGCAAGGCCCAGCCAATTACAACTCTTCAAAGAGCCCAGAGAAAATCCTCCCCCACTGTTATAAGGCCTCAGACCAACGACTTTGGCAGCTAATTTCTCTACCTCAGGAAAACCTACTTCACACTGATCACGAGCTCCTGAGTGTGAGTTATTTATGTCTTTAATAAACATGGAAAAGAAAGAAAATACGGGTATGGAAGATCCCACGGAAACACTCAGAAATAAGAGACATATCCCTAGACAGTCTTGGATCAAAGAAGAATTAAAAAGGAAATTACAAACTATCTCAAGAGTAATGAAAAGGGAAACACTTGACATCAAAACTTAGGGGACCCGATGAAGCTCTACTTGGAGGAAACTTAAGGAAGCAGCTTCATGAGTTCACAATTAAAGGTAAAAAATTATAGAACTAAACCATGTCTGAAATTAAAAAAAAAAAAGAAACAACAAAAAACCCACAAAATAAACCCAAGCCACAAAGAAACCAAAGGAAATGAGAAATAGGAAATTAATAAAGATAAAAGCTCAAATAGATGTTAACAGAGATAAAAAATGTGGGCAGAATGAATTAAAAAACTGGTTTCTTTAAAAAGTCAAAACAAAATCAAGCCTTCACAAGCTTAACAGAGAAAAGAGACAAAACCACATTACAGGAGAGATTGGAAGATGTGTAAAAGGTTACCTCATGTAGCTGTAAGGCGAAAAAGCCTAGAGAGGATGACTGCCCAGCAAAGTATGAATTACTAATATTGAATTACTAATTAATATTACTAATATTGAATTACTAATATTGAAGGAGAAAACTCCAATAGGTCCCTTAGGGTGGAGGCGACCGAAAAATTGTTCAGAGACTCACCACGGAGAAAGGTACAAAGATCAAATTGTTTCACTGCTGAGTTTTATGCAAATCTAAAAGAATAATCACTTACTGTTATGCAAACAATGCCAGGCCGCAGAAACAGGCAGGTGTCCCAATTCTTTTTATGAAACTAATGGACACAAAGAGATTAGAAAGAGGAGTGTCCTAGCATCACTTAGGAGATGCTAAATCTTATGTAGAACAGCCAACAGAAGAGTCACCATGTCCAAAGCAGGACTTTCTTCAGGAATGTTGTGGTGGCTCCTATATGGGATGGGTATGAACTCGTGATGCCCACAACTTGGAAAAAAATCATATAAGAGATGCTGAAAAGGCATTTGATAAAATATTGCAGCTGTTACTAATAAAAACCCTAGGTACACGGGAAGAGAAAGAAAGCACCTAAATACAAAATAAAGACCACTTATACAATCCAACAGTGAATGTATATAACCCGAAATGGTAAAACACCAAAAACAACTCTATGGGCAGCAGTCACCACTCACCGCCCTACTTCTTTTTATGACAATGTTGGAGGTTTTAGCAAATGGAAAGAAGGCGAGAAAATAACCAGAACAGAAAAGGTGGCAAAAACATTGGAAAAGAGGAGATGAAATAAAGCCTTCTGTTTTTGCTGCTGCTATGAACATACACATAGAAAATTCAAGAATCTAGGGGGAGAAAAAAACCACTGGAGATAAATAAGAGAATATGGCAAGATGGCCAGATAAAACATAGATAAGCAAAAACCAAGAGCTTTCCTCTCTTCTTGTAATTAAAACCCAGAAATAGGAAATTGCATTAACGAATTACATACTATTTAGGAATATATTTAACAAAAAAGGGATAGACCTATATGTGAAAACTATAAAATCTTATTAAGATAAATGAGATAGAAATGCAAATAGGTTCTCAACTGGAAACACTTAGTATTGGTAATGTATCAATTTATCCCAAAATAATGTCTAAATCTAGTACAATTACAATTAGATTGATCAAGCGAGGATTTTGGTTTTTTTTACTGTTTTTTTTTTTCTTTAAAGTGATCTCATTTTTTTGAAGAATAAATGCTGTTTACTAGCCTAGAAAATATATGGAAAACAACAGCCAGATTGACTTGCGCCTGCAGAGGAATGTGCTGTAAAGCCACTGTAATCAAATCAACATGGCACTGGGACGCTATTGAGATAAACAGAGGGGGAATCAGGGAGACTTCAGGAATGGCTCCTGGGATATGCGGTGACTTAAAGGAGACAGATCTCAGATCTACTCAGTGGGAAAAGGATGAATCACTTAAGAAATGGTTTTGACACAAACGCTTGCATACTTGGAAGAAAACGGTAGCAGATGCCCATCTCACACCAAATGGGGAAGTACATTCTAAGTGAATTAAAAGCTTATAAAACTCCACCTGCCACACTCACACCACCTTCTCCATGAAAATTCCTGGGCCTTCATCAGCCAAAGGCAACCTTTTCCTGCTCCCTGAACTTACAGAAGCCTTTGCGTCTGTTACTGGAGAACACGTTGGGGAAAAAAAAAAAAAGAGTTTAGAATCTGGGACACTGAGTAACTTGTCTGGTTTGTCTTGTCCAAGCAGGAGGTCCAGCTCAGGCGAGGCCTGACAACGGGGCTACCCAGCAGCCATGCCGACCTGGAAAATTCTACATTCCCAACCACTGAGTGGTACCTGTGCTCCCTCCTCCTCCAAGGATCTGGGAGGTCATCTGGGCTGCAGGCCTCCAGGGCCTGTCAATGATGACACGGCCACCTTCTCGCCTACCCTCTCCTTGGGCTTCCCAGACATGTGCTGAGCTGGCTCCCCTCCTCTCACACCCATTTCTGTCCTCTGCCGCTGTCTCCCTTCCGCTCACCCCAGGGCCGGCTTCTGCTCCCCAAATTTAAACCCTTATTCTGTGCTGCTATTCCCTCTCTGCACCTAGTTCTCCATTTCCAAAGTCTCAACGATCCTGAATGCTCAGGATTTCCCATCAGTAGTCTCAAGCTTCACCTGTCTTCCAAATTCTCATCTTGCATTTGGAATCATCCCGACCGTGTGCTCCTGAGCACCCTCCTTTCTTATCTCTGTTGGTGGCAGCACTGTCCTTGCAAACACAAAATGTGGGACCTCTGACTCTTCCTCCTTGTGCATTTTTAATATCCAGTGAGTTTCTAAGTTCTATTAAGAATATCTTACTGGATTCCCCCTACCCCCATTTCAGTGGAAGCCCAGGAAGCCTCGGGTCCCGTCAACCATCTAGTCAACTCTCTTCTACCCTCTCTGGCTAACTGTCACCCCCTCAACACCATTCTAGGGAAGCCCAGTCTGTGCTCAGGAAGCTACAAGGGCCACGACATCCCAGGTCCTCACTGTTCGGCCCAAGTCTTAAAGCCCTCATGCTCGCTCTTGCTCTCCTGCTCATCGCCTCTGCTCTCTCCCATGCCCTGGCATGAAGTCTGCCGCACTCAGCCTAGGCTCTGGGACCTGCGAGCTCCAGGACCACTGTGACATGGACTGACTAGAGGACGGGCAGAAGACACTGAAAAATTCGACTTTATGTGGAATGTCAACTGTAAGACATCAGTCACACAAAGCAACCCGCCCTGGTAAAAAGAACATACTTTTTTGACAGGGAGGGAGGCCATGAAATATATAAAGCCATAAACAGGGATTTGACCCCAGGATGTGCTGTCATCTGTTTAAAAGGATTAAAGGAGCAGAAAGGGCAAAAGCGCCACCACCATGTGAGATGTCTGAGTATTACAGAAGGCAGGTGGCCGAACAGCTGAATTCTACCCCGGTAGTTACCTACAACGCCTACAAGTGCCCTTGGACCTGGGGGTGGGAAGGACACCATCCGACGGATGGCAGGGCCTGTCTGCCCCTGCCCCCCCACCCCACGACACCTCGGGCGGGACTGAGTGCTGCTGGCCACACAAGGCGGGCAACCGCGTTCCGGGGGGCTGACATGGACCTTCCTTTCCCTGCCTTCTTCCACGTGCTTTCAGAGCGTTCTGGCTTTTTAGAGGTAACAGGGGAAAGAGGTGGGAGAAAGGGAGAGGAGCAGATGCCAGAGAAAGTGAAACTGTCCGCCCCAAGGTCAAGCTGACAGGAAGGCAACAGTCGGCCCCTGAATGAAGATTCCGCTGGACAGATGCCTACTTACCTCTACTTTTTCTACTACTTGCTTCCCAAAGGAGCACACTTTGGTGGAACAGGTGACTGTCATATTTTCAGAACTCTCATACTGACTGGTTACACCGTAAAAAGCCCCGGCATCGTCCTGAATACTGCAGTTTAGGTCGGCCTGTTGGGAAGGAAACGGAGGTGGGGGTTATCCTCTCACGGCCAGAGGCATGGCAACAAGCAGGACCGGGGACCAGAAAGCTGGGAGACCTCTGACCGCTCGGGCTGAGTGGAGGGCGGTGTGGCTCGAGGAGGCGGGGAGGTGACGCTCATCCAGAAACAAGTTCCATGGCCCGCTGGGTCACTTTTTGAAGAGCTTGCTAACTCCAGCAGTCGCCCTGGCACAAAGGCCAAGCAACACACATCTATTTCAGTTTGCTTTCTTGTGTTCAGTGTAGACTAGTACTGTACCCTTGTTATAAAGATCCATGAGGCCTCTGAGATGTGTGCAGAATGGACTTCATAGTCACTAATCTGCAGATATACTTTTGTTTGTGGGGGAGAAGAGTGGAGGGAGGGGGAGAGAATCTCAAGCAGACTCTGAGATGAGCACAGAGCCTGACACTGGGCTCAATCCCAGGACCCTGAGATCATGACTTGAGCCGAAATCAAGAGTCGGACGCTTACCTGACTGGGCCCCCCAGGCGCCCTAATCTGTAGATATATTTAAAAGAACAGATCTATAGCTGATTGGCCCCTTATTAATATATGTGAAAACAAACTTTATTACAAATTACAGCATCCAGAAGGGAAATGGCTCCTAGAAAAAAACTGGTTTATAAAGATGCTAAATAATTACTATTTCCCACTCATTTAAGGTATTTGATGATTACCTACTATGTGAGGTTCATGCTAGACCCTACACAGAACTACAGACAGGAGCTGTGCACATAAAACAGCTGTAAGAGACAGAAACAGTCTGGAAGGTATGACTTTTAGCCAGGGTTATCGCTTATGGGATGGTTATGATGTGCAGAGATGGGCTGAGGAGACACTGGGGGCTTCTAGAAGGGACCTCGGGTGCCTCCTTCTGCAAGGACTAAGGCCACTGGGAAAAGTGAGTTTGGAAATGCAGCCAGGGCTGCAAGTTATGAAGGACTGAAAAAGGGGTGTGGATTGCATGCTGCAGGAAGTAGGGACCCTTAGAAAGTTCTGGCACAAGGAGGTGATGTGATCGGAGCTGTGTTTCAGGGGCAGACGTCTCAATGTGGTGTAGTGTCCACTGCAGAGGGAGGCTGGGAGGCCACAGCAGTGGCCGGACCACTGATGGATGGTTCCCTCCTCTCCAGTATCTTCTGACCTGCTCTTCCCCACGAGGCACTGGTGTGGGGCCAGGGGTCAGACTGAGCAAGACCCGGGCCGGTCCTTACTGCTGAGGGCTTGCAATTGAGTGGGGAAGACATCACCATTTGGATGAGCACTCCTGAAAGAGGCACAGAGGGCCACGAAAACCAACCTCAGGGTTCAGGTAGTTGCCAAAGATGAGGCAGCTCAGATTCAAAGGAAGAACTGGGGCAGGTAGACGTGCCCTGAGTGTGCACAAAGGGCACATAACCAGAAACCAGGCCAAGAAAAGGCTGGGATCGAGGGAGCAGGGGAGAGAGGGTGGCAGGAGGGTTTGGGTCTTAGATCCTAAAACCAAGGAGCACAGGAGGGGCCCAGTGACAGGTTATGGCTGGATCTGCGTTCCCAAGAGGAACCGTGGGCATGGCATGGAGACGACTCTGAAAGAGTGAAAGCACAGGCAAGGGACAGTTCAGAAGGTTGCCGGTGCAGTCTGGACAAGGGCTATGGGGACTGGAGAGGGATGGGGGAACCACCGCATGCTGGTCTGGAACATTCGACCAGCTGATCTTAAAACCTTGCCGTGCACTAGCCACTAGGGAGGCCTGAGTCATCCTAGATGTATCTGTAATAAGGGTCTACATCTGAATTTCCTTCTTGAATTGAGTATCAAGAAAATGTCCCTTTCCCGAGGCAAAACTTGCTATTTTCTGGCTTCAAATAAAAAGAACCATAGGCTTTATATTCCCCCTTATTCCCTTCATGCCAAGAAATTCAAAGCTAAATTCAGTGCCCAACTACAGTAATTACCTATCCCAAGGTATTTCTAATAGCTACTAACAACCAGTGTAGGGCTCCTTTTACTGGATTATGATCTGCTTTTACTTGTCCTTGTCCACTTTTCTATTGCCCGTAAAGGTAGTAACACTCCCTGACATTCTGCGTTTGGGAATTATATGGAGAACAAATTCTAAATAAATAAAAAATACCCAGGTGGACATGTTTCTCACATTCAGGGGGTTGAGGTCAGCTCCGTGAAGAGCAGAATACCAAGCAGTGGTGAGTCTGAGCCTGACTGCGGTCTGCACCTGCGCTCCCTGGGGTCTGCTGAGCTCCAGCCGCCAGGGAAGAAAGTTACCATGGGTCCTCAGCGCCCAGGAGCTCTGACCTGGCATCACACCCAACTTTCCAGGTCAGCCGCCACTGGGCGTGTACTGGGGGTGGACTTTCAATGGGCGCCCGGGTGGCGGAGTCAGTTAAGCATCCGACTCTTGGTTTCAGCTCAGCTGGTGAGCTCAGGGTCATGGCACTGAGTCCTGTGTTAGGCTCCGTGCTCAGCGCTGAGTCTGCTTAAGAGTCTCTCTCTTGTCTCTCTCCGAGCTCTGCCCCACCCTCAGCTCCTCTCTAAAAAATAAATCTTATTAAAAAAAAAAAAGAGTGGGCTTTCAAGAACCGCTGTTCGGAGGGTGCCTGGGTGGCTCAGTGGGTTAAGTAAACCTCTGCCTTCGGCTCAGATCATGATCTCAGGGTCCTGGGATCGAGCCCCACATTGGGCTCTCTGCTCAGCACGGAGCCTGCTTCCCTCTCTCTGCCTGCCTCTCTGCCTACTTGTGATCTCTGTCTGCCAAATAAATAAATAAAATCTTTAAAAAAAAAAAAAGAACCACTTTTTTTCTGCTTCCTTCCACCACCAGCTGGCAACATAGCTCTGAGAAACAGCTCAGGTACTTTCCAGTAGTGAGATTTATGCTCTTATAATTCCGGTATAGCTTGTGCCAGTAAGTTTCTGTTTTTTTTTTCTTAAAAAACCAAGAGCACACACGTGGTAAGCAAAAAAAAAAAAAAAAAAAAAAAAAAAAAAAAAAAAAAGGCAAATTGGAAAGAGAGTGTACATTTTATTTCTACTCCCAAACTTGCTCACCTCCCTACTGGTGACCCGTGTTAACTGTTTCCCAAGTGCCCTTTCGGAGTTCGTTAGCATTCATACATATAAGCATAACAGATCCCCTCTTTTTTTTGCACAAAAAGCATTCTTTGAAACCTTGCTTTAAAATATAATATATAAATAGGGGCGCCTGGGTGGCTCAGTGGGTTAAGCCGCTGCCTTCGGCTCAGGTCATGATCCCAGTGTCCTGAGATCGAGCCCTGCATCGGGCTCTCTGCTCAGCAGGGAGCCTGCTTCCCTCTCTCTCTCTCTCTACCTGCCTCTCCATCTACTTGTGATCTCTCTCTGTCAAATAAATAAATAAAATCTTTAAAAAAATATATAATATATAAATATAAATAAATCTCTCTCTCTATATATATATATAGCTACAACCTAGAACTCATACAGAACTGATATGGAATATCAGTTTTAAAAAGAAAAGCCATTTAAAAATGTAGGCAGCCCCACATTTTAGTGGCTGCATACCCTCCCATGACACAGATGCACCCTCAAATAATTCCTACATGCTCTACTGATGAACATTTCGGTGCTTCTCAACATGGATGCAATAGTGAGTTTAGGTGCAGCAGGAAAGGTACACACTAGAAATTCCTTTCCCTTTCTTTCAAACTTAAAAAGTTGCCAGCATTGAAAGGGCTTTAGAAGGCCATAAACAAACAGTGACTATTTAAACAAACTCACTATTTATTTTTATTTTTTTTAATTTTATTTACTTATTTTTAAGATTTTATTTATTTATTTGACAGAGAGAGCGAGAGAGCCTAAGTAGGCAGAGAGGCAGACAGAGGCAGAAGCAGGCTCCCTGCTGAGCAGAGAGCCCGATGGAGGGCTCGATCCCAGGACCCTGAGATCATGACCTAAGCGAAGAAGGCAGAGGCTTAACCCACTGAACCACCCAGGTGCCTCTCATTTTTTTTTTTTTTTTAAGATTTTTATTCATTCATTTGTCAGAGAGAGCACGCACACACACAAGTGGGGGAATGGCAGGCAGAGGGAGAAGCAGGCTCCCCGGCGAGCAAGAAGCCTGAGGCAGCAAGAAGCCTGATGCAGGACTCAGTCCCAAGACCCCAGGATCATGACCTGAGCCAAAGGCAGTTGCTTAACCAAGTAAGCCACCTAGGCGTCCCTAACTTACTATTTTTGACACAACCAAGTTGTTTTGCAAGCCTGGTGACCAGTCAAAAGCCGTCTGGTGTTTTTGGTGTGAGAGGGGCGGGAAGGAGCATGAGGTGAGGGTCAGCGGGGAAGGCCACAGAACAGGTTATTTCTTTCAACTAACCCAGCCCCACTTGCATCAGTAATAGAACCAGGAAGGAGGTTTCTTCAGAACAGGGCCTCAGGTCCCTAGGCACAGTGCTTTATTTTCCACCCTTTGTTCAAATGCTCCACTTTTTACTTTCTTCACTTGGGCGTTATGACCAACGATAACTAACTCAGACCCTTAAAATCTGAACCAAGCATGGAAGTAAACGGACAAAATCATCCAATCCTCTATACAACTGGAAAACGTGAATGAAGTTTAGGAATGGCATTTGCCGTAATGTGATGTTAGCGCAATTGCTGGAAATGTCCAGCCTCCACGCTCCCACCCCTCTGGGTTTCCAGGCCTCAGGGACGCGGCCGAAGCAGCTGTCCCATGGCAGTGGCACAGTGTGTAGACACCATGAGACCGGATTCATTTTTAAGATTCTCTTTTCTCTATTCGATAAAATTATCTGCAGTAATAACCAGCGCTCTATTTCATGGTTTTGAACTTTAAACACAAAATTTCCCAAAGTATTAACAGGAGAGAACTGCAGTAACCTGAGCTCTGTTTTCCCATCTTCCTAATGACGGGCCACCACAGCACATCCCCCCACGTACTGTTTAACCGCAGGAAATTCAGGGGCTGTGGCTCCCAGGACTCCAGGAACAGATCCAAAGCTAAGCCCACGTGTGTTCTTGAAGAGTAACACACATAGTGGCTAAGGAACGGAAGTGTCCTAATCTGAAGCAGATATATGTCCATATATGAAATAAAAATGTTAACTTCACCAACTGTTCAGGACTCGGGTCAACAAGATCTTTTCTTTTCAGGCGGATTTTGTCAATGGCATGGTCTAGAACTGTGGGCCTATGGTGATAATAAAAATGAGAACGATTTTTAGATGGCTTTGCCATCTAAACTTCTCTAAGAACCATGGACGTCCTTACTGCCTGCACAGGGGAGACCATCGCCACTATCTTACCTTCAGTTCACCACTGTCCCTTAGAATTCCCCAAATCATTTTCATTAGTCTTAAATAGGAATGGATGACCAGTGGTTTTAATGACAGGAAGTATCAAAAATGAAGTGATGAGGGGTGCCTGGGTGGCTCAGTGGATTAAAGCCTCTGCTTTCAGCTCAAGTCATGGTCTCAGGGTCCTGGGATCAAGCCCCGCATCGGGCTCTCTGCTCAGCAGGGAGGCTGCTTCCCCCGCTCCCCCTGCCTACTTGTGATCTCTGTCAAATAAATAAATAAATCTTAAAAAAAAAGAAGCAATTAAAATATACACATTACGAGCACCTGCTCAGAAATTAGTGCAACAAATGATGAGTTCTGAAGTTATAGAAGTTAATTTTCTTTTATGTTAAATTAAATGACATGCATTCAGAGAAATGCACAGCCCACAAGTCTGCAATTCAATTAATATCCATAAAGTGAACACACCCATGTAACAGCGCCCAGAAGACGAAACAGAACAGAAGCCCTCCCACCTAGGCTCTCTCCCGGTTTGGTCACCCGCATACCTCCCTGGGGTGATCCCGAGGCTAAACACTGTACGTTAGTTCTCCAGTGTTTTGAATGTAAAATCAATGGAATCACGGAGTACGGACTCCTTCGTCTTTGGCTTCACATGCTCAGCGTTGCAGCGTGAAGATTCGCCTACGCTGCTGTGAGTAGGTCGTTCACCCTTGTTACAGAAGAGTGTTCCACTGACTGAAAAATACCAGGATCTACGCATTCTACTACTGATGGGCACTAGTGATGTATCCAAATCAGACCGATTGTGAAGAATGCTACTCTGTAGGGGCTCCTGGGTGGCTCAGTCGGGTGACCGTCTGACTCTTGGTTTTGGCTCAGGTTATGATCTCAAGGTCGTGAGATCAAGCCCTGTATTAGGCTCCACGCTGGGGGCGGAGGTTGCTTCCGATTTCCCCCCTTCCTTTGACACCCCCCCCCCCCCCCGCAAAAGAGTGCCACTCCGTACATCCTTGCGTTGACTTCTGATAAACATGTGTATGCATTTCTGCTGGGTATTCCCCGGAGTGGAACGGCTGGCTCATGAAGACCATGAACATTTTAGCTCCCATTTTGATAAGACGAACAGATAGTTTTTGCATTATCTTACTTTTCTTAACAGTTGAGAAACTTTAATTATTAGTATAAATTTAACAGGTTCGTTTTTTAAAAGGCTTCTCAACGGACAGTAAATAACCAATTTGCGACTACAACTGCTCAGCAATTACTCTTGAACAGGGGAAAAAAATCATGTAGCCATCCAACCGTATCACCGCTGTTCTCCGGGAATTTACTAGGAGGAGGTATTGATGGGAAAGATAATCATCTGTCAGCTGAGGATGTTACCATCATCCCAGAAAGAAATGCATTCTCGGAGCTCCCATGGAGCCAAGGTAATATGAAAGGAAGAACTGCCAACGCTGACTCAACGACAAAGGAGGCAGACTCTGGGATGAGCCTGAGGTTTGCGCCGAGTTCATTACCCCCACTCTGGACTCATTTCCCCCCACTGAAAACTCAGGAGAAACCCATTTCGTACAGTTCTGAAGGCAAGACAGTAAGAAGGAATGCACTGGTATCAGAGATACAAACTATTTCTTCCTCATCAGCTTTTATCTGACCACAGGCTAGTTTCTAAAAGCAAATTAATATAAAAATCCAAGAGACAGCAAAACCCAGCAAACTTATCTTCCCAACAAATCCCAAATTCAAACCGTATCCTATCCTTTCCTTTGGGGACCAGACAGCCTAAAATGGTAATGGGCCAGGATCTGAAGTGTTAAACACACACACACACACACACACACACACGGCTGGGGATGGGGAGTCCAAACAGGCCCCTCCGAGGAGTCTTGGCCCATTCTGCCTTAGAACAAATACCCTATATACGGACTGGGTTTAGAAGCCAGCTCGTTCTACTACCTACTACCAGATGCAGGAATCCTTTCTACAGCATCCTGACTTGTGCTGCCTTCGGGCTAAGTATCTTTAGATACAGGAAAACCACGACTTTAAGAAACCACTATGTGCCGGGCAGACTTGTTAAGCTCCTTCTCCTGTCGTATTAGTTTTCTATTGGCTGCTTTAATGAAGGACCACAAATTAAGTGGCTTAAAAATAACACAAACTGATGATCTTACATCTGGTGCGGGAGAGGCTTTGACACTGGTCTGCCCAGGTTGAGGTCAGGGTCCTGGGAGTGCTGTGAGACTCCCTGGAAGCTTGGTGGGGTGGGGGGGTCTGGAGGTCACGCACATTCCTTCTCTATGGGCCCCTTCCCCCATTTTCGAAGCCTGTAACAAGGCTGGGTCCTTCTCTGGCTGTCCATTGTCTTCTCTCCTGGGCCCCTTATGCAATGTGACATAGTCAGAGATCTGGTGGCCAAGGTCATGGTTGGGACTCTGCTGCCACACCCCATAAGTTGCAACTGGCTTCCCTTGTAATTTGCACTTAGAGCTCTGCCTTCTGGAATCACACAGACCCCAGTATACCTCTGTCGGACAATTCGCAATTTTCATTCATTTCCCCCTTACTCTTACCTGTCCTCTTCCCTTTCCCACCAACAAGGTTCTTCAGGCCCTATCCGCTTCCCCGGATTCAAGTTCTACATTTCTCTTGATTATACCCCATCCTGATTTCAGACCTCCCTTCTGGCTAGGCCAGGTATTTGTATATTCTGACTTCTCATCTGTCCTTACTGTCTCCCAGTCCTCTGACCGACCACACGGACAGAAGTGAGTTCCTAGAATCTCCCTTTCTCTTTATGCACAGAAGAGACCTGTTTCAAGAAGCCACCAGGATGATAGGGAGAGATCACACACAGGAGACACAGTGCTAGCCGGGAACAAGGCTGACGGCTGCTCCTAGTAACAGGGTGATTTAAAACGCACCCCAGGATACGAACAAAGCCCCGAGTCACATGGACAGAGGTGTGACCCCATAAGATTGGTGGTTCATAATCAACAAAAACAGTGTCCGCAGAGCCCATCTGAGCCTCAGTCCACAAGGATCAAGGTGTGCAAACAGCTACAACGACGGCTTATTCCAAAGAACAAAATCAGCACTTTTCCTGACCTGTGAGTTTATGATGATCAGTCTTAAGTTTTGTGTATAACTGCTCAAACAAGCAAAAATTACCATCTTTCCCACAAAGAGATGATTAGAGAGGTTACAGAATTCTTTCTGGAAATTAAAAAAAGGCAATCGTTAATACATGTGTGTTGAATCAATTAAAGGCTTCAGGGTCTACTTGTGGGCAAGTCCTGGAAAGCAATACAAGGTCAAAGTAGAAGCGGTCCCAGTGCCAGGCAGAGAAAGAGAACTGCATCAGACAGTGAAGAACCAAGAACAACAACGAGAAAAAGAAACATCAGTTCTTCCCGAAACTTTCCCTCGATCTTCCTTGTCTCACACTCATTAAATGCAGCGAAAACATGTAAGTCACCAGGAAAGACTCTGGATCCGTTTTTCCTCTATTACCTCTCATTCCATTAGCCCATTTATTCCTGTGTCTGTTCCACTGCTTAATTTTGTGTTTCTGGAATTTGAAATAAAGAAGCAGTAGACTTCAAAGAAATGATCCTTCCCATTTCATGGGTGAGGCAAAATGAGGCCGAGCCCTGTTAAGCAGGATGCAGAGTCCTCAGAGGGGAGGACTGGGCTGGGGGGTCGTTCCTGCAGAGGCCCAGAGCTCTGGAAACGAGGCTCCAGGAGGCTGAAGGACCCCGCCGGGAGCGCTCCAGCTGCCAAGCCAAGAACCCAAGTGCACGGCTCACGCCGAAGCAGTGCTGGGCTGTTGACAGGCACTCTGCCACAGGCTTCAGAGGGAGAAAGCCTGCTGGCCTGGAGAGTCAGCAGATAACCCCACAAGGAGAGGAGAAGGCGGGCAGGGGCACCGAGTCGGGGAAGGAGGAGGCAGCTGGACACTCCCTTCCCACGCAGGCCTCCCTCCGCCCTGAGGGCTTGGAGGAGCTGGGTGGGAATGGCTTGGTTGCAGAAATGAAAACATCAAGAGGACGGTCCCTGACAAAAGACAGTCTAATAGGCACTGATGGATGCAAGGAGACGCTGGCATTTTCAAACCACCACTTTGAACCTCTCCTCTTCATCCTCTCTGAGCTATGATCAAAGGACCAAGATTTCAAATTGTGAAGCAATTTTTTCCAATGGCAGCATCTGGCTCCTTGGCAGGCGGCACTGGGAGCCGGGCCCTGTTGTGGGCGGCCGTCCAGGCCTGCCACATGGCTAGGCTCGGCCAGGCAGGGCACCACGTGGGCCTGCAGCTGCTCCCGCAGGCGCCAAAGGACAATCGCTCAGCCCTGGGCAATAAGACGGCGGGCAGACGTAGCCCGGGAGGCAGCGCTTGGGGGTGGGGGTGGGGGGCTGAAGGACTCTGGCTGTTCCAAACCTTCCGGCCCATACTCATTTGCATGCATCTGCCCCTCTGGCCCAGACACCTGAAGCCAGCCCCCCTGGCATCAGACGACTGGGGTGAGGGGTTTCGCTGGGATGACCATGGGACAACTCAACAAGGCAACCTGCACTGGGGGAGAGTGAGGAAGCAAGTCCTTGAATGCGTTCACTTCGGACCATTGTGCCCTTGCCCAGCACAACAGGACAGCAGCTGGAGGGCTCCTGCCACAGCTGTTTTAAATAAGAATAATGGGAATAAACTCAGCCTCGTTCTTCAAGTTACTTTCCACTAATTATGGCATATATTTACATCTGCAAAACAGAAGATTTAAAAAAAAAACACCAAGAGCCCCTTTATTGTGCAGATTGACACCCCTATTTGAATTTCATAAACATTTAGTACTTCAAAGAATCTTAAAAGCTTGCTTTAATTACAATATGCACTGCCTGAAAGGCTGGCTGTTTGCATTGCAAATTCCTAAGAATTCCGGCATTCGTTTAAAAAAAATTCAATTAATATCACCCACACAACTTCAGGTAACTGCCCCTGATGACGTCACACAGTAGCTGGGAAGAAAGAGCCAAGGTCTCAAACCCCAAGTACAAAGCAGCTGCTGCCCAGGGTAGTCCTTGCCAATGGAGGCAATTAATGAGCCCCGGGCTCCCAGCTGAGCTAGCCCTGCACACATCACATTTATCAGGTGTTCCAACTCCAGCCAGACCCAACCCTTTCCCAATCAGAAACAGGACCTTCTCCTGGTCTGGAGTTTTTGTGCAAGAAAAGCCTTACGTAGAATGGCAACAGATCAGTTAACAGGTGTAGAGTTACCAGATAAAATTCCGGCCACCCAGCGACATTTGATTTTTAGATAAACCAACAAGCTTTTTTTATTATGTGTATCCCAAAGACAGCATGGGACATGGGTGCACTAAAAAAGCGTATGCTGTTTACCTGAAATTCAAATGGAACTGGGTGGCCTGTATTTTTATTTGCTAAATCTGGCACCTCTACTAGCAAATCATGTTTACCAAAAAGAGTAACAAAACTTGGGACCTACTCTCAAATCTCTATAAGAGATTTGTGCAAAAACTTTAAGAAGACATTTTCTCTGCAGGATAGTTGAAGAAAAAATGAAATTGCCAAATAATACCCAGAGCATGGGGCGCAGAACAAAGACAAAAGAAAAAAAACCAAATTTCCCTATGACTTACAGCCCACTGACAAGTTCTTGAGACAAGGAGAGTGATCTTCCTCTAGAAACTTAACTGCCTCAATGTTAATACTTTGCCAAGAGCAAAAGGCATCTTACCTTTCTCCCAACCTCCAGGATCCTGTAAATCTACTTCATAACATGTAAAAATTCCTTTGGGAACTTCCTTTATCTCTACCCTCTCCCCCGACCCAAAGATATATGTTAGCAATCATCCTCCAAGCATATGGCCCACGGATATACATCTGGAGGGTCTGGTGACTAAGGTTTTATTAGACAGTAAGAAATGACCTTTTCCTAACAACAGCTAGCCCCTCTAGGACCTGGAAACCTTCTAAAATTCCTTAGAGACTTTCCCTATCCCTAATCCCTCCCAAGTTGAAAGTATTTAATAGGCCACCCCTCAAAACCCCAATGCAACCTTTTGTGATCATGGGTCCTGTCCCCATGCTTTAACAAAACCACCCTACTTGGGGCTCCTGGGTGGCTCAGCTGATTTTCGACTCTTGATTTTAGGTCAGGTCAGGATTTCAGGGCTGTGGGATCAAGCCCCACATCAGCTTTATGCTCAGCAAGGGGTCTGTTTGAGATTCTCTCTCCCTCTGCCCCTCCCCCTGCTTGTGCACCTGCGCACCCAGACATGTGTTCCTTCAAATAAATAAATAAAATCTTTTTAAAAAACCCACTCTGTTTGCACCCAAGACGTCTCAAGAATTCTTTCTTGGCTGTTCTCTCCAAACCCCACATTTTCACATCGGAGCTTAACTCTTTTTAGTAAAATCAAGTGATGTAACATGTTTGCAGATGCATGTAAGAAGTCAAGAAGGATACGTGGCTGTAGGAAAATCTCCCTTTTTCTCCTATGGTCTTTTGATCTCCTTGGACTATTTGTAATAAACTTACATTGCTTTTGTAATATAAAAAGAAAATTAAAATGGGGTGGGTGGGAAGGATGTACTTTTGGCTCTCTACCTGCACAGGGAGGAGGGATTTCATATTATCACCAAGGGCCGAGGTCTACTTTTAAACAACTGACCAAGACCCCTGAGAGGTTTATGACTATGTCCAGATAGTCCACTTATTCCCTGCAAAACTGCGTCTGGACATAAGAACCACCCAAATAGTGCTACCTTGGTTCTTCCCTTCTACGGCTTTCTTGAGGTATGGTTACAGAGGAGCTAATCATGCCGCCATCAAAGGGCAAACACTGGGGTGTACAAATGCCTCATCATGTGTTTGCTTGCCCCTGGACCTATGGATAGCAAGGAGAGTGGCTTAGCATCTCAGCCTGTAACCATGGCAGGGAGCAAAGTTAAACAGCTCCACGTGGGAAAAGACGGACCCCTGACCTGGGCTTTGTTAGCAACCACTGAGCCAAATGACCCAGGACAGAAAGCATTAGAGGAACAGCTGTCAGATGGAGTCTCCCAAGAGGTTCAGGGAACTTCCAATTTACATTCCACCTAGATATGTGTAAGCGTTCAAGTTAAAAAAACTCCCCTTACTAGGCTGTCCTATTCTGCCTTTTGTCTTCAGGTGGATTCAGAAAGTCTTTTAAATAAAGTGATGGCCATGGAGATCAATGTTTCTACCTCAACCGGTACCATTCTTCAAGTTCTGTAAGGCCCAGTGGCCATGGGGACCTTCCAATGCCTCCCAGTATTATTCCTTGTCTCTGGACAAACGTCTACTTCCCT
Source organism: Mustela erminea (assembly GCF_009829155.1). NCBI lineage: Eukaryota > Metazoa > Chordata > Mammalia > Carnivora > Mustelidae > Mustela > Mustela erminea. The sequence goes on along the minus strand of NC_045622.1, from coordinate 67,522,605 downwards.
TGGACTCCTTCCTGCTCCCCTTCCACTGACCCAATTCTTTCAAGAGTCTGCTCAAATGCCAGGTCTTTCTAAGGCCTTCTGGAATGTTCTAAAGCCACAAGCGTTCCTTCTGCCTCTGGGCTCCCCACCTTTCCGTCAGCGCTCCTATTCCATGGTGCTGTCACTTAACCTGCCTGTGCGTCTGCCATCACATACCAGACCCTAAGGTGTGCCTTTTACTTGGGTCTATTTTCCCAGCTCTGGCTCTCTAGGATCAAAGCAGAGTTCGCTGAATGTTGACTGAATGACTCACCAATGACATATATGCTTCTCACTAACGCTAATGATGAACTATTTCTATAAGAACCTAATGAACTCCAGAGACAACCTGGAAAAGCTTGGGTATGAATCAAGAGGTCCCCCAGGACCTTCATCCTATCAGAAGCATCACTCAACCAGCTACCAGATGCTTCCTCTATCAGTATGCACTGTCCAAGCCGGCTCCCTGGCAGCTATGTCCCGGCACCCGATGTACAGCAATTTCTCCAGGTGAACCGAATAAAACAAAATGACTTTTCAGCCAACAGTTTTTTTGAAAAGAACTATGACGAAAATCTGCTATGTACGCCGCACTGCCAGATACACAAAAGCTACAGATGGGATCCCTGCTCCCTGGGGGAGGCCGACAAAGAAGTTTAGGAGGCAGGGTGGGGAAAACAGGAAGGAAGCAATAATAGACAGCAGTCAAAGCAGAAAATGCTAACAAGCTTCAGATTATTTTTCTTATGAAATCAAACCAAAATGGATGCACGTGCAGGTTTACTGACTCTCCCCGCGCACAGCCCCCCGTGCCCAATGTATCAGAACCTGCCTGTAAGAGATGGTTTTTAAAAAGCAGACCATGGGTGAAGATGCTCATACAACCACAGTCTACCCAGAATACTTACTATGTGTTAGCCTCAGAAACACCTCTGAACACAGCAGTTTGACTGGCTAATTTTCCTTCCACCTATCTCACGCCACCGCTCATTACCAGTCTTGGAATTTCAGGACTTAACGCTATTTTGAGATGAGACCAAACTCCAGAGACAAGGAAGGTTTGTTGAACTGAAAGGCCCTTTCCCTGCTGATAGCAGTTTAAGACGTGCAGAGCCATTCGTTCCATTTTGCAGGCCTCCTTTCCCATGAATGGCAATGGGTGGGTTTAGTTCCAAATGACAGACTCAAGTCTACAAGTCCAATCAAAATCATGCAAATCCAATTAGACACAGGCTGCCACTCTAGAGGGGGCCATTCTGACGGATTCCATGTGCACCTGGTGTCTCCTTACATAATGCCCAGTTGTTTTATTTATAGCGTCCGTCATTTTGTCCAGGAAATGTGATTTTATCAAGATAAAAGCATCTTCTAAAGACTGCCTTCTGTCCAGATAACTCCCCTTCCCTCTCTCTGTTTTATTAAATCTTCTCATACCTACTCTGGTTAGTAAAATAAACCTTTCTTTTTCTTCCCCCAGAAAAACGGATTAAGAAAGCTGAACAATATAAATATATTTACCATTAATTGTTTAGGCTGAATGATCATTAATTCAAAGAGTTTTAAACTATTTTTTAAAAAGATTTTATTTATTTATTTGACAGACAGAGATCACAAGTAGGCAGAGAGGCAGGCAGAGAGAGAGGAAGGGAAGCAGGCTCCCCGCTGAGGAGAGAGCCCGACTTGGGGCTCTATCCCAGGACCCTGGGACCATGACCTGAGCCAAAGGCAGAGGCCTTAACCCACTGAGCCACCCAGGCACCCCTAATTCGAAGAAACTGTATGAATGACCACGGGGTAACATCAAAAACCCTGTTTTCTAAAAATATCACTACTGTAATAACTTGAGAAAAAAAAGGAAACATTATATAAATGTGTTTAAAATTTTTCTTTAACCACAGGAGCCATATCCATGCAATTTCATTTTTTTTTCCCAAAGATTATTTATTTATTTATTAGACAGAGAGAAAGATCACAAGTAGGCACAGAGGCAGGCAGAGAGAGAAAGAGAGAGGAGGAAGCAGACTCCCCGCTGAGCAGAGAGCCCGACGCGGGACTTGATCCCAGAACCCCGAGACCACGACCCGAGCCAAAGGCAGCGGCTCAACCCCACCGAGCCACCTATTCCAATCAAGGTTTAAGACTAAATCTTCATCCTACTAATTATTCTTCTAAATCACTTTTGGCTATGAGGTTATAAGTAACATGTGGCTTCCTCTGAAGCAGCATCCCCAAGCTCGACACTTTTGAACACCCTGGTAGACAAAGAGTAGAATTTTGAGGCCCCTTCAAAAATATTAGCTTCACTGTGTTTCTTATTTGGTTAAACCCGTAATTCGGTTCATTTCCTCCAGGAAACCATACGTAGCTGGAAATGAGCTTCTTTTAAAGGCAGCTGCAGTGGGACTTGGGTTTCTGTCCTTCAGGATTCATGAAGGAATCACACCCACACCTGGTCTAGCTTTGGGAATTCTATGGCCAATTTCAAGACAGCTGGCATTTTATCTTAAATTAGCTGCTTTGTCCGCCATACCACTGGCAACCCATCTGCAGGAGTCTCAGTGCTGAAATGGAGCACGAGTCTGCCCATGTGCAGGTGGACCTCTTCTGTTCCTAAGGCCCCTGGAGCACCTGACTGATCAGTTTTATAAGGGAAGAAAGGAAGTCTGGTTTTCTGCCAGTGCAAGGGTCTGCCTCATTAATCACAAATCTGGTTCTACATTCCTCCTCGATCATAACTTCAATGCTAGGGGCCAGGTGGCTCAGTCGGTTAAGCATCTGTTTGCCTTCATCTCAAGTCAGGATCTCAGGGTCCTGGGATCCAGCCCCAGACTGCTCAGTGGGGAGTCTGCTTCTCCCTCTGTCATTCCTCCTGCTTGTGCTCTGTTAAATAAATAAATAACATTTTAAATAAAAATAACTTCAATGCTAGCATCAAACTATCATTTTTCTGAGATGTTTTAGGTAGGGATTCAAATTTAAGCTAAAACACGCACTTGTCCTCTTTAGTACACTGCTAGTACTGTAGAGGCGCATTTTAGCTTAAATAAGTTCAGCTTAAATTAAATAAAATGACTCAACTACGGCGATGGGGGTGTGGTGAAGATGCCTTCAATGTTGGCTCAGGTCCCCAAGGGCAGGAGATGAAAACCCTATCTCTGGAGGGGCAGGTAAGACACTTAGGGTGCCATCTCTAGAAACATCCTCGTTCTAGAACTGTTGAGATGGGAACCCATATAGGTTTAGAATTGAGGGAGAACAGCACGTTCATTCTTGTTAGTAGTTTCTGGAGAGAATGAGGAAAGATTAAAGCCTTTGAGTAGAAAGACAGACGAAGAGGCAAAGTGACAAGAGGAAGTTGTTTTATTTTAAACTGGGCTAGGCCAGCCTGATGCGGATGCCTGCTCTGCTCACTCACGTTCCTGCCCACCTTAGAAAAGCACATTCTGATGGTCTCAGGATCCCACCTGAGTTTGCTGGAAGGAGCTGTCTCTTCACCACAGCCCCCACACAAAGGCGCCCCAGAGCATCCCAAGGGGACCGGACTTGAGCAAGAAACCGGTCTGCTTCCCCTCGGTTACCATCACTGGTTTCCAGCCAGATCAGGTCAGAGGAGGGGGCTGTGCTCCCTGCAGAGGCCACAAGCACATATCATGGAGAGGGCATGGATTCCCAAGTCCAGCTCGCCCAGCACTGATGGACTGTGTGACTTTGTGGAAGTTACTCTTCCCTTCTGTGAGGGTGTTTCTTCATGAGGAAAGTGGGAGTAATCACACGTCCTCACAAGGATTCGGAAATATCATGGACGTGCTTATGTCTGGCTCCGAAAAGACTCATTAAGTCACGTTTAACTATTTTCCAAGAGAGAAGCCCCTTCCCTCCCATTCCCTCAAAAGCTTTTCCTCTCTTTGTAGTTAAATATGGTATAGGATTAAAATGCACACGAGTGAATGAAAAGTAGGCGGGAAGGAGGAGAAAGGAAATAAATAGGAGATGGTCATGGAAAGGAAAAGAAAAAGAATAAAAATAGAGAAGGCAAAATGCAAATGAAGTCATGGTACAGTAAGAAGAATCCAGATCCTCTCTTGGTTCAAAAACCTTTAAAACCACTGACTGCTGCCTACTGCTGACACGACCAAACCCGGATCCTTTCGCTTTCCTAATTTTCCCATCCACCCACGTGTTCCATACACGAGAAGACCCTGCAAGGTGCTGCAAATCACCTCAAGGTCTTGAAGGCTCCCAAACTCCCCCAAATGGGCCTCACTTGCCCCTTGTGCCTTGGTGCTCGCGCTGGCCAGCCCCTTACCTACCAGGCTCGCTCCTATCTCTCCCTACCCAAACACTGGCAGCCATATGGCCAAAGAAGGTGGTTGGTGAGTGACCGTTAACATCTCACCGGTGGCAAGGTAAAATGGTAGAAACCGCTTAAGGAAACAGCTTGGCAGTTTCTTAAGTTAAATGGGGAATTACCGGGCGCCTGGGTGGCTCAGTGGTTAAGTCGCTGCCTTCGGCTCAGGTCATGATCTCAGGGTCCTGGGATCGAGTCCCGCATCGGGCTCTCTGCTCAGCAGGGAGCCTGCTTCCTCCTCTCTCTCTCTCTGCCTGCCTCTCTGCCTACTTGTGATTTCTCTCTGTCAAATAAATAAATAAAATCTTTAAAAAAAAAAAAAAATAAAAAAAAAAAAAAAAAAAAAAAATAAATGGGGAATTACCAGGTGACCCAGCAATTCTACTCCTGTGGGAAAAATGCCAAGAAAAATGCTGCAAACGAAACCGTAGGTCCACACATAGACTGTACACAAAGACTTCAGAGTGGCATTACTCAATCAAAGCCTCAAGTGGAGAAACAGTCCACAAGTGTATCAACTAGTAAATGGATGAGCAAAACTGTGGTATGTCTGTATGACGGGCTGGTCCTAGGCGACAGAGAAGAGTTAACAAGTGGCACGCTGTGACATAAATGCCCATCAAAAGGAATGCAGGGGAAGAAGCCAGGTACAAATGACCACACCCTGAAGAAGTCTACTCACATGAAATATCCAGAAAAGGCCAATCTGTACAGACAGAAAGTAGATTAGTAGTTGTCTGGGGCTGGGAGTGGGAACAGGGATTGCTTGTAAACAGGCACAACGGATCTTTTTTGGAATGACACAAATATTCTAAATTTGATTATAGTGATGGTTATACAACTCTATAAATATTTCTAAAAAAAAAAAATCACTGAATTTTTTTTTTTAAGATTTTATTTATCTATTTGACAGAGAGAGAGAGAGCGAGAGAAGGAACACAAGCAAGGGGAATGGGAAAGGGAGAAGCAGGCTTCCTGACACGGGGCTCAATCTCAGGACCCCAGGATCATGCCTGGGCCACCCAGGTGCCCCTAAAATTACTGACTTTTAAAGTGCAAATTTTATGGTTTGCAAATTATACCTCAATAAGGCTCTTACTAAAAGAAAAAGTATCTCACCAGATACATAGCCATCCACAGGGGCCTTTGTGTGTCCCCCATCATTAAGGCATGAGAGAGGATAAGGCTAACAGGGTAGGGGGCACCAACTGGCATCCTTGCCTCTGCCTGTCATTTCCGTATTGGGGCCTGAGTTGGGATCCCCCACCCTGAGAACAGCGGAGTGACTGCTACCTGGTGCCAGCATGCCGTTTACCTTGAGGTACAGACACTCACTTGGGGTTGCACTCAGTACTTCCTCCACAGCAAACTCCTCACCTTGTCTACCCCACTGAGCCCAGGCTGCACGTGGCTGCTGTTCTGAAAACAGTTTTTGGGAGCAATCCTATGGGCAAGGCAAGAGTCAGCCTGATTTTGACAACCTAGAGAATCCAGGCACTCTGAGACAGAGGGCAAAAGGGTTGCGGATCAAGACCGGGTGTAGGATCTCTGTTGAAATTTACTGAATTCACACAAAACCAAGAAAATCTGCTAAGCAAATTGCTGATACACAAAATATATCAAAGGAAGGGTCGGACCTGCTTAAGAAACATCCGTTCCTGATATCCAAGGATAGATATTCTAAGCATAATTTATTCTCACAGAGGCATTAGAGGAAGCCAATGAGACTTCAAATTGCCGCAAATTATAAACCTAATTCAAATGGCCTTTCCTCATCTAACATTGTTGAGACTGAATGTCTTTATAAGGTTAAGTACTGCTTATAATTATACAGAAGGTGTGAAGTCTTCCAACACAATTCACAGAAGTGCTCAATTTTAATCCTGCAAATGTTAATTTAATAAATTTATATCTAATCTCAGAGCAACTATTTCTAAATGTGGCCCTTTCACACCAGGCACCACACTCTACACATCCTCAATCTAGACCTCATTACTTGGGGACCCATGACCAAATGGCCACATCCCTGAAAGCATTTATTAAAATCATCCCAAGCCAAACGGGAAATTTTGGAAGCAAAAACAAGACCAACCTTCTAAAGACTTTCCATTCCACTTTATACCCAAGTAACATGCCCATTATAAGAAATCTTATTATTAAAAACCAATACCGTTTCATTTGAAAATAACTGAAAATAGCTTCCTTTCATCATATCCAACCATTTCTGATTAATTACAATTAACCTGAGTAGAACGACTTCTTTTTCTTTCAAACTTTTTCATCTCAGGACCCTTTTCTGCTCTTAAAAATCCACTGAGGACCTCAAAGAGCTTTTGTTTCTGCAGGTTATATCCATCTAGACTTTCTGTATTGGAAATTTAAATGGAGAGCATTTTAAACATATTCATTTCCTACTTAAAAAAATAAACTATATCTTCTTTTTTTTTAAATTAGACATACCTAGGCTGTCAAAAACAAAAGAAAGATTGGAAGAGTAGTACTATTCTACCCTTTGGAAATATATTTAATGTGTGCCTTTCAGGAAAACACCTGGATCCTCACACATGCTTCTAAGTGTCTGATGCATTGTTTTGGTTGAAGTACATGAAGAAAATCCAGCCTGACATAAATCAGGAGCTAGAAAAGGCAAGAGTATTTTCATAGGCTCTTTAGGTAACTGTGGCATTTTTCTTTGATACTACACTAAGACAAATCAGCTGAGTGTTGGGGCACCTGCGTAGCTCAGTCGGTCAAGCATCTGCCTTCGGCTCAGATCATGATCCCGGAGTCCTGGGATCGAGTCCTGCATTGGGCTCCCTGCTCAGTGGGCATCTGCTTCTCTCTCTCTCTCTCTCTCTCTCTCTCTCGCCCTCTGCCTCTCCCCCTGCCCCTGCTCTCTCTCAAATAAATAAATAAAAATCTTTCTAAAAAGTTAGCTGCAGTGTGGAATCTGAAACTGTATCAATGAACTTTCCAAATGCTATTACATGAAAAGTCACAGGTTTATCTTACATAATACCAAAATAATAATAATAATAATAATAATAATTTTTGTTAATATGGCTGTCGATGTCACCAGAAAAGGCTGTAAAGTATTGAGAAGCTGTCAAGTTCATGGAGGTGAATAGGAGCTTTCCAAAATTCTTATTTTTACTAGAAAGCTGGAATATTCTCTTTGGCCATAAATAGAGTCAGTTTCTTTTCAAGAAGGGGCAGGCCGGCAGGCTCAAGGCATTCGTTTGCAATGTGGCTTCTAGGTCCAAGACATCAAAAACTTATAAAGGACATTCTTGGTGTAACTAGTTCTCTCTCTCCCTTTCTTTAAATTGTGTGTGTGCACCCACTGATTAAGCCAAAGTCTCAGTGGTTTCACCCTCCTGCGTCTTGAGGGTGTCACCCTTAAGCGTGCGTATCGGCAGCTGGCACGGGCCAAATAAAGCCTCAGTGTCGTAGTGACAATCGCTCCAGCATTCTCCGACCCTTGCAAGGCTACTGGTGAACTCCCCAGGAGTCCCCAGGCCACACTTTGAAAACTGCCGTGTTACCAGTAATAACTGACCTCCAACCACCGTTCAAATCATGAGGGTCAGCACCCAATTTAGAATGGTATTACTGCTTGTTCCGGTTATCCACATGTATGACGCATCCCAAGAACCTTAATGTAAGTAGAAGGCTAGATCCACAACCCAAATTCAATACAGAACCATGAAAAATGCAATCTAGTTACCACGTAAGGATACAAGACACTAAACATACCAAATTTACTAGGGAAGGTCTCCAAGAAATTTAAAACGTGTATTTTTCCTTAATTTATCCACTTGTTTCCCCATTTGTTGGGTTTTCTTATGCAAAGCACTGGCTCAGTATTGGAGAAGTGAAGTGCCTTCTGTGGACAGATCCTCCTCCCCACCCTTCCCAGTAGCTGGGGTTCAGAGGGTGTGAAGCAGCCAGGAAAGACAGCAGAAGCACTACCACCAAACCTAATCTAATTACAAGGCCCAGGGCCCATTTCGGAGTCTCTGTTTTCTTAGCTGGACCTGAGGCCAATTCCACTTACCACTGTGAGGACTGGAGAAGTGCGTGGAAGTGGAAAGCCTGAGCACGGCCCCCAGCCCCCAGCAGGCATTCAGTAAGTGGGAGCCACTCTTAGGAGCAGGGTACCTTGGAGGCAGGACGGGTCCAGAGGGGAGTGGGACACACATCCAAGTGGTCATGACCCAGCATGGGAACTGATTAACTATAAAATACACTGGGGAGTAAAATGAAAATTGATGGTCTGTGTAAAGGGGAGAAGGTGCCATGATATAGGAGCCACCATCCCAAAGGAGGGAGGAGCTGGCCCCAAGGGAGAGAAGAAACAGTAAGAAGTCCATCAGACACACAGAGCAGCTGGGCACAGGGCAGCTGGTGAGGAAAACACCCTGCCACCTGCTCGCTTGGGGCCTTGAATGCCATGCTCAGATGTATAAACATTGGAAGAGCTTTTCTTTTTATTTTTCTAGAGACTGAAGCCTTATGAAGGGTCGTTGCTAAAAGGTCCTTTGGTGTCTGGCTGCCTTGGTGTCCTTACCTCCCATACACACCAATCACACTCACACCTGTGACCTGTTGGCTGTCCCCTGGCCTGAGGCTGACTAGAGGAAAAAGAAGAGAAAAGCTCCTCTCAGAGGCCGTGGGACAGCAGCAAGCCCCCGCAGCTGGGGAAATCCGCCCTTGCTGTTTTAATGCCATAAAGCCATAAAGCACATACTGGGTGAAGCCATTTTGTATTCTCTCTACCGCTTACAAAATCTGGAAGCGTGAAACCTTCTCTCCATCGCAGCCCCAGTCCACCTCAGGTCCTGGGCTCCAGTGGAATTTCTAGGTGGCTTCGCTTAATGGAATGAGAACAGAAGGAGGGTCTGCCCTGTTTTCCATCACAACCGTAGCCATCTGTGAAGTCTCCAGCCATTGCCTGAGCGAGCCCAGAAGCCCAGAGAGGCCTCCCGTCTCTCCTGCTCTCGGGCGGGGACAGCACATTCTGCCTGGGTGTGTCTGGACCGGAGAGGGGACCACAAGGCCAGCCTGGGGACAGCCCCCCAGGTGCAGTCAGCAAGCACCCCACAACCAGCCGCGCTGCTCCACACTCACCTACGGGAGGCGCCCATCGGGACAAAACCCACCGCCACCACAGCAATGTCTTACTCACCCAGAATTTTACGAGGAAGAAGGCATTTTGGGGGCCTTTTCCAAACAGTTCCTTTAAGCCACCCTTCTTTTCAGGAAATTTGTCATAGATCTGACGAATGTCCACTGATTCGAGCAATGGGTCACTGTAAGAGTGGTTGGCATGCCCAATGTGCACGAAGAGGTGTTTGTTGTACTGTAAGAAACCAACAGAAACATTCCCATTACAAACCCTCTGGTCAACCTGGGGCACATCCGTCTTGAGGTGGAGGAGGAGCAGCGATCTCGAGATCCCGGACTTACACCTTAAATGCCTACAGTCTGTGCCTTTGAAAAGATGAAGATGTTAAGAAAAGCCATGACAGAGTTAAAAGCATCACTGTCTTTCATTGACAGGGGTATCTACTTTGGCTCAAAAAGGATTTTCATAGAGTAATAAATACAACTGAAGTTACCTGACTACCAAACCAAGAAACTCTCCTATTCACCCAGTTTTGCCTGACTCAACTGAAAATGACAGCAAAACCCTTTGGAGCCCAATATTCACAGCTCAGCCCAACAAGGAGTATATGTGTGGTCAGTCAATGAACGTTGTCATCCAGAATGTACTTCTTGCTCCAGCTCGCCCAGCAACAGCACGGACGCGGTACTCTGGGCAATGGTAGCCACCTACTTCCCTCAACAGGAGTAAGACTGCTGAGCCTCTCTCTCACCAGTCCTCTTAGTAACCAGTGTAGAGCTCCTGCATAGGGGCTGTCAGTAAAAAGTTAGGGTCAGGAGAAGAGATCATGGAGAGGATTCAAGGTCACATGGGGCTGTTAATCAGAGAACACAGGTCCCTCATTCACAAACCAACCAACCAACCAATCAACCAAAACCCGGTTAAGTCATATAACTTATGAAAGAGACCCTTTTTTATCCTTGCTTTGGTATAAAACATGGTTAACTAGACCACAAAGCAGTTATCCAAATCAATGGTTCTCAAGGAACATTTTAAAAAATCATGAATCCTTGGGGCCATCCAGACTACAGGGGAATCCTAGAAAATGAGGCCAGGCATCAGTAATTTTTAATGGGCATAAAAGGAATTCCAGTATGCAGCCAGGTTTGAGAGCTGCTGGCCTAAACTTTCTACTCTAGACCCTCTAGGCCTGCCTGTCAGGCTAAGAAGATTAGAACACCGACCTAATATGACACCAAGGACATCTGGGGGTTGTGGGGAGCTCAGAACCTAACAGGGCTCATGTGAGACATTCCATGTCCCTACTTACCTGGCAGTCCCTATTTGCTTTTCAAGTTTAAGGGGCTATTTCTGCAACTAGAGTCCTTCGGAGTACTAATGTCATTAGAAATGAGAAGTCCCAAGTAAAAGGCGGCTTGCTGAAAGCCGCCTACCAGGAGCATACTGTGTCCTGGGTAAGAGTTTGGGGTTTGGACTCAGCCTGCTCGAGAACAAAACTTTGTACCCACTGAAAATTAGCTAAGACACTGGGCAAGTGCTACAGCCGCCCCCACCCCCACCGTCTGTAAAATGGGGAATGTGCTGGCCTCTGCCTCCTAGGGATGGTACGGGGTTTACATGAATAACTTCATACAAAGAGCTAACGAGAGTTCACAGGTTCAATGAACAGCAAATGATAAATGTTGGCTATTATTATTGATTTGTAAAACCCCCCCTTCTTTCAGCATAGTTAAAAAAACATTTCTTGAGCTCCTGGGTGCCTCAGTCAATCGTTAAGTGTCTGCCTTCAGCTCAGGTCATGATCCCAGGGTCCTCGGACTGAGTCCTGCATCAGGCTCCCTGCTCAGTGGGGAGCCTGTTTCTGCTGCTCTCCTGCTCCTGCTCTTTCTCTCTCTCTGGCAAATAAAGAAATGAAATCTTTTTTAAAGAAAGTTCTTAACTTGGTATAACCCGAAGTTTCCACTCGTTGTGGTCACAAAAGCCTCTAGATGTATCCTGAAGAAATGCTGGTTTAAATCCATGACTTGCTACATAGGCACGAGATCTCTGGCCAGAGGGCCAATGGGCAGGAGGCTCGAAATCCCATCCAATGTCAGTTGTCCATGGTACCGGACACCCGGGGATGGTGGCCAGAACCTGGCATCTTCTGGGAGAGGGCTGAGCCCCTCTCCTGCTCAACCATCAGAATGATATTTCTACCAGAGTTTCAAAATCTCTAAGAGGTATCGGGTGAAATGGAAAAGGGGAACCTGTGAAGCTCTGGCACAGATCCAGCCCCTCCCCAGCTAGCTGCTAGCTTCCAGGTGCAATGGAGGGCTGGGAACCACTCTGCAGGGACAGAGTCTGCCTGTAAGGGAAGAGAATTTTTAAAATAAAGTCAAAGCCATTGCCAGGTTGGGGAGCTGAGATTATGGGGTACAATGGAAGGCCCCTGACCTTTTTATAAATGTTTCCAAATGCTGCCGTCACATCATCTTTTCAAATTATAAGCCAACGAAAGCCCACAGAAATGCATGAGGCACTCCTGCTAACGAGCTTCCATTATCATTAGTGGGCAGGAGAAAAACCACCACCGGCCAAGTTGGGGACACAGACGCTGGTGTAAAGGCAGCCAGAGAGGCAAAGACGAACGAGTAGTGTGTGCCTGTGTCTAGCTCCCTTGCCCCTTCTCTGCTTCCCCACCATTCTGAGAGCTGCGGGCAGAGGGCGTTGCTCTTTCATCATCCAGATGATGGGCCTTCTGCACGTCCACCCACCCAACACTTGTTACTAACCTCTGCCGGCAGCAAGCTCCCAGCGCCACCCAACCCCGTCTGGGAGGTACCCTTTCCATCCTGTGCCACCTGCAGGCAGGGAGTTTATGGCCTGGGAGTCAACATGAGCAGAGCTATGGGGCCACCTGTGGCCTGTCTGTCTGTTGACTCTTAGCTCCTCCTCCTTGGCAGCTGCCGGGCAGGCAGAGCTGGGGATGGAGGTGAGAAGCTGAGACTTGTGGTCTTTTTGCTCCTGTCATCCAAAGGCCCCTGCAGTGTCCTGCTGGAATGCAGGACCTCTAGGTGTCAAGAGGACAGAAAGGCAAAGGGCGGGCAGTATTTACCCCACCTTACCTGGGGCCTGAAGATATGGCTGAAAACCAAAGTGCTGAGTGCCAGGCGCAAATGTGCTGGAGCCCGAGGGGAACTTGCAATTTCAGTTTTGCTCATATGAGCAGTGGGGACACAGGATGTACAATTCACAACAGGACTTGGAGGGGGAGGGAATAAGGCATGGAGGGTGCTCGGCGGAGGGCCTGGCATCTAAGAAGTGTTGGGTGAATCCTAGCTGCTAAGGTTACTACTGTTGTGGTTTATTATTACGTGAGATTACTAGATCCTGGGAGAGAAGAGAAGAACTTCCTGTGTGAGCTACCCCTCTCGCCTAGCAAAGAAAACACAGACACAAGTAAGCCAGGAGCTAGAAGCAAGTTGTGAAGCCATGTAACTGTTCAAAGCCTTGGTTCCGGCCCTCTCCTAACAAGCTTCTCCGGCTGTGGGCCTCTCCTGGGCCCGAAGGAAGGAGAAGAGCCATGCCCATTCATGGCTCTGTGTAATGTGCTTTCTATCTACGTGACCTCGGGTAATCCTGGCCTCGCAATGACACCGTAGGGACATTTTACTGAAGTCATTACACATGGGGAAATGAAGTTCAGAAATGTACAGAGTTGCCTGAGGTCACACTTCCGGGAATAGTCCTGGAGTTAAGAATAAAACTTAGACCTGTCAGCGACCCAGCCCGTGCATTTGCTGCAAACGTCAACCACACTGTCTCCAGCAGAAAGTGTCTCAACCCTTTTCACTCAGATCCATGTTTTCTGAAAGCTGATTTGAGGAAAAAAAGTGTGTGTGGGGGGGAATTAACTAGCATTTCCAAAATCCTAAGAAGTTAGATTAGAATTCAGGACAAACAGAGATGCAGCCGACAGGAGTCTTCAAAGGTTTCTATTTTGAGGAAGTTACCTTTGTGCCCGAGTGGCTGAAATGAACTGAGAAGGGCAGGCTGTCTTTGCCAAAGGAAACCGGGCACTGCCTCCCCAAGGCTGGTGACGTGAAACCAAACCCTGACTGCTGGCATCTGGGTGCCTTTATTCCTGCCAAGAGGTGACTTTGTTTCTAAGAATACAAAGGACTAAAAAAGGTATCCTGGAGACCACAGCAGTGAGACAAACAGCCCTCCCTCTCCCCTTAATTCAACCTGGGTAGGTCAGGAATCCCTCTGTCCCCAAATCCAGAAGACCGAGAAGAAGAAATTCACCCAATATGTTTCGGTTTAAGTTTTGGTAAAATCAAAACTCGGACGAAACCATCTGGTAAGGCTCTAACTACCTCCCTTCCTGTCAGTCCTCCTTGTAAGGGAAGAAGGCGAGGGCGCGTACCTTATTTCCCTCTCTCCTTCCCCAATACATCCCATTTTCTTTGCATCAAGGCTGGTTTCCCCAAAACCAAAGGTGAAGCACAAAACCAAAGAAGGGCAATTCTATTTTACAGGGCAGGAAACACATGTTTGCAAAACAACACCAACAGCAACAACTCAAATCCCAAGTGTTGGGGGCAATATATAAGCAGAAACAGAGTCCATGTCAAGAAGTCCTGGTATGAAAGCCCAAGACTACATTTCTTGTTTTGATTTCCAAAACAGAGCTTAAAACTGGTTTGCTCAATTACAAAAAGAAGTCTCTTTAGGCACTCAGGAGATAAGCTGACTATTAACATATCAATGACAACAACAAAAAAGGTACTCACTGTGCTTGTTGCTTTTACGGATTTCAGTAGAAGGAACCAGCATTCCTGACACCTTCTATGCTAGGCACAGGGATTCCATGACCTAATAGTAAAAAATCCCTCTCTTTAAAGAACCTACAGAATTGAAGGTATGGAGCTAGCTTACTGCCCCTACAGTCAGAATCACATATTTGCCCATGTAAATATAATGTTCTCAATGATTCCCACAAAGAAGACTGGGAATAACGACAGTCAACATCCCCTGTCCTACACATCACGTGACTTAAGGCAGCATTCGCCTGCTCTTTTCATACGAATGGCTGTATTTCTCCACACTAAACATACAGTGGTACCGGTGAGCAAGGAGCACCCATGTGGAACTCCTTTGAAAACATCCCTCAAGTTTCACAAGTCTAAGGTGGAAACCAGGATGAGAACCAAGTTCCCCCATTGCATCTGAGAGTAGAACACAAACTTGTAAGTTTCAGAAAATTTTCCTTCTTGCAACTCTTCAAAGCTAGGCACAGCAGGGTGTTTTCACAAAATGAGGGACTATGTGGCAAGAGGAAGATGGGGCCCTAATCCAGAAGAGGGAGCGAAGAACGCACCAGCCCAGTAGCTGGGAGGCTGACCTGGACGGCAGCCAGTCCAGGGTGCACGAGAAGCTGGGGGCTGCTGGAGGGGTGTCACCAAAGGGACAATAACCTGAAAAGATTCTGAGTTGTCAGACCATCTGGAGAAGAGTATGAGAACTCTGTTAGAAACGTTGGAGATGAATTTGTATAGGTACGTAAAAACCAGACCAAAGAAAAGGCAATAACCAACCCTAGGAAAAAAAGTTTCTACAATCCAGGAAATGGTTCTAATACATCACACATGAACCATGCTGTGTGTGACATTTACAGGCTTGTAATACAAACACTGGGTGTTAATGAAACCAAAAATTGTGATATAACCAGACCGGGGAATAGGAAGCGACGAGAACAAGTTCTCAGTTTATTTAGAAAGCTAAGTCCTGGTCTTCCACAGTAAGAAGTCAACAGAAGCTGCCCGAAATTAATGGGCTGAAATACACAGTGTGAACATGTTTTTTTTGAAATATGGAGAGAATATAGGAAGAAATGGCTGAAAAAGCTGTTAAGTAGCTGTCCCTAAGGAGTAGGACCGGGAGGTGAGGAGACATGGGGCAGAGGACTGCTGCTTTTCTTTACCGGCCGTGAGTCTGGTTCAATTTGTTTTATATACAAAGCGCGTGTATGACTTTATTAAATTAAATGAACAGCCAACTGAAAACGACGCTGGAACATCACGGAGTTTTTTGAGGAAGAGAAACAACTATAAAGGGAAACAAAAATATTGAGAGTTGTGCTTCAGGATGTTTATTCTAGCTGGTCACAAGTTCCCTTGGCTGGAGAGGAACTTGGTCAGATCACAGAGTCTTCCTATGGCTAAAATACTCAGGAGGGCTGCGCAGAGGCCGGGGTTCTTGTCTGCCTGCAGGGTTCACCAAAACACCAGCACTCCCCAGCAAAACCCCACCTCAACGAAGACTGTCCCGCAGCTCAATCTTAATACTCCGCTTTCTCTTCTGACTTGGGAAAATGCTCATTTGCTTTTTTCATGGTTATAATCCCCGCAGTCATTCCTCACAGCAGTCGTAAACAGCGACAAAGGTGAATGTAATCCTTAAAACTCAAAAAAGTTACTCGCGCTGGGCTATTCAGCTACCCTGGGGGTTTAACGAAGGACTTTTCCTCCTTTTCCAAATCAGTTCTAAGGTCACTCTCTTTCCTGCTCCCGCCTCTCCTCCCCTCCCTGCTGCTTGGGGAGGCTGCAGAGAGGGTGAGGGCCACTGGAACTCTGGAGTCGGCTGGGGTCCAAGTCTGAGTCCTGGTGCAGGGGCCACTTCCGAGTGGGGTCATCTAATATGGGCAAGTTCAGGGGCGCCTGCGTGGCTCAGTTGGTTGAGTGTTTGTCTTCGGCTTGGGTCATGATCCCAGGGTCCTAGGACTGAGCTCTGCTTTGGGCTCCCGGTTCAGAGGGAAGCCTGCTTCTCCCGCTCCCACCCCCACTGCTTGCATTCCCTCTCTTGCTGTCTCTCTGTCAGATAAATAAATAAAATCTTAAAAGATAAAATAAATAAAGTAAATAAAATGGGCAAGTTCAGCGCCCTGGGGCAGCTTCCACGTCCATAATGCAGGGGTAATCCTGGTACCTATCTTGAAGAAGTGGTACAAACATAAAGTGAGATAACGTGTGGAAAATACATAACACTGGGCTTGCACAGAATTTGTTACTATTATTGCCAAGTAACCATGATTGTTTCTTTACTTCAGACGAAGATCATGTGAAATTAAGATTATCCTGCTGATAGCCACGAAATGGAAAATACCAAAACTTAAAGCAGAGATTAAAAGGAACACATGAGACACACAGGGTGATTCCTACTCGTTCGTCACTGTAACGTGAGGCGGGGGTGAGGTGGGGGTGATGTGCACCCACAGCCTGGAGTGATCTGGCTCCCGAATTTCCCTCAGCCACGTCAATGCCCACTCCCTGAAGCACAGAGAGCCTGCTCTTAAAGTGCCCGTCACCACTGAGGAGACACACCGGAACAGCCCAACTCCCAAAAGCGGCCACTGGGTTTTCTTTTCTTTCTTTCCTCTTTTTTGAAAGCATGGCTAATAGGTTCTATTCCAGAAACCCCTGGTGAGGCAGCTCGCTGTCTGTGAAAAAGGACAGAGAAACCCAGACAAATCTTCCTGTCCTTGGCACTGGCGCTGCTTCCTCGGACCGGAGCTGCACTACCTCGTCTGACAGGAAGGTGGCGGTCTTCTCCCAAACTTGTTTCAAAAAATCCCAAGTATCTGAAGAACGCAGTAAAACCTTGAAAAATGACTGCTGTCAAATAATACCAAGAGGAAAAATTATAATCCACTTAGGAATTTTAAGAAACCAAGACAAATAACTCATGTCAAGTCGGGGCTAATGTACAAGTCAGAACAGAACGGGGATGGACAGATCACCTACATTTGTGTCCTGTCCCTCTCCTGCTTGGGCTCTGTCCACACATCCCCAGGACAGCCCTGGCAGCCTGTGATAACCCCCGGGCCCTGCAAGGACAGGGAGTGACCGTGGGGCCAAGGTGGGGAGGGGAGAAGCTGGGCGAGTGGTGGGGTGCGGCTGGGTTGGGCTCCAACTCCAGCAGGGCCTCTCCTCATCTGTTAACTGCTCCAAGGCACCGGCCCTCTTCTGGCTACTTGGCACCCGGGCACTGCTTCATCCCCTCCCCTGTGCTCCTCTCAAAAATAAACAGCATTGAGAGCAAAGAATACGGAGCAAAAATCAGTCCTTCCTGCCGGGATCTCACACCAGAAGGCCTCACCTCAGCCCTGCCTCCCACTTCTACCACCACCTTCGCAGAGGGGCTGTCTTCCCCCACCAGGGTGCGCGGCTGGAAGAGCCCACGGGCCACGTGCATGGACAGCAAGTGGGAAGGCAGGCACATGGGGGTGCCAACCTGCCAAGGAGAACAGATGGAGCCTGGCCGGGCCTCTGTGAAACGTCCATAAAACCCAGATTTCCAGATGCTTTCAATTGCCTCGTCCCCCCGATGGCAAGAAAACGCAGGGTGAGTGCCCGGAGCGGCTCAGACACGAGAGTAAACCATGCACCGCTGGGAGAGACTCAGCAGCGAGGATGGCTCCGCCGCTGCACAGGGCAGAGCGGAGAAAACCACACACCACACCACAGTGCACCAGCCTCCCAGCCCCCAAATGCTGCACAGTTTGTGATCTACCCGAAAACTCGGCCGGGGGTGGGGGGCACATAAACGCTGGGCACGGCCCACCATCATACCTCCGCTGTAGGCTTCCTCGGAGATCTGGGAAGGCTGGAGGTGCTTTCTGACCATTCATTCTAAACACGGGCGTGTCCATTACCGACACAGGGAGCAGAAGCCAGGTCTGCTGCTATTTCTGGGGTGTGCAGCCCATGGCAAGCTGCTTAACCTTCCTGGGTCCTGGCTTCCTCCATCTGAACATGGGGCTGTCACCTGGGCTCCACGGGTCCACGGGAAGTTCCAACGACTGAGCAAACACGACAGTCCTGTGTGAGCCCCAGCGTGCCGCACAGACGCTGGTACACAGGTGTACTATTAATGAGATCCACCCGCAAGCCATAAATGGGGGGGTGGGGGTGTTGGTGGAGAAGGGGCCTCTTTCCGAAGGACCAGAAACCAGATCTGCCCAGACAGCCATCTCCCCATGAATCCATAAATGCACTGCCGCCTGTGGCCACAGCAGCCGGTTTTGGAGGCTTCTCCAAACCCTGCCCTTCTCCGCCCGGTCACAACACTGGCAGGGGCTCCCCTGGCCCTCTGGAGTTTCCACCTTGCTATACTCCCGTATATCTCCAATCTAGTCCCCACTCAAACCGCCTGCCCTTCATTCTGCCACAGGCCTCATGGATTTCAGACCACCCGAGAGCTGCGCTGGTCACATTTTCCCAACCAAAACCAGGTTCTGTGTTCTAACAAAGGAATTTCGGTTCATCTGTGACTTTAGGCCTTGGAAAGGAGCTATAAAAATATGAAAATTAAATCATTCATGGGGTCACACTGACCAACCGCCTTTCTGGAAAAGGAAAAGGGGATTTGCAGGACGTGTCTGCGGAACTGCAGGGTGTGCTCCCTCAGAGGCCTGCCCTGGCCTTCCCCAAAGAAGAGGTGCTGAGGAAACGTCCTTCTTCTCGGATGATCCTTCCATGCCTGGTCCCCTCCAAGTCACACTGTGAGAGAATCCATGATAAAGCACTTGCTTGGTAAGGAAGACCTCCCGAAACGCTGGTTATCGCTGCCACCTCCCCTCCAGTTCCTCAAACCACGGGCACTGGATGCAGACCAACTTCAATCTCCAGCTCTGCCGTCGATGAGCTGATTCCTGGGCTCAGTTACTTAAACTCTCTGAGCCTGTTTCTAATACCCATTTCAGCAGGTTTATTTCGATGATGAGAGGCAAGAGTATGACCACATGGCAATCCTGCTTCCTCTCTGCTCCACGGCTCCTCAAATGACAGTACCGTCTCTGGTCCCCAAAACAGTCATCTCCACTATGCTCTTCCTCCCACAGCTAATCAGACCCAAGGCCTTTGATGCCTCTCCCCTCAGACACTCCCTATTTTCTGTACCCCTTGGGCCTGGCCAGGCCACTGCCCTGGTTTGGTCCTTGCCACCCAACACCTGGGCCAGATGGTCACTGCCCTACCCTAGCCACTCTCTGACCTGCTGCCACTGTCAGCTTCCTAAAACACAATCAGACCACAGCTTCTCTTTCAAAAGGGGAGTGAGATTCATGTTTTGCTACATATGTATTAAAACCTCTGGAAAGATTCATCAGAGGGGTGTCTGCATGGTTCAGTCCATTAAGTAGCTGCCTTCAGCTGGGGCCACGATGACACGGTCCTAGGATCAAGTCCCGTATCGGATCCCCTGCTTGGCAAAGAGTCTGCTTCTCCCCCTGCTTGTGCTCTTTCTCACTCAAAACAAAACAAACAAACAAACAAACAAACCCAAAAAACAAAACAAAAAAAACACCCCACAAGAATCTAGCAACAGTGGTTAGAAGGAAGGGAAGTCTCTCTCCATTGTTTTATGCTTATCAACTTCGGACTGTGTGAATTTATTACGTACTCAAATGATCATTAATTTTTAAAAAAATGATTCTGGTTTCCACCTGAATTTCAATATGGTCCAAATCACCCAATGAGCATATCCTCTCAAGCCTGGTTCCTTCCATGTCTCTGGCCCAATTTTCAGCTACCTTACTACAAGATGTTCAGGCCACAAATACACTCGTGGAGTCCTCCACATGGTCCAGGGATGCCACTGTAATGGCCAGTGCCACACACGGAGACCATTAGAGCCCTCACACAGACCGGAGTCAGGCTGAGCACCTCTGTCCCAAATCTCACACTGCTGTTAGGGATCAGCCTTCTGGAACCACTGGAATAAACATGCTGTCGCTACAGCACGATGGGGGGGGCATGTTCTAAAGTAGGTGGAAACCCTCCTCGCTTCTTTGCCCCAAACCCCGAGAAGAATCACAGCCCCAGACATTCGAAAAGGAGCTCAGGGAAAATCCAGCCCGACCCTCTACCCAAGGTGAAAGGCACTGTGACAGCCAGCCCGGGCTTAGAGAGCTCCTATGTTGGAAGGCAGCTGTCTTTCTGTTTGAAGAATTTCTTTATTCCTTCAAAAGTACAGGGAGGTGGTTAAGAACAGAGTGGAGCCAAACCCTGGCAAGGCCACTTCCTGGCGATGGCTCTTGGTAATGTACCTTCGTGTTTCTGAGCCTCTGTTCCACTATTGACAGACTGCAGAGCAGCACGGTATCCACGTCATCGCGCTTGGCATAGCGTGCTTGTCACACAGCTCAGGAAGTGCTGGCGGCTGTCATTACTGCTACAATATATAAAGGTATTTCCTCGAGTGAGTGCAGCTGTGCCTTTCCTGTTCAGGTCTGTTCCTGTACCCACCACAGCATGCACCTCCCTTTTCTGCAAGACCCCGCTGCTTCGAAATCTAGAGAGAAGCACGTCCTTGTTTCTCCCTCTCTGTTCCAGTTTTCCCTTCTCTGGTTGCAGGAGGGCTGGAGGCACCTGCCACACCCCTGGGGTAGGGGCGGAGGAATCTTGCTAGGCTTCATCAGGAAAACCACTCCCCATGCACAAGCAGAGAGCCCAGATTTTCACTGGCCTAAAGGAGCCGCTGCCTCACTTGGCCAGATTTCAGGCAAGGTGCTTTTAAATGGCCCACCCTGGGTGGGGGATCGTCCACTCAACACTTGAAGTCCTTGCATATGTAACAGTGAAATCGTGTAGAAAAGTGTATTTTCAAGCATTACTAACCACTTCCAAAATAGTCTCTGTTGTTTAGAGTCTTCCTTCCTTTCTTCACCCTCTGCTGTTTTTCTCTTAGCTTCAAGCGGAGCCAGAGGTAACAGAGGGACCGATTTGCTGGTTTTCCACCAATATAAACAACCACTGATTTGGGGGAAATGCTGCCGCCAGGTTGGTACACGACGCGCAGCCAGCAGGGGGCGATCATCCCCCAGACGACTCTTCTCCCCGCCTTGCTGACTCCCAACCAAGCTCCTCAGATAGGAGCGGATCCTGAAGCCTTCTGGTCATCCTCTCCGCAGCGCAGTCAGCAGACCTGGGCCACCATCCCGCTTTCAGTGGCTGCTGACTGGCTACCCCGGGGGCAGGCTGTGTCCTGGGATGAAATAAAATGATGCACACTGCCAGCTGTCGCCACTGCTATCGGGCGGGTCTACTGGCGTTAGCACCGCCAGGGACAGTGGAGTCGGGGCCAAGTCTTCCATGGTGGCAGTGGGCACACGCGTCGTAAACTGAAGAGGGATTTTCCAGAACAGCTGGTACCAAGGAGGCCACCCTAGCCTAGGGACTAGGCGAACTGGGTCCTACACAAGTGTGTGTTCAAGCCCCGGCCCCGGAACTAGCTTATAGCTTAGACAAGCCATTGCTCCAGGCCTCTTCCACAAGAAGAAAATCACCACAAAAAGAAAAAATCACCTACCTCACTGAAGTGTGATAATGATGAAAGAGATTGTTAATGAAAACTGGCACAGCACCCAGCCCGTTAATGTGTTTGTTCGGCATTTGTCACCATGACCCATGACCTCACTGACTCCAAAGAGCCCAAGCCCTTAGAAGGAGGTAGGGGTAAATGTGTGTGTGTCTGTACACAAAGATTCGTGTACATACACAACACAAAGTTGAAATTGTTTGGGGACCTTTAATTGTTGCTTTGCTGGCTTCCTTATCGAATTAACAAGCTTAAAGTCTGATGCTGTATTTTAAATACTGTACATCTAACTTTGTTAAAAGGTAGCAGTGGAATGTACTTCAGATGGCTTTAAATTCTCCTGTTGCATTAAAGTCTGAGAAGCCATACAAAGTCTGACAGCCCAAAGAATCCATCCACAAGCCCCAAGTTTTTCCAGTGTGACCTTGGTCCTGAAGCGTCATTAAACACTCACTCTAACGGCACCCTGTGTTTGCAAAATAAAGTGCCCATTGTGGGATCTGAGAAGCTGGAGCTTGGAACCCTGTCATTGTGCTTTAAATAATTTTGTGAATTATTAATTTCGATGAATCCCTTTTTTTTTTTTTTTAAGATTTTATTTATTTATTTGACAGAGAGAAATCACAAGTAGATGGAGAGGCAGGCAGAGAGAGAGAGAGAGGGAAGCAGGCTCCCTGCTGAGCAGAGAGCCCGATGCGGGACTCGATCCCAGGACCCTGAGATCATGACCTGAGCCGAAGGCAGCGGCTTAACCCACTGAGCCACCCAGGTGCCCACGATGAATCCCCTTTTCAGTAATCACCTTTTTTTCCCAAGGTTCCCCCCATTTCCTCCTTCCACAAGAGCCATCCTTTAGGCCCTTACATTTCTACTGAAATAAATTCCTATGCCATTATTCACAATCCCCCGTGTATTCATTTACACACATTAAATTCATTTGTGTAATTCTGCCAAATAAGTGTTTATAACACAGGAATGTGAGAAGCCACATCAAAAATGACATGCATATTATAATGTAACAATACAATGTCACAACAGTGACAGACCTCTGGTTGGCACGGTCTAACAGACCTAACTGGGTGGCTCATCAGTTAAGCGTCTGCCTTCAGCTCAGGTCATGATCCCACGGTCCTGGGATCAAGCCCCACATTGGGCTCCTTGCTCAGCGGGGAGCCTGCTTCTTCCACTCCCCCTCCTCTCTGCTTGTGCTCTGTTTCTCAATCTCAAATAAATAAATAAAATTTTTGAAAAATCAAATCAAATCACGATACCCAAGTCATGATCCCAGGATCCTGGGATCGAGTCCCACATCTGGCTCCCTGCTGCACAGGGAGCCTGCTTCTCCCCCTCCCCCTCCTCTCTGCTTGGGCTCTAACTCAAATAAATAAACTTTTTAAAAAATGAAATGAAATCATGATACAAGCCAAAAACCATCAACATATATATTAGAAGGTATTATTACTTTCTGAAATTATATATTTTTAATCTAAAGAGCAAGTGATTTTCAAACGGTGAAGAAGGGCCGTTACTCCACAGAAGCACTCAACGTCACCTTACGTAACGCGTGTGTCCCTCTCACGTCCTCTGGAACACAGGCTCAGGGAGAATGAGACTTAGCTCCCTAACACCTGGAAGAGTGGCTGCCATGTAGGAAATGTTTAAAATTATTTGTTTGGATGAACTCCAATTTCTTTCAGTCCCCACCTCATGCCCCTGCTGAAGTATAATTGTGTTCTCAAGAGGCCCAAAGGTGTTGACTCACAGCAGGTCTTGAGTTTACTTCGGGGCCTCTGAAGGCTGGTACTCAAGTTCAATCTTGAGAGCCAAACCTTTCCATTAATCACTAGAAGGCCACATCCAGCCGAACCAGTCTGATTATCATGTGGACTCCTAAACATGGCTGAAGCATGAAGGATCTCAGGCCTCTGTTCCAAGAGGGCTGGGGGGGCCCTGTCTTTATGAAACTATTCACCAACTTTCTTACTGCTTTCTACACTAAGTCATCACCTCCAGAATGTTCTTCTCCCCTTTTCTTCCCCCACCTTCCAGGGGAAGGGTGACTTCCTCAAGGAAGCCCGCCCTGTCCCGTTCATCACTCACAGTGCTCAGTGCACTCGCTTTGCAGACATCCCCATGCTTCACAGTGACTTCGTGTGTGTCTTCTTGGTAGACATTACACCGCACATGGGCAGACACAGTGCCTGTCGGTGCCATGCTGAGCTCCCCCCGGGACAGCGCCTAACACGCAGGAGCATGTGTTCCTAAGCATTTACGGATTGGGCTGAATGAACCCAGTCGTTCTCAATCTGAAGCCCAACAAACTAAACCCTCGTTCTCCTGGAGCCTGTGTTCCAGAGGAGAAGATGCGAAAAGTGTACACATGCAATAGCAGAAAAAGGAACTGGGTATTCCTGGCCCTAACAGGTCCATAACTGGAGAGGACAGCACAAGAGGGGGCTGCCACAGGCTTTTTAATCAATCAATCAATTTTTTTTTTTGGGTGATAAAATATTTTATCATCTTTTAACCAGAGAAACAACTACCATCTTGGGACTTTTCCTTTCCAGTGTCTTGGAGCTCTGTTCTTTAAAAAACGGTCAAAAGCAAAGAGAGAGACTGGGTCACACAGGAGATACCTAGACAGAGAATTTCAAAACTGGGGGTGGTTTGTAGTAGTGAAAAGAGTATAATGAAATAGATTTGGGCTCCTAATCCCTCTGCTTATTCACTAAACATCCTAAACTGTTTAATGCATCTGGGCCTCAGTTTCTTCACCAATAAAATGGGGGAAAGTGAATCTACTCATGGAGTACTAGAAAGACAGAATGAAATAGTTAACCAGCGCGTACTCTGTAAGCATCAATGCAAAGTGAAAACCATCGTGGGGCTGAAATCCAGTCTTCGGCCAAAGTATCCCCTATGCTTTCCAGAAAGAACAAGAAAAAAAGAATTAGGAGGGTAATCTTTTTAGTTTTTATCTCAGCACCTCTCAAGAAGGATTTGATGCCATCACCATCACCCTTCTTAAAAAACCACTCGGCCACAGCAGAAGAGCGATCCAGCTGGCCTTTCCCCCTCTTACCTCAATAAGCTGCCTCAATGGGCCTAATGACCTACTTTCCATCTCTTTCTTCATTTTTTTCTCCGAATTTCAGAACAGGCTCTATTTTACTACCAACTCCCAGACATTCACAATTCAGAAGCAGAAACGTCAGAAATGTCCATGGAGTCTCCACTCTGGTGATGGCTTGTGGCGTCCCCCGAGTCAGAGGCCGTCCGCGGAGCTATAGTACAAAGACCCCAGAGAGGTCACCTCCGCCTGTTCCGTATGCGGGTATTTACACCAGACGGTGAACTCATCCCTGACGCCTTCTTCTGACGACAGCACGACCACAGAGTAGGGAACACACAGAGAGCCTGGGACCTCTGAGCGTCGAGAGCCCTGAGAGCAGGGTGGTGGGGTGAGAAAGAGCGCGTGGAAAGGAGTTGGGGAGGATCCGGAAGACAAACTTCTGATTCCTGCCTTTTTGCCTCAGGCTCACCCACACACAGATGCAACACTCAGACGCACAGCTGCCAAGGAGTGGGAGTGAAGACGGGGTCTGGCGACTGTCGGGTGGGAAAAAAGGGGGGGCTCACATACGTATGGGAAGTAACGGGCCGGACCGAGCAACAGTGTCACGATGGGCACTAGACGGGGCAGGGAAGACGGCAAAGAAGAAAAATGACAGAATCCAGGTGCCAACGTGACTGGTGCTTAGCGTCGTAACGCACCGCTTTCTGGATCGTACTAAAACACCAGCTTGTTACTTCTCCGTAAGAAGAGAACCACTCGCTATCTTGAGAAAGGACAGACTTGCAAACACAGTACAAAGTTAACAGCTAACTGCTTGCTTAGGCTTGAGTTTTAAAAACGTGAATTTGAATCGCCGATCTACTAGATAGTAACTGTGTGACTTAATTCTCTATTTATATAAGGAATTCTTAGAGAATATAATATATAAGGAATTCTTAGATTATTCCTTAACTTCTCTGTTTCCTCATCTGTCCCACAGTACCATACCTTACGGAATTTTGGGGGGAGTAAAATGTGGCCATTTACAGAAACAGCTTGGCATGGTGCCAGCCACATGTCAGGGTTCAAGAGCTGTCACCTGCTGTTCCATTTTCCTAAACCCAAGAAGAGCCTATTAGAGTCCTTCCCTTCAAGCTCCAGCATTCCCTGGAGTCTGGGGTCCAGAGCGCTCATAAATACCCGGCTCCACAATTCTACCTACTTGTCCACAGATAGACCTTTTTATGTAAGTGAAAGTCTGGCTCTTCTGACCCAGGCTGTTTGGCAGGCATAGGGGAGCGGGAAAGGAGAAGGCAGGCACAAGAATGTGAAGGGGAACAAGAATGGGATTCAAGGCACACCTCGCAGCACACTCACCGAGTCTGGGTCTCGCTGCTGTTCGAGGAAGGCTGAGAATTCCACCAGGCGAAGTTTGGTTGTGCCAATGGAGCGGCCCTGCCAGGCAGGGACCGAGGGAGCTGCGGCTGATGCCGGCTCGAACCCTGGAAGACCAATCAGTACCTTTAAGGCAGGCCCGGCCCCGTGCGCCTTACCTCGGGCCTGAGGCCAGGGCTGGGGCTGGGTCCTGCAAAACAGCTCTCCCTCACCCACCACCCCCCCCACACACACCAAGAGTCTAGGGGCAGAAGGAAGTCAGGCGGTTGGGGGGATTCTGGCCAAGGACCCAGAGGCACAACGCTAGGTAGCGCCTCACCCGGACAAGGGGACCGGCTGGGCGCCGGCTGAAGAGCCTGGAGCGAATCCTGCAAGGATCCCAAGGAACTTCCGGGGACTGCCCACCTCCCTCCTTCAGACTGCGGTAACCAGCACTACAGAATTACTCCCTCAGGATGCCCCATGGCACTGAGACAGAGTGCCGCGCGTGAATCCGCGTCCCATCTGGGGACTCGGTAACAGGCAGCAGTTGAACGGAGTGACCGCACGTGCACACAGGTGCCTCGGCCAGATTCCGGTTGCTAGTTGAGGCTTCTCTGGAAGCTCTTCGTTAAAGAGAGGGAACAGGGAACTGAAACCTACTCATAGAATAAAGGGTGGCTAATCCCTCTCTGCCCTCAAGTTCTGAATTGTCCAATTCAGCCTGCTCATGACCAGGAAGGAACCACAGCAACTTCCCCTTCCAAGGGTGACCCAGGGTCCTCGGTGAAAGTGATCGGGCTTCCCTTTTCTTTCTTTCCTTTTTTAAAAATTGAGATATAATTGAGATATCCACATCTTTGTTTTCTCCTTTTTAAGTAAACCTATTTTTCCTTTTTCAGTAAACTCTACACCCAATATGGAACTTGAACTCACGACCCCAAGATCCAGAGTGGCCTGCTCTACAGACTGAGCCAGGTGGGCACCACTGGCTTCTGTTTTCTTTAAAACCCCATCGAATAAACTCCTGGGAAGTGACTGGGGACACTGAACATGTCTGTGACCCTTCCGAGTCCCAGGCATAAGGAGGGTAGGGGCGAGGAGGGGGTGCCCAAGGCACTGCTGGAACCAGGGACAGGCCTCGGTGGAGCGAAGTGATGGGCCCAGCTGCCAGCTGCCCAGGACAGTCCTCTGAGGCAGAATCCCTTGGAGACTCACCTGGAATGGGGGCTGTGACCGCTGGCTGGATGGGGTAGGCCTGTTGCACGAAGGGCTTGACGCTGGGGGCGGAGGGTGGAGAGTCAGAAGTCAAGAGACTATAGCAGTGGCTACTCCCCAGGTCTGGTCTTGGCCAAGGCTAGGGAACAAACCTGCACCCTGTATCCCCCCCTCCCCCCATCAGCCTGATTCCCATATGCTGTGACATCTAATTGAACCTCTCATCTCATCCCTGCAGCGACCAAGATCAGGGCTCACCATGCCCAGGCAAGGTTTGGGCTATGCTCAGGCTCCCCTTCTCTTGGCTAAACAGCTTAAGTTCTTTCGAGAACAGATAGGCAGGACTTCCTTTCTGCTTTTATCTCTAAACGAACTTCAGCCTCCAGTTTATGAGGCCTGTTTCTCTTGCCCTCAGGGCAGCAGGAGGTTGTCTGTTAGCTGCCCTCAACTCCCAGAAGACCAGATGGGCTGGGCAGGAGTGCCTGCACTGTCCACTCTCGGACAGACACTTTTCAGGAAGCCCCAGGTTCTGCCCTCCAAAGCCACAAAGGCCCAGGGCCCCCATCCCTATTTCCAGAGGGACGGGCACTAATGCTTAGGGTGCCAGCGAGCCACTTATGCCTCTCCTAGAGCAACCCAAGTCTCTCTCCTGCTCCTGGCCTCAGCGGATAATGGGAGAGGACTATGGGGTTCTCAGGTTCAATGTCTTTTCTCCTGTAAGTCCCCAGGTGGTCTGGCCCTGGGGAAACGCACCCCCAGGCTGCGCTGTGACCAGACCCTTGTTGTTCCTGCTGGCCCCTCCCTGGACTTACTCTTGTGAGGATCCTGGCTGCCCTGTTTGGATCATTCCTGGCCAGAACTGGAAGGCAAAGGTAAGAGGCATCAGGATTATGAGTTCCCAGGAAAGCACTGCTCGGGACGTCTATAGATCGCACCCCTTGCTAACGACAGCGGGCTCAGATCGTCTGTCCGCCGCAGAGTGACCCTCTCTAGACTCATATGTGGTCATCGATGTGCACAGGAGAGCACCCTGCATCCTTGGCCTAGCAGTCCTGGCTGCCCTGGCGCTCCTCCTCCAGACTAGTTGCCCTGAGGGCAGGACCAGACAGCAGCTCTCCCCTGTTCGCCTGACAGCTAGCAGAGATCCGGGCCCATGACAGGGGCTCACAGCTATTTCATCCGACTGCTTTCTACACATGCACCCACCCACCCATCCTTCTCTTCTTCCCTCCATTTGCAAATGCTCCTTGTGTGACAGTTCTGCCTCCACAGCTCACAGCACCAAGGGCCTGGCCGGCAGAGGACAAGCTCTGAGCCAGAGGCCAAGAGCTCCGAGAAGCAATGCGGACACCGCCTTCGCTGTGCGCCTCCTGGAGGCTTCAGGTGGACCCCTGCTGGACCCGCAGCCTGTGTAGAAGGAGTTGCAAAGGGAGTCACAGGGCGCTGGGTTTGAGTCCTGATGGCACCAGCCAAGATCACACCCCCTAACTCGCTTTGTTACTCAATAATCAATGAGAGGCGTTTAAGATTATTGCGAAGATGAATGAGATCATAACATTAACTTCTCAGCCCTTGCTAGGTGCACAATGAAAACGGCAATACAGTACTTTGCCCCTTTAGGGGTTAGTTCCCTTAAAGGGACCCTGAGGACACAGGAAAAGAGAGGAAGGGCCATTTAAAAAAAAAAAAAAAAAAAAAAGCAGGTGACAACCCAGAAAGGCACCAACAAAGTGATACCCAATTCCATGTCTGCGGGGACCCAGGATCCCTGCCTCCAGCTTGATCTCCCCACCCCCTCCCTCCCCCTTTTTCTCTCCAGCTCCCTCCCTCCCTCTCCCCACAGTGCAACAGGCAGCATCAGCTGACCACAGGTGGTCCCCCCACCTCCCTCACCCCCACTAACCACGCCGGCTGGGGCGGGGGGGGGAGGTAGGGTTGAGACTTACCCCCGGTGCCCCCGGAAAGGCGGGGCGTGGAATCCCAGGCAGCCCCAGCTTGTTGTGAATGGCAGTGGCCGAGACGATCTGTGCCGAGGACATGGCGGCCATGTGCTGCAGGGCCTTATCCTTGGCCGTCTGATCCTTGAAGGTGACAGTGACACACAGACTTAATACGTAACACGTGGCTACTGGGCAGCTTCAACAGGCACAGCCACGAGCACATGGACTAAATACAGAGCCACAGAAGAGGCCGGAGAAGCAAACATGCACGGATAAATAAACACAGCCAGAAGGCTAAAACACACTCAACCTACCGGAACTCTGAACCTGTAAGGAGACTACCCAGCGGCAAGATTTTTTTTAAAAAAAAGTTTTAATCCATTTTTTCAACAGAATGGGAAGCCTCTGAGAAGAGTGGTCAACGTATTTATTTTTCCAGCTTCCAAAGGGAGATTTTTCCAATTACTTAACACACTCAAGGGAAGGGGGTTCGTGGTGGGGAAGCTCTGCATTGAAGCATACAGACGGGAAGAGGGAGACAGGAGGGGGTGGTGATGGATCTGGGGTAGAACCGTCCACAGGGTGCAGGCAGGCCCCACCTTGAGCGCTGCCATGGGGCCACACTCCCAGGAGCTGCTGGAGGCATGCGAGGCCTGGGAGCCCTGGTAGACACCTGGTGGGGAGGCTCAGAAGCGGCAGGTCGGGTGGGGGACCGTGACGGGACCAAGCAGCATGCTGGCAAGGGGGGGGGGGGGTGCATGCTTTCTCAGGTACCCCCACCCACCATGGGACTAAGGCTACACGGGTTCTCTCCAGAGCCGAGGACATAGGGCACGCTACTGGGCGACTGGCTTCTCCCTTCCTGAATGGGTCTTTTCCAGAAAAGCCAAGGCTGGTAACACAAAGCTAGCCAAAAAGTCTGCCAAGCACAGCTAAAATACAGAATACTCAATGTGGTGAAAATACTTACCATGCTTGTTACCTGGATACAACAATAAACAGTTTGTTAAAAGAATTGCGGACAAAGGCAGGGGTATTTTTCTTTTTCACTTAAAAAAATATACATATTTACACAAACACACAATATGGGGTACAATAGAATGCATAGGACTATGGGTATTCTTCACATTTTAGCAAGAATGTAGGACCCAGATAACCATCTAGAAAGGCAATTACCAACCAGTCCACCCATTTCGAAAACTACTCCCACCCCCTTCAAGCTGGCTCTGCGGTTTCCTTAATGTAGAGGGAGAAACGGTCAGCCCCCCAGAGTGTGACCAATCCCAATGGTGCAGGGAGAGTTCCATGCTTGGGAAACATGTCAAAGAGCCTGGCTGCTCATGGAAGGGTCGACACAATCTCTACCAGACCCAGACTCCATCAGAACAGGAACAAAACGGTGGCACCAATGTAAAGAGAGTGGCCGCCAGAGCTGCCACTCAGAGTCAGCCAGCACATGAAGGTCAAGGGAAAGTTCAGGCTAAGACATAGTCGAGAGCTGGCTTCAGTGTGTACAGACTGACCCAAAGGGGACTCAAAAGCATGCAGAGCTACCAGAGGCTGGGCCAAATGGAGAAATGGGGGGGAAAGTCCCAGTCTACAAAATAACTACTAGGGGCTTCCAAAAAAGATCAAATTAGGTGCTCCCAGGTAGAGATACCACTTGGTCCTGTAACTGCCAGGACCACGGTGTAGGTTTTCAAAAAGCTTATTTATATTGCCCCTTGGAAAAGAGCCTTGCACTTGCATAGAATTGTACATTTTATTCATTTATCTGGCTCTCAACCAAGAAAGCAATGGCCCTCATGGAACAGCTTTTGGGGGTTGTCCAAGGTCACTGGGATCGTCCTGAAGGGCATGTGCTGCAGCGGAAGGACAGGGTGAGGGCCCAGCTTGCAGGATCCCCTGTCCCCAACAGAGTGGCTCCGGGCAATGGTGTGGAGCTTTGCTGCCTCGGGTCAGATGGCATTCCCTGAGCAGACCCCCGGCTTACTCATCTGAAAACTCTACCTACAGCTAGCTTCCTCTGTTAACGTTTTGGGGTTTTGCTTCTTTTTTTAAAGAGCTGAATCATTTCAGATACTGAGATGCCCCCGAAAGACAAATCTTGATGTCAGTGGAATAAACGGACCAGATGTGCAAATGTTCTGAAGCCCCGCAGAGCCTGACACACACAGATCTCAGTGCCAGTCAGACTAGTCCTTGCTGGTCCCTGGCCGCACCTGTCACCGGCCCCATCATCTCCACAGAGGGGGATCCAGGCCCTGATGTACAGAAAACCCGGCTCCAGTCACACAGCGCCCTGCTCTGTCAGGAGTGCCTGGACATTGATACAAACGCCCTGAGGGGTTCTTTTGGGATCCATCACCTTGTACTCCAGCCTCCAACCCACCTAACCCTGAATGAAAGGGTATAAATGCCCTCACAATGACTTCGGAGCTAACGTGCTGTCCCAGATCTAACCACAGGCGCTGTCTACCGCAAGGACCATGCTGTATCGCTTCAGGATAGGCTAGGGGAGTAGGGAAAGTGGGAGCCCAGACCTGTTGCTGGTCTGGCAGATGCAAGTTGAGGAATAACTAGGAAGAGAGCTGCGGGCTTGGCTCTATTCCGGAAGTCTGTCACGGGTCCCCGTGTTTGTGAAGCGCTGATGGCGGGGGTGACTCAGCTCCCCCAAACACAGTATGTGCCTGGGCACCCTTGGAGGGAGGGACTCGAGAATAGAAGTTGCGGTCCAAATGGAAATGAGTCTCTCACATCTCCATAGCCTGCTTTTATTCTATCAGGTGCTGGTGATATTCTCCTAGTAGCCTAGCGGCTGATGGAAAAGTTCACGAAGATGCTCACGAAAGTTTGACCCCCCCCCTTTTTTTTAAACAAGAAATCAGTCAGTGAGGAAAGGAGGAGTCCCCAGCTTTTGCTCTTTAGGTTACAGAGCTTCAGGACGGGGCCATTTCCTTTTGCTAAATAAAGTAAGGTTGGACTCTTAAAACCTTAGCATTCCAGGAGGTACCCAAATGAAACAAATGCTCCAAAGCAGGAGAGCAAATCAACTGTTCCCGTCTCCCCAACTCCCGTCGAGGAGAGCCTGGAGACGCTGCTTCACACCTGCCTCGGCGTTATGGGCTGTCTTACCTCGGGCTAGTCACTGAACCCTCTAATCTTCTTCATCTATGAAATGAAGAGTTGCCCTTTTTATTGCCCTCAAGCTCTTCTGGCTTTCTGTAAAAGCTGTTACAAGTGTACGTTCCATTTATAAGCAAATACAGCTTAATACACATAGCCAGGAAGTACTGGTGAAAAGACAGCAAGATGTTAAAATTTGGGCAGCTCTTGGCTGTCTACCCTAACAGAGAGAAAGCCAAGTGTGGAGAGGAAATTTTATCTCAAGTAGAGGTTCTTTCTGCACTTGACCTAGCTATCTGAGAATAGGCAATTTTCTGCAAATGGACTAAAATGTCTATACCCGTGATTTGCTACCTTTTGAAGTGGAGACTCTCTACCTTCTCCCTTAATAACATCTCCCCCTTTATCCAAAATACATATTTGAAAATTAAAAGGATTAATTTTTTTTTTTTTTTTTTTTTTTGTTTAAAATCTAAAGCAACACTGCAGATAATAAAGCCTGCCACTGATATCTGCAGATCGGAACCAGCTGTAGACCCACTTAATCTGAAATGGGAGAACGGAAGGATGCCGAGCTGAGAGACTTCAATGGAAGGGCCTCTAAATTGTCATTTTCAGCCAGAGATACATGCCTGGCTTTGAAGAAATTGTAACTCTAAGTGTCAGACCCGAGAAAATTGCTTCTCTGCGTCACCTGGTCTAAGACTTTGAGACATGCCACGCCATCCTCACCGCTCACCCCAAAATCAAGGGGGAAGGGAAGGCGCTGTTAATCTACCCAAATAACTGATGCTACTATGGTGAATTAAAAAATGTAGGCTACGTTTGTACACCAGGATAATTTTAACCTTCAAGGTCTTCAAACCAACATTCCTGAAATGCGGATGAGATTTACAAAGGCTGAGCACACCGTCTGATCTTGGAAAACTGTTCTGAAGTCAATACTGAGTTACTCTTAGATATACTCTTAGAAATACTCTCAGGGTGTGTGCGTCTCTACACAAGCACGCACCCACAAAAACGCTGCGTCCCAGCAAAAAGCCTGGACTACTCACACAGAGTCCTTGTTACTGATCTGAAGTCCCTCTGTCCCTAAGATGACAAAGAATGAGGCCACAAAAAGCTGAATGTTTGGTGAGTGGGGAAAGAAAAGGCAAATCTCCTTTTTCCTAAGGAACCCTAAGTCATGCCCATGACCTAAAGTGTGGAAAGTATTTATGGAGCAGGAAACATGGGGGGTTGCTGAGAACAAATGGCCTATCTGAGCGGAGAATAAGAGCAAATAAAGCACCGTACCGGGGACACAGGTCTCTCTCTGTGTTCTTCCCTGTCCAGTTTCTGGCACGCCATGCCGTCAATGGCCTCACCCCCTCGGCCACACGGGGTCCAGCAGGCTGTGTCATACATAAACTCCTCAGCCTGAAGCCTTTCAAACGGTTATAGTCTCCTAGTAAACAGCCTTTCACACGTTACGAAGCAGAGCATGGCGGCTCCTCTGCCTCTGGGCTCCTCAGACTGCCTCCTTGTTACGGTTTCAATGTGCCTCATGCTTGGGAAGTGTCTACATGACACGTGACAGGAAGGCAGCCACATCAGAAATGCACATGGCTAGAGCAGTGTGCGGCTCCAACTCCAGGACGTTTCACGGATCAGCCTCCAGACGGGACGGGAGTCTTACTCCCACGTCCCTCTGCCTCCTCAGTGTTCAATTATCCCTAGGAACCAACTATCTCGTCATCTTCCGGCACTAATCATCAACCAATTTTAAAGACGCTATGAAAAGGGTTACGAGCCTGCGTGTGCCATATGATAGCTGTTACACAGTTAGTAAACAGCTTACAAAATCAACCTACTCCGAAGACCTTGCTCAGGAAGCATCACTTTAAAACGTAAGGACTCCAGCCCACTTCATTCACAGGGAAGCCCACCAACACAGGAGGAGGAATCCTAACGTTGTAAAAAGACCAGGGATTCAAAAACTCTGCATAGCCCTTACATGCTTTTCCCCAAATATACTTTTCCCAGCACTGCAAATATATAACACAAGAGAGAAAAGATAGCAATTTGCTTGCAAAATCACTTTTTCAAAGAAAAGACAGAACAAAGACCACTCTTCTAGAAAGATGCTCGCAGATGCTGTTTCTTGTCTTGCGCTATGAGGGTTCACATGACCTCTGCAGTTATTAGCGCTGGTCCCTGAGCAGACAGACATCACAAAACTCTGTGATGGTTTGGGAGAAAAGATGGAGGGCACTTGAATTTTTCTAGCCATGATCTCTCATTTGCTTATTATTAGTGAAAGCAGGAGTAAATACAAAAGCGGGCTACTCCGGTCAGGCAACGGCTAATGCCAAGAAGGGAAGGCACATTCACACTTCTCCTGACTTCCCAATGTAATGAGTAGCAATTAATTCATCTTATTGTATTTCCAAATGCCAAAGACTCCATTCACATCAAAGAAAAATTTTTCAAGGCTTTTACCATTGTTCATTTTTAAATGTACTAAGCTATATTTAGTATTTTATAATTGTCAATAGTGTTTCCTTTAATTCCGATGTGGGGCTCAGCATTGTTAAAGATTATAGATGAGGACCCAGGTGATTTGTAGGTGTGCCTGAGGACTCTCCCAGGAAGCCCGGCACTTAGGTCAGCTACTAGGTCTGGGTGCTAGGGTCGGGAGCAGGGAGCACCCTTCTGACCACAGGCCCTTTTCCCCTGGGAGACAACAGCAAGGGGCAAGAAGTCAATCTCCCAAGAAGCCAGAGGAACCCATGCCTACAGCAGGCTCAAGTTTGCCTCCAGACTGAGTTATCAGCTCCCACCACTCATTTGCCCTGTTTAATGCAAACATGCATGAAGAGGGGGTTCTGCTGAGGGAGACAACATGGAAGCATCCTAAGTCAGGGAAATGAGCCCCCATCCTTGACCGGCATTCTTTGGGGAGACAGCATGCCACTATGCTGAGAGTTCGGGCTTTGGTGCCAGCTGGCCATGGGATCAAATTCAGACTTGTGACCTTGGGTGAGTCACCTGGCCGTTCTAAGCATCGGCCTCCTCATTTCTAAAATGAGGACAAGAACACCCACCTTCAGGCCTGCTTTGGGAACTGTGTTAAGCACTCCACAGGGCGCCCGCAGCCTTGCCTTTTGGGGAACTTGGGAGTCTAACGGGGCCCAAGTGACCAGAAAGCCTTAGAAGCCCCGGTCCTCATTCCATAACCTTTCAGCACCATGTTCCTCTCGGGTACTGTCTACACTGGAGGCCTGCTAATAATGGGATATCTCTAGGAAGGAATACAAGGAGAGAATGAGGCTGTTTCTGTTGCCCTGAAAAAGCAAACCTAGTTCTGCTCGGTTCATACAGAAAGGGACACGCATCAGTCCCCCAGTTTACACCGGGAGCCCTGGATCACCACTGGTGAGTGGTTCTAATTCCATCACACCCAAGCACGAGAAATTTCTGGTCTCCAGTCTCAGCTTTAACTCACTTAAATTAGAAACAAGGTAGGGAAAATATCGATGGGGAGAGAGGGTGCACTTCAGAATGCAAAAGAACCCCGTGAAGGTCGGCAGATGCCAGGAGAGGCAGCACATCATTTCCCGAATGCCACAGGCAGGCCCAGTGTCTGGTGCTGGTGCGGAGCCCGAGGAGGGGGTCGTCTCAGGCTTCTTGGGCCCAGTGACCATGGACAGCCAATGCCTGAAGGAACAGAGGGGCTCAGGGGGCCGTAGGGAGCACCCGTGGATGAAGCAAAGCATGTGTCCCATGTGGACGGGCCCATTCCTGGCTGGAACCAGTGGTGACACCACTGGGAAGGGGCAGTGTGGATGGTGGCAATGCCCCAGCAAAGCTCCTGAACTCTTTGTGAGAATTAAATCAGCGGTCTGAACTTTAAGCTCTCTGCTTATTGGAAGGAACGGCAGACTGGAAAGAATGGCTTGTTCAGAAATCAAATCACAAAAGGCCAGCAGGGCGAGAATGAAGAAAACAGCCCCGGAGAGCACATGCAGCTCGTACATTAGTCACCAACGACTGGACACAAGCGGACCATCTCAGGCCTTTCCCGGCATGACGCAATGTCAGCAAGTGCGGGCTTTTCCTCGGCGTGAGCCCGGAGCTTGACACAAACACGTCTGCTGCCCGAGATGTATTCCCGCTGAGGTTAGGGCAGAATGAAGACCTCCTTTCCTCGGGGTCCCATCGGGACCTGTATACTCCCCCAAACGCACTCCACACAAGGGGTCTAGTCCATCCTCTCAGGAGGATGGCGGTCCACGGCGTGGCGGCGGCCTGCAGGGCGCCCTTCTGCCGCTGTGAGGAAAGGGAGGCCTCTGGGCAGGGATGGACCCACCTCCCAAGGCAACGGAACACAACGAGATAGACACTCAGAGCAGGAAACTCAAAGTAGGAGCTCTGAGTAGCACAGAAAGACGGCTTCCTGTGTGGACGACACATCTGCATTCGTTCTAGGGGCTGGGATATTCAATCCCCGGAGCTTAAAAAAAATAGTAAGAAGAGCTAATGGCCTCTTGGTCCATTCATAGTGAGCGAAATCATTGAAAGGCAGGAATAGTTCCGAGAGTTGCTGCCCAGTGTTCAGACCATACCACACCTGGTCTTCTCGGACTGCGGGGCCGGAGATGGCAGTGAGGGGGAGACCAGGGGAAGCGAAACTGTGACAGGGGACACCACCGCAGACGCAGCTGGTGACACAGGGGCCAAAGCAGGGAAGTATGCATCCCTGGAATTCCTCAACGCCCGTTGCACAGACCCAGAGGTGGCCGGCACGCTGTAGCTGCACGGCTGCATCTTCTACCTTAGAACCAGAACCGGGCCTAGTTACGAAGCCCCGAGTCACCGAAGAACGACTTCGTGCCTGGAGAGCCGTGGGCCACAAGGATTCTGTCGGGGTAGGGGCCACAACATGGCACGCCCAACATCAAGACAGGATGCCCTCCAAGCGAAGCTTTATTTCCGACCAGGAGTTAGCACCCTCATGTGTCTCTTAAGGCACTTTGGTCAAAAAGATTAAAGCAAAAAACCTGCAAAATCTATGTTTAATGTCCAAATTTCCGGCCTGCTGGCCACAAATGCCTTGCATTTCCTTAAACCATCTTAGAAGGCTCTTGAATCTCAACTGCACTCTGGGGCCCCCTTCACCCCTTCTCCCTACCCTACTGTCCCAGTTTCTCTGCTCCTGGTTCTTCATCTCTTTGCACCAGGCCTCGACCACTTCACCGTTCCCTCCATCTGCTCGCCCCTGGCATCCCTCCCTTATGGCTACAGTTTGTGTCCAAGGTCAACCCAAGTTGTTGGTCAAGTCTATCTTGGCTTAGGCTGCTATACATCGTAGAGAAAGTCTCATGTTGGTAGCACTGGATTTAGCACAAACTCAGAGTAAATGATGAACTAAAAACCTAGATTCATTTCAGGACAGGGCAAAAGGAGAAAACAGTTTTCAGTGGATTTACTTTCTTAGGGAAGTAAGAGGCAAGGAAAGGTACTGTTGATGGGGAGTGGGGAGAAGAGGGAGATTGAGACTGGCTGGGGAAGGGAGTTGGGGAGAGGAAATTAGGAAAAGTAAGAATAATGGATTGCCATTTGATTCATTCCACTGGAAAAAAAAACTATTAAAGGAAAAATGGCCTAATGAACATGATCATTTCTGCTTGGTATGAACATAAATATAGCACTTCTCTGCACTTTTTAACTTCGTTGTATTTAAAATGTCGCAACCCTGGGCGCCTGGGTGGCTCAGTGGTTAAGCCGCTGCCTTCGGCTCAGGTCATGATCTCAGGGTCCTGGAATCGAGTCCCGCATCGGGCTCTCTGCTCAGCAGGGAGCCTGCTTCCTCCTCTCTCTCTCTCTGCCTGCCTCTCTGCCTACTTGTGATCTCTCTCTGTCAAATAAATAAATAAAATCTTTAAAATGTCGCAACCCAAATTCAGAGTTCATTTTGATGTAATTTTGATAGTGAATGGCTATGACTTTAAGAGAACCCGACCTTCGAAAACCTAGTTCCATGCTGCTACTGAAAAGTTTTGGTGTACACTTTTCAGACTCAGTACACATTTCAGACTCAGTAAGGACAGGAGTTTGAAACAGAAATAATCTATTCTTCAAAAACACTGAGGAAGGAAGAGTTCACGGCAGCCCCAGCGGACTGGCGTGGGAACCAGCCGTGGGGAGGGGAAGCGCTAATGTGAGCCACTGAGCTGCGCCCCGGGAGGGGGTGTGTGTGTGGCTGCCCTGTCTAGGCCCTCACTGCTCTCTCAGCACCCCCTGCATTAGGCTCCCTGCCTCCAGCTCTGCCTCCCTCTTGGCCATCCCTCTGAAAACAGTGGGAGAGAGCTTTCCAAAGCTTAAGTGTGAGTGCTTCGCACACGCTCCCCAAGGCCAGGAGGTGACCACCTCACCCTCCCATAGATGACCCAGGACCCTGTTAGGTTCCTCCAGTCTCGTTCCCATCCCATGCCTCCAAGTAATGGTGTTCTTGGTGATTCCCCAAACACCCCCATATCTCGAGGGAACTGTCTGCCTTCCTGAGTGCCCACTTCTGCTGGCACCCCCTCCAATGAGGCTTTCCTTACTTCTCCCACACTCAGAACCACCCACTCTTTTCCATTGCAGTCCCCCAGCTGTGGGACAATCTACTGGAAGCCTCGTGTTTCTCCCAAATGTGGCCAAAAGCAACATAAAAGCTTAGTGGTCCTCAAGAACAGACACTCTGCATATTTGACTCTCTAAGCCCAATATCTGCTCAAGGGTCTAGAACACACTGGATTCTCAATGAAAAGTTTGCTGGAGTGAATTAATCACTTCTGTGCTTTATAAAGCTTGAATCTTTGTGGAAATCTTAAACTTTCCCCCAAAACAAATTTTGTTATAAAAATTAAAATTAGGGGCGCCTGGGTGGTACAGTCAGTTAAGCATCTGCCTTCAGCTCCGTTATGATCCCACGGTCCTGGGATCAAGTCCCACATCGGGCTCTCTGCTCAATAGGGAGTTGGTTTCTCCCTCTCCCTCTGTGCTCTATCTCAAATAAATATATAAAATCTTTTTTAAAAAAGTTAAGATTAAAGCCCACACATTTGGGGGCAAATATGGCTCATGAACAAGCACTCTGAGAACTGCTTCTGCAATTAGCAGAAGCCTAAAGCCAACCTTTGCAACTTATTTTAAATAGATTTTCAAGGGCTGGACTGTGACACGGGAATGACCATTCTCTCCATGAGTATGTTTTCTTCAGAGGAATATGGCAGAGCCTCCTGCAGGGCACACACTGTCCTGTAGAGGCTGCAGGAACAGCTAAGAGGAAGTCACCTCCTTGTCCCTTTGCCTCAAGCAGGGTGGTGGTTTTCAAACCTTATTCAGTGGAACAGCCAAAGAGGCCATTGCTAAAGATAAAAGAGCATGAGCTTCGGTCAAAACAGCATTTACTCATTTGGGGGTGCCTGGGTGGCACAGTCTGTTAGGTGTCTGACTCTTGGTTTTGGCTCAGGTCCTGATCTTAGGGTTGTGAGATCAAGCCCTGTGCCAGGCTCCAGATTCTACTTGGAGTTCACTTCTGATTCCCTCTCTCTCTCGCTCTCCCTCGGGCCCTCCTGCTCCTGCTCTATCAAATAAATAAATCTTTGAAAAGAAAAAGAAAAAGAGTGTTTACTCATTTATATATTAAATGTTTTGACTAAGATTTCAGTCTGAAGTATGAGTTTGTGGCTTAAAAAAGGCTGGAAAGTGACTAGCCTCAAGGACTCTAGCACACCCTTCCCTGGGAATGAGAAGGGGGGGGGGGGGCGTTCTAGGCATTTGGGCTCACGTGGAGGCCACACTTGGCAGTGGTCCTAGGTCTGAGCAAACCACCTTTTTTCAACTCCAAGGGAGGACCAAGAGATGAAGCTTGGCTTCATTCTTCAAAGGAGGGCTACAGGCCTCCGTCCACCACCAGAGAATAGAAATCCTTGACTTGTAAGCATATGGTCAAGTGACCAGTGGCAGGCTGAGGTTGGCAGGCAGGGACAGGTCCTGAAGTGGCCAGGCAGCAGCCACCTTCCCTCCAGGAGGCCTTGCCACATCTTCTCAGGCAAACCACATCTCTGTGAAATCTTGATACTTCCTGCCCCCCCTCCCCGCCCCGCATCGCCCACCCAGAAGCTACTCTCATCGCCTTCTGGGATGACTTCCGCCTTCTGTGGCAACTTTATCTCGTTAGTTCGTGTGGGAGGCCAAGATGGAGGCTATGAGCCTGACCCCACAACGAACTCAACCGGGAGCCTCAGCCCTGCCTCCCATAGATGCGCTGTTAAGACTCCAGAGCTGAATGGGGGAGCACAGAGAAACAGGTGCCATCAACCTCTCCTACAGGACCACCTCCCGGGTACAGCTGGTCAGGAAGGTTAGGGAAGGTGTCTCTAATGTCAAACCCATGGACAGTGAAGGTGGAACCCTCTCTGCAGGCAGGCGACAGCTGGTCCCATGCTCCTGGACTGTCCTAACGTCCTCTGAGTGGTGACACAGCAGCTCTGTGGCTAGGACCTCACTGCCCTGAGTTATGGGTGACTGCCACAGGGTCAGGCACACACGAAGCGTACACCTGGACCAAGGGCTAGAAGTTAAAAATTCACCTTGCTTCTAAAAGGTGGGCACCGAGGAAAAGATCCGTAGCAAGAGCTACATGCCCAGCTCCAAGGGACATGAGGGGTGACACGGGACTATGCCGGCACGAAGCCTTCTGGTTAAAAACCGTCTCCCACCTCCACTGGACACAGCCCCGCCTGAAAGAGCAGGCGTTATGATTCAGAAAGAGCTGAGTTCAAATCCTGACAGTGACATGTGCTAGGCTTGGGGAGCTCCGGGCACATCAATTAAACTCCTAGAACCCTGGTTTCCTCAGTGTTACTCCTTAAACTCTCAATAATGGGACTGCCTTGGCAGCGAGCTCAGTGGAAAGACCGTCCAAGAGGCGCTCAGCACACTTGACTCCTGTCTTTGCATTCCCATCACCACGCGGCACGTCCCTAGGATTCCCTCCACGTTTGTTCTTGGCTCTGTCTGCTAACACTCACCATCCCACAGTGCCCTGTACTTCCAACTCCCATTTCCACGGCCAGCTCTGTGAATAGGGGGTTGACTGTTCAATGCCCACCATGATGAACGCTATGCCCGGAACGCTCAACGGGTATTAGCTGACTGGAAGAACAAAGGCCTCCCTCCTTCCAAGAATAATGTGGCAGGGAGGAAGGCAAGTAAATGCAAGAAGATGCAGGTGGCTCTCAGAGCTCAAAGGCTGAGCTGGTTGCTACCCGACCACCCCTGTTTCTGCCTCCTCCTTGGGTCTGCCCCCCAAGCAGACTGGGCCAAGGCTGAAAGGAGGGGGCGAGCCACCTTTTCTTATTCTGGAAGAACAAACATAGATACAGCCATGTGTTTGGGGGTACACGTATGTATAAAGTATTGGTAAACTGTTTCCGCCGAGGAAGACTCTTCAGGTTCCCAAATGAGAAAAAGAGCCCTTCCCGCATCCCATGGGGATTCCCTTCTGGACAGGAGAGCTTTGTTTGTCATGTACAGGGCTTCTGGTCCAGGGCGGTGGGTAGGGGTAGGGGCAGCAGGAACCACACGGATGGTAGAGAAATAGAGCAATTCATAACATCGCAGATGGGAACACAAAATTGATGTCTATAAACTTCTTTTGTACATCATTAATTCGTTAGCGCAGAGAAACCAGAAACAGAGTCAGAACTTGAGCAAACACTGGGGTAGTTGCATCCACATAGAGAGGACGGCACCCTTGGTTAAAAAGCAGGATCTATGAGGTTATCTTAGTCTTCCAACTAACTGCTCAGCCAGTGCAGCTAAAAGCCAGCCACCATCAGCCACACGTGCGAGCGAGCAAGCATGCTGCCCACTGCAGAGGGCCACCAAGTGCTCCTTCCTGGTCACTAGTGCTGTTCCGCAGCCAGCCTTGTTGGCATAAAAGAAAAAAAAATTGGGAGGACTTTGGGAATGATCCCAGTGTCGACCATTCGGTGCTGTGAAATCACACTTTGTTCTTTAGGTTTAGTACAAAAACAAATTTAATTAATGTATGGGGAAAATCAGAACGGAACAACCACGAAAAAGGTAAGTGGGAAAGGCAATGACATGGGCTACAAACTCATTTTTATTAGAAAGGAAAG
The DNA here is from genome assembly GCF_009829155.1 of Mustela erminea. Lineage (NCBI taxonomy): Eukaryota > Metazoa > Chordata > Mammalia > Carnivora > Mustelidae > Mustela > Mustela erminea. The sequence goes on along the minus strand of NC_045622.1, from coordinate 67,479,857 downwards.
CACTTCTGTGCAAACTATAATCCCTCCATATTTCTAAAATAGGGCATTATGGGGAAAAAAAAGTCATTTATGTTTTACTGTAAATCTTGGAAGGGGAGAAAATAAGGAGAACTTGCATTTTAAAACTCTCAGTGCCTCTGTTTATTCCGGCAAAATATATTTTCAGAGACTGGAAAATCAGACACCCGTAAAGAACAATTAAATTCACATATAAATGGAATTGCAAACATGGATTTCATTGAGAGCTTTCCCATCTCTAAGATCTTTTTTTTTAAGGCCTCACCTCAATTTATTTTTTTTTTCCAAGTAACAGAGCCGTACATTTAAAAAAACAGTATTGAGCAATATGGAAGAAATCTGGCAGAAAATCCTCTCTGTGTTGAAAGAACACATGAAAAATTACATGAAAAAGACGTGTCTTTCGTTAAGTATTCTTTAAAATAAATGAAGAGCGTAAAAAAACTTCTAACTATTCTTTTAAAGTAATTTCATGGTAACTACTCTGGAAGTTGATTCTTATTTTATTTATTTGCTATTTCTACAATAACTTGGTGTCTCTGGACTTTTCTTCCCCCCTCTCGTAGCCCAGGGCTGTTTGGTGGACATGTGAAGGTTAAAAAAAAATCATGTTTCTGTGCTGAAAAGTTATCAAGACCAGCTCTCTGCTGCATTTGCATTGTTATTAGGGACACACACACACACACACACACACACACACACACACACTGAGCTTAATGTGAGGCTAGTACAGAAAGAGAGATTAGACACAAAAGAAATGTAAACAGCTCTCACATGCGAGGAAACTAGGTTACGAGAATCCCAGCACCAGGCATTCACCAGTCACCATGGAAAACAGGAAGTGAGATGCATAGCAACCACAAGCCAAAAAGCAGGAAAGCGCATACCTTTAGCTTGGAATGAAAATCACGAGATTTCCTTCTGGCAAGAACCTGAATGTGACTAGACACCTGCAGGGTAGGGGAAGGGAGGAAAACAAAGGAAAAGCCTGTAACCATGGAGATGAAAAGCCCCCTACAACTGGGCAAGCCAGACGTACCTTAATGGCGGCTTGAATTTCTCGAACTTTCTTTCTTGCTAAGACCTGTATATGACTAGACACCTACATTGTTCGGGTTTATGAGGGGAAACAAAACAAAACAAAACAAAACAAAAAAAGGAAATCAAATATAAAATCGCTACTCCTTGGGAGGGTTCTGGGGTGGGGGGTGGGGGGGAGGTTATTTGCATCTCAACAAAGCTCTGCAGTTAGGAGTACACAGTCCCAGCCAGACACCAAGCCCCCAGCGCTGTTCTAAGCTTTTCAGACTGGGTCATCACTGCAGTGACTTGATTCAGGATGAAAGTTAGGCTGCTCTTAGTTTTCTCACCAGGGGGAAATCACGGGCACGGGATGAGAGAGGGAGAGTGGAGTTGTTTTCTTTATGAAATTTAAAAGGTGGGGCTAGAGGTAAATGAAAATATTTATAGCTTCTCAGTATCAGGAGGGAAAATCCCTTCTTCTCAATTTAGAAGAGACTATCCATAAATTAGCACATTCTGCAGAATCAAAAAGCTGAAGCTGTCGGTTATATTCTGATCTCATTAAGAGCTCTGGATTCTGTAGCAAATGTTAAAATAATACTGACATGTAAATTAGATCTCAAAGAGAAATGGAAAGACCCAGTTAGCAGAGCAATTTTTTTTTTTTGCCCTTATAAATATCTTTAATCCTTCCACTCTTCTGGATATTGACTGGGCGCCAAGTGGATTTGCATATTATTACAAAGCGAAAAGTGTGAATACAGCCAGCCAGCCATCCTGTTAAAAATCTGGGTTGAAAACCACACGATTTGCTGAACAACAAATTCACATTGGAGAGGTATCACCAACGGCTGCCTAAAAACATCCCCAGGACGCCGGGGTGTGGAAAGCCAGCCAAGCCCAGCTTCTGAAACACAACGATTCCACTGGGTAAACAAATTTGCATCTCTTTCAGCGGGACTTGGTTAAATTTAGAAGAGTCCCCCAGTGAAGGGCTTGGGCACATGACCAGAGCTCCTAGACTAGCAGACAGCTCAGGTCCAAGGCTTTCAGCATGTTGGGAATTAGATCTGTCTGTTTCAGAAATTCAGAACCTTCCATTTAAAAGTTCAGCGACTCAGACTGAGAAAGGTGGTTATTTTATTTCAAATACTCTGCTGACTCTAAAAACAGGATTTAGGGTAATAAAAGATCCTTTTATCTTTCAGTTTCAATGATTTTTTTTTCCAATTTGTTTTTTGTTGTTGTTGTTGTTGTTGTTGTTGTTGTTGTTGTTGTTGTTGTTTTTAAGTACAGAGAAGCAGGAACTCCCCCATCTCTTCACCCCTCCATCCGGCTCCTGCTTTCACTTGTTCTCATCCGAGTTCTGTTCTCACGTGATTCTCTGACTTGCTGAGGGCCTCTGTCCACTGCTGGGGCGGGGGGGTGGGGGTGGGGGGACATCCACTGAACAGACAATGCCCCTGCCTCTGTGCACTGGCAGGAGGCCACAGCCCTCTGTGCTGACTCAGCAACCAGGCTCCTGGCGGGGGCACATGGAAGCATTCCTGGGGAAAAGCTCTCCCCGCTGTAAACACTCATGAAAACAACTCATCATGGAGCAGAGAACTGGAATCTGCTGCTCACACTTAGCGAGACCACAGCTGAGCTCGCCTTTTGGTACGATGATGTTTTTTTTAAAAAAATCCATGCCAGATAGATCCGCATAGGTCAACGTCCAAAAGTAATTTTGTTCTGTTAACAACTCACCCGTGAGGCTGGTCTGATTCCACCCACCCCGGCCCCTCTTCCTTCCTTTCTTTTTCTGTTTTTCGTTAAACCCGAATTTCTCATCCATTCCAGTTCTGAACTGGGTCGGGGGGTCTGGGCTGCTTTCCATCAGAAGGAACAAGGAGAGCCAGAGCCCTGACAAAGGGCAGAGCAAAATTCCTGACACTGCTCTGCCCAAAGGTTTTTTAAGTTGTAACTTCATTTCCGTCACAGCAGCTACTGACCAAAGGCCATAAGCGTGAGAAGCAACCGGTCCCTGGGCACGCACCGTTCAGTATTATGTTCGGGCCAAGACTCACGGCTGCTGGGGTTACTGTTCCATCGAAATGATGACTCACGGGTAATGGTTCCAGGATTTTACAATGCGCAAAATCTCCAAGTTTCACGACCTCCGAGCATACAGTAGCACCCGCAGCTGTCGCGGTGTTTACAGATGCGCAGTTCGGGAAAGAACTGGAGGTATTAAAATATGGTAAAGGAGCAGTGTCTACACTGTCCTTGGAGGAGACGCTTTCCCAGATATGTGAGACCACACAGTGAGGGGTCACTGAAATGATGAACAGTGAAAACTGAGCCAATGGAAAACACCTACAACACTGACGTCCTTACAGGGGACTCCAACTGGGGGCTCCTAGGAGCCAAAGCACAGACAGCCACTGCAGCCAAAATGCCTTGTTGGGGCCATTCGCTGACATGCACAGTGTCCAGGCTGGTTAGTTTACCTGTTTCCTGGTCCTCGTCTTGCCTGTCCTGAGTTTGATGTATCTGGCTATCAATTCATTCCTACCTGAAAGAAAGAAGAATTTACAATAAGATGGGTTACCTTAAACACACACACACACACACACACACACACACACACAAACACGAAAACAAAAAACAGCCTCTGAAAGCTAAAAAAAAAGAATTTAGAATCAGGACTCCTTAAGTGGGAGCTGTACATCTATTAATGCTAGAAAAAGAAAACAGTACAATTGTCTGCAACAATACTTACTAGGGGAAATTTAGCATGAAGGGCATTTAATGATGAACTAGGATTAACAACTGAAGAAAGAAATGTGTCTCTTGGTTTCTTTACAGGCTCATACCTAAAGGGGTGCTCAACTTGTACGAGCAACTGGTGAGGGGGCCACAAACCCACAAACCCGTTTCCGTCCTAAGTTTTCATGCCCGGTCCTCCTCACCCAGCCTTCTAGTTACCTCCTGTTAGAGCCAGCAGAACCACTGGGGAATGAACTGCTCCTACCAGAAAGGAGACACTCCCCAGAGGTTGTCACTGTGCTAGTAACTAACTACACACAAGGTCATGTTCATGAAAGAGAAAAAGAAAAAAAAATGACTTAACCTCCTCAAAATTTCATAACCTGTAGGGGAAACAATATGAGCCTACCTGGCCAGGAGATGGGAAGGACAAACAAATCACCTGACTTTGAAGAACTGTACAATGTGATGGGAAAAGACAGCCCCGGAGCTAAGTGGGGATGGGTACGACTGATACCACATGAGCTTTGGGGCTCGCTGTAGGGTTTGTCTGTGCTCTCCTACGTCCCAGACAAAGCTGCGTACCTGAAGATGGCAAGAGCTTTGTTTCTGCCCCGAAGCCTCCCCAGCACGCAGCACACTGCTGGGCACTCAGAAAGAGCAAATGAGGAAATAACACAGCCTCTGGTCCAAGGGAAGGACCACACTCCCCCAAATCTCCCCTGGCAGAACCAGTGGCATTACTGATGACCGACCCAAGAGTATGGAAATCTCGCCTGATGATTCTAAAGATTCCCTCAGCACTGCCTAGATGGTTCCCGTCATCAAGGCTCTGCCTGCCTGCCTGTGGTAGGACCACAAAGGACAGGATCACAACGGGAAGGCAGAAGAATCATGGACTCCTGGGGCTGGGAAGTGCCTCCACATCATCCACTGCCACTAGTAGAAGCCTCAATTCTTAGAAGCCTAACCAAGCACTTCTAGAATTATGGAAGCAGTTCATTTTACCTTAAAACATTTTTAAGGGGGAAAAAAAAGGACGCTTCTTATTTGGGGCTTCTTCTTATAACTTTCATCCCCCAGATTCTTTCTTTTTTAAAAGATTTTATTTAATTATTAGAGAGAGAGCGAGGGTGGGAACACAAGGAGGGGGAGTGGGAGAGGGAAAAGCAGGCTTCCTGCTGAATGGGGAGCCTGATGCAGGGCTCTATCCCAGGAGCCTGGGATCATGACCTGAGCTGAAGGCAGATGCTAAACCGACTGAGCAACCCTCTCCTTGTTCCTCTTAACAAGAACAAGGCTCTGCACATGACTGACTTTCAGATATTAATGACAGCTTTCAGGTCTTCCTGGAGTTGTACTCAGGCCAAACCTCCTCTGTTTCTGTTACCTGTGACAGCTTTGGAACACTACCATATCCATCCAGGGGACCATCCTTTGTCTAGTTTCTTCTCATAGCCTCTCAGAGCCCAGAACTACAATGGTGTTCCTCCTATGACAAGTCCATAGCAGAAGTCTATCACCTCCCTCATCCTAAATACTCTACCTCTGTTAATGTGACCTAACGCTGCATTTGATTTTGGGGAACCACAATCAACTGTCAAATTTGTATCATTTGAACTCGTAAATGTCTTTTTCATATAGACTACTCCTCTGATAGATCCTACCTCTGTGCCCAGTATTTTCATGCATAGCTGGGATTTTTCTGATCCAAATACAGAACCTTACACTTATTTCCACTTCATTTCATCCCGTTAGATTAAGCCTATCATTGCAGCCTGTCAGGATCCTCTCAGATCCTGATGCTTGTCTGAACTTACCCTTTCAGCACAGGAAAAGGACCTCTAAATTCAGGTTAAAGAACTGCTTCTCCAAGCATTCTCTCTCAAACTTCTGAGAACTACCAATATCCCCTCTAGTGTCATTGGGGTCTACTTCTCCATCTCTCAGATGGTTGTACAGATTTTGCAATTTGTCTCAAAGGCTCGCCGACAGCCGAGCCCAGCCAGGAGTACCTAATTACCAGAAGCCAGACCTGAACGACAACGTCTGCAGACTAGCCAAGCACCCTCCAGCTCAGGGCCTCCCTGTGCGTCCTGTTCAGGGCTGTCTGAGTGGCCAGCACGAAATAAATCCGGGGTTCTGCATTACACGCAATTTCATTTGAACCTTATCCAGATGGCAAAAATGTCCCCTGCCCCCCTACTCTTTCTCTGTGATAAGAAGACAAGGTTGTGAGATGTGTGTGACACATAACTGTAACTGACTGCTTAGAGCCCCTGAATGAATGGTGAGATCAACACCCAGGACAGCCACGTGCAACTGCGCACACCCTGGGGTCTATGCATATGACACCCCTTGGGATTAGTGTCAAGGCAAACTCTAATTAAGCACTTCCGAAAATTACTACGACTACAGCATGCCCTCACCCGGCACCTGTCACGTGCTGAGCACGAGATCACAACCACCATTTCACTGAAACTTGCCGTGACTCTCCTTGCCCATTCTTAACCTTTCAAGACCCTGTTCCTTCTTCCATACCACATCTGAAACCACGAAGGGTAATTAACTTGGGGTTTCCATGTTTCTCGCCTCAGTGCGGAAATCTGCTGATTCGCATTTTAAATTCAAACTCAACTAACTCTCAGCATCTACCTGATTGAACAAGTGTTTGTTCATCACTTTAGTTCATGTGAATTTTCTAATCACCGTGAGGGCGGCTTCATGTACAGAAATGCTATTTGGGCTTACTGGGTTTTTAAAAATGTATATTTTATTCATTTACTTAAAAAACAAATTTAAACACCCTAGCTCATCCTTAAGTTTTAAGCTTGACTTCTATAACTTTTATAATCACTTTCTTTTTTGGTTTTTTTTTCCCCCTAAGATTTATTTATTTATTTATTTGAGAAAGAGAATGTGTGTGTGAGCATTACGGGGGGGAGGGGGGTGTAAAGGGGCAGAGGGAGAGAGTGAATCTCAAGTAGACTCCGCGCTGAGCGGGGAGTCAGATATGGGAATCAATTTCAGGAACCTGAGCGGAAATCAAGAGTCAGACCGAGCCACCCAGGTGCCTCTATAATCCTATCAAAGGACCATTCAAATAATGTTTGGTCCATCTTACAAAGCCATTAAACTCCTTTAAACATTTAAAATTACATATTTAATTTAGAATATATTTAATTCTTTTAATTATTAGAATTATTTGACCTAACTTCTAAAACCTTTCCTTAAACAACTCTTAGAAAGCTAATAAATTATCTTCAACACTCTAATACTGCTTATGAATCTAGTAAGACTTCAACCTTCCCCAAAATCAAGTCTAAATCAGCTACTTGATTTCCGAATTTAATTTGGAAAAACAGGCTACCTGTTGCATGGGCCAAATTATTTTAAATAATTACTTGAAACATCAAATATGTCTAGATCCTCTAAGTCAAATATTAACACTATGACTTTGCTTCTATTAAAAACTTCTATTTTCAATTCTTAATCTTCCCAGAATTAAAATTCACCTACCCATTAGGTCCTTTGATTAGGGAAACAAGTATGGCATTCCAAATGATTTAGGACTATCTTCTTAGCATTTGGGGTTGTACATATTTTGGGGAAATCAACTAGGTTCAGAATGGATTTTTGTCAGTGACCTTGAAAGAACATTCTGAGCCCAATTTCTGTGTATTTTTATAGCATGGCTTCCCATATGGGGTGAATCCACATAGTCCAGAGCCCTGGAACTGAACTGTGGTCCTACAGTGCAGAAGTCCTTTACCAAGGACTGGTAGCTCAGGGCACCAGTTATCACTGATGTAACTCAACTGGTAGCCCTGGCTCCGCACAGCATTGTCTTTTCTTATAACCATGACCAGAGTGCTGGGTATTAGAAGTATTAACCCTAAAATTCCTGTACTCTCTCTTCTAAAACACACACACACAGAGGCGCCTGGGTGGCTCAGTCCTTCTGCATCCGACTCTTCGTTTCAGCTCAGGTTGTGATCTCAGGATCCTGAGAACTGAGCCCTGCATCTGGCTTTTGTGCTCAGCCTGGAGTCAGCCTGGGACTCACTCTCACTCTTCCTCTGCCCCTCCCCGGCTCATGCTCTCACGCTCTCTAAAATAAGTAAGTAAAATCTTTACAAAATAAAACACGCACATAGAGAGTGGGGCTTGATCCAGTCAACTTTATATTACAAACGTGACTTTCAGCAAAGATAACTGCAAAGTTAGGTATGACATTCCAAACTAATTCTACTGTCAGGTCCTTTATCCCTTACGTGATGCCTGCCTGGTGCATCAGGGATATAAAGAGAAGATCCCTGCTTGTCCACAGGGAGGTCACAGCCCAACACAGAGCTAAAAGAGCAAACCAGCTCTCCAGGTCCCACCACAACGACTGCCACGAAAGAGGACCTGATAACACACACACGTTACTGGCCACAAGGAACTGAGAAAGTCTAGAAAGTCTTCTTCCCCAAAGTCCTGAACATAACCTAGGCCCTGAAGAACTGATGGCATTTTCTCCAACATTTTATTATGAAAAATTTCAGACATAACGTAAGTTTCCTTACAGAAAGAATTCCACAGTGCACACTCCAGACCCACCTCCTGGATCCTACCATTCACTCTGTCTATACTCACTAGGACACATCCTTTCCCTTCCTCTACCCGTCTGCCAAGCTGTCTCATTTTACTGTTGCTGTTGCGTTCCATCTCACTGTGGTGGTCACAGGCATAGGGACACTCAGACTTCGGTATGCATATCACTCACTAAAGCAGTCAGGCAGATTTTGACAGGCAGCACAGAGGGGTATGGGTGGAAGGCCATTCTAGACGAAAGAGCAGCCCTTCCTTACACATACGAGCAGGAATCTGGCACCTGCTGACCCGCAGGCTCCCGTGACCGCTGCACACTACCTTTCTGAGCCCACGAGTTTCCAAATTTTATGGTTGGCATGCACACGTGCACTCCTTCTTACTTCTCTATACATACTTGGAATAGCCTATAGAGCTGAGTGGCAATGCCACGGTCCACCAGCAAGTGTCATTACACTACGGCTTCCCTGTGGCATCAAATGGCCTTTGGAAACACATATCCTGATGCTTCTTTCTGTCTGAGGCTCTGCAGCTGCGGCCACTCTGGCTGTTCCCATAGGCAGGAGGCAGAAGCAAAGACTGACAGAGCCCCCCTTAATGCTTCTACACTGGGATCAGTACCCTGGCACTGCAACCCAGCTTTCATTTCATCTCTTTCTCTTAAAGAACTTAGCACTGTTGGAAATGAGCCATCGCAGCTTCTCCTGCATTCTGGATTGCCATGAAACCTCCCGCTAAAGGGACGGAGGAGAGGGAGACCCCGACAAGGGGAAGGCGCAGAGTTTGCACTGGGCTTGCCTTGCCTACAGGGAAGCCTGGTTAGCGCTGTTGTGGCCTGGGTGTGTGATGGGATGTGGCCTCAAGGTCATGTTTGAGGCACAGCAAATGCAGGGTCTGTGGCTAGAAATTGTAGCCCAGAGACTCAGGGCTTTCAGAGAGTAAGAGCCACTTTGTAATTGAATGGAGGCAGGGAGCCACAAAGGAAGAAGTAACAACTGGAACCTCCTCTTCCTGGCCATAGCCCAATGCAGAGGCAAAGTTAGGCCAGGGAAGGGCTGAACAGCCCTGGGGGCAGGGGAAGCTCTCACTGATGCACACTGGGCCTCCCTTGGCTGTGAGGGATACCTGACGGTGCCTCCCATCTTTTAACCATGTAAAGAATGAGAATCAGAAAGAAAGCTCAAACTTCTCTTGATTGCTAGAACAAAGCTGCATCAAATAGGGACGGATGCCCTGGCTGTAACCTTCCGGTCTTCCACATACCCTCCTGAACCCCGACTCAGCCCAAGGGCCCTGTCAGACCACCAGAAGCTTCCCTGGTAACCCCTTGAGCTTTCTGAGCTTCGTACCTGCCCGCACAACTGCTTTCATGTCCCATACCGCTCCAGGTCATTTCTGCACACCTTCCAAATGTCTTGTCCTTCAGGAGCCTTTGAGAAGGAAGGGGCCTCCCCTTTCATAAACATCCCCAGCCTCTGACTTGGGCTGCTTTGCTGCTGGCTTACATCCTTCCCACCTTATACGCTATCGTTTCGGTACATGTCACAGCTCCAACCAGACGACGGAATCACGGAGAATAAGGACCAATTACATTCATGTTTCCTTTTTCTCCCTTCCAGGCAGCTCAATATTTGTGGCACAAGTCACTGGTTGGGGCAGAAGGAGGGTTCCTCCTTCCCTATAACACAGTTTGACACTGGATCATCGACATAAAGTGAGAACAGAAAAGGAAAAGATGACCCAGTGAAAAGAAGCAAAGAAGATGCCTTCCTCCAGGTGACAACACCGCCGGGACACGGCTCTGTCCTCCAACACAGCAGCAGCACCCAACAGAAAGAACGGTTACAGAGTACTTTCTCAGCACGGTTCTCTAGGTGGTGGTCAAATACTCTCTAGCCATCAACGCTTTTTTTCTTTTAACCAGCTGAGCTTCATTCAAAGGAAAAAATATCTTGAATGGATGAAAGCCAAGAGCGAAGAGCACAGGTGTAGGGGACAATGTGTGAGCCAAGCGTCATCAGCCAGAGAGGAGTCGACAGAGCAGGGATGTTTAATGACCCTGTCCTGCCCCATATATAGGGAGTTTGTATCGCTGGAGCCCACCAGAGGGGGCAGCAGAGAGTACGAACTCACCAGGAAGGAGCTGGTAATTCCCCTTTTCTCCGACCCAGCTGCCACTGTACACGCAAGAATGGGGGCCGGGAGGAGGAGAGGGGGAGGTCTACCAAAGCTCATCTGTCACCCTCTAGTCAGACAAGGGACAACACCTACAAGATCACAAGCAACATGCCAGAAGCAGGAGGGCATGAAGATGCCATTTCGCTTCAAGGAACCTACACTGGAGAAAGACTGACCTGTAAGAATGGGGTCCAGTCACCGTGTCCTTCCCCAGGCCTGCGTCCCAGGGGCCACGTCCCGCTTCTCTGACTGCTCACATGATAAATGCCTGCCGCTCCCACTTCCACACAGCAAGTCCCACAGGAGCATGGAGCACACACTGGGTTTTGTTCACCACTGTACACCCCCCGGGTCAAGAACACAGCAGGCCCTCGGGAAATACAAGCTGAGGAATGCATGACCCAATGACAGGGATGGAGACCAGAGTGGGTGGGACACGGGTGCAAAAGCTAAGAGTGGGAATAAAGGGGGATTCACCCCCCACCCAACAGCCAAAAAGAAAAGAAAAGAACCTGAATCAACCCCAGAGCCCTGCCTATGAGGAAGTTTAGACACCAGTGTCTCAGTTAATCCCCGATATAAATCACTGACCAGGGAGGGACACCTGGGTGGCTCAGTGGGTTAAGCCTCTGCCTTTGGCTCAGGTCATGATCCAAGGGTCCTGGGATCGAGTCCCACATCAGGCTCTCCGCTCGGCAGGGAGCCTGCTTCTCCCTCCCCCTCTGCCTGCCTCTCTGCCTACTTGTGATCTCTCTCTCTCTCTCTCTCACACAAATAAATAAATTTAAAATCTTAAAAAAAAAAAAAAAAATCACTGCCCCAAAAATCGGCACCCATATGGAAAATCACCAGAAAGGGGCCAGACAACCTGTTCTGGGTCATTAGGAGCTGGTACTTGATGTTCCCAATCTAAAGGTTTACAGAATGGACTGGTGTCCTTCAGGAGGTGAACACCAGCCGGTCCCCTAAAAGAACCTGCGTCTGCTTCATCCAGGAGCTCAAAGGACTAGCTTTGTAAGAAAGAATATGCAGAGGAAGGCTGTGTTAATTCTGGTTCGTCGGAACTTCTCCCTCACATCCCTTCAGGATTCATGGTCATAATGAAAACCCTGCTTCGGGGCGTTCCCATCGGCCAACGGCAGCTGATAACGTGATATGGCATGGGTCCCATAAAACACTGCGTGTTCCTTCATCTCAGCAGGATGGCTTACAAATCCCACATCCACTGGAATGGTAGTCCACGACCCTAGACTACCAGGGTCAAAAAGAGACAAGCAAGTAAACCTGTCCAATGCTTCATATGAGATACAATCCTGCTATGCTGGAGAGAAATTCTTTTTGTTGTCATTGCTTCTAAGAGGAAAATAAATATGAATGAAGTCAGTTTTTCGAACAGTTTGTTCTCTAGGAAGTGGTAAGAGATGCTAGAGCATCACTTTTTTACTTCTCTAATGGGTAACTTCACGGGCCTTGATTATTTTATGCCTCTGGCTGTTGTTCTTTGCAGTCCCTCCTATACACAGCTACCGACAGAGCATAGCCTGGCTTAGCCACTCTACTGCCCCATGACCTTCAACGGCCCACTGCCCTCGGTCTAAAGGTCAACCTGCTTTAGCATGGTATTCAGTGCTGTCCCAACACCTGGCCCGAAAGCTCTGTTTTCATGCCATACCTCATCCATCGTCACCTGAATCCATCTTACCACCATCAAAATGCATGTGGGGCTTTCAGTCCCCCAAACTATCCTGCCATCCTGAGGTTTTGCTCAGAGTTGCAATATCTCTTATGACAACCAGGTAAAATCCTTCTAGACCCAGGAAAAAGGGTCTAGAACCCCACGAACCCCGCTCCCCCCACTTAAACATGTACGAGACAGGGAGCATGTGAAGAAGAATGACAGCCAGGGAGCCTGGAGCCTGGAGCCCACCTCACAGACCAGTGGTTGTCAGAGAGACCACAACATGACAAAGCAAACTGACCGTAGAAGCCAAGGCGAGTTACAAACGAATCGCTTAGCATGGCTTGGCTCTGAAAGGAGCAGAGACTCACCCTTCTGCCCCGCTCTGCCTGCACCGTGGCTCTGGTGCGACTTCCCTGTGTAACTGACTGTGAGCTCCTTAAAGGTAGGGTGTTTGTCTTCAGCGTCTTTGTATTCTGTACACACAAGGTGTGTATGGGATTTAATGGAACCTATGCTTCCTGCTCCCTAAACAACATCCCCCACCCAGGCTCTCAGGGAAGTTTTCGTTCACTTTTGGGCATTTGCCTTTTCTTTTACACCCACATCTGATTATGTTGCTTTCTTGCATCATTAGATCCCTGGCCACTGTAAGAAAAACACACACTTCTTCGTCCAGTACCAGGCCTAACAGTCCATTCCTGTAGAGGGCTCCTCCATTCTGGTACAAGAAGCTTCACAGAGTTCCCACGTCCTTGTCATGCTTTTCCATACCCCTATGCCTCTGTACAGACCGTATGTCCTTAAATGTCCTTTCCCTTCTCCTTTGCATACAAAATCCCCTCATCCCTGTAAGCCCCAACTCAAATATTTCCTCCCATAAGTCTTCTGGAGCCAACCAAACAGAGTTAGTCATCTTCTCCTTTGTATCCTTGTGTACCCAGCATATACCTGGGCGGGGGGGGGGGGGGGGGGGGGGGGGGGGGGCGGGGGCGGCAATTCATCCCCCATTGAGAACTGTGTCTATTCCATGGAAATAAATATCTAGTTCTAACTGTACACCAGGCATCTATTAAGGAGGTACTCAATAAATGCTTTCAACAATGAACTGATGAGTGAGCTCTCCTATACACAGGAAAAATGATCTAGAAAAAGATCATACACAGCGGTCAACACCGGCAGTATCACCTGAAAACTGTAAGCCATTCTACAGTTAAGGCCAACTTCGGGGACAGGCAGCACAATTATCCAGACTTTCGTTCTGCTCTCGTAACTTGGCACCAGGGAGACCAACCCTCCTCACCCCCTTTTACCCGTGATGACCTCCACATGCCACAAGCCTATGGACCTGGTCCAAAAAAAAGCTAATCTCAACATCAATTCAAGAGAGTCTTGTTAATGAAAAACTTTGCTAAGAACACTCTGTTTATTTATTAATTATCTGGCCTTTAAAGAAGTGTGAAATCCACACATTCAAAGTGCCAGAAACTGTGGGTCTTTGCTGGAGAACGTTGAACGGTGGCGATGCTGCAGACTGGTTTCTGTTTTGGATTCAGAAGTAGGGCTGCCTACACCTTCGTCTTCCTGGTGAAGATGTACTTATCAGCTGTGGGAATGCGGGCAACTTGCTTAACGTCTCTAGACCTTTTAGTTCCTCGCCTGTGAAATGGGAATAAAGAACCTACCCTGGGGGACTGCCATATCCACCAGCAAGAATACAGGAAGCTTCTGGCACCTTGAAATGATTTTAAATGTTCCTGGGGCTATTACCTAATGTCACTGCACTCTCATTGCTTGAACTGGTAATATATATAAGGTTTCTGTCCAGAACACCACACCACATGGCATCTTATATAAACCCCCCATGCTTCTACTCTCAGGGTTACTGAAACCGAACAGCTTTTCCATGCTGCACTGAAAACGTTCTCAGAATCTTTGCAGCACCTTCAACTTTCAAAATGGTATGGCCACAGAAATGGTTTCCAAGTAAAAGGAGCCCTTTCCTGGGATATCTTCACATTAAAAGGGCATCATACAAGCTACTTACTTGCTACAATAACGTTCTAATTCAGAATAGATTCTTTATTGAATGAGATAGCAGGACTTAGGTTTTGGCCGAGGGCTAAGTGTGGCGAAAATTCTCATAATTTGTGGCAGATTGTAAAATTATCTTTATGAATAGGCCAGCCACATGTCCCCCACTGGATTTCCAGAATTCAGTTCTTACTGTAAAAACGACTCTCGCTAGAAGAAAGCCAGACCTTCCGTGGCTCCCGCAGCAGCCGCTGGACAAAGGTGAGGTACCCACGTGTTCCGTCAACATGACACTCACACGGGGATGAGCCACTGCTGGGGAAACAGGCTTAAAAAAAAAAAAAAAAAAAAACAGAGGATTCTAAGTGCCTGGGCACTTGGTCATTCTTTTAATATGGAAACCACGATCATCAAGGATATTCTTTAAAGTGTGTGCCAACGAAAGAGATTGAAACTTGAGGGTTAAGTGCAGTGAGAACCCCACTGTGTGGCAGGCAGATGCGCAGCAAGACGGGAGAGAGGTGGACAACGGCGTGTGCTGAAGATCCCCTTGCGTAAACACCAGGGAAAGCCCTGTGCTTGGACCCGCTGACACATAGCCCCCTCCCCCTGCCACAACTCCCAGTTTATGATACAGCCTGGGCCTCAACCCGCGAAGATACCCACCCAAGTTACCAAACGGGTAAGTGGTATAGTTGGGATCTCCATCCAGCTTTGACTTGCAAGCTCATCATGCCTTAACTCCAGACCAGCTGCTCTGAAGACAGCCTGACTCAACACAAGTTCTCTCAAGGTCATTACCAAGTGCTTCCTAAGAACAGAATCTCAGGAGGAGGGGGCACAACCCAACCACAAAGTGGGCTGAACTGTATAGAGACTTTCTGTTCATTTACCACCTACAACACAGGCTGTAGCTCAACTCCACTCTGCACTCAAGGCCTTCATAATCTGGCTCCAATACGTCTCCCCATTCAGCACCGTCCACTGAATTTTTTTTTTTTAAAGATTTTATTTATTTATTTGACAGACAGAGTAGGCAGAGAGGCGGTGGGGGGCACAGGCTCCCCGCTGAGCAGAGAGCCGATGCGGGGCTCAATCCCAGGATCCCGAGATCATGACCTGAGCGAAAGGCAGAGGCTTAAACCACTGAGCAACCCCGACACTCCTGAATATTTTCTATATATAAAAATCATCGCATGAAGCACTGCAGGAGATACACACTGAAATAATATGTATTATCCGCCCTCAAGGTGCTTAGAGTATAGGAGGGAAACTGAGGCAAGAACCCCCATGATGGTAATGAAGGCAGAGTACTACGATGATGAGAGAAACAACTGAAGAACAGTCTGAGCAAATGAGTAAATAAATAAAAATCCAGAGATGTTTCCTCCCGTGGTTGCCACGCTCTCTGTCATTCACCCAACTGCCCTGGCCACATCTGACAGGTCCCCAAACCACGAGCAGCCAAGGGCAACAACACACAGGCCAGTCATTAAGGGGAGAACAGTGGCCTATGCACGGGGCTCTCTGAGATCCGGATGGAGCAAACCACACAACCCCTCTCAGCTGAGTTTCAGATTAGGAGAACTAACACCTTTTTATTCTCCTTTAAAAACTGCGCATTACTCGGGGGATAGATATGTAACATATTCTCTCTGTAAAAATTAAAATGTTATACATACAAACCGACTTTGCCAGGGGCCGGCGGGGGTGGGGGTGGGGGTGTTTCCCTGTCACTCTCTGCACAGATTGTCCCATCATGTTGGCTTCTATTCCCTCCGTGGGAACAACCCACCGTTCCCCATCCCTGCCCTCCGGGTCCTGCCCAAATCTGCTGAACATTTGCTTCAGAGCTGCCAAAGCCCAGGTCAAATGGCACTTTCCAGTTTCCCGCCAGAGAGCCCGCCCTGCCCCCTCCACTCATCAGACTTCCTGTGTGTGGACAGCACAGGGTTTGCCATACTGCCCTCCTGCTGTGGGTGCCTTCCTTCACCTTCTTGGACAAATTATGAGCTTCTTGAAGGCGGGGGACATAGCCTGCCCCCACCCTGGGGCCCCGAACCCCCAAGCTCCCAGGGCAGGACTGAGAATGTGCTACTTAATGACAACATCGCTGCTGATTTTAGCCACCTCCTGAAAGGGAAAATATTTGAAGAACTGACATCATGGCACACAGGAGGTGGTGGATGGATGTTTTCTTTGAAGAGGCAGGAAGAGAGGGAGGAAGACAGAACTGGCAGGACAGAAATTTAAAAAAAAAAAAAAAAATCACTGTGCTCTCATACCCGGGATATAAAGAAGAACACGATGGGGCTCGGGCCTTCTAGGAACCCACGGTCTGGGTGAGTGCTCAGGGAATGCCAAATACCCACAAACCTTTCCTCTTCCTAAGCCCCAAGAAATGTATGAAGTACCCAGCATCACAACGGAGATACGGAGTGAGTTAAGGGTAAGGGGAATCATTATTTTATTCCCTAACAGAAAAAACCTGGAAAACGCAGAGCCCTTCCTTCTTCACAATGACCATGTTTGTAATTCTTGTGATCTTCACCCATTTCAGATTTATCATCCTGCCTCAATCCACCACCTGCACAGAGGGTAACACTCAGCATCAGACAGAGGAAAAAAACACATATTCTAAGAGACATCTCAACTCTTCCATAGGTAGGACAGGTAAAAAGGAACTGGGTAAAAATGCCGATGAATCAGCGGAGCATATTGTGGGTAACCACACTGTTTTTAAAGATAAGGAACACACACGCACACACACAGTCAACATGGCTTCACCTGCAAGCTCATGTAACACACACGGTTTTTGTTTTTTTGTTTTTTTTAAAGAAAAGGCAAAGCCCAAACTACTTATCCTTGCACGACTCTAGCCCTGAAGGCTGCTTTGCAAAGATATCTCCGAGTGAAATTATCCAGCAAACCCTTGTGTGGATAGAAGGTTCCACAAGTCAACAACCGCTTAAGCAGTTTAAACCAACAAGCAAGATGCCCTCTATTTAAATGCTATGAGCGAATCTATTTTAAGCCTTGAAAAATCCTCTGGGCAGGTGTTTAAGCTGTGTACAGACTGAGCCTGTGGAGACTCCGGGGGTGGGGGAGGGTGGGCTCCACTCTCCATGCAGGCAACATTTTGTTCAGACAGTCTTCCTGCAGCAGGTCATGTGACAAAGGCCAAATAAACAGCATCTGGGGATTTTCAATTACAGACCTTCGCCCAGCATGCCTGCACTGTAATCTCTACCAGATGAGGCTCAGGCCTCCCTATTTTCAATAATTCACACACTGTGTACACATAACATGACAATAAGGGCATTCATGGAGCGGCCTGATTCGCAGATCAAAGCTAGCAAAGGGCCAGCTGTAAGCATACTCTGCTGTGGGATGATTCGTGCTTTTCACAGGCTTGGAAAGACGCGCCGCAGGACCTGGCAAGCCGGCCTCTTTCCTGTGCGGTGCGCTGAGCAAACTCCGGGCGGGAACCGGGCACCGTCTCCTTGGGACGGCCAAACAGGCGACCAGTTCCATGCGCATTTGGAAGGACTGGGCAGCTTCAAACTCCAGTCTACTGGACAAGCCGCCCCTCGCTGGGGCTCGCCAGGGCCAGGGCGAAAGCTCCACGGCTCCCGGGAGAAGGCAGCAGCTCTGGAAAACAAACCCGTCCTAAAAAGACAGTAAGGTTCCTGCACTTCATAAGCCCTCGGCCAGGTGTCTGAGTTTCCAAACCACTTAGTGTCCCACACAGACGAACAAGTAGGGCGCAAACGACGTGGAGGTGTATTTTTCATGGCTGCCGAGAGAGCTCCAGGCCTGGGAAATGAAAGCGGACACTCTGCTGTTATTCCCGAAGTCCCTACATGTTAACTCAATTAACTCGGGTGTGCGCAGACGACCGCGTGTAGGCACTGTGGGCGTGCGAGCATGCGTGTGAGTGCTTGAAAAGCATTCGGAATTCTCAAGTCCACAACATTCGGAATGCCTAGCGCCCTGCTCAGGAGAGCTGTGACTGGAGGAAATGAGGACGCTGCTTCCTCACAGAAAGATTTCATACCCATCAATCAGGGCAGGAACCCAGAGAAAGCTGTAATGGTGACTTCCTCAGCGGCAAACACACGCTGCTCACCAGCTGTGGGCTGTGCATCCTTACCCCCTTCTCGCTCTCATTCAGAATGGTTTCCTCTTAATCACAATAATCCCAAAAGTGCTAAAACATATCAATCGTTGGGTAAGCCCTGCCTACAAAGGGCCAGCCGGCTGGCTTTTATGGCCTTGTCCAACAGCAGCTGATACTTCATTCAGTGACAAATCCAATTTAGCAGTGACAAGAGGTTTAGCATCCCTGAAAAAATATTGGGGTTGATCTGGCACTCTGAAGTCAGCAAATGCTGCACTGCCATATTGTTGCAGAGATCGTTCTGCTGTCATATTTGGATGTCTACAACTGACTGTCTCGCACCTTCTCTACACTTGCCCTCCACGATCTAATGATAGTGGTGGTTGGTGGTGGTGGGGGCAACAATTTAATTCCTGGATAAAAAATACGGGCTACAATCACATTTGGAAACTGACTCCATGTGATTTTACCATCCCCACCCCAACACACACACACACACACACGGGAATAATTGGCTCTACTCTTCAAATGGGAATTTCTAGCGTGCTGAAGGAAAAAAATCTGTAGGGTGAAACTGAATTTACTCCAACCTTTGGGATCTAAGTCAGCTTGGAAGGGTAGAAGGAGATAAACAACATGATCTTTGGACTGAAGTCCGTCATGTTAAAAAGTACTGCAGGACTGATGTAAGGGCCTTGTAATTAAATTCTTCACATTCATTTTTAAACATCAGAATGTTAAACCAAAGAAAAGCTTTGAGCCACGATGGAGGGAAGCACGTAAGATGATAGAAAGAAAAATTAGCTTCTGAATATTTAACACACTCAATATATATATATAAATAGATTTACAGATAATTATACAAATTCAAGTTAAAAGAATTTCCAAAGAAAATAACGTGGATTACTTAGCTTTTAAAGGGACAGACAACCAACAAAATGCCATTTTTAAGCAACGCCACAAGGTAATTTGCAAAATAAAATAAAAGGGAAATGATCTAATAGGAACATGGGCTGGTTATTCCTTTAATATTAGCCTTTGTAGTCAACAGTTGGTTATTCATCCCAGCTTTAACGATACCAAAAAGTGACCACAGAAACATCTGGTTAAAAAAAATAAAAAATAAATTAAAAAGTTTTCAGTACCATAAATGAGACATTCGCAATTGTGGCTGGCAAGATATCGGCGATGGAATATTCCATACATGGAGTTCTTATTTCATGTGGTTTTAAAACTTTATTCTTTTCTCTGGGATTTTTTTTTTTTAAAGCATAAACCGAAAATTAAAACAAAAACAAACACCCCAAGCCTGCAGACTAGAGAAGACGTTTAGCTTCTGTGAATAACTATCCATTAGATTAATATTTTGTCAATGTCACTTGTCACAACAAAAGCAGCGGCATTTATAATTTACTCTAAGACTGGTTTAATTAAAATTCAAAAAACCACGACAAAGCTATATTGAATTTCATTTGCCACACTGTAATTACTTACTTTGTAGCTGACTATAAACAATATTTTATTACATCCACAAAAATGCACTTAACTAACAGCAGAGACAATGGGAGAACTGAGGGAGCAAGTCCCGTCACTTCTACTTTGAACACGGAGGACTTCCTAACTTCAATAGGACAGAAGAAAATGAAGACCCATTTTTCCCAACTGGAGGGGACCTATTGGTCTGCCTCCATTACCTTCCTTTAGAGCAGACTCCCCAAGAACACAGACTCAGACCCAGATCCAGGCACCTCTCCCCCAAGACCAAGAAAGAGTCTCTCTTGGCTCAGACTCAACAATGAGACAATAGAGGCTGCCAGGCACGATGAATGACTTAAAGGCTTAAAAACCACCATTTGCACCCTCCCAGATAAACAATTAGCTTTAAAGGAAAAAAAAAAAAAAATTTGGAAGCAACTTCCAATACTGTTAATATATATGCCTGGTAGGGGAGAGCTAGTTTAGTGAAACTAGACATACTTTAAGAACATTTGCCTGAGACATTTTCTGAAAGTGTTTTTACTGAAGCGGGAAGAAAGAAACCTTTCATTTTGGATGAAAGACAAAGTTTAGAACTGTAAAAGTTAGGAAAGGCTTAGAAACATCGAACTCTCCTAAAACCACTATCAAGGTTTTCAGTGTATTTGATTACTGATTTTTTCCATTCCCTCTTTCCTTATTTTAAATCCACGTAATTCTTAAAGGAGGCATAATAAAAAAAAAAAATTCACTTATTGAACAAGTCAGGCAGGCATAAACACGATCTAAGCATGAAAGGAAAGGGGAACGGCCTTCACACACGCTTGCCAGATAAAAATCAGTGTTCTAAAACTGCACACGGGCAATCTTCTGAAGCTTGTGAGGCTCCAGGAATGAATGCCTGAGAAATGACAGAGAAATATTCTAAAAGTCAACCTGCATTTTTCTAGAATGAATTTACAGGACAGGGCAAGAGTACCTCCGGGAGTTCACCAAGCCTCCATTAATAAATGAGGGACCAGTGCAGTTTCCATGACAACTGGGACTCCAACTCTCCAGCCAGCTTAGCGCATAACCACCAAAGGTTTTTTCCCTCAAATCTCAACTTCCCGTTTCGAGGTGCTGACAAAACCAAACACACTTTTAAGCCTGGGGAAATGGTGCAGGGGGTTTTAGAAAGGGTTCTTGTAACGCTGGCTTGGTCAGGGGTGGTGTGGCCGGCATCAGAGAACGCTGCAGCTCTATCTTGCTACGGAGACGCTTGGAACACAACGTTAAAGGGAGTTAAGGGCCCCCCGAGAATGTTCTGTGAGTTAAATGTATTTGCTGTAATAGTATAATGTGTTATGACAAGTTATATATCATTATAATAGGCTCCCATGATTAACATTAGTTTCACTGGCTCTTCTTTGCTCTGTAGAAAAGATTCGAGGAATTCAGAATCAGCTTGCTCACCAGAATTCGGCACCCGGGGAAAACCGGCTGCATTTCTTTAACATATGTAACCTGGAGGCTTATGCTTCATGAGGTCATGACACATTTTCAAATGACAGCTTTCCAGATCCCTCCACAGAAATAGGAGAGCGTGGAAAAGTACAGCTTCTAAAACTCTGCTACTGACAAGTCACTGATTTTAGGGAAACTTATTAACCTTTTTGAGCCTCAGTTTCCCCAAAGGTCTAGTACCCTGTAATGCTTTGATACCACAATGATGAGATCTAGCTACTTTCACATTCCTTCTGAACACAAGCAGTTAGAGAACATCAGAAAGCACTGCTGTCCTCCAGACCTCCACTTTCTGCTTCCCTCTGAATACTGAAAGAGGGGCGTCTCCAACGCCCAAACCAAAGGAAGATGGCATACTGCCCAGTAAATGCACATAGACACAAGAAGGACAGCTCCTATGAGAGCAGAACAGGTCAGGGGTGGATGGGGGTGGGGTGCTGGGATTAGAGGGATTCTTGGAAAAGCCCAAGAGAATTATAAACCAGCCCTTCCAAAAACAACGCAAAGCTCGCATTCCCCATAGAGTGAGTTTCCCTTGGGGAAAAATGACGGAAAAGAGTTCGGTACAGTCTGTATGTTAAGGGAGGGAACACACTTCTTAAGCAGCACCCATCCCTTTCTCAAGAGCTGTGCTAAGAGCAGATACTCTCTAAAGCCAATGGCTTCTGAGTACCCATTACAGGCATGACTTGGAGGTAGACAGCTAAGAGGGCCAAAGGTAGCCCTTCTCATCTCTCTATGTAATGGTAGATAAGAGATGCAGTCCGGGACGGGGCACGGGGCACAGGGGAGGGGCCACCCGTGGTGGTGATATACATGTTTAAGCGTTTCCTTCTTAATTCTGTCCCCCGGTTTTTTCCCTTCCACATATGAAGAGTCTACAAGATTGAAATCCCTCTCTGGCATCTTCCCATACCTGCCCTGGCCTTTAGCATGTTCTCATGCTAAAAGGTGTTAGCAGAGAGTAACAAATTCCTGACAGCAACCGCTGCTAACTTGAGAAGAGAGAAAGTATTCCAGCGTTCCATTTCAATTTGCAGACAAGTCTGGCTCAGCAACAAAGCAGCTGAAGGACAGGGAGGGCAAATTTCCAGGACAACCCACCCCTCCCCCAAAACCATGAAGTTGCTACCCAGGGGGGAGCAATCACCCGTCCACCCCACGCATAATCTAATTCCGTTCCTCCCACGAGGTCACATCCAGGCAGCCACCATGTACCTATGACCTCCCTTAACATGAAGTCTCCAATGCAAACAGGGCCCCTCTCTGCTTGTGACAGGGGGAGCTGGGCATGCCTGTGGACACAACACTCCCAAACTACGTGAAGAGCACACTGAGGGGAGTCCCAAGACATCATCTCAGCCTAGACCCAGGCATCAGGAGCCAGGAGATGGTAGTCATTGTGCTATGAAAATTAAAGTAAGTAAAAGTTGAGAAAGACTGTTACTCAGAAACCATCGTCCCCATTATATGAATTTTGACTGACCGTCCTCTGCAATTTAATTACAGTCCTTTCAGTGCGAGTGAGCAACTGGGAGTATTTATTTAGCTTGGTTTATGAAGGGAGTAGCTAGAAGAACAGCAGAAGCCGAGCCAAGCTGGCCGCCCTGATTGCACCCTGTGGACTAAGGCAAAGTGCCATCACTTGTGCTCAAGGCGAGCAAGCGCTTTAAACATCCTACCTGGGCTCTGGAAGGGAAATGTTGCTCCGGAATGAAAATGAGACGGAGGGGGCTAACTGGAGGCAGGAAGGGAGGCAAGGGGAACAGAATTTGTGGAGAAGGATCTTGCTGAAGAACCAAGAGAAGGGACTGGACCAAGGGCTGCTGCTACCAGTCTACTTGACCGTACCCGGTACAGACGGAAGGACAGACTTCGACGGCAATGGACCGTCTGGTCTTCGAGAAGGCACTGCCTCTTGGAAACAAAGAATACAGGAAAAACAGGTCACTGGAGCAGGGGAGGCAACCAGTTTCACTGGGGCATTTGAATTTGAGGGCACAAAAGGACGTCTATGTGGAGGTATCCGACAAGCAGCCAGATATGCGAGGGTGGGGATTAAGAGATTCAGGCGGAGGTCCAACGGTCAGCCTGTTGCTGGTAACTAACCCGGAGAGCTACCAATCACACCCAGACAGAGTGCAGAAGGAAAATGGAGCTGAGGAGAGCGGAGGCTTGGCCAGAGGAAAGGGAAGCAGCAGAGAAGGCTGAGAAATAGAAAAAAGAAATATTCGTGGTCAAGTAATACCATAGATCAGATAAAGTTTCAAAAAGAACTTCAAAAGTCCCCCATTTAAAATGCTGGAAGAAAGCCCAAGTGGGATGAGAGCTACAAAAGTGTATCATGGGACACATTAAAGTACATCTCTTGAATGCTACAATGAACAGGCCCACGGACAGAACTAGTTGTGGTTGCACAGGCTGCCCACTGTCACTCTGATAGAGGCTGAGTCTTGTTTGAGACAAGGCTTCACCAGTGGGGTTCCGAGGATCAGAGGCCCCTCTGGAAGTCCCGTGACTCATACGGTTGCACAAGCTGGACTCCGGTCACTGACCCAAGACATGGAGGGAACTAATGGAAACGAAATCCAGGAGCAGTTACCAAATGGTGTGTGGTCTGGGAAGGAGTGTGGACAAAGCAGGCCCGTGTCCAGCAGCCCTCTGGGAGCGTAAGTAAGGGAGGTGAGGCAGCCAGGCCTACATCCCCAGACCTGAACGGAGACGGAGCGTGACGCCACTCTCTGCCGCCACCGGTCTGGCGAAGATCACAAGAGATGATGGTGAGGACATTCTGTGAGTGTCAGCTGGCTATTTGGAATCTACTCCAAAAAGCATTGCATGTTTTATTAGTATTTGTAGAGCGTGTGCTACACGTGCTTTAAATTAGTGGAAACTTTCATCAACACGTGCGTGGGGGTGTGTGTGCATGAGGGAGTTTGTGTGTGCATGTGCATGTGTGTCTGGAACTGTCAGCATACGACTGGCTCACCACCCTCAAGTCTAGTCATGGCTTCCACAGGTTCCATCAAAAGGGGCAGCAGGTTCCAAGTCAGCTAGAGATGTAGGCGAATTCGTACCAGTGAGTTTCCCAGGGGTGACACAACTAACTCCCACAAGTCAGAAACCCCACAGTCACGCCTGGCTTCCTCTTCTGGCTCTCCATCCTTACACAATCCATACACAGACATTGCAACGGCGCACACACCTGTCCCCTCACGCCCGTCCACACCTCCAGCCTTCGACCTGCCTTTTCCGAGTCCTCTCCTTTTCCTTAGGAAGTAGCCTCCCAGCTGCTTCCTGATCTTCCACTTCCTGTAATCAAACGACAAAGTCTCTTCCAGCTGCCTTCAGCGCCTCCTCCCCATCCCTGGGCCTTGTATCCACGCAGTTCCCTGCACCTAGAATGTCAGCTCATAACCGCCCTCGACATCCATCCATCATTTGTTTCCAAATCTCCTTCTGTAGCACTGTCCAGGGTACAGGGCGTTAGGGGCCTTTTCCCATCTCTCCTCCATCCCCAGCTCCCAGGGTATCACTCAGCCCAGGCAAGATGCTCAATTAACATTGCCTGAATGAATGGACCAGAGATACACACAGTGGGCATCATACTTCTTTCTGAAGCTTGGGACTTGAAAAAGGGTTTTTTTGGGTCGTTGTTTTAATAAATAAGTTGGAAGAAAAACATTATTTTAGAAAAAGAATTAATTATTTGGAATTTTCCAAATCTGTGAAAAAGACTTGCTCCGAGGTCTTTCATGATTTCTTTGTGTGGTAACATGTTTTCTGTCAAGAGGAATTTATGAGCCTGTTTCTCCACTTGGAGCCACACAGTTTCTGCTGAGAAACCCTTTCATGCCATGTGTGTGGTTTCTCGTCTACTCAAGTCTCTTAATTATGAAATATTATCACTAAAACCAACAACAACAACAAAAAACAATGAAAATATTTGTCACCCTATTGCCTGGACTCTCTTAGAAGAACTATCTTAAAGACTTGAAGAAAATCAGAGATGTTTGGCTCCAGAAGACACTTGAGGAATAACTTCACCTAAGAATTTCAACCTTTTTTTGCAGGTGAGAAAATTAAAGCAAGGAGAAGGACATGCCCACAGCCACACCACTCCTTGAGTTTGCAGCAGGGAAGAACTGAGGCCTTCCGACTCTGAGGTAATATTCAATTGAGATCCCCTCAAGAGCAAACATTTGTTTCTGTATTGACTTTTTACTTGAAGGTTAAATTTTCTCTTTTAAGGGCATCTCATCACTAGCATTTAGTAAATGCATCATGCAGGCCCTAAACGTTGCTTCCGGCAGGATTTAAATCCAAAATTCTTCTTTATTAGAAAGATAAACCTAATCCGAATATTTGTGGAATTATGTCCCAGAGTCTATTCTGATCACTGTCACATAATCAAAAAGTCAAGGCTGTTTTCCCCCGAAAGCATCAGAGCCTTTGAACAACATGTGGCATCGTCCACATTTGACAGTATCCAAAGACAATCCATTGTTCCAAGTGGCCCTCCACCGTGGCATGCTGTCACACATTCCTCTCAAATGTACCCCGTTTCACTAAAGGAGGTCCCCCATCAACATGGAACACTTCTATTATCTGGATTTGTAGGGATATGCTGCATGTGAGGAGGCAACAGTACTGCTTTCAAAATCCCACAGGTTCTGAAATTCCTCTGAAGTGAAAGAATAAAATATTTTCTCAACCAGATGGGATGATACAGCAGAGGTATAAAGGAGGTGAAATGACTCATGTTGAGCAAATCCACAATATGTTCTCAAACATCAAGGATGAGGAGGTGAAGCTAGCAGGTGAGTCCCTGCTTTACCCCAGGAGAAGTCATCTACCGGGGTGCTTGGGCCCATCCCTCCTGCCCCGCCCCGTCCCGCCCCTCACACCCAGCCCACCCTGCATGGATACCTCACTCATTTTCTGAACCATTTTCTACGAATCATTCCTTCATCCACAAAATGTCCACATCACTTCAATTTCGGCTACTGAGATACGCAGAGTACCGAGATCTAAAATGTATCATGCAACACTCTGCCCTAAAAATCTTCCCTTGTAACTTCTAATGGCATCGACATTTACCCTTGATGATTTTAAGCCTCCTTTACGTCTCCCTTCCTACGTTCTTCTTTCCAGACAGAAGGGCCAATGTCTTCAGTCTGTCCTTACCAAAGGGCAATCCCAGGATCACTGTCATTGCCAGGAACTGTGCTTGTCTCTCCATGACCTCCTGCAAGAGCAGCTTAGCAATGAACCTGGCATTCCAGGGGCCAACAGAAAATGGCAGGATTAAATACTCGTATAAAAACACAGGCATCAAAAAAAAAAAAACAAAAAACAAAAAACAAAAAAAAAAACCACAGGCATCAGATCTTATATAAAAAGGCAGACTGTTTAGAAAAAGGAGCCCCAGCCTAGGTGTAGGGACGCCTCATTCAAATTTCAGTTTGAACTCATGTGAACTTCAGTTTTCTTCCAGGTAAAGAGGGTCTAAAACTCCCTGATAGGACTATCGTCAGGATCACTAAAGAACATTCTATGAGATCAGTGGGCACAGTATCTGACAGATCGCAGACACAATGTACCCATTGGCTGAGTCCAAAATTAGGTCTAAATAAATTCATTTCTCATTACCATTATGGTTTCTTGTTCACATCATTTTCAGTGCAGCCTGAATGCAATTATTGCCCTCAGTCAAACAGAAACAAACCCACGTGCTTCCAGCATTCATTGTCACCAGTTAGACCAGGGAAGGGCGAGCTCGCCTTCCCCCAGATAGCACCCCCACCCCAACAGAGAGATGGTCGCAGGACTTGGAAGGCTAGCTCGCTGAAGAAACAGAAATGATCTGATAAAATGAGAAAAGGTTCTCCTCAGGGGTAGTCAAGTCAACGCAATGAGAAATACCCGTAACCCTCCCAGATCCCAAGAGAACATGCAGCTGTTGGGGGAATGCATGGATATTCTGATCCAACCCTTCTGGCCAACAGTTTGATAATATGTATGAAAAAAGCCTTAAAATGACCTTTGCTCCTAAGGTAATCTAGGGACATACTCAGGAATCCCAGGGGAAGACATTTGCTAAGAGGTGTCTGTCACAGTTATCTTAGTGGGGGGAAATAAGAGAAACAAACTCAAGGAATTGTTAAATTCTCTCTGGACAGAACATTAAATAGGCATAATAGGGAAGGTTTATGCCTTACCTGAAGAAAGCACATTAAAACACACACGGAAGATGATCTCAACTTTGTAAACCAAAAATAAACTCGTATGGAGGAAATACACAGAATGCGAATAGTGGTAAGCTCTGGGTGCTAGGTCATGGGTGGGGTTTCTTCCCCTTCTTTATTTTCCTACTTTGTTTTTGGGGAATCCATCTCACCCCACCGTGTCCACCTGCTGGACACAATGCCTGCATGGGACAGCACCTGCTAGTGGTGGGGCGGTGGGGGCTGGGAGGGCAGAACAGAAACCCAACGAGAGCAGCACAGACTACGCGTAGGGAGAAGGTTACTCGGTCAGTCCCACTGCGTAACCCGGACTCTCCATGGATAAAATCCCACTTTCACACTGGGCACAGCTCACAAGTCCAAGGACAAGGTACACTGAGTTCTATAGAGCTGATACAATTCAAGACTATAATTCGTGTGTACGTGCATTCAAAATCAAGGCTGAAAAAAAGGTAAGTTATTTCTAAATCCAGTCACACTGAATTATCTGCCGCATTCTCTCTCCTGTCCTCTGGGCTTTCAAAGAGGGAGCCTGAGACACTTCTCCCCTCCTTCTCTGCCTGGCCAACTGCCACTTCTACATCAATTCCCATCTTAGACAGCCCTTGACAATGAACATGGTTTACAGACTAAACTGTGGGTCCCACCCACCCTCAAATTTGTAAGCCGAAGCCCTAACCCCCAGCATGACTGGGTTTGGGGACAGGACCTCTAAGGAGGTAATCACAGTTAAATGAGGTCAGAAGGATAAGGACCTGATCCAATATGATGGGTGTCCTTCTAAGAAGAGGAAGGGACCAAAGAGATGTGTGTGCACAAAGGTAAGGCCAAAGAAGGACAGTGAGAAGAGAGACCACAGGAGAAACCAAATGCACTGACACTGTGATCTTAGACTTTCAGCCTCCAAAACTGTGAGAAAAATCAACTTATGAGAAAAGTCCATTTTTGCTTTTGAACCACCCAGTCTGTGGTCTTTTATTACAGCGGCCTTAGCAAATAAATATAATGCCTATGTGGCCTCCAAATAAATATAATGCCTATGTGGCCAAAGACACTCTCAACTCAATGAGGGCAGCAGCCACATCTGTCCTGTCCACTACTGAGGGCTTGAGTCCTGACATAAGGGAAGAGCCCAATGAGAAACCAACACATCTGCAAAAATGACATAACAAATATGAAATGTGCGATGCCTGGGTGGCTCAGTGGGTTAAGCGTCTGTCCTCGGCTCAGGTCATGATCCCAAGGTCCCTGGATCGAGTCCCACATTGGGCTCCCTGCTCAGCGGACAGTCTGCTTCTCCCTCTCCCTTTGCCCCCAACCCTGCTTGTGCTCTCTCTCTCTCACTTGCTCACTCTTGCTCTCTCTCTCTCAAATAAATAAATAAAATCTTTAAAAAAATACACGTTGAGTGTTTAGAGAAATTAAGATTAACATCAAACACAGAGCTTTAGAGTGTGATGGAAGGGAGTGGCTTCTTTTCACAGTAAGGGCAACGCAAGCAAAGAGAGGGACCAGAAGGTAACCAACCACGTTGGTCCCTTTTTGTTCTGAGCAGATTTTAAAATATGCTTGCAGTGTCAACTTGTGGACATTATAAATAGTTAATTTCCAGATAATTATTGAGGGAGAGTAAGTTAATTAAGTTGTTTGCCTTTATGCACTAGGGTATATGCGAGTGTGCCTGGTTTGAGAGAGAGTCACTATGGGATGCATGGCACTAATTAACTTGGGCTTAGTTGCTGAACATAAAAAAAGCAAGCATTACAGCTGAGTTAGCTGTATTTAAGGAAACTGCATTTCATAATACATCACTCTTAAAAATATTTTATTTATTTGAGAGAGAATGAGAGAGCATGAGGTGGAAGAAGGGGGGGGCAGACCCCCCACTGAGCAGGGAGCCCAAAGTGGGATTCGATCCCAGGACCCTGGGATCATGACCTGAGTGAGCCAAAGGTAGATGCTTAACCCACTGAGCCACCTAGGTGTGCAATATACTTTTCAAAGGTCATCTTTGCCAAGGGAAAAATAGACCTGCTTTCTCTTCTTGTGACAAATGTGCCTTTACTCTCCACCATTCCCCTCACACAGTCTGCAAGATGGTGAAGATTTCTCAGAATGACCTTTTAGGCAGAGAAAAGAGTAGGGGAAGTACCCCGCCTAAGAATGGGTAGTTTTCCATGGCTTGAAATCAGAAACTGAAAGTTAGGATTAACTGCCCCTGAAAAGCCAGTGTGCAGAGTTACATTTCCAGCTGGTCCACAAAATCTTGTTGAGCTCATAAGCCCAAGACCAGTCCACAAAAATCTATCCAACCCATAAGCGTTGAGACTACGAACAGTGACCACCTGGTCCTTCCTTTCCAAGGCACTAACAGGAAAAGGGTCTTCATCCACTGTTCCTCTACCTAGGAGGAAGCAATGGGTTTTTTTTTTTCTAGTTTTCCTCCCTAACCCTCCACTTTTACGTCTTTGCCAAATCCTATAACCTCTTCGTCCCAGTGCCAAGCACTGTAGCCCTCAAGCCAGTAGGTTAAAAAATTAGGAAGCCACCTCTCTGCTCCAACATAAAATAGCATTCCTGCAATGCCGGGATCCCAGCTAGGGGTCAGGAGGAGTCAATCTCATGGACCTCATTTATACTATACTCAGTGCCCTTTCTTTGTCCTTGCAGGTACAGTGACATTTTAAAAGATTATTGCGACTCTCAAATAAAACTCCAACTGCGCATTAAGGCATTCAGCCATCTATCCATCCACCCAACAACTAAAAACCTACTCTGTGCCCATGCTTTCATTTGGAAAGGTGTGGTGTTAGTCAAGTCCACAGATAAGTACCAGCCTTACTTTCCCAAAGACGAGGCCTCTGAGTTTGCCTCTTTGTAGAGGAAGTCTCATTGCTAAACCAGCAGGTAAGAGAAAAGCAAGACACAGAAGCCAAGGTTTGTTTGTATAAATTTTACCATCTAAAATCTCACTGCCAAGCACGTCTGTTCTCCTATGAAGAAGAAAATGTTTTGTTAAGTATGAAATGCTAGAGCTAGATTGGGAACCTACCCCCAATTCAGTGGAGATCAAATTCTCTCTATATGCTGCTTTCTAGTGTAAGAAAACAAACAGGATTAGCTATTACATATATTCACTGCTGGCACATCCCTCCTCCCTCCCTCTGCCACGCTCCGAGCTACGTGACATGATGCTCTGAGTCCTACAGAAGTGACCTGTGATCTCACAGAGACCATGACCATCTGATGCAACTAGAGGCAAGGCTTTAAAAAAAAAAAAAATCACAAAAACTCTAAAGCACTTCCTCTATAGACACACCTCTATTTAACTCACCATCCTCTGAACTCTCAGAAGGAAGAATCAGAACATTTTTAATCAGTCACGGGTATCGTGTCTTGAGTGCCTACTGTGTACCAGCCACTAGGCAACACACTTTTCCCAAGTATCACAGAGGTTCTGTAGGACAGCTGCTCTTATCACTCCCAGTTCACAGACGAGGACGCTGAGCCTCGCACCAGCTAGAGAGCTCCCTCAGAGGACACCGCGAATCAGCAGCAGAGCTGCGGTTTGAGCCCAGGTCTGTCAGAGTGTGCTGCCCTTTAAAGGAGGTTGCACTGGACGTGTGCAAGTCCAAAGCTTCCGTGGATATCTGTTCCAGCCACTGTCCAGCCTAAGTCACAGATGATCTAGATAGAATGAATCATCTAAGTAAATCAACTGCTAGAAAATTCTGCCTGTGAATTCCGCCTACGTCCTATCTCACCCTCTCCTCTCCGAATGGGAACACAGTGATTTCTTTCACACCTCCAAGGGTCCGTTTGACACCCAACTGTAATTACCCCCAACTCTGGCTGCCAGTCACTTGTTGACACTGGCTATAAGACATACTGGTTGACGTCCAATTTTATCCACGTCTTCTTTCCTCCGTTCGAACTTCAAACTCTCATTCCTCAAGATGTAATACTGCAACTCAACCCGACACATGGTAAGTCTCTACATAATTATATGTGTCAAGTACACAGATAATGGCCCCAGCTCCAGGGTCAGCTGCGACTCCGGCTGGGGAAACATGGCACCAAACGTGTACGCCGAAAGAGGAAAAATTCCTCTGGAGGGAGAAATTCTAAAATGCCTAAACCAAATCATCAGAGACCTCGGAAACGTGGAGTGATTCTGTGTAGCTCCAAGGATGAGGGAATCAACCGTGGTGACAGGCTGTGGCTGTTTTTATTTTGACCATGAAACACTCTACCCCGCAGGAAAAAGGGAACCAAAACTTTCTGGCAGCACAGCGACAGGAGCATTTTAAGTTTCAGGAAGATGAGACAACGTATGCTAACATTCTGGGGGCTTGACTGGCTCTCTATCCAAAAGGCACGACAAAGTCCCCCATCTTCAGATTTCATGTGCCCGGTCTGTTAGACTACCAATGATGAATGTCAAAAAGCACTGTTTATCTTTCTCCTTTCTCGTTCTCTTAATTCAGATACAGCGCTTTCTTGCCCTGCATCTATTAGATACAAGCTGTCCCCTGTATTCAAACATTTTAACCCCAGAAGGCAAGGGGAGAGGCGGACCTGCATTTCAGGAAACCTTTACAGGTCGGAATGCAATGTTCATAATTAAGATGATCTGAATTCCCCCCAAAGCTCCTCCCCCACCAATTCATTGATAAAGTCTTGATTAAAAATACAGACATTTTGTCATCTGTACTACATTTACCTCATCTCAACACTGTCCTGACTGGGTGAAAGCTAATGCTGCTTCTTCTGTCTGGTCAATTATTGCATGGACACAAGGGACCAATTAATGCCATCCATAAAAGCCTGAATCATTCTGTCAATTAACGAGAACTAACTATGTCATCAGATATATTACTGGTGAGCAAGTCTATTTGGTTGCAATATGTCTTGAAGGAGAGCAGTATCAAATGAATCACAATTGACTTGGACAACTGCTAGCATAATTTCGGAAGATGAAAAGACAGATGTGGTAGTTATTAGTGGTCCCCTGAGGAATTACAGCCAAGCAATTGTAATGTGCTAAGACCGCGCTAGCAGGTGCCTGCAGTACAAATCAGACAGAGGGTTAAATCAATATTTTCAATTTCTTAGGATCAATCTGGTGTTTGAACGAGATGGAAACTTGTTAGCGATTGGCAGGATGTGTAAATGAAAAGTCAAACTTCTTATTATTTGTTAAAGAGGAATGAGTGTACTGAAATCATGCCCTTGGCACAAGGTAATGCTTTCATGATCCAGTAGCTGGGGCATTCACTGAGAATCAAGCGGTTTTTAAATTTTAATAGAGTGCAAAAGGTTAGCTTTATAAAGGTTGGACATTCAAGATCTTTAAAAATGATTGAAGTGTCAATAGGAAAGTTTTGAGCTGTGACAACAGTATAGTTATTAATGATTAGTGCAAGGACCAAAAGGAAACCCTAAACTCAATGTAAAGAGGGAGAAGATAAGGTCTTACTAAGAGTGTACAGCTTAAACAGAGCCTTGGGAACATGACTGCTTTTCTCTTCTTTTACTACAAAGCAGTCTCCCCGGGAAGACCATTTACCAAAAACTTGGAGTATTTTCTCCCTGTCATTCATCTATAGGGGATTTATAACCCTCGCTGAGTATCTCTGATACTGCTCCATCCTGGCTTCTGTTACTTGGCTCACTGTTGATTCAGGGATAGACAACCCTTCATATGCCCTCAAATTATGAAGCTTCAACACAGACAGAAGAGAGCTCAGAACTGCAAACAAGTAAAACTTGTCCTAATGCATTCTGTGTGTACATAGTAACCAGCTTAATCATTACTAGGGGGCAGTGTGGTTCACAGGAAAGAGTCAGAGAGAAGTGGGTGGGAATCTGGCACCTGGGGCTTCCTCGCTATGTGCCTCTGGGCGAGTCACATGACTATTCTAGAATCACTTATCCCATGTGCTATAAAGGGGGGCAGAGGAGGCCTCCTTCCTCCTCTACCTGCTGGAAGCAGTAAATCCCCAGCCTAGCATATCCATTAGAAGTACAAATGTTTCCTTCCTATTTAAAATGAAGAGGCACACTTCAATAAGAAATACGTACCAAGTACAATTTGAAGCTTAAATATATAAAGCCAATTTAAGTTGTTACACACAAACTTTCCAGAATCCATTAAAAAAAACTAATCCAAACACGTATTTCTTGACTCTATAAAAGCAAAATTTTTTGAGACACAAAGATAATGAGGCAGAGCATCCGCCCTCAAGGAGTTCGAGGGGAATACGCACCCAATTAATGGTGAACAAAGCAGATCTAAGATCCGCTCTGGGGGAATTCGAGGTGGCGGAGGGCCGGGAAAGGGCCTGCAGGGAAGTCCACGGAAGGAACCGTGTGTGAGACAGCCCCTGAAGAGAGCCCAAATGCAGAAGGGACCAGCAAGGGGGGGGGGGGGAGGGAGGGGAGGGGGAGAGACAGGTGAGGCAGACCTCTTGGAGTGGGGGCTGTGGAAGTCCCGTGACTGAACCATAGCTGAGGGGAGGGATTTCGGGTAGAGAGGGCTTCATGTGCCGAGAGACTTCCTCTGTGGAACTGAATGGCAGGAGCTGACCTTCACAACGGGGAGGAGGCGGGAGAGGAGAGGCGGCCACCTTCCTACCATCAGCTCAGGGGTGGGGGGCCCCGGGTCAGATGACAGGGCTGCAGCATAAGGCTCAGCCAGAGAAACAGTGGAGGCAAGAAGACCATCGGTGGGTGTGGAAGGTGGCTTGCCCCCTCTCCCTCTGGCTCCAGCTTTTTTCACTTTTACAACAGTCACCTAGAGGAACTAAAATGTGTGTATGTGTGATGTAATTATAATTAGTATTTAATATATATACCATTCATTTATAATTAATGTGTAAAAACGTGTGTGTGTCTATATGTGTGTGTGTGTATTACACACAGGCTACCGGATTTTTTTTTTTTTTAAAGAATGGACACATTCTAGGTCTTGTTTATTAAACACACACCAGCAGCGGACACCGAAGAGCATGTGGGGCTGGGCTGTATCGCACAAAAGGCAGCTCTCCCACGTCGAATGAGGCTCTGTGACCTTGGGCATCATGGGCCTGCCCACCTCCGAGAATGAGGCTCTCCAGGCCAGGCGGTAACTGGTAATGGTAACTTGAAGCCTTCCCTTCAGTGACTTGTGAAGAGGACAGATCAATACTCGGGCTGCCCAAATGGGGGACCAGGTCTGGGCTGAGTCCTCTTTAAGGCCCAGGACTCGGGGCTGTGGTGCCCTGGAGAGTCGCAGCCAACTGCCCAGGCAGCCCAACAAATGAGGCAAGCCGACCAAGGGGAAGCTGCCCACTTCCTGCCAAGACAATACAGGCAGACACAATACAAGCAGAGAAATAAGAGGATGAGCAGTGCTGATTTCACCAAGGGACTCAGAAATTAAAATTATAATAGAAAAAATTCACGTCTTAGAATTCAGTCTACATTTCTTTTTATTAGAGGCGTGCTCAAGAACTCACTGGGAAAAACCACGCATCTTGGAATCTGCAAACATGAAAGAATAATATGACTCCCTGAAACACAACAGGGTCTTCCCACCTCTGTACCCCTTGCTCACCCCCACTTTGTCCATCAGAACACTCCCACACCCCCAGCAGCCTTTGTGAATCCCCGCAGGGCACGCTGTCCTCTGGCCTTCCCGACCCAAATGAGGTGAGGGAGTGAGGCCCAGCTCGGTCTCCAGCATGTTCTTTTCTCCTTATGTGGTCCCTGTCACTCTCAACCACCTCATCTTTTTCTCAGTTCCTCCTTCAATGGCAGCAAGGCCAAGCCCCTCCACTTCCTAACAACACAGGGGTGTCTCCCACCCCCAAAGTCCTTCCTTGGATGCTCCTCTTTCCTCTCAGTCTTGAACCTTTTCTCCCTCAATCTCTCTCCACTCCCAAGGTACAACTCCTCAAACTTCTCTGACCCTGCCCTCTTTGACAGACAGCTACAAACACTTCCCCTGACCAACCTTTTCATTAAAATGCCCTTCAGTGTCTTGTGGTGAGTATCACAGAGGGAAAAAAAAGCTGGCCTCAACAGTCTCATGATGGCAACACGTGTACATCCCGCCCTGCCTTCCCTATCCCCTAAGTGATCACGGGGAAGACGCCCGGCACTGTCTTCACGGTGTGGCACGTGCTCAATATACTCTAAGTCTTGTAGCTTTTGTGATGAGTGTCCCGCAGACACCCAACTTCATGCCTCATCTGTACAACTCTCGTAAGGGGTCAGCAGAACACCACCAGTGGCGGATCCTCCCTCTCCCACGCTGAGGCAGAGAAAGGCTCGCATTCAGAAGATGCTCAATAAATAGGCAGATAAAGGAAGAAAACCGCTTGTCTGGAGGATCAGTACAAGCATGCGCAGTCACTGTTCCAAGCCGGCAAGAATAAGGAAGGAATCAAGATCCTTTCCTTGAGTTCAGTTTTTCTTCTAAAGACAAATATTAGAGTCAGCAATGTTGTATGCCTGAATCACAGCTGGTGCGACCTGCGGCGGTGGACCCAGCTGCTCCCCAGGGCACACCCCAGGGTCCCCTGGTGACCTCAAGCACAGCAACAGGCACTGCCAACGGGCTGGGGGTGGGGGGATAAAGGATGCTTACACGAGGGAGGGAAAAGTCGAGTGGGCTCATCTGCTCATTCTTTTTTCTCTTATATTTTCTGAAACTCTTGTCTTGGGTCAGGCACCATGAAAGGCTCTTAGGATTCAGGGGACCCATAGGTCAGTCTCTGCCATGCAGAACTGTATGGTTGATTGGGGCAAAGTGCATTGGGTCACCCTGCCTGCTGTACTTGGGGTCTAGGGGGAGCCCCTCCGACGTGGGGGCCTCCACACCCACCATCCCTGCATGCATTCAGCAGGTCGGAGAGCTAAAACCACAGAAAAGCAGCTGGAAAGGAGAAGCAGAAGAGAATTTTTTTTATCTTTTTCTTCTTTTTGGGGGTCAATTTTCTTTCCAAATCCTTACCAGCTGAAAACAGGTAATCTATGCTTCATAAACATCATCATTTGCAGAAATAGTGTGTGGGACGGATATAACAATTTAATTTACGTGCACGCAGACCCGTTCCCAGAAAGGGTTTGAGGTAGGTTCCTAACAAAATACATAGCGAACACAACAATGAGACAGAGTAAAACTAAGACAGGAGTAAGATTACCCAGAAAAACGCAAAGCAAGTTCTCTCCTGGAGAGTCTGTGCTGAGGGACACCAGGGGAAAGAACTGTGAGTAGAGAAACTATTCACTCAGGTTTTTGGTTAGCCTGTACTTTAAAAAAAAAGAAAAGAAAAGAAAAGAAGAAACAAAGAAAGAAACAAAGAAAAGAAAAGAAACAAAGAAACAAAGAAAGAAACAAAGAAAAGAAAAGTATCATTCGGCTTAAAAAAAAAAAAAAATCACAGTGCCCTGGGGTGGGCTATGTGTATTTTCTTGGCTCCGGTTTGGTGAAAAGAAAAGCTATACCTTTAAGAAATCCAACTCACAAATGCCAGCTTTTGAAACCAAGATTCGGCAAAGAAGAGCCAATAAAAAGGCTGTAACTTGACACCGGCCCACACAGCACAAAAAGAAAGGAGAGAGGTCGGCCTGGGCGCCCTCGGACACGCCCTTCTAACTCCGTTCTAGAACAGCAGTGCCCAGTCTGCAAGACAAGAAGCTAATTGACTCCGATGTCTGCTGCATAAGCTATAAAGTAAGAACATAAAGAACAATATGAACATACAGCGCCCTCAGTTACATAAAAAGGCCTGCTGTCGGACGCCACACTGCGCACCAAACAAGCAGGACGACTGTTCCAGCGGCCAGCGCCGGGCAAGAAGGAATAATTAGCGTTCTTGTGAATTAAATGTCTACCAGGAAGGGAGCTCCGTCCCGCAGCAACGGCCCGGCAGCGACCTTGGCCCCCGAGACTCAAGCTGGGAGTTTTTTAAGATCTTTATTGACAGTCGTGATGCAAGCAAATACGTTCTTCAGCCACCGCGGAACCCACCGCTCACTCTACTGTGACCGTTTCTTATTCGCTGAAATACACACGCACCACACTCCTCTTCTAAAGTTTCACCAACTGCTACTTTCCATTACCAGGAAATGTCATTTTATTTTTTCATTGGCTAGGATTATGACTCCTGCCAAAAAAAGGAGGAATGGTGACCAAAGCATCCATCTGAGCTGTCCTGGCACAAAGAGGGCAAAACACAATGTCAAGTCTACATGTGGCTGGGGGGGGGGGGGGGTTGTGGGGAGGGGGCCAGAAGTAAAAATACATTTGGTTCTAAAATTTTTTTCATTCACCAACATAATGAACGCAAAAAACTTTTTTCTTCCCCCAGCAAAACTAGAACGAAGCAAGCAGGCTGTGTGGTCTGTCACTAGGACAAAACCTATTGATCTGGCCCTTATCTGATGCAGGAGACAGTCTGCACCAAGTACCATAAAGCTTATGGCCTAGAGTCAGTGGATCTGAGTGCAAATCTCTGCTCTCCCTTAAGAGCTACTGTTGTTTTTAGCAAGGCACTAACTTTTCTCGGCCTTAATTTTTCTATTTGTAAAATGCAGACAATAAACATCGTCATCTCAGAGCCTTCCCCCACGAAGCACTGTTGCAAGAATGAAATGAGAGGTCTCTGAACACCATCTGACACTAGTAAGATTCCAGAACTTTGTCTATTTGGAAACTCAGAATACAACAGGCACAATCTCGGCATCTCACGATGGCTTACTGCTTGCTGGGCACGGAGGCAGGTGTGTATAGATGCAGAGAAGTAAAAGGTACAGTTCTTGGCTGTGAAGAGCTCGCAGGCTAGTGAGAGGCAGGTTTCTAAGTTTAGGGCTAACATGAGACTAGGCATGGTTCATTGGAGATAATAAATTCTAAATGCTTCTCCCTCACCTCACTTAATTCTTCTGCATTCAAGAAAATCCACTGGGTTCTATCCAGAAAGCATACATCCCTCAGAACAAAAGTAATAGAACTGATGAGTGGCATTTCACCAGCACCCAAAGGTATTCTCAGAGACAGAAAGTTGAGACAAATTCCCTCTTGCCCTTTAGTTAGTTACTCTATGAATTCAGACCACAGGGAGCACAGCAGACCCAAAGGAAATCATGTCTGGAATGACAAAAAGACTGTGCTCCCAACCTTTCGAATGAGAAGTATTTTAGGAAGCAGCCTCTGCGTGCAATGCTTGGGAAACCTTGTTCGGGAAGCTTCAGGAGTCCGACTTCCAAGCCCAGGGACCTAAAATCCGATGTGTAACAACACTAATTAATAATGGGTTCCTATATGCTAGGTACAAGGATAAACCCTTACACACGTTACATCATTTGATGTTCAAAGCAACACTAAGGGAATAGTAATTTTCCTGTCTCTGTCTTCCAGATAAAATTAAGGTCTTGAGGAAGCTAAAGTAACAAACTGGCCCAAAGTTTGCACAGCTGGTAAAAAAAAAAAAAAAAAAGACCATGACCCGACACCAAGCAGGTTGGTTTCAAATCCCGTGCAAGTTCTTATCACACCACAGAATATATTAGTCTGGTCTGCGTGCATTTTTTACTCCAGTGTTCTTCTCTTGAAAACTGTTCACTCACACTATTTTCTCTGCAAAAGGACAACATCCACTATGGATTTCCTCCTCTGCAGGTCCCATTGGACCCACAGTTAATACGAAAAAGTGTAATCCAAAGTACAAAGCCCCACAACAACCTGATGTTCTTCTCCAAGGAAATATTTCTCCTGAAAAGTTTGGAAAGTTAGGGGAAGACAGGACAAAGATCTAGAATAGCCCAGAGAGTTTTAATTCCGGGTGGTTGGCTAATAATTTTTTAAAATTCAACCTTACTCTGAATAAGAAAATATAGCTACCTAATGTTTCACTTTTCAACCGCTGAGTAAAGAAAGAATTTTAAAACAACAATCTTTAATGCTAACACAGGTATACTGAGATGGTCCCATATGCCCGCCCATCCAACCTTCTAGAAAGCAGTCTGGCAAGCTGTGCTTCTGGTTTCATATCTGAGAACTCTTTGCCTAACCCAAGGTCATAAAGATTGTTTACCATGCTTTTTTTTTTCTGGAAGATTTAGCTTCAGCTTTTATATTTAGGTCTAGGTCCCATTTTGAGGTAATTTCTGTGCACAATGTGACGTAAGGGCTTCAATTTATCATTTTGTGCATGTAGACATCCAATTGTCCTAGCACTATTTGTTGAAAAGTCTATCTTTTCTTTATTAAATTGCTTTGGGTTTCTTTAAAAAAAAAAATGCTTTGGGATCTTTGTAGGAAAAAAAATAAACAATTGACAATAGATGTAATGGTTAATTTCTAGACTCTCAACTCAGTACCATTAAATTCATCCTTACATCAATAACACCACACAGTCTTGACTCTAGCTTTGTAGTAAATTTTGAGACCAAAAAGTGTAGTCCCCTAACGTCTTCTTTTTCAAAACTGTGTTTTTTATTCTGGGCATTCTCCATTTCTGTGTAAAAAGTTTGGAATAGGCTGTCAATATCTAACCCCCCCACCACCCCCTGCAAAAAGGCATGCTGGGATTTCTACAGGGATTATCCTGAATCTCTACACCAATGTGGGAAGAATTAATAACACTGCATCTTCCAATCCATGAACATGGACTACCACCCCATTCATTTAGATCTTCTTTCATTTTTCTCAGCAATATTTTATAGTTTCCAGTGTACAAGTCTTATAATCCTCTTGTGAAATTTATTTCTAAGAATTTTATTTTTTGATGCTATTTTGAATGGGACTGTGTTATTATTCTTTGCTAGTATATACAACTGATTTTTGTGTATTGGCGGGTACCCTGAAGTCTGGCCAACTTAATGGTTCTGGTAGGTTCACCATGCCACGTGGTACGGAATAGTGTGTGTGTGTGTGTGTGTGTGTGTGTGTGTGTGAGTGTGTTCCTTAAGACTTTCTACATACAGGCTTAATTTGTCTGCAAATAAAGACAGCTTCTTCATTTCTTTATGTATAATCTCAATGTCTCTAATGCCTTAGCATGCAGTACAGTTTTGAACAGAAGCAGCAGGAGCAGACAACCCTGCTCTTAGGAGGAAGAGTCGGCATCATTTGCACAAAGTAGTCAACTCCAGCTTTTCTGAGGACCTTACAAAAGAGAGCTGGATAAATATTTTCTTATGCTGATGACCCGTGATCACACACAAATGAAAAACATACTTACACACACAATGTGTGTTTTAAATTAAGAACAGAGAACCAAAAATGTCACCTAATAGATAAATCATAAAAAGTTACTAAAAGTTAAAGTGGTGTCGCGCACTGATGGCGTACAGTGGGGAGAAGGTGACCCAGGAAAGGGCAAACGGAGAGCCACTGTCAGGCCCCCAAGGCAGCATGAATCTCAAGGCCAGGGACCTGCCCCACCAACTGCTTCCACCCTGCACACACTTTGGTGCCCAGGCCTGAGGGCAGGGGTTGGGGGTAAGGGGACTCAGCTGTCTTGCCGCAGCCCTCCCCTCCATCTTAAAGCCAGCTGGGAGTGATCTCTGCAGGGCTCAGGCAGAGGAGGAAGCCTCCAGTGGGCTTCCCTGCACCAATTTTCACACATAAGATCTCTTATCTTAACAAAGCAGGCAGACTTCTTTACAACCCAAAACCAAGAAACAAAACTTGCTTCCAGGACAGAAATCCTGTGCAGGATTGTTTGCAAGGATGCACTGGCCCCAGAGACCTTGTTTTCTCTGCAAGGTAAAAGTGCAGATACCCCACCAGGAGGCACAGATGGGTGCTCAGAATCCCACTGCCGGAGGAAACGGGCTCTGACACACTCATGCAGTACCGTGGGCACGACTGCCGGCCTCGCCCACCGCACCAGCCTGCATGCTCAGACCGGTCAGGCCCGCAAACGGTGGCTGAGTGCCGACTACATGCAGAACCTAGGACCCACAGTGTGCCCTTGGTTTTTTGTAACTTGCCTGTTTCATCACACAGTGCAATCAATCTGACGGGTGAGTCAACAAGCTAGACATTCGTTACAGGTAGGGGATCTCGCAGGAAATAAATTTCAAAATAAATGCTCACTCAAAGGACTTAAAATCTTGCCAGAATAAGAGAGGAAAAAACAAAACATGTGGGCAGAACTAAAGCTCATTTCCCTAATTGTATAGAAGTTCTCCTTTTCCAGTATCTCAGACAGGTGGAAAGCCATCATCACTTAGTCTCCCCAAGAATCAGAAGAAATACGCGTTCGGGGTGGGGGGCAGGTGGGCCTCCGTCTGCTAAAGGGAAGACTGTCCATACTTTGGGGCTCCTCTGGGGCCCCTGGCTCACTACACGTTATCACACTTTCCACTGTAACCCTGCAGTTCCCATCCCCCGTTCTCACACTCTGCACCCCAACTGCACCTGGCCCTCTCCGCCGCATCACCCCTGTGCTGGTACCTCGGAAGTGCCAAGCGGATGTTTCCCTTTCCTTCTTTCTGCTCACGGTACTCTGGACAATAAAACCGACCCTGAATGAATCCCATCACAGCTTGTGCTTTTGTCACGTAACACTAGTGTGTGACAATGAGAGGTGTGCGTGCCACAGCCTCGCACCCCTCCCCATACAGAGCACCATCGGCTATCAGAACAAACCAGAGGGAGAATCGATTATCTGTGTCAAGGAAGCGCCTGCCCCCCTTCCCTTCTTGCTCTTCCCAGATACAGAAAGCATCCCCGGATGGAAAGACAAAGAGCCCAGGGTCTCCTAGATGGGCCCCAGCAACCCACTGAGCGGCAGCCTGGGCAGTCTCGGCACCTGCCCTGGAAAAGAACCTTCGGACGCAGCACAACCTTGGGAGGCAGGTCCCACCGATAAAATGGAAGCATTTTATAGGCAAGGATATCGGAGCTCAGAAGTCAAGAAAACTGCCCAGGAGCACGCAGCGGCCAAGTGCCTGCAGTCTGGCTTTTCATTTAGAAATGACCCCGAGGCGTCACACACACGTCCCGCAAGGTCTTATTATACAGTCATTAAACATTTCCTAAAGAGCTCAGACAGCAAGTGAGGGAGAACCACGACAGCGACACTCCCTTCCTCACTGCTGCTATCAAAGATGAGAAGTGCTGGGGGAATGGAAATGACAAAACAAGTGAAAATTTGACACATGCAAAAAAAGCGGGGGGGGGGGGGGGCTGCACAATTACCTATTAAGAATGCTGTCTTGAAAGGTAAAAACTACAAATTAAACGGGAGCTAGGTTTAAATTGCTTTTTTAGTTCACTTGTTATGTAGTCCGTAAAACATGTAATCAGGACATGTTCTGAAGATTACCCCAATAAGCTTCTGAAAAGAGCACAGTCATTAAATAAAATCATGAGATAATTGCATGGTTCTTACAGCTGGGCGTTACTAATATGGATGCTAATTTTATCTGTGCAACAACACTGATAGAAGAATGAGGGAGCTCCTAAAAAACAGGTTCTCTTTAGCAGAGTTCCACTGTGCACCCCTCTGCAAGGCAGTGTGTGGGGAAAGCTTGCGGGCCCCTGCTTAGCTGCAAACTAAGTGCCCGTGTACAGAATCACCGTCCCAGCCTGGGTCCTCAGAAGAAGCACTGCCTCCTCCAGCCACACGCCTTCTACTTCCTAGTTCTGGGACTTGATGCCCGTGTCTCTCAGTTTCCCCCAATCCATGAAACCAGAACATGGCAGTACCCACCTTGTCAGGTAGCTTGAGGATTAAAACAAGCCCACCTAGATAAAGAATTGTAAAAATGTTATTATGACAGAATTTACGTATATTGTTTTCTCAGCGTACACGCTGGAACTAAATGTTTGTGTCGCCCACCCGCCCCCAATCCGTGTGGAATCCTGATCCTCAATGCCATGGTATTCGGAGGTGGGGCCTTTGGACAGCGATCAGACCGCAAGGGCAGACCCCTCGCACATGGGATCAGTGCTGTCCTAAGGGGCTGAAGAGATCAGAGTGCTCCCGTTCTGCCGTGGAGGACACACGGCAAGAAGACAGTCCCCTCGCCCCAGGACACCCAATCTGCCAGTGCGCTGGTCTTAGTGACCTCTAGCCTCCAGAACTGTGACAAGTTAAGTTCCTGTTGTAGAAGTCACCGGGTCTGTGGGGTTTCATCACAATGGCACAAACAGACGAAGGCAGCACACACAAAAAACATTCAATTCTTATGTCCAAGAGAATTCCCTGGATTACAGAGGGAACTGCTACCATTTCACTTGTCTCTTCTGAGCTGCCTACTTCTGTCATCACATGTCCCTGAATGAGCCACTTGAACAGCAAAGCGGGAAACGACCGGGGCGGGGGCCGTCACCCAAGCAGAGAGCAGCGGATCTGTGAAGCGAGGGCTCCCTGGCCTCGGCCGCCTCCTGGCCCTGAGCTACCTCCAAGCACACGGGAAACCAGGATTTCCAGTTCTGTGAGTCGGGCCCGACGAGACACGCGGGATCGGTGCTCCTCCACTCCCTGCCAGGATGCCC
Organism: Mustela erminea; assembly: GCF_009829155.1. Taxonomy (NCBI): domain Eukaryota; kingdom Metazoa; phylum Chordata; class Mammalia; order Carnivora; family Mustelidae; genus Mustela; species Mustela erminea. Next base: position 67,435,731 of record NC_045622.1, on the reverse strand, counting down.
ACGCTGTTCATTCGCTGTGATGACATGGCCTGACACACCACACAAAAGCAAGGCACCCGCAACTGCCTTTCCAGCCCACATGGCCAAGTGGAATCCAAAGAGATAAGCTATGAATGAAACGAGACGCAGCCTGTGGTCCTTTCAGAGGCAGCCCTCTCGTAGGAAGCAGAGGCCTACTCTAAACCCAGCAACACCCCCGGACCGTGAGTTCCTCACAAGACAGGAGGCAAACTGCTTCAGCCCCAAGATGTTCTAACCACTTCAGGGCCACGGAGACGAGGTTCTGAATTTCCATGCGCATGCTGCGGGCATTGCTGGGGAAGGCCTCAGTCATGGTCCCACTTTACTGAGGAAACTGAGCCCTGCAAGAAACGAACTTTCCTCTCTGTCCCGTGACAATAAGATGCAATTACAAATAAAAGTCCTCTCTCACAGGCAGATACAGCTTTGACAACTTCCCAACGCTTTCATCGGCATCACTCCACGGGACCCGATCATGCCTTTTTGTAAAGTATGAAGACTCGGGAAGGTTTCAGAACTAGGCCAAGGTCACGGGGCAAGAACGTTAAGTGGCGGGACTGGGACCAGAGCTCCAAACTCGGTGTGTTCACAGTAAGGAATGGCGAATCACTGGTCTGCCAGTGCCACGTGCGACTGAAGTGCCGCATGTTAAAGCGCACACCTCCCCTTGACAGCTCGACCCTGAAGACAGTCATCCCACCAGGACCCTGGCTTTGCATGGCCACGGGGAAGTGGACACACTGCAGAACAAGGGGTCTGCTTCTAGAAGTCCCAAAAGCAGCAGGAGTTCAGTTCCCCACGTTTGAGAGCAGACAGGGTAGGGGAGAGACCAAAACACACGGAGAGGTACAGCGTCCCCTAACGGCTGCAAACACTTCCCCTGGTGCCCAGCCCTTTCTGCCTTCAGCCTCAGACAGACATACCTTTCTGGGTTCTTGGCTAGATTTTCACACTCACATGAGCCTGGTCTTACAGTAACCATTCACATCTGACTTCTTTAAAGCAATGCACATCACTGGCCCACCAAAATCAGTGTAACAATGAACTTATTTTAATTTGGGAGACCTGCACTTACAGTCCCATGGCCCCTTCTCGGAGTTCCCTTCTGGTTTAGTCCTTGTCCCCTGTAACTGGAGCCGCGATCCCAATCTAGGTGACTGTGTACCCCACTTTTTTCCTTCCTCCCATATCCTGTCTCACTCTAAGCATGCCTGATGACCCTGGCGAGCTCCTGCTCCAAAGGCCTCTTGTAGGGTGTTCCGATTTCATCACCCATGCAGACAATTGATCTCAAAGAAGCTCCGAGACACGTCTGACTTGCAGCTCCGAAGGTCTGAGATCATGGTTTGGGTGAGAAGGAGCACACTCTGGGGGCGGGAGCAGAGGAAGAAAGGAAACACAACTGGGCCTTTCTTCTCCGGAGACAAAGTGCTATTAGACAGGAAGACTCTGGACGCCCCCGAGGAGGGGTGGGGGCGGGGGGCGCCTGTAGCTCTTCAGCAGCATGGCCCTGGCTTGCCCCAGGATGAAGCCGTTCTCCAGGCCCCACAACAGCAGCACCCTGTGGGTTACAGGAAATTACTCTCGGGCACAGGCCCAGAGCAGATTTCGTTCAAACTGGATCACGTCAGACTCCACACTTCCCCAACTTAAAATCTTTGCCATCCGGCTCTGCACTGATCGAGAAGTTTATATGCCACAACCTGGTACACCGAGTCCCTCCAAAGCCCTGACACTCTGTCCCCTTGGCCTTCAACCTCCTCCCCTCACTACGCAGGCCCCACACTCCAACCACCATAGTCTTGGCCACCTGGCTATGACGCTCGCTCAGTTCCCCCACCTTGATCCTAGAACGATGGAGAAACTGCCCCCCCAATCCTCAAGAAGTTCACAATCAGGGTGAGAAAGCCAAGGTTCTGAGCATTATGGTTTATCGTAAGAAAATCAATACACCATTTAGTTGTCTGTAAAACACAGCGATGTGGTCTTCCGATGGTTTAAACTGCGCCCATGTATTACAAAATAGGACTGCTTCTCAAACATCTTCCACTGTGAAACGGAACATACACACATAAAAGTAAGACCTAAGTGGGCTGCTGAAATGAAGGATCATAAAGTGAAGACTTGTAGTGGTGACTTGTTTTTTTTTTTTTTTTTAATTACCGACGACAGGAACTCCCCTCCACACGGGCTGATTGGGGTTTCCTGCTGGTAAGGACACCGTGACCATGCAGCCAGCGCCCAGTGCAAGGGCACGGGGATGACCCTGGAGCACAACCCTTTCTCACAACTGGCCGGATGGCCATCTGTCTCATCTCAGCACCCCACTGTCTGAACTGCAGTCAATATATATACATTCCAGGTTTCCCAGGGCAGCCCCAATTCCAAAATTCTGGTTCTCGGACTCCATAAACCATCAAACGTGCCCCAACTTCATTCCTACAGATCCCCAGACTTCCTGTTAAGCCAGAAACAACACGGAAAAGCAAAACAATCTTGAGCACACCAGAAGCCCCGACCTGGGGTTCCAACTGTAGCGGCCGTTCCTCCAGCCTACTTTCTGGAGTTCTCTCACAAACCTCAGAGGACTCGGTTGCCTCTCTATGGGTCCCCGGCTAGTCCTAAGCTGACTCACATAGATTTTCTCATTTCCACCACTAAGCGTGATAAAGGTTACAAGTATTTCCGGTACGAGTATAAATTGCTTCTGTAAACCCCAGCTTCGGAATGCCTCGGGACAATTTCACACTACTCTGGTTCAATGTCTCCCTGTCGCCCTCTAAGCTTGGGAGACCCATTGATATTGAATCTCCTTTGACAGCGAAGGCAATTATGAGAGTTCCTTGTGAGGGAAGAGGGGAGGGCCAAGGAAGGCGCGGACAGAGGGCAGTTGTGAGGACCGGACTTGCCTGACCCTCCGGACTCAAAGGGCTTTCATCTTCCCGAGGAGCCGGGAGCCCCAACTCTAGGTGATTAGTACCATCACCAAATCTCCAAACCAGACGTGTCCCCAGAGGGGCCCCAAAGCTCTACTTCCTCAACTTTCCGTTTCTGACTTTGAGAAAAAAACAAATCCCGTGTCCTTTGAAAGAGCTTAATGACATGTGGCCGTGTGGGAGAACAGCACAAAACACATCCTCTCTTTATACAAATGGGAACGGTGGCGCCACGGCCCATGCAAGGGACCCCACATTTAATAGAGGCGGGACAACTGCCGCCCGGAATCGTGGGGACCGAGTCGGCACTTGGTTTCATGCTCTCGGGAGTTCAGAACAAAGGTTAAAAAATAAAAGGTGTCTGATGGCTATTAGGTGCAACCACCCGCATATATGAAAAGTAATGAGAGCCTGTCTTCCAATTTCCTATAGGTTGTCTGCCAAATTCCTGCCTCCTTCACAAGAAGACAGAATCGGCAGTGTTTTCTTTGCCATACAGATAGACCCCATGTCACTATAAACAAACGCGGCTTTCTTTGCAGCTAATAACCACAATGTGTGGGTAAGAAACCTCTCCAGTATAAACCCGTGGGGACAAGGCTGCATTGTGGGCATTAAATAATTATAACAATCTGACATGAGTCAGAGGATTGTTTTTCAATGGCCCTGTGCACTTCAAACTTTCAAGTCAACCCCAAACTCTCTTTCCTGGCACTCTGTCCCTGTGCTGGCCTATTGTGAAACAACCCTCATTCTTTACAGTTTGGTCCCACTGCAAAGAGCTGGCAACGTGGGCACTCATGAAATATTAACACGTTACATTGATTTTTTTTATAAGTGTGGCCAACAGTGGATCAATTATATTACTATGAAAAGCTTTTCATAATTCACTTGGGGGGCATCAGGATCTCATTTCGAGACAGTACATGGATGATGAAGTCGACAGTTTTGAAGAGGATGGCGCTCACATGCACAGAATACATTAAATGTGATGGACGGAATAATAATTCACTGTCCACAAAAAAAGGGGACAATGTTTCAATCTGGTAAAATGATAATAATAGGGTACACTGTATCAACAAGTTGGGAATTAAATCCACGGCCATCTCTCTGTCAACAAGAATAGAGAAATCCCAAAGGCTGGCAGGATATATACCCCCCTTCTGGCTGACCACCAAGCATTTATCCCCACCTCTCTCAAAAGTAAAATTTGCGAACTTCTAGATAACAGAAGAATGATCTCAACCTGTCCTTGTTCTGAAGCACCTTTTATTCCAAGAACATTAGCAGCTGGACAGAGAGAACAAGTGTCTCCTGGCTTGTGTGTGCCCATGGAGCATATGACTCAAGTTTCTCATTGATCTGACATCTGGTGACCAGGACAGACTTTTCTCTGTAGCTGTGCAGGGTACATAAACTTCACACAGGATGCCCCACCGAAGGGGGGGCATTTTGAAGAGCGTTTGGTTGGGGGGCTTCCCAGGAATTCTCAGATCTTGAATTCCACACGGAAATGCTGCAGAGTGAGCTGTGCCCAACTTTGTTCCGTCCACTAAACCATGAGAACATATCAAGAGCAAGAACCAAGGCTTTGTCATCTTGTTACCCCCTTTTCTGGCACTGGAGATGTGCACAAAAGATGTGGTAAATGAGAGGCGCCTGGGTGACTCAGCAGGGTAAGCATCTGACTCTTGATTTCAGGTCATGGTCCCAGGGTCCTAGGAGTCAGCCCCATGTTGGTCTCAGTGCTTGGCGTGGTGTCTGCTTGAGATGCTCTCCCCTCCCCCACCCCTCCCTGCATGCTCTCCAAATCAGTCAATCCATCAATGCTGAATGAACAGCCACAGGGTCTGTTTCTCCCTCCCACTCTGGGAGTCCTGCATCCGACTTGTGCATAGAAGCTGAATTTATCCTCTTTCTTGCACAGACCCACTGCATCACCAGGAGAGAAAAGTTACCCACAGGGCCACCTTCCAGGTCTCCCAGATTAGGGGTCCAATGTAGAAATGCCTCCTTATAAGCTGACAAATGCTTTCTGTTACTTTGGGCTTCTAAGCATTAGGAATACCGAAAAGGGCTTGCATGCGTTACATGGTAGAGCCAACCCTGAAATCCCCTGGAAAATAAATATGCAGAAGAAAAGAGGCTCTCAGGGGCAAACGATTGACAACCTTGGCTCCAGTGTCCTAAAAACTGAACCAGGGCTGGAATGTCTTTCCAAAACCCTACAGGGGCTTTCCAGAGGGCTGGGTGGGAATGGGGTCACACAGGCACTAGAATGACAGAGGGTGACAGCAAGGTGGGCAGTCTGAGTTCTATCCAGCCCCAGGTACAACATGGTAGCAAGGGTATTAACACTGGTTTAAAAAAAAAAAAAAAAAAACAGAAACCAAAAAAACCACCCAAGAGCAGGGCTGGTGTGACTGTGGAAGGCTCCCGAAGACACGCCTCAGCCTGATAGCGGCTCCCAACAAAGACAGGACAGGGCAGGACGGTCACCAGCTTGCCCAGCCTCAACAGAGGCCCCGCCAGGGCTCCTAAGAACCCTCCATCTTCTGAAAAGCGAGAAGGACTTCGGTCAGGGCCAAATCAAAACTGAAGTGCTATAAAAAGCAATTTAAAAAAGATTAGGTTTATGTCATATTTATGATCCCAACTTGCTGCCTGCCTGCCTTCCCCTGAGCCAGCGAAGTAACAGAAAAGAATCCTTCAACCTTTAAGTCAGGCGACAAGGCTTAATGTGTTGGTGTGGCCGGCACCTGCTCTCTCCTGTGCCACCGTGCTGAATGCAGCCGTCCCTCTGTGGGCTCCGTCTCTGCACCGAAGAGCACGGAGGCCACACGTACGCGTGCACATGCACATGCACATGACACGCGTGCAATTTAGCCATGCACGCGTGCGCACACACACACATGCACACACATGCCCGAAAACTGCCAAATCCCTGTGCTTCCGCCAAGATTAAAGCTTAGTCCAATCTTCACCCAGTCATCAAAACTACTTATCACCTGGTTACGTTCAGCTCAATTTTTCACCTAGAACACCTGTTACCGGGGACATGGCCTCACAGCCACACTAAGTTTTAATGAAGGAAGAAAGTCAGTACACACGCAGCCACGCACGTGTGTTTCCCATTTTTGCAGTGGGGGCTCATGACATTTCTGGAGCTCCTTCGCCTCTCCAGACTCGTGTGTTTAATATCCATATTTTCCGAACTCTTTTAAATGTTGTATTAAGTAGGAATGAAACATTTTGAAGAACACACACCACATGGAAATTGTTGGGGAGGGGGGCGGGCAGAGAACGCTGTTTCTTCCAGAAGCAGCTGGGAGAGGGAGGGAGGAAAGGAGAGAGGAGGGAAGGAAGAAGCCTTCCGGCCCCAGCAGGCCTGTCTTCCAGCTCACTGGGATAGACACAGGTTCCATTTGAAAACTCAGCCTCCCTGAAATTTGGGGACAGGGGCTCTGCAGCCCAGAGAATGAAACCTACTCTTATCTCTAACACAAAACTGGCTTTGATGTTGGCCAGCTTGCTTGCCTCTTTCCCTTTTCAACTGTGGTTTATCAGCAGCAATATCTCCATTAAGCACTTAGTCAGCAGCCATTAGGGGGCCCAGTCCTGCACTGGGTGCCCGTTCCGGAGTAATAAAAGGAAAAAGCGTGTGCCTTGTGTGCACGCGGCGGGAGGGTTCCGTGGTGGGTGGGTGGGCGGACACACACACAGACAGTGCTCTCCGTCCATCAGAGGGCGGTGGGAGCAGAGAGAACTCCAGGCTCCCTCCCTCCGTGCCCTTCCCCCCTGCAGGCACATGCATTCTCCAGCGCTTCACGGTTGCTTTATTCGCAGGCTTGACTTCTCCATCACTTCTGGTCGGGACCTCCCCTCCGCTGCACTGGGGAGCCTTGACAAGGGCAGGCCCCTCAGGTTCCCTGAAGCTGGAAATACCCTCCTTGGCCCAGCCCCCAAAACCCCCTCTTCCACACCAGCTCTCTCCAGCCAGGTCAGCAGGGGCTCAAGGGTGGGAGTCAGGGGGCGGGGGCAAGCACACCAACTCCACCTCTTCAGGGCTGGCCAGAGCCCTCACACATGCTCACATTCGTCCCTATGAACACTCGTCCCCTTCTAAGGTGCCTGCTGGCTGCATACATATCCTGCTTCCAAGTGGAACAAACTCTCCGAAAACGGAACTAGCACTCAACACAAGGACAGTGGCCCAGGACACTGCCTCTGAGGACAGAGCTCCTATGCACTCCCAGGGCACTCAGGGCACCCTGTGGCCTCAGGACAGGCCCCAAAAGCCAGAGCGTGGTCTCCAACCTCTGCCAGGCAGCCTCCTTCCACCGAGAGCAAACAACGACACACACTGTCAGCTCGACCGCCCTCCGCCCCTCCCCATACGTCAGTCCCGGTGACCAGCAAGGGTGGCGAGCAGCAAGCAGCAGGCACAGGGGCATGAGAAACAGCTTCCAGAACAGTTTGTTTGTGTCCAACTGCTGAGAACCGGGAGGCACTGCCAATGGGGAAGAATCACCTTCCTTGTAACACTTCAGGCCTTCTGACGCATGGTGAGCACCTTTTAGCCTTGTCCAAGAGAGCCGGACCCAGGCCGGACCCCACCCTGTCTCCCCACCCATGGCCATGGGCGCTGACTCAAGGCTCTGCCTGCAGGACGAGGGGACACCGACACCCCCGCTAAAGCCAAACACAATATGGACATCCCAGATGAACCTGTGGTTGGGCCTCATCTCCTCAAAGCCTTACACAAGCTTGAGAAGGAGGTGCACACTGAGGCTCAGAGAAGTTAAGTAGTTCACACAAAGTCACACAGCTCTTCTCTTGTCAGAGGCCGCCAAGGTCCTCATGTCTCACTTCCAGAAATGGAAAGCATAGCTCTTGGCTTTAACATTACACTGTTTATTAAAAGGATTGCTCTAAGGAATGGAAAACACTCACACATGCACACACACGCACGCTATGGGAATTAGCACAATTCTCCCAGGCCAGACTTGGGACTCACAGTCCACACGGGCAGCAGAAGGGCAAAAGTGCCCCTTGGTGCTCACCTCACCTCAGCAGCTCCTCCCTTCCTCCTCCCCAAGTGGGGCCCTCTAGAAGCTCTCTCTCTTAAGGGATGCTCCTTCGATAGTAGATTGAAAGATAGCATTTCTACTATTTTACAGGGGGAAAAACACATAGCCAACAAGCTTCCCTGGCCTCATTCCACCACTCAAGCATCTAAGGTGGTGCCAGACACGTGGGGAGCCCCCACCTGCCCCCACCACCTCTGAAGCTCTGACGCCCTCAGATCAGGGAACGTCTTCACCAGGACGGAACTCCCAGCCCCGGGCCAGCTCTAGCCGTCTGGCTTAGGGGCTCCTCCATGGCCATGTCTGTCCATCAGAGCCCCCTGACACAGGTTCGGTGGGATCATTCAGACACCAGGTCTTCTGCCTCGCTCAGACGGACCTCGTGTCCTGCCTCTTGGTTCAGAAGATCATGGAAACCAGCCCTTTCCTTTATGCCAGCTGCCACACTGGCCCTTTCTTCCAGCCTGGCCGCACGCCTTCCAAAGTACCCTTCTATCACTTTATGTCCATGTTCACAATCTCACCGGGCAGAAAGATGACCTGCTCTGAAGCCTGTCAGGGCTGATTCTCCGGCTTGGTGTTCCTGAACCCAGAAAAGCCTCAGCCACCACCCCCCCAAAGAGACCGAATTCAGTGACGACACACAGCTGATCCTCTCTGGTCCTGAATCTAGAGGCTTCATGCTTACCAAGAGGAATCCCGAAAAATTGCAGGCCTCTGGTATCTCCAAGATTAAGCTTCCCCCAGATAAATTTCACTAGTTTCATATTAGACACTATATTTGAAAGACTGGCTAACAGTAGTAATTCAGAATTCTCCTTAAAATTGTTCATTAAGAACTTGTGCCAATGTGAATCTGTCCCTCTGTTATCACTGACCACATTCAGGACACCTCTGTTGTCCGTAAGAGGCAATAAATACCTCTATCAGCCCATCTCCCCAGGGGCCAATAGATAGGAAATATTCTTTTAACTGCCACCCTTTTAGGATTCTAATTTTGAAAGGACACCAAGTAAGGGATTATCTTTGCGTGAGGATGTACCCTTCCACTCTTCTCCCCAGCCATCTCTCTGTAAACCCCTGAAATCCTGCCTGTCACCCACATCCATTCCCCACGTGCCCACACCGGGAAGCCATCACTGAGTAAGTGGTGGCAAGAGGGCCATTCCCCTACCTTCCCTGTAAACCCAGGAAGCAATTTTCTCAGTCCACAACCACAAGCCCAAAGCCGCAAGCTCAAAAGCCCATGTGCATTGTAAGATAGTGTTTCTGAGCACGGCCCCGGCCCTGTGGTTAGCTCTGGCCAGCGTCTAACTGCTGAGGGATAGATGGTCTATCCAGTCATACATGTGGGTCAGTATCATACCCCATGGGGAGCTCTGAGGGGCTCTTCTCAGTAGAGGCAAGAGCTTCACAAAGAAAAAGAAAAAAAAGAAGTAGAGATCTCTTTGTTTTTGTTACAAATATACAAATACATTTGCAATAAACCAGACTCCCCGAACAGGATAGAAATTGGACCACCCCACCTCCCACCCCGCCCCCACACACAATCCATGACAACTGAGTACCTACACCTCTGTCTTGGGAACTTTATTTTAAAAACAGACTTTAGTGAAGTTTTAGGTTCACAGCAATACTGAGCAGAAGGTATAGAGGTGGACTGTGTGTCCCCACATATGCATAACTTTCTCACTATCAGCATCCCCCAGCAGAGCAGCACGTCTGCTAGAAAACTGATGCATCTACATTGGCACATGATTATTATCCAAAGTCCAGCATTTACATGAGGGTTCACTCTTGCCACTGGACATATTATGGATTTGGGCAAATTATGACACATACCTATTCTGGGATCTTTGGTAAATACCACTGTGAGCAAGGCCACCCCCTACTACCAGTCCAAGCCTTCCCACTGCTCTCTTCCAACCCACTCTTCCTCTCCAGGTCCCTGGGCTTCTGGATCCCACCTCAGGCTGCCTTTCTCCAGAATCACAGACACACATCTCTGGCCTTGGCCTCCCTGGCACAAGGTAGAAGCCACGCTCTGAATACACCTGCCGCTCTGAATACACCTGCCGTGGCTGAAGGGAGGGAGGGTCCCTTGCCCATGAGTGCAGACGCTGGGCCACGATGTGGACTTGGATAGATCCTACTGGAAAGTCTTGAACAAATTCTCAATAGGAAGAGCCCTCATTTCAGGTTACTAGATTCCCAGAAACAATTTAAACTGACTTTTAAGCAAAGAACTGGGGAAGGGGGCTTAGTGGCTCTTTCAAATAAGAAGTCTTGTTCTAGAAGCTTCAGATGACATCATCACAAATCTGTCCCCTACTGGGTTAGCTACTGGTTCCCACAGTACGAGTCCAGGCCTCATGTAGGTTCCTTAGAAGAAAAATGCTACCATAGTTACAGATCTCAAGTCCTCACACACCATCCAGAGAATGTGAAATACTCAACCAAAATCTTCAGGGAAAGAAACGTTTATTTTTCCAGAAGCCCAGAAAAAGACAAACAAAACAAAAACACCTCATCTACTTTACTGACTCTGAGTGGACAACCAGTCACCCTGTACTGAAGTTGTTTGGCTTATGTCAATCATGGACCACCTCCACAGCTGTGAGTGGGGTCAATCCCTCCCAAATCATATAAAGGATGAGGAGGAAAGCAAGCCTGTGTGTTTTGGGTAGGAAGAGCAGAATTCCACAAAGTGTCCTCTATAGCCTTTTAAGGAGTGCTTAAGTAGCCCTGGGCCACCTCTGTCCAAAGGACTCCCAGCCTCATAGCTGGAGATGAAAGCGGAAACCATCTCACCACAGCAATGAAAGAAGTTCTTAAACTTCTTTAAAGAACTGCAGGCAGCCACTAGATAAGGAAGAATCAGTAGCCCAAAGAAATGCCTCTCAGGGCCAGGGTAAAAGAGGCAGTTTCTTTAGGGGCACAGACCTATCTGAGACCACTGTGACCAAAAGCTCTGGGAGGAAGGTCATGTGAAACCTCCATGGTGAGTAAATGGGTTCCTGAACCCAAATCCCCATGTGGACAGGGAGTTCCCACGCCATCAACAAGCAACTCGACACCAGAGATGTGTCTAAGAATTCCACTCAGTCCTGATGCCGGTGTACTCAGAGATAGCATCAGGCTCCCCAGGTCAGTGGTCCAGTCCCACAAAATGGACCCCCAGTTCAGACACCAATCACATGCCCAGATGTGTTACCTGTGCTTCTGACTGACCGACTCCCCTCCTCAGGTGTGATGAATTTGCCAGAGCAGTTCACAGAAGCCAGAACCACACCTGATGTACCAGCTTATTTATTTTTACTACAAAGGACAGAACTCAGGAACCAGTGGATGGAAGAGATGCATAGGGCAAGGTATGGAGAAAGGGCATGAAGCTCCCACACCTTTGCAGAATGCACCGTTTTCCCCAATCTCTCTACATGTTTACCAGTTTGGAAACTCTTGGAATTCTGTCCTTTTGAGCCTTCGTGGAGGCATCTCATTACACAGCCATAATTTTTTTTTTAAATTTAAATTCAATTTATGTGTCTGCTTCAGCAGCACATATATTTAAATTCAATTTAGCTAACGTATAGTGTATTATTAGTTTCAGGGGTAGAATTTAGTGATTCACCCTAGTGAATCCCTACACTTTAGTGTAGGGAGAATTTAGTCATTCTCCCTACACAGTCGTGACTGATTAAATCATTGGCCAATTAAAAACTGATTCAACCTCTAGGCCCTCATCCCTCCCAGAGGTGGTGGGGGACAGGATGGGACGGAACGTTCCAAACCTCTAATCACTTGGTTGGTTCTCCTGGCAACCAGCCCCCACCCATCCTTAGGTGGGGCCCAAATGTCTCTTCACTAACATAGCTAAAGACACCTTTGTCAACTCGCAAGAGGAAACTCCAAGGGTTTGAGGAGCTGTGCGTCAGGAGCTGTGGATGGAGACCAAATGCACACAAGAAACACATTTTGGTCATCTGAGTGAGCAAATATTATCTTCCTTATAAAACACAATAGCATAGTAATGTCTTCTACTGTACTCATCAGCGTGGAAGACGAAGCTCCGGGCATCAACTCACTGCTGGTGACACTGACAGACCCTGGGAGGTACAGCACTGCTCCTGAGCACACCAGAAAGCACCAGAAATCCTGGGTCTACGAAGACGTTGAGAAGACTCAAAGGAACATGGAGAGGGAGGAAAAGTGCCTCAGCCAGAGAGGTCAAGACAAAAGCTTCCCTCAGCTCTCCTGTGGGCAACAAGCCCAGAGTTCTGCCAGCACACCCCTAGTTTGAGAAAATAGGAAAATGTCTCTAAATTCAATCTGGCTATTTTCCTAGGCTTAAACCCCAACAGAGAAAATGTTCCAGCTTCCATACATTTGTCTCTAAATTCCCAAGCGCCTTCACTTCTAAAAGCCTTCACCTGGTAGCAGTTACTTAGGATTACCAGAAGAGTTCTTTCTTTTCTTTCTTTCTTTTATCATTGGTCGAAGGAAGACTCCCTTCACACCGCAGGGGCACTTCCATAACAACATGGCTGACTTACCAGGCACAGGGCTGGGAGCTCAAAGGCAAAGCCCAGCTCCTCATGGCTGAAGCTGAAGCAGAAGCTGAAGCAGAGGGTTTTCTTCAACCTCTCCTACATACAGAAGTTAGCAGCTGCCCACAGGCGTCCAGTGGTAAAGCACAGGAAGTCGGATTTCGACAGCCCGTCTTTAGGCTTAAGTGCAGTCCTGCCACTTTATACCTGCTGCAATGAAGAACACTATCCCTGGAAGTGAAGAAGGGCTGTGCCCAGCGTCCAAGCTGTGTCTAAAGCTGCCAGTGGAGGGGGGCGTTCCTGTGGCCAGATCGAGAAATATGGTCTTTGAAGATCTAGGGGATGTGAGTGGAACGGGAGGGCCAGGCAGGCTAGGCACTTGTCTCCCTTCTTACAGAGGGCAAAACTGAGGCTTACATAAGACCACGGCACAGGAGAGGCGCATTCACAGGAGCTGCCAGAAGTAAGTAAAGTAGCAACTGCTTCAGAAAAGGGGTTGGAGTCCTGCAACCCCCACCAGACAAGGCTCCAGGGCAGAGCTGAGGACACAGGAATGGTAGAAGTCCGTCGCCCTGTTCCATGCACAATCCCAGAGTCCCTCTAGGCACTACTGTAACTTCCCAGACGATGTCTGAGACCAGTATTTTATTATTCCTGAGAGAGACTATTTAATAAGCATAAATCACTAAGAAGAATGATAGCTACAAGTTACTTGGGAAGTGGGATGAATTGGGCATTTAGAAACAAAAACAATTCTCCTTCTCATCCTTTCCCCGTATTTTCTGAGGCTGTGCAGTGTATTCACTTAGAGAAAGAAACTTCTAGTTTTCTCTCCATCCTCTTCCGTTTTCTACTCAAAGAGGAAAAATCGGATCCTTCAAAGCCACAGTGTGGATAAGCACTAAATCACATCTAGGGCTCCGGCTACTTAGGACTCTTTGCAGACAGATGAGGACTACAGTCTGCTCTCGAGGAGGGTGGGGAGGGACGGAGCATCCAAACGCACCACTGAGCCCTCGGCAGCTCTCCTGGACACTTCAGAGTACTACCTAGTTCACCTAAACAGGTAAAATGCCCCCAAAAGGCAGATTATCCACAATGGGCTTCTCCTTGCAGCCCTGTGGAGTTTTCACAGGTTCTCATGGAAAAAGGTTCTTTTACCATAAATTGTTGCCTTTCTGGAAACCCTCAAACCTTCTTCACACAAGTGAGTCAGTGATGATTAGTTTCCATTTATTAATCTGTGAATGAGCTATTATTCACAGTTTCCTACAGGCTAAGCTCTATAGCTGCATTTTCTTATCCAAAGCCACCTTATGATAGAGGCACTAATATTCAACCCACTCTACAGATAAGAAAACTAAAACTTGAAGAGGGATTAACTACCTTGCTCAAGGTCACACAGGTAGCCATGAAAGGGCAGAGCCGAGAATAGGAACCCATCCAACCACATGAACCATGATACTACACGGTCTTCAACTATGTGTTTTGGACAAAGACATTTTAAGGCAACCTATGAAGACATAGTCAGTCTTCATAAACCATGTTTTGAGCTGACAAAAACTTAACTATAAACCTGTATACAGTAAAGGCTGATCAGCTGCGATTTGCTTGAAAAATGACTAAGACCAAAAATTCTCTTATTCTGACCAACTGAATGTGATACCAACATTACTGCTTCCAAACACCTTTATTTTAAAAAAAGAGAGAGGAGAAATTAAAAAGAGAGAGAGAGAGAGAGTTTTCACATTTGGGGATTTTACCGTGAAAACTGGCATAACATTGCTTTCTGTTCTGTTATGCTCAGTATTTTCACATCATTCTTTAAAACAACCCGCAGTGCAATTTGCTTCACCCAGAAAAATGTTATTATATTTGATTCTTACTGCAACTCACTTATTACTAGCTACATTTTTTAACCACCGCCCCCCCCCCCAAACAGCCTCAGGACTTTGCCTACGGGAGCCAACCCACCAATTGGTTTGATTGTTCAGCACGACGTGCAAGTCTTACAGGCAATTTCACAGTTTCAAGGATTTCACAGTACACATCCACACATCCACAAACTAAAAAGTATGACAGAATTCAGATCTGACCTGATGATCTCACCTATTTTTTTTAACTCAACTCTCAGACTATGATCTTGACATCATTTATAAGGTTGAATGGCAAAAGTTACTTAGGCCAACCTGACTACTTAGTTGTAATCCGTCAGTAAGAAGCTGGTCATGTTGTCACCCACGTTCAGTGCTGTCCTTACACCCCGGCCAGAGGGCCCGGCTAGAGCTGTAGGCTGAGAAGGCTCTGCTCTGGTCCTCCAAGTCAGCCATACTCTTCCTCTCCGGGGACAATCTGTAAAGGTCATGGAGACAGCCTACTCAGGCTGACTTTTGGACCATGGAGCAAGGACCTTTGGCTTCACCATTCCCAGACCAAGATCCCCATTCCAAATCCTGGGCCTTCGCAGACCACTTCCCTGAATCTGTTCTCAAAAGGGCACCTGGGTCACTAGCGTGTGTACCCTTGGGAGGGGATGACCCAGGTGCGGCTGTTGGGGAGCAGGGAGTGGAGGAGGGTTTGCCTGTGCTGTCTGGGGTATCCACACAGCCAGGGGTGGGACACGAAGGGGGCAGGCCCCAAATTTTGTGGTTCCCGGTTACTATCAAGGTATACTTATCAAAGTAGGAGATTAGAAAATAGAAAATAATTCAAGTTTATTTCCTTGATTTCTAACTTTTAAATATTTAGCCATAGGGAATAGGAGCTTCCTATGAAGATTCGTACTCTACTCTTGCTTCAGGTTCCAAAACTTTAGGGGCAGGTCTGGTCACATTCAAACATGAGAGTGCTACCACTGTGAAGAGACTAACGAGAGGCTCACACACCCCCTTGAGATTCGTAAGTCTGTCGATTCAGGCATTAAAACGCGGCCAGCAGAACTCCTAGTGAAAGAATGTAAGAAGCTCCATAAACTCATCAACCTAAAGAAACGCCAAACAGAGCTATGAAGCTAACTTAATCTGAACAGATCAATTATTCGGACAGTGCAGGTGAATCAATGACTCAACAAGTTTCTGCAATTAATCTTTATCTAATCACTCAACGCAGGCGTTAGTCTGCGATAGTCTGACTATGTTAATCAGACATAGTCTCAATTGCTAAGACTCCCTGGGTTTCTGAAAACGATGATAAATAACTATCAAAAGCAAAAAGATCACCATTCCATCTACCATGCATAGAAATCCGCACCATCTTTAGGACTCACCGTGTTGAAAATAAACCCGACAAACTCACTAGGGAGAGACCCAAGACTCCACCTTGAATGGTTCTACATGAAAGGTTGTTTTATATAATCCCTGCAATGCTTTTAAAATGGCCAGGATAAAAGAATAATAAAATAAAATGGCCAGGATATGTGTTATGCGATGTTCCCTCCTAGGCTCAAAAAGGAATGAAGACCCCTCTCCATGGCATATAATTATGATATAACGACTGTCACAAACTGTCCCTGTCCTATGGTCCTGAGGGAAAGAATCCTCCTGCAATAAACAGTGCCCGTCCCGGAAACTATAGTTACAAATGTCCAGTGTCTCTCGGGGCCAGTTGGTTAAGTTTCTGCCTTTGGCTCTGGTCATCATCTCAGGATCCTGAGGTCAAGCCCCATGTTGGGCTCACTGTTCAACAGGGAGTCTGTTTCTCCTTCTCCCTCTGTCCTTCTGTCCTGCTCATGCCCCCTCTCTTTTTCAAATAAATAAAATCTTTTTTAAAAATCCCCAATGTCTCTCAATGGATCATATTCAGCTGCCTCCCAAAAGAGATAAATAAGCAATTTAAAAAAAAAAAAAAAAAAGAGGAGTCTTGTTAATGATGATACCCATCTTCCTTCACCACTAGCATTTGTCTCCTGGGCAGATAAGAGACCTGCTCTAGGACAACATTTTTACAACCAGAAATTTTAAAGGAGACTCACTTTATCATTTGATCTGCACAGCAAACCACCAAGGAGTCATCTGACCCCTCCCTGAACACTTCTCATCAAATTCTAAAACAGAAGCCTAAGTTCACCTTTGCAGGACAATTAGAAAATGGTTTTTAAGGGGGAGGGGGGTTAGAAGGGGAGGGAGAGAGAGGATCTTAAACAGGCTCTATGCCCAGCAGGAACACCCCGAGATCATGACCTGAGCTGAAATCGAGTTAGATGCTTCACCAACTGAACCACCCAGGCACCCCTAGAAAACAGTATTTTTAGAATTAAGCCAAAATTTGACCACTTCCATTATACTTAGAGCCTATAGGACAAAACTGCTTCCTCTTGACCCATGAGCGTCTTTCACGTATTTGAAAACAACTCTCCTGTCTTTAAGAGACTTTTTCTAAGCTAGGCCAAATCATCCCTTCAAGGATTCTGGGCCGTATGTGGTTTCTTTTTCTCGTTACCATCCTCTGAACAAGGTCTGCCATGTCTACACTTCCTCTGAAGGCGGTGTGCTTTTATCCCCAACCCCTGGAAAGGGCACTGAGTCCACAGGAAGGAGGGGCCGAGGGAGGGAAGGGAGGAAGACAGGAAGAAAGCAGAACACCTGACTCCAAGCATCGTCTCATAGGATGACCACCCTCTTCTCTTCTCACAACAAAGCCTGAGACAACATTCACTTCTGCAAAGGTCATGTTTATGAACTTACTGTCTTCTCACGGTCAACAAAACTCACAAAGTACTGCCAAGTCACATGACTACCCTCCACGCTGGGACCTCTGGGCACTTTTACCCTCTCTAAAATATCCTCTTGCTTACAGGGACTCACTCACTTGCCAGCAAGGGCAGAGTTTTTGGACTCTGAATCAGGCCCACACCAAGCATGCTCACCCTCTCCAAGCTTCACGTCACCCCCACCAAGACACCATACATATGCTGGCCAGGACGCAACATCCGGCAGACACCATGTTCCTACCCGCTCATCACCGAGGCTTTAAACCAAATGCACTTCAGAAGCAGAGTCCCTGCATTCAGCACACAGGATACGTCTCTATTTTTGACAAGTAGATACGATTAAAAAAAATCCAAAATGCTTCATTTATCCTCCACATCAACTGCAGTTTGCCACTCTGTGGGCTAAACTTTTCAGAGAAAGACATTCCCTGGGATGAGCTGTTCTTAGTGAACCCATGCTAGGTCCATGTGAGCACCATGAGGGAAAAGCCGTGCTACTCTTCAGCCCACAGTTACAGGAGTTCAGTGGCCCACACAAATACTCGTTGAGCTGAATTCAAAACTGTATGACACCATATACTCCCTCCCACCAAGCTCCCCTAAAAAGGTCTGAAGGACGGAAATGTTGTAAGGCACAGTCTTTCCAGATTCACTATGTGAAGAGAATGACATTTCCTTAGGTACCTAAGCTCTGGTAGATGTGCCCTAAAAATAAAATTCCACAATTTTATCACTGAACCCAGGAGAAGCTCATGAAAGACCTGGGCTTCATGATCTTTCTAGACGTCACTCAGGCATCTGATTCCACGCATGCACCACCATATTCTAGCCATCCGCCCTGGGCAGTAGTCTCCCAGATAACTGCAATGTGTGATACACATCCCTCCTCACTGGGCCCTTTACCAAGGATGGACAAATCCTGAGTCAGAAGGCCCTGTGTCTACCAGGCTGCTTGACTTCAAGGCAAGAGCTTGTGCCACGTAAATCAAAAGACCTGGGCTGCCATTCCACAATCCTGGGCCAGCAACAGCTCCTCAAAAAACACTGATTTCTCCTGTCCTCAACATACTCACAGTAGAACGCAGCTTGCAGTACTGCTGTGAAGGGTAGGGGACACCCCATTCTGAAAGACTTGGCTCCATGACAGGGGCACGGCAGCACTCAGGAAGGGGGCTCTTCCTCCCCACCCACTCCCCAGCTTCCCGTCGTGGGTGTGCGCTGAAGCTCCTCAACATCCCAACATGGCGGCCCACGCGGTGGCACTCAGTCAACAAAGCCATGAATACTATTATCTTTGCCGTGCAGCTGATGAAAAGCCAGAGTTCCCCTTCCTTTTCACCCACAAGCCACTGGACGCTGACTTCACCTAAGCCACAGGTAAGGAGGACAAGCCTTTCCTCACGAGGACTACAAACAAAGCTGCCCTGACTAACTCATGGGCCGCCTCCTAATCCTTCACCAAGGACCTTCAGAAATGCCAAGACCCTCAGGGAAGTGAGATTTCCTCTAACGTACTGAGAGCACCCGGGGTTTCGAGATGACTAATAACAGACACGTACTGTAAACAGGGAATATTAAAGAGCTCAGGAAGCCTCTCAGGGAAATTGGGGGGAGGGGGGAGTCCTCCTCATTCAGGGCCTAGTGGAGAGAGTGGCAGGTTTCTGGCAAACCGAAAAAGCACAGGTGAAAATGCTAGGCCCTCGCAACTCCTGTTTTCACAGACTCCAGGGCCCGCATCCGTCGTGTTAGGGAGAAGTCTCCCCAGCTTCTGGCTACCATGGTGTTTTTTCTATCTTGACAATTCACTTCTCCGACAGGCATGCCGCCAACTCAAATGAGACTCGGAGCAGTGAAAAGCCCTTCAGGTAAACAGTGTGATAAGCTAAACTGAAAAACTAGACAATGTTTTTGGACTATGAGGTAGTTGCTATGGAGACAGTTGCTAATTAACTGCTTTCAACCAGGAGAACAAAGGGCTCGGGGCAGGCAGGCCTCGGTATCTCGGAGTGAGCAATGCTCCCAGCCTTGCGCAATCGGCACATCGCTCATATCTGGAATACCTGCGACCCGGCGGGGGCCATCACAGGCCTGAGGAAATGACAAAAGTGCATTCTCTTCATCTTGACCAGGGGGAACAGCACCTGGCCACCAGTCCCTCCTGGGGAGGCAGGCTGCGGGGCGAAATGGAGAGTCACAGGCACCGCCTTGACCCCCACCATGTGCTGGGCCCTTCCATGAAGACTAATCTCCCTCCCTCCCGTCCAGAGACAGAACTCCACCGTGTGGAGGAAGCATCAACAGGGGAGGTGGAGGGGAACACATGAATGTTTTCAAGGATACACTGTATTTCATACACTGTGATAAAACAAAACTCATTAATTCATTAATTAAGGGGGAACAGATCAATCTACCTACCCCTCCTTTAGGATGATCTCCTGCCTATGGGGGGAAAAAAGTGACTGGTTATTTCTCAAGAAGAAACAACAAAACCCATAATTGTTTCCTATTTCTGAGACCCACCACACATTGTGGATACTCAACAAATAGTAATAAAAACAAAACAAAACAAACAAAAACCACTTAATTATAATTTGCTCATCATGGATGGAATTTCTCTACCATCCAGCAGGCTGCCTCACACATGGTCTCATCCCCGGAGGTTAACATGGGTGCCCTGAGACTGAAATGATCCGTTCTGAAGCACTGACCTTTGAGCTACATCCAGTTAAAGCCAAAGATGTATGTTCCCTTCACGAATATTTAAAGTCAAGCACGCAACACGAGGAGGGCAGTGTCACTGCCCCTACTTACTCCACAGCAACCCGTAGGGCCCACTTCAGCCCTCTGCCTAATTTCAGCTCACACTAACTGTATCTACATTAAGTAAATGTCAACCTCAACCAAGCTACTGTGGGACCAGTTCTGCCTCCCCAGAACAGAAATCAAATGGTTTTTTGGGTTTTTTCCACCCCCTAGTAAGAAGCACAGATTAATAGAGCCTGTGAGACACCCACCTTCATTATCTGAGGCCGAATGTGGATTAAGGCACATTGTGATTCTGAATGAAATAAAATAGTATGATTATCAGGGTGGCTCTGTGGGGAGAAGGCACAAAAATGCCTCAGGGAAGTCCAGTGCTGTGGACCCCCCCCGGAATCCATTGAAGAGCGTGCGCTCTGGAAGCAGAGGCCTAGATCCAAACCACAGCGACTTGACTAGCTGTTCAACAGGGACCACGTCTGAGCATCCGTCTGAACATCCTGCATAGGAAGGACACTAAAACCTACCTCAGAAAGTTACTCAGAGATTTCAGGGAACTGAGGTGTTGACTACTGTCCCCAGCCTCTGGCAGATATTCAAGACACAGCAGCTGTTAATTAAAGCCTCCATGAAGTCACTCCTTTCCTTAAAGATGGGGTAAAACTATGGGAGACTCTAGTTTCTATCCCTTCAGCCCAATTCATGAAAAGAGAAAAGGAGAGGCCTTCCAGGCTGAGTGTAGACCTCCCTCTCCCCGGGAACCCAGGTCTCTCCCCAGTGGCCCTTTCACACCGGACACCAACTAGAACTTATAAGTTGCACTCAAGGTCAAATTGCAGGTATTAGACCTAATGGTCAAATCAGACATCTCTGGGACAAACTCAGTCGTTTCTTATGAAACCAAGGAGTTAAATTCTGGCTTGGCAGATGGCAGCCTTTGAATAAGGTTCTAGCCCACACTCCTCCCTGCCTGGATTAAATTCCATCAGCCACTGCCCAAGGGCACCTCCCCTCTTCTTAATTCATCAGCCCCCTTCCTTTGCCCCTTCCAGTAAGACTTCCAGCAAGCTCCATCGATCCATCCATCTATCCACTCAACAGAATTTATCAGCCACCAGCTCTGTGCCAGGCACCAGGCTGACACTGAGAAACAGGGCTGTAACTCACTCCAGAACAAGGGTTCTTAGGTCAGTGTGGGACACAGTCATCTGCACAGGGTTCTTAGCAACCTGTACGGTTAGCCCTGTGCTGGGAGAAGTGCACAGTCCTGTGGAGCACTGACTGGGGAAATGGGGGATAGATGCCCAAGGTGTTTCCAGAGGAAAAGACCATGGCTCCCAGGGCTCTTCCTCCTTTTTGGACTTCTGTTCAGTTTCATCACATTCCCTACCATCCCCATCTACAAGCTGAACACGGGGGTCAAGGAAGAACACCACAGGGCAATGAAGGAGGTGGGGTTGAGGGTCAGGGAGAAGAAAGCTGACTATACGCAACACATTGGGGGACATTCCTTCGTGGACGCCCAGCTCTACAGCATGGCTTACTGTCTCCCACCACATCCTTAGGCCCTGCGCCTATCTGCAGCGAGGCAGGGACATTGCACTGTTTTCTGGCAGTCAGTCTCCTGCTCTGGTCTGGGAGCTCTCCAGAGAGAGACCTTATCTGATTTGTATTTCCACCTGGAGCTCCTACCCTAGTACGTGGCCATTGCTGCTCCACGGGACTGAGGTCTTGAGCATGTGGGTAACCCACGCAAGATTACAAAGCTAGGCAGTGGTGGAACTGGACAGGAACCCAGAACTCGGACTCATTCATTCGGAATGGGGTTTACAGCAGCGTTTTTGGAGAAGACGTTGTTTAGCTCTGGAAGTATAGGAGGTAATCGTCTTCAGACGTGGGCCTTTACATACAGCTGGGTTCTCCAGCTTCCAATATCTCCTTAAAAGCCTCTCACCCAATTTTGCAGGCCTGTGCAGTTAAACTGAGAGCACTCCCTTATTAGAAAGCGTATTTAATTATTAGCCTTAGGCGTGTATTCCTGGGGAGCCTGAGTCCAGAGATAGCAACAAAAACCCTCCTAAATTTTCAGTCTTTACTCATCAAAGAAAAATAGGTAATAAATAAATAAACAGATAGATAGACAAATAAAATAATGCCTCGTGGCCTCTGATAATCTCCCCTCTTTCAGAAAGACTGTATTCTCAAATTCCTCCTTTTACCATCTACCATGCAGGCTTGGGATCTGGGTAAAAAGACATTTTTGTCCAGGTTAAAAGAGTAAAGCACTTTGAGAAAAACTGAGATAACAGGACCTCCCAAGTTACAAGCTGCAGTTGGTGTGGGGAGAGTGACGGATTAGGAGGACCCGGGTTCAAATCCCAGCGTCCTAATCCTGTTCAAGTCACAGCCCCGTGTCTTGGTCTCTCTAATCCACTTACTTCACTCGTTAGATGGAAATGAATAATAACTCTACTCGCCAGGGCTTTTGGACGAAGGGAGATATCACGTGCATAAAGCCCTTATAAACTGTAAAGCACTGTCAGGGATTTTTTTCAGTAGGTGTTGAACTACAGACACACTGCTGCCAACTTCAAGAGAGAAACAGAGTGTGGCCATGACCATAAAAAGGAACCAGAATGACTGACAGGGATAAAAGGGGCAGAACTGGGCCTCTGACTGGGGTAAACGGACATTTAGTCACCTTGACAGTTACTGGAAAAATAGTCACTATTACGAGTCTTTTTAAAACTCATGGCCCTGAACTTGAGTGTGTATCACCGTTCACCAGCCCCTCAAACAGCTACGTGCCCAGATTCCCTATCCGAGAAATGAGGATAATGACAGTATCTATGTCATGGGGCTGTTGTGATAGTTAAATGAGTTAATAGCCATAACCCACAGAGACCAATGCCTGGCGTATTTTTCTTTCTGTCTTTAAAGATTTTAAAATCATCTCCGTACCCCGCATGGGGCTTGAACCTACAACCCTGAGATCCAGAGCTGTATGCTCCATGATGGCGCCAGACGTCCCTAATCTGATAGCTAAGGTGGGCAGGTAGATGAACCCAACACACACCAGAAAAATCTGGATTCTTCACCCTTCTGCCACATCTATTCAGTCAGATTTCAAACCCCTCACAGAGGACGGAGGCCTGGTGTGACACCTCAGACTTCACCTGAGGGAGTGAACAGATACCAAATATTCAAATCTCTCTACTTTAAACTGGACCAGTGAGCAGAATGCCAGATTTTTTTTTTTTCTTTTTCAGGTGGAAAGGTAGGGAAGAAAGGGGCAAACCAACCCACAGACTGAGCCTAGATCAGCACTACTCCTGCTTTCCTCACCGGTGGGACAGCATCGCCTCGAGACGTCCGCCATAAATCACCACCTCCACAGAAGCTCGTGTTCCTTTTACGGAAACAGAGCATTCACGGTTTTGTAACATTCGTACCAAAGAAGGAGAAACAAGCACTGGTCCAGTGCCAAACTCAACTGTAAATACAAAGTGTTTTTTTAATTGGTAATTACAGATGAGGACTTTACACTTTTGGCATACAGATCGTAGTCATGCTTGGTTTACATATTTAAATAAATATACCCACCACAGGCTCCAATTTCCTCCCTGCACTTATTTGACTGTAAGGCACCGAGTTCCCACTCTGCGCAGAGGGCCCTGCTGTGTGTGTTGCAGGGGGCGAGGGAGGTACGTGGGCAGACACCCGATCCCAGACATCCCTTGAAGAACACAGTAGAATACACCACACGTGCCCTGCCCACAGGCGGCTTTCAGTCTAACTGGGGAGACAGAACACTAGTCCTATTACAAGTGAAATCACATGAAAAGGCGCTCAAGAAGATGAGTACTCCTCAGGTCTGAAGGGTAGAGAGAGAAATCAAGGGAGGATGGAGTGGTCAGGAAAGACCTGGAGGATATGAAACTGGAACCAGGGGTCTTGAAAGACTGGAAAAGCATGGCTAGGCAGGGGGAGACAGACTGTCTAGAGGACGGGCACACATCGTCTCCAATGAACAGTCGGCAGACTTCCACAGGGCTTCTCGTGTGCCAATCGCAGAGTGTGGGCGCAGAAGGCAAGTGGGGGGAAAAGGAAGAGTGTGGTGAGAGCTGAGGCCACTCAGATGACAGTGGAAGATAAAAGTGGGAACAGAGGTAGAGTTTATATTTTACGCAACAAAGAAAGGTCATTTACATACGCACACGCACATACACATATAGAAGAGGAAGAGGGAGAAGGAAGAGATGATGGGAGAAGGAGGAGGAGGAGAAGAGCTGCAATTTCTATGGTAGTCACAGAAAGCATGGTTACCAGAGGCTCAGCGGGTAGGAGGCAATTGGGACTAGGTGGCAGGAATGCTAAGGAAGACAGGCAAGGGAAAGATGTCCCCGAGGGGCATGGAGCAGTCACTCACAGAGTAATCAAATGGCAGGGCTAACTAAGAGCTTTTGAAGAAAAGGGGTGTAGAAAAATGGGAGATTGTGCACCATGACACAAAAAAGACAGTTGGAAAACAAGTTAAGAAAAGTTGGCGGTTCCATTTTGGGTGTGTGGGGCACTCCGCAGACCAAAGAACATCCACCTGGCAGGGAAACAGCAGTCCTTTGCATAAAGACAGTAATAAAGTTGGCTGAGTGGAGGAAACTCCTGGGAAGAGGAGAATAAAACCCTGAAGATAACCAGTTAGTGGAGTTAAGAGAAAGAAAAGCCAGTAAAAGAAGACCGAGAAAGCACTGGAGGCGTAAGGACGACACAGTGGAATCCAAGGAAGGCGATGCGGTCAGGATGAGCAGGGAGACGTCACAGACGCAGAATGTGGCACAAAAGTCAACAATCCAGGGAATGACCAAAGGATGCCAGCACTGCCCATGAAGAGGTTCCCACCATCTCTGAGAGCCCTGCTCAGAGGACTGAAGGCATGCTAAAGCAAAACCCCAAATTGAATTGGGCTCTCTCCCCACACTCTGGAACTTTCCAAAGATCAGTCGGGGGAAGAAGGCATGATGAGACCGAGTTTGAGGAGAAAACAGGAGCAAGGCGCTCTGAACATGGTCACCTTCCTTCTCCAGGCCTACTACAGTGAAGGATTAAAGCCTAAGAGATCACCTCCAGAACACCAAATTCTCCCCTCATCCTGAAAGCAATACCTACCTCAGAAAGAAACTAGGTAGTGAGAACTATTCACACTTTAGTCTCAAAATTTCCAATAACTCACTCATGTTTCCTGACGTACTGAGACTTAATAAACATCTGAAGTGTTCAGGGCAGCCCTCTGCCTCTGCAACTTTCCCTTGTACCCCAAAGTAATACAGGGACTTCTCTGTAAATGACAAAACTCAGACAAACTATGCTGGTTTTGTACGTCTTTTTGCGATTTAATTCAACAAATGCTGACTGCCTGCTATGTGGCGAGCTCATTACCATCTCCCTGCTCCTCGTGAGCTCCCAGTCCCAGTAAGTAGGTTGCTACCTTTCACTTGGTGTGTCTAAGAGGTAAAGTCAGAAAAGAAAAACAGTGTGATTTGCTTTGCGCCGATATTTGCCTTCCCTGAGTGAGATACATCTCCTCCCCACCCAGTTTCTGTCTTGTTATCAAAATCAGACAACCCCACACAGAACTCTCCACTCGAGTACTGAGGGTTCTTCACAGTCTTCCAGAAATGAGCACCTCCAGCCCCCAGTGGTGATTCAAACAGCCTGGGGTGAGGCTGTTGTCATTGTTTGTGTTTGCGTGCTTGTTTGAAAGCTTCGCAAATAATTCTAACATGTGGTCAGCGCGGAAAAGCAACGTACCCCTCCCCAAGCAAGCTGGTGCTTCATGGATCTGTGTGTGGACACAAGCGCCTGGGGACGGTCACCGCTCGCTGACTCAGCAGGTCTGGGGCAGGGCCTAAGAATCCACATGACAACCCGCTTCCAAGAGGGCGTGATGCTGCTGGTCCATGGACCACAGCTGGAGAAGCAACAGTGGAGAGTCAAGGCTTCTGTGCTTCTCATTAGCTCTCCAAGGGACTGTGATGTAGCCAAGGTTAGTGGAAAGGGAATTAATTTGCTTCAGGGTCAAACTGATCTGGTTACACTCCTGACCCCAACACCTCCCAAGTGTGACTGTGACCAAATTACTGATCCTCTTCAGACTGGGGTCCTTGTGTACGAGAGCACTGTGGATTGACTTGTGTCCCCGTGTAATGTTATGCTGAAGTCCTAACCCTCAGCACCAGAATCTGACCTCACTTGGAAAGAGGATGGGTGCTGAGGTCATTAGCCGAGGTCACACCAGAGTAGAGTAAGCCCTCAATGAAAGGTGGCTGGTGTCCCGGTAAGAAGATAGAGCAAAGACACTTGGAGCAAAGACCGTGTGACAAGGGAGGCAGAGACCAAATGATGAGCTTCGAGACAAGGGAGGCTAAGGTCTGCTGGGGACCCCAAAACTGGGGGAAGGCACAGGACCCATTCTGCTCTAGAGCCTCAGGGAGCTTGGCCGACCCCTGACATTATACATCTAGCCTCCAAACAGAGGGACAATCAATTCCTGTGGTTGGAAGCCACCCTGCTTGTTGTCCTCTGTCACCACAGACCTGGCAAACTGATACAAAGCAGCACCGCCACTCCCCTCCCGGGGCCGCTGGGAGACAGAATCTGGTTTTCAGGGAAGGTGCCTGCATGGCTCAGCAGCACAGGCCAGACCTCCTTTCCTGGTCAGAAGTTGGAGCAGAGAGCACCAAGATGGGCATTCTCCTTTCAAGGTAAAGTAAGTGGCCAGAGACGAGTTCCAGAACCCGGCCTCTCGGCCAGCTTTCCCAGGCTGGAGCCTTGGTGGCGGGGCCTCCTTGGGTATCAGCCGCTCCCTGTGGGCTGCAGAAACTGCTGTGTCTCTGTCATGAGTGGGAACAGTTACAGACCTGGATGGGTCCTGGAGGCCCACTCTGGCCCAGGAGGTCCTGCCAGCCAGCAGGTGGGCCACACAGCAGGGTGGGCCACACAGCAGGGAGGCCCAAGGTCAGAGGGCTCTCCTGGGAAGGAACAATCAGCTGCGTGGCAGTATCAGCCCTGGCCAGAGCCCAGAGAGGACCTGTCCCAGAGGGAGGATTCTGAGCCCCAGATTAGGCAGGAGACTCCGAACTCGGTATACCTTGATTAACTCAAAGAGGTGTTTTTCATGGTTTTACATTGGTACAGAAGAGTAACATACAGAGAATGTTTAAAAGTCAATTCTGACTCTTCAAGGAGCCCCTGATCTTGTATAAATGGCCATGCCCCACCCCACCCCCACCCCAGTCCCATTCAGCTACTCTGATAGAATCACAAAGGGGCCACTATACACATGAGTATACAGAGATGCATGTGGCCCAGCTCTTGGTCTGGTAGAAGGAGAAAAAACAGTTGACAAGCAATTACTGGATGCTTAGGACATGCCTAGTGGATCACTTATTATCACTCATTTTACCAACACAACAAACCCAGGAAACGGAGACTAAGCAACATCACATAATCTGCAGGTCACACAGCTGGTAAATTGAAGAGGTGGGATTTGAACTACTGGTTCCATGCCCTTACCACCATCCCACAGCTGTTTCCCATCAGATTTGGCAAATGCAAACAAAATTCAAAATGAGCTGGGGTAGACCAAAGGACACGGCCATTTTCCTCCAGAGCCCTAAGAATGAAAGCCGGGCTTCTTCCACCATCCTGTACAGCCATCCCAAACCAATTCTTCAAAGCAATGCCCCACACGAATCCTTAAGGGCTATCCTGTGTCCTGATTTTGCCAGTGAGCAAGGCTTCTGAATAGTTCAGTGAAATCACAATGAGAAATGAAGCTCCAGATGATGGGCGGTCAGCAAGACTCCCATCTCCCCCACTGCAGCAGACAGCCCCTGGGCTTGAAGAAAGGAGTCAGCCAGGGCAGTTCTCTTTGCATTCATTCGCCACATCCTGCAAGCCTTTTTCCTAACAAAGTCTTACCTTGGCATATCAGTGGGCACCTAAAAATGCTTTAAAAAGAGCAGAGCATGGGCCGGGTTGGGGGGGGGGGTGAAATGTCAAATTCAAATTTATCCGCAATATGCATGAAAAGGGTCAACGTCCTACAAACTAATAAAGAAACAACACTGTAACAGAAAAATTGGGGAGAATACTAACTAGGTAATTCATGAAAAATACGAACATACTGTAAACATACACAATTATTTAAGCTCATCTGTAACAGAAGTACAACTTGAATGAACAATAAAGTATTTTCTACCTATCAAAATGGCAAAGCCGGGGCACCTGGGTGGCTCAGTGGGTTAAGCCTCTGCCTTCAGCTAAGGCATGATCTCAGGGTCCTGGGATTGAGCTCCCAAGTCGGGCTCTCTGCTCAGCAGGGAGCCTGCTTCCCTCTTTCTCTCTGCCTGCCTCTCTGCCTACTTGTGATCTCTCTCTCTCTCTGTCAAATAAATAAAATCTTAAAAAAAAAAAATAGCAAAGCCATTTGAAAAATTAAACACCCAGCACCAATCATGGACTGAAGAAGTGAGCGTTCCATTACTTTTTTAGTGAGGTGGACACAGGTGATTTGGGAATATCACTCCAGAGCTCTTAAAGAAAACAATCTACCCTTTAACCATGACATTCCACTTCTTGGAATTGCTCCTAAAGAAATAATCACATATATTACTCCAGAGCGTTTACTTTGGTTACTTGTAAACCAAAGTAGAAGGGCAAAACTACTTTAACTGCTATTTAAAAAAAAAAAAAAAAAAAAAGGCAAATGGTTGAATAGTCTACTTGCACAGATACACACACATATTCTAGGTAATTTTTTTAAATAACTTTACAGATTTTTTTCAATGATATGCAAAAATCTAAATTAGGATCTCAATGTTCAATTACATAAAATAAAATGTATACAGGCACAGAAAAAAGCTGACCAAATATAGAACAAAATGTTAAATCCATTAATTTCCAGATGATAGGAATGTGATTTTTGGTTTTCATGTTTTTCGGTTGTTTCTAATGTTAAAGCCAGAAGAAAAACAATAAATGAGTTCATACCTTAAATCTAGACATCCCAATTATAACTTCTACCACACAAGATAACTAACTACGTATGAGATAAATGGAACTAATACTTAAGCATTTACCATGTTCCTGGCATGACAGGAGACCCTGTGCTGAACAGCTAATTTAATCCTCACAGCTACCATATGTGCTCAGTGTAACTGCCCCTATTTTAAAGATAAAGAGAGACTGGGGAGCTTGCCCAGAGAGGTTCAGCTAACAGCTGGCTGTGCATATCCAGGCCTGATGCTCCGTTTAACAGAATAACACACTGAGGGTTCCCAAGAACAACTCTGTGTCTGTTTCAGTGCCCCACCACAAGGACACGAATACACACAGGCTTACAGCAAAGAGGGCAAATTAAAGAAAATATCAGCAAGTTTTCCAATTTGCCTGTACTTTTGTGTCTGGGCCAAATCTTTCTCCATAGTAGTATACAGTACACTTTAAACTTTTCCCCCTTCCTTTCCTGGTTACTTTTGTAATACCCTCAGAACTACCCTCTCTCCCCAAAGATGTGGAGTCAATGACAGCTGCCTAGATAAAAAAGGCCCAGGGCAGAGAAATACTATTTACCTACCAAACAAAGCCTGATAGAAATCTCCCTTAAAAATACTCCCTCACTTTTGTCCAATTTCTGTACTCGCCAAACAACTTTCTAATCAGTGAGGTGATCTCAAAGTGTCCCCATGCACCTGGAGGACTGCCCTGAGCACCTGCTCCACACCCATCACCCTGCAGCCCAATCTCCCAGCAGGGGCACCTCTAAATGCCCCTCCCCCTACCTATCCGGCTCCTGAGTTTCCAGGAACAGCAGAGACCATGTCTAGCTTGTTTGCTCCTTTGGAATTCCTGTTATTCCTTTAGCTTTCGGTTTCTGTAATTACACGCTGTCGTTCATGCAGAAATTGCAGTTTGACTTGCTCTGTGTAGAATACACATTTCACCTATGTCCTCCAAATAAATAGGGCTGCTTGCCTTGTGCTTGCTATTCTCTGCCTACAGTTATTTCGCTTTATTCTGCCTTTTATTAAGGAAACATTTTCCCCTACTCCATTATAGTTTTATTACAGGAGGAGCCTGCCTCTTTAATGCAAGGAAGTAACTGCTTATAGAAGTGATTAAATTGGTCTCAAATTTCAGTCGAGAAGCCCCTTCCTTGAGGATGATAATCACGGACTCCTAAACTTCATAGATCCATCTAAGATGTGTGTCCGCCTCCATCACACCCACTTACCTATAACCCATCACTGGTCAGGGCCAGGAAAAAAGCCTGCTGATCGGGTATCCTAGTCACCAGAAACCTCTACAAGAAGGACCTGCCCGCTCCTGAAACTGACAAACCTTATCAGTACCTTCCAGAGATATCCCATCACTGCCAGAACCTTCCATCAGACCAGGAACCCATCTTCAAAAGCCTGATGTGTTGAGAGCAACTCACAACACAACAAGAAGGGTTGCTGATTAAAAGGAATGCAGGAGACCGAAGTCTGACAGACACCAGATACCTTCAGTTGATAAGGTTTCCACAGAAGCTCTATCAGAGACTCCTTGAATTTGTGTTCTTAAATCACAGACCAAACTGAGAGCTACAGAGATGTTCTCTGAGAGTTACAGAGATGGAGGCCTAAGCCATGCCCACAGAACAGACCCAACAGGACAGGAGCCATCCTCTGATGCTACAGCATGTCCCAACACCCAGCCCATTTCAGAAACCAAGGCATTGACACATGGCCTATGAGAATAATCTGTTATACAGCAATGTCCACAATAGCTAAACTGCAGGAAGAGCCCAGATATCTATCAACAGATGAATGGATAAAGTGGGAATATTACACAGCCATTAAAAAAAAATGAAATCTTGCAATTTGCAACAATGTGGAGGGAACTATAGGGTATTATGCTAATTGAAATAAGTCAGAGAAAGACAATTACCATATGATTACACTCATATGTGAAATTTTAAGAAACAAGACAGAGGATCATAGGGGCAGAGGAAAAAAATAAAACAAGACAAAATCAGAGAGGAAGACAAACCATGAGACTCTTAATCATAAGAAACAAACTGAAGGTTGCTAGAGGGGAGAGGGGCTGGGGAGACGGGGTCATTGGGTGATGGACATTAAGGAGGGCAGGAGTTAGAATGAGCACTGGGTGTTAGATAAGACTGATGAATCACTGACCTGTACACCTCTGAAACCAATAATACATTATATGCTAATTAACTGAATTTAAATATAAAAAAGCAAAAAAAATAATAATGCGGTTATCGATGTGTGCATACCAATCTGTGTGGACATTTGTCTTCATTTCTCTTGGACGGATACCTAGGAGTGGAATTACCCCGCGTTCAACGTTCTGAGGAACTGTCAGACTGTTTTCCAAAGAGGTGGCGCCATGTTACATTCCCACAGGCGAGGGGATGAGGGCTCCACCTGTTCCGCTCCTTGACAACACTTACGTCTGTCTTCTTGACCGCAGTCATCCTAGCAGAGATGAGGGGCTATCTTGTTGTGGCTTTAATTTGCCTTTCCCTAATGGCTAGTGACATGGAGCTTCTTTTCAAGTGTTTTTTACTATTTATATACCTTCCTTGAAGAGCTATCTGTTCAGGTCCGCAGGCAAAATGAGCAAGTTTGAATTAATGAGTTAACGAAGTCAGAGTTAATGAAGATAGACAAAGGAGTTTCTTTTTAGGTCCTGAGTTGCCTGAGACACTTTTTAACTATAAGGACATGAAAGGAGCAGAACCTAAGGGAAAACCAGAACGTCCTCAACTTGTTCCCATTTGCCACAGTTTAATCAAAGCCCGTGAACTGCCTCTCTCAGCACAACCCAGAAGTGCGGGCAATGCCAGCCTCTTCTTACCATTTAAATTATGTTTACTGAGCACTGACTCTGTCCAGGAGACATGGAGATGAACATGACCCACGAAGAGAACCTCCCCGCCAAATTCCCTGGAAACGGATCCTGAGAGGTAAGCTGACTCGCACAAGCTCCCTTAACCCAGGTGGCATAGTCCACATCCTCTTGGTGCCCAAGCCCTAGCGTCACGGTCCCTTCAGGTCGGGGGAAAACAGAATCCCGGGTCCTTGCTTTCAAGAGAGGTCCACCAAGGCAGGGCGGGCACAGCAGGGGTAGCGGGGCACCACACTGGGCCCCAGGGCAGGAGCCCTGAGGAGGTAACAATCTGAGACCTGTGGTGCACACACTACTGGCTTCCACCCGCACTGGAAACAGTCGCCAGCAGTGATGGATTTAAATAGCAGAGCAAGGGCTTCAACAGCCTTGGTCTGACGGAGGCTTGAAAAGCAGCTGGACACCACCCCCCCAACAGGGGTGCATCTGCTCCTGCAAGTCTGCTGGGTGGGGGCTGTGTCTGTGCACCAGCTGAGACCCCAGCAGGCCCAACTACGAGGGCAGTGCCTGCCCCGGGCCCAGCTGAGGCCGGCAGCGGCACTCCCCAAGCCGGCCCGGGGCCTCCTGAAGCCACGTGCTCCTTGCAGCCCAGGGCCGCGCCGCAGAAGAGCAGCCCGGGAGACCCTCGGCGCCTGGCTGTTGGAGCTAATTATCAACCTGGCTGAACGGCCATCTGGAGGGCCATGTCAAGTGTAATGGCACATTCGGCAGGAGTCTGAGTGCCCAGCTCCCTCCTACCGTGAGCCAAACTCCCCCGTCTGCTCCCTCTCTCTCAAGGCATTCAGAGATGCTAGCTGCCCGCCCAAAACATGAACTTGGGTGGCCTTGGAAATCATTAAATAACATGAATGGTATGGTCTCTGTCAGCAGTGCCAGTAAGAATGACACGGGCTGCCACTCACCGAGAGCTTACTAGGTGCTGGTCCTGCCCAGGGACCCCACACAAGACGCCTCACTGAAGCGGCACAGCAGGCCACAGGAAGGAGGTAGGTTTCAAGCCCCCACTTTACAGAGAGAAAAATAAGGCTTGAGATACCGAGGTCCTACAGCTAGAGAGGACAATGCTACATCCTTCTAGCCCCACAGTGAATGTACTTCTATACTATAATTCCAAGTTGGGGTGGCAAAAATCTCAAGTTGTCCTGCTTGGGAGGCTCAATTATAAACAACGTGGTTTACATTGGATTCTAACCACTGCTTAAGGAAACAGCTAAAATTGCTACAATAGGCTTGATCTAAAACGCCCCTCTTTTTAACCACACATTTACACACCTGTGTTTTACCATTCATTACACTTTATCTGATGTTTTTTTAGAGTGGTCAGCCCTGAGATTCTTCATTTTTAGTGCCCATCGCATGAGCCAGCACACGACGGACCCTCAAAAAAGTCTGCATAGCTCTTACTTTAAATATCAACTTGGTCTTGATACAGTCTTCACAACTGGCAAAGTAGTCCATTTTCACATTTGCGATATCTGTCTATACCACACATTTTCAAAGTGTTTCTTTTTGCATCTTCTCAAATGAATTTTAGGGATATATGTAAAAATTTAAATACTTATTAATATTATTCACCACAGTTAATTCAGTCACCAAAGTTAACTTGCCAGTATGCTGTCTCTGAGTCAACAGACTTGTTAAAGGTATTAAGACGACACTGGCTACCCCTTTTAGAATTATAACTCCTGTCACCAAAATTGGCTGATGTTTAAAATCTTACTTACTTAAAACTCAAGCTTTCACAGCCTCAGTATTTTTCTCCAAAGAACATAAATATTTTACAAAAATAAATTGCATAATGCCTTAATTTTTAAGTGCTTTCATAGTAAGTGTGAAATGTGTCTGGGTTGTTTGGGGTTTTTGTTTTTTGTGTTTTTTTTTCCATTTTAAAATCAGACTTCGGCCAGGTAAAGCAGAAGAAAGCTGCATATTAATTATGGCCAGCTCACTCTTCTCTTTCCTTTTCATAGACTGGAAACAAAAGACATGCTTTCGAGTTCTTCAAGATCTCAAAAAATTTCAACTTAATTAGTCCAGGGAGAAAGGACTTCCTTCACCACCAACAAAAAACTGATGTATTTTAGGCTGTGGAACCTCAGATGTGTAAGCTGTGTCCAGCAAGGACCTTATTAAAGCTGAGTAAGAAACATTACAGGACTATCCTTCGAGCCAGGTTCATCACACAGCAGTTGGCAAAAATGTATCACTGATTACAACACATCCTTCCCCTTGTTTAGGAGGAAGGTTTTGTTCAAATGGAGAAGACAGAAAGGAGAAAAGAAAGCCAAGATCCTATAAAGGGCACCTGCATCCCCATAGCAATGACGTTTTATTCCAAAGGGCATACAGGTTTCCAATCCCACCGCCCACCTCTGCAGGCAGGGTGACGGAACGGGACCCCAGGCCAGCTTCTGGTCTGTTCTTCACCAACCACGAGCGACCCTACTAAAGCCTCACTGGATCCATCAAACACCATGCATTAACTGTACTGGAATCACAACAAACCCCTCATGGGATTACACCTCCCTCCTGCTCAATACCATCTAAAGGCCTCCAGGTCAGAATGAAACCAAAATCCCTACAGAGGCCTCCAGGACCGGGATGGCTCTGCTCCTACTCTCCCCACCCTTGCTGACTCAGCTCTGGCCACATCGGTCCTCATGGCCCTGCAGGTGCACGCACTAGCCACACCAGCACTCGATGTGGACACTGCCCTAGGCCTGGGGTGCTCTTCACCAGCCATCTGTTTGGCCTTGTCACTCAACCCCTTCCCATCTTCCCATGCAAAGCCCCGCCCCACAACCCCTCCTGTCCCCCTTCCTCCCCTGTTTCCCTCTCTACCATTTTGACCATCTAACGTACTTATTTATCGTCCTTAGTGTCTATCACGCCCATGAGATGCAAGCTCCGAGGCCACAGACTCTTGTTGGCTTTTGCTCACTAAATACCCTATATAATATCCTATATCCTATATCCTATATATTATAATATCCTATATAATATCTACTATAGCGGCATCTGATACACAAGTTGGGACTCGGTAAATTCATTATCTGGTGAATGAAAGCAGCACTGTGAACAATTACATGATGTTCCAGAAGAAAGCAAACTCTGGCCAGGCACGACTAACTAGGGTTGTCATATCAAATACAATCATGGCATGGGATATACTGATACTAAAACATTACTCCTTACCTGCAATTCAAATTGAACAGGGTACTCTGAGTTTCTATTTGCTAAATCTGGCAACCTTACTTCTCCCTCTAAAACAGTCAAATCCAGGCCATCCAGGTCATCTGGGGAAGGCAGAGTTCAAGGACACAGTCAGAAGACCAAGTAAAAAGCTATTTCCTCTCCCCAGACCTTCTCCTGAGGCCCCATGGTATGTGGGTGCTGCCAGCTTTGGGCAGAGAAGTGGGCCCGTGCAGGCTAAGAAGGCCACCAGACAAAAAGCTCTCATCACATCCACAACTTTCAAAAGGGAACACCTTCTTGTCCTAAATCCCCATATGGCCTGGTCTCAGAGAGGCCCAGATGCTCAAGTTCCCTCCCACTCTCCTCCTGTAACTGTGGAAACCATACAGGCACAGCATAAACAAATCACGTATTCCCCTGCTCCCCTCACACTCCCGTCAGGAGCCCAGAAGGCAGTGACTGGGTCTCGCCCTCTACAGAGGGCCACGGGACTCTCGGAGTGGGAGGTTTCTCTCGTTACATGGACGTCACCATCAGGCCCCCTCATGCTGCACGTGAAAGAAGACTAAATGTATGTGAAAAACAACTTCATGCTTACAATAAGCTCAAGTAAGTAAATGAGGACATACCCACACTATCTACCGGAAATCTACTAAAAAATGAAAAACTTCCTGGATTGAGGTTCTCAATAGTCACAGACTTTCCGGTATATGTTCCTCTCTTTTCTTCCAGTCTTCCCTTGTGCTGGGCCTTCCCAAATGGGAGATCCCTGAGGCTTCCATGATGTAGACCAAATCTCCAAGGACCAAGATCTAGAAGTCCCTGGCATGCAAAGTCACCATAGGACATGGGATCAGGGGACTTGGGGGGGGGGTGGTTAGGGGGACACGTAAGAACTGAGCCAACGTGAAAGCACAGGGAGGAAGATCATATACCCTGGTTTGCCTGGGAAGGTCCCAGTGGATTTGTTTTCCTGGTGTCATTCTTAATCCTGCCCCACTTGATTCTCTGAAGTGTTTTTGTTTGAACATTAAAAAACATGGTCATCCTAGGCACAAGCCAAATGGAATGACCTCTGTGTCCTGGAACCCAGGATCTGTGGGACAGGAGGGGATAGCCTGTAGGAGCAGCTGTGACCAAGCCATCGGGCCAGCTCGCCCCCAGAAATGAAACTGGGAAAAGGGCATCTACGGGCAGCAGCCTGCAGTATAAAAACCAAGGAGACCAGACCCTTCCAGCTCCGGGTTCTAAAAGAGCAGCTGGAAAAGGCACTTGCCATTCCCCAGCGCGCACGGAGCGCATGCAGGTCCACACGTCCCCCACACGTCCCCCACCGTCCGTGGGCACAGGCCACCAGAAACCGAGTTCTGGCTCAGGAACATCCTCACATTAGGGTGTTAAATGACTGAGACATCCCTCTTTGATCTGACACAGAGAGAGGGCAGGCCCTGCTTCTGATGACAGGTCCCACCTCCTGTCCCTGGGTTTTCCAGGCTGGCTTCAAGACAGCAAGCTTATCTCCCCAGGCTCACCCTCAACCCTACCATGCCTGCCTGGGACTGCAAGCAGCTTCTCCCTTCTACCCCTGGCCCATTACAGGAGCTTCAGCTAATGGGGGGGGGGGGGGGGGGGTATGGGGGAGAGGGACAGGGAGGGCTGATGCCTTACAACTCAAACTCCCTAAGGGGGCCCAAGCAACAGCATCCAGGAGCCTGGGAGGAAGGAAACCACACATCACACCCAGACCAGATTTGGTTTAAGAAAAAGGAAGGAGCTAAACTAGGATTGGGATCTCACCCATTAATTCACCCTAGGGAGCCACAGAGTAGAACACATCTACAGACCCGGCACACCAGTAACCTACAGGAAAAACCCATGCTCCCATCAACACACCAAGGGGGCAAACTTAAATATTTCAGCATTCCACGCACAATAAACATGCAGGCAATCGGGCTCCTTGGCTCCAGCATCTGTAAGGTGTCATGTGACACATGGGATGCTTACTAAGAAGATGAGCACACAAGAGGGGGCTTGAGATAATGACTCTGGCGGCTTCGAATGGCTCTCACACGTAAACCTTCCTTTCTTTTTTCCTTTTTTTTCCCTGTCTCCCAGACAAGCTCATTCACTTTGAAGGCTTTAACACCAAACCTTGAGATGTTATCTTCCAAACTGTTCTCAACCCAGGATGCTGAGTTTCTAAGTACCTGTTGATCCTCTCCCCATGGAGACCCCCAAAGCCCTGCCCGTTCCACACAGCTCAAACTCATGATTCCAATTCTACCTCATGGAATCTGTTCTTAGGTGTCTGGAAACACACTGCTGTCCACACACGTGGAACACCTCCAACGCTTCTCTTGCCAGCAAGCCCTAGCAAGCCCTCTGATCTCTCCCATATGGAAGGGAAATGCCTGATCACAGGCATTTACATAATACATGTATGTAGTAAATACACACATACATGTATTTATTAATTAATGTATTAATACATGTATGTATTACATAAATACACACATATATACTTATATATAAGTAAACAAATATAATATATAATACAGCAACCACGCCCACCTTCCCATCCTAGCCTGTCCCTGCCACTCCCACAGCCCCTGAAGAGGTGAATGAAGCCTTCCTCCTTTCCTGTGGGAGTCCTGCAGTGATCTCGACCTCCCTGTGGGTCAGTCATCAGGCTTCCAGAGTAATTCTCCTTAACACTAGCCGAATACCCTAAAAATGATGGCTCCCACCCCTCTTCCAGGAATACTCACACACAGCAGAGCTGATCTTCAGGGCTCAAATGCAATCACCTAGCACATCCCCCAAACTCATCCTCCCTCTCCCGGCAGTAGCCCCCTCATCCACCCTCTCGGCACCCCACACTCCAGCCCTACCAGACTCCTCAGTGTTCCTGAAGACACGTGTTTTCACACCTCTCCCTCCCTCTACGCTGTCCATCCCTGGCAGGCCGTCTGGCTAGTGGTTAAGACGAAGGGTGAACTATGGCTGCAGTCAGGCGGACACAGGGCGCTCTGAGCCCTGGGTCTCCCACTCAGTGCCACGGGAGCCAGGATGCCAGTGTGTGCGGCTGAACATCTGAAAAGCAGCTCGCTCACTTGGTTTTGCCCAACATGGAAATAGGAAATTCTCTCCACAGGTAAACCCTTGGAAAACCCCCTGGAAAAAATTCTGTGAGCCATGTTAGGAAACAAACGCATCTCAGCAGAGAGCCTTCCTGCCTAGTTGGCTCACATCTTCCAAGTCCTAGGTAAGCAGCACAGGGCATCTATGGGCGCTGACCGCAAACCTTTCACAGGGACTGGCTTCCAGGGTATGAGGACTGAGCTCTGCCTGTCTCTTTTTTTTTTTTTTTTAAAAAGATTTTATTTATTTATTTGACAGAGAGAAATCACAAGTAGATGGAGAGGCAGGCAGAGAGAGAGAGAGAGAGAGGGAAGCAGGCTCCCTGCAGAGCAGAGAGCCCAATGCGGGACTCGATCCCAGGACCCTGAGATCATGACCTGAGCCAAAGGCAGCGGCTTAACCCACTGAGCCACCCAGGCACCCTGCCTGTCTCTTCTTGAGGGCTTCCAACACTCAGGCCCAAAGGAATCCTGCCAAGCGCAGAGCTGTTCACCACTGGCTAACCGAAAGACGGAGGTTCTCCAGACAATAACTAGAAAAATATATAGCACAGGGATGCCTGGGTGCTCAGTCGGTGAAGCGTCTGCCTCCAGCTCAGGTCACGATCCTGGGTTGTGAGATCAAACCCCGCATCAGGCTCCCTGCTCAATGGTGAGTCTGCTTCTCCCTCTCTCCCTCAGCCCCTCCCTTCTGCTCAAGCTCTTGCGCTCTCTCTCTCTCTCTCACTCAAACTAAAACCCTGGTCTTTGTCACACATAGTACAATTTGAAGAGAAAACACACCCATCTGGCTTAGAGACTCCTGGACACAGGACACCCAGGCCTTTACCACACAAATGGTGACTGTTCTCTTGTGAAGAACATGTGGGTTTAGTGACATCTGTATCCTGAGGCCTAAGTTCTATCACGTTTTCAGGTAACTCAATTCAGATTTACCTCACACTTTTGGGGTACCTGTTACAGGCCAGGCATTTGCACCATAGAACTTCCCTGAACCTTCATATTCGCTCTCCTCAATCAGCATTCAGCTCCTAGCCTCGAGCTGCCCGAGTCCTCTACCCTCCTTCTCACCCAGTGTCTGAATTAACTGGTATGTTCACCTACTTTCTCACCATCGTCCTCTCCTTCTATCTCCACTACTATAAAAATGAAGGAAGAGATTATTACAATGGTAGCTAACATTTACTAACCATTTTTAAACCACTTTCAACGAGCCAAGTAGGATGCTAACTATGTATACATTGACGAACCAGCTTCACTGAGATATAATTCATAGGCAATACAATTTGCCAATCCAGTGACTGTACAATTCAATGATTTTTAGTATATTCACAGTATGTGTACGTGTATGTATACACACACACATATATGATAGGAAGTCATCATTCCAGAAAAAAAAACCATACTCATTTGAAATTATTCCCCAATCTCTCTCAAATCCTCCAGTCCTGGGTAACCACTTTTCTATTTCCTGTCTTTATAGACTGGCCTATTCTGGGTATCTCACAGAAATGTATACAGTCTTGTGACTGTGCTCTGGTCACAGAGCATAAGATTTTCAAGAGTTGTTTGTGTCACCATATGCCTTAACAGTTCATTCCCTCTTATCACCAAGTGATAATCCATTGATCAGATATAATTCTATGTTGAACCTTTTGAGTAACTTTTAAGACTGCTCTCCAGAGTGGCTGTGTCATTTTCTATTCCCACCAAGAGTACATAAGGATTCCCACTTCTCGACATCCATAGCAGTACTTACCGTGAGTCTTTCTGACCACAGCCATCCTAGTGGATATGAAGTGGTATCTCACTGTGGTTTTAGTTTGCGTTTCCAAGATGCCAAATGATGTTGAGCATCTTGACAATGTGCAACTGGTCCCCAGTATATCTTCTTTGAAGAAATATTTATACAGATTATTTGCCTACCTTTTAATTAATTGGGTTACTTACTTTTTTATCAAAGTTGTCTGAGTTCTCTAAATATTCTAGATATAAGTCCTACATCAGATTTATGACTTGAAAATATTTTTCTCCTCCTTCCCCAGTTGTCATTTTATTTTCATCATGGTATCCACAAAAGTTTGTAATTTTGATGAAGTATCCATTTATCTATTTTTACTTTTATTACTTATGCTTCAGGTGTCATATCCAAGAACGTTTTACCTAACCTGAGTCCAGAAAAGCTTATTCCTATATTTTCTCCCCAAGTTTTATAGCTTTAGCTCCTAAGCTTATCTCTAAGATCCGTTACTCATTCGTCATGATGCAGGATGTGAGTCCAACCTCACTCTTTACAAGCAGATATATCCAATAATCTCAGCATTATTTGTTGAAAAAAAACTATTGCTTCCCCTTTGGAATTGTCTTGGCACATCTCTTAAAAATCAACAGGCCTTAAGTGTGAGGGTTTGTTTCTGGACTCTTGCTTCTATCCCACAGAGACATGTCTACCTTGATAAAAGTACTACACTATCTTGAATCAGACTGTATCTCTGTACTAAGTTGTGAAATCAGGAAGCATTAAGTCCTCCAACTTTGTTCTTCTTCTTCTTCAAGTATGTCCTGGCTATTTTGAGTCCCCTTAATTTCTATGAATTTTAGGATCAGATCGTCAATTTTCAGCTACTAAGAATTCAGCTGGGGTTTTGATAGGGATTACCCTGAATCTGTAGATCAATCAATGACTATCCTCATGATAGTATTAAGTCTACCAATCTGTAGGGGTGCCTGGGTGGCTCAGTCGGTTAAAGCCTCTGCCTTCGGCTCAGGTCATAATCCCAGAGTCCTGGGATCAAGCCCTGCATTGGGCTCTCTGCTCAGCGGGGGGCCTGCTTCTTCCTCTCTCTCTCTCCCTCTCTCCCTCTCTGCCTGCCTCTCTACCTGTGATCTTTGTCTGTCAAATTAAAAAAAAATAAAAAAAAGTCTTCCAACCTGTGAACATAGACTGTCTTTTGATTCATTTAAGGTCTTTCAAAAAAAAAATTTTTTTTTAAGATTTTATTCTTTTATTTGACACAGAGAGACAGAGAGGCAGACAGAGAGAGAGGGAGAAGCAGGCTCCCCCCTGAGCAGAGAACCTGATGTGGGGCTTGATCCCAGAACCCTGAGATCATGACCTGAGCTGAAGGCAGAGTCTTAACCCACTGAGCCACCCAGGCACCCCTAAAATTTCCTTTAACAATGTTTTATAGTTTAGGGAGTGAAAGTTTTACACTTGTCTCGTTTCACTTATTCTTGAGATATGTTGTTCTTTTCATGCTGTTATAAATGGAACTCCTTTCTTAATTCCATCTTTAGACTGTTCACTATAAATAAAGAGAAATATAATTAATCTGGTGTATTGATCTTATTACTTGCAACCTTACCAAAATCCTTTATCGGCTCTAATAGTTTTTTTTTTATATATACATATAGATGATCAAAAGGAGACGATCTTACTTCTTCCTTTTAATTTAGATGCCTTTTGCTTCATTTTCTTGACTAACTGCTCTGGCTAGAACTTCTAACAAAATGTTGAATAGAAGAAGTGAAAAGAGACATCCTTGTCTTGTTCCTGATCTTAGGAAGAATGCATTCAGTATTTTACTATTAAGTTGGCTGCAGATTTTCATAAATGCCTTTTACCAGGTGAGGAAGTCCTCTTCAGTGCCTAGCTTGTTATGTATAGAAATTCATTTCTTCCTATCGAAGGCCTGGATTTTTTCAAATGCTTTTTCTGCATCTGTTGAGATAATAATGTGATTTTTGTTCTTTACTCTATTGATAAAGTGTATTATACTCATCACTTTCAGGCTGTAAACCAACCTTGCATTCCTGGAATAAATCTACTTGGTCATCACATGTAATCCTTTTTATATGTTGTAGGACTCACTCTACCAATATTTTTTGAGAACTTCCGCATCTGTATTCATAACAGGTTCTGGTCAGTGGTTTTCCTGTTACGTCTTTGCCTGATTTTGCTGTCAAGGTAATACCTCCTTCCCCCAAAGAATGAGCTGGGCGTGTGAAGCATCTGAACACATTATCTCATGGAATCCTCACATCAACCTTGCAGTATGGGCACTGATATTAGCCCCACTTAGCAGATGTGGAAACGGAGGTTCAAATATTAACCTGCCTATGGTTTCCTATCCAGTGAAGAGGCAGAGCCAGGAACGAAACCCAGACATCCGTCACTCCTGACTCCAAGCCCTTAATAATCATGATAAACTTCCTCCTGTGGGCTGACTGACAAACTCCCACATAAATCGGAGGCTAACAAGATTCGTGGTAGATTCAATCTACCCTAACCAGATTTTGTGACCCAGTCACAAAGGTCTGGTACCTTGCCTGAACTTAACATCCTTCTAAACCCCACAGTCATAGTTTACGTATAGTTTTCATTGTTCCACTTAAGTGAATCATTCAGGACCACCAATGGCATCTTGGAATAATCTGTGGAAGTAACATTCAGGCAGCTAAAACCAAATCCACAGTCAACCTGAAAAAAAAAAAAGTAATGCACACACATGTGCACACACACAGACCATTTAGGGACATCGCCAATAAGCTTACAAATATTCTGTATTGGGTATATACCGGGGGGGGGGGGGGGGGGCTGTACTGTCAAACACTAACTTTCTAGGATTCATTTTACTACATTAGAAAAATCAAATCAGGATGGGAGGAGGGTAGGTTCGGTTACTGCAATAACCAAATCAGTCTCAGCAATCCCTTCTAGCTTCTGAATGCCCCCCATTTGGGCAGAATCATTGTGATATGGATATAAACCTGTAAACTAAGAAAAAGCGTTCTCATTCCCACCTCGGGCACAGGGTCAATATGGCTGGAATAGAAAAACGCAGACATGGGGATGGGGTGCTGTGGGTCCCACCCTAAGTTCTGCTTTGCCAGGAGGTGCCCAAAATTGGATATCCTCATGAAAAGCCTCCTGGGCTCTGTGCCTCAGTTCTCAGTTTCTTATCTATGAAATCTAGTGGCTGCCCTCATCCTGTCATTAGAATGTTGTACACGTGGTAACAGTGACAAGAACGCAGGAAGGACCACCTTCTGGAGATGGAAGATGGAATTACTATTACCATCAA
Source organism: Mustela erminea (assembly GCF_009829155.1). Classification (NCBI taxonomy): domain Eukaryota; kingdom Metazoa; phylum Chordata; class Mammalia; order Carnivora; family Mustelidae; genus Mustela; species Mustela erminea. Next base: position 67,392,277 of record NC_045622.1, on the reverse strand, counting down.
TTTTCACCAACTGGAACATTTTCTGAGGACTTCATGGGTGCCAGGCATGACGCTAAGGGCTGGAGATGCAGGTGTGCCAGTGACACCGCACCTGCCTTCCAAGGAGAAGGAGATGCTGACACACGTGTAAACAGAGCCTGGAAAGGCTTTGACACAGGGTTAAATAACTTAGTAAACACACACACGCCCCACACTAAAGAAGGAGCAGCCAGCTGTACCTATGGAGATCAAGCAAGGGTTCAGAAAAGAGGGGGGTCTTTTTAACAGGGTCTTAGAAGAAACTATAGGAGTTTACTAGGCAGAAAATAGGCTGAAGAGTAACCCAGACACCAGGAAAGCACACAGTCCCCTTCTCGTTGTGTGCCTGCAACCAGCCCCCTCTCCCACATGAGGCAAGCTGCAGACAGGGAAAGCGCAGACAAAGACCCACAGGCTACCATTCTGCCCCAACTCGGGAGACCACAGAAGAGCACAGGTTAAGAGTCAGGCAACCGGAGCCACACTAACAGGGGTTCAGACCCGAGATCCAGAAGTGACTAGCTGTGTCACCCTGAGCCATTCATTCCCCTTCTGGGGCCGTGGTTTCCTCATCTGTGATAGGGCAATAATCACAAGACCTATTCATGGGACTTGTGAGGAATGAGGCTTGCATGAGTCGATGTGCAGGGTCTGGAGCAGTCCCTGGCACACAGCTAGCACTGGATAAATGTTCGGTACCGTTACGGTGACTTCCCGTCACCCACCTCTGCCCAGAGGCAATGCAAGAACGAGACTATCTGCTAGAAATCTGTTACAAAAAATAACATAATCATGAAAAACAATTTTTTTAAAGGGAGCACCCCCCCCAACTCCCTCCACCCCTCGGGTCAGTCCGCGCCTTGCTCTAAGACCCATCCATCTCAAAAGTCCCCTAACCCAGTGCAGGCGGTCATCCCCTCTGGCAATTTCCTTCACCTGACAACTGTTTGTGGCCGCTGTCTCAGGACACACAGACACTGAGAGAATGCTTCCTAAGACACGTGGCTTACGATCCCAGTAACCCAAATAGCATCTTCCATAATCGGGATCGTATGGGCACTGCGTTCCGTGCGTTGCCGTGAGACAGCAAATACAAAGGCACATGGAAGTGCAGGGACAGCAGGAACAGTTGAACAAACATGCAATCCAATACCTCACATCTGGCATGTCCTCAGCCCCGGTACCTACTCACCATCAAATATGTTTAAGGCTGTGGCTACTTTATAGGTTCAAATGTCTTTATCAGGGCATTAATGTGCACCGAACCTCTCTCAATAAAAGCCGTCGTAAACAACAGTGTCTTCTAAGCTGTCACGGAAGCTACTGTGTTTGTAATAGAACCATTCATCTCAGAGACAGTTGCCAAAGCCCCTCTCAACACAATAGCAAGCCAGTCACACAGCCAGATCCAGGGAAGAGGACAGACACAGAGTAATTGGGACCTTTCTAAAAGGCTGGGGAAAAAACTCAGCTTATTAATATATGTTAAATATTACCCTGGACGCGGCTAAGCCTTGGGGTAATCAATTACATTTCGCTCAGACCATTCTCTCATCAGGTAGCCGGAAAGTTCCTCTGGCCTTTGCAGAAGGAACGATGTCTATGGAAATTTTCGGCTAATAACCAATTCCACTGCCTGTGAAGAAAAGTTTGTAAGGCTATAAAAAAATTTTTTTTAATAAATTGGATGTCCTCAGCAGCAGGTTTCACTGTCACACCTTTCGGACTGTGCTCTAAAAAGCTAAGGGAAAGGGGAGTACACTGATACAGAAAGAGGCTTTAAAGAAATAATATCTCTATAGGCTTTGAAGTATGAATTTGATTTTATTATTTACCTGGATTTGAAGCATTTGAGAGAAGAGAAGGTGGGCAGACAGAATAATCTGTAGTTTATGCACCAAAGGTAAATATCAAGCCAATGAAACCTACCTGTTATTAATTCAAATGATCATATCAAATGAGAATTTATAGCACAACACAGTCACCGGAGTATTTTCAGAGTCTAAAAGTCACCCACCTCTGCCCAGAGGCAATGCAACAATGAGACTATCTGCTAGAAATCTGTTACAAAAAATAACATGATCACCAAAAACAATTTTTTTAAAGGGAGCACCCCCCCAACTCCCTCCACCCCCCAGCATAAAGTGTCCACTACTCTTGCCAAGTAGTTAAATGATGAACACCAGCTCAGTAGGGAATGAGGTGTGTTCAGTCCTGTGAATACTGGTGAGCCCCTTTGCTGTGAGCATGGAAACATTACAAGAATGGGTGATGCTTTCATCTCTCTCTCTCTCTCTCTCTCCCCCATCACCATTTTACCATGATCCGTGAATGTCAGAATAATGCCACTGTTAGTCTGGACAGCTGACTGACAGATCCAACTGGCCAGGGCACCTGTTGAACTCCCAGACCCATGTCCTCGAGTCTATAATAAGAACACGCTGTCCTGCTTCCTGGCCCCAGCACTACCACTCTCTGACCACCTGTCCCCCAAGCCCGTTGCCCCGGACACCCATCCGTGTTAGGAAGAGCTCGGGGGCACCAGCTTGCCTCCCAGTACCGCCCTCCTGCCCACCAAGACCCTGCAACACCCCGCCCCATCCCCAACTGAACCCCTACCGAACAACACATCAAAGGGGACCTAGGCAATAGGGTTTGCTTCTAACTCCTGGTATTCCACATCTTCCTTTAATGAATATTCCCTACTCAGAAGCAGAGGAAAAAACTTAACTAGATATAATTATTTTTCCCTCCAATTCCAAAATCAACATAGGTTCACTATTAAACTCCATTAATACAGACATATACAATAGCGAAGGAGTGAGTCTCCAATAATCCAACCCCCTGTGGTGACCACTGTGCCTATGTTGTAAATTCCTGCATTTTTTCCTATGATCCTGACTGTACAATACATTCATATATTTAAATTTAGAGTTGGAACATTCTTTATGACAGCACCTTTACTAAACAGATCAGCCAAACACAGGTATAATAATCATTATTAAAATGATGCCTGGGTGGCTCAGTGGGTTAAGCCTCTGCCTTCGGCTCAGGTCATGATCCCAGGGTCCTGGAATCGAGTCCCGCGTTGGGCTCTCTGCTCAGCAGGGAGCCTGATTCCCCCTCTCTCTCTGCCTGCCTCTCTGCCTGCTTGTGATCTCTGTCTGTCAAATAAATAAATAAAATATTTAAAAAAAAAAAAAAAGCACTACCAGTGGAGTGGGATACAAATTAGTAACGGTTAAGAACTTGGAGACAAGCTCTGGAGTGAAAGGCAAAGCAAGAACCACAGGAGGGAGGAAGTGGAAGTCTGTGGGGGAAGATGAGAATACCAAAGGCCACCCAAGCCAGCATCCCCTTATAGGCTGGGGAGCAGGGGCTGCCCAGCCTCTGCAGTCAGACAGGCCCTCATTGGTCACCCCCATTGCATGGGACTCTGATCCAGACAAGTCTGCCCCACTCTCTTTCCCGACCCCTTCTTGGGCAGAAATCCTGAAGGGGGAAGGGGAGGGAGAGGGCTCGTGAAGCTGGTTCAATCCCTCCCTTAACCAAGATCAAAACACCCCTCTACCTAGGCCAGGGTAGATCCCTAGGCCAGCTGTCATCCCGCATGACAGCTCCAAAATATTCTTTCCTGCCTTTCCAACAGGCCCTAAGAGGACTTAACCTCACAAATGCATTATTTTTAGAACTCCGTTCAAAACACTTTCTCATACAGAACTGCATTTCTCTCAGCATTGCTGAGAGGTAGGGAGAAAGATGCTGATTTCTTCACCCCATTCTACAGATGATGGCAACAAAGCACTAAGAGCCTGTATGTGTACAAAGATACACCACAAATCGGTAGAGCCTGGGAACAGCCAAAGAAATTGGGAGGATGAGGTAGGAAACATTAGCATTTCTTGTGATCCCTAAGGTTCTGTCTACCCTACCTGCTCTGCCACCTGCTTTTTCCTAGGCCCACACCCTTCCATTCACATCCATGGGGTCATGTCCTCAAAGAAATTCTCCCAATATCTGGCTACTCTGACATACTTATTCACAAATTCACACTTCACAACTGTGCACGTCCACACCAAAGTGATTAATGAACCCAACACTGACAACGCTCACCATGTTTTACTTCCGCTTCTCCAGTGGCCATCACCCATGCTCGTATCAGTTGACCCCATTTGTGGACACACCTTGAAACTCATCACTTGAAATCTCTGCACGTCTCATCTCAGATACTGCCTCTCCCATGCATGACCACAACCTCCTCTCCTAACTCAGCAGAGCCTCTGGGCAGCACAGCTCATGATTTTGCTCCCCCCAGCTCCACGATGTCCCCTTCCCAATCTAGACTGGGACAACCAGGCTGTAACTAGTACCTTGGTGTCTCAGGTCCCAAGGTTTGACAACTTGTCGAAATATGAACAAACAGTCCTGGTGAAAAAAAAAATGTACATATCACAGAATCGTGCCAATGGGTTTCTCAAGAAGAAACACTCTCCACCCACACAAAAATTAATTCAAAATGGATTAGAGACTTAAATGTAAAACATAAAACTATACACCCTTTTGAACAAAACATAGGAGAAAATCTTCAGGATCAAGAGCTAGGCAATGAGTTCTTAGGACATCAAAAGTACAACTACAAAAGGGAAAATTAATAAACTGGATCTTGTCAAAATTAAAAACTTTTACTCTGTGGGATCCCATGTGAAGAAAATGAAAAGAAAAGCTACAGACCAGGAGCAAATATTTGCAAACCACATATCCAGCAAAGGACTTGTATCTAGAATAAAGAACTCCCAAAACTCAACAGTAAAAATATAAATAATCCAATTAAACAATGGACAAAGGACATGAACAACAGTTCACCAACCAGAATATACAGATGGCCAATAAGCACATGAAAAGATGCTCAACATCATTAGTCATCGGGGAAATGCAAATCAAAACCACACAAGATATCACCACACACCTATCAGAATGGCTAAAGTCAACAACAGTGAGACAACCAAATGCACATGAAATGGTACAGCTGTTCTAGAAAACAGGTAAACTAGCTTTAAAAAAATGCAGAAGGCACAACTACCACTCTTGGCCATTTTATCCCACAGAAATGAAAACTCACATTCACAAAAAAACCTGTATATAAACAGTCATAGCAGCTTTAGCTGTAATAACCAAAAACTAGAACCAGTCCAGATGGTCTTAGACAGACACACCACAGAACACACTCAACAATAAAAAGGAACAAGATACTGATACATACTAACAACCCAGAGGAATCTCCAGGGAATTCTGCTGAATGGAAAAAGCCAATCTGAAAAGGTTATATCCAATTTGATTCCATTATGTACCATGTTTGACATGGCAACATTTTAGAAATTTAAGACTGCTTAATGGTTGTCAGGAATTAAAGCGAGGAGGCAGAGTTGGGTGTGGTCATAAAAGGGCAACCCCAGATGGGGCGCGTGGGTCGCTCAGTCAGTTGAGCATCCAACTCAATTTCAGCTCAGGTCATGATCTTAGGGTCGTGAGATCAGGCCCCACAGTAGGCTCCACGCTCTGCATGGAGACTGCTTGGGATTTTTCTCCTTCCATCTCCTTCTCCCCACTTCCTTTGAAAAGAAAGAGAGAGAAGGGAAGGAAGGAATGAAGAAAAAAAAAAGAAAAAGGAAAGCCCCAGGGATCCTTGTGGTATTGGAACTGTCCAGTTTCCTCACTATGGTAGTGGATACACTAACCTACACACATGGAAACACTGTACAGCTTAATACACACACAAAAACACCACACATACACAAGTGCAAGGGGGAACGGGGAAATCTGAATGAGATCAGTGGATTCTATAATGAATTACACATCAACGTTAATATCCTCGCTGTGATAGGATGTAATAGTTTTTCAAAATCTAACCATGGAGGAAAATGGACAAAGTGTACAAAGGAGCGCTGTATTATGTCCTACAATGGCATGTGAATTTACAATAACCCAATACAAATTTCAATTAAAAAAAGAAAATAAGAAAAAAAAAGAAGAAGAAGAAAAGGAAACTCTCCAGGTTCTCTCAGGGCCTCAATTTTACTCAGCACCCCCCACCCTAATCTCTACTGAGCCTGCTCTACGTTTCAAGAGGCCACAACCCGCCCCAGCCCCCATCTGGTCCTGCAAGGTGCCTCTGGGAAAAGAAAGCTCTACCCCCTTCAAAGTCGAGTCTGGGTTTTCTGTCATTAGACAGGTCCTCACCTCATCGGTTTTTCTTCCCTGCTCATCAACGGCCTCTCCCCTGCCCAAGGGAAGTTTTCCTTTAACTGTTCATGTCCTTCAAGATGCCATCTCAAGGCTCTCCCTGTGTGTGGCCAAACCTCTCCAAACACTGGGCCATGGTCATGTTCCATCTTGGTACAGAGGAGACACCAAATGAATAAAGTAGTTTACCGCCTGGACCCAAGCTCTGTAAAGGACTGTTTCAAAGGTGAAGTCTCATTCTCGGCTCATTTCTTTCTTTCACCCACTCTAAAAACGTGCTCCTGGCCTCCTGGCCCCGGGCTGCGGCCCCCTAGCCCTGTAGTCCTCAAGCTGGCCCATCATCCGGCTACCCAGGGAGCTTCAGAATACACAGATTCCCAGCCCCTACTCCCAGAGGTTCTGATTCACATGGTATGAGTCAGTTTTTGTTTTCTTTTCTTTTTCAGCTTCTCAAGTGCTTCAGCTGCTGCTGGTCAGGCTAGGGAACCACCAAAAGGTCTCCCTTTTCCTCACAAAGGTGATCTCTTCAATGCCCCCCTGCTAGAGGCAGCTCATTCAAAATCCATGGCCGCTTCACCGTGACCCACAGTGAGCCTGTGTCCCACGGGCTGTCCCCGCCCCCGCTCTCACAGCTCCGGGGACCACTTCTCTGATGGTGAGCCCCCACACAGCCTTGGTGGCCACCCAGTACCCCGAAGCGCATGACAAAACTCAACCCTTCATTCCTTGCCTTTCTACAAACCTGCTTCTCCCGTCTGACCTCCCCACACTTCAGCCTCCAGGCCACCCCCGCCACCGCCCGAAGCAGAATCCTAATACCATTCAACTCCTCCTTGTCTTTCACAAATCCCATCGGGTTAGCCAGTCCTGTTGGTTCCACATCTGAAACTTGCCCGCCCACATGCTGGTACCTGGTCCGGGCCTCCTCTTCTCCCCACTGGGCTCCTTCAACAGTCACCTAACCTGCCCACACGCCTGCAGAGCAGGCTTCAGAAACACAGGCTGAGCCACATCATCTCCCTGGGGAAAATGTCATGGCTTCCCTTTGTCCTCAGAATGAGCACCAGACACCACAGTGTGGCATTCAAGGTCCTCCATGACGCAGAGGTGGGCCATGTTTCCAGGCTGGCCCACCATCGCCCTCCTGGATACACTCTCGTTTCTCAGAGCACCAGAGCTGTGCCCTTTGTGCGCCGGAATCCTGGAACCACACCACACACAAACACGCAGCTTCCTGGCAAGAAGAGTCTCAACTTTCCATGGGTTCTCGAAGGGGTCTCTAATCCAAAGTAAATGAAAGACAAACATGAAGTGGCCTTTCCCCATTCCAGGTTAGCTCAGAGAAGTCAGCCTCTTATTCCCCTGCACTCTGTACTAGAGACCCGTGTGTTCCCCAGTCAGGAATAACCACTCTCTGTGGCCCTACCATTAAGCTCTGGCTATTTCTAGTGAAGAACAGATTCCCTTCCGTACCAGTATGTACAGCTGACCCAAACACTGGGTCCACTGTGGTTAGGGGACAGCACAGAGGTTAGAGGCGCTGACTCCCTGCAGAGTCAAAAATCCGAGTATAACTTCTGACTTCCCTCAAACTTAAGTACTAATAAGAGCCTAATGTTGACCGGAAGCCTTACCAATAACAAGCAGTCGATGAACACATATCTTGTATGTTATATGTACTATATACTGCAATCTTCCAAGAAAGTAAACTAAAATACAGAAAACTATTCATTTTTTAAATCACAAGGAAATACATTTACCATACTGTACTGTACGTACACCTGCACAGAAGTGGAACTGCAAAGTTCAAACCCGTGTTGTTCAAGGATCAACTGTAGTTAAATGTATAAACGGGCTTGGTTTTGGACTGTCAGCTCCACCACTTCTTTACTGTGTGACTTTGAGCAATTAACTTGACCTTAGGCCTTAGTTTCCTCAGCTATAAAATGGGGAAATTTGCAGGACCTACACCCTTGGGCTGTCATGAGGAACAAATAAGACAACACATTCTAAAGCAAAAAAAACCCCCAGTATGTGGTCACATGGGTCAGCTGTGTTAAAGATTTTACATCTGCAAAGATTCACAATGCACGGTGCAGGCCGGCAGTAAATGACTTCTGAATCCACGTCTTCCTGAATCCCAGGGCTCATTTGCTGCCGTGGGAAAGCTGTTAGAAAGCATAACTTGGTAATACTTCAATGTTCTCTTCCTTTGTTTTCCCTTACGACCCATTCTGGAGCCATCCTACATTTTACCCAGATTGTACAAGGGCTCATACCTTGTGCATAAACCTTTGCACGTTCCCCCACCCCAACCCACCCCCATTAACCTTCCTGGTCAAAACGCTGATGACGCTGGCTTTGCTTTCTCACAGGAACCAAACTATTTCAAACCCCCCATTCTGAGGAGTTCTGAGGAGTCCAGAATTAACCCTCATTCTACTACTGTGCTTACCGGGCAGAGATCCTTCCTACCTCCTGAACGAACATCTGCCAACACAGGTTAAAAAACCCAGATTTCTTCCTTCTCAATCTAGGAAGACCATTAAATATACAAAATCTTTCTCCTATTTTTTTCCCAGCTTTTTCCCTTTTTTTCTAGCCAGTGCCTCCAACGGCAGAGGCCCTTTCTTTGTTCTGAGCATTATTCTGATATGCACATATTCAACAAACATTACTGATACCTTTTGTGTCTGACAAGACAGACAGGGTGGGGTCCTTGCCTTATGGGGCTTCTGGTCTGTTCTAAGGGCACAAGTTCTTTGGGCTTCACATTTGCAGCCAACTTGCTTGAAATAATACCCCAAATCACAGGTCAGACAGAAGGAGGAAATCAAAGATGCCACATGATGGCCAGGTGCAGAAAAACAAGTTCACCTTGGGCCCCACGCTTCACTTTTCCAAGTGGCCTGGAGATCCCATAGGGCTTGGATTTTATATTCATGTCCACCTCAGGGCTTCTGGGGCCTCCAGACATAGGCCACCTTCTTGGTTTTGAAAAGGGATGCTCCTCATTTCCCCAAGCGATTCTCTAAGCCAGGAGGAGCCTGGGGACCAGAGATTTCGGTCTCTGCCCAACTGACCAAAGCTCACTTGTGCCTGCTTGTGTGCACCCATGCTGATGTCCACAGCCACCACCTCACTAAAGGCCCCCCTGCCCTCTTTCATCAGTGCTTCTAAGAAGTAGGCAGAGGGGCCATTTCAAGTCCAGTGCTCTCCCAGCAGGCAGGGCTGAGGTCGGCAACTGGAGAGGACCGGCCCAGAGACCTCTTCTTTCTTACCCCCCACCCAAACTTATCCAGTCATCATAGCCCTTCTCTCCAGGGCTAAACAGTAGGCCTAGCATCCTGGCAAGAAAGGGGCCATCCCTGGAGCTGTCCCCAGACAAGGACCTTGAAGACATTTGCTCATAAAAGGAGAAAACCACTGCTCAGCAACTGCTCTGACCAGGCAGCCTGTAGGATCCCAGGGCACCAGAATCTTCCAGACAGCTTCCTGGCCACCATCAGGGCCAGCCTTGTGATCTAGGATCCTCCCTGCTGCGTTATTTGAGACGCTTTCTTCCCGCCAGCATTGGGCCAGGTGCCCTGGACACTGGTGGCCAAGAACAGGCTTCAAAAGGCTAAGTGGAAGGTGACCATCTTCAAAGGGCCCTCAGACTTCCCAGAAAGCTCTGGCACACAGCCCTGACCTGAGGTCAGAGCTTCCTGCAAATGAACTTGCGACAGCTCCATGAGGGCAGGGACTGTGTCTGTCTGGTTCACAGGTATATGCCCTACAGCCCCTAGCAATGGGCTGGAATACAGGCGGTGCTCAATACTGATTAATACTGTCATTAACGTAGAATGACCTCCACCAGGGATGGAAGGGAGCAAGGCCTGTGGAAAGAGCCCAGGTTAGGGGGCCAGACTGACCTGGATCTGAACCCGTCCAGCTCCTCCATTTATACTCTGAGCTCATGGGCATCCTCATCTACACAGCGGGGGTGAGAATACCCACCTCAAAATGTTGTTGGGGGGGGAAAAAAAATGTTGTTGGGAGCAGTGGACGGAAATCCTAGGTAAAGCCTATAGCCCAGGTCACGGCCAAGAGCACTTTTCTGCTTCCAGTTCAAAAACACTTTTTACAGCCTGGTCACAGTTCGGGCCCAAAGCCTGACACTGTCCAAACATGGTAGGGGGAATCTCAGAGCACAGTGAGTTTATTTAACTCTTACAACAATCCCAAGAAGTAGGATCTACTTAAATCCCTCTTGCAGTGGTGGAAAACAGATGCACGAGGACGAAAAGCAACTTGCCCCAAGTCTGGTATCTAGAAGTGGCAGGGCCAAGCCTCCTAGCAATTCCAAAGCCCTAAAATTTTAAGTGCCACATTTTTCTGTCTCTAAAGTCATCGGTCAGGGAATGTTTGCTCCTATCCCTGCCCTGGTGTGATTGTGGGTGATACCTGACCACACTGCCAGACCAGAATTTTCAGCTGCAAGAGAAAAATGCATCTGGGTATCCCCGCGGTTCAGGGCTTTTGTTTTAAACTAATGGCCTGTTCCTATGAAATTCAATCTCCAGCAAGTTTGCTGATCAAAAACTTTTCTCCCCTCCTGTCCTCCTGCTATCTCCTCTCCAACTACCTATCAGAAAAAGACACACAGCTATGTAAAAATAGGAAAAAGGAATGGAAAGCACAGAGAGAGAGAGAGAGAGAGAGAGAGAGAGAGAGGGCGCGCGCAAGCTTGCATGCCCTCAGAACAGAGAAATCTCACTCACTCTCTTAACTATCCCTCAGGACAGCTGCCCACAAAGAAGGGCCCCAGGCAGAAGCAGTCTGTCCACACAGAGGCCAACCATGTCAAGGCTCAGTGTCCCCATGCACCCAAGCAGCAGAGAGAGAGTTAAGCCTCTCTTCCAATGGCCCAGACCGCCTCATAAAGACAGCTTCTCATCTCTTCCTCTCTGTAAGACTGCATCTGCCCTACCATCAAGCACGGAGGAAATGTCATTACCAAAATGAATCAGCGCTGCACCTGACCTTGCTTCTCAACTGGCTCAGGATTCGTGACATCACAACACACTTTACAAATGCTCAGAAATATCGACCCCCCCCCCAGTCAAAAATGCTTGGGATTTCACTAAAAGGCATTAAATTATTTTGATTTTACCCTACGGAACCTAAAATGCTTTCTGTGTTTCCACTTTCAAAATGCTGAGAAGAAAAAGTATGCTCATTGGACCTCAGGAAACCAGCTCCTGGTCTGGTTTGCGTCCTGGTTCGTGGACGGCAAGCTGGGGAGCCGGCCGGAAGCCAGCAAACAGAAACTCTCACTGACTCGGGCCCCAAGAAGCAGGGGCTTCCCCATGGGGGCTCCCAAGGCAAACTTCTCCCCCCACCACGGTCACAGACAGGTCATCAGCATCTGAGGCAGTCCTCCCAAGGGCCTAGTCTTCAACTCCCGAATCCCTGCTAAACACCATGTCTCCCTTCCGGATCAGCAGAAGCAGCACAACTCCTCCACAGGGGTCAATGAGACAGGACTCCATGGGGGCCAATGCTGAGGGCAGCACTCCTCCCCAAGGCAGCTGCTTGGAGATGGCACGGCCTCAAGGGCCCTACAGCAAATTCATTTCCTGCACACTCAAACCCCCAATCTGGACCCATGACCCTACAGCTGTAACTCCTAATACTGCTTGCTCTGAAGACCACCCCATTTATAATCAGGTTGGTCATTAACACCCTAAGTCAATGGAATGCTGATTTAAGGGAGAAAAAAAATTCATCTAAAGAAAGTCACAAAAACCCCAGCATCCCAAAATGCACGGGTCCCGAGGACCCATGGACGTTAACTACCTGACTCTTTCTTCAGGGGAGAAAAAGGAGATGCAGGCCGAGGGTAAGACGGTCCACCCTGGGTCAAGGAAGGGCTCAAATCCCGAGCTTCTCAGTGATCTTCCCATATGTAGCCTAGTGCCCCTGACACCCAATGACCAACAAGAGTCCTTACACACTTATTTCCACAAAAGAAAACTACTTCTGGAATGACGTTACAGGCAGATGGGCTAAGCCTACCACGGCTGTGGAAATCAACAGAGAAGAAAATCAGTGGGAGTCGACAAAAATTAACTTTTGCTCTGAATCCCATTCTCAGCGTGAAACCTCCTTCCTCCAGTGAAAGTGCCTTTCCAGGATTCCTGACTTGAGAAACCCCTGACAGGGGTGTCCGACACAGGCCGGTATTTTATTTTATTTTATATATTTTTTTAATTTGAAGTTTTCTTTTTTTTTTTTAATATTTATTTATTTACTTATTTGACAGACATAGATCACAAGTAGGCAGAGAAGCAGGCAGAGAGAGAGGAGGAAGCAGGCTCCCTGCTGAGCAGAGAGCCCAAAGTGGGGCTCGATCCCAGGACCCTGGGATCATGACCTGAGCCGAAGGCAGAGGCTTTAACCCACTGAGCCACCCAGGTGCCCCCAGGCCGGTATTTTAGATCACAACTGCTGGGCAAACAAATGGGAGCTGTACCAGGTAGAGAGGTCTGAAGCCAGTTTCGCAAGCAGCAGTGAAGTTGGCCCCAAAGAAGGCTCAGAGGTTAAAGTATTTTCCTCTGCCCTTAAAATGGGAGGAGTGGGGGCTGCAGCGGCAGTGGGGGCACAGGTGCCTCTTTAGTTACAGAGGTTAAGACCTCTCAGGCTAATAACCAGGCTGGGAAAGGGCAGCCCAACAAAGACAGACAGACACACACATACACACACACACACACACACACACACACGACCAGAGGCCCTGTAACCTTCTGCCCATAGGAGAGTTCATGTCACCCTGAGTCCATGTCACCCACGGACACGAAGAAGCTTCTCTGGCTCCAGAGGATCACACGGGAGCCTAAAACAAACGAAGGCCTGGGCTCTCTCCCCTGCGAGTGTGTGACACTCACAGGCCGCAGACTCAATGCCATGGAAAGTAGCATTTCCCTTGTTTCCATTACGTCATCCACGCTGGAAAAGGGGGAGGGCGGGGGGGACACAGCTGGGAGCAGCTGTACCACCATCTGCTCACTCCTCGCTCCTGGGCTGTGTGTGCTAGCCTGAGCAGCAGCAGCCCCCCTCCGGCCCCGGAGAGAGGAGGCGCGGTATTAAAGGTACAACACCCGATTACGGAAAAGCCTTCCAAATTATTTAGAGATAAATCACTTTCAGAATAAGTTAACAACCTCAGGAAGGTTGCTGAGCCTGTCCTCTTTGAGTTTTGGTTATTTGTTTCCATCTCTTTAGACTCAGCTACGGGGCAAACTCTGTCGGCTCAACGTGCCCCATTAGACAAGCAGAACATACAAGCAACCACCTGCCATCTGCTCCCCAAAGGAGGCAGCCAGAGCAGTACAGGTCTGCAGCTGGAAGCATTCAGGGGAGGAGCAGGGAACATTCACTCCCGGGACACAGGCGCCAGGCCGGTGACCACTGCTTGCTTATGGGCACCCTGAGCCATTCAGCTGACCAGTCCTATCTTCTGGGGCACTCCAGAAGTTCCCTCTAGAGCACTCTGCCAGGCATGCTCTCGGAGAAGGGGAGGCTGGTGAGAGCGCCTGGGGGGTGAACCACTTGGCTGGCCCCTCAACTACAGACAGGCAACAAGGCAGTAAAATAGGAGTCTGGAGGTCTGATCAAGCTACGCACGCATCTCATCTGGCCGACATAGGGCTGTATTTAAAAAGCAAAGTGCTGGCTTTTAAAAATGAGTGATTTCATATATAAGTATCTGTACTGCTAGCTCTTCCTAGGAGTGAGGGGAAAATGAAGAGATTTGTCAACACGGGCCCCATTTCTACATGGCAGCAGTCACCAGGAGCTACTGAGATGGGGCATGTGCTCTGAAGAATGGGTCCGCATATGCCACTGCAACTAAATCCCTACCTGGACCCTGAGAGCTTTGCTGTCATGCTATTGAGTGTATAGAAGAAGAAAACCTTAGAGAACAATTTCCCGATGGTCCTTTGTTGACTCTTCCAGTTGGTTGAGATTCAGTCCCTTGGATGGTCAACTGAAATTCTACAAAGATCATTCCACCCAATACAATGAATGGATCTCAGTAGAAGTCTAGCTGCCACCATTCCTTATCACAAAAGCACATCATAGGATCTCAAAAGAACATCGCGGACTGCTTACCATACATCTTGCCTTCGTCCGATAAGATGATTTTCCTCCTCCCGCAGGGTGGGTAGATAGCCAAGGCTTCCTGAAAGCTCTGCTCAATGTCAGGGCTCCAGACCCCTTCTGCATCATTGTCGATTGGCTTATCCGCAGAGTCGCTCATTCTTTCCATGTTTTCGGCAGGGCTCTCACTGCCGCTCCAGCTGCTGGGCTCAATTTTGGCGGTTGGATTTTCCAAGCCGAAGCCTGGAGCCTTTTCAAGAAAATAAACCTAAGACAGAAATGAAAAGATAGGGTAAGGAGGAGGTAATGACCAACAACACTGCCCTTCCTCATTCCAGTACCTACTCTTCAGGCTCCAGCTTTGCTTGGACAAGAGCTCCTAGAGGAGAATACAGGGTTTGGGGAGCCAAGTGGCTTTTGTTCTTCACGTACCGAGTCGACCACGCATACAGAAATCCAACGGCAGGCAGAAACTGGGACATCTCCACAGGCGTGAGAATGGGGCCCCCCTGGAGTTGCAAGTTCACCGTGAATCCCACAGAAACACTGACCAGATGCCTACAAGCTACCAGGAGCACTTTGCGCGAGGATAATTCCATGTCCACGGCAAAACCAGTTGTTTCCAAGAAAATGAAGCAAAACAAAAGATGTCTGCCTTGCCGTGGCAATGGGCACAATAACTTGAAAATGTCAAATGGCCCAATATTTGTCAATGAGATCACCGAAATGCAAGATGGCGGCAGGCTGCAGGAGGACACAAACACTCGTTCCACTGAAACGGCAACACCAGGTGCCCTGCACCTGCTACCAGACAGCATTCCGCAGCAGGGGTCCTCTTCTACATGCTCGCTTCACTTGGCCACTCTCCACTTCTAGACTGTAACCTTGAAGCTGGGACCCAGTTGCCCCCATTTCTACCTTCCCGGCAACCGACGACAAGTGGCCGGCGCACTGGCAGAAATGTTCCAGGCCTACATGGGGCACTCCGTCCGGGAGCCTAACTTGGAATTTCTGATCACATGAAAACCATAGGGAGTCTTTCATTTCTTTTTCTGTAGCCCTGAAGATTACAGAACCGAGAGGAATTTTTCTCAAAGATTTATTCCCCTTAAATTATGCATGTAACCTATGGCCATAATGGGATAAGCTTTCCCAACAAATGTCAAACAGGCACAAACACCAGCACAAACACCAACGTGAAACTGATCTAATCCAGTACCCCCTGCAGTCTGCACACTAACATATCAATATTCCTTTGTTGAAAAATCATCAGGTCACTGATTCAAAGGCTTCCCCAAAAAGGGAGAAGAAATGCTCCTAGGGATGGATCGAAGATGGGGAGGCTCCGGGCTTGAGTGGGAGAGTATAGTGTAACCACCATCCTAGCCTGCTTCCCCGCCTCAAGTCCACCCAACATTACAACAGAGGTGGGTAGGAGGGAGAGAAGCAGACGCCCGAGGCCCTGCCGGGCACCAGGGACTTCTCTCGGCTCCAGAACAGTCACCGGAGAGCAAGCAACCCGTCTTCTCTCCTTCTCTCTCCCAACTGCTTCCCTCCCACCTGCACTCCCCCAGCTGCGTCTATCAACAGATCCCAGCTGCGGAAACTCGGGGGCCCAAGAACATTACACAATTAATGGTGTAACTAGTGGGTGCTTTTGGCTCCGTACCCTGACAGCTTTTTGGATCTAGCAGCACCTGGATAAAAGGAACCTTCGGGTTGTCTGCCTTTTAAATGCTGCCACGGATCCATCATTCAAAGAACTTGTCAGCAAAATATTTACTACTCCTTACCAACACATGTACATTAACACAGGACTCTACAAACTGCCAAACGTTGAGAGGTATCAATTATGCCACAAGAAAGGGTTTTGGGATTGACCTGCCCATGAACTCCACCAAGCCTCCAGTGTGGGTCTTTTCAGTTCTCAAATTATTATTGGGGTTGGGGGGGGCGGATTTAGGAGCCTCCTAAAAATTCAAGGTGAACTGTACTATTCTACCCTACAGTCTGTTCTGCCTCCAAAGCAGTTTCTTGGAGAAAATATGAGAGGATGAGCAAATGCTTTGAGGCAGTGGGTAATCCATCTTCTGCCTCCCTACCTGACCCAAATACAGAACAAAACAAAACAAATGGCCCCCATGGAAGCCCAGGCCTGTCCCTGAGCTCTGGGAGGCTCTCAGCAGTATGAACTCACTGCAGGGAGCCACACTGTAGGATGAACAGTGATGTGCCCAGCATGCAACCACGACAGCAGAGGGACACAGTCCTGGGCAATGAAGGCCAGCCGAGGAATGGTGGGATCTCTATTTGCGTAAGAACACTCCCATGGAAGGAAGATCCTCGGTCCCCAGGCCAGAACACACCAGCAACCCCTGACCCTATGCTTGACATGCCTTCTCCCTCTCCCATCAGTTGGTCATACAGTCTACGCTGGAACATGACCAGTGGCAAGGAACCCGCTACCTCCCCAGCACCATCTCCCTCCTACCGGCATGCTTTAATCCTTCTGTCTAGGAGGTTAACACCCACGTCCCGGTTAACTTCCAACTATCCATCCCTTGAAAGTCTATCCATCCCTTGTGGGAGCAAATCCAACCCCCACACACCCATTCAGGTATGACAGGAAAAGCCCCGGATTGTGATCCAGACTAGACAGAAGTCACATCATTTCTCTGCCCAGCGCTCATAAATGCATCCCAGTTGGTCCACAACCCTCCATAAAGGACACTCAGAGAGGGACCAAGGATCTATAAAACCTCCAAGCTCCTCAGTGTTGTTCCTGAAATTCCTCTCTTGTGCAACTGTCTTAGGAGCTAAAAACCCGAGTTTATATTTATTCCCATTAAATTCCATTACTTTTACCCTTAGGCCTTGACTCCAAGCTAGTAAGATCTTTCTGAATCATTAACTGCCAAGCTTAGTGTCCCAAGACATTGAACAACCACTGAGAGTTGCCACGGAGGAGGGTGTAAACCCATTCTAGAGAAGTTCCAGAAAAGATTCTGACTCAACATATGGAAAAATGTCCAGCTAGCTGAACTTCCACAAGGGGTACTGTGCCTTCATGACAGACAGAGTCCTGCAAACAACCCTTTCAAGTTACTCTACAGCTAAAAATCACTAGTCCTTGGTTAGGGAATGCAGTATTAGTGAGCATTAACTGATTCATCCTTTTTATTTTTTTAAAGATTTTATTTATTTGAGAGAGGGTGAGTGTGTGTATGTGTGTGTGTGTGTGTGTGTGAGAGAGAGAGAGCACAAGCAGAGTGAGGGGCAGAGGGAGAAGCAGGATCTCTGCTAAGCTGGGAGGCCGATGCAGGGCTTGATCCCGAGACTCTGAAATCATGACCTGATCTGAAGGCAGATGCCCAACTGACTGAGCCACCCGAGTGCCGCTGGATCCATCCATCTCAGTAAGGATAGGCACTGTTCTAAACACGCTCATGTTTTTATTCATTTCCTGCAAAGGGGAGAACTCTGCGTCCAGGCTCTTGCGAGCTGGTCAGCTGGAGCCCAGCAGGATGGGATTACCAACTGTGGACAAGGGCCAGCACAGAGCCCCAGACGCTGCCACACACATAATCCTCAGAGTCACACATGCCCTCGGTTTTACAACCCAATTGTAAGATGAGGTCCTGTATGGGCAGAGAGTTTCCGATCACAAGACTGGGGCTGGCTGAGAAATGCTCCCCATACTAGATACCAAAATAACCGTTCTGGCACTCATTCTATCCCTTTCAGCCCAGTTCAAAATCCACCTCATCCTGGAAACATGTACCCAGTGACTCTCAGAGTAAAGGCCACACATTAGGAATATCCTAAACACATGTGTAATGGGTAAATTACCACCCAATCTACCAGGCTTCAGAATGTAGAGAGCAACAAGCACCTGCTTGTTACCAATAATAAGGGCTAACTGAATGAGGCGGGCACAGAACATCTGTGCAGAGCTAAGGTCCATACCTCCTCATACATCCTATGAGCAAGGGAGTCAACTTACACTTGATGCAGTGCATGAAGAAGAAACAGAGTACTGGGGGCAGTGAACATAGCATGTGGTGTCAAGACTCAACTTGACTTGGCTTCCAAACCCGGCTCACTCACCAGCCTTGACACCCAGGCTAAATTAGGGAATCTCGCAGAAGCTCAGGTTTTAACTTATAGAGGGAGATAAACTCAATTCGATTCCAACACAGGAAAATCACTAAGGGATAGAGGGACTCTCCCCTCACAGGACTGCCACAGAGATCCAACAAGATATACTGTGTACCATTAGTCCCTGGGTGTTTCCGTTTCCATCATTAATGCATTTCCAAAGGCTCATTTTTCCCCTAAAATCCTCCTTTGCTACACTATAATAAATTGCAGAAAGAAATGTTACCAGTGACCCAAACATTCCTAACTGCCCTCACAGCTAGACTCCCTAAATAGATCACTCTTTCACAATTACCCACTGACACCTGAAGAGAGGTGACGTGATTACAGTGAAATGACATATGTGTATTTGTCCAATACGCACTCGGATATAAAAGTCTGGGGGAAGAAGAGGCCGAGACAGTCCAACGTAGGTGCTTCTGACACCAACTCCATGCAAGGGATGTACTCACAAGGGGTGTGACACAGGGCACAGGAATCTGCTGCTCCCTTCAACTTAATTCCTGTGGGTCTCTCATAATGTAAGCATCTCACCCACTTATAGGTGATTAAGAGCTCTCAAATAAAAGGGTGAGCTTTAACTAACCTCATGATTAATGAAACGCCACTGAACATGAGGGTCACAAAAAATCCATACAGATTCTTTTAGCCAATGTCTCACAGTCTATGAGACATTCAGAAAAGGGCTGGACTAGGCATTAGGACTCTGTCTCTACCTGAGTAGCCCAGGACCACACAACACTTATAGACTCCTACGTGCCTCAGTTTCCATCATTAACACTGAAGGAGGCCAACTAAGTCATTCATCGTCACCTTGCTTTCCCATACATTCTACCTACAATAAAGCTTAGTAAGGTGATTTGTTACTGCATCCCATCTGTACCCCAATCTCATTGAGGGCAAGGACCACAGCATCCCCAGTGCTGGCAGAGTCCCTGGAACCATATTCGGTGAAAGAACAAACCAACAACCAGATGACATGAACGTTCTCTGACATCGATGCGCGTGAACTTACCACCCAAGCTTCCCCTGAGAAGGGCAAGCGTTTCAGCCCCTTTCCCATCCCTCGCCCTGACTCTGGTCAAGGTTCTAATGAGAAGATCCCCAAAGAAGATTACCAAATTAGAAAGACGTAAGCAGACAGACGTAAGCCTGGCAGAGTTTGAATAACCAAGTGCTGGCTATCTAATCCAATTTTTTAATTTAGTAATCACAATTACAACCAATAGTCTTTCTGTGTTAAAGACACAATTATGGGGGCACCTGGGTGGCTCAATCAGCTAATCAAGTCAGCTCTTGCTTTCAGTTCGGGTCATGATCTAGGGGTCACGGCACTGAGCCCTGTGTCAGGCTCCTCACTCAGCCAGGAGTCTGCTGGAGATTCCCTCTCTCTCTCTCTCTCCCCCTCTGCCTTCCCCACCCCATGCGCCACGCATACATGCTCACACGCTCTCTCTCTCTCTCTCAAATAAATCTTTTAAAGAAAAAGACATAAACATGGTTTGAGCACTCTAGGAGCTAAGTTTCTACTTCGACAAACATACATTATTTTGAGTGGAATGGTAATTTTTGAGATACAATATTCTGTCTTCTCTCTTTTTTCTTGTGGCCCCTAGAGAAAACAGAATCAGAAGATGACAGCTGCAAGAAAAGCTGTACACAGGCTATAAGGGAAGCAAAGTGGTCAGGGTATGAAGGCCAGAAGCCAAAGTGGTGGCCAAGGAAGAAATGTGAAGAGGCGAAAAATGGTAACAAAGCAAATTTGAGGGAGCAGGTGAATGAATAAGGCAACATAGGTCATGACACTAAACGGAAAGCTAAGAAAGGTTTCTGCAAGCTCAGAAGAATGTGGACATAGCAACAGTATGAGCCATTTAAAGAAACAATCACATGGTTGAAACAGTATTTGTAGTAAACAACTCAACCACACATTTGATGGCTCTAAGGTCACTCTGATCTTAATGAAAGCCAAACTTTTCTTGTAAGAAAAAAGCTGCCCTCCAATAAAAACACTAGGGAAACGATGCTTTACTTCCAAAGTGAACTAGTACATCAAATCCATATTCAACCTTCTCCAAATAAACCATGTTTCCAGCATAAAGCCGGAAGCTTTCACGGAAAGCATCTTTAATCATTGCACAACTCCCACTGGGTATTTTTTCTACCTTAGGAGGTAAACACCTAAATAAGTTGCCAAAGTCATATACTAACCAAAATTTGAATCCAGGAGTCATTTTTTGTCAGCTAGAATGCACCATCCATGGGATCAGCAGACTCAAATACACTCTCACTAGACAGTGAGCTGGAGGCTGGATTTCAAAGGGAGAGAATGTAGGCAGTGCTGAACTTCAGCTCAATCTACAACTGACACCCTCAAGCACAGTCTAATTAATTCCTAATGAATAGTGATGATACTGACTCACCTCCCTGGGTAGTTGGGAGGAATGTCAGGCACTAATGATGGTTCATTGCTTTTGCATATGTAAAGTGGGACAAGTTACTAGTTCCCTATCATTTCAGACACGAGCCAAACCTGCCTACGACCGGCCTGAGAAATACAGGACTGACTGCCTGGATTTGGGAGGCAGCCTCCAGAGAAATGGGACTGCAGAATGTAAGGCACAGTGAGCGCAGAATGTTCAGGGAACGCCAACACTGAGAACTGAGGCCACGTCTGCCATCAAGCTAGTAGCAGTCAGTGAGCCTTGGTGTCATAAATTCCAACTGCCAACAGGTTCTAATTTCAGCAGGAAGGACTGGATAATTACTCCTTCTCATTTTCCAAAATCAATTCCATATCAACAGGATCCAACCACAAGCCAACACCTCATCACCAAGACCCGGGTGCTGAGCACCCCGTGAGAGGACTTTGGCATTACCCTCCTGAGATTGCCTGATGAATACTCCTGCTCCATCAGCACTAAGAACTTGCCCAGGTGACAGTTCAAGAAAGGCTCTGACTTGGGGTGCCTGGGTGGCTCAGTGGGTTAAGGCCTCTGCCTTCAGCTCAAGTCATGATCCCAGGGTCCTGGGATCGAGCCCCACATCCGGCTCTCTGCTCAGCGGCGAGCCTGCTTCCTCCTCTCTCTCTGCCTGCCTCTCTGCCTACTTGTGATCTCTCTCTGTCAAATAAATAAATAAAAATCCTTTAAAAAAAAAAAAAAAGGCTCTGACTGATTTCATGCTACGCAGCTCTGTATTACCAGCCTTTAGGGGAATCACCTTCTCCACCCCCTTAAGGAATCTGTTAGCCACTCAGAACAGAAATCTCTGCCTCTTCTTTCTGCCACCATCACCGCAAGTCAAGGTAATAATCACTGCTCTCTTTCATCGGGAAGACACCTGCCAAAGAACTAGGCCACAGACTCAGGTCCAGGCAGGCTATCCAATCTGACCATTCCCAAGTGAAGACTGATACCCAGACAGTGCACTCATCCAAGAAGCTTGAGCTGGAAGGCATGACCTGCAGCCTGGGTCACAGACCCCCGGGAGGCAGACCACTGAACACATTTCAAAGCCAGAAGAGAAGTTTTTTTCCAGCTCTAAGAGAAAAAGAAATGCCACAAGAGTTGGCGTTAAGTAGCTCTCAGGCAGCTCAAATGGAAAACCTGCAGGATCTTTCCTAGGATAACAGTCAAAGAAAAGCCCAAAACTAACCCCCCTCAATTCTAGCAGGTCTATAGAGTGAACCTATATTTAATGCAGACTCCCCAATCATAATGCTTATTCAAAACAAAGAAAACAAACACCATGAAAAGAATACTCCTTAATCACTAAGTCATGGATAACGTTACTTTCTTAGTCAGTGAGGTTCACCATCAGATTATTGTGATGCCTTCTCATTTTCGCTGACAATGAGTACAAATTTAAAAACCAAGAGTAGAGAGTTTGTATTTGCAAAGATATCAACACAACAGATAAATACAAACACTACACTTGGTCAAACCCTACAACAAACATTTCAAAAGGGTCCGTCTCAATCCCCTGCCGAGGAAGAGTGCCTACAAAGGACCCTCATACAGTCAGAGTGCTGTATGGGTGGCAAGTCTGTAGGTCATGACTGGGGTGTCATCCTTCGTACAAAAACCCATGGGGACTCACTCTGTTACAAAGCTTGTTGCCAGCCAACGTAATGATATGTTAGTTCAGGGCTGACACCGAGTCCCAACAGCTGACCTGCCCAGATGTAGTTCCTCTGGCTGATCTGGAGGTCGGATTCTATGGCATCAGAAACAGCCCTCCCTAGTCCACACCCAGAAATGGTCCCAAGCCACCTTCTCTAGCTCCTGTGACTTGGGCTGCTTCCCTCACACTGGCCATGCTTGCATCTACCCTGGACTACTGACACAGCATGCAGGGGACAGAAGCACTAGGTAAATCTATAGCTCACTTCAGACTGGGTCATCAGTTAATCAACAAGGGCAACAGAAGCAAGCTGGCATTTCAAAGTGCTGAACTGGGAAGTCCAAGTTCTGCTCCAGTTCTCTGACTGGGAACACTGGCATTTAAATGCTGTCTTTCAACCCAACAGACCCACATGAATCTCGTGGGCACTGGCATTAGAAGATCCACAATCAGGGGACCCGGGTGGCTCTGATGGTTCGGCACCTGACTCCTGATTTCAGCTCAGATCATGAGCTCCGGGTCATGAGATCGAGCCTCAGCAGGGAGCGTGCCTGAGATTCCCTCTCCATCTTCCTCTGCCTCCCCCCACCCTTCTAGCACTCCCTCTCTCTCCCCCGGAGTAAAGAAATAAACTCTTTAAAAAAAAAAAAAAAAGTGGAGGAAAAGTAAAGTAAATAAATAAAATCTTTTAAAAAAAAAAAAAGTGGAGGAAAAGAAGAACCACCACCAAAATCTAGGCTCTGATGTGTCCAGGAGGGAAAAAAAACTACTCTTTCCTGTCACCTTGAAGTAACCAAGGACATAATTTATCACAGTGCATTTTGTTCCTTTTCAGCCTCTCAGCCACCAAACATCAGGATAGCGCTTTTTTTGGTCTGGCCATTTTTATGGTATCCAAGCACAGAGATCCTCATCGCAAATCACACATGAGTATCTCCACCCCCAAAACATGATCTTAAACCTCCCTGCAAGCTAGGACCTCGGACAGTGGCAGGTGGTATCAGGAGACTGGATGAAAGTGAGCATCACAGCAGCGGCCACAACTAACCCTTCTGATTCCACAGTAACCTCAGAGGAAAAGTTTATTCCAGAGCCCTCGATAATTCACTTTTTCTGAATTATGCTTTTATGCGATGCCATCGGCATACAAGGAAACATCCCCTGAATCAGTCACTGGATTTACTCCGGGACATTGAAAATGGCCTTCGTCATATATCAGAGTGCTCTTTACAAAGATCCCAAAGAAAGTTTGATAACAAGACAACGTTATGTGTTTTTGTTTTTTGTTTTTTGTTGTTTTTAACCTGTGGTCAACTGACTAGGCCCTGGCTTTCTTTACTCACTGGCCACCAAGTGCTCTAAGCCACACTGTCAGGCCCCGCGGAGAAAGCAAGGAGGTTATTTTCAACAAGTTTGGCTTTATTCCCAAATCCGCGTTAGATCCCTACCTCCACCTCTACCCCCTTCTTCTCTCCTGAGGTTTCCTACTTTTCATTTATGCTATTTTACAGCCTTGCAAGCTGCCTTAAATTTATTCTGAAACAAAAGAGGGAAACTGGGGCGCCTGGATGGTTCAGTGGGTTAAACCTCTGCCTTTGACTGCTCAGGTCATGATCTCAGGGTCCTGGGATCGAGCCCCACATCAGGCTCTCTGCTCAGCAGGGAGCCTGCCTTCTCCGCTCTCTCTGCCTGTCCCCCTGCCTACTTGTGATCTCTTTCTGTCAAATAAATAAAATCTTAAAAAAAAAAAAAAAAAAGAGGGAAACCATTTCTGTTTTCTAATCACCCAGTCCCATCACCACCATGTGCTAGGCACTAGAGAAATGGAGAGAAATAAGTATGTCGTCCTCCCTGCCCTTAAGGAGCAGCCTTCAGGTGGGGAGACAGATCACACGGGCCGGGCCACCCCACACCATAAAAATAGCCCAGGGCTGTTTCACACCGTGGCCGACACGCACACACCAGCAACACACGGAGCATGCCCGCAGCTCCTGAAGGTGTGTGTGCAACTATCTGGGGTCAGGAAAGGACGAAGGACAGATAATTTTATAAATCTGAAATCAGAATGTTTTCATCAAAAGCACTTTCAGCATGGTCCAAGGCCAGAGCAGTCCTCTAGGTAAAGTCACGCATGACGACAGGACAGGACCCTAAGCATTCCAACTTCAGAGACAGGTTTTAGAGACGGTGTAGACGGGCTGCTTTCTTACACAAGCCAGAGCCACCGGACGAACTCCACTCAGCGCCCTGTCGCCCAGCTCCTCAATTACTGTTCATTGACCTTTGACCTCAAGCACCCACCCTTATTCCCCTGGTCCCCAAAGATGGCTGCATGCTGATGGCACAGTCAGCCCCAACCCGGCACAGAAACTGGACCCCTGTGCTCTCATGGAGACACAGAAGTCTAAGAACTGCCCACAAGTTAACCCGGGCCAACAGCGACACGTGCAAGTGTGTAAGCTGACCCAGAACAGACCCTGCTTGTTCCCCAATATCCACTTGTTTCCAGTGTTATGGCTGTCATGGAGTCCTGACTCTTCAGAAATGCAACGTGCCATTTAATGAAGACACAGCGACAGAGCAGTTGCAAAACAGGTCTTCCATTGGGAGGGATGCAAATTCAGAGACCAATAAGAGCCTCTCACCCTAGCCCCCAGCCCACTCCTCCAAATTTATACCCAGTTCAACTTCAGGGAGAGCATGCATCTCAGCACTTTGGCTAGGAACTGGCCAGGGTAAGAGAGTATTGTTTCCCCCTTTAGACAATGAGCCATTCCTGCCCAAATAAATACATAAACAAACATATGAGCACCTACTATGTACACAGCATCAGCTCTAAGCAGGCCACAAACACTTGGGAGGCACACAGTGAGGCAAGACCCCTAGGCAAAGAGAAGAACCTTCGGGAAGGCTGAGGTACCCACTTCGGGAATCAGGCCTCTCTGTGCCTTCACTTCGGCAGGGCCTAGAGTGCTCTGGAGGAGGGCAGACCACCAGACTCCTCTCTCGCCCTCCCACTGCACCAGCAAAGAGTCCCAGTATCAAGAAAGAAAGGCAAAAGGCCACAACTTGATTCCACTGACATTTCCACAGCTCTCCAACACACACACACACACAGGGAGCCTCTTCAGAGGGGTCTCCAACACAATCTGCTAACCTCAGGAGAAGAACAAGGAAGGCCAAACCGTCAATCCATCTCTCACTCATCCAACTGGAATCCATGCCGATTCCCCCTGTGGAATCCCACCGATGCGCTCGCTCTTGCCCGGGCTCTCCCTTTGTGGATTTTCCTGGTGTTGATTCCCCATTAGTTCTACTGACTTGACTCTACATGTAGGATTCAACTTGAAGGCCAAACAGGCCCAAAAGGACACCAAACAACCCCAAACCCACACACTAGACACACTTGGCAGTGACACCTTCAAAGCCGCTTCTCTGCACTGAGGATCCTTCCCTGAAAGCATTCATGGAAAACCAAAAAGGATTTCCGAGGTCCTGGGTATGGAGACCCAATTCATATAGTGCCCTTGGAGAGATTCTGCTACTCAGGGAACCTGGCTGGAGCAGCACCCAGGCTCCACCCAGCCCTTCCCATGCAACTCAATCCCGAGAATGTCCACTTGACCCCCCATCCCTCAGCCGCATGCCCTTCCACGCCTCTCCATGCCCCTCCACCCCTAAGGACTCTACTCCTGGTTCCCAGGTGGGACCTTCCACCCTTCTCAGAGCTGGGCAGTCGCCAGTGTCCCCACACCACCACCACACCCCACAACCAAGTCCTGCCCAGTTCCCAGCTCTGGATGGAGGCTGGGTGACATGGGTGGCCTCTTGAAAGTATCCCAGCTCTGATGCTAAAAGTGTGAATCAGAGTCCCCAAGAGAGGTATTTTTGGCAAGTCTCCCTAGTGCTCTTCTTTGGCCAGAAGAGTTTTCCTAAAATGCAATTATGACTTTTATCATCTGCTCCTTAAAATCTTCCAGCAGATCCCCACCCACTACAGGACCCAACTGGCTGCCAGGGGCACCCATGGCCTTGACCACCTGACTGCAGCCTGTTCTCAGACGCCTGTCCAGTCCCCTGCATGCCAACCACGTGACCACTCCACGGCACCCAGACACAGCAGGCTGCCTGCTTCACCCTTCAGCCGCCTGGGTCCCTCTGCTCAGATGCTCCCCTCGTCAGTCGCTCTGCCCAACAAATACCTATCTGTCCTTTCAAGACCAACACCACCAACCTCTCTCTGGGAAGCCTGAGCAGCTTCCTCCACCCGGAGATGTCACTTCCGTGTCCCCGCAGCACCTCAAACAAACTTCCAACACCACACGTGCATGCCTCACCACTGAGTCCTCATAAGAAACAGTCTCCCAGCTTGTCAGTAAGTTCTCTAGCAGTCCTAGAACATCCCTCAATACCAGACAAGCTGCTGGAACTTCAAAAAGTGTTTGCTACCTGTTCTCCTTTGCGGGTATCCCTACAGCTTCAGGGACTATGCCCTAAATCTGCAGAGCCTCTAGGGTTCTGGAATACCAAAGAGTTTGAATTTTTAGTTCCCCACTTATTAGCTATGTCTCAGTGTAACCCTCCCACTTTGGTGCAAATGAGAATTAATAATTACTACTTGTTATAAAGACTATGAGACGGGGCACCTGGGTGGCTCAGTGTGTTAAGCCTCTGCTTTCAGCTCTGGTCATGATCCCAGGGTCCTAGGATCGAGCTCCGCATCGGGCTCTCTGCTCAGTGGGGAGCCTGCTTCCTCCTCTCTCTCTGCCTGCCTCTCTGCCTACTTGTGATCTGTCTGTCAAATAAATTTAAAAAAAAAAAAAAAACTTACTTTAAAACACTAAAAATAAAAATAAAAAAATAAAAAGACTACTAGATGATCCGTGTCAAGTACAGGTGTTTCAATTATTAGCAGTAATTACGTGCATTTTTTACCATTATCTGTACGCTTATAGATGAGTGGGTGAGTGCACACACATCTTAGAACTGTGCCTGACACATTATAGGCCCTCAAAATAATTGCTGAACAAATGTGTACAGCTATAATTACTAATTACTGCTTATGTATCCGCCTTTCCTGCTACATTGCAAGTTTTCAGAAGGCAGGGGCTTTGGCCCATTCATTTCTGTACCTTTTCCCCACCTCAGCTCCATAAATAATTGTCTGATTTAGTTTAACATAAAATATTAATACAAGTTTATGACAATATATTAAGATATTCATCCTTGTCGAAGGAATCACAAAGATGGCCTCAGGCACACTCTAGACCAAACCCACAGAACAAAATTAAAGAGTCACTGGCTTGAAAACCTTCCTCTAATCTCCAAACACCCTTAACTAGCTGGCTTCTAGGCTCAACATCAACTCTGTGGGCCCCTCTTCAAGGTCCGGCCTGTTACCTAATGAACCACCACCCGAGGTCTTAAGTGATGATATACACATTCCCTGGTCTGTGGCATCCCCACCCCGGTCCCCAGCCACAGCCCCCCCTACCACCACCACCCGGAGACATGGGCCACAGCCTCTGCAGCTCACAGCCAGTCCTCCCCCTGGGGCCTGGGGGCAGCAGGAGGCTGGCCAACGTGTCAGGTTACCACAAAATCACAGCGGGCCTGCACAGTCAGCGAACCCGCCAAGTGCAAAAAAGAGAAGCCCAGGAGGAAAAACTAGACATTAGAGTCTGAGTCTAAGAGGAACTGGGGTTTAAGAAATATACTTTAAATTCACAACTACACTCTTAACGTCACCACTATAGCCTCTACAATAACTCATTCATTTGGTGCCCCGCCCCCCAGAGTAGCTTATATTTATATTATACTTAACTGCTTTGAACGTGTTTTTAAAAACATCATTTTTAAGGCCAGAGAGGAAGATGGGGGGGGGGGGTTTGTTTTGTTTTGGTTTGGCTTTTTTTGTAGCTTGCTTATTTAGTTTGCTTATTTTATAAAAGTCAGATTTGGGTCAATGAAGGTTCTAACAAGTATTCCCATTCAACAAGTCCCTGATATTACTCAGCTTTAATTTTCTCCAAACTAAATCCAAACATGACAGAGCTCATTAGCTCGGCTGAAGGAGAGGCAGACCTTCAAGAAAGAAAAGGCTAATAAAAAGCACTCACACATTTTTTTTTCTTTTTCCTAAAATGAAATCAAAGGTCACTCCCGCGCTACCCTCGTGCAGGAACCCCGGCGGCTTGATGTGGGCTAACCCAGCCCACGGACTTCAAACAAAGTTAACTTCAATCACTGCAGCCAGTTAACAGGTTATTGATTCTCCAGCCACTGTTCTTTCATCTGGGTGTACTCCGCAGACCAGGCCTCTTTAATGGGCTCCTAGCAATTGTTTTAATAAGAGGGTGGGTAGAGACCCAGCTCCAAGAAATGCCCTTCTCTGGCTGGGCAGGTAAACCCCGAGACTGGATTCGGTTCCCATTCGGTTTCCCACTGATAACGCGGCAGGTTAGATTCCCTGGAGGTGTTGAAAGGGAGACAGATTTAGAAAGAAAGAAAAAGGAAGGAAGGAAGGAAGGAAGGAAGAAGAAAAAAACAAAGAAAGAAAAAGAAATCCCAAATGGGGGGAGGAAAAAAAAAAAACAGATTCTCTGCAATCTTCTTTTAAAAGTTTCTTTAAAAAAAAAAAAAAAAGACTCTACTGCAATTTCTTAAAGGGGAAGGCAGCAGGGGACTTTCAAATGATGATCTTAGTGACGACCAGACCAGCTGCTAAACATGCAGACAGGCAGATTCTGCGTTTCATTTCTTTTAACTTTTAAGAAATAATCCTCTCCTGATCCCATCAATAAAAACTTCAGAGAAGGAACCTATTACCTACCAGCAGACTCTGAGTTCTACAAGTGGAGAAGCACACACATCAACAGTGAAATTACCAGCAGTTTCATCCTGTCTTTAAAAATGGCCTAATTCCTGGAAGAGAGGATCCCATGTGCATGCTCCTCCTTGGGCTGTCAGAATTCACACAGTTCATACAGGACACATCACACCATGCAATTATCAATTGGCATTGCCACTGCTAAAAGATCTTTAATCCTGACTTTTTTTCTTAAAAAAAAAAAAACACACACCATAAAATCTCTCCTTATTAGCCCAGCTCTCTCAGCCTGTTCAGTGTGCCTGGTCACTTACAGGAGAAGGAGAAAACCCCGGAGGTGCGGCTCATCTTTCCCCAGCTGTGTCTCCCAGGGAGCTGTTCATGTGTCTCCACAGTGCGATGCCACGCCACCGTGCTGGCCGACAGGGTTTAAAATTAGCCGAGCCACGGGTAACCTTCGGACAAGGTTAGCCAGCAGAGCAGCGCGTGGCTCAGGGAGGGACATTAATGAGAAGCCAAGGAGAGCTCTTCCCTTAGCCCATGCGGGCCCCTCAGAGCCCTCACCCTCTAGAATCCTGGAGGAGCCAGGGACGCCTCCTGGGCCTGAGGAGGCTGACCTCGGCTCTTTTTTTTTTTTTTTTTTTTTTTTTAGATTTTATTTATTTATTTGACAGACAGAGATCACAAGTAGGCAGGCAGAGAGAGAGAGGAGGAAGCAGGTTCCCTGCTGAGCAGAGAGCCCGATGTGGGACTCGATCCCAGGACCCTGAGATCATGACCTGAGCCAAAGGCTGCGGCTCAACCCACTGAGCCACCCAGGGGCCCCTCAGCTCTTATTTTTAACCCACCAAGTCAGCAGCTTCCTTCGCAAGCGATCGACACAAGCTCTGCATGTGTTTCCCCAAGTCTGAATTTAGCATAACTCAGCCGCTGGTTATACGTTCATTTTTAAAACCCTTAAACTGGATTTTAAGAACGCCATGCCCATGGAACACTTCTAAATGTGAAGCTCATAGCCACAGAGGACCACCAGAGTGGAACCTACAGAAACATACACAGGAGGACAGGCACTGTACTCATGGTCCTCCACCAAACCACAGGCAGGACCACGCTTTCTGATTACTTTCTAACACTAATACCATTATTCTTACTGATACTATTTATTATTGTTACTCCCTATAGTTTTGGGGTTCTGTTCTAACATCTCACATTCAGCATTACCCAGAGTCCCAAAATAGTCTTTGCATTTGTGGTTTTTAAGAGGTATCATATTTCACGGCATGGATATCTGCTATTTTGACTATTTCCCCACGTGTGCACATGTTTATCCTGCCCAACCGTTCAGTGACAGCAAACATCCTTGTAATCATCTCCTAAGGACAGACTCCTGGTGTCCACAAGGGCCAGAAAGAAACTGAAGCCACTGGTGCAGACTGGGGACCCTCGAAGTCAGGGACTGCCTGTCACACTGTAGTGTTTTCTAAAGAAAGGAAGGTGTTTTGGCATTTTCCAAATAGACAAGCGTTAAGTTCTAATGCGACGCTTTCCAAGCACATATCGGGGGATGATCATCAGGCCAGTATAGCAGAAGTCCCCTGGGCAATGGGGCAGAGAATACCACAAGCAAAGGACGCATCTCACACCTCTGAACACGGGTCAAAGGCGATTCGGATGCTACTGGCGTCATCCACAGCTCCCCGCTGGTGCGGCCACTCTGGTTGTTCAACATACTGAAATTCGTTCACACGAGCTGAAGAGTCAGTGGCACAAGCCCAGTAAATGCCCCTGTCCCCTTGGCTCCCACCCTCCTCCCAGAGCCCCAGCCTCCTCCCTATCAGAGTAAAGGTTAGTGCCTGGCACACCAGGGGCCTCCAGGGGTTTCCCTTGGGTTGATGTCTGTATGGTTCAATAAACGTCTGAAATGTCCCTCCTGTTCACGGACAACCTACAACTCAAGATCTGCTTTTAAAACTTCATTCATCCTCTCTGCCTACCAGCTCCTCAGAGACTACTGGTTAAAAAACTGAATCATCACTTCAGCACTGTTTCTTAAATTCATTAAGTTCCCTAATATTTTAAACTGAAATGGATAATTGATTAGAAGCACTTACCAAGATGCCTAGCAGGGAGCTGTTCCCACTAAATTATTCTCTCCCAAGCCCAGGGAGTTGGGTTAGACAAAGATGGACATTATGAGCATAAGATCCATACGCTGGGCGCTAACACCCGTGAGACTGGGTCCCCAAGGAGCCAAGCTATCTGCTTAAATCACATGAGACTTTAAGGAACTCTCAGATCATCAACTATAATTCGCAGGACACTAAAGCAAAAATATAAAAATGCTAAAATGAAGAAGGAAGTAGAAGAGTCAAGTACAGTCTAACCTGTTCGCCAGTTGCCCTGGCACTGGATTACCTCGAACACCAGTAAACATGACCTTCTGGAGCTGGGGGCACTGCTATGCTGCTGGGAGCACCATCTCTACCTCATCTCTCTTTGCTAAGCTGAATTATTTTCTGTGTAAGGGAACAGATAACTAGCAAGTGGACAGAATTTCATTTCCTCTGAACATTTTCGTCTCTCTTCTGCGGATGCCAGGGCAGAACACCAGCCAGGAAAAGGAAGAACACCACACCAGAAGCCTGTAAATCAGACTTTCAAAACCAAAAAGGAGCTAACCTGGATGCATTACAGCCCCGCCCAGCCCAGCCCAGCTCGGGTGTTTCTCCAAGCTGCTGGGATGGTGACCCACCATGGAATCAGCTCAAAGACAATGTCCATCCAGGTCTCCACTGCAGAAGAATATATGCCAAATTTCAGGTCACTGGTGGGAGCTATTTTTGACTCCCAATACCAAATACAGCAGGAAAAGTATAAGGAAATACCTTGTAGTAGTAACTGAAGATAATAATCACAGCTAAGATTTACTTAACACTACTGTGTGTGAGGTACAAGGATCAAGACTTTGCTTTTACCATTTCTCCTCATCCTCATCACAACTATCCTAAGTAAGGATGTAATATTATTATACCTGTTATTCACATAATGAAGAAAACGAAGTTTACAAACACTAAGTCATTTATCCACTTGTCAAACAGAGATATTCAAACCCAGACCCATCTCACCTTGAGCCCAAAGTCTGTTTCTGTGACACACTGAACCTCCCCTCGTTGGAGGCAAGCAAGGAGCAGCTGAGAGATCTCATAACAGGGTCTCGGGAACTGGAGCGGGAAGAGGATGTCAGGGAAGATGCAATCTGACCTCTGATGCATGACAGATGAAAACAGACTGCCTGCTGTATGCCGGCTCTGTCCTGGGTGCTTAGAACACAGGAGGTGTAGGAGACCCCCAGGAATGAAGCTAGCACACTGTTAGAGCGGCTCGATTTTTCTCACAACAAAGGCAACTGAAAAGCAAGGCCGTCGGAGAGTCCACAGACACCCATCCCAGGGAGCCCGGCAGAGCTGGCACATGGCGAGCCCGTATCCTTCTCCCTCCCAGAACACAGCTGGGAGGCTGCAGACCTCCTACCTTCTGCAGCGTGGGGGGGGGGGGGGGGGGGGTCTGGCCCTTCTCTTTATAAACTCCCTGCACCTCAGCTTTTCGCCAACACAAAGATGATACTTACAGTAAATAAACAATTCAAATTTGTGTTAAAATAAACTCCCTGCACCTCAACTTTTCGCCAACACAAAGATGATACTTACAGTAAATAAACAATTCAAATTTGTGTTAAAATAAACTCCCTGCACCTCAGCTTTTCGCCAACACAAAGATGATACTTACAGTAAATAAACAATTCAAATTTGTGTTAGAATAAACTCCCTGCACCTCAGGTTTTCGCCAACACAAAGATGATACTTACAGTAAATAAGCAATTCAAATTTGTGTTAGAATGTATTAAGAACAAAACCAGAAAAGGGGATGAATGAACAAGTCCCACGGGAGAGTAAGTACAGGACTTTGCCCCTTGGCAAGAAGAGGGAAAGGACAAAATCAAGCAAGCTGAATCCGTGACTTTAGGGCTCTTCATCAGCAAATGTGTAGAGACGGTGGGCACATGTGCCGTGAACAGGACCCAAGGAATACGCCAGTGCTGCTGTGGGTGAAGGTCCAAATGGCTATACTTAACAAGAGCCTCAAAGGCTTACATCCTCAGACTTAGTCATCCTCACCCTAGAAATCTACTGAGAAGAGAATTCCACGAAGAAAAACATTCGAATCACAAAGATACATTCCAGAATCACCCCTAATACCATGAACACCAGAATAACTAAGAAATTCACAGTATGTGAATGCAAAGGAAATCTGTCTCCATTTATAAGAAAAAAATGAAAAAGAACAGACTGAAACATTAGGGAAAGCTTCTCAAAGAATCTGGATTTTTTAAAGCAAAATACAAAATTATATATTTATATATATTTATATATATTTTTAAATATACATTTGTATGTATACATGTAAGTATATATGAAACTGTATGCAGATGTATTCAAACATATTATTAAAAATATATTTATATGTATTACGCAGACATGAAACTGTGTAAGTGTATATCTGTAATTTAGTTTTATGCCCGTATCTACAGAAATAAAGCAATTGAAATTTTTTTAAAAGAGTTATTCTCTTAGGAGAGTGACATTACAGGTTTTGTCTTATACCTTTTTTTTCATATTCTATTGTTTCTGTAATTTTTAAGAAAGGGCTCCAATTTTTAAGAAAATTTAAATCGAGACATTCAAGCACATGAATGCAAAAGGAAAGCTTTAGAGGTCACACGTGTGGGGATACTTGAATCCTCTCTATCATCAGGACCCACCAGAAGAAGCCCATCTCCACTCTCTATGTCTAATCACAAGCTTCAAACACAGACACACAGATGATCGTGTGCTTCAGGGAGACCTGAGGACTTGATGTCCCCCTTACCTTTCTGGCAGCAATCACAGTAGAACACTTACGGAGTGTGGATTCTGGAGCTGGCCCCACTAGATGCACTTTATATGGCCATTCATTTACTCCTTATAACAATCCTATAGGGAAAGTACTATCATGACTCCCATTTTGAAATGAGGAAACCCGACCTCGCTCAGACTGGTGGCAAAGCCAAGATCTGAACACAGACTAACCCTGGAGTCTACAGTGATAAGAACCAACCCGGACTGTGGAGACAAGTTGCCCACCAGGTGCTCCGCCGGTACATCTTATCCAAAACATCTTTCCCCCCTCAGCCACCTAGAAGGTACCCACACACACTTCAGAGGCCAATTCAACCGCCACCTCTTCAGCAAGGCCTTCCGCGGAGCTCCCGCACAGCATAATAGCCACGGGGTTTCAGTTGCCCACAAAAACAGTTACGGAGACGGGGAACAATGATGGCAGCAGAACCAAGTGAATGTCCTTAAGGTCCAGAGCTGCACGCTTAAAAATGGGGAAGACAGTAAATTTTTGCTATGTGCATTTTACCACAATTACAATTATAGGGAAGTAGGTAGGTACACAGAGAGGTAGACAGACAGATAAAATGGGACTTCTAAGCAAAGAAATCAGGTCACAAGAACATGTCTACAGGGGAACCCGAACACGACTTTGGATGCTGTTCACACCCCAGACGCTGCACACATCACGCAGACATCACGTGAGTCCTTCCAAGACTCTTCCCCTTTCAGCAGGATTACCCCTCCCTCCAGGAGCCTTCCTGGATCCCCAAGTGCAGTCTGGGGGAGGCTGCTCACATGTGCCCACAGTATCATGCCCTTGTCCCGGAGAACCCTTAGAAGTGCCCATCAACAGATCTGTGCCCCCATGAAAAACTCCCGCTGAAGGCAGCATCCTTATCTTATTCTAGTGTGTCCCCAGGACTTGGCTCAACACTTATCACCTTTAATAAACACTGAATCAGTTAATTAACTGCTGGAAAAAGGAGGGGTTGGAATACTGCTCTGATTTTCCAAGCTCACATACAGGGTTGTCGTGAAGCATGATTAAGAAGACAAGTCAAGGCTCGCAGAAAACCCAAAGACTCTAGTCTAAAACTAAAAGGAAGAGGGCCCACTAGCAGAGATTCCCAGAGGCCCCCCGCCACCTCTATCAGATATGGGGGATTTATGTGCGAAAAGGTGATTTTCAGCACCTGCAGCTCCCGTGGGTTAAAGTCCATGCCCATCTCCCAACGGCCTGGGCTGAGACTCAGGTGCCAGGTGCAGGACAAAGGCTTAGGTCACCTCTTCAAACTCTGTTGAGGTCAAGTTTAAATGGCAGTTTGATCAATTTGTCCGGCACCTATTCTTTGGGCTAAAATTAGAAAACATTCTTTAAGGCTGCTAAATCTTTATTGATCCTGAGGGGTCAGCTCAGAAGGCCAGGGGTGGTAATTGCTTGTTCTTTGCATAGTCCATTTTCCATCCTTCAAGGCAGCTGATACGACCACAGTACTTTTTCTTGCATGTTCTAGCACCGTTTTGCTCATCACACCTCCAAATCTACTCACAGCCCGTGTGCCACAGAGGAGAACAAATTCTTGAATTTGCTTCTGAGCAAAGTACGTTTCCTTTTTTTCCTCCCTCTCCAATCACTGAGCAAACTGCAGAAGTGGAGCAAGCACAAGGCAGGCTCATCCGTGCCGGAGCCCTGCAAGCCAGCCGCCTGCCGGAGGACACAGAACCCCCCACTGAAGAGCGCAGACAACACCCGACGCGACTGGAGTTCAGCTTTAGGGAAACCCAGCGCGGGACATTCATACATTTGGGTGACTCACCGCTCCAAACAGGTGATGCTGAAATGTCAAGGAAAGTAAACGCAAAACTAAGAAACGCAGCTGCTTGTGCCTCATAGGGAAACCCTTGGCCAGCAGGCAAAATCCATGCCCGAACGTTAGAAAGAAATACCATAGGTAAAGGACATTTGGGAATCCGAGACAGAGAGGCAGAGATAAGGGGCATGCATTTTTAAAAGGAGATAATGGCTACCCCCTTTTATTTAATTTTTTTGTTTAGTCTTCCATTTATTTAGTCAAACTATCCTCATTATAGTTGTTCAGTGAATTACAGAGATACAGATGTGTCCACATACAGCCTGACTCCGGGGAGCAGAACCTGTGCGGGGCGAGAAAGGACACAGCCGCAATAAGTCCCCGAGCAAGTCCTTTCCTTCCCACCCTGGGCCTCGGTTTCCTCATTTGTCAAAAGGGGAGCTGAACCAGGACTTTTACTGGGAGCTCTCATGTGTAGTATTCTTTCTACTCCAGTCAGCTATCTACCAGAACAAGCAGACTTCTGGCCCATGCATGACGAACTGTCCAAAACAGGAATCTTTTTAAAGTGCTGTAAATAGGGGAGCCTGGGTGGCTCAGTCCTTGAGCAATCTGCCTTCGGCAAAGGTCATGGTCCCAGGGTCCCGGGATCATGCCCCTCGTCAGGCTCCCTGCTCAGGCGGAAGCCTGCTTTCCCCTACTCCCTCCCCCCACCCC
Source organism: Mustela erminea (assembly GCF_009829155.1). NCBI lineage: Eukaryota > Metazoa > Chordata > Mammalia > Carnivora > Mustelidae > Mustela > Mustela erminea. The sequence continues at coordinate 67,355,297 of NC_045622.1, read as the reverse complement.
GCTTGTGTTCTCTCTCTCTCTCTCTGTCAAATAAATAAATAAGTCTTTTAAAAATTGAAAATTTTAAAAAGTGCCATAAATATTAAAGAGCATATTATATATATACATATACTGGCCATATTATATATGTACATATATATAGAGAGAGAGAGAGAAACTGTATTATATATGTTCCAACACCATTTTTTGAAGACACAGACTATTTCTGTGTAACAGAATAATAAAAGATAGTGATTAGAGGGGCGCCTCAGTGGTTCGGTTAGGTGTCTGACTTGATTTAGGTTCAGATCATGATCTGAGGGTGGTGAGACTGAGCCCCATGCAGAGCTCTGCACCAAGGCTGGAGTCTGCTTAAGATTCTCTGTCCCTCTCCTTCTGCCCCTCCCCCTCACACTGTGGGAGTACTCCATTCTGCGTCTGTCTGTCTATCTGTCTCTGTCAGGGAAGGGGGACGGAGATAGTGATTATAATTTTTAATGGCACTTTTGAGATGCTTGGGTGGCTCAGGTCATGATCCCAGGGTCCTGGGACTGAGATGGGCATGGGGGGGGAATCCCCACTCAGCAGGGAGTCTGCTTCTCGCTACCTCTGCCCCTCCCCCACAACTCAGGCCTCCGTGCGCAAATGCTCTCATAAATAAATAAATAAACAAACAAACAGGCACATTTTAAAAGTGGATCTTTTGGGGTGCCTGGATGGTTCAGATGGTTATGCATCTGCCTTCAACTCAGGTCAAGATCTCCAGGTCCTGGGATCCAGCCCCATGTCAGGCTCCCTCTGCCCCTCCCCTTTTCCTCCTTGTCCTTGCACACACACTTTTTCAAATAAATAAATAAAATCTTTAAAAGAAAAAAAAGGAGAGAAAGAAGCTTCATTTGGCTATCTCAAAGAAATGTTTTCCCTTTTTTTTCCTCCTTCGTGTTTACCTATGGGATTTCTTTACAAATGTTATCAAAATCAAGGTTCCAGCTAAAATCCATCATATTCCATAGGACCATCAAATCTAACAAAAATTCTATATTTAATAAATATTTCAAGCATCATCCAATGAGCTTTGAAGATTACACCTTGATCTGAAACAGAATACAGTAAACATTCATAGGTTTAAGAATCACTGATAAACTCTATGTTCAAAGGAAGAATCACCTCTCACTTTACAATAACTAGTAGAATTCAACACGATCTCTAAAATCCTAAATATTTCCAATTTTCATATTCCTTCTTTAAATTGAATTCATTTTTATTTTAACTTACACTGCTACCATGCAAACCTGTCTTTCCTGAATAGTTTGTTCTAGGTGGGGCAGTGGAAAAAAAGGGGGGGTCTAGAAAACAAACAAGCTCTTTGGTCTAATCGACTATAAACATGTTCATGTATTCTGGTTTTGACTGGAAATATTAAAGGAGAGGAAGAAAAAAAGGATGCACTTGGGATTTCAGGACACTGTGTGGTGATTCACAGAGAGACATCCGAGAGGCAAACTATTCACCAGAGTAAACCAATATCACAATCCTATGAACACTTTAAAGGAGATTTCTGTTCACAATTCACACACACTGAGGGAGTACCTGCAGGACAGCCTCACTGACTTCTCTAGATGCCGAGATAAAGCATGGCAAGCTTCTCTCGGGCTGACTGAGCCCCACAAGTGTGAGGTACGGACTGCTCCTAATTTCGTTGGGTGTCCTAAAACACATGCAAGCATTTATTCAATCAGCCTTCAACACGCATGTAGCAACTCCTGTAGCAGGTTCTGTGCTGGAGAGACGAAGATGTTACACACCATGCTCCTGCCTCAAAGACCTCACAGTCCAGTGACAGGCAGATATGCCAGCTGCAACCCCAGAATCCAGAACATAGCGCGGCACACAATAGGTGCCCAGAAGATATAAAGTAAGTTAGGAGGCAGGGAGGGCAGACAGAGGCCTGCCCAGAGAGCTGTAGTGCAGCAGGGAGCCTGGCTTCAAATGCACACCCACAGCTCTGCGGCCATCACCAGGCCGCATGCTCAATGCCTCCACGCCTCACCATCCCGGGGTGTCCCTCTTTCCGTGGTGACAAGATACCACACATAGAAATGCCTGGAATGGCAAAGATGAGGAAGGACAGAACTTGGTCTGGGACAAGGACCAGGCAGGACAGAACCCCCACAGTATGGTTAAGATCTTTTTTCCTACTTCTTCCTCTCCCTTGTGTTATCTTTCCTATAGAAAACCCTTTCTCCAGTATGGACGCAGACAAGACTCAGAGTAAAGGAACCAAAACAAATGCAGGGCAGGGGCTACAGAAGGAAGAGGCTACTATCCTTTGGAATGAAAACCCTCATCGGTTCTACAGTGGAAACGGGGGAAAGGACTCCCAAGGCAGACACCCAAAGCACTTCAACTTCTGTGCTTTTGCTGGTTAGCCTCCTTCTCCACACAATTCTTGACAATTAGCAGGGGTTATCCCCCCTCCCCCATCTCATCTGAATGTCCTTAACTAAATTAAAGTGCCGGTAGCATGTTAACAATCGATCAACATAGAAGAGAAGCTAAACCAAGCTTAAATATCTCAGCTCTTTTCCTATTTTAAAAGAATGTAGGTGTGTGTTTGCGTATTTCTGCATATCCAGTTGTGAATGCACGTTTGGCTGTGTATACGTGTACATTCACACATATGCACGTATTATTTAAGTAGGTATGCATCTCCGTATAAATATAAACTAGGCTTCTCAGGGTTGAGGGAAATGTGAGATACCACTTGTATGGCAAGGGAGGCAGTACAGGTAAATTGTGTGTCCACCTCAAACACCTGCTAGCTCACCTTGCACAAATAAATAAGGTTGCAACCAATGAAGAAGCCCTTATGTTTCCAAGACAACCAAAGGGGGAATGCTGAAAGGGCTCAAACTCCCTATGACTGGACCCAGCCCCTTAAGAACCCCTCTTCTCTCTTTTCCTGGAGGAAAGCTTCCCTTTTAGTCAACAAGAACCTTTGTCCTAACCCAGATCCCCAAACTTCCTGAGGGGTGGGAAGCAGGGGCCTCAGAGCTGCCTTCATGCCTGGAAAAGACCACAGCCACAACAGGGGAGCTGGAACGGTCAGGCTCCTGCCGCTTACCTCTCTTGAGGTTAAGAGATGCTCCAAAGTTGACGGTCATCCAATTTCACGGGCCTTTAGCTAGAAGCAGCTGTGTCCCAAGCCCAGTGCTCAGAGATTACTTCTCATACTTCATTGTGTTTCAGAACCCAAAACAGCAAGTGGAGTGGTATTACCCCCCTCTCCCAGGAGGGGGGTCTGCAACTCAGACACACTGATGGGCCCAAGGCAGGCCCCAAAGTAGGTAAATGCAGGAGCCATCACACTGTCTCACACTGCATATTGGGCTTCAAGAGTACTGGCTGTAGGAGATGCATCTCAGCTCCTGGGTTCTGGTTTCAGTTCAGTCTCTGATCTAAGGGTAATCAATCCTGAGTAGGTCTTGACTTTAGGAGCCTTAAACTCTGATAGGATAAAAAAGAGAGGGCACCTTTGGTTCTACAGCTCACAGAACAGAGTCAGGTAAGAACCCTCTACACAATCAGTAGTCAATACAATTCTCCAAGGCTAGGTCAAGTGGTTTCCTGCCCTCAGCTCTCCCACCAAATACCATCTCCCCTGCCATCCATCAGGTCCCAACTCAAGTTTTCACTGCCTCAGGCATTCACGCCCACGGTGCCCTCCATTGCCTGCCTTTCTGGAAGACATCAAGATCCATCTCAACAATTCACTCACGCCCAAAGAGCCAACCCCCGAGGCAACCTCAGCAAAGATCTGAACTTACCTTCGTTGCACCTGTTTCTTGGGTTTTGTCTCTTCCACCTCGCCTGGGACCCCGCCTGGACTTCTCTGTGCTCCTGACTCTGATACCACAACCACGCCCCATCCTTCCCCAGAGTTAAATCAAAACAAGTATTTACAAGGCAACATTTTCTGGGTATCCACTAGGTCACATATAATAACATGGAAGTAGAAAATGGTTTTTTCCAGAGAAATAACAGGATAATGGTCTCGGCCCGAGGAACTCACTATCTAGTAAAGAAGACGGAGATGTAAAGGATTGCTGGGATTTGCTGAATCATTTGACACCGGAATTTGCCAGTGCCTGGGAGCTGGAAGGGACCGTGACTATGAAGAATGACAAGAGTCTGCTGCTGATACTATCTTAAAGGATATAATGACCGGCTGACTTTAACGAGGTGGAAATTTAATAAGGATAAATGTCAAGTCATGCACTTAGGTCCAAAAAAAAAAAAAAAAACCCCAACTCACAAGTATAGGGTAGAGAAAATCACATGAGAAAGTCTTAAGGGATTGGGTTGCCCACAAGCTCAATGACTCAGTGTGAGAGGGCTGCCATAAAACCTAATGCAGTATCAGCCTGCCCTGATTAGAAATGCTGCATTCAGAGAAAGAAAAGTGAGATCTCAAATCTGGACCCCAGAGACTGTAGAGGGATGAATGGTCACAAGTGAGCACACTTCCAAGAGCGGTTAGGAGTGTGGAGCCACCTCCCCAGTGGGATGAAGACAAGGAGGCTGGGGAATGGATAACTTAGGGGGCCACAAGAGGCACCTTCAAACCAGTCTTGGGCTTGACCATCCCATTTCCAGAGACACAGTTTACCTAAACTAGAAAGGCACTGAGGTTAACCTAGAAGAATCTTTATTACAGCATGGCTTGTAACTACCCCACACCGAGAGGGCATGGGTCAACTGTCTGGCAAGAGGGAACAAATTACATATCTCATTATGACATGTTCCCAACTGCAATGTCAAATGTTTATTGGTACGAAAGACGGTAATAAAATTCTATTTACAAGACAAAGAAAATTATGAATTATGCTCAAAATATTGTTCGTTCTGTAGAAACACATAACACAGCGGCGTTAGCACCTGTCTGGAGGGCTATGTGGTGTGATGCCAACAACACAGTGAGTGTGAGGTTATCCACAGGTTTTTGTGTTTTTTTTTTTTTTTAAGATTTTACTTATTTATTTGGCAGAGAGAGATCACAAGTAGGAAGAGAGGCAGGGAGAGAGGAAGGGAAGCAGGCTCCCCACTGAGCAGAGAGCCCAATGCGGGGCTCCATCCCAGGACCTGGCATCATGACCTGAGCCAAAGGCAGAAAGGCAGATGCTCAACCAACTGAGCCACTCAGGCACCCCTATCGACAGGTTTAAATTCTCCTTTCACTTCTCTGTATTTTGCATCTCCATGCTTTCGGTTCCATAATAAACATATATTGAAAATCTGATCCAAAAAAAGGAAATCTAAATGGGCTAGCATACGGAAAGAGCAATGAGGTTCATGCTGTCTGGCTCCAGCATGAGAGGGGTTAGGATTAGTGGGGAAGGACTGAGGAGACCCTATCTGAGCTCAATGTTGGAGAATGGCCTGTTAGTGAAATGAATGGCCTTTGGTTGTAGAGTGAGCTCCCCATCAAAAGAAATATGCCTCCAGGAGGCATTAAGGCTCTTTGGGAAGGCTCTGCAAGAGAAGCCTCCAGGAGCCCAAGGAGGGTTTGCTCCTCCTAAATGACCTCAAATCTCCCTCGAATCTGTATGCTCCCACGTCTTTGACAGATGCTTGAGCCATCAACGCTCCAGAATGCACAATGCCTCTGTTTCTCTCCTGTAAGCTCAACTCGTCCACCAAGCTTCTAGGATCTACCTCTCTGCTCTCTCACCAAACAGGGGCCAAGCAGAGTCCAGTTAAAAGGACATTCAACAGGGAACCAAACTGCTCGTATCCCAGTGGTACCAATGGAAAGAAGAATACGGCCTTGAACGAGTCACTTAAACTCTAGAAGTCTCAGTTTCCGCACCTGCCAAATGGTAGTAAAATGCGTAGATCTCAAGAGGTTCTGCCGACACTGCAAGAAAACGCCCTGATATGGCTCTGGAAAACAATAAAGTGCTATCTGTACAAGGGAGAGATGATGTGTTCTGTCCTGAGAGCACTTAAAGCTCAAGCTGGACGGACCCCCAACTGACAGGGTGAGCTACAGGCATCCCCCTCCCCCAGAAGCAGACACCGCTCAAACACCGAGACCCTGGGACCCTGCCGCCCTGTGGCTCAAGCAGCCCTCCACAAGGCGAGGCCCTGCAGTCCTTCCGCTTCCCCTGACCACGTCTCATCCCACAGAGCATCATAATGAACTATTTTTTCCCCAGCTTCTGGGGATGAGTCTTGATTTTTCACTATGACTACACCTTTCTTGTAAGAGGAGGATCAAGGCCTCTCTGCCTTCACCCACAATCCCTAGTGCTGCTGGGAACTCGGGGAAGATTGAGTGATGATCCGACCGAATCCTCAGTGAACCCTGCTACTTAGAGTGTAGCCTGCGGCTCAGCACCACGGGCAATGTCTCGGAACATGTTAGTCATGCAGGTTCCCGGGGCCCTGTCCCAGGGCCACTCCATCCAAATCTGCATTTTGAACAAGATCCCCAGGAGATTCACACGCTAACAAGGGATTGCCTTTGCTACTGGTCCACACACAGTGAGGGAAAGACCCAGGCACGCTCATCCCACAAGAGCTCCAGGGCCCAGAAAAGGGCCTCATTCATTCATTTACTCATGTATGCAGTCCTTCACCTGTTCAACACCTATAGATCAAATTCCTCCATCATGCCAGACACTTGTCTAGGCGCCAAGTTCTATTCTGACCAGCTCTAACAGAATGGTAAGGCTCCTCCCGATACCAGAGAGAACTTCCCATTACAGCGGTCTGCACACAAAACAGCAGCTTCAGGGGCGCCTGGGTGGCTCAGTTGGTTAAACCTCTGCCTTCAGCTCAGATCATGATCTCAGGGTCCTGGGATCGAGCCCTGCATCCGAGCCCCGCATCCGAGCCCCGCATCCGAGCCCCGCATCCGAGCCCCGCATCCGAGCCCCGCATCCGGCTCTCTGCTCAGCAGGAAGCCTGCCTCCCCCCCCCCCCACTCTGCCTGCCTCTCTGCCTACTTGTGATCTCTGCCAAATAAATGAATAAAATCTTCAAAAAAAAAAAAAAAAGGCAGCTTCAGTCCCTCTGAGTGCCAGCTCCTCCAACCCTGGCCCAGTTCTTCAAATGCTCCACAGGGGTCAGGGCTGGTATCTCTTCACGAACCACCGAGAAGCCACCCACACCATGGCCACGGCCCAGGGCAGAGCCCCTTCTTATTTCCGCAGGTGCTACATTCCAAACATATTTCTTCTTATGAAGCATGGCAGGAATTCTACACTTAGGGAAGAGAAGAGGTTAAAGGAGGACCTCGTTTTTCCCAGAGGAGAGAAGAGACTCACAGAGAGGTTTACATTTTTAAAATGTATTTATTTTATCAGCCACATGCTTGCAAGTCAAACATCCCCTCAAAGACATTTTGCAGACGAGACATTCTGGGAACACACTGGAGGCAGCTTATTTATGAGTGGCTATTACAAGACTAGCCCAAAGGGATGCGTATCAGATGCTATCTCCCGCTAAAATGTCTGCCTGCCTGCCTACCACCCGTATGCCGGGTCAGAGCCACTTCATGCCCCTCAAATACCCCCTGCTTGGTCCCGCCAAAATGCCCCTCCCCCACTGGTCCTCGGAGAGCCTGGCAATTAGCCCGGGTCACTCCTGATGGAGGAAGGCTGTTTGCTCCATGTGTACTACACGGTTTTGGGGTGGGGTGGGGAGGGGGCAGCTGGCGCAGTCTGTAAATGGACAATGAAAAGCGTCATTAATGTATACACGGGTGCAGCCTTCACCTGGAATACTGTCACAGTTCTGGAAACTGCAGAGGCTGGTAGGATCCCAGGCAAACCCAGCTCCTTGATTTCCCTGCCCAAGGGGGGCACTGTAAGAAAATGTGCTGTCTCTTACAGCTGCCTCTGAGCTCCTTCCTTCTCTATCTCTGATCAAGCCATCCTCTGACTCACAGGACTGAGCAGTTAGGATGCTTACCGTGTCTCCCACAGTTCCCTCCCCTGGGCCAGGTAGGGGTCTCCTTCCCAATCACGAGCATTTTGAGGGCAGGGGCTGTGCCCCGCCCAGTACAGCCTCTCTGGAGCCCAGCAGATACCCCACACATCCAGGTTTCCGTAAATAGTGATAGAAGGTCAATGCATTCAACAAGCATTCAATGAGTGCTGAGTTTTAAGATTACAATCCAGGCATCCCCTACCGTCCGAAAGTTCGAGTTACACCACGTCGCTCTCAGGAAAAGATCTACTGAGTACAGTAACGGTTTTTCTCATGAAAGTGAAAATCCTCTTTGGATTTCTTTCTGTTGGTTGGAGAAAACAGATGTTGATGTGGGTCTTTCCTAAAAGCAAAGCAGCAAAACATGACTTCTGGAAACCGGGGAATACTCTGCTTTATGCCATTTCTGCTTACCAAAAAAATTCACAGAAACACTCTGCTTTTAGATGGTGGGAGGGGGTAAAATCTGAAGGTAACAAAAAAGAAAGAAATGGGAGAGCCCTTAATGGCCTTTTGAGACAAAATAAAACAAGAAACAAGGACTATGAAAGCCAGGATGGAAACTCCAGGGTGAGGAGGGAGGGAATTCCTGGGGCCAAGCAAGCCAAGGACAACAGACATAGAATCTTCTTATACGCGACATCTCATACAGATCCAGCCCCCGTCTGTAATTCCTTGTGTACGGAATGCATTTCTTACACACCAGCCTCTTACTCTGCAATCAGCCAAATTTTTTTAATCTTTTAAACTATCAGTATAGTGTACGGTGTCCATCGTCTCCATCCTAACCTGTTTCCTTACAAGGAGACCACAGCTTGTAACAAGATGTGCTTTTCATGGGCATTCTGACTTCCTTCTCTCTCCAGGTGTCAGGGCCACGTGAGAAAGAAGGGAAGGGAGGTGCAGAGAGGTTAAGGACTACCTCCCCCCCCAACCCTCGCCCATGATGCCCTGGGACCTGAAGTCTCAACACTGCCCCTCCTAGCCCTCTCTTGGCAGCCAGCATCGAGGTCCAACAGAAATGTCACACCATGGGGCGCTGGGTGGCTCAGTGGGTTAAAGCCTCTACCTTCTGCTCATGGCATGATCTTAGGGTCCTGGGATCGAGCCCCGCGTCGGGCTCTCTGCTCAACAGGGAGCCTGTTTCCTCCACTCTTTCTGCCTGCCTCTCTGCCTGCTTGTGATCTGTCTGTCAAATAAATTTAGAAAAAAAAAAAATCTTAAAAAAAAAAAAAGTCACACCAGCCACGTCACGGTACATTTCCAAGTCACCTCATTAAAAAAGGTAAAAATTAATTTCAATAACTTCTTTTATGAACCCAACACATCTAAGTATGATTTCAACCTGTAACCAATTATTTAAAAATCCATTGAGATTTTACATTCTCCTTCCACACTAAGTCTTCGAAGGCCAGTGGTCACCAGGCCATCTCAATTCAGAGGCCACCTGCCGAGTGCTGAACAGCACAGGGGGCAGGCGGTGACCGTGCTGCCCCGCGAGGGCCTCAAGTGAGCATTTCCTCTACACGCCTGCTGTCTCCAAACACACAGAGCCCTGTTCCTGGCACTGACTGCCATTGGGTCGGAGAATGGGGAGCCCCAATGCGCGGCATTCAAGGACAGTCGGTTCTACCCTTTAAGTCTAACCAGAAGCACTGCTCGGTCAAGAAAGCCTTCCCTATGCCTTCAACAGTCTGCATGCCTCCTCTGTGCCCTGGGCACACTGGCTTCACACACTGTGGCCCTAGCGCCCACACTGGAGGGCCTGCTTGGCCATGTCCTCCACCACTGTCTGTTCCCTGAAGAAAGGACTCTGTCGGCCTCATTCACAGCCCCAAGTCTTATCTCCCAGCCCAGCACAGACTCCATAAACATTCGCCAGATGCATGGCCGGATGGCCGGATAAATGAATGGAATTCCTCCCAACAGAATCTCTCTCTCTCCAGGCCAGCTCTTCCTTGTCTGTAGAAGCCCCGAGCTTCCTTCCAGCTCTGCAAGTCAACAGTGACTCATGTGGCCCTCGCCATTCTGTATGGCCCTCTACCGCACAACCAGCTCAGCCAGCCATCTGTCACCGGAGAGAACACTTCTTAGGGACACTGTAGTTTCTTGCTCTGCGAAATGGGGCAACATAAATTGCCTTCAGGTCTTCTGAAAGTATTCTGTGAGCCTCCTGTTATTCCACAGAAGTAAAGACATACACAGAGTCTCTCATAGAATTCGTACATACCCTCCCCCTGGCCAATCGGTTATGTATTTCTTACACAGAATATTTTCAATTTTGTTCTTAATGAATCAATGTCGTATCACAAGGTCAGGTTTTCATCTCTAAAGTCCTGTTTTGTTTTGTTTTTAAAGATTTTATTTATTTGCCAGAGAGAGAGAGAGCAAGAGGGTGAGCACAAGCAGAGAGAGCAGCAGACAGAGGCAGAAGCAGGCCCCCTGCTGAGCAAGGAGCCAGACATGGGACTTGATCCCAGGACCCCGGGATCATGACGTGAGCCAGAGGCAGACGCTTAACGGACTGAGCCACCTAAGCATCCCTAAAGTCCTGGTTTTCATCACCACTACCTTTCTGCCAGCCAGCTGCTTGATCATCGTGTTATTTAACCTGTATGCACCTGGATCTCCACATCCATAAAATGGGGATAACAATATAACCAACTCGGAGCTGTTGTTAACACCAGAATGCCTTAGACACTCTACAGGGCCAAACAGATGTTAACTACTAGGTAAACCATTTCTTTTGAAGGATGTCAGAGTCAAGCGACAGAGTCAGCCACAACTAACACAGCCACAGCCAGGACCCTGGCCTGGGGACTCAGGCAAAGACCAGAGGGGTCTCAAGGGCCACCAGCAAACAGGTCTGGAACCCACCGCCTCCCGGAGCCCAGCCTCCAAGGTGCTGCCTGGGGATGTCGGGCAGGAAGCAGCCCAGAAGGGCCTGCTTCCCTGAGGAGCACTAAGCAGAAACTTTGTCTTAAAAGGGCAAGGTCCCCACTGAGCAAGGGGTCCTGCCCTCAGTTAGGCCGCGCCAGGGAGCTGGGGGAATGGCTTCATCCACCTCATCTCTCATTCTGCAGCGTTTCGGAGGCACCTGAACTTTCCTGAACCGGTGATGCCTGTTTCAAACAGGAACAAGGTGTGCATGTACGTGCAAGCACACATATGTGCGTGTGTATGTCTGTGTGTCTGTGTCTGTGTGTGTACACGCATTTTATTATTTCAGAAGAAAGCACTCTGCAGTCCGAGAATGAGTCATCAGTAATCCTTGTCAATTTGCCAGCAGCCTGCCCCTCTTCATTACCGACAGCAAGATAAAAGCCCTCGCACTACATTAGCGGGCATACGCCTCCACAGACAGTACAAATAAATTAATTGTGCCTCATCTCAAACAGCCCAAGAGGTGTGCGGGAGGGGAAAATGCACTCCGTCTTGTTTCATTAACAAATAAAACTGAAACAGAGCCGCCACCGTTCTCTTCCGTCTGTCCATACACTCGGGTTCTGCCCCAACATCTCGCAGCCGCCCACCTGGGGCAGCATCACCCCAGGAGAGAGCCTGGACCCTGACAAACCATGCCTCCAGCCCAAGAGAGCAAGAGTCGAGCCCCCGAGTCCTACCATGGTCCTGGGGGGTGGGGGTGGGTTGGGGGGGCGATCTCGGGGGCCCCTGTAAGGTGGGTACTGGGGGACAAGACTCGGCCGGCCAAACCCTAGGTGCTGTTGCAAAGAGGAAGTGGGGGGGCAGTACAGTCACTCACCCCAGGCCAGTAAACAAACCAGTTCAGCGGCAGTTGGTATGTGTGCAGTGAAGGAGTCTGTCATCAAGCAAACTCTGTCCTGCTAAGGGTGGTGAGCATTCCAGAAAGAACAAAGTTATTCAAGACCAACCTGAAAAACAAGTTGGACTCCCCTTCGCCACAAGCTACGATTACACCCTCAAACACACCTTTCTTCGATCCTGAGACATTTGCCTCTGCAGAGCAGTTAAAGGCAATTTGTTACAATGCTGTGATTTTCTTTATGCTGGGTCCGTACTACGTAATTTAGGCAAGCTACATTTTATGTGCTGAAGGGGGCACAGCTGAAAAGCTGATCCTTTCATGTTTTATCTCCAAAGAGACAAAACCAGTGCTTCCAGGGGAGCAGGGGGACAGGAAATGGGGGGCGGGGACACTGGATGGAAAGAACAAAGCACACTGAGAAGAGAAAAAGCCCCTCTACTCTCCAAATATCACCCCATTAACTGGTGACCTGCATGGAAGTTAGATCACAAACAGCTAATCCAACCGTAAAATATGCCCAAAGTCTTTATTATACAGAGAGGCTCTGGGTTTGGTTTGCGTTAGTTTGGGGTTTTTTGTTTTGTTTTTTTGTTTTTTCAAACTGAAAAATGCAAGAAATCTGAAAAATTCTTAGCAGAAAATCTGACCTCAAACAGCTAGGCCTTGCCTATAACAAAACAAATTACACAAAATCTTAAAAAATAGTAATAAAGCCATACGCTACTATAACTGAAGAAATGCCAAAGAAACAATGAAGCACCACTGAGCCAGACCTTTGTGAAATTACCAGTGCCCACTGCAGGCCAAGCTGCGGAAAAACTGGTACCTTGTTGCACTGCTTATGGCTCTGGGAACTGGTTCCACCCACCTGGACAGCAATGGAGCAACAGCTTTCGAGAGCCAAAAACATGTTTGTGCCCTTTAACCTAGAAATCCTGCTCTTGGGAATTCACCCGAAGGAAATCATCTACAATAAGGATGAAGCTGTATTTCCAAGCATTATGTATAATAGCACAAAACCATAGAGGAAAAAAATACCTACATGCCCAGTAATAAATGAATGCTTAAATAAATTCAGTCTGTGAGATGACAGATTATAAGACCATTAAAAATCATCTTGAAGACTGTAACCATTTGGAAAACATGTGCTTAAGGTTTACCGAAGAGAGCAGAATACAAAATTGGGTCCACATATGATTACAGCTATACAGAAATATGCCTGCATTCAGACAAGGGCTAAAGAAAAATGAAAACAGTTGTGTTAGGATGGCGAGCTTGTGGGTGAACTTCTTTCTTTTGTTTCATTTCCTTTATTGTGGTTACAGCATTTTATTTTGTGAAATAAAGAGAATCATGGGGTATATATGCAGCTCAACTCAGACTCTCAAGGATGAATGAGGAATCTGGGAAACCAGTAAGCTTGTTTTTTGGCCTGGGATAATACAGAGTCTCCATCCCCTGCTCCGCCTGGGGCCCTCCAATCCAATCGCTTAGCCCGCAAGGCAGGCTGTCCCAGAAAGGTACGCACAGAGAAGGCACACGTCCTATCCAAGGCTGTCTGATGCTACCAGATGTCAGACGGAGGATGAGACTCCAGACTGCTCTGCTCAAAAGCCTTTGCCCATCTTGTCTACCGTGGCCTCTCATTCCAAAGTCCCTCCCTTCTCTGGGAAGCAATCTCCTCCTCAATAAAAGAGACGAACGCTTACTTTCAGTACCATGGTACTGACCACCTACATCTGTTCACAGATATCCTACATCCAGCTCACCTGCAAAGCAGTTTAAAGTCCCAACCTAAACCCAGAGAATCAGAGGGTCTGGGACTGAAGTACCTGAATGTGAATTTCACCAGCCACCTAGGCAATTCTATAGGCCTGGGGATAACGGAGAACCACTAGTCTAAGAATCGTCCGAACACCTGCCACATCCAAACACCCAAACTCAAATGTCCATCTCTCCCCAACAACAACAACAACAACAAATCTGCCTGCTGTGGGGGGAAAACCCTTCGAAGCATATATGTGCTCAAATGAGCATTTAACCTCAGATTTCAAATGTTAGATAAAACACAAGAGAGTGACCTGTGTTTCTCAGACACATTTTTTTCTGGCAAAACAATTCCTGAGCAACCAGACAGGATCTGATTTCACATGCCCTGTGTTTTGCATTGTGCTGGAAACATAGTAACTGTTCAACATGCTTGCTGAAAACATGAGTGAATGGAACAGAAGCAGGTAGAACGTAGCGTCTGTGTCCCACTGTATTTAGTATCTGTCCATGCTGTGTAAGCTTTGCCACACGGTGATGGGCATAGATTCCCCCCTCATGCTCTGCACAGTGCCACCATGGCCCCAGCCACTCGAATCAGACCTGCGGTCCTATGCCCTTGTAAACAGCAGCTGAGGAAATGAACAGCAGGCACCAGCAAGAGGCAGACAAAAAAAAAAAAAGGTGAATGCTCCTGGATCCAGTCATCTCAATCATAAATGGATGCTGTTCCAACAGGAGACGGGAACAAGGACCAAGAAACAGGCTGCTACTTACCCGAGCGCACCCAACGCCCAGGGCCGGGTGCCTCCACACGCACACATCCTCAAGGACACCTCGTAACTCGATCAAGTAGACTAGTAACGAGCAGCTAAGACTAAACAGTTGGCCCCAAGACATGGGCAATAAGGAAGAGACCCCAAGACACAGGCAATAAGGGATTCAAAACTGTATTCTTGCCAGTCTAAGTAGAGGAGAGTCAAACACAAAACAAGAGAATAAAAGAAAAGTTAAGTCCACAGTAATGTCCTGTCAAGGAGCCATGGTCCCTAGGAAAGCCAGATGCTTCCAGAGGAGACAACAGGCTGGCCTCAGCCAGGGTATACACAGGGGGTGGCCCTTGTCATCAACTACCTGTTTAAGCCTGTGGACACCGAGAGTGAGCCCCAGGTGGCCTTCATGGGGCCCATCTCTCTCCCCGTAAGCAGTAATGGCAGCACCCACACCGCCCCAAGACACTTCAGAGTCCACCAGATGGACGTCACCCTCCAACCCCTGCAGCATTCTGTCAGACAGCATCGCTGAGCAACCCCGGGACTCAAAGGCGGGCTCTGAAATAAAGATGGCCTGGATTCAAATCCTGCCTTTACCGTTTGCTGACCTTCATCTCTTGAGCCTCAGCATCGTCAGCTGGAAAGGGGGTAACGGAAAGTTTCCCTCACTGAGTCGTTCTGAGGATTAACCAAGAGGACCCCTTAATGGACCTCTCGCAGGGCGGGTACACAGTAAAGATCCAGAAAGGGCTTCCTGCGGGAACAGCTACCCCAAGCACTGGAAAATCCGATCTGAACACGACAGGCTTCCCCAGTTCACAAGCACACAGACCACCTGGAGGGTCTGCCTTCTCTTACTAGCGCTTTCCCATTCCACATAAAAAGCTTCACGTATTCACACAGGGTATACACTTGTCATTTTTAATAGGCACGGAGTTAGTACCTAGTCCTCTCCCCGGGGATCTAACTTTTTAATGATTTCCACATTAGATTTAACATTAAATGCAAATTGATCCATAAAGTCATCTAATTAGAAATTAAGCAGGCCATAGACATTGCCTAGGATTTAATTAGGAGAGCAACATGATCTGATGAGAACGGCCCCTCACCAGGAGGAGAAGCTGGGGTCGGAGCTCCGCCTCAGCCAATTACTGCCTGAGAGGAAGGCTGCTTAGCCTGTCTGGGCCCCTGCAAAATGAGGAAGCGAGATTTCAAAGATCCTTTCCAGTCAAAGAAAAGAAATCTATAATTCAAATCGCTTCAGTAACCACTTAGGGAGCAACCTGCTCAGGAAATGCAAAGACTCAGTCATGCCTTTAGGAGTTTTCAGATTACAGAAACCACAGCCTGTACCGTCTACCAGGACACCCTGGCTTGCAAAGTGGAAGGGTTCAAATTTCCATCGTAGGCCGTGCTACCTGGCACGCACTCCTCCCTCCCAGCGTGCCCTCACCTCTCTGGGGAGCCTCTATCCTCTGTTTATTTCCCAAGGCATAATTTTCAGGTCGCAGGTCTCAGAGCTCTCAGCTCAAGACTGGGAGAGCTGGTGGAGCTCTGTGCAACCCAAACCAACACCCCGCCCCGCCCCACCTCCAACAAAGAGCTTCTCCCAGATCCAATTCCGAAAAGGCTGCTAAGATTTATCTCAGCACTACTTGTCCTTTCCAGCGCAAAAGAATCCTTGTGCCTGGTCTCTGAGCTGAAAAAGGGGGAAGCGGGAGAGGAGAGGAGACGGGCTGAGGAGCCAGTGTCGCACAGCGTCGGAGAGCGCCAGGGGCACCTGCAGTGTGGCTGGAGGCTACCGCCGCCTGGGCTCAGCAAGGCCTGAGGCAGCCTCCGCAGCGGAGGGAGGTAGTGGGACGAAGTCTTACCTTCATTCATGTGAGCAGTGTCTGCTGACACTCTCTTCACATGCTACCGTGGGACGGGGACCTCTCCAGAACAAGCCGCGCAGTCCTCCTCCTCCTCTTCCTCTGGGCAGAGGGGGAGACCCCCAGGGACCTACGTCACTCCCCAGACTGCTCTCATTTTACCCTGTTCAGAGTCAGCAAACACGGGGGGCTGCCCTCGGAGAGACCGGAGGAGAGAGCTTGGCGTGATCCATGCCAGGATGCGGCTGTCCCCAGCCCTGCAAGTCTCAGAAAGCAACCACACCACTCAGAAGTGGCTGTTCAGAAGACGCTCAGAACTCCCCCCAAGAACGTCTTCGGACTCCCAAAAACACCCCAGAGCAAAGCTTTCAAACTCTTGAAAGTTAAGAGAGCTGCCCTTAATTGAACATAATGATACGTGTAAGGTATATGGAAGTAAAATTCATACTCCTCAACCCAAATTCAGGTAGAGGAAGATACTTAAATAAGGTAACATTAGTGCAGAGGATAATGGGATTTGATGAAATGTCTCCCTTCTTAAAGAGCTTGCATGGCCATAAAACAAATGTAAAAAAAACATCTGACTGTAGACTGGCCTTGGACTGTACTTGAGAAACCTATGGGGATAAGATAAGAGTGTAATTTAGAGAAGACAAAAAAAAGAAAAGAAACAGGATTCAAAAAATACCCCTACACCAAATCGAAATCTTATTCTTACACAACTCTACACGTGAATTATGTTGATAATTCTACCTGAAAAGCAAGTGGGAGAACATCAAAATCTTTACAGAAGAACCACATGGCTCTATAAACCTGACCCCAAAGCCCCTGACCCACAACAGCAGCGGGGGAGCAGGGGGGGCGCACTGCTGCCCAAGGACCACGAGGAAGAGGATGGTAACAGCCCTGGTGCCTTCCCTCTGGAGAGGAACTGTATGTACAGCATGATCACTTCCAATTTCTTCTTTGGTGCGGCGGGACGGGGGGGCGGGCAAGAGACGGCTGCTTATCTCTGTTTCATACTCTGAGAGGTGACAAGTGACAGGTACAGCATCTCAGCTGTAGGTCATGCTGGGGCCAAGCATCCACAAGAAACCCACAGGATTTCTCTTTCCCAAGGATGTTCCTGCGGCTCCACATGAGATGCTGAGAGGGCACCGTAGTTGTGAGCTCATCTTGAACTAGGACTATGAGAGCCGAGCTTACCCCACGTCACACAGCATGTGGGTAGGGGGAAAGAAAGCCACTTCTTCCTCATTTATCTCAGTAAAGATGCATATGAGCCAGGCACGGTTCTAAACACTTGATATACATTAACTTGTTTCACTCCTGCAACAGCCCTATGAGGCAGGTACTCCTATTAATATCCCCACTGCACAATTCTGGAAATAGCAAGGTTAAGTAACTTGCCCAAAAACAAAAAGCGCTAGAAGCCAGGGGTGGACCAGGAGCCAGAAAATGGGAGCCCAGATGCTGTTCATCGCCTCAAAAGATGTCCCCATATGAGTGGATTCAAGTCTGCTACGGACTTGGGGTGAGGAGTGGGGTACAGAACCCTCCCAGCAGACTGATAATATCACACAAAGCCTCTTTGACTTACAGATGCTTCCAACTTCCAGAAACATGCAGGTCACCTCCCCACATCCACCTCCCATTATTGGGTTACTGCTGGAGGATCATGTATTAAGGCAAACACCACTGTGACATAACCTAATAACCACCCCATCTCCCAGCATTCGGCAAGGAGGAGTGCTACAGGGCACACGTGCAAACTTGATTCTCGGGCCAGGAGTGATTTCTGCGGGAAGTGTAATTCCATTGTCCACCTCACCCAGCACATCTTACATCCATAAAACACGAAACCTCCATCAGTCAGGACATTTAGGAATGAAAGGCCCTGCCTCCTGACCCATGTGGCAGGTGCAGCTAGACCCCAACTGGTGACAGAAAGTCAAACCTAATCTGATCCATTTGGAAACGTAATACCAAAGGCACACACATAGCTGTATACAGGAGGGAGCGTGATCACAGAGACCTGTGACTGTCCCACATCCGGTTCTGCTGCTTACTGATTAGCTCACAGTTCCTCCCGATATTGGAGCCGGAGATCACTATAAACTGCGTTCATGAGAATACTGACTTGGGCAGACTTGACTGGCAATGGTCCATCTAAAGATTCACAGACTCACTCAGAAACCATTCTGTATAGCCCAATATGGGATGTGGGTCTGTACATCCACTGCAGAAAGCTGAAAGACAAACCTCCTGCTTCAGATCCCAGCCTGGCTGGTCACCTTGGAGCAACAGAAGGTGTGACTCAGGGCAAGAAGCCATTTGGCTCCCAAGTAGGGAGCTGAGGGCTCTGCTGCTGACTTGGAACAGAGTTGGCCAATGAGAACGGACAGGTCCATTTTGACCCACCAGTTCTTTTTGTATGGCCCAAGAGTTAAGAACAGCCTTTATATTTTGAAACGGTTAACCAAAAAAAAAAAAAAAAAATGAAAAGAATAATAAATTACGGGGCACCTGGGTGGCTCAGTCGCTCAAGCATCTGACTCTTGATCTCAGCTCAGGTCTTGCTCTCACAGTGGTGAGTTCAAGCCCCACACTGGGCTCCACACTGGGCATGGAGCCTACTTAAAAAATAATAATAACAACCACCACCACCAATGACATAGCACTCACATTTTAGTGTCCATAAAAAAAATTTTACTGGAACATGTCCACATGTCCACTGGTTTGCATAGTGTCTGCTGTCTACGGCTATGGTCACGCTACCGCTGCAGAGTTGAGTTGTGGTGGTACGCAGATCATGGGGCCGTGAAGTCAAAAATATTATCGGTCTCTTATAGAAAAAAGTCTGCTGACCTCCGACTTAAAAGCACTGCTGGGGGCACCTGGGTGGATCGGTGGGTTAAAAGCCTCTGCCTTCGGCTCAGGTCATAGTTCCAGGGTCCTAGGATCGAGCCCCGCATCGCGCTCTCTGCTCTGCAGGGAGCCTGCTTCCCTTCCTGTCTCTGTCTGCCTCTCTGCCTACTTGTGATCTCTCTCTGTCAAATAAATAAATCAAATCTTTAAAACAAACAAAAAAGCACTGCTAGGAACAAGACCTTGAGAAAACATAAAAGGAGTCCAGGAGGGAAACACAAATGGTCACTTCCCAACCACCATCTGACATCCAGGGATTCGGGAGTAGCGAAAACAGACCATCTGCACCAAAGGGGAAGAGACGTCAGGAGGAGACGGGTAGTCCAGGGCTATGAAAAAACCCTGTGCTTTTCTAGCCCCCCTCTCCACTTCAGAGATACCCCCTTTGTGTAAAAGAGAAAATGAGGCTAGATGGGGATCCAGGGGTTCAGTGTGGCCTGCTGCTCCAACACGACGGAGAAGGGAGGCAGACGGAAAGAATCAGCTGAAGTTCTCAGCATAGCTGAGCCCACACCCTCGCTCTTTCCAGCCCTCAGCAGGAAGCTGACAGCCAGAAGATGAGGATCCAGTCGGTCCTCAGTCCTTTGTCGCTAGGCTAGGACTTCTCTGGGATGTTTCTATGTGCAAAAGAGGCAAACAACAGTCTCGGTTTTGAAGGGAGGGTCCGTAGGGTGAACTAGGAATTGAGCTCAATATTCCTTTGTCAACATTTTAAAACAACAAATGACAGAGGATGATCCTTATCCTCCTGTCCCCATTTACCTCACCAGCTCTGTTTATCTGGGAACTCCTAGAGCTGGGGTTGTCAGATTTAGCAAATAAAAATTCAGGATCTCCAGTTAAATATGAATTTCAGATAAATGACAAAATTTTTTATTGTAACTGTCCTACACGTTGTTGCCTTTGGACAAATAATGAGAAAGACTTACACTTAAAAAGGTACTGGTCATTTTACTGATACTCAAATTTAACAGGGCATCCCGTATTTCAGCTGACAACTAAAATCCAAATCACGCACAGATGACTTGTCGCCCTAAACCTCTGCCAGTGAAGATCCTGCAGGGCAGGTACTGTCTCAGAGAACCCTGCTTGTACTCACAGGTGGTGGCTCTCCAGGGTGGTGGTGGCCTGCTTCCAGAAACAGACTTCTCAGGAGCACAGCACTTGTGTCCTGAACCCAATGGAAAGCAACGATCCCTGAGCCCTTTTCCCAGCCACCATCTGAGCCCAAGACACATGTCCTCCTACCCTCCTCAGTCCCTGGGCTCTACTGTGTCCTGTGATCCCTTAAATAGCCCTTCCCAACTGGAAAGGGTGTCTTCTCTCCCTCGTGCCTGTTGTGCTGGTTGCACTATGCACTAGCCTGCGAAGTGTTTCTTCCAACCCTGGGCTTTGTCTCTGACGAAGGAATGACTCCAGGATGTACATTTAAAGGAATCTAGGTGAGGAAGGTGTTGAAATCATACTGTGTTAGATGGTCCTGAACAGGAGCCCAGAAACATTAACTAAGGACAACCAAGCCCCAACCCAGAGGTAAGCTCTATATGGGCAAGGATTTTTGTCTGTTTTACTCCCATCCATGCCCCTCGTGCCTAGGATGGTACCTGGCACCTTCTGGCACTCAATGGATAACTGGGGTTGTTATCAGCTCAACGGTGTCCCCCAAAATTCACATCCTAAGCCCCTAACCACAAGCACTTCAGAACGTTGATGGGTGTTTCCAGACAGGGTCTTTAAAGAGAGAACTCAGGTAAAAAGAACTGGGAAGGCGGGCCTTAACCCAGCATGACTGGAGGCCTTCTAAGAGGAGAAGATGTACACACACAGAGCAGACAGAACCCATGAGGACACAGTGAGAAGGCGGTCATCGGCAAGCCAAGGAGAGAGGCCTCAGAAGAAACCAAACTTGCCAATAGTGTCTGCAACCTTGGACTTGCAGCGACAAAAACTAGGAGAACATAAATTTCTGTTGTTTAAGCCACCCAGTCTAGGGAATTTTGTGGTAACTGCCCTGGAAAAGTACTACTGGGATGAATGAATAAATGAATGAATGAAAGTGGGAGAAGTCCACACGGGTCTGGGTTCTCCATTCTCCCTTGGGTACCTAGGCCAGCACATGATGTGCTCTTGTTTATGACAATAAAGTAGCCAGCCTCTCCCCAAAGCACCACTGGAGGCTGACCAGGCCAAAGCTGCTGAGGACACAGATATGGGCCCAGTTTCTAGCATTCCACTCCCCAGACCTTCCCACTTCCAGGACCGGTTGCTCAGGAGGCTTCTGTTCCCTTGACCAGGGAATAGCAGGTGAACAGCCCTTAGAGGTGATTAGAACCTTCAGAGTTTTCCCCTGGCTACCACACTGTGTGTTCCATTCTTACAGACAGAAGTGTCTAGGAATAAATACTTCCAGGCATGGTGTAATGATGTGATGCCTGGAGCAGCTGCAGCCATTTGCTGACCATGAGCTAAGGACCTGACATGCACATGGTATGGTGAAAATGGAAAGAACCAGGTTCTCGACTAGGTCACCAAGTGGCTGAGCTAATCAACCCCAGGATAACCTGCACTCTAGACTTGTAATCTTGGGGGACAGAAGATCTCCCTATTGTAAAGCCTTATGGGTTTTTCTGTCACCTGCAACTAAAAGCCTCCAGCTATAAATGCCTGAGCTGGAATGCTGCCAGTACTGCCTTTCCGGTTTTACCAGGTAAAACCTATAGGTCCTGACTTTTTCAAGTTTGGAAACCCTTTTTAACATCAAAACATTCTATAGATGACCTATCTGGTAGCAGTAGTAATTTTAGTTCCCAATATCTAAAGGCCAACAGATGACCACAACTCCCCGTAATTTTTTTTTCTTTTAGATTTTATTTATTTGACAGAAAGAGAGCATAGTAGCAGGCAGAGGGAGAGGAAGAAGCAGGCTCCCCGCTGAGCAGAGAGATGGACGTGGGGGCTCGATCTTGGGACCCTGAGATCATGACCTGAGGTGACAGCAGATGCGCTTAACCAACTGGGCCACCCCAGAGGGCGCCCCTCCAGTAATGTTTAAGTGAATCTGCATTTTAGACAGCAAACTCTAACACATCTAAAAACCCTTGGGCATGTTAGACAATGCACACCACATTAAATGAGGCTGTAGATAATCCCAGGTGTGCAATGGGTTTGGGGGCCCTCAACATTAAGCACATCCTTCCCCCCAAGCCCTAAGAAATATCTGGCCCCCAGCTGAAAATTCTCTTGACTACACAAAAGCCAAAGACCTTTCCAATTCAGTCTGTGTCAAAGCTGGTGCTTCTCGTCAATTCTGGTTCAAGTTCTACGTAAGACTCACCCCCTCCCGTGAAGGATTCCCAGTTGGCACGCCTCAACAGCTGTCAGTTCAGAGCTGCCCTCCGACGCTTGCATCATCGACCCCACGCCCATTGGATCTGACCGATTCTCACCCAGAGAAAAACTTGGACTCTCATTTTACGTTTCCCCTAGTAGTCCCACATGATGGACACAGCTCCCAAGGGCAGAAAAGACAGCAGGGGTCATGGTAATACTAACAGCACCGAGGTGGTGGCAGTGGTAGGATTTTGGCAAGTATCGATTTCTAGCCAACGCGCCAAGTACTTGACCCGCATTATTTCAGTTCGTCTTTCAAAGCAACCTTGGACACAAGTATGTTATTCTCATCTTCCCAAATGAGGATGGTGACATGGAGTTCAGTAGCCTGCCTAGAGCCACACAGCAAGTGAGGTGGCAGGGCTCAGGCGTCAGCCACACGCAAGCATTAACTGAAGCCGTGTGCATGCAGAGAAGCGAACGGGACCCCGAGCAGGAGGCAGCGGCAGCCAGGTTCCAGATGCACGATGGTCAGACTGGTGGGGGGAGACCTGAGAGCCCCCTGACTTTTTTTTACAGCTAAGAAGAGAGGTCTGCTACGACAAGGAGCTCAAATTATTAGATGGGTGGAAGGGGATGGAAGGACAGGTGGGTGGATGGGAGATTTTTAAGGAGGAACAGTGTGATTCCATGAAGAAATAAGAAGACTGCTCCTATCGGGTTACTATACAGAATGTCCCTCAAAAGACACGGACTGCCCAAGCGGCTCTGGAAACAGACACTCCACCTTTAGGCCAGAGTACGGGAATTACGCCTTCGGGCCTAGCACTGGGCTGAGGGCCCTTGGTGGGGGAAAAAGGTAGGGAGGACCTCAGAAGAGAGGACGGTTTGGCGCGCTCAACCCTGGGGACAGAAGATTAGCAAGCCTGGTGCTGCCTAACCAGGAGACAGGGACCAAGGCTCAGAACGAGGACTGTAGGAGTAGAACCTTCCCACCGGCCCCATGCTTGCTTCACTGTTACTGCGGTTAACTGGTTACCTTGTTACTTTACCTTTATTACTTTGTTACCCTTGTTTCTTACCAGTTTCCTAGTAGTGATGCTCAGGAAAACCTGAGAGAGTAAAGGACCTGTCTTCAGTCTTCAGGGACAAGGAGGAAGGGACATGGGAAGCTGCATCTTGTGCCTTCCCTCAGAAAGCAGTGAGCAGACACAAAAGGACTCAAGTGTGTATTGTAGAGGACTGGTCAAGCCATCAGACCTCAGCTCTGCCAGCCAGGCCCTCTGCACAAAGGGTCCATCTGGTTCCTGGGGGGACTCGTGATACGCAATACCCCAGAGGACAGGGAGAAGCTGAGCTGGGCAAAACCCCAGCTGAGGCCTTAAGTGGCATGGGACAAACATGGACTCCTGTGAACAAATATTATTTCATAACTGTATCACTCTCCCAGCTCCTGCTCTAGACATGATCTCTGTTGCTTACAATCCTTAGTCCTGTTCATTCTACTACCTCTTTCTCCCTTCCATCCTCTGACAAGGCCTGACCATCTCCTCCCGAGATCACACCCTAAGACTCCCACCAGCTGAAGCCTCTGCCCGGAACGCCACAGCCTTCCCTGCAGCTCCCACCCACCCTCTCCCCTGCACAGCCTCACTGCACCTCCCCGTCCTTACTCATGTGCAACAAATGCTTGCAGGCATGGTCTCAACTCTTCATCACCACACTGATCGTGACCTTCGAGACATGTCTGCTTCACTCTCCCGCTGCATAGAAGCTCCCCAAGAGCAGGATCTCATCTGCCTTGTCCACCGCTCTGGCCCCTGGTGCCTAGAACAGCGCTTGGTCCAACCAGGCTCTTACTCCTCCCTGCCAGGCTGCACAACCAGAATCACTGCATTCTCGCGGTGGGCACTGGGCTGCCCTAGTGAGTTAGCAGCCGTCATCCAGTTTACGCCCACTTCCCCTGGGACCACTGCACTCCTCACTTGGCAGTGCACTCTCCCAAGAACAAGGAACCGAGTCCCATTCAGCCTTGTGACCCAAAGAGCTGGCACGTGGTGGAGACCCAGCCATGGTTGCCACATTATCTCCATGAAGCACCCACACAAAACACCATCTTGTTTTTAAATGAATTACTAACACTTTATTATTTCTCTGCTTATTACTGTTGTTTAAGTTTAACCAGGGGTGGGGGAGAGACGTGTTACAGTTCCGAAGTTTTAAAAGGTATAAAAGCTCCCTTTTGAAAAGAAAAAAAGGGGGTCAAGCTGGTTGCAAAATTTAAATATCTCATTTTTCTGGTTCGTCATTTATGAACAAACAATACAGAAATGTATTGGGCAGAAAATGAGAGTCCTCCCATGATCCCAAATAAATGATCACTATTAGCACCTGACACAGATTCTTTCCCCACATTAATGCTATAAAAACATGATATAGGTGTACTCATTTTACACACACACACACACACACACACACACACACTGAAGACAGGATCACGGGACCTACAGATCTGCAACTCGCACATACTCCCTCTGCCATCTCCTCATCAAAGTACGTTAAGTCCACCTCTTCACTTTCGATGGCTTCCTAATATTCAGAATATGGTTTTACTGAAGTTCACTTAACTATTCCTTTATCAGTGAATTTTTTAAAGTCCCAGTTTGTCCCTATACCAAACAGTATGGTGAGGGCCACTCCTGTACACACAGCACAACTCTTTCCCTAAAGTCACTTCTGTTAAGTAGAACTGCCCATCCCAGAGGACTCAAATGTGACACTTAAATCCCTATTGTCAAAACGGCCTCCTGAAAAGCTACACAATTTAGACTCAGTACATAAAATTTTCTTCCAGCCTCACCGCAGTCAAGGACGTTTGAAATACCTGAGTCATAAACCTTCAGCAGGACAGTCTCTGACCCACGAAACCATCCGCAGAGCTGATCCACACTCACCTCACTCACTCTGCACCTTCAAGAAAAGCAGGCACGTTTCTACTCTTGTGCAGGGTTCAAAAGCCTTACTGGGTCAACCATGGGCTCCAACAGTGCCACACGGAACTGCACAGATGCCAAGGGAACAACTACTCCACAGGGAAGTCCTCTGCTCTGGGCTCTGACTACAAAGCAAAACGATCCCAGGTAGGACCCCCCATCAACCCTGCAAGCCCCAGCTCCTACAGACAGACTCCGGAAGGAGCGGCTGCTGGAGCCGAGGTATACATCCCTGCTCACTGTTCCTGTCCTCTAAGGGACACTGGGAACAGTGAGAGCAGAGCCAGGACCAAGGGCACAGACTGGAACAAAAGGAAGGGGTTTTTTTGTTTTGTTTTTGTTTTTTAAAGATTTTATTTATTTATTTATTTGACAGACAGATCACAAGTAGGCAGAGAGGCAGGCAGAGAGAAAGGAGGAAGCAGGCTCCCCACTGAGTGAAGAGCCCGATGCGGGGCTCGATCCCAAATGACCTGAGCTGAAGGCAAAGGCTTTAACCCACTGAGCCACCAAGGCGCCCCCAAAAGGAAGTTTTTTTAAAACTAAAACCCAATGCCACCAACCGGTGCAGCCTACGATTTCATGTTGCCAGTATCCTTGGGGTAAATCTGTTCTTCGTTAATATAGTTTCAGTATGAAGACAGATCAGCACTCTGGAGCAGTGAAACTTGTCAGTTTTCTCAAGAGTATTTCTACAACTCTTCCCTGTCTTCTTCAACAGAGGCGGATGCCTGAGAAGAATCTCAGCCATATCTCGACCACGAGTGTGTGCTCCCCACCGTGCAGGCTAGGGTGCTGACCCCTCGAAGCAACAGGGCAGCGAGGGCTCAAGAGGCCCAACTCGACAAGCTTTTTCAATGTGCCTACTGCCGTGCTTCCCTCTCCCACACTCTTCAGCTCTCACCTGCTTTCTCTCTCTCTAGAAGGTGCTCCTGACTACCTCAGAGCCATAAATGGCCCCCTCCAGCCATTTTTGCTGTAAGGAGAAATTAAACAGATTAGGAACGCAAATACATTAAGAGTAAACAAGCTGGGGGAAAAGAAAGAACAAACAAGTAGAGGGACCCCTGGGTGGCTCAGCCCATTAAGCCGCTGCCTCATTCAGGCTCAGGTCATGATCCCAGAGTCCTGGGATCCAGCCCTACAATGGGCTCCCTGCTCAGCAGGGAGTCTGCTTCTCCCTCTGCCTCTTCCCCTCCCCTTGCTTGTGCGCACTTTCTCTCCCTAATAAATAAGACCTTAAAAAAAAAAAGGGGAACAAACAAGTAGAGCACAGAGAAAATCACCTATGAGTGATGTAGTTAAGCTGAGAAGGTCACCTGGTGAGTGAAGTCCTTAAGTTCTGGTGTATACTTCATGAAAACTTACTCAAATGTCACCATCACATCTGAATACATGCCTTAAAATGGCTTGCAGATAGCTCCACCATGTCCTTGGGTAGAGGGATTTTGTTTTTGACAGAGGCAGGCAGCTGGCTGGCCACCAAAGCAAAAGCATAAGGAGGAGTGAAAGGGGTGATGCTGTGTCTCAGTCCAGTATTTTCAAAAGAACAAACACATCAACTGCTTTCCTCCACAAACCATGAGACAAACATCCAGTCACACAAGTACAGCAGCACGAGTAAACAAGCCTTCTGCTGGCATTATGCTTCTGCTAAGGAAAAAGGGCCACAAACATTATTTCTTTCCCAGACTTAAACTTTCTGGAAAATCTCCAACTAGCCAATGATTTGGAGACAGTTTCATAAATCAAAACCCTCCTCCTAGACACAGCAACTGAGATCCACAAGTGCAACAACTCGCATGGTGAAAAGATTCCTGGGGTCAAGGTCAAGAGCGGACCTTGGGCCAGTCACATGCCCTTTCTTAGGGCATGTTTCTTAGTGCAAACCATTTTTTGATTTTCCCATCAGAGTAACACAGCGATGAAGGGGATGGTCAAGAGAAGGTGAGGAGATACAAGGGTAACCACTGCTCCTCTGACCGGTGTGAGCCAGGCTGACCCTCCAGCTGGAGCCTGGAGTGTTCAGGAACTGCAGGCCACATGGATCAACAGCATCACCTCTGCTCTGGCTACCCCAGAGTACCTGCAGAGTCCCAGAAGCAGCCAGGAAAGGGGCTCTGTGACAAGCTTCCAAGTCGACACGCACACTGCAGCCCAGAAGCTCCGCTGCCTCATTGAGAAACAGCCACCATGATGGTCTGAACAGCAGAACCATCCGGTCAGAGGAAACCTCACATGTAATAAACCAGATATGCAATAAAACAGATAAAAGGTGGGATTCGAATTTCTTAAGTTACAGTGCTTACTTACTATAAACACAAGGAAACTGTTCTCATGAATATAGGTTTAAATCACAAACGAAGTTCCTGAAAGGTTTCTCTTTTATTTTGCCTACAATACACCAAAAACCTTGATTCATAAATAGTTGCAAATGTTGTCTATTTTAACCTTTCACTCACAGCCTCGGAAACCCATTCAATTAAACTAACCCAGAAACCTGAAGGTTAAGGCAACAGGAAATTTTTATTCTAAAGTTGGGTAACAGTTCTTATCAGAAAATGTTCAATTCGGAGGGAGCTGAAGTACTTTCACTGGCCAGTTTAAGCTTTTATTTCAGAAGGAAAACACTTAAAATGTATCTCCTATGATATAATTCAATGTTCAGTGAGGTCAGCTCTAAAAATCCCTCGATACTTGGTACCAGGCTCTGACAGATATTTATGTAATACTTCAAAAGAGTCAAATTTATTTTGTTTCGCACACTGAGTTCAAACTAAGTTTCGATTTCATCACTGACACTCCACCAGCCTTTGTAAATAAGCATGGTGAGAACACAAGCCCGTATTGCCTAACGGAGCTCATTCGATTTATTTTAAAAGTTTCAGCAAGATACACAAGGGGCAGAAGTGAGATTCTATTTGAGAGATTCAGGCAATGGAGTTCATCAGCCAATGTAAAAAAATGATTTATCACCTCATTTGATATATTTTAGCTAAAATGTCCCTTGAGTAGTCCAAAACTGCAGTACAAAAAAAGTACACCCTTAAGAATTATGAGCAGAATTTACCTACAGGACACGCAACTTCCGGTAGCAGCTGGTCTAGAACCCAGCATTCTCAGCAGTTTGTGCTGCCTTGTTCTCACAGTCTAAGGCAAGGTTTTTCTTCATTTCTGTACATGTCAAGTGTTTCAAAGAATTGGTCCTTCTCATCGTTTGCTTGGATAGACACATACAAATGCAAGCAAAATGCTGACAACCGCCATTCTCCACTCTTCTTCCATCAAGGGGGATTGCAAGGGCAGGTAGAATTCAGCCCTGGGACTTTGGTTAACCTGGGGGAGCATGTAGGTTCTTCCCTGGGCTTCCTCATGTTCCAATCACAAGAACTATTTCCACAGATGCTTGTGAGGGGAGGATTTTGAAGCTAAGAGTACACTGTCCATGTCTGATTGAAACTGGGCAGTGTAACTCTAGGATTCCAAAGAACAGGGGAGGAAACATAAGGTCTGGGAAAGTGTGAGAGGATACAGAGAACCTGCTGGTCTCAAGAGCAGAAATGACTCCATGGAAGAAATGTGGATGCTCTGTCCGCTCCGTTGCTGCCTCAGCCCTTGAGCCGAACACCAAGTTCAGCTTCAAAAGCAGTACAGAAGTTTAGTCCTTTCCACCTCTCCGTCCCGGAAGATGGAGGCTCTTTTCATTCATTCATTCAGTCAGTCCGTCAGTCCGTCACTCCACAGGTACCCACCGGTATCTACTCTGAGAGGCAAACGGCTGGGAGTACACATGGTGTATGTGTTGGTTAGCACAAGTATTCTGTTCCATCCTGGACAGCTCTGCAGTGTCCTCAAAGAGAACCTGAAGATACTGGGAAATGAGTGACCACCACCAGAACCAGGTCGCCCGCTCATAAAACAGTTGCAGTGCTTGGCAAATGTTAGCTATTACTATCACACCCAAACATTTTGACTTGTGCAAGCATGTGTGTACCGGGCGGGATACCAAGTTCCTGTCCTCGAGAGGGTTCAGAGGGAGGAGAGAAGGGGGTCAATCCAAGAGAGGTCAGTGTGATCGGTGGGGTTGGAAGGAAGAGGAGGGAAGGCTCAGATATCGTGCCCTGTAGGAGCCGGCAAGGTTTCTATGAAACGATGATGTACGTTTTTCTCTTTAGAAACCAGAGCGGGACATGGGCAAGAGCGTACCACAGGCAGACGCAGGTGGGAGAGGAGGCAGGGCGGCAGCAGGGAGGACCAGGACGTTCTCATCCACACGATGCAGGCCACCTCGTTTCAGACACCTCCGTCACCCGTAACTTCCCAGAGTGGCTCCTCTGGCAAATTCCACATACCCAACTGAAGGCCGGTACACTACCATCTGCCTGGCTTGGTAGGAGGCCTGTCCAGTCCACACACGACCTTCCTCTGGTCTCGGTACGTGGAGGGGGAATCCCAAAACAAACCAACTACAAAGCCAACGCAGCCATAATAGAGGATAAACATAATGCATGTCTGACTCGCCAGAAGCCAGGCTCCTCTAACATATCTCTTCGCATGCTCTAAAAGCCATGCAGGGTTTTAAAAAGCACATCCACAATCAAAACCACAATGGGCTATCACCTCATGCCAGTGAGAATGGCCAACATCAAGCAGACAAGAAACAGCAAGTGTTGGCGAGGATGTGGAGAAAAGGGAGTCGGTGCGCTATGTCGGTGGGAATGCAGGCTGGTGCAGTCACTGTGCAAGAGAGGATGGAGGTTCATCAAAGAGCTGAAAACAGAGCTACCCTAGAATCCAGTAATTCCACTCCTGTGTACTTACCGAAGAAAATGAAAACTCTAATTCTTAAAGCCACCCACACCCCTGTGTCTACTGCCACATTATTTACAACAGCCAAGATGTGAACGCGAGCTGAACGCCCACTGACGGATGACAGATGGATGCTGTGGTGTGGGGATACGACGGAATATTACCCAGCCATAAAAAAAGAACGGAATCTTGCCATTCGGGACAACACAGACGGACCTAGAGAATATTATACTAAGTGAACGAAAAGAAAAAGGTAAACACTGCGTGATTTCATTTGTATCTCGAACATAAGAAGCAAAACAAAAAGGCAGACAGAAACTCATAAATACAGAGAACAAACTAGCTGGCGCCAGACACAGTGGTGGCGGGGGGATGAAACAGGTGAAGGGTTAATTAAGAAATACAAACTTCCGCTTATAAAGTAAGTAAATCATGCGAATGAAAACCGCAGCATGGGAAACCCAGCCAATGATACTGCAGTAACGTCTCATAATGACAGATGGTGATGGTACACATCATGGGGAGCACTTCATAACATACCTGATTACTGAATTACCACACTGAATACCTGAGGCTAATACAATATTGTATTTCAACTGTATTTCAAACTAAAATGTTTTAAACAATAATTAAAATGGTCTTCACCAAGTAACAATCCTTAAAATACGATAAAAGAAAACAAAATATGGTAAGGTAAAAGAAAAGCACACTGAGGGCCACTCCACTTTCAGGGATTTGGAGGTTTAGCTAATTTGTTTAGAAGATGTCTATGCAAATCTGCACTATCCCATACGCCTCAGTCTGAAAACGAGAGGAATCCTCTCCAGCTGCACCTGGGAAGAAGCTTCACAGAAAGAGCCCCCAGAGCCCATGCAGAAGACAGCTACTCCCGCAGCTCACACTGGGTACCACCCACCCCGCTGTCCTAGGGACGCAGTGACTGGGTTCCAGTGGCCCCACTTCGCCCACTCCACAGATATACTCTGAATGCCAGCCATACGCAGAGCACAGCAGATACGAAGGTGTGCGAGCCACAGTCTGCACCGAGAGAGCTTACAGCTCAGGAGGCAGGACAGAGATCAACAAAGAATGGTAAAGCCTGCTGGACGGTAAGGGTGCCATTAAGAAGACACTGATGGGCCACAGGAAGTCAAGATCCTCTTCTGATAAAGGAAGAAGGGGCTGGGAGAAGACTTCCTGAAGGAGGTGGCTACAGAGAAAACAAGGACTTGACAGACAACAAAAGACGGTCCTCTTCTCTGAGCGTGCGCGATGCACCACTTCCATCTTACAACACCGTCAGGCGACGCGACGGTTTCTCCGCGGACTGGGCAGGGAAACCCTGGCTCAGCCAGCAGGAGTGACGTGCACGGGGTCATACACAACCTCAGCGGAACAGGCAAGCACCAAAGTCCTCATTCTCTCAGGGAAGCCCTCCGGGTACAGGGAATGGTATGGGGATGGCTTATGCGGGA
The DNA here is from genome assembly GCF_009829155.1 of Mustela erminea. NCBI lineage: Eukaryota > Metazoa > Chordata > Mammalia > Carnivora > Mustelidae > Mustela > Mustela erminea. The sequence continues at coordinate 67,323,590 of NC_045622.1, read as the reverse complement.
AATGACGGTATCCCATCTGTAGGACGCTGGGCTGGAAGGACACACGGAGATGACAATATCCCATCTGTAGGACGCCGGGCTGGAAGGACACATGGAAATGACAATATCCCATCTGTAGGACGCCAGGCTGGAAGGACACATGGAAATGACAGTATCCCATCTGTAGGACGCCGGGCTGGAAGGACACACGGAGACCACACTCCTGGGCCCTCAAGGGGACGTGTCCATGGGCTGGGTGATGAAGCAGATAGGGAAGATGAGCCTCTTGAGAAATCAGTCTGGGATCAGGTGTAGTGGCTAAAAGCCACAGAAGCCAGACAGTCTGGGTTTGAATCCCAGCTCTGAAACCTACTAGCTGCACTTTCTGGACAAGGTTTGTCATGTCTCTGTGCCTCTGCTTCTATTAAATGAGGGAAGGGTGTGATAATACTACCTGCACCTACTTCACAGAAATACTATGAAAATTAAATCCACTGCAAAGCACTAAGTATAATGCTGGTCATAAGAACTACAACAGACAAATGACTAGGGAATAATGATGATGGTATAGCAACTCTACTAACCACAACAGATCCCTAAGTTGGAAGACTCGGTTGGAAGACTCCTAAGTTGGAAGAGAAATCCAGACAAGAGAAGATGGTCGTACCTTCAGAGGGAATGGAAAGGAAGTTACCTATATGCAAGATCGTTCTCGGAAGGGGAAGAAGACATTTCATCGAGGCTTGCAGCCTGGGAGAAGGACGGCGCTGGCTGGAGGTTGCCACTCAGCCATAAGAGCACCTGACAAAGGCGCAAGATTCCTCCCCGACTCTGCCTCTTACACATCCAGGGCACTTCTCTGAGCTTCAAATCTTCCTTCTCTAAAATAAAGCTTACTAGCCTTACACTTTCTACACTCAGCATTGTTCCAAGGATCAAAGAGGACATTAAGGCACAAAGCATTGTTCAGACGGATAGCACGAAGCAGAAGAGGGAGCTGTGACTGGGGACCTGTCTGGGGAATGGCCAAAAGGAGAGGGAAACTACTTAACCTGTCTGTGATGCTCCCAGAGTTTAAGACTGAGGGTCAGCTCCAACGCTGGCGCCCTACACAGCTGCGAGCTGGTACCAACCATGGCACACACAGTTAAGTAGAAAACACAAAGGGTCTGGTTCAAGGGGCAGACCAGAAGGTAGCCTTCCAATGCTGGCAACAGAATCCACCATTCCAGGGCATACCAGGGAGAAAGGAGAAAGGAAGTCCAGAGTGTGGCTCCACCTCCAGGTCTCCAGTTAGAGAGCCCGGGAGCAGATCAAAAGAAGGGTTCTGGGGCCAGCCAGAGAGAGATAGGGGTGACGACACCAGCCCTCAAGAGCTCCTACAGGCAACTCTGCGACGGGTCACGTTTCCTGCATTATACTGTCAGTCACTGGAATTTCATCTTGTTTACATTCAGTGTTGTCTACATGGTCCAGGGGACCAAAAGGACAAGCAGCTCACATTCCCTATGTAAGCTGTCTTTATTTTAACTGGTGGTACCGAACTCAGGACCCGCAGCCCCAAGTCTCTTCTCTGGCAGACCCTCCCCCACCCCAACACATCCCTTACAACAGGAGAGTGGAATCATCTCTTTAACACGGCTCTCTCTCTCCCACTACCCTGGCTCCTTGATGATCCTTGAATTAACCTGGCGATCTCATTCTCTTGACCCCTCAGCACCCCACACAGATGCTGGCATACAATGAATTCAAAGTTCACACCATCTTTTGGAACTCAAAAAAAGACAGGCAGGGCTCCCAGGCACCACTCGCTCCAATTATTCAAATTTCCCCTTTAGCCTAGAACAACTTTCAACATGGCGGCACTTCATTTATTCAAACCTCCCTCCTTGGTCTTTCCATACATCCAATTTCCCAGATCAAAAGCAGATTTAGGTTTGGGATCTTCGTTATACTTTGTCTGATACAAGTTCCAGGAAAGTAAAAGCCCTTACCACTCCAAAAGAGAGTTACTAAATTAAAACACTCCAAAATAGTGCCTTCTCCTTTCAACCAACTTTTTCCACCGACTTTCAACAGTTTTAGAGTTGATAAATCAGAGAAAGCTTTTATTTAAAGAAAGGGGGGGAGAAAAATCTAAGTAAACTGTTCCCAATGTTCTCTAAGAATGTGGACTCGAAGAACACAATCTGTCCCACACAAAGATAAATGCAGTTTTATTAAAGAAAACACGATGGGCTTACACACACTCTTCAAATAGTGTACAGGGTACACACGAAGAAACAAACACAAATTCAAAGGGGGTGGGACAACAGGGGCCCAGGTGGAGACTGCTATGGTTTTGCTCCAAAGCTGAATGGGAAGGCGGGCCTGGCCAGAGACCGATTCCTCCTCGCTCAGTCCTTTCCAGGGTAACCTCTCCCACAGACCCTCAAACAGAGCTCAAAAAGGTGACTGAAGAGGAGGGCAGTGCAGCTACAATGACCACTTTTGAATATTTTTATTGAAGAAACAATCAGCTGAACTACTTATAATCTGCAAGACCAACTTCCTGTGTGGGACAGATTGTGTTCTTCGAGTCCACATTCTTAGAGAACATTGGGAACTCCCTGGGCACCAAATTTGTTGAAGACTTCAAATGCTCCAGGTGGGGCGCCCGGGTGGCTCAGTGGGTTAAGCCGCTGCCTTCGGCTCGGGTCATGATCTCGGGGTCCTGGGATCGAGCCCCACATCGGGCTCTCTGCTCAGCAGGGAGCCTGCTTCCTCCTCTCTCTCTGCCTGCCTCTCTGCCTGCTTGTCATCTCTCTCTGCCAAATAAATAAATAAAATTTAAAAAAAAAAAAAAGAAATCAAATGCTCCAGGAGTTTCAATTTATCCCGAACATAGACCTGAAATCACAGACTAAGCAGCAAAAGCAGCCGTGCTTTAAGTGACTGACCAACCCCATCCAAGTACCCCACCCCTTCTCACCTCAGGGAGACGGGAAATGATGACAGTCGAGAAACACAGTTTCTAGAAATTCTCCCATCACAGAAGGGAAAGTTTTTGATGGCCAGTGTAACTTTTAAGAATGCCCCCAGAAACTAAAATATATGCAGAACTTCTTTCCACTGCACTCCACGGATAAAACGTCACTTTTTTAGTCACGTAAAAACATACTGGAGGTTTACAGTTTGGTGCCCCTTGCTACGTGCCTTCTTCCAAGCACCTGGATGTTAACGTTATTAAAAGGTGAAGATTCTGTCCCTGTCTGTAAGGAGCTCACAAGTCAGGTAACCGTGCCTAAAATGAAAGGCTCTGCTAACCGGGTGATACTCTTTCCTCTAAGGGACTTTCAGAAAAAGAAAAAAAAAACACAAAGTTCTGTGCAGTAATCTATTCTTTTCCCTAGTTTGAAAAAGGATGTAGCATAAACAGATAATTCTAAAAGGGAGATGCTGCTACATTCGAAGTGGCAGAATCTGAGTCAGAGCATGATTCACCAAGAAAATGACCTGCTCAGTGACAAGGCCTGTGCTAGACACAGGTGGTCACCAGCCCCCACTCTCCATAATGAATTCATACCACCTGGTCAGCCCTCCTAGGTGAAAACACTCCTGGGCCTGTCCTCCTTTCAGTGACAGATAACTAATGCTTCCCCCAAGACCACACATTCACTTTATATATGACAGACATAATTTCTCAAATGGGTCGCCTGAACTCAAACTGGGATTCAAATCCACACAATTCTACACAAAGCTAATCTTCAACTAACGGGCCAGAAGCTCTTGGTAGTGCGATTTCTTTCATTCCAACTCACTTAACAAATATTTACGAAGCACCAACTGCCAGAAATTTCCTAAACACTGAGCAATTACGCTGGCCAAAAACGGACATGGAACCTCCCCTTGTGGGGCTTACAATCTAAAGGGTAAGTCATATAATCAACGAACTAATTTTATTGAGAGAAATGAACAGGACGGAGTGATTCAGATTAAGAAGGAGCTGGGCTGAGGAGAAAAGAGAACAGACACCTACTGAGTAGGACAATGAGGCTAGGGAGAGTCTCTCTAAAGATAACCCCACAGAAGATAGATTCTGAAAACTTTCAGGGGCGCCTGGGTGGCTCAGTGGGTTAAGCGACTGCCTTCAGCTCAGGTCATGATCCCGGAGTCCGGGAACGAGTCCCGCATCACGCTTCCAGCTCCACGGGGAGTCTGCTTCTCCCTCTGAAAAGCTTTCAGAATACCTGATACAAAGGCTAGCATGACAATTACTGGAAAATGTTCTGAGTAACTACTATATATAATTTAGAAAAGACAAAAATGTTTGAAAATAAATGAGGCTAAACTCATCTATAAGCATAATAGAATCCAATAAAAATAGATTCTGAAAACTTTTTGGAATTAGACCAAGTGTTTCTAAAACTAAATAGATCTAAATAACCAAACTGGTAAGAACAGGCAGGGTGAAAAAAATCTTAAAATGTAGAGTAAAGAGAAATGAGTAGCTGTACTAGATATTAAAAAACCCATTACAGAGCTATAGTAATTAAGGCTCCGGATAGATAATAAAACATGTATGAATTCAGTGTAAGGATCTGTGGAGAAAAATTCAATGAACAGTGTTGGAAAAAGCCAAGCATTAGGTATGAAAGTCTGGATTCCCTACCTCACTCTTTATACACCAAAAAAACTCTAGACACAGTCAACTCTGTAAAGTACATTATGACCTCCCTTTTTTTTAAAGTGTAAGACTCTCTTATAGTCCACACGCAAATGAAAAAACTAGAAAACATAAAGGAAGAGTTGATAAATCAGATTTAAAATCAATTTCTGAATGCAAAGGTTATATGACAAGGAAACTCAAAAGACGCGTGACAACCCTAGGAAGTATAATTACCCCATCCCACAATCCCTTGAAATTTCCATATTAGCTGTGCTTCCCTTAATGGTACTGTGCTTACTTTCACCTGGAATCTTGTTAAAATGAAGATTCTAATTCAGCAGGCCTGGAGATGAGAGGGGGAGGGGTATCTCAGATTCAGCAAGTCTAACAAGCTCCCTGGAGATGTTAAGTAGCTATATTTTATGGAACTTTCCTAGTTAAAGAAACCTGGAGCAAGAATTAAGAGGGACTCAGATACCTTAACAACAATCTCCTGGGAAGGTTTCAGACCCCCGCCCAAGCATCACCTTTGGCCAGTCTGACTTAGAAGATCCAGCTGAATAGCAACAGTAAGTATTTTAGGGAAAAAAAAAAATACAAGAACAACAACAGAAACAATTAAAAAACCCTCCCTGCCGGACAAAGACACTTGGCCTGGTCTGCAATCCAGTGGGCAGGTATCTGAGTCCATTCCTGCTTTTTCTTAGCTCTGAACACTGCAGAGACCTGTCTAAACTGGTAGCTTCAAACTATTCCTTTCCTGTCCCCAGACCCCACCTGCCTGCCCTCCCCGACCCCCAGGTCACCCTTCCATAGCCCTGTCCTAACATATCCTTCCCCCCACCCCCTCACCCCCACCCAGAGCCAGCAGGATGGAGAGTGCACAGCAAAGGAGGCTTCCTGCAGGATTCAACAGCATCCAGGGGACAGTTTCCGTGCTGGCCGCTCTCCGCCCTTTCCCACCCCCGCCCCATGCTCACTGGCTGTGTGATCCTGGTTAAGCCTCCTCATCTCCAAGACCCCATTTCCTCATCTGTGAAAGGCAAGTTGTCATGAGGGCTAAGAGAGTTAGCCTACTGAAAGAAGCGTGTGACCTGTAAAGCACCAGATGAACGTTCTTTTTTATTAGACTCTTGGGAACACACTTCCATAAATCCACGCTCCTCACAGCCACGTCCGGACAACGTTCAACCAAGTTTCCCCTCCCCGTGGCCTCTCAATTTACAGGAGAAAGAAAACCCTCCAGCTTTCCACTTTCTATTTCCACTTTCTAACTATACAGACAAAACTTTACCAACTAAATGAGTAGAACATAACATGTCATATCAAGCCTAAACTAAAAACGGCTTCAACTTTGTAAAACGAGCCAGCAAACGCTCCACGTACGTCTGCTACAGTGTGCCTGACAAGGACTTTCCAAAACAAACTCTACCTTCTTGAACAGCTTCTACTTTGTTATTTCCCGATGTTAAGTCTCATCCAAATCATCGTCCCTCCTCATGGCCACTGCCTGCCCACCGCCCCTGCCCCCACCCCCAAATCTGGGGAGCAGTGGAGGCAGCAGGGTGCGGTTTCTGCCACCATCCCCGAGGGCACACATCTTACTGGTCTCATCAAGGAGGCAGCTGCCATTTAATCCATTTGCTAATCCAATGAGTTTGGAAGATTCCCTGGGAGGGAGCTGGAAGCACGTGCACAATATACACACAGGATTTCTCATCAGGAAGCATTCGCCGAAGGCCACGGAGAGCATGCTTTCCACATTGATCAGAGATGGGAGGGGAGGAAGCGAGGGGTGGTGCCACCAGGCAGGACACTCAGGTCCAATGACACACCTGGCTTGCCTCCTTCCAGGTGCTCAGCCAACCAAATCATCCCAGCGCCCTGGGGCATGACAGGGGGAAATTCCTCACCAGCCTGAAGGAAGCACCATACAAACCTAAAGCCGCAAGGCCAATCCAGTGGCAGCAGAGCCTAGGTGAGGCCTTGAAATTGTCCAGTCAGAGACACACATCAAGCACGTCACCTGGACTGTTCCTACCTCGCTGGCTGAATACCCAGAGAACCAGGTAAGGCTTCCTGCGACCGAATCCACCCTGGGGCATGGGGTCCAGAACAGCAGCCCTGCGTGACTGGGGCTCCTCCAAAACACCACACAGGGCCTATTTCCCAGCAAACTAGTCGGCCAGACACCATTTGGTTTCAATTAACAGTTACACACACCCGAGAACCTAAGGGGTGGGGAAAGGGGCAGGGGAGCCTGGGTTCATTATAAGGCCAAGAGGTCTATCAGAAGACCCCCGAGTCAAGAACTGCAGCCAACCCTTATGGGAAATGGAAACCAAGAAACGGAAAACCATCCACAAATGAGACTTTTCCCAAGGTGTCTCATCTCCTGCTCTGCACAGCTGCTTTGTTCTTTTCTCTCTGCCAAGTAGTCTTGTTCCATGGTTCTCTCTACCCACAAGTCAACAATATCCCCGGTGAGATTTTCCCTGAACATAATGTGAGCATCAAGGACGAGTGAGGATTGCCGTTCCCATTCCAAAATATTCAGGAGACAGTTCAATTCAGCTTGGGTGAGATGTCCGTTTCCGCCCCCCAACACCCCCACCTCCCCACCACCCCCCCACCGCCCTTGATCAGAACATCACAGAGGAGGTGGGCAAGCTGGTCTAAATGTAAAGGATATCTACCTGCCCGGCACTGTTACAAAAAATAATGATACCAATGATAGCTGAATCAACTCTGACCTTTGTTAAAGCCACAAGGTTTTCCAAAGGTACCATCTTGTCCTCTTAATCCTCACTCCAAGGGAGCACAGCTGTACAGCCAGATCCTCAAATAACAGATAAATGTCTTTTCTGTAGCTCGCTTGTTGGTTGCTTGGGTCAAGGGAAAAAAAGCATTTTGTTGTTATCAAATGGGAATTCATTTCTGGTTCTTCCTTCTCAGCAGGAATCTTGCCTGGAAACAGGCAAAAGCTGGCCAATACATGAAAACGTCCTTGAGATCATGAATGCAAAAGGCGGGAGAGAGATGTAGCCATCGCCGGGAGACACGGAACACACTCAACACAGAGCGGAAGCTTTCTGGGGCAAATGTACTAAGAGTAATTTTCCATAGGAAGAGAGGGTTCGGTGTAAAGGTTAAAGCAAGGCTCCCTCCTTCCACACAAAAGCCACTCGGCTTCTCACAAAGTAGCCCCAAAGAGTCCATCAGTCGGGGTCTCTTTCACCTAGGGCAACAAACACATTCCTCACCGATCACAGGCTGCTCTGTGTGGTTGCTAATAAGATAATCTGTTACAGGAGGCTTACAAATCCATTTACATTGATTTTAATTAATGAATCAATCCCTGGTGCCTTGAACAACTTGGTCCAGGGAAGGTAAGCAATCCAGCTTCAGCCTGTACTCCCAGCCTGAAATCTACATTAAAAAGAGGTTAACTCTCAGATCAATGAAGGACAAATAAAAGTAACGGTTTGTACCTCTGACAGCATAAGGAAAAGTCTCCTCCAAGTTTAGACAGTAACTTCCCAAGTCAATAAGAGGAATGTATTTTCAGTGATTTCCTAACAAACTCACCTAGGACTAAGGGTCTTGTTTTGTTCTGTTTACAAGCCTGAAATCTGGAGAACTCAAGTCTGATATCATGACTATCAAACCTCTAAAGTCGAAATGAGCCTAACTTTCTCAAAAGCTCATCCGAACCTCTCAGTCTAGACGGAGGGTGAACAGAGAAATTACCTAGACACAAAACACAAATGATTACAAGTAAGAACAAAGTGGCGCTCACCAGCCTATCTGTGCTCTGAATCAGCCCGGCTTCATTAACAAGGCAGGCAAACTTTTGCATTTGCTTTTATTTTATCCTTTACAAAGGCTGCAACAGAATTGGACCTTTCTGAGTCATTGCCGGCTATGCATTAGAAGCGAGCTCAACTTAAGAGACAGCGTCCTGACGTGACTGCCCATCACTTCACTCTTCCTCCTCCTTTTTCCTTATCTCTTTCACAGGGTTTGCCTTCCCACTCTATTTTTAGACTTCTATCAGAACTTCCAGTGATTCCATATATACCCAGTGGGGAAAAAAAGCCCAAGTTCAGTCCCATTTTCTCACAGCCAGCTAACACCAATTAGCGTAGGAAAAGAACAGAGGAGTGGGTAAATGAAAACGCATCACACTCGATTTTAATTTTTTTTTCAAAATCGAAAAAGTCCATGAAGGCACAAGCAAAGCCTAAAGCGGCACGGGGAGAGACACCAACCTCTGTCGGCTCCACAGAGGAACACAGACAAGTCGGAGGCTGCTCATTAAAGAGGAGACACTCGAGGTTCAGTGGACCCACTACACTGGGAGCTCAGCACTTCATGCTTCTCCCTTACTTTTTCAAGTATTAAATAAAATAGTTACCAAGCTGATTTTGAAGTCAGTAAGACTGGCCTGAAACGTTGCAAAAGGAATTAAAAGAAAAGAAAAGAAAAAACAAGACCCTGCTTATAAGGAAGTAAATTTGCAAGAAAACAGTAAGAGACAAGCCAGAGCTGGGGGGGGGGGGGCTGGCATGGATGTGTTCTCTCCTCTCCTCTCTCTCTCTCCCCCTCTCTCTCTCCCTCTCTCTCCTCTCATTCTCCCCTCCCTCCCTCCCTCCCTCTGCCCTCCCTCTCTCTCAACCAAGAGAACAAAAGAAGTTGATACTTCTTCAGCTGTGCATATGGGCTCCAGAGCTTTCTGCCTCCTGCCTGTGTCCGTGCCCACACGCTGGGGCATTCACTGGAACGTCAAAGCTCCCGGCCACATTCACCTTGCATTTTCTGGGGCCGTTCGAGGGACCCAGCCCACCGCCTTCCCGGGAGTAGTGTGCAGAGCTGAACGGCTGAGCAGGGTATGCCAGTGCAGCCTCACATTCAGATCAAGACCACAAATTATAAACAGTTTCAGTAAATTGACTCGAGTGCCTTTGTTCCTCAGACATACATCTTCCTACCGCTTACAAAGGCAGACAGCAGAACCTAACCACCAATGTGACTCCAGCCAGGACCGGGAAAGGAAGTTATTGAAGCCTGGATTTCCTGCTTTTGCTTGTAGCCAAGAACTATGAGGCTTGTAGTGGTTTCAGGAACTGACTCATCTAATGATTCATGGATAAGATACTGCTTTTAATATGTTTCTGACCCTAAGACTCAGGGACTTCAAACCCAACCTGAACTTAGGCTTCACTCTTATTTGCAAATGAATATTCACAGCAAAATAAAAAAACAGGATGGCAATGGTTAATAAAATCAAACAGCATGCCAACGGCAGGAAAAGGGATATTTGGACACCCCATTTGAAGCCATGATCAAAAGCCTGGTCTGTGGGCTGTGACTTGACCACATTCAAACTTCCCAAAAGTGGGTAACAGGTGGGATAAGGTTTATTTTTAGATGTCATTCCCCTCGATGTAAAAATAGATTTAGCACAGCAATATTTTAATTCAGGCGCATCTGGGGTTGTGCCTCTAAATACCCAAGATGTGAAGAAGCATGTGGCTCTAGATCTGTTAGAGTTGCAAACCAGGGAGAGTTCAGAGCGGACCAATGAGTAGTGGGCACTGGAAGACTCCCAGTGGAACTCATTCTCTTAGATCACCCTCTCCATAACACTGCACTTCAGGACTTCTACTGTCCTCCACCTGGAACATGACTCTCTCCATCCCACCACACACACGCACACATGCTCGCACAAGCGGACGAATGGGGATGGGCCCGCATGCACACACGCGCCCAGTACTGAAGAGCAAAGCTCTCTAAACGCACTTTAAAAGTAAAGAGTCAGGAGCCGGAGCCTCTGGCTGCTTCCCACGAGGTCCCCACAGATCTGTCCATCATCGAGGAGCCCTTCTCAAGCCTCCCCTGCCCACCCATCCTTGGGCTTCCCCCTCCCCCCGGCGGAGGGCATCAAACACAGGACCAGCTCCAGGGATGGCTTTCCAAGCGTTTACGGGTTTCAACACCAGCCCAGAGCACGGAGGAAAAGGAAAACAACAATGGAGGCTGGTTGGGGGGGTGGGGGGTGGAGGAAACAGTGAGAACAGTGGACCAGGCGAGGCCAAAGTGCAGGGGCCGGCTGGCAGGCACTGCTCGGCGGGGCTCCTCCAGCAGATTTACTGACATGACGTCAGTGGCCCCGGTCCAGCTTTTACTTTGGTAGCTTTTACCACTTGCCTCCTGAAGCCTCCACTGTGTCAGGGAGCCACAGGACCACAATGAAAATTCCCTTTGTGAAACTGAGTTTACCTCGGGGCACAGAGGCCCGGCCTGCCTGTGAATTACAGGGCTCCTTGCCCTCTCTCTCTGTGCCCACGGAGGAAGGGGGAGGGGATGAACCCCTACAATGCTATGCTTTGCTTTAATACAGAGGAACCATTAAATGAAGCACACTGCCTTTAAAAAGAAAGAGAGAGAGAGAGAAAGAAAGAAAGAAAAAATAAAATGCAGGGAGGGGAGGCCATTAGTTACTAAGTGAGTATCCAAAATTTCACAGACCAGGATGCTGGTTAATTTCTCAGGGAGGTCATAAGTGATGACAATCTCAGGACTCCTCACTCATTCTGTTGTGAGGCCGTTTTCGCTGGGTTGTGAATGCTCATGGCTTTGTTTCATCAACAAAACAAAAAAAAGTATTACTGAAGCCGAAACTCCAGGCCTGAATGGACCCTCTGAGAGCCATATAGCTTCTTCCTTAAAATGAGCTTTTAATTTTTTTTTTTTTTTTAGTCATTACTTCTTCCCTAAGTGCATATTCTGCAATGAACCACCATGGGTATAAAAACAATCTCCAAGAAACAAAGATAGGAGTTACTAAAAATACCTCTAACAGCAGACCTGTTAAAGAAAAAAGAACTTATTTTAGGCTTAGAGGCTTACTATGGTGTTCCCACAACAGCACCACACTTGCTGTGCTCTAAGGACTCCACAGCACAAATCTGCCTAAAACCACAAAGCTTTAATGGGGTTTTTTTTTGCTTATAAAAAATAATGTATTAGTGATAAATTCTTTAAATGATTGAGAGATTAAATATATTCTATCCTAAACACTTCAAGAAAGGAAGGTACAGAACTTAGTTCAAGGAGTATTTATTCAAACAGATGTGTGTAAATGACCCCAACCATCTCCTCAAAACATAGCCTGCCATATGAATGGCTTAGAGAGGTAATAAGACCAGGAATTTCTCACCTTCTGGTTATTTAAACAAGGAGCAGAACAAACTACTAGGTAGACATGACCAATGGCACTGACTGAAGTCTTCTGTGAAACCTAAATTAATGTGAGCTTTGGCCTTCACCATGAGTGTCAAACCATGAACTGTCCCCGTGGAATTCTTTGGCTTAGCCTTTTTCCTTAGGGGAGAAAAGGACAAGATGACAAGCAAGGGCACGGAAGTGGCGAATGACAGCCAACGAAGCCAACACGGCACCAGAGCACAAGGAAAGGATTTACCGTGGGTCAACACGTTGACCTGGAAGATGGGATCCATTTCTGAAGAAGGTGGAGGGGTGTGGGAGGTGGGGGTTAGGCAGAGAGCCTAGTGCTCGCACTTGGCCTTGAGATACCATTTTCCACTACAAGGAACCAAAATCCCAGCAGAAATGGTTCATTCTAAGTCAAGAATACACAGGAAGAGACTGGGTAGCAGGAAGCTATCAAAAACTATCCAAGTTAAAAAAAAAAAAAACTATCCAGGTAACATCAAAAGGACAAAGGAGCCCACTGAAGAAACTCCTCGTGGCCAAAGATGATACAATTTGAGTTATCAGTAAGAGAAACTATAATGTATTCAAAACATCCAATAATTTAAAATCTACGATTGCATGATACTCAAAACAAAAAAAGACAAAACTGAAACCAGCGTCTTCTGTACAAACTATTCACCAAGTTATCCAAATAAACAATGAGCACATTTCTCTCTGTAAGAGTCTACCAGCTAATAAATGAAGAAAGATCAAGAGGACTGGAATATTACCAGTGTAGAGCCTGTAAGAAATCACACATAAGGGCTGAGAGCATAAACCAACGGCTATTAGTATTACAAAGAAAGAGACAACTGTGCATTATGATTACATGCCTCTCGTGGTGCCTCTCGTGTAAATACTAGTTATGAAATATTCCTCTCAAAAACAAAAACACCAACCCACCAACAAAAACATTAAACCTGAACCAGGTCGAGCTTGTAGATGTAAATTCCCATTTGTGGGAATTACAGAGGACAGTGGAACACGATCCATGGCACCCTGAGGATGCAAAATCCAGAAAGAAAGGAACTCAAGAGAGACACAGTGAGGCTTTTATAACAAACCAACTGCAAAGGAAAATAAAGGAGGGAAAGGAGGTCTCTAACGAGTTTTGAGAGACACAGTCACCAAACAGAACCCGTGGATCTTGTCCGGACCTGGATTTCAACAAATCCAACTGTGGGAAAACAATGACGAGACACTCAAGGAAATCTGAAAGGTTACTTTTACAGATATTTTATATTAAGGAATTATTATTAAAATGTTATGATGCTGATATTACAGTTAGTATTTTTTTTAAAGAGTCTTAGTTTTTAAGCACTTACTGGAAACTTTACAGATGAAATGGTATGACATCTGGGATTGCTTCAGAACAAAAATCCAGTGGGAGATGAGCCAGGGGTTTAGAAGAAACAAAAATGGCCAGGAGTTGATGACCATTGCTGAGGGATGACGGGACATGGGAAGTCCACTGCCCTCTATTGTACTGAATTTTTTCATAATAAAAATGTTGAAGATCTCAAATAAAATCTAAGATACTTTTCTTGTCCCCCTCCCTCACACAGAGAGCTGCTCCAGGAAGAGGTCCTTGGCATTCTAATTTTAGCTACTGGGTGACAGCGATCACCCAGAGGTGGTGACTACCTAGTGATGGTGACTTATGGGACACTACCTTCTCTGCCAGCACTGTGCTAACCCTTGCTATAATCCAGGAGGAAGACACGACCAGGTCCATTTTATAGGTAAGGGCACTGAGGTTCAAAAGTTTAAAGAGGTTGCCCAAGGTCAAAGAGATACGTAGAAGAAATGTGTGTAATTCTACACATTCATAAACATGAGAAGGAGAATTCATTAAGTCTTTTCAAAAGAGTAACAACTCTTGAGAGTGCTCTTAAGTCCAGAAGCCTGAAGATGCTCTCCAGTGTTAAAGGCCGCAGAATCAAAAAGTGGTGCTTTTCTGATGACCATTTTTGGTGAAACTCAGAAAACTGTAGGGGCAGTCCCTCTAAGAGCTCATAGTGATAAAAGCAGAGAATAAAAGGGGGATGATAAGAACAGAGGATGAAAGGGGGAAGAGTCCAGCCACACACGTGTGCGTATGTGTGTCTTGTGTGTAAAAATGTGAAAGCAAAAGGGAAATTGTCTGAAGAGAGAAAAACAACAGAGCAGGAAATCCAGAAAGAGTGGAAGCTGGGAAAAAGCTTAAAACTAAACCCAATAGAGGAAGATGGAAAAGCAAATAAATGAGCTCCCATCAGACAGGGCCATCCCGCCTGGGACAAAGCCCTCAGAAACAGGGAGGGGCGGCATGAGCTGGAGGCAGAAAAAAAACCAGGGACTACGAACCAGCTGGGGGAGACAACATGGCAAAGCTCACTGTGGGCCATTCACCATTATTTCACCATTTTCACTTTATCATATTACTATTGTATTTTTTAGATGAGGAAACAAAATAATTTACTTGAGATCACATGCACAGTAAAAGCAAGACTGGAAGCTATGGAACCAGGGTCTGATGTCAAAGCCAAGCTGTTAGGCTACTTAGCTAAATATACCAAACACTACAGAGAACTGTACAAAAGTCAGGGCAAGGCCAAAATGGCCAACAGCAGAAGTATCCAAAAGGCATGGGGAAAGGTATGAAGAAGGAAGCAAACCAGTAGACTGGGAAAGAGGGAAAGACAAGAGCACATGTCCCAGAAACTGGCCAATCAGTGGCTCCAACTTACCCTTTTGGATCAGTCACCAGAACGAGGGGAACAGGAGTAAGAGTCTCAACCAGCCCACTCTTATTAAAAACCAGCCAAGATGCCTAAGATGGGTAGCAACCCCATTAGCACTCCCATTTTGAAAACCCTAATGTCTTTTTCAGAGGCCTGATTATTAAGGGCTCTGAGCAAGCCCGTTAGGCCTTTTTTCCCCTCAGCCCTCTCTACTGCTCACCCTGTATCACAGCCTAAAGCATATTTTCCACCAGGTTACCTGGGCGGTCACCTGGGCAGGGGAGGGAGGGAATTAATCCCATCTTCCCAGGTTCCGAAGCACCCCATACTATCTAGGAGTGAAGTCAAGGTCATCTGCTTAAAGCCTACCCCAGCATGAGGCCATTTCCATATCTAGGCCTTCATGGGGGGTGGGGGAAGCCTGGCTTATTCTGACAGTCTGCCAACAGAGCACATTCCAGAGAAAAACCAGAGAAACTGGCAGGTCCAGTCCCAGGCTTTCAAAAAGCATCACCCTCCCTACACATTCATACATACACACACCACACACACACACACACACACACACACACAACCCACACCCCTAAATGGATAATCAACCCAGGCTTCCAACCATACCAGCTTCATCTCCACATACACCATACACATGCATAAAGGAGATGGCATCAGTCCAGTCTCCAGGAGCCTTACCCTCTCATTTTCAATGGCCAGTATACCCAGTCTGAGAGGGGCAGAGTACTGGGTCCTCCCAGTCTTTAGAGGGCTGAAAACAAGGGGGCAGAGATGCTTCTTGCCCCTTCTCAAGAAGACAAAATGAAAGTGAGACAATCCCCTGATTGAAAGCTTGACCGAGTCACACCCAAGATCTTAGCCACAGGCTTGTTTGGAAGTCAGAGTAAAAGAGATCACCAAGAACACAAAACAAAGTTAGTGCGTACCGTTTCTACACAAATACACCACGTAAGGGGAAGCTGACCTTGGTTTTCAGTGTTGTAATCTATCTCAATTCCATTCAAATGCCATAATAATAAAGCCTGATAGGTGACTTAATTCACCATCTTCTTGGCCTGGCAGCTGTGGAGCCACCAGATCTAGGAGCTGGCTTCAAATGCGGATCCTGGGACGCATTACACCAGCTGTGTGACCTCTCGGAGCTTCCCTTCCTTCAACCACAAATGGAGCTCTTGGGTTTAGATGAAGTAATGCTGAAGAATGGTAAAGACAGAACCTGGGCAGTCTCCCTTACTTACCAAATTCTACGGAGTAGCCTGGGGATGGGCAACCAGAAGTGAGTGATGGAGGGGACTCAGCAGTACTGCTCCTCCTCCCTAAACCCTGTCTGTGGGAGGGGAGTATGGGGCAGGGGAAGGAAGGACTCTGATAAAGATGCTCCTGGGTGGGTCAGTGGTTTAATCCGCTGCTTTCGGCTCAGGTCATGATCTCAGGGTCCTGGGATCGAATCCGGCATCGGGCTCTCTGATCAGCAGGGAGCCTGCTTCTCTCTCTCTCTCTCTCTAACTGCCCCACATCTACTTGTGATTTATAAATAAAATCTTAAAAAAAAAAAAAAAAAAAAGATGCGGTTCTCCAGACATTTCTGCCTTGGCTCTCACATTTTCTCTCTTTAATCTAAAGGTCAGCTCAAAAGCAGACTGGGGGACGGGGGCCCAGCATCAGCCTCCCTGAGGGAAAGGAAAGCTTTTCAAGTGACTTGCCTGCCCAAGGGCACAGGGAAAACCAAACACCAATGCCAGGGGCTGTCCAACCAAGCCTTCTCTTCTACACAGTTGCCAAGTGGAGGGACCTGGACCCTGGCCTCTGGAGGAGCCTCCAGAGGGGCCTTCTCCCTGTGAACTGCCCCAAGGAGGAAACAGTCCTCAGAGCTCAACAACAATGGCCAGACCTGGAAGACACTGCAGGGCACTGAACACCTGCCCGAGGTTACTGCATGAAGCACGGGATACAGTAACTAAATAAATAATGGTGTCGAAACCACCACCTGGAACTGAGCAGGGTTGTTATAATTACTTTCAGTTCTAAGCAAAGGACTAAAATTCCTTGAATTCCACGCTACTTTCTCTGCCTAATAGATTTAGGTTCGTCATAGGACATGATCCCACAGTGTCCCAAAGAACAAGGAGAACCAAGCCTGAAACTGAAGACTGTCAAGAGCACTGAGACCACAAGTCCTAAAATATAATCTGAAATCCCCGAATTTCACACAATAGAAACCTTTCAGAATTCCACTGGGAAAAACTTCTCAATTAAACTTTGCTAGTCTAAAACGGAAATGAACCAACGCTGAATCATTCCGATGAATGGACACTTTTTTTTTCTTTTTAAATACATTATGAATTGATCTGCATTAGAGCAGAGGGTTTGAAGCAATTTGATTAAAAGTAGCACAGGTTTAGGGACGCCTGGGTGGCTCAGTTGGTTAAGCAGCTGCCTTCGGCTCAGGTCATGATCCCAGCGTCCTGGGATCGAGTCCCACATCGGGCTCCTTGCTCAGCAGGGAGCCTGCTTCTCCCTCTGCCTCTACCTGCCATTCTGTCTGCCTGTGCTCGCTCTCTCCCCCTCTCTCTCTCTGATAAATAAATTTAAAAAAAAAAAAAAGTAGCACAGGTTTAGAGGAAAAAGCTCCTCGGTGGCTGAGGCTCTGCTCTCAGAAACAGCCTGGGGCACACCTTCCAGAATCAGGAACTCAAGCCCTAGCCACAAAGACCGCCTGCCCAAAGATTTTACCTCCATTCTGCTTAAGTAAAGGAGGTTATCCAGTTTCCTCAATAGTTTCCTAATAGTACAATGACTGTATAGATTATCGTCCAAGTTGGGGCACTGGAGAGGAAAGGGGGTGCTATTAGCTGCTGTTCAGATACAAGGAGCAGGACGGGAAAGGCAAGCACGCACACAGCCACAAGGAACGGAAGAGGACGACCCTTTACAAAATACCAGTGGATAAAAGCTGCCACAAACAGTTATTATGCGGAAGACAGGGAGCATCTGGGAGGACACAGGAGCAAGACCAAGCTACAATTAAGCTACGATTAAGAAAAAACTGGCCAGAGCAGAAGCTGAAACCTGGGGTATACATTAGCCTGACTCGGGGTTCTTTTCTTTCCCCTCTTAAGTCAATTTACAAAGCAGATTCGATACTGGACTTGGGGCCACAGGTACCTTCCGGGTCTCTTCACTGCCTCATCTCCCAGGTTTTCCTTGCTGGTATTTATTGAGGTCTAGGATGGCTTAAGTGTAAGCCATATGGGCAGCTAACATAGTCAGCATTCATCACTGAGAGGCAGATCATTCTGCATTACTCAAGTCCCTCTTTCTTTCTTTTTTTTTTTTTAAGATTTTATTTATTTGACAGACAGTGATCACAAGTAGGCAGAGAGGGAGGAAGCAGGCTCCCTGCTGAGCCAAAAGCCCCGATCCCAGGACCCTGAGACCATGACCTGAGCTGAAGGCAGAGGCTTTAACCCACTGAGCCACCCAGGTGCCCCTGAAGTCCCTATTTCTAAAAGTAAAGGCAATCTTCCGCCTTAGACATTTCTAATGGGTACCTGTAGGCCCCTCACTAAAAGCAGGAAACAAGCAGAAATGTAAACCTGTATTAGCACAAAAAAAAAAAAACCTGTATTAGGACATCACTCTGCATATCAACCTTAATCATCTGACCAGCAAAACAAATGTTGGGGGGGGTGTCACAGTGCATATGTTGTTCAGTGTGATTCACTGGATTCGGTGCCACACTGATTCTATGAGATACAAGTCACATACCATAAAATCTACCCCTTAAAATTATATAATTCAGTGGCTTTTAGTAGAGTCACAGGTTGTGAGTGATTTTAAACTATGCCTCTCTCCACTCCTCAAGGCTCTGCCTGCCTACCTCCAAAAGCCTTCATCCCTCCTGCCATGTCCACTCATCTCTCTTAACATCTTTCATCTTAATTCTTAATTTAAAGGCTAGAAAACCAGATTCACTCACACACAGTTCCGTGGAACCTGGTTAAGAGACCAGCAGAGAAGTCCATAAAATGCAGGTGGTCCTCAGCCCTGGCTCACACAAAGTAGCCCTGCCTGCTCAGACCTGTCCCTGGGAGTAGCCCCAGTCGAAAAATGTGGGGACATGGACACACCCTGTTCAAGTGTAGCTGACCAGCTTTGGGCAGATGACTATGAAAACACAGGTTACAACCCACCAGCCTCCAGAAGAGACCCAGCTCATCTATCCTGGGTCTACCTGGGTGCTAACCCAAAGAGATGCTTATCTTGGATTAACCAACATCCTCTTCACTATGCAAACACACTAGCAAAAGAATGGATGGGCTGCCATTCACACAGTGTGAATCATTTGAAATATATTTAAGGTCCACAGAAAGGAGTCTAATACAAGGGTCAAAGATTTCATCTCAGAGCTTGGAGCACTGAGATGACCAGGATGGCCTGGGGGGGTCTAGCAGCTGTCACACCTGTAGCCTACTGAGCTAGCTCTTACCTAAACTTTCCCACAACCCTTCAGAGTAGGTAGCATCAGCTCCCTTTTCCAGATGTGGAAACAGAGCAGAGAAGTTAAGCAGCCTGCACCCAAACAGGTATTAAAAAGTGCACTGGGGGTGCGGGGGTGGGGGGAGGGGGCGTGGCTAGCTGACTCAGTAGGTAGAGCATGCACTCTTGACTTCAGGGTCCTAAGTTCAAGCCCCAGTGGGACCTACTCTAAAAAAATAAATAAAATACTAAAGAAAGTTTAAAAAAATAAAATAATACTAAAGAAAGTAAAATAAAATAAAAGTGCAAAGGAAAGTGGGTGGCTCAGTTGGGTGTCCGCCTCTCGATCTCAGATCTCAGCTCAGGTCTTGATCTCAGGGTTGTGAGTTCAAACGCTGCATTGGGCTCCATGATGGGGACAGACCCTACTTTAAAAAATTAACTTAAAGAACAAAAATGCAATGGGGGCAGCAAAAGTAGGGGGAGAGATAACTCTCTTATTTCCTCACACCAGAAGCTTGATCCAACCTCAAACTCCCGGGATGGTTTCTTAATGTTTCCTCAGCAGCTCGAGGGCCCCAAGGATAGTTTCTCTGTGAAAAGAGGAGTTGCATACAACCATCTTAGAGAACTTCTTAGAACCCAATCCCAAAGTTAGGAGCGTGGCTTCCAAGCAAGAATCTAAGGAAGAAGGGCACCTGGGTGGCTCAGTCGGTTACACAGCTGCCTTCAGATGGGGTCATGATCTCAGGGTCCTGAGATCAAGCCAAGCATCAGACTCCCTGCTCATGGGGAGTCTGCTTCTCCCTCTGCCTCTGCCTCTCCCCCTCAGTTTTCCTTGCTCTCTCAAATAGATAAAATCTTAAAAAAAAAAAAAAAAAAAAAAGGAATTTAAGGGAAGAGGTTTCCTTTCTGGTGGACAAAAGTGCACTATGCTACCCACCTTTGGAAGCATTTCCATTTAATTCATACAATCACTCGGCAGAGAATGACCTCACATATTATATAGTTACTGATGGGTTTCCTCCATCACTTATGAATAGAGGAATTATGGTACAAAGTGATTAATGGTCCCGGACTTCATGGGACACGTCAGCCACTCACGGATTTGAATCCATCTGTCTGAAGACCTGAAGCCCAGCTCTTCTAAGTAACTCTGCCTCAGCCTTGGGTGTCCCTCAAGAGTCACTGTCCAGGCTGACCTGGCAGGAAATCTGTGAAGACCTGGCATTCAAGGTAACATCTGAAATTCTATTTTTGGGGGCACCTGGGTGGCTCAGTCGGTTAAGCATCCGCCCTCAGCTCAAGTCCCGATCTCACAGTCCTGGGATCAAGTCCACATCAGGCTCCCTGTTCAGCAGGGAACTGCTTCTCCCTCTCCCTCTGCCCCTTTCCCCTGCCTGTTTGTTCTATCTCACATACACACAACTAAATAACATTTTTAAAAGAAAAAAAAAAAAAAAAAAGAAATTGCTATTTCCTGGGCGTGTATTATATGTCAGGCATACAGGAGGCATTCTACTGAACTTCAGAGATGAGGGCACCAGGGCTCAGAGGGCAATTTGTCCAAGGCCACAAAACCAGAAAGTGACTGAGCCATGAGTCCAGCTAAGGAGTGTCCTACTCCAAACCTGGGTCTTTAAAACTACAGTATTATCCTGCCTTTTTCCAAACCAGAATCAGAAAACCACTCCCCCCTTCACCTTATCAACCAGTTCCTTCTGCTCCTTTCAATTAATTGCTCACATCCAAGTTTCAGATCTACAGAGGCTCATGACCAGCAATAAACCTTTTCCATAGCTGTTTTGAGGGTTGAGGTCACCACTCTAGAGTGTTTGGGGGGGGGGGGTCATTTGGTTTTGGCTTTAATTTTTTTTTTTTAATTTCTTTTCGGTGTTCCAGAATTCATCGTTTATGTACCACACCCAGTGCCCTCCATAATACCCGCCACCAGGCGGTCATTTGTTTTTTAATGACTTAGTTCCGCACTACTCCCAAAATGGCATCTGGCAAAAAATAAATAAATAAAACCCTTTCCCTACGACCCAACTCCAACACCCATTTCTCTGCAAAGTTTTCCTTAATCCCTATCCCTGAGCAACACAGCTGTTTGGCTATTACCAAGAGCACTCAGACGACAGTCTTATTTTCCCTTTATTCTGATGCTACACAAGGAAATTCATGCTCCTAAAAACAACACATGCTTAAAAAAATAAAAGTCCCTTCCCAATCCACTCCCTCAAAACAACCCCTGTCAATAAAGTAAAATCGCACAAATTTTTTTGGATAGAGATGCAAACATGGTTCTCCAACATTTCATCAACTCTGAACACACCAATGGTTGTAAAATGCAACATGATTTTGTTTCTAAAAACTATTGCTGTGAAACAAACCATGCCAGGATGCTGCTCCATCACTCAAAAAATCTAATTTCATAAACAAGGTACCTTTTTTTTTTTTTTTTTAGCATATGTCAATCCTGCACCTAAAAAGGAAAACAATAAGCAAAATAAATTGGGTAAGGTATACCCAAAACAATTTCTCAGAGCCAGATCAACACCCATGCTTTTCTATATACTCTCACCCTTGTTCCAAGAGCCCTGGCAGCATCAAGAGCATCCTCAGGAATGCCCCGGATCGGGCCCAGGGATTCTCTTCCTCTCCTGCACCTGTTCCAGACTGTGACAACTGCCCAGCCAGCCACGATGGCAGGACATGTCCCAACTTCAAATATACAGAAAGTTGCATCTCAGAATGCACGGAAGTACAGAACATACAGCCTCCCCACTGGACGTTGATGACCTCTTCACAGGCCGGTTTCCCTTGTCGAACTACAAACTTCTCGGGGGTGTTCACTGATCACCATTCTATCGACCTTTGGTCGATCACCAAATCCCTAGCACCAGGTAGCACCTGTACATGTTTGAACCACCAGAGGCAAGCAGCAATTCTACAAAAAACCGGGAGCATGTGGATTTCAAAGTGCCCGTGGTGCAAGGAAGAGGGGGGAAAGGAATGAAAAGCAGCAGGCTCTTCTCCTGGACGCCATCAGGATCACCCCTCCCATCCCCCCACCCTGCTACATCAAGGGGTACCACCTGAAGGGCTCTGTGAGCAGCCTCACTACCCGGGAAGTGAAACCATCTCTGCAAGCAGCCAGACAAGAATTAGTCCCTCAAACCCCTTGCCGGCAAGCCTGACACACACCTCACCTCTATAATCACATCTGGAATCAACGGCTATGCTCCCAAGGTGTGACAGATGATTGCCAAACAGGGGGAAGATGGCTCTGTTCATTTTATTGCTTTTCCTGCAATAGAAAGGTACAACCTTCTCTGTGTATGGCTGTATTTTTAAAACCAACCAAGTCCATCTTAGTGAATTCCATAAAGATGTAGTATTTGTTCACAAATACAGGGGGGAGAAAAATCCCATTCGGAGTTAGGAGGGATGACCAAATTTAGACTGACTGGCTCTGGCTTGAGCAAGGGTTCCCAACCAGAGGCAGACACCATCACCGACCTCTTAAAAATACAGAAACTCTGCACGCGGCCCAGCCCTCCTAAATCTCCAGGGGTACGTCCAGGCTGTTGAAAGATCTGTGGAGGCTGCAGTGCAGGTGCTCAGGTGGGAACACGGGCGCAGCAGAGGCTCCCCTGGGCAGGCGTGGAAAGTAGCTGACCTGGATTTGAGTCAGAATCATCCTGAATTAGCCACACAAAAGGATCTGTGCACAGTGCATTACAAACCCGGCAGTCAAAATGTGGGGAAAGTGAGGTGCCTGGAAAGGTGAGCAAGAACACCCAGGCACGGTGGGCTGGGATAGGGACAGCAGGTCTGACCCCGGCTTCTTCCCCCAGCGCCTGGCAGGAAATGGGGACACATGGATTTGCTGAAGAAGATTCACACATCTGATAAGCACAAATCCCCATGGAGCCACCTACTGTGTGCAGAATCCCTGAGCTGGTTCCAGCCACTCAGGAAAGAGTCCCTCTGTTGGTTCCCCACCAGAATAGTTTTCCTTCAGCTTCACCAGACACCTGAGTAGAAGTGTTCTAGAAGTATGTCCCTCTTTAACAATCCAAGTCATAAAGGAAGATGCTTCGGCCTCCAAATCACAGAGGGCTCTTTCCCTGGTTTCCAGTTATACAGACATCAATCAATTTTATATTTTAGGATTAAGGTAAAACACAAAGGTGAAAGGAAATTAGGGAGGTATTTTGAAAGCACAACAAAACTAGAAACCTTTTATCAAAATAAGAATGAACAATAGCAGCCTTATCTTATCTCTCCAATGTTTAAAACAAAGGCAGATTTTGAATTACGGGAATTTCTCAACTCTGCCTATATTTAAAAAAAAAAAAATGCTATCAGGTAGCTTGTTTTCTGTTTTTGTTCACTATGAAAATACTTGCTGAGGTCTTTGCTGAGCATTCCAGATTTCAGGACAGGGCTGCCCATCCCCTCAGCTGATGGGGTTCTTTCTAACTCTACCCACCACGATCTCCCAAAGGCTTTGAGATGAAAAGGCAGCCCAGGAGAATGGGTTGAAAGAGATTCCACCAAAGGAAGCATGGCTCACAATGGTTTCAATGGTTTGCAATCAGTTAGCCCCCAGGACATCCCCAGCCGCAGTGATGGGTGATCTGAAAATGAAGCATATCAAAATGCTATTGATAAGCTAAATTACCAGACAGCTTATCTGAGGCCCACATCCGCCATATGGTGCCCCAACTTCTGCCGCCTGTTGCGGCCACAACAATAGGCACGCCTACCCAGAGCACCGGCCCACAGAAACCCAGCAGCAGCGGCATGTGCAGCGGCTGCTGTGTTTACATTTTATTTTGTGCTATTAGCCCTGTGGCTCCCCCCACCCCCGATCCCGGGAGGGACTTGAAACACAACACGCCTTCCACGCGCTACCTACAGGACACACGCTTGCCCGCGATATGTGTGTACGTGTGTGTGTATGTGTGTTTGTACACGCGCGTGCGCACGCAGGCAGGTATGTTTCAGGTGAACAGAGAAAACCAGATGTCAGCTCAGGCAAGGGAGCTGCCTGGTGGGGGAGGGCGGGTCCGGCCGGCTCCCAGCGAGAGCGGCAAGCAGACAATGCGCTTTTCTCCAAACACTCCGGCGGGCGGGCCTCGGGGAGTGGCTATTTAAAACACTTGGCTCCTTTTATTTCACCACGGTGGAAGTGAATTCGGCTCTTGAGTGCCAGAGCAAATGAAGTCATTTGGTTTCTGCGGGCTCTCTTTGCATTTCAGCAGAAGTCAGACCGGACCAAAGTCGGAAGGTCCAGCTGAAGTTGTTCTTTCTTCCAATTAAAACTGATTCCACAGAGGATTTGGCTCCTAGCCTTCATTAACTTTTTTTTTCTTGGAAAAGGCACGAAGGTCGGAGAAAATTTAAAGGACAGAAGGCAGTGGCATGAATGCTGTCAAAGATGACTCCTGTCACAGAGTGCCATCAAGTTAAGATGTAAAGACGAACAAATGAGGAGATCACCTTCTAAAGGCTTGGTTGGTATTCCAAGATTAATGGTGGGTTGTCCTGAATGAATTCATAAGGTTTCTGCATTTATTGCTTTCTATTCTGCCCTCTAAAGAGGATCCTGTCTTTACGGAGATTGTACCATTAATGGTAATAAAATATTCATTTATTTAGTTTACTATTAGGGAAAAGATAACTGGTTTTCAAAGAGAACTCAGCAACACAGAGCATCTGGTTGTGCAAAAATGTACAAGATGCAGGTTTGGATACAGTGCAAAGCAAAAAAAAAGTCAATGTAACATTCAGATCTAGTTAACTATTATAAAAGACATTCATTTCACCCCCCCCCCATTACCAACACCTTAGCAGACAATATTCTTGGATGAACTTTTCAAATTTTCTTAAACATTCTCAGTTTAAAAAAAAAAAAAACACCAAAAAAAAAAAAACCACCTTTCAAGTTAAATTGAGATTGCACTTGAACTCCATCCAAGAGCGGAGCTGAACTGAATTATGATAATTAGAAAGCTGTGCCTATAAAAAAGCAGCGCAGTTCATGCATTTTTTTTTAAAAGTTCATGCCAGAGAATATAAGTTCAATATGTTCTCACATAATTAACATTTCCCACCATTAGCAGCAGTTTTTCAGTTTATATATCAGTAAAAACAACAGCACTCGTCATTGTTGTATATTCCCAGTCAATAGTGTTTCAGTCACTGTACACATACATCTAAATCTGTCAGATGCCTAAAAGCAACCAGAATTCCCCACTGGAGACGATGGTGGTGCTTAACTTGTTCATTAGTAAGCCACTTTTTTTCTTTTAAACCCATTTTCCAATGCTGGGCCCTGTTCTTCAAACTAAAACTGCTAATGAAATCCTAGGGCAGAGCCTTAAAAACTAACATGAAAAAGAGCAGAAAGCATTACATCACGGTAGTAAATATTGATGGGTATGGTAAATATGCGGAGTGCGGAGGCAGAATACACCCAGGATGGAGACTTCCCTTGGCTTGCCCCAAGAGTAGGAAAGACCGCCTCTAAGATCCCCCTCCCCCTTCCAATCAGAAGAGAGGCCAGTGGTTTCACAGTTAGCTAGGACTCTCAGGCTATGGAAACTCTTTTCTGAGAATCCTCCCAACCATGCAAAAAGCCAGTGGACAGTACTTAAGAGGGGAGTGGGACCCACCCTTCAAGAAATATCATCCTCGAAACCCACGCTTCAGGGCATCCCATTTGCTTTCACTAAAGTGAAAATACATATTCCAAAATTCTCTTAGTCCGCACCAGGAGAGGAGAGCGGAATCTCTCTGAGGAGATGGCTGAATTTCAACTCTTATTTCAACTCTTAAGTTCCGACATGGGACAGGGTCAAAGAAGCTGATGATGAGAACTTTTACACGCTGGGGACTCTCAGTACCTCACAGCTTTGAGACAAAATAGAAACACACACACAAACACTCCAGATATTTAGATCTAAATATTCCAGCATTCCACAAATTATCCCAGCAGAGGGAAGGCCCAAACTTCCCAGATCTCGGGAAGTATGCAGTCATTGCAATGCCAGGGGCACGAAGCTTGTATTTGTCAAAACGCCCAACCCTGAAACATTAAGGCCTTAGCACGGACCTGAATTACTTGATTTTATCACCTTTGTGAAGGTGAAAGAATAAAATATATCACTGATACTGTTCAAACATGATTTGGGATCTCATTTAAATACCATAGCGTCATCTGCGGCTTCTACCGATAAAATAAGAAAAAATAAGAAAAACAGTCAGTCCTCAATAGCCCAGCAGCAGAGCCCAAGTTTGCTAAAGGGCAAGAAGCTTACAGTACTTTTTTTTTTTTTTTTTTTTTTTTTTTGCTGAGGTCAGAAGTAGGACACCAGCCCTTGCTGCCGTTGCAGTCTCTGACCACTAAGGAAGAAGTGCAGTACGCACCTTTATGGACAGAAAGGTGGGCTCTGATTTCCCTGCACCACTGCTGAGACGGCCGGACACCTGCTCTGGCCCGTTGTCCTCAGTCTTTGGAAAAAACAGACCTACAAAGTTTTACCACTAAGTGGATCCAACCCCTAGGCCCAGCTTTCACTCGGCAGCATTTTTACTCTTTCGCAATCTCTTTATTGGGAATAAGACAACGTGCCTAAAATACAAACTTAAAAATGCTATCTACCTACTGTCTGCACGTGAACACGGTCATTTTTACACATGCTGGCTCCTAAACGCAGTCATTTGCACCAACCTTTTGAGCGATAAAGCACCACGATTTTCATTTGCAGGCAGTATAATTATGCTCACAATTAACACATAATAGTACATGAGATTAGAGAAAAAAAAGTAATCCCACAGATGCAGAGGCTCTGGTGTGACCACCACACACGAGAGATCAACCCGTTCTAAAACAAGAAACCTTAAAAATATTGTTCATGGCACAGCTCATTTCTTCAAAGGCCTAGCTAACATCTGAGCTCAACATTCTCCAACTGCTCCTGGTACATACTTTTCCACTGAAGATAAAACAGATATGATCTGGAAACGGACGATCCACAGCAAGTATATTCTTCTCAGATTTTCCCACTGAGAAATGCCCTCTAATACTGCTGAGCTGCACTGTTACTGAAGGACTTTAGCATAAGCAGCAAAAAACCCCGAACACCCTTTTCATTATGACTTGCTTGTCCTTGTTCTTAATATGAGAGACATTAGTCCTCCAAAGTGAGAGTCTGAATACGTAATTCCTGCTGTAAGAGAGGTAGAGTGAAAAGGGAAGAAGCTGAAAGAAGCTGACGTCCCCCACAGTGTCGCTCTCCCCTCTTCTCCCCCTTCTCCCCCTTCCCCCCCCCCGCCCCCCCCCACCCTCCACCCCGCCCAAAACCTGCCCTGACATATAATTAGTTCGCTGCTGGGGCCTAGGCACACATTGTACCACAATGCAAGGAAGCACCTCTCCGCCTCTCCGTGAGAAATTTGCTTCAATCTGGCTCAAACTAAACTAGGTTGCCATCCCTCTTTAAAGTACATGTCGTGGTGAGTCCTGGTTTATGTTTTGGGAAAAGGAAAAAGAAAAACACACACCACACACACACACACACACACACACACAACCCAATAAACTCCATAAATCTCTCAAGCATGGTCTCTGGATGGAGTTCTATTTGTTACTCCATGAAAGATCACTTGAGAGGTGGAATCTATACAAAGATTCTTTCCTCTGTTTTTTCAAATCTTACTGTCAAGGCAAAGTGTCACATTGGTTTTGTCTCAAAATTGTAAAAAAAAAAAAATTTATTCTAATGTTCCCCTAAAACTGCAAACCAAATAATAATAATGATAAGTAAAATAAAATGGTCTACATTGGCACTTTTATACCATCAGCAAAAATTCAGTAATGAATACAGCTTATCAGCTCATTTTTTTATGCCAACAACAAATAAAAGAATTACAAACTCTGTTTAAAATCTGAAACCTGAGAGCTCAATACCAAGTTGTACATACAAAGAAATACTAAACAAAAATATCTGTGACCATTTATGGAAATAGTGAGATTAGAAAAGTAAGCCTCCCTCCCCCCAAAATAATCAACGATTCAAAACCTCGCTGTTGACAAAGGTTCAACTAAATCCATTTGTCTTTCCTGAGTCACTTTGTAATTAGTTCTACTATTTCCTTCTGAAGAAGAAAGATTCTTAAGCAAAGTTAGATCTGAGCCTGGCCCCGAAGATCCTGATCTTTACAAAAGGGCAGACCCGATAGTGAAAGGACGAAGCACGGGCACAGCCTAAGATATGTTCCCTAAGCACTGCCTCAGAGTACCCTGGCAGAGAAGCCCCGGGCAGGACACACCAGTAAAGGCCACTGCAGACTGCAGAGAAAGGAGCCCACTCACTGCCTGTTCTGACAATGCAGGCAGATCCCAGGCTCCTAAAAGGGATCAGTCTACTCAGGTAACCACCTGCAGGAACCCAGCACACCACAAGCGATCAGACCACCAAAACTTCCAGAAACAATCAAGGAGGGTGGGGAGGAAGAAACATGCGGTTGCCCTGAAATGTTTTAGTGTTCTGCTCCTTTGCAGAATCTGTAGCATTTAAATTTTTCTTGTTTAACCATTTTGAAATCTGATAGGTTTTGCAGACCTTTCTGTCCCAGGACCTGGGCTCCCTCCAAGGCACTGTTTTTAAAACAGGCCTTTTTACATTACCCGCTCCTGGAACATCATCTGTCTCTAAGTTTCCAGTGCTTACTGAGGTCAATTTTCATTTCTGCAAATCACAGGCAGCCACTTGCTTCTGAGAAGTTAACAAGCCTCCTGAGAAATGCTGGTGGCTGCTATTTCATTGTTTCATAAATATTTTTATACAGTGACACCATTCAACTTTAAATAAATCTTTAAAAAGAAAGACAATTAAAAAGCAAAGAAAATTATGATCTGGATTTTATTTATTTTCGTGGGAGAAGAATAAGGGAAGTGTGAGCCCTCCATTGTTTTCAACTCATTTAAAATGTTGCTTCAGTTTAAAAAAAAAAAAAAGAAAGAAAGAAATACACACACACACACACACACACACACACACGCATTTTAGAAAAAAGAAACTCCTGGAAGTTGAACTTTCTTGAAAGCCGGCCTCTGGACTTTTGAAAACAGTGTTGCTGCTACGAACAAAGGCTAGAAGTACACCCTGATTTTCTCCTCTCCTGGGGATCATTTCTCTTCCAATAAACAAACAAATCCCCCAGTATTTCCTACCGAAGGGAAGTTTTCCAGGGAGAGTCTCCTCCAGGGTTTGGTGGTAACTGCGACTCAGTCTTTTTTGGACACAATGTTTCTGCTGACTCCTGAAAATTTTCCACTTGAATGTGCAATGAAGTGGCGGCGGCGGCAGCAGCAACAGTCCTGGAGAAGCGGCAAAGGCGACCGTGCCTTCTTTCATCTTTGAGAAGGAGCGAACCCCCGCCAGCAGCACGAGTCGGCGCGGACCCCGGGCAGGCCTCGGGGGTCCCGGGCGCCCGGGGGCCCGGTGGGGGCGGCGGCGGCGGGGGGTGGGGGCAGGCTCCGGGCTCCGAGGCGGCGCCGGCGGCTCTCCCCGCCCGCGCCCGCTCCGAACTTCTGACTTCCCCGAGCAAACCGTGATAACCGGCTGAGCTTGTGAGGGTGTGTGCGTGTGCGCGCGTGCGGGCGAGCGGGCAGGCGCTGGGAGCGCGGGGGACGCGGGGGGCGCGGGGGGCGCGGCGCGGCCGGCCGGGCGCCTCCAGGGCCGCCGCCGGGGACCGCCTGTTGCCGCGCGGACTCCGCAGCGCGCGGCCCAACTTGGCGTCCCGGCAACTCGCGCGGCGGCGCCCGGCCGCTCACCTTGAAGGGGGCGCGGGGCCCGGCCCCGGCCCTCCGCGTGCCCGCCCGCCGCACACAAAGCGGAGCCCGCAGAGAAAGAGCTGCCCGAGCCGGACGCGCCGCCGGCCCCCCGCCCCCCGGCGCCCGGTGCGCCGCCCGCACCCAGCATCACCCCGCGCGCCAACTTACCTCGGCGAAGGGAGCCGCCGCAGCGCCCGGCGAGTCCGAGGCAAACTTCGGCGCCGCTTCCCCCGCCCGCAGCTCGGTGCCCGGCTCCCTCCCCGGCTCCCGGTCCCCGGGCCGGGCCACCCCACCCCTGCCTAGCACCGCTCCTGCCCCGGGGCCGGCTGGGCGCACTGGGCTACTGCCCGCGGCTCCAGGCAAAGGCGGTCGGGGTGGGGGGGCTTCACTGCATGGCCTGTCCCCGGACGCGGCCGCCCCGGGCCCGGGCCCCGCCGCGCGGACTGGCCCGCAGGGTGGAAGCGAGTCTGCAAAGTGCTTGGTGGGCGCCCGCGGCGGGCGGCGGGGCCGCGGCGGCGGCTGCAGAGGCTCGGCTCGGCTCGGGCGGCGCGGCGCGGCGCGAGCGATGCTAAGAATGTTCGGAATGAGGACAGGAATGAAATGAACGCCAGGACCGAACTCGCTCCGGAGGGGTGGGGCCTCGGTGACGTCATGCGGCCTGCCGCCCGGGGCCGGGGGCGGGGCCTGCCGCCGCCGGTGACGTCATGGGGATTCGGGGCGGGCCCGGCTGGGCCGACTTGCCGTTGGGGCACGGGCTCCCCCCGCAGGGACGGCGGGGCGGAGTCTCGCGCCCACGGGGGAGCGGGGCGCGCGCGGGAGCCGCCCTGCCCACCCTCCCACCCCCCGCCCTGTCTCCCGGCGCGGGCCCGGGCTTTGTCCCGAGCAGGGCGGGGCGGCGGGAGGCTTCGAGGTGCTTGCGTCCGCGCGGAGTACTCTGGAAGCCTGGGTTTCTTCCTCCGGGCGGGCGCCGAGCCCGGAGCTGCGCGCGCCGCGCCCGCCCTGCCTCAGTTTCCCTCTTACGGGACGCGGAAGCTCGGCCGACCCCTTAGAGCGCTCCAGGACTCGTGGAAGTCTGCAAGTTCGGGGAAGAGAAGTTTCTTTTCTGGAAATTCAGGTGGTGGTTCTGTGGCGCGGTGGAAGCCTTCCCGGGGCCGGATTCCCAGCCTGCCATTTCTTCCCCTCTCACACTTCATAAAAGTTCGCGGCGCTCATTCAAGTGGAAGTCGGCCCTTTTGTTGGGAAGGGAAACCAATCTGCCCTGCTAGCACGGTCTTCTCCAGCTTGCTCAAGAAGTTGAGTTCTCTCATCCCTGTGGGTTGTACTTTTCGAAAGTAATGGGTTAGGCAAAAACTCCCCGAATTTTAAAATGCTACATCAGGCAACTTCAGGCCGCTCCTTTTGTGTATGTGGATAAATTTCTCTTCCATTCTAAAAAAAAAAAAAAATAGTTTTATCGCCACATTTGGAAGCGGAGTAGTGACACATTATACCCAGTGGGTAAATCAGAAAATGGCTGGGTAAAGTCATCCCTCTGTGGCAGAACTTGTCTAACGTTTTCGGTGACTGTCTTGTGCCAGTTTCACTAAGATCGAAGTAGCAAAAGCAGTTTCTGTGCTGTTGACCTCTTTCCTTCTAGGCACTTTGCTCTCCTTTACATTTGGGGCCCCGAGATAAATAATGGCGCCTGTTTGTCCCTAAATCCCCTAAATATGGATAATTGAGGGAAGCAGAATGTAACTTGCAACGACACATTTTATACAAAACGTAACTTGTACTAATTTTTTTTTAAAGATTTTATTTATTTATATGACAGAGATCACAAGTAGGCTGAGAGGCAGGCAGAGAGAGAGAGGAGGAAGCAGGCTCCCTGTGGAGCAGAGAGCCCGATGTGGGGCTCCATCCCGGGACCCTGGGATCATGACCGGAGCTGAAGGCAGAGGTTTAACCCACTGAGCCACCCCGGTGCCCCATACTAATGTTCTTTAATTGAAATTTTTCTTGTGATCATTGAAGATTCACATGTTGTAAAAAATAATAGTGCAAAGAAATCTTTTGTTCACTTTGCCCAGTTCTTCCCAATGGTAATGTCCTCCACAACTGTAATATAGCACAGAATGGATATTGACATTGATTCAGTCCACCCGTCTTATTGACGTTTCCCCAACCTTAATTGTACTCATTTGTGTGTGCCTGTATTTCTATACAAATTTCTCACGTGTGTATGTATCCATTACCACAGGTAGGTACTAATGCTTTTTTTTTTTTTTAATAAAGGGTACTAATGCATTTTATCTCTAGTTTGCATGCAGTAATAAGGTGATACAATGAGGTTTACAGTAATGACCCCAGCCACCATTGCATTGGTTTTTGGAAACGTATTAGAAAAACATAATTAATTTGGCATTAAAACTGTGCTAGGCATATCCCTCTCCAAATATCATCTTCTAAAAGTATGAGAGTCCAATGGCAGTACAAGCCAGACGGTAGGGTTGCTAAACCACAGTTTGTTGGCCCAGTGTACCTGAACATTTTTCAGACTCCAGCTCCCATCTCACAGCCACCCAGCAATACAAAATATCCTATTTCTTACTGAATTGAGGAAAAATACCTTGGCCTGCGATTCAGAGCTCTTCATGACCAGTATTTTCTGCAGCTTTTCCCACTTGATAGGATGTTTCTTGAGGCTTATCTTAAAAACCTCTTCTAGGAAGACTACTCAACTAGATATTTCCTCCTTAGGACCCTCAAAAGTCCTTGCTCCAGACTCCCTATTGTATTCTGTAGTTACCGGTGTGCTAGGATGCCCCTACATCTGAGTCCAAGTGGACTGGGTTTCATTTAGCTAAATGTACACCTCCCAAGACGTACACGTAAATGGGAATAACTTTTGTGGTCTCTCCACACATTTTCACACTCCTCAGCTACCCACCAGATGGTACAGAGGACCTATGGATGTCAGGGCCCAGCAGCTGTTCACCTCCAGCATCTGAGGGCAGGAACAGTAGTTGCCACCTGCTAAAATGACAGCAACTAGCATGTACTACACCCAAACTCAGTCCTTGGCACTTTGCATTTACTGTTTCAATACTCGTGGCACCTGTACAAGATAATGATTCGTAGCTCAGTTTATACAGGTGAGGAACTAAGGTACGGGAATATTAACAATTTACCCAATGACCCACAGTCCAGAGAGAGCCGAGTATACGGGGTTGACCTGAATTCCTTCTGACTTCAGCCCATGTTCATAATCACTGACCTCTACTTCCCCCAAAACTGTAACAGATCTTTAACAAAGCAATTGGATACCAGGCACTTGTTTAAGTACTTTCCACTAATTACCTCATTTAATCACCCACTGTCACCCTATGAGGTGAGGTTTCTACCTTCAAGATGAGCAAACTGAGGACAGATAGAAAGTACAGAGTGAGGATTCAAACCGAGGCAGTCCAGCTCCATATTTCATGCTCTCAACCTTCCACTTAGCTACCCAAATAGCTGCAGTACTATACAGACAACAAAAGATCAACCATGTGCAGGGATGATATACCCTGGGATGTAACAATTATATGTATTATATGTATCACCTCTGATGTAAGAGAGTTTGTTACTTCCAAGTCTTAACCAAGGAAGAACCTAACTTGTAACACGTAAAAGAAACAATGATCCAATTAATGGTAACACTTCATGATGAGATAGAACTCAGTC
The DNA here is from genome assembly GCF_009829155.1 of Mustela erminea. NCBI lineage: Eukaryota > Metazoa > Chordata > Mammalia > Carnivora > Mustelidae > Mustela > Mustela erminea. Next base: position 67,289,914 of record NC_045622.1, on the reverse strand, counting down.
AGCCTGAAGTTAGGAAGGAGAGTGGGCAGGTTAGAACTTACTCTAAGGAAGCACCTGGCTCAGGAAGATACTGCTTTAGAAAATAAGTAAAGATGTGTATTAATGATACAGTTTGTCTCATTTCTAATGAAGTGGAGTTAACTTAGAGCAGTGTGAGTGGGTATAACCTCTGGGAAAGTTTGGTGTTAAGGAATGAAGTCAAAGATATGCATGCTCTATGATCCAGAAGTTCTTCTTAGGAATATAGCCAAGAGAATTTTGGGTACATAAGGGACACACATGCAAGAATGTTTGGGGGTGCTTTTTTTTTTTTTTTTAATAACCCCAAACAGGAGGGACACCTGGATGGTTCAGTTGGTAGAGCCTCTGACTCTTGATCTCAGGATTTTGAGTTCCAGCCCCATGTTAGGCATAGAGAACACTTAAAAGCAATAAAAATACATAGAAAAAAAATTTTTTTAAATAGAGGATCACAAAACTTAAAAAAAAAAAAAAAGCACACAACCAAACAAGAAATGACCCACATGTCCAGTAATAGCAGAAAAAGTATATGGATTGTGATATAATCATACAATGGAATAGTATACAGGGTTGACAACAAATGAGGTCCATACAACAATGTAGATGAATGCTAAAAATATAACATTGAGTGAAAGAAGCATGAAATAAAAGAATCCACATAGTGCAATTATATTTATATGAAGTTCAAAAACAAGCAAAATTTAACAGCATTATTTGAAGTATACTTAGGTATATACTGAGGTGGTAAAATGGGAAAGAAAAAAAATAGAAAAATATTAATTACCAATAAATCTGGGATAGTGCTTACCAGTAGGAATTGGGAATTGGGACAAGGAAGAGAAACATGTGGGGTGTTTGAAATGCAGACAGTGTTATATTTTTGTCTGCTTATATGGATATTTACTATAATGACCCATTAAACTTTGCATAGACATCCCCCTTTATCTGAGGGGATGCATTCTAAGACCCCAGTGGATGCCTGAAGTTGTGGATAGTGCTGAATTCTATATACATTATATTTGTTCCTATGCGTACTTACCTATGATCAAGTTTGGTTTATAAATTAGGCACAATAAGGAATTCACAATAGTAATAAAATAGAACAATTATAACAATACACTGTAATAAAAGTTATATGAATGTGGTCTCTCTCACTCTCTCAATATCTAGTGCTGCACTCACCCCTCTTTCTGTGATCATAGAGGGTAAAATACAATGTGATGAGATGAAGCAAGGTGAATGGCACAGGCATCGGGACATAGTGCTAGGCTACTGTTGACCTGATGATGATGGGATGGTCTACTTCAGGACCACAGTTGAACTTGGGTAACTGAACCAGACACAGAAACTGTGGATGGGGGCTGGGTGAGCGGGGGGTGGGGGGAGATACTGTATTTGTTTTAGACACTCTTTTCTATACATCTATTGTATTCCACAATTTTTTTAAGTTAAAAATAAATATTAAAGAGACCCACTATTATTCTGATGCCCCCCATGTGCCCAGGGCTTGAGCTGGTTCTGAATCCTATCACTCCCCCCACCCTTTTTCATAATCCTTTCATTGTACACCATTTCCTCTCAGCCAGATCATGACCTTCACTCTCCATGGGATCCTTTCCATCAGGATGTAAACAGACAGAGGTCTCCCTCCCATCTTAAAACAACAAACCCCAACCTCATCTGAAGCTTTTGCCTTCTCTTCCCTTTCTCAACTGAACTTCAGAAAAGAGTTGTTGGACCTCATTTCCTCCATTTCTTTATCTTCCACTATTCCTTGACCCTCTCCATTCAGGCTTTTGTCTTCATCACTTCTTCCCTCAAAACAGATGTTTTTCTAGCCCTCCGTTTAGTTAGTTCAGTGGGCCTTTCATTGACCCCATCTTGGATTATCTGACATGGTTGATTATCACCTCTCTAAAACAGTCTCTCTCTCTGGCCCAATTTCCTAGTTTCCCCTACTCCTCTGCTAGATCTCATTGTCCTTTGCTGACCCATTCTCCTCCAGCTAGCTGTTAAATTGTGTGATTCCAAACGCTATGCTTCCTTCTATTCTTACTTTATATCCTATCTCCAGCTGATTCTAACTAATTTACTCCAGTGGTTTCAATCACTATGTGTTTGCTCTTGTCTTTCAAACATGCACATGCAATCCATATCTCTCCTTGAAACTCTAGATGTATATAACTAATGTCCTATTGGACAACACCATCCAGGCATCTCAGAAGCATCTCCAAAACCATGGTCTTCCACTATGAGTATGATCTTCATCAGGTGTTTTCCATCTCTAGGAAAAGCACCAGAAACCAAGTTATCAGGCTTGATGCATCTCTACCTGCTTAAAAACTCAAGAGTATCCTACCACATTTAGAAAGTCATTCCTTTGGCTCTGCGTGATCTAACACCCCCCTGCCTTTTCAGCCATCTTGTCTCTCTCCCATCCAACTGTGTGCTCCTAGCACCCTGGGTAACTTTTAGTCCTCAAACTGATCATTTGCCCAAAGGGCCCTTGTTTGTGCTAGGACAGCCCCTTGGAATATCTTCCCTTTCTCCTACGGTCTGTTAATTGTTTCTCCTGTTTTGCTTGATACCCCAGATTTAATCACATTTTAAAAATTGTATTAGTTATCTAATGCTGGGTAACAAATATCTCCAAAACTAAATGTCTTAAGCCAGTAAGAACCATTTATTGTCTCTCATCATTTCTGTGGGTCAGGCATTTGGGAAGGGCTGGGCTAGATGGGTCTGGATTGTGGTCTTTCATGAGACTGTAGTCATGTCAGCTGAGAAGGGAGTTACCTGAAAGTTTGGGACTGGAGTTTCCCTTTTAAGACTGTTCACTCATATGGCTGGCAAGTTGGTGTTGACTGTTAGTAAGAGTACTCAGTTTCTCTATACATACATCTCTCCATATTGCTTGGTTCTCCACACAACATGGTGACTTGAATTCAAAGCTAAACATTAAGAAAGTGGGAAGAAATGGAGGGGAGGTAGGGGGAAGGAAAGAGAGACAAAGAAGCTGTTTCTTTTTTATGAACTAGCTTCAAAAACCAAACAGCATCCCTGCTATCATATTCTATTCATTAGAAGTGAGTCACTAAGTTTGGCCCACATCCAACGGGAGAAGAATTAGATACTACCTTTTAAAGGGAGAGTGTCAAAAAGTCTACAAACATATTTTAGAAATCACATCACCTGTATTATTCCTTCCTGGACTTATCATAGTCTGTAATTTTGTATAACATAATTATATAATAAAGACGTAGTGTATACTTCCACAATTATTTGATTAATGACTATCTTCACACATGAGAACATAAGGCAGTAAATAACCCAGTGGAACAAGAATCATACCTGCTTTGCCTACCATTTTATTCCTAATACCTAGCACATTAGCAGGCAATCAATGTAGAATAAATACGGGGTGCCTAGACGGCTCAGTCAGTTAAGCCCCAACTCTTGATTTCTGCTCAGGTCATGATCTCAGGGCCATGAGATCAAGCCCCACATCAAGGTCTATGCTCAGCGCAGAGTCTGTGTAAAAGACTTTCTCCCTCTGCCCCCCCCCCCACCCCACACACTTGATCACTCTCAAATAAATAAATCCTTTTTTAAAAAGAATAAATATGAATGTTATTAATTACATGTAACCCCTGCAACAGCCCTTTCAGGTAAGTAACATTCTTTCCATTTTATAGATGTGGAATTAAAATGGTTAGATAGGGGTGCCTGGGTGGCTCAGTGGGTTAAAGCCTCTGCCTTCAGCTCAGGTCATGGCCCCAGGGTCCTGGAATCAAGCCCCATGTTGGCAGGGAGCCTGCTTCCTCCTCTCTGCCTGCCTCTCTGCCTACTTGTAATCTCTGTCTGTCAAATAAATAAATAAAACCTTTAAAAAAATAAGATAAAATGGTTAAATAACATGTTTAAGGGCCAGATTTTGAATCTAGGTCTCTGTTGCTAAGCCAGAACTCCTTCTTAGGACTTCTAGACATCCTCCTAGGACCACAGAAGCTACTTTGGCCTGAGTGGAATGATCTCCTCAGTTTCCACATTTCCTCATCCAGAAGCCTTGGGATAGCTCATTCTACTTCCCAGGTGTATGGATTCAAGGGCAGACCTATCCTTAAAGACCTGCCCTGCCCAGACTCTGGTCATGAAAAAGAAATTTTCCAAAATAACTGATCCTTATGAGTTTATCAGGAGCAAAAAAAGGGAATGTGAAGTTTCTGAAACTGCAAACCTACACTTGGGGAAGGTCAACCAGAGTAGATCCTGAAAAAAACTAGTGCTTCTCAATAGCAAAATCTCCTATCTGACCCTATCCTCCACTCCTGTCTTATCTCCTTCACTAAGAAGGAAGGGACAGTTCAGTAGCTGCTCTCTCTGGTGAGGTCATTTGTGGCTTTTTAAATTAACTAAAATGAAATAAACGAAATAAAAATTTTATCACACTAGCCACATGTCATGTGCTCAAAGCCACCAGGTGGCTGGTGGTTACCATAATAGGAAATGCAAATATAGAACATTTGTATGATTATAGAAAATTCTACTGAACAGTGCTGCCAGAGAAACTGGGGAATCCTAGCCCCGGAGAATTTCAAGGCCATAGGAGAAGACAAAACCATGGCTGGAGGAATTTATCCACCCCAAAGAGAGCCCCAACTCATGAGTGAGAAATGTTCCCTAATCATGGGTCTCTGGGCATGGATATGCCTCTGCAGGTCTAGACTCTATGATCAGGCTTTCTGCCTCTCCCCTGTCCATCCTCTGAGCTACCACTCTCATTTTATTTATTTATTTTTAAAGATTCTATTTACTTACTTGTCAGAGAGAGAGAGAGAGAGAAAGAGCACAAACCGGGGGGAGTGGTAGGCAAAGGGAGAAGCAGGCTCCCAGCTGAGCAAGGAGGACAATGTGGGACTCAATGTCATGATCTCAGGATCATGACCTGAGCCGAAGGCAGATGCTTAACCGACTGAGCCACCCAGGCATTCCTACCAATCTCATTTTAAATAACCACCATCACTCTCCAAAACAGACCACTTCTTGCTTACTGCCCTGAACCCACTGAGCCAAGGCTTAACCCAGGACAACACATCTTTAACATTTTTCTCTTCTCCAAACCACTCCATCTCCATACTCAGGTAGTCTCCAACCCCCCTTTCTCAGAGTATGTGATTCCCCTTCTTCTCAAAGATAAGCCCTCCTCCAACTTCTCCATCAACATGTGCGCTCTGGATTCAGATCCCCTTCACCTCACTGGAGATCTCACTTTGCTAATTATTCTTTCTCCTTCCATTGTCTTCCATCTTTCCCTCAACCAGCACTGCCTTTCCAGCAGGCCTGGCTTCCCCAGTGTTATCAATAATTTTAATTGGCCCTTTAGGATCATCCCATCTTCCCCTTCCTTTGCCTACCCCTTTCCTTTTCTAGGGAGTTTTCAGCAAAAAAAAAAAAAAAAAAAAAAAAAAAAGACCCTACACTCTCATTTCCCACCTAAGGCCTGGCTCTCATCCAATGAAGTTGCTTCCCATTTAATAAAATTTGTTCTGGATGTGGCATTCAAGAGTTTTGACAATCAGTTCCTGGCCTTTTTTTTTTTGAACCAATCTTTATTTTATTTTATTTATTTTCTATTAAATAAGCTCTATGCCCAATGTGAGACTTGAACTCAAGACCCTGAGGATCAAGAGTCCCATGTTCTACCAGTTGCGCCACTCAGGCATCCCCCCCCACCCCCGGCCTAACTTCTTACCCATTTTTTCCTGTCACCTTCTAATCATACTCACCTCTTCACACATGTCTAAAACATTCCTGCCATTGTATCTTTATTATTATATTTCTCTTGCCAGAAATCCTTGTTCCACATACATTCCTCCACCAATGGGGGCTGAGGTCAAGTTCCTCCTTCCTGATGACATCTTTCTGACAATAAAGGCCCATCATGCTTGTCTGACTCCCATCACCAAGCACAGGCTGCCTGATGCTACTGTGTATTGTTGTATAGATATTTCTCTTCTCTCCCCTATTGTCTATCAGATTACTTCCTGGCAAGGAGTTAGCACTCACATCTTTGCACTCCCAAGTTTTTAGAAAAATGCAAAATTGTGTGCACAGTGAATATTCAAACGATTGACTCATTCCTAGACATATCCCATCATCAATTCAAAAGGAGCCAGTGGCAAACCATGCAGCACTAGTTCAAATAACCTCTTGAAAAGATTATCACAAAACAGGGACTGTGACAGCAATTAGCTATGTAAATGCCCTGAGGATAAAGTTGATGCATTAAAAAATAATATACCTCTTTGGACAAGCCTGGGAAGACAGGTGTGAATGGATGCTGGAAATCCCAGCGCTACACAGCTAGCAAGCGTCAGTGTGAATAGTGATACATTTTGGTGGGTGAGAAAAAAATCTGTGCTGTTTTTTTGGTTTTGTTTTGTTTTGGTTTTTTGTTTCTTTCCTGTCTGGGGGTGGGTGTAGGGCGGGGAGGCAGTGCTGGGTTGGGAGGGGAAGGGCAAGGAGGCAGGCACGGGGAGGGGATAAGGAGAAAAAGTACAGGCTATGGAGGCAGGCAAAATTTGTCTTGAATCTCAACCTCGTGGCTGACTTGATGTATAAAAGTGGGTAAGTGATCTCTTTTTATCCTGTGGCAGAATATTATTGGTCTGAGGAGAGGTTTATGATAAAGATGAACAGCATGATATCGTGTTTATAATTTTTTATGTATATGTGAATATATACAATATATGCACAAAAAAGACCAAAAAGCTACATATTACAAATATGTAATATTACATATTTGTAATTAGAAAATATTAGATTTTCTTTTTTTATTTAGTCTATTTTCTGTTTCTCAAGTTTAAAGCACTGTGACTTTTATGAAGAAGCTCTGTTTTAAAAATTATCTGAGTTAAAGAACTTCAATATAATATTTTAGGTAGTTGGAATTATTTCTCTGGGTTGAACAGAACGTATGTTTTTCTTTCAATAATCTCAAATATTCAGAAACGATGAGAGGAAGTTGCTGACATGACACCCTTTCACCCCCAAATTCTTTAGTAACTTTCCTCCAAACAAGAATGTGTGACCACCTAAATTGGGAAATTGACACTTCACAGCTTCTAGCTGAATTCAGGTTTTCCCAATTATCTAATACGGAGCTAAAGACCCCACCCCAAATCATGTGTTGCATATGGTTGTCCTGTGTCTTTCATCTCCTTTAATATGAGTCCTTTCCTCAGCATTTTCTTAACTTCCATGATTTTAATCATTTTGAAGATTGCAGGTTATTTTGTCCCTTCCTTTGGGTTTGTGGTTGCCAGACTCCCAAACGGCTCGCAATGCTTCTCACCCTCTGGTTTTCGGGTAAGTCCCCTCCAGGTTGACTCAGGAATGACCTGTGTGACCAGTGGAATGCTACAAAAGTGTTGTGTACCTAGAGGCTAGGTCTTAAGAGACACTGTGGTTTGTGCCTTGCCGTCTTGGATTGCTTGCTCCGGGAAAAGCCAGCCATTCCATCATGGGAATGTTCAAACAGCCCTGCAGAGAAACCTATATGGAGATGAAATGAGGCATTCCGTCGGTGGCCACATGAACTTGCCAGCCATAAGAATACACCACCTTGGAAGTGAGTTCTCCGGAAGCCTCACAGGACAGCACAAGCCAGAGCTCCCTAGCCAAGTTTCTCCTAAATTCCTGACCCATACAAACTGAAAGATAATAAATATTGTTTTAATCCACGAAGTTTAGGGGTAAGTACCCAACTAATACAGGTTTGTCTGTTTACTCGTGATTAGATACAAGCTTACCATTTGGGACAGGCATATGACAGTCGTCATGCTGTGTTCTCATTGCATCCTCTTATGTCCTGCCTGATCACAATTTGTCACATTATGGGTGTTGTTAAGTTTGATCACTGATAAGTCACCTCTGTTTGTTAATATGTAATTTATGGGGCAATACTTTGATACTATGTAACTATACTGTGTCTCACCAAACTTTCACTTTGTTCATTATTACTTTTTTAAATCTGAAGAGATGCTTAGACTCCTATTTTATTCAACTGGGTACAATCCATTACTATTATTTATTTTTGATGATCATATCATGCCATATTTAGCCAGTCAGAGCCCCTTCAACTGGCTTCCACGTCTTTCTGAAATATCCCATCATTTTTTGAGCACATGGCATCTTTCTGGTTCAGTGCTATTGGGGTGTTACTTTCCTCAGTATATTTTAATGGACAGAATTAGGTAGTATATGTATGTATTCACACATATACTTACATCCATATTTCTCTATCTCTTACTTACAATCATGAGTTTATATTGGCACCTCCAACTCTTCAGTCAGATACTCTTAGATTCATTCTAGTTTTCTCTTTTTCACATTCTCTTCTCCACCTGTGAGAAAACTGGCTCCTGTTATTCTTTATATATATATATATTTTTTTTTAAATAAACATATAATATATTATTAGCCCCAGGGGTCTGTGAATTGCCAGGTTTACACACTTCACAGCACTCACCATAGCACATACCCTCCCCAAAGTCCATAACCCAACCACCCTCTCCCTACACCCCTACCCCTGGCAGCCCTCAGTTTGTTTTGTGAGATTAAGAGTCTTTTATGATTTGTCTCCCTCCCGATCCCATCTTGTTTCATTCATTCTTTTCCTATCCCCCAAACACCCCACATTGCATCTCCACTTCCTCATATCAGGGAGATCATATGATAGTTGTGTTTCTCCGACTGACTTATTTCGCTAAGCATAATACCCTCTAGTTCCATCCATGTCATCGCAAATGGCAAGATTTCATTTCTTTTGATGGCTGCATAGTATTCAATTATATATATATATATATATGTATATATATATATATATATATAAAGAAGAGGTGATATATATATCACCTCTTCTTTATCCATTCTGTTGATGGACATTTGGTTCTTTCCATAGTTTGGCTGTTGTGGACATTGCTGCTATGAACATTCAGATGCACTTGCCCCTTCGGATCACTATGTTTGTATCTTTAGGGTAAATACCCAGTAGTGCAATTGCTGGGTTTGGGTTGTAAGGTACTTCTATTTTCAACTTTTTGAGGAACCTCCATGCTGTTTTCCAGAGTGCTGCACCAGCTTGCGTTCCCACCAACAGTGTGGGAAAGTTCCCCTTTCTCCGCATCCTCGCCAGCATCTGTCGTTTCCTGACTTGTTAATTTTAGTCATTCTGATTGGTGTTTGATTTGTATTTCCCTGAGGTGTTTGATTTGTATTTCCCTGATGCTGAGTGATGTGGAGCACTTTTTCATGTGTCTGTTGGCCATCTGGATGTCTTCTTTGCAGAAATGTCTGTTCACGTCCTCTGCCCATTTCTTGATTGGATTATTTGTTCTTTGGATGTTGACTTTGCTAAGCTCTTTATAGATTTTGGATACTAGCCCTTTATCTGATACGTCATTTGCAAATATCTTCTCCCATTCTGTCAGTTGTCTTTTGGTTTTGTTAACTGTTTCCTTTGCTGTGCAAAAGCTTTTGATCTTGATGAAGTCCCAATACTTCATTTTTGCCCTTGCTTCCCTTGCCTTTGGCGATGTTCCTAGGAAGAAGTTGCTATGGCTGATGTGGAAGAGGTTGCTGCCTGTGCTCTCCTCCAGGATTTGGATGGATTCCTTTCTCACATTGAGGTCCTTCATACATTTTGAGTCTATTTTCATGTGTGGTGTAAGGAAATGGTCCAATTTCATTTTTCTGCATGTGGCTGTCCAATTTTCCCAACACCATTTATTGAAGAGACTGTCTTTTTTCCATTGGACATTCTTTCCTGCTTTGTCAAAGATTAGTTGACCATAGAGTTGAGGGTCTATTTCTGGGCTCTCTAGTCTGTTCCATCTATCTTTGTGTCTGTTTTTGTGCCAGTACCATACTGTCTTGATGATGATAGCTTTGTAATAGTGGCTCCCGTTATTCTTAATATATGACTTGATCAATCCCCTTATTGTAACCAATTTCTCTTCACCACTTCCTGCTTCCCTTCCCCCACTAACACAGTTGCCCTCTTCACCCCTCTGAGGTTCCTACACTCCACACTGGTGACATACTTTTCCAGCAATATAGTGGATTAGATATGCCCCCCTTTTTAAAAAATTATGTTCAGTTAGCCACTGTATAGTACATCATTAATGGATTAGATATCCTAAATGACCCTTTGCATCAATTTTCTAGTGGATGTAAAGCAAACCACTCCAAAACTTAGGTGCTTAAAACAAAAATAATTCATTATTTACTAAACTCTATGGATAGGCTGGAAGGTTCTGCCTGGATAGGCTGGAAGGTTCACCCGAGTTCACTCATATGACTATGTTCAATGAGCGAGCTGGGTGAAGAATGGCCATTCTCAGATGTCCTCACTCACATGTCCGAGGTCCCCGCTGAGATGACTGAGATGGCTTGGCTTCTTTCCTCATGTGCTCTTTCATCTAGGACTTCAAGTGATACTGGAAATATTCCAGGAAAGCAAAAGCAAAAAGGCCTCTTAAGCCATACAACATCACTTACACCAGATTCTATTAGTCAAAGCGTCACAGGACAGTCCAGATCCAGACCTCACTTCTTGGTGCAGGAACTGGACCAGCAGAGTTAACATTACAAAGGAGCATTGACACAGGACGCATAATTCATTGGAGCTATTACTATGAGCATTTGCCACATTTGCCTAATTAAATGAGAAAAATGTCAGTGTTGTGTGTATATTTTTAAAATATTATTTTAAATGTTTCTCTGAACTGGAAAGAACTAGACCTCTTAATAGGTGGTACATGGGAAACAGAAGGCAAAGCTGAGGACTACAAGAAGTAGTAAATCAAATGTGAGACCCTTACATAAAGCTGGGACCTATCCTCATTGTAAGGGGAATGAGAAAAATACTGTTACTGAAAAAAAGAAGACAGCAGGAAAATCTTGCCTGCATGACTTGTCCTGGGTGCTGGATGTCAGGGAAAAGAATCACCTGAAAATTTGTAACCACAAATTGACCATCAGATGGTTTCACACAGTTTCCTGGAGGTGGGGTAGGGCCATTGAGGGGAGGGGTGGAGGTTGGGGGAGGGAAAGCAAGCTGATAGTGTTATTTAAAGTGATCCCCTTGAAATCTTGCCATTTGCAAGGACGTGGATGGAACTAGAGGGTATCATGCTTAGCGAAATAAGTCAATCAGAGAAAGACAACTATCATATGATCTCCCTGATATGAGGAAGAGGAGATGCAACATGGGGGGTTAAGGGGGTAGGAGAAGAATAAATGAAACAAGATGGGATTGGGAGGGAGACAAACCATAAGTGACTCTTAATCTCACAAAACAAACTGAGGGTTGCTGGGGGGAGGGGGGTTGAGAGTGGGGGGGTGGGGCTATGGACATTGGGGAGGGTATGTGCTATAGTGAGTGCTGTGAAGTGTGTAAACCTGGAGAGTCACAGACCTGTACCCCTGGGGATAAAAATACAGTATATGTTTATAAAAATAATAATAAATAAATAAATATTTAAAAAAATAAAGTGATCCCCTATTGTTAGGCCCCTAGCTGACTGAGAGGTGCAAACTGTAAATCTTCCCTGAAAAAATTCAAACTCAATCCAGGCCTCCAAACACTCTTACAGATGAAGTTCCAACAAAAATGAGAAACTCTAATAAAAAAAAAAATATATATATATATATATATATATATATATTCATTTAAAAAATATTCAAATCCCCCCCAAAATAAAATAAGAAACTCATGATAAATAAAACCATAAAACATACTAAGAAGCAAAGCATCATCTGTAAGAACCAGCAGAAAAAAACACGAGGCAGAAATAGAGCCTTTCGGGGTGCCTGGGTGGCTCAGTGGGTTAAGCCGCTGCCTTCTGCTCAGGTCATGATCTCAGGGTCCTGGGATCGAGGTCCGCATCGGGCTCTCTGCTCAGCAGGGAGCCTGCTTCCCTCTCTCTCTGCCTGCCTCTCCGTCTATTTGTGATTTCTGTCTGTCAAATAAATAAATAAAATCTTTAAAAAAAAAAAAAAGAAAAGAAATAGAGCCTTTCTGTATTCAGACACTAGACTATAACACTTTGAAGTAACTAAGTTCAATATGTGTTATGGACTGAGTTGTGTCTCCCTAGGATTTTATGTTAAAATAAATAACATAAAATTGGGGATTTTATGTTAAAGTTTTGTTAGGATTTTATGTTAGGATTTTATGTTAAATATGTTAGGATTTTATGTTAAATATGTTAGGATTTTATTTTAAAATCCTAAGCCCCAATTTGATAATATAAGGTAAGGAAATAATTAATTGAAATGAAGTCATAAGGATGGGACCCTGTTAGGATTAGTGTCTTAGGAGGAAAGACCCCAGAAGGCTGGCTCTGTCTCCACCATCTGAGCCCTTGGTAAGAAGGTGCTCTCACCAGAAACCCTACAATGCTGGCATCCTGGTTTTAGACTTCCAGCCTCCAGGCTATAATAAAATAAATGTCTATTGTTTAAATCTATGGTGTTTTGTTATGGCAGCCTGATACAATATGTTTAAGTAAATATATGATAAGCTTCAAATAGGTGCATGGAATAGCTTGGTGGAACTGAGAGAAGTCCACATAGAAAATCTCAAAATTAAAATGTTAATAGTTGAAAGTAAAAAACAAAACAAAGCCAAAAAATCCATTTGAAAGATGGGTTCCGCCACTGGAGATAGAATTAGTGAGCTGGATGACAGAATAAATGGATTTAGATGGAATATAAAGAGAGTGGAAAAAATGAGAGGTTATGAGTTATTTTGGATATGGTGAGAATGCCTAGTATACATCTAGTCATATTTCTGAAAAGGATAATGGGGATAGAAAATTGGAGCCATCACACACTGGGATATTGGGGATGGGAAATGGTGCAGCCACTTTGGAAAACAGTCTGATAGTTCCTCAAAAAATCCTAAACACAGAATTAACACGGGACCTGGAAATTCCATTGCTAAGTATTTACCCAAAAGAAATGAAAACATACATCCACACAAAAATTTATATATAAGGGCCCATGGCAGCATATTCACAATAGCTAAAGGGTAGAATAGAAATAATCCAAATGACAAATGAATAAACAAAATGTGGTATATCCATATAATAGGATATTATTTGGCAATAAAAGGGAATGAAGTACAGATATATACTACAACATGAATGAATCTTGAAAACATTATGCTAAATGAAATTAACAACTAACAAATTACCACATATTGTAGGATTCTATTTATATGTAATTTCAGAATAGGCCAATCTATGAAATGTCCAAAATGGCAGATCTATGGGAAAAGAAAGTAGATTAGTTTAGTTGTTTCCTTGGGCAAGGCAGGGATGGGTGGGGTGGAGATGCACAGTGATTACTGACAGGTACAAAGATTCTTTTGGAGGTAAAGTGTTCTCAAATTAAATTATGATCACGGTGTACAATTCTAAAGAGTCTCCAAATCATAGAACAGCACACTTTTTGTTTGTTTCTTTGTTAAGTTTTTATTTTAGTTCCAGTATTATTAACATACAGTTCTGTATTAGTTTCAGGTATACAATATAGTGATTCAACAATTCTATACATTAGTCAGTGCTCATCATGATAAGCACACTCCTTAATCCCCTGCCCATAGTTCATCCATGCCCACACACTTCCCCTCTGGTTACCATCAGTTTGTTCTCTATAGCTGAGTCTGTTTCTTGGTTTATCTCTCTTTTTTTCCCTTTGTTCTGTTTTTTAAATTCTACATATGAGTGAAATCATATGGTATTTGTCTTTGACTAACTTATTTCACATAGCATTACACTCTCTAGCTTTATCAATGTTGTTGCAAATGGCAAGATTTCATTCTTTTTTGTGGCTGAACAATAGTCCACTCTGTGTGTGTGTGTGTATGTGTGTGTGTGTGTCTACACACCCATACCACATCTTCTTTATTCATTTGTCTATTGATGGATGCATGGGCTGCTTCCATAACTGGCTGTTGTAAATAATGCTGCAATATACGTAGGGGTGCAACTATCCTTTTAATTACTGCTTTTGTTTTTTTTTTTTTGACTAATGCTTAGTAGTGCAATTACTGGATCATAGGGTAGTTCAATTTTTAGTTCTTTAGGAGGTGGAACCTCCATACTGTTTTTCACAGCGGCTACACCCGTTTGCATTCCCCCTAATAGTGCAGGAGGGCTCTTTATCTCTACACCCTAGCCAACACTTGTTATGTCTCGTGTTTTTCATTTTAGCTATTCCAACAGGTGTAAGGAGATATCTCATTGTGGTTTTGATTTGCATTTCCCTGATGATGGATGATGTTGAGCATCTTTCCATGTGTCTTTTGGCCACCTGGATGTCTTCTTTGGAGAAATGTTGGTTCATGTCTTCTGGCCATTATTTAATTGGATTATTTGTTTTTATTGGTGTTGAGTTACATAAGTTCTTTATATATTTTGGATACCATTTTTATCAGTTAAGGTTGACTTTTAGGGGCTTTAGTTTGTTTTTTTGTTATTTCCTTTGCTGTGGTGAAGCTTTTATTTTTTTCTTTGCTTTTATTTCCCTTGCCTGAGGAAACCTATCTAGAAAAATGTTGCTACAGCCCATGTCAGAGAAATTACTGCCCGTTCTCTCTTCTAGGATTTTTATGGCTTCAGGTCTCAGATTTTCAGATTTTACTTTTTTGAGAGAGAGCATGAATTGGGGGAGGGGCAGAGGGAGGAGCAGACTCCCCTCCCAGCAGAGAGCCCACCACAGGACTCCATCCCAGGACTCTGGGATCATGACCTGAACTGAATGCAGACACTTAACCAACTGAGCCACCCACATGCCCCAGAAAAAGAGATTTTAGAAGCATTTAGAGATGAATGACACATCACCTGTAAAGGAGCAACACTGATTATTGTCTGACTTCTCAACAGATCTGATGGCAGTAGATAAGCAAAGCATCTTCATTCCGCTGAGGGAAAATAAACTATACTTCTGAATTAATTAACTATATATATGATATATATGCACAAAATATAGTTCAAGAATAGGTTAGAAGTAAGAAAAGAAACTTTAGATAGATACAAATGTATGAGAGACTATACCCTCCACAGATCTTCACGAAAGGAAATGTTGAGGGATTTACCTCCGCCAAAGGGAAAAGGAACCCACACAGAGATGTGAGGAGTGTGAACTAACGACGAACGTATGTATAAATATGCTATAACTCTAAGCAAGTATTGTATAAAATTTAAAAAATAATGTCCAGTTGTGGAGGATACCGGCTGGAGTTAAACACGGGGCAACCATATCCTTTAAGGCAGGGTTGTGGTCACGTGCCCTAAGATCCTGGAGCGCTGGTCCCCCACTCACCACTCTCACTGTTCATTCTATTAGATTGTGTTTGTTTTCCTGTAAGTCCACTGACTTGACCAGTTCCGTCCCAACTTTCTCCCTTTAACTCCTGCTTTCCCACCCCCTGTCCTACTTGCTACTGACACATGTCGGGGAGGGACTGACTAGGCCTGTTAGAGCAGTTTTTCCTTTAAATATTAAAAAGCTTAAACAGGCCCATACAAGGATCAGGTTCTTAAAACTGCCTTCATTCCAAACTGTTTGCTTACATTTTAGAATGCTTTTTTTCATGTTGATTCAAAAAACAACACAGGTTAATTATATTCAAATTGAGAAAATTATAAAGAAGAAAATAAGTTACCATCCATTGTACTGTATCATAAAACTAACCGCTGAGCATTTAACATATTTTAACTGATCAAAAAATGCAACAGATAGCTTAATGTAAAATAGCTCTGTTTCCACCACTCAGAACTGCAAATTACTAACATTTTGTCATGTTTACTTTTAGACAGTTCCTTACATTTTGATAGTCTAGGATAGATTACAAATAGAAGCCCACATGTTTTATGTCTAAATATTTAAGATCTAAATCAAGCTGATAAACTATTCTGCCGTATTTCAACCTCCTACACTGATAGATGCATTTTTATAACAAAAGATTATAAAACTATAATTTTTTTTGGTGCAAAAAGTAGTTTTATTAAAGCACAGAGACAGGACCCATGGGCAGAAAGAGCTGCCTAAAGCCATACTTTTTTAAGACTAAAAACTTGGTAAATAACAAAGATTTAGTGGCACCTGGGTGGCTCAGAGGGTTAAGCCTCTGCCTTCAGCTCAGGTCATGATCCCAGGGTCCTGGGATGGAGCCCTGCATCGGGTTCTCTGCTCAGCAGGGAGCCTGCTTCCTCCTCTCTCTGCCTGCCTCTCTGCCTACTTGTGATCTCTGTCAGTCAAATAATAAATAAAATCTTTAAAAAAAGAATAACAAGGATTTAATTTTAATTATTACTATTCATTTGTAGGCGTTTGCTGATAAGCTTGTGATGTTTAGAAAATAAACTAAAATCTAAACTAATATCTAGTGTATGAATAATTGTGTATTTTCCACTAAATTTATTTTTCTTGCCTTCATTTCAGCAAAATCGCTAACAGTGTTGTCAAGTTAAGAGTTTCACAGGACCACCTGCCTTGGTGGCTCAGTCAGTTGAGTGACCAGCTTTTGGCTTCTGCTCTGGTCAGGATCTCAGGGGCTGGGATTGAGCCCCATGTGGGTCTCTGTTCCATGTGGAGTCTGCTTGTCTCTCTCCCTCCCCCTCTGTTCCTCCCCACCCCCCTCGTAGGCTGCTGACTCTCTCACATATATAAATAAAATCGTAAAAAGAAAAGTTTCACATACTTTGTCTTCTATTGATCATAAAGCCAAATGAAACTTTTCTTTGGTCTTTGGGGTTTCTAGATCACTTCTTTGGTTAATTTCAGTTCAGGCAACTTCCGACAGCATCCACTGGAATTATCAGTAAAATTCTTATTTCAGAAATTTCAGAAACACGATTCACAGACCTGTACCCCTGGGGATAAAAATATATGTTTATAAAAAAATTAAAAATTAAAAAAAAAAAGAAATTTCAGAAACAAAAACCCCATGAATTTTACATATGTTCATGGGATAAGATTGTTATATGAGAAATAATCATTATTGTAAAATATAAGGTATTTTAAAATCTTCATATTATCACCTATATGGTGATTCTCAGTCTCATAATATATTTTCATGTAGTTTTATAAAGACTTGATGCCATTTTTTATCCCTTGTTGCATCTTATAGCACTGAGCCCAAATGCCAGTGAAAGACTCGTGTGCATGTTTTAAAAAATATATTGCTATTTTTGTGTATTTGTGATTATGTGAGAAAATTGAAAGCATAAGACCAAGGAGAGCCAAATGTTCCCTGGGTGTGAGTATGATACTGTTTGTTCTGTTTTCTAAATGAAGGAAACAAAAGATTACTGACCAATTCCAAACTTCTTAAATCTCTCCTTCCACTTTAATTCTTCATCATGTACTTGGTGTGTATGGGGTTTTTTATATATATATTCATGGAAAATATTTGTATTGCCTCCAGCGTGTGTTTTAAAATTCTTAAATATGACATCAGACTATGCATCATATTCTGTGACTTGTATTTTGAAATTAAATTTCAGAGATCTAGCCATGTTGATACATAGGGGTCTATTTGATTTCTTTCCATTGTGGATTATATCATATTTTCTTTTTTTAAAAGATTATTTATTTACTTGGCAGAGAGATAGAAGAAGTAGGCAGAGCAGCAGGCAGAGGCAGAGGGAGAGAAGCAGGCTCTCCGCTGAGCAGAGAGCCCGATGTGGGACTCGATCCCAGGATCCTGGGATCATGACCTATGCTGAAGGCAGGCGCTTAACGGAATGAGCCACCCAGGTGCCCCTATATTATATTTTCATATCTGGTTTATCCAGTTTTTTTTTATCTTATAAATATTTTATTTGAATAAAACCACTTAGTGGCTGTTAAAATGATCAGAAATAAAATGATCATTCTAAAAGGAAGTTATAGCATCATCGTGTTTAGAGAAGAGGAAGCCACAAAAGGGGAAAGTTTAGAGTTAAACTTTAGTATAACATGTAAATTTTGACCTGCTAGGGAAGTTTAAGTTAGCAAAAAGTCTTACAGTTTGTATAAAATGATTATGTGCCCCAATCTCACCCATCACTAGATCAAGACACTGAAACTGAGGATTCCTTCCTCATGTTATAGCTTTTCTTTTGACGTCCCTCTATAAAGAGACCAAAACAATTGTGGAGCTGACTCACACCTTGAGTAAGCAATTACATAATACCACGGTCATTAACAACAAAAGGCAAAAGAAATATCCTACAATTGTTTAACTTTCAACTGCTGATGTTAACATACAATACGTTACAAGTAAACATAGTCTTGCATTCATGAGTTGATTATACTAATTTCTGTACAAATTTCAGAATGAACATATCTGAGTATATGGATACTCCCGTATCTTAAAAGTAAAGCAAGCATTTTCTACTTTAAAATTTTTATTTCTGTGTGAAACAAAAGACTGAACTCTTGGAGATCAAACAAGGAAAAGATACACCAAGTTCAAAGCACTATTAAGTCATGAAACAAAAAAGAATCTGAGGTAGAAGTCAAGCAGTATAATCCACAACCTTCCTGGGCAGTATTTATTCTTGGCAAACGTCACATCTCTACTAAGATCTGTTTCCTTTTTTAAGTCACAAGTTCCAAAAAGTTAATAATCCACTCTCTGAAATCAGATGTAAAACTATGACCAATGAAAAATACACACAATCTTTTGTCATGTTAACAGTTAACAGAATAAATGGTTTTAGTAAAGACTGCTGACATTTTTTTTTTTTTAAGATTTTATTTATTTGTCAGAGAGAGAGAGCGAGAGAGCACAAGCAAGGGGAGCTGCAGGCAGAGGGAAATGCAGGGAGCCACCACAGGGCTCAATCCCAGGACCGCAGGATCATGACCCGAGCTAAAGTCAGATGCTTAACCCACTAAGCTATCTAGGCATCCCAAGGCAACTGACATTTCTAACACTAGTAACTGTTAGACCTTCATATGGGAGGCTGTTGGTGGTAACCACAGTGTCTTGGTGAAGGTAATAAGGCTTTTGTCTATGCTGCGGGTAATTGTTTTTTGTTTTGTTTTGTTTTTAAGATTTTATTTATTTAATTGACAGAGAGACAGCTAGAGAGGGAACACAAGCAGGGGGAGTGGGAGAGAAAGAAGAAGGCCTCCCGCTGGGGAGCCTGATGCAGGGCTGCATCCCAGGACCCTGGGATCATGCCCTGAGTTGAAGGTAAGAGGCTTAATGACTGAGCCACCCAGGTGCCCCAACTGTGGCTAATTGTTACCCCATGGCACTGACTGGATTGATTGTCACTTGACCATCCTTGTCTGCTACCCCTCCTCTAAACTGTGTGTTATCTTGCAACTGATTGCCTTGCTTATCCGATTTTGTATTGATGAACTTTCTACAACTCAGTTTATAAAAAATATGACTGTACCTTGAAGTCTGTTTCACACCCATACAGAAAACTCTTCACAGTCTCTTTTATATGGTGTGTACTTCATTGTATGGCGGTAGCTTATTCAATGGCCATTTAGATTCTTTCTGGTCCTTCGGATTTCAAACAATACCACAATAAATGACCTTGAACATTATTTGGTATGTATGTGTGGATAAGTCCAAGATATATAATCAAAAATGGGGTTACTGGACCAGAAGACATACACATTTTTAGTTTTGAAATATATTGTCAAATCACTTTTGACAGAGGTTGTAACTGTTTGTATGTCTATAAACAGTATGAAAATTCCTGTTTCTCCTACCCTCAAAAATTAAACTTTTTATCTTAGCTAATCTAGTGGGTTAAAAAATGCTGTCTCCTTGAACCTTTCTTGTTATGAGTAAGTTTAAGTAATATATTCATATGATTTATAGCTGACTGTATTTTTTTAGCTGTATTTCTTTTTAGGAAAATTGTTCAGACCCTTTACCCATTGTTCTCTGGAGTTGTTCGATTTGTGCTCTAGTTAATTTGCGGAGCCTATTATATATTGGAGGAATTAACCCTTTTTAACGGGAATTGCAAATACATTTTCCCCAAATTTTTGTTTATCTTTTGATTTTGTTTCTGAAGTTTTTGTGATGGATAATATTTTAACGAACCAGATATATTAATCTTTTGTGACATTTGTGTTTTATATCATATTTAGGAAGGCTATCTCTACTATATAGATAGTTTTAATTTTTCAGCTCAAATACTTGATCTATCCAAAACTCATTTGGTGTGCAAGGCAAACACTCAAGTTAATTTTTTCCCAGATGGCTACTTTGTTTTCCCAAAAACCCATGGTTGAATAGTTCTTGTTTCACCTACTGATATGTAAGTAAATACTGCTTTATAATATGAATTCCCGTATTTGTGAATCTTATTTCTTTATCATAGGACACTGGTCCATTTGCATATTCCTGCACAAATGCTATATTGTTTGAATTACCTTAGATTCATGTAGATTTATGTGTGAGGATTTTTTTCCCTACAGAATGGTAATTCACGTACCATAAAGTACACAAATCTTGATTTTACAGTTAAAATGAAGGCTTACCCATATATAAACCTGTCTAACCACAACTTGGATCAGAATAGAGAATGTTTTCAGTACTTGAGGAGAATATCTTATGCTCCTTCCCTGTCAATACCCTTAATATGTACTGATGTCAATCATTATTAACTATTTTTGCCTCTTCTTGAGTACCATATGTACAGAATCACATAGAATTTCTTCTTTTGTGTTTCTGCTTGTTTAACATGGTCTCAAAGATTTACCCATTTCATTGCACTTAGCAATTAATAGCAATTTCATTACTATTTGAACTCCATTGTATGATCTATTCTATTTTGATCTATTTGTTGATCTATTCTACTACTGATACACATAGCTCTACTGTTTTTTATTTATTGATCTATTCTATTGTTGATATACATTGACTTGTTTTGATCTACTTATTGATCTATTCTACTGATATCCACTGGTGTGCTTTCCAGTTTGGGAATATTGTGAATAATGTCGCTGTGAATATTCTTGGATATGTGTTTGATGGATATAAGCATTTATTTCTGTTGGGTATATACTCAGGGATTGAATTGCTAGGTCATATAGTATTGATTTACTCAGATTTAGAAGACACTTTCAAACAATTTTTCACAGTGGTTATATAAATTTAAACTTCCTCAGTAATGCATGAGCATTCTAGTCGCTCCCATTAGCACCAATACTTGGTGTTCTCTATCTTTTTGGAGGGTGGGTGTAGTAGAATCTGATTATTGCTTTAGTTTGCACTGATGATGGCCAGAACATATTCTTTTTTTTTTTTTTAAGATTTTATTTATTATTTATTTAACAGGCAGATATCACAAGTAGGCAGAGAAGCAGGCAGAGGGAGAGGAAGGGAAGCAGGCTCCCTGCTGAGCAGAGAGCCCAATGTGGGGCTACATTCCAGGACCCTGAAATCATTACCTGAGCCGAAGGCAGAGGCTTAAGCCGCTGAGCCACTCAGGTGCCCTAATATTATATATATATATATATTTTTTTTTAAAAGATTTTATTTATTTATTTGACAGACAGAGATCACAAGTAGGCAGAGAGGCAGGCAGAGAGAGAGAAAGGGAAGCAGGCTCCCTGCTGAGCAAAGAACCCGATGCGGGACTCGATCCCAGGACCCTGAGATCATGACCTGAGCTGAAGGCAGCGGCTTAACCCACTGAGCCACCCAGGCGCCCATCTAATACTATATTTTTAACTTCAGTTTCCACATGTTCATTTCTAGTATATAGAAATACAATAGACTTTTTTGTGTGTTCTTCTATATAAATGGCCTTCCTGAACTTGCTTATTAATTTTAAGAGGATGATTTTTTTTTATTCCTTGGAATTTTCTATGTATAGAATTGTCATCTGCAAATAAGGAGAGTTTTATTTTTTCCTTTCCAATTTGTGTGCTTTATTCCTCTTATTGCCTTATTGTGCTGGTTAGGCCTTTTAGTGTTTTTTTGAACAAGAGTGGTAAAAGCAAGTATTCTTGTCTTCTTATTGAATTTAGGTGGAAGGCACTCAGTCTTTTAACAATAAGTATGCTATGAGTCATCCAGTTTTGTTTTTTTTTTTAAGATTTCATTTATTTATTTGACAGACTGAGATCACAAGTAGGCAGAGAGGCAGGTAGAGAGAGAGGGGGAAGCAGGCTCCCCGCTGAGCAGAGAGCCTGATGTGGGGCTCCATCCCAGGACCCTGGGATCATGACCCAAGCCAAAGGCAGAGGCTTTAACCCACTGAGCCACCCAGGTGTCCCGAGTTGTCCAGTTTTTTCTAATTTTTTGTCCAGTTTTTAATAGACTCTCTTTATTGAGATGAAGAAGGTCTCCTTTAGTCCTAGTTTGCTCAAATGCTTTTTTAAAAAAATCAAATGGGAAATGAATTTTGCCAAATGTTTGTTTTTGCATCAGCTGATATGATCACAGTTATTCTTCTTTAGACTTTTAATATGATAGATTGTACTGATTGATTTTTTGAATATTCAGTTCATCTGTATATGTTTTAAAATTCCCTCAGCAATATTTTATAATTGTCAATTTAAAGATCTTAAACATCTTTCATCAGATTTATTCTTATGTATTTGATCTCTTTGTTTGTAAATGATATTACTTCTTTAATTTCAGTTTCTAAATGTTTGTTAGTGGTACATGCAAATAAAGTTTTTTTTTTTTTTACAGATTGACTCTGCATTCAGCAACGTAATAAATTTACTTGATAATTCCAACAGTTTTTCTGTAGATTCTTTTTTATTTTTTACATATTCAATCATGTTTCTGTAAATAAGGACAATTTTAATTCTTCTTTCCTACTCCTTATTTTTGCTTTTCTTGCCTTATGGCACTGGTTAGGATCTCCAGTACAAAACTGAATAAAAGTGATGATGGTGAGCACCCTTATCTTATTTCTGAAGTCAGTAGGAAAACATCCAATATTTAATCTTTGAGGAGGATCACAACTACAGATTTTTGTATTTTTCTTCATGTGTAAAATTCAGGACCAGTTTTAGAAAATATCCTTTAGCTTCATGTAAGTTAGTAAGCCCTATTACTGTAAACTCCAAGGTTTAAGAAATATAGCTAAAAACGTAACCAATGAAGAATAAGAAATTTACATTTCATTATGACTGAGAATGTAGCAAATTTTTTTTAAGATTTTATTTATTTATTTGACAGAGATTGAGTACAAGCAAGGGAAGGTGTAGGAGAGGGAAAAGCAGACTCCTCACTTAGCCCAGAGCCTGATGTGGGGTTTGATCCCAGGACCCTGAGATTATGACCTGAGCCAAATCAGGTTCTTACCTGACTGGCCAACCCAGACAAGCTGAATGTAGCAAATGTTTAAATAAATTAAGTTTGTAAAGTATTTTATTATTTATTTATTTATTTAAAAGAATTTTATTTATTTAGTTGATAGAGATCACAAGTAGACAGAGAGGCAAGCAGAGGGTGGGGGAGGAAGCAGGCTCCCCCCTAAGCAGGGAGCTCTATGTAGGGCTCAATCCCAGGACCCTAGGATCATGACCTGAGCTGAAGGCAGAGGCTTTAACTCACTGAGCCACCCAGGCGCCCCTAAAGTATTTTAAATCACAATAAAATGTACAGAGAAAAATGTATAGACCTTATATATATAATTAAATAAATTTTATGCTCACATATCTGGTACCCTAATTAAGATTTTAAGGTATTTTTATGTCTCCCCGAAACTTTATTTCTCCTGCTTTCAATCACTACACATGGTGCATAGGCAACCATTTTTCTAATTTCTGTCATGGTTTTAGTTTTATAATTTCATACACATGGAATT
This sequence comes from Mustela erminea, assembly GCF_009829155.1. NCBI lineage: Eukaryota > Metazoa > Chordata > Mammalia > Carnivora > Mustelidae > Mustela > Mustela erminea. The sequence goes on along the minus strand of NC_045622.1, from coordinate 67,266,032 downwards.
GTAAAGCATGTATTCTATTATGCTGGGCTTATTTGCTCAGCAGAGTATTTTCACTATGCCACAAATGCTATAAATTTTTATTTATTCTCCTATTTGATGAGCATTTAAGCTGTTTCTAGTTTGGGCGTATTATAAATAAAGCTGCTATCAGCGTTTCCATACAAGTTCTTTTGTGAAATTAGTTTTAGTTTCTGTTGAGATAATACCTAGTACAGAACTGTTGTAAGTCTATGTTTAAATTTATAAGAAACTTCAAAACAGTTTATCATAGTGGTGGTGCTGTTTTCCATTACCACTAGCAATATATGATTTCCAAATGTTTCATATCCTCAACAACATTTGGTGTCCATCTTTTTAAGTTTAGCTTTCTTTTTTTTTCTTTTTCTCTTTCTCTTTCTCCTTTTCTCTCTTTTTCCTTCCTTCCTTCCTTTCTTCTTCTTCTTCTTTCTTGTAATAACCTCTTCATCTGATTAAGGAGGTTCTCTTCTATTTTTGTAAAATTGTATCATTTATAGGTATTAAATTTTTTAAAACACTTTTTAAAAAATTGGGTATAGTTGACACATAGTGTTGGATTACTTTCAGGGTACAACATAGTGATTCAACAAGTCTACATTATGCTATGCTCACTACAAGCGTAGCTACTGTCTGTCCCATACAGCACCTTTAAAATACTACTGACTACATTCCCTATTCTGTTGTAAATGTTAAATTACTGATTTTGTCTATCCGAGAAAGAGAAGGAGGGAGAGAGTGGGGGAGGGGTAGAGGGGACAGAGAGGGACAAGCAGACTTCATTCAGAGAGCAGAGCTCTACTCAGGCTGATCTCAGGACCCTGAGATACAACCTGAGCAAAACCCAAAAATCCAATGCTCAACCCACTTTGATTCCATAGGTGTTAAATTCTATCAAATACTTTTGGTGCATCTATTGAAATACAGATAATTTTTCTCATTTTTTCGTTAATGTGGCGAATTACATTGCTTGTGTGTTAACAAATTTATTGAAGTCCAATTTACATACCTAAATTCATCAGTTTTGGGGGCACCTGGAAGGCTCAGTGGGTTAAGCATCTGCCTTCCACACAGGTCGTGATCCCAGGGTCCTGGGATTGAGTCCTAGTTGGCTCCCTGCTCAGCCAGGAGCCTGCTTCTCCTTCTCCCTCTGCTGCTCCTGTGCTTGTGCTTGCGCTCTGTCAAATAAATAAATAAATAAATAAAGATATTTTTAAAAATTCATCAATTTTAAAAATTCAGTTTGAGTTCTAAAAAATGTACACCCTTGTGCAACCACTATCGCAAACTGTAGCCCAGAAAGTTTCCTTGTTCCCTTTTGCAGTTCATTCTGTTCTGATTCTAGACTCTAGGTAACCTTTGACATACTTTCTGTGTGTACAATTTTGTTATTTCTAGAAATCCTATATAAATGAAATCATAAAACAGCAGCCTTTTGAGTCCTTTCTCACATGGCAAAGAACTGAGGCCTCCTGCCAACGACCATGTAAGTAAATCATATTTAAAACAGATGATCTGGTCTCTGTCCCTTCCAGGTGACTATACCTCAGCAGACATCTTGATTACAACCCCACAAGAGATTCCACAAGAGCCAAATCTATGCATTTGAGCAACTCTCAAACTCCTAATCCAGAGTAACTATGAAATAATAACTATTTTTGTTTCAACCATTAAGTATTGAGGTCATTTGTGGTACAGATAGAACATGCTCGTTATTTTTTTTACATATCCCTGTCCTCAATTTGTTATTATTTTATATAGAATCATTGTGTTTAGTTTCCTGAGAGAGCGTGAACTACAATTTTCCTTTCTTGTAATGTACTTTTTAGGTTTTGAGATCAAGATTATGCAGACTCAATTAGTTGGGAAGTATGCTCACATTTTCATGATCTCAAAGAGTTTTTTTTTCTGTTGTTGTTACAAAACTGGTAATATTTATGTATATAGAAGGATTTGAGAGTAAAAACACTTAAACCTAGAGTTTCCTCTGGAGAAAGTTTTAAAACTAAAAATAGGATTAAAAAAATTGATATGGGGGCACCTGGGTGGCTCAGTGGGTTAAAGCCTCTGCCTTCGGCTCAGGTCAGGATCACAGGGTCCTGCGATCGAGCCCCGCATCGGGTTCTCTGCTCAGCGGGAAGCCTGCTTCCTCCTCTCTCTCTGCCTGCCTCTCTGCCTACTTGTGATCTCTATCAAATAAATAAATAAAATCTTTAAATAATTAAAAAAAATTGATATGGAACTATTCAAAATTTCTATTTCTTATTTCAATTTTGCTATTTTTTCTATAAGAATTTATCCAATTTATTATAATTGTCAAATTAATTTCTGGTATCCTCTTATCTTTGTGTCATAGGATCTGAAGAATTCTTGGAATTCATAATTTGTAGTCCCTTTTGTCTATCAGCTTTTCTGTGGATTTATTGATTTTATTAATCTTGCCAAAGAAACCAAGAACTTGTTATGTTTCTCTATTATGTGCTTACTTTCCGTTTTATTGATTTCTGCTTTTATATTTATGATTGTCTTCTTTCTACTTTATTTGGGTTGAACTCCTGTTCTTTTCCTAACCTCAAATGTTGGAAGCTTTCATAATTTATTTTCAACTTTTCTTTTTTTTTAGATAAATCACACATTTAACATTTTAAATTTCTCTCTAAGCACTGTTTCATTGTTTCCTAAAAGTTCTTTTATGTAGTATTTTGTTGTTATTATTCTGTTTATTTATTTTTTCTCTCTTTTTTTCCTCATTTTTTTATTACATATAGTGTATTATTTGCCCCAGGGGTACAGGTCTGTGAATCATCAGGCTTACCCATTTCATAGCACTCACCATAGCACATACCCTCCCCAATGTCCATAACCCAGGCACCCTATCCCTACCCCCCCACCCCACAGCAACCCTTAATTTGTTTCATGAGATTAAGAGTCTCTTATGGTTTGTCTCCCTCCAGATGCCATCTTCTTTCATTTTTTCCCTCCCAAACCCCCACAACTGCCCCCCCTCAAATTCCTCATATCAGAGAGATCATATGATAATTGTCTTTATCTGATTGACTTATTTCACTTAGCCTAATACCCTCTAGTTCCATCCATGTTGTTGCAAATGGCAAGATTTCTTTTCTTGATGGCTGCATATTGTGTGTGTACACACACACACACACACACACACACACACACCACATCTTCTTTATCCATTCATCTGTTGATGGACATTTAGGCTCGTCCCATAGTTTGGCTATTGTGGACATTGCTGCTATAAAACTTTGCGTGCACATGCCCCTTTGGATCACTACATTTGTATCTTTAGGCTAAATACCCAGTAGTGCAATTGCTGGTTTATAGGATAGCTCTATTTTAAACTTTTTGAGGAAACTCCATGCTGTTTTCCAGAGTGGCTGCACCAGCTTACATTCCCACCAACAGTGTAGGAGGGTTCCCCTTTCTCTGCATCCTTGCCAATATCTGTCGTTTCCTGACTTGTTAATTTTAGCCATTTTGTCTGGTGTGAGGTGGTATCTCACTTTGGTTTTGATTTGTATTTCTGTGATGCTGAGCGATGTTGAACACTTTTTCATGTATCTGTTGACCATTTTTACATCTTCTCTGCAGAAATGTCTATTCATGTCCTCTGCCCATTTCTTGATTGGATTATTTGTCCTTTGGGTGTTGAGTTTGATATGTTCTTTATAGATTTCAGATACTAGCCCTTTATCTGATATGTCATTTGCAAATATTTTCTCCCATTCTGTCAGTTGTCTTTTGGTTTTGTTGACTATTTCCTTTGCTGTGCAAAAGCTTTTTATCTTGACGAAGTCCCAGTAGTTCATTTTTGCCCTTGCTTCCCTTGCTTTTGGTGATGTTTCTAAAAAGAAGTTGCTGTGGCTGAGGAAGAAGAAGTTGCTGCCTGTGTTCTCCTCAAGGATTTTGATGGATTCCTTTCTCACGTTGAGGTCTTTCATCCATTTTGAGTCTATTTTTGTGAGTGGTGTAAGGAAATGGTCCAGTTTCATTCTTCTGCGTGTGGCTGTCCAGTTTTCCAACACCATTTGTTGAAGAGACTGTCTTTTTTCCATTGGACATTCTTTCCTGCTTTGTCAAAGATTAGTTGACCATAGAGTTGAGGGTCTATTTCTGGGCTCTCTGTTCTGTTCCATTGATCTATGTGTCTGTTTTGGGGCCAGTACCATACTGTCTTGATGATGACAGCTTTGAAATAGCACTTGGAGTCTGGAATTGTGATGCCACCAACTTTGGTTTTCTTTTTCAACATTCCTCTGGCTATTTGGGATCTTTTCTGATTCCATATAAATTTTGGGATTTTTTGTTTCATTTCTTTGAAAAAAATTGATGGTATGATAGGGATTGCATTAAATGTGTAGATTGCTTTAGGTAGTATAGACATTTTCACAATATTTGTTCTTCCAATACATGAGCATGGAACATTTTTTCATTTCTTTGAGTCTTCCTCAATTTCTTTCATGAGTACCTTATAGTTTTCTAAGTACAGATTCTTTGCCTCCTTGGTTAGGTTTATTTCTAGATATCTCATGGTTTTGGGTGCAATTGTAAGTGGGATCAACTCCTTAATTTCTCTTTCTTCTGTCTTGCTGTTGGTGTATAGAAATCCAGCTGATTTCTCTGTATTGATTTTATATACTGACACTTTACTGAATTCTGTATGAGTTCTAGTAGTTTTGGAGTGGAGTCTTTTGGGTTTTCCACATAAAGTATCATATCAAATGTGCAAAGAGTAAGAGTTTTACTACTTCTTTGCTGATCCGGATGCCTTTTATTTCTTTTTGTTCTCTGATTGCTGAAGCTAGGACTTCTAGTACTATGTCGAATAGCAGTGGTAATAGTGGACATCCCTGCCATGTTCCTGACCTTAGGGGAAAAGCTCTCAGTTTTTCCCCATTGAGAATGGTATTCACTGTGGGTTTTTCATAGATGGCTTTCATGATATTGAGGTATGTACCCTATCCCTTCACTGTGAAGAGTTTTGATCAAGAAAGGATGCTGTACTTTGTCAAACGCTTTTTTAGCATCTATTTAAAGTATCATATGGTTCTTGTTCTTTCTTTTATTAATGTATTGTATCACATTGATTGATTTGAGAATGTTGAACCAAACTTGCAGCCCAGGAATTAATCTCACTTGGTCATGGTAAATAATCCTTTTAATATACTGTTGGATCCTATTGGCTAGTATTTGGGTGAGAGTTTTTGCATCTGTGTTCATCAAGGATATTTGTCTGTAATTCTCCTTAAGAAATTAAAAATAGGGGCATCTGGGTGGCTCAGTGGTTTAAAGCCTCTGCCCTTGGCTCAGGTCATGATCCCAGGGTCCTGGGATCGAGCCCCGCATCGGGCTCTCTGCTCAGCAGGGAGTCTGCTTCATCTCTCTCCCTCTACCTGCCTCTCTGCCTATTTGTGATCTCTGTCTGTCAAATAAATAAATTAAAAAAAAAGAAATTAAAAATAGAGCTTCCTTATGACCCTGTAATTGCACTACTGGTATTTACCCCAAAGATACAGATGTAGTGAAAAGAAGGGCCATCTGTACCCCAATGTTTATAGCAGCAATGGCCACAGTCACCAAACTGTGGAAAGAATCAAGATGCCCTTTGATGGACGATGGATAAGGAAGATGTGGTCCATATACACTATGGAGTATTATGCCTCCATCAGAAAGGATGAATACCCAATTTTTTAATCAACATGGACGGTACTGGAAGGGATCATGCTGAGTGAAATAAGTCAAGCAGAAAGAGTCAATTATCATATAGTTTCACTTATTTGTGGAGGATAACAAATAACATGGAGGACATGGGGAGATCGAGAGGAGAAGGGAGTTGGGAGAAATTGGAAGGGGAGATGAACCATGAGAGACTATGGACTCTGAAAAACAATATGAAGGTTTTGAAGGGGCGGGGGGGGGGTGGGAGGTTGCGGGAGCCAGGTGGTGGGTATTATGGAGGGTACGTATTGCATGGAGCACTGGGTGTGGTGCATAAACAATGAATTCTGTTACTCTGAAAAGAAATTTAAAAAATAAATAAAATAAAATAAATAAAATGGAGTCTTTGTCTGGTTTTGGGATCAAGGTAATGCTGGCCTCATAAAATGAGTTTGGAAATTTTCTTTACATTTCTATTTTTTTGGAACAGTTTCAGGAGGATAGGTATTAATTCTTCTTTAAATGTTTGGTAGAATTCCTCTGGGAAGCCATCTGGCCCTGGGCTCTTGTTGTTGGGACATTTTTGACGACTGCTTCAATCTCCTTACTGGCTATGGGTCTGTTTAGGTTTTCTGTTTCTTCCTGGTTCAGTTTTGGTGTTTTATATGTCTCTAGGAATGCATCCATTTCTTCCAGATTGTCAAATTTGCTGGTGTAGAGTTGCTCATAATATGTTCTTATAATTGTTTGCATTTCTTTGATGTTGTTTGTGAGCTCTCCTCTTTCATTCATGATTTTATTAATTTGTGTCCTTTCTCTTTTCTTTTTGTTAAGTCTGGCCAGGGGTTTATCAATCTTATTAATTGATATTAATATAAATTGATATATTATTAAGAACCAGCTCCTAGTTTTGTTGATTTGTTCTACTGTTCTTTTGGTTTCTATTTCATTGATTTCTGCTCTGATCTTTATTATTTCTCTTCTCCTGCTGGGTTTAGGCTTTTTTTTTTTTTTTTTTTTTTTTTTCTGTTCTTTCTCCCTCTCCTTTAGGTGTAGGGTTAGGTTTATTTTTTCTTGAGAAAGGCTTGTATTGCTATATACTTTCCTCTCAGGACTGCCTTTGCTGTTTCCCAAAGATTTTGAACAGTTGTGTTTTCATTTTCATTTCTTTTCATGAATTTTAAAAATTCTTCTTTAATTTCCTGAGTGACTCATTCATTCTTTAGTAGGATACTCTTTAGCCTCTATGTATTTGAGTTCTTTCCAACACTCCTCTTGTGATTGAGTTCTAGTTTCAAAGCACTGTGGTTTGAAAATAAGCAGGGAATGATCCCAATCTTTTGGTACCAGGTGAGACCAGATTTGTGACCCAGGATGTGATCTATTCTAGAGGATGTCCCATATGCACTAGAGAAGAATGTGTATTCTGTTGCTTTGGGATGGAATGTTCTGAATATACCTGTGAAGTCCATCTGGTCCAGTGTATCATTTAAAGCCTTTATTTCCTTGTTAATCTTTTGCTTAGATGATCTGTTCATTTCAGTGAGGGGGATGTTGAAGTCCCCTACTATTATTATATTATTGTTGATGTGTTTCTTTGATTTTGTTATTAATTGGTTTAGTAATTGGCTACTCTCATGTTAGGGGCATAGATATTTAAAATTGTTAGATCTTCTTGTTGGACAGACTCTTTACGTATGATATAGTGTCCTTCTTCATCTCTTATTATAGTCTTTGGCTTACAATATAATTTACCTGATATAAGGATTGCCACCCCAGTTTCCTTTTGGTGTGCATTAGCATGGTAAATTGTTTTCCACCCCCTCACTTTTAAATCAGGAGGTGTCTTTGGGTCTAAGATGAGTTTCTTGTAGACAGCATGTCGATGGGTCTTGTTTTTTTAATCCATTCTGATACACTGTGTCTTTTGATTGGGGCATTTAGCCCATTTACATTCAGGGTAACTATTGAAAGATATGAATTTAGTGCCATTGTATTGCTTGTAAGGTGACTGTTACTGTATATTGTCTCTGTTGCTTTCTGGTCTGTTACTTTTAGGCTCTCTCTTTGCATAGAGGACCCCTTTCAATATTTCCTGTAGGGCTGGTTTGGTATTTTGCGAATTCTTTTAGGTTTTGTTTGTCCTGGAAGCTTTTCATCTCTCCTTCTATTTTCAATGACAGCCTAGCTGGATATAGTATTCTTGGCTGCATATTTTTCCTGTTTAGTGCTTTGAATATATCCTGCCAGTCCTTTCAAGCCTGCCAGGTTTCTGTGGATAGGTCTGCTGCCAATCTAATATTTCTACTGTTATATGTTACAGACCTCTTGTTCTGAGCTGCTTTAAAGACTTTCTCTTTGTCACTGAGACTTTTAAGTTTTACCATTAAATGATGGGGTGTGGACCTATTTTTATTGATTTTTAGGGGGGTTCTCTGTGCCTCCTGGATTTGATGCTTGTTCCCTTCACCAAATTAGGGAAATTCTCTGCTATTATTTGCTCCAATATACCTTCTACCCCCCTCTCTCTTTCTTCTTTTTCTGGGATCCCAATTATTCTAATATTGTTTCTTCTTATGGTATTACCTATCTCTTGAATTCTTCCCTCATGGTCCAGTAGTTGTTTGACTCTCTTTTGCTCAACTTCTTTATTCTCCATTATTTAGTCTTCTATGTCACTAATTCCCTTCTCTGCTTCATTTATCCTAGTAGTAAGAGCCTCCATTTTTTATTGATCCTAATTAATAGCTTTTTAAGTTTCATCTTCATTAGATTTTAGTTCTTTTATTTCTCCAGAAATGGATTCTCTAGTATTATCCATGCTTTTTTTGGTGCCTAGCTAGCACCCTCATAATCATCATTCTGAGCTCTAGTTCTGACACATTACTACTAATGTCTGTATTGATTAGGTCCCTAGCCATCAGTATGGCCACTTTTTTTTTTTAAGATTTTATTTATTTACTTGACAGAGACAGAGAGATCACAAGCAGGCAGAGAGGCAGGCAGAGAGAGAGGAGGAAGCAGGCTCCCTGCTGAGCAGAGAGCCTGATGCGGGGCTCGATCCCAGGACCCTGAGATCACGACCCCAGCTGAAGGCAGAGGCTTTGACCCACTGAGCCACCCAGGCGCCCCCACTTGTTGTTGTTTTTCTTTTTATGGTGAGTTTTTCTGCCTTGTCATTTTATCCAGATAAGAATAGATGAATGAGAGAACAAAATACTAAAAGGGTGGAAACGAGCCCAGAAAAAGATACACTAACCAAATCAGAAGAGACCTGAAATGGGGGGAGAAAAAGGGCTAAAAAAGAAAAAAAAGGAAAATATATATATATATATTTGACTGGTGGATACAACAGAGCCACACACTTTATTTTGGGTGCATCTTGATCTGTTAGAAGAAACTATCTCCCAAAATTTTAAAGAAAGGAAAACTTATATACATATATATATATATGAAATTAAGAGTAAACACAATGAAGGGATGGAATTTGACTGTAAAGATAAAAATTTAAAAATATTCTAAAAAAGGAACTGATAGGATAAGAAGTTGGTTGAAAAAAAGAAAAAAAGGAGGGAAGAATGTGATCAGGCTGGAGAGTAGAACAAAGCCATGTGCTAGATTTAGGGTGTATTTTGATCTATTAGAAGAAACTCTATCCCAAAATTTTTAAGGAAAAAAAAAAACCCTGCATGTATGCAAAATATAAGGTTAAATACAATGAAGGGATAAAATATGACTATAACAATGAGAATTAAAGAAGATTTTTTTTAAAGGTATTGATAAGACAAAATAGTTAAAAGTCATTAAAATAAGAAAGAGGAAAAATTTTAAAAATAGAATAAGAAAACAATAAAATTTTAAAATTTCAACTTTGAAAGACTAAAGAATCATGGGGAAAAGCCATGAATTCTATGTGTTTCCCCTCACTCCAGAGTTCCGCAGTCCTCATTGATTCGTGAACTTGGTCTTGCCTGGATGTTCTTGCTACTTTTATGGGGAAAAACCTATTGCAGTGATTCTCAAATGTCTTTGCCCAAGGTGGAATTGCACTGCGCTTGCCAGGGACCAGGGTAAGCAATGTGAGCGGTTTTGTTCTCGGGAGCTTTTGTTCCCTGAAAGCTTTCCGTAGAGCTTTGGAGGATGAGAATGAAAATGGCGGCATCCCATTCTCTGGCCTGGAGGAGCTGAGAGCTTGAGGCCCCACTCCTCAGTGCACCCTCAGAGAAAAGCAGTCAATCTCTCCCATCTCCCTAGTCTCTGGTTGTGCTCCAAGCTGACCCAGCCTGTGACCCAGCATTTCTTTATATGGTGCCTGGCCCCTTTTGGAGTCCCCAAACCCAGAAGATTCCTGTAGAGCACTCCTACGCTGCTACTCCTGGTGGAGGAAGGTGAGTCTCCCCAGATCTGCCTCTTGTGGGGTCCCTGGCCAAAGAGCAGCAGACCGACTCTGCCTTGGATCATGATTTAAGGTAACCCTGAGCTGAGAGCACACTCTCCAGCTCTGTCTCTGCAGTTGACTTCCCCGCTCTGATACCTCGAGCTCTGCCGCACTCAGACACCCTGGGTCTTTCTGTGATCCTGCAGGTGCTGAGACCACCAGAGTTCCACCCCCGCTTAGCCTCTGGAGGATGTCCCTCAGTGCAGCAGACTTCTAAATGTTGTGATTTTGTTCTCTGCTGTTCTCTTACTTTTACTTGCCAGGAGCCAGCACCTCCCCGGTGGTCTCTCTTCCCATCCCCTCAGATTCACTTCTCCGCTTATCCTCACTTCTGGGAAGTGGTTGATTTTTTGTTCCTAGAATTGCTGCTCTTCTCTTCTCTCTCCTGTTAAGTTTGTAGCTTTTCAGACTGGTTTGATAGATAGCTAACTGAACTCCTGGGACCTGGTGATATTTAGGTCTCCTACTCCTCTGCCATCTTGCTCCTCCCCTATTATTCTGTTTAAAATATTTTCTTATATATATTATGATCTTTTTTTCCCTCATCCATGAGCTATTCAAAAACAAGTGCTTAAACTGAAATCTTTAGGAATTGCCTAATAATCTTCTACAAAATTGATTTACTGTTTAAATTAACTGCGATCAGATTTTATAGTCTATATTCTTACTAGTCAAAGTTTGATTTATAAGCCTAATAACACCGGTATCATTTGGGAGCTTATTGGAAATCCAAAATCTATATTTGGTCAAAATCCTAACTGATATCTATGCCGATATCTAAAGTTTGTGAAGCACTACTCCATATTACTTCAATTCTTTGAAATGTGTTGAAACATATTTGATGATATAGTCTTTTTTGGTGTATATTACACTTGTGATTGAAAATGTACATTGTATAGTTCAGTTTGCTGTTCCATAAATGTCTTTTAGGTCAGGGTGATTTATCATGCGTATCATATCCTTTATATCCTTATCATGGTTTTGTCTGCTTGTTTTATCAATTCTTGAATTAAGCTTGTTAAAATTTCCAACTGTAATTGTATAATGTGTAGTTCTGCTTTTAGTTTTATTAACGTTTGCTTTATAGATTTTGAAACTATGCTATTTGAAGCGCACCTGTTTAGAGTTTTCAATCATTCTGTTTTTCTTTTTATCATATGAAATTTTCTTTTTAAACTTTACTAGTATTTTCCCTTAGAGTCCTATTATATGTGTGTGTGTGTGTGTGTGTGTAGGAAAAAAAAATCTATATCTATATCTATATATCTTAGCTTTTTTGGGTTAGTGTTGGTACTTGCATCTTATGTCTTTTTTCTTCTTTTTCTCTCACTCTGTCTTAACTTTATATTTAAAAGTATTTTGTGTAAATAGCTTGTGATGGGGTATCTGGGTGGCTAAGTTCATTAAGCATCTGCCTTTGGTTCAGGTCATGATCCCAGGATCCTGAGATCAAGTCCCACATGGGTTTCCCTGCTCAACAGGAAGTCTTCTTCTCCCTCTGCCCTCTGCCCTTCCCCCTTCTTGTGTTCTCTCTCTCAAATAAATAAATAAAATCTTTTTAAAAATAGCTTATGAGGGATGCCTGGGTAAGCCACTACCTTTGGCTCAGGTCATGATCCCAGGGTCCTGGGATTGAGTCCGCATCAGGCTCCTTGTCCAGCAGGGAGCCTGCTTCTTTCTCTGCCTCTGCCTGCCACTCTGTCTGCTTGTGCTCTCTCTCTTCTGACAAATAAAGAAATAAAATCTTTAAAAAAAATAAAAATAGCTTATGATTAGCCTTTTAAATGTCTTTAGTATTTATATTTTAATTGCAGTTTTTTTATCCACTTATAGTTAATGTATATATTTAGTAATATAATTGAGTTTAATACTGATGTCCTTCTATTTTCCATTTGTTCACTCTGCTTATTTGTTTCCTCATTACATTTGGATTAACAAGATATTATCTTGTTCATTATATTTTTGATTAACAAGATATTTTGATTTTTACTTTTCATCCTCTATTAGCATTTGAGTCATAATTCTTTATTCATTTAGTGTTTACCAGCTCAATGACAATATGTCCTTTGATTTATTAAAGTCTACCTTAAATTAATACTTTTACCACTTCCTGAATAATGAAGCAATTTGCAACAGTTTAATTCCATTTACCTCCTTCTTATCTTTTATGCTGTTGTAATATATTTTATAACCACCTATGTTTAAATCCCCACATGACATTATTATTTCTCTAAGTGGCAAAATTCATTTATATTACCTACATTTTATTCTTTCCAATGGTATTTATTATTTTTTTTTTCAGTTCCATGCATCAACTTGGGGTCATTTTTTATTCAGGCTGAAGAACTCTTTTGAGTCTTTCTTGTAGTACAAGTTCCATACCCTTCTGAGTAAGCCAGCTAGGCACCCATTTTTATCTTCTTTTAAAGGATTATATAAAAGAAGATTATGTCTCTTTTTAAAATTATCATAAACTTTACTCCCAACATATACTGCTTTCTGTGGGAGAGATATTTCATTAATTCAATTCCTATTGTTCTGTCAGTTTTTTCAGGTTGGCCTTCTTAGGTTTTCTATTTCTTTTGGAGTCAATCTTGGTAGATTGCTAGATTGTTCATTTTATTTGGATTTTATTACCATAAAATGCTTTATTAGCATATTCTTGTTCACTGTATTCTCGTATGATTTAAAGAAATATCTACTGAAACGAGCACTCTTCTGGCTATTGTAAGTATCCAGTCAGGTTCTAGAGTTCCACAATAATTTATTCAAACAACTCTTTTCAGTTCATATATTGCTTTGGTGAAAAAGACCAATTCTTAGAACTTCCTGTTTCACCCTTTTGCATGTCACTCTGATCTGGGCTGGCCTCGCCTTTAAGAAAAGCTGAAGCCAGGAGAAAAACCGATGGTCATTTTTATTTTATTTTACTTTCTCATTAATATTTCCTGTAAGACATATCTACTAATGATGAATATTCTTAACTTTTTTCATATGAGACTGTTTACCTCACCTTCATTTTTGAAAAACAGTGTTTTTGTTATATTTCATTAACAGAGCTTTTCTTTAGAAAAAGTTTTTTAGGACTCTGAATATGTCATTTCATTGTGTTGTGGCCTTTATTGTTTCTGATACAAAGTCAACAGTTAATCTTATTGGTGTTGCCTAGTACAGTTGACCCTTGAATAACTAGGGGGTTGGGCTGCCGTTTCTCCCCTCCACAGTCCAAAATCCATGTATATATATCTTCTTTTATTGAAGTATAATTGACATACAATGCTCTATTACTTTCAGGTGTACAACATATTGATTCAATAATTTGATACATTATTAATGCTCACCATGATAAGTGTAATCACCATGTGTTACCATATGATGTTATGACAATATTATTCACTATATTGCCTATACCGTACTTTTCATCCCTGTGACTTATTTTGTAACTGGGAGTCTGTATCTCTTAATCTCTTTCTTCCATTTTGCCTGTCTCCCCGCTTCTGCGTTGTCCCTGCCAACCACCAGTTTGCTCTCTGTATTTGAGTCTGTTTGAAAGACAGAAATGGAATTGTGAAAAATAAATAAAGCTGTTATTGTGATAACCATAGTTAATGGTGAATATAGTGACTAATATTATATTGTATATTTAAAATTGGCTGAGACAATAGATCTTAAAACTTCTTTTCACAAAGCAAAAACACATACCTGTGTGGTGATGGATGATAACTACATTTAGTGTGGTGATTGTTACACAATATATACACATATCACTGTATTGTATACCTAATACTGATAGAATGTTATAGGTCAATTATATCTCAATTTTTTAAAAAAAGATTTTATTTATTTATTTATTTGAAGGGGACAGACAGAGATAGCTAGAGAGAGCACTAGTGGAGAGGAGAGGGAGAAGCAGGCTTTCCACTGAGCCGGGAGCCCAGCACAGGGCTCAATCCCAGCACCCAGGGCTTATGACCTGAGCTGAAGGTGAACACTTAACCAATTGAGCCACCCAGCTGCTCCAATTATATCTTAATTAAGTAATTAATTAATTGTTAAAGATTTTATTTATTTGACAGAGGGAGAGAGAGCACAAGCAGTGGGAGTGGTAGAGGGAGAGGGAAAAGCAGGCTCCCTGCTGAGCAGGGAGCAGGATGCTGGACTGAATACAGGGCTCTATCCCTGGCCTCTATCCCAAGACCCTGGGATCATGACTCAAGCGAAAGGCAGATGCTTACCCAACTGAGCCACCCAGATGCCCCATATTTCTCAATTTTTAAAAATAAATGAATAAGCAGAACAAAATACCGGATCTTATGTTTGTTGTTTGTTTTTTAGATTCTACATGTAAGTAAAATGGTATTTGTCTTTTTCTGTTTGACTTGTTTCACTTAGGATAATATCCTCTAGGTCCACCCATGTTGTCACAATCGTTAAGGTTTCATTCTTTTTAATAACAGAGTAATAGTTCATTACAATATACATATATACATACACATATCATCTCTTTATCTAGTCATCTGTCAGTGGACACTTGGGTTGTTTCCATATATTTGTTACTATAACTAATGCTGCAATAAATGTAGAGGGCATATATATGTTTTTGAAATAGTGGTTTTGGCTTTTTTGGTAAATACCCAGTAGTAGAGTTACTGATCAAGTAGTATTTCTATTTTTAATTTTTTAAGGAGTCTCCATACTGTTTTTCACAATGGCTGCATGAATTTATATCCCCACAAGTAGTGCACAAGGATTTCTTTTCTTCCACATCCACTCCAAAGCTTGTTGTCTCTTATCTTTTTTTATTTTAGTCATTCTAATAGGTGTGAGGTGATATCTCATTGTGGTTTTGATTTGCATTTCCCCAGTGATGACTGATGTTAGCATTTTTCATCTGATTATTCATTTTTTTGATGTTGAGTTGTGTAAGTTCTTCATATATTTTGGATATTAACCCCTTTTTTGATACATCATTTGTAAATATCTTCTCCCATTCACTGCGTTGTTTGTTTTGTTTTGTTTTGTTAATGGTTTTCTTTGTTGTACAAAAGCTTTCATTTGATGTAGTCCCAATAGTTTGTGTTTTTTGCCTTGTTTGAGAAGACATTATCTGTAAATATGTGGATTAGGCCAATATCTAAGAGGTGGCTGCTTATGTTTTCTTTTGGCAGTTTTATAGTTTCAGGGTTCATGTTTAGGCCTTTAATCCATTTTGAGTTTATTTTTGTGTATGGCGTAGAAATTGGTTCCATTTTATTTTTTTTGCAAGCAACTGTTCCGTTTTCCCAATACCATTTATTGAAGAAGCTGTCTGTTTTTCCCCACTGTCTGTATATTCTTATCTCTTTTTTTTTGTAGATTAATTGACTATATAGGGGTGGATTAATTTCTGGGCCCTATATTGTTCTATTGATCTATGTGCCTGTTTTTGTGCCAATACCATACTGTTTGGATTACTATAAGTTTGTAGTATATCTTGAAGTCTGGGGTTATAATATCTTCAGATTTGTTCTTTGAAAAATTGCTTTGGTTATTTAAGGTCTTTTATGGTTCTATATTAATTTTAGTATTATTTGTCATAGTTTTATGAAAAATCCTGTTGGTATTTTGATAGGAATTGTATTAAATCTATGGATTGCTTTAGTTAGAATGGACATTTTAATGACACTAATTTTTCCAATCTATGAGCATGGTATATCTTCTATGTGTGTGTGTGTGTGATCTTCAGTTTTTTTTCATCAGTGGCTTAGTTTTCTGGGTATAGATCTTTCACCTCCTTAATTAAATTTATTCCTAAGTATTTTACTCTGTTTAGTGTAACTGTAAATGATATTGTTTTCTTAAATTTTCTTTCTGGTAGTTCATTATTAGTGTGTAAAAATGTAATACCTTTAAAAAATTTTTTTTAAGATTTATTCATTTGAGAGAGAGAAAGAGAGATGAGTGGGAGAGGGGCAGAAGGAGCAGGAGAAGCAGACTCCCCTCTGACCAGGTGCCCAATGTGGGGTTCAGTTCCAGCACCCCAGGATCATGACCTGGGCAGGTCAAAAGTATCAGCCAAAGGTAGATACTTAAAGAACTGAGCCCCAGGTTCCTTAAAATGCAATGACTTTTTGAATATTGATTTTGTATCCTGCAACTTTACTGAATTCATTAATTAGTTCAAATACGTTTCGGTGGAGTCTTTAAGGTTTTCTATATATAGTACCATGTCATCTGCAAATAGTGACCATTTTACTTCTTCCTTACCAATTTTGTTGCTTTTTACTTATTTTTCTTGTCTGATTGCTGTGGCTGACTTCTAGAACTACGTTGAAAAAAAATGGTGAGAGTAGACATCCTTGTCTTATTCCTGATTTTAGAGGAAAAGCTTTCAGCTTTTCACCATTGAGTATAATTTTAGCTGTGGGTTTATTACATAAGCCTTTATTATATTGACATATGCTCTCTTTCTACCAACTTTGTTGAGAGATTTTACCACGAATAGATGCTGAATTTTTCAAATGTATTTTCTGCATCTATTGAGATGATCATATGGTTTTTATCCTTCCCCTTCTTAATGGAATGTATCATATAGCTTGATTTGCAAATACTGACCTGCACTTGTGTAACTAGGATAAATCCTACTTGATTGCAGTGAATGAGCTTTCTAATACATTGTTGAATTCAGTTTGCTAATATTTTGTTGAGGATTTTTGCATCTCTGTGCATCAGAGATATTGACCTATAGTTTTCTTTTTTGTAGTATATTTGTCTTGTTTTGATATCAGAATAATTCTGGCTTTATAGAATAAGTTTGGAAGCTTTCCTGTTCTGGAATAGTTTGAGAAGGACAGGTATTAACTCTTGTTGGGAGTTTTTTGATTACTGACTCAATTTTGTTATTAGTAATTGGTCTGTTCAGATTTTCTATTTTTTCCGGATATAGTTTTGGAAGATTATATGTTTCTAGGAACTTATCCATTCCTTCTAGGTTGTCCAATTTGTCAGCATATATAATCTTAAAATTCTTTCATTTCTGTGTTGTTGATTGTTATTTCTCCTCCTTAATTTCTGATTTTATTTATTTGGGTCCTTTCTCTTTTTTTCTTGGCTAATAATAGGCTAAAAGTTATCAACTTTAACTGTTCAAAGAATCAGCTCTTCACTTCATTGATCTTTTCTATTTTTTTCTTAGTCTCTTATTTATTTCTACTCTTATCTTTATTATTTCCTTCTTTCTACAAACTTTGGGTTTTGTTTGTGTTTCTCTGTCTAGCTCCTCCTAGATGTAAGGTTAGATTGTCCTTTTGAGATTTTTCTTGTTTCTTGAAATGGGCCCACAACATCATAAACACCATAAATTTCCTTCTTAGAACTGCTTTGGCTGCATCCCAAAGATTTGAGACTATTATATTTTCATTTTTGTTTGTCTCCATGTATTTTTTTAAATTTCATTTTGATTTCTCTATTGACCCTTTGGTTATTTAGCTACATGTAACTTTTGAGTTCCACAAAACTTAACAATGAATAGTCCATGTTGACTGCAAGCCTTACTAATAACACAAATAACACATATGCTTATGTTACATGTATTGTGTATTTTATTCTTACAATAAAGAAAAGAAAATGTTATTAAGAAAATCCTAAGGCAGGGAATCCTGGGTGGCTCAGTTGGTTAAGTGGCTGCCTTTGGTTCAGGTCATGATCCCAGCATCCTGGGATCAAGTGCCACATCGGCCTCCTTGCTCAGTAGGGAGCCTGCTTCTCCCTCTGCCTCTGCTGCCATTCTGCCTGCCTGTGCTCGCTCTCTCTCTCTCTTTCTCTCTGACAAATAAATAAATAAAATCTTAAAAAAAAAAAAAGAAAATCCCAGACAGAGAAAATACATTTACAGTACAGTACTATATTTATTGAAAAAAATTCCGTGATTATGTAGGCCCATGCAGTTCCAGTTCATGTTGTTTAAGGGTCAACAGTACATGCCCAGTATATTTTCTCTTCCTGCTTTCAGGATTTTCTCTTCGTCTTAACCTTTGACTATGATGTTCCTGAATGAGTATCTCTTTGTTTTTATCTTACTGGAATTTGCTGAGCTTCTTGGATGTGTGGGTTAATTTTTGTCAGCAAAGTTTAGAAAATTTTTGCCATTAATTTTCTAAATATTTTTTTTGTCCCTTTCTTTCCCTCCTCTCTGATACTTTTATTACATATACGCTAGTGCACTTAATGATGTCCCACACTTCTCTGAGACTGTTAATTTTCTTCCCTTTTCTTGTGCTTCAGATTACATAATTTCTTTTTCTATTATTATTATTTTAAAGAGGGAGGAGGGGCAGAGGGAGAAGAAGAGAAAGAATCTCAGAGGGACTCCCTGTTAAGTATGAAGTCTGATGCAGGGCTAGATCTCATGACTCTGAGATTATGACCTGAGCCAGAATCAAGAGTCGGATGCTCAACTGACTGAGCCACCCAGGTGCCCCCAGATTTTATCATTTCTATTAATGTATCTGCCAACTGGTCAATTTTTTCTTCTGCCAGTTCAAATCTACTATTGTGGTACTCTAGTGAATTCTTCACTTTTGTTATTGCTACTTAAAATGTTATTTTTCAACTCCAGAATTCCATTGATTCTTTTTTTTAAAAGATTTTATTTACTTATTTGACACAGAGAGAGAGAGAGAGACAGAAATCACAAGTAGGCAGAGAGGCAGGCAGGGAGAGAGGGGGGAAGCAGGCTCCCCGCTGAGCAGAGGGCCCGATGTGGGCCTCAATCCCAGGAACATGGGATCATGACCTGAGCCCAAAGCAGAGGTTTAACCCACTGTGCCACCAAGGCCCCTCCATTGATTCTTTTGAATAATTTCTTTATTGATATTCTTTTTTTGATGAGACATTGTCATCATACTTTCCTTTAATTCTTTAATTGTGGTTTCCTTTAGTTCTTGGAACATGTTTGTAATAACTGCTTTGAAGTTTTCTGTGCTAATTCTACCATCTGTTTCTCTTTGAATGGCAGATTTTATTGCCAGCACTTTTTCCTATATATGGGGTGACATTTTCCTGTTTCTTTTCACATGTTATAGTTTTTCATTGAAAACTAGACATTTTAGGTATTATATTATAGCAATTTGGGGACTTATTTTCTCCTTCCCAGGGAGTTGTTACTTATTTTTCTTTGCTTGTTTGTTTATGTCTTTAGTGAGTTGGCTGAACTAATTGTGCAAAATTTATATTTCCCTGTACGGTGCAGCCTCTAATTTACTTTCTCAGGTTCCCCCCGACCCCCACCCCTGGTTTTTATCTTTTAGCCTGGATTTCTAAGGATCATTTCTTGGCCACCATAAGTCACTTACTGGTCAAAGGTTGTGTTTTATTTCTTAGCCACTTAGATTTTTTAAAAAGATTTTATTCATTTATTTGACAGACAAAGATCACAAGTAGGCAGAGAGGCAGGCAGAGAAAGGGGGAAGCAGGCTCCCTGTTGAGCAGAGAGCCCAATGTAGGGTTCAATCCCAGGATTTTGAGATCAAGACCTGAGCCAAAGGCAGAGGCATAACCAACTGAGCCACCCAGGTGCCCCTAGATTTTTTTTTTTTTTAATCTTTTTACTAATAGATGTGTGTGGTTTGTTATCTCCTATCACAATTTGGGAAGTTTACATTTTTCCACCACATTCATCCAGGGCCAGGGAACTTTGAAATTCCTTCTCTGATCACTCCTGATAGGGTGTTATCATGTGCATCACACATTCTTCCAGATTGCCAGGGGTGAGTGTCATTTTATTTTTAAGCTTGGCTTCTTAGGAGTTGTCTCTGGGGTAGAGCAGCTTATTGTTCAGTCAGTGCTTGGTCAAATGTTTTATTCACTCCCTTTGTTCCATGGAAGCTTCACCTTGTGTCGATGGGTCTAAGTGTGGCTTGGGGAATGCTTTCAGGTCTGCCACATGTCTACTTTTGATTGCTCCTATAGGCATGTGATGGTGCCCATGCACACAGCCTTCCCAACACCAGAGTCAATTATGATTCCAGAGACTTCTTTGTGGCTATCTCTCTCCCTGACCCTCCCTTTTAAACCTCTGTCTCCTCTGCTTTTTGGCTTGTATAATAGAGCTACCAGCTTCCTCTTCATTTTTCTCCATCTGATCTTCATGATTTTCAACAACCTTCTTAGACATGGCATTCTCCACTCAGTTCCCTTAAGCAGACCTGCGGAGTTCTTTATCTCATAGCCTACCTCTCCCTCTGGGCATAACCCCTGTGCCACTGAGCTGGAATTGGGGATAGAGATGGACATTTATTTTGGTGACACCCTGTTGTAAAGGCGATACGGTGGCCGGGGGTGGAGAAGTCTCATTCTTGAGGGTCTTCATAGCTTGACCCTCCAGACATGGAAATCCTGCTTATTGCGTACATGTATTTGGGTGAATGTGGGAAGTGAATGGAGGCCCAGTATTCTCGGCCTTTCATGCTTGGGGTAGAATTTCTATTCTGTGAGTGGGTGCTGGATGGAAAAAGAGAGTCCTCTTGGCTATGCCTGCCTGGAATAGAGCTTCTGCAATACAAGGTTGGTGGTAGGCAAGGCTAGTGGTGGTGGAGGAGAAACCCCAGCAGCATGCCCTTACTAGGTTGAATAAATCCCAGACTAGGAAATGCAGGGAGAAGGATTCCTCACTTTCCTGACTGCTTCTTGACAGGTGTTTCTGTATGAGTTTGAAAACCAGAAGAGCTTATATATCATGGTGCTGGGAGTAAATAAAAGAGTGAATGGTGACTCACTATTTTTACCAAGATTTAATAGACTTTCTTAAATGAATGTTTCTCCATTTGTGGCATGTATTTAGGAAAATTTCCAGAGACTTTAAATTGTTGTTTTCTTAAAATAATTTTCTCCAGTTAAATTGTTATTTTGCTGGAGAGAGGGTCCACTGAGCTACTAGTCATTCTGGAAGTTCCACCCCCAAAATGATGTTTTCAAAATGGAAACCTGTCAATGACTTTCCTGCTCTAAAACTACTCCTTCTCTCTAACTTAAGGCAGTTTAATGAATTTATTGATTTTTTCATTGCTTTTAGAAAAAAATCTAAAACTCCTAATTTGACCAACCTATCTGATCTAGCCTATCTTTCTAACCTCAGTTTGAGCCAGTGGTGTCCCACTGGTCACAAGATCTCTCCCAGTTCCTCAAATGTGTCAAGGTCTCTTCTACCTTAAGACCTACCCATATACCTTTCATGTGCTTGGAAATCTGTGTCTGTCTGTCTGTCTGTCTTCCTCCCTCCCTCCCTTCTTCCTTCCTCCTTTCCTTCTTTTTCCTTCTTTCCTCCCTCCCTCCTCTTCCCTTCCTTCCTTCATTAACATTTTAATTCCAGTATCGTTAACATACAGTTTTATTTACTTTTATTTTTCTATTATGTTATGCTAGTCAACATACAGTGCATCATTAGTTTTTGATGTAGTGTTCCATGATTCATTGTTTGTGTATAACACCCAGTGCTCCATGCAATCTGTGCCTTCCTTAATACCTATCACTGGAACAACCCATTCCCCCCACCCACCTCCCCTCTAAAACCTTCAGTTTATTTCTTGGAGTCCATAGTCTCTCATGGTTCATCTCCCCCCTCTGACTACCCCCCTTCAGTTTTCCCTTCCTTCTCCTAATGTCCTCCGTGCTATTCTGTATGTTCCACAAATAAGTGAAACCATATGATAATCGACTCTCTGCTTGACTTATTTCACTCACCATAATTCCCTCCAGTCCCACCCATAACATGCAGTTTAAAAAATAGTTTCAGGAGGTGCCTGGGTGGCTCAGTTGGTTAAGGATCCAACTCTTGATTTTGGTTCAGGTTGTGACCTTAGGGTTGTGAGATCAAGGCCCATTCAGGGGTTCTCACTTATCATGGAGTCTACTTGAGATTCTCTCTCTCCCTCTCCCTCTGCCCTATCCCCCCAAATAAATAAATAAATAAAATCCTAAAAAGAAAGTAAAGTAGTTTCAGGTGTACAATACAGCGATTCAATAATTCTATATATATATTACTCAGTGCTCATCAAGGTAAGTGTACTGTTAATCCCCTTCATTTATTTTACCAATCCCCCCAGACATTTCCTCTCTGGAAGCCATCAGTTTGTTCTCAAATATATATTTAAGAGTTTGTTTCTTTGTCTCTTTTTTTCTTTTGTTCATTTCTTTTGTTTCTTAAATTCCACACATGAGTGAAATCATATAGTATTTGTCTTTCTCTGACTTATTTCACATAGCATTATACTCTCTAGCTCCATCCATGTTGTTGCAAATAGCAGGACTTCATTTAAAAAAAAATTTTTTTTTTTAAGATTTTATTTTTTTCTTTGACAGAGAGAGATCACAAGTAGACATAGAGGCAGGCAGAGAGAGAGAGGGAAGCAGGCTCCCTGCTGAGCAGAGAGCCCGATGCGGGGCTCGATCCCAGGACCCTGAGATCATGACCCGAGCTGAAGGCAGCAGCTTAACCCACTGAGCTACCCAGGTGCCCAGGACTTCACTTTTTATGACTAAATAACATTCCACTATCTCTGTATATAGCATCTTTATCTATTCATCTATCAATGGACACGTAGGCTGTTTCCATAATTTGACTATTATAAATAATGCTGCAATAAACATAGGGATGCATATATCCTTTCAAATTAGTGGGGGTTTTGCAGGGGAGGGGATAAATGCCCAGTAGTGTGACAACTGGATTGTAAGGTAGATGTATTTCTTAATTTTTTGTGGAACCTCCGTACTCTTTTTAACAGTGGATATACCAGTTTGCATTCCCACCAACAACGTACAAAGTTTGTTTTTCTCCACATCCTTGTCGACACTTGTGTTTTCGATTTTAGCTATTCTGAGAGGTATGAAGTTGTATCTCATTGTGGTTCTGACTTGTATTTCCCTGATAATAAGTGGTGTTGAGCATCTCTTCATATGTCTGTTGGTCACCTGTATGCCTTCTTTGGAGGAATATCTGTTCAGGTGTTCTGCCTATTTTTATTTTATTTTTTAAAAAAGATTTCATTTATTTGTTTACTGGAGAGAGAGAGGGAGAGAGAGCTCGAGCAGGGGGTGGGGGAACAGAGGGGGAGGGGAGGAGGAGGAGGAAAAAATCTCCAGGAAACTCTGCACTGAGTTCAGAGTCTGATCTCGTGACCCTGAGATCATGACCTGAACTGAAATCAAGAGTCAGGCACTTAACTAACAAGCCACCCATGCACCCTGCTTCTGCCCATTTGTTAATTGGATTATTGTTTTGAGGGTGTTGAGTTGTATAAGTTTTTTTTTTTTTTTAAGATTTTATTTATTAGTTTGACAGAGAGAGAGCACAAGCGAGTGCACAAGCAGAGGGAGCAGCAGACAGAGGGAGAGGGAGAAGCATGCTCCTTGCTGAGTGGGGAGCCTGACACAGGGCTCAATCCCAGGACCCTGGGACCATAACCTGAGCCAAAGACAGATGTTTAAGTGAGCCACCTGAGCCCCATTGAGTTGTATAAGTTCTCTATATATTTTGGATACTAACTTTTTATTGGAAATGTTGTCTTCTTCCATTTAGTAGATTGTTTTTTAGTTCTTTTGGTTGTTTCCTTCACTGTGAAAAAGTTTTTTATTTTAATGTAGTACCAATAGTTTATTTTTGCTTTTGTTTCCCTTTTCTCAAGAGACAGCTAGAAAATTGTTGTTATAGCTGATGTCAGAGAAATTACTGTCTGTGCCCTCTTCTAGAATTTTTATGGTTTCAGATCTTTTATTTCGGTCTTTAAAACATTTTGAGTTTATTTTTGTGTACAGTGTAAGAAAGTGAGTTTGTTTCATTTTTTTGCATGTAGCTGCCTAGTTTTCTGAACACCATTTTCTCAAGAGACAATCTTTTTCCCATTAGATACTGTTTCTTGCTTTGTTGAAGACTAATTCACCATATAATCTTGGGTTTATTTCTGGGCTTTCCATTCTGTTCTTTTGCTCTATGTGCCTATTCTTGTGTCAGTACCATACTGTTTTGATTACTACAGCTTTGTACTATAACTTGAAATCTTGGATTGTGATACCTCCAGCACATTGCTTTTCCTTTCCAAGATTGCTTTGGCTTTTTTGTGTGTGTTTTTTTTTGGTGTGTGTGTGTGTGTGTGTGTGTGTGTGTGTGGTTCCATACACACTTTGGTATTATTTATTCTAGTTCTGTGAAAAATACTATTGATATTTGAATAGAAATTGCATTAAGTCTATAGTTGTTTGGGGTCATATGGACTTTTTTTTTTTTTAAGATTTGTATTTATTTATTTATTTGACAGAGATCACAAATAGGCAGAGAGGCAGGCAGAGAGAGAGGAAGGGAAGCAGGCTTCCCGCCAAGCAGAGAGCCCGATGCGGGGTTCGATCCCAGGACCCCGAGATCATGACCTGAGCCAAAGACAGAGGCTTTAACCCACTGAGCCATCCAGGTGCCCCATATGGACATTTTAACAATATTTGTTCTTCCAATCCATGAGCATGGAATACCTTTCCATTTGCTTGTGTTGCTTTCAATTTCTTTTATCAGTGTTTTATACTTTTCAGAGTACAGGTATTTCACCTCCTTAGTTAAGTTTATTCCCAAGTATTGCATTATTTTTGGTGCAGATGCCATTGGGATTCTTTTCTTAGTTTCTCTTTCTGTTGCTTCATTATTAGTATATGGAAATGCAATGGATTTCTGTACATTTATTTTGTATCCTGCAACTGTACTGAATTTATCACTTCTAGTAGTTTTTTGGTGGAATCTCCAGGTTTTTCTATACATAGTACCATGTCATCTACAATTAGTGGAAGTGTCACTACTTTACCAATTTGGATGCCTTTTATTCCTTTTTTCTTGACTGATTGCTGTGGCTGGGTGTATCACCCTTTCTTTACTCAGCTAATTTCTATTCATTGTGGAGAACCCAACCAAAGCCACCACACTTTAGCAAAGGACTCTCTTTGTGTCCTGACATGAATAAGTCTAATGCTCCACCTGAACCTAGAACTTCCCTTCCTGCACCTGTAATATTTTAATTTGTTGTTATGAGTTGTTTATTAGTCAATAACTTTTCCTTCTCCATTTGATTGTTTGAAAACAATTTGAGGAATTGTTTTCTCTTGTGCATTCCCAAAAACCTCAAAAAAGACTTGACTGATAAACTGAGCAAAGTACCACAGAGCCTTTTAACATGGAGAACAAGGTTAGGGTATCCTGTAGTATGAAGTGGGTGAAGAAAACAATGGTTACTAATATTTATTTTCTACTTTTCATCTCTTCACTATTTATGCAGTTATTCTAGGACAATTAAGTTTTGGTCAAGGCACATAGATTCTTTTGGAGTTTGGATGCCCAGTTCAGGCACCCTTAAGTCAATGAGGCAGCAATAGGATGCTGCTTCTAGTAACTCCAAGACAAACAGGGAACTTTCCACTTCCCTATTTTCCTCTGGCCTCTGTCTGAAATCAAAGACATCCTGGCTGAGAGAAGGTTGTGGAGGCCAACACAGAGAATATGCTGACTCATGTCTCCTCCCCTCCCCATCTTCCTTTTGTCTCATGTAGAATTATGAAAACATGTCTGTTTTGTTTATTGGCACAAGTAGATACTTAATAAATCTTTTTATTCCTTTCTCAGTACATGGATGATTGTTTTAGTCAGTTACATAGCTGTGGGCAATTAGAGTTCCTCCCATTGTTTTCTAGCTCTTTCCCAGTAATGCCTGGAAAATTCCTCAATAATAATCTTGGTTCTGTTTGACTCACAACTCCCAAATGGCCATGCCCATGCCAGTCAGTGCCAAATATCATTGGTAGTGTACCTGTATCAAGGAAAAGAGAAACAGTGCATTCAGAAGTGAAATTACTCACAACTAAAAGTAGTGTAACTCTCTGAGTGCCCTGACAGTGCCCAGGAGTTCCTTTCAGACTCTCTGTAAACATTGCCAACATTTTTTAAAAATCCTTTTCTAAATAAACCCCAATAAATGGTGTTTGAATGAATGAATGAATGAATGAATGAATGAACAACACCTGCATATCCTCAGTGGCTAGCAAAACAAGCAAGGAGAAGTTTCTTCTTGAATTTTGTTGCTTTAGTTTTGTTCAACCATCATATGTGGCCTCTTAACAGTTTTTCGGTAGGAAATGTACAGCATGTTAGTTTCAGTGTGTGTTTCTCCCTTCACTAGATTTCCGGGGTCAGGAGGGTATAACCTCTTTGTGCCATCATTTCTGCCTATGGGAGACAAGATCCACATGCTACACAACTGACTTACGAGTAGACTTTTGGAATGCAGCCGGCTCTGAATTTTAGAACTCCTTGTGTAATGCTAAGATACCAAAACAGAGTAATTTCTATAGGCTTTCTTTACTTGATCTTTTTGTTCTATTTCCATTTAAAATAATTATTTAATAAAATACAGAAGCTGAGTTGGTTAAGCACCTGACTTGGTTTCGGCTCAGGTCATGATCTCAGGGTCATGATCTCAGAGTTGTGAGATTGAGCCCTGCATCAGGCTCCATGCTTAGCAGGAAGTCTGCTTGGGTTTCTCCCTCCTTATCTCTCTAGTTCTACTCCCCCCAAGCATGAATAAGTAAATCTTAAAAAAAAAAAAAAATAGAAATCAATGCCACTATAACAATTCTTGTTTGTCTGTCACTCTGTGGTTTATGCTGTAGCTCAGTTGATTGTCACAGTCCTTGGCCCAGAGCAGGCAACTATCAG
The DNA here is from genome assembly GCF_009829155.1 of Mustela erminea. Lineage (NCBI taxonomy): Eukaryota > Metazoa > Chordata > Mammalia > Carnivora > Mustelidae > Mustela > Mustela erminea. The sequence continues at coordinate 67,239,180 of NC_045622.1, read as the reverse complement.
ATGAATGGAGGGATGGTTAGATTAATGAATGAATGGATAAGCAAATGAATATCACATGGAGTGTAGTTGATGGAGTTGGAAACTTTAGATTGGAGAACATTTAGATAAAATGTGATAGTTTCTTCACATATGTGAAGGTCTGAGTTTTGTTTGTTTTTGAAATTCTACAGGTTTATGAGGCAGAACCAAGACCAATGCACAAAGGTTTGTTTCAATCCAACAAGCAATTTCAGTGTTTGACCCACTGCAAATAGAATCACTAAACAGTACAATTGTGCTTTGCTGCTTTGGGGTGAGTAGACCTGGGTAGTGATGAAGTTTCTAGAGAAGAAGCAATAATCATAGGAAGGGGGGACTGGGATATGTGTAGAAACTAAGTTTGCACCATTAGTTCAATTTTTTAAAAAGATTTTATTTATTTATTTGACACAGAGAGAGAGAGAGAGAGGGAAACATCACGAGCAGGCAGAGAGTCAGGCAGAGAGTCAGGCAGAGACAGAGGAGGAAGCAGGCTCCCTATGGAGCAGAGAGCCTGATGTGGGGCTTGATCCCAGGATCCTGAGATCATGACCTGAGCTGAAGGCAGAGGCTTAACCCACTGAGCCACCCAGGTGACCCCCAATTAGTTCAATTTTGACTTAAGTTGTATTCCTATTTGGAGTGCCCGGGGAAAAGCTGCTGCTGCTGCTGCTGCTGCTGATGTGTGTATGTGTGTGTGTGTGTACACTCACACATACATGTTGGGGGGTGCAGATTAGAGCCACTTGTTCAGGCACCATCACTTAAGTTAATATTTAATGCTCTATGAATCTGTCCCTTCAAAACCTTTATTTCCTTTTTAAAAAGATTTTATTTTTAAGTCATCTCTACACCCAATGTGGTGCTTAAACTCACCACCCTGAGATCAAGAGTCACGTGCTCCATCAACTGAGTTAGATAACCCCAAAGCCTTTCCTGTTAAGGCTGCATGGGTAATTTTGCTTACTAGGAAAAGGTCAGGAAGTTTCTGGGAAGGAAGATAAAAATTAGTATTTTAAGGGGCACCTGGGAGGCTCAGTCAATTAGAGCACCCCTCTCTTGGTTTCAGCTCAGGTCATCATCTCAGGGTCCTGAGATCATGCCCCACATTAGGCTCTGAGCTTGGTAGGGAGTCTGCTGGAGGTTCCTTGCCCTCCGTTTACCTACCTCTCCCCTTGTATGTGTGTGTGTATGCATGTGTGCTCTAAGATGAATAAATAAATCTTAAAAAAAATCAGTATTTTGAGAACTTTTTTCTATTCCACATAAAGCAACTTGCTAAATAATTTCTTACCTTTAATAGAATTTCTGAAATAGTACAATCAGAAATAACCCACCTTAAAAAAAAAAAAAAGAAAAGGAAAAGAAATAACCCTACTCTGTTAGGTGTTCTGACTGATTTTGTGCGGACAGTGTGGTCCCTACATGTATGGGTTTGGAAAGAGCTGGCTTAAGAGCCACTATCTCAGGAAAGCTGAAACTTTGCTAAGGGGCCTCTGGTATGCCTTGACCCAAAGTATCTGAATTAACCTGAGGAGTGGGAAGCAGGCTGTTTTCCTACTTCTATTAATAGCCCAAGGTCCTGGGGAAGGCCCGTAATCCACCAGTTCCAAGTGAGAAATGCAGGCAGGGGAACTGGAGGCTGTCACGCCAGCAAGCAACGGGCCGGCTGTGAGCCGGTGAGAATGTCCAGGACAGCCCTGAAGCGAAACATCAGATAAGAGGACAGGATTGTGGGTGTTCAGCAGTACAAGACAGGCCCTGGTGTCACATGAACTCTCTCCTGGTATGAACCTTTCTCCAAGCACCTCCTGAGCCCCTGAGAATTCCAAACCTCCATGAAGAGGAAGCTCACAGCTTTCACGACCTGGGATTTCCCTTCAGGAGCTACTTGTCCCTCAGCTAGCAGATAAAGCCAAGGGTTCTGTCACCCTTCCATGCAGAGGAACATCTTGCTTGTGGCCTGCCCTCCTGTTTCCGGGTTAGGGAGTGGAGGCCAAGGAAAGGCATGTGTAAGAAGCCTTTCTTCTTCCTCACCCCACCTGGGGGCCCAAGGTCTGACAAGCAAGCTTGTGCCTGTGGGATTATGACTGGAATGTGTGTGATCAGGGCTGCCCTGGAAACCTGGCATCCATTGTGGCCAGGGCTTGGGGCAGTGAGATCCCAGCTGCGAGGGTCCTCACTGCCCTCCTGGCTGCCTTTGCTGTTGCTGTCATCCACGTCGGTTCATTCCAGGTGACATTCAGATGACAGTGGGAATCTGTGACGATGTCAGAGGCCCTGGGGGGGGCCCACCAAATATCATAGGGTTTTCAGTGAGGATGTTTTCTAAATGACTGTTGGCAGTGGGAGGCCATGTTTGGTCTTTTAGGTTAGCTATATATATATATATATATATATATATATATATATATTTTTTTTTTTTTTTAGTTTTAATTTTAATTTTTATTCCCCCCCCCAAGTAGGCTCCGCACTAGGCATGGAGCCTACTATGGGACTTGAACTCCCAACCCTGACTAAGATCAAAACCTGAGCTAAGATCAAGGGTCACATGCTCAACCGACTGAGCCACAGTCTGGCACTCCAGAAACATAGTTTTTAAATGATAATATTTGCCCTCGTGGAGGATAAGGTTAAGATGGGCATTTCAGGTAGGAGTGTATATTCTTGAAACTTTTATGAAAAGGAGTTTGCCAGTTTGTATACAAGGGAGGAGCCTTAAAAAAAACAGGGCAGATTTCAAGACAGCCCTGTCACGCATATTTCATTTCGTGTCGCACTTGGACCCAGTAACGTCCTCTACAACAAGCTAGCTCTTCTCAGGAAATGATTAGCTGTAGGGACAAAGATTTATGATGTTTTTGTCAGTATTGTGATTGCCAAAATATGGAAACTTACTTCAGTGTCTAATTGTAAAGGCATGGTTCAATCAGTCACATTAAACATTAAATTAGTCACATAAACTCACATATTAGGTCTTCACAACAAAACTACCTATCTAGAGAAAATACATAGCTCACAGAGAAAAAAGTTCTATTCCTCTTAAAAACACGAAAAGCTTCAATTCAGTCGAGGGGAGGGAATACTTGGGAACATGAGCGTCTGGTGAGGAGGATCAAGGCCATCTAGGAGCCCACCGACTCTGCAAGCAAGAGGGAAAGTTCTGCAGCCTTCTTGCAAGATGACTGGCAATTTCAACCAAATTTCAAATGTGTCAGCTTTGAGACTCAGCAATTCTACTTTTAGGACTTTCTCTGCAGATACCTTTGGATTTGTATCTAAGGGTTTGTGTTTATATGACAAGAGCTGGGGGGAACCCAAGCATGTACCAGTAGAATGTTGGGTAGATAAAGTGTGTCCACTTAGGGTGCACCTTTTAATGAAGATGAGGGAGTTCATTTAGTTCACGACTGCTGCGGAGCTATATTCTAAATATATTCGATGAAAAAAGTATGGCACGTGTGTGTGTGTGTGTGTGTGTGTGTTTAAATTTATAGACTATCTCAAGAATGACATAAAAATTTATTAATGGCTTCTTTGGGGAACAGGAAGGAAAGGAAAACTTATCATTTGTGCTAGTTTCTTCGATATTTTTCAAATTGTATGCCATGTAGACATAGAAGCCATTTAGAAATGAATAAAAAGTAAAATAAAATTTAAAAGCAAAAAGAAACAGAAATACCTTTAAAAATTACTGATAGAATGCCCATAGAATTAAAAAAAAAAAAAAGCTCACCACATGTAAGGTATAATTTCATTTTTTGTTTGTTTGTTTGTTTGTTTTGGTTTTCTTTGGGGTGGGGAAGGGCCGAGGGAGAGAGAGAGAATCCTAAGTGGGCTACACAGGCGAGGCCTTGATTTCTCAACCCTGAGATCTTGACTTGAGCCAAAATCAAGAGTCAGATGCTTAACTGACTGAGCCAATCAGGCACCCCTTGTTTTTAAAATAATGAACGTAGAAAAAAGACTGAAAGGAACACACCAAAATGAGGCGGAATGATACATAAAGTTTTTTCCTTAATATTTTTGTATCTTTTCCAGATTTTATGCAATGACTACATGTATTGTTTCTGTAATTAGAACAAAAAAAGATCGTTTATTGCTGGTTAATGAGATCAAGGGAAACTTATTTTCCCTATCATTCCTTTTGTTATTTTTTCATAATGGTGTTTTACTATTTTAAATATGAAAAAAAAAAAGATGTAAAAACTCTGATTTGAAACCCTGTTTTCAAAAATCATGTTTGGAGCTTCTGAGCAAGCGCCCTGTAGAGTGAGAGGCATCCATTCCCCCAACCCCTTCCACCCCCCACTTCCCCCACAGTCTCTGGCTAGACTGGGCTTGGGCCCCTGGGGACTACCCACTAGTCTTAGCAGGGGAAAGAGCTCTCCCTTTCTCAGAGCTAGGTACCACTGTTTCCCAAGCAAGGACGTCAAACAAGCAGCCACATCTGCTGCTGCAAAGGGACCCTGGGAGTGAGGAGAAGTGGCATGGAGGGACGTGGGAGGAGCCAGAAAGGCAGGGGCCAAGGGAGAAAGCGAGGCATAGAGTGGGTTTCAAGTTGTGAACATCTGGGGTATAGTGTTCTAGGCTGCTTGGAACTCATTCTAACTCATGCTCTTTTGCTTTCCCAAGTTGTTTGAGGTTTCTTTATCTCCCATTCTGGAATTCTTTGCCTTCTCCATCTTCCCAGGGTTTTTCTACAGACCATGAGAGCCTATGGATGTGAAATTTCTGGCACAGAAACTTGGCCTCTTGGAATAGCTGTTTTCCTATCAAATAGCAGCCATTTAAATGTCATGTGCTAAATTCGACAGTGTGAAAACGAAGGGGCAGGTGAAAGACAATTTTTGGGTATTGATCTGAGGTAGCTGCCATGAACTGTTGTCTAGGTTGTAGACTGCCACGTCTTCCATTAATAAAGTAGACATAATTCACATATTTAGTACAGCCATTTTTTGGGCTGTAAATTGCTTAACAAAATCAGTATATTATGACAAATTTCAAAGAAGGGGCACATTTTTCTAGTTGGCTATTTCGGTCAGTAGCTGCCTTGTTAGCAGAGGCAGAATTTTAATTCAGGGGCCACCTCTCACCCTTTCCACAAGCCAGCTCAATCTGCTGTGAAACTCCTGGAGGTGAGCGTGGGTGACTGGACATGAGTAAAAAGATAGTTTCAGCTGCATATTTACAAATGCTGAGAAGGAGGCAGAACCATGGGTCTTTTTTTGCATCTTTGAATGTTCATAGGAGAGGCTGTCAGTTCTGCCCTCACACTTGGATTTCTGGCTTCCTCAGTCATGAGAACTGCATGCTGATGTATGGATTTCAAAGCACTTATTGAGACCTAAGGGCTCTATTAAGCAGAAATTGCTGCCTGACTCGGCAAGCTTCAGTAACTTGGTCGCTATGGTGTTTAATCCTGACTCACGGACCCACGCGCTCCCTCCCAGATTGCAGAACACAGATTCTGCGATTGGCCACATCTGACTGCTCACATCCTTTGCACCGTGTGTGAGTATGTGTGTTTGTACAAGCATGCGTGCAAGGTCACTCGTGTGTATAATGAATGCACACTGGTTTCCCTCTAAAATTTTCATCAAAACACTGACACAAATTACTTTTGGCCACATTCGGTTTCGAGGTGGGAAGAGCCAGTTTGCTCTGCTGAGATAAATACAGCTGAAACGTGTCAGCAACCTTGGGTTGTCACGTTTGGGAAGGAGTTTTAGTAATGAGGGCTCTAGGTCTGGGAATGGCCCTACAGTCCGCGACACAGGGCCTTTTTCTCTCTCTTACTTCTATCTTTGCTCTCCACCTCCACAGTAAGCTCTTAGCGGAAGGAGCAGGGAGTCACCGAGATGCCTGGTTCCCCTAGTGTCCTTCTAGCTCCTTTAAGGAGAGACCTGAAGCTCCTTCTCTCCCAAACTCTTCCAGGGCTCCCACCCTGATGTTCTACCTGAGCGGTCCAAAGCCCACTTGCTAAATTCTATAGCCCCGTGTATTTTGCTGGTTGCCAAATATCTAAGAGGCAAAGAGGTATCAATTTAGTATTCTTCCAAACTGATCACATTAGCCACCTTCCTCATTTACCTCTGCTTCCTCCTCCTCCCATATTTGCTCTCTTGGTGCAGTGGCTGTGAGAGTGTGCCTAGTAGAACTCCAATCACAGGGGCTGTCATGGACCAAAGGTCCAGCCTCTGTGCTCCGAAATCACCGGCCATGTGTGCGCAGTCCTTGTGTTCCCCACGGGCGGCTCCCTGGAATAACTGAGCGCAGCCAAGATATTAGGGCACAACCATTCCTGGTTGCAGAGGGACATCTCTGAGAACTGACGTGGGCTTATGGGCTCCCCAATGGCCTTGCAGAGTCTCCCATGGACTGTGTGGCAGTTGAGTGCTTTTGTCCAAATTTCACTCCCTCACTCCTACACATGGGAGGGGCCTCTTGCATTTCTGATCTGTTGGCTCTCCCAGGTTTTCACAGTTCCCTTAAATGGAAATCATTGCAGATTTTATTCCATCTTGGTATCTCTTTCTCAAGGACCCAGACTAACAAAGGTAGTACTATCAGTGGGGTCATAGCACTATGGGCCTCTTTTGTCTTGGGAGGACATGCTTCTCATCCACACAGGGGTAGATGCTTATTCTGCATGTGGGTTTGCCTTCCTAGTCTTTGGATGGTGTGGTGAATGAGATGATGTGGGGCCTGCTCTCACCAGAGGACACAGCAAGAGTCCTAGGAGGTATAGGGCATTAATATTCAAGACGCTCTTTCATCAAAAGTCACCATCAAGAAATTGAAAAAATGAGGGACGCCTGGGTGGCTCAGTTGGTTGGACGACTGCCTTCGGCTCAGGTCATGATCCCGGAGTCCCGGGATCGAGTCCCGCATCGGGCTCCCAGCTCCATGGGGAGTCTGCTTCGCTCTCTGACCTTCTCCGCTCTCTGACCTTCTCCGCTCTCTGACCTTCTCCTCGCTCATGCTCTCTCTCACGGTCTCTCTCTCAAATAAATAAATAAAATCTTTAAAAAAAAAAGAAATTGAAAAAATGAAATCCACACAATGGGAAAAGATATTTAACTACATGCATCTGTATGTATGTGACTCGTGTACAAAATACATGTATGCTTACAAGGCAATAAGAGAAACAGGGATAGCTCATAGGAAAACTGGCACAGGATTTGAATAGGCACCGCACACAAGAATATCGGTGCAGTCAGTAAACACGTGAAATGATGTTAAATTCCACTAGTCATTTGGAAAATGGAAATTAAAGCCTTGGTGTGATGCCATTAGAATGGCTAAAATGAAAACACCAGAAAATACCAAGTGTGTACAAGTCACTGGAATCGAGAAACTAGAACCCTCACTCTGCTGGAAGCGTGTACTGGAGTAACTATTTTGGAAAACTGCTTGACAGTAGCTACTAAATTATATATACACATTTCCCATGACCAACAATTCTGTGTGTACAAAAGTTCACTAAAAAAGAGTAAGAACATTCTTGGCGGCATTATTCATAATGCTGAAAGTAGTCATGATGCAAAGGTATGCTGATAGAAAAATGGATTGATAAACTGTGTTCGTGCCATAGGATATAGCATTGAGGACCGATGAACAACACTGACATGCAACACGGACCACGTTGAATAAAAGAAAGACACAAAGCATAAGGGGTGATTCCATTTGTAAAGTGCTTACAATCAAACAAAACTTGTCCAGACTGTTGGAAATCAGGAGCCTGGTTATCCTTGGTGGATGAACAGTGACTGGACTGGCCAAGGCGGTGGCTTCTGGGGTGGTGGCAAGTTACGTTCATGATCAGAGTGTTAATTACACAGGTGTGTTCACTTTTCCAAAAACCATCAAGCTGTTCTAGGATTGTCAACTTTTTGGTGAAATGTTTTGGTAAATATTTTGGTAAAATCTATCCAAATTTTTACTTTTCTCCTCAATAACTTCATTACTGACAATTCAGAAGAGACAGACTACAAAAAGACTTTGAACATTTAAATGATGATCTTGACATTTTCTGTATATGCTTAGATGTTCTTTCCAGGGCCTTCTTTGGATAAAAACAGGACCACATTCTAGATACTGTTATTTTTTTTTAAGATTTTATTTATTTTTTTGACAGAGATCACAAGTAGGCAGAGAGGCAGGCAGAGAGAGAGAGAGAAAAGTAGACATCCCGCCGAGCAGAGAGCCCGATGCGGGACTCGATCCCAGGACCCTGAGATCATGACCTGAGCCGAAGGCAGCAGCTTAACCCACTGAGCCACCCAGGCGCCCTAGATACTGTTTTGAAACTGCTTTTTGCAACATCAATGATATGGTCAACTATATACATTGTAGCCAGAGTTCCATGTCATTGACATTCTTCCAAAGCATTTAAAGAGCTGCTAGATGCTCATTGAGTTGGACTTGCATTATCTGCGTAAGAATTCATTTTTCAAGTTTAAGGTTTTCCAATCAGTATCACAAACAATAACTTGATGGTCATTCCCGTAGCTACATCTTTGCCCCACATCCACGATTATGTCTTTAGACTCAAGTCTAGAAGTTGTGTTTCTGGATACAAAGGATGAATACACTCTTGAGGTTGAGACATCCCATGGTTATTTTTTTTTTTTAACAACCAAGTAATAGTTTGTACAGAGAGCGTGTTTTGAAATGGGTCCCTGTCTTTGTGGGGTGGCTCTTGGCAACCTTAGGGCAACAACAGTGAAGATAGCAACACTGTTAATAACGACCATGGTGCCACCTCCATCATTATTTCCCACCCAAAGCCTGGCAAGGCGGGTGTGAACAGCGGGCTTTTACAGATGAGAAGACAGGTTCAAGTGAAGGACCTGCCTCAGGTTCTCTCAGAAGATCTCTGGGTTCAAAGCCAGGCCTATCCAACCCCGAAGCCCTCTCCTCTCTCTCAGTGCTGTTTCCCAGGCAATGGTGAGTCCCTTGGCTGAGTTGTACCAGGGAGCCCGACTGGACCCATGATGACTGTCAGCCATGATATCAATACTTAATAACGATCGGAGTGACAGCTAATGCTCAATGTATGTTACAAGACTGAGCAGGAAAGAAGGCTTGACACTGAAAAAGAGAGTGACTCCGGAAGGGTGGGTGCACGTGTGGAGGAATTCGGAGGTTGAGGGAGGTTACCAGAAGATAAAAAGTTGAAATCCTGTGTCAACCCACTTGATGACATGTCACAAGCTTGTACACGCCGCCGCAGCTACCAGAGCACCAGGCTGTTTGGTCTCATTCCCCTGGAGTAAGATTGATAAGCACATTCCACCGAGACCAGATGTAGCTGGGAGAGGCCAGAAGCCAGTTTACGAGAAGACACAGAGGGAGTGGAGAGGTTTGGGCAAGCTTTTTGATTGTGTCCCGCAGGTTTTATGAAAGGTCAAGCGAGTAGAAACCTTGAGGGTGTTCCACTGAAATGTTGGATTAAGCTACATCCATTTTTCCCTGACGGTGTTAGGGCCAGCTACTCAGAAATAGCAAGAAAACTGGTGTGTGTGTGTGTGCGCGCGTGCGCGCATCCATGAAGGATTTATTGCGATTGATACATTTGGGGGAAATGGGATGTGTACACCTATCGACATTCTTCGTCCTTCTGCCCGCTGACCTAGGGAGGTTCGGGGAAGAGGGAACACGGAGAAGGAGAGGAGCTGGATGGAATGCCATGTATCTCGCTTCTAATCCAAATTTAGCCCCGGCATAGCTTCACATAAAACTAACAATAGCTAACACGTATTTCGGGATCTGTGCTAAGTGTGTTTTCTGTATCTCATTTAAATTTCCAAACCAGTCCACGACAAAGATCCTCCTGTCATCCCTGTTGTGCAGATGAGGATACCGAGGCTCGAAGGTTAGGAAACACCCACAGGTAATCTCATAAGATTTACTAAGAAGCAGGTTTGAGCTGAGACCCATCTACATCCCACATCCCTGGTCTCCTGAATGGCATGACTTGGAGAGAATATTGTGAGCCAGCCTAAACTTCCTCTCCTTTAAGGTGGAAACAAAAGCACCAAGCCCAGGGCATTGTCTGAGCCCTAAATTAAGTCTGGAATTAAAAAAAAATATCTATTTATCTGACAGAGAAAGACACAGTGAGAAAGGGAACACAAGCAGGGGGAGTGGGAGAGGGAGAAGCAGGCTTCCCGCTGAGCAGGGAGCCTGATTCGGGGTTCAATCCCAGGACCCTGGGATCATGACCTGAGCCAAAGGCAGATGTTTAACAACTGCGCCACCCAGGTGCCCCTTAAGTCTGGAATTTGACCAGACTCTGGCACATGATAGGTCCTCATTGACTCTTAGTTTTTCTCCATACCAAACCAAAGCAGCTGAAAACTTCTGATGGGTCAGAAGAGGCTAGGTTGGCTGGAGGGCAATGTTATAGACAAGAAGAAAGGTTCAGATTCAGCTAGGAGTAGGAACAGAGCTCAGCTCTGCCCGTCTAGTGACCTCACCACAATTTGTGGGGATGACTGGACTGTCTAATTGTCAAATGGGGGAATGATGTCTGGAAAAACCAAGAATCTTGCCCTAAGTCACGTGGCTGGGATTCTCTCCAAGGAGGGATCGTGACTTCTAGGTTTTTATTACAATTTTTTATTGAGAAAAAATTCATGCACCATGAATTTCATCTTTTGAAGTGTACAATTCAGTGGTTTATAGTATATTCACAAAAAGGTGCAATCATCCCCACTATATAACCATCGGATTCCCCAAGTGAATAATTGACATATTAAATTATGTCAGCTTCAGATGTACAACATAATGATTCATTATCTGTATATATTTAGAAATTATCACCATAGTAAGTCTAGTCAGCATCGTTACCATACATAATTACAACTTTTTTCTTGTGATGAGAACTTTTAAGATCGACTCTTAGAAACTTCCTAATATATGATACTATGAACTGTAGTCACCATACTGTGCATGACATCCCCATGACGGGTTTATTTTACTGGAAGTTTGTACCTTTTTTCCCCATCTTCACCCATTTCTCCCCCATCCTTGCTGTATGCCCTGACTCACAGTCACCAATCTGTTTTCTGTATCTATGAGCTTGGCTTTTTTACATTCCACAGATAAGTGAGATCATATGGTATTTGTCTTTCTCTGACTTATTTCACTTATCTAATGCCCTCAAGGTTCATTCATGTTGTCAGGAATGACAAGATTTCATTTGTTTTTTTATGGCTGTAAGCGTATATATATATATATTATATATATATATAATATTTTCTTTATATATATATCATATTTTCTTTATCTATTTATCAATAGACGTTTCGATTATTTCCATATCTTGACTGTTGTAACAATGCTGCAGTGATGATGAGGGGGTACATATATCTTATCAAGTTTGTGTTTTCATTTTCCTCAGATAAATAGCCAGGAGTGAAATTGCCAGACCACAAGGTAGCTCTATTTTTTTGGAGGAACATTCATACCGTCTTTCATAGTGGCTGCACCAATTTACCTTTCCACCAAGAGTCCATGCGGGTTCCTTTTTCTCCACTTCCTCACCAGTACCTGTTGTTTCTTGTCTCTTTGATAACAGTCATTCGAAGAAGCATAAGGTGATATCTCGTTGTGGTTTTAATTTGTATTTCTCTGATGATTAGTGATATTAAGCACCGTTTCATGTATCTATTGGCCATCTGTATGTCTTTGGAAAAATGTCTCTTCAGATCTTATACCCATTTTTAAATCAGATTTTTTTTTTTTTTTTTTTTTTTTGCTATTGAGTTGTACATTTTTGTTTTGTTTTGTTTTTTAAGAGAGGGAGAGAGAGGGAGAATGGGAAGGGCAGAGGGAGTGAGAGAATCCTAAGCAGGCTCCAAGGCCAGCACAAAACCTCATATGAGGCTCGATCTTACAACCCTGAGATCATGACCTGAGCCAAGATCAAGAGCCAGACACTTAACTAAGTGAACCATCCAGGCACCATGTATGCATTATTTCTATATTTTGGATATTAATTCCTTATCAGGTATATGATTTGAAAATATCTTCTCCCATTTATTTTGCTGTTGGTTTCCTTTGTTGTCCTGAAGCTTTTTAGTTTGATGTAGTCCCCACTTACTTACTTTTTCTTTTGTTGCTTCTGCTTTTGATGTTAGATTAAACATCAGGAAGGGTATGTGCTATGGGGAGTGCTGTGAATTGTGTAAGACTGATGAATCACAGCTCTGTACCCCTGAAACAAATAATACATTATATGTTAATTTAAAAAAATCATTGTCAAGACCTATGTCAGGGAGCTTCCTGCCTGCTTTTTTTCTTCAAGGGGTTTTATGGTTCAGGCCTTATATTCAAGTCTTTAATCCAACTGAGTTAATTTTTGTGTGCGGTATAAGATAGTGGTTCAGTTTCATTCTTTTGCATATGGCAATGCAGCTTTCCCAGCACCATTCATTGATGAGACTATCCTTTGCCCATTGTATATTCTCAACTCCTTTGTTGTAATTTACCATATATGCGTGGGTTTATTTCTGGGCTCCCTATTCTGTTTCAATATGATGACTTTTCTGGCCTTCTCTTGCCTTGTGCCTTGATAAGCTCTTCTATGGCAATGCTGACTGAGTAGGAGAGGTGAGACAGACGTCCTGGTTTTGTTCCTGAACTAGAGGCAAAGTAGTCAGTCTTTGTGCATTCACTATCATGTTAACCGTGAGTTTTTTATAGATGTCTTTAATCAGGTTGAGGAAGTTCCCTCTATTTATACTTTGTTCTTATCATGAGATGGTGTTGGATTTTGCTACTGCTTTCCCTGCATCTGTTGAAATGATAATGTAGTTTTGTCTAACATCAACATGGTGTATTACACTGATTAATTTTCATAGGTTGAACCAACCTTGAATTCCTGGCATTCATTCTGTCATGATGTATGCTGCTGAATTTGGTTTGCCCGTATCTTGGTCAGGATTTTTGCATCTATATTCATGGAGGATATAGTTTTCTTTCTTGTGATTGGTTTGGTTTTGCTATCAGGATAATGCTAGGCTCAAAGAATGAGTTAGGAAGTGCTCCTTCTTCTATTATTGTTGAATTATCTATTTCTACTTTCAAATCTGTCAGTTTTTACTTCATGTATTTTGGGGATCCAGTAATTGATTAAAAATAGAACTTAATTTTAGGCATGATGGGGCAATACATGGAATTTAACTGGCACCCAAGTGTTTATACTTGTAGATCAGGAATCCCAAGTGCCAAAGAAGATGCCATCATAACGTAGAGTAGGCAAACTGAGTGCAGAGCTAAGCCCATGTAGACAATGTATGTTTAGCCTAGTTTAGATGGAAAACCCATCTTGTCACCATTACTTATAAGGGAATTCCCAAATATAATTTCTTCCTATCTGCAGACTGTCTTTGAAACTTCCAACTGGAACTATATCTCATTCCTTGGTTGATCCTGGTGGATTCTCTTGGCTAAGGATCACCGAGATTGTTTTTCTATTTCTCCCTCTTTGAGTCAACACATATCTTTCTTCTTTGTGATTGTTTCCAGTCTGATTGTCTCTCTTCAACCAAAGCATATGGAAATGGCTCAAGGAACTCACCTTCTAGTTATCTCTTGCCCCACAGATGTCCTCTTTCAGGAAGCTTTTCAGGGAAGTCCACATCTACAATATCTGTGGAGAGTGCAGATAGTTTGATGGGCATTACATAAGAGAAAAGTGAGTTGTGCTGAATCACACTGTGTGATTTCATGGACCAGGCGCAGAATTGAGTTGAGGCTTGAAGTATAAGGAAGACTCTCCTGCAGAGGAAAGGAGGGGTCGTTCCAGCTTTAGGAAAAAGGGTAAGAGGTTCCCAGACCTAAGTTTAGATATATATTGCATATGTATAGCATTGAAGAGGTACCCCAATTGAAGGTGTGCATGGAAAATTTAAGGAACCCTGCAGAGATCTTTAGAACTTGGAATGGGTTTAGGATTCTGTTCCACCATTCCCTGAACTACTTTTCTTAGTACACTTCTATCCCACAATGTCTCCCAATTTAAAAAAATTAAGAACTATGGTCAAATCCACATAATGAATACTGTTCACCAAGTCTTTATGGCGGGATATCTTGAAGTCTTCATTAAGCAAATAAGGATTATAAATCCTGAAGGGAGATGCATTATCCAATATTTCTCTACATTATTTGACCACAGAGTCCTGTTTTCAAGAAGATTCAAGCAACATAGTCAAGATAGAAGGCTCTATAAAGTACAGATGGTAAATTGTTGATCTAATCCAACTTTCTTCCTTTTCAAATGTGGCCTGAGGGAAAGAAGTACAACCTTGGAGCACCTGGCTGGCTCAGCTGGTTAAGCATCTGCCTTCAGCTCAGGTCATGATACTGGGTCTTGGGTTCGAGCCCCACATGGGACTCCTTGAGCCATGGGGAGTCTGCTTCTCCTTCACCCTCTGCTCCTCCCCTGCTTGTGCTCTCTCTCAAATAAAAAGTGAAATCTTCTTTAAAAAAAAAAAAAAGTGCACCCTTAAGATCCTAGATTAAGTCAGAGTCTGTGCTGGTACTAGAATCCAGGTCTCCAGACTCTGGATGAACATAAATTGTGGCGGGTCTTGGTTACCATATATATTAGTTGGGGAAAACTTTAGGTAGTATAACAAACAACACTGAAATTTCAGTGTGTTAGCTCAACAGAAGTGCAGCATAGGGGTTTGTGGTCATGGCATAGTTTGCTTCCCTGTGGCTAATCAGGAACTCAGGATCCAAAAAGAAATGGTATGGCTCTATTATCCCCTGGGGTCACAGACTAGACGGAGAAGTCCCACCTGCTTTTTAAAGGCCTAGCCCAAGAGGAAAGATAATGTAGTAGTTTAGAGTATGGACTCTGGAATTAATTTCCAAGGCTAGAATCCCATCTCTGACTTACTGGCAGTTTCCCTTGGTATTATTCAGCTATTCAGACCCTCCGTTTCTTCATCTGTAAAATGGAAACAATAAAAGAACTTACCTTATAGGATTGTTATGTGCAGTAATGAGTTAGTGTTTGTCAAACATTTATATCTTGCACATGGAATGATTATAAGTGTTTTCTTTTCCTTTTCTAAAAGAAATCTATTTGTTTATTTAGAAAGAGAGAGAGAGAATGAAAATGAGTTGGGGGGGCAGAGGGAAAGAATCTTTCAAGCAGTTACTCCACTGAGTGAGAAACTGGATGTAGGGCTCTATCTCACAACCCTTGAGATCATGACCTAAGCCAAAACCCAGAGTCGGACACTTAACTGACTGAGCCACCCAGGTGCCCCTGCTTATAAGTGTTTTCTAAATAATATAAACAATACCAACAATCATAATATTAAAAAAAAACCAAAAAACTCCTGTTCTATACTTGGCTATGAAGAAAGCTAGGCAGATATTTCCTATTGGTGACTCTACACTCCTGAAGGGAAAAGAGGATTTTTAAAATATTTGATAGAGCGCTAGTCACCTTTGCCAATCCAAAGATTAGAATTTATTTATTTATTTATTTATTTTAAAAGCTTTTATTTATTTATTTGACAGACAGAGATTACAAGTAGGCAGAGAGAGAGAAGGGGAAGCAGGCTCCCTGCTGAGCAGAGAGCCCGAATCAGGGCTCCATCCCAAGACCCTGGGATCATGACCTGAGCTGAAGGCAGAGGCTTTAACCCACTGAGCCACCCAGGTGCCCCCAAAGATTAGAATTTAAATCTGAACAGACAGGTGATGGAAATTTTAAAGGTTTTGAGTAGACAGGTGAAATAATAAACCACTCCAGATATTTCCTTCCTATCTCAAATATCTACCTTATTTAGTAAAATTTGAGTTGATAAAGATAAAATTATATATATTATTCTAGACTATAAATATGTCTGATTGAGAATATGTGACTCTTCAACTCTTACAAGGAGTTAAAAATAAAACAAGGGGCACCTGGGTGACTCAGTCACTTAAGGGACTAGCTCTTGGTTTCAGCTCAGGTCAAGAACCAGGGATGTGGAATAAAGCCTCCCACCCCCATGCTCAGTGGGCAGTTGGCTTCCCTTCTCCCTCTCCCTTTGCCCCTCCCTCACCAGCGCACATTTTCTATCTCTAAAATAAATAAATAAGTCTTAAAAAATAGAAAAAATAAAATAGAACAGCTGGCTGAAATAACAAATAGCAAAAAAAAAAAAAAACCCTTTGCACATGCATTTTATTGGTGTAATTTATATACTGTGTATTTCATATACACTATGTATATATAAATTGTATATTGTATATTTCACATACAATATATATACTAAGCAAATGAATATACAGCTGGCACTGAAACCATTGAAGAGAGAAATTTTAAATTTTCCAGAGAGAAAGCCATGATAATAAGGAATTCATTGTATAGAATCTTTATTGTTAATTTAATATGTATTTAAAAGCTAATGCTATTTGGTGCACTGAAATAATTGTAAGTTTAAAATATTTACGAGATATTTCAGTGGTCTTATTCTAGTTTTCCCGTGAGGTTGTATACTTCTCTTATTTAAATTCTCCATGTAGGGGGCGCCTGGGTGGCTCAGTGGGTTAAGCCTCTGCCTTCGGCTCCGGTCATGATCTCAGGGTCCTGGGATCGAGCCCTGCATCGGGCTCTCTGCTCAGCGGGGAGCCTGCTTCCCCCTCTCTCTCTGCCTACTTGTGATCTCTTTCTCTCTCTTTGAAAAAAAAAAAAAACAAAAAACTCCATGTAGAAACAGCAATTATTTGTTCTGTTCACAATATTCTCTCTCTCTCCACAGGCACATGGTAGGTTAGCATTTCCCTGCCTCCTTTTGAATTTAGCCCTGGCTGTGTGACTTGCCTTGGCCAAAGCGACATGAGTGGCCATGATGTATGTCACTCCCATGAGTGGCCATGATGTATGTCACTCCCAGGCAGATTCAAGTGTAATTTACCAAATTCCCTTCCTTCCTTCATCTTTGGGGATCATGACCCATTACAGCCTTCCTCCACCTGAGCCCAAGTGTCTACAAAGAATAATCTCTGCTCCAAACCAGCAGCGCACATGCCACATAAGCAAGGAATATACTTTTGTTACATGAAGCCACTAAGACCCACAGGTGTTCCCTGCTGTATAATAACCTAACCAGTCCTAATGGATGCAAGGAATATCAAGTTAGCAAAGGATGGCTCTAGGCATTTTTAGATGATTTGGTTGTGGCGTGTAGCATAGATGGGTAGAGACACAGCCTGGAGATAGGAACATGTTTCTATAGACTGAGTATCTGTGTCTCACCCCTCTAATTTACATGTTGAAACCTACAGCCTAATGTGATGGTATTGGGAGGTGCGGCCTTTGGGAGGTATTTAGGTCATGAGAGTGCTATACTAAGACACATATGTTAAATGGCAAGGACATGAACTGCACTTACTACAGTGGGAACAAAGGACAGTCAAAAGTAAAATTATTACCTACACCGTGTTCTTAAACATCATGCTCTCTTTCACGCCTCAGTCAGCCTTAGAAACAGAGGTGACTTACAGCTCTGCTTGGCAATCATAACATCTTCCCAGGGAAAGACTTGACTTTGCCTCTGAATATTTTTTAAAATTCTAAGGCTAATTATGTTTAATGTACTGGGACAATTCGGTTATGGGTTTATTGGATATTATCTAATTGATAGGATTTCTTCCGATTTTGTAGACTGAAATCTCTTTAACATGATAATTACTACTGAACAATACAGTATTCAATTTATTCTGCAGGTAATCATGCTGTAATATTAGGCATTGCTTTTTGCAATCAATAGAGATTATTTTTTTCATTATAACAGAAAGATACTAATTTTAGGAGCCACAATAGAAAGATAATGTCCAATGGAGCCATTATTGGTTTAGGCAGCTGATTTCACATCTCTAGCTAGTACTGTTTGCTGGATCACAATAGAGTGAGGTGCCAAGGCCATTTGTGTATATAAAGGTACTGATGTAAAATACACATGTAACCTGGAGGAATTACTGAATGAGCCATGTGCTTTCCATGTATCAGCTGAAATACAGAATTGGTCCTGCTGTCTTCTTGGTCTATAGAAAACTGGACTGGGAAAAAAATCTTCATAGACTCATCTGATTCCAATATCTGGTGTCTAAGTTTACTATACGATCACTTATCATGTCCCCAGATCACTAGTGGACACATATGGGAAGGTGTTAGTCCTTTTTTTGATATGATATTTATTATTTTAACAATTGCAAAGAGAACCGGGTTATGAGAGTCAATTCAGTGAATATTTTCGGAACAGCTACTTTTTCTGCTTATTTTTTTAGTTTTTTAAATATTTATTTTTTTATTTAAAAATTGTTTTAATATTTGAAAATCCAATTTTATTATTTTTTATTTTTTATATCCAAATGTAAAAAGTATATTTTTGACTGTGTTTACCAAATTCTGATTTTTCTGCTTATTAATAGCAAAAGTCCTCACTATAATGGATGGGCTTCCCCTGGAAAGTGAGGGGCAGTGAATGAGAAAGATAGGATTTAAGTGGTGTGCCTAACAGGCCCCTCCACACGCATTAAAGTTTTAAAAATGCTTCTTTACAATTCAGTTGCATTATGAATGTATTTATATCTTTAGCTTTTAATTGACATCTAGTTGTCTAATTCCACCAACATTGTTCTTTTTTTTCAAGTTTATCTTGGCTCTTCTCAGTTTTTGCTTTTTTCTATACATCTTAGAAATTCTGTCAGTTCCCCCTAATTAAAAACTTGCTGACATCTTGATCAGGATTGGATGCAATTTACAGATCAATTTGGAGAATATCGATGTCATTAAAATGTTATGTTCTCCATTCATGAAAATGATATAACCTGTCATTTATTTAAATTTGTTTTCATCTCTCCCAAAAAACATTTTTGTGGTCTATGGTATAGGGGTCTTACAGACCTTTTATTTATACTTATTACTAGATACTTGATGTACTTTTGGTAGGTTGAAAAATGGTCCCCCAGGGATGTGAGATCTTAACCCCCAGAACCTATAGATATGACCTTATTTGGGAAAAAGTCTTCATAGATGTGATTAGGTTAAGGATCTTGAGGTAAGGAGATTGTTCTGGATGGACCAGAAATGCCATCACAGGTATCATTATATGAGAGGGAGAGGGAGGTTTGATGAGGCACACAGAAAGAGAGGTCATAGGAAGATGGGACTGAGAAAGATCTTAAGATGTGGGCCTTAAAGTTGGAAGTCATGTCAACATGCCAAAAATGGCAATGGCCTCCATCAGCTGGAAGCGGGAGGACAGATTCTCTTCTAGAGCCTCTGGAAGGAATGCAGCCCTGCTGACATCTTGATTTTGTCCCAGTGAAATGGAATTTGGACTTCTGGCCCCCAGAACTGTGAGAGAATGAACCTTTGTTGTTTTAAGACATTTCTGCTGGAGTTGGTGTCTGTAGGTTAAAGAGGTCCCAAGTTCCTTGTTACCTCTGTGTTTCTGTCCTCTCCTCCATCTTGGTCCAGCAGTTCTTGGTTCTTCACAATCTAAGTAGGTTTAAATTTTTTACAAATCCAGGGGCACCTGGATGGCTCAGTCAGTTAAGTGTCTGAGTCTTGATTTCAGCTCAGGTCATGATCTGAGCGAGATCAAGCCCCTCATCAGGCTCCATGCTGGGCGTGGAACCTGTTCAAAGATGTTCTCTCTCTTTTTCCCTCTGCCCCCTCCCCCCACCCTTTC
This sequence comes from Mustela erminea, assembly GCF_009829155.1. Classification (NCBI taxonomy): domain Eukaryota; kingdom Metazoa; phylum Chordata; class Mammalia; order Carnivora; family Mustelidae; genus Mustela; species Mustela erminea. The sequence continues at coordinate 67,219,447 of NC_045622.1, read as the reverse complement.
ATGCACTCACTCTCCAAAAAAAAAATAAATAAATAAAAAATAAATTTTTTTTTTTGTTTGCAAATCCAGCTTTTATAGATGTTCTCAGCAGAAGTGTGGTTTTATTATCTAGTCCCACACTGCTTAATTTAACCTCGCCTGCCATTTTCTTGTGTGTTTTAAAAATTTTAAGAGTTTATTCATTTCTTGAATTGTTTCCAACTTCTCTGCATTACTCTCTTTCTCTTACTTTGTTCTTCCTCCTGTTTCTCTGTTTTATCACAGGCTGTTATGTTAAAACATAAAATTCTTCCAAATATCTGATGGGCTTTGTTTTTGTACAAATATGTATTTTTAAAACAAGGCCCTAAATGCAGTGGAGATGTGCATGTGAGTGAGAGAGAGAGAGATTGAGAGAGAGAGAGATTGTTAGTAGACTTTACCACCAATCAGGGGTAACCTGGCCATTTCCTTGCGGGGACATCAGAATGTCAGTCTATGTAGTTCCTTCCCCTTGAGCAGGGGTACACTCTGGCTTCCAATGTCCTGGGAAGTCTCACCATTCAGTTTAATGAATTTTCACTTATTTATTCCATATTCAGTACAGTGCTTCCCCACTTTCTTGAGTTGTTCCTGAGTTTAGATCATCTGAACCAGGGGGTAGAGTCTAACCAGCTCAATTTTAGATTTCCATTTCTGGTTCAATCAGCTGTGATGGGGGACCAGGTCACATAGCGTCTAGGGCTGCCACTTTGCACTGAGCCTGCTATACATAAGGGACATTTTTACATCTTGGCTTGCTTTCCTTGGAACATTTTTGAAAGTTCTGAAATCTTTTGTTTTCAGAGAAACCACTCCTCTTTTAAATTTTTTTTTTAATTTTCTATTTTATTTCTTTTTATTTATTTATTTGGTTTCTAAACCCTTTTAAAAAATTAACATATAATGAATTATTTGCCTAGGGGTACAGGTCTGTGAATCATTAGGCTTACACATTTCACAGCACTCACCATAGCACCCACCCTCCCCAACGTCCATAACCCAGCCACCCCATCCCTTCCCACCAGCACCCAGCACCCCTCAGTTTGTACTGTACTGAGATTAAGAGTCTCTTATGGTTTTTCTCCCTCCAGATCCTATCTTGTTTCATTTTTTCCCTCCTACCCACCACAACCCCCCACCCTGCCTCTCAAATTACTCATATCAGAGAGAGCATATGATAACTGTCTTTCTCTGATTGACTTATTTTGCTCAGCATAATAGCCTCTAGTTCCATCCACATTGTTGCAAATGGCAAGAGTTCCTTTTTGATGGCTGCATATTATTCCATTGTATACATATACCACATCTTCTTTATCCATTCATCTGTTGATGGACATCTAGGCTCTTTCCATAGTTTGCCTATTGTGGACATTGCTGCTATAAACCTTTGCGTGCACGTGCCCCTTTGGATCACTACATTTGTATCTTTAGGGTAAATACCCAGTAGTGCAATTGCTGGTTTATAGGATAGCTCTATTTTCAACTTTTTGAGGAACCTCCATGCTGTTTTCCAGAGTGGCTGCACCAGCTTGCAGTCCCACCAACAGTGTAGGAGGGTTCCCCTTTCTCCACATCCTTGCCAGCATCTGTTGTTTCCTAACTTGTTAATTTTAGCCATTCTGACTGGTTTGAGGTGATATCTCATTGTGGTTTTGGTTTGTATTTCCCTGGTGCCAAGTGATGCTGAGCACTTAAAAACCACTCCTCTTGACTTGGGTGAGTGAGGAAATAATCAAGCTCTTTTGCATCATCCACTTCTTTTCTTCACAGACTTAAAAGTTTTCATAAGGTTATTATTTCATAATAACCTGGACATATTCCAGGTGAGGGGATGTCCACCTGCTCATGGTGGTTGTTACCTGGGCTCTCTCAAAGCAACATCATATGTGGGGTAGGCAGGGGCAATAAGATTAGGGTAGAAACTTCCTTTATTCTTTGGGTGAATTCTGTTCCAGGTTTCCAGGAGGAGACTTGGGGATAAGCAGGTTCCTGCTCTCTGTGCATATTCCTTGGTAGCAACTTGGTGGAGTTGAATAAGAAGGAATATACTTTGATCAAAGAAACTTCAGTTTGAAATGGAGCCACTCACTGGCTGTTTGACCTTGGAGTTTCAGTCTCTCCCTTTCTTTAAAAGGGGGAATAATAAAAAAGCTTCGTTCTGCTCATCTGCTATGAAAACCGTAGCAGGGTCAAATACCTGCTATTCCTTACGCTCTTCTCTTACAGAATTCCAGTGACTTGCAGGCATCTTGCACCCTAGTGGGAGACCCGGCTTGATTCTGCATCCCGTTCTGCCCAGGACATTGCTAAGGGACCTTGGGCCCTGAAACCTGGGTCAGTGTTGAAGTATCATTCATAAAAGAGCTGAAATGGATGGTCACAGAGAAGGACTAGAGAGATAGCATCTTATAGGAAAAGCAAATAAAAAGCTAGGCAGCAGATCTGTCAATTCAAAGGAGCTGAGTCAAAGGTAAGAAACTCGGCTGTGTACAAACTGGACTAAAACTTGAAAAATCAACCATGAGTGAAACTTTGAAGTGGCCTTGGGAGGCAGAGTCTGGAGTAATTCCCAGAACTAGGAGATCTGGGTCCTCTGCTCCAAGCAGGGAACAGTTTAAGGACTGGAAGCCCAGGCCCCGAAAGAAGGCAGCCTTGTGATTTTTATTTTTACTATTTATTTTAGTGAAAAATCTAACATCTACATAAGCCTAGGGAGTGAAAGATAAAAGCCCAGATCTCTCTTCCCCCTTTTGAATCCTATTTCTATGCATTTACACATCTATATAAAATATTTTTTTACATGAATGAGATCAACCTCTACATAGCATTATTTTTTTATTGAATAATATTCATGAATTCAACAAATATTAATTGTGCACTATTATAGGTGACAGAGATATAGACTAAAACAGAAATCCATTTTTCGATATTGATACGTGTCTTTTAACATTAGCAAAATTATTCTACCGTTTAAGGGATATTTATTGTTTTCTCTCAGTCTGAGTTTTGCCTTTTCATTTCAAATGGTGTCTTTCAAACAACAGCTTTTAACTTTGATTAAGCTCAAGTTGTGCTATTTTTCCTTTTACGGTTAACGCTTTTTTTGGTGTTTTAAGGAAACCTTTCCCTATTCCAAGGCTGTAAAGATTTTATCATGTTATCTTTTAGAAGTGTAATGGTCTAGGCTTTATGTTACATCTTTCTCTGTTTAAGACTTGCCCTAGTCTGAGTCACAGAGATTGGTCCAGAAATGGGCAGCCACAGCTCAAACTATTGCACAAGAGACTCCTTACCTTCTGGGCGGAGCTGCTGTTGGCTGTCTTTGCTGCCTGAAAATGAAGCCTATGTGGAAGAAAGTAGCGACAAGACATGGGAAGAGGCAGGTCCCTGATAACATTGTTTGAATACCTAGATCCCACTGTACCTGAAGCTATATATCCTTGCATCAGCTACTGGATAAACCTGTATTTTGACCTCAGGCAGTTTGAGTTGTATTTATTTCAACTACATTTGAATTTTCGGAGATTAATCTAACAAAGTAAGGATAACTAATCTAATCAGTCCTTTATGGATGAACATTTAGGCTGCTCCACATTTTAGCTCTTCTAAGGCTCTCACAGTCTGGGGCCAAGGGGAGAAGGAGAATGGATGAAGAATTTACATAAATGGAAGGCCTTTCTTTTGAGGGAGAGGTGGTGAATTTCAAAAGAAGAACAAAGTCAGCAATGGGCTACTTTGAGCCTACAGAGCTGAGCCAAGGAGAGGGAACTGTTTCATTAAGACTCTCCATTAGAGGACTTCAGTCCTCTGCCTGGAGTAGAGGAATGGCCTGGAAGAGAAGGGTCCTCCTGCCTCAGCACCAGTGCCAGGGGAAGGGAGAAGGCAGGGGCAAATGGCTGCTGTCATTATGAGCGCTTCTGTGCTGGGCTCTGATCCAGCCAAGGCCGGGCTCATGGTCATAGTCCTGGTTCCCGCCCTCTCCACAGATTAATTCCTATCACACACTGCCCTCTCTGGAGGGGACCCTTAGGCCCTGAAACCTGGGGTCTTTCTGTGACCTTAATATAATCTTAATATATTTTTTTAAGATTCTATTTTTTAAAAAGCAATCTCTGCACCCAACATGGGGCTTGAACCCACAACCCTGAGATCAAGAGTTGCATGCTCTACTGACTGAGCCAGCCTGGTGCCCCTACCTCGATATAATCTTGAATATAAATAATCATTTGAATTACTTTCAAATTTGCAAGGCAAAATATGTGACAAAGACGTCATCATCATCATCTTTACCAAGGCTTATTTGAAAAGTGAGAATACATCGGAGATAGGAAAATATTCCAGCATAAACTTTGAGTCAGAATGATCTCAATGACTCTACTGGATTAAAACCTCTGGCAAGTTGCTTTCTATGCTTCAGTTTCTTAATATATAAAATGGGGATAGTAAACCATTCCTTCATACACTGTAAGGATTTAATGAGATAATTTTTGGCAGCGTGACACATGGAACAGAGCCAGTGGATGGTAACAGTCATTATTAATAAACAAAGGCTCAGAAAAGTAGAGACATGCCCGAGTTCTCCTATGTAGGGAGAGTCCTGAACAGTCCGGAATCCATGATCTCTGCCTCTTGCCTTTCCACTGCACTACACAGCTTCTGAAATGATTCTTTAAAAAAAAAAAAAAAACCACGGGGAAGACACAGTATAGTCTCTCATCCAGTGAGGGGAGATTGTGGAAATAACAGGATGTTCCCTAATTCTTTTTCCTTCAGCTTTGGACAATTTTCCTTTCTCAAATCGCCGGCCACTTCAAGTTTCCCATTGGAAGATGTCTCCGGAGTGGTCCAGCTTCCCGGAGCTCCCGGCCCGGGCTCCCCCTAGCGGCCGCTGCGGAACGGGCCCTGTCCCCATTGGGCCAGGGGCCTTGGGGCCCATGGAGGAGAGGGGTGTTCTCTAAGCTCAACACCCTTCACAGAACATACCCAGCTGTGGTGCAGTGCTTCCCCAGGGGAAGGATATACTCACCTTCTGCTCTGGGATTCCAGGGCTAAGGGGATGAACAGTGATGGGGACTGAGCTGAGGTCTTCCCGGAGACACACCACTGAGGACCCGGTGAAGGAGAGCAAAGCCTTCGTGACTCTTCCAAATCTTACATAGCTCACTCCTGTTGTCAGGGTCTCTGTGCCTCACCAATTGGCTTAAGGGATGTGCTCATCCAATCTGGACCTGCTCCAGAGCCCTGTGCTGCCTTTGCCTATGGTCAGCATTCAAGCCAACTTCTGTCTTTTGAGAACCATGTCTCTAATCAATTTGGGGGGAATGCTGTGCTATTTAATCCCTGAGGACACCTCGGTGAGCTTGATTCTTCCATTATCCCTGTCTTCGAGGTGAGGAGACTGTGATTCAGAAGCCCTCCTTCTCCTGCCAAGGATCATATACCCGGGGAATGGAAAAGCTGGCATTTGAGCCCAGCGCTGGGAACTTGAAAGGCTGTTTTCTTTCCACCAGGCTACCCTGCACTGAACACAGTAATTATTTGTTACCTACAGACACTATCAATCTTAGAACTGAATAAAAAACTTGGAATCGCAGTAGAGGGGAAAAGCCTTATTAGCCACAGTTCTACTTGTATCTCCTTTCCCTCTCCTACCCATCTTCCTCCCTCTCCATGGTTTGTTCTACATGCCTTCTTTTTATCTAAGAACTGCTGCCAAGCCACAATTTCCTGTGTTTTGTCTTGTTATCCAGGGAGGAAAGTAGTGTCTGCTGGCCTGATCTGTGACTTGGGGCCATGATTACTTCTAGACTGTTTGGGTCCAAGGGGCTTGCTAAACATCTCAAAGAAATACCACAACCTTCCAGTTCTTTCATCTCTACGGTGGAAGTTAAAGAGAAGAGGATTAATGTTATTGGAACACTGTTAAGTATCCTATTTTGAGGGAAAAAAATATATATTTATTTATGTCTCATCACATCTATCAGTACTCCCACTGGTACAGATGAGAAAACTGAGGATCTTAGAGGTAAAATGGTCTGTCCAAGGTCACATCTCTGGGATATCAAGAGCTGAGATTTGAATCCAATCTGTCTGAATACATCTGTCTATAATCTATCTCTTACACCACACCTCCTTCTTGTTAAAATATATATTTTTAAGGTCAGTTCCAGTTAAATGTAATTAACTTGGGATAAAATGCCCTCATTTTAAGGATACTTAAATATACCTTAAAATACCTTATACAGTTTGATGAGTTTTGACAAATGGATACACCTTGTAACTGCTATCATAATCAAATAACCATAATCATTTTGGCAAATTGATATACCTTGTAACTGCTACCATGATCAAAATATATAATATTCCCATTATTCCAAAATGTTCCCTTATGCCCCACTGTCACTTCCACCCCAACACAGGTGACCAATAGCCTGCTTTCTGTCACTACAGATGAGATATTTGTCTTTTCTAGAACTTCATATAAGTGGAATCATATAACATGTACACTTCAACACATGAATTTCAGGAGGGCATAGACTGTTCATAGCAGTGTTTGGTTATCAATTACTTTTTTAAAAATAGGATATAGGTCTATTCAAAATTTCTATTTCTTCTTGGGTCAGTTTTGGTAAGTTGCATTCTTTTAGGGAATTTTTCCACTTTATTTAAGTTGTCAAATTTGTTGATATTATGTTGTTCATAATCTTTCCTTAGTGATGTTCTCTTCTTTCATTTCTGAATTGGCACTTTGTGTCCACTCTCTTTTATTCTTGGGAAGTCTTGCTAGAGTATTTTCAATTCTATTGATCATTTCAGAGAACCAGTTATTATTTTCATTGGTTTTGTTTGTTGTTTATCTGTTCTACATTTTACTATTTTCTGATCTTGGTCTTACTGTTTCTTTCCTTATGCATATTTTGGGCGTAATTTACTCTTTTTTTTTCTAGCTTCTTAAGGTGGAGGCTTAGATCATTGATCCCATTCTCTGCCTATTGATTCTGAGTTTCCATTTGGTCTGCTTGATCTTTCATCTCCAGTACTGTGTAAGTATTTTCCCCACTATTGCTCATTCTTCTATTCTTTTGGAACATGTCTTGTTTTGTCTACTGTAATATCTGTTTTGATGGATTTAATAGATGGAGCCATACTTTCTTCTTTGCATCCTGCACAAATATTAATGTAATGTTCTGTATGTAGTAGTTACTTAATAAATATTTATCGAAATAAATAATATTTTAGTGTGTTTCCAAGGACCGGATTTTTAAAAAATGGGTGGAGAACAAGGTTTGTAAGAGGATTTGGGCTTAATATTCCTGTTTGGTCATCAAAAGTCAGCTCAGACATCTCTTCTTGGAAGGAGGCTCTATTGGTAGAGAGCATCACTCTCTCATTAAGTTTTCTTTATCTTGCATATACTCCTATCATTGCACTTATGTTGTATCATAATATTTAAAAAGTTAGTTTATAGGTCTGTCTCCTATTCTAGTCTTATTTTTTTGACAGCAGAGGCCCTGTTTTGTTCCTCAGGGCCTAGCACAATGCCTGAATATAGAAATCATTCAATAAGTGTTTATTGGGTAAATAAGAGAACAAAAGGCCTTCCTCTGCCTCCAGAGTCTGGTGAAACATTCAGAACATATGTAACAATCTGTGCATTCTGCTGTGCTCTATTTCAGAGGATAAGCATCTAGGCTTATTGTATTTTTGAAACGAATTTTATTTATGTTTTTTAAAGATTTTACTTATTTATTTGACAGACAGAGATCACAAGTAGGCAGAGAGGCAGGCAGAAAGAAAGGGAAGCAGGCTCTCTGCTGAGCAGAGAGCCCGATGTGGGGCTCGATCCCAGGACCCCGGAACCATGACCCGAGCCAAAGGCAGAGGCTTTAACCCACTGAGCCACCCAGGTGTCCCCCGAAATGCATTTTAAATGGAGAAACATTCAGCATGTGTTGTAAGTTCCTGCTCTCACTCAGAGCAGGGTCCAGAATCAGTCAATGCTGGTGACCCAACAGCAAGTGGACATCATCACCACCCCCCTTTCGTTTGCCTGGAAAGAAAGTAACTGGCTTAAACCAAAAGAAGTTCTCTGAGAACTGTTTCATGAAGAAAGGAGGGTCTGCAACTCCATTGTCTCAGAAGTACTGAATGCAGAGCGATTGCGTAGGAGACACCCCTCAACTCCAGCCAGATCAATGTGCTCCCCTCCTAGGGCAGCTGTCACAGTGCCCCTGCTGAAGCTCTCCACTTCATAATCTCACACGTGCTTAGTTCTTGTTTTCCAAGCTCCTTCCTACCCGTTGCCTTCTCCAACCATCACAACAGCTGCTCTATGTTCTGGAGGGCACTGAATAAAGTAAAAAGATCCAGCTGGAGCCAGACAGTGCTGATTCAGCTTCTGCTCCTCCATTTGCTGGTGGGTGGTGGTGGGTAAATATCTTTATCTCATCAAGCCTCAATTTTCTCACTTGTGAAATGGGGGTGATAACACTTACCTCACAGGCTTCTTGTGGTGCTTGGAGCTAATTTGTACAACCCATATGCTTGGTGCCTGTTAGGTGCTTGGTGGATGGTATTTATTATTTTCCTGTTTGTAAATGTTGTAATTATTTTGGCTCTTTGTGGCAATTCGGGGTGAGATGACATTAAGTGCAGTAAAGCAATGCAAATGGACAGCGTATTGTGGCCAGTTTACTGCCTTCCAGAACAACTTCTATGGGCAAGCATAGAAGGAACTTAAACAAACAAAAACAAAAACCTTCCTCCAAATTACATGGAATGGAGGGAGGCCCTGTAGCTTAAATAATGCCGGAGGGTAGCTCAGTCCATCCTGGAATCCGTGTAGACCTTGTATTTAAAGTGATCACTTTGGACAACTTGGTATTAATCTGTTTCTATGAGTATTATTTTTTTAAAAATATATTATTTATTTATTTGAGAGAGAGCAGAAGCAGGGGAAGCACCAGAGGGAGCAACAGAAAGAGAGGGAGAAGCAGGGAGCCTGATGTGGGTTGATCCCAGGACCCTGGGATCATGACCTGAGCTGAAAGTGGAATGACTGGGCCACCCAGGTGCCCCTCTATGAGTATGATTTAACAAAAATTGAACTGGCACCTCCTCTATGCTAGATGCTACGGTTAGAGGGATAAATGAATGAATAAATCAGTAACTGAATGAACCTTCACTCTCCAACAGAAGGCCGTCCAAAGAGCACAGAGGATGGACTCACTAACTTTGTCCAGGAGAACTGAGGAAGGGTGTACAGAAGAGTTTTGAAGGACAGGTGGGTTTTCTTCAGATGATGCTACCACTGAGTCTTAATGGCCTGATGAGATTTAACAAAGGTCAGAGATTAGCTTGGAATGCTAGTGGAACGTTTGCCCTGGATTAAACAGAACTGAGTGAGAATGTACGCTCTGTCATGGATGAGCTGGGAAACCTTGGACAAGTTGGCTCAGTTTCTACTTGGGGGGATTTTAAGAGATTAATAATTTCCCATCTTTCCCATATAGGGTTGAACTCACTCAAAGGGCAGATATTAGATAGACAAATATCAAATGCTGCTTTATACTGATAAAACTGTATTCAAAAACTTGGAGTTTAGAAATGAAGGGCTTCCAAATACTGTGCCCCAATATTAAACATATTCATTAGGCATAGGCAGAAAAAGAAACACCAGCCCCTCTCCTGTGATGCATCGGCTCCACTAAGCTTACTCGGAGGCTTCCCAAGCAGACCAAAATCCATCCTTTCTTTCGGCAGGCAGATCAAAGTGTGGTCTTGAATGTGGCCGAGCCATGTGTGTCTAGTTCCTTTTTCCCCAACATGCCAACGGGATGAGTGACTCTCCCTAGGGAGATGAGGGAGTGAGCAAGAGGCCATGAGTTTTATTCTAGTGGAGATCCTTCCACATGAAAACATGAAGCCACAAAAGGGGAGGCTGCTTCCAACACCTGTGGCAAAGAGTTATTGTGAAGATGAACATGACATAATATATATGAAATACTAAGCACGATGCCTAACACACAGTAAGCACTCAACAAATGTTAGCCTTTATGATTGTTGTGATAGTAGCAGATTAGCAGGGTCATATATATTTTCTAATAACCTTCCACTAAAATACCCATGGAGATATGCAAAATACAAACATTAGAAACTAAAGAGAAGACCATATGCCAATATTTGAGGGGGAATTTTTTCCAGTTGTACTGTTCATAAAGTTATACATCCTGGACTTTACTCTCCTTGAGAAAACATGGAACCCCCTTTTGGGAAGGAGTCTAAGCTATTCCCAAATATCAACAAACCTACACAGCTACATCCATTCTGCATTTGGGGATTATCTTTTAACTTGATAGACGTGGTCCTATTCTCTCATTTCCATAAATTCCACTCCACACATATCTCAAAGCTACAATTCTCAGGATGTGTGATATATTTCTTCCTAGAATGACTAGTTACCCAAGAAAAAACATTCTGGTAGAAATGGTAGATTTTGGGGAACAGTGCTATAGGTAGGGATGGGGTAGTAGTGGAGGAAAAGGCAAGAAAAAAGATGTGGTCTTTTATGCTCTGACAAAAGAACTAATGGAAATATCTGACCCAAACATCAGGGAGAGAGGAGAGCTCACCTCAGTCCTGCTCAGTCAATGAGATGCTCACCTCCCCAGGCCTGGACTAGGGGCTGTGTACATCCATTCCTGTTCTAAGTCTGGATCATGAAGGGGAATACTCTGGCACTCAAGTGCATAGGGAGAGAAACCATGGAGATTCTGTGGTTCCCACCTGTTGGCAAAGTTTAGACATGGTTTAAGGATAAGGCAACAGTAAAAAAGGAATGCTATACAAATTATTATAGCATAAAAGAAATGGAAAATTATTCTCTAGGCACAGACAAAAATCATAACTCTAAAATTACTTACTATAGGAATTAGAAGAGGTTTTGAAAGACATTTCCTTATCATTTTTCAATAAGATCCAAGAAATCATGGTCTCTCTGAAAAGGGATAGTGAGGTTTATCAGCAATGGTTTGAGGTAAAAAGAGAGCTTGCAAGCCAACTCCAAAAGTAAGACTAGGAATAATATCAGTGTTCGGGGTGCCTGAATGGCTCAGTTGTTAAGCGTCTGCCTTCGGCTCAGTCACAATCCCTGTGTCCTGGGACTGAGCCTGGCATCGGGTTCCCCAATCAGCAGGAGGCCTGCTTCTCCTTGTCCCATTCCCCATGCTTTTGTTCCCTCTCTCGCTGTATCTCTGTCAAATAAATAGATAAAAATCTTAAAAAAAAAAAAAAGAACAATATCAGTGTTGGACATAATTATAAAATTGAATTGTTTTTGAAGATGAGAACAAATGAAATAAAAATAAGAATCTAACTTTTAACAAAAGAAGCTCTTTTTCAGTGGGAAAAAAGGCATGTGATTGGAGATCGATATGGTTTGGTATGTTCCAAGTGACATTAGTATATATTCCTGGTGATATGTTTTGAATTTTAAGGAAAACAGACAAAAAAATCCATAAGAATGCAGGCAAAATAAACAAATAAAACAAAACCCCAGATTATCTACAAAGAAACCAAAATCAGATTTCTTTTTGGTGGCACTGATTAACTTAAGAAAATTGAGCAATGTCTACATAGTTTTAAAGAGAAAAATGTTAACCACGTTTTTGTCAGAGAAACCAAGTGAGAGACGAATACAAAATAATCCAAGAGTGTTAAATTGTTGTACAGTAGGATAGGTGGTAAGCATTAAAAACAAACTTGAACATAAAACACTGAACATACAAACTTGACTGTGTCAGTTAAGGTCCTGTCAAGAAGTAGTAACCATCTAGGCATTTCAAACAGAGGGAATTTAATACAGGTGATTTGTTTCTTAGGGGATGGTCTTCTTGAAGGCACAAATCGGCCATTACTTCTCAAACTTTAATGTGTATTCAAATCACCGGGGTCTTTTCCAATGTAACTTCAAATTCAGTAGGTTTGGAGTAGAGCCTGAGATGCCACATTTTTAAGAAGTTCCTAAATAAAGCCAATACTGGTGATCGGTACCACTTTTTGAATAGCAGGGAAACAGAGGAACTAGAGATTAGGACAAGGAGGAAGATGTTATTTTCCTTAGAACTGAAAGAATAAAAGAAGGAGACATTGCTTCCAAAGCCTAGAACTTGGTACCATCAAGGGGTAGCTAGCAACATGGTCAGGCTTTCCTGATGGGAGCTGGGACCAAGGTGGAGGGACTGTCTGGCAGCATCTGAAGTTACAGTGGAAATGCTGCTGTTACCAAGACCCAGCTGGAGGCAGAGAGATAGGGAGTAAATACCCTGTGTTCTGTCTTCCTTCTAGCCTCTGATCTTCTGCAAGCTTTTTCTACTAGCTAGAAATACCTTCCCCAATACAGCATGCAGCCTCACTGGCTCTCAGCTTTTCCCTCTGGGTCACTCTTCAATTTCCTATTTCTTTAATGTGCTGAACAATTAAGTTTGATTTCAACTTGGTTCCAAATTCTACCTCCAAACTGGTACAGGTCAAACAAAGCACAAAGGGTTCTTTAATAAGAAAGAACTGGAGAGGTGGTGTAGGGAATGAGTGTGGGGGTAATAGCAAATACAGTTGTCATTAATAACAAATGTCATTTTTCTTTTATACTTCTTTTTTTAATTATTATTTTTAAAAAAATTTTTTAAAAAGATTTTATTTATTTATTTGACAGAGAGATAGAGATCACAAGTAGGCAGAGCAGCAGGCAAAGGGAGAAGGGGAAGCAGGCTCCCCACCGAGCAGAGAGCCTGACGCAGGGCTTGATCCCAGGACCCTGAGATCATGACCCAACCGAAGGCAGAGGCTCAACCTACTGAGCCACCCAGGCACCCCTCTTTTGTGCTTCTTATACTATGTGGCTCCTGTCCTTTAGGGCCTTGAACACACCAAACTCTCTCCCACTTCAAGGTTTATTGTAAAGGCTGATCCCTTACCATGGAATGCTTTTCTCCATCTGTGGCTGGTTAACTCTTGCTCACCATTAGATCTTAGCTTAAAAGTCTCTTATTAACAGAAAGCTCCCTAACACTCCAGACTAGGTAAGATATTCCTAAAGTAATTCCTCATAACATCTTTTCCTTGCACTTCAATTTCAGCATGGTATTCTAAATTTCTGTGATTATAATCTGTGTCCCTGTCCCACTAGGCCATAAGTTTCACATGGGCAAAACTTGTCACCATTGTTCAATGCTGTATTTTCCATGCCTGGAAAACAAGACTAGATAAATGGATGTACCTTTCCATTGCATTTCTATGAAAAAGCAAGTCTGGTGTTCTGGTGGCTGAAGAGCATATTCTTGCTCCTGATATTTGCACATGAATATTGAAATAATGTAAAAAAAAAGGAACAATGATTTTTGGAAGGCATTTTGCCTTGGTAATGAGCTAGTTAATCAGGAGTTGATATTCTAAACTTTCATGTGTTGCATCGTAAGTGTACGTACCTAAAGCTGGTGGATAATAACAGTGGATAATTGTGATTTGGATAATGGAGAAAATGGATAATAGCAGCTTACCATTGGAACACTTACACAATGCCACACACTGTGCTGTTTTGTAGACATTATCTCAATTAATCTTCACAGCCTCCTGTGATGTTGTAACTACTCCCATTTCACTAATGAGGATACTGAAACTCAGGAGGTTGAATGATATCCCATAACCTTTAAGTAGCAGAATAAGGATTAAGACCCATGTCTTTTTGTATTAATCAACCAATATAATTAACTTTTACAATTTCTATATAACTAGTTTTAGGCTTAATTTACTATGCACATTGCTCCCTTTTTCTAACTCAAGGGAAAAAAAGGGAAATGACCTAAGTTGTGAATATAATATAGTCTTCAGGGAATTTTATTGCTTGGATGAGAAAGGTAAGTGATGCAGGCACCTGTTTGGGTGAGTGTGGCAGCCCCCAAGGAATCCAGCATGGAGCATATAGTTTTCCCACCTGCAAAAAGTCAAGAGAAATCTTGGGAGGTTAAGTTCAAATTGAAACCATGAAAAAGCTTGACAGATTGAATTCAATGGTGTGCCAGCTCATAAGAACTGACTTTTAAATTTTCAGGAATTTTGTGACCTGATTATTAGCTGTAGCCATTATTAGAAATTAAATTTTATAAAGTTATAATTTGAAATTATATTATCAATGAAGAGAATATAAACTTGAAACTCATTACTTCCCATTTATTTTACTACAATTTTCTATTATGTATGCTTTTGAGTTATTTATATCTATTGAAACTGAACAGTAGAAATACACATAGTGGTGTGCCCTTCTGCGTCTCTTCCTAACTCTGTGTTCAGTGATACTATGCAGGTCTCTCGAAGTGGTCCATTGTGGAGTATTTACACGATGGAAGTCAGCAAATGGGACAAAGCTTCTGCACTCCTGGAATCTGGTTGTTAAACATTTATCAGTACACTATTGGTTTAATCCCTGGGAAAAGGGCAAGGTTGAAAGCCAATGTCAAAAGCAAAAGAACAGTAATGATTAAAACTGCAGTTGCCTGGAAAAAGAAATCAAGAAAGCAATCCCATTTACAATTGCACCAAAAATAACAAAGTACTTAGGAATATACTAAACCAAGAAGGTGAAAGACCTGTAGTCTGAAAACTATCAAACACTGATGAAAGAAAATGAAGAAGACACAAACAAGTGGAAAGGTAATCTATGCTCATGGATTGGGAGAAAAAAATATTGTTAAAATATCCATATTACCATAAACACTCTACAGATTTAATGCAATTCCTGTCAAGTCCACGAGCATTTTTCACAGAACTAGAACAAATAATCCTAAAATTTGTATGGAACCACAAAAGACCCCAAAGAGTCAAAACAATCTTGAAAAAGAACAAACCTGCAAGTATCACAATTACAGATTCCAAGATATACTACAAAGCTGTACTAATCAAAACAGTATGGTACTGGCACAAGAAAAGATACGTAGATCAATGGAACAGAATGGAAAGCCCAGAAATAAACCCACAATTATATGGTCAAATAATCTTTGACAAAGGAGGCAAGAATATCCAATGGGAAAAAGGCAGTCTTTTCAATAAATGGTTTTTGGAAAACTGGACAGCTACATGCCAAACAATGAAACTGGACCACTTTCTAACACCATTCACACAAATAAGCTCAAAATGGATTAAAGACCTACATGTGAGACCTGAAACCATACACATCCTACAAGAGAGCACAGGCAGTAATTTCTCTGACATTAGCCAGAGCAACACTTTTCTAGATATGTCTTCTAAGGCAAGGGAAACAGAAACAAAAATAAACTGTTAGGACCACATAAAAATAAGATCTTTCACAGCAAAGAAAACCACCAACAAAACAAAAAGGCAGCCTACTGAATGGGAGAAGATATTTGCAAATGATATGTTGGTTAAAGGGTTAATAAACAAAATACATAAACATGTATGCAACGCAACACCAAAAAAACAAATAATCCAATTAAAAATGGACAAAAGACATGAACAGGCATTTCTCCAAAGAAGACATCCAGATGGGCAACAGTCACATGAAAAGATGCTCAACACCACTCGTCATCAGGGAAATGCAAATCAAAAGGACAATGAGCTATCACCTCACACCTGTAAGAATGGCTAAAATAAAAGATAAGCAACAAGTGTCGGCAAAGATGTGCAGACAAAGGAACCCCCATGCACTCTTGGTCAGTCACTGTGGAAAACAGTTAAAAAATTAAATATAGTATTACCATGTGATCCAGTAATTCCACTACTGGGTATTTACTCAAATAACACAAAAACACTAATTCAAAAGCATATATGCTCCTCTATGTTTATTGCAGCACTGTTTGCAATAGCAAATTATGGAAACAGCCCAAGTGTCCATCAACAGATGAACAGATAAAGGAAGTGGTGTACACACACACACACACACACACACACACACACACACAGTGGAATATGACTCAGCCATAAAAAAAAGTATGAAAGCTTGCCATTTTCCACAACATGGATGGATCTAGAGGGTATAATGCTAAGTGAGATAGGTCAGTTAAAGACAAATGTATGATTTCATTCATATGTGGAATTTAAGAAATAAAACAAATGAACAAAGAAACAAAGAAACAAAAATCCAGATTCTTAACTATAGACAACGGACTGGTGTTTACCAGAGGGGAGATGGGGGGACTGGATGGGTGTAACAGGTGAAGGGGATTAAGAGCACACTTAATCGCTGAATCACTGTACTCTACAGTTACAACTCCTACTGCACTGTAGGTTCATTATATGGAGTTAAAAAAGGAACAAACAAAACTGCAGTTGCCTGTGGTTGTTCTGTCCATTATTTGGAATAACTAACCCTCAGGAGGCTGAGGAATGGGCTTTTAGTATTTTACCAACAGAAATGTTTGGTATAGGTGTCCTGATGAGAATGTAGTTATGAAGTAGAAGTTACACACTATTAATATAAACTCAATTGGTAAAAAAAAAAAATTTTAGGGGCTAGAGAAATCTCATATTAAGTACTTACAGATGGGATGATGGGATTCTTTTTTTTTATGAGACTTGATTCAACTTGGAGGTCACATGTGACGTTTAATCAGTGTTTACAAATTCTACCCTTGTCACATCCTGCCACTATCCTGCTACTGTCCTGTCGTCCACGACTGCGAAAGCTCTCAGATGTTCGCGTTTATTCTCCTGCATCCTGTCTTTTACTAGTCAACGTTGACCCCACTGGGAGTTCACTTTCCCTCACTCCTGGGTTGCATTATCAGGCGTTTTTGGCTACTGTGGGTAGTCAGATCCCATACCCTGCGGAGCGGCATTTCATCTGAGTCTGCAGGTTGTGGGAAGAGCCATAGAATTGAGGGAAGTGGCTGGCCAGCCTCAAGCCTCAGAACCACAAGGTCTGCATGAAGTTCTTTGGCTGGGGTCGTGAGTGAAGCAGAGCAAATGTCTGGTAGCCCAGGAGATAGGTGAGACTGAGATACCATAAAGATGTACAAAAAATAGGTCAGCTTATAGGCTACTACTAGTATCTACATCATTACTAGTTGTAAAATGCTTAGCAAGGTGCCTGGTATGAAGTGAGGTCTCAGATACTATTCGCTGAAATGCGATCTAATTTATCATCTTTCTCTGCATAGACACTGATCTTTGTGAAATGCTCAGAGAAGTCCTCTCCACTCAGCTATGATAAAAATAGCATCCATCTGGATTTTATTTTGGCACATGAAGTGAGGTCAGAATCATGCTTTATGTTTTTCCAAATGACTTGACACCAGTCCAAACACCATGCGTTGAATATTCCGTATTTCTCCTTTTGCTTTGAAATTTGATTCATAATATATTAAACTTGTATATATATTTGTTAATTTCCTAACTTTTCCAATTTTGTCCTATTGATGCATCTATACATTCTGTTGTACTATTTTAAGGATTGTAGCTTTATGATAATGTATTGTAGGACGTGATCTCATTTCTGCTCTTCTTTTTTTAAAAAGGATTTTCCTAGCTATTTTCACATGTTTATAATTTTAGATGAAGTTAAGAATCATTTTTTCAAATTCCTTCTTCCAAAAAAATCCTGCTGGGATTTTGATTGTGAATACATTGCATTTATGGTTTAAGTTAGGAAAAATTTATGATGATAAAATTTACTTTAAAGAAACCAAAATATTGCTCTCCATGTATCCCAGACATAATGTTTCTTAGTAGAATCTTTGGTTTCTTATAAATCCCAAATGTTTTTTATTACATTATTCCTGGATAATTTATAATTTTCTGTAGTTGTGAATAGAATGTTTTCTTCTATCATACATTTAACTTGATTAGTGTTTGCATATCAGAAATCTGTTAGCTTTTAGTTATTGGTTTTTAAGCAGCCTTGCCAAGCTGAATTCTATTATGTTGTTGAATTCACCTATTTCAAGTGTGCATTTCATTGCTAAGTGATGTCACTGTCACCATAAATTACATACTTTCCTTTCTCCAATAAGATCTCACCCTCCAATTCACAGTTAATCCCAGTTCCCATCCTCTGTCCCAGGTGAATAGTAATCTACTTTGTGGCTTTATAAATTTCTGGATAATTCATGTAAATGGAAATATGTAGTTTCTTGTGTCTGGCTTTCTTTCATTTCGCATAATTTTTTTCAAGTTTCCTTTATGATATTGCCTGTGTTAGTCTTTTTTTAAACTGCTAAATAGTATTCCATTTTATATTTATATCACATTTTCTCTAGCCATTCATCAACAATGGATATTTAGGTTGTTTTCAGTTTTGTGCTATTATGAATAATGCTACTATGAACATTTGCATGAAGTCTTTGTCTGGCCATATGTTTTTATTTATTTTAGGTGGATATTTAGGAGTGGAATTGTTAGGTTGTATGGTAATTTCATGTTTAACTTTTTGAAAAACTGCCAAACCATTTTCCAAAGTGACTACACTATTTTATATTCTCACTAGCAATGTATGAACATTCTCTATTGGCTTTAAAATAGTTATCTTGTATGTGACTACCTTATTGAATAATCTTTTACTTCCTAATAGTTTTTTTCTTGGTATTTCTATTAATATATACTCTCAATTGCAAGTGACAGCATTCCAACTCAAACTAGCTTAAGGGAAAAAAATGTATTGGTTTATGTAAATAAGGACAAATGAAGTGATCATACACAATTAGAATTCAGAGACTTAAAAGATAATCAAAAGATCTCTCTCTCCCCTCTAAGCTTTTTAATATTGATCAGTCTTGAATATCTTGATGGATGCTGAATGACAATACAGTTTTCCTCCTTTGATTTCTTTCTAATGGATTATGTTAATCAAGCTCTTGCTAGCATACTATCCTTGATTCTCCAGATCCAACCCCAACTGATCAGATTGTATTATTTTATATATTGCTTCATTTTATTTGCTGATACTTTGTTTAGAATTTTTCTTTTTAAATAAATGGACAATCTTGATCTTCTTTGTTTTCTACTCTCTTTAACTAATTTGGTTATTACAGTGCTTCCTAATAAGATGAGTTGGAGAGTTCTCTATATATTTATGTGGCTTGAAATAATTTGAATTAAAAAATTAATAATTTGAATAGAATTGTTGTAATTTGTGCTACAGCGTATATGAAGCTTGGTTCTAAACCCATTTGGACTTAGTGCCATTTTTAATCGATAGATTTCTTGTCATTTTTCAACTGCTTTTAAAATTCATAATTTGAAACTGAATTTATAGTCTGAATCTCACCAGATTTACTGCCAAAATCAATCTTCTACAGGGGATTTTAATACTACCCAGAGTTTCACAGTACTGTATTAAATTACCCAGGATTTAATCCTAAATTACTCAACGTACAAAGCACCTGATAAATGTGGTCAATTCTCAAGAGAAAAGGCAACAACAGATGCTAATCCCAACATGTTTAAGCAGCTTTTATAACTATGCTACATTTGGTAAAAGTAAACATTCTTGAATAGAAAGGTAAATTGAATATTCATTCTTTTTTAAAAAAATATTTTATTTATTTATTGACAGAGAGAGCACAAGCAGAGGGAGCAGCAGAGGGAGAAGCAGGCTCCCCACTGAGCAGGGAGCCTGACATGGGGCAGATCTCAGGACCCTGTGATCATGACCCGAACCAAAGGCAGACGCTCAACTGACTGAGCCACCAAGGCGCCCTTTGCATATTCATTCTTGAAATGAACAGAAAGGTAAAAGTCTCAGACAGAAAAAGAAACTGTAAGAAGGACCAGTTGGGAGATTTAAAACTGAAAAGTATAATATCTAAAATAAAAAATCCACTGATGAGAAAATGAAGGAGAAAAGAGTGTGAATATGAAGATGGAGCAATAGAAATGATCCAATTTAAATAACAGGAAAAAAAAAAGATTGACAAAAAGCAAAATAGAACTTTAGGCACCTGTGGGATGATATCAAAAGGTCTAGTATTTATGTCATTGGAGTTGCAGAGAGGAGAAACAACGGGTTCAGAAAAAGTGTTTGCAGAGATAATGATGAAAAACTACGTAGGCTTTATTTTTATAATTCAAGAAGATCATCAAGGGGAGCCTGCGTGGTTTAGTCAGTTAAGCATCTGCCTTTGGCTCAGGTCCTGAGTCCAGGGCCCTGGGATCGAGCCCATTGTCGGGTTCCCTGCTCAGCCTGGGGTCAGGCACCACTCCCAGCTATAAGTGAGCACTGGCTACTGTCATTTCTAAATCTTTTAAGAAGTTCTATCCCCAGCCTTGGCTAGTTTTGTCACAAAGATGTGCTTATCCTCAGCTGAAACCTCGAGGGAACCTTCGGTGGATCCTGCGGTTCTCTTTCTGTGATGCCCTGTTTTCTCTTTACTCCGTCCCACAAATGCAAGGCACCTAAGTTTCTCCAGGCTCTCAGCCAAATCTTCTTAACACAAGGATTATTTATTTTTGATGAACTGACACTTTTAGTCTCTCTTTATCCATGGCAATAGTCTTGTTCTCAATCTTTTTATCATTACTGATATATCGTCTTTCTAAGTATTCTACTCAGTGCCTTTGAGTTGTGAGGGTTTTCATGCTGACTGGCAGGAAAATGAACTATTCCTGGCTTTCTGTGAGCTTTGGAGATTGATCTCTCTGCTCTTTTTGGTTGATTCTTTCCCCAATTTTTGGGTAAGTTCCTCATAAGCACAAATGTACTCAGCTGAAGACCCAAGAGGCTCTAATGATCTCTGGAGCTCCCTCACTCTTGGTGTATCTTTCTCTTCTCTGGTTCCTAGTTCTGTATGCTCTAGCCACTCAGCCCTCCCTTTCTCCCAGCTCTTCTTGAACTAACAGAGTCTGCAAAACCTCCACCTCAATTCTGCCTTCCTCTGTTGTGGCCTGGAAATTCCCTCCAAGCAGAAATCTCTGGCAACCGTTGGGATCATTTTCTGTGTTACCCTCCTCTCAGGTGTCACTGCCCAGAACTAATGTCCAATGTCTGAAAGCTATTGTTAAATATATTTTGTCCTTTTTTTGTTGTTGTTTCAAATGTAAAGGCAAATCCAATTTTTTGTTACTCCATATTGTTTCTAAGTGGAAATTTTTATCTTTAATAACTTTAGAAGTATCTGTTTTATGGGTATACTGTATCTAAGGTTTTTGTATTCTAGGTGGTGCATACTGTTGTTCGATCATAATGATTTATGTTTTTGAGTGTTTAATATTGTTATGTTTTTTATTATGAGCTCGTCTTCAGTTGTATTTCTTCTTTTTCTTTCTTTCTTTTTTTTTTTTTGGGGGGGGTCAGAATCTTGAGCAGCCTGCATGGAGAGCATCTCTCTCCAGGTAGTTTTGTGTTTCCTTCTACCAGATTATGTTACCAGATTATGTTAATTTCTCAGCTGCACAGAGTTCCCACAGATGAAAACCCATTAAAGATGGACTCACAAAATATGCAAAATAATCATTTTTAGATATTGGACATCACTGGTGTCCTCAGATCACATGGAGAATGTAAAGTCGAAGTCCAAAGCCATGTACGGTGTGAGCCCACATTTTTGCATTGCCAAGAGAGACTTTTTCTTTTTTCAATCTAGAGCCCAAGAAAACACAGACCATTTCCTTATGATCTTTGTATGCTGATTTTTTTTTATTTTACCAGAATGTGGTATTTCATTTCTAACTTCTAGCATTAATGGGGCTTTTCTGTCCTCAGAGAGTGTTAAAAAACCAAATCCCTAGATTACTAAAAATAGCATGTCTTTCCTTCCTTTAAAACCTTTGCATAGTTAGTTTTCATATTTATTATTCTGATTTTCAGTTTCCTAGGCTGTCAAAATTGCTCTTTATTTCTTGTAGTGTTAGTTATTTTAAAAATATACATTTTGAAGTATTTGATTGTGTTAACCACACACACACACTTTCCAGATAACTATATATTTTCTTTTTGACTGCTAGGTAGTGGCAAAACTTATTGAGGTATCCAGCCTTCGATAATTTTTTTTTTTAAAGATTTTATTTATTTATTTGACAGAGAGAAATCACAAGTAGTCGGAGAGGCAGGCAGAGAGAGAGAAAGGGAAGCAGGCTCCCTGTTGAGCAGAGAGCCCGATGCGGGACTCGATCCCAGGACCCTGAGATCATGACCTGAGCTGAAGGCAGCAGCTTAACCCACTGAGCCACCCAGGCGCCCCAGCCTTCGATAATTTGAAGTTAAAAAATAATTATCTAAATACCGGTAAAAGAAAGGATATTAATAAAGATATTGTCAGTAATTAAGGGAAATGGTGGTTGGGTATGGTACCAGGGAATGAAGAAAGCACGAAGAGAAGAATGGGGTCATGCAGATGAGAATAGGTCTAGTAAACCTAATAATCACCATTTATTGGGTGCTGACTACATGCATGGTACTTTACATGTGGTATCTCACTGGCCCTTCTTTCAGGGAAGGTAATAGTGACCCCAGGGTCCAGAGAAGGGAGTTGGAGCCCAGGGAACCAGAATGTAAGAGAGCTGATTTGGATCGATCTGCTTTTTCTATTAAACTATGCTTCCTCTCAGGTGTGTAGAGCACCTTGGATTCTTGTGAGAAAGAAGAATAAAGCTAAGATTTTTATATTCTCTTTGAATGAATATTTTGTTCCTAATCTTACCATTATTTTGTAATAAGAGTATGCTACTATACATAATGCGCATACATACACAGTTGACCCTTGAACAGCACAAGTTTAAACTGCGTGGGTCCACTTATATGCAGTTTTTTTCGGTAAATACAGTACCATAAATGTATTTTTTCTTCCTTAAGATCTTCTTAATAACAGTTTCCTTTCTCTAGCTAACTTTAAGAATACAGTATATAATCCATATACAAAATATGTGTCAACTGATAGTTTATGTTATTGGTAAGGCTTCAGTCAACAGTAGGCTATTAATAGTTAAGTTTGGGGGGGTTAAAAGTGACACGCAGATTTTTGACTGTGTGGGGGTCAGCACTCCCAACCGTGGCATTATTCAAGAGTCAACTCTATAAATATATATATGTATATACATGTTCACATACTTATATACTTACAATTTATACAATAATAATGATAATTTTATCTGTATCTATATTTATATATCTCCAAAGAAGGATTTTTCATGGTGATCCGGACAATATTGTGCTAACATGTCTGTCTGATTTTGTTAGTGGTAATCAGCTGGATGCCAGGCCTGAGCACTCTTGATTAGGGCTCAGCAGAATTTTTAAAGCGCTAGACAGTAAATATTTTTGGATTTGTGCGCCATGTATTCTTTAGTCACAGCTACTCAATTCCGTGGTAGCATGGAAGTAGCTATAAACAATAGCTAGATAAATGGGTGTGGTCATCTTCCAATTATATTTTATTTACAAATCAGGCCATGGGCCAGATTTGGGTCTATGGACTTTGCTGACCCTTGCTCTCAAGTTTATTCCATGATGAGACGTCATAATCACATAAATGTATTAATAGATCAAGGCTTCTGTTGTACACATGAAACTCTCAGAGGCTGAGTCAGGTAGAGAGAATCTGGATGGCAACTCTTGGAACTCCAGGAGAGTTGGGAGAAATGAGATGGAACTCTGGCACACCAGAGTCGTCGTCTTATCACAGCCTGACTGCAGAAAGAAGATGAACAAGGTTGGTGTTAGCCAGGGAGCTTTTCATAAAGATAATGATATTATTCCATAAACTCTTGAAATCATCCTTGTCAACCCAGAGCCAGGTGGGGCTGGTAGAACGACAAAGTGAGATTATAATTTATATTTATCATATGTTAGAAAAGTGTGTACGTTTTAAAGAAAGTCTTTTTTAACAGTTAGACTTAGTTTTAATTTTAATAGTTAGTTTAGTAATTTTGTAAAAAGACAGGATGGCTGGGCCAAATTATGATTTTCTAGTTATGATAAATTCACTCTTGAATGTCACTGATCTTAGTTTCATCAAGGGTGTAACAATCTGGGCTGAATTCAAATTAGGACCCACTGACCTGACTTGGTTGCTCAAGAATCTAGGACTCTGAGAAGAGATGGGTCTAGAATCATCTTGTTCTAAGCAACAAGGTTAAATGAAGTCATTGTGCATACAGTATACCATTTAAAGAGAGCAGTGTGAATTTTAGTTTGCTCCCAGTTTGAACCTGGACTTTGAACCCACAAATAAAAGATCAGGAATTCTTTTTTTTTTTTTTAAAGATTTTATTTATTTGCCAGAGAGAGAGAGAGAGAGTACACACAAGCAGGCAGAGAGGCAGGCAGAGGCAGCGAGAGAAGCAGGCTCCTCGCTGAGCAAGGAGCCCAATGCAGGACTTGATTCCAGAACCTTGGAATCATGACCTGAGCTGAAGGCAACGGCTTAACCAACTGAGCCACCCAGGTGTCCCAAGATCAGGAATTCTAAAACAATCCCCTGCCCACTTCATTCTTATATTTGCTCAGTTCCCACAATAGGTAGCTACTTTTATTAGTTTCTTAATAATCCTTTCCTTGAATTTTTCTTTGTATGTAAGTTGGAGCACCTAATCATTTTTTTTTCTTTTTCTCCTTTTTACACAAGGGACAACATAAATTTTTCTGTATCTTGTTCTTCACTTAATAGTGTATCTTGGTGATCCTTTTGTGTTCATCCATAAAGAGCTTTATCATGTGTTTTTACAGCTGTACAGTTTTTCCGTTGTATAAATAATCATGATATATTTAATTCTCATTATATTGACATTTTGATCTTTGGCTAATGCTGACAATGTCTCAATGAATAACCCTGTTTGTTAGTCATTTTACATGTGCCTAAGCATATGATAAGTTCCTAAGAGCGAGTTTCCGGATCAAAGGTTATAGCCATTTGAATTCTCATGATTATTGGCAATTTGTCCTCTCTACAGGTTGTAACATTTAAAAATTCTGGTAGAAAATGTATGAAAATACACATTTCTTCCGTGGTATCACACTATTCTAAAATCTTCTGGATTTTTGGTAGTGTGATAAGTGAGAAATAATATCTAAGTATAGGTTTAGTATACATTCCTTTTATTACGAACCAAATTGAGCATCTTGTGTTTTGTGAACTGCTTATGTATTTTTTTCTGTGAATTTTTATGTCTTTAAAAAAATTTTTTTTATTAGAGTTTAGCCTCTTTCTTGTCTATGTCTGGACATTTTATATTCTAGGGAGAATAGCCTTCTGCTCTCATGAATTGCAAATATTTTCCCGATTTGTCATTTGTCTTTTTAATTAAAATTTGATTAGCCAACATATAGTACATCATTAGTTTCAAATGTAGAGTTCAATAACTTATCAATTGTGTATAACACACAGTGCTCATCACATCATGTGTCCTCTTTGAGACCCATCATCTAGTTGCCCCATTCCCCCACCCACGTCCCCTTCCACAGCTCTGTTTTTTTCCCAGTCTCTCATGATTTGTCTCCCTCTCTGATTTCTTTCCATTCAGTTTTCCCTCCCTTCCCCTATGATCCTCTGCACTATTTCTTATATTCCACATATGAGTGAAACCGTCTGATAATTGTCTTTCTCTGGTAGACTTATTTCACTAAGCATAATACCCTCCAGTTCCATCCATGTTGATGTGAATGGTAGGCGTTCATCCTTTCTGATGGCTGAGTAATATTTCATTGCATATATAAATTACATCTTCTTCATCCATTCATCTGTTCAAGGACATTTCAGCTCCTTCCACAGTTTGGCTTATTGTGGACATTGCTGCTATTGGGGTGCAGGCAGCCCTTTGTTTCACTATATCTGTATCTTTGGGGTAAATACCCCATAGTGCAATTGCTGCGTCATAGGGTAGCTCTATTTTTAACTTCTTGAGGATCCTCCATACCATTTTCCAGGGTGGCTGTACCAGCTTGCATTCCCACCAACAGTGTAAGAGGGTTCCCCTTCTCCACATCCTCGCCAACATTTGTTGTTTCCTAACTTGTTAATTTTAGTCATTCTAACTAGATTATCACTAGGTGATAATCTCATCGTGGTTTTGATTTGTATATCCCTGATGACAAGTCATGCTGAGCATTTTTTCATGTGTCTGAGGTCATTTGTATGTCTTCTTTGGAGAAACGTCTGTTTATCTCTCCTGCCCATTTCTTGACTGGATTATTTGTTTTTTTATGTATTGAATTTGATAAGTTCTTTAAAGATCTTGGATACCAGCCCTTTATCTGATATGTCATTTGAAAATATCTTCTCACATACTGTAGGTTGCTTTTTAGTTTTGTTGACTGTTTCCTTTGCGCAGAAGCTTTTATCTTGATGAAATCCCAATAGTTCATTTTTGCTTTTGTTTCCTTCGACTTTAGAGACATGTCTTACAAGAAGTTGCTATGGCCAATGGATTCCTGTCTCACATTTAGGTCTTTCATCCATTTTGAATTTATCTTTGTGTATGGTGGAAGAGAGTGGTCCAGTTTCATTCTTCTGCATGTGGTTGTCCAATTTTCCCAGCACCCTCTTTATTGAAGAGACTATCTTTTTTCCACTGGATATTCTTTGCTGCTTTGTTGAAGATTAGTTGACCTTAGAGTTGAGGGTCCATTTCTGGATTCTCTATTCTGTTCCTTTGATCTGTATGTCTGTTTTTGTGCCAGTACCATGATGTCTTGATGATCATAGCTTTGTAATATAGCTTGAAGTCAGGGATTGTGATGCCCCCAGCTGTGGTTTTCTTTTTCAACATTCCTCTAGCTATTCAGGGTCTTTTCTGGTTCAATATAAATTTTATTTGTTCCAGCTCTGTGAAAAATGTCAGTGCTATTCTGGTAGGTATTGCATTGAGTGTGTAGATTGCTCCAGGTAGCACAGACATTTTAATAGTATTTATTCTTCCAATCCGTGAGCATGGAATGTTTTTCCATCCCTTTGTGTCTTCCTCAATTTCTTTCATAAGTGATCTGTAATTTTTAGAGTACAGATCTTTTACGTCTTTGGTTAAGTTTATTCTTAGGTATCTTCCGGTTTGGGGTACAATTGTAAGTGTGATTGGTTCCTTAATTTCTCTTTCTTCCATCACATTGTTAGTGTATAGAAATGCAACTGATTTTTGTGCATTGATTTTATATCCTGCCATGTTGCTGAATTGATCCTGCCTTGTTGCTGTATGAGTTCTAGCAATTTTGGGGTGGAGTCTTTTGGGTTTTCCACATAAAATATCATGTCATCTACAAAGAGTGAGAGTTTGAGTTCTTCTTTGCTAATTTGAATGCCTTTTATTTTTCTTTGTTGTTTGATTGCTGAGGCTAGGACTTCTAGTACTATGTTGAACAACAGTCTGCCCACAGAGTGGGCATCCCTGTCATGTTTCTGACCTTAGAGTAAAAGCTCTTAAGTTTTCCCCATTTAGACTGATACTTGCTGTGGGATTTTCACAGGTGGTTTTTATGATACTGAGGTATGTATCCTTTATCCCTACCTGTGAAGAGTTTTAATCAAGAAAGGGTGTTGTATTTTGTCAAATGCTTTTTCTGCATCAATTGAGAAGATCATATAGTTCTTGTCTTTTCTCTTATTAATGTGATATGTCACATGGATTGATTTGCAAATGTTGAACCACCCTTGCATCCCAGGAATAAATCCCACTTTGTTGTGAATAATCTTTTTAATGTACGGTTGGATCCTGTTGGCTAGGATCTTGGTGAGTATTTTGGCATCCATGTTCTTCAGGGTTATTGGTCTGTAATTTTCCTTTTTGATGGAGTCTCTGTCTGGTTTTGGGATCAAGGTAATGGCCTCATAGAACAAGTTTGGAAGTTTCCCTTCCATTTCAATTTTTAAAAACAGCTTCAGCAGAATAGGTATTATTTCTTTTTAAATCTGTGTTAGAATTCCCCTGGAAAGCTATCTGGCCCTGGACTCTTGGTTTTTGGGGAGGTTTTTGATTACTGCTTCAATTTCCTTGCTGGTTACTGGTCTGTTCAGATTTTCTATTTCTTCCTGTTTCAGTTTTGGTAGTTTCTATGTTTCCAGGAATGCATCTATTTCTTCCAGACTGCCTAATTTGTTGACATATAATTGCTCATAATATGTTAAAATTGTGTGTTATTTCCTTGGTGTTGGTCATGATCTCTCCCTTTTCATTCATGATTTTATTAATTTGGCTCCTTTCTCTTTTCTTTTTTGGTAAGTCTGGCTAGATGTTTATCAATCTTATTAATTCTTTCAAAGAACCAGTTTCCAGTTTTTGTTGGATCTGTTCTACTGTTCTTCTGGTTTCTATTTCATTTATTTCTGCTCTCATTTTTACTATTTGTCTTCTCCTTCTTGGTTTTGGCTTTATTTGCTGTTCTTTCTCCAGCTCCTTTAGGTGTAAGTTTAGCTTGTGTATTTGAGATTTCTCTAATTTTTTTGCAATGTACTTCCCTCTTAGGACTGCCTTTGCCGTATCCCAAAGGTTTTGAACAGATGTGCTTTCATTCTCATTCATTTCCTTGCATTTTAGAAATTCTTTTTTAATTTCCTGGTTGACCCATTCATTCTTTAGTAGGATGCTCTTTAACTTCCAAGTGTTTGAGTTCCTTCCAAATTTCTTCTTTTGATGAGTTTAAGTTTCAAAGAATTGTGGTCTAAAAATATGCAAGGAATAATGGCACTCCTTTGATATTGGTTGAGACATGATTTGTGACACAGTATGTGATCTATTCTGGAGAAATTTCCATGTGCTCTCAAGAAGAATGAGTATTCTGTTGTTTTAGGATGGGATATTCTGTATATATCTGTGAAGTCCATCTGGTCCAGTGTGTCATTCAAGGCCCTGTTTCTTTGTTGATCTTCTGCTTAGATGATTTGTCCTTTGCTGTGAGTGGGGTGTTGAAGTACCCTAGTATTAATGTATTATTATCAACGTGTTTCTTTACTTGGGTTATTTATTGGTTTGTATAATTGGCTACTCTTGTTGGGGGCATAAATATTTAAAATTGTTAGATCTTCTTGTTGGATAGACCCTTTAAGTATGATATAGTGTCCCTCTTCTTTTCTTACTACAGTCTTTGGTTTAAAATCTAATTTATCTGTTATGAGGATTGCTAACCCAGCTTTCTTTTGAGGTCTATTAGCATAGTAAATTGTTCTCCACCCCCTCCCTTTCAGTGTGGAGGTGACTAAACGTCTAAATGTCTAAACGTCTAAAATGAGTCTCTTGTAGACAGCATATGGGTGAGTCTTGCTTTTTTACCCAATCTGATACCTGTGTCTTTTGATTAGAGCCTTTAGCCCATTAACATTCAGAGTAACTATTGAAAGATAGGAATTCAGTGCCATTGTACTGCCTGTAAACTCTCTGTTTCTGTAGCTTGTACCTGTTTCTTTCTGGTCTATGTTATTCTTGGGCTCTTTCTTCACTTACAAGATTCCCCCTAATATTTCTTGCAGGGCTGACTTGGTGGGGCGGGGGTCACAAATTCTTTCAGTTTTTTTTTTTTTTGTCTGTCCTAAAAGCTCTTTACTTCTCCTTCCATTCTTAATGACAGCCTTGCTGGATAAAGTATTTTTGGCCTCATGTTCTTCTCATTTAGTTTCCTGAATATATCATGCCAGACTTTTCTAGCCTGCCAGTTTTCTGTGGATAGGTCTGATGTTAGTCTGAAGTTCCTCCATCTGTAGGTTAGATGCCACTTGTCTTGAGCTGCTTTCAGGATTTTCTCTTTGTTTCTGAAATTTGCAAGCTTCACTACTATATGTCAGGATGTTGATCTATTTTTATTGATTTTGGCAGGGGTCCTCTCTACCTTTGGATCTGAATGCTTGTTTCCTTCCCTAGATTAGGGATATTCTCAGTTATGATTTGCTCAAGTACACCTTCCTGCCCTCTCTCTCTCCACCTTCAGGTACCCCAATAATTCTGATGTTGGTATGTTTCATGGCATCACTGATTTCTTGAAGCCTCTCTTCATGGGCTATTAGTTGTTTTTCTCTCTTTTCTTCAGCTTCCTTCCTTTCCATCAACCTGTCTTCTAGATCAGTTACTCTCTCTTTTGCCTCATTTACCCTAGCTATTAAAGCATCCAATTCAGACTGCATCTCAGTTATAGCATTTTTAATTTTGGCCTGATTAGATCTCATTTCTTCACTAAGAGATTCTCTAGTAGCTTTTATGCTTTTATTCAAGCCCAGCTATTATCTTTATAATTGCTATCCTGAATTCCAACTCTGACATTTTACTTATACCCATATTGCTTAGATCTATAGCAGAGAACATTACCTCTGGTTCTTTCTTTTCTTGTGAATTCCTCCTTCTAGTCATTTTGCACAGAGAAGGATGAATGAGTGAGTGAACAGAATAAAAAATATCAGCCACAACCCAAACAAAATGCACAGTAGACAAATCCAAAGAAGTCAGAAAACAAAACAGAAAAGCAAACAAAAACAAAACAAAACAAAAATGTTTGTGTGTTAGGGGGAGAGAATATAATCTCAGAGCATGGACAAAACAGGATGATCCACTTGTTCCTGAGTGAATTTTGATCTCTGTGTTAGAAGATGCTAAATCCCAAAACTGCAAAGAAAGGAAAACATACATATACATATATGTATGTATGTGTGTATATATATATATATATATATATATATATATATATATATATATAAATATAAATTTGAATAGAGTGAAAGGAGGCCAAAAATGAAGCATATATCTATAAAATGGCAGATGTAAAAAATAAAAGTTAAAAGCAACTTAAAAATAAATAGTTGATAAAATAAGAAACTAGTTGAAAAGGGAAAAAAAGAAATGGAAAATTTTAGACTGAAATATAAACAAATCATGAGAAAAAACCTTGAATTCTATATATTACTTTTTTCTAGCCCTGGAGCTTTACAGTTTTGTGGGATCCATAAACTTGTACATGTGTTCTAGTTAGTCTTCTGAGGGAGGGGCCTGCTGTGCTGCTTTTCAAGTGTCTTTGCCTGGGCAGAGTTGCAATGCCCCTTGCCAGGGGGGCTGGGTTCTGTGTAAATGGTCCTCTCAGTGGCTTTTGTTCCCTGAAGGCTTTCCACACCTCTTTAGATGATCAAAATAAAAATGGCTGGCCATGTCCTGATCTCCAACCCCTGAGCTAAAAAATTGCAGTCCCCTATCTTCAGGAAACCCTCTAGGACAAACAGTCTTCACTTTTGTATGTGCCAAACTCTTTAGACTTTTGTGGTGCATGCCCACAGTTACCCTCCTGAGAAGAGTCCAAGAATCCTGCATTACTGCCCTTTCTAGAGTCCTGGCATTGAGAGCAGTTGCAGGGTGGTGTGCATACCTGCTGTGCCACTCCCAGGAGATGGGAGATGTTCCCCTCATTCCAGTTTGCTGCTAGATGTTCAGGCAGAGAATGGTCACCAAGATCTGGGCAGGCTCATGGTTTATGGCGACCCAACCTGAGTGCTTCCTGCTTGTATAACCAGTTTCTTTACTCTACTCTTGGGCACTCTACCAGCTCAGACACCCCTGTCATTTTTATGACTCCTGGGCCCTGAGACCACACTGACCCACCATTCGTCAGTCCATTTCATTCCCTTTCAGACAAGGATGTCTCTCGAGAAGATTTCTAAGGGTTCTGATTTTACCCTTCAGAGCTATATCACTTTCCATGGGCCAGCTTATGGAGGCTCCCCCCCCCCATTTATCTTCTGATATCTCCCCTCAGAGTCACTTTTCTGCATATCCTACGTTGCAAAAAACAATTCCTTTTCTACCTGTAGAGGTCTAGATTTTTTTTTTTTAACATCTCAGGCTGAATTCACAGGTGTTCAGAATGGTTTGATATTTATCTAGCTAAATTTAAGAGACTAAGTGAAATAAGGTCTCCTACTCTTCTGCCATCTTGTCCTTGTCATTTATCTTTCGCTGTTTTGATTATTTAGTCAGTTAAATTTGACTTTGGTTATAGTAATTCTTTTTTGCTTTAGAGTAGTTTATTGTTGTTTGTTAGTTTTTACTGGAGTCAAATTTAACAATCTTTATTTGTGGCTTTTAGACTATGCTTTAGAGAGGCCTTCCCATTCCAAGATTCTTAAAAAAAGTCACAATTTTTCCCCACTACTTTATGATTATTTTATTAACTGATCTTTTGGATTTTACTCTAGAATACAGTGTGAGATATAGATCTAAGTATAGTCTATTCTTATTATTCACAGATACAGTATATACAATTCACTTCCTTGCTAAAATTCATTTGTAACCCCAAATTAATACTTGCAGTGACTTTGCTGTCATTTGCTGACACACAAAAATTGTAAACAATCTGAGTTGCCTGACATATACATTTTCCCAGTTGGGACTGAACAAGTTGACACTCTGTCTTCATGTTTTAGCTCTTGAACTCTGAACAGGTGTCCTTTTTGTGATCTATTTAGTGCCACAGAGCTTTGTTCAGGCAAGAGCTACTTTGCTATTAGCCATGAGGTCATGAGTAGACACTATGTATTAACAAAGTGTCTTTGAACAGAGACACCTAAAACAAGGTGTGTATTGATCAGCTGATGAACATGTTGTGACCAGAGGCTTGTAGAAACCCAACCTTTTATTTCTCCCAGTGAACATGTTTCAGTATTCACTAATTTAATGTCTGCAGTGTCTTTACAGAATATCACTAGTGCTAATGGGAATTAACCATATGTGGATTTTCCAGATGACTACTAATTGCCCCAACACCTCCACTGGACAGTTCACTTTTCCTCACTGGTTTAATATGTCACCTTTATTGTATATCAGAGGTTCATTTCTTGCTCTGTTCTATTGGTCAGCCTGTGAGTTCATTTACCAAGACCACATTAGGCTTTGTTAAAAAGCTAGCATCATTCCCTCGTTTCTTTTCCAGGATATGTTTGTTTCTGTCTTTCACATAAACTTTTAAGGTCTCTTTATCTGATTCTCAAAAATGTATTGGAAGTTTTGTTGGGTTAATTTACAAGTTAACTCAGGGGTGATTGACATCTTTATGATATTGAGTCTTGCCATCCACATGGGCAAATCTTATATTTCCTTCAGGAGATTTGAAAATCTTTCTTCATACAGGCATTACAAATCTCATTATTATTACTTTTATTTTTACTACTGTTTTTTCCCTGAGGTTGTCAATCTCAGAGACCTATGGAAGATGGGAAGAAATATGTTCTGAGCATGGTTGCTATATTTAAATATTTTTACATAATAATTTAAAGAGAGAGAAATGTAAATAACAAATCAATTTTGGAATGATGTGGGGGAGATTAATGAAAATGTAGGAAAGGCTTTATGGATCATTTTACCTATTTTAGCAAATACTTCTATATTAGCATTCTTCTATATTATATATTAGCAAATACAGGCTTTACTATATGCATCAGGTGCTGTTCTGAGTACTTTAGGATTACTAATTCATGGAGTCTCACGACAACTCTATAGAATAGGTATATTGTCATTACCACCCTCATTTTCAAATGAGGAAACTAAGGTAGACAGAAGCTTGAGGTTGAGCTGGTTGAGAGGAGCACCTGGGTTCAGACAACTGACCTGCAGGACCATGGTCTTCACCAGATGCTTTACTACATTATATGGAGGAACAGCTGGAATAAGGAATTGGATTATTATGCGCCCAAATATTGAAATACCAACGTATAGAGGTATCTTACAGAACAAATTTGATATAATTTTTCAGAACTTGAGAAGGACCTCATGGTATCATTGACACTTTGGAGATTAGAACATGGTGGGAGAAGAGTCACCCTGATTTCAAGAGACAGCCCTATGAGAAGGGGCCAGGATGGAATGTGGGTCACCTGAGTGGGAATCAGTGAACCGGGGGGCTGGTGAGGATACCTGTGGGAATCTGTGGCAGGCCACATGGTCATGGGGAGACATTGAATGATGCCATTTGACCCAACCAATAGAAGGGACACAAGTAGCACAGGTAGCCTAGATAGCGAGGGAATCACTTTTTTGCATCCTGTCCCAGAACCTCACATTCAGCTGCCAGCAGGATAACTGACAAGAAGATTTGTGAATGATTTCATCTCCAAGAACTCTAAGAAGAAATTCAACTCTTTCTTCTTCTGATCAGTGAGGAGAGATTGGGTGGCTTAATGGGACTGGGAGGAAGCTATGTTATATATAGCTATAAGGCTATAAAAATGATTTGGTCAAACGACCACATTATCTCCCTTTGTCAGAGATTAGGGTAGTCACATGTGTACCCTAAAATTCAGGGTCAAAGATTCTAAATAGGTAAAAAGCAACATAGGCATGAATGTATAAATTGCAACTGTGAAGAAGAAAAAAATTGTGGGGAAGTTAAGAAGAGATGAAGAAGATAGTTGATGTTAATTATGTGCCAACTGTGCCTGTCTGCTTTACACACATGTTGTGGCTTGGGAATAGACCATTAAGACAATGAAGCATAATAGAAAGTCTAGAAACAGATTCTTGTATTTATGGAAATTTAATTTATGACAAACATAGCACATCAGAGAATAGTGATAGGAACACTGGGTCTCCACTTAAAAAGTTAGAGCCCAAGTTACATCCTAAAATAGGTTCCAGATGGACTATAGAGTTAAACATAAAAATAAAATGTTAGGAGAAAAGAATAAGAATATTTTATCATTGTGAGAGGGAAAGAACACAAAATTCAGAAGCCATATGTAGAAAGAAACTGATGGATTTGATTATATCAAATTTTAAAAACTTTTGAGTAACAAAATATATCCTATCAAAAAAATAGCCCAGATGAAACTTTTTGTCACATTTCTAATAATATTTAGTGTTCTAAAAATCAATAACTAAAAGAGAACACAATACAAAACACTGGGCAGAGAAATGGAGCAGGTGATTCATAGGAAAATACATATGACCAGTAATCAATGGATAGAAGTGCAATGTCTCAGTAGACCAGGAAGTATGAATTAAATGAATGATGAAATATTAATTGTTTAAATGACTTATATGTTTAAATGACTTAAAAACTCTTGGGGAGCAGGTACTTTCAAATGACGGTAGAGTGAATTAAATTGATACAAAATTTTTGGAGTGAGATGTTCTTTCTCTCAGACATAACAATTCAACCTTAGAATATTCATCCAAACAGAGAAGCTCAGTGATATGAGTCTGGCTTTGCCTTTGGTAGCAAGATTGCCTGGGGTTGAATCATTGCCTGTTTGCTTATTCGCTGCTGAGTTCTTTGGCAAGTCATTCAATGTCTTTCTCAGTTTTGTTGTCTGAAAAATGGGAATGATAACAAGAGCGCCAACCTCAAATAGCTGTGGTGGATATGACTTTAGTTAATGCATATAAAGTGCTTCTATTAGCATAGCATGGCCCTAATTGTGGGTAACCATTGCTGTTACATAAACACAATGGAGCCACGATGTTCACAGCACTATTATTTGTAAAGGTAAAAAAGTTGGAAGTAACCAAAATGGTTGCTTCAACAAGGCAGAATAAATACTAGTGAAGGCCTGTAGGCAATAGAAGAACAAGGGAAGCTGGCTATTCAGTAGCTGAATCTTTATTGAGTTCTTACTATGTGACAGGTACTGCTCCAGTATTGGAAATCCAGTAGTGGATGGAACAGAGTCTTTGGCTGGAAAGGAAAATGCTCTGGGAAGGGTTGTTCAGAAGGCAGCTGCAGAACCGTGTGCTTAGAATGAATCTATTCATGATCAAAACTAATAACCATACAAAAACTGACAGATATGTGGAATACTCAGAAAATATCGGAAAGACGCTCAACACACTGCCGTATCTGATTCCATCTTTTCGCATCTCCAAAATCAGGATGTGTCTTACAATTGACGGCATTTCGGCTAGCATAAAACATGGCATGAGCAAGGGTTATCCTGGAGGTAGGACCCAAGGCTGGAGGGTTATGACGAGAGACTTCTGTACTTATTCTATATCCTTTTATATTGTTTGACACCTTCCTGAGAGAGAGTGATTGTGACTTCCTTGCATCAGAAAGCAGCAAGAACAAACCAGTTGGGGTTTGAGGAGTGCCATCCAGACCAGGTGAAGTTCTGCGGTCCCATCCTGACGCTCAGGTAAACAGCCTTACTTTGCAAATCTTAACCTGAGCTCCTTCTCTTCCTACCTTGGCCTGGGAAACTTCTTGCGCTTCTGCTCTAGGCAATGTTCTTCGGGTTATAAGTAATACAAACCCATGCATATTAGCTGAACCAAAGAAAACAGGGGAAGGGATTATTAGAATAGGTGGAGAATCCAATCCTTGATGAATTCAAGGATGTGACTTGGCTTGAACAAAGATGCCTTCAGGAGCCAAGCTCAGGGTCTTTCGGGGGTTCTCTCTCTCTCTCTTTCTGTTCACCTGGTCAGCTCATCCCTCTCCTTCTCTCTTCAGGCTTTTCCATCTGCAGGATAAAAGATGACTTTCCCACTGCTACCAAATTATATCTCTTTGATTTAAGTGATAAACTGCTACATCTAGCATCTCCGGGCCCCAGATCTAAATACCTGTGAGAGAGAATCTGATTATTCCCTCTGGGTCAGGTGTCCATTTATGATCAGTTATCTCAGGGGTGAGGGGCAAGGCCTATGTTCAGATAATGCTATAGCCAAGGGCTACTTTGTGGCCAAAGGCATGCAACTTCTCTGGAAGGCAGATTGTGGGCAGAGTAGGACTTCTTCATTCTAGCTCATTGATGTCATTGCCATGCCATGTTATTTTCTTGATTCTTTCTGTTCTGGTCCTAAAAGGCTTGTAAGGTTTTGGTGTCCTGTGGTACTAACATTTCCCTCCCTAGATACTACTGTTTGTCCCCAAAATGGTCCCTTTCTTGTAAGCTTCTTAGTCTGGTTCTCTGGCTTTGGGAGAGACCGCTAGTTTTGCTTTCAGCGGGCTTCATCAGGTAAGAATTCACCAACCAAGCCAGTGCCCTATTGGTTTATCTCTTAGCCTTTGGATATGGAATGGTCATTTTGCAAACAGCTTCCAATGTGTCCATTCCTTCCATATCCTAGCCTAATGGTGCTGGGATAACACAAAGTCTTTTCTCAACAGCCCAAGTCACTACAGAAAATGTCTGTTCAAGTGTACCAATGCCACCGAGGAGTGGGGGTGGGGGGCGGAAGTCAGGACAAGGGGCTCCTTCCTCAGAGTTAGAGAATTTCTCCAGATGACTGGTACCAGAGAGATATTCTGGGGTACACACAGAAGTCTCTAGGCTTGAGCTTCCTTTTTAATGTGGTGTCAAGAAATTTTCTAGTGACCGGTTCTTTGAGGATGACTGAGAACATTCTAGGTTTCTAATTTTAAATGAATAGTCCAGCTTCCATCATCATCATCATCATCGATCAGATGTAGCGTTTCTAAAAGCCTGAGTGAGTCGTAATGTGGAATTTCAGTGACTCGCCTGGTGTCTGGAGTGTGTGTTAAAAGATACCAGGAAGTCCTTGAGGAAAATGAAAATGCACTGGGTTTGAGTCCTTAGGGACAGCTGCAGGGTGGGGCAGGGGAAAGGAGGAGCAGTGGAGGGGGGGCGGGGGGGGGATGGAGTTGGGCCAATTCCCCTCAAGTCATTTTCTTTGGAAAATAGGAAGTAGAACCGAATCTAAAGATCAGCTGAAGAAGTGGGACTCCTTGATGAGATTCTTTTAATGAACTCATATCCGCAGCAGGGCTGGAAGGGGCCTGTGCCATTCAAGGCCTGGGCAGCTGTAGGAAAGAACTGGACAGGCCAGTTCCTGTCTCTATTTTCAGTTGGAG
This sequence comes from Mustela erminea, assembly GCF_009829155.1. Taxonomy (NCBI): domain Eukaryota; kingdom Metazoa; phylum Chordata; class Mammalia; order Carnivora; family Mustelidae; genus Mustela; species Mustela erminea. The sequence continues at coordinate 67,181,721 of NC_045622.1, read as the reverse complement.
CAAAGGCGGAGACTTTGCTGGTCCTCTGCAAAGCATCCTTGGACCAATGGCGCTCCATGCATTTTTCTGAGACTTTGGATCATTTGCAGTTTGCTCCACAACTCCCACACATTTGCCTCTTCGTGTCCCAAAGCTCTCACTGCTGCAACGTTCCCATAGGAATGTGGCCCCCTGCCAAGCGACCTCATGAACATTCCATTCATCTCCTTGGCTGGGAGGCAGCAAGGAAGCCAAATTGGCTGGTTTCTTAACCGTTTGGGTCCCGAACTCACCCTGAAATGAATGGTCAAGCTTGTTGGCCGTTTCCAATAACCAGAAAGAAACACAGAAGATAAAACAAAAGAGACGTATTTATTTATTCATATGATCCCATCCGAAAAAAAAACTCAGCTATTTTTAAAGGTAGCTTAATGAAAACCACATTCTCTGGTTCTCCTTGTTGTGAAATCATCTTCTACCAGAAAGGCATTTTGAAGTAATGAGGCTTTGTGAGGTGTGACTAAAAACAATGTGACTAAAATTTTTTTTTTTTTTAAAGCAAACACAGCAGAATAGAGCCATCTAAATAAAGGTTGTTGCCTTCCAAGTAATCTCAATGGGACGTTATCCTGCCATTCCAAGATGCTCAAACATGTATAAAATTCCTTTTAGGGAATTACTGGCTGGGTCTTGCTCTCACTGTTTTGCTTTCTGTTTATCATTTGTTCAGCATGTATTAGATACCTCCTGTGTGCCAAGCACTCTACCAGACCCTGGGCACAGAGTTATGAGATGCACTCTCATTGAGTATTTGATAAGAGAAGGTCCTCAGGGACCAGTGGAAAAAGTTAGCCCAACCTAGGTTTGAATCCCAGGTTAGCCTGGTGCGGGTTATGTAACCTCAGGCAACTTTCCTAAACTCATTGCATCAGTGTCCTTGTTTCTTTTCTTCTTCTTCTTCTTTTTTTTTTTTTTAAAGATTTTATTTATTTATTTGACAGACAGAGATCACAAGTAGGCAGAAAGTCAGGCAGAGAGAGCGAGAGAAAGAGAGAGGAAGCAGGCGCCCTGCTGAGCAGAGAGCCCGATGTGGGGCTCGATCCCAAGACCCTGAGATCATGACCTGAGCCAAAGGCAGAGGCTTTAACCCACTGAGGCACCCAGGCGCACCCATTTTTTTTTTTTTTTTTAGTGTCCTTTTTTCTAAAATGAAGATGGTAGAATCTACTTCATAGGATTGCTCTGAAGGGAAGATCAGATGAAATGTCTAAGTAGCGATAACACGAGGCTGATACAGAGTAATTGTTCAGCAAATGAGAGCTCTTGTGATTTTAACTGTTTGAATGATAGAGCTGGTTGGACCATCTTTCTTCAGGCTAGACCCTGAATACAGTTTTTGAAAAACCAACCATTTTTTGTGCTCGCTTCGGCAGCACATATACTGAAAAACCAACCATTTTATCATCGTGTATCTGGGTAACACAAGGTATAAATCTCAAGAGTGTACAAAAATGACAAAAACTTCTTCCTCTTGAGCATCTGCCCCTGGTTCTTCTCCCAGAGATGATCAATATGACCAGGATCTTGTGTATTTCCAGATTTAACTATTCTTGGGGATTATTTCATAATAACATTTATTAGATTTTCTTGGTGAATCACTTAAAAAATTATTTTTATTTTTATTTTTTTCCCCAATTAATTAACATGTAATGTATTATTGGTTTCAGAGGTAGAGGTCAGTGATTCATCAGTCTTATATAACACACAGTGTTCATTCCATCACATGTCCTCCTTAATGTCCATCACCCTATTACCTCATCCCTCCACCCTCTCCCCTCCAGCAACCCTCAGTTTGTTTCCTGATTAAGAGTCTCTTTTGTGTTTTTTTGTTTTTTGGTTTTTGGTTTTTGGTTTTTTTTTTTTTTTTTTTTTTTTTGGCCTTCCTCTCTGATTTCTCATTTTATTTTTTCTTCTTTCCCCTATGATCCTCTGTTTTGTTTCTTAAATTCCACATATCAGTGAGATCACATGATAATTGTCTTTCTCTGATTGGCTTATTTCTTTTAGCATAATATCCTCTAGTTCCAGGGGCACCTGGGTGGCTCAGTGGGTTAAAGCCTCTGCCTTCGACTCAGTCCATGATCCCAGGGTCCTGGGATTGAGCCCCGCATCAGGCTCTCTGCTGGGCAGGGAGCCTGCTTCCCTTCCTCTCTCTCTGCCTGCCTCTCTGCCTACTTGTGATCTCTGTCTGCCAAATAAATAAAATAAAGAATCTTTTTAAAAAAAATACCCTCTAGTTCCATCTGTGTTGTTGCAAATGGCAATATTTCTTTTTTGATGGCTGTATAATATTCCTGCACATGCACGTGTGTGTGTGTGTGTGTGTCTCCACATCTTCTTTATCCATTCCCCTGTTGATGAACATCTGGGTTATTTCCATAGTTTGGCTATTGTGGACATTGCTGCTATAAACTTTGGGGTGCAGTTGTCCCTTTGGATCATCACTTTTTTTTTTTTTTAATGATCATATCCCATTTTATTGACTGGACATTCATAATTGATTTAGCCAGTCCCCTATCAATGAACATTTGTTTCTAATCTTTGGCTATGACCACAATGCAACCAAGACCATCTATGTGCCTACCTTTGACTAAAGATGATGAACCATGCAATGGGCATCTAAGGCAGTATCATCGGAATAAAGTGTCCAGTTAAAGCAGATAATGCTGATCTGATGGGGCACATTCTGGATTGTTTTCTCAAGAAAACTCACAATTTTAATTCCTAGAGTATTTATACCACTCCCTAAATGCTACCTGTTTTTGAAAATGAAGAGTCTTCACAATAATATTATTAAGAATGGTGGCATTTTAGTTCAGACGGGATTGTCCTGAAGCCACACCGAGTTACATACTACATGGACAAGGTTTTTGTTGGTTGGCACCAATGGGTCAAGGATACAGAGATTCCAGACAGCCACTCTAGGAGCAGCTGGTAGGAAGATTCACACTCTAAATTTGCTGCCACAGCTTGAGACAGTGAAATGTATTAAAATGTGCCACATCGGTTAACATGGCTTCAGTGCGATGAAGGCTGCCAATTTGGAAGGAGGGCCAGTGTTCTCTGGCGGCCATCTTTACTGATGCTCAGGCCCACACAGGCTGTGTATAGAGTCGAATCAGAGAGAACGTATATGTGAGGTTCTGGCACAATCCATGCATAAGTAAGACTCGGGGATTAGCTTTCCTGGATGGGTGATTATTTCTGAATCATGAGAGAGGCACATGTGGAAAGGAGGCAGGGAAATGGAAGTCTTTCTAAGAAGTCTCTACCGTCAGAGGCGCGGATCCTCAAATGAGCTCCATGCAAATGAAAACCGGTCCCAGTGGCATCCTGAGCCAAAGAAAATTCTTGGTTGGGGTTGAAAAAAATGTCAGATAAATAGTTTTTCCTTGCTTCTCAGCAGGCCTCAGCTATCACTGCAATCCAGATCTGGCCTCTGAGCGGTTCTGGCAGGTTTATCTTGGACCAGCTGCTGTGATGAAATCGCAGTAATTCCAGGTTTCCCTCAAATCCAGACTGAGCCAAAGGCAATCCAGGCTTCTAGCATCCGGCTTACTTCATTGCCCTCTCTCCAGTCCCTCCTCCACTTTCAAGCTTCTGATTTTTTCTTTTTAATTTTTAATTTCTTAAAAAAATTTAAAGTAATCTCTATAACCAATGTGGGGCTTGAACCCACAACCCCAAGAACAAGAGCCCATGCTCTACCAGCTGTGCCAGCCAGGTACCCTGCTTCTGATTTTTTTTTTTTTTTTTAAACCAAGATAAGCATGGTGGGGAAACCCTTCCAGGGAAGCCTGGAAATCTAGAAAATGTTTATTTCAGATTACTTCCAGAAACCACTATGGAGCACTGGTGACTCTCCTTAGGTGGGTTACGTGGAGCGGTGCTGAGCTCTGTGGATTGTGCATCTGACAATACCCCAGGCTTCCTACATGAAAGATCCCACTTAATCTACTGACAGCACTATGAACTAGGAACTATTATCCCTATTTTACTAAAGAGAAAACTGGGTCTTAGAAAGGTTGAGTCTCCTCCCTGAGGCAGAAGTGTCTGAATTTGAATCTACCTCTGGCCTGAATAGGCTTCTGCTGATTCTTGCTAGGTTATAGCACTGACCATGGGCAAGAAGGCCTTATTTAGAGTCTAGGAAAAGAGACTGGGACAAGGAAAAACTAAGGTGAACAAAAGGGAGGAAACCAAGACCCAGATGAGAGAAGGCAGAGGTGGATGCATACAGTATGTGGACAAAGTGACAGGCTTAGGGAGGGCTGCTTACTGAATTTCTTTTTCTTTCTTTCTTTCTTCCTTCCTTCCTTCCTTTCAATTTTATTTATCTGTTTGAGAGAGCAAGAGAGAGCACAAGCAAGGGGGAGAGGGAGAAGAAGGCTCCCCACTGAGCAGGGAGCCTGACACGGGTCTCGATCCCACGACCTGAGCTGAAGGCAGATGCTTAATCGACTGAGCCACCCAGGTGCCCCTTTATTGAATTTCTTGTAATTTCTTTAAAACAGCCTTCCTGGGCTAGATGGGTGGCTCACTGCTTGACCCCCAAATTCTGGGTTCCCAGGAGAATGGCCACAGATCTGGCTTAGGGCATAAAGCATCCTCAACCCAGACAGGGAAATGGACTCTGACCAGAGCCCACCTCACAACATCCAGCAGCTCGTGTTGGAGAGAGAGAGGAAGGTGGACTCAGAGTGGAGCTGTGGGATACTGAAGCACGTGATGTGTAAGGAAGAACCCTTTTGAGCAAAGCTGGCTGACAAATGTCTTTTATTTTCACCTGTGGTATCTTCGAACATGTTCTTTGGATCATCCTTAGGTAGGTGTGGAGGGCTGCTGGTAACAAAGGCTTAACAGTCAAAATGGAGGAAATGCTGGATTCCAGAAATGACTCATCAATGATTCTGACCTGAGGAAAATTCATTATCTAAAAAGTAAAGAGAGAAGCAGTATCCCACTTCCTTGACAGTGGTTTCTTCCTGGCAAAGTCTCCAGCCGAGGGAGAGGAGACATTTTAATCTCTTGACTATTTTGTTGGAAATGTAATGTGAGGTATCAGAAGTCAGGAGAAAATAACAAAATTGCCCAATTTTGCATGTCCTGGTAGGGAAAGGGCAATCTCCATGGAGTAGAGCAAAAAAGACAAGGAGAGGGTCATCTGGGTGACTCAGTTGGTTAAGCAGCTGCTTTTGGCTCAGGTCATGATATCGGGGTCCTGGGTTTGAGTCCCGCATCAGACTCCTTGCTCAGCGGGGAGCCTGCTTCTTTTTCTGCATCTGCCTGCCACACATGAGGTTCTGTCCTGGCCAAAGAGACACGAGAAAGAACGTCACTAAAGGATGCCCACTGGATAAACAAACAACATCTCCCCCATTCCCCACTCCCCCCAAAAAAACACCAAAAAAATTGTCCACTGTCCACTGACTATTGCTGAGGCTGCCTCTGAAGCCTGGACCTGAAGCAGCCATCGGAAGCCCATGTGGAGAAGCCCTGACCCCCCTGACTGGGGCTGAGCTGAACGCGGGAAAGAACCTGGGTCCCCGATGACATCATGGAGCCACTGAATTCACCGGCGCTGGACATGTTGTTACACAGATGAGTTTTCCTTATGGTTTAGTGCAGGCAGGTCAGAACTTGTGCTTTTTTGTGGGCCAATGCCACCTAGATAATACACTCCTTCCTGGCCTTGTTCATGTTGGTTCCCCTTACTTCCTCTTCCGGGAAACAGGACGGCTGTCCGCCAGGAATCCTGTAGGAGGGGATCCTGCTGTGTGGGAAATGCAGCAGGTCCTTTCCAAGCCTGGAATTCTCTGCTCCTGTGCTCTGCGGAGAGCAGCTCTGCACTGCTGCTGGAGGGGGTTCCTCAGGGCCCCGCAGTGGAGGGCAGTAGGAGTGCAGGGCTTGGAGGTAGACAACCCGAGAGGCATTCTGGTGATTCCATTACTGGTCCTGCCACTCTGGCTGCATCACGTCAGCTCTCAGAAACTTAGTTTTCTTACCTGCAAGATGGGGGTAAAAGTAGCCTCTACCCCAGGATGAGGATTAAATGAGAAAACTATCCAAGTGCCTTTGCATGTGAACTCCTGTTTATAATTTCTTTCAAGAAAAGTCCAAAACAAAGAGCAGAAACAACAGGATTTGGTTACTTTACTGGAAACAGAGAAATGAAATATAAAATCATTTATTGGAAATTTGGGGAAAGCGGCGGTCTTCTCCAGACAAGATTTCATGCTCTTTCCCTCACCAGCTTTTCTAACAAACACCACTCTTTCTAAGTGCGTCTAAAGAGCAGGCCAGCTGGGAGCAGAGGAGAAAGAGGAGTCCCTTGGACTGTGGCCTGCAGCCCCAGTGCCACCAGCTATTAATAGTCTATAAACCCTTGGAGTGGAGCCCCGGCCCCTCCCACACCCACCCCCTGGGACAGCAGAGGGGTCAGAGCACTGCCTGATATGGTCTCAGAATACTGGTGATCCCTGGAATTCTCCCAGTTAGGGAACTTTTCTCCGGCTGGGCTGGGCCTGGCTGGGCTTCCTCGTGCAGAGACCCCAGCCTGAACTGCTCGTCAGGTTCACATTCAGCGAGCATGTATTGACCTCTTTCTGGGTCCCCAGACCACACACTACCTACTTTGAGACACACGATCTCATTGGACCCTCCCAGCAATGAGCACGGCTATCCTATGGAAACGGAAGCCAGCTCAGAGAGGGGTCACGGATGGTTCAAGGTCTTGGGTTCGAAAACCCAAGTCATGGGTCTCCAAGCCAGTGCTCTAACATTTGTATTACATTGTGAAGTCTAGGGGACCTCTGGGTCTCCCACAAGACCACCCAGATCCCCTGGTCATGCTGGCCAGGAGGGTGGGGGCCTGGGAGTAAAGTGGGTCGGGGAGCGAGGTCAAAGCCAGCCTGACCCCTGGACTCTGGCCTGGAGAAGGTGACCTGGAGCAGCTCCCCTGGGTAGGGAGCTATAGGCTCAGGGAGCATATGGAGCCCCTCCCTCCTTTTTGGCACGGACACCTGACCCTATCCCTTCCCTGCTTAGACCCCAAGTGTCAAGCTTCATGACCGAACTCCTGCTTCTCTTTCAACATTTACTCTGATTCTGTACCTTCTGTTCCCATCCACACCCACTGACAGGTACCAGGATAGCATTTTGAGGGCAAGGATCGAATCTTAGGCCTTTTTGGACCCCAGATCCTGGCCCAGCCTCCAGAGCAGGTGTGATGCTCAGGAACTGCAGGGAGAGCTGGGTCCAGAGAGCTGGGCCAGGAGGGGTGCGGCATAGGACGCGGGGCAAGGAGGCCACACACAGAGGAGGGCCCAGACTGCCCCTTCTGACTCTGGGGCTGAGTCCAAGAGCTCCTAGGCCTGGGGTGTTTGGTCGTCTCTTCTTTAAGAGTAAGTGCTAGTGTCTGGCGCTGTCGAGGGCATTTGGTCCAGGCTGCTTCCAGAAGGAGTTCTTCTCCAGAGTTGGGCACAAATATTAGACTGTGAGTGTCTGTCTTCCTGGGTGCGGATGCCAGGACAGCCTACGGAGAAATGACAGCACAAGCATTTCCTGAGTGCTGACAAGATGCCAGGAATTGTTCTGGGAGCTGGTGGCCCGAGAAGCCCACCCAGAGAGGAACCGATCTAACTCAGATGTCATTTTTCCCAACAAAGAGTAGGAAGGGGTGTCTTTTCTTTCCATGACCATAGCTTTCAGAGTCTGGGGGCCTGAAGGTTTGTGTTGTCAGTTCCAATCCTGTGTGCTGCCTCCTGTTCCAGGTTGGGCAAGAGTTAGGTCTTCGCTGGGGCCTCTGATAGAAGTGATTTTTCCCCCCGTGGTTTCTCTGCCGCAGGGAGCACAGCGAGCGAGAGAGGGCGCAGCTGTTGGATCATGCCGCACCCTGGGGGGGCATACTCTCTTCCATGTTCCCTGTGCTCTCCCCGAGTCCCTTAGGAGGCTATCATCCCTCTTATTCTGCAGATGAGAGGAGACGGAGACTCAGGGAGAAGCTGGAGCTGAATCTGGAAACGCAGGTTCTGTCCAGAGCTGCTGCTTTGGTACCCACATCCCTCATTCAACTCATGTGGGGCCAGCCCCTCAGCCAGGGGACAGCACATGCTCCAGGCTTTGCCCTCCATGTCTGTCCCAACCGCCAGGGTACCAGGAAGCCACAGGATGCCCTTTGAAGGGGCACGTGGTCACTGAGACCTGATGAGCCAGCCACCAGGGGACCTGGGGCTTGCGCGGGTACGTGCTTTGGACCACGGACAGTCCTGTTCCACCCCAGGCTGAGTCATCCATGGACAGTCACATCGGGTCACTCTATAGTCTCATGTTACTTGTTTTACAGCATTTCTGGGGTTCTTGCGGACCTTCCCAAACCTCCTTTGGGGGACTGGTTTCATAGGCAACCCATATTGAGCTCACGTGCTTTCTCACTTTTATTGCCCCCACTTCCTATTACAGCTGTGCTGTTTCCTCCCATGGCCTGTCTCCGTAAGAAAGGAAAGAGCTCCTATTTCAGGAGGCTAACCCATATGCCAGGCATGGTGACATATCATCTCTTTGACTTTAATCCTTATAACAAGCCTCTGAGAGTTTATTTCCATTTTTACGGTTCAGAATGCTAAGACGGAAGGGTTTAGTACCTTTCCTTATACGGCTAGGAAAGGGCAAAGCCAGAATTTGAACCTGGCCTTCTAACCACACCTATACTTTCTCATACACCCAGGGTCTCCTAAGGAGCTTGGCCGCTACTCTGGTGGCTCCTCAAGGTCAAACCCAAGTTCGACCTCTGCGATGGCTCCCGACTGGCTCTACAGAGCTGCTCCAGACTCTCCTGTCCCAGGTGCTCTGCTCAGTCCTTCTTCCTAGTGATTTTATTGGCTGAGAATCCTAGGCTCTGAGAGCCGAGGGGGCCTTTGGAAGTCGCCCAGTTCCCCTCCCCTGGAGCCTGAGCCTCCTGCCCGATCCTCACTGCCCGATGCAGCTTCCTTGGAGGTAAGCAGGACATGTAGTGTTTCCTCTTTTTTGGATAAGAAAATGTTTTCAGAGAGGGCATGTGGATATTCTCCATTTACCCCTGCAGGCCTGCTTTCGAACTTTCTGTACCCTTCTCTGTGCCCCAGGAGTCTGCAACAGCTGGGCTCCCTTGGCTTCTGGGCAGGAGGCTGGAAGGCTGGAGTAGAAAGGCGGGTGTGAGTGCTCTCCTGTTTCCTCCCTGCCTGGCTGGCCTCAGTTTGGCGGTGGTAAGTAGGTTCCTTTACCGAAAGCCACAGCTCCTGTCCAGCGGCCTCTGTTCCTTGCAGCTGTAGGTCTTACTGGGTCTCCACAAGACCCCTGTGCCCCTGGCCCTGGCATGGTGCTAGCTGCCCAACACTGCTGGTCTCCAGCATGTCACCACCCCTCAGCCCTGCTCCCAACCTTGAAAATCATTCCTTCATTGAATTTCCGTGAACCTTCCCATTGTTAATCTTGTTCACTCCTTTGGAGTGGTCCATCCATTTCCTGAAGAGACTCACCTGAGACAGAGGGGAAGTGACTCACCTAAGGTCTCTTGGCCACTGAGAGGTGCAGCTGGTTTTTGAACATTGGGTTTAGGACTCCTTGTGCCTGGGTCAGTCGTGCTCTCCAGTCTTAACCTTCTGCCCAAGACTGAGCACAGGTCTCCTGCGTGCATTCCTGGAGCACCATTGCCTACTCTGGGTTACTTTTGGGGGACTGATTACCCTTGGCTCTCCTCAGGTCAATATTACTGAATGCCTGAATACCCCTGAGTCAAGACCCTTCACTTTCCCCCCTGGCTGGCCCCCCCTTCTCAAAGGCTATCATTGCTGACCCCAGATGCAGTTCAGTCGTTCAGCCTAGGAGTCAGAGCCCAGTCCTTGAGGGCTTTTCCTGGCCTGGGACTCAGCCCTGAACTTTAAGGGATTTCCCTGAAGCTTTGAACCAGCCAAGTTCCTGGTCACTAGCTAGGCAGGGGGCCAGAGCCGTTCCCCTCTCCTGATGTTGGGTATTAGCCACCATGTCTGCCCACAGGATTGTCTCTTCCCAGGTCCCCTCCCCCCACACCCCCTGCCAGTCTTGTCTGAACTTTGAAGCCACAGTGATTGTTGCCTCTGACCACCCTTCATGGTTAGGCTCCTGATCGCCAGAGCTCTGCCATCATCCACAGCGACAAAGTTCTGAGAACTCTCTCTCCTTGAAGAGGACCCCAAGCAATGGCCAGATTTTGGAGCAGAGATACTGACATCCCTTACTCCCGACCCCTAGTGAAGGGAGCCCGGTCTGGGCATGCTGTCAGAATCTGTCAGGCAGCGTGGACTCATCATCAGCAACAATTTCGTGGGGAAACAAGAATGCCAGGAAGGGAAACTGAGGCAGAATCCAGGTGTGTTGTGTTGGGGGAATGGTGATAGGCCACTGCTCAGACCCAGGGCCTCTTAGGTGGCGGCCCCTAGGCATGAGTAAAGTAATGTCACTGGGACACTGAGGGTGCCCCCTGTGGGCCCCGGGGCCCACAGGATGCTGAGTGTGTGGGTGTAGGCCTCCTTGTCCGAGATGCACACAGTCCAGGGGTGGGTGTGCACACACGGGAGCAGAGCGGGGGCCCACAGGGACTGGTGCGCCCGCCCTCCTGGTTTTCTGCCCGTTTCTGTTTGCCTTCGCAGGGCTAATCCCTCCCTTCTCTCTCCCCACTGGTCTATCATGAGGCTTTTGAAAAAAAATCATTAAGTTATGTATATAAGTCCCCAACATGCGGCTCAAACTCATGATCCTGAGATCAGGATTGAGCTAAATTCAAGAGTCAGACACAGAACCGACAGAGCCCCTCAGGTGCCCCTAGCAATGGGGTTTTTATGTTCACATCTCCACCATCGTATGTTATCCTAGAAGGATCCTACTGTCTCCTTATCGAGCCCCGTCTTGAGCTGCAATAACTTTTACTTAGTCTAGTAGATAGAGCATGCGTGTGACCTATTTCTGTCCCCTTTGGGGACATCCCCAACTGGCGAGTATTTGGTTTAAATCCTGACTCTGCAAACCCCCTGGCTCCCCGGGACTGGAATGGCGGCCTTCAGGGGCGAGAACTTGACCCACAGAAGGAGTGACTCTGTCCAGGAACCACATTCGAGTTGGGACCCACGTGAGTCTTGCATGTGTCATGAACGAGCCAACAACTCCACTTTCCTATAAGAGGTAGAAGCAGTGTGGCTTGTGCAAAGCACACGGACTAGAGAGTGGCGTGGACCTGGGTTTCTACCACTTCTGAGCCGTGAAACCCGGGGTAACTCATTGCCGACACCTGCCAAACGTGACGCTAATTACCCTCCCTTATGGGCTTATGAAGATGAGCAGAAATGCTTATAGATAGAGTGGGTGTCAAGCACATTAGCCACCTGAATGCCATCCCGCAAAAGTAGAGGTTTTTTTCTGTGAGGTCAGAGGCCCCTGGGGCTGGCTTAGCCCAGCCACCACGTGGCTCTGTGGCCCTGGGCGGGCTGTCCTCCTGCGAGATGGCAGGGCCGGGTGCCGTGATCTCTTGGTTCCCCAGCGACAGTGGTCCGCGGTCCTAGGTGGTGGGCTTCGAAATGCGGGGTGATTGCACGAGGCCAACGGGGGCGTGATGGCAGGAACACCTGTGAGCAAATGAGATATACCTGTTGGGAGCACAGATCGTAGGACCTATAGCTGTGACGACAGCCCCTATGAGGGGGCAGCTGTGGTGAGCCCAGGGAGAGAAGCCAAGGGTCCAGGCACCAGCTAGGCGGACTCAACTCTCTCACCGGAACACCGAGACACCCTGGATGGATGGAAGCAAGGTACCGGTCCTTCTGTCCCTAGGGTGCGGAGGCTTCCCTGGCTGAGGCCGCTGGTGCCGTGGGAGTGCCTGGGGGAGGTTGGGGAGAAGGGGGAATCAGTACCAGGTCCTGAGGAGGATCTGCGTGGGTGCCCTAGTACCCCAGCAACAGCCCTTCCCTCCTCTGGACACTTCTAGAGGAGAGATCTGGTGTGTTGGCTCCCTGGTGTCAGGGCTGGCCTGGCCCAGCCTCCCCCAGCAGAGGAGAATCAGTGTCTGTCCGTGAATACTCGCCCTCTGTACAGGGAGGCCAGAAGTTCTGGAGGCAAAAGCTGAGGAATTCAAAGTATTTATGACTTAGCTGGATTGTTCCCAAACTGCAGGCTTCTCTAAAGAGCCTTCTGGATTTCATTGTGGTTGCTTCTCAGCTCTTACATCCTGGCCAAGGGCATCCTGGGTCTCACTATTCACTATAGCCTCTGGCTCTAGGGTCTGGGCCTCTGTGAGGCTGGCTGAGTAAATGAGCGGGTGCTTGCAAACCTTGCTGCCTGCCCCGAGGTAAAAAGCACAGAAACTGAAGTTGGCAATTCTAGCCCTTTCTACAGGGTCATCTTGGCCACACCACTTAACATCTCTGGGTTTTTTGCTCATCTCTCACATGGTTTGGTACTGATGAGAACCTAGGGTAGTAGCTTTTCTAGGGGAGAAAAATCTGAGTAGAATAATGTTCTTTCTTCTAGTGGCTGTTTCACTTGAATTTGAACAGGAGCTGCTATCTTCTTACAGTTTCTGCCTCTTGCCCTTATCCCCAGTTGCAGCTAATTGGCCCAAGGGTGGGCATGTGACCCAAACGGGGCCAGAGATTAGCATTCAGGCACTTATCCGGAGCCCCGCATTGGTATCCTAAGCTATAAATTTTGTGCACCATGGCCAATAGCTTTCCTTTCTGCTTCTGGCTTCCCTCCCCCTCCACTGCAGACATCACTGGCCAGGGAGAGTGCTGGATCTGCTGGATTGATAAGTAATGTCTGCATAAGTGGGTGAGGAGCACGGTGAGCATGAGGCCATTTGCTGACGCTGGTCCTGTGCTTGGAGCAATAACAGCAGTAAGAATTCATACCTGACACCACCTCTCAGCTTCACCCAATGTCCACAGCACTCCCGATCAGTGCCCTCGACAAGCCCTAGGTCATACAATGGTTCTGCTCAAGCTGGAACGGTCACTGTTTGAGTTGGAGCATAGCTTCTAGCCTAGAGAGAGCAAGGGGGGAAGGAGCCCCAGAGTCAGCTAAGCCCAACCAGGCCCCATACTTAACATGTGACAGCCCCCAATTAGATCTCACTACAAAGAAAGAGGCTCAGAGAGGTAAATGACTTGTCCATTAACACACAGCTAGTGAGTGTTAAGCCATGAACCCAGATGCTATGCTCTGAAGTTCCCAGGGCTTCTGGCTGTACCTAAAACGTGTGCTTGTGCACTCTTGGCTGCGTCATTCCTGGGTCACTTGATTCCCTGATACTTCGGCGAAAATGTAAAAGAAGATGGATACTTGGTGGCTTGCTGGCTTTTCCCTGGAATTCCATTTTGAAATATCTCATGGAGTGATTGTAAATATGCGTCATCGTGGCACCTTCAGCTTACAACCAGCATTCATGCAGAGGCCCGTGGGAGTAAGCAGAGACTTTCAGTGGGGGGGTCACAGGCCAGGCCCACAGAACTGTGTGTTTTCTGCAGGGTGGCCGAGCCCATCTGGGACTGGGAACCAGGATGGCTGTCACCACGCTGCTTGGGTTCCTTGCTACGGGGTCCACACGCATTCCCTGAAGCAGATATAGGAGCCACCTCCTGACCACAAGGTGGGGACAGGACAGGGAGGGGAGGGTGATTGGGAAGAGGGGACGGAGGGCTCACGGGCAGCAGCTTGGTGGCCCTGGATAGGCTTGATTGCTAAAGACCCAGAGTCCGGCTGAGCACCTGGGCACTTTGAAGCACCCTCCTCCCCGGCTCTTTTGCCCACCTCACTGGCTGAGCTCCTGCCTCCAGCCTTGCCCTGCATATGCCCCTGCCCCCCCCACCACCATGGGGCTCCCAGGCCAGCTGGTCAGTCCCCTCTGTGAATGATGTCCCTTCCTTCTGATCTCAAGCCTTGCTTACTGCCCAGGCTCAGCCCTACCTGCTGCAGTCCTCCTGCCTGAACTGTGTGCAGCCTGTGGGAGCCTCACCCGTGAGACGTCAGTGGCTCTGGCTGCTCTCCTGGGCACAGCGGTGCTCAGCTGTCCCATCCCCCAGGCCCCTTCCCTCCCTCCAGACACAAGCCTCATGCTCAGCTTGTCTCCTGCTTTCCGTCCAAGACTGGGCAGCACCCCAAATCTCCACTCCCAGGCAAAGGCAGGCCACTTCTTTGCTGGAGAGAAAGTGAGGCTCCCCCAGCCACTAACACCTACGCCCCTTCCCAGAGCACCCCATATAACCAAGTGTTCGGCAAGAAAAGACACAGAACAGACCTTTTTTTTTTTTTTAATTTTTATTTTGTCCCATTTATTTGTCCCATTACCTAATGGGACAAATAAAACATCATTAGGTTTTGATGTAGTGGTCCATGATTCATTACAGAATGGACCTTCAAAGGAACACCTTCAGAGTTTTGAATTTTTCTTCATTCAGAGTTTCTACAGTTAGTTAAGGAACCCTGCTCCATTCCCCCTCTGCCAACCAACTAACTAGATAAATACATAAACCAAATTCAAGAGGAAACCCTGTATTTGAGATGTGAAAAGTTGGTATCAAACCCCACTGATCTTGCACTTGATCCTCGTCTCTAGCCTGTGTGGCCCCAGAAATCTAAGGTGCTGGGCATGTGGAGGCCACGGGGAATTATGGGAAGAATAAAGACTTCAGAGTCAGAACCAGGTTTGAGTCCCAGCTGGTGAACTTCTGTTTTCTCTTCCATAAAACAGGGGTGACAGTTGCCCCTCCCTGAGAGGTTTCTTGCCCAGTTGTCCACCAAAGCCGACGCTGGGCCTGACACCTGGTGGTAACCCAAGAGTTTGTCTCTGGTCTCGGCTTGACCTCTGGAGCCCATCTGTGACTCATGGCCTCCTGGAGCTGAGCTTTCCTGAGAGGGAGTATCTGTCCCCTGGCAACACCCTCCACTTTGTACATGGCAAGCCAAGGGGGTCTGAACCCCCTAACTCCCTACAAGGAGCCTAGCAGGGACTGTGGCCAGAGGGGGTCACGTGAAGCAGCAACCTGGGAGGAGATGCAGCCTGGTTCCATGTGGGGTCTGATTCGGGTTCCACGTGGGGTCAGAGGACAGTAGCCAGGCTTGGAAGTCACTCAACTGTAGGCACATGGGGACGAGGCCATGCCTGTTTTGTTCTCTGCACGGTGTCTGGCAGCACGGGCAATACTTAAATCCTTATTGAACAAGTGAATAAATGAATGACAGCCTTATCAGTCAGAGCCTGGTTGCCTCAGGAATTTCTTCTAAAAACAAGCAAAGGAGAACAGCTGCTGGCAGGAAACAGAGGTCCTCTGGCAAACAGACAGGTCTGTCTGGATGCAAAGACTTAGTGATTGGTCAGGCAGCATAGAAGTGGATTCTGGAGGCCTTGCGCAGGCAAAGGAATTCTGGTCTACGGATGGGCAAACCGCCGAGGGGACTGAGTTCAAGAGGTTAGAACCCGAACGCTAGAGCCTGGCTGTCCGGGCTCAATGCCCACCTCCAGCACCCGTGAGGCACAGGACCTGTATCCTGGGACTCTGCTTCTTCCCTTGTATGTACCTCACAGTCTTGTAGAGGGGACTCGATGGGATTAGTGGTAGAAAGTCCACACTGCACGTATGCAGCAAGTACCCCGGTTAGTATTAGTGGAGAGGGGGCAGAGATGATCTGAGCTGGGTTTCAAGACGTGGAGGAAGGGAACTGGTGCAGGATGGATTAGCCCAGTGGGAGACTGGTTAAGAGGTCATTGCAATACCCAGGCATGAGGGGATGAGGCCTAAATTAAGGGAATACTTGGGGCATGAAGAGGAGAGCCGTGCAGATCGGGTGGATCACGAAGAAGTAATCAGGAGAACGGACTGGCTATGGTGGAGGGGAAGCAGAAAGTTCGAAACTCCTCCATGCATCTGAGAGCACCTGGGAAGAAGATGGCTCCTCTGGGAGAGATTAAAAGCAGGTATGGGGAGGATAAAATTTCAGGTGGGTGTGCTTGGTTGTGCTAAGGGGAGATGTGAGGCTGGAAGTGCCCAATCAGCTGGGTGACATATCGGGGTGGGGAAGGAGACAGGCCATAGTGGAAGCCAGGCAGAGACATAAATATGGAAGACACTTGTGGGCAGCATTCGCATTTGGGGGCTGGGGTGGTGGAAAAAAGCCCACCTAGGGTCAAAAACACAGCAGCCAGAGAGCGGGAGAGAAGCAGCAAAGTATAGTGTGTGTGACCTTTGTAGCAGAGTTTCTGGAAGGAGGTGACGGACAGCAACGTCAGATCTGCAGAGCCAGGAGAAGATGGGTCGGGGTGTGCTCCATGCTGACCATGCAGAGAGCCATTACAGCTGCTGAAAAACTAGTAGCATGCTCTAGGGGTTCATCAAAGAAAGGGGCAAGGGAGGAGGCGGAACCAGCATGGAACTGTATCTTTCCAAGAGAGTGTCCCAGAGAAAAGTGTGAATCAGGGCAGACGGTGGAATTACCTGGAGAACAGGCTCAGGGGTAAGCTGTTTTTCACCATGGGAGTCTGCATGGTTTGGCGTGACAGCCAAGATGCTGGAGGAGAAGGGGGCTGGTCCTGGCGGAGGGGCCGCCTGGGAACGGGGGCGGGAAGATGTGAGAGGCAGTGAGATGTTGGGATGCTATGGGAAACACAGGAAGCGAACAGCTTTGATGTCTTGGTAAAGGAAGGGGGAAGACCTAGTGTGGGGAGAAATAGGCAGAGGGGTCTGGGGAGAAGGTGGGGAGCAGGAGTTTGGGGGAAGTCAAGGAGAGAAGTCAAGGGAATCCATGAGAGAGAGAGGACAGAGGACTCAGCGAAGGCAAGGAGCATTGAATGGAAATTGAGTAGTCCACCGTACGTGTCTGTTCTGTGATTCCCTGCAGCAATTCCATGCTGGGGAGCAAGAATAAAAATGTCCACTATTGGGGCTGACCAGAGGGTGATATGGAGAGGCAATGAAGCTTCGAGTGCAAGGGCAGAGTTCAAATGACTGTCAATGGACTGGATCTGTATTTTGGGGGACTGACAGGCTGTTTGCTGAATAAAGACAGTGATTTCTCAGCAACAAGTATGACTTTAGACAAATGACCCTAAATCTCCATTTTGCTTTAGGGTTGAATTGTATGTTTTCTTGGAGCAACAAATCTGTAAGGAATATGAAATCACTGATCCTGGGGGCAGGTGTCCCTGAAGATTACATGGTAGCTGGCGCTGAGTCATTTTCTGGGAGATTCTACCTAGGGGTACTCTGGTCCTATCTTGTCATGTCACTGAACTATTTTAAATGAGCTGTGTCTGTTGCCTACCTCCACTGGTGGGAATGGAGGAATCTATGTGGGAGGGACCCTATATTTTCTGATCCCATTTTCTGCATGGAAAGGGACCGAACTCAGAACAAGAATCCCACAAATCTTCCCTGACTTGATTGCATTCTGGTCGTGTACAATTTGGGGCCTGGCCCATGGAGTTGACTGGGATTCCTGTTGTCTTGTGGAGTTTGGTGTCCCACTCATCAATACCAGGGCACACTCATTGTGTGGGGGTGGGAATTCTCGTGAAAAGAAAGGGAGAGAAAGTTCTGTATCTTATTGATATATAGCACCCAAGGCATGCAGGCCAGGAAGCCGTTTGATCTGGATGGGTGAATTTTTTGAAGGAAAAAAATTGGGCAGGTCTCCTGCTCAGGGTGGTTGCTGGTGAGCTTGGTCTCTCACAGGCGATGACTGACCTGGTCATGGGTCTGGACAACAAGTAATTCCAAAGCTTGAGAGAGTGGGAGCATGATGGGGAGAGAACCAAAGGTGCAGGAAGTCGAGGCTCAGGGATGGCACACAGAATGCCACCACCCATGAGCCCACAGCATTGACCACAGACTGAGACTGTGGACGAGCTGAGGGCACTGTGGCCTCAGAACCAAGCTTAGTACATGCTCACTGGTCACCATTGTTATTGTCCTTTATTTTAAGGCTACTGCCCCCAGTTCCACGAGAGTTTATATTCTCCAATATCATGATGAAAGAGGAAAGATGGGGTAACCTCTGAAGCTGGAGCAGAAAAAGGCTTCCAGAAGCTGCTTTTCAGAAACACTGGCAAGTGTTTGCCAAAGGTGGACCCTGTGTTTCTGTGGGCAGCTTGCAAGGCCATTGGCAGGGTTTCCGGGAAGACGTGTGAGAGCCTTTGAGTCGTATGGTCCCAACCCCGTCTCCCATACCAAGCCAATGTGTAACCGATTAAATAACTATCTATTGTCCTGTCTGCCTCAATAAAACATGGCACTCTTTAAAAACGGTGGCCTTCATGACATTTGTGTGTCTTGGAATGTGGCCCTGGGCTAGCAAATCGCATCTGAAGATGTGAAAACATGAAAATCGATAACAAGAAATGAAAAGGCTGTTTCACTGATAAAACCTCATTTATCTTAATCCGAGGGGCTTCTCAGAATTTCCTAAGTGCCCTTTGAAATGCCAGCATCAAAGCCAGGGCCCACGTGCCCTGCACACAGAAGGCCCAGGGGATCGCTCAGGCCTCGAAGCCTCCTGAGAAGCACCCTTTTGGGGCAGGCACCCTTGGCAATGGTTTCCCGCCCCACTGCTCCCCAGCAGGGGTTTCTGGGTTTGCTGAGATTTTAAAACTCCCAGTGAAGTTAATGTACCATGGGAGTGAAAGGTATTTCACAAGACCCTAACCGTGAAGCCTAAGTGACCCACTTCTGGTAGGCTTTATACAATGTGGGAGGCGTGCTAACAGTAATTCACGCTGACTAAAGTGAACCGGGGAAATGAAATTATCATTCCACCTCCAGGAAGCCTATACCTAGTCCTGTCCCCAGGCTGGATGACTGCATTCCTGCCACCGCCCCTCCCCTTACACTTGTCACTGAATCCACACAGGGACCCAAGGGCAACAGTCCTCTGTGATGACAAGTTTGGGAGCACTGGGCCCCAGGGATCAGCTTTCTGGCTGTCAGTCCTTCCCTTGGCTTCACGCACACAGCCCCATCCTGTCTTCTGATCCCCTTACCCTCTGGGGACTTGACTTTGATGAAGAGGACCAAAATGCAGGAGGGTGGGAGCTGGCTTGGGACTTCCTGTCCTGCCAGCAGCCCCAGGGAGATGGAGAATGAGGCTATCCTAAGCACACCCAGGCTTCCAGCTCAGGCTTGAGACCAGCTTGGGGCTGGGCAGGGGCTCCATCTCCTCTCCTGGTCCTTTGCTCTCCAGCTGTCACCCTGGTTTGCAGATGGAAGGCCAGTCTCAGAACCCCTGAGAGAAGAAAGCAGACTGCTTTCTTCAGTTTTCTCACGCAGTGGCCAGAAGGCTTTTATATATACATGGCTTGCCATTTTTCTGATAAAATCCACAGGCCTCTGCTACCTCCAATCTGGTACCCCTTCTCTCTGCCTCACTCCTTGTCCTCTGTCCCTACTGGCTTTCTGCAGTTTCCTCCAGGTAGACAAGTCTTCTCCTGGCTTGGGATCCTCATCTGAGCCGATCCCTTGAACGGCAAGCGCCTCCCATGAGTAGGTGTTTCTTCGGAATCCTCACTTTGTTGGAGACTTCTCTTGACCTCACAGTCTAAGTGAGATCTCTATTGTAGCTTTTTGTATTTGTCCTCAGCGGCCATCTCCATGATCAGAGAGGATTTTTTGTGTATCTTCCCGAGTGAGCTCTACAGAGAGCCTCCTTCACCACTGGACAGGGCACAACTAAGATTTCACAGACACTCAGCATGACTCGTTGACTCTCTGGCCAACTGGCTACATGATGAGTTCCACAGAGCACTTATTCTGCAAATTTCTCGGGGGAGGAATAGGTCCCATGGTCAGATGTAACCTGGACACGCCCTAGTCTATTTCTCTGTAGGGGGGCATCATACACTGCCGTGCAGGAAACTCTGAGATACACTCATGTTAGGACACAAAAAGCAAAATAAATAAATAAATAAATAAATAAATAAATAAATAAATAAATAAAACCAAAGCTGTAGAAGGTATTTGACTGTGACTTTTTTTTTCTTTTTTCTTAACATCTACTAACATCCTACAAATGTACTTTAAGACACCCTAGCAAAGCAAGGGACAGGAGAACGTTTTGGAGCTAGCCTGGGTTTAGATATTCCAGGAAAAAGAGAAGAAATAACAGTTGAAATTTGCCATTTGCAGATATAATTTCACATTCACAGATACGATCTTCGTAACAGTGAGCAACTTGCACGTACGAACTTGTCTTTTGCTGAGACTTAAATCTGCAGGTTGGGAGGCTCGTGGGTGGACACAGGTCCCTTAGTGGCTGAGCAAGTCTGCCTCCTAAATGGCATTTCATTTCAATGCAGTTCTTCTGTTCTTAGTATTCTCTTGAAATTTCCAATAGAGCTAAGTGAATTTTATGGGCGTGGAAGTGGCGGGGCGGTGGGGGGTGGTGGTGTTGCATGCCATATTAGCATGAGCTAAGTTCTCAGGGCCTATCACTCTTGAATAGCTAGGATATTTTATGTAGGTAGGGTTCCTCAGGTGGAGCTACGGTAGATGCAGTGGGTCTCCAATTATTGCTGATCAGCCCCTACTCAGGGCAAAACTGCTTGACCTACGGACTCCACCTAGTCTCATTTTGCAGTGGAAAAATAAATGAGTGATAATTTGGGGGAAGTGGATGATGTATACATTTGCTTCAGCGCTGGAGTATGGACAATTCCTATTTGGACCACAATGTATACATGTCTTAGAGTCTGGTTATTGGAAAATTACAGTTCCAGAAGACTTTTGATGCAAATAAACTTCAGAATGCTATGTAGGGTTAACCAAGCAACCCACAACAAAATAAACTGATAATGATAAAGCTAAGCGAACAGTAATTCATAATTAGAAAGGACTGACTGTAGCCCTTGCAAATTGCAACCAGCTCAAGGCAGCCCTGATGATGGGCTGATAGAGTCTTCTCCTAGATTTTGGGAATGTCCGCTCTGGGCCTGCATGTGGGAAACGGGGTTTTCTGCTAGAACAGATGAGCATTGCTAGGCTTGTCGCAGAATCCACACGGTACTTAGTAACCATTAGTAACTTCTTAGTTGATTACAAATTAGTAGTCATAGAAATATGAACAAATGAAAACTTAAACTGTACACATTCACCCTAATAAGCTAAAGGAGGCCTTTCAAAAAAAAAAATTCAGTATAGGTCACCTGAGAAGGTCTCTGGTAACATACCACTGACCCCCAACACACTAGATCTCCATTTCAGCTTTGGAAATCACTGTCTAGGCAGTACGCCCTCCTTCCCAGGGAGGGTTTTTATTTCCTAGCTCAGACAGACCAGAGATGTGCATTTGCATTCATGAAGCATTCATAGTTTCACTTGGAAAAGTTTTAACGTCCAGTGTAAATCTCCATGATACCACATTAAGTGAAAAAAGCCATGAGCATGGCAGTGTGTATAATACGCTATTGATGTAAAAAAAAAAAAGATTTTATATGTGTGTTAATGCTTTATATGTCCCGAGAATCTCTGGAAAGGAATATGCAGAACAGATCCAAACAGTTGCTTCTGGGGAAGGTTACTGGCTGCTCGGGGAGGGGAGGAGGCAGACTTGGGTTTTTTCCTAGATACCCATTCATCCTTTTTGAATTTGTACCATTTCTATATGAACTATTAAAAATATCAACGAATGTAAAAAATAATAAAAATACCAATGAATGTAGAAGAAAAAAGTCACAATAACAACAACAAAAACCCCAGTAAGCCCAAAGAGACTGGATTCTTGGTTTCTTTCTTTTTTCTTTTTCTTTTTTTTAAGAGGTAAATCCAATTTGATTTATTTATTGTTCTGATACTTTTCTCCACCTTCAAAAAACTGTTGTGTATTAAGCAGGAGATTCTAGAATCTAAAGGAAAACCTCTAGGTGAGGGGAGCTGACAGACCCAGGCCCTAGGCTTCTAGACTGAGGGAGAGACCGCCATCTTGAGACCGGTTCTTTAAAACCTTCCCAGTGTTCTGAGGTGTTTCTATTACCACATAAATGCAAAACACAAAAGGGTGTTAACAAGGTCCCTTGTACTTTGTACATTGGCAGCTTGAATATAAAGAAAAAAGGACAACAAAGGAGACAAAATTTGTACAGCAAAGCATGTTTAAATGAATGCATTCCTCTTATTTCGTCCCGCTTTCTGACTGCTCAAGGAGACAAAGCAATGGTTTATCTTGATTTGTTATCAGGAATTTAAATGAGCACAAACAGAAATATTATACTATTTAGTGTGTTCTAATGAAAAATGCAGTATTTTGTTAATCATGTAAAGAATTGTATTCTTTTACATAAATTGGCACCAGAGAATTTTTCTCTCTTAAAAGCTCCTTATGCTGAGTAATAAGTATTTCCTAGAGCAAAATATCCACAGAAGTATGTGGTGTATCTAGATTTTTATGGTTCTGAGTTATGGCAGGTAGACAGAGAGAGCAAGAAATGTTTCGAAGCTGGAAGGAAATGTTTTGGACAATATGGGAGGCCTAACTCGGGGCAGGGGTGGTGATGGAGACAGAGATCAAAATTAATTCCTCAAACTAGAGGTGGGCTTTGGGCAATGAGCTGAAAATAGTGACAAAACAGGCACAGACTTTGGGTGGGTATACAGGCTGGGGTCCATCTGGCATATTTAGGAAAATTCTATAATGAAAACATAACAGTAGAATGAGTTTTTATTTACCCCAAGGCCTTAGTCAAGTTAAGGGCAGATGTTAAGTACCATAAGCCCCATTCCTCTACGTGGGGGTATTCCCACCCTATGTCAAGTGTGCAAATGCTTCCCATGTTTCCTGTCCCTCTGGTCACTCCCACTTCAGCCCCTTTCCTATGCCTACAGAACGCAGCAGCCTGGGACAAGCAGAGTCCTGTATTTCAAAGTTAGGTTCACGGAGAGGGGACACAAGTAATAGCAAACCCACGAGGAAACCCACGCAAGGAGACGGCTCAGCTTGGGTCTAAATGACTTACATTTTTCCTCGCCTGAATTAGCCAGTAACTGCTATGTGGGCAGACTTAGCCAGAAATGGTCTAAATGATCAATTAGAAGGCAAAAAGGAGTTCCTTTCTTTAAAGTTCAAGGGTCCCTGTTGAAGAGCCCTACTTCCTAAGCCCTGCTCACATGGGCCTGCGCCCAGCTTTCTGTGGTGCCTGAGTATATTGTACATTTGCCTAACGATAATGAATTGAGTACTTATTTTGCAGGAAAATATAGGGCACTTCCATTACATGCAATCAAGCAAAAAGGCTGCAGAATGCACCACTCCATTAATTTTAAACAGAATTCTTCCCAAATGTCACCCTGAAACCCGAGTATGGGGTTATTACCAATCTGAAGGAATTAAGAGTAATTTTCATTTGTACAAAGTAGTTGAGGGACATGACTCCTGCCACACACACACACACAATTAATTGAGTTAAATTGGATTAGCCGATGCCAGTGTGAATCACTGAGCCCTGACCCAGCCTGCCTAGCAGTGAGATGGGGGAGGGAGGCGGGGGTTCCTCTGTCGTGGAGCACGCAGGTGCACATCCCCTCCCCCAACTGCAGGGTGTGCCGTGTACTGGGATGGGCCAGTTATTAACGAACACGTTCAAGGAAGAAAAACAAATGCCAGGCTCTGGCAAGTCACTGAACCTCTCTGAGCCTCAGTTTCCTTGTCTATCAAAGAGGATGATAATATTTGCTTCAGTGGGAATCATGAGTATGTCGGAGCACTTAGCATGGTGCCCAGCACGTCGTTTGCGACCATTAAATGGTAACTATGACCTTTATCTTCATCTTCTGAGGGGAGTCTCTTGTGCCTAAACTGGTTCCCAAATCACACTGAGGAAATCCAGACCAGGTCCCAGGATGGGGACAATGGCCAGTCAGTCCCCAGGGTCTGGGAGGTGTGAGTCAGCCCACTGAGTTACTGACCCTTTCCTTCCTAACTTCAGCCCTGCTGTCCCTGGGTGGGAGCTGGACTAATGGGAGAGCACAGAGCTGGACACGGGAACAAGCAGGCGAAGATGGCGGGGGAGGGGGCCGGCATGCCCCTCACTCCACGTTCCGGTACTTGGTGAAGAGGTTGTACAACACTCGAAGTGTGGATTTCAGGTCACAGTTGACAATGTCTGCGTAGAAAACAAAAACACACGTGCTTTGGTGGGGCCAAAGAGCCCACAGCAGGCATTCTTGTCCCTTTCTTCTATCACCCACCTTATGTGTCCAGCATGGTCCTGGGGTGCGTGTCCTGACCCCCACCCCCCCACCCAGGACATCATCTGGTGCTCCTGAAGAGCTCCCAGTCCTGCTGGGAGAGAAAAAGAGCCTCCCCACCAGCCAACCAGAGGCAGGTGGGTGGTGAGGGGCAGAGCTGCTGGGCACGGGGGTCTCGCCTCTCACTGAAATAAAGCAGACCCTGGAGCCTACAGGCTTTGTTCTGGAAACAACATGGCCAGATGAGGGGCCCCTGGCCTGCCTCCTGAGTCTCACTTGTGCCCTGGGGCTTCTCTGCCTTTAGCTTCTGTCTCAGAGCCAGCTCGGAGTGGTGGGGAGGAGCGGGGGTCCGGGGGCTAGAGTGGGGGGGTCAGGTGGGGAGTTATGACAGAGCTGCCTCTCCCTGAGGGAGGGAGGGTCCCCGAGGGCACAGGAGCCCACCTGGCAGTGAGTACTCAGTCAGTCGCTGTCAGGAAAAGACACCAGACTGCTCCTGGTGGAGGACAAGGCAACGCAGCTGGGTTTGAGGCTGGGAGTTTGTGTTTTCAGGAGAGTTCTGCCATGGGCTCCCCAGGTTTTATACAATCATTTCCTCCCTCCCTCCCTTCTATTTGCTGGTCACCTTCTTCTCTAGTTGCACCGCCCCCCCAATCCCCCTGCCAGCCCCTCTGCCCCTAGAAGGCCTCCTCCCTGGTCCTGTCTCCTCTGCACTCACTCCCTTGGAGACCTGGCCTTTGAAGAGCTGGAGGAGAGAGAACATAAAAAAAGAATCCTGCCTACTATTTAGGAGGGCATATTTAGGCAAAAATTAAGGAAAAGTGAAAGAGGAAAAAAGAAAAAAAAGTGAAAGCCCAGTGACTCTAGGAGCCAGGACAGCAGTTACGTTTAGGAAGAAGGCTGAGCATCACATAGCGGGAAGGAGCGCCTGGGAGCTCGGTGCTGGATACACAGTGGCTTCGGGGCTGATGCATCACAGACCCGTACGTCGATGTTTTATCTACCTTTCTGTATATGTGATGTGTTGCACAGTAAGAATGATTTTTTAAAAATCTAACTTTGCAGAAGTTCAGATGAAGTAAATGATGTAAATGAAAATAGTAAATGTGGGCGCCTGGGTGGCTCAGTGGGTTAAAGCCTCTGCCTTTGGCTCCGGTCATGATCCCAGGGTCCTGGGATCGAGCCCCACATCGGGCTCTCTGCTCAGCAGGGACCCTGCTTCCCCCTCTCTCTCTGCCTGCCTCTCTGTCTACTTGTGATCTCTCTATCAAATAAATAAATAAAAATCTTAAAAAGAAAAAAAAAAGAAAAGAAAATAGTAAATGCCCAGGGATTTGAAGCTGGGAAAGCTCCCGCTGAGCCACTGGGAAAGAAGGGACTGGGGAAGATGTCGGAAGTCTAATCACGCCCTGGTCCATAGGAATGGGGACTCTTGGAGATCAGGCAGAGCTGGA
This sequence comes from Mustela erminea, assembly GCF_009829155.1. Taxonomy (NCBI): domain Eukaryota; kingdom Metazoa; phylum Chordata; class Mammalia; order Carnivora; family Mustelidae; genus Mustela; species Mustela erminea. The sequence goes on along the minus strand of NC_045622.1, from coordinate 67,156,004 downwards.
GGCTGTGGTTCTGACAGGCTGGGTTGTGGCTCCCAGGTTCAAGCCAGGCACGCTCGGGCCCCAGGGCCCAGGCTCTAAAAGATGGACACTGACTGGGCCACAAGCTGAGGCCCAGGGCCTAGGGTTCCTCCGACCGACCCCCCACAAGCCTCATTCCAGCTGAAACCTATCCTCTTCTACCCCAGCTGGGCTTGGACCCTGCTCCAAGTTCTCCGGCTGATGGACGTGTTCATGGCCTTCCTGGGACCACTTGGGAGGTCTGGAGCTCAGCTTCCTTTCCTACTCCCATGTCAGTTCAGGCGCAGTTATAATTTTTTCAGGCACATATCGAGCCTCCGTTGACATGAGACCCTATCTGGTGGCTCAGCTCTGCCACCTTGCCCTGCCCATCTAACGTACTCTCTGTTGGCAGGAGTCCTATGCCCTGTAGGCTGACTGCTACTTTTTCCTGACTGCTTGCTATTGAGTAGCTCTTAAATTCCACTCAAGTCAAATGTTGAGAAGTTCGGGAAGGAATTGCTAGAGAGCAGAGAGGGACAGAGCTGAGCTCAGCAAGGGAGTGGGCATGAATGGGAAGGTACGGTGGCACTGGGACCACGGCAACAGCGTCCTAACTGGGCTCCTCAAAGCCTCTTGCCATCTCCAATCCATGCGACCCACCATAGGTAGACTATTTAGTCTCTGGGTATGGTCGTTCAGGATGAACACTGGACAACGTTAGGGTGTATCATTCACATTTCCAGGGCATCATTACCACAGATCATAACCTAAATGGTGCCCTTAAAGTTGTACAGCTCACAACTTGTATGGCCCAATAATGATTTCACTTAAGGTCCAAAATCCTAAACAATGACTTTGCAAGGCATAATGTGAACTTTGCCCACCTTTCCAGTCTCACTTCTTGCCACACTCTCCCTCGTTCACTCTGCACAGGTCACATGGACTTCCTTTCACTCCTTCCCAATGGCTGCACTCCTCCAACTTCTTGGTCTCTATACACAGTGACTGCCTAGATTACCTCTTCCAGGTGGCTGACTTCCCATCTTTCCGCAGACCCTGGCTCAAAGAACCACCTCCTGAGGGAAGCCTTCCTGACACGTGGCCTGGGTGAGGGTACCCTGCTTTATGGTCTCAAAGTCCCCCTGCTCTTCCTTCTTGGCCCTCCAGTGCAAAATCGGGGATTTGGGTGCTCATTCGATTTGTCTGCCTCTTCCCTGGAAGGCATGGGACTTGACCCCAGACAGTCCTTGCTCTAGCACCTAGCCTAGTAACTGGCATGCACAGACCTCAAGAGTTATGACTAGCTAGATGAATAAATGATTGCCCTGTGTCGTGAGAGCCAAGGAAGAAAATTCTGGGAAGATGAGATAGCCAACAGGGCTACATGCTCCTAAGAGGGTCAGACTGGAAAGAATTCCCAGGGACATGGCTTCCACTGGTGGTGTGGGAGGGGGCACAGCCAGGTGCTGGGGGAGGCACAGTATTACCCAGATGAGGAATGGAGGCAGTGGGCCTGGGCACAAAGGAGGAACTTGGGGGCCTGATGGAGGACAGACAAGGATGGAGGCAGGAGGACTTGTTTTCCCCTTTTAAGGCCATGCGAGTTCTGAGGTTTCTGGAGAAGGAAGATGTCCAATATGATGGGGAGAATGTCTCAAACTGACCATTTAATTTTTTTTTTTATAAACATATAATGTATTTTTATCCCTAGGGGTACAGGTCTGTGAATCGCCAGGTTTACACTCTTCACAGCACTCACCAGAGCACATACCCTCCCCAATGTCCATAACCCCATCCCCCTCTCCTAAACCCCTCCCCCCAGCAACCCTCAGTTTGTTTTGTGAGATTAAGACTGAACATTTAATTTTAAGGCCCACTAAAGTTTGAGGCCCATCTTCATGATGGCTGTGTAACCCAGTTAAAGTCCTTTAACTTCTCTGCATCCATTACTTCACTGGTAAAATTAGGTTTTATGAAAAACATCTAGAACACATTAAGGGCTCCCTAAATGGTCATTCCCTTCCCCGTCTTTGCCTGTTAATAGAGCTGTTGTGCACAGCTGTGCAGTCTGTGTACTGCACAACTCTGGGGGTGGGGTGCCATTCACATAGAGTAGGCCCTAGGAAACCTGACTTCCTTCTTCCTACAGGCGATCGCCTTACTAAGAAAGCCAACTGTCACACAGTTCCAAGCAGGTCAGTAGATGGGCCATCTCAGCCAGGAGAGGGGGTCTGGATTCCTGGGAATGAACTGTGACTCCATGCTGTGTAAACAGAGCCTCCTGAAAGCCCTGGCCTAATAAGCTGTGTGATTAGTAACTCAGTCCTGCCTTGACGGCCTCTGCGTGCTGGACCAGGGCCCCTCTCTGGGAGCAGTCCGGACGGTGGAGCTCCGATTTAGAAGCAACCAGAACAGAGGCTGGCTGGCTCTCTGTGAGCAGGGGAGAGACAGATCAGACCCCAGGCTACTCCAGGAAGAAAACAGCCTCCAACCAAGGGGAAAACGCTCCATGTTTGCTCCTCTCTCTCCCGGTGGCATGAGTGCCTCTTCCTGTTCATTAGATGACCAACCAAAATGAGCTCATGGCTCTCTAGCTGATGCAGAAGTCAAGGAAGGGGAGGGCAACTCTTCACTGTGGAAACTCAGTTTCTACCCAGAAGGACAGGGCCCTCTACGGCCATGCCCTCCCTGGACCTGCTTGTGCCCGCAGTGTCCCTCATCCCAGTCTGGGGCAGTCGCTGAGCGCCTTTCTCTGAAGCTTCCCTGCTGGGTCCTCAGATCTCTTGAGCAAGGTGGGAAGACAGCTGGTGGCTCAGTGCCACCAGGTGGTGGGGGCTGGAATAAGTTGGGCAGTCACGGGCCTGCTCCTGGGGGAGAGTCTGGCCCCATCCCCCTCCCGATGGAGCTGGCCGATCCTGGACTCTGCCTGCTTACTCTGGTGATCCCTATTCCCCACTGGGCTAGGACCCATCCTCTGGAGATGGCTTGTATTGGTGTGGACCTGCTACTCTATCTGGGGATCTTGATATTTTCTATACATATTTAAAAAAAAAAAAAAAGAAAGAAAAGAAAGGAGACAAACATCCAGAAAAGCTCATGGAACATATATGGGCAGTTTTAAATGCTTGAAAGAGATCCCTGAGGTAACCGGCACCCATGGCAGAGGCACAATGCTGTCAGTACCCTTGAAATGCCCCCCTCTCTCCACATCCCGATCACAGACCTCTCGTACCCCGCAAAGATAACAACTATCTGGACTTCTTATTTTATTTTTAAAAGATTTTATTTATTTGACAGAGAAAAGAGAAAGAGCACAAGCAGAGGGAGCAGCAAGCAGAGGGAGAAGCAGGCTTCCCACGGAGCAGGGAGCCTGATGTGGGACTTGATCCCAGGACCCTGGAATCATGACCCGAGCCAAAAGCAGATGCTTAACCGACTGAGCCACCCCGGCGTCCCAACATAGGTAACTTTGAAGAGCAGATTTTAGTTTTGCCTGTTTTTATGCTTTGCATCAGCGGAATCGTGCTATGTATATACTTTTGTGATTTTCTTTTTCTTAAAGTTATGTTTATAGGACTTACCCATGTTGCGTGAGCTGTTCAGTTTTGTAAATAATTTTGAGGTGTCATTGGTTTTATTGAGATAGAACTATAATTATCCAGCCTTAATTATCTAGTTCTGCAGGAAAAGCGTTTCTCCATTTGTTGTGGTTTGCGGTCTTTTTCAGTGCCTTGAAGTGGTCATGTTGGATCCTTGTGTCCAGTTTTATATTCGCTCTTTTTGCAGAGAAGAATCACTGACATCCTCGTGCTGCAGTACCTAGAAGACCTTCCCCTGATTTCTTGGTTCATGTTTTGTCCTTGCTGGGTATTAATCCATGGTCCGACTATACCCCAGTGCATCTAGTGTGTTAGGACATGCAGTCCCATCTCAGCTACCATGATGGTCTTGGGCTAGTTTCCTGATATACGGACACACATACCTATGCATGCAGTTACTGCATCAGACGGTGTATTCGTCTCCTATTGCTGCTGTTAACGAATTATCATGGGTTTGTTGGCTTAAAACAACCCCAATCTGTTATTGTACAGTTCTAAAGGTCACAGGCTAAAGTGCGTGGCACTGGGATAAAAAATCAAGGCCTCCGCAGGGCTGCAATCTCTTCTGGAAACTTCAGGGAGCATCAATTCTCTTGCCTTTTCTAGCTGCTAGGAGCTAGCTTCTAGAAGCCTGTTCTTTGGCTTGTAACCCCTTCTGTCCCCAAAGCCAGCAATGGCTGTTTGAGTCTTTCTCGTACTGTATCACGCCGATGCTGAGTCTTGTGCTTCCTTTGTGATTATACCAGAACTTTCCAGAAGCTCCAAGATCCTCAACTTAATCACACCTGCAAAGTCCCTTTTGCCATGGAAGGTGACATATTATCAAATCCTGGGGATGAGGGTGTGAGCATTTTGGGGGCCATCCTTCTGCCTACCATAGAAGGTCATGCAAAACTTCAGCTGTTACAAATAAAGACAAACTAGTGCTTGAAATGGTTGTGTTTATTTTCACGCGAGCAGTTTCTGTGGATGCCCACCCTTGCTAAAACTTGAAATGCTCAGTTTCACATTTTTGCCACTGTCTGGTCTGCACGCTTGTCTCAGGGAATGGGGAAGAGAACTAAAACTGGAACTACTTTCCTTATTTCCAGTCACTAACCAACGCCTTCCCCAAATGAATTGATTCCTTGGAACTCAGCTTCTTATCACCTGCCTGGAATTTTCAGCATTGTTTGAAGTCTGGCTCCAACTTTTCAACTCTTTAAATTGTAGATATTCCATCAGCCTGCTGGCTGACCGACAGCTGTCATTCCTAGCGAGTACTAGATTCCTTCTGTGTCCCTACTTGGCTCTAATGCTAGAGAACCATATCCAGCAAGGAATCCGCTTGCATAATAATGGGGCAGGTGTGTGCACTGGAAGACAGGTGGTGTGATGTCCTAAATAAAAAGCCACCAGCTTTATGCAGGGATTTCCACTGTGTCCTTGGCTGTGATCCTTGTGCTAACACTTGGGCTACTAAAAGTTGATGAAGGCTGGGCAGCAGAAGTCATCTGGGATGCACACCTAGTTCCCAGGAGATTTCAAGGTTCAATGGAACTTTGAATGTCAAACAGCACAGCAGAGAATGCATTTCCCTGAGCTTAAAACCTTTGGCATAAAAAATGCCTCCACCATAGCTGATGTGATTTCAGAGACGCCCTCAAAGAATCCCCCATGTGGGCACCTTTTGTAAAGTCTGCAGCATTTACTCTTGAATCTCACTTTCCAGGTAGAGGGGCAGAAACAGAGGGGATGCTGGGGTAGAGACCTCTTCCAAAGAACAATTTCACAACATGCCGGTTCAATTCTTTACGCACTGGAAATTTTCAGCATGGGCACGATGCCCAGTGTAACAACAAATAAAACAGATGTGTTTTTCCATTGCCATGGGTCAGGAAGTCTCATATTAAGCAGTTCAGTCTGTAATTGTACAAGAAATGTCCTCTAAATGCAGAAATATCCCTATAGGTTAATTGATACTGGGAAAACTAACTGTTCCGAGGGAAATGAACGCTCGACAATGGACGTATGGGGGTGGGTGGGGGAGTCCTGTTGATCCGTGACCAGGAAGTTTCCTATTAAGCGGCTCAAGAACACGGAAACAGAAATGCTGGCCAGAGCTCTCCCGCCGTCTCTCTCACTCTGAAGCCGGGTGTTCGTCATCTGACTGCGGGGCTCAGAGTCCATTCCTAATGGCATCATGATGGCCAGAGGGACCTTGGCCCCAGAGGGCTGCTAGAAGGACACCTACCTTGCTAGAGGCCCTCGGCAGTGACCAGGCACTTAGAACAGGTGACACTAAGTGAGAAGAACGGATTGACTTTTGTTGGCTAGAGCCGAGTTTGCGAGGTCTGTGACGAGGCATGACATGGGGACGCAGCCCGTGTCTTCACAGTCCACTTCTCTCCTCTGGTTTCCTGCTTTCCTCTCTGGCTTCAAGTAAAGGCATTCCCACAAGATACTGTCTTGAACCTTTTTCTTTTCTCTGCATGCTTTCCTGCTGTTGAGCTTCCACTAAGCGGAAGACTTCCAATTATATAACCGCAGCCCTGATCTTTTCCCCAAACTCCAGTTCTGCTTGGTTGATGCTTCAGCTTCCTAGAGCTCACATCCTAATGTCCCCTACCAAGCTTGCTTTTCTTCTAGGGCTCCCCAATGCTGCCGATGGTGCCCCACAGCTAAACATCTGTTTTTCACACTGCCTTCCAAAGGATCTCCCTGGAACAGAGTTCTGATCACATCACCTGCCTCCTTAAGAACCTTCCATGTTGGGCGCCTGGGTGGCTCAGTCGTTTAAGCATCTGCCTCTAGCTCAGGTCATGATCCCAGAGTCCTGGGATCAAGGCCCATATTGGGCTCCCTGCTCAGCAGGGAGCCTGCTTCTCTCTCTCCTCCGCCCCCTCCCCCTCCCCCACTCACGCTTTCTTGCTCTCTTTCGTTCTCTCAAATAAATAAATAAATAACATCTTAAAAAAAAAAAAGAAGAAGCTCCCATGTCTCCCACTGCCTACAGAATAAAGTCCAAACCTTCTGCCTTGGCATCAAGTCCCTCTAGGACCTAACCCAGCTTGCTTCATCTTCACCAACCATTACTCAATTCTACTCTTACTGTTCCAGCCCAGTAGGTAGCTGCTTACATTCGTTATCAGGTGCCAGGTGCTCTGCGTCAGACACCATCACGCTGAACCCTGCTAGGTGCAAGTCTCTCGGAGCTCCATTTTTATGGACATGAAAAGTGGGCTCAGAGATGGTAGGTGAGTTGCCCAAGGCCACACAGCTGGCATGCTCTGCTCTTTCACAGACAGAGCCCCTCCCCCTACCCCAGGCAGGACTTGGGCTCACACTGTCCCCCCATCTGGGATGCTGGCTCCTTTCTCCTGTTCTCCAAATACAAAAGCCCTGTCTGATCTTCCCGGATTATCCCCGCTGCCACCGTCTCCCTCAAACCGTCCTCTGCCCAGACTGAAGTGATGTCCCCTCCTCCATTCTCTCGCTCTCTTAGTGGTATGTCTTTCAATAGCAGTTGTCACCACTGTCATTGTGTTGTGGTTACTGGGGGCATCTTTTCCCTCCCCTGAGGGCGGCAAGTGGCTTGAGGTCAGGAACAGCCTACCGCTCTGGGCATAGCGCCGTCGATGGGGTTCTGCGCCCCTCGACAGAGCCTGCCTCCCTGGATGTGGAGGCATGGGGGGAGGACTGAGTGCGGCAATGGAGAGGGAACACACCCCATCCCTACTTGTCCACTTTCCTTTAAACAGCTAGGAAAGTGCAAGCAAAAGGACCCATGGATGGAAAACAGAAAATTATCTGCAATACAGTGTTGACTCACCAGCACTGATAAAATGGAATATTTCAGTCAGTAAGTCAATAATCATCCGTACCAAGAAGATTCCCAGGAGAGATGAGCCTCCATATGTACAGACGCACACAGCTCCAGTGTGAGCATGGGAGGGCTGCTCGAGCAGGCTGCTCCTTCTGCATTTTTATTCTGTCTTAGATTTGCAGTCCGAACCCAGTCAATCGGGCCTCCTCTCTGGGTGGAGTTGGAGTGAGTCAAGAACAGGGGAGGCAATTCTGCTGCGAGCAGAGGACTCTGGTATCTGCCTCTGCCTGGCCAGGATATAGCTGTGAGACAGGTCAGCACCCCATCCAGGGACAGAAGAACCTGGAAACTAGCCACAGGGCAGTTCTGGTGGCCCCTCTGCTCAGGCCTTCCTTTGTAGTCCCATGCGTGGGATCTTTATTTGTGGTTCACAAAGGATCTCCAGGACTGAGCAGCTACGCCCTATCCCACCTCCCCCGACACATGGCAAAGAAGACTTCAGAGAAGAACCCGTTTCCCTGATGTCAAATATGAGGCTTCTCCAGTGCCCTGAACACTCATGTGCAGGGACAGGGTCTCTCAGTCCTGTCACCAATGCAGGGAAGAGCTAAGTACCTTCTGGCCGTGGCTTTGGCTTTTCCAATCCTCCGTCTTGCATGAGCTCAAAGGCAAAGGAGACGTTCAAGACCTGGAAAGAGAAATGCGGTGTCTATGTCATTGTGCCCGGATTTCCTGGACTGTTGGGAGCTCCAGGCTCCTGACCCTGGGAAGCAAAGGAGCCAGAAGTATAGCCATAAGGCAGAGGCCAGGTAGAAATGGGGCCCTAATGTGAAGGAGAAACGAAGCTACCAAGATGGGCAGGCTGTGTGGAGTGCAGGCTGGCCAGTCCCAGCTGGCTGTTGGGGAAACGTTCCTGGACAAGTTCAAGCTCTCCTACCTGTCCTAATGTGTTCCCGTGTCAATGGCCAGGACTTTGAACTTAGGGATATGAGTGTGAAAGGATCAGATGGCAAGACATGTTCAAGAGGCAGAGAGTGGTTTCTGCTTTGGACCAAACGTCCTCTATCTAGCAGGCAGGTGGGGCAGCCCTTGGGGGCATCAGAACCAGGCTGACCATGAGCCTCAGGTCTGGCCAGCCTCACGGCCACCATTCCTGTTCTGTCTGGGGGGAGATGAGGCTGGGCTGTGCACTCGGCAGGGGCGTACGGCTAGGGGACCAGGGCCAGACCACAAAGGGAAGGGAGAGCTGTTCACAATGCTCAGGGATCTGCAAAAAGCTCCTTCCCAGCTCAGCTGTTCATCAGAATGGGCCCCACATCCCACTGCTGAAGACTCTGGGCAGATGTGAAGCCTCAGCCTTTTCCCCCACATGGCCCCAGCAGGGGTGCGAGTGGGTAAGTTGGTGGGACACACGAGCTGGGGACCTCCCTTAATGTCCCCTCCCCTTACCTTCTGCTCAAAGCTGTCCGGGGTCAGGAAGAAGCTGTGCAGGGGCACAAAGTAGCCCTCCAGGAGCCCCATGAGCAGCACCAGGTACACCCCATCTGCAAACTGCAGGGAGAAGACCAGGTGAAGGCACTGAGGCCCAGAGCCCCCCGGCAAGCCCCATCCTGGGGGCTGGTCAGTCGCCATGTCAGTGCCCCGAAGGCCACGTCCCCAGGCAGGCTGCTGGCCAGGGCTGAGGGGCAGTGGCCTGCGTGGTCCACTTTGCAGCAGACCCGCCCCACGTCTGGCTGGTCCCACACGGGAGCCAATGCCCACAGTCCTGGTTTCAGCGACCCAGCATGTATCGAGCACGGACCATGCACCCAGCCCTGATCTGGGACTGGCACTACAGAGAGAGGTCAGGTGTGGCCCCTGTCCTTGAGGAGCTCCAGTCGAGTGGGGAGGCGATGGGGAGGAGAGGCAGCAGCTGCTGTGATGGACGGAAGCACGCTGGCCTGTGTGACAGTGACAGAGGTCCTTCACCCCCCACTGAAGGTGACAAGGAAGGCTTCTGGAGGTGGCTGTGCCTGAAGGGAGAGCTGAGGGATGAGTAGGAGTAGTTGGGGAAGTTGCGGGGGCGGGGGGCGGAGGGAGGCCGGAAAGGGGGTCCAAGGGCCACGGCAGGGTGACTTCTCTTTGTCAGTAGGTCAAGATGTCTAGTGTCCTAGAGGCCTGACCAATCTCCTGTCTCGCCTCGTTCTTGATTACTGTTCGAGAGGCAGCAGGGTGTAGCTGTTGCAAACATGGGCTCTGGAGCCAGGCCTCCGGCTGTCCTACTTACTAGCTGTGTGACTTGAGAAAGTCATGTAACTTCTCTGTGCCTCGTGTTTCTCATCTGTGAAGTGGGGACGATGACAGGGATAGTACTTACTTTGTAAGATTATTGGGAGGATAAACCAATTAATATTTGTAGAGTGCTAGAACCCTGGCATGTACCCAACACTTCCTAAATCTCAACTATTGCTATTACTCTCTGGGAAGACAGCAAAGCGATCAGGATCAACTCCCTGGCTCTTGTTGGCAAAACATGACTGTGTGCTGAGGGCCACAGCGAGAGGCTGAGGGCCTGGTCCGTTCCATCAAGGGCAGTTGGGAACCAGGTCTGAGGGACAGAAGACTCCTGTTTGCTAAGTGGGAGGTACAGGTCTTCTGCTGACAGGGCGGCAAGGAAATGTGCACTGGGCAATTGGGGTGGGCTTTGTGGAGGCAGTGGGGGCCTGGGCGATGGGGGACATCTGGGATGAGTAGGTATTGCTGCAGGTGGGGGATGGCCTGAACAAAGATCTAGAGATCAGCTGCATACTTGAAATTAGAGAATCTTTTAAAGGAGGCGGGCCCCCGGAACCTTTGTGAACATCCCAGTTGGTAAAGAGATCTTAAGAAGTCAGAGTTCTTGGAATCATCTCAAGGAACTTAAAACTAGACAGAATTGCCTGGAACGTGGGTTGGACCCTCTGTCTGAACTTTGCTGGGTGATCTGGTGGTGGGTCTGTGACTCAGCCTTCATGATGGGCATATTGCCTGGCTTTGAACTTGACCTGGGAGCAGCTTCCTCCCTGCATCCATCCAGCTGGCCTTCAATTTCAAAGGGCAGGGCCCAAACATGACTCATCCCAGGCCATACCAGGGCAGACAGTGGAAGAGCAGACCCCAGCATCTGTGTCAGAATCAGGGCCCTCCCCTGAAACAAGTTAACCTCTTTCTTTGGGCCTCTCTTTGGGCCTCTTTTTGGTGGTGGCTGGAATGGACTGAAAATAAAAGAATCCAATCTGTCTACTCAGGGGAGGACACTGGGTTAGGGTCAGGGCCACTCAGAACTCTGAGTGCCACTGACTGAGACCTTTCCCATCCCTGACTGCTGGTTCTGATGACTTGGTGGTTGAACCTGCAGACAGACCCAAGCATGCCTGGTAGAGGCTCCCTTTCCCAAAACTCCTTACCCATGAAAACCAAAGTAGGAATTCCGGAACTCATGCTAGCCCTCTCGAGGGAGCATCACTTTTCTAGAAGGTTCCCTGTCTTCCAAAAGAGTAGATAAAGCTCACTTTATTGAATACAGATGCCATACAGCCAGGGAGAGCTCAGTGACAGACCTGGGAATTGCCTTAAACATAACAGGAGGTGCCCACGTCCTCAAAAGAAAACCATACTTCAGAAGTTCATCACAGATGAAAGGGGGTTGGGAAACACAGTGCATTATACAGTCTTAGAGTATCTCCTGATAATGATTCATTATAAGGGCAGGGAAAGCTTTACAGTGGAGAAATTTGGTAGAGACTAACCAAGTGACCAAAGTTACTATCACCAGTAATGGGCCTAAAGGACATAGTGCCTCAGAAGAGCACAGTGTTACCAGGGTTGGAAGCGTTAACTGAAAATGCAGAGCCTGAGTCTAATAATGAGGGGAAAAAAATTGAGAGATGGTCTATGTATGATCTAATGGCCTGCACTCTTCAAAAATGTCCACGTCACACCAAAAAACAAAAACAAAACAAACAAACAAAAAAACAAATCCCAAACTATATTAAAAAGAGACTAAATAGATGGCCATTGACAGCAGCCCAAGAATATCAATATCTTTGACTCTCATGATATTGTCAAAAGCAGTCAAATATCCGCAACTTCACGTGGTTCGATGTAAATAGATTAACATCTTGCCGTTACAGTTGCTTGAATCGGATAATTGCAATGTGATTATTTAAGAGGATATTTGTTCTTAGAGACATCTGCTGAAGTATTTAGGGGTAGAGGCAGAGAACTAAACCCTGAATGTGGCCAGATGTGGACAACTGGTGTACATAGGTGAAGAGTATGCAGATATTCACGAGAATATCCTTGCAACTTTTCAAAAGAAAAATTAGAAAAAAAAAATCAGCATTCCATGCAGTTCACCCCTCTGAGTGGAACAGGATGCCCCTCCCTTAGGGGAAGGCTTCAGGATCAGTATGGAAAGCCATCCCGGCTGGCTGTGCAGGGGTAGGGCACTCAGAACAGGGCTGTCACCCACCTGGGTTTCCAGTTCTGTGACCTCCAGGTTCAGTTTATTCAGGTGCTTGTTCACAAAAGTGATGAGTGTCTAAAAGAGAAGCACATGCCGGTAATGAAGATGGAGACTCCTGCCAGGGTCAGACCCTGGAGGCCACCTCTGCGATTCTACCCTAAGGACAAGGACCAGTGTGATCACACAGGACAAGACCTAGCTGGGGGTGCCAGCCAGGGATCACTGCTGCTCTGCGTGAGAACGAGCAGCCTATGAGGCTCTTCTGCCAAGGTCCTCAAGTTCACAGGAAAGGACAGCCCCCCCGTGTTTGTGGTCCCATGCGCTATGTGATTCAAATAGCCAGTTTCAGGGCTGTGAAAGGGGCAGAAAATCCTGAGGGCAGAATGACAGGTGCAGTGTCCTAGCCCAGGCTGGGGAGGGGGGCCAGAGAAGAAACCACCTCCCTGGGTCCCTCCTTCCAGACCTTCCTGGTGGCAAGTGCCTGTGCCCTGGGGGGTACAGAGGTCTGAGGGAAGAGGCCTGGTTGGCTAAGAGTTCCGTGTGGATGGGAAGGCAGGGTGCTCGTCATCTCAGAACCCCCCAGGAGACTCTATCCTCCTGAGGGGAGAAAGGAGTGGATAAGGGATCCAGCGGGAACGAGAACATAAAGCGTACCTCACTTACTCGGGGTGGGGAAGCCTGGAGTGTGCAGAGAGCTGGCGAGGACACCAGGGTTGGGCAGCCGGCAAGCTACGGGCGTGGGCTCTAACGTCTGGCTGCCGCCCCCCGCCCCCCCAGGCACCTCCTGCTCACCTTTTTCACTACATTGAGTTTGTCTGGTGCGTGGTCAAACAAGGTGTCAAAGGCGTCACGTTCTGGAAAAACAGGAAAAGGTAGAGTGGAGCCAAGACCTGCCTCCTGGTGGGGAAGCCCAGCCAAGACGGCTGGGTGTCAGCGACAGGCAGGAATTCTTTGGTGCGGGACCCAGGGCCGGAACTCTGGGAGCTGGGCTGGGGGCAGACATTCTGGCTTGATTCATAGCATAGGGACTTTCTCTGTGTCCACTTTCTACATCAACCCTCTCTTGGGCTGGGGTTGGGGGGCTCTGTCAGGCCGTTTGAATTGTGACTGGTCATGTCTCTTCACTATTTATATCCGTTACATCATGATTCAGTCACAGGCCTCAAGAATTTCTGAAGCTTTTTGGAGGCAGAATGTCTCCAAACATCAAACCACATCACCCCCTAATTTTCAAAACCAGGATGGCCACGGCAGGCCTTGTGGTGGAGTGCACAGATGGTTGGCACGGGAGCCCCGGGGGCCCGGGATGGAAGGTGCGCTCCTGTTCTCGAGGGAGTCCATCATTTCAGACCTTGTACCTCAGTTTCTTCATCTGTAAAATGGCATTTGAAAACAAAACCTCCCCCAGGAGTGTGATGAGGATGAAAGACAAGAACGTGTGTGCGTGTGTTCTGGAAACTTGGAAGTGTCTGCTGATCTGAGTTTATTAGAGTATTTCAAACATCATCCACCGTAAATGTGGAATTGTCGAAAGCAGCAAAGCCGTGCCACCTGCCCCTTCCTCCCATTGCTGGAGCCCTCAGGCTCTCGGAATGCAGAGTGGAAACAGTGGGTAGGACTGGAGGCAGGGAATGAGAAGAATGTCCAGGAGGGACCTGGGGCTGGGAAGCTTCGCGGTCCTGGGGCCTGCCTTTTCCTGCTCTTGCACCGATGAGTAAATCTGGGACTGCCAGAGGGCTGACTGAGGCCTCGAGCATTCACAGACCATATAAACAAACGCGGAGTTCTGGGAAACAGGAGCAGTATGACGTGTAATGAGGAAAGAGGGACAAGACGGCTTCTAGAAAGTCCAGACTGAGGGGGAGAGTGGACTGTCCCGAGTGTGTACGTCTGCCTCTTTACTTCCACAACACACTTGGAACACAACTGCCCCACCGATGCCAGGGCCCGTCCCGAGCCCAACAATGCCAGTGGTCTGGTGACTGACAAGAGGGCTGTGCTGCTGTGGCCAGGTTTCCTCTTCCCACCAGTGAGCTGACCCTCCCTACTAAGCCGCCCTGTCACCAGGCTGATGCAGACACACATGCAGGAAGCAGGCCAAGTGCCTGTTTTTCCCAGCTGCTCCAGAATTAACGAGACCCCCGTGGCAGCCACCAGCACCAGAGGGTAATCCTATGCAACTCACCATGCCTTCCAGAGAGCGCCCTGCAGGAAAAGGAGAAAGAAAACAGTATGAGTCTTCTGTCTCTGCCCTTCACTGAAGAGCCCACAAAGCTTCCTTCCTTGGCATTTTATTCTGCACTAAGTCTCTAATTGTCGGTTGCCTTTATCTAATGTCCACCTGTTTCTTCCCTCTGTTCCAGATATGTTGGTGCTCGCACAAAGCCTGGTATAAATGACACTTGCACAACTATTTCTTTCCCCCTAAAATCCCACTGTTGCTTAACAGCTGAGAAGGAATATCAGACCTGGGGTTGCAACATTCCCAACTACTGCACTGCCCGAGCTGCTGTAGGCATCTGCCCGGGGACATCGCTTTTGTCTTTTTCCTGGTCATTCTGTGATTCCCACCAAAACTGCACCTGCCATTGACTCCAAATCAGTCTCTCGAAGAGGGCAGGGATTGGAACCTTACTCATCCCGGCAAAGCGGCAAAGTGCTAACAGCACAAGCATTACAACAGACTACTTAGGTTTAAATCCCACAGAGCCACTTGCTTGCTGTAGGACCTCGGGCAAGCTACAGAACCTCTCTGGGCACCAGCTCTCTTAGCTCTAAAACAAGGATGATAATGAGAAACACCTCAGCCAGATGTTGTGAGCATTACACGAGTTAATCCATAGAAAGACTCTACGGTAATTCTCAGTATATAGTGAGGGTTCAATACATTTTTTTCTCTGTATGTTTTTGGTTCTTATCATATTGGTTTATTCCAACTGTGCATCTATCCCCTACTAAATGATGACTTAGGGGTAGTGTACTGAAAAGAATAACGAACTTGGAGTTCACTGTTGGATAGACCAAGGACAACTGCTTCTCCACCTTTGGGATGTGGGGTCTTAGGAGGTATAGGCATTGCTTTGTGTATTTATTAGGAATATCAATAGATATAAAAGTGCTTTATAAACTGTTGTTTATGTTGTTGACTTCCACCATGATGTCATGTGGCAAGATGGCGGAGGGAGACCACAGGAAGCATGGCAGGCAGCTGACGGATTACTCTACAAACCCAAACCTCATGTCCCCTGGTTCAGGAGCTTCTCCAGAATGCGAAAGAGGAGGTGTAGACAAGCCCAGCAAAGGGTGAAGGGTGTGTGTGTGGGGGCAGGTCTGAGCCAGAGGACATGAAGGACATGTCACAGGACCCAGGCTAGGGGAGCAGTGTGCCTTGTGGATCAGCCGCCCTCTTGACTTCCAAGAAGAGCCCCCAGAGAGATGTGGAGGCTGCCCGACAGGCTCTCCATGGGCCATGAACTGGGCACCTTGGGAAGGGCCACTGCCCATCTCTGCCCTCCCCTGGTCCTGTTGAAGCCACAAGCACAGTGTGGTTCAGACAGGCAGCACCAGGGCCCTTCCTCAGCCACCACTGGGGAAGCAAGCTGCCTAGAGACTGGGCAAGGCTTGGAAGGCAGAGGTCAGCTGCGGCAGAAGAGCCCCGCTCTCACCACAGCGAATCCTTACCACCTCTCTGGTTAGGCAAACGCTCCCCACTTCAGAGACACAGAAACCAAGGTCCAAGCAAGTGGCAGAGTCTGGATTTGAACTCAAGTCAGGCTGGCTTAGAGGTCCCTGCTCTTTCCATTTATTTCACTCTTGTTCAAGGGAACATAGAGGAAACTTGGGGCAGCAGGGAATGCTGAAAATGGCCTTTGCCTGTGGCTCAGGCCTGCCCCACGATCTTGAGAACCCCTTCCCGCGGCATCCTGCTTTTTCTACCTCAGAACAGACTTCGCTCCCCCCCCCCCCCAACCTCTTCCATATTCTGAGATTCCAACTGCTTAACGGAAATGAAAAAACACAAAACACCAAGCTACCACCCTGAGGTAGAAAAGGCCTTTCTGGGTCATGGCACGTGACCAAATACATCAGAGGCAGAAAAGGAAGGAAAAACGTCCCTTTGAAGCTTCACGGTTTAAATTCGACCCCACGTTTATGGCATGATGATTCCATGCCAGTTGGCTTTTTCGGGGGCACACTTTTTTCCCGGAGTGCCACAAAATTAGAATTTTTCAATCACAGCTAATTCCCTCTCCCCGCGTCCCCACCCAAGTTTGTATCTTAAGCATTGAGAGGCATGTTTTGAATGCACGGAAAAGGCTAAACTATAATCATTGGCTGAAGTCTAATCCCTCCTGCGATCCCAATAAATGAAAACTAAATATCAGCAAATGGATGAATTTCGGAGAAACATCTGTGTTCCATTAGAGGATCGCTGGCAACAATGGTGTTGACATACTCTGTGTTACCAGTTATTTCCTCTTGGATTTGCCGAGACTGGAGGATTCCTTCTCGTTTCTGAAATGGGGGGGTGGGGGGGCGGGGTGGGGAGAAAGAGAGAAAAATATGCTTTAGAAAAATACCAAAAAAAAAAAAAAACTGATTAGCATTCCTGATACTGAGACAGTTACTGGTGTTTAAGAAATGAAACCCAGAGAGGAGATAGTGCCAGAAGCAAAACGAGGCCCCTGATTTCCTGGGACTGGACCATACCATTCATGCTTAGGCGCCATTAGTGTTTATTCCAAACAAGTTGGCTGTTTCTTGGACGGTGAATCTTTTTCTTTCTTTATTGGAAGACATTTTGCTGGAAGCAAACTGTTTGCCTCCTGGAGTCCTCCGCAGTAAACCGAATGGAAATGAAGGCCAGGGTGTGTCTGCCCTCCAGCTGGGGCCGCAGAGGGAAGCGAAGAAACACATTAAGCAGCAGCCGGGCTGGGGGGAGAGGGCGGAGGCCAACTGGGAGAATTTAAACAGAGGGAGAGTTTTCGGTTTTGTTTTTGTTTTTAATGGATAAATAGGGGGGCTTTTCTGGGAGCTGTACAGCCCTCAGGTAACTCGCATTTTCTCTGAGAAAAAGGTAATAAGCACTCTGGAGGCCCTCAGCTCCCACCCACCCACTCATCGGCTCATCCGTCTGTCTGTCCATCTGTCATTTGTCCACCTCCATCTCTTCTTTTTTCCTTCCTTCCTTTCCTTTCCTTCCTTCCTTCCTCTCTCTCTCTTTCTTTCTTTCATGAGTCAGTGTCTTTCCTGTACAAGAGTCTATGTTGGGACTGAGAGCACATACTGTGGCACGTCTGACCTCACTTCTGACCTTGAGGAATTTAGAGTAAAACAGGATAGATGAAACAGGTATGTGAGAAAGATCTCCAAGAAAGCATCTGTGTTTATGCCTGATGGTGCAGCTCCATTATTCTAGCAGGATCCCCCCTTCACTCTCAAAAGCGTCGCGCGTCAGTTACACAGTAGTCCCAGGCAGACAGGAAGGGCTGAATGCGGGGCAGGAGCAGGCACTTTCAGTGGGGACGGTCAGGGACCCCTTGCAAGGGGAGGGCATCCTTGAGCTGGACCTTAACAGGACATAGAGGATTTGGCCAGACACAGGGAAGAGAGCATTCCAACAGAAGGGATGGCCTGAGTGAAAAGGCAGGTCACGAGAGCACAAATGGGTCCGGGAGCCTGTCTGGAGGGCTGGCGGCTGCCATAACTCGGTGGGGAGTCAACTGCGAGCTGGTCTGGAGTTTAAACCTCATTGTGTGGGGATGGGAGCTAGCTAGTGAAAGGAGTGTCGGGGCTCAGGAAGACCGTCTGATAGGTGTAGGGAGGGAGATCCATTTCATCAGGTCTCTAAAGTCATTCCCAGACACGTAGACGACAGCAGTTTGGGGATGTCAAGCGGTTGTCAGGGCAAGTTCATCTACAAAGGCAGAGAACAGTGTCCAGAAGGAGCCTCCAAGCGTTAGCAAGTCAGCTGAAACCTGCCTTCTTGCCCTCTTACCCAAACTTCTAGAACCTTCTCTTCTATTCCCACTAGCCACAGAAATGAGTGTCCTTGCAAAATGCTTTTATGGAAGGAAAGGTAGAGCTGGATAAGGGCCAAGAGCTTATCTGTACTAGGTTAGGAAGAACAGATTATCAAAGTAAAAAAGGAAGTAAACAAGAAAAATAAGTATACCATTTAAAAGGGATCCAGTAAGGATAAATCAAGACTTTTTCCCAATTCAGCTTCAACGTGTGTATGATTTTTACGCGGGGCTACTGGTATTTGTGTCCTTGTCTTGTGAGATTTTTTAGAGACATAAAAACTCATCTTCAATTTCATGCAGAATTCACTGCTTTTGAACAGAATGGAAAGGAATAACCCCTCACGCAGCTCCTGGATTCACCTTAAGCTATTAATTGTGACTCGAGAAGTCTCTCTGGGGCTCAGTCAGTGTCTTCTGGCTAATTCTGAGTCCTGCTTTTGTGCCTATTTAAGTCGACAAAGCACGACACCCCATACAAGCTGACACGCATAGGCACCATTCTGTGCTACCTTGTCCTCTCATGAGACCAGTTCGGTCCTTTTAGCTGCACTTAGCCTTGGAACCACACATTCTCATCTCCTCTGACCCTCTGGTCACCCTCTCTCTGCTTCTTAGGTGTAATCTTGTCTCCTGGCAGACAGGGCCAAAGAGGACTGTTCCTATTACATCCCCCTGATGTTTAGCAAGTTAGGTCCTCAGAAGGTATAGAAGAAATCCTTTATCACCAGGGCATGGCCCAGCAGCTGACCGAGGAGAGCCCTCACAACCTCCTTCCTTCAGTTAACTTCTGATCCCTGAAAAAGCTCAGCTTTTGTCCCAGAGGCTTGGCCTGGCACGGTCAGGCCAAGCCTACCAGCCCTCAGGGCTCTTCCTCACCAAGGGACAGCAGAGCGGCCATCTTTTTCTCTTGTCCAGAGCCCTGGCTAACCAGAGAGCTGCTTATTAGGGGCGTTCTCCCTCACAGCATGTTTACTTGAAAAGAACAGAAACAAGCAAACAGAATGCTGACCTTTCCTAAATGGCCATAAAGTTGGAAAATGAAATTGAATTTGGGTATGTAATGGGGTTAGGAGCAGAGTGAGAGAGTTACAGGGAAAGAGCACACCCTCATTGTGGAAATTAGACAGCCATATGTGAATGGAAATTCCATCCAACAATCTGGGGAAGATGACCTGAGATACCAGCCATGCTTCTGTGGGCAGGTGAAAAGCAGCAGTACCCTGAATACAGGCAAGGCCAGTCAGGGGCTCTCTCTCAAACACAGACAGACAGACACACATACACACACACACTCCTTCACACACATAGGTGTCTGTCTCTTCCCAATACCCATGCCTCGTCTGTTTAACCAAAAGATGATTCTCCATGGCTTGTAGGGTCTAAACACAAGGCATACATCTTTTCTCCTGACCCTACTGCACACACCTCACCCCCTCCAATACACAGTACACAGACACCCTCCTGACAACAACAGGTAAACCCCAGGCACGTGCCCCACACAAGGCTAACCCATACTCAAGCCCATCAGTTAATGCACGATAACTGATCGCTGCCACACGCATTGGACACTGCGCTCACATCCCTTCCCGCAGACAGCACATCAAGGACACTCAGCATTCATTCCACTATCCTTGTAATAAGTTCCCCAGGCTGCCTTAGCTCCCGCATGAAGTCAGCCTCTATCCCCCTTTAAGGGCGCAGATGTTTGTCGTGCTGTCTTACCTGGACCACGACCACTTGGATGGAGACATGATCTGGGAGTCGGATTGGTGCCCGGAAATACTGGGACAGAGCAACCAGCAGATGCAAGATGGCTACCAGGCTCTTGGCATGAACAGCTGAAATAAAACAGGATTTTAAAATTAGAGAACCTTCTTCCAGATCCCAGGCAAATATAAGCAGATATTCAAAACGTAGCAGTACCATACCCAATGCACCTTCTATCGCCCCATCCCCGCCACAAAGGATCTCATGGGGCTCCCCTTTTAGGCCCCCTCAGTCTTGGCCAAGTCCCATGGAGCTGCTGCTTGGATCATGTTTCTTTTGGGTTTCCCATATAGTGCCTCTCCACTCTAATCCAAGTTTCCAGTAGGGACCCTGACAACTGCTGAATTTTGAGATCAGATCAGCCCTCTGCCATCCCCATGTTTTTGCTCATTTTGTTCTAATAACCACGGGCGTGTCTGCTCTGCCTGCTCTCTCCCTTCCCCGTTGACGGCGAACACTTTGGGTTATCACTACTCCCCGTGTCCCAGGGCTCTACCCCAAGAACATCCTCAATAAATTGAGCACTGAGTCAGGAACACTGGGGATCCTTTCCTTTGTTCAGAGCTTAGAGTCCCTCGAGGAAGGCACGACACATCTAAAGGGCTTTGATGGTCTTCTGAACACTGTGTATGGTCTGCGTAGGCAGGGCCCCTTAGGGAAGGGCTGGGAGATGATGTTTATGACCCAAATAGCTTCTGTAGCTACAGAGCAACGGGCTGGATGTGAAACCACTAGGGAAGGGTAGGCCACCACTGAGTTGTAGTTTTTGCAGCAGCCGAGAGGAGAATATGCTCTGAAAACGACAATGCTGTGACGTAATGGGTACACACGGGGTCAGTTCTCTGGAGCTTCAGTTCTCGCTTGACAAGCTCTGCATTGGTTTTCCTTTTCTTTTTCTTTTTTTTTTTTTTTAAAGATTTTTTTATTATTTATTTGACAGACAGAGATCACAAGTAGGCAGAGAGGCAGGCGGGGCGGGGGTGCGGGGTGGGGAAGCAGGCTTCCTGCCCAGCAGAGAGCCTGATGCAGGGATCATGACCTGAGCTGAAGGTAGAGGCTTTTTTTTTTTTTTTTAAGATTTTATTTATTTATTTATTTGTTTGTTTGTTTATATTTTCAGAAAAACAATATTTATTATTTTTTCACCACACCCAGTGCTCCATGCAATCTGTGCCCTCTATAATACCCACCACCTGGTACCCCAACCTCCCAACCCCCGCCACGTCAAACCCCTCAGATTGTTTTTCAGAGTCCATAGTCTCTCGTGATTCACCTCCCCTTCCAATTTACCCCAACTCCCTTCTCCTCTCTAACACCCCTTGTCCTCCATGATATTTGTTATGCTCCACAAGAAGTGAAACCATATGCTAATTGACTCTCTCTGCTTGACTTATTTCACTCAGCATCATCTCTTCCAGTCCCGTCCATGTTGCTACAAAAGTTGGGTATTCGTCCTTTCTGATGGAGGCTTAATACTCCATAGTGTATATGGACCACATCTTCCTTATCCATTCGTCTGTTGAAGGGCATCTTGGTTCTTTCCATAGTTTGGCGACCGTGGCCAGGGCAGAGGCTTTAACCCACTGAGCCACCCAGGCGCCCCTCTGTCTTGGTTTTCTGCCTGCATGACCTTGGGTAGGCCATTCAATGCCTCTGGAGCCTCAATCCGCTCCTCTTTGCAAATGGGGATAACAGTAACTATGCAGAAATACAATTTGTAAGAATTTCCAGAGATAACAGGCAAAGCTTTCAGCACATAGCAGGTTGTGCTATGGAATGGTTGGAAGGGTTGATGTATTTTTTTATTATAACTCAGGAGAAAACACCTGGCACCTAGGCAATTAAGTCATGTCAACGATCTCCTCGTTCTTTCGCCTAAAAGGAAAGATTCACCAGATACCTTACCTGCCTTCACAGTCCTACCGGCCTCATGGGTTTCTCTTTGGGGGGGGGCACTTAAGGGAAGAACCAAACATGCTCATTTTGTGTACTTAGCCCACACTGGATCCATTACCGGGTGTCATTCTCTCTGCCCTGGGACTGAGGAACCTGCTTTAGTAGAAGTCTTAAGAAATCGCCAAGAAAAGGAAATGACTCAGACATTCCTTGGGCACTCATTAGTGTTGCTTGTTATCACTGCTGTTTCAAAGAAGGCTCTCCACTGAGAGCAGCAGCCCCACACCCACACACAGCAGACAATCTGCTCCTAACTCAGCCCCCCAGAAGACATTTTTCAGTTCTGGGCTTTTGGGCATCGACCACAATTTCACCCACAGTGACAGCCTCAAAAAAAGGCTCCCGGCATGGGAGTGACCTACTGCCAAGGCGGGCTTGCTGCCGGGGTGAGGCATCACCGGGTTTGCCTGTCTGATCAGAACTGCCATATCCCTGGCCCGTCACAGAGGGCTGTAAGGACATTGGCTAACTCTGCTAGAGGAGGTGTGGTCGAAAAGCTGGCTCTTACACACGGGTGGCCTGTACTTCACCTTGACCATCTCACTAAGCAACACAGAGCTGTTTCATAAGTACCATACAGATGTCAGTCTCTTCTGATGAGGGTTCTGTCCCCCGACGAGTTTTTTCAAAAGAAGTAATTATAGTTTCTCTCTGCCTCTTTCTCCCCCCACCCGCTACACACACACTACATGTGCAGCTAGGTTAATTATTATGTAATATATCATCATTAAAGAATTCTGGAAAACACCATGTATAATAACCAGAGGATAGTTTAGACCAGTGGTTTTCAAAAAACAATTTTTTTTTTTTTATTAAGCAGAGAAACCCTTTGTTTAAAAGCCATTAGGCAAAACAGATGAGAAAAAAAAAAAAGTACAAGTGCTCCCGTCCCCAAGTCCTAACTGCAGCCCACCCACGGCTGGCTCTCTCCTCACTGATGCCTGAGTTCCTCCTGGCAGATCATGAGGTTGGGCCAAGCATGGTTTAATAATCACTGCTTTAACAAATTATGGTGTATCCACACAATGGAATAGTTTCCATGCGCTGAAGATCACTGTTGAAACAATGTAACTATAAATATTAATAATGTAATGTTAAAAGGAACAATAGAAACAATGGAAATAGACACACTTATGGGATATGCAGATTTAAACACACACACGTATGCACACACATACACACACATGCTTGTGGCCAAGACTTAGAAAGGAATATTAAAAAAATGAAAACATGGTAGTTTCCTATTTCAAAGTTTTCTTTAGGCCAAAGATATGTCATC
The DNA here is from genome assembly GCF_009829155.1 of Mustela erminea. Lineage (NCBI taxonomy): Eukaryota > Metazoa > Chordata > Mammalia > Carnivora > Mustelidae > Mustela > Mustela erminea. The sequence continues at coordinate 67,133,086 of NC_045622.1, read as the reverse complement.
TTCTTCCATTAAGACAAATCCTAACAACCTTTGCATATTTGGGTGCCCGCCTCATTGCCACCTCTGAGCGTGTCTCCTGGTCTCTCCCTGACACTAGACAGAATCTAGAGCCACCGTGATCTGGCACTCAAGTCAGGAAGGCAATGTACAGATTTAGAGCAGGGCCAAGGTTCTGCTGTATAAACTGGGCACTCAGCCACTGTACCAAGAGCTGAAAAATTTCCAAGAAGCTGCCAAGTTAGAAACAGTCCTTCAAATAGGAGCTGTGGCGGAAATATAAGCCCGTGCCATTTTTCAGGAGGCAATCTGACAATACGTATTATGACCTTAGAAATGTACATATACTTTGGCCCTAAAATACCATTACTAGCTTTTAGCCTAAAGAAGTCATTGTGGCTATGAGCAGAGAGAACTCATCAGGCTATGTTTATAAGGGTGAAAAAAAAAATCTCAAAATCCATCATTAATTAAATTGCTTATGATATAACCATATAATATCCTGTTGCATAATGTTAAAAGTGACAGAATATTTAAAGATTTGTCAAGATCTACATCTTCTAAACATATACAGACTGAGGTCATCTTTATAAAAATAAACTCTATTTACAGAAGTATACACACATTTATTTTCCTCTTTCTTACGCCACTGTGTAAGACTTGATGGAGCACACCACCGGGTCCCTATCTCTGGGGGGGCAGCTTAGAGGAACAGCATGTACAGGCTTAGTGCACAGGTGCCAGACTCTCTGGCTCTCATTTCCGGCTCTGCCACTTACCACTTGTGTGACCTTGGACGATGATATTCCTTTAGCAAATATTACTGTGCTTAGTAATCACCAGTCACTCTTCTAGATTTTGGGGACTCAGTGAAAAGACAAAAATCCCTGACCTCATAAAGCTTACATAAATTGTTTCTTAGCTTCTCTCTGACTCTATTTTCCCACCTGTAAAATGGGCATAATAGAATTCTTATCTGAGATGAGTGAGGATTACAAGAATCAAAAGATGTAAACTGCTTAGAACAGTAGAAAGCGTACAGAAAGCACCGTAAATAGGTTAGATGTTTATATTTAAATGTCTTTTATCTTTGTAAGTTTTTAATAACAAAAATTGTTGTGAAGAAAACAGAAAAGGAAGATTTTCCTAAAGCCCTAGATGAAATGCCTTGGTAACTCACAGCTATCCCTGCCACCTTTATCCTGACGGGGAAGGCGATACAATGTCAAACAGCCAGAGAGGAGAACAGGAGGGAACGGAACTCCCCTCTCGGAGTGGGGCCCAGCACATTCCTTAGGGAAGAAGCCAGTGCTGCTTGTAAACAGGCATCACAGGGAGCTGGCCACTGAGATAATTATCTCTCTGACCTAGTAATTCAGCTCCCTTTTGGAAATCTATCTGACAGGAATAATTTGAGAGACGCAAAAAGAGACCCAACTTAAGACATTTGACTTGGCCTTATCTGATAGGAGCCATAGGCCAGCAAACGTCTTGATAGGATCAACGTCAACATAGGGTTTAAACTTACTATGGGATTATCTACCCCATGAAACAGAAGCAAAAGGAAGTACAAAGACCCCACGGGAATATAGGAAATACGATCTAATATTAAGAGAAAGCAACATACCAGACTGTATATGACTTCATCAAGGAAAAATAGGCATGATATGGACAGTAGTGGGCAAAAAAAATGGAAATAGCTAGATGAGAATGGTAATACAGGGGACTATTGTACTCACACACATCTCCCTGTAAGAAATGAAGGTAAATGTGAATGAAACAAATCATTAAAAGCCACTGAACACAGTAGTCTTCTGGGGCACCTGGGTGGCTCAGTCGGTTAAGTGTCCAGTTCTTGGTTTCAGCGAGGTCATGATCTCAGGATTGCGAGATTGAGCCCCAGGTTTGGCTCTGTGCTCAGCGCTGAGTCAGCTGTAAATTCTCTCCCTCTGCCTCTCCCCCTACTCATGCGTGTGCTTGCTCGCTCTCTCTCTCTCAAATAAATAAATCTTTATTTATTATGAAGATTTAAAAATTTATGATAAAGATTTATTTATCTGAGAGACAGCAGAGTGAGAAAGAACACTTGTTGGGGGGGGAGGGGCAGAGGGAGAAGCAGACTCCCCACTGAGCCGGGAGCCTGATGTGGGGCTGGATCCCAGGACCCGGGGATCATGACCTGAGCCAAAGGCAAATGCTTAACCGACTGAGCCACCCAGGTGCCCATAGATACATCTTTAAGACAAAAACAAACAAACAAAAAAACCCATTCTTCTGTCTTTCCCAAGCTGGATACCCTGGCAAGTTAAGAGGTGTTTTGTTTTGTTTGGAGGGGTACATGGAGATGGTCCATATTTAGGGAGCAGGAAGTAGAATGAGATGAAAGGAAGTGGGGCTCTTCATTGAAAGACTTTTAATGCTTGTGACGGTTGTGGAGTTCCAAAATGCAGCTGCAGATCCTACACACGTAATCAAGGGCTCTTCCTCTCCCCCTGCACTCCCAACACTATTAGCAGACCCTGGGGCAGCATCCAGGGCCCAGCACTTGGCCTCTCCTCCTGCTCCTGGGTGTTCGTCAGACAGCGGACGCCCCACTCCAAGCAGCGTGTGCTGTGTGCCAAGATGTAATTACACAGCAGGAGACACACGGCATCTCCCCTCCAGTGTCAGATGCTAGAAACTTGCTGAAGAGGTTGTGTCTGGCAGCTACTGGGTCTCTAAGTTGAGGGGTAAAGATTTCCTTTTCTCTCCCAAGTTAGAAAGGCATGCTTTGTTTTGTTTTCTGGTCTTGCTGGGGAGGGCAGGTGTCCATTCTAAGTTTTTATAAACTGGATACAACAAGGTCTAGTACTTAACCCCTTGATACTTAACAGCAGAGAACACCATCTAGATGATTTTATTAATCTGAATTCTTCTTTTCATCTATTGCAAAGAAGAAAACAACTCTGGACTCCCTCCGAGAAAGCTGTTATTGCCACTGGATTCACCAGATTTGCTGATGTAACGCTGATTCTGTTACGGACTCATAGTATCCGTAGCAGACTGGCGGGCCCTTAAGAAAAGAATAGGCCGTTCACTTTTCCCAGGTCCTGGAGCTACACTGACTGTGCAGCCTGAATTTGAAAATCCTGTTCCAGGGCCTGTGATCTCAGCCAGATCTTTGACCTTTCTGGAAAATAGAGGGCTGAGAGGAAGGTCATGGGCTTAAGAACAGAGTCAAGTCCTCCCCACCCCACCCGGGTCAAGAAGTAGGGATCCTCACCTCCTCCCTGCTCTATGAGTTAGAGACACAGCTTTCTCGAAAGGTTGTGCTGGGGCTCAGGGGGAGCTCAGTCAGGAAGAGTCACAGCCTCCTCCCTGTCTCCCACGAGCTTGCTACAAACAGCCTTTCACAGAAGCGCACACCGGACTTGGTTCTTTTCCCGGCAGTGCAGAGGAGAAGTTCTCTGAGGAAGGGCACGTCTGGCTCAATGTTAAATGGGTTTGCACCCCCCACCGCGGGCCTGCCAGGTCCCCGGATGGCCTCTCAGGGAAACCGAGGGGTGGGCACCACAGCCCCATCCTTCTTTGTGAAACTCACAGTCCACGTTCCACTTGATGCTCCTGGGAGGAAGTTTCAGGGTTTCGTTGATCTTCTCCAGGACAGTCTGCAGCTTTTGCTTCTGAGCTATCTCCGACTGGGTGACTTCGGCAACATTCAGCTTCTCGCTCTCAAGCTTCTCTAGGGTGACAAGGGGGAGAGAGAGCAGCCGTTACCTCCAGCCACAGACCACCCCAACTCACGCGTTAGCTCGCTCATTCATTCCCTCCCATGTACACCTGTGCTCGCACGTCGGCTCGCTCCACCAGTGCATACGGAACATCCGTTATGTGAGGGACACTGCCCTCCCCTCAGCCAATGGTGGCACTGGTGACACCAGCATGGTGAGAGCTTGCCACTCTCTTGAATCCCCACATGATAGGCTCCTGGGAGCACAGAAGTGGGGCATGTAACCCAGCCTGTCATAATTGAACCCTTCTCCACCACTCTGGATTCTTCCCTCTTTTCAACGCTGCCTTCTCCAAGCGTACTCAGGGCCCCAACTAGATAGCCTTGTGTGCCTCCCCTGGGCCTTTTGCACATTTCTGTCCTGTGTGTATAGGTATTTGTCATTTTGAATCACATTTATCTGTTCTAAGCACCTTTTTCCGTATAAACCCACTTGGAATGTAACTTATTTGATGTGTCCTATTTCATAAATTCTAAAGCATACTCCACCCCCCCCCCCCCCCCCATTTTAACATGCTCTGTTATGAAATCAGAGCTTCTTCAAATTAATGGCATTCTACGGTTGTGGTCCGCCAGGTGGAAGACAGGAGCTCTCACTGCTTCATGTTGGGCACCTTGTGTCCTAGCACTTCACAGTGTGGCCACTATCTTGTCTCGATCAGCCTAGAAGAACACTTTCCAAAAGTAGAAAATAAAAATTCTAAGGAAAAAGAAAACTTTGGGTAATAGCAATTTAAATGATTTTTCTTTTTTTGAGTGGTACTTGTAAAATGGTATATTTTAAAATCAATTGTTCTTGAATGCAATGGCATAACCCCGTAATACTTACAGACAAAACATTCTAATCATTTTATTGGTCTGAATTTTTATGCATTAAGACAAATTTTGGATTTCCAAACGGGAAGTATTAACTGCTGTTGGATTCACCTAATCTCTCCACAACTCCTTCAGGACTGATAGAACTGACACTCTGAAATAGGTTTAAAATGTCTTTTTCCTTTGTTTTTAAGGACTACCCTATAAAAGAATTAAACTTTATGCCAATGGTTCCCCCCATTGCTTATATAATATCTTTTATTTTTCAGTAGTTGTAGCTCATCCAGATCAAATATCCCTCGGGTAATTCTTTGAAGATGAGATTGTCCACTGGAGAATTTCCACAGTTTTTGTGGATTTAAGAATTCTTCTGTCACAAGCTCTTCTCATTTTTGGAGGCCTGAGTGTTCTCCTTCTCTTCTCTTGCGTTGCTCACGGCCATCATTCTTTACTTGTAAATGCCAGGGATGTAATAAGCCTATATTTAAATGCCTTCCTCTTGATTGTTCAAATACGAAGAGACCATGTGTGCCTTTTCTATTTTTAGGCTGTGAATTCTTATCTTGGATCCTCTCCTACTGAAGAAATGACAAGTTGTTTGTATCTTATGTTGCAATCACAATTTTGGTAGTTTGGTAGAGGCTGTCCAAAGTACTAGGTTAAGGAACCTTCTAAAACCTTCTCTTGTCTAAGAAGAAAAGATCACCAGGTTAGGATAGTGATGAGTGTCTTGGGAGAGCGCTTGGGGTTGGGGGGTGGGTGAGGCTAGGAGTGGCAGCGTCAGAACCACTCTCCACCTGGCCATGTTGTGGTACATCGTGGCCTGTGATTTTTCATATTTATAACCTTCTGTTGGCATTGGACTTCTTAGGTCTCTGAGTCTGTTTTCTAGCTCACTAACTTTTTTTTGCACTGTTGTCCATTCTGTTCTCATTTTTTAAAAAAAATTGGATTTTAGACATTACCTGCGAGAATACTCGTTTTTTCTGTTTTTGCTGTTATTTTTGTCACAATAGTAACATTATGATCTTCTTAAAATTAAGAAAAGTTTGATTTTTAACATCTGGCATTATTCAGAATGAGACTTTTTATGGTTTGCTTATTTCTTTTGCATTACTAATTTTGGAGAAAATGTAATTCTGCTTTACTTTTTTTTCTACTTTAGTTATGCTTTGGGTTTTTTGCTTCTAATTTTTGTCGGGTATTTTATTTTAGGCACTAATATTGGTATAATGTGGATTTGAGTAGCTAGAATATCTTCAAGTAAACTTTATTAATAGTTTTAGGTATATCTTTTCATGTTCACACACACAGAGTTCTCTCTCTCTCATTCTCTTTTAATGAAAGTGAGATTACAGTGTATATATTTTTCTGCTACTTTTTTATTCATTCAAACATTTATTATGAGTATCTAGGTCAACATATATGGATATAATTCATTTTTTGGGTACCTTTTGACCACCTTTACCTACTCTGTCCACCCCAACCCCTTACTTCTGGCAACCACCACTGTTCTCTTTATCTATGAGCTTTTTTTAAAAAATAAAAATTCAACATATAAGTAAGATCATATAGTATTTTACTTAGCATAGTGTTCTCAAAGTCCATCTACGTTATTGTAAATAGCAAGATTTCACTCTTTTTTATGACCAAATAATACTCCACTGTATAAATATACATACACCCTGTCTTCTTTATCCATTCATCCATTGATAGACACTTAGGTTGTTTTCATATCTTGGCTCTTGTAAATAATGCTCCAGTGAACATAGGGATGCACATATCTTTCAATTAGCATTTTCATTTTCTTCTTTAGACAAATAACCAAAAGTGGAATCAGTGAACCATATGGTATTTTCATTTTTTATTTTTTTAAAAGATTTTATTTATTTACTTGACAGACAGAGATCACAAGCAGGCAGAGAGGCAGGCAGAGAGAGAGAGTTGGAAGCAGGCTCCCCACTGAGCAGAGAGCCTGATGTGGGGCTCGATCCCAGGACCCTGGGATCATGACCTAAGCCAAAGGCAGAGGCTTTAATCCACTGAGCCACACAGGCACCCCAATTCATTTTTAATTTTTTAAAGAACCCCCATATTGTTTTCCACAGTGGCTGCACCAGTTTACATTCTTAGCAACAGTGCATGAATTTTCCCTTTTCTTCACATCCTTGTCAATATTTATTATTTCTTGTCATTCTGGTACTAGCCATTCTGTTACTAGCTCTTCTGACTCATGTTAGGTATTATTGTGGTTTTGGGTTGCCTTTCTCTGATGATTACTGATGTTGTGCACCTTTTCATGTGTCTGTTAGCCATCTGAGTGTCTTCTTGGGAAAAGTGTCTGTTTAGATCTTCTATGCATTGTTAATTTCGAATGTCTCCCTCCCCCCACCCCCCCTTTTTTTTCTGTTCAGTTCCATGAGTTCTTTAAAATTTGGATATTAAACCCTAGCAAATACCGCCCCCCCAACACACTTTGGTAGGTTGCCTTTTCATTGTGTGGATGGTTTCCTTTGCTGTGCAGATGTTTTTAATTTTGATGTGGTCCCACTTATTTTTGTTTATGTTGTTTTTGTTTTTTGTGTCAAATCCAAAAAAATGACCACTGAGACAAATGTCAAGGAGATGACTGCCTAAGTTTTCTCTGGGGAGTTTTCTGGTTTCAGGTCTATGTTCAAGCTTAAAGACCCATTCTGAGTTAGTGTTTGTGTATGTTGTAAGACGGTGGTCCATTTTCATTCTTTTGCATGTGGCTGTCCAGTTTTCCCAATACCATTTATTGAAGAAACCATATATTCTTGGCTCCTTTGTCATAAATTAATTGGCCATATATGTGCAGCTTTATTCCCAGGCTCTCTATTCTGTTCCATTAATGTACGTGTCTGTTTTTATGCCAATACCATACTGTTTTGACCACTGGAGCTTTGTAATACCGTTTGAAATCAGGGAGCGTGGTGCCTCCATCTTATTCTTCTTTGTCAAGATTGTTTTGGCTATTAGAGATCTTCTGTGGTTCCATACAAATTTTAGGATCCTTTGTTCTATTTTTTTTTTCTGGACAATGTATCTTTATTTCTATCTATCTATTTATTTTCATTTGCATATAATTGACACAAAATGTTATAATAGTTTCAGGTGTACAAAAGAGTGATTCAGGGATGCTTGGGCAGCTCAGCTGGTTAAGCAACCGCCTTCAGCTCAGGTCATTATCCCAGGGTTCTGGACTAGAGTTCCACATCGGGCTCCCCTGCTCTGCAGAGAGCCTGCTTCTCCCTCTCCCTCTACCTGCCACTCCCCCGCTTGTGCACTCTCTCTCTCTCTGTCAAATAAATAAATAAATAAATAAACAAATAAATAAAATACCTAAAAAATAGTGATTCAACAAGTTTACTATGTTATGTTCACTACAAATGTGGCTACCATTTGTCTTGCTACATCTCCATTACAAAATCATTGACTATATTCTTTATGCTGTGTCGTTTATTCCCATGACTTATTTCATAACTGGAAGCCAATTTCTCCCTCTCCCCTAATTCTGAGAAAACTACCATTGGAATCTCAATAGGGATAGGATTGAATCTGTAGATTGCTTTGGGTAGTACAGACATTTTAACAATATTAATTCTTCTAATCCATGAACACAGAATATCCTTCCATTTGTGATCTTCAGTTTCTTTCAGGAATGTCTTACAGTTTTAAGTGCAAAGGTCTTTCACCTCCTTGGTTAAGTTTATTCCCTGGTATTTTACTCTTTTTTGATGTGATTGTACAGGAGATTGTTTTCTTAATTTCTTTATGACAGTTTCTTGGTATATAGAAATGCAACAAATTTTTATGTATTGATTTTGTATCCTGGAACTTTACTGAATTTGTTTGCTAGTTCTAGAAGATTTTTTGGTGGAATCTTTGGGATTTTCTCTATACATTATCATGTCATTTGCAAATAGTGATAGCTTTACTTCTTCCTTGCCAAACTGGATGCCTTTTATTTATTTTTCTTGTCTGACTGTTCTGGCTAGGAATTCCAATACTATGTTGCATAAAAGTGTCTAGGGTGAGCATCCTTGTCTTGTTCCTTATCTTTGAGAAAAAGCTTCCAGCTTCTCACCATTGGGTATGCAGACTTGTCATATAGAGCCTTTATTATATAAAGATACATTCTCACTGTACCCACTCTGTTGAGAATTTTTATCATTAATGGATGTAGAATTTTTTTTTTTAAAGATTTTATTTATTTATTTGACAGACTGAGATCCAAGTAGGCAGAGAGGCAGGCAGAGAGAGAGGGGGAAGCAGGCTCCCTGCTGAGCAGAGAACCCGATGCGGGGCTCGATCCCAGGACCCTGAGATCATGACCTGAGCTGAAGGCAGAGGCATTAACCCACTGAGCCACCCAGGCGCCCCTGGATGTAGAATTTTGTCAAATGCTTTTTCTACATCTGTTGAGATGGTCACATGATTTTTATCCTTCATTTTGTTAATGTGGCATATCACACAGATTGATTTGTGGATATGAAACTGTTCTTGCATCCTTGGAATAAATCCCACTTGATCATGTGTATGATCCCTTTAATGTATTGTTGAATTCACTTTGTTAATATTTTGTTGAGGAGTTTTAAATCTATGTTCATTAGGATATTGTTGCCATTTTCTTATGGTGTCCTTGTCTGGTTTTAGCATTGGGGTAACACTGGTTTTGTAAAATCAGTCTGGAAGTGTTCCCTCCTCTTCTATTTTTGGGAAGAGTTTGAGAAGCATTGGTATTAATTTTTTTTAAATGTTTGATAGAATTCACCAGTGAAGCCATCTGGTCCTGGATTTTTGTTCATTGGGGACTTTTTAATTACTGATTCAGTTTCCTTATTAATAATCAGTTTGTTCAGATTTTCTATTTCTTCATGATTTAGTCTTGGTGAGTTGCATATTTCTAGGAATTTATCAATTTCTTCTTGGTGTATAATTATTCACAGTAGTTTCTTATGATCCTTTGTATTTCTGTAGTATCAACTGTAATATAACCTCTTTCATTTCTGATTTTGTAGCCTCTCTCTGTGAGTCTGGCTAAATGTTTGTCAGTTCTGTTTATCTCTTTAAAAAAAAAAAAAAACAGCTCTGGGGCACCTGGGTGGCTCAGTGGGTTAAGCCTCTGCCTTCAGCTCAGGTCATGATCTCAAGGTCCTGGGATCGAGCCCCGCATCAGGCTCTCTGCTTGGCAGGGAGTCTGTTTCCCCCTCTCTCTCTGCCTGCCTTTCTGCCTACTTGTGATCTCTGTCTCTGTCAAATAAATAAATAAATAAATAAATAACATCTTAAAAAAAATAAACAGCTCTTAGTTTCACTGATCTTTTCTATTATCTTTTTAGTTTTGAAACATGTCTCTATATGATACATGTCTCATTCAAACATACGAGTATCTTTCTATGTCAGTACATATTGATAAAACTCATTTAAAAAATCTACCTAATTATTATGGGACATAACTTATTCAACCATTCCTCTGCAGATACACAGTCGGTTTATAAGCCATTTTTTTCTCATTTGTATTAAAGTTTTAATAAATGCATGTGTGGGTGGGCATGTGTGTATGTTACTAGCTGATTATTGCTAGTTAAAAGAAAAGCTGTTGGCTTACAGATCTTCTTCTTAGAGTCATCTTACCAAATCTCCTTATTAGTTCTATTATTGTTTATTTGAGTTTTTAGCATTCTCTGCGTATGGAAATAAGATAAAACATAGTTATCTCGATGTTGTAAGCTTATATCATTTATTTCAATTTCATGACATTTTAAAATAAAAGATTTGAGAACCTCTTCCACTATTTCTACCCCCTACTTTATTTTTAAAATACTCAACCCCCAAAATTTAACAGATCCACTCAAATATCCTTACAGTTAAATAGTAATTGCACTCATTGTTGCTAAGTATTTATAGATAATTTCTTTCTCAAGACTCCTGGTTTTTCTCTTTTGCTCTGTATTAGGCTAATTTCGCTTGCTACATGAAAATTTTCTATTGCTGAAATTTTATTTTCCCATGAAATTGTTTCTTTCATGTTTCTATAGTTCTGCAAATTGTTCATCATTAGTTTAACTTGTTGTAAAGTAATAGGCATGACTTTGAAGTAGGATGTTATTTAGAAAATTTTCTCAGGATTATTTTGTGAATCTTTCACTTGTTTTTGAATTTAGCATCCCAGTATGCTTTTGGAGAAATTATTTTTAGAAAACAATGAAATAGTATTTAAAAGTTCTGAAGTATCAATACAGGGCAGAATAAACTCAATTACTCTGAATGGTAGAAAAACTGAGATGTTCTAAGAAACAGAGTTACTATATATAACATACTATATTAATGTAACTATTCTTCAGAGAATCAGAGTACATAAAATACTCTTTCCAATATGAGTGATTCCTGAGTTATTACATTTGTATTTTCCAAATATACAGAGAGGCTTTGTTAGAAATTTTTTTTTAATTGTATCATGGCCAGAGAATTTGGTCTGTATAATAATATGTTGAGACACACTTTATGGACATATTCAAACTCTGTAAGTGTTCCATATGCGGTTTTCTGAAAGAAAGAATACTCCAGTTTTGGTATGGCTGGTTAATTGTATTCTCCAAATCTCTCTCCTTATGAACTTTTTTCTTAATGTGTTTATTAATAGGTATATGTTAAAAATCTAACACTGTGATGGCAATTTATGATGTCCCTATAATTCTGATTGTCATTTTTATACAGTGATGCACAAAAAAATAGGTTTAAAGTGTCTGTATTTTAGGTTTAAAGTGTCTGTATTTTCTTAGTAGCTTTATTCTCCTCAATATGTAGAGACTTTCTACAGTAATTCTTTTTGCCCTAAAATCTCTTTTGTCAGATGTTAAAATAGTTACCCCAGCTTTCTTTTAATTAGTATTAGTCTAGTCTATGCAATTATTTCCAGTCTTTAAACCACCCTAATGCAGGGTTTGAACTTACCACCCTGAGATCAAGACCTGAGCTAAGATGAAGAGTCAGGTGCTTAACCTACTGAGCCACCCAGGTACCCCTAATTATTTCCACTCTTTAAACCATTCTTTATCCTCATAAATTAAGAATGTCTCTTGTAAACAGCCTGTAAAAAAATGTTGGGCTACCTAGTCTGACAATCTCTGTCTTTCAAATGGATAAAGTCAATTTATATTGAAAGGGTTCGTCAATATACCTGGATTCACTTCTACCAATTTACTTTTAACTTTCTATTATTTTGCTTTTCTGGTTTTTTATCCACCCTTCCATCCTTGCTTTCTCTTGGAGTAAGGTTTCTATTTCCTCATTTCATTTTTTCCCCATTGCTAGTAGGGAGGTTTACACTCTGTTTTATTATTTTAGTGGCCACCCCCCAAAATTTATCATGTGTATTTAATTTAATAGAAATAATACAGGCTTTCTCAATCTGACTTATTGCACTTAGCCTGTGTACTAAATAATACAGGGCTTGAGATACTTTGACTCTAGTCATACTCTTCCTGACCTAAATGCTATTATTGGTATTTTATCTTAATTTTAAAAATCAACAAATTAGACATCATTTTGATTGTTTATATTCATTTAATTATTGCTTTCATCTACCCACCATGGTGATCTTTTTTATTGTAGATATAGGTTTTTATTTCATTTTATTAAAAAATTTTTTTGAGTAGAGTTCACACAATGTTACATTAGTTTCAGATGTACAAAACAGTGACTCAACATCTCTGTATATTATGCTACACTCTCCACAAGTGTAGCTACCATCTGTCACCATTCAGCACTATTACAATATCACCAACTATATTTCCTTTACTATATATTTTATTCCCATGATTTACTCATTCCGTAACTGGAAACCTGTATTTCCCATTCCCCTTTGTCCATTTTTGCCTATCATCTACCCCTTCCTTCTGGCAAGCATGAGTTTGTTTTCCATTATAGATATGATTCTGCTTTTTGTTTATTCATTTGTTATGTTTTTTTACATTCCACATAAGTGAAATCATATGATATTTGGCTTTCTCAGTCCAACTTATTGCACTTAGCCTAATACCCTCTGGGACCAACCATGCTGTCACAAATTGCAAGATCTCAACCTTTTTTCATGGCTAATATTCCACTATATATACATATATAGACACAACTTCTTTATGCATTCATCTATCAATGGGCACTTGGGTTCCATATCTTGGTTATTATAAATAATGCTGCAAAAAACACTGGGGTACATAGATCTTCAAATTAGTATTTTTGTTTTCTTTGGATAAATATGTAGTAGTAGAATTATTGGATGGTAGGGTATTCCTATTTTTAATTTTTTTGAGGAAACTCCATACTGTTTTCCACAGTGGCTGCACCAATTTACATTCCCACCAACAATGCACAAGGGTTCCCCTTCCTTTGTATGCTCACTAACACTTGCTATTTCTGGTCTCTTGATTTTAGCCATTCTAACTGGTTTAAAGTGATACCTCATTGTGGTTTTGATTTACATTTCCCTAATGATTACCGATGTTGAACATTTTCTCATGTATCTGCAGACTGTCTATATGTCATCTTTGGAAAAATGTTCTATTCAGGTCCTCTGCCTATTTTTAATTGGATTATTTGATTTTCTTGGTGTTAAGTTGTATAAGTTCTTTACATATTGTGTATATTAATCCCTTGTGAGATATGTCATTTTCAAATATCTTTCTCCTTTCAGTAGGTTGCTTTTTTGGATTTTTGTTTTTTTCTTCACTGTGCATACGCTTTTTGTTTTGATGTAGTCGCCCTAGTTTATTTTTATTCCCCATATCTTAGGAAATATATCTAGAAAAGTGTTGCTATGGACAATGTCAAAGAAATTACTGCTTAAGTTCTCTTTTAAGATTTTTATGGTTTCAGGTCTTACATTTAGGCCTTTAATATATTTTGAGTTTATTTTTGCATGTAGTGTAAGAAAGGGTCCAGCTTCATTCTTTTGCATGTTGCTGTCCAATTTCTCCAACACCATTTGTTGATGAGACCATCTTTTCCCCACTGTATATTCTTGCCTCCTTTGTCACACCTTAATTGACTACATAGGCATGGTTTTATTTCTGAGCTCTTTATTTTACCTACCATGTGACCTTTGCTCATCATTTTTTGTTACATTTCAGATCTTTATTTTGGGTTCATTTTTCTTGCTCTGGAATACATCCTTTAGAGATGTCTTTCAGTGAGGGTCTTTTGGAAGTAAACCCTCTTAATTTATGTTTGTTTAAATGTCTTCATTTTCTCATTTAAAAATTTTTTAGAATTAAATTCAATTAACATATAGTGTATTATTAGTTTCAGAGATAGAATTTAGTGATGCATCAGTTTCACAGAACACCCAGTGCTCACTATATCAAGTGCCCTTCTTAATGCCCATCACCCAGTTACCTCATCCCACACTTGCCTCCCCTCCAGCCACCCTCAGTCTGTTTTCTATAGTTCAGTCTCATCTTTAAAAAATAGCTTTTTTTCTGGGTAACTTATAACTTGGCATTTTTTTCTGAATTTTGAAAATTTCATTTCAATATGTTTTGGCTATTGTTGTTCCTGAAGAAAGATGGCTTTCACTCTGTTGTTATTTTATAGGTAATCTATCTTTTCTCTCTGCTTTTAATCATTTCTTTATTTTCAGTATTCTTTACAAAGGTTTCATTATAAAGTGTGCAGGTATAGATTTCTTTTATTTATCCTCTTTGGGAGTCTATGAACTTCCTTAATCTGAAAATTGATAGTATTCATCAATTCTAGAAAATTCCCATTCATATATCTTTAAATATTGCCTATTCCTCATTTTCCTTACCTTCTCCTGCTAGGATTATAATTAGCTATATGTTGGATTTTCTTAGAAAATCTCTGTCTTTTAATTCTCTTTTTTATTTTAGGCACTCTTTTCTCTCTAAATTGCCTTCTGGGTAATTTCTTCAGTGCCAACTTCCAGTTCACAAATTCTTACTTTAGCTACGTCTAATCCATTGCATTTTCTAATGACTACTTTTTTGTTTTCATATCTAGAAGGTCTGTTTGGTTCTCTTTCACATTGACTTGTCCAATTTTGATAGCTAGTTTTTAAAAAAAGATTTATTTATTTTAGACTTTATTTTATTTTATATTTTTTATATTTATTTATATTTATAAGATTTAGATTTTATTTATTTTTTATTATTTTATTTTAATATATTATATATAATTTATTAATACTATTATTTATTTATATTTATATTTTATATTTATTAGATTTATATTTTATTTTATTTATTTTAGAGAGCAAGTGAGAATGGAGGAGGGGTGGAGGGAGAGGGAGAGAGAGTCTTAAGCAGACTCCATGCCGAACACAGAACCCAACTCAGGATTTGACCTCATGATCCTGAGATCATGACCTGAGCTGATACTTTGCTGGCTGCACCACCCAGGTGCCCCTTGATAGCTACTTTTTAAAAATCATCCTTTCAATAGCCTTGTAAAATTTTTGTTTTAACATATTTAAATATATTTTATATTCCTGGACTGATCAGTAGTAGCTAACATATAGCATTTGTCGGATGAATTTACAGTTTATTATTCTGTTGATCTTTGTGCAAAGTGGCTTGCTTCGTATGTGTTTCATTTCTGACTTTTAGCTTTTTTGGAATTTTTTCTCTGGGAGCTCTTTGTGACCTGGGTTTAAAGTTCATTCTTCTGAAAGGACATATGTTTTCTTCTACCTTGGGAAGCATTAATAATCTGGAATAACTTTTAACTACATATTAATCTTGGTGGTTTTTTTGACAATATAGCAAACTTTAATTTTTATTTTAATTATTTTTATTTTTAATTGGAGTACAGTTGACATATTAGGCTCAATGAACAATGTAGTGATTCAAATAATTATTTAGATTATGAAAAGCTCACCATGATGTGTATCTATCATTGGTCACTATATAAAGTTACCCCAATATTATTGACTATGTTCCCCATGCTGTACCATTCAACCTCATGATTATGTATTTTATAACTGGAAGTTTGTACCTCTTAATCCCCTTCAACTATTTTTCCCATTCCCCAAGCTCCCTCCCCTTTGGCAACCATCAGTTCTCTGTGTGTGTCATTCTGTGTTTTTGTTTTATTTTTTAGATTCCACATATAAGTGAAATTATATGGTATTTGTCTTTCTCTGACTTATTTCACTTAGGATAGTACTCTTGAGGTCCATCTATGTTGTCCCAAATGGCAAGATCACATTCTTTATAGCTGAATAATACTCTGTTGTGTGTGTGTGTGTGTGTGTGTGTGTATGTATATCACATTTTCTTTATCTTCTTATCCATTGATAGACACTTAAGTTCTTTCCATAACTTAGCTATTGTAAGTAAACTTGCAGTAAACATAGGGGTGCATATATCTTTTCAAATTAGTGTTTACATTTTCTTTGGGTAAATATTGAATCATTGGAATTATTGGAATTATTGAATAATAGGGCATTTCTATTTTTAAGTTTTTGAGGATCCTCCATATTGCTTTTCACATTGGACGTACCAGTTTGCATTCCCACCAAGAATGCACAAGGGTTTCTATTTCCCCTGTCTTCTCCAACACTTGTTGTTTCTTGAGTTGTTTATTTTAGCCATTCTGACAGGTGTGAGGCAGTATCTCATTGTCAATTTGATTTGCATTTCCCTGATGATGTGATAATAAGTATGTTTTCATGTGTCTGTTGTCCATCTGTACGTCTTCTATGAAGAAATGTCTATTCATGTCTTCTGCCATTTTTTAATTAGATTATTTGGTTTTGGGTATTAAGTTGCTGAATTCTTTATATATTTTATATATATTTATATATTTTGGATACTAACCCTTTATTAGACACATCATTTGCAAATATGTTCTCCTATTCCCTAGGCTGCCTCTGAATTTTCTTCATTGTTTCCTTTTATGTGCAGAAGATTTTTATTTTGATGTAGAACCAATAGTTTATTTTTTTGTTTCCCTTGCCTCAGGAGATGTATCTAGAAAAGAGTTGTTATGGCAGTGTCAGAGAAATTACTGCCTGTGCTCTCATCTAGGATTTTTATGTTTTCAGGTCTCCTATTTAGGTCTTTACTTCATTTTGAGTTTATTTTTGTGTATAGTATAAGAAAGTCATCCAGTTTCATTCTTTTGCATGTTGCTGTCACCAACACTGTTTATTGAACAGACTTTTTCCCATTGGATGTTCTCACCTGCTTTGCTGAAGACTAACTGACCATATATTTGTGGGTTCATTTCTGGGCATTCTATTCTGTTCCATTTATCTATGTGCTTATTTTTGTGCCAGTACCATACTATTTTGATTATTACAGCTTTGTAATATAACTTGAAGTCTGGAATTGTGATACCTCCAGTTTTGTTCTTCTTTTACAAGATTGCTTGAGCTATTTGGGGTCTTTTGTGGTTCCATACACATTTTAGGATTGTTTGTCCTAGTTCTGTGAAAAATGTTGTGGATATTTTCATAGGGATTGTATTAAGTCCATAGATTGCTTTAGGCAGTCTAGATATTTTAATAATTAGTTGTTCTTCCAACATATGAGCATGGGATATTTTTCCATTTCTTTGTGTTGTATTCAATTTCTTTTACCAATGTTTTATGGTTTTCAAAGAACAGGTCTTTCATCTCTTTGGCTAAATTTATTCCTAGGTATTTTATTCTTTATGGTACAATTGTAAATGGGATTACTTTCTTAATTTCTCTTTCTACTACTTCATTATTAGTGTATAGAAATGCAAGAGATTTCTGTATATTGATTCTGTATCCTGCGAATTTATTGAACTCATTGATCAGCTTCAAGTAGTTTTTGGGTTGTTGTTTCCATATAGTATCATGTCATCTGCAAATAGTGGAGGTTTTACTTCTTCCTTACCAATTTGGATACATTTTATTTCCTTTTGTTATCTGACTGTTGTGGCTAGGATTCCAGTACTATATTGAATAAAAGTGGTGAGAGTAAACATCCTTGTCTTGTTCCTGACCTTAGGGAAAAAGCTGTTTTTCTCCACTGAGTATAATATTTGTTGTGAGATTTTCATATAAGGCCTTTTATTATGTTGAGGTATGTTCTCTCTAGACCTACTCTGTTGAGGGTTTTTATCATGAATATATATTGTACTTTAGTCAAACGCTTTTTCTGCATTTATTGAAATGATCATATGGTTTTTATCCTTTCTCTTATTGATGGCAGTGTATCACACTGATTTGCAAATATTGAACCACCCTTGCATCCTAGGAATAAATCCCACTTGGTTGTGGTAAATCATTTTTTTCATGTATTGTTGGATTCAGTATTTTGTTGTGCACCTATGTTCATCAGAGATATTGGCCTGCAGTTCTCTTTTTCTGTGGTGTTGCTATCTGGTTTTGGTATCAGGGTAATGCTAGCCTCATAGAATGAATTTGGAAATTTTCCG
Source organism: Mustela erminea (assembly GCF_009829155.1). Lineage (NCBI taxonomy): Eukaryota > Metazoa > Chordata > Mammalia > Carnivora > Mustelidae > Mustela > Mustela erminea. Next base: position 67,115,055 of record NC_045622.1, on the reverse strand, counting down.
TCGTCTTTTATTTTTTAGAATAGTTTGAGAAGAATAGGTGTTAACTCTTCTTTAAATGTTTGGTAGAATTTGCCTATAAAGCTGTCCAGTCCCGGACTTTGGTTTGTTGGAAGTTTTTTTTTTTTTTTTTCTTTTAAGATTTTATTTATTTATTTACAGACAGAGATCACTTTATTTATTTATCATTTTATTTATTTATTACAGACAGAGATCACAAGTAGGCAGAGAGGCAGGCAGAGAGAGAGGAGGAAGCAGGCTTCCTGCTGAGCAGAGAGGTGCCCTGTTGGAAGTTTTTTGATTGCTGATTCAAATTTGTTGCTAGTAATAAGTCTGTTCAAATTTTCTATTTCTTTCTGCTTCAGTTATGATAGGTTAAATGTTTCCAGGAATTTATCCATTTCTTCTAGATTGTCCAATTTGTTAGCATAAGTTTTCATAATATTCTCTTACAGTCCTTTGTATTTCTATGGTGTCTATTGTTATTTCTCCTCTTTCATTTATGTTTTTGTTTTAGTTCTTTCTCCCTCTCCCTGTCTCTCTTTTTTGATGAGTCTGGCTAGAGGTTTATTAATTTTGTTCATCTTTTCAAAAATATCAGCTCCTGGTTTCATTCATCTGTTCTATCATGTTTTGTTTGTTTGCTGTTCGTTTTTAGTTTCTGTGCCATTTATCTCTGCTTTAGTATTCATTATTTTCTTTTTTTCTGCTGGTTTGGATTTTGTTTGTTCTTCTTTTTTCTAGGTCCCTTAGGTGTAACCTTAGGTTATTTATTTGAGATTTTTCATGCTTTTGAGGTAGGCCTATATTGCTATAAATTGCCCTCTTAGAACCATTTTTGTTGTGTCTGAAAGATTTTGTACCTTTGTGTTTTCATTTTAATTTTTCCATGTGATTTTTAAATTTCTTCTTGATTTCTTGGTTGGTCCATTCATTGTTGGGCAGCATGTTATTTAACCTCCATGTATTTGCACTCTTTCAATCTTCTTGAATTTGTTGAGACTTGTTTTGTGGCCTAATATATGATTTATTCTGGAGAATGTTTCATGTATACTTGAAAAGAATGTATATTCTGCTCTTTTAGGATGGAATGGTCTGAATATATTGCTTAAATCCATCTACTCCAGTGAGTCACTTGAAGCCAGTTACCTTATTGATTTTCTGTTTGGATGATCTGTCTGTTGATGTAAGTGGGATGTTACAGTCCCCAAGTATATTGTATTACTACTGATTACTTCCTTTATGTTCATTATTAACTGTTTTATGTATTTGGGTGCTCCCATGTTGGATGCATAAATATTTACAATTTTTATATCTTCTTGGGTTGTCTTATTATATAGCGTCTTTATCTCTTGTTATAATCTTTGTTTTACAGTCTATTTTGTCCATTACGGGTATCGATCCCTGGCTTTCTGTTGACATCCATTTGCACGATAAATGTTTCTTCAACCCCTCACTTTCAATCTGCAGATGTTTCAGGGTCTGAAATGAGTCTCTTGTAGGCAGCATATAAATGGGTTTCATTTTTTATTTTTATATATTTTGTGTGTGTATGTGTTATGTTAGTCACCATTCATCATTAGTTTTTGATGTAGTGTTCCAAGATTTATAAATAATGGGTTTCATTTTTTTAAGATTTTATTTATTTATTTGTCAGAGAGAGAGAGAGAGAGAAAGAGCACAAGCAGGCAGAGTGGCAGGCAGAGGCCAAGAGAGAAGCAGGCTCCCCGCTGAGCAAGAAGCCTGAGGGGGGCCTCGATCCCAGGACTCTGGGATCATAACCTGAGCCGAAGGCAGCAGCTTAACTAATTGAGCCACCCAGGCATCCCAATGGGTTTCATTTTTTAATTCACTCCGTCACCGTACATCTTTTGATTGGAACATTCAGTCTATTTACATTCAAAGTAATCATTGATAGATAGTTTTTATTGCCATTTTATTATTTTGTGGTGTTTCTTCTTCTCATTTTTCTTTGATCTTTTCTTCTCTTACTTTCTTTCATGGTTTATTGTCTTTCTTTGGTGACATACTTGGATTCCTTTTTCTTTATTCTTTGCATATCTAGTACTGGTTTTTTGATTTGTGGTTACCATCAGGGTTATATATAACATGTTCTGCATATATCAGTTTATATTAATTTGATGCTTGCTTAAGTTTGAACCCATTCTTTACTCCTTTCCCCCTCACATTTTACATATATAGTGTCATATTTTACATCCCCTTGTGAATCCTTTGACTGGTTTTTACAGATACACCTATTTTTACTGCTTTTGTGCTTTCTACTTTTCTTACTCTTACTTATATCTTCCTTTCCATGCAAAGAGTCACTTTAACATTTCTTGCAGGGCTGGTTTAGTGCTCATGAATTCTTTTAGTTTTGTCTGGAAAGCTCTTTATCTCTCCTGCTAAAAAATCTGCTGATAGCTTTATGGGGTTTCCTTTGTATGTAACAGACTTTCTTCTTGCTACTTCAGTATTTTTTTATCACTATTTTTTTGCGTTTTAATTGCTATGTGTCTTGGTGTGGACCTCCTTGGGTTGATTTTGTTGGGGGACCTCTGTGCCTCCTGGATTTGGATATCTGTTTTCCTCCCCAGATCAGGGGAGTTTTCAGCTATTATTTCTTCAAATAAATTTTCTGTCTCCTTTTCTCTCTTCTTCTTCTTCTTCAATACCTATCATGTGACTTTTATTATACTTGCAGTCATTGGGTTCCCTAAATCCAGTCTCATTTTGCATATTTTTTTCCTCTCACTAGCTCAACTTGATTAGTTTCCATTATACTGTCTTCCAGGTTATTAATTTCTCTACTTCCTCTAGCCTGCTACTCTTTATTCCACCAAAAGTATTTTAAATTTCATTTATTGTGTTCTTCATCTCTGTGTTTTTTTGGTCTCTTTATTAATGGTCTCACTTACATCCTCCACTCTTTTCTCAAGTCTAGTGAGTATCTTTATGATCACTAGTTTAAATTCTCTATCAGGCATAATACTTGTATCTACTTTAGTATCCTACTATGGTTTTGTCCTATTTTTTTCCCTTGGGGCATATTCCTCTGTTTCCTCATTTTGTCTAATTCTGTTTCTCTGTGTTAGGAAAGTCAGCTAAATCTCCTGCTCTTGAAGGTAATGGCCTTATGAAGATAAAGTCCTATAGTGCCCTGCAGTGTAGTCCTCTGTTCCCTAAAACTTGGTGCTTCAGGAAGTGTCTCCTATGCATGTTGTGCATGCCTTTCTGGTGTGTCCTGTTTTTTTTGTTTTGTTTTTGTTTTGTTTTTTGTTTTTTTCCTTCAGTCTTGTCTTCCGCTCTTTTTGCCTGTTGTGGGCAGGTTTTGGTCCCCAGTCAGATGGGGCACATTTAACAAGATGTGAGGTGGTCTGCTTTTGAAATAAGACCTGCCACCACTGGTACTCAGCCCTGAAAAATGTGGGTCAGGAGAGGTGGTATCGGCAGAGTTTGTACCAGTTTTCTTGCGAGAGGACCTGCAGGACCAGTACTGAGGCAAGCGTGACTGGGAAGGGTGGATCTGCTGAAATGTGGAGGGGGGAGGGGGCAGGACTTGGTGTAAGCAAGTTAGGTGGTGAGTGTAGGTGCTGTGCTGTGTGTTTATGCAGGGGGACAGGGGAAGTAAGTGGTGGCAGCCAGCTCTTTTGTTCCTGGAGGGGTCTTCCTATGAAGACTGACTGACTCTCTAGACCATGCTCTGAGATGAGTAAAGAACCTTCCCTCCTGCGTGCCACAGGGGTTTTTCAAACTGCAGTATCTCCATGGGTTATTTGTCCTGCTGTCTCTTCATGGGCTGGCACTCCGCTTCCTAACGCTCTCCCCACTCTCCTGGAAGAGACCTTACTGATTTTTTTTTTAAATTCCAGGCTTTAAGTCCCACTAGTTGTAAGAACTTATGAGATTTGGCCCCCCCCCTTTTTTTTAAAGATTTATTTTATTTGACAGAGAGAGAGATCACAAGTAGGCAGAGAGGCAGGCAGAGACAGAGGGGGAAGCAGGCTCCCTGCTGAGCAGAGGGCCCGATGCGGGGCTCGATCCCAGGACACTGAGATCATGACCTGAGCCGAAGGCAGTGGCTTTAATCCACTGAGCCACCCAGGCGCCCCAAGATTTGGCCCCTTTTGCCTTCAATGCCAAATATGAGGATTCGTCTTCCCTATACGGGCTCCTCAGTGTGATAGTCTGTTTTTTCATGCCCATGGCTCTCTCCCAATTGCCAACAGCCACAGTCTTTTTCACTCCCAGGCTGTGTCTGCTTGTCCTATCTTCTTCGATGTGGCCTCTTCTCTACTTTTAGTGGAGTTCCTTTTGCCAGTCTTCAGGTCCTCTTCTTGGTTATTTTTGCTAATGGGAGTGTTTTCTAGTTATATCCACAGGATGAGGCGAACTTAGGGTCCTCTTACTCCACCACCATCTTTTCAATAAATACATTTTCTTAGAGGAGTTTCATGGTTTAAGGTTTCACGTTTAAGGCTTTAACCCATTTTGAATTTATTTTTGTGTTTGATGTTAGAAAGTGGTCCAGTTTCATTCTTTTTCATGTAGCTCTCCAGTTTCCCCAGCACCATTTATTGAAAAGACTGTCTTCTCCCCATTGTATATTCTTGCTTCCTTTGTCATAGATTGACCAGATAAGTGTGGGCTTATTTCTGCACTTCCTAATCTGTTGTATTGGCACAAAAATAGCCACATAGATCAATGCAAGTATGTTTTGATTACTACCACTTTTTAGTATATCTTGACATCTGGGACTGTGATACCTTTAGCTTTATACTTCTAAAGATTGCTTTGGCAATTTGGGGTCTTTTGTGGTTCCACACACATTTTAGGATTTTCTCCTTATAGTTTTGTGAAAAATATTGTTGGTATTTTGATAGGGATCACACTGAATATGTAGATTGCCCTGGGTAATATGGGCATTTTAACAATTTTAACTTTTCCAGTCCATGAGTGTGAAATATCTTTCCATTTGTTTGGTGCAATTGAAAATGGAGTTGTTTTCTTAATTTCTTTTTCTGAGACTTTGTAATTAGTGTATACAAACACAAGAGATTTCTGTATATTGGTTTTGTGTCCTGATACTCTAGGGAATTAATTTATTCTAGTAGTTTTTCTGGTGAACTCTTTAGGATTTTCCAAGTATAATATCATGTCATTTACAAATAGTGATATTCTTACCTCTTACAAGTTTGGATGCCTTTTCTATTTCTTCTCTGATTGCGATGTCTAAAACTCCCACTTCTAGAGTGGCAAGAGTGGATATCCTTGTTTCGTTCCTGATTTTAAAGGAAAATTTTTTGGGACGCCTGGGTGGCTCAGTTGGTTAAGCAGCTGCCTTCGGCTCAGGTCATGATCCCAGCATCCTGGGATCGAGTCTCGCATCGGGCTCCTTGCTCGGCAGGGAGCCTGCTTCTCCCTCTGCCTCTGCCTGCCATTCTGTCTGCCTGTGCTTGCTCTCTCGCCCTCTCTCTGATAAATAAATAAAATCTTAAAAAAAAAAAAGGAAAAATTTTCAAGTTTTCACCACTAAGTATAATGTTAGCTAAAGTTTTCCATATACGAACTTTATTATGTTGAGGTATGTTCCCTCTAAACCAATTTGTTGTTTTGTTTTTTTTTTAAATGAATGGATGTTGGATTTTGTCAGATGCTGTTTCTGCATCTATTGAGATGATTACATGATTTTTATTCTTTAGTTTAATGTTGTGTATTACATCAATTGATTTGTGAATATTGATCCATTCTTGCATTTCTGGAATAAATCCCGCGTAGTTGTCATGAATGATCTTTTAATGTACTGTTGAATGTGGTTTGCTAATGTTCTGAGGAGGATTTTTGCATCTATGCGCAAAAATTAGGGATATTGGCTTGAAGTTTTCCTTTTTTGTAGTGTCTTTCTTTGGTGTTGGTACTAGGGTAATGTTGTCCTCCTCAGAATGTAGGAGATGCTTTCCCTCCTCCTTTTTTTGGAATAGTTTGAGAAGAATAGGTATTAAGTCTTTAAAGGCTTGGTAGAGTACAGCGGTGAATTATTCTGGTCCTGGCCTTTTTTGGTTACTGATTCAATTTCATTACTGGTAATGGGTCTGTTCTTTTTGTTTCTTCCTCATTCAGTTTTGGAAGATTATATGTTTCCAGAAATTTATCCATTTCTTCTAGGTTGTCAAATTAGTTGGCATATAAGTTTTCATACACAGTATTTTATAATTCTTTGTATTTCTGTGAGATTGTTACTTCCATCAATTTTTATTTTATTAACTTGGGTCATCTTTTTTCTTGATGACTCTGGCTAAAGGTTTATCTATGTTGTTTATCTTTTCAAAAAACCAGCTTTTGGGTTTACTGCTCTTTTCTATATATTTTTTAGTCTATTTCATTTATTTCTCCTCTCATCTTTATTATTTCCATCTACTACTGTTGGGCTTTGTTTGTTCTTTTTCTATTCCTTTAGGTACAAGATTAGGTTGTTTTGAGATTTTTCTTGAGGTAGGCCTATTTATTGTTATAAATTTCTTAGAACTTCTTTCACGTGTCCAAAAGATTTGGACTTCTCTATAGCCATTTTCATTTTTCTCCATGTAAATTTCGATTTCCTCATTGACCCATTGGTTGTTTAATAGCATACTGTTTAGCTTCCATATGTTTGTGTTTTTTCCAGTTTTTTTTTTTTCCTTGTGATTGATTTCACACTGTTGAGGTCAGAGGAGGTGCATAGTATGGTTTCAAATTGACACTTGTGGCCTAACATGTGATCTCTCCTGGAGAATGTTACATTTGCACTTGACAAAAAAGTGGACTCTGCTGTTTTTGGACTGAACGGTCTGTATGTGTCTGCTAAGTCCATCTGGTGTAATGTCACTCAAAAATACTGTTTATTTAAAAAAAAAAGATTTTATTTATTTATTTGGGAGGAGTAGGGGAGGGAGAGGAAGAGAAAAAGAATCTGGTCTAATGTTCAAAAATAGTTTCCTTATTAAAAAAAAAAAGATTTAATTAATTAATTAATTCATTGATTTGGGAGAGGGTAAGGAGGAGGGAGAGGAAGACAGAAAGAATCCCAAGCAGATTCTGCTCTAGGCACAAGAGCCTGACACAGGGCTTTATCTGTGTGACCCTGAGATCATGACCTGAGCCAAAACTAAGAGTTGGTTCTTGAGAACTGAGACACCCAGGCACCCCAATACTGTTTCTTTATTGATTTGCTCCTTGGGTGATCTATCCATTGACGTAAGAGGGTTGTTAAAATTTCCTACTTTTATTATCACTGCCAAGTTTGCCACTTATTTGTTAATATTTTCTTTGTGCATTAGGTGCTCCAAAGTTGGGTGCATGGATACTTCCAGTTGTTATATCCCCTTGTTGGACTGATCCCTTTATCATTCTATAATGGCCTTGTTTTCATCTTACTAAAGTCTGTTTTAGTTTTTAAAAGATCTTATTTATTTATTTGAGACAGAGTGAGCATGCATGCACAAGTGGGGGAGGAAGAGGGACAGAGGGAGAAGGAGAAGTAGACTCCCCGCCAAGCAGGGAACCTGATGTGGGGTTCAATTTCAGGACCCTGAGATCATGACCTGAGCTGAAGGCAGACATTTAACTGACTGAGCCACCCAGGTGTCCCTTAAAGTCTGTTTTAAAGTCTATTTTGCCTATGTTTATATTGCCACTCTGGCTCCCCCCACACCCCTTCTTTTTTCATTTGCATAAAATACTTTCTTCCATTCTTTCACTTTTAATCCTTATGCATCTTTAGGTCTGAAGTGAGTCTCTTGTAGGCAGTATATAGATTGGTCTTGTTTTCTTTAAATCCATTCTGCCACCCTATGTCTTTGAAACATTTAGACCATTTACACTCAAAGTAATTACTGAAAGTATGCACTAATTCTCCATTTGTTTTGTGTTTTCTGTTCCTTTCTTCTTTTGCTCTCTCTCCTTGTGATTGATGGCTTTCTGTAGTGTCATGCTTGGCTTTCTAATTTTTGACATATATATAATAGGTTTCCAAAAGGTTCATATATAACAATCTAAATATATGACAGTCTGTGTTAAATTGATGGTCACTTAAGTTCAAACACATTAAAAAAGAATTTTTACATTTCCCCCTCTACATTTTATGTATATGTTGTCACATTTACATTTTCTTATTCATAATTTTCTCCTAATTATGGCCTTTTCTTTTCCACTTAAAGAAGACCCTTCAACATTTATTCTAAGGCCAATTTTGAGGTGACAAAGTCCATTAACTTTTATTTGTCAGGGAATTTCTATCTGTTCTTCAATTCTGAATGATAATCTTGGCAGGTAGAGTATTCTTAGTTGTAGGTTTTTTTCTTTTCTCACTTTGAATATAGCGTCCCATTCCTGGCCTGTACAAGTTCTGCTGTAAAATCAGTTGATAGCCTCTAATGGAGTTTCCCTTTTATGTAGCTGTTTTCTTTTCTGTTGCTGCATTTGTTCACTTTTTTTTAAAAAGATTTTTTTTTTTAAAGATTTTATTTATTTGACACAGAGAGAGAGAGAGAGAGAGATCACAAGTAGGCAGAGAGGCATGCAGAGAGAGGAGGAAGCAGACTCCCCACCGAGCAGAGAGCTCAATGTGGGGCTCGATCCCATGACCCTGAGATCATGACCCAAGCTGAAGGCAGAGGCTTAACCCACTGAGGAACCCAGGCGCCCCCCCACCCGCCTTTTTTAAAAGAAATCTCTACACCCACTGTGGGGCTTGAACTTATAGCCCCAAGGTCAAGAGTCACACACTCACCAACTGAGCCAGCCAGGAGCCTCGCTCTTGTGGCTTTAAGAATTCTCTTTACGGGCACCTGGGTGGCTCAGTGGGTTAAAGCCTCTGCCTTCAGCTCAGGTCATGATCTCAGGGGCCTGGGATCGAGCTCTGCATCGGGCTCTCTGCTCAGCAGGCAGCCTACTTCCCCCTCTCTCTCTGCCCGCCTCTCTGCCTATTGTGATCTCTGTCTGTCAAATAAATAAATAAAATCTTTAAAAAAAATTCTCTTTAATTATTACATGTCATGGTGAGAACCTCCTTAGGTTCATCTTGTTTGGGGTTCTCTGTGCTTCCTGAACCTAGAGGTCTTTCCTGACCCAGGTTAGGAATGTTTTCAGCTATTATTTCTTAGAGTAAGTTTTCTGTCCCTTCTTCCCTCTTTTCTTTCTGGGACCCCTATAATGCAAATTTGTATTGTGCTTGATGTTGTCCAAGAGATCCCTTTACCTATCCTCATTTAAAATTTTTCTCTTTTTTTCTCTCTCCCTTCCTCCTTCCTTTCTTCCTATTCAGCTTGGGGGTGTTCCATGACAATGTTTGTCAGATCACTGCCATTCTTCTGCATCTACTAATCTGTTCATTCCCTCTAGTGTATTTTTCATTTCAGTTAATGTATTCTTCAACTCTGATTGGTTCTTTTTTATATTTTCTTTCTCCTTGTTGAAGTTTTCAGAGTCCTTCTACTTTTCTTTGCATTCCAGTAAGCACCTTTATGATCATTACTCTATACTCTTTATCAGGCACATTGTTTACATCCTTTAGTTCATTTAGTTCTTTCTGAGGTTTGGTTTTGTTCTTTCATTTGGAGCATATTCTCCTGTCTCCTTATTTTGCTTGACTTCATTTGTTTCTATGAATTAGGCAGAGCACTACTTCTCTTAACCTTGAAGGAATGGTCTTGTGTATATTCATTCCCAGTGTAGACTCTGTGTGCCTGGTGACTTTGGCTGGCTAGTGGAGCTGTGCCTGCCATGGGCTATGAAGTGGGTATGGGCTGGAGTGGTCTTGGGGCTCAGAGTGTGTCCTGACAGGGCAGTTGTAGTGGGCATAAGCTGGTGCATCCCTGGGGTCTCTGTACAGTGGGCATCCTAGAAAAACAGTTGAAACTGAAGTGGGTGCAAGCTGGAATGTCCCAGGGCTCTCAACACAGAGGTTGGCCTCTTGGGGCAGCTAGAGCCAAGGTGAAATGCAGAATGGGGTGTCCTGGGGTACTCCATGCATGGGATGCCCTGGCAGGGTGGCTGGAACCAAGGTGAACACAAGCTGGGAGTTCCCAGAATGCTTTGCATATGGGTCATCCTAGAGATTGGTTGGAGTCAAAGTAGGCATAAGTTGGGAGGTCCCAGAGTACTCTGTGATGGGGGTGCTCTAGCAAGCCATCTGAAGCTGAAGTGGTCCAGGCCTAGAGTGTTCTGGGATGCTGTGTGCTTGTGTCACCTTGGCATGACTGAAGCTGTAATGAGATGACCAGGGGTGTCCTGTTGTGTGCTTTGCTGGGGCCACCTTGGTGAGACAGCTGGGGCTGGTATGGGCTGGGGACCCATGGCTTGTTGAAGTGATAAGCCAGCTAAGGCACCCAGACCCTGCTCCCATCCAGGTTATCAAGGTGGAGGGGGGAATCTAAACCATAGTGCTCATCAGCTCTTCCAACCCAGAGAGATTTCCGGTAGCTTTTCAGTGGTTTGGCAGAATTCTAGGGCTGGCTTCTAAATATTCCAGTTGCTCTTCTAAACTGATTTGTTGTCATTGTTTTCTGTGCCCGTGGGTGTTGAGACTGGTGTGGGCTAGCAGCCTGGGGCTCACTGGGGTGGCGGGCTGGCTATGGTGCTCACCAGCTCCTCTGACCCAGAGAGAGTTCCAGCAGCTCCCTTGCCATTTGGCAGGGCTCTAGGGCTGCTTCATTTATATTCTAGTTGCTCTTTTAAGCCTGGCTTTTTTTTTTTTTTTTTTCTGTATCCCAGGGCAGATGAATCTGTTAGTACTTAGTACTGTCCCTCCCCAGTGCAATTCACAGCATCAGGGGTGAACGTTCCCCCTTGCCATGTCTGTCTTTTGTTGTGCAGCTGTTCAGTCAGCCCATTCTTCAGAAGGAATCGCCCAATAAATAGGTATAGATCTGGTGAGTTGAGGATCTTCCCAAGTTGTCAGCTTGGACCAGAACTTACTGTCTCTGTTTTAAAGTCTATTTTGCTGATGTAAACATTGCTTTTTGTTTTCACTTCCACTTGCATGAAATATCTTTTTCTATCTTTTCACTTTCAGTGTGTATGTGGTCTTAGCTCTGAATTGAGTCTCTTGTAGGCACCATATTAATGGGTCTTGTTTTTTTATCTTTTCCTCCACGCTATGTCTTGGATTGGAGCAATTAGACTATTTACATTTGAAGTAGTTATTGATAGGTATGTACTTATTGCCATTTTGTTAATTATCTTCTAGTTATTTTTGTAGGTTCTCCGTTCCTTTCTTCTTGCTCTCTTGTCACTGATGACTTTATTCAGTGTTACACTTGGATTCTTTTCTCTTTATTTTTTATCTAAGAGAGGTTTTTGGCTTTTGGTTACCATGAGGTTTATATATAGTAGCCTATGTAGACAGTAGTCACTATTAAGGTGATGGTCATTTAAGCTTCAGTATTTTCTAAAAAACTTCATTTTTACTCCTTTCCCTCCATTTATGTATATGATGTCATATTTTACATCTTTTTGAGTCCCTTAAATATTTCTTAAGATATAATTGGTTTTATAGTTCTTGTCTTTTAGTCTTCATACCAGCTTTACTCCCTTTAGTGTATGTCTGCTTTTATCAGTAAAATTTTTTCTTTTCCTAATTTTAAAAATTCCTAATTATGGCCTTCTCCACTTAAGGAAGTCCCTTTAACATAAGGCCAGTTTAGTGGTGATAATTCTCCTTTAATGTCTGGAAACTCTTTATTTCTCCTTCTGTTATGAATGACAACTTTGCTGGGTAGCGTATTCTTGGTTGGAGGTTTTCTCTTTTCATCAGTTTGAATATAGCATGCCACTCTCTTTGGGCCTGAAAAGTTTCTGCCGAAAAATTAGCTCGATAGCCTTATGGGTTTTCCTTTGTGTGTAACTGTTCACTTTTCTCTTGCTGCTTTTAAGACTCTCTCTTTATCATTTTGCCATTTTAATTACTATGTGTTTTGGTGTAGATCGCCTTGGGCACGTTCCTGTTGGTGTTCTCTTTGTTTCCTGGACCTGGATGTCTGGTTTCTTCCCCAGTTAGGGAAGTTTTCAGCTGTTATTTCTTGAAATAATTTTTGCCCCCATGTCTCTCTTTTCTCCTTTTGGAACCCCTATCATGCAGATGTTGTTATTCTTGATGATGAAGAGTTCTCTTAACATATCCTCATTTTCTACAATTCTTTTTTCCTTTTGTTGTTCATCTTGAGTGCTTTCTACTACCCTGTCTTCCAGATTACTGGTCCATTTTTCTGCATCCTCTACTGTTGATTCCTTCTAAGGTATTTTTCCTTTGTTGTTACTCAGCTCTGCTTAGTTATTTTTCATATTTTGTATCTTTTTATTTTTATTATTATTTTTTTTGAAGTTCTCAATGAGTTCATTCACTCTTTTCTCAAGTTCAGTGAGTAGTTTAGGAGCACTACTTTAAACTCTTTTATCAGGTAAATTGCTTATCTTCATCTTGTTTAGCTGTTTTTCTGGAGGTTTGTTTTTTTCTTTTGTTTGGATCATATTCCTTTTATTCTGTCTGACTCTCTGTGTTTCTTACTATGTATTTGGTAGGTTAGGTATGCTCCTGGTCTTAAAAATAGTGGTCTTCTATAGAATGCATCCTGTGGTGTTCAGTAGCAGAATCCCTCCAGTCACCAGAAACAAGTACTCCACATGTGTCTTCCATGTGCGCCGTGTATGCTCTCCTGATGCAACTGCTGTGGGCACATTGATGAGCAACACTTGCCCCTGGCAAGGCTGGTTGCAACTACTGTGGGTATGATGGTGTGTGGGACTAGCTCCCCTCTCCCTGGGGAGAGAGTTGCTCTAGAAGGGCACCGGTCAGGAATCTGGGGCTGCCACACCTAGGGGCAGGAGCTGCTTTAAAGATAAAACATGGATGGAGAGTGTCAGAACTGGTTTTTACAACTGTCCATCTAGCTAGGCTGAAGGAGGGCAAGAGAAATGATACCTGCCAGCACCTCCATTCCCAGAGAAAGCTCCTGCAAATATCTACCTCACTCTGGCACACATCTTAAATTAAATAACTCTTCTTGATGTACACCCCAGGCACTTTTCAAACTCCTACTTCTGTGCTGGGTCTCGGTCAAGTGATACAGTGTGTTGGCCATTTAAGAGCAGAGACTTGGCCTCCTATCCTCCCCCCCAACCATGTTAAACCCCAGCGATTTTCAAAGCCAGACATTATGGGAACTTCATTGTATAGGCCCCCAAGGCCAGAGGTGCCAGATTTGGGTCTTGACCTCCTTACTCCTCAGGGAGGACCTCTAGTGCCTGTAATATCCCTCCCAAATGTAGGTCACCACTGTTCCAGGGGTTTGGTTCCCTTCCATGTCTTTTCTATCCTTCTCAATGTGGCCTTCTCTTTAAGCTCTTAGTTGTAGAGAGCTTCTCTGCTAGTCTCAATGTTGTTTTCAGAGAGAGCTGTATTACATATTAGTTGTTGCTTTAATGTGTCTGTCAGAGGAGGTGAGCTCAGGAGTCGTCTACTCTGCCATCTTCCTCTCTCCTTTCCATCTTGGGGCTTTTAAAGCCACATAAGTAGTGTGAATCCTAGCCCTAAATCTGTGTGGGTACAGACATTTGATAAAGAATTATCAAGGGGAGATTTTTTGTTGTTCCACACACATCCAAGGCTGAGACATTTATCCTTACTATCTGCGGGACAAGATTTTCTAGTTTACCACTGAAATTGTTGCCGTTCAGAGACCCCTGGCTAACCCCTGGGTCTCTGATCCAGCTCTTCCAGGCTTTTTTCTCTTGACCCTGTATGAGTGACCTATTAAACCTTAGGCTATAGGCCATTAGGAATTAGTACTTATCTTACTGGATTTATATGTCCTTTTTGGCATCAGAAAAATCTCCTTCCCTTCCACACCAATTTAGCCATGCAATACAAAAAAATATTTTTAGATTCTTATGTAGATTTTTAAAGCATGCCAAGAGGATTTGTCTGAACACCCAGTTAGCCATAATGTTGAACACTAAAATCTATTTTCTTCTCTTATTAAATAGTATATCCAAAATATAAGGGTAGTGAGAGCCATCATCTCTGACTTGTTCCTAATACCATATCTTTGACATGTCAAGGATATTCACTGTTAATTTCCATCTTTATATAGTTTCCTTTTCTTATGGTTTCACTTGGGATAGCTGTTAAAATGTATCAAGGGTTATCTGACATTTGATAGATTATATAACTCTTGAATTTTTTAAATAAGATTGATAATATACAAACACAGAAAAAAATTCAAGCTATGAAACTTAAGTCCCTTCTTCCCAGAGTAGTCCCAAGTTCCCTGGTTCCATTCTACAGAGAGTTAATTGTGACAATTACTGAGATGTTCTCTACATACCCAAGCATGAGATGTGCCCCTCAACTCACACACACAGTAAACTATATGCACAGTTCCACACTTTCACTTAATAAGAAACTTTAGAGAGCTTCTCTACTGTTTACAAATAAAAGAATAAAAAGAAAAATACTGCCATCCAGCTTGCAGCCAGAAAATATCTCCTCCAGTTTAAGAATAGCAGTACACATTTTTTGCAAGTATTCTAGAATCAAGGACTGTTTTAGTGGGAAGACCTTAGAGCATGCTGTCCAAAAGAACTTACTGCTATGAGACAGATATTCATTTCTGCACCATCCAAATAGTCACTAGACACACGTGGCTCTCAAGGACTTGAAGTGTAGCTGGTAGGAGTAAATACATTTTTACTTTTTCTTTTCTTTTTTTTTTTTTTAAGATTTTATTTATTTATTTGGCAGAGAGAAAGATCACAAGTAGGCAGAGAGGCAGGCTGAGAGAGAGAGAGAGAAGGAAACAAGCTCCCTGCTGAGCAGAGAGCCCCGTGCGGGACTCGATCCCAGGACCCTGGGATCATGACCTGAGCCGAAGGCAGAGGCTTTAACCCACTGAGCCACCCAGGTGCCCCCTTCATTTTTACTTTTGATTACTTTTAATAGCTACATGTGGCTAGTGGTACTGTATTAGCTAAGTTGAAAGGTTGTAGAGGCCATCCTCCTGGTTTTACAGAAGTGTGAGCTGAGCTGTAGAGAAATGCTGTAGTGGTAGAATCAAGATTGGAACTTAGTTCTCCTATCCTTCTCTTCATTCCTCTTAGCACGGCTTCCACTTCAGCCTATAAACTTTGGGGTATGGGCACATGACTGTCAAAACCAGTATGATCAGACCCTTCCAGATGTTGCTCCTCCTGGGATTCAGGGGGTCATCCCCATTCAACATGCAGCAGTTTCCTTTGGCTGCTTATTCCTTACTTCACCAGGTTTTCTTGAAGCCTTTCTCCAACTATACAGCTCCCCCTCTAGTCTGAGATCATCATTACCTCACAAGGAGGTGCTTTGCTGGGACTTCCTCCACTTCCTCTACTGCTCCTAGGTCACCTCCAAAAACCCCATTTCTGATCATGTCACTTAGCTCACAAGCCATCAGCAGTTACCACTGCCTACCCACACAAGGCAGTCTCAAATTCTTTGTTCAGGGTTCTCTATAATGCAGACTCTTCTCCTTTCTCTAAATTTTTTAAAAATTTAAATTAGGCCACATAGAGTACTTCATTAGTTTCCGATATGATGTTCAGTGATTCAACACTCAGTGCTCATCACACCATGTGCCCTCCTTAATGCCCTCATTTTAGAATGGCTTTTGGATTTCTAGAAAAGCCAAAATTATAGCTCAGATAGTTCCTGCACATCCCAAATCCAGTTTCACCCACTGACAACGTCTTACATTACTATGGTACATTTGTCACAACTCCTGAACTGACTGTTGCATAGGATTATTAACTCCGTATGTTGAGTTTCACTAGTTTTTTCCAAATGTTCTTTTTCTGTTCATGCTCACTCAGCATTGTCGCCTTTAGCATTTAACTTTTACTTCTTTGAGGGGGTTGTAAATACGTGAATTATTCAGTGAGGAAGAGCTGTCCCTTTCCTCTCATTTATTTAGCTGTTTATAACAATATGAGCTTAGGGATATTGATTTTGCACTTTGGACTAGAATCCAATACTACTGTCATTTATTTTTGTGCTCATATTATTCCACCATTAGCCCCTGGGCTGTTTTAGGTCAGTCCTGAATACCCCCGGCATGCCACCCACATACACATGTATTTCCTCATCAACTCTTTTTGGCACTGCAACGTGCTCCAGTCCTCATGTTTGCCAATTCTCCACATACCCTGGTTTCCACTATTGGAGAATGGTGCAAGAAATCAAGATCTGGGTCTCGTCTGTGTCAGCCACACGTACCACACAACCGATTTCGATGACCACCTACCCATGCACTCCTTGTCTGCACAACCCTCTCCCTCCACTCAAGCCAAAATCAACAGGGGCTTACCAGCAACACTGGGCTGTGCTGATTAAAATGTTCTATTCCTTCTACACCTGGTTGAAATTCTCCTTCCCCAAGACCCCATTCAAAATGCCCTCCTCTTTCATGGCACTTTTCCTCAATGACTCCATACCCTACAGCCCTGTACTACCAGGTACTGTGTCACAGCAACACATGGACTTTTCTATCCCCAAACTCAGCAGTTAGCATGTAGCAAAGGAAATGGTTGTTCCTTAATGACTATTAATTGACAAGAGTAAGGGCAGTGTAAGATGTGCTCTCCAGGCTCTATCAGGGACAAAGACACACACACACACTCTCAAGTGAAACAAAAAATCCTTCTGCGTTTTCCCCTCCCTTCCCCTATGATCCTCGTTTCTCAAATGAAACAAGCTGAAACCAGAGCGGGAGACAAATCATGAGAGACTCTTAATCTCAGGAAACAAACTGAGGGTCACTGGAGTGGAGGGGTGTGGGAGGGATGGGGTGGCTGGGTGATGGACACTGGGGAGGGCATGTGCTATGGTGAGCACCGTGAACTCTGTAAGACTGATGAATCACAGACCTGTACCCCTGAAGCAAATAATACATTAGATGTTAATAAGAAATATTAAAAAAACAAAACAAAAAGCCCTCCTGCAGAACCTTTATGCCCAAGGGACTCTTCTCCATCTCATGCTTGAAGATCTCCTGTTTACCATCTGCTATTGGGAAAACCAGGAGGGAGAGCCTTATGACTTTCATCCCTCAAAACAGGCAAGGACATACACATGTTTAAAGATAAGAATCAGTTAAATAAAACATATCCTAAGGAAACTCACAGGGCTCTCTCCCAAGTCAGGAAAGCTTATGTTCACATGCAAGGATTATCTCGCATGGGCATTTTTCTAGGATCCTTCATCTCCTGCCTCTCTCGGTCCTGTCTACCTCCTAGGTGCTGGGGATGCAAATCCAGCAAGCTTCTGTCCTGAGGTGTGGGAAGAGCCGGAGCTGTTGGTGTGAGAGACAAGAGAGGGAGGGGGAAGCATCGTAAAGGGGCAGACCCGGGTGACCAGCATCTGCGTTCCCGCTGGCAGCCATATCAAGGGTACAGAGAGACAGCCAGGCACAGGGGGAGCAGGCCCTCAGGCAGACGTGTACCTTCTCGTCTTCCTGGATGATGTGGACGCCCCTTCCCAGGGCTCCCTTGCTCATCTCCAGATGGTGTCCAGCGCACGGTCCATTTCCATCTCCGACCCTAAAGCTCTCTTGTCCAAGAGCTTCTCCAGCAGGAATACTACCTGGAGGCTTTTAATTCTTACACAGGCAGTCCTCACCCACTGGGGGACAGTGCCTCTGCCTCTCTATTCTGGGAAGGACGACGTGAGGTGTGGTCACCTGGTTTCTCAGAGGGAAAACCATGGGACTGAGAGCTGGGGACAAAGGGAGCTGCCGTCCATATGAATGCACCCTCAAACGGGCCTGTCTCTTCCCCTCTTAGGTTGCCCATCTGATTATTTTCTGAGATCACCTCTCATATACACTTCCTCCATCCATGTCCGTGTCCCAGCATCTGCTTTCAGGAAAACCTAAATAAGGAACTCCTGCTAGGGCAAGACCCAGGGAACAGAGGCTGCTGGCCTAGGCAGCTCAGAAAGAAGGACTGGGTGAAGGTATGTCAGGACAACCTCCCAGACATGCCTGGGGTCTCTGAGAAAGACAAGCAGAGCAGACAGTGCTGTGGAGCAGGGGGAGGATCTGACTGCGCAGGGGAGACCCAGGTATGAGCCCCCCTGTCATCTCAGGGATGCTCATCTATTCAGGCTTTCAGCAAGACCATAAAATACAGCCTTTTGCCAAAAAATTCTTGCGTCCAGATCGTGGTCACGTCTAGGTTCTGAGTCCTTGCCGTGAGAAGTCATCAAGCTCATTTCCTGGATTCCCGATCCATACCTTGCTCCCGAAATGTCACTCACTCAGCACATCCGGGCTCCTGGAGGTCCCTGTGGCATTTCCACTTTCCTCTACGTGCCAGTGTTCTATAGCTAGTTTCCCAATCCCAACCTCAGCCCCTCCTACTCCCATGCCCAGCCCCAGGACAATTTGAAAGTGGATTTCTGGAAATGATCATGCCGGATTCACCTTCGTACTCCCAGGTCATGGTTCTGTACCTACGTATAGATGTCTATGTGTGCTACAGAGAGCAAGTTAAAAACACTCAGATGCCCAGATCCTGATTTCTAAATACCATTCTCTAGTAAAAGAAATCAGAGCTCTGTGGAGAAATGGCTGATTCGAGGGCCAGAGTAAGTAAAACATAAGATGAGTCCGGCCATCTCA
Organism: Mustela erminea; assembly: GCF_009829155.1. Classification (NCBI taxonomy): domain Eukaryota; kingdom Metazoa; phylum Chordata; class Mammalia; order Carnivora; family Mustelidae; genus Mustela; species Mustela erminea. Next base: position 67,096,375 of record NC_045622.1, on the reverse strand, counting down.
TGATGCCAGAAGGTAAGGAAGTGCTAAGAAAAAAACCATGGAGTGTCATGTTCAAAGGAGCCAGAGGCCAACCTGAATGAGCTTCCAGTGGTCAAAGGCTGGAGGTACAGGAGCCAAAAAAAAAAAAAAAAAAAAAAAGTACTATTGGATTATAATCTAAAGTATAAAATAAGCACCCTTGTGTCCATACTGATAAATACTGAATAAATAGGAAAAGTTGCCTTTATTCCCCATTTACTTAACAGAAAGATTCTAATTAATAAATGTGGAAGAATTGGGTGCATCTGGGTGGCTCAGTCAGCTAAGCAATTCTCGATTTTGGCTCAGGTTGTGATCTTGAGGTTATGAGATCAAGCCCTGCATCAGGCTCATGGTGGGTATGGAGCCTGCTTAAGATTCTTTCTCTTGGGGCACCTGGGTGGCCCAGTGGGTTAAAGCCTCTGCCTTTGGCTCGGGTCATGATCCCAGGATCCTGGGATTGAGCCTCACATGGGGGCTCTGTGCTCAGCGGGGAGCCTGCTTCCCTTCCTCTCTCTGCCTGCCTCTGCCTGCTTGTGATCTGTCAAATAAATAAATAAAATCTTTAAAAAAAAAAAAAAGATTCTTCCTCTGCCCCTCACTTCCCCACTCTTCTGCACATGTGCTCTAAAAAAATTAAATGAATGAATGTAGAAGGAATGAAGAAAGCAGAAAATCTCCACTGGACCAATCACAGTAATAATCAAGGCAGATAAGATCTACCACTTAAAATCAGCAGGGAAAATTTAAGGAAAAACAAGATATTTGCACAATTTTAAAATCATCTCTCCACCCCTAAATACATGAACCACTAAGAGAAAAATAGTAACTTCGCAATGAATAACTCAGACAGACACCCCCTTAACCAAATGATCAGGGTTAACTCACCAGTAATAAGACAGAAGGCTAACAGCAAGCCCTCCCTGATCCGATACACTTGAGAGGGACGGTCACGTCTGCGGTATTCCCTGAAATACGTAATCTTCCTCTGATCCTCAGAAAACATCAGACAGACCCAGGTTGGGAGCCACTCTACAAAATAATCAGTCCTTTTCCCGAAGTGTCAAGGTCACGAGAGCCAGGAAAGGTAAAGACTGTCACAGCTTGGAGGGGACAAAACGAACTAACGCAGTGTGCGATCCTGGATCAGATTCTAGAGCTGCAAAAGGACACGGATGTAAAAAACTGGTGAAATCCAAATAAATTCTGTAACTTATTTAAGTACCATGCTGAGGTTGATTTCTGAGTTCTGGCCCTTGTACGGAGGTCTGGTAAGACATTTGCGTTAGAGGGAGCCATGCAGGGGGTCGGGGGGTTGGGAGCTCTGCATTCTCTCTGCAACTCTAAGTCTAAAACTAGTTCAAAATAAAAGTAAAACCAAACCAAACCAAACCAAAAAACCCCACTGACAAATGTCCTATGAAGTGTTAAGACAAATAGTAAAATATAAAGAGGATATGGAAGCCCTTAGAAGGCTACCAGGGCAGGAGGCAGCACGTCACAGATGAAAGGCTTTTTGGAGCCAGAGAAGCCACTGTGGCAGCAGTGGGGCTGCAAAGTCATGTAGAAAGTTCCACTGACCTAGCACGTAGGGAGACGGTACTTTCAAGTGCTTCACACATCCGACCTCGCTGAGAAATGGGATTTCTACCTGGGAGTCCGGTTGTCACCATTTGTGACCAACAGACTATAAGGGATGAAAGAGAAGGAGCAAGAGAGGAGGACTCCCAGGTTTTTAATCTGAACAACGGGCTATGAGGTTGTGACACCATCCACCCCTCGGGAAAAGAGAATGGCTTTGGGGGGGTGGGGGAAGATAAGCAGCTCCGTTTGGGGCAGGCTGGTTCCCAGGGCCAGGTGGCATGACTGGAGGCAGAGGGACGCCTTCCAGCTTCAGAGAGGGATCCTCAGAGAGGTGACGGCTGGACCAGAGAAGCAGATGAAACACCCAGGAAGTGGATGTGAGAGAAAGAGGGGAGGGGGCCACGCATGGAAGACTGAGGAGTTCCCACCATTATGCAGAGATGAAAAGCATATCAAGAAGCTGGGGGAACTGGGGTGTGTGGGAAGCCACAGAGAACCAGGGGGGCATGAGATCCCGGGAGCCCCCACGCTGGGGGACGAGGGTGAGGCGTTCGGGAGTGTCAGAGGCCATAGCATAGGAGGTCATCAGAATCGATACTGGGGGCCTCAGAAGGGACGGCCGGGGCAGAGGTTGGGGTGGGACCCAGCTTGTCCCTCAGGGGGGAACGAATGTTCAGTGGGGGGGAAGCAGACACAGTAGCAAATGTTCTTTTGAGAAAGTTGCTGAAAAAGAGGAAGATAGATAGAAAAACAGAGGGGAGGTCGAGGTTGGAGGGGTCACTCCTCCCAGGCACCCCCGATGCATATTTTAACCTGTAAACTCGTTCTCTCCACCCGGGTAGCCTGCCTGGAGCTTTTCAATATGGCTGCCCAGCCATCTGCCTACAAAGGGTCTAAACCTAGGTTGACAAGAGCAGCATGACCCCTTCAACAGGAAGGTCAAGGTCTGAAATAATCCAATGTGACTGCTCCATGCCTGACTCCGGGCTCCACGGACGTGACATTGGGTGGTTCTGGAACCACGTTCCATCACTCTGTGGCCATGTTCCCCCCTTGCCTTGAAAGCCCTACACAGAGCATTTCCAGGCACTTCCAGAAATCTGCTGGGGGAGTTAAAAGCAGCAGTCACTGAAAGAGACGCTCAGTTGAGGCTCTCGGCTTTTCAACATGGACACGTGCCAAGCCTTTTCTTTTCTGTATTCAGTTGCATTTACAAACCTTTAAATATTAACACTCACTGATATTGATGTTTGAGGAACAAATCAGTCTAGCTTCCTAGAAATGACCAGATTTTGTATCATTCATTCATTCAATACACAGCGATTATGTGCCCGTTACAAGTCACGGGCACAGTACTAGCACTGGAGACGCCAGGATTCATACGTACGATGTGGTGTTCCTACCCTTCAGGAGCCCACGGACCTTTCCCTGAATAACACAGAACGTCAGAAAAGAAAGGCAGGTGTATTACGTACACATTGGTATGTGTGCATGTGCATCCCCAGGGGAACACAGAAGGTGCATGACCATCACTTCCAGATGTGACTGTTGGAGGTACCAGAAGCAGACACGCTCTACGGAGTTCCGAGATTAGAGGATGAACCGTAAAGGTTTGCCCTGCTGGGGAGAGGGAGAAGGGCCCGAGGCGGGAGGAACAGCATGGGCGTGAGCATGGAGATGTGAACAGGTGCGGTGTGCGTAATAATGCAACAATGGTAGTCATGAAAATAATAAAACCAGTACTCGTGAAAATGATGAGAGACATTGCTGGGGCACTCACTGCGTGTCAGGCACAATCCTAAGCACTTTCTGTTGCACAAGCCACATGTGTGAGCGTGTCCAGACGTGAGGCTGAAAAGACAGCAGGGGGTCAGCCAGAGGAGACGTCTGAATGCGGTGCTACAGGGCCCGCCTGGGTCCCCCCGGGGAAGGGGAGAGCAAGAACTGGAAAGACTACCCTTGGGTTTCGAGAAGGCTCCTCCTTGTGTGCCGTGGGTGTAGGCTGGGGGCAGTGAGCTGGGAGGCACTGAGCTGAGGCCGGAGGCTGTTTCAGGAGCTCAGACAAGTGAAAACGGGCGGGAGAGTAGACGCAGGAGACAATGTGGGCAAGAAGAAACGAGCCCTGGAGGCCCCCCATGTATCTGGGGTTTGCAAGAAAGAGGGCAAGAAACACCAGTGGGAAAGTAGATGAGCTCAGCGTGAGGTACGCATGAGGGCGGCAGGGAATGAAAGTCTAGAACTCAAAGCAGAGGTTTGGACGACAGAGGAACTGGGGAACAGCTGAGGAAAAGTCTGAATTCATTCAGGCTGAATTTGGCCTTTCAACACAAAAATCTCCCCTGAATTCACCTTTCTCCCCCTGGAGGACTTATATTTCCACAGCAACACTGAGAATGGGCACACACCTCCCCAGAGACAACACACCTGGACATGCAGAGGCCCAGGCTCCCACTTACGTGCCCCTGACCTAGAGAGGGCTACACAGAGGCATACACAAACGGGTCCACAGCTCCTGGAAGTATACATACGTGCACACACACACACACACACATACATATAGGTCTACACATACACACATGCGCACACACCCATAGGTGACAGAGGTATGTACAAACGTGCTTAACCCCCACACATGTAAACAGACCTACAGAGGCCATCCTGCACAGTTTCCTAGAGGGTATAAAGCATGTTTTCTAGGACACAGTGGAGTTTTTTTTTTTCATCTACCGAGCTCATGGCCTTCAACTGCTAGGGGGAGCAGCCCCATCTGGTCATTGACCTCCCTCTGCAATTCATTCCTGCAAAACAGATTCCAGGAGGACACCTCCAGGCTCCACTGGTCTGTCATCCCACACTGTGCACAGTCCTAGCCCACCACCTGGGAGGTGCTGTGAGCTGAGAACGGCTCCTCGGGAGGAGTCGGGGACCAGCCACCTGCCGATCCAAGCTCTCCACCACAACCTTCCACCCCCTTCTCACCAAAGAGCTTCTGCAGGACTTGTCCGTCATATAAATCTTCAGCCAGATCTTTCACGATGATTCTTTCTCCGACGAGTACGTCATTAATCCAGTCAATTAATACCTATGGGGAGGGAGGCCAAAAAAGAGAAGAGTCATGGGAATTTTCTCAAAGATCAGCTTTCTTATCCTGGATCATTAAAATCGAAATGAACTTCAGATCTGGAACGCAGCAGAACCGTCCATGGGACACAGTATGTAGACAGAGTGCTGTGATCCCTCAGGGCCCCAGTTACTCTTCTGGCATTAAGCGCTTCCAGTGCTGGTGACTTCAGTGTCCCTGTTGATATCTTTCGGCCCCTTACTATTCCTTACCCCAACGGAAAGCAACATTCACCTAATGTTCAGCTGTGTAGCTTACACCAGGCAATGGTATGTGCTTTGGAACATTACACAAACTGGGGTGAGTGACCCACTAACTGACGTGTGTACCCCCACCATCTACGAATCTAATGCAGGCAAGTTCCTGCTCTGAGCCTCTGATGGCCCACCTCTAAAATGGAGGAGGAAAAGACCTCCCACTTGAGGTAGCAGAAAAAAAATCACCAAGGGCAAGGGCCAAATGTTCAGTAAAGGTACATTTTATGAATACATAAAGCTCGTATTACCCATGACGACATCTGGCCAGGGGTTATTCCCACCCCTACGTTCAGGAGGGGAGATAAGACACAGAAGTGAACATAGCTGCCAAGGTCACGTTGCCGACCGTGACAGAGACAGCAACCGAACTCTCGTCTATCCCCCTCAGAGGGACTGTTCTCCTAGCCCCAAGCCACCTCTCTGTGAGGCCAGGGCTGTCTCCTCTCTCTCAGCAGCTGTTATTACCCGAGCGCCCTCCACATCAAGCACCGAGAGGAGCCATTCCATGGGCCTCTCGTTTAGTTAATCAGCACAACACCCACGAGAGGGAGGGAGCATTTGTTTGCTTTTTCAGGTAAGGAAATGGAAGCTTGCTCAAGTCTACTACCTTTCACTTTGAAATTTTTCAGTTCATGTGTTTTGTGTTTATTATTTATATATAGTAAAATTAACTCATTTTAAAGATACAGCATGGTGCGTTTTGGTCATTGTATATAGTTGTGCAACCACCACCACCACAACCGAGATGCAGAGCTGTTCACTCAGCAGAGGAAGCTTGGGCTCTTTGCCCTCAGTCCCCTTCCCTGACGACAGGCCTCAGGCAACTTTGCATAAATGGAATCGCACAGAACATCCCCTTTTGGGCTTGACATCTTTGACTTAGCAGAAATAGACTGCCTTTATCACAGGGGCAGTAGCTGGGCTGGGCTTCCTTACCTGTGGGGAGCCTGGGGCCTTCATAGAACGTTGTTCTGTATTGCTCTCCTGTTGGTAGCAGCTTCCCTCCTTACCCTTCCCCCCGCCCCGCCCTCTAGCCATCCCCCAACAATCCCCCACCCACACACCCACCCAGCATTTACAAACACCTGCTCCATGTCACAGTCTGTGTTGGATCCTGGGGTACAATGATGCAAAAAGAGGTGGTCTCTAACCTCAAGAAGCTCATCATTTAGAAAAGGAGACAGACAAGTGTCTAAGTAGTAGCAACTAGTCATCGCGCGGTGACTCTAAGGGGACAGTCTGAGGTTGAACAGGCAGCTAGAGCATGAGACCCCAAATGCCCACCCCCAGGAGCAGGGGCTTCAACCTTCAGCTGGTAGGAATCCACACACAGGGTCTGAGCAGGAAAATGATAGACCTGGTTTGCATTTTGCACGAACCACTTTGGCATCCAGTGCCTTCTGTCCTGTTTTGAATGCAGCTTGGAGAAGCTGAAGAAGAAAAGCACAGGATGGGGAAGCCAAAGGGGGAGGCATGAACATTTTCCAGGGGACAACCACAGGCCAGGCACAGTGTACATGATGTAATTCAATTTATTCCCTTCTGTTTGAATTCCATCCCCTCTACTCAGCTGTGACCATACACAAACCACTGGCTTTTCCAAGACTCACCTTCCTCACCTGTAAGTGGGGATGATAGGAAGTCCTATTTTGCAGGGTGCCTTTGAGGGGCCTTGGGACAAGCAGTGGAAAGACTGTGTGAACGTGAAGATCGTGGCAAATGTGAGCTCATTTGCACTAACTTCTCTGGCACCTGGGATCAACACCATTTATCGGGCAGCTGCCGTGTGCCACTTCTGTTAAATTGGAGATGTCCACCTATGGGACCACGAGCTGCCCATGACTTTCAAGTCACTGTGCAGTGGCTCCCGTGAGTGCCTGCCCAGAGAAGGGGGTCTACAGATGCCTGTTGAGCCGGGGGGTGCAGCTGATGCCCCTCCTAATTTCTTCTTACCTTCATTAGTTCTTGCAGTTTGGGGTCGCTGCGGGAGTTTGGGTCCACCATTGTTCGCACTTCATTCTCCTCTTTAAAAGGAAAAGACAGTCAGTGGGGGGTGGCTTTATCTGAAGGCATTAGGGTAACCCAGAAAACAAGAGATCCAGTTACCCAGCATGGTGTCCTCCGGGTCCAGCTCGAAGGGGATCGGGCTGAGAGGCAGATTGATGGCGTTCATGCCTTCCTCCTGAAGTTCCGATACTGCAAGAAGAAGACAGTCGGAGTCACACTGCAGCCCGTCGAGGACAGGGAGGAGTTCCCTTACAAACGTGTTCGGGACGGACATTAATACGACCACAAAGGTTAGCCTACAGCTGTTACTCAGCCTGCAACAGAGTCCCTGCCTTTCTTTGCGAAGAGGACCAAGTAGTTCCCTTCAGGTCACCTCTGCAGACTGTCACCTCACTCCCTTTCCTCGGGACAACAGGGAGGCCTCTGCCTGCTTCCAAACATCATCTCAGGATAAATGCAAGTAGGGTGGGCACTCACATCTTTCTGAGGTTTCTGCCTGCCGCCTCCTGCCTGTCCCTCCTCCCAGGGCTTTCTATCACTGCAGAGTAGGTGCCCAGTAATTGTCTGGGTGAACAAGGTCACCAAGCCGTAAGCCATTTCCACCCTCGGCGCAGGTCTCCTCATACTACTCTCCTTATTTGGCTTCCCTAACTATTTTTCTGATTATCTTCCCTTCCCTTTTCCCAAGTATTTTTTGGATTATCCTACCTTCTCTTTTCCCTCCGCCTCACCCCAGCTGCTGCTCTAGGACACCTCAGTCTGGCCTCTTTCTAGGCTCTGGTCTGTCCCTTCAGCTCTAATGAGTAGGTGCCCCTGGCGCCAGGCATCTCCTCGCTTAGGCCCATTTCCTCAGCTGAATGTCAAGAGCCCGACTGGAAGGGTGGCCAGCGAGTCCTTCTCGCAGTTTTCAAATCCTAGAAATCTACAATTCCACTTTCCTCAAGGAAAACAAAAAGAGGTCAATGGCCACTGAAGACTTACAGCCTACTCTCCTCACCATGTGCCCACCGCCCCCCCACCCCATGAAGCCTCAGTGAAAAACAAATCCCTACTATAAAACCACTGAGGGGCGCTTGCTAAGCACTGACCTTGGATCACCTACTAAAATCAAAACCTACGAAATCTCCTCACCTCTATTCACTTCCAGTTTGGAGAATTACTTTTCACCAATGAAGCCCAAAAAGACCATTTTCTCTAATGGTACTGGTCACCAAAGGGTTCTCAAAGAGCTAATATGGCAGCAGTGATCAGCCTTAATAAAAGCAATGTCCCATCTCTCCATTTCATTTCTTTTTTTTTTATGGACTCTGGCCTCCCTGATGGCCAGTTGCAAGAACCCTTAAGCACAAGGCAGCCACTTACAAAGAGTTCTTTCATATTCGCACACTCACTGATGTTTGCAGTTGGACTGGGGACGAGATTGCCTAACAAAGACAGTGAAACACACTCTACCCCAAAGAGACACAACTTGCATTATGAAGCTGGTATTTAGTCCCGTTGCTGTGGGCTCTTGACATTCACACGGGAGATCAGCCAGTCACAGTCTTGAATCTGCAAATTTGCAAATTTGCAGACACCCACCACTCTACATAATTCCCCTCATCAAACATAACTGAAAGACATAAGCCACACCTTCAGGGCTAAAATGGTTCTAGTAAGCATCGGTTCACGTTTGCTTTCCAGTGAAAAACAAAACGGACTCCCGCAGTATCATGAGACTCCTACGATTTCCTCCAATGTTCCTCCTCAGACGGGCAGTGTGCTTTCTTTTCCAGGCTGTTTCTGACAAAGGAGGAAGGTTTCCACTACTGAACAAGCATTACTGCGCAAGCAGAAGTCAAGTCACGCTTAAATGTGGGCGCGAGGCTGGGTGTACTGGCAGGTAGAGACACTAGCTCCTGCCCAGGACCTTCTCTACCTACACTACCAACCCCCCAGGTCTACACTGTCAGTACAGTAGCTACCAGCCACACCCGGCTGTTCACATTTAAACGAATTAAGAACTCAGTTTCTTCGTTGTACCAATCACACTGCAAGCGCCCAGTGGCCCAAGCACGGCTAGTGGCTACCATCTGGACATCACAGATGTCATGATGCCCTTCATTACAGGAAATTCAGTTGGATGGCATTGCCCTAGTGGCTGATGCCCACATTTAATCTCCAGACAAGGCCTGACCCTGAACTCCAGGCTTACCCCATGTCTCCTCTTTTGTCTGTTTATAGAGATCTCAAATGTATCCACACACAACATAATTGTCAACACCCTCACCCCCACCACAACAAACACTAAAACGAGACCGCTTTTTCCCAGCTCTTCTCTTCTTCAGTAAATGGCACCACCATTTATACAATGGTTTAAGCCAAAATCTAAAAAATCACCCTTAACTTCTCCTTCCTCATGTTTTGCATCTAATATGCTGGCAAGTTTTTTGGGCTCCACCTCTAAACCAGGATCCAATGCCAACCACTTCTCACCATCTCCACCACCCCATCCTGGTTCAGGCCACCAGTATCTTTCACCTAGACAACAAGAACCACCTTACAACTGGTCTGCTGCTTTGCGATGCATTTTCCCCACCCCGTCTACTTCCCGCAGCACAGTCAGAATGATCTATAAGCATGTAAATAGCATCATCCACTCTCCTGCGTTAAACCCTCCTGTGGCTTCCCCTCATACTCAGAATGAAGCTCCAGCTCCTTCCTAACACCCACAAGGCCCTCTGAGTAGCCCCCTGCTCCCTCTCATCTTTTATTTTCTTCAGAGCACTCACCACATCCTGAAATAATCATTATTCATGTGTCTGTTGTCTGTCCCCCACGTAGCCAGAAAATAAACTATGGGAAAGCTGGCACTTTTTTCTCTTTTGTTCACTATTTGATTCCCCAAAGAGGAGCCAGAGTGCCTACATTCAAATCCATGATCTCCTAGCTCTGACCTTGGGCAAGTTCATTGACTTCTTATACCTTAGTTTCCCCATCTGCAAAATGGGAGTGATAATATTACCTACCTCCTAGGGTTGTTGAGAAGGTTAAATGAGTTCATATAGATCAAGCACTTAGGAGAGTGCCTGGTGTTTGGTAGGAATTCTGTGAATACACTATGGGAGGGGGCTCAGTCAACTGAGATCTGAATTGTGATTTCGGCTCAGGTCATGATCTCCGGTTCGTGAGATGGAGCCTCATGTGGGGCTCTGCTCTCCGTGAGGCATCTGCTTCTGTCTCTCTCGCTCTTTCTCTCTCGCTCACTCGCTCTCCCTCTGCCCCTCCCCCTGCTTACAGGTACGTGCTCTCTCTAAAATAAATCTTTCAAACAATTTTTAAAAACCTATTTGTTGAGTCAACGAAAAACCCAAACTGTTAAGACCACCATTTGCACGGGTTATGCCTTGAGCCAGAATTTGCCAGAACAGTGTGGTAGATGCAAAGAAGGATTCTAGCTTGTTCTCTGGGAATAACAACAACAACAACAACACACACAAAAAAACATTTTGGCCTGACCCTGTGTGCGCATGTGTGTGCATATGTGTGTGCTTCTATTTTGTGAGGAGAGAAAAGCCGCATCTGTTCCAAGCCTGTTGTATGGCCTGAGCCAACCTGTGAATATAGAGATATTTACACCTCCCAAATGCGAGTAGAAATGTACTATCTGCAGCAAGGACTCCTAAAAGGTGGGTCTGAACAGGATCTTTTTTTTTTTTTTTTTAATGTGTACATCATTGTTAAAATGTTTTCCGATGAAAAATCCCCAGTCAGAAACACTCCCCTCCGCCCTGCCTCTTTAATTCACTCACAGAGACATAACAAACCCTACAAGAAAGGCTGAGATATGTTTGCAATTGGAAATGTTTTGTGTTGTTTTTTTTTTTTCAGGAAATGATTCGGTACAGGAACATCATTCCCATCCCATTAACTGCTGACTCGGAGCCAACTGTTTGTAAAAGTGAGTGTGCAAACTGCCCTGTTCAGGCCTGGCCCCTGCCCCATGGGGCCGCATTAGCTGCCACTTTCCCAAAACAGCCCGCGCCTGCTTTGGAGGCTTCCTTTCTATTAAGCCCAAGCAGGACCCAGCAGAAGCCCCTCGCCCATCCCTGTACTCTGTAAGAGAAAAGAGCTGCAATTGAATTTCTCCGGCACAGACTAGGAATATGATGTTTATCCCTTGAACCTCCTCTAACAACCTAAAACTGGGGCTGAATGTGCGGCCCTCGGTGTCTCGCAGTGCCATTAGTCATAACTTAATAAACAGATTAAGTGCCCAGCTGAAGGTCGAGCTCGGGAGAGCAGGGTGATTGCCTCAACTCCTGCCTGACGTGCTCGCCTTCAGAGAGGGGGCTTTGGCTTTTCCGGGAAAGGCAGGCTGGCTCTGGGTCCAGTGGTGCTGCGGGGAAAGCACATGGATGGGCTTTGGAGTCTAACAGCGCTGGATTTGAATCCTACTTCTATTTTTATCAGTGGTGGGATCTTACATAAATGATCTAACCTCCCTGAAATTCAGAATAAAACAATTCTCTGTAAAACAACGTCGTAGCTGACACTGCTGGTTTCCTCGCTAATATTTTTTTTTTAAAGTTTTATTTTTGTTTTATTTATTTATTTATTTTTAAAGATTTTATTTATTTATTTGACAGACAGAGATCACAAGTAGGCAGAGAGGCAGGCGGAGAGAGAGGAGGAAGCAGGCTCCCTGCCGAGCAGAGAGCCCCATGTGGGGCTCGATCCCAGGACACTGGGACCACGACCTGAGCCGAAGGCAGAGGCTTTAACCCACTGAGCCACCCAGGTGCCCCTCCTCGCTAATATTTGATTTGACTCTATTTCCCTGCTGAGAGAACCCTCATTTTGTTCCAGGGTATACTCCTCCCTCCTAAGTTCCAGGGGAGATCCTGACTGGCGTAAGCTAATCACGATAATCTTAATCCCCCTGATAGTGACTGACTCAAGCATGGCCAAATGATACAACGAATTGAGAGAGAAAATTTCTAGGAGCTTCTGACAGTAGTTTTCCTCCATTTTAAAGAGAGGTCCAAAGAAGGGAAGGTATCCTTCTCATCATTATTACATCAGGATGTTATGCCTGGAATTGCTGCAGCCATTCTGTAATCAAGAGGTAAGTTAGCCCAAATCCAAAGAAGAAACTAATATGCTAAGATTGGCAGAGAAGAAAGAAAGGGGTTCTTGTTGATACTGTTAAGCCACCATCCCTGGAGCCACTCTAGCTTTATGTGTCTTGTTATAAGAGAGATAATAAGCTCCCTTAGTGTTTAAGCTGGTGGAGTTGGCATTTTCTGGGGCTTGGAGCTCAAACTCCCTAATTAATACACAGGGCACCAGGATTATAAAGTTGATAGATGAATAGCGTAGATCTACAATGAATGGTAATGTTCCTTTCCTTTTTACCATGAGAAACAGAAGAGCTGCAGGCATCTCTTGTACTTCAGAATACACACAGGGAGTCAAGAATACCACAGAGAAAACAACCATGGAGAGAAGAATGGACAGAGGTTTCTAAAATTACAAAAAGGGTCCATTTAGGCAAAGCCAGTAATTTCATTCGCTCAACTAGTAAACATTACTAGGCACCTCTTCTGAAGTCGATCTGGTGCCAGCACTGGGAATACATGCCTGAGAATTGGACAGGGATCTGCCTTAATCTGCTCACAGATGGTGGGAGGGGCAGACACATCAACACAACAGGCGTGATGCTGCCCATAGGGGTAAGCGCCACATGACTGCGGGGCTGCGGGAGCTCAGGCAGAATGAGGGTAGCTCTGGATGGAGGACTAGGGAGGATTCCTAGAAAGGGCAAATTTGAGTCAGACTTCGAAAAATAGCAATTTTCATTTGACACAGGGGCCCCAAGAAAGGCACACCTTCTGTAAAAAAAGATCAAGGTGTGGAAAAACAGGGTAGGTGTTGAGAGTGATGATTATGCCTGATCACTGGAAAGGGGGGCGGGGAGCAGAGAAAGGGGAAGGAATCGAGAAGCAAACAGGTAAGTGAGCTCTAAAGTGTCAGGGGTCATGAATTCTTCTGTTCCCCAGCACCCCCTGGACTATGCTCGCTGGTTCTATAGACAAAACAGCAACCAAACCAAACCAAACTGAACATACCAAGGAAGTGCAAGAGAATAGCTAGAACGTTCTTTCTCCTTCGGTGCAAGTGGGCACCAGTGAGATATTTGGGCTGCTCTAGATCCTTATCAGGACTCTGAGGATTAATATCTGGCCCTTCTGAAAACTAGTAAAGCTCTCTTAATTCCTAAATGGATCAAGGGCCCCCACAGATGTTCTTGGCAGCAAGACAACTGACTTGATAATGGTCTGGTCAGCAAGCCCCAACAATTTTTGTCTATGTGAAAAATCAGCCTGAAAGAACATCAATTAAAACACTAGAGCTGGGGCACCTGGGTGGTTCAGTGGGTTAAAGCCTCTGCCTTCGGCTCAGGTCATGATCCTAGGGTCCTGGGATCGAGCCCTGCATCAGGCTCTCTGCTTAGCAGGGAGCCTGATTTCTTCTCTCTCTGCCTGCCTCTCTACCTGCTTATAATCTCTGTCAAATAAATAAATAAAATCTTTAAAATAAAATAAAAATAAAAATAAAAATAAGAACACTAGAGCTAACATCATACTTAATGGGGAGAAAACAAATGCTTTCCCCCTAAGACTGCGAACAAGGCAAAGATGTCTCCGCTCACCGTGCCTATGCAAAATCATACTAAAAATCCTAGTTCATACCATAACACAAGAAAAGGAAATTAAAGATATAGTAATTGGGAGCAAGGAAATAAAACTATCTTTGCAGATGACATGGTTATCTATGTAGGAAATCACAACTGACTGACAAAAACAAACAGAACAAAAAACTCCAAACTCTTAGAACTAGTAAGTAATTATAGCAAGGTTGCAGACACAAGGTAAATAAATACACATGTCAATTGCCTTCCCTTGTGCCAGCAATGACTGCTTGGAATTTGAAATTCGAAACACAATATTATTTACAGTAGCACCAAAAGATGCAATACTTAGGTATAAATCTTACAAAATCCATACAGAATTGATATGCAGAAAATGACAAAACTCTGATATAAGAAATCAAATAAGATTTAGATAAATGAAGAGACATTCAGTATTCATGAATTACAAGACTTGATACTGTTAAGGTGTCAATTCTTCCCAACTTCCTCTATAGATTAAAAGCAATCCCACAAAAGGTATTTTGTGGTTACCAACAAATGGATTCTCATGTTTATACAGAGATGAAAGACCCAGAGTAGCCAACATAATATTGAAGAAAAATGACAAAGTTGGAAGACTGACACTACCAAACCTTAAGACTTACTATAAAGATACAGTAATCAATACAGTGTGGCACTGGAAAAAGAGGAGACACACAGATCACTGGAACAGAGTAGAGAACTCAGAAACAGATACACACAAACATATTCAACTGATCTCTGACAAAGCAGCAAAGGCAATTTAATGCAGAAGGGATAGTATTATCAATGTATGATATGAGAACAACTGAACATCTATATGTAAATAATGAATCTAGACACAAACCATCTACTTTCTGCAAAATTTAACTCAAAATGATCATAGGCCTAAGAATAAAACACAATACTATTAAATTTCTAGAAAAAAATTTAAGAAAACCTGGGTGACACAGGGTTTGGCAATGACTTTTGACGTACAACACAAGGACAATCCATGAAAGAAAAACTGATAAGCTGGATTTCATTAAAATTTCTATTCTGCAAAAGATATTGTTAAGAGAATGAAAAAACAAGCCACAGACTGAGAGAAAATACTTGCAAAACATACACTACATAAAAGACTTATATACAAAACAACCCAAAAAAACCCTTAAAAATCGAATAAGAAAACAAACCAACTACAAAATGGGCAGACCTAAACGGACATGTCACCAAAGAAGGTACACAAATGGCAAAAAAGAATATGAAAAGAGGTTCAACATCCCTTGTCATCAGGAAATGACAAAGCAATAAGATACCACCCCATTTTTTAGCATGGTTAAAATCCCCCAAACTTAACATCAAATGCTGACAAGATGTGAAGCCACAAGAACTCTCATTCATTGCTGGTGGGAATGCAAAATAATACGGCAATCTTGGAAGACCACATGATAGTTTTCTTACAAAGCTAAAGTTTTACCATATAATTCAGCAATTGTGTTCCTAGTATTCACTTGTATTGAAAACATATATTCAGGGGGCGCCTGGGTGGCTCAGTGGGTTAAGGCCTCTGCCTTCGGCTCAGGTCATGATCCCAAGGTCCTGGGATCGAGCCCCATATCGGGCTGTCTGCTCCGCAGGGAGCCTGCTTCCTCTCCTCTCTCTTTCTGCCTGCCTCTCTGCCTACTTGTGATCTCTGTCTGTCAAATAAATAAATAAAATCTTTAAAAAAAAACCCATATATTCACACATTTATAGCAGTTTTAGTCATAATTGCCAAAAACTTGGAGCAACCAAGACTTACTTCAACAGGCAAATGGATCAGTTGTGGTATATCCATATGGTGAAATATTACTCAGTGATTTTAAAAAATGAGCACTAAAGCCATGAAGAGACGCGGAAGAACTTTAAATATATAATTCCCGAGTCAAACAGGCTAGTCTGAAAAGGTGACACAATGTGTGATTCCAATATAGGAAATTCAGAATAGGTAGAGAGACAATATAAAGACTATAGAGACAGTAAAAAGATCAGTGGCTGCCAGGGGTTTGAGGGAAGATTTGAATAGGCAAAGTACCGAATATTTTTAAGAAGGTCAAATTATTCCGGATGATACCGTGACAGTATATACATGATTTTATGCATTTATCAAGCCCACAGAATTTTATAGCACTGGGAGTAAACCTTAATGTAAACAAATAAAAAAAATCGTTTAGGTGGCTGGCAGCTCCAAGAGTGGGAGGTAGACTGTGATGCTAGAACTTAACAGAATCGCCAATGTGGGAGACAATCTCACTGGAAGGGGTGAAGGGGATGGTGCTGACCTAAGTGTCATTGGAAATGAGTGATGTCTGTGAAACCCAAGTCAAAAGGAACATAAGCATGGACTCTAGTTGATAAAGTTATTTGCCATGGGGGTGCCGGGCAACAATTCTGATACCGTGACACACAGACACTGTAATCGAATAATTACATAAACGAATGGAGGATGGTCGGTGCCAGGTTTCTCACTGTTGGAGTGGGAAGTTATAGACAAGCGGGAAAAAGGCTAGGATGATCTATGTCGTGATGGGTTAGAGACGGAGATAGCAGTAAGCACTCACATTTAGCTTTATATATACAGATGATTACAAACAGAAATATCACGAAGCAGAAGAACGGTTGACCCCGAACAACACAGGTTTGAACTGTATGGCTCCATTGTCACGCATTTTGTTTTTGAGTTGACAACAAAAGCCGCAAGGCATTTATTTACAAGGACTCAACCCAGTCCCCGCCAAATCAAAGGTAGTATTAAAGAGGTTGCACCTGCTGCCATCTGAATAATTGGAGAGAACCCCCCACCCCCACCAAGGCGGTCAGAAGCCCCTAGGGGCCCTAGACCTGGGAAGGCAGGTCACGCATATGCCACCAGAATAGTCGGGTCTAGCACCCGGGGCTGGCCAGCAGGAGGCTGAGTTGAAGTGAAGGAACGTGTCTAGAGGGCATGGGGGGCACTGTGCTCGGAGCCCCATGTCTGTGGCACCACTGCACCGAACTGTTCAGGCTCCAGGGCTGCACTGGGTTGGCTGCAGACCTTGGACCCCCTTGGGCTGGGTAGGGACCCCTCTGTCGTGGCAGCACCCCAGCCCCTCAGCCTCCTGGGGGCTGGTGTACTCATAGGTAGCCACAGCTGCCAATGGCCCCAGGCCAGTGGTACACCTCCGGGTATATGGAGCAGCTGTACTGTGCCTCCAGACTGCTGTCACACCCACAGGTGTGCCTGGTGGCTGCCACTGCTAAGCTGAGGCCACCAGGCTGCAGAATATGACCATTTTGGAGTGCCAGGCCCACTACCACTTCCCTTTTCCCTCCCTGTCCCAGCCCAGCCTGGTGCACCTATAGGTGGATTTTTTTTTTGTTTTTCCAGTAAACATAGCTGGAGTACTGCATTTCTTCCTTCTGGTTTTCTTAATAACATTTTCTATTCTCTATCTTACTTTACTGTAAGAATATAGTATATAATATATAGAACACAGAATATGTGTTAGTTGACTGTTATGAAGGTTACCAGTCGACAGCAGGCTATCAGTAGTTAAGTTTTTGCAAAAGTTATATATAGATTTTCCCAATTATAAAGGGGTCAGTGCCCTTAACCCCCTGCCTTGTTCAAGGGTCAACTGTACATACTTGGGTTAGTTTCTGACTCTATTAGCTGAGAAGTCCTAAAAGTAATGGCACTCCAGTAGCAATGAATGTACCTGGCTCCAGATCCTGGTTTCTAGTGGTTCTCCAATAAAAGGAACCAGAGCTTGTTGGAAAGATGGCTGATTCTAGGATTAGAAAGGGAATCTGCAAGATCAGTCTGGAACCAGAAAGGAAAGAAGCTGGAATAATCCAAGCAGCAAAATAAATAAAATAATATTGGGTTATAACCAAAGGCACAAAATAAATTTCCATACTGATATAAATGACTGGATTAATTAATACTTGGGGGAGAGAAACCTCCTTTGTAGAATTCCAAATAATCTACATGGATCCTGTGTCCTCAGAGAAGGAAAACATAACCCTTTATCCCTTAAAATAGGCCTTCCTTCCAAACAGTACAATAGGGAAAGGAGGAAAGGAGTGACTTTCAGTGTAGAATCCTGACAAACACTAGCTATGCCAGGTGATCAAGGTCAACATCACAGTCATAACTCATGGCATTTGAGGTGATGTGATGAAAATAGCATTTACCTCTTTGCTCTTCCTTTTCAAACCCATGAGCCCGGGGGAAACATTAGACAGATTTCAATAGATAGGCATCCTAAAATATGTTTGACTAGTGTTCCCTCAAAACTGTCAAAGTCATCAAAAACAAGCCTGAGAAACAATCAGGGTCAAGAAGAGCTAAGGAGGCACAATGACTTAAATATAATGTGGTATCCTGGATGGGATTCTAGATCAACAAAGGACATTAGATAAAAACTAAAGAGATTGGAATAAGCTATATACCTTAGTTAATAATAATACATCAACACTGGTTTGTGAATTTTAAATGTCTCCTACTAAGGCAAGATGTTAATAAGAGGGGAAACCGGGTGTAGGTTATAGGGGAATTCTTGGTTCTATCCTTGTAATTTTTCTGTAAACCTAAAATTACTGTTAAGATAGTTTTTTAAAAAATCAACCTGAATTTGCATTTTTCCCACCAAATATAGTACTCACAGGGGTGGGCGGAATCCATGATGTTATGGGACACATAGGTTTCCGTCATTACCAAGGAGATGATGGTAACTTAGCCAACAACAGTTGAGCCCTATAGAAGCATCTGTACAGGAGGCAAAACACAAACACCACTTCGAAGCCCTACAAGTGCAAGATGTACTCATTCCCAAGTGGGAACTGAAGTTTCCAGTAAGAAAGGACATAGTTTATGTGTCTCCAGGGCTAAGATGCGAAGACAAAGCTTCTGCATAACTTAAGGATGCCTGGCAAGGCCATTTCTGCTTGCCTACTGGTACAGACATCCCTGAAAGTACACTGGTCTCTTTAATGATCTTAATGATTTTCTCTGGAACTGCTCTGGAAAGTATGGTTTTTTTTTGTTTGTTTTTTAAAGATTTTATTTATTTATTTGACAGAGAGAGAAATCACAAGTAGGCAGAGAGGCAGGCAGAGAGAGCAGGGGAAGCAGGCTCCCTGCTGAGCAGAGAGCCCAATGCGGGGCTCGATCCCAGGACCCTGGGATCATGACCTGAGCCAAAGGCAGAGGCTTTAACCCATTGAGCCACCCAGGCACCCCTGGAAAGTATGTTTACCCATGGGCCCTGATGGGGGTTTTCACACCAAAGGCTTTTGGGTTAGTTTACCATTGCTGTGGTAACACATGACAAATAGTGCGTGGCTTAAAACAACACAGACTTATCCTTTGAGTTCTATAGGTTGTAAATCCATCAAGGGTCTCTGTGGGCTAAAATCAAGGTGTTGGGAGGGCTGTGTCCCTTTCCAGAAGCTCTAGGGGAGAGGCTATTTTTTTGCCTTCTCAAGCTTCCAGAGGCCACTTCTATCCCTTGGCTTGTGGCCTCCTTCCTCCATTTTCATAGCTGGCAATGGGGGCTGGGGGCCATATCTTTCTCATGTTGCCTTGCTGAACTGCTACTTCTGCCTCCCTCTTCCACTTTTGAGTACACTGGTAAGTATACCAGGCCCATCTGAACAATCTGGGACAATCTCCCTATTTTAGGGTTGACTAGGTAAAAATCCCACCTGCAACTTTAATTTCCCTTTGCCATGTAATGTAACATATTGACAGATTCCAGATATTGGGCTATGGTCATCTTTGGGGTGGGAAGGGGACAGTTATTCTGCCTATAACAGCCTTCTTGGTTAAGGGGATAAGTTCTGTTCTTAATACTCACCCTTGGGTACGACATATGGGTTCACTTTTCCTCCATGTGAGATTGCCAACAGAAAATGCAAAATTCCAAACCTTTCCATCCCAGCCCTTAAACTAAAGTTTTATTACTTTTAACTAAAAGGATACTTGTTTCAACAGCCATAATGTAAAGCATCAGGGAAACATGGGAGCCAGCCCGTAGTAGCCTCAGCAGACTGTCTGGGCCTCAACACACTCCCCTGTACTTGATGCCGTGCTTTAGTCACCAGGGTCTGAAATCTGGCCTTTGGAGCATAGCCAAAAAAAAAAAAAAGGAACTTAGAGGCTGGTGTTGTGATGGGGGCTGACAGGGAGATCTATAGTCTTTACGAGTCTTATAGTTTCCACCAGAGTCTTTGTTTTGGTCAGTTTTATAGTCTCTACAGAACTGGAAGGCTGCCAAGCAAATGGCCTTTGGACATTTGTTCATCGTTCAGCCAAGCACGTGATTTAGCTGCCCTCCAAACAAGGAGGGAGACGGATGCACCATTGGCTGGCTTTGGGCAGTCAAAGCAATCTCAACGGAAACACTGGTGGAGCTCTCAAGTAAGTCATGGGAATGCTCCTGGGGAAACAATACATCATTATTCTTTGTCTTTGGCCATGCTCTGTCCTGTTATCTCCTTACATTGAGAACCAGAACCACTTCCTTGGTCTTAAAGGAGACCTACTCC
This sequence comes from Mustela erminea, assembly GCF_009829155.1. Taxonomy (NCBI): domain Eukaryota; kingdom Metazoa; phylum Chordata; class Mammalia; order Carnivora; family Mustelidae; genus Mustela; species Mustela erminea. The sequence continues at coordinate 67,076,124 of NC_045622.1, read as the reverse complement.
TACTTAAACAGAAGGTGGTAGAGGTGCCAGCCTGGGAGTTGATAACTCGAAGCCATTTTGCATGTGTGTACTCCTGTGTGCCTCCAAACACCTCCCCCTTACATCAGCCTTGGGGAGACCACAGAACTTGATCTGGCATATTGCCTAACTGAACGTAAACTACGGGTACAACGAGCAATAGGACAGCCTGGGTGGAACTGGCACGCCGACTATCTATTTCCCTCCTAAACATGTATGGGCATCTCTCGTGCTGGGGGCTATGGATCCAAAGATAAACAATTACTTCCCTTCTAGGGTCAGCAGGTTCCTGAAGGACAATTCTCTTAGGGGTCCGTAGAGCCCAGCGCAGGGCCAGCCACACAAGAAGCATTCAGTAAGTGCTGGGAGGATGCTTTAGTTGGGTGGGGGTGGGGGGGAGACACATACACAGACCGCAATGCAATATGAATAAGGGCCTCCATGTGGTTCTGACCTAAGTCCTGAGGGCAGAGTGCCCTCCAACATGGAGGGAGCCACAGAGGAGTGTGTGGGAGACAGAGGGGCCATGGGAGGGCAGGGGAGCCCCAGGACATGCTTCAGCCTCACCTGCTTCCCTCTTTGTGCCCTACCTGAATGAAATTTCCTTTCTTCATTATGTTCTCTGTGGCTCTTGGACCTTCATGTCAGTATCTTTCTTATTCATGAATTCTTTACAGCCAGTTGTTCATTTTTGCGGTGGCTCAATGCTGCTTAAAAAACACAACATCAACCACTAGTCCCCTTGAATTCCCAAGTGGTGGCCGCCATGGAAACAAGCCCCGGGGGTGGCTGGCGAATGACCATGGCACTGCTGTTTCCTGACTGGCTCAGTTCTCTGGTGGACTAATTCTAGGTTTGCCTGCAGGCCTGTCAGGGGTTTATCCTTAAGAAGCACAATGTGGGGCACTGTCTCTCAAATGGACAACAATGATGACTAGAAGAGAAGACACACAGTCACACTGCCCTTCCTTTGTACCAGACATGGAAACATGGCACCTTTTTTTTTTTTTAAGCACATATTAACATATTTAATCTTTCCAGCAATCTGAGGAGTAGGTGCTGTTATTATCCCCACTATATAGATGAGGAAAATGAGACCCAGAGAAGGTGTGTAACCCGACCAAGGCCACACAGCTAGAAAGCAGAACTCAGTGGGTCTTGGGCCACCTGGTTGCAGAGTTCACATCCTTAACATTATGTTATAGGTTGTCCCAGTTTTATGTAATGACATTCATTGACTCATTCATTCATTCATTTATTATTAAAACACCTAGAACATGGTCACTTCCGCATTCCCATGTAAAGCTAGGGGAAAGTTTCATGGCGGATCACCTTGCATATACTAAGCCCTACAGGTTGTCTGGTCACCCTATGGAGGCTCGGCCTCTGTAAAAGCAGATTAAAAAGGAGGTGATACATGAGCAGTAATTTTGTTTTGTTTTAAATAATAGGGTGATTTATTTCTGGCTATAAAAGAAAAACAGGCTCATTAAAGAGACCTTTGCAAATACAAAACAACGAAGAGAGGAAATAATCCTACTGCTTAGAGATAAACCCTGTTAATACGTTGTATTTTGTTACCAGGTTTTCTGTTTTACACACACACACACGCATGCACATAGCACATGGCTCTCTAGCCTTTTACTGTATCACAGAATCTCATCATCTTTCCTTATGCCATCAAAAACATCACTGTAAACACTGCTCTCAATTTCTGTCGAAGGGACACACAACATTACTTAGCCATTCTGTAACTGCTGGACATTTAGGTGCTTTCCAATCATGGGGGGAGGTGGCAGAGTGGGGATAGGTTGAGTCATTCCCCAGCTATGAAGGGTGGGGGGGCCTCCAGTGGAGGGACCAGCAAGGGCAAAATGTGGTGCCCTTGGGGAACTAGATGCACAGCCCATGTGAGTCAGGCCACAAGCTATTCTCTTCAGGGGTAAGGAAGCTCAAGTTCAGAGTTTAAGAGACTTGCCTGAAAGTTTCCTAGAAAATGATTTGAATGGTTATTCATCCTCTTTCCCCCATGTCTTGGTTTGGAGGCTCCTGTAAGTAGGAAGAGAACCCTCGAGAAAGGGGGGCCAGGGGCAAGGGGAGCGACGTGAAGACGGGACGGGGCGGACGGCGACGAAGGGCACATGTGGAACTGAGCTGAGCCCCACCCCCGTGTGGGCTCTCTAGGAGCCTCTAGGCTGTCTCCAGGAGACCTCCCCACCAAGCTGAGGTTCCCCAGTTAAGGGTGCTAGCTTTCCACACCTCAGGCTGTGCTGGCTGCTGCCTGAGGGGCTTTAGAAGCCACAGCCCTGAGACGGAGCCGTGAAGGGGCCAGGCTGTGGCGGGGTCTGCTGTGTGTACCAGTCATCACAGCCAGGCTGAAACCAGAGGGGCCTGAGAAGCTCACGGTCATGTACACCCGGAATCTCCGTGGGCCAAGGGCCAACACAGGTGTGGCTCCAGGTGACGGGGGAGCACCAGGAGGGATCTGGGAGGGCTTCGGGAAGACAGTGGTGCCAGACCCTTTTGTGGACAGACCTCTTTTCTTTCCAGATCACTTCCCACCATTTGTAATCACACATCCATGTGCATATCTGTAGAACACCTGTCTCCTCCATTCTCTTGAGTGCTTCGAGAGGACAGAGGCCTTGCCCACCATGGCACCGCCATCAGCTGCCGCACAATGAGTGCTGAGTGTGTGTTTGCCAAATGAAGGACTAGTACGGGGATGCTGGTCCAGGGGAAGTCTGCCCTTCCAGCAGAGTCCCATGGCCAAATCAGCCTCTTTTTTTTTTTTTTTTTAAAGATTTTATTTATTTTATTTGACAGACAGAGATCACAAGTAGGCAGAGAGGCAGGCAGAGAGAGGAAGGGAAGCAGGCTCCCTGCTGAGCAGAGAGCCCAATGCGGGGCTCAATCCCAGGACCCTGAGACCATGACCTGAGCCGAAGGCAGAGGCTTAACCCACTGAGTCACCCAGGCGCCCCCCAAATCAGCCTCTTATAACCTTCTACATCACAGCCAGACATTCATACTGGGTAGGTCTGGGCTTTAAGAAGAGAAGGATACGGAACTAAACACAACAAGGGAGGGAGCAGAGAGGGCATGTGCAGGTTGGTTCTGAGTTTTTGCTTATCACTGAGACCTCCTCAGCATCAGTGACTACGTCCCATTCCCAACTGGAAGTCCGAGACTATCACACCAGAAGTGGCAAAACGCTGCCGGTCGTTGTGTATCACAAGGACCATCGAGGCTTCCTGGTATGGAAGTTATTATTTTTTTATTATTTTTCCCCCAAACCCAACAATCCATGTTGACAGCAAATCCTCATAGAGAACCTATTAAAAGAAATTGTAGTAAATCAGAGATGCTTGCCCTGCCTGTCTGGCATTCTGCTGATTGCATGCCTGACACTTCCACGGTAGCTCCCTTTGGTGCAACCCTCCATTTGATTCAATTCTACGGGTAATTATTGAGACTTGACAACGTGCAAGGCAATGTGTTAGGAGCCTCCTTCCAGGGAATCTTCCAGACCGAGAGCACAATTTAACTCACAGACAGAATAAACATGCACGACTGAAGCTCAGAGTGAATGAGGCCACAAGAAACGGTCAAGACCATTCAAAGAAGATAACATTACACCCAGGGGACAGAGTGTGGGACAGCAGGTACCACCCACTTGTTCATCGGTTGAAGTATGCATTCAACAGCATTGCTGGCAACTTTCCTGGGCCAGGCACTGTGCTGGGTCCTAGGGTCAGAGGGATGAATAAAACCCAGCCCCAGCGTATAGCCTCGTACTCTGTGGATACAACAGGAGTATCACTTAACTCATTTGGCAGTGTAAATCAGGGAGGGCTTCTCAAAGGAGATGCTTTATTTTCTTCTTCAAGGAGAACTAGGTGTTTAGTAGGTGTAGAGGGAGCAAGGCGTATCAAAGAGCAGGAGACAGGAGAGAAAACACGTTTTCATGAAGATTGCCAGAGAGTAATGTGTCTGTGGGGTGTTAGAGAGTTAAGCCAAAGGCCAGAACATACAAAATGTAGATTTAATCCTGAAGGCAAAGGGCAGCCATGGAAGGAAAAGAAAAGCAGAGTTTTTCAAGTTTGCAGGATGTCTGCAGAAAGTTCCCAAGTGCGTCTATATAAGCATACGCCTTCCTGGGATGTACCACAATCAGGCAGTCTGAGCTGGCCTGGGCTCTGGAGGAAGACAGACCTCAGCTCAACCCCAGCTCTGTCTCTGGTTTAACTTTCCTTCCCTCCTAAAATGGGAATCATAACACTTAGCTCACTGGTTTGTAATGCAGCTTCGATGACATAATATCACACCAAATGCCCGGCATCGTGGAACATATCTTCGCGCACGTTCGGTGCCTCCCGACCTTCTTCCCAGCGCACTGGCATTGTGTGTAAGCAGAGGAGAGAAGGACTGATCAGGGATGGCCTGGGGAAATAGAAATGACTTTAGCAAGAGCTCAGAAACCCAGCTGGAGGAGATTTTAATCATTCCCTTGTCCTGGGTTTCAAACAGATGAAGAGAGACAGCACAGAGAGAGGGAAGAGAAGAAGTCCCATTAGTGCTTTATGATAGAGAGGCTGCTTTGGAGCAAGGGACAGACTGAAAGTGCCCAGACATGTTGGAGAAGGAATATCTCAGGGGTTTTATAGAGCCTGGAACGTGGACACTTAGGAACAGGAAGAGCTCTCTGGTGATAGGAGTGGGGGGTGACAATCATGGTGGTCCTAATGCGCAGTAATGCTGCTCATGACAGTGACTATGGGTTGGATGAATTTTCAGAGGTGGAAAAAAAAAATAGTGCTCAGTACCCACAGCATCTGGATTGTGGCGTCTAAATAATAATTCCTTCAAAATCCTTGAAGAGAACACAGGCAACCTCTTCGACCTTAGCCACAGCAACTTCTTCCTAGACACATCACCAAAGGCAAGGGAAGCGAGGGCAAGAATGAACTACTGGAACTTTGTCAAGATAAAACCTTTTCCACAGCAAAGGAAACAGTCAACAAAAGCAAAAGACAACTGACAGAATGGGAGAAGATATTCGCAAATGACATATAAGATAAACAGCTAGTATTCAAAATCAATAAAGAATTTATCAAACTCAACACCCAAACAACAAATAATCCAATTAAGAAATAGGCAGAAGACATGAACAGACACTTCTGCAAAGAAGACATCCAGATGGCCAACAGACACATGAAAAAGTGCTCACCATCACTTGGCATCAGGGAAATTCAAATCAAAACCACAGTGGGATACCACCTCACACCAGTCAGAATGGCTAAAATGAACAAGTCAGGAAATGACAGGTATTGGTGCGGATGTGGAGAAAGGGGGCCCTTCCTACACTGTTGGTAGGAATGCAAGTTGGTGCAGCTGCTCTGTAAAACAGTATGGAGGTTCCTCAAGAAATTGAAAATAGAGCTTCCCTACGACCCAGCAATTGCATTCCTGGGTATTTACCCTAAAGATACAAATGTAGGGATCTAAAGGCGCACTGCATCTGAATGTTTATAGCAGCATTGTCCACAATAGCCAAACTATGGAAAGAGCCTAGATGTCCATCAACAGATGAATGGATAAAGAAGATGTGGTGTACACACACACACACACACACACACACACACACAGGAATACTATGCAGCCATAAAAAACCCTCTAAGTTTTGCCATTTGCAAGGATGTGGATGGAACTAGAGGGTATTATGCTAAGTGAAATAAGTCAATCAGAAAAAGACAATTATCATATGATCTCACTGATATGAGGAATTTGAGAGGCAGGGCAGGGAGGCCATGGGGGAAGGGAGGGGAAAATGAAACAAAATGGAACCGGGAAAGGAGACAAACCATAAGAGACTCTTAATCTCAGGAAACAAACTGAGGGTTGCTGGAGGGGAGGTGGGTGGGAGGGATGGGATAGCCGGGTGACGGACACTGGGGAGGGCATGTGCTATGGTGAACGTTGTCAATTGTGTAAGATGGATGAATCACAGATCTGTACCCCTGAAACAAACAACACATTATACGTTAATTTAAAAAAGAAAAAAATAATAATTCCATTTCCTCCCAGAAGGAATCAGAGCTCCTCGGAGAAATGACTGATTCTAGATCCGAGGCAGAAAATATGTGAGATGAGCCTGGAACATCTTATTGCCAAAACCCATAAGCTATGAATTTTCATTATGTAGGGTCCTATCAAAAAGGCTTCCACTGGCTAAAGACAGAAAAAATGGAGTGCCAATAAGGACAACAATGGCAATAGAAATGCATCAAATATATTTAAACCCATAAGTTAATAATAAAAAAACTAGAGAAACAAAACACAGCATTTCTCCTTTTAAGCTGCCTCTGAAGGAGGTAGGTAACCCACCCATTTTTAAAACTGGTAAGTAAAGGGAAAGAAAATCTGACATTGAATGATGATAGAATAAATGAACTAGAATATAACCATTTGGAAATCTCGAAGGAATTAGTGTAATGATCGCCAATGGCTCCCCACAAACGAGACACAACCAGATGTAATATCTCTCCTTCCCCTGACCTCCAAAGAGACAAACCACCATCAGTTCTAGATCTACCTGCCAATCTTCAAGAAATATAGGGTTCAGAGGAACATGTTAACCGACACCATTAAGATGCAACTGGCAAGACCTAGTCTGTGGGAAACTCCATAGGTTTCTACAATACAGAGGAATAAAAGAGATGTGAGAGAATATCACCCAATCGCAACACATGAGTCTTATTTCACTCTTGACTCCAACAAACTGTAAACATGATAAACAAATGAAACAGTCAAAAGTATGGGTCTGGACAGTTGAGGATGTTAGGGAATTATTAAATTCTCACCTGCAGGTAATATAATTCTATTTTTAAAAAGAATCCTTATCTTGAAGATCTATAATGAAAAATATGTACTGAAATGATCTATCTGGGATTCACTGCAAAGGAACCTTTTGGTGGGGGCTGAGGGTCAGACGGAGGTAGACATGAAACAAGACTGACCGTGGACTAATCATTGTTCGAGCAGGTGATGGGCTCCCTGGAGTGTGCTACACTATTCTTTCTACTCTTGTATATGTATATTAAGAAGTTCTTGTTTGTGTTTCTGCCATGTTACATAAGAACTAGGTTCTGGGTGTAGGGAGCAGAAGGAACCCACAGACTTGTTTTGTAAAATAAAGAGGCAGATCAGAGCAAACAACTGAGCAGAAGGTCAGTCTAGAAAAAAAAGGCAACCAATATAGCAAGCAGAGATTAATACTTTCAACATGATGACCACATTATAAAAATCCATAATAACAACCTATCAAAGCCCCCAAGGAAAGTTAATCAATTACATTGTATGGCAATTTATATGAAGAAAAAATTGTAAATATCTAGTAAATATTGGGGCAAACACTCACCCCCATGGCTTGGCTGGAGGAAGTGGGGCAACAATGGAACACCTGTCAGGACCCCATCTGCACCTTCTTACCCTCGAAGTCTGCTCCCCCTACCATCCCAATCAAAGGGCCAACACTGGCTCTTCTTAGGACCCCGGGGGTCAGCTCTAACTTCCAGAGCCCTCAAAAACACCTGCTTTCCCCCCTCAGAGTTGCTATTTTTTTCTGACTGTCAACACAGAGTAGAAATTAGTGACTCTAGGGTGTAGACATTCATCAGTTGGGCTGTTAATCCGTGATGAAAGAGCCCAGGGAGGAGCCACATCTTCCCTAGCCATCTTCAGGAGAGCCAAGAAGGCTCACTCATGTGGCCAAAAGGTGTTCATGGCTATTCTTTTCACTCCTTTATTAATTATGGTCTTTCCAGAACCTAGATCAGGGAGCCCACACTGATATTAACCTTTAACCTGTCAAAACCCATGCGGAGGCTTTCCAGCCCAACCATAAACCCAAACATGTGCATGGTCACACCACGTCTAATCTGGGCGGAAACGGAGTGGAAAGTCTTGCCAAGAACTTTGCATGCACGTCAATCAAACCCATTTCAGTCCTTGTCTTAATAGATTTATCCCAAACTATTTGGGGAATTGGAAAGGCCCATTAGGCATTATTGATTATGAGCTCTTCAAGGAAGATATCTGTCCTATTCATATCGCTGTCACTAATGAGAGTCACAACACCCTCTCCAGTCTGGCTACGGAGCTGGCTTAGGACAAGCATTTAGCAGTCTAATTGCTCGCCTGGGGCCAAAAGCTTCTTTCTCCACGTTCACAACACACACTTAGATTTAGTCTTAACGCAGGAGCAGAGGGCAGCAGGCAGCGCTGACTAGCACTCCTTTGTTTATTCATTTCTTTGTCCACCCTCCTCTCGTCCCCCACCCCTAAACATCTCTCTCTCTCTCTCTCTCTCTCTCTCTCACACACACACACACACACACACACACACATACACACACACACCCTCCCTCCATAGTTACCTCTAACAACAGAGCGAGGCTGAGGCAGGGCAGGTGGATATAAACAACATTCAGAGGCAAAAGGAGTGGACACCTCCCATCTCAGACGCCCCAGCACTGGAGAGGAGCCCAGAGCTGGCCAGAGCACCCCCAACAGAGAATCACCCCCTGCAGCCGCATGTGCAACTTTGTCCAGGCTCTGACATACCTTTAGGGCAAAGAGCCCCACAGCCCATGGTCCAGGGTGTCAGCCACAAGCATGGTACTTCTGCCCAGAGCTCACCACTCCCTGCGACGGCCCACAGCCCCCTGCGGTCAGGCCAGTTTTCAGAGGTCTGGAGATGTGCGGAGCTATAGGATCTTTCCAACTGTTTCCTGAGGAGAATGCTGCCTGCTGGATGCCACTCTCGGCTTGGTGCATCAGTCGAAAACAAGTGGCTGCCTATATAATTTAATATCATGCCACGGGAGACTCATGAACTTGCTGCAAAGCAAGCAGGATTCTGCCTCTTGCCTCTTGGCAACTGGAAATCCAGACGGCCTGCTTGTTTCGGCCCGGCCTGGCTCTGCACCTCCAGCCACCCGTCGGAGCTGGGTGCGTGCGGAGGCCAGGCTCTGTGTTTTCTTGAGGTCACCACTATGGAAAAGGGAGCCTCATCTGGGGTGACCTGGAATTTCTTAGTCCAGCCACAGACTCCAGGTGAGAAGCCTCTCCTGAGGCAGGCTAGGGGCTACAGCTGGGTGAGCCCAGGCTACCCTGGACACAGGGCAGCCATGCTGTGCCCTCAGCCTTTTTTCAGTGGTTGTGGGGAACCTGTCCTTTCAGGAGAGGGAGCCTAAACTTATAGTTAGATAAGGAAGGTTAGATGAGGAATTTAGGTAAATTCTAATCATGAGCTTAGCAACTTGTGTTGAGAACAAGAAGAAAACTCTTGAATTTGAGTATTGGTTGGTCATGTGGCCCTTTGAGTTGTTGGCTGGTTGGTCTAATGCAAAGAGCTGCTGGGGCGGGGGCATGCCCCGATGCTGTGCACGTGTGTCACTTACAGATGAAGCAGGGAGACGTCCCAGCGCTGGCACTGGGCTAAATGGATTCCCCAGATCCCGGGACCAGTTCATCTGTGCCCTGACAGAGTTCTGCAGAGACAAGGGGCCAGTTCCCAAGATGCTGGATCCTGGGAGTCTCGGCAGGGATGCCTATCACTGTGGTCAGTCCTCCAGGACCCTTGCCCCAGGGGGAGGGGAGAGACTCAGCAGGGAGACAGAGAGGGTCTTATGGAGCATCCAGCCGAGGGAAAAGCCCTGGGCTGGAGGGAGGCACCACAGCCAGTCAAGCAGGGGATTCTAAACTTCCTGCTCCACTGGACCCCAAAGACCAAGGTATGGATCCTGCTGGGAGACAGTGTTGCAGCTGTGCTCAAGGATGCTCAAAGCTCAGGAGGGCCAGATGCCTGAAAAAGGCTGCAGGTGCATTTTCCAAGGCAAGGTGCTTTGTGCTCCTAAATGAAGGGAGGGGAGTTGGGCTCGAGGAACTTGTCCAGACCTTCTTTTGTGGTCCCCTCTAGCAGACTGGCGGCTCCAGACTGTGGAGGACATGTCGTTTAGGGGTCACAGGGAATAGGAGGCTATCTGGGGTACTTTCCCTCTTGGAAAAGAGTAATCCTCTAAGGTCCTACAGACCCTTTAAAAGCTCTGGAAAGAGAAATCCTGGGAAATAATTACCATGCTACCCATAATCATTTAAAAAACGGGGCCTTTTACAACCACCGGCTTTATGATTATCCTTTAGGAAGCACCATATTCTTCAAAGAGCCCAAACCCAAAAGCCACAAAGTATGCGAATTTAGCTAACATTTTTGGATTCATAACGATCATGTGGCTAGCATTCGACTGACTCGCACATATTATCTCATTTAGTCTATGGGATGCAGAATTTATAAAAGCAAATTTATGTCATACCTGCTGCCTAACACATCAGAGTATGTAAAGGAGAAGTCTAGAAATAGCACTGCAGAACGGGACTAAAAGGTTTTGATTCACAGCAAAGGAAATTTAATTAAAGCATGTAATGTCAATTACTGTCATTCATAATCACGTTATACCTCCCAAGAAATAATACAGATAGAAAAGTCTAGAGTTACCTGCCTGTTTGATGTAAATAGGATAAAATTATCTAAGTTCTGAAAATATCCAGATATCAGAAGAGAAAACAACAAAAAAAAGATTTCTACCTAGTGTCATGTGTCATCAAACTTCATTAGGAAGGGACATGAGTACCCAGCCACAAGAGAGCCCATCTCTCCTCTGAGACCAGGTCATAACAATTTTCCAAGGTGCCTGGAAATCTGAGGTTTAACATGGTCATGACTTTTTTTTTTTGGCTGCTATAAATACATGCTCCTGTTCGTTCTGACAAGGCCAGGAGAGGCCAGAGTGGTTGCTCTGGACCCATCTCCACCACTTTTAGGTCTTAACATGGTGATGAGGACCAGACCGTTTTGTAGGGGTAGCTTTGAATTCCAGTGGAGGCAGGAATCTCAAGAAAGCACCAGGGCAGAGAGCATCCGTGGGGCTCTAACACACCGCCACTGCATTCCCTTGTCCTTCGATCACTAGTGGTAGATCCTGGGCTAAAGAGTGGGGTTACTCCAAGGAGCAAGAAAGCAATAAGGTCCCTGCATTCGTAGGGTCACAGTGCCGTGGTGGAGATAGGCACTAATTATAAAAATGTGCAAATTCATAGTTACAAGGCAAGCTCCATTGAGCCCCAGCTTCTGCGTATCTGAAGGGGGTATATAATAGGATATCTATCCCAGGGGCTTGTGGCAAAGATGAAATGGGTCAAGATGTGCAAAGCCCTTGGCTTTATACATATGAAGACAAGTCCCATTGCTACTGCTAAGACTATTCTCATTCCTGAGTGGCCTCACCAGTTGCCTAGCTGTGTGACCTTGGGTCAGTTACCTAACATCCTCATGTTTCACATCTCCCAGCCGTAAAATGAAGCAACAGTAATTCCTAACAAAAAAGATTAAATGAGTTAATTTGTAGAAAATGTCCGGGAAATGCCTGATACATAGTAAGAGTTTGATAAATGTTAGTTGCTAGTGGTGACGTCGGCTCCTAACGTGCTTACAGTCTATCGCAGGATTTCTCAATAGAAGCACTACGGACGTTGTGGAATGGATAATTCTTTGTTTTGGGGGGTGTTTAGAAATACCCCTGGCCTCTACTCACCAGATGCCAACAGTATCCCTCCACTCCTGCCCTAGTCGTGACAATCAAAAATGTCTCAAGACATTGCCTAATGCCCCCAAAGAGGAAAAATCGCCCCCACAGAGAACTACTGGTCCAGCTGGAACGTGTAATGGACCAGGAGGAAGGGAAACAGTGAAGATCTAGAGTCCGTGGTCATGAAGAAAAAAGCAACAGGAAGTCAATAAGGGAATCTGTCCTCAGAAAGTCAGCCAAAGCAGCTTAGAAAAGAGGCCATAAATAGTGCTCCGTGACCATTTTGAATCTATGCTCCTTCTGATAAATACAAAATCACTTTATTGAGATTGGAGATTTCAGAACAAATAAACATCATGACTAAACCCAAATTAAAGCAACTATAATATACCAAAGATCATTTCCCATTATATACAGTTCCCTTCTTTCACCAAAGTCCTGCTAGAAGCTCTTGGCTAAGTGTCACCCTACACTGATTTAGACAAGCTGGGGAGGGAAGAAAGGGAAGGGGCCAGGGAAATGGCCCCTGAAGGGTCACCCCTGAAGAACTTTGGAGCAATGATCACCCCTGAAGGTCACCCTGAAGAACTTTGGAGCAATGATCTTTGACATCTGTGGAGGGGAGTCCAAATTTTAACCAGTGATCTGCCTCCAAAGAGGTACAAAGTCTGGTCCATCTTGACTCCCAGCTGCTGCATCCCATCTCATTCCCATGACTGAGACCACCAGAACCTCCTCGGTAACTCACCCTTGCTCAGTTTTCAGGCTCCACCTTGACCTGAGGCTTTCCTGGGCTCCACAGCACCATCCTTTGACCCCAGTACGGTGCTTCATTCTAATACTAAAGGCAGTCACATTGCATTACCCAAGATCTTATGGTTGACCTCCTGCCTTGATCCCTGTCCCAGAATCTGCTTAGCACATTACCCCAAGCCCTGCCCAAGTACCCCCACCTAGAGTCAGGCTGCCATCTGCTTTTCTGCCCATCTGAGCATCTTCCCTTCAAGCTCCTGCTGCTGGACTCAGTCTACCCATTGGGAGAGCCTACTGTTTCACTGTGGACCCTTCACTGATGCCGCTGTGCTGGGGTGGTGCTCAGAGATCGCTATACCCCAAGGTGGCCAGACCATATCTTCACTGTGAGCATGTGGACCAGCAATCTGAGTGCACCGAGGAAAGAGTCAGATCCACGTCCCATCCCTCCCTGCCTTTCTTGTTCTGTTGCTGGCTACTGGCTATGCCCCCGTATGCCCAAAAGAATCACATTCTCTGTGTCTGGTTATCACTATAGTGTGGTGGATGAATCAGACGACAGCTCTGCCCAAGTGACTCAGGGAAGATGTGGACACATGATGAACCAAGCTCCTCCCATTTGCTACGCATCCTATCAGGTGAGGGGTGGAGAGGAGTATGGATACTTACCCAGGTTTATTCTGCGCTATGCATTCATTTATGTGCTTTACATACAACTACTTAATTTTAACTCCCAAATGTCCTAAGAGATAGACACTGTCAAGAATGTGTTCCATATGGAAGAGGCAGTAAGGTACCTGAAACGTGGTCCTGCTGAATTCAAAACTCTTGCCCGTTCCCTAACAACCAGGCCAGTATGGTCTTTGGGACGCACACCTGGAATTCTACAGGGTTTCTATTTTCTCTTTCTTTCACCTTTTATTTATTTATTTACTTGTTTTAAAGCTTTTATTTATTTGAGAGGGAGAGAGAGATAGCAAGAGAGAGCACGAGTGCCTGGAGAGGGAGAAACAGGCTCTCCACTGAGCAGGGAGCCTGATATAGGACTCAATCCCCAGACCCTGGGATCATGACCTGAGCCGAAGGCAGACGCTTAACCGACTGAGCCACCCAGGCACCCCTCTTTCACCTTTTATAAATTTTCTTAATATACATGGGATCTACTCTCAGACACGGCAACTGAACTCAGAGCACTCACACCACCTGTCCTTGGGATCCTTCCTCAGATTTGCTTCTGCTGTGAAAATTCAGGGGCCAAGCACTTTATTCAAGGTCACAGAGAACACGAGCTGCGAAATTCCACACTCTCAAGGGGTCTGCATATAAGTACTTAACGTCGACAGAAGTCGCTGCCCCAGACAAGCTACCCGTGGACCTGGATTTCCCAGTGGAAATCAGTGCACCCCAACAGATGCAGACCTTGGAGTTCAGCAGTGTGCTCTGGCCTCTCTCTTCCCGCTGGGGACGAGAGGCATGCCAGAGACTGCAGTCGGCCACGCGCCGGCCGCCTGTTCATAGGAGGCACACGGGGTTTGGTATTTGCGAGTTTCACATTTGCGCAATGAACCCTCCCCCAGCCCCTCCTCCTTTTAACAGATTATCATTTAAGGCGTTAAAAATACCCCCCAAAATAGACACTAGAGATGACATTGGCTTTTCTCCCCAGCGAAGGTAACTCGATTGATCTTTATGTGAATGAACTTGGTAAGATTTTATGGTTGAGTATGTACTGCTACATTCAAGGACTTGAGAAACACACAGAAGGAAGCTCACCACCTGTTAGCACCAGGCACCTGGGCATTCATCTGTCACACTCAGGACACAAGGAACAGAGACAGAGGACAGAGGGTTCTGCAGACGAAGGATACAGCACCACACTGGAAGCAGCCCCCATCCTGAATGGAGATCTATCTAAAGAAGCAGCCAGCATTGACCCTGGAGACCATCTACAGAAGACCAGAGTCAGAGCCCTGTTCGGACTCTTCTTATTTTTGTGGAAAATCTGGCTCCATTTAGACTGTCTATACCCACAATAATGCAGCAATCTGCCAGATACCACAGAATACACTTTTACTATAGGAAACCAAGGACTAGACAATTTAAATTTTTTTTTCAAAGATTTTATTTATTTTATTTGACAGAGAGAGAGATCACAAGTAGGCAGAGAGGCAGGCAGAGACAGAGGGGGAAGCAGTCTCCCTGCTGAGCAGAAAGCCCGATGCGGGGCTCGATCCCAGGACACTGAGATCGTGACCCGAGCAGAAGGCAGCAGCTTAATCCACTGAGCCACCCAGGAGCCCCTAGACAATTTAAATTTTTATCGGATCCTTATTATTAGACAAAACTAGCTTTCCCATGACCACAATCGGTACTGCCATAATTTCGCTGTATTTTTTTCACTTAACACTTTAAATATACTTTAAAATTTCAACACTTTAAAATATATCTGCCCTCATCACAAAGTGAACATATCTGGACTTTAATGATAAAATATTTTATTTATCCTAGACTATTATATTTAATCATTATACAATTGTTGGCAATTTAGGATGTTTTGCTATACATACATATATATGTGTATATATATACACACACACACACATACACACACATACACACACACACACACACATACCACAAAATTGTGGGTGATTTTGGTTGTTCTGGTCTAGCTTAAACATATATATCTATCTCTCTCTATATATATAATATATATATATTTAACTTATATTAAAATAAATATTTAACTAACTAACCAACATGGTCTCTTTAGGACATAGTTCCAAAAATGGATTTACTGAGTTAGGGTGGGGGACTATTTTTGTGATCTGCGTTCCATATCATCACACTGTTTTCTAGGAGGACAAAGGAAAGGGAACTTATAATGCCTTCTGCAAGCATGTCTCAACAAAGCCCTGCCCATGTTCTATTTGATAGCTTTTGTTTATTTTTGATAATGTGATAGGTGTGATATGGTAACTCAAAGCTGTGTTAACCTGATTTATTAAAATCCCTCCCTGGGATTTGCTTGCAGTGAAGGTTCCGCTTGTGTGAATCGTCTACTCCTGGCTTTGACCATCTGTCCAGTGACATCTTGATGGTGCCCTGTAAGCTTTATATAAAACTCCGAAGTGCCTGGGTATTAAGTTTTTAGCTGTTATATTTACTGCAACTATTTCCCCAATCTGTTGCTTCACTTCTCATCTCTTAGTTTTGTTGATTTTTGTTGTACAAAAAAAAAAAAAAAAAAAAAAGTGTTTTCTTTTTTCAATGTAACTGAACCCATCAAACTTGTCACTGATAATTTCTACAATTGCTTCAATAGTCAGAAAATTGTCTTTTCTCAACAATTGGGATAAGTATACCATTAAAAAGAAAAAAAATTCTTAGCTTTTTAAACCATCTGGCATTTGTTGTGGGATAAGGATACAGTGACCATATTTTCTGAATCAGAAATTGGAGCATGTGATCTGACAAGTGCCAGTATTCTTATGGGCAAAATGGGACAGAATATTTGAAATTGAGACTGTCCTAGAAAATGGAGGACATATGGCCCCCGTATGTATGGAGCAACCTGTTACTTTTAAGGTGCTAAGCCAGGCCCTCTCTCCTCAGCTCCTGTCAACTCTAGCAACAGAGATTTTTCACTCGAGGCTCACCTCACCTGAGTCCTGAGCCCAGCCTTACTAGGGGCTGTCAGGATGTCGGTAGGGTCCATTCCAGCAGAAAAAAGGATCCAGAATTAGTTATGTTTCTAAGCTCTGCTGTTGCCCCTCTAGATCCTTCTCTTCATTCCTTCCCCTGCTTCCTGCCCACAAGGGGCTTCATGAATGGGCACACTGGCCTTCTACCTTCAGCTGAATTCAGATCCATGGGAAGGGCCCCAAGAAGACCAGGAGAGAGAGAGGAACTTGAGGTATTTATTTCCTGATTCCTGATTCTTGCTGTGGAGTCACCACGACCCAAGGACACAGGCTCTTTCTGCTGGGTGGCCCCCCTCATTCCGTTTGTCCCGTCTGTGGATTTTGGTACCCACTCAGGCCTGGTCAGCTCTGCTGGACCCTTTCATGGTGGAAAGGATCTCTCAGTTCCCCTCCACTGACTGCAGGATGGCTCCACTGTGGACAGGCCACCAGCATTGCAGCCTAGCCGCTCACACCATCTTGCAGTCCTAATGCTGCCATTCTGGTTATATGCCGTCTCAGCTGCTTTCCCTTCCCCCAGGCCAAGGTCTTGGAATGCCTCAAGGTTCACCTATCCTGGCAACAGCCAGTGACTTCTTCCTTCAGGAACAACCTGAATGCCAGAAACTATATGATGCCTTCAGGACACTCCGGACTGCATGTCATTATACATAAAGATGGGATCAGTCATCTGATGACTGGCTGATCCCATCAGCCAGCACTGGCTGATAATTATTAGCACTTCCTCTTCCTGGTCCCCCACACCTTCATCAGTGGAGTCTCATTTTGTCTTGGCCCTTGAACTTGGGCTCACGGTGCTATCTGGAATACCTTGCCATGCCTCCTTTTTCTGCTCACCCACCTTTAACCACAGCACTGCGTACTGCGCATTCCCACTGACAACTTGGATTCCACTTCTGCCAAGTCCATAGCACTTGGGAGGCAACCCTGATACACCCACTTTCCAGGGAAACTACGAGAACAGAGTCCAGGAACAGGAGGGTCAAACGTGCCTCTCGGCAGCTGGCCCACGGGGCTGGAAGTGACAAACTCTGCGTCAGCTTGACAAGCACCCATGAAGCCAGGCTCAGGACCATCAGACAAGGCTGAAAAGGACAAGGCCAACGGGAATGCGATCAGAGACAGTAACCTGGGCCAGAGACAACAGGCAAATGGTGATCCACGTGCATGAGAAGATCTGGTAAGGCTCTGAAGGAGACGCAGGGCTCAAGCTACAACTTGAAGGTAGAGGAGAGGAAGCATGTCTGGCAGCAAGATCTTCGGGACAGAAATCAGCAGCCGTGGTGACTGTATTAAATCACTGTTGGCTGAGGGCACGGGTGGCCAGGCTGGGGGGGGGGGCGGGGAGGTAAGATTGTACTACACCTGCTCCTCTATGACAGCTGTACCCTGATTCCCTGGGGCCCAGAATAGGGCTGAGCAAGGGCGGCATCAATACATGCTATTTGAATAAAGAAATGAACAAATGCCCTTAACCCTATTATGGCCAAAAGCAACACAAACCACTTGGATACAACCATCCAATGGCTATGGAAACTGCCTTTGTTTCTTGCAGGGACCATGACACCTCCAAGGTGGGTTCTTGTCCCCGCAGGTCCTTGTACTTGAGCTTGGCCTCTGGTTTCTCGGGGAGCCCCGTGAGGAGCTCAGAAGAGCTCAGGTGGCAGGCTGCACCATTGACAACTCTAACCCGCAACGCTACACACATCTGAGCCTTGTGGGCTTTCTGTCTTGGGCCTGAGGCTTCTATCTGCACAGTGGCCAGCCCTTCCTCCGTTTCTAAGCAGTCTCAAGCTCCTAAAACACAATGTTTTCCCCTGCATTTCCTATACCTGTCTGGGGCTCCATGTACCTTTTCTTCAGACAATGACCATCCGCCATCCCGGGTAAGAGTCTCAATGTCTTCTTATTCATACCACTAATACAGTCCAACAGCTTACGTTTGCCTGATGGTTTACAAAGCTTGCCCACACGTTTTACTCAATTCTATCACCCTGCTAACCAGGTATCATGATCACCAATCATTACTGAGCCTCAACTGTGTCGGGTCCCCCGGCAGCAGCACCTGGCACTACCCGAGGTCTAGGACTCCTTATCTTCATTCACAGTTGCTGCCTCTTTATTTCTTCTGACTCACTCTACAGATAGGGCCAAGCAGAGCTGATGCCCTCCTGTCTCTGTCATTGAGCCGGCCCATGCAGCACATGAGGGCACCCCTAGCCTACAGGGGTAAGGCTCCTTCCAGCTCTGAGGCTCTCTAGGATTTGATAATCTCACAACCCTTTAACCTGCTGGCAATTTTCACAAAGTAAGCTTTCCCCCCGTGACTGCCCCCTCCCCTCCATTTACCACATGCTGTTTGATGCTCAGCTACTACTCTCTGTTGTTAGAAGTTAGGCAGTGAACTGGAGAGCCATTGCCCATCTCCAAGTTCCTACCGTGTTCCGGAAAACGTGTGTCACATCGCACAAATGGAGGAGCTAACAGCAGCAGAGGAAAAATCACCAAAATGTAACTGTTTTGTCAAATCCTGCCTCCCCCAGCAGATTGGGTCAGTGACCTCTCTCTGAGTCACAAACGGCTTTCGAACTTGTTCTGATTTACATCTACAGGAAACGGAGCTTATGTCTTGTCTTTTTCTTAAAACATTTTTTTCTCATTCCCAAACCACAATTTATTTCCTTCTATATGGAATTTCTTGATAATACCTCAGGACAAAAATATACATTCATAATAGCTTTTCAACTTCATGGTGCAGGATTAACCAAAACCACTCATTTCAACAAGAGGCTGGAGGCTTTCAGCCAATTACCTTCAGAATGTATTCTGTGAGATTTAGCTGGGCGGTCCTCTCCTCATCAATTAAGTCATGGGAAAAGGCTCGGGATCACCATGATCTCACTTGGACAGTGAGCTGCAAGGAAAAGCATTAAAAAGAAAAAAAAAGTTTTCTACCAGAGTTTGGAGGCAAGGAGCTATTTTCATTATTTTTGGCATCTGAAGTATGGCAGATGGTCTAATCTTTTACATCTCTATATTCTGAACTCTATTCCAGAGGAAAAATAAAGAACCACAGTTTAGCAGAGGTCAGGAAGACACGTTTGTAACTGCAACCCCCACCTTTACTCCCCAAGACTAGGCCCCTATGGACTATGGCCATTGCTCTTTGGTCGCAAATTACAGACACCCCCCTCCCAAACACACACACACACATTTTCTCCCCTCTTCAAGTTAATTAATTAAAGGAGATTAAAAAAATAAATACTATAGTACGCAGAAGGCTAAAATGGTCCCTCAAGATTCTCGATCCTAATGCTAGGATTATAAGTATGGGAGACGTTATGCTCTGATAATGTTAAATTACACGCAAAAGGAATTTTGCAGATGTAATTAAATTCCCAGTTAGTGCAGTTTGAGTCAATCAATAGACTATCCAGACAAGCCTAGAGCCTAACCTAGTCACACAAACCCTGTAAGATGATGGAATTTTCTCCTGCTGGTAGCAGAAGAGGAAGTCCGAGAGCTGTGGGAGTGATTTGATGTGGAGGAGGCCACACGGCAAGGAGCTGAGAGGGGCCTCTTGGAGCTCAGAGTAGCCCCTGCCAGAAGCCAACAAGGAAATAGGGACTCCATCCTACAACTGCAAAGAACTGAAGATTGCCAACAAGCTGAAAGGAGTTTGGAAGTGAATTCTTCCCCAGGGCCTCCAGATAAGAGGCCAGTCTGGCCAATACCTTAATTTCAGTCTTGTGAGACCCTGAGTAGAGAACCCAGCCCACCCGGACTTCTGACCTACAGGACCGTGAGAGAATAAACGGGAGTGGCCCGAAGCTGTAAAATTTGTGAATTTGTCCTGCAGGAAGAGAAAACCAATACACAGCCTCAGACAACTCAGTGAGGAAACAAATACAAGTACGGCTGGGACACAACGGGAAAGAGAGAAGCCGTCCAGCCAGCAAAACCTTCTCTTCCCCTTTTAAGGACACCTGGGCTCTCTGCCCTTGGTTTCTCTCTCTCTTTTTTTTTTTTTTTTTTAAGTCTTTTAAAAAAGACTATTTGGGGCAGGTGGAGAGAGAGAATGCAGACGCGCATGCGCACGTGCGCACGCGCGTGCTCGCGCGCACACACGAGTGAGCATGGGGAGGGACAGAGAGAGGGAGAGAGAGAATCTCAAGTAGATTCCCTGCTGACCACACAGTCCAGCTTGGAGCTTGATCTCAGGACTATGAGATCATGACCTGAGCCAAAAGCAAGAGTCAGATGCTTAAACAACGGAACCACCCAGGCGCCCCAGCTCAGCTTCTCTCTTGATCTTGACCAGCTGCCAGTGCTTACACATGATGAACATGGCTGTCAGCCCCAAGTCTGACTGACCCCACATGGCCAGAACCTATCAGTAACCAGGAAAATCACTTGTGTCCTTCGTTCAGATTCCTGAGGAAGAAGCTGGTCCCTGGTCCTTCATTCATCCAGCAAGTAAGAACTGAGCACCTACAACGTATGAAGGATCTTTCTAGGCGCTGTGGGGAGGCAACAATGAACCAGATCAATACCTCACAGAGAGTTCACGTTCTAGTGAAGGGGGAAGATGACGAAAAGGCAAGCCAACACACACGTTATGCCAGCAAGGATAGGTTACGGAGGAAAATAGAGCAGGGCAACGGCATGAAGAGAAACAGGAAGTGCTGTCTGTTAACAGGTAGTAAGGCCTGGTTGGGGGGGGGCATCTGAACAGAGATTTGAGTGAAAGAGCAGGATATGCAAATACATGGCAGAGGAACATTCGGGAAGAGGAAACAGAAAGTGAAAAAAGCTATGGGGTGGAAACGGACTTGCATGCGTAAAGAGCAAGGAGGCCTGTGGAGCTGGCATGGAGGAAGCCAGGGGAAATGACAGGAAATGGTGGGGGAGATTGCATGGGCCAGCACAAGGAGGGTCTAGAGGCTGTGAAATGGACCTTGGAAAACCACTAGAGTTGATGGGGACTGGTCACTCTCAGGTCAGGAACCCAAACAATGTCTAAAGCATGGCCTCCCAGGCCCGCCATCCCCAAAGACGGCGAGTCAGGTAGAGTCAGCCTTCGTGCCCCCAGCATGGCTAAGACCAACCCTGGTTAATCCAGTCATGTTTCAACCACTTCGTAGAGGGGAAGGCTGAGGCCAAATGAAGAAGTCCACAGGCAGTAATGATAAATGCAGTGAAGTCTGTGTGAAAGGCTGCTCCTGACAGACAGCTGGGCCCTCCTCCCCTCTCTCCTGCCATGTAGTTCTGAAGAAGAATCAGCAGAGAGGTCCAATCCCCATGCATCCTTATGTCCCAGGAGAGGAGAGTGCATTAGGATACATTCAGCTCAGAAATCAGTAGTTACTCTTCATACAGTCCCCCTGGGACCAGAACTAGTGGGGGTCTCTTCTGCCACAGACTCACACCTGTCCACCCTCTGTCCTAAACACAGTCTGACCCACACAGCCCCTCTCTTTCCTTGGTCATGAGCCACTCGGGCTCCACCGTGCCTACCCCAGCTGCATTCTTCCTCTTCGAACTGCCACTTCTCTCCCTTTTCTTCCCATCCTGGTCCACGTTTTCCTAGAACAGATCCCACAAACATTCACAAAGAACCGGCCTCCTGACACTGTGCAAGGTAGGAAGCATTCAAGCTCTGCGTTCAAAATCTGATTCTGCCACTGATCAGCTGCCGTCTTTGGGGCAAATACCTCCATCTTCTGAGCCTCTTCTACAAAATGCAGATACGCACCTTGAAAGGTTATTCAGGGGTCAGAGATAATGGAAGTGAAGTCTGTGGAATGAAGCTGGACACAGAGTAGGCACTTAGTGGATACCTGCTGAACAGGTGAATAAATTCATGAATGGGAAAGTCTGAAGTCTATCTGATGATTGGATACTGAGGAAGAAACTAGAACTAGAATGAATGCTCCAGCAGAAGTACAAGGTCAAAGAGTGAATGGGAAGCAGAGACCATGCTGCTGTCCTCCCCTCTTTTCTTCCCTTTGCCTTCTCAGCAGGCATTTCCTAAATAGGCTGCCCCAATTCGCTTCTGGGTTTCAGCTTCCATGTCTTCTCTACACATTCTATGCACAGCAGCTGAATGGTCTCCTCCTTCCCGAAGGATCTTGGATGCCAAGCATGGCCCTGATGCTCCTTTATCTATAAAATACATCTACCACGCTCTGGATCCACCATCCAAAACTAATTCCATTGGATTCATGAGAGCAAACCTTCACTGAGCACCTACTGTATGCAAGGCGATGTGGATACAGAGATGAAAAGGCCATGGTTTCCACACAGAGTTCAGATTCTAGTGGGGGAAGCCACCAAGATGTTCGGTGCCTACAGTAGCCTGATGTCCACGGGGCAGTGGCAGCCTGAGGGCTGATTCGTCTCTGCTGAGGCCTTGGGGTATGGGGGGAGGTTGGGGAGAGAAGGCTTCTTGGAGGGAAGGGCCCAGGAGTTGACCTTTGAGAATGTATAGGCTCTTGCCTGGCAGAGGAAGGGAGAGGACATCCTTCCTCTACCTCATTTCTTCCTTCCTAGGGACCTTTTACCTTATTCCTCTAGAAGAGTGTTGACCAAGCAATCTGAAGAAAAGGACTAGCTTCTTTCTTTTCTTCTCTTTTTAATTTCCACATCATTGGAGACTGATATTTTGCAATATATGATAAAATAAGTTACCAAAAAATGTTGAAATAATACACACAAACCCAAGCACATGGACTGCATGCTCAGATGCTGCCGCAATGTCAAATTGCTATGGAAGGTTCTACAGTGGGGGCAGCGGCATGATGGTGAGAATATGCTTAATGCCACCAAACGCACTTTAAAAATGGCCACAATGGTAAGATTTAGGTTGCTTTATTTTACGACACGAAAAAGTTTTGCTTTCATTTTCATTACATCCCAGTGGTAACTTTGGAGTTTTGGAGGGTTTTTTTGCTTTCAATTGTGTGAAACTACGATTTCTAAGGGGAAATAGATATTTGGTCTTCATCATCCCCCATCTCTGGCACAGAGCTCCTAAACCCTTGGAATTTCCTAGGTGATAAGAGCAAAGTTCTGATAGCAAAACAAGCCCCTTTCAACCACACCTGAATTGATGTTAATCAAGGGACTTTTGGAAAGCCCCAGGGATGGGGACTGGGTTCCCTGGGGAAACAACCTTGTTAGAGGTTGGCACTTAACCCCACCCCATGACCTCTGGGAGTGCGGGAGAAGCTGGAGATTGAATCAATCACCAGTGGTCAATGATTTAATCAATTGTGCCCATGTAATAAAACCTCCAAAAGCCTCCCCCCCAACACACACACACACACACACACACACACGACAGGGTTCAGAGAGCTCCTGGCTGGTAATCGCAGGGAGGTACTAGGAGAGTGGTGTGCCCAGAGAGGGCATGGAAGTTCTGGGCCCCTTCCCCCACAGCTTGCCTTATGCCTCTCTTTCATCTGGCTGGTCCTAGGCTATATTTGCTTTTTTTCTTAAGATTTTATTCATTTGAAAGAGAGAGAGCATAAGCAGGGGACAGGAGAGGCAGAGGGAGAAGCAGACTTTCCCCTGAGCAGGGAGCCTGACACAGGGTTGGATCCTAGGACTCTGGGATCATGACCTGAGCCCGGGGTAGCCACTCAGCTGACTGAGCCACTCAGTGACCCCTGCCCCACCCCGGTTATATTCTTAATAAACCAGTAATCTAGTAAGTAAACTTCTTTTCCGATTACTGTGAGCCACCCTAACAATTAACTGAACTCGAGGAAGGGACTGTGGGAGCCTTCAACCTATAGTCGGACAGTCAGAAACACAGGTGGCATCTAAAGGAGGGGCGGAGGATGGGGAACAGCCCTGTAGGACTTTTCCTTCCCAACCTAGCCCTGTATGTCTTCAAATCAGGTTCCGATTCCTTCAACAGTCTGTCCAATGCCTCCCTGGCTCCATCCTTCCAGTCAAAAATGTCTTCTAAATACGGAAGCTAAACAAATCTTCCGAAAACACAGTTTCACCATATTCTCACTCAAAAATATTCAGCAGTTCCCTGGGGCCTCTGGCATCGATTTTAATTCTCCCACCTAAGTTTAGCAGAAGCCTCTGACTATATCACTCATTACTTGCTTTGTGCGAACATGACGTTTCTGTTCCAGGCAGTCAAAGATCCTCCCAGGCCACTTGCCCCATCTGCTCTGGCCCACACTTGTCTCTCCATCTTCGGAACTCCTGCCGTCCACCATCAATGAAACCCGGGTGAGAGATGGTTACTGAACACACAGAGGAAGGGAATGGGCTCTAGCCGCACGGTGTGTGGTTTCAATCAGTCTGAGAGCAGGGACCACTTCTGCTCATGCTCTCCATTGACTCCTGAACCTAGTGTCATAAAAGAGGGATTAAGTGATTTTTGAAGGGCTGCCTTGGTTACGGGTTTATGGTTAGCCTAAGAGCATATGCCTCTATCAGCTCAATCAACCCACTGAACTAAGTCTAGCGAATCATAGTATCTTCCTAAGATGTGCGTGATCCCTAACCCGGGGAAGAGGAAGATAAAGTTATCTGCTTTGCCAGTGAAAATGCGGGGGTACAGCCCAGAGAGAAGTCAATTGCCCAAGGTCACACAACTGGTAAGAGGAGAGCATGGTCTGAAACATAATGTCTAAGATCAAACTCCCCGTTTCCACTACACACCCCAACTTTTGAAATGGCAACTCTTCTCCAGGTTCCAGGTACGTCCCATTCATTGCCCCTGGTGGCCTGTGAGATTGTGAACACCCAACGCGGCGCCTCAAACCCTCTGCTAATGCCACGGGCTTGCCCACCTGGAGCCCACGGGCCCTGACATGTGCTCTCACGGCCCAAATGAACACTTTCCGGTCCCGGGCCTCATGCCCATCATCTCAGAAGCAGACTGCTAGGCACTAGCCAGTCCTCTGGGTATTTCGTTTCCCATCTGTGTTTAATGAGAAGGATCTTTCCAGTAGTGGCCTTTGGTAAGGTCCAATCCCTTCATTTCATCCCATGTTGCAGGATGAGGGTCTTGGCCGGGGTGGGGGTGGGGCAGGGGGAGCAGCAGAGGACAGGAACTAAGGAAATAACACTTTTCAGGAAGCAGAAAGAAAAGGGAGAGCCAGTGGGGAAAATGGAACAAGGATTCAGAGAGCGGGGAGCTGCAGGAGATACCTATCACAGCTGAGGAAAAAGAGCTCGGACACTCCAAGAAGCAGACGGTTGAAGAGAGACCCTGTGAGATGAAGAAAGAAAACTGGGAAATTGGAGGGTCACAGGTAACCTTCGTTGGAGCAATTATGATGGCAGCAGAAGCCAGACTGCAGTGGGACGCATTCAGGGAAACAAAAAAGCAGCACTACCGACGAGTGTGTCGGACATTGGATGAAGAAGGGAAGAGAAGGAGCCGACGGACTGCGGAGCAGGGCCGGGGGTGGCAGGGAGGGCTAGGGTAATGTTAGAAGCCAGGGGCTTGTCCCTAGTCATTTAGACAGATTAAGTGATTATCCCCAGCAGCTCTTCGCAGGCCCTCAGCAGGCTCAGGATAAAGGCGTGTGAATTGATTGAGGCTGGGGATTGCTCAGTTGGAGCAGAGAAAGAACAAGCCCAGTGGAGGTGGGGGCAGGGGCAAGGGAGGATGCTGGAGAATGTGGCTAGAATCCACTACCCACCAGGCTGGGGTGAGAGGGGGCCGAGGGTCTGGGAGACCAGACGGTCAGGAGCTACAAGTCCTTATGTGGACGACAGGGCAGTCGAAGCAGTAACACCGAAGGCCACAGTCGGGGAAGGGAAGTTCAGAGGACAAGGGTTGGGGATTCCAAACAGGAGCCTGGCAGCAAAGCCACGTGCCGGCGTGGACAGCACGGTCACGGGAGCAGAGAAGACAGAGGAACGACATGGCTGGGGGACAGACCAGTAGGGCACTACCGAGTTCACCAGGGAGGAAGGAAGGAGTGTGTGACAACACCTTGTGCCCAAGTCCTCGGTGAGTGTGATGCAGCCCCCAGGACTTTGTAAGCGACGGGGGTGGGCTGATAGGCACCTTTTAGGCTTCCAAGGGATCCTGAAGGACAGTGAATTGCAAGTGTGCACGGAAAACCAGAGAAGCCTGGGAAGAAAGCTGTGTCCTGGAGACCGGCCGGGGTTTCCAGGGAAAACAGGTGAGGAATGGGCTAAGGGGTTACAGGTGTCTGATGTTGGGGGCTTTCTTGACAGTAAAGGTAGGACTCCAGAGGGAGAGCCTAGTGGAAGAGTTGAGTAGAAGGGCCTGGCAGGAGACAGGGGGAGCTGAGCCGGATGGGAATAAGAAGAAAGAAAACACAAATGAGCAGAGGAGTGGGCCCCATCTTGTGTCGGGCCCCACATAAAGGGAACACAAGCCAGTAGACTACTCTGAGAAGTGGTGTCCATTTTCCAGAGGCCCCTTGCTTCCCGACTGGCTAATTCTGGCCCTCTCTGCCTTCAGACCTGCAAGAAATGAATGGGCTGGACCCTACCAAAGGCCACTTCTGGAAAGATCCTTCTCATTAAACACAGATGGGAAATGAAATACCCGGATGCCCCTGTCACCTGATTGGGTTCCAGCAAGTGCCACAGAGAAGGACGACGGGCAAAAGTCAACGTGGGCCTGGCAGTGGTACACACACCAGAGGTGCCAGGAGAGGGGGGAGTGAGCGAAAACAAAAGGACTTCATTAAACCTAGTTTATTACTTTGGTTGGAGAATATTCCTCTGAGGGTTTAAAAAGGCATAAATGCCTTTATAATCCTAAAAAGCACGCCGTAAAGGAAAGCGCAGGCCTGTCCCAACAAGCCCCCTCTCTGTGCCGGGCCCATTCTGGGTAGCCAGCTCGTGCGTAAAGCTCACAAATACATTCTTGGGAATAACGAGGGTCTAGTTCTAATTAATCTGGCCCAGCCCGCAGCTGAGACAGCAATCGAAGCAACGGGAATGTAGAATTTACCCGCGCTCCTCCGGCCGCACAGCGCCCCTCACTTTCCTCCCGCAGGGAACGTGGGGCTACAGAAGGGCCCCCTGGCAGCGTGGTGGCCTTGCCCCGTGCCTTTCAAAACAGGATGAAAAAACTGCTTACGTGGCCTGATATTTTCACTGGAGGGCACTTGGAAAAATCAGAATTTGAGAGCGGCCTGCACACGAGTCTCGAGGCCAAGCGTGGCTTTATGAAAACCACAGAGCAGAGGGCTGATGGTGCTCAGACCCGCGCACCATCGAGGTAAGGCAAGCTAGCTTTCCGCCTGCCTCCCATTTCTCTCTTTATTTTTATCTGTGGGATCAGGAGTGTTGGAGAGAAAAGAGGAGGCCTGGTAACAACAGCTTCCCCGTCATTCTTGGTTACTTACATCTGTGGTCAATTTTCCACACTTTATTCCATAAAAGGTAAACGAGGCACGGTGCTTGCAACACGATAATCTAAACAATATGAACCATGTTACTGTTCAAGACCATCTGGTTGATCACGCTCAGCCCCAGACTTTTAACTCCTTGAGGTAAGAAAGATGCCAAGCCCGCCGTGGCCAGGCCCTCCTCTGGTCTTTTCCTCCAGAAATCTTTTCCTCCCTCCTCAAGTCAATTAAAACAAGGATCACTATGGTCTCTGCCAGCCCTAATATTCTAGGCTGGCTGCCGGTGAAACTCTGTGTGCTTTGTGAATGAGCAACTCGCAAAAGGCTTCTACCAAATAAATGCCTCTTCTCTTTCTCTTTAAAAGGAAACATTAAAAGCTTAAAAAAAAAAAAAAAAAAAAAAAAGCCCAACGCACAACCCAAACTAAAACACTCTCTCAAGTGCTGGGGTTGTTTCTTTCATTTCTGACTCTGCTACTTAAAGCCAAGGGATCATTTACATAATTTTAATTTTAAAAAGCAACTGACACCAGTGAAGACACAGTAAAGCCCATGCTTTGCTTTTATTTGGGCTTACACATTCTCTGGCCATCTGTTATTCAAGAAAGTTGCAAACTCAAATAAGAGATGGGAAAAAATTGGAAATCAGATGGTGTTTTTCATCCTTTGGGTGGGGAGCTAATGATAAGAGATTCCGGGAAAGTTTCAAATGGGTAAGGTCATCACAAAAATGAGACTTGGCCTCCGTCGTAAGGTGCAGCTTTTCCACCTGCAGAAGGAATTCAGCATTTGACCCAGAGGTTCAAGGACATTTTATTCTTCAAGTGGGTCATTAAGAACTCTAGCTTTCCCTAGCAACCTCGAAGTGAATTAAAGCCATCAAAACAATTCCATTTAATACACCTTTTCATATTTTAAACCCTGTCTTGCCATATTCCAGCAGGGAAACAACAGAGCCCTCATTTCTGACCACGATCTCCTTTGTGTGTAGCCACAGATCAGACCTAAGCAGTCAGCTTTCTGGAAAAAGCTCTTTTCAGAGGTCAGGATAGAAGACAAGCTCAAACACAATGGCTATGCCAGGCTTCAACAATAAGGTCTAAAACAAACAGTGCTAGAACTACTACGAATTCCCTCTTCAAAGAACACTCTGGAAAATCTCGATATGAACAGAAGAAGACGTAAAAGCCCAAGGGATGACCATTTGGCAAAATATATACAGGAGAGAAGGTAGCTCTTAGTGCGTCAAACCACTTTCCATCTCATGGCCAGATGAAGCTTTTTTTTTTTTTTTTGCTTTGTTCTGGGACTTGTGCAACCATGTGCAACAGCCCTCTTTCCTCCCATTCACCTTGCAGGCTGGTTCCTCCGGACGCAGGGTACTGGGCTGAAGGAGTTAACAGTCACCCAGACAGTGCTTGGGAGACAAGGTTTCATATCCCATGATCATAAATCTCTTTCAAGGCAAGCTGGAATCAGGACTCGATTCTACAACAGCTCCTAACATTCAGCATTCATCTTCAATTAGATCAAGTGACATTCACATCTATTTATACTCTCTTCATTCCCCCACACATTTATCTCATGAAATGACAACTGGAAAACACTCTTGTCCTAAACATGCACATTATTTAAAAAAAAAAAAAAGTTACTGAACGAGATTGAATAATTAGTCAATAGGCCTCTTATTGGAATTCACTTCTAATGTAAATTCTTAAACATCTGTGAGCAATGTTTTTAAGGCAACAGGCAAGAAAGAGAATGAGGAGGGGAAAAAAAAAAAAAAAAGACCCATGATCTAATTACTTGACTTCAGTAGTAATTCCACAACCCAAAGTAAAGTAGGAAACATTTCATGGCAGCGCAAAAACGATTTTATTATGATTGGATATTGATCACATTACAGTTCCTTCGTAGAATCCTTTCCCTTCCCACTCTTTTATGATTTTGGTCAAAAGGCAGGAAACCCCAATGGCAGCTAGTCCCCAGACCTCTGTGAGGGGCAGGGCTGGAACCAGAACAGGGTAAGCTGGTAATTCCCAACAACTAATTCCCAACTGGGTTCGGATGAGCCCTCGGGTTCAGAACCCACAGCAGAAGAGGAGGAAAAGTCCCCGTGGGCAAGTGAGGCACGGTGACCGAGCGCTGATGGCAGAGAGAAAGTCACAAGAGTCAGGGAGGTCACTAGAGGGTGAGGTGGGGCACGGGGTGGCACAGGGTGTGAGGACACAGGCACAGTGAGGCCCAGGGGGACAGAGGGTCTAATGGGCGGGGCTGGGCATGTGCCATGCAAGTCAGAGCACCCAGGCTTTTAAAGGAAGTGGAGGGACCTAAGTGAAGCTACCTGCGAGCCCGTCGTGGACTGGCGCAATCAGAATCACTGGATCCTGGACACGCTCGCTCTCCAACCTGCTAAGTTCTTCTTTAGTAAAAACAAAATGGGTCCCATGGCCAGGAGGTGGGCCTCAGCCTTCTGGCCGAGGTGGGGGCTGAGCACGCAGGGTATCCTGCAGCTCAAACCCTGTGGCTGGGCGGATGCAGGCAGGGGCACAGTCCAAATACTTAACAACGGGCAGAATCCCAGCACTGTCCTCTCTGATGCGGACACAGGTCTGAAGGCACCTGCTGTCGCTGGACTGGGGGGTGGGGGAGGGGCAGCAGGGCCTGGGGAGGGGCGAGGTTGCCTGCAGGAGGCTGGGGGGCACTGGTGCGGATGGGAGATCAGTTATCTACCAACCAGAACAAAAATAAACTTCCGGGAGCCAGCATGGGGAGTGGGGCAGACAGGTTATTCCCACCTCCCACTTGGCTGCTTTTCCACATCTGTGTGAAAGCGATGTTGCTTAAGAAAAGGAAATAAGGCCGTGGGCGGAGCCAGGGGGAGCTTGTTTTGTCAAATTTCTCAATAAAAGTTTGCATTTGTGATAGTAGGAATTGTGCCTCTTTGTTCTTGTGACGCAGCGGCTGAGAGCCCAGAAGGTCGTGAACTTCTCCAACCCGTCAGGCAGGTTCGGGTTTCCTTTGGGAGGCAGGGCCGGAGGGAGGTTTTGAAGAACGCTAGCCCAAGGGCACTGTTTGTAACTGTCCTCGGTCAAAGCCACACAGGCCCTCCCTTCTTGTTTTTGTCTTTACAGAAAGGTACGGTGAAGAGAAGCGCGAAATGCGCAGTTCTAGGGAATACATGAGTGGAAGTCACGAGAAGGGGGAGTCCTGAGGCTCGGCTGAGGCCTCAGACTCCGTGCAGCCCCAGGCAAGAAAGGAAGCCCCCCCCCCCCCCCCCGCAGTGCGGCGTTCCGTGGGAGGCAGCCTGGGCCACGGAGCCCAGCGTGTCTGGGAGGGGCAAGGTGAAGAAAGGAGGAGACACTCACCCTCCGTGGGAAGGAAGGCAACGGTAGGGTAGAGCCAGATCCTACCAGCTCTCCATTATTAAACTGTTAAGAATTCCTGGGGCCGGTTGTGAAAAACAGCCATGATTAAAATCTACAAGGTAAACTTATAATTAAATACATTATGCTTAAAAATAGAAGTAACAAATACTCAGACTCCTCACCTATTTTATGCGTGCCCTTGAACTTACTTACATGTAGGGTCTCTATATGGGAGAAATGCCACATAAGGGTGTGCTACTGTGTATCTCTCTACAATTCCACGTTCAAGGGTCTCACAAAATTGACCACCGTGGGGGTACGTATGTCTTGGAAATCAGCAAACATTACAAGTCAGGGCTTGATTTCTTGTTTTGCCGATTATCTAGAGTTAAGAAAGTGACGGAAGAAATGTCAATAATGCCGATTAAACTGAAAAGTGAGTCACATCGGTAGTCATTACATTGTGACTAGTGTTCTTTAAAAAAAAAAGAGAGAGAGAGAGAAGTGCTCTCCTAATATTTGAAAACTCTAATCTGATTCAGCAAAGATGTTCGTGTCTTTGGTGAATGAGTAAGTTCTGACATACTTAATGCTGAAGGGAAAGAGGTTTCAGTTTAATGAACATGCACAAGGGTGAAAAAGAGTTTAGCAGATCACATTATCTGATTTAGTAACAATGAGATGGATTGGGAAAGAGTTCATGGATGAGGATGAAATTCTACTGAAACGGTTGAATGGCACCCACAAGTCAGCTGTGGATACAAGAGCTCCACAAAAATCAACAAAAACATTCTGTGAAAACCAACTGGCTCACGGTGTTTACAAGAAGTATTGGACATATTATTATTTGTGAATCTCGCGCTACAGATCCTTTATATAGAAAAGTTTCAATTTATACATGCATTTACACACACTTTTTTTCCTTGAGAGCTTTTTTTTTTTAATTTTAATTTTTTTTTAAAGATTTCACTTTTTTTTTTTTTTTTTTTTTTGACAGAGAGAGAGAGAGAGAGCAAAAGCACAAGTAGGCAGAGGGGCAGGCAGAGAGAGAGGGGGAAGCAGGCTTCCCGCCAAGCAGAGGGCCCCATGCAGGGCTCAATCCCAAGACCCTGAGATCATGATGTGAGCCCAAGGCAGAGGTGTAACCCACTGAGCCAACCAGGCACCCCTTGAGAGCTGACTTTTAAACATTACCCAGCACCCAATTGAATGAGGGTGTCAACAAACGCCTCCCCCCCCTCCCGCCTTGGGGAGAGGTTTTATTTTCTCCAATCCCACTGTCACCGGGTTAGAGGGTAAGCACTTTTCCCGAACTCTGAACATGATTCTGAATTAATACATGTTACACTCTCCCTACCAACCCACATAATTTACTCCTCCCCCCAATTCCTGAAGCTTCCTCTGTTTTTTAATTCACATGGCACTTCGCAAATGCTACCTCCCCACTGGCTTTTCAATTTACAATATTTTTTATTTATGCCCCCTCTCGTTTTAGGACAAAGGTCAAGCTCAGAGGCTTTTTGCCATGCCTTTTAAAGGTGCCTGCCGGGCCGAGGTGCTCAGAAATGTATTCATTCAATTAGTCAACAGGTCAACATACGCTCAGGGACTCTGACCTCTGCACTGGACACTTGGTCAAGCCAGAGATTTGGGAACACGTGACCAACTTGCCTGTCCTCGAGGATCTCACAGCCTCCTGACGATAACGGTAATGGTTATGTGAGGGTGGCCAGGCTTTGCTAAGGACCAAATACGCACTTGGCGCTGTATCTAGGACTTGGCATATAATGTCTGGACCCACCATATTTGTGGACATGTGGCTAACTAGGCAAAGAAGTGAACTTGAGACTGACCCCTGGTCATCCACAGCTCCTGGGTCCCTACTCTGTCCTGTCTTAGTAATGCCAAAGGTCTGCGATGAGTGACTGGCCTAGTATTAGCCCCTAGTTATCCATCCCCTTGGTTTCTTTTGTCCTCCTGCTCACCTTACTAACCTTCCTCCCTTCCCTATGAGGGACTCTCTACGGAAAAGGAAACTGTGGTGACTTGAACCTGGTATACGCAAGCAGGACTGCTTTCCTAAGGTCTGTAACCTGGTCGTGCCTCACGCACACAGCCTGAAACCCCGTCCACCCGTGCTTACGTCTCTGCTCACCTCCCATGCCGTCTGCAGATTTCCCAATGCCCTCACAGACAGCAAAGGGTAGCTCACCCACTAAAGGAGGTCATATAGGCGGGTCATGAGCCCTGTCCTAGGTTGTCCGTAGCTGGGGAGACCTCTCCCAGGAGGAGGGAGTACCGAAGAAGGCGGCCATGAGATGGGAATGGCAGTCACACTTGGCTACCCTCTCCCCCTCTCGTCACTCTTTGAGCTTCTGGGACACGCACCAAGACTGGACCCAGTCCTGGTCCCTGGAAACGAGCATCGGGCCTCCTCCCATCCCCACTGGGTAACCTGATGGAGTTGTATTTCTCGCCCCTGTCATTCACCCTTTTCTCAAGAGAGACAACAGTTCACAACATGGTAGCTATATTTGAGGTTTTCCCCTAAAACCTTCTAAGCCAATTCACCCACAAATGTTTCACTCTGACTTCACTCAGCCCCCTAGGTGATCCACATCCGTTTCCTGAGAATTCTTATGCCTTCGTGCTCCAAGAGTTGCTTGCTGAAAATGTGTCTGTTGGGGAAGAAGAAATTTCTAAAGCAGATTTAAACCCTTCCCTGCTCTCTTCAACAGAAAAGGCTACACGGAACGTAACCTTTGCTTCTAGTACTGTGAGGCCGTCTGTCCTGCTGGTAATTGTTGATTTGGGCTAAAACAATCACGTGTTCATGGTGACAGTTTTGTTTTTCTATTTTGGGGAGGGATTTGGACAGGGTCAGGAGGGACTGGTCAGACTTCAGCAGACAGGGAGAGGAGGGGAGGAGAGGAAAAAAGTGGGCGCCAGATCTCACATCTGATTCCACAACACTAAACTGTGAACTGACTTCATTACCTCTTTACTCACTAGTTACCTATTTCAGCTTGGCAGGCTAATTTAGCAAGGAGTTATAAACAATATTCCACACAAATGACACATTACTTTTAGAATAATTGCATTTCCTTTCTCAGTTCTTATTTTCTTTCCACTGTATCCATTAAGGAAAAGCTTGTTTTATTAGTCTGATTTGCATTTCATTTCTGAGCCTATTTTTATTTCCTTTTCATGCTGTGCTTTTGCTGATTACTTTCTTTTCTAAATTCCAAATTCTTTAAAATGAGACTTTAAAGACTTTCTAAAAAGGTCTAAATAAATGATACCTATTTATTCCCATGTATCATTTTTCCCTTTCTCCATCCTTGCCCCACCCCCCAAATATCATTTTCTCTCCTGTTACAGAGCACCCCCGGTCTAAGCTACGACCTCGCACCTGTACTGCTGAAGGAGACCCCGAATTTATCAGCCTGCTCCTACGCTGCCCAACTCCATAAGCCGCCCAGTGGTCAGAGCTTGGGCTCTGGAGCATCAAGACAACCTGGTTATATACTGGCCCCTTTACAAATACACTTGTGACTCCAGGCTAGTGGCTTAACATCTCTGGGCCTTGGTCTCCTCAACTGGAAATTTTTCATATTATAAGTACCGACATCATACAGAGATTCTCTGCATTCAATAACATATGTATTTTGCTTGGGGCAATATTAGGCTCATATATTGGCTTAGGAAATTCTCTTAAAATGTACATCAGATTGCTTAAAGCCGGTTAATATTCCAAATGCCCAATCCAGCACCATAAGGGTACTTTGGATCTGGGCCTGCCTCAACCCATGTCAATTCTCTGCAACTTCTTTACACGCTCCACTCATACACTGGCATTTTGTTGTTTCTGTTGTTTCTCAAACCCACAGAGCTCTTTGATACCTCAGGGCCTTTGTACATGCTCTTCCCTCTACCTGGCTGGATCCCAGCAATTGTACCTTAAGTCCCTTTGTTTTTTTTGTTTGTTTGTTTTTTGTTTTTGTTGTTTTTTGTTTTTTTCCTGAGTGCTGTTAACCAGTCTTCAAGTTAATGTTGGTCCCCAAGCACAGGGCACTTTTGTATTGGGGTTTTACTTTCTGGTGGCTCCCTCCCGCTTTTGTTTATCCTCCCCTATCAGTCCAAGTGCTCCCAACACCTCTGTACCTCTCCACTGACGATCTTCTGCCCCTGCAGAGATCCAGAAGTGTACAATCTTACATCGCAGATAGATTTCATGGGTGTTCAGAGTGCTCTGGAAGATATTTAGCTCAATTCAGGGGACTGGTTGAAATAGGGTCTCCTAAGACAATTGTCATATGATCTCCCTGATATGAGGAATTTGAAAGGCAGAGTGGGGGGTCCGAGGGTAGGGAAGGGAAAAATGAAACAAGATGGGATTGGGAGGAAGAAAACCATAAGAGACTCTTAATCTCACAAAACAAACTGAGGGTTGCTGGGGGTGGGGGTGTAGGGATAGGGTGGCTGGGTTATGGACATTGGGAAGGGTATGTGCTATGGTGAGTGCTGTGAAATGTATAAGCCTGACAATTCACCTGTACCCCTGGGGGAAATAATACATTATATGTTAATTAAAAATTTAAAAAAATTTTTTAAAATACCACAAAACCAAATAGGGTCTCCTACTCTTCCTCCATCTTGCCCCCTCCCCCCTTCATTCATATGAACGTGATGTAACACATCCTTCAGCTCTCCCCTTAAATGTCACTTCCTTATCTGACTGAGGGCCCGCCCAGGCAGCCAGGCAAACCCATTCGCATCCTTCCCTTTCCTTTGTAGCACTTAGCGCAATTTCTATGACATCTTTATCTGGTGGTTTACTTATTTAATACCAGTCCCCCTTACTGGACAGTGGACACCATGAAGCCAGAGGCCATGTTTATTTTGTTCAACCCTGTATCTCCCACCTGTGGCACATGGGAGGGCGGAACCCAGCAGTTACCTGTTGAGTGAGTGGCAACGAGTGGCTGAATTCAGTTGGGAAGAAAAGTATGGTCCTTTACGGAAACTCTTTTGCCTGTTATAGTTATATTAGTTGACAAAAGTTACTAAAACCTGCCCCATGGCCAGAGATTTTGCTGGTCTTGCTGGTACCGGAGTAAGAATCACTAATGTATCAAGACACTTATTCAGGGGCGCCTGGGTGGCTCAGTGGGTTAAGGCCTCTGCCTCCGGCTCAGGTCATGATCCCAAGGTCCTGGGATCGAGCCCCACGTCGGGCTCTCTGCTTGGCAGGGAGCCTGCTTCCCTTCCTCTCTCTCTGCCTGCCTCTCTGCCTACTTCTGATCTCTGTCTGTCAAATAAATAAATAAAATCATAAAAAAAAAATTTAAAAAAAAAAAAGACACTTATTCAGTAAGTAGCTCTGAAAGTCTGCCACATGCTTAGCGCAATATACTAGCCTGTGTCTGCTGAACAAAAGAAATGAGACACCTGAAATCTACCGTCACTCCTGTCCCTACAGGGACCTTAGACACAGGAGAGGTACATAATAACACAGAAGATAATTAGATGATACGACAAGGCTGTGAGTAGTCATTTGCCAAAAAGAATGACACACTCAAGAAATACATTAAGATGAGTGCAGAAAGAAATCACTGGAAAAAGTCACAGAGACAGGAACTTTGCCGGGGCAGCAGCTGGGGGTGGGGGTGGGGCCAGGGAAGGTCCTCAGGGTGAATGAGAGGGGAGGACGAAAAGGGCATTCTCTGCAAGGAGAACTGGTGGCTGAGATGAGGGAACGTGGTCACTGTACTGGGGCATGTGTGAGACGATGGATCCGGTGGTTCAACTGGGGAGTGCAACAGTGGGGGACTGAGGGGTGGGAGACAGCCTTGAAGAATCCTGTGAAGAGGGGTTACGAAAAGCTGCATTCTTTTCAATGGCCAATATCACATTTATCTTGTCATACAGCATTCTGCCCTGTGTTTCACAGGAGAGGTTTACATTGGATGGTGCTTACTGAACTAATTATGTTGAGTGAAAAAAACAAAAAGTTCTGTCCCCTCCATACAGTTCTGAAAGACGCCCCTAATGGGTTCTCCAGAGAACATCTAAATTTTCAAATATCAGTTACCTAAAAGGTTTCAAAATACAGACAAGTTTAGTATATTATGTAAGTCATATTAGGGAGTAAATAGGATCTTGATCTAAAACACTGGAGGACAACACTGAGTGAGGGAGAATGTAGGACTACCTTAAACAAGAATATAGTTTAATAAACCACAAATAATTTCCTACAAACAAAGGGGAAATGTTTAAAAAATAAACAAGCATGAGCCATTGTACAAAGACAGAACCAGCACTAGGGGAAATTATTAGGACAATTCAACACTTTTATGTTAAAAAAAATCAATTTTTAAATCTAAGAATTATTTTGGTGGATGCTGAGAAGGTCATCATTAACATTCAATGTTAATTATTTTTAAGAAGCCTTCAAAATAGGAAGAGAAGATGGATACCTTAAGACAAGATCACAGATTTAAATCTGAGTTTCAATATTATTATTAAAAAAAAAAGATTTATTTGAGAGAGAGAGAGCATAAGCAGATGGGGCAGAGGGAAAGGGAGAAAGAATCCTCAAGCAGACACTACACTAAGCACTGAGCCTGATATGGGGCTCGATCTCAAACCTGAGCCAAAACCAAGAGCCAGACACTTAACCAACTGTGCCAGCCAGGCACCCCTCAATATTATTCTTCATGTGGAAATCACAGATTAGCACTGTACCTTAACACTTTCTGCAACGATGGAATATTTATTTGTGCTGTCCTGTGCAGTCCTAACAAGTCACATGTGTCTACTGTGTACTCAGATGTGGCTAATGTGACAGAGGAACTGAATTTCTTACTTTATTTAACTTTTAATTTATTTAAATTTAAATGGCCATGAGTAGCCAGTAGCTGCAAACACTGCCAGAAGCCTAAGATGCCCTTCTCAGAACTCCCATTGGAGGTAATATTAGAAAATATTGCAAGACA
Source organism: Mustela erminea (assembly GCF_009829155.1). Taxonomy (NCBI): domain Eukaryota; kingdom Metazoa; phylum Chordata; class Mammalia; order Carnivora; family Mustelidae; genus Mustela; species Mustela erminea. The sequence continues at coordinate 67,038,266 of NC_045622.1, read as the reverse complement.
AGCTGGAAAAGAACTGGAGAATAAATAAGGGGAAGGCAGAATTAGAAATATCACATTTTTGCTGGTGCTACGATAGAGCAAACAGATAATGCATGATCAAACTAATACATACCATTGATGTAAAGCTAGGAAAGGCAATGAAAAATGGTGGTATGCCCAATACTGAAACAAATGAAATACTTGAGAATTTATGTATCTAGGTGAATAAGGTATCTAGTGAAGTAAAAACGATAAAATCATAGTAGGAAAAATAAAAGAATACCTAAATAAACAAAGTTACATCCATCGGTCCTCACTTAGAAAATTTAGAGTAATGTCAGTAACATTAGTTCATGAAAAAATAGATTAACATGAGAACAATTGAATTCCTGCTAGAATGTTCTAGAATGTAATAAATCACTAGCAAAATTAATAAGGAAAAATAAATACATAATAATACCAAAGAAGATTGGAGGAGGATATAATAATTAAATTTAAGGATATATTATAAAGTGATCTTCATCAAGACTGAATTTTGCTGGATTAAAGCCAGGACAAAGACTGATCAAATAGTGATTCCAAAGATGGATTTAAGCACCAGTAAGTCCTTGGGATACAGCAAACAAAACAAAGAATCACGGTAATGGATGAAGGAATCAGTCTTTAATAAATGCTGGTGGAACAATCTGGCATCACTATGAAGAAAAGTGGATTGTATTCATAACTCGCCAAGTATGATAATACTTTCCAAATTGGTCAATGAACTAATTAAACACAGAGAGCATTGAAAAAAAAAAAAAAAAAAAAACCTGTGTATTTATGTCAGCTGTAGCAGAGAGAGAAATCCATGCCTACTGAGAAACAAAATAGTATCCTAAGACTAGAGAAAGGTGAATTCAAATATTTTAAGTCTAGTTAAAGTCTCCTGAATAAAAAGTAACAAATACAAAGGGAACAAAAGGAAGTTCCAAGCTATGACACAGACTTTGAATAAATATTTAAGATCCAAAACTAGGAATGAAATCTTACATTGTGATATAAACATACATTGCCATCAGCAATGAAAGCCCACTTGACAGAGAGCTAAAGGGACAGAGGGGGAAAGAGAGAGAGAGGAGGAATGTTAGTAAGTTGCAGCCCTGTGCCAGGGCTATGTCTGCACTATGGATGCTGGGAACCACACTGGATAAACCAGCACCTAGGAAGGTGTTCAGTCTCACTACTAAAGACAAAGGAATCAAAGTAACTGAACACCTATTTAAAAACAATACACAATTGGGCAACACTGGCAGAGCTGTCGGGAACACGTGTACTTAGCCACTGTTGGGGCCACTGCAAATGACTCCTGGGTTTCCACAGGCTGTCTGACTGTATAGAACAAGAACCATAAGCCTTTGATCCTTAATTCCTCTTGGGGACTACATCCCACCAAGCAAATAACACAACAGGAAAAGAGAAACAAGAAAGAAGAGTAAGAAAGGTGAACAAAGTTTCTAACAGCGGATCAATAAGACCAAAGTCAAATTGGTTTAAATGTCCGACCCCAGGGGAACGGGTTAAGTAAATTTGGCATAATAAGTCATTGGCGTTCTATGAAGTTATTAAACACTGCAAGTGAATACTAGATCTATGGAAAGAGGAGTAAATGTCGAACAAGCGTAAGACTCCTCAATGGGAAAGCACTGCAAAACATTTCCAATTAGACACAGAAGATGACAGTTTGACAGCTGTGAGTCAGCTGTATTCCGGCTGGAATACAGGCCAATGCAGGAAGTCAGGTTAAAGCTGCAGCAGCCGGCTTGCATGGTCACCTGGTAAGGCTTTGAATTCTAGCCATAGATCATGAACTGCTCAATCAAGAATGCTCAGGCCTGACCTGTTCCAGTATTTCTAAAGCATAGAAAGTTTAGCTCCAAAAGAACATAGCCAGAAAAAGATAAGATCAGTCCCAATATTTTTAGAGTGCCTCCTTTTGGTTTTTCCAATTATCTTGAGGATTAAGGAAAGGAGTGTCCAAATTCTATTTGTGCAATTCCAGCTCAAGAATTTCAGCCATTGTTTTCCATTGAAATACATAACTGAGTCAAAACACTGCAATTAGGGCATTGAGAGTTTGACTTAACACTCCCCTTGTAATCATCCCCAGCCTGCCCACGAAGGGTGGCCTTGGCAGTTAGGTGTCAGCGGGTGGTCAGTGAGATACCCTGGTAGGTATCCTAAGACCACGTGAAGTCCATTTCAACAAAGCTGTTCTGTAATTACCACAAAGGTAAGAGATCTTAAAAGGCAGATTAAAGAAAAAAGTATCTGTTGTTAGACGTGGTATTTAAACGTGCAGAGAAAGAATCTGACCAATGTATTTGGAGTAACTGCCTCACATATTCTCTCTAGCAAAGTTCATTCATTCTCAGGGCTTAATCCTCCAACCCCCACCCCGAAGTCCAGTCCCCTGTCTTTGCCTAAATTGTTCTAATTGGACATAATGTAAACACTTGTATTCAGGGCTAAGATGTCTGTAATCCCTGTTACTGTGCTTGGATGTCCTCATCGGGGCCACTGTCTGTCGTTGGGTCTGTCCCATGTCAAGCACTCCATAATGGAAAACCCCTGCATCCAGCAGGCTACAACACAGAGTAAATTCAGAACAGTACCACTTCTCAGAGCTGCTACAGACTGAAAAATACTACAAGACCTAAACAGGTTGATGTGAGTAGACAGTTGACAGTTGCTTGGGGGACCACTGAAGGAAACAGGAATTTAAGAATCCTGGCAGTTAACTCTTTCCAACCTTGCTGGGAGGCAGTGGGTGGCGTGAAGAGCACAAGCTCTGGACCCGGACGCTAGTTATGCCGCGTACTTAGCTACATGACCATGAACAAAATGTTTCGCTGGGCCTCAGCGGTTTCCTTCCCATCTATCAACTGGGAATAACAGATTGAGTGCTTTAAGACCTATAAAGTGCTTAGAACAGTGCCTGGCACATAGTATGCCCTCAATAAATGTTAGCTATTATCATCACCCTCATCATGCACCAAAAAACAAGTCTTTGGGCTCTGGATCTGAGCTCACAGAACAATCATTGCTGCAAGTAGAAAGGATGGGCAAGTAGAAGCAAAGATGGAAAAAAAAGATCTGGAGTAGACAAGTATCACTATAGTGGCGGCACACCAGGCGGCAGTTCTAGAAACTTCTACCTGCAGAGCCTCTCCTGCTGCCTTGGGTGCCAAGCACTTTCCACATTCCTCCTTCCTTAAGGTCCAGTTGCCATGTGGTGGCTGCTCAGCCTGTAGTCTCTGACTTTTCTGCTTTTTCAGAGTTCTTATCAATGTGCATCCTTAAAACAAACCCCCATTCCTTGAGCTCATTTGAGTAAGATGCTTGGCCTCTCTGAAACAAGAACAACTTGCTATGGTTTTTGTTTTCTAGATGAAAAGTATGGCACTGAGAACATCATCAATAATGCTGCAATACAGCTATGTGGGGGCAGAGGGTAACCACGCTTATCCTGGGGAGCAGCACTGATGTGGGGAATGGTCGATCCACTGTGTGGTACACGTGAAACCAACATCCTATAGCAGTGAGACATCAATTATTTAAAGGGGGGGGAGGGAGAGGCTATTTCAACAGAAGAAAAGAAGATGCCAAGAAGCATGGAAGCAGAGGAAATTCACTGCAAAGCTGGCCGGCCCCTGGGCTCCTCCCTCCCAGCACAGTGCCCTTGGAGCTGAACTTCCTCCTGGCTCGGGGAACTGACTTCAAGGGCTGCTGCAGCTTTAAGAGCGAGGGCCTCTCTCCATCAGACGTGCCCCGCCTCTCAGGGCTTGGCAAGCAACAATTGGCAATAGTGGCCAGAGTTCTTCCTACCACAGTATATTTCTCTCCATTTTAAAACTAAATAATGGAAACCAATGGGCATTGCATGGGCTTCAGATGTTTCTCTGCCTGCTCTCTAGGGCTCCCATTCCGCCTGTCCCCTTGCCTGCTCTGGCTGAGCTGGCTTCACTCTTACTGGAACCCTTACAGGGAAGGCTGAAAGGGACTAAGAATTTAGCTCCGCAGTCATTTCCTCGGTCTCTGAAAAGCCCTCCCTATCTGTTAATTAGCAGCCTGGGCTTCCTCCTGGTGCTTTCTCCCCCTACACAGTTCCAAAATCCAGTTTAACCCAGTCTATGGAACCTCCCTTCTCCCTAGCCAAGAGAATTTGTCAACTTCCCTGCTCAAATTTCATCCAGTAATACCTTCCCGAGTCTGCACCCTTTCCCCACCCCCCCCCCCCCTTGGATCCTCAAAGACCTGTCATTTCCCCCATCTTCTCCTAATTTTTTATTCTTATTTGGACTTTTTGGCTCCCAGCCCTTGAGGACCCTTTCTTTTTTCTGCCTCAAAGCGTGTCTGGTAATACGGTATTCAGTATTCTCCTGATTTTGGGCTGAGATCCAATCCCAAATTGCCTTCCCTCAGTTATACTTTATCTTTTTTATTAAGTCTCTCTGTACTATTCAACACCATACAGAGTGGCAGTTTCAGTCTTCGTGTCTCACCTTCCACAGAAACTGAGGAGAATTTGCTTCTTTCAGCTTTTTTCAACTTTAGATCACTCCAAAAGAAACCCTTGGTCAGACAGGACACCAAGAGCTCAGGCAACAGAAGCAAAAGTAGATAAATTGGACAATGTCAGAATTTAAAACATCTATGCATCAAAGGACACAACCAAGAAGAATGAAAAGACAACCCAAGGGATGGGAGAAAATATTTGCAACCTGTATATCTGCTAGGGGTTAGTATCCAGAATATATAAAGAACTACCATAATTCAACAACAATAATGAAAAGCCACCTCATCTAACTTAAAAAAAAAGGTTAATGGACTTGAATTGATATTTCTCCAAAGATACACAAATGGCCAACAAGCACATGAAAAGATACTGAAGTTACTAGTTATCAGGGAAATGCAAACCAAAACCACAATGACATACCACCCAACACCCGCTGGGATGGCTCTTCTCCAAAACCCAGAAAAGCAGTGTTGATAAGGACATGGAGAAACTGGAACCCCTGTGCACTGCTGGTGGCAATGCAAAATGTTACAGCCACTATGGAAAACAGTATGGAGGTTCGCTAAAAAATTAAAAATCGAACAATCATATGATCAGCTATTCCACTTCTGGGTTTATACCGAACAGAACTGGAAACAGGGACTCAAACATTACAACAGCCAAAAGGTGGGAGCAACACACAAGTCCATATGTTCACTGGCAGATAAATGGATAAACAAAAACATGGCCTATGCATACAAGGGAATATTATTCAGCCTTAAATAAGAAGTAAGTTCTGACACAGGCGACAGCATGGAAACACCTCGAGGACATTACGCTGGGTGAAATAAGCCGGTCACAAAAAGACAAATATTGGGTACTGAGAGTCGTCAGAATCACAGGAACAGAAGGTAGGATGGTGGTTTCCAGGGTCCGGGGGTGGCGGGGTTAATGGGAACTTGCTGTTTAATGAGCATCAAGTTTCAGTTTTGAAGATGAAAGGGGCTGTGGAGATGAGTTGCACAATAACGTGAATGTGCTTGACACGACTGAACTGTACAATGAAACATGGTTAAGAGGTAAATTTTACACTATACGTATGTTACCACCATTAAAACAACAACAACAACAAAAAGAACCTCCTTGGTCACAGCCTGGTTACTTCACTAATTCACTTACTAACTTGGGCAAGTTATTCCATCTCTCCGTGGTTCGATGTCCTTATCTGTAAACGGGATTTGTCATACTTACCTCACGGGCCATTGTGAGGATTTAAGTAAATTACCGCACCTGAAGTGTTTGTAAGAGTGTCTGGCACAAAGCATTCTTCAAATAAATGTCAGTTGTCACAGCAGTAATCATTATCGTGATTACAGCGAGTGAGCGAGGCGCTCCTGGAAGCATTTTCCTGTTACCACATCGAACCTTCAGTAACCCCACGTCCACCCCCAAGAAAGCTGCAATGTCACAGCTGACATTGTAGAGAGAGGCTCAGAGAGGTGAAGGGATCCGCCTCGGTCTCACAGCTGGCGGGTGGCAGGATGAAGATTCGGCCCGGCTCCAATGCGGTTGGGTTACCTCACAGGGAAGAGGTGATGCTCCTGTCAGAACGGGAGCTTCCGTCCCAAGCATGAGCTTGGGCTGCAGGAGGCTGTGGCCGGGACGGCTGAGAAGCTCAGCTCTACTCCAGGCCCACAACCCACCAGCTAAAGAATCCAACTGTCTTTGGTCCTCCTCCCACGCCCATCCTGCCCCAGGGACAAGACCAGCTGGACCTAACAAAGACACAAGAAGACCGAAGTGGGAAGCTGGTCCCAGAGGTCACCACAGCCCCCAAACACATGGAAGCACAAGATCCAAGGGGAGCCCCCTGAGGCCTGCTGTGGTCAGGGTTTGCCGGGGCAGCCTGGCCAAGTCCACACTGAGGGAGCAATCCCATGCCACCCAGCCAGAGACCGGAGCTGTCTGTCCTGAACAAAAGCCCAGGTAGGTGGCCTGTGTTCGACTTTGGCATCTCACTGGGCCCAGGCCCACTTCCTGAGTCCTGAGAATTTCTGACAATGGGGCAGGAATTCAGTTCCTGATCTTCCTCAGGGCCCAGAGGGGTGTGCCAGCAGGAACTTTAGAATGACTTGCACTTTGTTTTTGTGTTTTTTTCTTTTTCTTTCAAATGAATGTTTTCTCCTCTCCACCTCAGACTCAGAGTCTTATAAAACCCCTAAACTGGCCTTGAGTGGCCCACGGTCACTTCCCATAAGAACCTGGTGATGCTGGGATGCTGAAGCCAGAGGAAGGGGTGCCGCCCGGCCAGAGGTGCCCTGCCGCCCCACTCCCCAAGCCGGAAGGGTACCTGCTGCCTCCTGCCTTCTGAGGACACTCAGGTCAAGGTATAAGCAAGAAGGAAGACCAGGCGCCAGGGGGCCCTTGAGGCAAAAAAAGATCCAGAAACAAGATTTTGACATTTGGTAAACACAAACTGAACTTGGGCCCTTCTCTGTGGAAAAAAAGCTTATTAAATAAATCCTCTCAGAGGGAAAAATCCTTCTCTCCTACCAATTGTTTTTCATATTAGGCAGGTAATACATACTCACTGTAGAAAATAAATTAGGAAACACAGACAGAAAAATTAAAATCCCTCCAAACCCTCCCTACCTTCCAGATTTAATCACTGTCAACATTTTAGGTACACATTCCCAGACTTTGCTCAATGCAAATAAATATGTATCTATATCCATTCGATGTTAATAATATACAACTGCATTGTATTATTAATGACATCATAGTACATACTATATACTATATATATAGTATACAGTGTATTACTATACCATAGGATTGGTGTCCAATCACATATGATGTCCAATGATTTCTTAAGAATAAACTCATAAAAGTGGAATTGCTGAATCAAAACGTTTTTATAATATGCATATATCTCCCTAATTGGTCTGTTTCATTGATATACAAGTCTCCTTAAAGTGACAGACTTTAGCACTGTGCTTATAATCTGAACCAGCCCCTGATTTACTCAAATACAGTTCTCCATTATCAGTAGTTCCAAAATAGAACTCCTTAAACTACTTGTCTATGAGCTCAGAAATGACTCAGTGGCATTTAAGAAATACACAATTCTATCTGACTTTAGTAATCAGCTAAACAGAGATCCACACGACAGATGTACCAGGATATCTGTCATGCAAAATATATTTGTGCAAAATCAAACTTAACTACCCACCGTCTGATCAGCCCCCCTCCTCTGCCCCTCCTTTCTCCTTCTTCCTTCCTTTACTCCCGCCCTCCCTTTCTCCCATCCATCTGTCCGTCCATCCGTCCGTCCATCATCCATTCATCCATCTTCCTTCTTCTCCCTTTCGAGATTACTCCCCTTCTTTCATTTCCATTCCCTCCCTTCTCTGTCTTTCTGTCCTTCCTTTCTCCTCATCTTCTTTTCCTTTCTGAGGCAGCAGGGCACCCTTTCTCAGAGCAGACCGCGCGGGAGCTGGGTGAAGGTCCCAGCTGCACCGAGAGCTGTATAAACCGTCTGTGAAATGCTCAGTTTTTGGTATTCATTATTTAAGTTCTGTGGAAACGAGCGAGCTTTGAAGTCTACTGACTCATCCTCCTCTTTAACTTCTTATTTCCTGTAAATGATCCATTAGTTTTTGGCAAGGTTCATGTCACACAGCATTCCCATCACAAAGGGCTGCCCCACAACCCTAGACAATTTGAAGCCTGACTTTTGCCATGGGACTGGAAGCAAGATGGGGCTGCGCAGACCCTGCTTCCTTAAAAGTTGCTTCCACCCGCCCTAATGCTGCCTTGAATTAATAATGCGAAGCACATGCTGCATCTGCCTGCTGGAGGGTGACAGAGCCTAAGGGCCGAATCTATTATACAGATGAAATTTTTTCGAAGCTAGTCACACAGGCTAGTCAATCAGTTTTGCCAGGGGGAAAACACCACCCCCCCCAAGTCACTCCACTTCAGACCCCTTTGCCAAAGCAGCCCCTTCGGCATGGCATTAAGATGTTGAAAGGGGGAAACAAATGGAGATTATAAACAGTTCTCCTAAGTTCCCAAACTTTCTGCCCCTACAGAGGCATGCGTAGATTAGCACCAACCAAGGAGTGCCAGAGGCCAAGAGCCCTTCCACAAAGATCCAGAAAGCTCTACAGGACTCTCATGGATTTCAGAGACCAATCAATCATTAGCTTCTTCTTTAAAAAAAAAAAATATATATATATATATAATGGGGCGGGTGGAGGGCAAGAAATACTATCCTCGGCAAAACGCTAGATTTCTCGCTCCTTTTTTTTTGCTCCCTGGCTGAACGGGAGCAGAAAGATATCCCTTTGATATCAGAGCAAATAAAAGTTTGAATTACTGACTGCTCATGCTAATGCTGAATTTTACTACCACCATATTTCAAAATGAAATTATTCTAACATCTACGCCTCAAATTGAGATCTGTGATAATATACACTGCAGTCCAGAAAACGTCTTCGGTTCAGATGATGTCAAGGCTGACCCCCAACCCCCACCCCTTAGGAGTCAACACTGGCTGTTGATTCTCATCTGCTAAAACTCTCCTCATCCCTCCCAATAAATTTCAGTATTGGCGACATCAGAGAGCGCTGCCAGGTTAGCAGAGCACATCTGGGGTGGGGGTGGGGGTGGGGTGGGGGCGGGGGTGGGGAGGGCAAGACCTCTTAATCCTCAAAGTGGTCAGTGTGTCTTAAAGGGGCAGTATTGTCAAAACACGGCTCTCTGCTGTGATTCATCAAAGCCAAGGCCGAGGAGAAAGCTGAGCCTATAGCACGCGCAACTCGCACAACTTGGCTCTTCCCACACTGCCGTGTTGGAAACCTGGTTTCCAGTTTCTCACTCAGTCTCTGCTCCAGGGGCCCAGGAGCCTGGTGGGAGGACTCAGAGATTTCCGGGGCTCCCAGGCCCACCCCCATCAGTGCAGCCATCAGCTCACTTGTCAGAAGCAAACTCTCTCCCCCAAGTGCTGAGGTCCTTGGCACTGCCCTACCACCCTCCACACTTGACCCCATCAGGGGGCAGGCGGGTGAAAGGTGGGGGGGGGGTGGGCAGCCCACCAGTGCCCAGGCAGGCTCCTGGGTCCAGCCCTAAGCTCTGAAAAGAACAGAGCCCTTCAATCTGAGTAGTTGTTCCTCTGATGGAAGCGGAAGGAATCTTCTCCTCCCAGAGCCTTCATGTAGCAGAGCTGGAGGCCCAGCGAAGAGAGGCTCCTCCACCATCCTCAGGGCGGCTAACCTCCCCCGCCACCGCCGCCCCCCACCCGCAGCACTTCTCTGCCCCCTCACAAGAGGCCAGAGGCCAAACAACATTAGGGATCCAATTCCATTTCTAAAATTCCTTCTCACAATTCCTTTCACTTCTTATGACTAGATCAAATGTTGGGAAGAACCCGTTTGAGTCTATTTTCACTTTCTAAGCACAAACGAGAGGCAAACAGAAAAAAAGAGGGGGAGATTCTCTGCAGCCCCAAGACAAGACCGGCTTTCTCCCCAGCTGCCTACTCAGAGCACTGCACACACGGAAAGGTCACCATGCAACCAAACCCTCTCCGAATGTACTCGAATGGGGTTACGAATGCGGCTACGGGCTCTCGTTTCATCCTGCGACTCCTTCAGCTGGACATTTTAATCACAGTTACAGAAACTTAAGTTCCTCCAGAGGCACTAAAACACCAAAGGATTTAGAACGTTACGGAAGGCTACCTCGAAGCAAACGAGCAGGAGCCTCTTAAAATAAAAATTTAACACGTAAACCACTCAAACCCCTTGGAGTCTGCACGAAACACAGCAAACTAACTGCTGAATCTCCGACCCGGGACGGGGGCTGCTGTAAAATGTAAATAATTCTTCACTGGCATCTCTAGCTTTTCTGTTTTAATTTTAAAACTGGACTCTAATTATCTCTTATTTACTAGAGTCGCAAATACTGCCAAAGGGAAAAGAAACCACTACTTTTGGGATGAAGTTGCTGACAAAGGTTTGACAAAGAAAAATAATTAATAGCTCCATGCTGGCACCGGTGAATCTCGCGCGTGCGCGGGAAGTGAACTTGGCAGAAGGTGTGCCAGGCAGGGCTGCCAAGCGGCCCGCAGACCCCACGGGGCCCAGCCAAGGGCACTGTGCGCACCCGGTCCTGGGAACCACAGTGGCTTCTACTGGGACTGAGGCTATCGTGGGGGACAAGAGTCCAAATGTCCAAATGGTTTTTGCACAACCTCCTTCAGTCATGGCTGTGTGCAGAAATTGCTTTGCTCTCCGGTTACAACTTCTCTTTTGTTTAAGAAAGCTGTCCGTGGACGATTAATGTCTTTCAGCTGGGGGCTCAAGTGTTCTCCAAGTTTGGTTCTGGGCTTTACCATTTAGGATTCTCATCCTCAGAAATGACGGAAGAGCCTTCGGGACAGGGAGCCACCGGTGCCAGTTTCTCCGAGCCTCCCTATGGGCACCGAGGGAGCACAATCGTAACTGAGGGGCCCAGACAGAGGAGCGCTGCGGGACGATTGCGTGCAGCTGGGTCAAAACCCGGAGGAGGAGGAGTCTGTCTCTTAAAACATGGGAGTTTGCATGGCTTGGAAGAACACATATTGTTAAAATGTCTATACTACCCAAAGCAATCTACACATTTAAGGCATTCCCCATCAAATTATCAACAGCACTTTCACAGAACTAGAAACCATCCTAAAATGTGTATGGAGCCACAGAAGACCCCGAGTAGCCAAATGAATCTTGAAAGAGAAAAACGAAACTGGAGGCATCACTATTCCAGACTTCAAGATATACCACAAAGCTGTCGTCATCAAAACAGTATGGTACTGGCGCAACAATAGATACACAGATCAATGGAATAGAAGAGAAAAATCCAGAAACAAACCCACAAATATATGGTCTACTGATCTTGAACAAAGTGGTAAAGAATAAAGAGTGGGAAAAAGACAGTCTGTTCAAGAATGGTGTTGAGAAAACTGGACAGCAACATGCAAAATAATGAAACTGGACCACTTTCTTATATCACACACAATCATAAACACAAAAATGGATGAGAGACCAAAGTAGGAGACCTGAACATAAAAATCCTAGAAGAAAGCATAGACAGCAATTTCTCTGACACTGGTTGCAGCAACATTTTTCTAAATAAGTCTCCTGCAGCAAAAGCAAAAACAATCAGGACGATATCAAAATAAAAAGCCTCTGCACAGCCCACTGAAAGGGAGAAGGTATTTGCAAATGGCACATCTGACAAAGGGTTAGTATCCGAAATACATAAGGAGCTGATAGAACTCACCACCTCAAAAACAAATAATCCAATTTAAAAGTGGGCAGAAGCCTTGAACAGACAGACATTTCTCCAAAGAAGACATGCAGATGGCCAAAAGACACAGGCAGTAATCACATTACTAGGTACTTGCCCAAAGAACATGAAAATGCTAATTAAAAGAGATACATGTACCCCAAGGCTTTTTTTTGTACCCCCAATGTTTACAGCAGTATTGTTTATAGTAGCAGGCTATGAAAGCCAGTGCAAGTATCCATCGACTGATGAATGGATAAAGGAGAGGCAGTAATATATATATAATGGAATATTATTCTGCCACAAAAAAGAATGAAACCTTGCCATTTGCAATGACATGGATGGATCTAGAGAGTATTATGCTAAGTGAAATACGTCAGAGAAAGACAAATACCATATGCTTTCACTTATGCAGAATTGAAGAAACAAAACAAATGAGCAGAAGGTGGGGGGTAAGAGAGAGAGAGATGAATCAAGAAACAGACTCGTAAGTATAGAGAACAAATGGATGGTGACCAGAGGGGAGGTGGGCAGGGGGATGGGCAAACAGACAATGCGGATTAAGGAGGGTCCTTGTCCTGATGAGCACCAGGTGATGAAAATAAAAAGTGTGAGTTTAGAGGTTTCATCATAACTTCTCTTTTTAAAGTAAACTTTTTTGTTCAAGTATAAAAGTCTTTTTTTTTTAAGATTTATTTATTTATTTGACAGATAGAAATCACAAGTAGGCAGAGAGGCAGGCAGAGAGAGAGGAGGAAGCAGGCTCCCTGCTAAGCAGAGAGCCCGATGTGGGGCTCCATCCCAGGACCCTGGAATCATGACCCGAGCCGAAGGCAGAGGCTTTAACTCACTGAGCCAACCAGGCGCCCCTGTTCAAGTATAAAAGTCTTTTGAGTACAAAAGGAATTACATTCTAACAGTATCCCCCTGTATTCTTGTCAAAGGCTAGGAAGTGTATGGCCCCAGAACCGTAAGACATCATTCTTTTTACCATTAATGATGGATTTACTGTATATTTCTGTCTTGTGTAATTATCCCTTCTATGTTTTCAGATTAGCAAATATTTTAGATTCTTTTGGGGTGTGTTTAAGGGACTTATAAGGGGTCAGGTCTTGAAGCCTTGACAAATCGATGTGCTGAGTCTCAATTTCTTCATCTATGAAATGAAGCTGATATCTATGTGGCAGAATGGGCAGGGATGATGCTGGTCGAATTCCCTTGGATGCCCCAAGAGCCATGCCTGGCACAGGCAGACATCTCCATCCCAACGTTGGCCTGAAGTAGGCACTCCATACATGAGGCCTATTGTTACTATTACTACTGTTAATAATATCAGCCATTAGAAGGACATAATAGTTGTTACTGACCCCAGAAAGCAATTTCTAATTCAAGCTTCATTGTCTCAAATTAACTCAGCATTTTTTTCCCCCCCGTCCTCACAGAATTCAAAAAAAGCCTGGAAATTTTGGCTCCAATGTCTCCATGATAATCTCGGCTTTTAGGACTAACCATTAAGAGTTTCCAATCCAAGGAGAATGATGAACACTGAAGTGGAAGCAGAAATTGGGAAATGTGAATGAAGTCCAGGTCTGTTCGTGGCTGTAACAAGATCATCTGCTTCTGCAAACATTATTTCTTAGCTATCAGTATCTTTTGTCCCAATTTCTGCAGGCAGGGACCTCTGGGAGAAAGAGCTCGACTGGGGCCCCACACATGTTTTCAGAACAGGCTGGTACACCCTGTCCTTGGTACAGAGCCTGGCACATCGGTAGCAAAACAGACCTCTCTTTTGACACACTTTCTACGTGGATTCTGTCGGACCCAAGGCTTGCGGCAGAAAGCCACTCCTAAGCCTTCCTCTTGCTCAGGGCTTAGGAACTGCTTCCCGGAGCCCCCTGCTGGCCCTTTCCATATTTGCACTGTGTTCTCACACCCCTCTGGGGCAGGGTAGAAAGCGGCTCTCTACCCAAAGGGCCACCACGGGCATCACTCATCCACTGGGGTGGCCCATATTTTTAGGACAAAAGCAACATGAACTGCATTAAGGTTGGTACAGATACAGCCCTTCTCTCCGATGCCACTCACTGGTTAAGCATCTCTTGAGTACCTACTGTATGCTGGCCCCACCATGGGCATGAGGAAAAAGGATTACGGTTCAGTTGCTGCTCTCAAGAAGCTTCCAGTCTGGAGGAAGAGGCAGAGATGTGACCCAGGAAGGACAGTCTAAAAAGAGTTGTGCCGAGTTTTGGGGAGACCCTGCGGATGGCGCTAATCGTCTTAGGGAAAGTAGGACAGGTATCTGAGAGGAGGTATGTGTTTAACTGGATCCTAGAGTCTTTGCTTTGAGATCAGCAATTAGTGAGGCTGAGAAGGGAGGGAAGGCATTCCAGGTAGACGAAGGAACATGGCCCAAAGCCCAGACCTCTGCGGAGAAGCTGCGGGGTGCTCGCAGCAGGGCGAGGAGACTGGGGAATTGGGCAGGGAGGACAGAGGGCCAGGAAGGCCACACCCAGGCGCGTGGACTTCGTCTTCCCCATTGTGACTTTCCAAACTGTGCCTGAAGCTTCCCACAGACATTTGATTCTAATTTCATGGATGCTGAGGCTAACAGAACAGAAAAGTACAGTAGCCATCCATGACCCAATGACTTCAAATTTCTGTGCTCAATCCGTCTAACCAGGAGAAAAATATCAGGTAAATCCCAAGAGAGGGCATCTTGCAGAGTACCTACGAGACACCAGCATCCCAGAAAACAGGCCAGGGCATCAATCACAGGGGAAGTCCGAGAACTGGTCAGGAGTGGCCTGAGATGGGACAGTTCAACGTAATACGCTATCCTGGATAGAATCCTGAGACAGAAAACAGGCATCACAAGGCAAACACGAAAAAAAAAAAAAAAAAAAAAACCTAAAAATGTACAGACCTTAATTAGGGGTTACGTATCAGGATTGGCTCACCACTTGTAACAAATGTGCACCCTAACGCAAGACGCTAACGGTAGCGGAAAACAGGAGTCGGGCATACGGGAACTCTGCTCTATCCTCACAATTTCTCTATAATTCTAAAACTGTTTGAAAAAAAAAAAGTAATTTAAAAAAAATTCTGTGTTCATCCAAACAGCCAAGCTGCTGTCCCTGATGGGCTTTATGATAATGAAGCATTATAAATCAGAACTTAGAAAATCAGTGTGTAGGCCAGGAACAACAACAGTGCCTAAGCCTAGCCCGGCACTCTGCCGAGTACTGTATGAACCGTGTGACCCGGGATTTCTGCAACAACCCCACAAGCTAGGTACCCCCAGCGTCCTCATTTTACAGAAGAGGAAAATGAGGCCCAGGTGCTCAGACAACCGGGTGGTAGGGCCTGGATTTGAAACTAGTCTGTCTGAGGCCACAGTCCATACGCCTGATGACGACCGCACACTTTCCTGCTTCCTGACTTTCAGTTTTATCAACAGTTATTTCATTGACCGAGACGATTCTCTAGTGATTTGACTCCTATTACGACTGTTCCTCTTGAAACATTCGGAAGCGCAGCTACATTTGGGGCGGTAGGAGGAGGGACTGGGTCAGAGGTAGGGTGTGGGGCGAAAGTTCTGGCAGCCGTAGTGTAAAGGAAGGACTGGGGCAGGCACTGAGCCTCTGTGGCTGTGATCTTTCTAACAATGTCTCCAAAAGGAAGAGGAGAACCAACTGGAGAGAATGAACTTCCCTAAAAGGATAAAGCAAAAAGCCTTGCCTTGGAACCCTTTGTATCCAGGCCCGACCAATCAACCCACAGGCATTGCTCAGCCCCTGCCTGTGTGCCTGGCCCGGGGCCTGCCTCCGGGCTCCCCGAGTGCTCCCTGGGCAGACAGGATCTGATGGTGAGTAAAGGGAAAATAAGCGCAGCCTGAGCAAAGGAGGCAGGCCCAGAGCCCGTGCCAGGGGAGGAGCCGGGTCTCAGAGGGAATACTTCTTGTCGGCTGTGGGCTGGGGTGCTTCCTGGAGGAGGCAGCCTGGGGGCTGGGCCCTGAAGACTGGGAAAAGGCAGATAGAGGGAGGCACTTTAGGCAAGGGGGTCCTGGGGGGAGGCCGAGGCCAGAAGGCAATCCCAGCCCTCCTGCAGCCCCTGTTCCTGTTCCGAGGGTACTGGGGCTCAGAGCCCAATCTCTTCCCCTGAGCTCTGTAGCTACCCCTGCCCTTGCAGATCAATGAAAAGCAGGACTTGAGTCACCAGCGTGCTTGAAGGTTGTAACGTGCCACCTAGAGGTACATAAGGAATTTGGTACCCTTAGAGGTTACGGAAAACACCAGCAGGTGTCCTAGCTGGTCAGTTGTCCCAGAGCACAGATGCCAAGCAGTAGACAGTGAACACAACAGCGATTTAAAAATTCATGGGTCACAGGTCATGTGGGAGTGTACTAACCTGGAGGTTTAGAGTATCTAAGTCCTTGTATCCATTTCCTACTGCTGCTATACCAAATCACCACTGATTTCGAGGCTAAAAACAACACAGACTTCTTATCTTACAGGTCTGGCAGTCAGAAATCGAAATGGGTCTCACTGGGCCAAAATCAAGATGTAGGCAGGGCTGCCTTCCCTTCTGGAGGTTTTGGGGGAGAATCCACTGCCTCACCTCTTAGAGCTTGTAGCGGCCTCCAGGATTTCTGGTTCTCGGGCCCTACACCCTCTTCGAAGCCAGTGATGTTGCATCTCTCTGACCTTCCAAGGTCACATCTCCCTTGGACTCTCTTCTGCCTCCCTCTTTCACTGTTAAGGACCCACGCGATTACCCCGGACCCGAGATAATCCAGGATGCTCTTCCTATTGTAGGGTCAGCTGATTAGCATCTTAATCCCACCTGAAACCTCAGTGCTCCCCTCCTTGTAAGCTAACATATGTACAGGTTCCGGAGATCGGACATGGACATTCTGGGGGCACCATTAGTCAATCTATCATAAACTTCACCTTTAAGGTCAAACCATAGGAGGTAACCATTTTTCTCCACAACAGGAAAATAATAATTACTACTTATCAAGCACCTACTGTGTACCAAGTACACCACTAGGCACTTTACATACATTATCTCATTTAATTGTAGTTTATGTTCAACGAGGCAGGCTCTGTTACAAATAAATAAAGCAGGTTGTGTTGCACACCTGCTAAAATCCTCTAATGGATTTCCGTATGTCCTTAGGGAAAATTCACAGCATTTCCTGATGGCCGTGTGAGGCCCTAGAGAATTCAGCCTGGGCTCAACTCCCAGCCCCATCTCCCACCAGCCTCCCCGTGACCTCCATGCTTCAGCCATTGCGGGCCTCCTTCTAGTTCCTTGAACCTCCGTGGTTGTTCCTGCTGACGTGTCCTGCTGCAGCGTTCACCCATGAAGGTCTTCACACAGCTGGCCCTCTCGTATTGCCCAGATCTCTGTCCTGTTCAGTGCTACACTCTCAACTCCTAAAATAGCACTTGGCACACAGTAGGCACTCCGTACATATTTATTAAATGAATAAATCTGAACTATGGAAATGAGGAAATGAAGTGATGATGCCCGAGATCCCAGAGCTAATCAGCTGGGATCCCAACACGGGCCATAGTCTACACCGAGCCTCTCATGGGACCACCCCCCAAGCTTCCACCAGAAATCCACAGTGTAGGGGGAGGTGCAGGGCTGGAAGCCGCAGGATCAGCTCTCAGGCAGTCCCCCACTCAGTGAAAGAGTGCCACAGGCCTGCTGACCCGGCTGCCGTGTCCCAATCAGTCAGTGAGCATAACCAAGTATTGTCTGTGTGTTTGGCCAGGAAGGCAACGAGACAAGGAGAGACATGGTCACTGCAAACCAGAAATTCCTAATCAAGTCAAAGAACCCCATCCAAATCATGAAACAATCAGATGCACCCGAAGGCGTATGGTCCAGGGTCACTGCTACGACAGGAAGGGCTGCAGGGCCAGACACGGGTTGGCACCACGGGGGCCACAGTGGTTGGCTTTAACCAGCAGGGCCAGGGGCCGGTGGGGTGGGGGGTGGGGGCGGTGCACAGGCAAAGGCACAGACCCTCCAGTTGGCTGGGGATGGGTGCAGGCAACCAGCAGAAGCTGCACATGGGGAAGCAGAGGAAAATAAAGTCAGATGCTAGAGGTCTTAAAAGCTGGGCTGTGGAATTTATACTTTATCCTTTAGAAGGATGGGGAGTCCTGGCAGATTCTGGAGCAGGACAGAAGCCTGTGTTTTTAGGCAGACTTATTTAGCAGTGGAAGGTAGCGCGGACTAGACAGCAGGAAGACCTGTTCTCTACTAGGCGGCTTCTGGGGCTCTGCTCCCACGGATTAAGCGCTGGCCTCGTGCTCAGGGCCTTCCGGGGGGTTAGAGGTGCACACCCTGAGTGATCATGATGCAGGCAGAAGCCAACAACCCGGGCTATGGGCTCGTCCTGCTGTGGATCATCTGGGCACTGGGAACACCAGGGAAAGGAAGAAAGCACCCAAGAGGGACGAAAAGCCCTGGAAACGGTGACCTGTACCCGGAGCCATAGCAATCTCCTCCTCCCCCAAGCCCCGAAGTGAAGAGTTACAGTTTTCTCACTTTAGAAAACAACTTTCGAAGCTGGCTGGAGGGGCAGGTGGGTGGCTCAGTCCATTAAGCCACCCGACTTTTGATTTTTGGCTCAGGTTGTGATCTCAGGGTCGTGAGACTAACCCCCCACATTGGGCTCCACGATGGGCATGGGGCCTGCTTAAGATTCTTTCTCTCTCTCTCCCTCTACCCCTGCCCTGCTCACCCCCTCTCACTTTTTCACTTTACCTCTCTCTCCCCCAATCAAAAAAAAAAAAAAAAAGAAAAGAAAAAAAAAGAAGAAAAGCTGACTGGAAAGAACTTCTGATTCACCAAGCATGTTCTTATTTATTTATTTATTTATTTTTTAAGATTTTATTTATTTATTTGACAGACAGAGATCACAAGTAGGCAGAGAGGCAGACGGAGAGAGGGGGA
The DNA here is from genome assembly GCF_009829155.1 of Mustela erminea. NCBI lineage: Eukaryota > Metazoa > Chordata > Mammalia > Carnivora > Mustelidae > Mustela > Mustela erminea. The sequence goes on along the minus strand of NC_045622.1, from coordinate 67,019,452 downwards.
AGCAGGCTCCCTGCGGAGCAGACAGCCCGATGTGGGGCTCGATCCCAGGACCCTGGGATCATGACCTGAGCCGAAGGCAGCGGCTTTAACCCACTGAGCCACCCAGGCGCCCCTCACCAAGCATGTTCTAAATGAAACCTTTAAAAATATCCCTTCATAGCCCTTAGAGGAGACAAGCGCCGCAACTCCAAAGAATGACAATCCCTATCCCCACAGCCTTCTCCTGGCCTCCGTCCCACCTGCAACGCCTGCACTAGAGAGCGACAGAGTCACCATTTTTCCTGAAGTTGTCCAACACAGAACTGGGGCTTGAGGAATCAGCCTTTAAAAAGACAAAAGCTGGTTCCAAGCTCCAAAGGAGTTGATCCTTCCACAGTCTAATCATCTTCTCCATACATTTAAAAAAATCAGAATTTTCAGTTCACTTTGCTGTCATTTGTGGGGAGTCTAAACGGATGTCATCAGGTTTCTCTGTGGGTGTGACAGCAACAGCAGCTGTGAGCGCCATTATTTTAAGGCATGGCAGGGAAGGCCATTGCACCATGGGCTCCAGAGCTTGAAATCCCAACCCAGCTAACCCCACTAAAGAACTCTTTAAAAATTCCTTACAGGGGCCTCTGAGGAACCGAATATGGGGTATCAGCAATGAGCCAGCAAGCCAGCAATAATCAGGAGAGCATTATGGCACCAATATCGGAGGACTTTTGTCCCTTCTCAACATATGCCTCTGTACCCCTGCCACCGGCAGGAGCAACAGGAGGAGACAGCCAAGCAGGAGTAAAATACCCTGCCAAGCCCACCGCCCACTCCCCCAAGCCACCATCACAGGTGCCTGAGTCAGGGGGCAAGCTGAGCGCACAGCAGGGGCAGAGCAAGAAAAGGGATGGGCAACTGAAGTTTTGATTTCAGCCTCAACTAGACCACCAAACCTACGTGATGACCTAAATGAGATGCCCTTACAGCTGGAAGAGACTGGACAGTCATGCAGTCTACCTAAGATGTTACGGAGCATATTTTAAAGCTGTGCTTGCACAAGAAAGAGCTTTTTCCTGATTGAATGCCTCTAGTAGTCCTCCTATTCAATCAATTTGCTATAAAAATCAAAAGAACATTAGAATATCATTTGGGGGAAGCAAATTAACCAAGAGAAAAACACAATGCCCAGTTTCGATGAGAGTGAAGTGAAACAAGTCTCTACATACTTCTGGTATATTTTAAGTTCATTCAGGCTGTTGTAACAACATACCCCAGACTGGGTGGTTTATAAGCAACAGAAATTTATAGGTCACAATTCTGGAGGCTAGAAGTCGAAGATCACGGCACCAGCAAGGTCAAGTTTGCTGGTGACAACTTTCTTCCCGGTTTATAGACCTTCCTTCTCCCTGTGTCCTCACATGGTGGAAGGGGCTAAGGATTATTCTGGACCCCCTTATTAGGCATTAATCCCATTCACAAGGGTTCCACCCCCCTAGCATAAGCACCTCCCTAAGTTTCCACCTACTAATAACATCACATCAGACATTAGGGGTTCAACAGATGTATTTTCGGAGGATACCAACATTCAGACCATAGCATGGTACAGATTTTTTTGGGCAATGCCTCTCAAATTGTGGTGTCCATACAAGTCACATGGGGATCTACTTAAAATCCAGATTCTGACTCAGTAGGTCTAGGGAAAGGCCTAAGAATCTACCTTTCTCAGGAGCTACCCAGCTAGCCTGGTGCAGGAATTCTGGCTTGAAAAGTACTGTCCTAGAGAAAACTTAGCAATGTATATCAAAAGCCTTAAAATCTCCATAACTTTTGAGCTACTAACGCCCCATCAATGACATATTCTAGGAACTAATAAGGAATACATAAGAAGAAAATGCACTGGGGCGCCTGGGTGACTTGGTTGGTTGACTGTCCAACTCTTGGTTTCAGCTCAGATCATGATCGCAGCGTTATGGGATCGAGCCCTGGGTCAGGCTCTATGCTCAGCAGTCTGCTTGGGATTCTTTCTTTGCCTCTTCCTCTGCTTCTCCCCACTGTCCGCCTCTCTATCCTAAATAAGTAAATAAGTCCTAAAAAAGAAAGAAAATGTACCCAAAGATGTCTATCATGAATAAAACCAAAATATTTGACAACAGCGACGTTCCTAAATAAATCATGGTGAAGTCATTGGGTGGAAAAACCAGCAAGTATCAACTTCTTATAAAATGTTTCATGCTATGGAAAAATATTCATGACAAGCAAAGCAGAAAAAATCAAAATACAATTGGGGTATATGGTATATGATGGTCAGTTTTATGTGTCAACAGGGCTAGTTTATAGGACCCAGTTATGGACCCAAACACCAGATGCTGCTATGAAGATATTCTGTAGATGTAGGCAACATCTACAACTGACTCTGAGTTAAGCAGATTGCCCTCTGATATGTGGGTGGGCCTCATTTAATCAGCTGCAGGCCTTATAAGCAAAAACTAAGGTTTCCCAAAGACAATGGAATTTGGCCTCAAGACCACCCGAGTTCCCAGATTGCTGCCACAGATTTTAGGCATACCAGCCTTTACACTCATGTGAACCAAGCCCTTAAAATAAATCTCTTTATATATGTGTTTGTGCTTGTGTGTGTATCTGTGTCTCAATAAGTATATGCATACGTATATGAGCATATAAGTGTATGTGTTTAAATACATATACATATATATCCCCTATTGGTTCTGTTTCTCTGGAGACTTCTCACTGATACACAGTATGATTCCAATTTTTTAAAAAAAAAAAAAAAAAAAAAAAAAGCTAAAAACAAATATATGTATAAATTACACTGAAAAAGCCTGGGTCCCATAACTGAATCTATAGCATGATTCTAATTTTATTAAAAGAGTAGGTATACAAATGATGCAAGAAAAGGAAACGTATCCAAATATTAATAGTGAAAACAACTAGAGTTTATTTTAATGTGTCTCTATGCTTAATATTTTTTCCTAAATTTTTTACTCTAAGCATGTGTTCCTTAGGTAATCAGGGAAAACATAATCACCATATGACTTTCCAGGGACACTGCACAATTTTAAGTGATCCTCTCACCTGCTACTTAAGTTAAACATTTTATTCTTGGCCTTTCCTCCAGGCCTGTCTCAGCCCCACTTTCTTGTGGGTCCCATTCGGCTTCCTGCCCCTTCCTTTACTCTCTTGAAGTGAAAACCCAAGCTTCTGCACAGCAAAGGAAACAGTAAACAAAACCAAGAAAACCCACAGAATGGGAGAAGGTATTTGTAAATGACATATCAGATAAAGGGCTAGTACCAAAATCTAGAAAGAACTTATCAAACTCAACACCCAAACAACAAATAATCCAATCAAGAAATGGGCAGAAGACATGAACTTCTGCAAAGAAGGCATCCAGATGGCCAATAGACACATGAAAAAGTGCTCACCGTCACTCAGCATCAGGGAAATACAAATCAAAACCACAGTGAGATACCACCTTATCCCAGTCAGAATGGCTAAAATTAACAAGTCAGGAAACGACAGATGTTGGTGAGGATGCAGAAAGAGGGGAACCCTCCTACACTGTTGGTGGGAGTGCAAGCTGGTGCAGCCACTCTGGAAAACAGTGTGGAGGCTCCTCAAAAAGTTGAAATTAGAGCTTCCCTATGACCCAGCAATTGCACTACTGAGTATTCACCCTAAAGATACAAACGCAGTGATCCGAAGGGGCACATGCACCCAAATGTTTATAGCAGCAATGTCCACAATAGCCCAACTATGGAAAGAGCCTAGATGTCCATCAACAGATGAATGGATAAAGAAGATGTGGTATACATACACAATGGAATACTATGCAGCCATCAACCCCCCCCCAAATCCTGCCATTTGTAATGACATGGATATAACTTATTTCGCTAAGTGAAATAAATCAATCAAAGAAAGACAACTATCATATGATCTCTCTGATATGAGGGATTTGAGAGGCAGTTTGGGGGGGGCCGATAGGGGGGAGGGAGGGAAAAATGAACCAAGATGGGACCAGGGATGGAGACAAACCATAAGAGACTCTTATTCTAAGGAAACAGAATGAATCTAGAGCGGTGGGGGTGGGAGGGAGAGGGGGGCTGAGTGATGGACATTCGGGAGGGTATGTGCTATGGTGAGTGCTGTGAATTGTGTAAGACTGATGAGTGATGGACATTCGGGAGGGTATGTGCTATGGTGAGTGCTGTGAATTGTGTAAGACTGATGAATCACAGACCTGTACCCCTGGGGCAAATAATTCATTATATGTTAATAAAAACAATTTTAAAAATAGGCAAGGGAGTAACTTTTATCATCCCTACTTGGTAAATGAGGAGACTGAGGCTAAGCGGGTCTGAGTGGTTGGTACACAGGTGCCCACTGACAGCTGACCCAACCCTAAGTCTCCCGTTCGTAAAGCGGAAAATGAGGCATGGGTGAATAATCCTCATTACTGTCCCACACTGACAGTGTGAGTACCATGCCAGTTACATCACGGGATCTTCTCCGTGGCCTTCCACAGCAGCTTCAGGCAACAGAATCATTAAGCTCCAGAGAGGATGAGGACGGCAGGGTCAGACACCAGGACCGACGTGGCTCTGGGCTCTGCCACATGTCCGAAGCACTTGATGACTCAAGCCCCACAGCTGGAAGCGAGCGGGGCCACCCACACGGCCCCTGCTACAACCTGCTACCCCAAGACCCAGTGGTAATCCAGGCTGGAATGACACCCATTGTTTGCTGAAGAAATGAATAAACACAGTGCACATAGGCCATAACTGAGATCCTGGCAAATCTCCTAAGCATTTTCCCAATTAAATTTTAAAAAAAGAGCCATAGTAAATGGTGAGCTAGTTGGGCAGCCACCTGGGATGAACGTTTATAAGAAATGTTACAACTCCCTGGAATAAGTTGGAAACATGGTATCAGTTAAGTTAGGTCTCCCCATTCTGCTTTTTCCACAGCTGGCAAAATAGAAATCGGTCCCACTTCTGTCAAAGAAGATAGCGCACTTGGTGGGAGGGGATGATAAAAAAAGTCGGACTGCACTTCGAGAGCATGCTGGGTGAACCTCTTTGCAAGCTGCAAGGTGTAATTAGAGGCCACAACAGGCCACCAGGCCCAAAACCAGCCAACTGACAGCCACCTAGTCAGGAGGTCCAGGTCAGCTAAAATTTCACAAACACACTAACCCTAGACATTGGAGTGATTTTGTAGGAATAAATAATGTGTTTGAATAACTAAATTTTAACTCCTTTACTATATTTTCCAAGATCTTGCTTAGTTCAGAAACTTACATGAAATAAACACATGTAATCCCCTAGTTTACATATAAAGAAACAGGCTTACTAGCTTTATTTATATAAATCACAGCTTCTCCCCATCCCAACTGCATAAATGCTGACACTGTACTTGAAGTATTTGCGGATACTCTCTGGGTCCCACCACATCAGAACCCCTCCTGCACAGCTGGAATGCTCAGAGCACTGGCTGGGCGCTGGGGGCAAGGGGGCTCCTATCCCAGCATGTGCCAGCCTCCAGGAATCAGCGGCCGCGAAGGTCATGCGGTATCCCACCAATTCAGGGCACCTGCTCCACATCCTGATGTGGAGCCTCTATTGGTTCATGACAAAGCTGCAAAAGCCAGAGGTTTCCTTCTGTCCCTCCTCCCTCTATTACGATTAACAGAAATAGAAGAGGAGGGGGATGATTTAATGGGCAGAGCTAACTACCAGTTATGGAGAAGGATCAAGAAGTACCTTCTTGGCCACGCCAAGTACATCGCAGAAAGGTTACCATAAGCATCAGAAAAATGTGTTCAGGTTTCTGGGACTGATAGGGGTTTGGAATGGAGACTCAGCCACTGATTCACAAGATCAGAAAGGTATTAAGCTTTCAGACAGAAGGTCAGACCCAGGAGGAAAATGAGTTCCTTCTATGCATACATGTGCATCACCAGCAGCAAAGCAGAGCAGAACAGCTCCACACTCACATGCCTGAAAGCTCAGTGCCAGGCACCAACAGGTACTCATTATCTGACGTTGCAAGAAAGGTACTAGGTAGACTCTCCTCAGCCTCTAGCTGAGGCCCAATGAGGTCAGGTTATTTACAATTTTCCAAATGTGAGCGACGCCTGGGTGGCTCAGTTGGTTAAGTGTCTGCCTTTGGCTCAGGCAATGATCCCAGAGTCCTGGGATTGAGTCCCGTATTGGGCTCCCTGGTCAACAGGGTACCTGCTTCTTCCTCTGCCTGCCTCTCACTCTGCCTGCTGCTCCCCCTGCTTGCGCTCTCTCTTTCTGAGAAATAAATAAATAAAATCTTTAAAAGAATTTTTTTTTCCAAAAGTGATACAGGTAGTAAGTGACCAAGGTCAAAACGGAAATTAATGGCACGGAACCCATCAGAATTAGTCAACACGGACTGAGCTCTTCCCACCTGAGCTATCCATCTGCCACTCCACATCCCCTCTCTGCCACGGTTGGGTTCAGTCAGGGGATGTGGTAGAATGTCCCCTCCCCAGCTCTTCCCTGTTGGACAATGAACTGGCAAGGACTGTGGCCCCAGCAGCTGGTCAGCACCCCGTTCCCTTGTCCCAGAGGCTTAAGGGTAGTCCGTGTGCCCTGCTGTTGTTGGCCCTGGGGTGCTCCACCCTCACTGGTTCCCTTCATTCCCCCCACAACTGCTCCTAAGAGTGTGCCTAACCCCCCCCCACCCCCTGCCAGGACCTCGGTACTCTGGGTACTTTACACACATTTTTATTTCCAACATCAATCCTAGCAGATGAAATTATTCTTATTCTATAGCTAGGGAATTTAAGGATTATGATGGGTTCACTAAGTGCCCCAAGCCACACAGTTCACTCCGTGGCAAGGCTGGATTAGGCACAGGCGGTCATACCCCCGTGCTGGTATTCTCCTTAATGACTATGCAATACAGTCCTCTTACCAGAGATGCATAAAATGTCTCCACTTACGGGGCTCCCTTGACCATGATCTATTTTAGTAAGAGGAAGAAACACTTCCAGTGCCATTAAAGACTGACCCTGGGATCACAGTTTCCCAACCCTGTTCCTCCCCGATGGTTATTGATCTACCACTGGACATAAAGGAGGGCTGGTAGGCAAAGAGCTACAGTTCAAAAACCAGCCCTTATAGAAAGTGTGAGCGAGAGCTCCCATTTCACAAATGACCGATGCTTCAGGACAATGATCCCCAGCTTCAGGGGTCCCCAAGATTCATGACCAGTGGGACCATCCATACCACTGAAGCTGGCCTGGCTCCCGCATTTCCCATGGTCTGTTGTGTGCTGCTAAAAACCATTCTGCAAGGGGTTGCTATGAGCTTCTTGAGAAACAGGATCCCAGAGGCAAAAGAAATTTGGGAAAACTGATTGCTGTCTCTTACTTTGCTGCTGCTTTGGAAAATCAGAGTGTATTAGGCTTTAATAGGAGGAAATTAAGTTCTTTTAACCTAGCTTTTCTGAACATAGTAAACATAGTTTTCTGAACAAAATTTGAACATAGTGTGCTTTTTTGTGGACACATATTAATAGCTTTCCTACGTATAAAATTAGATAAACCTTCTTCCTAAGTTCCATTTATATCCACATGTTTTAGCTAGTTATTTGCCTATAAGGTCACTACAGGTTCCAATTATGGTCTTTTGCATTACTTAAAAGTTCTACTGAGCTAGGCAGGGGGCCCAAGGCTTGTCAACGGGAGAACTGGCTGCAGGGGACCCCTTGGTCCCACCATTACTGCCACACTGCGCCCTCGGCATATACTTTGAAAGGGCACATTTTGGGACATATGGAGATACCCCTGCCTTTTTTATAAATATCTCCTAATGTTATTATAAAGCAAACAAGTCCCTTTGGAAGAAATACAGGTGAGCATTTAGTGCCAGACTCCAGCCAAACCGCCCTCGTCACTCCTCAGGTCTCGCTTGCCCCCCACTGCTAACATACACAGTAATGTGGTTAAATATTGAAGGTCGGGCATCTAGAATTTCCAAATTATCCAGATTTCAAAAGGTCTTCCTACTTTTTCCATAATTATAACAACAGTACCTCAGAAATTCCAATGGGTCGATAGTTTCAAAAACTGATTCATTCAAGCTAGCATGCAATACTTCCTAAATAGATTTAAGAGAAAAAAAAAAAGGAGAACGAGAGAAAGAAAATAGAGAAAACATAGCTGTGGACATATTGGCGATACTCAAGAAAAGTCCCTGTGTTAGTTCACGGGCACTGTGACAACAACACACCCTCGCCTGGGTGGCTTCGAAACAACAGAAATACAGCTCCAGGTTTGGGAGGCTGGGAAGGGCAAGATGGAGGCACCAGCGTGGGTGTGTCTAGTGAGAACCTGTTCCTGGTTCATAGCCCGCACCCCCTCGCTGAGTCCTCTCCTGGTGGAAGGGCCAAGGGCACGCTCTGGATCCTCTTTTATAAAGGTGCTAATCTCCCCCAAATGATCTCCCGAAGGCCCCAGAGACTAACACCATCACCAGGGGGTTAGGATTTCAACATACAAATTTGGGGCATGGCTGGTACTCACATATTCAGACCATATACTTGCTACATTATTGGCATACAGTATTAGGTAGGAATTCAGATTTTTTTTTTTAGATTTATTTATATATTTGTTAGAGAGAGAGAGAGAGCATAAGCAGGCAGAGAGGCAGGCAGAGGCAGAGGGAGAAGCAGACTCCCCACTGAGCAAGGAGCCGGATGTAGGACTCAATCCCAGGATCCTAGGATCACGACCTAAGCCGAAGGCAGTGGCTTAATCCACTGATCCACCCAGGCATCCCAGATGGGTTTTTCTAAAGATGAGGACCACCCACCAGCTAGATCATATAAAAGCATCCCCCAATTCTGGCAGCAGAGGAAAGGAGAAGGACCTCAATAATGGAGATACCATACATCGATAGGTACAGACTTTATTTATGGGTTTTGGCTTCCAGTCTAAAGTAGTGTGAAATCTGTGCCAAGTCATAATATTTTGTTCTAGTGCTCAACTGAGTATAAAGTCAAAGAGTACGTATAAATGGCTACAAGCATGGAAAATGTTCAACCTCATCAGTAATCAAAGAAACTCAAAACAATTAAGATTGTTCCCTTAATTCAACAGTAAGAATGAATGCAGAAAAGGACATAGTTAGCAGGCACTCTTGCAGACTACTGTGGGAAGCACGTATCAGCACATCCCTTTTAGAAAGTCATTTGGGGGGCACCTGGGTGGTTCAGTCAGTTGGGTGTCTGACTCTTGACTTCCACTCAGGTCATGAACTCAGGGTCGTGGGGTCAAGCCCTGCATTGGGCTCTTCACTCAGCGGGGACTCTGCTGGAGATTCTCTCCCCCTCCCCCTTCCCCTGCATTCTCTCTTTCCCTTATAAATAACATCTTTTTTAAAAAAGTAATTTGGTAATATCTAACAAGAAATTTAAAAGGCTTTATATTGTTTGACCCAGTCATTCCATTCTACGAAATCTACCCCACAGAAACGATGTTAAACATGGAGAAGTAATTATACTAAAGCTATTTACCATCATATTTTTATCACGGCAATTAACTGAAAACACACCAAACTCCATGAAAGAGGGATTGGGTTAGTAATCTGTGGTACATCTTCCAGATGGATTATTATTATTCTCATTAAAGATTATACTTGAGGGGCACCTGGGTGGCTCGGTCCTTGGGCATCTGCCTTCAGCTCAAGGCATGATCCCAGGGTTCTGGGATTGAGCCCCGCATCAGGCTTCCTGCTTGGCAGGAAGCCTGCCTCTCCCTCTCTCACTCCCGCTACTTGTGTTCCCTCTCTCACTGTGTCAAATAAGTAAATAAAATCTTAAAAAAAAAAAAAGATTATACTCGAATTGGGACACCTGGGTGGCTCAGTCAGTTAAGCGTGTGCCTTGGGCTCAGGTCATGATCCCAGTATCCTGGGATCAAGTCCCACATCAGGTTCCTTGCTCTGAGGGGAGTCTGCTTCTCCCTCTGCCTGCCGCCCCCCACTCCCCACCTGTGCTCTCTCTCTCACTGAGACAAATAAGTATATAAAACCTTAAAAAAAAAAAAAAAGATTATTCTCAAGAATAGTTTACAGTAACATTGTCATGGGAAGTGTAGTGAACAAAAGAAATGTCTATACAGACTAAAAATAAACAAACAAAAAAACCCAGAAAAATACTGGAAAATAAATATGCTAAAATCTAAACAGTGTCTAAGTCAGTGCTGCTTAGAGACCGGCATGAGTCTATGAACTGTGTGTCACTTCACATGACAAGAAAATAACTGAGAAACTTCTAGTGATCTGCTATTGCTGTGATATCCAAGCACGAGTTCCCAGGAGCTGTGTAGGTCAACAGGGCACAGACCAGCTTGAGGGCTGTCACCCTGAGAGGTACAGGTTACATGAGCTACGCACCAGTCACACACAGGAGGACCACAATCCGTAAAGTACAAAAAACAAAAAAAGAACCAGCCTTTATCTGGACCACCAGTCAAGGGATAGTATCATAGACAAAGACTGACCTTCGTCTATTTGCTTTCCGGTGTTATAATGCTATGTTGCTATTACGAGAAAAATGAACTTTTTTTTAATGCAAGCACAAAGCAGATAAAATATCACTTAACTGCTGTATCTTCGGAAAACGGTCTTACAGAAACATAGAAACGTATACTGAGAAGCCAAATGATACAGTGGTTAAGAAAGCAGCTGTTGGAGCAGACAACCCGGGTCCGAGTCCCAGCTCCGTTACTGACGAACTAGGGGTCAGCTGTCCAACGTCTCTGTGCCTCGAGTACCTTCGTGCCTAAGATGGGGATGATAACAGAAGCTATCGCTTAGCTACTCATGGGGTTTGGCAGGATGAAACGAGTCAACATACGTAAAACCCTACAACACAGTAAGCTCTACCTAAAGTTCACGATTATTATTACAGACCATGGGAGGGGTGAGAGCCACAGCCAGACCATATTTCCTAACTTCTTATTTGCAAAATTGTCACAAGGAGGGTAGCAGGGGTACCGACCACAAGTATCATTAAGGTTTTTGGGGGCGCTAGCTTCCGTGCTAAGCATTGGAATGAAGGAATTACCTCCTTAATTATGAGCAACCCTAAGGATTGGTACTGAATTCTTCTTTGCCATTTTGTCAGGGAGAAACTGAGGTTCAGAGAAACGAAGTGACTCGCCCAGGGTCACCACACCATTCGGTCTGGAGGGAGACAGACCAGGGCGCTGGGCTACGCATAGGAGGACAGGGGTCCCTAGAGGATAGACCATGAGCCCCTTGAGAGCAGACCTGCCCTGTGCCTGCTTCCCAGGGGCAGCCAGGGTCACCAGCCCGTTCAAAAGATCGGGTGCAGAGGAAAAAAAACAAAAAACAAAAAACAGGACTTGCTTCCAGCCAGGGCCCTGGCTGCATCCCCCTCACCCACTCAGCAAACAACAGCTGGCCTTCTCCACGGTTTGGTCGGGGTGTTGCTCTCAGGGAGTGATTCAAGCCCTGAGGAAGGCGGCTCTTGGAATGTACCAGGAGGATGTAGGGGCTCATGAGTCATTCCTCTCCCCTCCTTGCCCGTGGCCCTGGACGCAATTTATTATCTTCGTCACTGGGTTTTCTGCTCCTGGTTGGCTGGGGGGTTGGTGAAGCAGTCATCCCTAAAAGGAAATCAGTCTGTTGAAGGCAGAAGGAAGGGCATCAGCGGCGGCACCCAGCTGTTTCTGGGCCTGGAGGAATTCAAGGAGGCCGAAAGGCCTGGGCCAGGCTGATGGACGCTTAGCAAGACCCTAGACTCAGATATTCACTCGAAGATGCTCTTGTGGGACTTTCTCTGCCAGTGTGAAGTCTTGACCTCTGCAGCAAAGAGAGACCCTTCCAGAAAAGTGTGAGGCCAATATATTCTGAAAGTTAGAGGACAGAAGTCCTTCCCTCAGAGAATGGGGAGCAGGGGGCCCACATGTAGAGAGACAGTTAAGCACACATAGGATTTTGCCTTAAAATCTAAAACATTCTGTCTGTACCAAGCACTGAGGACAGAGGCCAGAATTTGATGCCTAAAAATGTGTGGCCAAGGAAAAGCACTCCCAGTAAAATGAAAGAGAAGGTTGACTTTTCACTTCCACCCTCTCTTTCAAAACTCAATTCTCCACAAGAAAGAGGAGTTTTAAAGCTTGGGTAGCATTTTTCTTCCCCAGCATTTCCTTTTTCAAAAGCAATTTGGTAATATCCAACAAAATCTAGGCCTAACATAAGAAATTAAAAAAAAAAAAAATTTTTTAACAATCTAGACCTAACAAATTTTTGACTCCACAATTCCATCTCTAAGAACTTACCATACAGACAAACAGATACAGAATGCTTTTGTTTGCAAGCATGCTTAATGTGGCACTGTTTAGAGCAGCGGAACACTACAAAAACCTTAAATGTGCACTGATAGAGAAATGGCTAAATTTAACTATGGCACACCCAGGCAAGGCATAAAATTGTTTTAAAAATGAGGTGAATCCATATGTGAAAGACCTGTGTATACCTTGGAGATAATGCAGGTTTGGTTCCAGACCACCGCAATAAAGCAATTATCACCACAAAGTCAGTAAAACGAATTTTTTGTTTTCCCAGTGCATATAAACATTATGTTTACACTATATTATAATCTATGATTATATGTGCAATAGCATTACGTCTTTAAAAATGTACATACCTAAACTAAAAATATTTTATTGCCAGAAAATGCTAACCATCACCTGAGCTTCTCGTGCATCATAATCACTGATCACCGATTGCCGCAGCAAATGATAAAGTTTGAAATATCACAAGGATAACCAAAATGTGACAAAGAGACATGAAGTGAGTAAATGTTCTTGCAAAAATGGCACCCACAGACTTGCCTGATGCAGGGTTGCCACAAACCTTCAATTTGGAAAAAAAAAAAAAAAATGCAACATTCGCAACGTGTGATAGAGCAAAGTGTAATAAAACAAGATATGCCTGTGCCCAAGAGGGATGAATAGGTAAGAGGAAAAGTATAAACTGCCAAACACCCTTTACCATGACATTCCAGTTGTACAGAAAGAAGACAAGTGTGTATGCTTGCACAACAGCACATTCCTGACGCACAATTATTTCATTATATACTATTATTATTATTATTACTGTTATTATAGGCTACACCAGTCTATCTAAATCCTGACTATAGAAAAGCAGAAAGGAGCCCTTCCTTTTCAGTTTATATTTCGGGCCTCTTTGATTTTTTACTATAAACATGCTTAGCTAGTTTAATGAAAACAGGAGCTTTTTTTTTTTTTTTTTTTTTTTTTTTTTTTTTTTTTTTTGACAGACAGAGATTAAAAGTAGGCAGAGAGGCAGGCAGAGGGAGAGGGAGAAGCAGGATCTCTGCTGAGCAGAGAGCCAGATGCGGGGCTCGATCCCAGGACCCTGAGATCATGACCTGAGCTGAAGGCAGAAGCTTTAACCCACTGAGCCACCCAGGTGCCCCGAAAACAGGAGCTTTATGAAAAATAATAATAACTCCATAAACAGGAGTTTAATGAAAAATATTAACTAGCTAAACCCGAGAGGTGAGTTCCATGAGCACAAAGATAGAGGTCTTCCTCTAGAGCCCTGACGATGTCTGCCAGGGGATCGGATTTCTAGAATAACCACAGAGAGCCAGGCCCTACTTTAAACACTTTGCAAGCACATACTCCTTTCATCTCCATGACAACCCTATGGCAGAGGCAGGGGAGGGTGGTGTGGGAATGGTAGGAGTACCATCCCATTTTACAGATGAGGAAGCCCCAGCTCAGAGAGGATGATGAACTTGTCCCATGTCACACAGCCAGCATGTGGTGGGACCAGTCTGGTGCACTCCAGAGTCCAGAAACTTCCTTACCAGGCTGCCCCTCAGTGCAGGGGTTGCATTGCATTGGTTGAACAAATGGACAAACCAGAAAAACTGCCAACATCTTTTAAGACTAGAGAAACTAAAGTATTAAACAGTTACTCTTGTTATGGTTAATCCATTGTTACTAATTATTATTACTGATAATAATATTACTGTGTATACCTTGGAGATAATGCAGGTTTGGTTCCAGACCACCACAATAAAGCAATTATCACCACAAAGTCAGTAAAATGAATTTTTCGTTTTCCCGGTGCATATAAACATTATGTTTACACTATATTATAATCTATGATTATGAAGAATCAACACTATACAGAAAAGCCAGCTGTGTTACCATGAGCAAAGCACTGGACTTGAGCTTGAAGAAAGCAACTCAAATCCTTCCTCTACCACTTAGGGGCGGAGACCTTGAACAAGTCACTTCACCCAAGCCTCCATCTGCTCATCTGTAAAGTGGGGATGACTGACCCTCCCGGGGTTCCTGCAAGGATTAAATGTTTCATCACAGCCCAATGCCCTTGTGTGCTGACACATGTTGCATACATGTCCAAGTAGGAAAAGATGCTGAGCATGGAAAAAAGTGGGCTCAGAGCATCACCAGCCCGGCCTCCCTCCTTCTCGACCTGCTGAGTCTGAAAAGGGAATGGACAAATTCTGTTCATATATACGCCAACGATCTGAGGAGGAAATCAGGGTTTTTAATTGTTCTGATCTTGCCTCTAGAATATTGATTTAGGACATTTAATACCATCTCCAAATGCCAAGCTTAATTTGCATCAGGTCAGAAGCTGGGCTGCGGAGCCCTGGCTGTTGATTTTAGGCAGGGACTTGGGAGGGCCCGCAGCTCACCTTCCTCCTGGCCTGCAGCCAGCCGAGAGCTGGCTTCACCTGGGACTCAGAGAACTGGCCGCCTGAGAAGGCCGAGTCTTTGATGGATTTTCAGTGTTTAATTAAAGTGCAGCTGGGGCCCGGGGCCGTGCAGTGCCTTTCAGTGAGATAGCTGTCGCAGGCTGCACAGCTGGCCTGTGCGGAGGCTGCCGGGCCAGGGCAGAGCCCACCTTCCGCCTGGATCCCCCTCACCCAGGGAGCCCATGCATCTCCCTTTTGGAAGCCCCAGGCTCGTCTTCAGGAGCTCAGTTCCCCGGGCCCTCAACACTGCCTTTGGGAGAATCTCAGAATTCAAACACGGGCCAATGGCACCCAAACAGAACCCCCTCCCCCACCGCAACCCGAAAGCCTGCTTTAGAAACCTTGTGGGTTGCTCAGCTGTTCTTCTTTTTTCCTTTAAAGATTTTTATTTATTTGAGAGAGAGAGCAAGCATGAGAGGGGAGAGGTCAGAGGGAGAAGCAAACTCCCCACGGAGCAGGGAGCCTGGTGCAGGGCTCGATCCTGGGACTCCAGGATCATGACCTAAGCCAAAGGCAGACTCCTAACCAACTGAGCCACCCAGGTGTCCCTGCTGCTCAGCTGTTCACCCCCATAACTTCACTTACAAACATGGGGGCTACAGAAAGCCCACTCATTAAAGTCTTCTTTTTTATTATAATTATTACAGAAAATTTCAAATATACACCAAAGTGAGAGGCTGTACAGCCAACCTCCATGTACTCATCATTGTTCTGCAGCAATGAGCAATGTGGGGTCCCTCCAGCTACACCTCAACGCCTGCACTGCATTACCCAAAACAACCTCCAGACATTTTATAGAGCCACATTTCCATAGGCACCTGGAAAAGGTCAGGACTCCCTTCTTTTTTAAGATGACTACGATGCTGTTCTCACCCCCCACAAGTGAATAATGATTCCTTTATGTCATTGAATCTCTAGTGAGTGGTTGTTTTTTCCCAATTGTCCCACAAATCCCTTGTAGAAACTGATCCTTCTGGAGCAGGATCTAAACAAGGTTCTAGCTGGGGTTTGGTGGCATGGGCTTTCTCACCTTCCCTTCAAACCCTACCATGGTCGGTGGTTTTGTACGAAGGCGCGAGAAGACCAGACATGCCACTTACTTACACCGGGAAGCCTACCCAAGTCCTGGGCACTAGCCTCCTCACCTGGAGAATGGAGAATGGGAATAATCATAATCCCCTATATCTCATGGGGGCATATGTGAGGATTCAATGAAACAGAACATGTAAAATGTAGAGCACAGAGACTGGCACTGAAAGACAATGACTTTGATAGAATTTGATAGAATTCCCAAGCACAGCATCAGAGTGGAAGGACACGGAGTAAAAAGTGGTTTAACTCTCCACACTCTTCTCAGACTTTGAGCTGTTGTTCACCATAAGGTGGTAGAATATTCTAGTGAAGAGCAAGTCTCCGGAGCCAGACTGCCCAGGTTCAAATCCTACATCTTCCACTCACCAGCAATGGCAAAATGACGCATGTATTTGCCAGAATTCATTTCCTTTCCCGCTAGGCAGACAACTATGTTTCTTTGCCTCTCTCACACTCATGTGCAGCCACAAAACTGAGCTCTGGCCAGTGCTTAAGTGGGAGGAAGTGATATGCATCAAGCCTATGCTTGCCAGGTCCGAACTTCCCACTGTAGTATTGCTCTCTTTCTCACCAGGTCCCCTTGATTGGTGAGGACTCAAAGAACCTCGAAGAAAGAAGAGCAGTAAGATGAAAGCCAACTAGATCCCTGAAAGACCATGTGGAAGGCAATCCAATCAAGGGGGCTGGAGGTGGGCACTGGCTGGCTCAGTTAGTAGAGCATATGACATCTGATCTTGGGCTTGGGAGTTCAAGCCCTGCACTCAGTGTAGAGATGACTTAAAAAAAAAAAAAAAAAAAAAAGAATGATGCCATGGGATTCTGCTATAAGCAAGAAATAAGCTTTTATTATGTTAAACTTCTGAGAATCTGGGGGCTTATCTCTTATAGCAGCTAATGTTACCTTAACTAGTACATGAGCCTTGACCTTGGGCAAGTTACCTGGCCTCCCTGTCCTTCACTTTCCCCATATGTAAAGGGACAAAGCTGCTAGTAATACCTATTTCATGGGGTTTTAGGAAGGTCAAACCTTAATGTATCTGAAGCATGTACTATGTTGTCTGGCCCACACAGCATCATAAGTGCTTGCCCCTGATGCTCTGATGGTATTTTCATTGTTTTTAGTATGATTATTTGAAATGTAATAGTATACCATCAGGAATTTCCCACATTTACAATCTGGGCCTAAAGTTTTATTCCAATCAATTTCCAATTTAATAATGACAGCCAGTGGTATAACAGGATTATGATCATTTGCTTAACAGGAAATATTTTAGGAATACAGTCATTCTGTAAGATGAATTGCACCTCATACAGGATGCAGCAAGTCTCTGGCACTCCCGCCAACAAGAAAAAAACAAAACACGGGAGGATGAGACTTTCTTGGTGTGTACCTTTCTGGGTGAGCAGCCAGAGCCTTCTTCATGCTTACGACTGAGGAGATGTGCACTGAACTAACTCTATGGACCTGAAAACCTGGGCACTCAAGAAGATCTCCAAATGTCCAAAAAGCACATGAAAAGATGATCAACCTCATGACCTTCCAGGGAAATCCAAGCGAGAACCACGGTGAGCTACACTTCACACCATCAAAAAGGAAAGACAGTGACAAGTGCTGGTGGGGTTGTGGGGGTGCCGGCCCCCTCCTGCCCTGATGGTGAGAGTGGTCAATGGCGCAGCCCCCTTAGAAAAGAACCTGGCAGTTCTTTAAAATGCTAAACATATTCTCTTGTACTCGAGAGAAATGAAAACATATGTTCACACAAAAACTTATACATAAAAATTGATAGCTACAGTCTTCATTCCAGCAAAAAATGCAAACGATCAAAATGTCCATTAACGGATGAATGGATAAACAAAACGCCGTATTATCCATCGAACAGACTACTTTTCAGCCATGGAAAGGAACAGAGTACTAATATAGGCTACAGAACGACGACAGGGATGAACCTTGAAGATACTACCCTAAGGGGATGCCTGAGGGGCTCAGTCAATTAACCATGTGCCTTAGGCTCAGGTCAGGATCCCAGGGTCCTGGGATCAAGCCCTGCATCAGGCTCCTGGCTCAGCAGGGAGCCTGCTTCTCCCTCTACTTGTCCTTCCCCGACTGTCTGCATGTACACCTGCTCTCTGACAAATAGACAAATAAAATCCTAAAAAAAAAAAAGAAAAAGAAAAAGAAAATACTACCCTAAGTGAAAAAAGCCAGTTGCAAAAGAACACGTATTGATTATATGATTCCATTTATATGGAACGTCCAAAATAGGCAAGTCTGGTGACAGCATGTAGATTAGTGGCTCCTGGGGGGAGGGGGCTTAAGGGAATTGAGATGGAAGGTGGGGTGACTGCTAATAGATACAAGGTCTCTTTCTGGGGTGACGAAAATGTGCTAGAATTGCATCCATGGTTGCATAACTGTGAATATATTAAAACCAGAGTTACACTGTTTAAATGGGTCAACTCTACCTCAGTAAAGCTGCACCCTCCCCCATTCCTTCATAGAGCTCAAACCACCTCTCCTCCAGACTTGAACTGCCACCAGAAAGCAGAGCACACCCCCCCCTCCAATCTGAAGCCTTTGAGAACACCACGGCCTGTGTTAAAATGCGGCTTCACCTCTGTGTGCCGCAACGGATGCCGCGACATACCTGTGCTAATGAGCCTAGAGCTCAGGAGAGAGGTCACGGCTGCAAACGGGGCATGGGGGGTTACCAACACACCCAGGCAGGAGGTGAGATGGTCAGCCGCACTCCCACAAACACTGACAACCCAATGATGCCACACACACCCCAAACACAACCGTCTGACCCCAGAGATACAAGCCGTGTTGGTCTCCCCAGCCCTCCCTCTTGAAGACCGTAAGCTAGACCATGAATCCCAGTCATACTAAATAGGCGAGGGAGCTGGGAGCCCAAAATCACTTAAATTGATGTCATATCATTTGAAAAGCTGACACTCAGGCCTTACAAATTGAACGACAATTGCTATCCATCCAATTCGTGGCTCCGGACTCCTGTTTCCCACCTGCTCCAACACCAATTTAAGCAATTCTGAACTTTGATCTCCACAGCAGAATGTCTCAGATTTATTGAAGTGTCAGGTCCCAATTGTGCTAACATCCACCCCTGGCAGGGCCATTACAAGGTGTGAAATCTGGGTGCCCATCACCCCGGCACGGGGAGCACAGCGACAACCACAAGGAACAGATCGATCTGCCGCTCTGGAGTCATCGTGGGAGCCTTGCAATTTACCATAATGACAGGCGTGGAGGAAAAGCAGGCGGAGGGATCGTTCTGTTCCCCAGGCCCTTGGACGTGTGCTGGAGGGGCTACTGAGTCCACCCGCAGAAGCCTTGCCACTGTCAGCCAAGAGGCACCTGCTTCTCCTTGCAAAGGGCTATTTCAGCACCTGCCTGTGTCCTGGGTTGCTTTCAAATGCACTGTGTTACCCTCCTTTCGTGTTTTGCAGACAGCATCACAACTGTGGGTTCCTGCTGCCCCTGCTTCTCCCAGCTGTCACTGGTAACTACCTGTCACCTACAGGTCAGCCTAGGGCTGGGAGTCAGGGACAGCTCAGGCTTAAAGGAAAACCCCTCTCCACTAAAAGGAAAGTAGATTTCCAAACCTGGAGTGTAGGGGAGCGGGGACAATGAGTGAGGCAAGACGCAGGGTTCCTGCGCGAGCGCTGGCACACTCCTCGTCTCCCTCCGCCGCGGGGCCAGGGATTCCAGAGTCCGCACTGCACCCGAAGCCTGGCCCCGCCCCTCACCGACTCAGCTAGGGCTCTGACTTGCCTGCTACGTTCTGCCAGCATCGGCCTCCAAGCCCCTGAATATGAGACCCCACCCTGGACTTGAATAAGCCCTTCAGATTCAGAACTCAGGCACTCAACTGATGCCAAGAACCTCAGGACCCTGTCACCTCCAACAAACCTGGAATGCCCGTCCCCTTAACTTGGAGATTGGGACCACAGACCCTCTTCCTAAACCCCTCTCTGTGTCTCTCCACAGGGGCTCCCAGCCTGCCCTACTGCCAAAGCCATGTTGGCTAAGCCAAAATCTGCTTTAGGAAGAATCGCTTCGGGTTGAAAAGTCAGGGTCATATTACAACTGGCAGATGAAGGGTTCTACCCATGCATATATCCCTGTATCCCTGGAAGAACTAAGCCCAGAGCCTGGCCCGTGGCGCACCGTGGTGTTTTGGGGAGCCCTGCAGCCTGGGTTTGTGTCACTGAGGGAACAGAAACAGGCCTGTGGCCTCATTTTTTTGTAGTCCCACATCAACATTATCCCCAGGGGACCCACTGCGTTCACGGCTCCGTTCACGGCTCCTCGGAGTCCGACTGGGTTTTTCGGAAAATAGAGGAGGGGAGGGCCCTCTGGATTTTAAAAGAGATAAGGGAATGAGCGAAGGAAATGGAGTAGAGTTCAAGGCTGAAAGAAAGGCTCTGACACACCGCACCCAGGGAGGGAGTCCGCCTCCACAAGCGACTCCCCAGAAACACTCCCTGGGGTGCTGGGTGTGATCATTACAGGCTCTAACTGGCTCAGATCCACTCTTAGCGATGAAATGAGACACCGGACTGCTGACTGCTAATGCAGGTTGAGGAAACTGAGCCCTGGAGGCATCGGCCCAGCCTGCTCTTGTCAAAATCCATCGGAAACTCTGAAAGCTCCTGAATCCTATCCCTTCTTTTGTCAGCCTGGGGCAGGGAGGGGTTTCTTCCTCTGGCTTCAAGACCCAGCTTGCAAGTGTCATGTGTCCTAAGGAGCCCTCAACCCTGGCAATCTTAATTTGTCCCCTGGAGCCCTTAGCTCACAGTCTTGTCATGACTTCCCATTTGTGGTTACCAGGGGTGAGACAAGTCCAGGAATTCAGCAGTTGGGAGGTAGGGAGGGAGAGATGAAGGCGAGGAGGGACTTTTTGACCGAGGCTTTCTTGGATCTCACGTGAAGGAGTGAGAACTCAGTGCTGCGGGGGTGAGAGGAGTGGGGGGTGGGGGGTGCTGGGACTCTCAGGGCAACTTCAAGGATGACCATTCCCAAGGAACCTTGGGCCTTGTTAGAAGAGCAGACACTTGGGATGCTACACTGGGCCACATGTGGAGGAAGGATGGCCCCAAGAGAAGGTTCTGAAATAAAGATCTGCCTATCCTAGAGCTCACTATGAACATGTTACTGACTGGGAGGGAAACTTGTACTGCCCTGACCCATTCCCCCTCCCATCCTACCCCATCCTGCAACTCAGGGACCTGGTCCTGCTGACCAGGAGCCTAACACTGTTGGTTTTACTTTCAAACAGCCTAAGGGGAAGACCACCCAGACTCAAAAGCAGGAATCTCTCTTTGGTCATCAGTTATAAACTATCAGGGTTAGGTAAGCCAAAGATCACCTTTGGACCCTACAACTGTACTTCTGGGGCTCCAAAGAAAATTATTCTTCATTTCTAAAAACGTTTTAGGTAGGATGATTTCTAGAAAAAAATAAGAACCAAAAGAAATGCGTAACTGAACAAGAGGACATTCACTCAATGAATATTATGCACCCATAAAAAGTATGTTTAGTAAGATATGCAACACAAAATATATTGATACAATAAACGAAAAACAGAGATACAGAGATCTATGTAATATACATGGTATACTTACAATTATTAAAAAGAAAAAAGTTATAAGGAAGAAAAAGAATAGACAGAGGTAAATCAAAATTCTAATAGTGATTGTCTTTGGGAGGTGGAACTCACATGCCCGTTTTCTATTTTCCCATAAATCCCCAAAGCATGGGTTAATTTTATAACGGGGGAAGAAAACCACTTTTATTGAAAAATTAGATGCTAAGCAATTTGGTTCCTTCTTCCTTCCCCTAAGAGAGTGTGCGGTAGTGAAGAGTACTTTTGTTTCAGCTGATTAAGTTCACTGCTTCTTCCGTCCCTACGGCTGGTTTGAAGGGAACACAAGGTCTCTAGCCACAAAGACAGGTATTCTAAGGCTCTGGTAGGCTGGCATGTTCCCAGCAAACAGAATTACCGCTTAGTAACTGCTGGTGGAACCAGATTTTCGGCAAGTCCTATGGCAATCTGCACCCCCTGCAAACGCCTGTCCCAGGCCAACACGCAGAAGAAGCGGCTACAATTCACTGCTTGGGCCTCCCGCTAATCTCTCCCTTTAGGAGGTCCTGTTTCTGAGTGGGTCAGAGTGGGGAGCACGGCAGGGTAGAGCTCTCTCACTAAGGATTCACGAGGGTGGCCCTGCTCTGGCAGGCATTTGGATTTCCCTGGTTTGGCAAAGCTGAGAAGGGCAGGGGGGGTTGACCAGCAGGCTCTGGGGAATTACAGGAAGTTTTGAATCTCTTGCAGTTTCAGTCTGCACCTTTTTTTGTCTCCCCCAAACCTTGCCCAGAGGCTGTTTCACCTCAGCCCTCCATCATTTAAGCTTCGTCAGGTAATCGTGCCACGCCATTTTCACAGAGGAAGCTTTTCTGGATGAAAAGAACACCGGCCTCTACACACTCAGACGGGTCTCTTGACCAACAGGCCACCGCCCCCCTTCTGCCCCATCACTGCCCAGAGATTCTAGGGCCCAAAAGTTCTGTTCTTAAGAGCCTTAGCATGTGTGTCCAAGAGTAGGGCTAAGTGACAATGTCCTTTCACAAAGGATAAAGAGATTCTTGGTGGGAGGAGGCAGCTCTTTCTCCCACCCCCCCCACACATACATATGCTTGTGCAGCCAGAAGTTGAGGCCCGGATGAAAGCAGGGGACCCAAAACTGTCATTCGAACTTGGGCAGAGTTTGAAATAAGCTGGGGACACCCTCAGGAGGAATCAGATGCCCACTGACAATTCAGGAAATTAGTTCACCATTTTGTAGGGCGACTGTTAAGTACCTGAAGCCAGGGAAGACACGTGCCGTGCAAATGTGAGCACGACGGACACAACTCCTGCCCTCTCAGAGACCACAGGGAAAAGGAGGGAAGGGAGGAGGTCCAGGGCCCAAGCTGGATGAGGTCGCCCTGTCCTGGGGGCTCCAGTGGTCAGACAAAACCTTCATAGGGATTTCTTCCTGATTTCGGAATGCAGAATGCACTGAACACTTAACGGTATATTTTTGCCCTTCTTGAAGTATTTTATTCTTTTTTTTTTTTTAATAAACATATATTTTTATCCCCAGGGGTACAGGTCTGTGAATCGCCAGGTTTACACACTTCACAGCACTCACCATACGAAGTATTTTATTCTTAAAAAGTTTTTTTAATTACTGAAATTGTTGTATACTGACATTATTGTCTCCCAAACGTGTTCTTTTTTCCATGACAGGGACTAGTGATTTTAGATGCTTACACGTGTTTACATGAGGATTTCATCTCTTCTGCACTAATGGCTAAAACATAATTACGAACTGTGCTTGTTAACCAAATCGAGATATTCCATGAGACAACGATTCCTAATATGGAGGTGTCCTTGGGCCGGGGCCCGCTTATCCTCGTTCCCATCTCCTCCTCCCGACACGGAGGTGCCTTCATTAGCAGAGGAAAGAAAGAGGTCTTTGTGATGATGTCATTCCCAGACCACCCTACACAGACAATAAAACTGAATTTGAGAGAAGCCTGGTGAAATAAGAGCTCGGAAATCATAGAATACCAGAGCTGCAACGGCCCTGAGAGCTTACGTAGCCTAATCCGCTGATGTGAGAAGCGGGCAGAGAGGAAGAGGCCTAAGGTTACACAACCTGTTAACGGGGGGACTATTTTCACCAAGGTAAATATGGGGAAATTCATCACATGGAAACTCCAGTATCATCATGTGTTAAATATTATGCCGGGCAGGGGGCCTATGGGAGGGGGGCCGACCCTCCGCATGGCCTGTGACATGCACAACCACAGAGGGCCACAGGGCAACGTGGCCAGTGCCACAAAAGAGCCACAGACAAGGGGGCGTGGGACTACAGAGAAGGAAGCACTCACTTCCCAGGGGAGCTGAGGACAGCATTCGGCAGAAGGGGCTATCTGAACTGGGTTTTAATGACTGAATAAGAGTTTGTTGTATAAGGAGAGGATGAAGGTCATGCCAGAAATACGGAAGAGCACATATAGAGGTGAACACATGTGAAAGGACGTGATGTGTTTGGGGAATAAAGAGTGGTTGGATGCGGCTAAAACTGGAGGCTTCCTGAAAGGGAAACAGAGGTAAGACAGAAGGGTGCAGAAGGGTGACAGAAGGAGCAGCTGGGGAGATCATGAACACACTGAGGGGGCGTGATCTTGGTGTTAGCAAACAACAACAGTATATTGGCCAAAGGATGAAGGTGGATTGAACTGAAAAGGACCAGAGACAGGGAGACCAATGGAGTGGATACTGCAACATTTCAGGTGGAAACTAGAAATGTTAAAATTAAAAAAAAAAAAAAGAAAGAAAGAGTGAGTGAGTGAGTCTCGAAGAAGACAAAGAGCACTTCTGGGGCTGGACCCAAGGTGGGAAGTGGGGTGGGGCAGGGGACCACTGGCCGGGGCCATAGCTTCAAGCTTTAAAAGGACTGAAAAAGAACATTTTGTGACACATGAAAATTACATGAAATTCAAATGTCAGAGTCCAGCTGGAGCACAGCCACACATGCTCCTTCACCTCCCGTCTATGGTAACAAGGGCAGAACCCAGGACAGGCTGGGGGACGGGGGTGGGGGGCAGTGAGGTCTGTAATATTTGCTATTTGCCCTTTAAGAGGAGGTTGCCGAGAGGAAGGGAGCCCACGGCTTCGGGCACCTGGTGGGATGGTGGAAAGAGAGAAGCAGACTAGGGCAAGTGGCATGGGTAATAGCGTCCTCGAGGGCGTGTGGAGTTGGAGGGTCTCGTGAGAGACCCAGGAGGTGGGGGAGAGTGGTGTCTGCCCTACGGGTGAGAGATCTGGCCTTCAGACGTCGATTTGAGAAGCATCAATGGGCAGAGAGTCATTGAAGCCCTGGGAGTCAGTGAGATAATCCATGGGAGAGGAAAAAAAAAGAATACCCCAAAACAGAGAACAAAGCTGGGGAAGTCAGAGCCCCAGGAAATGGTGTGAGGGGGTAAACAGGCTCAAAAAACTTGAGAAGGACCGAGAAAGACTAGTCAGAGACACAGGGAACGATTTCAGTGAGGAATAAGGTCAAGGGAGATGTTTTGAGGAAAAGGGATGAAGAAATGTCAACTGCCACCAAAAGCCCAAGTGGAACAGGGATGGAAAAAGAGACCGTGGGTCCTGGAAGCCCTCAGCCTGTGAAGCTTGCCCTGTGGAACAGGCGGATGCGCTCCACTTTCCTCCATCCCAGGGCCACTCCTGCTCAGCCTCTCTCCATGGGTCCTCCATGCTCGAAAGCCTCAGGGCACAGGCCCTGGGCCTCTTCTACTTCCTAGCCCAGACACCACCACCCCGACCCCAAGCCTGGCTCCCGGAACCAACTGTGAATTCAACACGGCCACTGCGAAGTCCAGCAGGCCCCTCTCTTGAACAGCCCCCCGCCTTTCTCCCCAAACCATATCCCCCTGCAACTGCTCCAGCTCAGCGACGGTCAGCTCGCTCTCTCCACCGTTCAAACCCGGATCCCTGGAGTCATCTCGCTTCTCCTCCCGTCTTCCATCCAACCACTTGGTGAATCCTACCCACCGCACATCTTCCGACTACACTCGGGATTCAGCGCCCCCCCCACACACTCCAGGCCCCCACTGGTCTCCCCCACCTCCGAGCTCACGTCCCTGCTTCCAGCTCGGCCCCCGTGGTCACGCAGCTCCACACCAGAGCAATCCTACTGAAACACAAGTGCAGTCATGTTATTCCCCTATGCAACCCCTCTGAAACTTTCCCATCTTCCTGAGTAAAGCCTCCAGGCATACGATGGCCTCCAGGGCCCTACAAAACCCGCCCCTACCCTCCATCTAACCCCTGAGACCTCACCACCTTCCACAACTGTCCTCACGCTCTCCTCCAGTCACAGCGACCTCCTCACCGGCCCTCCACATATCAGATCCACTCCTGCCTCAGGACCTTTGCATTTGCCATTCCCTCTGCCTGCAGTGCTCTTCTCCAATACATACACATGACTCTCTCCCTCTCCTCCCTCAGATCTTTCAGAAATACCCTTCTCACAGAGGTCTTTTCTAGACATCCCATTTTACAGTGCCAACCATCTTTCAACCCTCAACACTCCGTGTTCCTTTGTCCTGCTTTATTTTGCTCTAAAGCCTCTGTCACTACTCTAATACAACACAATCTACCAGTTGATCTTGTTTATTATCTGTCTCCACTACTAGAATATAAGCTCCATGAGAGCAGAGAATTTTGTGGTTTTTTTGTTTTTGTTTTTCTGGGCCATATCCCAGCACAATGCCTAGTCCATGGTAGGCACTTAGTAAATGATTACTAAAAGAATGAGGCTAGTGGGTCAAGAGGTGACTAGGAGATAAGCCCGGGAAAGCCGTTAAGGCAATTCTTTAAAGACCCGCAGTCAAGTAGCTTGAGAAGAAACCAGTGTGAGGAGATCTTCTTCAAATGGGAAAGACTTGGGCGTATCTGCAGAATGTCAGGGGCTAGAGCGGCATAGAAGAGACGGAGGGTATGAGAGCAAAGGAACCTGGCTAAACCAAGTCTGGGAGGGGGCAGAAATGAATGGCCTCACAGTCAAGGGGACAAGGGACCTCTTTGTAAAGCACTAAGGCAGGCAAGGAGCGTGAGAGGAGGTGCAGATCCAGGGGAGCAAAGGGAAAATGAACAAGTTCATACTTGGGCCTCAGCTTTCCCGGTGTGGGGAAGAGCTTGGGTGGTGAGGGTTTGAGGCGGCCCTTTGGAAAATGAGAACACACACCGATTCAGGGAAAAGAGAATTGCTCAGTAGGGCTCAGGGTTCCCCCCACTCCTGAAACCATTAATATGCTGCAGAGTTTGGGGAATCTTTCCCAGTTACAGTGGAAGGCCAATGAGAACCACGGTGGTAAGTCCCAGTGTTCTTTTAAAATTATTACGTTAAAGCCCTTATTGGATACTTCGGGCACCAGATAAAATGTCAAACTCGAAGGGATAATAAATGGGTAAGTGATAGGAATAATCATTGCTGCTGACCCAGCTCAGGGCACTTCCAACCAGCAAATACAATTCCAGATGGTGTCCCTGGAAAGAGCAAGTCTTGAGGACAGATCTGGAGAAAGATGAAAGGTGACCCTTTGGGGCAAAGGACTCTGAAAGGCTAGTCTCAGGACCTACACCAGAGGGCTGCACATAGCATATTGCATAAAGGAGGGCTGGAACCACAAAAGAGAAGATCCACAGAACAAAGCCACTTAACTACAACTCCTGACAATGGGCCCAGATGCGCTAAAATGCTGAAATAGGGGGTGCCTGGGTGGCTCAGTTGGTTAAACATCTGACTCCGGATTTCAGTTCTAGTCGCGACCTCTCCGTGCTGTAATCCGGCCCCACCTGGGGCTCCACGGTTGGCGCAAGTCTGCTCCAGAGTCTCTCCCTCTGCCCCTCTCCCTGCTTGTGCACAAATGCTCACTCTCGTCACTCTAATGGATAAATAAAATCATCTAAATAATGCTGAAATATGACATTATAGAAACAGGAGTATCTGGTGTACAAGGAAAAATTCCTAATTTCCAAAGGGACCAAAGCAGGGTTACAAGAGCTTCATAGTCATAAGATCCTAGGCTATCTGCAGAATCTGTAGAATCTCCCGGAGTCCATAACAAAAAGACTATTTCAAATTTTTTTTAAAGATTTTATTTATTTATTTGACAGACAGAGATCACAAGTTGGCAGAGAGGCAGGCAGAGAGAGAGGAAGGGAAGCAGGCTCCCTGCTGAGCAGAGAGCCCGATGTGGGGCTCAATCCCAGGATCCTGGGATCATGACCTGAGCTGAAGGCAGAGGCTTTAACCCACTGAGCCACCCAGGCGCCCCGACTATTTCAAATTTTAAAGACTATGTCAAATTGAGCTATCGATTTTAATAGCTACCATTTATTATTCATACCATGCTATGTATATTCCATGCTTTATTCCCATTTTATGGATGAAGAAACAGAGGCTTCAAGAGATAAGGAAGTTGTCCTAAGTCACAGCAATAAATAAAGGGTTGGACCAGAAATCAAACCCAAGATGTCTGGTCCCAAAGACCATGCTTTTAACCTCTATTTTCTCCTTTTTTTTTTACTTTAAAAAAATATTTCTTTTATTTCATTTTTTAAAAATTTATTTTTTATTTATTTTCAGCATAACAGTAATCATTTTTTGTAAAATTTTTTAAATTTATTTTCAGCATAACAGTATTCATTATTATTTTTTCCTTTTTGTAAGATTTTATTTATTTATTTGACAGAGAAAGATCACAAGTAGGCAGAGAGAGAGGGGGAAGCAGGCTCCCTGCTGAGCAGAGAGCCCAATGTGGGTCTCAATCCCAAGACCCTGAGATCATGACCTGAGCTGAAGGCAGAGGCTTTAACCCACTGAGCCACCCAGGTGCCCCTATTTTCTCTTTCTAAAGTTATTATTTTTTTATTGAAAACACAGGAGTGATGACTACTTTTAATGCATTCTAGACTTATAAGTCATTCTATAACGACTTAGATCAAAAGTCATTCTATGATGTAGGTAGTGGGCATTTTTAAAAAGATATATTTTTATATTACTGACTGAATATTCTTACATGTATTATGTCTTTCCAATCTTGGTATCACAACAGGTGTCAAGTGAATGAATGGCAGTCCCTGGACCCAGGAGAACTCCATGCTCAAGGTCACACTAGTGACCCTGAGGAATCACGTTCTAGAACACTAGTACAGGAGAAGTAGAAGAAAGCTCTTTCTGCAAAGCCCAGAGCTGTGAGTTTTTGCAGGATCCAGAGCAAGATCTAGCCTTACTCTTACTGAAGTGATGGGTAGTGGGCCCTTGACAGGGAAAGCACTGATCACTGAGACCCAGCACACACACACAGCTGCCTTCTTTGAGCTCACAGAACTACCACCCACAGCAGCGAGCAGTTGGGGCTGAGTGGTGGTGGGCCCCTGTAGAAGAAGCAAACTCACCGTTTATATCACCTGCATTAGTTCATAAGCTGAATGACAAGAGTCAGGACTTAACAGTTAAGGATAGCAAGAGTAAGTAAGATCTTGCATCTATTTCAAAAACCCAACAGAGTAAATCTGAGACAGGGAAGGGAACGGTTCAGGAGCCACAAGCATGAAACTGTTTTTAAGTAAGCTGGTAACCAGTTCAGTGCGAGCTAACAGTGTGAGGTAGGCGACAGAGTAAGGAGGAGCAATAGTAGAACCTGGTGTCTGGGCTAGAACAAAGGAGGGGCCAGCCCCGTTCTAACCTGGGCGGGCTGGACTAGACTCTGAGGCTACCATGTGGGTTTCTGGGCCGCTTACTTTGGAAGGGTCTGCTGGTTATCTTCGTTTCCCCGCGCGCCCCACTATGATCGCTGCACTGCTCTGTGCCCTGAGGGAGCGGACCCCTACAGGTTGCACTGCTCAGGTTCCTTCCCTCTGGGTCCAGCCAATGGGAAGTAGCCGCAAGAGATTCAAGGGCAAGAAGAGAGAAGACACAGTACCTCTTGTACCACTGTCTACTCGTTCCACCTCCCCATCACTGCCAGCCACTGTGTCTCTCTACAGCCATAGTTGCTGTCAAGCACCCTCCCCCTTCCATAGTTGCAGCTCTCTGTGGGTTCCCGTTGGCTCCTCTTGTCCCTTCCCATCTCGAGGTGGTAAAAGCCTCCACCGGTCTGTCGCTAGGCCCTAGGTGCCTTACTATCCTTTCTGGCTTTGCTTACCTCTGCCCTCACCTCTGAAAATGGAGCTTTCATGACAGTATTTTCCAAATCCCAACTGAGCTGACCTTGTCTCTTGCAGGGCTCCCAAATGAAACTGAAGGGACAGGACGCCAGCAAGCCATAAAATCATGCCTATGAGGACCGACTATAAGAACAGAGGATGTTTGGGCGCCTGGGTGGCTCAGTGGGTTAAGCCGCTGCCTTCGGCTCAGGTCATGATCTCAGGGTCCTGGGATCGAGTCCCGCATCGGGCTCTCTGCTCAGCAGGGAGCCTGCTTCCTCCTCTCTCTCTCTCTCTCTCTCTGCCTGCCTCTCTGCCTACTTGTGATTTCTCTCTGTCAAATAAATAAATAAAATCTTTAAAAAAAAAAAAAAAAAAAGGAACAGAGGATGTTTGTACTGGTGAAGGAAGACTCCAGGAAACAGACTAATCCCCTTGGGGGGGAAAAAAAAAGTGAAGAGCTACGATCAGATTCATTCTTCTGGTTCCAGAGATCCTCTCTCTCTCTCTAGGTGGAGACCAACTCTGTATTTTTACAACAAACTTTTCTAAAGAGTTAGCAAAGGTGGGCTGAGCACACCCGGTAGTTCAGGAGCTTCAGAAACTCTGAGCTGTTTAGTCCTAGCTAGAGAGCCCATACCAGGACTATAGCAGGAAAAGGTTAGAAGGGTAATTAAGGGCTTTCCAAGCCAGGATTTCATGATTTGCTACCAGCTATATACTACTCAGACAGTGGTTTACCAAAATAACCAAACCAGGAACAACATTTTGGGGCTGTGTTTCACTGCTTCTCACTCCTTTGTTGTATAACTCTCAGCACGGAAGTTCTTTTTACACTAGAAGGTAACTCAGAAACACGGAACTCACTTTACATCGCAGCATCACAGCCTTCAAAAGCAATATTCCCAAACCACCAAGCAGCCTATAACAAATTTTAACCAAGCAACTTCTATCTACACATCACTAGAGCTTCTTCTGAACTGTCACTTCAAACAAAAACCAAGATGTGAACTCTGCCAATGAGACAAAGTATTTTACATGCAAATGGTCCTGGAAAAAAAAAGAAGATCACTTCCATTCACCCTGGTGGGGAAAAGAAAATGATTTTTACAAGACCCCTCGATTCCTGAGTTCACAAAAGGGTCACAGTGCGATGCTGAGTGTGTCTAATCCACGCTTTCCCCGTGAGTAAGAGTTTGCCACTTATTACAGGGCCCGGCCGCTAGGAAAGCCACTCATTCATTCAACAAACATTAATAGCGCCCTACTGGGCCCCGCGGGCGGACGCGAGATCCAGAGGCCAACTCTGCTCCTGAGGTTCCGTGGGGTCAGGCAACGAGCTGATCTCAAAGGCCAACGAAGGCAACGAGCGAGAGTGCGGCGCCCAGGAAAGTTTCCGCAGGAACTTGGAGAACGCCAGCCTTCGGGCGCCGAGAGGGCGGGGGCGCGGGCCTCCCGAGGACGTCGCCTCCGCCTGGGGGCCCCGCCGCCTCCCGCGGCCCCGCGGCCCCGCGGCTCTCGCCCACAGCCCAGCGCAGGCGTCCCCGGGACCCCGGGTCGTCGCACCCCAGCGCCGCCGGGCCCTGGCGAGCAGCACCCCCCACCCCCGCCCCCGGCCACCCGGAGCTGGGCGGCGGCGACGAGCCGCGGGGCGCGCTCAACCCCGGCCCCGCGTTCCGGGCAGCGCGCGCACAGCGCCGCCACGCGCCCCCACCGCGCCGGGCACCCGCGGCGCGCTCCCGCTCGGCCCCGGAGCCCCGGCCCTCGGCCCTCGGCCCTCGGCCCTCGGCCCCGGCCCTGCCGCGCGCCAGGCCGGGCCGCACTCACCCTCCTTGGCTTTCTTCCTCCGGGCCAGCGTCCCTCCGAGTTTCCCCAAGAAGGAGTCATCTTTCTTCCGGGACGGGGGCGACTTAGGAGTGGGGGACTTGGGGACGGAGGGCGACTTCTGCGGGGACGTGGCCATGGCGGCGGAGCGGGCAGCCGCGCGCGGGCCGGCCGGGACGCGGAGCTGGCGCTGGGCGGGTGCGGCGGGACTGAGGCTGCGGCTTTCCAAACGGAAGCGGAATTATTCCAAGCATTTGAGGCAGCTCACGCTCGCCTTTCCCTTCCCTCTCTCTCTCTCTCTCCCTCGCGCCGCCCTCCGCCCTGGAAGGAGCTGCGCGCTCGGGGTCCTCGGCCGTTCGGGCCTGCACCCGCGCCCCTTGACTGCCCGGAGCGGGGAGGATGCCCCAAATCTGCCCCCTTGCAGGCCGTGCGGCCTCGTCTGTGTGTGTATGTGAGACCCTTCAGCGTGGGAGCGCTCCAGCCTGGAAGCCACATGTTCCCCGGGCTCGGCACCCACCACCGGTCTGGGTGCAAATCGGGGCTTGGGTGATGACTGAAGCGGAGCGACCTGCTGCTCTGTCTCCCAGGGTCCCTGCTGGCTGGGGACCTCGCTCTTCGCCTGCATTTCTGCCTATACGATGGTTAGGCCATGTCTTGTGTCCACGAAAGAGCGTGAGTCCGCTCCGGGAAAAGAGAGTGAACCAAAATGTGTTTAGGCATATATCCATGTTGCTACGCTTACCTATGGCGGTCAGCCTCCTCTTCACCCACATCCCAGGGTGAGAAGTTTGAAGTTCGTTAGAGCAGGGCTGAGGCTTCTTCTTAGCGGTTTCTGGAAGCCCAATGGCTTATACAAAGGAGGATCACACAAATGTTGGTGGAAATTGAATGGGAAGGTACTACCATGGGGTCCTGTGAAACAACCCCGCACCCCAAACTTATCTTGGGTGCGTGAAAGCAACCGAACAGCAACCAAACTCATTTGGGATAATGGAGTGGCACCAAACACCCGACTGAAGGACTTGCTAGAAAGGATTAAAAGGCACGTTTTCTTGTGCTTGCCCCCCTGAAGTTTGGGGCTCTCGGGGCTGTCTCTCCCCCTCACACAGCCCCCTTGGCAACTGTTTCCTCCAAGTAGCTACAGCTGGTTGACCTTGGGTGACCACCGGCCCCAAAGGGAGTAAATGTTTGACTGGAGAGCAGCCAATCAGATGATCTCAATCAAAAATCAGAACTAAGTTAGAGACTGCTGTCAGAAGTCAGGCACTTAATGGTGATCAGAAGACTCCATTACTGGAATGTTCGTTTTTAGCAGTAGGCAGGGGATCAGCAGAGAAACCAACCAAGGGAGCAAGGAAGTGGGTTCAAAAAGCCAGGTGGTCTGAATAACAGAAAGCCACGGGGGAGTAGCTGCCTGGACTTCGAATCTCTTCCCAGTGCCCACTGCAGCTCCCCAGAGGGCCAACCCGTGCTTCCTTCCTAGGACATGTTCCTAAAGCTTTAAATAACACATCCGCCTTCATTCCAGCTAATCAGCAAACTGACAAGCAGTAATTCCTGAGAACAAAAATTTAACACACAAGACCACCAATAGATTCTCAGTGGAGTGTGTGTTCATTTTATCTTGGTGTAAGAGTCATAATCCTACCTTTCAGGGTTGTTTTTTTGAAAATTATACTTTCTTTCTGTCTCTCTCACTCTCTTTTTTTTTTTTTTTTTTTTAATTATACTTTAACCAATGCCTCTTAACTAGCGGAAAGCAGGGAGGTCATGCTGACTGCTAAAATTTTCACCTAGGAGCAAGGAAAGATTACAACACCCTCCCAACGCCAACCACCACCTTGATAAATCTTAAAGGGATATGGAGAAGCCAAAATAGACTATGTTTTACATCACTAATAATTCTTGTTCAGGATATTGGATACATAAACATATCTCCAACATCTGATCTCCAACCCTGTGAACTCCTGTCAGGGAATCAGGAGACACACAGCTCAATATCTATGTGATCGCCGGCAACTCTACTCACTTATCTGGGTCTCCATTTCTCCATCTACAAAATGAAGTGGAGGAACAGAACAGTGGTTCTTTAACCTGATTGTGCATCACAACTCCTCAGGGAGTCGTAATAAACATTTACAGGCCCCATCTCTAGAAGTTCTGATTCAGTACATCTGGGGCGAAACCAAGGAATAGGTCTTTTTTCACCAGTTGCTGGTGTCTGTAAGCAAGGCTTAAGTCCTAAATACGGTGCGATCAAAATTATACATGGAGATCTCTTAAATTTTGCTCCTGCATGCTTTTGCTTTCACAACCCTCTTTGGTAATGTTTATGCATACTAAAGTTTGAAAGCACCTGAGCAAGACTACAAAAGAGAAACAGTCTTGGTTGTTGAAAATTGGCTCTCAGAAAATACCAGCAAAATAAGCTGTGGAGAAGACCAAGCTTGAATTTATTGTACACCATGGTAAGGAGAGCTCTGCCTTGGCCAAGACTGGGTTGCGTCTTGGCCTGGGGGAGGGCAAAGTGGCAGATATTTATAAGGTTTTGGAATCTGGTTTAAGGAAGGTCTTTTAATGAGGGGGTGCTTGTTTAATTTTGGCTAACGATTGTACTAGTTTAGGATTGGTAGGTAAAAGGCAGCTCTTTTAAAAAGTTTTGAAGACTAAATAATCTTTCTGATGCTATTGCAAAGTTTAAAGGTTTTACGTTCATTTCAATAAGGTTTTGGGAGAAGGTCTTGAAAAGCATGATAAAGTTTTTTGTTTTGTTTTTTTTTTTTTAAATTGGACTTACTTATTTGAGAGAAAGAGCATGCAAGCGAGCAGGAATGGGAGTGGTGTGGGTGGGAGGCAGAGGGAGAAGCAGACTCCCCACTAAGCAAGGAGCCCAACATGATGCTCAATCCCAGGACCCTGAGATCATGACCTGAGCCAAAGGCAGGTGCTCACCATAAAGTTATTTGTAACTCTTATCTTTCTGTGAAAGATATTTTTGGAATAGTTATGTTGATAAAGACAGTGAAATGGTGAAGTCCAATTAATGTAAACAGAACCTGTATGGGTATGAATGGTTTCCAGGGTCTACATATTTTGCAAATGTCTTGTTGACAAACCTTCCTGCCTGTGAAATAATTACCAATCTCTCTTGAGAGATTTCCGTTGGGGTATGAACAGTGAGATATAAATCAGTGCCCCTCAAAGTGTAGTCTGAAAACCAGTGTTGATCTGCAAACAGTTATTGGTCCTCAATGATAGAAATACAGAAATTTAGTGTTTAGAAACTTTTATACGAATTTAGCCATGCAAGTCTGTATTTGTTTAGTATAATAAGAAAAATTGAAAGCTGCTATTTGGAATATCTTTTTTGTTTTTTTTTTCCTGGTAATTCTTTTTCTATTGTATTTTCCAAAAATGTTGGTCTGGGTTGGATTCGTCCTTAGCCATTGATCATTTGGAAAGCACTGTTCCAACTGCTCCAGTGTGCTTACAGAGTTCAGACACACTTTTCTGATAGTATGTGTTTATAGTCCTTATGGATATGATCTAGTTTCTGCTCAGAAGATTAAATGAGTTAATATATGAGAAGACATTTACCCACGGCCTGGCTGGGTAGAATCTAAAAGGTGCTTAATCAAGGACCTCATGCTGTTCTTTGATAAGATGCATAGAAAACCCTGCACCAGCCCCCTCTATAATATCTATAATAATGGCTCCACTGATGAGCTGCCCCTCTCATGCTTGGTCATTGGTCTCGCCTTATCCAAGGGTTAATGATAAAAGCAGCTCAAAAATGAAATGTGTGCTACTGTGAGACTCTACTGAATCTCCAGGTCAGTCTCTCCTTGAAATCTAGACTAGATATCCTGCCTCCGGGAGAGTGTGAATCCAGGCTCCAGTCCTGACTCAGTGGCTGAGTGACCCTGGATGAATGGCTGTCCTTTCTCTACTTCCATTTCTGGGAAATGGAATCGCTGGGAAAGTGAGGGCAGTGCTTATTAAAGCTAAAAATGTAACACACCCCTGGTGATCCACAACTTCAATCTAGGTTAGACCCAAAAAGAATGAGTACATTTGTGCACTCTGATACATCTTCTAGAGAGTTCATGGCAGCACCATTCGAATGCTTATAAAAAGTTGAAGCCATAAATAAATTGTGATAGCCGCACAATGGAATATTATACAGCAAGAATAATGAACAATTTGCAACCACAAGGAGCAGCAGAAATGGAGCTCACAATATTGAGTGAAAAAGGATCAGATGCACCAAAAAGATAATTCTATTCGTATAAAGTTCAAAAACAGACTAATCTCTGATGTTACAAGTCAGGATAATGATGAGCCTTGAAAGGGGGGTGACCAGAAGGGGGCAGTGTGGGTGGGAAGGCATGAGGGGAGGCTATGGACTGGTAATATTCTTTTTCTTGATCTGGGGGCAGCTTGCATAGGTGTATTCACTTTGGAAACTCATGGAGCATGCACTTAATACTTTCAACAATTTTCTATATGTATATGGTTCTTCAATATACAATGATGGCACCGCCTGCCCTTTAGGGTCCCTTTCATCTCCATGGCCTCCTCCTCCAACTCCCTGGGGTGGCCCATATCACTCAGAATTCCATTGGTCTTAAACTAGATCTCTTCGGTCCCCAGACCTTCCCTTAGGAGTTTCTAGCGGAACATGTGCTGCTCTCAACCACCCAGCATTGCTCCCATCCTGGTTCTTTCATCTTCCCTCAGTGATTCCCATGGGAGGCGGGGAGTGTAATTTACAAGGCAGGAGCAGGTAATGGTGAAGGTTGGGGGTTCGAACTGCCATTCTGCAGTCAAGTAATCTGTGCCATTTTGTGCAAATGATGTCACATCTCTGTGCCTCAGGTTTCTCATCATAATGAGAACAAATGAGCCCTTGCCTCACAAGGTTGTTGGGAGGATCAAGAGAATGTAAATAAACTACATTGCTCAGTGCCTAGCAGATAACAAGTCCTAGCTCAATGAAGCGTTGATTATTACATTTCTTTGGAGACTCATAAATGATATCATTACCTCCACTTTACAGGTGAGTAACATAAAACTCGAAGAGTTTAAATAACTTGCTTCAGAGCACATAGCCAATAACTGAGAGATTAATACCATAGCCTTTAGAATCTCTTCACCCAAATATCTGTAGAAACCACAATTTTCAGCTGGGCTGTGGTTCCTCAGAATAAAGACTGTATCTTCCAGCTAGGTGCAGTCACATGACTAAACTATGACCCAGGGGATGAGACCAAATGTGTTATGTGACAGCTTCCAGGAATCCTGACACACAGATGGGGAAGGGGCATTTAGTTTCTCATGTCACCAGACTACATAACATGGGCCAAACCTCCCACTGAGAACTGGAAAAGATGGACACTGAGTGTAAAGTCAATCT
Organism: Mustela erminea; assembly: GCF_009829155.1. Lineage (NCBI taxonomy): Eukaryota > Metazoa > Chordata > Mammalia > Carnivora > Mustelidae > Mustela > Mustela erminea. The sequence continues at coordinate 66,982,513 of NC_045622.1, read as the reverse complement.
TCTTGAGAGCATTGGAAAGCTAATAACACAGGGCCACAGTCTCGGAGAAGAAGGGACCCCAGAGAGGCGAGCCCATCACTTGGGACTACTTTCAACCAGTTTGAGAAGAGAAAGCTGGGAAGCTGGGAGGTTGAGCAGTGCAAGCTCACAGGGATAAGCAGACAAATGTCCAGAGGTCACCAAACCAGGGACCTCCCAGGAACCTCCCCCTGCTTGCTTTAGTTTGGGACTTGAAAAGACTGTCCTTTGGTAGACAAAGAGAAAATAAAGGCGTTTACATTAAAAAGCACAACTGAGAAAAATTGTCAATAGCGGACCCAAACTGAAATAAAGTGTATGACATAAAGAAAATTATTCCAGACGGAAGCCTGGTGACACAGGGAGGAAGAAAGCACAAATAAAAGGATAAATTCAAAAGGAAATTGACTAAATAAAGTAATCATAATGTCTCATAGTGTTTAAAAATATAGAAATCAAATTAAAATGCACAAGCAAAATCATTTCAATTGGTAAGTGAATAAATGGTGTTAGAGTTCCAAGGTCCAGGCACTATCTGAGAAAGAGTGAAGGTAACAATTTATATTGGACTTTGATAAATCAAGCAATCGTGTTGTAGCCTGTAGGGTAATCATGAAAGAACAGTGAAAGAGTAACTATTACTGGTAAACAATGGAGAGAAAATTGGAGTCTGCTCCATTCAGACAGATTTCATAAATCATATTTTTGATCTGTACCTGTCATATTTAAGCAGCTCGTCTTTTGCATTCTGTTTCCTTTTTCTTTTGCTGTGTTACTTTTTGTTGTTGTTGTTGTATAGATTAAAAGCCCAGAATATAGAGGTAACACATCTCAAATTAAACTCAAGTCAGACTGGAAGAGGTTTTCGCTGGGGAAAGTTGTACATTTCCCAAACGTGAATACCATCTGTTATGGGTTGAGTTGTGTCCCCTAAAATATATATTGAAACCCTAACCCCAGAACCTCAAAATGTGACCTTATTTGGCAATAGAGTCATTGCAGATGCCCTTAGTTCTGTTAAAATAGGATGTGAGGCAAACCAGATAAGAATGCGCTCCCAACCCAGTAAAACCAATGTCCTTGACAGAGGAAAGTTTGAGCACAAACATGCACAGAAGAAAGATGACGGCAAGACACACAGAAGACAGACAGCCACTGAGATTATGCTGCCATAAGCCAAGGGATGCTTGGGGAGGCTTAGAAGGAAGCATTGAGGGAACACACCTTCATTTTGGACTTTTAGCCTTGAGAACTGTAAGAGATTACATTTCTGTTATGTTAAGCCATCCAGCTTGTGGTCCTTTGTTATGGCTGCCTACCAAAATAATATATGTCTAAGGGACAAATGTCCCTTAGATCATGAAGAGGGTCCTACAAAGGGTCTGGATCTTAATTAATAATCAGAGTTGTCTGACCACATCAAAGCAGAGGAGGCTGGTTGCAGAGTGGGGGTGCTGGGCAAGGGTGCTGGTGGTGAAGAAAAGCCAGCCAGAGCCTCCTGGGGACTTCTTTGATCACTGAAAGTGAAGAGAGCTCTCCGGATGAAAAGAATGTGTGAGAGATAAAATGGCTCTGGAGTGGGACACTTAAGTAAGAACTCTTAAGGGAGTGTGCCTCTTGGGAACTCTGGGATATTAGCAGTGGCCTCTGAAGGCCAGGCTGCCAGCGAGCATGTCCTTCAAGAGCGCTGCTTGCATGGGGTAAGGCAGCCAGATGGCAGGGTGGGGGGTGGCCGAGTGAGGAAAGCCCTCAGGGCAGGGAAAGTTGAAAGACCTAGTTGGTTTGTGACAGGGGAACTGAGGGTGGGGTGTTGTCAAGGATCACACAGGACGATGCCATTCAAACGGCCAGTGATTCAGCCATGGCAGAATGTGTCCCAAGATCTTTGAGACAGGTGGCCCGCTTATCTATCCTTTTAGAGTCCAGTAATGAACTGTAGACATTAGTGGGGGATTCATCACCTGGGCATGGTAGCTGAGGGCCCACTACATGCACAGATGGGGCCCTAAAATCAGTGGCTGCTACTTGAGTAGTCTAACAAAGGACTGGAGAATACTCTAGAAGAACAGCAAAAGGGGCAGAGCTTTTAAGCAGAGAAAGCAGTGATCAGACACTTCAGACACAGCCAGACAAGAATTCCTGGAGTCCCAGTGATTCTGTTTGTGTGTGGTCCATGTCACAGGCCACGAATATTACTCCCAAGTCTCCCTTACCCTTTCCCATGCAGGCGTGATTGGAGGAGCAAGGTCACGGTTGTCACGGTTGTAATCGGTTATAATCCACCTTCCTCCCACACCTGCCTCCAGACTCCTATGGCCTGGAGGAACAAGTCTCCACTCCCATCTTTGCTTGGGATGTTTCCTTGTAGGGAGGAAGGTGATAAATATTACATCTAGCCATGAGCTGGAAGCCAGTCACCATGGCCAGATGGTGTTTTCAGGGTGTACTTGAGAAACCGTTGACCAAAGAGGTCAGCAGAGCCCAGCTCGGAGACACAGAGCCCCAAAAGGGATGTGACGATGCTCTGGGAAGTGTGGTCCCTGGCCTAGCTTACAACTTCTACCTCCTCTCGTGGGAACTGCCCCCATTCTTCCCTGTTCTGCTGAGATTTGAGATGTCGTTTTCTGCTTCTGCTGTTGGGATTAGAAAAGTTCAAGATTCACCATGGCCATTCCAATGACAAAAAGCATATTCTGGCCAATCCCATTTTAAAACTGGAGCCTAAGTACAGCAGACAGACTCTTGCAAGGAACCTGGGAGGGAGGGAGGAAGGGAGGCAGGGTCAGCTCCATTTCATAGACGAAGACATCCAGGCATAATCGAGGTGTCCAGTGAGCAAAGGCAGAACTGGAACTTGAGCTCTGAAATAGAGACTCTTAGCTCCAGTTACCATGTCTGGAATGATCACCCTTGTTGGGTTTTTCTTGAGCTATCTTTTCAGCTCACACACTTAAGGTGTTGGGACTACTATACATAAACACACATGCATTTCTCCCAAACTCTTATGGGAACATTTTCAGTTATTCTGGGGATGGAAAAGGAACTAAATTCAGATGTATTCTAACCTACTGCCTCAATAACAGGTTATTTGGTTCCATTTCACCCAGGACCATGAGTGCTGTTTTTTGGTGACTTCTGTCCTACTCCTCTCTATCTGCATGACCTAAGGACCTACAAAAACCAGCTGGTCCCCAAGACACTCCATCTGTCCTCACCTTCTCCCATCCCTTCAGTGCTATGTTCTTGCTCCCCAACCCTTGGGACCTGGGATTTGATGGTGTCCTGCCATGCTTCTCTATTTGGGGCCAAAAGGTGCCCTCGAGGTCCACGGCAGTGTGTCAGGGGCGTTTGGTAACCTGGGATAAACAAGATGCATCTTTCTAGAGTATCATGCTTATTGAAGATTTTTGTGAGGGGTGGTGGAGGTTAGGTAACTTACCTATTCTAGAAGATTGTTGCCATGTGAGAGTATAGCTAGATGCAGGTTGGAAGGAAACACAAGGCACGCCAAAGGGATGGCTTGGGCTTCCATGCCTAGTTTCCCCGGAGCAGGGCTGGGCAGAGAGCTGCTGGGGGAGACTGACAATGGGAACCAATCTAGGAAAGGAAGGGAAGGAAACAGCAGGTGCAGGCCTGGGTGAGGACACAGGGTAAGGCTGCAAAGTCTGGTGGTCGAGGGCCCAGGTTCTGGAGGCCAACATCTGGGTCTAGCCCTAGTTTCACTCCTTCGTACCTGGACAACCAGGTCAACTGAGCCTCTGTGGCTCAGTCTTATCCCCAGAATGGGCTATCTGAAGGATTTTGCTTCCAAGATTAAATGGAATAATGCACTCACAGAGCTTATTATAGCACGTGGCAGGTGAGGTGAGCTGAATTCACAGTACCCAGCACCACGATCAGGGTGAGAGGGCTCCTCGGAGGAGCCCTGACAGCATTGGTTGGGCTTTTCATTTTTCTAGAAACAAGCTGGGAAAGGGAGTGAGCATGACACTACCACGCATGCCCGGAAAGCTGAGGGCTGGTGAGTTGCAGCGAACGGGCCAGCTAAAGGTTGAGAGTCTGTGGCTCTGAGAGCCAGAGGAGGGCAGATGAGCCACAGCACGAGCACAAGAACATTTGTAAAGTGCCATCAAAAGTGTCTGGCCTTAGCTGCTGCTTCCCCTGCTGTCGATATGTTAGTGCTTGCAAAATAGGGGCTCTTATCTGCAGTTATGTTTACTTTTTGTTAATATTCAATGGGAAAAAGTAGATCATGGCAAATATTCCATCAGCAGACAAAGCTTTTCAACAATGGGGAAACTCAGTGTGAAATGCTGGGGACTGGCCACTTGGCTAACCTGATGTGGCAATTCTGGTGGATTGTGCTGCCACATTTCATGAAAATTTGCATTCACTGGGATTAAGAACTGAAACAAATAAACTTGGTCTTGAAAGTATGCATTGAAGAAAGAGGCCAATTCGGTGTAGGCGGGAGCATTCCTGCTGAGCGAAAGGAATACAAAATCAGGCCAGGCCAGGTGAGAAGGTAAGAGGAATTGGGAGGTGGAACCAGGATTGGCTCCTTATCTCCCCTTCCCCAGCTCTGAGGGTCACTTTCTTTGCTGCAACAACAGACTGGAGGCAATTCACTCCTCTTCCCATTCCAGTCTGATCCACTGGCCAGGTAAGTCCTTCCAGGTGCCCCAGTGGGAATAAAGCATCCAGCTGTTAATTCACAGTCTCCCCCATGAAATCAAAGCTTTGCCCTGGTCCTTTTGAAGAAAGAAATGGAATGGATGCTGCCCTCGGAAGTGCCAGACCAAGCCCACAGGAAAACGTTGTGATTGCTTTAACAGAAAACCATTTATTTTTGGTTCATTTCAGTATTTATAGCAGCGTACATGTAACGCTTTTCAGTCCACATGAATAGTTTCCAATGCTTGGAGCAAATTAATCTTTTACAAGCTACTCAGCAGTGAGGTTAGAAGATAAACAGTAGGTGAGATAGTACACGCTCCCCTGTATGTGAACCTTCCTATTACAGTAAACCCCATTCGAGCTCACCATGTCCAATGACTGCCACTCACTCTGTTCATGTGGCAGCCCCAGCTGTCCCCTGCCACCTCTGCCCTGCTGAGGCGCTTCTCTGATCAGCCACCTGGGTGGGACTTACTGCCATTTTCAGTTTGGAAGGAAAAGCCTGTAAATCTGCTTCCCGGGAAGACAGACATTGCTGAATTGTCATTTGCCTCCAGAATGCAGAAAACATCAATTTCATTGCAGCTCATCAGAGTTGGAAACACCTGCCACTTCCTTTCTCGGTTGCAATTAACATGCTGCATCTCAGCATTGATTGATTCCAAGCAGACTGACACTGCCCAAGTCAAGGTTTAAAGGAAACGGTAGAAGCTGGTATTACTTTTCACAGTTGTAGAAACGAACTTATTTTAATTGCCACAGGAGTGCTGCGGTTGTTGGGGTTTAAAGTCCTTATGCTTGAGACAAATGTGAGTAGACTAAGCTGATGCTTATAATAAAAATAGTTATCTTTGTATTTATTTGGGAGTGGTACTTGTTTATTTATTTATTTATTTACTGTTTGTTTGTTTATTATTCTTTGCATTTATTTGTGGGTGGAGTGGGGGACGAACATTCTTCCCTCATGCCAGTATCTGCTCTGGGCAGCGCGACCCCACAGGCCGTCAGAGAATGTTTGTTAAACGCACAGATCAACCAACAAATGGTTTGGAAGAGGAAGCTTAAGAACTGTCCTCTCCGTCCCTCTTAATGTTAAATCCTTACCTTGCGACCATTGTGAGCCCTTCAGTTTAACTTAGAAGCTGTGCGAGACTGCCTCTAACACATGACCCGAGGCTGGGGCTTTATGTCTCATCCAGAGCCCTACGTTGTCCGGCTTTGATCATGAGTGCTCTTTTATGGGACCGAAGAAGTTGTTTTCATCATAATCCTTCCTACTCGTATTGTGTTAAAAAAAAAAAACAAACCCATCTTTAAAATGTACAGTATTTTACATTTTGAGGGTCTTACAACATTCTTTATTTGTGAATAAGGAATGGAACTATGGAAAATAATTCAACAGCCACATTATTTATGTCCTTTTGGAAGTGTTCGTTGAAACTGTCACGTACCGCCAAGCTGAAAGCCATCGTAAGTAGAAGGCTGTTACGTACGAGGTTTATGTTCCAACTTGGCCAGATAAGACTCAGCTTTAAACTACAAACAGTCTGCAGAAGAAAAAGTGAACAAATTGCTTCCCTCGTCTATTAACAGAAGACGAGGGCCAAGAAACACCTTCTTTCTTGGCCCTCTTGGGAGAACCTTTCTTTTAGATGAAAACAGAACAAATTAAAATAAGTGGCAATTAATTCTTTTTATAACAACAACCCAGACACTATACATGTGAGCAGCCTCCGTGAAATGATAGCACGCTTTCACGTAACTGACAGAAAAGAATGGGTTTGGATATTTCTGAACATTCTAGAATAAAAACCGAAGTTCTGTATCTCTCTTCTTTAAATGAATTAAAATTCCTGAGTATCCATAGTCTTAACTTTAAATACCTAATGACTGAAAATGTTATTTTCACTACCTCTATAAATCTTTAATACGCTGCAACTCACTGTCCCCAACAACTGGGTTGTCTGTTAAATAGCTTATATACCAATATCTTAGAGCCCGTAGCATAACACAGGAAAACCAGAAATAGGAGGAAATCCTATTAGCAATTTCCACCAAATATATAAATAAATAAGAATAAATAGCCATAAATGGCACAGTTTTGATAGCTCGATGCTTGCACATATTCCCTCATAGAAGAATTCATGCACCAAAAGATCTGATTCTTTTTTTAAAGAAAGGGAAAAGGAAGAGAAAGGAAGGAAAGAAGATAGGAAAAGAGAATTGCAACCTTTGGAATTTGGTATGCCATGGAAAGTTTCCATTTAACACCTCCTCGAGTGTGGGCGGGCTTGGGAAACCCAGTTACATTTCTAATTTCCGGCTTGTCAGCTGGCCAGATTGGCATGCGTGGACAGTATCTCAGTCAGAAGTGGTTCACGGTCAACTTACGTTGAGGAGAGTTAGGTCTCTGGTCAGAGTCAACTGTCGCAAAGCACCTTCTGTTCAGCGACCCATTTACACACTTGCAGAAATGAGAGAGGCCAAACACGTAACAAAGAGTTCCTCAGTCCGTCTCTTGTCAGTGACAGACTGAATCTTCAAAGAATCCCACTGAGGGAAAACAATCAATTTCTGACAACAGATCGCTATGTAAAACATGGTTCGCATGGGACCCATCAGAAGGGCCCAGGAATCCCTCGTCAGTGCACCAAACTCCATCTCTTGGCTTTCTTTTCACATTGAAAATGTCATTTAAAAAATCCACGACCCAGTCTGGGATTTGGTCCCTACATTTGGTAAATGGGGTCATGGCACTCAGCTACCTGGGGGAAGTCGTGAAGTGATTTCATCCTTATCCCATGGAGTTCAGAGGGGATCCCTGGATAAAGTGTTGGAGATGCTTGTCTTTGGACCCGAGAAGACCGCCTTCAGGAAGCATCCTCATCTTGGATCTCTAGTGGGTGTGCTTTCGGTAGCAGCACCTGCCTCAATGACGCTTTATCAACAAATGAGTTTCCCTTTTGCCATCACCAATAGCCATGTAAGAAAAGCACTGGAAAACTATTCATCTTCTAGAAATTCTTTTCACTATGTTCCAGGGGCAGAGTTTTCTTTCCTTTTCTCTTTCTCTCTCTCTCTCTTTTTTTTTCTGTTTTGTTTTTTAAACAAAATTAAGGCTAAATGTTGTCTTCAACTCTCTTTGCTTATGTATATTATATTAAGGCTTACAAATACAACTGGTAAATTAAATCCAGGATTGAATTAACACCTGCTATATGAGTTATTTGCTTTATGTAACCAGTAATCTCAAGGTTTCTCTTTTTTTCTCTGGAAACACAATTTAAATATTAACCTAATCTTTAAACTGCGGCTGCTTCTTTCTGACATTTGGAAACCGGTCATCCATGCAAAAAAAAAAAAAAAAAAAAAAAGGCAAATATGGATATATTAATGAAAAGGCAGCTTCTTAAAAACCTGGAGACGTGTAACTCAATGAATTGGGAAGATAAATGGTAAAGGCAGCAGGAAAGTCGATCTCCATGTCCCCTTCTCGGGAAAACAATGCTGGTCATCTGCCAAGGTCACCTCCAATGTGAGACCTGCCAGAGGGACTGCTGATCTCATAACAGTCTTTGTATTTTCTTCATTAGAATCTCTGGAAGGGTCTCGGGCAGCTGTACTCCAGATGGGAGAATTTTCATGTTTAAGAAAAGATGGCAATAGGGCATCGCTTAAGTTCCAAGTACCCCAGATCCTGCCAAAGGAATCGTGAGTGCATGGGGTGTTCCTGGCCCCATCCGTCCTCAGCCAGCATCCAGGGGGCACGCCCCTTGGGCCTGCTCATGTCCTGCTCAGCTGACAGCCCCTGGAGAATATGAAGCTTTCAAAGTGCTGGTCTTCAGCCTTTTCTTTTATGCGCTGCTCCTCTAAGGAGTCCACGAGTCTGTCCCTTTGTTCAATCACTTGCATCATCTCGCTGAATATTTCTCTCTCCTCGTTCAGATCATTCTCATCTTTCTGGCTCTCTAAAAAACAAAAAGGGAAAAGCATGAGACCTCAGGTAACGTTTGGCCCAGGGAGAGAGCTCTTGGCGTGGACGTTTCTTGATTGTTTTGGACTTGTTTCTGCCTTTTAATTTCCACGGAGAAAACAAGGAAATGAATTTAACACCGGGGGACTGTTCTTGAAGCCACAGATTTGTAAGGACTGTGCTCTGTGTGGCAGTCGGCTCAGTTTTCATCTTGGGGCTACAGATAAAGCAACAGGGGGAAATCCCTTTGTGAGGGAAAGAGTATCCACCAAGCCTGACCTAGTCCTCCAGCCTCCTCTCCCCCGCAAAAAAGAAACCAAACAACAAAAAGGCTGTTTTCCCTAAACATGTCTGAACTGCAGCAAAGAAATCTACGTGCAAAGTTCTGAGTAAGCCATCTGCATCAGCGGCTACAATTTAATATGGAGAATCCTTTTCTTCATGTATAGTTCATGACAAATTGCAGCCTTTGAGTGGAGACCATGCAGGAGCAAAGCAAGACTCCTGTTGGCCAATGGGACTGTGTCTCCAGCCTGTGACTGTGTTTTCCCTTTTGCCTTCAGAGTACAAGAGCTTCTTCCTAATTGGCCTGATGCCTCCAATTGCCTGGGGGACATGAGATGGCTGCAAAAGGAAAGCAAGAGTAAGAAACAGGTAGTAATGGCTTTCCGACAGTCAAAAGAGATGTCAAGGCAGATGGAAGTCTTGTCATCCAGACTACTGCCTTGGGAGAGGACATTATAATAATACCTTCGCCCCTTCCCTTCAGCAAACTGGGGACTAGGCAGTGAGCCTGATCCTGGAGCAGCCAAGGGCCTCTGTTTCTCGCAACAGGATTAGTTCTGAGGACAGGATCAGGAAGAAGGTATACATGACAAAAGGGAGATGGAAAAGCATCATTTTCTTTCCACCGCATGTTTTATGGGAGAGAGAAGAGAAGCAGAGGATGCTTGCCCTGTGCTCCAGCCTCTCTATTGTGGGCCAAGAAATGTCATACCATTTGATGGGAACACTGGGGGCCAACGGATTCTTACCCTGCCCCTCGGATGGAATTCTGGGAAGAAGTTGGCTGGAAGGGCGCCTCATGTGTGAACATGGGGCAGTACGTTGTGGTTGGGGAGAGAAGGGTCTGAGTCTGGCTTTCCAGCTCTCCATCTGCTGTGTATGGCCCAGGTGGGACCCAGAAGTGCCCACCAGTCCCGGAGCCATCAAAGGTAGCTGTTCTATAGGCCCCCAAGAGGGCTTCCTCATGTTGAAGAGTGATATGGTCCCACAGTAGAGACGTGTGGCCAAGCTGAATGGAGGAGGTGCCAGGGAACACCATTAGGCTCCAGGCACACCGAGGAGGGCCCAGGTTAGGGCGGATGCCAGCCACACTCCTTAGCTGCAAATGCCAGCAGAGAGAATGGCAGCCCGATGACTGGACAGCTGTGTGGGGGCTCAGCCAGTCAAAGCAACCAGTACAGAGAGCTAATGCCTCAAATTCACACAAACTTGCCTTGGGCTTCCCTGGCCTCAGGGAGAAGAACAGAACAGAAGGAAAAGGTTGCCGTCTCCAAGACTGAGCATTTTCATCCCAAAGAGACTGAGCTCTTCCTACACGGACTGTCTAAATTATTCCACAGACTGAGTTTACTAGAGAGGGATACATTTCTTTTCTTTTCCTTTCCTTTTTCTTTTCTTTTCTTTCTTGCTAACTAGGGGGATAAAGCTTTTATGGAAGATGAGCTCAGGTATAGTCAAAATGAAGAATATTTGGGGGGGGGGGGTGGTATACCAGAGAGGAGTGAAGAAATGTATGATCCTCGATCTTCATGAAAAATTAAAAAAAAAAAAAAAAAAAGGGACGCCTGGCTGGCTCAGTTGGTTAAGCGGCTGCCTTCGGCTCAGGTCATGATCCCAGCGTCCTGGGATCAAGTCCCACATCCAGCTCCTTGCTTGGCAGGGAGCCTGCTTCTCCCTCTGCCTCTGCCTGCCACTCTGTCTGCCTGTGCTCACTCTCTTGCTCTCTCTCTCTGACAAATAAATAAATAAAATCTTTAAAAAAAAAAAAAAAAAGAAAATTCAAAGGTGGCTCATGGGGTCTGTTGGTGGTATTTATTTTGCCACCCTGAAATGGAGCAAATTGAAATTTTTATTAAATGTATAAATCAGATATTATGTTGTATATTTTGTTCATCTAGGTATATCCCAGTGTTGGTCCTTATTTGGTAGTTAACACAGAAAAAAGCTTCTCTCTCTCAAAGTTGGCTTCTCATCAGGGGACTCATCTGAGTCCATCTGACAAATACAAGCGACGTATACCAACTTTATCTATTCTGTATAGTGAGTGCAGCCCTGTAAGGATTTTGCTAGAAAAAGAATTTTTGGCTATGAAGAAAGTCCACAGATCACTACTTCATGGGAAAGAGCAGGCGCCCCTGAGTCTGTGGTGGTTTGTTCTGGAACCTTAGCCCCCTTACCACTTACCTCGCGCATGCCAAGCATGCTGAGATTTCGTTTCTAAACTGTAAAATGGGGATAAAATGCCTAAGTAAAAATAACCATGATGATGACTAATATTTACTAATATCCAATATTTACTAGGTGCTTGCCCTGTACCAGGCAACCCCATAGGGAGGTGCCATGTTTGGGCCATGAGGTATAAAGAAATCATTGAACTTGTCCTTTCAGACCTGGGTCTAAGGCACAAACAGTGAATATACCTGGCGTGCTAGAGCCAATGAACACATAATCAAGACAGCAAGTCAACTGAATTCCTTTCCATTCTCCCTCCTTTGTGGCGGTGATCATTTTCTCACGTGTGCCCTGGCCTGGCCCACGGGGGGACGGCTGTTTCTGGTACCAAGTCTAGTGCCCTGCAGAATGAGGCCCGCCTTCGTCAGGCACCTGTGTCCTGGCCCTCATCTCGGTGTATGACAATCCCATCTGCACACTGGCTTCTCCAGATCCCAGGGCAGGGGAGCTCTTCTCCATGCACCAGGCCCATACTAGACTCTCAGCAAATATTTCTAAACTGAATAGAGGGGGGAGTGAATGAACGATTTTGTTCTCTTAGCTGGTGCGACGGAGTCCAATGCTGCCCTCATAGGCCAGATGAACGAAGCCAGCCAGAGCGTCTCGCTGGGCAGCCCGTGGGCTTCCCCCTCTCCAGCCTCTCCCTCCGCCTCCAGGCTGCTCACACAAGGTGGGTGGGGTGCCCTGCATTGGGATTTGGGGCGTGCTCTGAGCAAGTGCCTTTCTAGGGAAAAATATCCTTCACAGGGGCCCAAACACATATCCCTGTACTCACCCTCCTTGAGCATTTTCTGTCTTAATTTCTGTTCCAGTCGGCTTTGTTGATCTTCCAATTCCAATTCTTGGGCCCTGGGGGTAAGAAAATGTTCACACCTTGTAAATACTGAAGATCTGCCTAAAATAGTCAGTAAGCTCAGTGACTATAGTTACTATATTCTTTTTTTTTTTCTTTTTAATTAAAACTGGGGTCTTGGAATATCTCTAAATGGAAAGGTCTGGGGCTGAAGGAGCTGAGAAGGGCTGATGGGTTCCGCTGAAGGCCAGAGATGAAGGAGCAGCTGAAGGTTGGGATGTGATCCCAGGGGGCATCTGGAAGGCCACTCAGGCCGCCCTCTGGGGACGGATCATTAAGAAAAGGATAGTATAATCTGGGGGAGAAGCAATGACAATCTGAAACTCTTTTCTCTTTTAGGGGCAACATGACTTCGAGTATTGCCTCTAACAGCTCCCAGATCTCTGATTGTGGTAAACAACAAAACCAGGAGGAGGAGACAGGAGACATTTTGTTCAGGCAGAGAGCCATAACCTCCGCACAGCTCTCCGTCCGGTGGTAGGAGATGTGCAAAGAAGAGTCTGTGATGCTTTTGGAGTCATCAGGCTGGGGTCTCTGTGCTTCCGCCAGTAGAAACAGCAGAGTCAAGGAGTGAAGTTCGTTCTCGGTGAAGGTCAGTTAGGCACTTCTTGACCTTTCGATGCCTGGGGCTATCCGACATGTGGGCAAGGGGCCCACATGCCAGGCCGTGTGTAATGTGGAGGTTCCCCCCTTCGGAAACCCAACTCTGGAGCGCATAGGAGAAATCAGGACCACACACAGATGTTGTGGGGGTCAGAGATGGTGGTTGAAACCCTGTGATCCCTAAAAGGAAGACTACAGAGAAAGGAAAGTTTGAAGACAGGAGCTTGGAAATGCCTACACTGAGAAGCCAAAAAAAAGAGATGTAGCCAGGAAGGAAGCCATCTGAGCTCTGAAAAGTGATCAAAACAAGTGAAGCAGCATCACAGAAACCCAGAGGAGAGAGTTTTGAGAGAGAAAAAAGAGGCTGAGGTGAGAGAGGCTCACTGCTACAGAGACACCCAAGTGGGGAAGGGCTGGGAATAGGGCCTCTGTTTGATAGCACCTGGCCTTCCCTTCCAGGCCCTCTCGCCGTGTGCATGGAGCTGCCACAGCTTTGGGGTCATTTTGCTGTGCCCTGTTGTTGCTGGGACTGTGGTCCGCTCATTCTTCTTTCCACTGTACTCAGCACAGTTCCTGATACAGAGGATGTGTTGGATATGCTTTTGTTGAATGAACGTTGTGATTCAGATCTGGTCCAGAGGCAGATGGTAGGGTTGTGTAAAAAGGGCTTTGCAGTCAGGTGGACAAGGACAGGTGTTGCTCGGAGTCTCAGCACGTGTATCAACTTAAAAAACAGTGATCGAAAAAAATAATTGCTAAGGAAGATGCCTTCTTCCTCATTCCTGGGCGTTCTTTCCATGTCCATGGTGCTCAATGATTATAACTCCTGGCCGCCTTCCCCAGAAGAGTGGAGACCACTCTTACTCTCACCCCTGGGAGAGGCAGATTTGGGAAGAAACTAGGTGAACTCAACTCACACCCTTTTTTTCTTGGAATTAGCCAGCCTGGAGCAGACCTGCCTTCTTGATTACTCTGAGCCTTGCCATAGATCTAGGGCAAGACTTCTCAATCTTGACACTATTGGCATTTTAGGCTGAATAACTCTCTGTTGGTGGCGGGAAGAGGGGCATCCTGCGAATCGTACAATGTTAAGTAGCACTCTCGGCCTCTCTTCACTAGATGAGAGACCTCATCTAGATGAGCACCTGCCAGGTGTGACACCCAACTATGTCTCCAGATATTGGTGAATATCCCCTGGGGGGCAAAACTGCCCCCAGGTGAGATCCGCTGGGCTAGAGTAAAAGACTTGCCCCTAAGAAGCAAGTGGGTCCATTAACTTTTGTGATGCCATAGGGGAATATGGGTAACAATGGGGTAAGGTTAGTGCAGTGGGTTGAATGGTTACCCCAGAGATATGTCTGCATCCTGGCTTGAGTGACCTTCAACTCGGTCCCAGTGTGATGAGATCCAGCTCCACATTCTGATCTCCCAGCAGCCTGCAACCTCACATTTAGAGTCCCTCAGTATGGTAAATACTCAAGGATGTGGCCAGGCAGATCTTCCCAAGTCCTTCCAGGGTTCATACCCAGAGGCCAGAACATGCCTCCCCATCACAGGTGCATGGCTGCAGGTGCCCCCCCGCCCCCACCGGCCCAGGGTGGGGGACAAGGCTAGACTGAGAATACCTTATCCAAATGCTCTCCAGCTCCAGACCCGTCACCTGACATCTATTTCAGCCACAGGACTCCAGAGAGAAAACAGACAACGGAAGATTCTCTGTGCTAATGCCAACATGATATGCAAGACGCCAAATATCAATTTGCCTCAATCACAATTCTGTATGCACGAGGAGAAGAATTCTTGGGACTTCAACCTGGGCGGGCGAGCCACCCCTCTCCCACCCCCTTTGCTTTTAGGACTCACTGTTATCTGTGTTGCCTTACTTACATGATCAGTAGCTCCGACTCATATCGCATTAATTTATTCTTCTCCAGAGCCAGCTTAAACCATTCCTGCAAAAGCTGTGCTTCATCTTGTGTGCCTGAATCTGCTTAAGACATCAACAGCAAATGTGTTAGATTGGCGTTTCTCTCCCTGTGATCAACCTGGTTAGGAGCTGCGTTAGTGGCCATGTTTGTAGCGGAAAAAGGCTCAGCAGGTGGCAGCCCCCCGATGGCCTGTTGACGCCTCGGTTGCAGGTTGCGGTCCGACAAATCACACCCCCCTGGGCATGCTCTGGGGAAGAGGTCCTCTTGGACACCGAGGGCAGGAATCCTTTGGCTCCAACAGCCATGTAATCTTGATAACACCCTGCTGTAAATGAAACTTCTCCTGCCTCTGAGTATGTCCTCTGTAAAACTTCTGTATGTTTACACATCACATTCTCCACCAAAGAAAACCCTAGATACTCTCCTGGTTACTATCTCCTCCTCCCTTTCTTCTCCCAAATCAAACGATTAATGAGTGCCCAGGTGGGGTGTGGCTCCCTTCATGGGGCTGAAACACCCACGCCACATTTAATCATAGAGGGGTGGCGATGGATATTTTTAATTTTTGCACGAAGAAAAGCCAATAATGGGAAAAAAAATGTTACCAACTCTGAGTCTCACTGGGAGAGCTAAATTCATATCTTCTTATAACTTAGATTACGACCTTTATTGAACGTAAGAATAACCATGAGAAAACTGACACTGCTTTTAGATATGCAATGCTAGATGCTAAAGGTTTAGAAGATATAATGATAAAACCTGGGTGTATTTCTAAAGTAGCAACATGGAGGTGGCTTTTTAGTATTTCACCCTGAAATGAGGACACGGGCTGTATTGCAAAGCCCATGGCCACTCTAGGAGGATTTGTACTGGAGTGTCCCATAGGCAGAGGGGATGACAGTGCAGAGGGAAGTTATACGTGACCTTGAGCCTTTACTTCTTCACTGGTTAAAGTGAACAACAAGACATGCAAGTAATGTAACAGTAATAAGCTACTGTTTATTAAGCAGTGATCACACGCAAGTCAGCGGGTTCCATGCATTACATGGGACGTCATATTTAGTCCTTGTGACAGACTCACCAGTAGGGGTGCTTATTGTCACCACTTGAGAGCTGAAGAAAGCAGAGGTTTAGAAGATTAATTTTCTTGAGGTCACAGTTAGTAAATGGCCGAACCAGGGCTTGAACTCAAGTGACCTTTATCCTAAGCCCAGGCTTTCTCCTGCTTGTATAGCACTCCCCCTCCTCCTCACTCCTTCCCTCCTTCTTATAGGCATGTAAGGTAAGTCACACCCTTAGCACATTGCCTTGTTCCTAGTAAGTCATCCATAAAAATGAGTTCCCTTGTCTCCCTGTCTTTTTTAAAAAATGATTTTACTTATTTGAGAGAGAGAAAGTGGAGGGAGAGGCAGAGGGAGAGGGAGAAGCAGGTTCCACCGAGCAGGAAGCCTGAAGTGGGGCTCCATCCTAGGACCCTGGGGTCATGACCTGAGCGGAAGGCAGATGCCCAACCGACTGAGCCACGCAGGTGCCCCCCTCGCTGTCTTCTTGACCACCTTTTTGTTGATATGGACAGTTGGGTCTAGAGAGATTTTATTAAGTGCCCCAAATTACATAATTAATGGGTAACTGGTGCTATAACGCAGATCTTGACTTCTGATGAATTCATTCATTTGTCCATTTGATCCATCCTTTCATCCATAAATTCACTATGTAATAACACCCATGTATTGAATAGGTATTGGACACTACTTTAGGTACTAGAGATACAGTGACAGGTAATGCTATATATCATGGGAGGGAGGCTTTTCCGGGCCAGGATATGAGGCTTCCTGAGCAAGGTGGCACTTGAACGGGTGTGTTGAAGAATGAGTAACACCTGGAGAGGAAATAATGAGGATGGGAGAGGACATTTCTAAGAAGGAACAATGTCAGCAAAGACATAGGGATGGGACAGAGGTAGTAGAGACATAGATCAGGCAGGGCTAAGGGGGAGGGAGGGGTGCACGGTGAGGTCTGGGAGTGTCTGAGGATCTCATCATAGAAGCCCTTGAACGTCACACTAGGATTCTCGTACTCTATGCTGTGGAACACAAAGGGACACTCAAGGTGGCTGAGTAGGATAATGTAAGTGAAGTTTTACCCAGAAAGGATTAAAAGGGAAAGAGGGAGGGAGAAAAATAAGCAATATATTATTCTTCCTTAGGTTTCTTGGGTGAGTGAGTGAATGAATGAATGAATTTATAAATATGTTGAATACCAACATCTCCTAAGTCACGTTCATGGTGCCAAGGGCAGGGATGAATAAGCATCAGTTTCAACTCTTAGGGAAACTGGGAGCTTGCAGTTCAGCAGGGAAAGCCAACACTGCACAGTCAAAAAGAATACAACATGTCCCTTGCTATGACAACACAGAAGGGAATGAAAGAATAAAGTATATAGACCAGAGATCATATACAACATAGAAGTTACTTTAAACTCAGACTTGGGACCCAACTTGCACGCTTCCACCCCCCACCACGTGGGCTTGAACAGTTTGCATAGCCTCCCTGAGCCTCCACCTTTTTTTATCTGTTACAGAAATGTAGTGGGATTGACTGTGCACACGAAGACCTTAACCCAGCCCTGGCAATGGCATGTGGTTTAAGCTCAATAATTATGGTAACAGTCATTTTTCAGGATGCAACTGAAAGCAAGTCTGAATCAAACAGAGTATCAACAGCTCACAGTGGAGAGACCTGCCGTGAGGCTACAGAGGTGTCTTAGCTGCCCTGTGTCTTCACTGGGCTCCTACTACCTTGCACGTGAAGGTGGTCTTTCCACACCGGCAGTGGTGAAGTCTGATGACTCCGGGTTCTATTTCTACAACTGATCTTTTCTTTCACCTGATTCAAGACTTTCTGTATCTTGTGAAATATCATCTTGTTTATTCTGTTCCGTCATAGGGGAATCTTTGGAATATTTTATCTAGCTGACACAGTCCTTGCTTTGGGATTTCTGCAGAATTGATAAATGGGCATCTTGGGCCTTTATGCAATATTGAAAAACAAAATGTCAGATGGGACTGGACCAAGAACAGAGCCATCTGGCCCATCATTAGGGACCCTTCTCAGGCTTTGGGTGAGGCTGTTCTACACACTGTGAATACACCCGATCATCCAGCACACATGTCTATATTTTGTCCATGAGGCTGTTACAGGAAACTTTGGTAAACTAATTTCCTGAAATCAAGCTTCACAATGTCTGCCATGTCCACTGGCACTACAAACCACACAACTCCACCCAGAAAAGGAAATGACATTTGTTTTCACAGCTTCTCAGTAAACACCAGTGGTTCCTAATAATCTCTAAATTTCTTTCTAAATATTCACAATTTCTTTCATAATGCTTTCTAGAATTTTGACCAGGATCAGAATTCCTATTTCTTTCCCATGTGATGTGAAACATAGAAAATATACTAGCATTCAGTCTTTGATTCTGGAATTCTCCATGGGTTTCCAAAGACGGAGTTTACATCTACCCAATATTTCAAACACCAGGAGGTTAATTTGGTTCATTCAACCAATTCTGAGTAATGCCACACCCAAGACACTAGTCTATATACTATCTCTCACCTGGGCTTACAAACCTGAATTCATTGCTGTCTCATTTTTCTCATCTAGATTTCTCATGCAGTTTCAATTCCCTCTTCTAGATGTGTTTAACATTTCTAGATTGAGAACCATTTTCCTTGATAAAGAAAACATAAAAGCTGAGAGTTGGAAATTCTGTCTTTTTTCATCATGTAACATTACACCATCTGCCTCAGCACTGGGCCTCTCCTTTCCTTGTTGTCGATCCAAAAGAAACAGCTTTAAAGGCACTATTTTGCTATCTTTAGAGTTTTTTGTTGTTTATTTGTTTTTGGGGGTTTTTTGCTTTTTTTTTTTTTTTTAAATTCCAGATTCGGCCTCTTTGCTGCATTATACCCACAGGTTCAAGCCAGACTTTTACCCTGCATTACATGTCTCCTTAATCTCTCTTATGTGTCCTTCTAAAACGTGGTCCAAGAGAGAACTGCCTAGCCGCACTGATTTCTACTTATGCTACTATACTCAACAGACACAAGCTGAACTGTATTGTTCCATCCAATTTTCTTTTTTTCCCATGAAATAATTTACAATAGTTTTTTCTTTGTTTGTTTGTTTTTTGGAGTCTTCCTTTCCTCAACAGTCAAAATCACTTTGGGGGATATCTTTGAACCCGCAATTGATCTGTTTCCCTGTTGATGGAGATCTAAGTTGCTCTTCACGTTCTGCTCTGCAATATACACTTGCAAATGAACTTCTTGAATAGTATGGTATGCAAAGGGTCGGTCAGTTTCACAGCAGAAAACCGAAGTGTTTTCCAAAGAGCTATGACTGTTTTTACTCCCACTAACATTGAATAAAAAGCTCTGTTGGCTTCTTATCCTTGCCACATCCTTAGTGCTATAAAGGTTTTTAAATTTTGCTAATTTAATAGTTTAAAATAGTTTCTCATTGTAGTCTTCATTTGCATTTTCCTAGTTACTAATGAGTATTCTTTCTGTGATATATATATTTTTATTATTTGCCTACTTTATTTTTTTAATTTAAATCCAATTAATTAACACATAGTGTTATTATTGGTTTCAGAGGTAGAGGTTAGTGACCCATCCGTCTTACATAATACCAGTGCTCAGTACATCGCGTGCCCTCCTTAATGTCTATCACCCAGTTACTTCATCCTCTCACCACCAACCGCCCCCCCCAGCAACCTTCAGTTTGTTTCCTGAGATTAAGAGTCTCTTATGGTTTGTCTCCCTCTCTGGTTTCATCTTGTTTTATCTTTTTCTCTTTTCCCCTATTATTCTCTGTTTTGTTTCTTAAATTCTACACATGAATGAAATCGTATGATAATTGTTTTTCTCTGATTGACTTATTTCACTTAGCAAAATACCCTCTGGTTCCATCCATGTCATTGCAAATTATTTGCCTATTTTTATACAGGCAAATATTTGCTTCTCTATTTCTTATTGATTTCCAAGAGTTCTTTACATAGGCTAGAACACTGATTCTTTTTTGTTTATATTTGTTGCAGATGTAGTTTTTGAAGTAGCGGCTTATCTTCTCTTTTCCTTCATAGTGTCTACAGACTACCAGCTTGAGGTTAAAAAGATTCTTTCTAACTTTTCAAGTTTCATTTTTCATATTAAATCTTTCATCCTTATGAAACTGATTTGTTTGTGTGATGTAAGGCTCAATTTCATCTCTTTCCTCTGTTGAAAACCACTTGTCCCAGAATCACTCATTTCCTGTGATCTGCAGTGCTACTGCAGGCTTATACCAGGTTTTTGTACATGTGAGATTATGTTTGAATCTTTTGGTGGCTTTCAGTGAAGCATTAAAATTGGCTTCATAAAGGTTCTGTACATTTTTTGTTTCATTTTTTCCCTAGGTACCATATGTTTTTATGCTAATGCAAGTGACATCTTTGCTCTTTCATTTTTTAATTGCTTTATGCTGAGATCTAGAAATCCAATTGCTTTTTCTATTTTAAGCTTATATCCCATAACAGTCATACAGGCTCTTCTTACATTTAATAATTTATTTGTCCATTTTGGGG
The DNA here is from genome assembly GCF_009829155.1 of Mustela erminea. Classification (NCBI taxonomy): domain Eukaryota; kingdom Metazoa; phylum Chordata; class Mammalia; order Carnivora; family Mustelidae; genus Mustela; species Mustela erminea. The sequence continues at coordinate 66,962,319 of NC_045622.1, read as the reverse complement.
TGCTTCTCATGTGGATAATTCTATTATCTGGAAGCAACAAAATTTGCTTCTTCCTTTCCAAACCTTAAGCCATTTTCCCCTTGTCTTACTGTACTGACTATCATCTCCTGTGCAATGTTGACTAGAAGAGGTAGTCATTCTTCTCTTATTTCTGATTTTTAAAGAAACGCTTCTAATATTTCACCATTTAACCGTGATGTTTGCTATAACATTTTCAAAGATACCTTTCAAACTAAAAACATTTACCCTGTTCTAATTCCTTTTTTGCTAAAAGTTTTTGTCCCAAATGAGTGTTGAATTTTGTCAAATGATATTTTCTTCTTATATTGAAAAGACCATGTGATTTTCCCCTTTCATTTGTTAATATGGTGATTTTTAAATCACCCTTAGTTTGCCAAATTTTAAAATTAATTGCATTAAATATTCATTTATATTCTTTTATTTTTTTGTGTCTGCCATATCTATGGTTATGTCTGCCCTTTTCAATCCTAATCTGTTTATTTCAGTATTCTGTTTTCTTTTTAAAAATCAGTTTAAGAGGGCTGCTTTTAGTCTTTTATTAGTCTTTTCAAAGAACCAACATTTGGCTTGCTTGGTCTTCTCCCTTTTACAATGAATGACTCTATTTCATTTCCTTCTGCTTATTATCTTCTTGCTTAGGTTTATTTTGTTTTTGCTTTTTCTAAACTAAATTGGAGGCTTAGCTCATTAACTTTCAGACTTTCTTCTTTTCTAATAAAAGTATTTAGGGCAATACCTCTCAATAGAGTTTTCACTATATCCCCTGAGTTTTGATTGACTGTTCTCCTGTATGTAAAGGTATATTTTGGTATATTTTAAATATATTTAGATATTTAAATATATATACTTTTATGTATTATATTTTTTTATATATTTAAATATTTGGAATACTTTAAATTTCCAAGTATTTTTAGAAATTTGATTTTTTCTTTGATCCATGAGAAATGTATCTTTTTAAAAAAGTTATTTATTTATTTATTTATTTGACAGAGAAAGAGAGAGATCACAAGTAGGCAGAGAAGAAGGCAGAGAGAGAGGGGGAAGCAGGCTCCCCGCTAAGCAGAGAGCCCGATACGGGGCTCGATCCCAGGACCCTGAGATCATGACCTGAGCTGAAGGTAGAGGCTTAACCCACTGAGCCACCCAGGCACCCTGAGAAATCTATCTTTTAACTTCCCAAATGCATGGTTTTAGAAATTATCTCTTGGCTTCTCACTTCTAAGTTAAGTACATGGTAAGTACATGGTACTATCGGATGTGGTCTGTGTAATTTAAGTTCTCTGAGATTTATTTTACGAACTAATATGGTTAATTTTTATAAATCACCATGTGAACTTGAGAAGAATATATGTTCTCTATGTTGGTGGTAGAGGAATTTATAAATGTCTTTTAAATTAAGGTTATTAGTTGCATTGTTCACATTTACACCTTTGTTTGGTCTGCTTGACTGCCATTGGCAGATATTCTAAAATCTCCTGCTGCAGTAGTAGAAATTCTCCCTGTAGTTTATCTTTTTTTGTTGTTGTATATATTATGAGCGTATTATTGCCAATATATACGCATTTAAAACTGTGATATCTTCCTGGTGAGTTGATCATTTAAGACTTATGTAATAATATGGGGCACCTGGGTGGCTCAGTTGGTTGAGTTTCTAACTCTTGGTTTCACTCAGCTCCTGATTAGGGTCCAGGGATCAAGTCCCACATCAGGCTCAGTGCTGGGAGCCCCTCTGGACAGAGGGAGAAGGACAAGCACAAAGTCTGCTTGTCCCTCTCCCTCTGCCCCTTCCCATGACTTGTGCTTTCTCTCTCACTCTCAAGTGAATGGATAAACAAAATCTTTTTTAAAAAATAAAAATTATGTAGTAATTTTATTCCTGTTTATTTCTAATCATCATTTTGGTATTAAAGGCTATTTTATCTGCTTTTAATGTAATTACCTCCAGATTTTTTTTCTCATTTCTTAAATATTTTTGTCATGGAGAATTTTAAACACATACTACCCCCAGCTGTGTTTAGTTAGTATACTTGTTGTGTATTTATATTTTATATGGATTTGCTAAACAGCATACAGTTGTCTTGTTCATTAACTTTCATTATGATTACTGAGATATTTGGAGTTCCTTCTATGTCTTACTTTGTGCTATCTTTTTGTCTTTCTAAAATGCTCTTCTGTTTTTATTTGGAATTGAGTGGGGATTTTTGTTTGGCTGATTATTATTTTTAAAAATTTCTTCTCCCTTTGTTTCCTCCAACAGATTTGGAAGTTACTAATTTTATTTCCATTGTTTCAGTGTCTACATTTAAGATTTGAAAAGGTATTTTTAATATCTTAACAAAGTTGACACTGTCTGAGCCTTCTTTTAAACAATATAAGGGTCCTGGGACACTTTACTTCCAATCATTCAACTCCAAACTTGTACCTTGTATCCAGTACTTCAGTTCTGTTTTAAAAATCCATATTATTTTATATCAACAATGTTTATTTGATTTACTTACATCAAATTATTATTTTTTTATTCACTATTTCTTCTTTCATATATCAGACCATCCTTCTGCATATATCCTTTTCTCCTTAAAGTATATTGTCTAGAATTTTGTTTATACATAGTTAACTCTATTTGAGAAAAAAAAATGAACATTTATTTATTGTATACTTGTTCTTGAAATACAATTTTTCTGTTATACTGTTCTAGCTTGAGAGTTGGGTTTTTGTTCTGTTTTGTTTTTAGCTGTTTGACCCTTTTACTCCACTGTCTTGTAATGCCCATTATGGCTGTTGAGAAAAGGGCAGTTAGTAAAACTTTTGTTCCCTTTTGAGATGATTTATCTTTACTCTTTATCTACTTAAAGATAATCTCTGCCCTTGATGTTCTACATTTTCCCTTATTGTGCCAAGGTACGTATGGATGTATTTCAAATTCACCCTGATTTCTGTGTCCCAGAACCTCTGTCTCTATAGGTTTTTGTCTTTCACCCACTTGCAGAAGAAGGAAGCTAACATTTATAAATGCCTCGTTGTCATGTTTCATCCATTATCTCTTCAAATAATACATGACCTTAATTTTCTCTATTCTCTCCTTCTAGGACTCTGATTGAACATGCACCACACCTTCTTGTTTCATCTTCTACATCCATCCACAAACCACACTTCCATATTTTCCATCCCCTTCTCTCTCTCTGCGCTGCGGTCTGGTTCATTTCCTCAGATATACTGTCCAATTTACTCATTCTCTCTACAGCTGTGTCCAAGCTGCTGTGCAATACATTCAATGAGATTTTAATTTCAATGAATATATTTTTCATTTTCAGACTCTCCATTAATTTTTTAAAAATACTTAAAAAAATATCTGGTCATTTTCTCAACTTTTTACTCAGAAAAACTTAAACCTAAAGGATCAAGCATTTTATTTAATTGTTATGTTTCTTTGGTCTTCTAGTCTCATCTAGAACAGTTCCTCGATAGCCCTCCGCCTTTTGTTTTTGTATAGCATTGACATTTGTGAGTTATTTTGCAGACTGTCTCTTAGTTTGCAATTGTCTGATTATATCCTTGAGGTAAAATTCAGGCTAAGTATTTCTGCCACGTATGGGATGCTGTGTCTTTCTTGGTCCATCACAGCAGGAAGCTCACGATATTACATTTGACTGTGGTTACGGCTGGTCAAGGCAAAGGTGGTGTTGCCTGTCAACTTCTGTAGTGGTTTTTTTCTGCTTGCTCATTTTTCTATGTCATCTATTTCTGCAAACGTTTGTCACAAGGACATAATATATTCGGTAACAATTTATAGAAGTTGAAGTTCTTGGCCATTTAAATTTGTGGTTTTGGCCATTCTTAGTGGCTCACTTCCTTGTGTTTTGTAGGATTATTTATTATTATCATCTCACAGTTTATTGAACTTAATTTGTCTGAATCCCGAGTGCATTAACTTAAGCGTGGTTTCTTTCACAGAGGATCTGTACTTGCTGTTCAGGGAGCTGGAAGAACTGGTGTGGTGTGGACTCCCGAGGTTAGTGTTGCTCCTTTTTGTTAGTCCCAAGGCTTAAACTCTAAAACCACTGATATTTATCCTTAAGGCAACCCTGGATTTCTTTTTTATGCTTGCTTCCTTCCTGGCATGTGGAAGTTTCAGCACACTTGTCTTCTTCTCTTCCTTCTTCTTGGCCCTAAGAGGTTTACCTCGCTAACTTGGGAGCCAGTGGTATTTCAGAAAGTAGACTTGTGGGGAATAGGCTGTTAGAGCGTCTAGTCTACCATTCTGCTGCTCTGGGCTTCTTGGGAACTGCATTCTATATTTCCGGCTGAGTCAGCCACTTGGTAATGTAGTTTCAAATATTTTTCCAGGTAAAGATTATTATGATCATGTTTTTTAAACCTGAGGGTTGCAAAGTTAACTTAATGGGCTACCACAAGCACTAAAAATAAGACAGACTGGAAAGCACTAGTCATTTACATGTAGCAAAATTCAATGTTATTTCTTGATGAATTGTATTCAATTATGTATTTATATGTACTAACTTGTGATATAAAATGCACATCTTGCTGTTGTCATGGTGGTTTTTTTGTGTAAAGAAATCCTTTAGGGCAGATAACCTTAATGTGCCTGGAATCCACACAGTGGAGAGGACTCGAGGTTTCTTCCTCAGGAAAAGAATCTCGGGGTCACCCTCACAGGGCCTATCTTTGTTGTGAGGCCCCTGACTTTCTACAAGGTGGTCATGGAGGCTGAATCCAAGGGGAACACACAATCAAAGGATAATTCCTATTTGTCGAGTAAAGCAATCTGCAGTAGACCCTGAGCCTCTCTGCACGTCTCTGCTGAGTGTGCCAAACGGCAAGTCCCTACCGTCCTCCAGCCCCAAGCCACTCCTGCAACCACCCAAGGAGATAATTCTGAGAAGGAGGTCAGGATCCCACAGGGTGACTAGTGTACAGCTACCTGGTTCCTGGGTAGGGGCTGACTTGTTCAGTGCTTGCTATAAAGGCTGCTGAGTGCCCTGGCCTGAGCTCCTGAGCTGTGGCACCATCCACCGTGTGCACAGCTGCTATCTGGGCCCACCAGGTCACATGGCCACACTCAAGTAGAGGACAACTTGTACCATGCTGTGTTCCCTCTGCTTTCTGGGAAGTGAGTAAAACACTCCCATGCTCTAATGCACTGAATTTCACTGTTTACTTTCAGCGTTTCAGCAAACCCATCTAAATTCCTGGCTTGCTGAGCCATCATTTTTGGAATCTTTTTACTCCTGGCCATTTTCTATGAATGGTGTTGGGACTCAAACTCACAAGTGCCTGATTCCAGTACCTGCGTTCTTTTCAGGACACCTCATTGTTACATTACCAAGGAAAGTATCATTTCTTCTGCTCCTCAGCAGCCATCAAGATGGAAACCACAGAGTGTAAGCCAAACTACTTCCCTCTTCCTGACTAGTTTAGCACTGCAATTTCTCTCAGCATAACATGTGCCCCTGCTGCCACCTACCGGCAGCCTCACACATCTGCTATTTCTTTGTAAACTCCATTTTTGCGAAGGAGAAGCCATCTGGCTCTTAGCAAACCTTCCAAACAAACAACAAGCTCAATGCAGACAACCAGCTGCTAAACCTTCCCCCAGAGTTGGTAGAGCTATAAGGGAGAAGTAATTCCCATATACCTCCCTTAGGGACAAATCTTTTCTCCTTCTAAGTTGCTCTCAGTTTCCAAGAGATTTCACCTGCTTCCATGTATTGAAAGAAATCGCAGATTCTGTGATCCACACCATCTAAATTTGGATGGTGGTCTCCTGCAAAACTGGCGAATTCCATGGCCCTAGCACTTAACACTGGCCACCACATTGATATCGATAACAAAGCAGTGGGTAACAGCACCCTTGACCAAGAAGGGTCTAAGTGGCTGGCAAAGCGTGGCTTGTTTTCCTCCTAGAGGGTGGGGCCTGGGGGCAATCATGCTCCTGCACATCCTGGACCATCACTCTGGGCAGCTAGGAGCACCAAGGGAATCCATTCCCTTTTCCAAGGACATCATCCATCCGTGACACTTCTCCCTGCCTCCCAACACCCACCCCACAGGACATCATGACTTATCATCCAGGGTGGGTGGTTGGATTTTTGTTTTTCTTTGTTTCCCTTTCCATGATAAAATGGGGGAACAACCCTTCCTGGGGGTGGGGGAGTTTATTTCTGACTGTTGGGAAGAAAGAAAGAAGGAATTGTTGTCACGACAATTAGGAGCTCATCAAAGCTTCATTCTGCTCATCAGCCATCATTGCCCTCCGTCCTGCACCCCCGCATGTTCCTCTAATTCAATGCCCGCCTAATGAATAACTCCTAGGAACAAAAGAGCCTTTCAGGCTGGCGCACGTAATTATTAGAGGAGCCTTGCATAACTGTCACAGACTACTCATGTTTTCAGGCCTGTCTCTAAATTTGGTTATTCACAACCTTTATAGCTCAATATTATTGCCTAACTGTGATCATTTTCTAATTATCCTAATAATACCTATTAAATAATTCCCATTAAATCACTTGAACCAGAGCAGCACAGGCCAGCTCAAATACAACTTAACCTAATAAGCATTGGTCATTCATTAAGCACCAGGGCAATCTTTTAAAGGGGCTGAATAGAATATTAAACTGCAAAGGAATATTATTATTGCACAAATGTTATTACAAGTTGGAGTGTATTAATTTCGATGCCTGGTTTGCACATCTTCCGTTTGGTTTCCTTCGGGGCCGCTCTCCTTGACTCGACTCTTCCAGGCTCCAGCCCCGCGTTGATCTGCATCTGTCACCCGCACAAGGACAATCAAGGGAGGAAAAGGCCCATAAGCTGAACAGGGGAATTAAATTACTAAGGATGTAACGGGAATGAAGGGAATCCATCTTCTGGCTGGGTCGACACACCTGTGAAAACGGAAGCTGGCTTTCTTCAGCTGATAATTCAAAATATCCTTTCTGTACACTTGGGGAAGAGGGAGATTTTCAGAAGCTTGAAAAATCTCGTGTCTAGAATTTAAATTTTAAGCGGTAAAGATTAGCGAGTCAAATTACAGTGCATGTGCGTGCGGATATTTAAGAGTACTTCGTAAAAAAATGGGTATCGGTGGCATTTGTTGAATGTCTGCAACGTGGCAGACACTCTTGAGAGGCATTCTGCCCACCAATGCCCTTAATTCTCAAAATGACCCCGTAATGTGAGGGTTATTAGCTCCATTTCTCACGTATGGAATCTGCAGCCCGAGAGGCGAAGCAATTCTCCCAGGGTCACGCAGCCTAAATGCAATGGGGCAGAATTTGCACACAGGGCTCTTGGCCACCTTTCCCCAGCACACCATCCTGCCTCCCCCGCAAACTGAAATATGCCCCAGCTTTGCTGGCTTATTCTTTCCATGTCTAAGGCTCTCACTGAACCCTGTGGATTCCCAGACACCAGAGCAGAGCCTTCTTGATGGGGAATCTGGCTGTGCAGCCAACAAGGGCAGTTACTTGTACGGAATGTCCCAGCAACAGCTGTAGAGGTAGGCAGGGACCTTCACTCCAGGCAAGAAACAGTTATTATTTTTGTCATGAAGTCTACTCCTGATAGGTGGATTTGGGTAATCTTTGCCAGGAAATGCACAGTGTATTTTAGTAAGAAAAGGAACAGAGGCGCCTGGGTGGCTAAGTGTCTGCCTTCAGCTCGGGTCATGATGTCAGGGTCCTGGGATCGAGTCCCTCATTGGGCTCCCTGCTCAGTGGGGAGTCTGCTTCTCCTTCCGTTCCTCCCTCACTCGTGCTCTCATTCTCTTTCTCAAATAAATAAATAGAATCTTAAAAAAAAAAAAGAAAGAAAGAAAGAAACAAATACTAATCATCTATCCCATGCCAGAGGCTATGCTAGGACTTCCACATAAACCATTTTAGCCAATCCTTACCACAAATCAAAGACATAGGTATGCTGATCACTCCCACCTTACAAACCAGAATCGTGGCTCAGAGGGAGAAAGTCAGACCCCAGCATGTCCCTGCCACTCAGAAACAAGCAAACCATGCAGCTACAGAAGCCCACACCGCGGGGCCCCTCACTTGGTTGAGACCTCACAAGGCTCCGGGAGCAACCCTCCCAATTTTGCCCATGGGACTTTGTACAAATTTCAGGCCTCACAAAATCCAGGTCTGCCCCTATTGGTGCCATCACTCTCAAATAACTGAACTTTTAAGAGAACTGAAATCCCAACCTTCCGCTACGTTGTTGAACAAGTACCATGTTGCTTATGCAATAGCACATGGAGATGTTTTCAGGGTCTAGTTTTTCACATGTGATATCCAAAACACAGAAGGCTAAAGACATCACATTCGAAAACTAAAGAGACAATGCCACTCCACCCCCACTAACTGTAAGCGTCACTCCAATTCACTAGACGTGAATTAGTGCTGGGGCAGTTTCCCAAAATGTAGGCTTCTTTAAGTCATCCCTCACCTCAGAATCCTTGGCAGGCTCCTTGCTCACTGAGGCACTTCATGTCTTTTCCCATCTGGACTTTGCCGGTGCCATTCCCTCTTCCAGAACAATCTCCTCACCTCCTAGTGAAGAGGTGAATTCCTATCCTTCCTGTGGTTTCCATCGCCATGGATCACCCCTTCCAGGTGCTTAGCCAGAGCACCCTTCTCCCCAAGTTCAGTGAGAAAACTCGCGACTATGTTCCCATGTCCCCCTCCCCGAATGCTGTTCCTATCCCTACCCCTGTCCTTCTGTGGTACAGTCTGTTTATTTACATGTCCACATCCTTCAGTGGACCATGGACCTCTCAAAGGCAGAAACTGGGCTGTGCTCATCCTTATAGACCCATTGTCTTCATGTCTCCCACATCGTAGGTCTTCACCAGAGTAATTCTGTTTGGATCCAAGAGTCTGAAGCTATTGGTGGAACACTTACCATTTCTTGTACCAGACAAGACACTAATTGATTTTCTTTATTTTATATAGATATAGATATATAACATCTTCTTTAAACCTTATATCAGTTCTAAAGGAAACCACAAATATCCCCATTTTAGAGGAGAAAATGAAAGTTTGTAAAGGTCTAGGACGCAATTGGCCCAATGGACATGGCTAGAAAAGGAAGAAATGAGGACTTTGAGTCCAAGTCTGGGTTCTGATTCACTTCCAATGTTGTCTGAACACCCCAGTGGTTCTTCTGAATTTCTCATCACCCGTGGATTGCAAAGAACATTCACATAGAGATGAGATGGTCAGGCTGGAAACCCAGGTACAAGGCCCACAGGTTGGTAGGACCCTAGGAATTTCCACTGGGACCGTCAGTTTGATATTGGAAACCAGTGATGCATGTCTGCATTAATGGTTCCATGGGGTGACGGCATGGCTATACCGGCACTATTCTCAGACCATGGACGTGGGCCCACACCCACCTCTCCAGGGCTGCCTACCTGCTTCCCCTCTCAGCGCCTTCTCCAGCCTCACGCCTTGGATCTCTGAAGCCCTCTGGCGCTCCTCGACCTCCTCCAGCTGCCTCTGGATGGCCTGCAAAGCCAGGATTGTGTGTCACACAGGGACTCTGAAGGTGCAGTCACGTGGCGGGGGGGGGGGGGGGTGGGGTGGGGGGGGGCGCTCAGCCTGCTACTTACTTTTTAAGAAAAAGAGGCCCTGTTATTATGATGTCCCTCCTTGGGTAAGGACCTCTGAATTCCCAAATAACGAGATCTTTTTTTTTTTTTAAGATTCTATTTATTTATTTGACAGACAGAGATCCCAAGTAGGCAGAGAGGCAGGCAGAGAGAGAGATGGGGAAGCAGGCTCCCTGGTGAGCAAAGAGCCTGAAGTGGGGCTTGATCCCAGGACCCTGGGATCATGACCTGAGCCGAAGGCAGAGGTTTTAACCCACTGAGCCACCCAGGTGTCCCCCCAAATAACAAGATCTTGACGTCTCCCTTCTATAGTGTGACGACATAAAGCAAGGAGTCTGTCTAAAAGCTCCATCTGCCCCCATGGAGACGTGAGAATGGTCGTCCTTGACCAGGCCAACCACACAGATGTGCCCTTAGGCAGAGGATGCTGGGCTAGATGGGTGGTCCTCATGGCTCCCAGACCCTTCCGCGCCTTTGCCTCTGACAATGGACAAAGCATACGCAGACAGGCAGCAACTACTCAGAGGACGCGGTTCTGGGGGTAAACACGGAGCATGGTCGCATTCCATTCTGCCAAGAAGAGCCAGCAGATACCTCCTGAGAAGCTGGTCTGGAGCAGGAGACCCCAGGCCAACTCCCAGGCTTGGTGCACCTTGCTCGGCGTGTCCAGCTCCCGTCCTCAGCTATAGATGGTCCCTCTTCTTTCACTGTACCAGGGGGCTGACGCCCAGGGGCCTCTTAATGGGCAAGTGTGCAGCGGCTGTTAGTAGCAGATGATGAACACAAGACCCAGTGAGGGACAGCCTCACACCCTCCGTAGACTCACTGTTGGTACCAGTCAAACTTGGGTTTGGGTTTGCATTTACATTCCCAGTTTCCCTACCGGCTAGTTCTCTCTTGTCGGTGTTAGGAAGGAAAATGAGGGGAAAGACTTTCCCATGTACATTCTGTGCCCCATCGGTTTCCTCCAGTTTCAAACAACATGCTGCCAGAAGGCAGATCTCATGGCACAACAGACTTGGCACCTGGCCGAACAGGGACACAGAAGGAGCCGGCAGCTGTCTGGGCAGGTAGAATGTGCTGTCCCTCCTTCACCTCCTGGCAGCCGTCCCACCCCCGCTCCTCCTCAACTGCACATCTTCTCGGTCTCCCCTGGATTCGGAGGACAGTCACCGAAGTACCTCCAACCCCATAAAGACAAGCAAGTGGGGGTCAGGCCTGAGGGGCCCCCTGGCCCTCCTCCTCCCAGCTAAGGGGGTTCACATCCCAGGGTTTAATGTAAAATCTGAAATTGACGGGAATTCTGTATAACTTTCGTGCCCTCTGTCTCTCTTTTAAAGACAATTCTGCTGTTATGAATCCATCTCTTGATGGGATGACATAGAATCACTCTTGGAAGGGAAACACTTAAATGACTTTATGACCGACTATCATGCATTTATGGCTATATGGTGATTACAGACTGAACTGTTTCGTGCCCCTCCCCCCCATTCATATAGTGGAGCCCTAACCCCCCAGTGTGACTGTATTTGGAGACAGGGCTTTTAAGGAAGTAATTAAGGTTACGCAAGATCATTGGGGCGGGCCCCCAATGCCACAGGACTGAAGACCTGATGGGAAGATGAAGTGACATGAGAGACATCTCTCTCTCCAGCTGGGCCCAGAAAGAAGGCAGTGTCTACAGGCCAGGAAGAGAGGCTTCACCAGAGCCCAGTCCTGAAGGCACTTTGATCTTGGGTTTCCAGCCTCCAGAACTATGAGAAACAAATTCCTGTTGTTTAAGCCACATATTCTGTGCTCTCTTGTTACGGCAGCTGAGCAGACTAATAGAGCGGCTGTTCTTTGGAAGCCAAGGATGAAAATCTTGAAGACTAGAAGGGGCTGCTGTGAGCACTAGCAGTTGAGGCTCCCAAAGGCTGTGGTGGTTCTCATCACCACCTGCAGTCCAGAGGGAGCAGGTAAGGAGGGGGAGCGCCAGTCTGCCAAGCCACAGCATGAAGACAGCTCCTCACAAGGCCGTGTTACAATGTTTCAAGGAAAGCTGTTTCAGAAGTTGAGAGGGGACAAGGGGACTTTCTGGGGATTTTCCCTGTCTGTTGGGTGAAAGGGGTGGCTCCCTTGTCAGTCGCTGTGAAGGGTAAAGGATGCTGGGTTAAGAGGCTTCCTTCCTCAATGGAACTACATAGCCAAATAAAGGGGGCAACTGCAGGAAGGAACAGTAAGGAACACTGAGTGAATATGAGAGGTCACTCTAAGTCCTTCTGTCCTAAAACCTCGCTGTTTGTCAGGGCTAAGTCTGCTTATGTTTCCTTTGACTTTCTGTTTCCTTTGCCTGTTTGTGACAGATGAGGGCAGACCCACTGGGGCAGAAATGTTAGTGCTAACAACCAAGACGGGAATCTGTATATTGAACTGCTAGATGCCTGGGTTTGTGACGAACCCTGGAATAGAGAGGGCTCCTAATAGCTGTCAGTTCAGCAGGGACACTGGCAGGAAGTCAGGGGAAAGTTGTATCCTCGCGGAGGACAAGACCAAGTCCACTGCCAATGTGGCAGTCAGGGCTTGGGATGGTTCCCATGGCCCTGTGTTGGCTGTCATTCCAGGCTCACTTTGTACAACACACATTTTCAGATGGAAAGGCAATTGGGAGTGGGCCAGCTCTACACCTGGGCTCCTCAGGCCCCAGGGTCCCACCAGGGACTGAGTCAGGGCCTTTAGGATGCCCACGAATCTGGTCATTCAGAGAAGAGAGGCTGAACTTCCCCCCAACCTATCTCCCTCAGTACAACAGAGACTTCCAAGGGGCTTTCCAAGCCATTTGCCAGGTCCCTGACCCCAGGCTCAATCACCCAAGTCAAGTTTGTTTTCTGACCTGAGCTTTATGAAGTCTTTTCAATTCTTCTTGCTTAACCAATTGTTTTGTTGCCCTCTCCAGCTTCCTCCTTCTTCTGAGCGTCTTCCTTTCCTACAAAAACCAACAGAGAAGAAAAAATGGATGTGAGAGAAATGGGATTAAAATCTGCCAAATAATGACACAGGCTTCTATTTGCTCCAGCCAAGCTACTGCTTAGCTTCTAGAACAATGACATCCAATACAATGTCTGGTGATGATGGAAATTTCTGAATCTGTGCTAAAATATGCAAGCCCCTAGCCACATGTGGCTATTGGACATTTGAAATGAGCTAGCATAAATAAGAAACTGAATTTTAAACTTAATTTCACTTGCATGCATTCAAGGATAAATTTAAATGGCCACATGTGGCTTGTAGATGCTCGATTGGGAAACTGGTGTGTATGTTTGGGGTTGGGAATGGTGTCTATGTAGATACGTAGAAGGGCTTTATAGAGAATTGACTTGGTTCAGTTGAGGAAAGGAATAACACAAAAATTATATTCTACACAGGTGTTACCATAAGGACCAAGAAGAATGAGCCTGAGAGGAAAACACAGACACACTCAAACATAAACACCCACACACACACACACACAAACATGAAAACCATTTAACAACTTTAAACCTCAGGTTAGGTCTACATTGCTTAATTAAATCTGGGAATAGAGGAATATGTCTAAATATTTCTAAGATAAGTGTTTCTTGGCTTAAAGTAGCCATAAGATTGCTCCCTTTCCTACTTTATTTTGCTTGTGCAAATATGTCATTGATGTCACTGGATTTTGTGTATGCCTGTGCTTATAAATCCAGAACACTCAAAATCTATTTGAAATAGAAAATAGAAAGAAATTGAAAACAGAATGTGAAATAGAAAATAGAATAGAATATTGAAAATAGATGTGGATCTTGGTAATATCACTTCCAGGTTTGGAAGACCAGAGAAAGAAGAAATGGTATGGCCAGACCCACATATTGGAAAGCAGAGGAGACACTTCTGGTTGCAAAGAGAGCAGAAAATACTGGTGGAGCACTGGGCCCTGGTGCCTTGCAAAGCTGACATCAAATCTCAGCCAAGTTGTGTGAGTTTCAGCCTGCCACACAACTTTCTGAACTTCAGAGCAATGAAAATGATTGAATGCCTATCTTGTAGGGATGTTGTAAGAATCAGCAGGGAGCCTGTTTCCTCCTCTCTCTCTGCCTGCCTCTCCGTCTGCTTGTGATCTCTCTCTGTCAAATAAATAAATAAAATCTTTAAAAAAAAAAAAAAAAAAGAATTAACTGAGAGAATGTGGGTCATTCCCTTCATAGAATACTTGAAAAGGATAGGGGATAAATACGTAAATATCATGATTTTTATTAGTTTTCATCATGATTATTATTAGTGGCATGATTATTAGATCATCGTATTATAAATTAGCATGATTATAATGTCCTAAAATCAATTATTTTTCATATACGTGTGCATATATATGATATATACCCACATACATATATATATAGATACACATATCTATATATATTGCTCTCCTATGTATACAAAGTAAATGTTAAATTTAGGCTAGTTTTACTATCAGTTTGTCTTCTTGGAGCATACTCATCCACTTTCTACATATTAGATATGTAAAATTATATTAATATTAGATAATAATTAGATAATATTAGATAACATATTAGATAAAGATTAGAGCATGCTAGAGATTTCTTTTTAATGTTGGCAGAAATAGATATGAAATTAAAATTTTGTTACGGCTAGCCTGGTGCCTGGGCATTCAGTATCTGTGATTGAACTGGATGTTTGCCCATTAAAGGGAGTATAAACCCACAAGGGCAGAATGAACCTAACAGGCGTATTCCAGATACTGCCCAGAGGAATCCAGGTCCACGACAGAGATCAGAGATTATGCCTGAAAAGCACATTCGGGCTGCAGGGCCCCGCAGATCCTGGTCATTTAGTCACCCATTCCGTGGATATGGTTGGGGAGACTATCATGTTCCTCAGCAATCAGCCAACTCTGAGGCCTCAGAGTATCTACAGATCGTCAGTGAAAAGGTTTATCTTGATGAAATTTCATTTTTCTAGAATTTTCCTTAGTATCTAGAATCCCAAAGACCTTTTTCATCCTTGAAAGGAAATTCTAGCTCTCAGAACTGAAACTTATTCCATATCATATCATCTTCATTTCTAGGAGCTAACTTCTAGATTGACTGTCAAACACCCTGAACAGAGGATCTGGGACATTTGGGGGGGCAGGAATGGAACCCCACCATTAGACAGCCAGGAGCTTTCTGGAAAGGTTAAGGCAGAGGGGCATGGTGGAAACCCTGGTGGTTGTTGCCCAAAGACTGCCTAACTCCATCACAAATATCTCTTGAGCTTCCATTATATTAATTTATATAATAAATCCCAGCACGTCGTGAGTGCTACATGGAAGATATTACACAGATTATTTCACATGTATTAGCTCATATATCCCTCAACTTATATTAATAATATAAGGCAATCAAATCTTGGACCAAAATAACTTGCCCAAGATGGCACAATTAGTCATTGGCCAGGAGTTAAGCCCAGGTAGCCTGAAAACGGCAACCACATTTTCAGCTGGTCTACACGGCCTTTCCTAGGCCAAATACTGTGCAGGCACATCAAGGACCCCTGCCTTATAGAAATGTCAAGGTTTCCTCCTAAATTAAGACCATTTAATATAATTTCAAGGGGGGTGACTTGACAGCATCACACCATGTTAATACTTCAAGCAGCAGAACTGCCAAACATTTCCTGCTCTATCAAGAGTTAGCAAACCAGAACGTAGAGGAGGAAAGAAAGCCACTATTGCCTTTTATTAAGAGATGTTGACATAGAAAAGAAGGACGATTTGTTCACAAATGCTCATCTAGTCTTATGATGAGCTGGGCACGGTCCTCACATCCTCACGAGTGGCAATGACAGCAGAGAGAGGCAAGGAGAGAGGCTCGGGGCGACAAAGGAAGAGACAAAGGACAGAGAAAGGGAGAGATCTGGCAGGACCCAGGACGAGTGCCTGCTCCAGTTTCCCAGGTCCAGGCCTGGCTTTGGGAGTGGAGAGGGTGGGGAGGACCAAAGCGAAGGGAAGGGGTGGAGTGTTCACATCCTGTCTCCAGTTTCCTGCGCAAAGGTTCATTTGAGCTGATGTGAGCTCTGTGCCAAGGGGCTGGGGACACACCTGTAAAGAGAGGAGAAAACCCCTGTTCCTTCAGGGTGGGCCCTTGGGAAGTAGTAAAGAAATAACTTTTGGCCAGCTTCCCTTCCTGTAAGAGTGGTCAGACACCAGGTGAAGCAGGCAAGCTTTTCCCCGCTGCAAGTTTAAGTGCTGACAGGCTCTGTTCTGGGCCAGCAGGAGGACAAGGAGCTACTTGCAAGGCTTGCCCTAGATCTCACAGTCTTGCTATTTGATGTGTTTGGGCTATTCCATTCTCTTCTTCTCGAGTGTTGGAATGGCTGTTAGCATGACTGATGAATGCGTGTATTCATTTGAATACCGACTTAACTCAAGGTCACTGAAAGGGATGAGAGGGACAGGAAAGAAACCCCAGGAAATCAACATAACACACCAAATTCATTTGTGTTGAGTACTGAACTAATCAGAGGTGTCCATGGTTAAAAATGAAAAATGCATATATATTCTTTTTCATTTGCATTCCCTTCCTCCTCCCTCCCTTTTACCCTGTCTCTCCCTCTCCCCCACCACACACACAGACACACGTGCGTGCACACACACACACACACACACACACAGTCTCTCTCTCTCTCTCACTCTCTCTCATGCCATGTCCCAGCCCCCTCCTGACTTGCTCTAAGCTGGGCCGTGGGGAGCTGGAACCCCTGAGTGACTTGAGATGACGCCAGAAGTTCCTAATGCCAGATATGGAAAAGTTGAGTCTAAGTAAATAAATTTGGTTCTCTCCCCTTCTCCTCAGATCCTCACTGCTCCAAAAAATAAACACTGTTAGCACAGTGAACTGCTCCTCTGTTCTCCTGGGAAGCATTTTAGGTCCAACCATTCATCCCTCAGTCCCAGTGAAAATGCCCTGGCCCCAGTGGACCAAGAAAACAACAGTGAGGGTTGGTCATGGGATGTGTCTTCATGTCTGTGACACACAGATGCCTTTAAAGACATATAACAATGTTTGTGTTTTTAAAATCTGTGGGTATGGAAGTTGCTTAAAGTGTTTTCCAGAAATACGGTCATGAAGCTAAGAGGACAGCCATCTCCCTAGCCAGCACGCAGCTAGACCCTTCCTTTCCACAGCGGGGACTCTTGGAGTACCCACGTCTGGATGCAACTGCATGGTTCATTTCATAGTTCTGATTAGAATAAACATAACATTTTCCATGCAATCTGCCTCTAGTGCTTCTTAAATGAAGCTGTGTTTCCCCCCGGGAAATATGCATCTGCTTGTTGTAATTTTTTTCGATGGTTTGCTTGTTGGACCACATATTAAACCCACTTTAAGAGCTGCAGTCACCAAATGATTTTAAGTAAATATGTCTGGTTTGTTGTTGTTGTTGTTGTTTTTTCTTTCTGCCGGTTGAAGTTTTTGAGAAAGGCAAGCTTCTAAAAGTTAAAAAAAAAAAAAAAAAATCATTCTTGGTGTTCCAGGTAAAAAGCGGTTGTTGTCACATGCAATGAAACGTGATCCTAATGAAACCACTGCAGCTGGAGTCCACCGCGGGTCTGAAACCTGGAGGGTAAATGGCCCCCACAAGCCAAGACCTTCTTTGGTTGGCCAGGTGTTGTTACCTTTGACCGCAAGGAAGGCTGGGGATGAAATCCTTCATCTGCCGAGGAGGAGTTGCTGGAGGAAGTAGAAGAGGCAGCCCCTGTCACCTGCCCTCGGCTAGGTATGTGTTTGGAACCTGAAATGGGAAGAGAAGAGCTCACTGAAATCCCAACTTCTTTTCCTACCGTGTGGCCCAAAGCTCCTTCTCCCTCTGCCTTCTTACCATCATTCCCTTCCTCCCTGCTCTTCCCTCACTGCACCTGCCGTGAGCAGGAGGAGGCAGTACCTGAGGGCAACTGAAAATTTGGCCCTCCATGCTAATTACATTTCTGGGTCCCTGCCAAGAGCTTTGCAGCTCTCCTTTCATATTAAAAAAAAAAAAAAAAGGTATTATGCAGAAATCAATTAATTCCTTAAACACCATTTATATGGTGTGTTGCTTAGAACACATTCGGCGATGAAATCTATTATTAAAACGCTTGTCTGAAGTTAGCTGAGTTACCTAAATGCTCGGGTAAGGTTCGTTCTGCAGAGTAATTGAATGCAAAAAAGTCCGAGCCAGCTCTTAAACAAATCGCCCTTCTGTGGCTCACAGCATCTGGCACCCATTTTTACTACATGACATCTGCTCAGTGTAAAAGAGCTGGCGTCAGAATGTCTGGTCATAGAAAAAAAAAATCCCAAATGTAATCAGAAGCAAAAGGACGCTAAGCCTGAGGTTTTATCACATAGTCTCATGCAACATAAATATTTCATTAATTATGGCTAAACAAATGCCACTTTTATTTTCCCAACTTGCAGATATTATCACATCATCGAAGTGATGATTCAAATGCCAGGAAAGGCAGTTGAAGATAGGGAGGGCTCGACAATGCAGGACCCAGGGGAGAGCTGGAGTCCAGGAGCTCGGCCAACCTCAGAACAAGAGGTAGATGGTTAGAGGCGGCAAAGGGCCCGTGTTCGCTAGAATCTCTTTGTGATCTGGCTGGAGACCGTGTGTGGTAAAGTCCTCCAGGTGCCACAGGAGGCTTTTATTCTTTTCAGCAAGGACATCTGTCCCTGGACATCCTCCTGATGCGGAGTTAATGAATGATGTTTCGATGAACCTGCGCTGGATACTGACTGTCATAATGCGTGAGGAAGCCACGAAAGGAAATGTACAAATCTTCACTCTGCCGTGACAGCTTATATCCGAATAGAAATACGTGCTGGGTGGAGAGGGAGAAGGAGAAGCAATTCCATGTGACTCACATTCTCTCCAGTCTGCCTTTTCCTCCCCATAATTTTCAACTATTTACCCCAGTGGGAGAGGCCAAGTTTTAAAAAAGAAGGGTAATTTTAACCTCTGGGAGCACATTTACATATGCTGTTATTCAAAGCAAAATAATGCAAAACATCTATATACAAGCACAGCCTCCCCAGGGAAGGAGTTAACTGTTTTCCACTACAATTTGCCAGATGGGGAAGCTCAGGTGAAGAGAGCATCAGAGGGCAGCATAGTAGTGGAAGGGGCACCACTGAAGGTGAGCTCAGATTGTCCTCCAACTCCAGCTACTGGGTTACTATGGAGTAATGTAGTCACAGAGTGTTCACTTCTTAGTGTGTGAGCTTGAGGAGCTAACTTCAATTTCCTGAGTTTTTGGAGCTCACAACTTCTGACTTGCAGTACTATAGTAAAAGAATAAAGGTGATCGATGGAAAGAGCCTAACACAGTGCCTGGTTCATTGAAGATAGGTAAATAAATCTTGTCATCGTCAACAGTAGCAGCAGCAACTGCCTCATTGTTCCCATTGACCCAAATCAACAATACTGTAATATTAGCAACACTGCCTAATTAGCCTCCATTGTACAGAGAAGTGTAGTGACCTAAAGTAGAAACTTCCAAAAATGAATATAATAGTCCCACTGAATCTTATTTTGAAATCGAGAAGAAAATATTTCCAAATATACTGCATTTCTTAAACTTCTGGCCAACATTATATATAGTTACCTCTGAATCTCTCCCCCGTTTACTCTTTTCCATCACAGAACCATCGATTCCAGAAATTTACTTTTCAGTTGCAAAATTAAAAAAAACTTGGCAGCATTGTTTCACTCTGGCTATGATGGAGTGACTGATTCTGGGATTGATCTCCCACCACAAAGCACCAGAAATCAGGACAAAATATACCATGCATCTGTTCCCAGACATTAGACAACAGGCAGTGCAGAACTGTGATAAAGGTAAGAAGAGAACCAAATGAAGTCCTACAATCACACTAGCTTCCTCTCTCAGGTTCACTGAGTTGAAAAGACAGAGGTCAGGGTTTGGGTGAGTGGAGGCAGCTGGAATGTTGGGGGAGGGGGTAGAGGAGAGAGCTATGCAGAAAAAGCACAGGAATAAGCACAGAAGTCCCCTTGAGTCTATTGCTTAATAGTAAACTTTAGATGCATAGAGTGTAACTAGATGACACTAGGCCTGTTACTGTTGGGAAGTTATAGGCTAAATAACCTCTAAAGCTTTTTAGAGGATTGAGAAATCCTCAAGTTCCACTCAGCTAGGGTAGAACAAACTTTGCGGGCATTAGAATAGAGGCCACAGAAGAGTCATACTTTACTAATAAGGATAAATTAGCCCTAGGGTAAAGGTTATTATAAACTGCCCCAAATAAGTTTAAAAACAATCTTGAAAGAAACAAATTGATCTTCAAATTACCCTACTGTCTGACAAACATTTTTACTGTTTATATAACATTCTTTAAATGAAGAAACAAAGTCTAGACACCCTACAATGTAATCGTCATCAAACCTAGCAGCGAGAAAGCAACTACTAGATATGTAAAACAACAGGACAATGAACTCATCATCAAGAGAAAAATCAGTTAATAAAAGCAGACTCAGAGATAATGAAATTAGCAGACAAGGATTTGAAAATAACTATTATAAATATGCTCAAAAATGTAAAAAGACAGTATGAACAGAATAAGCAGGTAAAAAATGCAGAAAAAGAACTAAATGGAACATAAAAATATGAAAAATACAAAATCTGAAATGAAAATTTCACTGGGTCAGCTTAATAGTAGATTAAACATTAGAGAGAAAAATAGGCCGTGAAATTAAATAACAGCAATAGAGATAATCCAAAATGAAACATAGAGGGGGAAAAAGACTGAAAAACTGAACAGAACTTCAGTGATCTGTGGGATAACATGAGGTGGTCTAAAATACATAAGATTGGAGTGCCAGAAGGATAGCAGGAGATAGAAAAAGTCATTGATGTAATATTGTTGAAAATCACACAAATTTAATGAAAATTGTAAATTCACAGTTCCAAGAAGCTCAATAAACCACAAACAGGGTAAACATAAGGAAAATCATAGCAAGTCTCATGATAATAAACCAGACAGAGAAATAAAATCTTAAAACCAGACAAAGAAAAATAATATATTACATACAGAGAAACAAAGATAAGAATGTGCATGGACATCTCATCAGAACCTAAATAAGCCAAGGGATAATGAAACATCATTAAAATGCTAAAAGGAAAGTCTGTCAGATTATAATTCTATGTCCAGTGAATAATTCATTTAAAATGAGGGGAAAAAATTAAGCCTTTAGGATAATTTGTTGTTAGCAGACATACATAAGAAAAATGTCAAAAGAAGTTCTAAAGCAGAAGGAATATAACACATGGAATGAAGAGCTCTAGAAAGAGTAAATATAAAATAATTTCCCTTTCGGTTTTTAACTTCTTTAAAAGATAATCAACTATTTAATGTAGGATAGTGTGAAATAATAAGAAATATATAATTTGTTCTCTGTCCCTCATTCCCACCAATATTTGGTCTTTGATTCCAGTTCCTGACACAGAGCTCCTAAAATGCTTATCATTCTGAGTGAAGAGTTCCCAAGTCCCCTGACTGCCAACAAGCTGAGAACAACCAGAGAAAATACATCCTTTTCTGGAGCACATTGAATATTTACTAAATTGGTGCTATGCCACACCATAAGGAAACAACTGGAGTCATACATAGTATGTCTTCTGACAATAGTGAGATTAAGCTGAAAATCAACAATATAAAATATAACTAAAAAATCTGAAAATTGTTAGAAATTATGTAATACTTTTCTGAAAACCAATAAAAGTAAATTGAAGCAGATGGGATAAGAATATGTCATAACAACATAACTAGAATGTAGCCGAAGTAGTGACTTGAGGGAAATTTAGAGCTTTCAGTGTAGACACTGTGCAAAAGAAAAGTTTAGAATCAATGTCATAAGATCTATTTCAAAAAGCTAGAAAAAGAACCAGCAATGAACCTAAGAATCTAAAAGGAAGAAAATAATCAAGATGGAACAGATTATGAGAAATGATAAAAACAAAACAGAAATAAAATGGAAAATTAACAAAGCAAAAATAAGATTCTTCAAAATATATAACATTGATGACTTCTAAAAAGAATGATTAAGAAAAAAGAGAAAGAAAACACAAATCACCAATATTGAGGATGAAAAGTATTCAGGACTCTATTATACAAACTATCTAAATTTGAAAATTTGGATAAAATGGACAAATTCATTGAAAAACATGACTTACCAGAACTGACATAAGAAGAAATAGAAAATCTGAATACTTACGTATCTATTAAAGAAACCAAGTCCATAATTAAAAACCATCCTACAAAGAAAATACAAGGCTAGATGACTTCGTTTGTGTTCAAATGTTTAAAAACCAAATAACACCAGTGTTAAAACAAATAAACATACAAACCTCTTCCAGAGAATAGGAAAAGATGGAACACATCTTAACTTGTGTTACAAGGCTAGCTTAAGTTTGAATCCAAAACCTGACACAGATATTGCAAGAAGGAAAATTTCAGACCAGTAACTCTCATAAACATAGCTGCGGAACTACTAAAAACAACTAGCAAATCCAACATAGTGACAAATAAAAAGATGATACACGATGATCAAGTTGGGTTTACTCCAAGAACACAATAATATCATAATATTTTCAAATCTCTATTAAAAAAATCAGTGTAATTCAGTACATTTTTGATTAAAGTAAAAAAATGATTATCTCAATAGATTTTAAAAAAACATTTGATAAAATTTACTATTACTCATGATAAAAAGTCAGAGTAAGCTAAGAATAGAAGGAATCTTCTTTAGTATAATAGAGAGTACCTATCTTAAAAATTTACAGCAAATAATATATTCAACAGTGAAATATAATCCCTCTGTTATTGGTAGAAAAAGACAATGATGTATACTCTTAACATTTCTATTTAGCATTGTATAGGAAGTTGTAGGCAGAGCAATAAGGCAAGAGAGTTAAATAAAAGGTATACAAATTGAAAAGAGAAATGTCAAACTGTAGTTGTAGACAACATGATTATTTATTTAGAAAATCCTACAAAAAAGCTCTTAGAATAATAAGTGAGTTTAGTAAGGACATGATAAAAAGTTAACTGTGTTTCTTTATATCAACAATGAGCACCTGAAAATCAAAATGAAGAAAGCCATTCCATTTATAAGAGCAACAACAACAAAATGAAATACTCCAGGGATACATTTAATAAAATATATGCAGAATCTACACACTACAAACTCCCTAAGAGAAATGAAAGAAACCCTGGCTAGAGAGATATTCCATTTTCACGAACAGGAAGGCTCAGCAGTTGTCAAATCTTCTTCAATTGACTTAGAAATAAAAAAAACAATCCCAATCAAAATTCTAGCAGGTTTACTCTGTAGACATTGATAAACTCATTCTAAAATTAATACAGAAACACAAAATACCTAGAATAGCCAAAATAATTTTTTAGAACAATACTGGGGGACTCCACTACCTGTTTTCCAGACCTGCTCTAATGCTACAGTGAGCAAGAGTAGAACGCTATTAGTGTAAGGATAAACATATATAGCAGTGGGAAGATTCAAGGGCACAGAGACATATCACATGTATTTAGTCAGTTGATTATCGTGAAGGTGTCAGAATAACCCAATGGAGAAAGAATAGTCTTTTTAACAAGTAGTGCTGACAACTAGATATCTATAGACAGACAAACAAACAAAAACCAGAACAAAAACAAAAAACCTTGACTTTTATTCACTATAAAAAGTTAATTAGAATTGGATTACAGATCTAAGCCTGAAAGCTAAAAACTGTAAAGTTCTGGGAGAAAACACAGCAGACATTCTTAGTGACTTTGGTCTTAAAGATTTCTTAAATATAACTCAAATTACAAAAGAGAAAAATTAATAAATTTGACTTCATCAAACTAAAAAATCTTCTATCTTTTGGAAGATGTGATGAAAATAAAAACACAATCCACTAACTAAGAGAAAATATTTGCGAGTAAGTATCTGGTAAAGGATTTATAGCTAGAATTTTAGAAACTCTGGCTAAATAGAAGACTAAGAATATTGTACATTCTTAGATCAAAAGACTCATTTTTCTAAAGTTATCAAATGTCTATAAATTGGGACACCTGGGTGGCTCAGTTGTTAAGCATCTGCCTTAGGCTCCGGTCATAATCCCAGGGTCCTGGGATTGAGCCCATTCCTGCTCAGTGGGAAGACTGCTTCTCTCTCTCCCACTCTCCCTGCTGGTGTTCCTGCTTTTGCTATCTCTCTCTCTCTCTGTCAAATAAATAAATAAAATCTTTTTTAAAAAGTCTATAAATTAATCAATTAATGGCTATCATTTATAATCGCATCAAAAAGTCAAATACTAGAGAATATATCTAATGAAAATAGGGCGGGATCACTACAATCATAAAACATGGACAGAAACTGAAGAAGACCTCAGGGAGGCGTCATGTCCATGGATTTGTTAATTCTCTCCAAATTTATCTCTAGATTCATTGTAATCCCAATCAAATGTTCAGACAATATTTTTGTGGAAATTGATTAACTGATTCTGGAAGACACACGGAGGCCAAGAATAGGCATGACAATCTTGAAGAAGAACGAAGTGGATGGTCTATTCCAGGCTGTGAAGATTTATTATAAAGCCACTTAATGAAAACAGTGTGACTCAGGCACAGGGACAAACCAGTCGGTGGAAAAGGATAGAAGGTCTGAAAACAGACCTGCCTAATATATGACAAAGTATCACAGCAATGACTTGGTGGGTAGGGTGGAGGAAGACAGCCTTGTTAATGAATGCTCCTGAATCAAGTGGATAACATAAAAAAATAAACAAACCTTTCCTCTACCTCACAGAATACACAAAAATTTAGCAGACTAAACTGTGAAAGGTAAAATAATAAAACTTCTTTAACTGTTGTCCAATAGAAATATGAATCATACATGTAACTTAAAATTTTCTAGTAGCCACATTAAAGAGTGTAAAAAGAAACAGATGCAATTAGTCTTAAACGTATATTTTATGTAGCCCCAAATTTCAAAAATATTATCATTTCAACATGTGGTCCTATACAAATTATGGAAATATTTTATATTATTTCATTCATACTAAGTCTTCAGAATCTGGTACATGTTTTATACATTCCTATTTAGGTTACACTTTTTTAGTGGTTAAAGCCAAATGTAATTCAAAAAGCAAAAAGTTGTGTTTAATAGAACATTTTCCATTGATTTGCTATTTAAATGCAAATTTCTTAACATTAAATTAAAAATTCAGCTCCTCACTCATACTAGCCACATTTCAAGTGTGAAATCATGACTACCATATTGGATGGCACAGTTCTAGAAAGTAACACAGAACATCTTTATGACTTCAGAGTAGGGAAAGGTCTCATCACTGGCATATAAAAGCAGCAATAAAGGAAACTATTGATAACTATGGCTGCATTTAAATAAGTAATGTGTGTACTTATAGAAGTTTATTATTAATATTTCACCTTTAAAGAGTGAAAAAGTGAGCCTGAGAATGAGAGTTACTTATAATACGTATATCTGACAGAGAAGACTTTTGTCTAGAATCTACACAGGTTACAAATCAATAAGGAAAGGGCCGTCTACACAGTAGAAGTATGGGCAAAAAGACTTGACAACACACCTCACAAGAGAATATCTAGATAAGCATGTGAAAAGTAGTGTAACATCACTAGCAGGTAAATGCCGATGAAAACAATAATGAGATACCACAATAAAAATGGTGGCAACCAAGCACAAAACAAAACTGAGACTGTCAAGCATTACAAAGATGGAGGTCAAGGGGAGTTCTCATCTCCTGCCGGAGTCTATACTCACCGGTACAAGCACTTTTGAAAACGGGGGACGGTACCTATTAAAGCCAACCACGTACAGGCCTACCCCACGACCTAACAAGTCCACTCCCCGGCATATACTGACAGATTCTGTCTTTGAACAAAGTCTAGGCAAGCTCTTCTGAACCGTCCTCTTAGCTGGGCCTCAACCTTGGCCTAGAAACACTGCAGACTCTCTGCATAAACAATTTAGCCCACCCACTTCCTCCTACATGGAAGGAAATAGAAAGAAAAAGTACCTTCCTGAGAAAACTCAAAGGCTAACAAAGGAATTTAGTGTTTGTTCTAGCCACACCTGCTGATAGGTGGTTGACTACCCTTTTTTAGAGAAGTTGCTAAAAAGGGTTTTTAAATGAGAATCCTTCCTCTGTCCCTTTGAGATGTGTATGTATCTCCTACCACTCAAGGATGTCTTTCTCAAGCACCTGAAAGCCAGTCCTTTGAAATGCAGTCATCGGGAAGGATGGGACCTTTGTCTCCCTGTCTTTATGTGAAGACAGAATCCAAACTTCAACAGTCTCCGGCTAACACACGTGGCTGGCCTAATCAGCACTGATGCCCACAGGGCCTTTGTCATTTTTCACTGCCTTGACGCTACTGAGCCTCTGTTCAGCCCTTCCTTGTCCCTCAATCACCCTGTGAAGCCCCCAGCCACCTCTGTGGAAATCAAAGGGGAGTTCAGTTCATATAGGACTCTCTCTCTTCTGTTGCAATACTCTATTATAGGAACCATCCTTAACACTTTTCATAGCATCTGGCTTTATCTTTGACAATAGCCAACCGAAACAATGGGTCTCCAAAGGCTCAGAAGCATTATTCACCCTAGAAAGCAACAGAAAACCCCTAAGTGCCCAGCATCAGATGACAAACAAGTTGTGGCATATTCACACAAGGGAGTAAAAGGCAGCGAGGCAAAGAAGGAACCGCTGCGGCTCGTGACAGCGTGTATCCCGTGTATCCCCGCCCCCACCCCAATAAGCCAGCCACTGTATAGACATGCACGTTCTGTTGTTGCAGAAGCAATAGGCTCAGATTCAACACCGGCTGAAGGTAGGCAGGGTTCAGCGGGGTCCTCTGTGCAGGGTCTGACAAAGCTGCAGTGGAGGTGTCTGCCGTGCCGGGGTCTCAGGGGCAGCTCAGGGTTCTCTTCCAGCTCATGCAGTTGTTGGCAGAATTCCGCTCTTGGTGGTTGTAGGAGAGGGGGCCGTTTTCTCGCTGGCTCCCCCCGGGAGGTCGTCTTAGCTCCCAGAGGCCTCCTTGCCACGTAGGGCCTCTCCTAACGTCAGTTCACTTCTTCCAGGCCAGCGGGATCTTATCTTTCTCACCCTGCGAGTTTCAGGAAAGGACCCCATTCTTATTAAGGGCTCCTCCGATTAAGTTAGGCCTACCCAGGATAATCTCCCTTTTGATTAGCTCAAAGTCAATTGGTTTAGAACTTAATTACATTTGCAAAATCTGGTAACCTAATCACGGGAGTGAGATCCATCATATTCAAGTTCCCACCAGAATCAAGGGCAGGAGATTCTACAGGGCAGAAAGCATGAGGTCCTCTCAGAATTCTGCCTACCATAATACTGAACGATCCAATGTTTGTACAGTCAAAAACCTGCTGAAGTAATCCAAGATGATAGAAGTGAGATGGTAAGCAAGCACTTTTGTTGGGAGTCACATATATGTCGGAAGAGGCAATGATGGAGACTTCTGAGTGTAAGGGCCTCTTTAGCCAGAGCGGCCCCACCTCGGTTGAACAGCCATTTTGTTGTTTATGCAGTAAAACTTAAATTTCCCCCCTCTCCCAACTTATTTAAACGCAAGTATGGAAACCAGTCCCAGGTAACAAAGCCCAAATACAAGGCTGGGTCAGGTCAGGTAGAGATAACAGCCCCAATGCAGGGATGAATCGGGTCAGGTGGAGACAGCCAATCAGTAAAGCGCACATACTGTCTCCCTAGCTACCAAGGAGTGTGGGCCCCACCTTTTGGGCGCCAATTCTCACCAAGGTGATAGGCTAGTTCAAATGTCTACTATGGAGTGAATTGTAGTTCAATTGGACACCCGTGTGTGACTGTGCAGCTTTCTCTGTGTGTTACAATCTCATTAGCCACCTGTGTGTGGCCAGGCTCAACCACATGGCCTTTGCTCTATAAAAGTTAGTCTGTGAGGCAGGGAGGGGGTCGTGCTCTCTGTAAGAGGCGTGGCCCCAGCCGGTCAAAATAAAGCTTTTCTTGATCTTTGCTTTGTATCAGTCTTGCTCTTTTAATTACGGACCCATTACTGGGGGACCCAACATTGGGACCTAACACTGAGTGCTGGTGATTTTCTATATCTTGATCTCAGATGTAGTAGTACAAACGTGCACTTTACAAAAATTCATCAGTTGTGTACTTAAGGTTTGTGTATTTGCTGTATATGTTTTATACTATGATCAGGACTTGATGCAAAAATTTAAAAAGACATTGTCAGGGTGCCTTGTTTAATGATATGCAAGAATGATAATCTGTGTTAAATTTGTATAAAATTGGCACTGGTAAGCACTTGAAATCAGTTTATGCCCCTAAGTAATTTAAAGAGAAGTTTATGGGGCACCTGAGTGGCTCAGTGGGTTAAAGCCTCTGCCTTTGGCTCAGGTCATGATCCCAGGGTCTGGGGATGGAGCCCCGAGTCGGGCTCTCTGCTCAGCGAGAGAGAGCCTCCTCTCTCTGCCTGCTTCTCTGCCTACTTGTGATCTCTGTCTGTCAAATGAATAAAATCTTAAAAAAAAAATAAATAAAGAGAAGTTTATATATACTGTTAATTTACCCAGAAAGTTTTGTTGTAAAAATAATAAAAATTAAATTTCAGCCGATTTATTCAAGTGATCATAAATTAGAGGTATTTCCATTCAAATATGTTTTGAAAGTTTCTCATTTTCAATTAAAATGCTGTTTTTCGGGGCGCCTGGGTGGCTCAGTGGGTTGAAACCTCTGCTTTCAGCTCGGGTCGTGATCCCGGAGTTCTGGGATCGAGCCCCGTGTCGGGCTCTCTGCTCAGCGGGGAGCCTGCTTTTCCCTCTCTCTCTGCCTGTCTCTCTGCCTGCTAGTGATCTCTGTCTGTCAAATAAATAAATAAAATCTTAAAAAAAAAATACTGTTTTTCTCTCTCCATTGCTTGAGAGTATACCCACATGTTAAATGTGGAGATAGCAATGTCAGTGTGTGTGTGTGTGTGTGTGTATGTGTGTGTGTGTGTGTGTGAGAGAGAGAGAGAGAGAGAGAGAGAGATTGGTGGGTGGGCTGGGCAGGGACAGGGAAATAAAAGGAAACTAATGCACCTAATCTGATAGGGTAGGTAAAATCTCTTAGGATACTGATCTAAGAACATCTGCAAGAAACACAAAGCTCTTCCATGAAATGGACCCAGACACTATTTCCAGAGTTGGTCAGCCTTAACCTACTTCCATTCTCCTTCTGTTCCAAACCAAGGAAGTCATACCATTCCCTAGTAAATATAAATGAAGCAGTTCTCCATGATAAGTAAGTCAGGAAAACACATTCACCTCCAGTTACTGTAATCAGCATATATAAAAGCCATATAAATGTGAAATAAATGAACTAAAGGCCAATCTTACTAATAAATTTGATACAAAAATATTAAATAAAATATTAGCAAACAGAGGAGCGCCTGGGTGGCTCAGTCGATTAAGCTTCCATCTCTTGGTTTCTGCTCAGGTCATGATCTCAGGGTCCTGGGATTGAGCCCTGCATTGGCTCTTTGCTCAGCTCAGAGTCTGCTTGTCTTTCTCCCTCCCCCTCTGCTGCTCTGCCTCCTCCCACCTGCTCTCTCCCTCAAATAAATAAAATCTTTAAAAATATATTGACAAACAGAACAGAAAAGCATATTAAAATAATAAGACATCAGGACCAAATGGTATTCATTTCAGCAATATAAGGATGGTTCAATACCAGTGACTTTATTATATAAGTCACAGTAGTAGTCAAACTATGGAGAAAAATAATCAGACAATCACCCCGAAGTGTACTGAGTGACATTTGATAAAATTCAACAACCATTCATGAGTTAAATACTTCCAATAAAATAGGATTAGATGGCAATTTCCTCAGAGTGTTTAAATTTATCCTGGTCAACCCAGAAGCCAGCCAGCATCATGCTTAAATGGGAAAACATTCACATTAATGAGATGCATTCTCATTAAGGTTAGGAATGTCATAAGGAAACCATAGCACTACGTTTATTTAATATTGTTCTGGAGGGTCTAGAAACCAAAGAAACTAAGGTAACAAAATAAATTGGAGGCATACATCTTTTAAACAAGAGGTAAAGTTACAGTTTAAAAAATATTACTTGTTTGTTTATTTGAGAGAGAGCAAGCATGAGCCAGGGGAGGGGCAGAGGGAGAGGGAGGAGCAGACTCTTTGCTGAGCAGGGAGCCTGATGTGGGACTTGATCCCGGAACAATGGGATCCTGACCTGAGCTGAAAGCAGATGCTTAACCAACTGAGCTACCCAAGTGCCCTAAAATTATCATTATTTATAGATTTGATGATTGCACATTTGGGAAGGACCCAGGAGAGGCTATTGGAAAGCTTTTACAAGCAAGGAGAACTAGCAAAATGGATGGGTGCAAAAGTACTCTACAGAAATGGGCACATTTCAGGTATACAAACAATAGTAGGAAGATAGATCAAAAGATTTTATTGACAATAGCAATAAAAACTAATATATGGCAATAAACTTAATAAATATGCACGACCTATAAGACATAAGGTTTGAAATTTTCCTAAATATTCTGGGGGCACCATAAAAAAGAGCATATGGGAAGGCAATTCATATCATACGGTTGTGAATTCTTGCCAAGTTTATTTGTAAACTTAATCCCATAAAAGTAGTCATAGGATTTTTTGGGTATATAAAGAAGCTGATGTTAAATTCATACAGAATATCAAACAAAGCGGGAAGAACCAGGAAGTTTTTGAAAGAGAGGATCAATCATGGGATACTTTTCCTACCTAATACATACATAAATTTTAAAAGGTATAAATATATAAAGTAACATAATTAAAACAGTGTGGTACTGATAAGTAACAGACAACTCAACAGAATATAATGGATGGTATTGAAATCAGTCCAAGTACAGGAATCTGATGCATGACAAAGATGTCATCTCACATAAGAGAGGAGAAGATGGGTTAGTCACTAAATTACTTTAGAATAACCAGGGAAACAGCTTAAAACATAAACAAAAACAGGGTTGGATCCATACCTCACATGTGATGTTAGGATAGTTTCCTGATGTAAAATTTAAATGTAAAAAAGTTTAAAACAAACAAACAAAAAAGACTAAGAGCAACTATAAGAAATTTCTTCTATAAACTTAGAAGCGGCTCTTTCTAATCTATTATATAAAGCTGAGGAGCCATAAAACGAAAAATTGCTTATAACTACTCTATATAAATAAAATTTTTATATAACAAAACCCACCATAAACACAGTTAAACACAAACAAGAAGCTGGGAAAAAATATGTGTAATTACCATCACAAAAAAGGGCTATATTTCCCTTTTGATAGAGTCCCTTCATATGATTCAGAAAAATACCAACAACCTTCAGAAAATGGAACAAAAGACAAAGGTGATAGCTGACAGAAAAGGAAATGCAAATGACTTTTTAACATATGAGAAGATACTCAATCACCTATCAGACTGGTAATGATTTAAAAACAGGGGCGCCTGGGTGGCTTGGTGGGTTGGGCCTCCGCCTTTGGCCCAGGTCAGGATCTCAAGGTCCTGGGATAGAGCCCCCGCATAGGGCTCTCTGCTCAGCAGGGAGCCTGCTTTCCCCTCTCTCTCTGCCTGCCTCTCTGCCTGTGATCTCTCTCTCTCTCTCTGTCAAATAAATAAAATCTTTAAAAAAAAAAAATGAAAAAAAAATGCTGGGTAGCACAATGGTTAGTGCAATAAGGGAAACACCACCCTCATCTTCTGCTGAAGGAGCGCCAGGTGATGAAGGACAATTTGGCAGCATCTCTCAAAATCCCTGGTCCACAGATCCTTCGTTCTAGAATTTCTACTTCCAGTACTTCCACATCTGCCAAACGCCCCAAGTTCCCAGGTCATTATTGCAGCACAGTTTACAACAGCGAAAGATCAGAAATAAACTTGCCATCCTAGGGGACTGGCTACCTACCTCCACACCCACACAATGGAATACAGTGCAGCTATAAAACATAAAGCTCTTTATGTGCTAATATGTGATGATCTCCAAAATAAAATTAAAAGTGTAATAAAAAGTGCTTCTAAAACGCGAGCGAACTACCTTAATGTGAAAAAGAAAGACTATGTTAATTTGCTCTTATATGCATGAATTCTGTCTGCAAGAATGCCCAAGAAGCTGGTGATCATCATGTCTGTCCTCAGGGACATGACCCGGATGGCTCAGGGACAGGGAAGGGAGATAGGACTATTTATTCTGTGCATTTTGTATCCTTTTCTTTTAAACCACATGAATTATTATCTATCAAAAAATGCACAATACATCAAAGTTTACGACAGGATATAAAGGATGTAGTTAAACTCCAGCCTGTTTGTGCTTATTCTGAGCCTGACTGAAAATAAAGTCTCTTGTTAATCTATGTAGCTTTCTGATTAAGGAAACAAAGAAGGAAAATAATTTTTCACTTGAAAACTGAAGCTCTAAAATAAAAGGTAAATAAGAAAAAAGTTAGCAAAAATAAATAAAAACAAAATTGCTCAGGGATAGGAGGGGTGCCTGGGTGGCTCAGTCAGTTAAGTGTCTGACTTTGGCTCAGGTCACAGTCTCAGGGTCCTGAGATCAAGCCGCACATGGAGCCCCATATTGGGCTCTGCACTCAGTGGGGAGTCTGCTTGAGATTTTCTCCCTCTGCTCCTCCCACCGGCTCATGCTCTCTCTTTCTCTCTCAAATAAATAAATACAATCTTTAACAAAATAGGGATAGGAAAATCACAGTTTGTTTAAAGCCAGCAAATAAGTATCAACAGCAACAAAATAAACCATGTGAGTGTTTAACTAAACTGTCTCTAGGGATATACACCAAAACTTTGGCAAGGAGGAGGGGGGGAGAGAATAGATGTTACTTTAAAAAAAATAAAAAAGATACTGCAGTATTGTTGGAATATTCCAATTCTCCGATGTATTAATTACTTCAATAATTTAAAAAATTACAATCAGATTTAAAAATGAAAAAGCCT
Organism: Mustela erminea; assembly: GCF_009829155.1. Classification (NCBI taxonomy): domain Eukaryota; kingdom Metazoa; phylum Chordata; class Mammalia; order Carnivora; family Mustelidae; genus Mustela; species Mustela erminea. The sequence goes on along the minus strand of NC_045622.1, from coordinate 66,929,578 downwards.
AAGTTTCCATTGGTAAGAAAACATGAGTGTGTTTAAACAGTAAATTAAAAAAATATAAGCTTATGGGACGCCTGGGTGGCTCAGTTGGTTAAGCAGCTACCTTCGGCTCGGGTCATGATCCCGGCGTCCTGGGATCGAGTCCCACATCGGGCTCCTTGCTTGGTAGGGAGCCTGCTTCTCCCTCTGCCTTTGCCTGCCATTCTGTCTGCCTGTGCTTGCTCTCTCTCCCTCTCTCTCTCTGATAAATAAATAAAATCTTAAAAAAAAAAAAAAATATATATATATATATATATATATATAAGCTTAAAAGAGGCACCATTTTTTGACTAGTAAAACAGCAATGTTTTTAAAATGTACTCAATACAGTATGGTGAAAAAGGTATTTCAGACATTAGCACTGAAATATAAACTGGTACCCTTCCTTCCATTTAATCCATATTTACAACATGCAGTTGTAAGATATAAACCAGAGAACTCTCATAGATCCTTTATCCACACTGTTAAAAACAGTTGGTTCGTGCAAATTAAGAATCTTAAGAATATTCACATCTTTAATCCAGTAACCTCATTTCTTGGAACCTATCCTAAAAGAAAAACAATTCAAAAGAAAGAAAAACCTATATGCATAAAAATGTTCATTCAATACCATGTGTAAAATAGAAATACATCCATATGTATAATTTACATATACATATTATCTATGAATTATTAAAACAATTGTTTTCTAAATAAAAAATAAATTATTTGCTTAATGAAACATGTCCACTACATGTAATACAGCCATCAAACCACATTTGTGTAAACGATGTGCTAACTGTCGTAATAGCTATGATATACTGATTTTTAAAAATACAATTCTGTGGGTAAACCTTAGTAAAAGTTGCCATATACAGTTGGGAAGTGGTGAGATTATGGCTGATCCTTTGTTGTTTTCAAAAACTCTCCATAACATCATTTCAAACTTCATTTTTTCCTAATTTTTCAAATTCAAGTTTTCCTACTTTTGTCAGAATTTAATTTGGGAAGAAGGAGAAAGTGAGAGATGACTATTGTTAGTCCCGTAAGAATGACTAACTGCCCAGCAGGAACTGCAAACTTTCGTTAGGAGAGAGCCACTTACTTGCATCTTTGTCTGGAGAAGGAGGAGGGACTCTGTGCCCCAGGCCGGTGCTATTGAAAGGCTGTGCCAGCTTCTCCAGGGGCGGGGTGCTGTCCATCAGCTCCCCTGCTCCCCTGGGGATGCTGAAGAGGTCCTGGAGGTCCTTTCTTTGTTTGGATTCTTGGAGGGGACTCTCAAAAGATTTGTCTTTGAGTCTGAGGGAGGAAAAGAGCGAGATTTTTCCCTTTGGAACCCTAGAAGCATCTGGGGACGTCTCTTGCAAACTCACTTTCTCAAGGAGTGTGGGGACATCTTCCATCTTGGGGCAGGGAGGGGCCGGGAACGCCGGAAACACTTTGGACGGTCGGTTGGGCAAACTGTGGGTGCGGAGGGCAAGGTCTGGAGGGCTAGGGTATGAGGGCTGGGCAGCCCTGGCAGGTGGGGAGCCCCAGGAGAAGAAGGCTGAAGCTCTACTGGCCATGTCTCTCCCCGGGGACTGCTGGCTGCCGTCTTTATTGGAACTGGTTTTGCGAAGGCTGAAGGAGCGAGTGCTACCATGTGGCTGGCTGGTGGGTAGGTTCCTTGATTCTGGCTTGGCAGAGGCCTTCCTCCCACCTTCTGAGTTGGGTAGGAAGGGATCCAGGGACCTTCGCAAGACATTTGCTATGAGCCGAAGCGGGGACTTGGGTGGAGCCCGTTCAGCTGGTGTCCCCGTCTTCTCCTGAGCTCTTCCCTGGGCAGGCGGGGTTTCTCTTGCTGTCCAGGGGAGCTGCAAGGGATTAACTGGTTTCGGCACACGGCCTCCCCTACCATTGCCAGCACTTCTCTGGGCAGGCTGTGCCCCAGCTTCCAGGCTCACACTCTCAGGGATGGAATTGTCCCAGTCCAGTAGCTTTGTCTTCTGCTCTGGGGTGAGGACTAACTTCTTCAAGCCCAACTTCTTCTCCTCTGCCAGCCCTGACCTGTTCTCCTCTCCCTTGCTGGGTCTGTTGTTCTTTTCTCCTGGGTCCTCTCCAGCCCTGGGAGATACCTCTTGGTCTGGCAAACACCTGTTCGTCCCTCCAGTGGGGTCTGGGCCTCTGTGGATGAAACTGATGTCCCCAAGAGAGGCCTCTGCTTCGTGACACCCATTGGAAGCCATCTCTGCAGGGCTGGGGGGCTGGGGGCTGGCAAGGCCATCTTCACCAGGCCTCACCATGAAGTACTCTGCCCGCTCCAGTACTTGGCCATGGGGCAGATACAGGGGCATGTCCTTGGGTACCCCTTGGGCTCTGGCGCGCCTCAGAAAGATTGGAGTGGAAGGGCTGCAGTGACCTCTTGAGACCTGTGAGGGCAGGTTGTCAGCTGTCACCTAGAGGGGATGGGCAAAATGAATGCATATTTAGGAATTCCCAATATTCATTTATAAGGGGAGGCATATCTCAGCCCACAGACCCCTCCCTTCCTCTCTTCAGATCTCAGCCACCCAAAGTCTAAAAGAATTCTGCCCGGGATGATTTCAAAGGGCTGCTCTTCATTCTAAGTGGTTGCTTTGGGACCTGCTGGGATCTGCCTGGAGTCCCTGTACCAGCACTAATCAAAGGCTTTGCTGAGTGCTGGATTAGGTAGGTAAGAAGCCATAATGGAAGGCAGAGGCGTGGACAAGCTGCCGGGCCAGCCAGGGGGAGCCGGCCTGGCCCCTGTGAATGACCAGATGTGTACGGGAGGACAGATGCTCCATGACTGGCTTGGCCATGGTCCTTATTAAGGGGCACCTTGCATCCATAGGTATGTTCCTCCAACAACCAAGAGGCCAAGGTTTCTTCCTTGGAGATTACTAAGTTAAGGAGAGACAGTTACCCTTCTGGGCTGGAGCTGTGGTGGCAGAAGAGTGGCCTTTAGGTCTTTTCAATGACCCTTCTAGACCTGACTCATGCCTTGCACCACTCAGAAAGTAGTCATTTGTAGCATCCAAGAAGGTGGCCCTTGGCAAAGGAAGAGCTTAGGGAAATTCTAGAAGTGGCTGTGCCCTGCCAAGAGCGCTGGTGCCTGAGGGGCAGGTCATAGGACAGGAGCTTACGAGAGCGCGTACCTCTTCCCATCTTGTGCACTCTATATTCCAGAGCCTGGACCAGAGTCCAGCAGTTAACGGAGGCTTGATAAACTCATGTTGAAGGTAAAGTCCAAACTGGAGTATCTCAGTGATACCATTTTCTTTTCAAGGGGGATGTGCTTCCAAGAGTCCCCGGTGCCACCAAAGGGAGCCTCAGTGTGTGTCTGCCTTCCTTCAGCTGTGAATTCCTCAAGGTCACCTGCTAGGCCCTCAAGGGTAGAGCTTATATACTAGCAAGTCTGCATGCCACAGTCTTGCCCAGAGTCTGTGCCCCACAAAGTCTGCTGAGTGGCTGTGCCCCAGGGCTGGCTGAGAAGGATGGCTGAGCTCTCATGAAAACAACAAGTCAAAAAGGCCTGGGGGGACACTTGACAGAGCATCTCATGCCCCTGGCTTTGCACTTGGGTGACCCAAGAGTGCTAAGAATCCAGAGTTAAGTGTGGAAGTGGGTGAACTATGAGCAGCTCACCTTCTTAACACCCCACACGGCCCCAAAGGGTATTTACCTGAGGTAGAGAGAAGCCATCCAGAGCATTCCCTGGGACACTGGTTGAAGAGAAAGATGGCGGGGAAGATGGGGGAGGAGATGACGAGGAAGATGAAAGAGGAGCAGGTTCCTTTGAAGGTGACATAGTTTTTTTGTTGTTCACTGGCGTCAAACCTACCGAGGAAAGAACACACTCTCCATTACAGAGCTCTTATTACCTTACTTTATCACAAAGAGATTTTAAGAGAAGCTCCAACTTGGTAAATAGAGTCAGAGGGAGGAAGGTGTTGGAGACTGATTGAGAGGCGCTGGTGCCCAGAGTTTTGACCTGAGGAGGAACGGGTGAGAAGTGGCAGCCTCCTGTGGGGGAATGGAGGTTGGAGGATGAAAAGTCTAGAAACAATCACACTTCACACTCCCATAAGGATGTTCCCGAAAGACGAAACAGGGAGTCTCCGGGACATCTCCTGGAAATGGATGCCTACTTCTAAATTTTCCCCTAAAGCCATCGTGGGTGGGGTCTGGGCTGCATTAAGTCACTTAGTCAACAAACCACCTGAGGCCTCTTCCCACAAAATGCCAGATCCTCAGCTGTGGGCGTGGGCAGGGTGGGCCACCGCGGATAATGAATCCGGCTCATCCTTCTCATGTGGGCGCCAAGGGGCTCTCCGATGAGATGGTTTGTTTGAGATTTTAAGAGAACACTAGGGAAGGAGGTTATAATGAGCATCAAATCATCTGAAGCATATGGCGTGGGATTTGTGCCAAGCTCCTGTTGGTCAGGGAACGAACGAGATGCAGTGTGTGTACTCAGAATGAAGTGAGAAAGGAGTGTGTGGCTGGGACCCCGAGGACACGCTGAATTCCGCCCTGTGGGAGCTGCAGTCCGTTGGTCTGGTAACTGCAGAATTGTGACAGCCATAGCCTGTAAGGTCAATCTCTCTCTCTCTCTCTGTCTCATGAGTTCACACACATGCCCTCTGGGAACCTTAAATCTAAAATTTCAAGAGCTTCACTTCTATAGCCGACCATCCCAATGATATGTCCTCTGAGGGATTCAGAAAATGCCACACTCTGTTTTGGAATTGTCCGCTCAGTGTATGACCCTTCAGTCCAGCCACCTCTCCTGTGAACCCTCCCAACAAACGAGTCTGCCTCCCAGAGACTTCCCAGAACCTATGTGTGTGTATACCCACTCCTATCAGACTCCCTGCCTGCGGCCACTCTGCTGACCCATTCCGAGTTCCCTCCACAGTATCCAACCTTCAGATGTTAGCTCACTTCCTAACCCAAGACAGTCCTCGGCCTCAGTTTCCCCAAAGCTCCTCCTGTGGAACCCATATAGACCAGGTCAACCGTACCCCCAGAGAAGCTCCTTCCAAACCCATCTGGGTTCTTCAGGATTCTGTCCTGCTTTCCTTATACATGCTGGCAAGTGTGTCAGAACACGTATCCCAGTCCTGGGCTCTGGAAAGACAGCCACCACACACATATGTTCCACAGGCTTCCAAAGTGAAGCCCTCCAGAATGCTTCTGAGGAAAAGATAACCCAGGGGAAGAGATCCGAGGGTGGCAGGAAGGAGCTGCTGGGAGAAGGTCCCACGCTGCCAGGAGCCGATGCAGGGGAGGCTGGCTGGCCTGTCACCCAAACCCCCATTGCAGCCCACAATTAGATGGTTCGAGCCTAAAAAGGCAAACGCTGTGAGTCAGTTGTTGCCTTGCTTCCTGTCTTCAGCTTGCCAAATTCCTGCCGAATTCCTCCTCCTCCTCTTCCTTGCCCCCTCATTCCCTTCCCTCAGCTACCTCCTGAATCAAACTCCTCAGCTTGTCTCGGAGTCCCCTCGGCTCAACAGACTGTTTCTTTGTTCCCCCTAGGAAATCTCTGGAACCTCTGACACAGAGCCAGGGACACCTTGGGAACCAAACCTGACAGGAAAGCCTTGGGGTTCATGAGGTCACGACCCAGGGCTGCTCCCTCTCTTCTTTTATTAATCCCTGCCCCCCACTCCCACCACGGGGGAGTCCTCTCTGCACACTCGTTCCTCATGCACTGACTTCAGGAGAACTGGGACAGAGCTCGAGGGGACACCTGCCCGTCAAACTGCCACCTGGGAGGGAAAGGCCAGAGCTACGCTGAGAGGCGACGGGAGATCTCACTGCCTGAGGTGGCTGATGTCTTTGGGTTCCCTCAGAGGATGCAAAGGGGACCTGGAGCCCCACACTGCTTCACACCCACACCAGCTGCCTGACATTTGCCTCACGTGAAAAATAAGACGGCTAGCATTGCTTCACGGGGAGGCCAAAATGGATAAAAAGTGGCGCCTGGGGTAGAACGCAAAGTCAATGCAGCACGCTAGCTAAATATGAACTCCAATCCCTCTTCCTCCCACACACACAAGTTGTGGCCAGTAATGACACCATTGAACCGACCTGTTCCAGAGGGGGCTGCGCACCCCTACCCTGGCAGGGATTTCTCTTAACTTGTAGGCTCAGGGATTCCTCATTCACCAACTCAGATCCTTCCCTGCAGGTTCCTTCTTGTTTCCCGTGGACGCTTGGCACGGTCCAGCCAGGCTGTCTCAGTCCCGGGTGCTGCCAGCCTTGCTGGTCCCATCACGCCAGGGCTTGATGAGCAGAGCAGGCCTGGGTTATGGCCCTCAAGCCCCCTTTGGCTCAGTTGCCTCTTCTCTGGGCCCTCTGGCAGTAACCTCTCACCTTGGCTCTAGAGGTCACTGAGACTACAGTCAGCAGTGGGAGGGTGAGAAGGTCACTGACACAGCTCCCTCTGTCCTCCCACCAGTGCTGGGGCCAGAACTAGCCTTGACCGGGCAGTGAATGGACGCAGGAGACGGCGCCCCGGGTTCTGCTCCTTACTACAGTAGGACCAGTGCTGCCCCCTGGGGTTTCCTCTTGGGCAAAGTGAAGATGACAAAACGACGCTGTGAGGATTCTTACAAAGACGGGGATTCCAGGGTGAAGCTTCCCAGAATTTGGAGTTTAGGTAATGCTCCAGTCTCCCAAGGTCTCAGAGCGCCCTCTAGGGGCAGCTTCCTGCACAGGCGGAGCCCATGGGCTCCGTTTGTTTCTGCACCAGGTCCAGCCACCTCATTCCTTGGTTCCTGTATTTGTTCACTCATTTATACTCATTCATTTAGCAAGCAATGACTGGACACCTCCTCTGGGCCAGGCCCATAGAAACGACCCCAACTGAAGGCCTGCCCTCAAACCAGCTTTTACATACACTTGAGAACCAACATCTGGGATAACTAGAGACATGCCGATGCCCTCAGGGGCATCCCAGAAACCATGCTGCTGGTTAGCTGTCCTCTCTCTCCCGTGCCTCCTCCAGCATCCCCTACCCTGCTACCAGGGGCCCCCACCAGACTCACTGCTCGTACCCCGAGGAATCTCTCAAGGGCAAAGTAGAGCCCCTTGTACTAGCGGCACTCAGTGAAGTCAGCTGTTAGCACTGGGTGAAATCCGTACCCAAACGGACCGCCCCACCCCACAGAAGCAGAATTCCCGTAATCTGAGGAGGGGCTGGTGGGGAAGGGGAAATGGAGTGACCTGGGCACTCAGTAAACATTAAATTCCCCCTTTTCTTGTCACCCTCAGTGCCTGAGACTGCAAGATGATTCCACAGTCATTTCAGGGTGCCCTGGGTGGGGTGGCTTGCCGGTGTGCCACTGTAGTCCAGCTCCAGAGGCACCCATTATCCCAGCCTCACCCAAGGGAGGGGAGGCCTCGAATCTGAGGGTTGCTAGGAGAATGAATGACTCATGGGCCAGGAGTCCACACTGACTCAGAAGGAAGGAGCCAACTAACTAGTGCTCTGTTCCAACTTCAACAATGGCTCCTTTTAGAAACTTTTGTCTAACCCAAGGCTTTCCTGGGTCCACCTCTCCCAGAGCAAAGCCCAGAGAGAGAGTGTGGGGGCAGGGGAAGGTGGAAGGGGGACTTGGAGATGGATTAGAGGGCCCGGGAAGGGATGTCTGCCCTGTAAGGGAGGCCCCACAGCAACTGCAGCCAGCCCCAGAATGCGGTGCCCCCATGAGTGGGGATGCTGCGCCCCCTAGTGGTATATCCAGATGCCTTGGTGTCCGTTGTAGTCACTGGTCCTCACCCAACCCTGTTCTTCGCAGGGATGCTGGGATCAAAGCCTGCTCAGAGAAAGAAGCAGGTGTGTCTGTACGGATGGGTGTGTGCATGGATGTGGGTGCGGCTTCCTTCACTGCTATGCCCATGACTACATGAGGTCATTCAGCTGATTTGTCAATCCATCTCGAGTGCACAGAATGAAAACACATAGAAGCTCTGGGTCTCGGTTTCCTCATCTGTGTTTCAAAAAGCTTGCAGCCAATCATTACTAATACCCTTCCAGGTGCAACAGCAGAGCTCTAAGGCTCCATGATTCCACACTGGGGAGCTGAAGGAGAAAGAAAGGTCCTAAATCCTTGGAAAATGCTTCCTCGAGTCAGCAGTGGAAACAGTCAACCTTCTATTTCTTTCCTTGCCCCTAACATCCCAGAGGCCAGGTCAGAGAGGACACGCATGGAATGAGAACAGCTGCCCCTGAGAATTGACCAGAAGACACTGCCCATGCCTCTCCCGGCCCACTCCCAGAGAGCTCATGACTCACTCGACTGGAATTTTCTTCTCCAGCTCTGGTATTTGCTGGGACTTGGAGACTGGAAGCTACTGGCCCGTTGCAGAGCTGTGGTAGAAAAAAAGAAAGGGGGAGAGAAGACAGGGAGGGAGGAAGTTAAACTTACAGGAAAACTATGGGGTTTTCTCCTGTGGCACATTTTATAGACTAATAGTCATAATTGACTGAACCCCTTCCTTTTCCAGACTGCATCTTCCCATCCCTACGACACATACCTCTCACCTTTTTATTTGGTCTCATATTGAGACCCTGCTTTGGGACAGGTACGGTGATCATTCAGAAAATGCCTCAAATTATGAGCCATCATTCTAACTCACCCATAACTAACATACATGTGTCCCTGTGTATGTGCACACATGTATTCACACATGCCCATATATACGCGTGCTTTTGTGCACACTTGTATGCTCATTTTCAGCAAAGCAGTTCTTCAAAGCTGGTCTCACATCAACGTCCCATATATGGAGCAGACAAACCGGAGTTGCTCTCAATGAAGCCTGGAAGCTCCAGGAAGTTCTACCTCCTCTCCCCCTCCCCTACAAAGCCTCCCAAACCCTTCAGGAACCAGGATTCCACAGACCGCGTACTGAAGAACCTCCACTCAGGTGGGTCTTGAGAATTAGCTGAGCGAGATGAATATCATATGCAGAAGAACATGGCCTTGGCCTTTCAGGGTGGGAGAGATGCGCATGTACCCCATTCCCACTCTGGGCCCTCAGATTTGGTCTCAGGCTCCGGGTCCCTGTGGCAGTTCCTTCAGAGAACCTCTCCTTCAGAGAAAGAATGGGGAACCGCATGCACACAGGTGGGACAAGGGGGCGTGGAAGGAAAGAACGCCCCAGGAGTGATGTGGGTGTGGGGGAACGGGGTCGGGGAGGTTTGAAGCCAAGGCCCAGCCCTCTCTTGGTAAGAAATCCTGGGTCCCACACCCTGCCAGTGCTCAGAACTGGGCGTCAGCGCTCATTAGCCAGACTGTGGGGTGCAGATGGCAATCCAATCCCTTCTGGGGGCTTCTCTTCCTTGGGACAAGATATGCCAGCTCCTTCGGCCCCTGACTCCCCTCTTTTCCTTACTGTGGAGACCACATGATCCTGTTCTGTCTGGTGGGTTCTTTGTCCCACAGGCCTCCTGTCATATCGAAGCCACGGGTTTGAGGGGGAGCTCTGTGGAGGGGTCCAGGGCCCAGACTCCTGGGCTGTTTGGGCCTGTTCCTCCCTTCTGCAGGTGCAGGGCAGGGTCAGCCTGGCTGGACAGTGTGCAGCAGGGGCAGGCGGGCCTCTGGGAAAGCTACCTCCTGCCGACCATTACTACAGCCCCTCCGTCTGCTGGTGGAGAAATTTCCTGAGAAATGTAGAAGGCAGCGTCAGGCTCCTATTTTATTGCTTCTCCTCAGCCTTTTCACTTTGTGGAATGGAACTTATTAAAAGTGGCTAAAATTCACAAGCGATTTTCCATTGCTGGTGTTTATAGGACACACATGTGCACATTTTTAACCACAATAGGAACAACAGGGTGGGTAGCAATGATTCGATCCAGTCATTTTGAGCAGCATAAAGCAAGCCCGGTTCCCTTTTTCATCTTATATTTTATTTATATTTATTTTTAGGGAGCGCTTTTGGAGCTCTTACTGCATGACCCACTCCAAAAGGAGTAAGGGGTAAGTATTTTGCCATATGGTATTAATGATAATAATAATACTGCTTTATTGTTACAGACTATCAGTATGCCCTGTAGGTCATCAGACCATCCCTGTTGTCAAATTATTGCCAGAAAAAAAAAAAAATGGAGAAATACCAATTTTTCTAAAGCAGAATAAGATGGGGGCAGTCTGCCCCACAGCTCTAACTGATTTACGCCCCAAACTCACGCGATTGATTCATTTAATTGTTTCAGTGTGCACGTCACAACAAACTGACACAGACAGGCCCTCTTGGAAGCTGCTCTCCTGTGATCCCCGAAGTATAGGATGTGGCCCCCCCTGCATGGGAGCAGATGGGGCGCTTCCATAAAATGCACCTACTTCGTTCCAAGCTAGACCCACCAGAACGGAATCTCTGTAGGTAGGAACCTACGTATCTGCCTTTTAAACAAGATTTCAAAGATCCACTGAACGGTGTTTTAGGGGAGCATTACTGAACCTTTTCCACTGAGCCCTGATAATACAGGGTTTAAATTCTATTTCAGGCCATCCTCTTGGGGATGCTCTGTACTAAAGAACCTTGAGGATACAGTAGCTTCCTCGATGAGCCGAGGTAGTCCCAGAAGTCATGGAGAAACACTATGTAACACAAAAGGTACCATTTTTGTCACGTTAGAGGCGAGCTTGGTGCCGTAAGATCATTCACGCTGTTGTTCAACCATCACCACTATCCACCTCCAGAACTTCTTCATCCCAAACTGAAACTCTGTACCCACAAATCTAACCCCCCACTTTCCTACCCCCGGACTCTCTCTACGAATTTGACTATTCCAGGTGCCACACAGACGTGGAATCATGTAATGCTTGTTCTGGCTTGCGTGTCTGGCTTACTTCACTCAGCATCATGTCTGCAAGGTTCATCCACGTTGGACCATGTGTCAGAGCCTCCTTCCTTTCTAACACTGAATAATAGTTCATTAGATGGATGTCGCCCAATTTGTTTATCCACTCACCACTTGGTGAATCTGGGGGTCATTTCCCCCTTTGGCAATTGTAAATAATGCCGGATGAGCACGGGTGTGCAAACCAGGAGTCTTCTTAAAGCAGGTTGGCCAGGTTGGCCTGGTTTGGTATTCCCTTGGCTCAGCTCTGAGCCATTTACTCAAGTGAAAACGGTGGTGAGTGATCAACCCTATAGGATCTGGTAAAGTAACCGATTTATCATAACTAGCCACACAAACCACAGCTCTGAGACCGTGCTGGAGGTTTTAACCTTTACAATGGGGTCTGCCTAGCAATGATCAAAAATGTGATGCATGACAGTGAAATCAACAAAAGTTCGCTTGAAAGTCATGCAGCCTGTCCACGTCTCTGTCTACTCTGTATTTTATCCTGGAATTAAGCTGGACTCTTAGAAACAAAAGTCTTTGGCCACACTGCCTTAATGTCTTGACCCAGCCCCATCTCCCTGGAAGAACTCCTCTTACTAAGTCGTGGGTGATCGTGATGCCCTCGACGGCCAGGCAGGGATGCTGTACAAGACAGCCTCACCCAGGACATGAACTCATGCGTCTCCCAGTGCTGTCTGTTTGACACGAAGCACTAGGGAAAGGGCTACCAGATCTGGAACTTGCCACAAACCAATATGTTGTTTTTCTCATGAACAGTGAGAACAATGATTGTGTTTCATTTTTAACTCTGGCTGCCAGAAAACTCAGGATCAAATTTATGATTCCCCTAGAGCAACTGCTTAGGACCACAGTCTGCCTCTCTGGGGTTTCTACCTCCTAAAATCATTTGGTTAACCCTGATCTTGAGGATTTATCTTTTAGAGAGAGAGAGAGAGAGAGAGAGAGAGAGATGTAGAATTTTGTTTTATGTCTTTCTTGTAAATTGCCTAAGATCCCCTGGCAATTGAGGAGCAAGGAGAAACAGAGGGAAGGAATGAAAGGCAGGCAGGCTTCATATCTGTAAATGAGGAGGCTGGAGCCCAGGGAGACAGAGGCCAAGCCTGAGCAGACAGAGGCAGGCTGCCCCAGCCGGGCAGGGGGTAGTGTTCTGTTCACTGGCCATGCTAAGCCCTTCCAGACCACACCACAATGCTATTGAGCAAATATGTTCGGATGACAATTGTCCCCCTTTTTTTTTGAAAGCTCACAAGGAAGGTAAATCCAGAGTTTCTAAGAGGCCTGCCTCAGCCCTGGTTTTCCTGGGAAACCAACCCTAGGTTCGGGTGGAAATTCTGCTCTCTGCCACCAGAGGGATGTGCAGGACAAGCTGAGTCCTGACTGTCCCAGGGCAGCCAAGGCCGCTGGTGCCTAAGGTGGCAAGTTTCTGTTAGCCTGCTTCTTTCCACCCCGAGCTCGCAAGCTGCCGTTGGCCAAGTCAAAACATTCAAGGCCACCTTTATTTAAAAAAAACTGGCTGCTAAAGACAACTTTCTAGGGTCTGGAGGCCCTTGGCCCTGGGCCACACAGCTTACCAGCTGTGAGACTTAGGGAAAACACAGTCTGTTTGCTCACGGGTAAAAGGGTGAGCTTACTTACCCCACAGGGTCGTCCTGAGGATGAAATGGGGCCACGTATGGGAAAACCCTCAGCTGTTAAAGGTGCTTAGTAGAAGTGCATTTATTACTGTGTAAACTTCTAGGGCATTCCGCATGTTCCAAGCATGCTAATGCCCTGTGCTGCTCCTGGCTGCCTGTGGTCCAATGGCAGCTAAGCCCCATCCTTCCCTACTGGGCTACGGAACACCAGATGGGCCCCTAAGGAGATATGGCAAGAGGAGACTGTCCCAGGCAAGAGGGTGCTGGAGTCCCCTTATCTCCGCCAGCCTGGGACACACAACAGTCAGTCAGCCCCTCTGCCCCCTGCCCACCTGAGATTCCAAAGCTTCTCTGGGGAAAGAAGGCTGGGCCTGGGTCACTCCCACTTACACCCCAGCCCTGCTGCCCTTAAGCCCGAGGGCTGGACCTGTCACTGGATCCTCTGTGGTAAAAAACTGGCTGTGGGGAGTCTCTGTTCCTTCCCCATTTGCCAGGACCAAGCAAGCCTGGCCCCCACCCAGGCAAGCTCCCTGCTCACCGTGCACAGCTTGTGACTCCTCAGGGCACCATGGTGAGACTTTCCTGGTCGAGACCTCTCTCAGGGAGCTGTGCCTGGTGAGGCGCTCCGGGAAGGGCGGGGTTTCTGGCCGCGGGGGGCTCTCCTCATGGGGTTGGGCACTGGAAGCCTCACTGCCGCGGCAGTCTGGCTCTGCCTCGGAGCTGGAAGGAGGAAGCACAGGGTGGGTGAGTGGGGAGCCCTGCAGGTCACATCCCACACCCCACTGTGCCCTGCCTGTCACTGTCTCCCACAGACCACGGCACTCTGGGGCAGTGAGAGTGGTTTTGTCACCTCTGCACCCCAAGCCCAGTCACAGGCTTTGTTATGGGCTGAACTGTGCTCCCCCAAATTCATATGAAGTCAGAACACCTAGGACCTCAGAAGGTGACTGCACTTAGAGATTGGGGCTTTAAGGAGGTAAGCGAGTTAAAATGAGGTCATTAGGGTGAGCCCTAATCCAACAGGGCTGGTGTCCTTACAAGAAGAGGAAATTTGGACAGGCATAGAAGAAAACATCCCATGAACATGGGGTCAGCCATCGACAAACTGAGGAGAGGGGCCTGGAACAGATCCTTCCCCCTCGTGGCTCTCAGGGGGAACCAGCCGTGCCGGCACTTGATCTCAGACTCCCAGCTTCTAGAACTGTGAGAAAGCACGTCTCTGTTGTTCAAGCCACCCGGTCCGTGGTACTTTCCGGAGCCCTAGCAAACAAATACTGGCGTGGATCCAAGCAGGAGAATGAAGCCCCCATGAACATATGTTGACATGCTTGTGCGACGGCTGGTCTACCTGCCTTCAGCCATCCTTCAGCGTGACTCCTCAGCTCTCTGGGGCAAAATGAGCTTATCATTTAGGACCTGGTCCTAAAATGTTAGGTATTTGAGTGCTGCTCATGTCCTATGGGAACGGACGGGAGGAAAAAGGCTTCGGGGTTGGAGGGGGAGTCTGGAAGCTGGGCCTTGAATGACGGGCCAGAATTTGTGTGGCAGAGAAGTGGAAGTGGTGTGTCCTCAGCAGCAGGGACAGCACAGGCACAGTTCCCTGGGGGCCTAGGGAGGTGCCAACCTATAGGGCTGTGACTATTTACTGTCTGTGTATGTAAGTCAGCACACATCTTCCCACTGGGCCACTGCTCATTCATCTCTGTGCTCTGGTGGACTTTCCATCCATCCCAGGGCCCAAACCTGCCCGCCACAGTATCCCAGGGCTCTTCACCGATGGGTCCCAGAGGCAGTAGTACCCATTGGAGGTCTACCTTGAGACCTTGGGACATGGACATGGACAGATGGTCGTAGGCCGAGGTCCTCTGTAACCAGGAGTTCCACATGTGGATATAGCCTCCTTGTGGATGCTTGTAAATCCAAAATGCAAAGAGGCAACAGCAGAGACTGGCTACTTGAGTTCTGGGCTCCAACCTTGCCTGGAGAGAGGACTACCCTTGGACTTCCCAGCCAGAGGAGCCAAAGTATTTGCTTTGTTACTTAAGCTAGCTTTGGGTTTCTGTCTCTCACAATGAACATGGTCCTGCCTAACTGAGCTCTAGAAGGCTGTATGAGACTTGGGGCAGGGCCTTCCTTCTCTGGGCCTTGCCTTTTATCTCAGTGACTGCAGAGGGCACTCCGAAGCAGAGGTGCTCACGCTGACATGTGGTTAGAATCACCTATGGGACATGCTAAAATAAAATGTACGTTCCCAGGCCTCTCTTCCAGAATCTGAAGGCTCCAGACTTCATGAACTAACTAGCTGTCTGCACGGCGGTATCCATAGTCATCCCTCACATTCTTCCCACACCTAATCCAGTCAGGTTTCTGATCCTCTTATTGGAAAAACCAGAGGTCACTCCTTCAGCTCATCCATGCTCATCTGAAACAGTGAACCACACTCTCCATCCTGAAACTTCTTTCTTCTCTTAGCTTCCATAACTCAGCCTCTCTTGGTTTCTCTCCTTCCTGGGTTTTGCCAGCATCTTCTCTGCTTGCCCACTGAGTGTTCAAATGCCCTGGGGCCCTCATCCAGGCTCAGCTCTTCTTTATCTAGGAGAAGATAGCCTCTTTTTTTTTTTTTTTCCTGAAGAAACATTTTTACTCCACAGGTGACTCATCAACTCCCTTGGCTTTCATAGCCTCTATGTGCCACTGGCCCCTAAATCCTGTCTTTAGTTCTGCCTCGCAGAAACTTCTCTGTTCTACTGCTTGCTTGGCAACTGTGCAAAGACATCTCAAACCCCACAGGTCCAAAAGGCTACTCTTGATTTTCTCCACAGATCTGCATCTTTCCCCAAATCTTGTCCTCCTCAAGGCTACTCTAGAAATGACTGTACCTTTCATGCAGCACGTGGCGCAAAGTCTGGGAGTCACCCTTGGGCTTATTCTCACCTTCACGTTTAGTCCATTAGCAAATCTCCTCCCCTGCTCCCAACCTTGGTCCAAGTCCCTCATCTCTTACCTGCACCACAGGCTCCCACCGGGCCTCCCTGCCTCCCTCCCACCCACCTCTGCCCCAAGCATTTTCTGTACCAAGCAAGCCCTGCTGATCTTTGGAAATCATAAATAAGATGTCACTCTCTGACTTAAGAATTACCTAATGGCTTTCAATAGGACCTGTAATAAAGTTTAAAGTCCTGGTCCTATCTTACTCAGCCTTACTCCGGCCTTACTTTCTGGTATATCTTACTCTTCTTCCCCTCCTTGTGTGCCAGCCAGGTTAGAAGACATCAGGCCCACAGTTGCTGCAGGACCTATGTACTCCACTGCTTGGATGCCGCTTTGTCAGTCTTCACATGGCTGTCCCTTCTTGTCAGCAATTCTCAGGTTACATGTCACCTCCTCATGCAAGCTGTGGTTGATTGTTTGCAGAGTGCCGGCAATCATTCCCCTCCTGGAGCCACACCCTTTTTCATTGGAACTTAGCAGCTCCTCCCATAATGGCAGAGCCAATTTCCCCACCCCTTGAATCTGAGCTGGACTTGTGACCATGCAGACGTGATAGAACAACCAAGACCTCAAGAGACTTGGCATGATTGTACCTTCTCACAGGACCATGTGAATAAGCACAGGTTGCCTGGCCTGTTGGAGGATGAAAGACCCATAGCCCAGTAGCCTCCTGGCACCCCAGCTGACAGCTAGCCATGTTCTAGAAGTGGGACCCTGCTGGTCCAAACACACAGGAGTCCACTGAGACCAGAAGAACTGCAGGACTGAGCCTGACTGAATTGCTGGCCCACAGAATCGTGAGTAGAATAAGCAGTGGCTGTTGGGTGCTTTGTTACTCAGCATGATGATGAGAACAGATAACTGATACAAAGGCCTTTCTTGGGTTCCTGATTGAAACTAGCTAACTAGTCACTATCATAAACTCCTGTTTTGTTTTTCCACCTGTAACAAAGGTGAGATTTCTCCTGTTAACTATTTACTTGTTTGCTGACTGTCTACCCAGCTTGAACAAGAGCCCTGTGAGAGCAAGGCTTTTGTCTTGTGTGGGTCACTGCTATATCCTCAGAATCTAGTACATACTGAGCCATTGGTCCCTCTTGCTGGTTGACCTCCTGGATGAATTCGGTATCTGGGGGCGGCCTGGAGTCGGCACTCCTGATGACCACTCTGGGTGGTTCTAGTAATGGCGGTAAGGATGGCATTCTGAGAAATACTCATCTAGGGCAGCAGGGCTTCACTTCTCATGCCTTCTCCTGCCCCTGGCCCAGCCTCCCCATCACCGTGCACTGCCATCTTACATTTTACTGTGACAGTGATGCCCACGCGGCACCCCTTGCTGCAGCCTACATCGCAACTGCCTTTTGGGGAGAAGACAGTGGGGCCAGAGCCTGTCCTTTCTCTGAGAAAACAGCAATTTCTAACACTTATAGTGCTTATTATATGCCGAACATTGTTCTACATGCTTTATGTATGTTAATTGTTAGATCCTTACGATTGTCCATGAGACAGCTGATACCACTGTCTCCATTTTACGGGTGAGAATATAAAGGCACAGAGAGGTCACATGGTCAGTGAGTGGAGAGGAAACTAGTCCATGAATGCTGTAGCTCTTGTCCAATCCCTCTTCTGTCCCCATCCTGCAGCAACCTGAGCATACCTGCTGTCATCACTGGTGACCAGGACACGCACAGCCATCATCTCTTGTCCAACTACGTCCTCCCCAGGGCTGATCTTCACTGAGGTCCATTCAGAGTGCAGGAGAGAGGTAGCTTCACCTTCCATATCACTGGGCTCTGGCTCCAGAACACTCTTGGGCTTCTTGGGGGAGGTTGGCTCATCTGCTGGGAGGAGAAGAGGGTCTAGAGAGATGATGGGAATAAATGGGCCCTACAGGATACCTGCTTCCTATCCAGAAGATTGGGCAGGCTGCTGGGGATGGGGAGGTGGGCAGGGAAGCAGGCTTTGGGTCTACTTGGACACTCTAAGACTGACCTTCTTGTCCTCTGTTTCTACCATTTAGTCTACCAGATGCCCCAGGATTTAGAGCACCTCTGTGTATAGGACATGAATACACACATCTCATTTAGTCCCATAAAAGGGTCCTGAAATGTTCAGAGGGACCACCCAGGCCCAATCTCTAGACCGCCACTGTCAAAATCAGTGTCCAACATACTGCTAAACCTGGTGGCAACTTCTCCATTCTTGTCTTGACACGTCAGAAGCATTTGACCCAGTGGTTCATTCTCTCCTTCTAGAAACAGCTCTTCTCTCAGCTTCTAGGATAACACAGCCCAGCTCTCTTCTCTGCAGTGGTTGCTCTCCTTCCCTCCTTGTTTCTGTGCTGGGTATACCTTTCCCTGCACACACACCTCCCCCCAGCCCCCCGACCTGGTAACATTGGAAGGCCCCAGGGCTGTCTTTGAATCTCTTCTCTTACTCATGCCCGTGATAATCTCATTTGGTCTCCTGGTTTCAAATAACCCTAGATAACAATGACTCACTCCTACATCTGTATTTCCAGCCTGGACATTTCCTCTGAATCTAGGCTTATATATTCCATTGCTGCCTTGGCCTCTCCACATGGATGTCTAGTGGACACATCAGACTCATGTCTGAGCGGAGCTCTTCAGCCACACCGCTCCCCAACCCTGCTTCCCCCACAGCCCTCCCCATCTTGGTCAATGGTGACCTTGGCCTTCCTGCTGCTCAAGTCAAACGCTTTCACAGCATCCTTGACTTCTCTTGTTCTTTCATTCTTCACTCAAATCATCAGCCAATCCTGCTGGTTCTACCTTCAAAATGGGTCAGGAATCCAGCCACCTGTCACTGCCTCCTCTGCTACCACCCTGACCAAGCCACTGGGTCTCCCTGCTTTCCTTCTTGCCATACTCCCCCTGCCACTCCCCTGTCTTCTCAGCACAGCCACCCAAGTAACTGTCCAATGCAAGTCAGATGATGCTCCCCTGCTCCACACCCTCCAATGTCCCCTGTGACCTCATCTCCCACTACTGCCCTGCTCTCTGCTCTGATCACGTGGCCAACCTACTGTCCCCCCATCTCAGTCCTGTGTACCGCTCCTGCCTCTTCCTAGGAGATGCTATCCCTGGACAGCTTCCTGCAGGCCTTGCTCACTCACTGCCTCAAGTCTTTGGTCAAATGGCACCTTCTCCCTGTCATCCTATTTTAACTGCAACCCATGCCCTCAGCACTCTCTATTCCTCCTTACTTTTATTCATAACGTATCTCTAATAAACTCTGTAACTTTCTCTTTTGTTTATTGTGTCTCTCCCATGACTAGGACATAAGCAGTGATTTGTGTCTGTTTCCTTTCTTGCTAGAATGGTACCAGGTAAGGAGTAGATGCTTGATGAATGCCTGTTGAATGAATCAATGAATGAGTGAGCAAAACAGGCCACCTGAGGCCAGGTCCATTTTGGCCACAAACTCAGCTGGGTGGCCCTTTCTCTGGTCACAGTGGGACAGGTGTCTCTTCTTTTGATGGCTGACACCTCCCTCCTCACCAACCCCTCTCCAAGGACCATCACCTCCTCTTCCCTGTGCCATTGACGCCTATGTCTACCGGACCTTTTCCATCAGTATTTGCATGTGCTGAAGCCTCTCCCATTTTAAGGAAACTATTTTTAACCCAATTCCCATGTCTGGCGCCTAGCCAACCCTTCTTCCTCTTCTCCCTCCTTACCAGCCAATCATCTTGGAAGAGTCTCCTGCTCTCACTTTTTCCCTGTGCACCTTCCCTCACTCAACTCCTCAGTCCCCTACAATCCTGCCTATGTCTCCATGACTCCCAAACTGTGTCCCCCCAAAGCCCTTCAGTGGCCTCCTTATTGCTAAATCCAATTCACAAGCTCTGGAGTCCTCCTGCAGCTGCTGCAGCCCTCAGCCCTCCCTGCTCTGGGCCACCCTGTTCTCTCGCCCTCTCCCTGGCTCCTCCATCTCAGCCACCCAGTCTCTAAGCCCTAAATGTTGGGTTCTTCCCACCTCCACCAGCAGGAGGCTGGCAACTCTCTAACTACATTTACCATCGATGAAGATAACTCAAGAGATTTTTATTTTTATGTGAAATGCCTCATGCTTTAAAAATATTGTACAAATCAAACAAAACATATCTCCAGGCACATGCGGCCAGTGGGTGGCCAGCTTGCCACTCTCGGCATACGTGCACGCTTGCTTGTGCGTGCGCATTTGCACACTTCTGCATGGGTGTGGCTATGCGTGAGAGGCACTGGTAGAACAGGTGTGTAACTGGATGCTTGGCTCTGTAGTAGTAGCTGTAATAATATATTAATAATAGGAGCAGCTGACTTTTATTGAGCACTTTTATGGAGAAACGTTTTAAGTGTTTAAGGCGTATTAAGTCTATTAAACTTCAGAGAACCTTCTAGACAAGGATTATTATCCCCATTTTGCTGATGAAAAAACAGGTGCACAGAAAGGTTAAGACATCAGAGGACAGGGATCCGTCTGTATGGCTATGAGCAGAACAGAACCATAGACACCAATGTACGTGACCTTTATTCTGGGAGTTTGGGCTGGATTATGTTCCTGTTTTTCATCCCCTCTCCATAACAGAGCTGTGCTTTTTCTTCTGTGACCTTGCAGTCCTTCCTACAAGGGGTGGTTGGTAGGCCTCCTTGCCCAACTGACGTGGGACTTGGCTGTGACACTTGCTTTGCCCAGTGGAAACGAGTGGATGTGACGTGAGCAGTGGCTTCAAATGACCTTGCTGTTTGGCTAGTACACCCACACTCTTGCTAGTTTGCCATGAGAAGAGCTTGTCCCAGGTTGCTGCTGCCCCCGCAGCCGAGGTCCCTGACTGCGGGCACAGGGAGCATATCTGAAGCCTTGCCTAGCCAGTCCCATGGGAGCCCGGACCACCCTGACCCCTACAGCCTGAAGCAGAGCTACTCGCCGACTGCACAGACCCACAAAAAAATAGATGCTATGAGTCCCAGCAATTCAGGAGGCTTATCACACAGAATTAGCCTATACCTGCCTTATACCTGAGTTCAGGTGCGTGTGCCTCAGCGGGCTGCACAGAGACCTGTATGGTCAACAGATGCTCCTTGGCCTCCTCTGACCCAGGCCTGTGCTGGGGATTTGGAGATGAATCAGCCATGCTCTCTGCCTTGAAGGGTCTCTTCCCGTCCCAGGGGCGGGGGATGGGAAGAGTCATAGCTCCTTATCAGGGAGACCATCTAAGAGTCAGGCAAGACAAAGTGAAAGGGGAGGGAGATCTGACATCTGTACAATGAACACTTAGGTGGAAGGCACCATTTTAGTGGGTTAAGGATGAGTAGGATCTGAGCAGAGAAGGGAGAGATGATGTTCCACAGGATGGACCTCTGTGAGCCAAACCAATGAGGAAAAGCACTACCGTCTGCATGGAAACAGAAACCACATCCCCGTGGCCGGAGGGCAGGAGAGTGTATGAAAGAAGCCAGTGGGACGTCATCCCATTGATGTGGAACCGGTAAGGGCCTAAAGGACAAAGTGAAGCGTGCAGAGCAGCGCCCAGAAGTTTGGAAGCTGAAGACTGGAGTCATCGGAGTGGCCTCATAGAACGATGGCTCTGGTTGATGAGTGGACGGTGGATCGGAGGACCCACCAGGTGGGAGAGGGAGACCAGGGAAAGGGCCGTGATAACTTGGAGGAGAACGAAAGGCTGAGCATGCGTGGCTAGAGAAGAGGGGAGCGAGGCCAGCGAGAGCAGCTCGGGGGGTGAGAGCAGCTGCGGCCAGTGGAGGGGAGCTGGGCCAGGCTGTGGAGACACCACCTCAGGGACCAGGCAGACCTGTGAGGGAGACGCCAAGGGTCTGCTTGTACCCTCCCTCCTCCTAGAAAATCTTGACCTGGCCATCAGGGCCAAGGGGGTGGAATGGGCTAACGGCTCAGGCTGGAGGGGTGGGAACATGGCTGACCCACGAGCCCTTGGGACAGCGGGGTCAGGACCAGCGTCTCTCACCATGGAGCCCAGTTATCAGTGGAGGGGTTGGGGCAGGGGGAAATAGAGACTTGGAAAAAAAGAAGCTGGGACTTTTCTCTGAGCAACACCTCACCGAGGTAAAAAAGTCCCAAAGACAGACATCCCCCGCTCCTACCCCCTAAGGCCTGGGCCAAAGGCTACAGCTGGGTCTCTGGGGTTCAGTGCTATGCCCCAGAGCAAATCACTCCTCTCAAGCTCCTCCTTCCAGACCCTCTGTCATTCCCTGGGGCCTCCTGTCTGCACACACAGACCAGCCGCCCCTGTACAAGCGATGGGAGTAGTCTCAGGGCAACAACGAAAGCAACACCAACTCATTCTCAAGGCCTTTATCCAGGCTCAGCGTCTCTAACATCCTGAGAGCCTGAAAGGTCAGTGTTGTCATCTTCACTGCATGAGTGCCCGGAGTAAAACTCAGCCACAGACCCCCAGTGAGTCAGCTGGATTGGCCGCCGCAGGGACACACAGTGGCTTTGTCAGTGGCCAGGCCAGGGGAGCGTCCAGCTGTGCTCACCTGCCCTGCCTCCCCTGGGCCTGTCTGCAGTTTGTCCAAGATTTTTCTAGAGCTCTCTATTTCCATAGGGAGAAGTCAGGTCTGCAGCGCGGGGTGGAGGGTAGGGGCTGCCCGGGGAGGTGGTGTGCAGGGTGGGGAGGGAGAAAGATCCAGCAGCAACCTGGCCTCCTACAGGCAAGCAGGTGCTCTCAGAGCCAAGACACTCAGTCTCCTACCAGTGCTCCCTGGGGAAAGAGGTTATGCCAGAGGCAGAGCCAGCAGTGTCTGTCCTCACATGCTGCCCCCAGTAGCTGAGACCCAAGGCCTTTAGCAGGCCAGACTCCTGCTACACTGTCAGCGTGAAGACCCTGGCCCTCATTCTGCTGGTAAAATTGTTTGTTTTCACTCTAGGTCTGGAGACCCTTCCACTCTTCCCCAGAACCCACGCAGACAACAAAGCAACAAGTTCTCCTGTGTATCGTTATTAAGTCCATTTTACAGATTAGGAAACTGACACTCATTTGTCCAAGGTCACACAGCTCCTAACTGTCAGAGCAACTTCTGGCTCTGGGCTTGGAAAAACTCTCTCTGCTGTCTTGTCCACATTCTCTCTGAAGAAACAAATTTAAAAAGAGCCATGAAACTAAGTCTGTCAGGATCGAATCGGGAAAATAGAACTCAAGCCAGAAAGTTCCACAGAGAGAAATACAGGAAACTCAGCAATGAAGGTGTTGGATGAGCTGAAAGCCAAGGGCAGATCAGAAGGCAGCTCAGGGATAAGCCAGAGCAGGAGGCTGCCGGCCAAAGGGATGGCAGGAGGAGCCACTGAGTCCAGAGGCCAGGACTGCCAGGCAGGAGTGGGTACCACGGGGAAGACCCAGCCACTGCCTGGGATGCAAAAGCCGGAGGAATACCCAGGCTTCTCCCTCCATCCCACCTTCCACCTCCCACTGGTCAGACCGAACGGGAACCAGGTGCCAGGGAGCCTGGGAAATGTAGTTTCCAGCGAGTATACATCACTACAGAGCAGAGCAGGGGGAAGGCAGGGAGGGTATCTGACAGCAAACAGGCAAATGTCTGGGATACTGAGCACAGGGCAGTCTCCCCAGCCCCTTGCGATGTGGATGGTGATGAGGGAGGGGACACTGACAGCCCCCAGCAGGATGGGAGGGTCTTGGGAAGGGGCCTAGGTCAGGCGTTCCCTCCACTCATTGCCAGGGGATGGCACAGGTGTTGATGCCCCTACCAAGGTCCTGCACAGCACGTGTCCCCTTTGAAAGATAAAGGACCAGGTGCCTAACGGCTGCAGCCGCCATCCTGGGGCTTCTGAGAGTGACACCCCAGAGTGCACTGCCAGGAATGCTAGTTTCCAAGGGTCTTCAGGCAATGAGAAAATCGATGGGGAGCCCTGGGCCTCGGATGGGGCTGTCCTGCCCTCCTGTACTCTTGCCAGGCACCTCCAGGCTGAGTGTGGGAGCCCGTTTGTGTGCACACGTGTGTACTCACAGGCCTGTGTATACTCTGCTGTCCTGAACCAGGCTGAGCAGCACCGTTCGAAGGGCCTGCCTGGCCCCGGGGAAGACTCTATGCAGAGACCAGCTCAGGTAAAGCCAAGCGGGGGTGGGCATGGGGGTGGGTGGGAGCTCAGACCTCCCTGGCTGCACGCCCTTCCCTCACGGCCTCAGCAGGGCTGCACTGCTCCTGCCGCGGAGCCCTTGGCCTTGATGAAGGCCAGACAGCAGGGCAGCACTGTCGGCAGACAGACCCTGAACCTGGGGTGAACACACAGAGCAGCAGGGTCTCCCTTTTCAGGGACCAGAGGGGAGGGGGCCCGTGGTACCTTCCCGACAGTTCAGCGGACCTCCAAACAGCCAACTTGTTCTCCTTTCCTTTTGCAAACAGCAGCAGGTTTGGGCCTTAGTCCTTGGACCTTGACTCTCTTCTTGCCACGGATAGGAACTGTGTCAGGCCAGCCCTGGGCCTCCAACTTTGGGCACGGCCAGGATCTACACTCAAGACTCTCTGAACGAAGCTGGGGGTAGAGAAGTCTAAGTTTCAGTTAGGAACCCCAACAGCAACTCAGGGAAGTGGGAAGGGAAGTAGGCTTGGGGCTCCCAGTTCTTTGCTCTGGCAACACCCCATGACTTCTGCTCACAGCTCACCGCAGGGCGGGCACCACCGCTGAGCCCTGACAAAGTCCTCCAGTGGACACGCCGGGCCTGGTTGGGCCTCATGCTGGTGGTGGTGGGAGGAGGGAGCTGAGCTTCTGGACACTTCCAGGCCCCCCAAGATCAAGAGGTTGGCTTCTTTGTCTGGGTAGTGGTGGGGGTGTACCTCTGCTTCATCAGTCCCCCTGCAGCCTGGTCTCATGGTGTCAGAGACAGTCGCAAGAAGACAAGACTCAGGAGGTCAAAGGCAAGTTGAGCCAACCACATGCCATGGCAACAGAGTTCCCCCACCCCCTGCCACCTCTTGTCTCAAACCTGCCACCTGGATTCCTGTGTCAGGATCCCAAGCATGGGAGAGGATGTGTGTGAGCAGGTGGCTTGGGCCTCGATACCCAAGAGCATCCCACTGGAAAGGCTCTCCATGGCCAGCCTCAGGCCTGCTTCCACGGGCCACTCAGGATGGCGAGAGATGCAAGTGAAGGTCGCGCCCCTTGGAAGGCAAAATTCTAGTGAAATCGAGATGCCCCTCTCCCAATCAAAGGGCTCTGTGGAGGCAGCAGGATGCACAGTGTCATACTTCTCCTCCAGGTTCTCCTTTCTGAGCCATGAGCTGATGTCAGCAAGACCTTCCCAAGACAGGCTCCACAGTCTGGGGTCTAGGCCAGAAGTCAGGCCCCTTATTTATTCTGCGAATGCTTACTGAGAGTCTACTCGGTGTCAAGCACTGTTGTACCCATGGGATCATATGAATGTTCAAAAGAAACAAAGATCCCGGTCTTTGAGGAGTTTATGTTCTAATAAGGGGGGCGGGTACGTAAACAATACACATCATTAGTAAGACATAATATGGCCAGAGGCGGTAAACACTTTGAAGATCCGTGTAGGCGGCGGGTGAGGGGGTCAGGACAGCCGGGAGGACGGATTGCGGATTGCGGTATTAACAGCAGACCTCACTGGGAGGGAGAGGAGCGAACCAAGACCTGAATAAAGGGTGGAGCCAGTGGTATGAACTCTAGAGAAGGGTGTTGTTGGCAGAAGGAACAGCCAGGGCAAAGGCTCTATGGCAGAGCACGCCTGGTGTTGGAGGAGCTCAGCACCACTGGGACACAGCAGGTGGGAGAGGGCGGAGAGACAGCAGGTCAGAAGAAGGGAGTCCGACCCTCCAGAACCATCTGAGCCTGCTGTATGCATTGGCTTTTACTCTGAGTGAGCTGGGAAGCTGATGGAAGTTCTGAGCAGAGGACAGAGCTAAGTAATTCTGAAAGCATTACTCCAGCTGTTGTGTTGCAAATGGGTTGAGTGCAGCAAGGTAGTACCTGGAGGGGTTCGGGGTGGGGGGCACAGAGGAGGCCACTGCAGTAAATCCAGAAGAGAGGACAGTGGCCGGGGGGTGGGGAGGTCACTTTCGTGGGGGTGGTGACAAGTGGACAGGTTCTAGCTGTGCTTGGTTGGGATTCGTGGGTGGAGTAGGTGTTGTACGAAGAGAAAGAGTCAAGAATGACTCCAAGGCTTTGGGCTGAGCAATGGGAAGAATGGAATTGCTGTTTCCAGAAACTGTGAAGGCCAAGGGTAGACAGAGTCTGTTTCAGGGGAAGGTTAGGAGCGAGAGGTGGATATTTAGGTTTCTGAGACCCCTGGTACAATCTACGCAGAGGTAACAAGTAGGCCGCCAGAGACAGAGCTAGAGCCCCCTCCGTCTTCGTTGAGACTCAGAAGTCACTAAACCAAACCAAAGTCTTGCTGGCAGGTCGCAGGAGGAAAGAGGGACCCACAGTTGAGGCTGAGGTGTCTCAAGGGAGGTGACCAGTTACCTTCAAGAAGGCCGGGAGACCGGAAAGGGAAAGAAAAATCGATGGCGCCTTCCAGTGTGAGTTGAGACCTCTGTGTAGTGGCCAACCTAAAGATGTCCTGTCAGGCACGCTGATCTAGAATGATCTAGAATGCCCACGAAAGTCTTTCCCGCTGCGTAAAACCAAGAAGGTACCATCCAGAGCTCAGCGAGAGAGTTCCTGCTGCCCTGAGAGCCCTATCAGGAATGTTCCCCCATTCTACTGCCACAAAACCCTAAGTCAGAAGCCCCCATTTCTAGAAGGGATTTGCCCAAGGCCACTGAGTCCACACACAGTGCCGGAGTCAAAGCTGGGTCTCTGGCCAGGTCCAGGGCCTTCCCACAAGCCGAGGCTCCCCTGACAGTGGCATCTGACTCCTGGCTGGGACTGGTGACTCTCCGTTCCTTTACAGCTTGAAGATGCTGCTCTAGGTCATATCAGACAACTTCTGTAACATCAAGGTTCCCCTCAAGGTGGCCGCGAGGAGGTGAGGAACTAACAAGGTCCTGCACACTAGGGCCTGGCCCCATTCCCAGCACGGGTGTGGGGGGGTGCGGTGCTCCATCAGTGACAGCTGGGCCCAGAGCAGTCTGAACAACAGTCACTTTTTTTTTTTCCTTTTTGCAGAGATTAAAGAAAAAGCTGTAAAGAGGGAATGAGTTCACGGAAATAAAGGAAAACAGCCCACCCACTTTGCACGACCCACTTACTCTACTTAATACTCAGGGTGCACAGAGACTGATTTTTCTGGCTGGATTATTTCTTTAAGCTAAATTCCCTGGGGTAGGATTACTGCGCTGAAAGGTCAGAGCCCTTTCGTGGGTCTTCATCACTGCTGCCATGTTGCTTTCCAGAAAAGACGGTACCCATTTTCTTTCCTTTCTTTTTACCCAAGATTCTTTTTTTCCCTTACAATCAACTTACTTCGTTTTTTCTTTACTAATTCAGTAGGTAGGAGATATTGAATTTACATTCCTTCGAATGTAATTGTTATGAATATTCACTTTTTCTTTTTAGCATTTACTTGTTTAATATGACTGAAGGAGAACTGTCTATTCATAGCCTTTGCCCATTTATCATTGGGTCTTTAGTCAATAAACATGAGCTGGTCACCGACACTTCCAGGTGCCTGGGAACACCTCGTTGGTGTGAACTGTTTCAGGCCGTGGCAACGAAATTCTTTGTGATCCCGTCTAATTCACATTCCCCACCCCCCTGCCCCAGTCTGACTGCCTACTGAATATTTTCATTGGTACTGTTATACATTAAGTTTTTAAAACATGTACTGTCAGATTTGCATTACATGAATCCGACATACTTTTTTCTGTCAGAGGTTTTAAAGCTTAGAAAGTTATCACCCCCAATCTAATCCATAGTCGTTCTATTTAATATTTAATTCGATTGTTCAACTTGTGAAAGTCTTTAATCCACTGTTTCTGAATTAAAGAACATTCTACCAAATGCCTACGTAGAATGTGACATGCAAAACCAAAAACCCCACCCCAAACACAAAACTCCCTTCAAATAGGTATGGGAAAGCCTACCTCAGCAGAAGTTAATTAAGCCTCTTTACTGGAGGGTCCCTCAGAGATTTTTACCACGCCAGTAAGTCCTGGGGATCGCGGTTTGGGAGGAACACCATGTTTCCTGTAAAGCATTTCTCAAACTTTGGTCCTGTGGAGCTCCTCATTCGTAGAGCACCTCTGGGAGCTAGTATTCCCTTGCCACGCTTTGGAAAATGTTGCTTGAACCCAACTTCAGATCAGAACATCAAAACAAAACTCTAAGCTCCGTGGCAGTGAGCACGTTTGTCTATTTCACCCCTGCCACATTCCCAGCGCACTAGAGACGCTCCGTAAATACTAGTTAAGTCAACAAGTGAGTGTATGTACAAATAAAACCAATCAAACCCAGTGCACAACACTGAGATACGTTCTGAGATGCAGGGAGGGGTAGGGACTTTGTGTGGTTCACTGCTGCAGCCCTAGGACCTGGAATATGTCTAGGGTATGGTGTGTGTTCAACAAATACTTGGACAGATGAATAAATAAAGGAATGAATCACTTGTCTAACCGAGCTCCTAACTTCAGTGCCTAACACCTTTCCTTTTATGGAAGAGAAAGAGTATCTCACCTGGGTACATGACCCCAGGCAGCTCAGAGGACACTTCCAGGAGCTGGCAGTGGAGCGCAGAGGCCCAAGGCCCCAGAAATGCCCCTGAGGGGAGGCTCATCGCAGCATCAGAAGCCCAGCTACATCCAGCCTGGCGATGTCAGGCATTCCAACCCAGGGAAGCTGAGGAGGAGACTTCCTTGGCACTGCTCATACTAACCAAGTGAGATACTGAGTCCTTCCTATACGGGGAAACCAGCCTGGAACTGGGTCAGAGCCTGCCATGGGTTCTGTCCTCAGAATGGCTCTGCTGCCTAAGACACTGAGTAAATTGAGCCTTCAGGCTCACGGGAGGCTTCTTAGGATCACAAATGGCTCTCCCTCTGGATAAGCACACCTGCCGTGTTCACCACCATTCTGAACCCAATTTGCCTTTACCTGAACCCTTTTACCTTTCACCTCTCACTCAGCTGGATCAGCATAAGACTTGTAGCAACACTTGGTCACTTAGGAACCTAGGTTAGTGAACAGTTCCTCAGGAAAGCTCTGCGACAGGTGTGCAGTTTGGGTGGGGGGAAATGAGCACAGGCGCTATCAAGACAGTCTGTTTTTTCACAGCTCAGGTGACACTGACCCTCACCCAGCTATGCCCAGAATCTACACAGAAAAAGTACCATGAGTTTTCAAGAAAGAGACCCAAAAGCCTGGCCCAGGAGCATTGGTGACCTTTTTCCAAATATTACCCCTGGGTAATATTTCCTTTCAGAGTTGCCCAGCGCAGCCCCAGAGCGTCCCACGTCACCATGAGTGCAGGCCCCACCAGCAGTTTAGGGAAGACTGTCCCCCTAAACCAGCCCCCGTGTTTGAGGTTGGAGCAGCTTCCATGGCAAAGAAGAGAGGAAACAATGCGCTTTATAAAGAACCATATTTATTTTCATTTACAGCATCAATACCATAAATAAAGCTAAACATCGTTGGCTGTGTGCAAAACACAGGGTCCCATGTGGCACTGTAAATGGCTACCCAAGGTCACAGACATGCGTTGCGAGGAGATGGGCGGGCGGGTGGGGGGGCTAGCTAAAGAGAAGCCTGAGAGGGAAGGAGGGCCCTCTCTGGTTGACATTCTACAAAGGGAGGGAGACTCTGCAAGAGAAGACAAGACAAGAGCGATGACTTCGTACTGGCAAGACTCTGCACCAGTGCAGCAAGCAATGCAGCATGCGGGCCCGTGCAGACAGGCCAAGAGGTCGGCGTGCTCTGGCCGCATGCAGGACAGGCGCCCCCTTCCACCTGAGAGCCCGAGGCCCCGCGCACAACAGCCCCCCCAGCCTCGGCACGGCGTCCCCCTCTAAGAGCACTTGGAACACCCCGCTGCTGCGGGTAATGAGTCAGTGGGCACATGTGTTTTGAGCAGAGCCATGGCGGCATGGACGCGGGCTGCTCCAAGTCAGGGCTGAGTGGAGTCATGTCTCACAGTCACCCCTGGCCTGGGGCAAGGATTGCTCCAGTGGAAGCTTCTGCATCCTCTGGGGCTTGATGAGACAAGAACAGTCAGAAGAGCCACAGCAAAGCCCTGGTGTCGAGAGCAGAGGCTGCGCTGGGAAAGGATTTGCCGGGGGCGTGGTGGCACAAAGCACGGGTGGCTCAAGCCTGCGATGAAGGCTGGGAGCATTATTATTTTTTTTTTTTTTGGAGCCCTTCCCCAAAGAGTCACCCACGGTTTTGATCAAGAATCTGCATACGAGAATTGAGGTAAGAATGCTTGTCTGCGTGTATTTTTCAGCGGCTACTAGACTGAAGTTCTTTTCCCAGGGGACAGAGCCCTCTCTGGCATGCTGTCTCACAGCTGGGGGACCCGTCCCGGGAAGGTAAGCAGTTTCGCAAGGAGAAAGGCATGCACGCAGGGCACACGGGAGGCCGCAGGGAGGCAGGCATGCTGCCGGTGTGTACCCGGCAGCCGGCTCAGGGGTAAGTATAGTCAAACATGGCGTTCCAGCAGAATGCCACCCCACATCGCCAACCCCCCCAGGCCATGGCATGAGTCCATTAGTATGCAAGACGCTCGCAGTTAGTACGGCCAGGACCGCGGCATGGAGGACGGGGCACAGAAAGCACGTTAGGCATTAGTACCACTTTCTGAAAATTGGCAAGAAAACCAGTCACCTCCGAGCAGAAGTGTGTCAGCCAAGAAGTGGGTGTAGCACTGGAAGGCTGAAACGAACTGGTGGCCACAGTGTAAGGTTGGCAAGAGAGAGAGACAGAAAGGAGAATTTAGTTCAGGGTGGGGGAAAAAAGGGAAAAAGACTGGTAACACAAAAGGCACAGGAGTTGAAGATGAGGCAACCATCGATAAAAGGGAAACTTCTCCAAACAGATCATCGCTTGCTTAGGGCCGATGGACCTTTCTGGTAGTGACCGCCTACCCGTCATCGGCCAGAGTGGGTGCGGGTAGTTGGCCGAGGCCAGCACTTCCTGCTCTCCCCTCCAAGTGGCACGCATCCTCAGGACCCCACACCCCCCAAGATCTCTTTGTCCCAGTTTAGCTCCGGTGTCCCATGCTCATTCTTGAATGTGCTACGGAGACCGAGAGGCGTCTGCCTCCTGGAATCACCAGGCGTTTCAGTTCTGCCCACCAGGAAGGTTCACAGCCTCAGAACATACAAACATCTCAGGCTTCTGACAGGCACGCCCTGTCTCACCAGAGTAATTCAAACCAGTAGTCTCTTTATGGCCGTAAATGACATTCTCCGAGAGTCTAACTCTGGCTTCATGGAGCAGAACTCCACAGAGTGTCCCCGCCCACCCTGGGCTGAAGACAGAAGCAGGGACACGGCTGTGCACGTGTTCACATCATGCCCTCAAGAATTTCCTTTTAGACTCGAACACAGCATGACTCCAGGGCTCCTCCCACCATGCTGAATATGAAAATTTCAGCAAAAATTTGGAAAAATCCAACACAAGTCATTGGACTGAGAATGGTTCCAACAAGGACAGAGGTGCCAGTTCCCACAGGCTGGGACACAGCTGTGCCCCTGTTTGCTCCAAAAATGTCAAGGAAGGCTTGGTAGAAATACCTCTCCCATTCTTCCTGCCCTATGGAAACTTGTCATCTGCCAGCTCTCAAGCGCCCAGGCTCCTAATGCATGCCAGGTCCCATCCCTCCTTAATCTAGAGGAGCTCCCTCATGTCATGAGTGCACAGAGCCATCTCCAGCCTGGCCACTCTAGACATCTTGAGCACGTTGGAAGGCCTTGGCCTTGCTCCAGCAGACCCAGCAGCCGCACATGTAGGGGCAGGGCAGGGTGTGGAGAGGAGAGGTCTCCTCCTGGAAGCCCTGGGGTAGGGTGGACCCAAGGCCTGTTTTTGCCCTCAGTAGGGCATATTTCTTTATATCAGTCAACAAACAGCTTCTGCTCCCAGGCTCCCCAGCCAGTCAAGACATAGGAGGTGAGACACCTTCCTTTGCTAGGACAGTGTGAGTACAAACTGGCTGCTTTGGCCAGATCCACGTGGCAGCTGAGTGGCTAAGCCACCAGGATGTCTGTGAGCAGGGCTCATTGGGGAGGTCACGCTTCCCAGGAATCCTATACCCTGAGGTGCTAACAGACGGCCTCAGTCTCAAAGCACAGGATGGAAGAGGGCAGAGTCTCCCCTCAGCCCGACCGTTACGGACCCTGAGTGGTCGTGGCTCAGACAGCAGCCTGGGCTAAGGACCAGGCGGGGGCACAGCTCCTCCCCTGCAAGGCACCAGCTCACCAGAGCTCTGCACGGCCAGGGACCCTGGGGCCTCCCGGGTCGTGCTCATTGACAGGAAGGGACCATGTGTGTTTGTAGCAATCTGCTCGAAACCCCCTGGTCATCTGGCTGTGGTCTGGTGATGAGGGTAAAAACCTTTAAGCTACTAATCAGACATCAAAACCAGGGTGCAAAACAGTTCCCCCTCCATCCAGGAGGACAGATCACCGCCAACTACATACTGCCGTCTGTTTCTGTAAGGTTTAATTCTATTCTGATCTACTCTTTTCTTCGAAACTGATGATGCTTTCGTGTTGCCAAAACACTGTCCCTGTAAACAAGTGGTACCAGGGTACATACAACAAAAGGCACTGATCAGAAGGTGGCACGCTCACTTCTGTTTCTATAAAAGCCCAAACCATGAGTGTTGCAGGCAGCGACCATGGCCATGGACCACGCCGTGGAAGGGATTCGTGATACCAGTTATAAACTTCAAACCGTGTTGAGAAAAACGGACACTCATTGGGGGAAAAAAAAATGCTTTCTCTTGGCTGATTAAAAGTTAAAAATTGAAATGTAAACCTAGAACTGTGGCTCGCTTTGGTATAAAAGAAGTACAAAGCTATAAAAAAACATCCTTCATGTCATCCGGCCCCAGCACCAGGAGGGGATGTCCACCCTGATGCAGCCAGGCGCGGGGGGCCAGGGTAAAGCTCTTTGGCTTGGAACGAATGGGCTAGAGAACGTCAGGCTGCCAGCCAGAGTCCTGGCCACCTACACTGCCTGAACTGGAAATGTGAGGGCCCTTTGGGGTGCTCGGCATTTCACTGGAGCTTCACTGGGAAGCATCTGAGCACCCAGCTGCGGATGGTCTCCAGGGACTCCTCAGACTCGCCGTACATGGAGCCTAGCACCTCAGAGAACACCCAGAGGAGGGGCAGCCCGAGGCTCAGGAGCTCATACGTGTAGCAGTAGTTGTAAGCATTGTCCCTGAAGTGCAGGCCGGCTGCACACAGGAGTCCCCAAATCCAGTTAAGCAGGCTCCGGGGAACGTGAAGCAGGCCCCACGGCAGCACAAGGGGCCAGCTTAGCGCCTTCCTAAAGAGGGAATTGGTGATACCTGGAGGGCTGCCTTCGGGCGTGCCAATGGCAGCCGCTGCGCAAGAACTTTCCACGGGGGTGTCTCGCCGAGGGGCCTCTTGCTCCTTCCACGGTCCCTCCTCCTAAGAGAGGGAGCAGAGTGGGGGCATCAGGCCATGATTCTCACGGAGCACCCCACCAATGGAGCAGACGAAGAGAGCCCACACAAACCGACCATGGCAGACCCTGCATTTTGCAACCAGCCCTCCTCCCCCACTAAGAGCCCCCATACACTGCTGAAGGGGGGCTGAATACGGGCATTGCTTTCCTGGGGCCAACGTGACCACAGGGTTCACAGGCCTTCAAAACACACATCCTTTAAAAACAAAACAAAACAAAAACACAAGGCACACACATCCTTTGACTCAGAAATGCTTTCTAATGATCTGTCCTCAGTAAGTAATTTGAAACAGGGACAAAGACGGCTGTACCAAGATACTTGCCGTGAAAACATTTATAAGGTAAAAAGAGGACACAACATAAACATTCAGCAACATGGGGCTTGTTGAATAAATTATTAACCATCTTTTACAGGAATCAAAAATGATGCTTCGAAAGAATTTGTAATATTACGGGGAACGGCTCTTGGTATATTGTTGCTACATAAAAAGAAGGATATGAAAGTGTAGTGATAGGATTCCAACTAGGTGAAAAAACAATCACATAGGGCAATTTCACAAAACATTAGTTACGGGTTTCTCAGAACAGAGTAGTGATCATTTAACTTTCCTTCTTTACATACTCTGTCCATCCGTTTCTCTACATTAAGCCTCTATGCCTCGTGTAATCCAAAAAGAGCTGTACAGTGTGGGTCCCTGCTGGGGGGAGCAGTGGTTAATCAAGCAGTGGAGAAGGTATTTGCTAAGAGCTGCCAGAGGGGACACTGTCACCAACTGGCCACACACCCAGCAGCCTGTCACTTTGCTGACATCCAAGGTGGGGGTCCGGGGTGGGTGGACTTAGGGAAAGGCAGGCTCCACAGGGAGGGAGGGACATCCTGCCTACAACACTGTGGACATGTGGGACCCGGGCATGGGGGACCCTGTAGTTTTCCCACGACTGGGCATATAGTCCTGTCCCTGGGACATGGGAAAGCTCTTCTCAGGAGAAGCCAGCACCACTGCTTACCGGCAAGCCGGCCTCCAGAATGGGATAAACCCAGAGGCTGGCAGAACAGGCTAAGGCAGAGACCCTCCGCCCCGCACACACAGTAAAGACTCTCGGCTTCATCTGCTGGTCTCAGCCACTCCAGGGCCAGAAACTCTGGCCTTGCTCGCAAGGACCTTTGAAAATGGGTCTCCTATCCAGGGGCCTTCCCTGTTTTACCAGCGCCTTCAGGACAAAACATACCTCTCTTTGTTGCTTCAACTCTGCTCGTCTCTTCCTCTGCTGACTGTTGGTCTTATAGTGAATGAAATGAGGCTTGCAGAAGAACTTGCCTGTAAAACGAAACACACACATACTGGCATGCATGGGTTTTCTCCTGTAAATTAGAGCCATGGCAGACACATGCCAATGTCTGTCCCTGTCTAATACCAATACTGGGAATAAGCCCAGGAAGCCTCAAACTTGGCTTCTGCCACGTGCCTTAAAGAAGCCACATTGAGATGAGGTAGCAGGACCCTTTGCTGCCTCCAAGCAGGCTGTAGCAATGGGGGTGTGGTGGGAGATGCCAGGGACGGGGCCGAAGCCCTCAGATAATCCCTAAGCCAAACCGAGGCCAAGTTCCTTCCCAAGGCCAGCGGCCAGGCTGCAGAATGGACAGCTCCGAGTATCAGCACTCTTTCTAGTTCACAGTCCTTCCAGGGGCCCCTGAAGGTGGGAAAGGCTCAGAACAAATGGCAGCAGTGAAGGAGAGGAAAGACCCAGGAAAGGGCTGCCCTCGGCCACAGCCAAGGATCATTGGGCACCTTCCAGAAAAGACTTCTTTGTTCACCATTACAACAGTAATCTCAGTAACAATGGTACAACAGGAAAAAGTTATTTGGCACTCAACATATAGCAGACACTCCTCTGAACACTTTCCACAGAATGACTCCCTTGAACAACCTCGCAACAACCTTAGGAGCTAAGAGCTATTATTATCCTCATTTTACTGATGATCTGATGGACGGACCAAGAAGTTAGGTAACAGGCCCAAGGTTACATGGCTGGCTGACGGTTCATCCTGGCAGGCTCCTTCTTAGAGGAGAGGTTGCTATTATGATTGCTTTTGTAAGACATACTTTGTAAATAAAAACATTAGTAAGTCATCATTTATTGAACCCTTGTTACAAGCCAGTTGTGATCCTCTTGCTGACACGGGGCCACGGAAGGTGGGGGTACTGGTGAGGACACGTATGTCAAGCACTCGGCACACAGTAGGTGCTGGCCAAGGCTGGTACACAGCAGGCACTCATGGCCCCCCAAGCCCTTTGGGGGGGGGCCTCTTGCTATAGCAGGACCTCCCAGCTCCAAGAACAGCGCTCCCGGGAACACCACAGTCCTTGGGAAGAATGGGGGCGCCCCAGAGGCTCGAGCTGCGCCAGAGCAGAGACCAGCCGAACCCCGGCCCCCAGGAGTTACCTTCGTCACCGTCAAAGGCATAGGCAGCCAGACG
Source organism: Mustela erminea (assembly GCF_009829155.1). Lineage (NCBI taxonomy): Eukaryota > Metazoa > Chordata > Mammalia > Carnivora > Mustelidae > Mustela > Mustela erminea. The sequence continues at coordinate 66,893,982 of NC_045622.1, read as the reverse complement.
CAGGGTGCTGGCGCAGACGCTGCAGCGGAAGCACTCGCGGTGGAAGAAGTGTCCCTCGGCGCTCAGCCGCTCCATCACATACACACGCTTCTTACAGAAGTAACAGGTGTCGCTGCCGCCCAGGTTCAGGGGGAACACCTTCCGCATGGATTCCTGGGGGCAGAGGGCGGCGGGAGAGGAGCGCCATGCGTCAGGGCTGACACCAAGACTCCTGGGAAGTTCTGAGCTCAATCGTGGGGACCCCCTGGGCTCCTGTTTGCCGCTCATCTCACTGCGGGCACTGTGGCGAGGCCGAGGGGCGGAGGATCCGCTCCCAGCACAGACCCCAACAACCCCAGCCCCGCGTGGGCTGCTGTTAATTTTGCACCCAGACAGGCCAGCTGACGACGAAGGAGGCCCGGGAGGGGTTCCTTCCAAGGCTGGCTGCTCCGATTCAGGTGGGAGTGGAGTCGCTCTGTCTGACAGAGGGGGCATCGTTCACAAACGGGCCTGCCCAGTGACACTGACTCCAGCAATGTGCCCCAGGGATGAAGGGCTGCCTGGGTCTAGAGTGAGGTTCCCAAAAGGATGTTTTCCACACCCCTGTCCCCCTGCAGTGACTTAGGCCAGGCCGGGAAAGCCTGTGGCAGTCAAACTGCTAAAGAGAACTGCAGGAAAGCAAGAGGCTGTGTCTTCCAGCCGCTGGGGCGGCCAGGCAAATTCCTAAATGCAGGAGAGGGGATGAGGGCAAGGCAGCCATGCGCCTGGGGGATTGGGTGTTTGTATCAAAAGGAAAGCAAAAGAACTGTCCAGTCAAAGGGCTGGTGATGCAGCAGGCAGCCTTGTTGGGGAAAAGGGAGAATTCAGAGGGCAGAGTATCTCTCTGTTACTGGATTCTCAGTCCTGTGCCAAAGGGCTACTTGAGCTGGACACCAAATACTGAGGGTAAGGGGTGGCCTGCTTGGTATTTTTACTGAGCTCTCTAGATATCAGGGGACAGGCTTTGCCTTGTGAAATGACCTGGAGGGGAGCCGAGTGAGGTTAATTGGTCAGAAAATGCAGCCCTCCCTCTAACTTTGGCACCGGTCTACCCCATTGTCACACCTCCTGTCCACAAGCCGGGGGCCTCAGGTGGGCCAGGCCGTCCTCCCTGGGAGACCAGAGCCGGTGTCTGCGGGTGAAGGCTGAGGGGTGTGCGTCCTTACCAGGTCTGGAGAGGTGGCCTGGGTCTTAGGTCTGTGATCATTCATGTACAGATTGACCAGGACTTCAGCTGCAGCCCCTATTCCGCTGGACACTTTCCCTACCGTCAGCTACCCGAGAGCAGAGGTAGAGGAGACAGAGACAAAGGTAGAGGCCAGTTAGCACTGAGAAGGAAAGCGCAAACAGGCTGGATGTGGGACAGGGCTCCACACCCACATGCAGACAGCGCCCGACGTCCCAGGAGATGCAAAACCAGCCTGGAATGGGCAGCGGGCACTCTGGAGATGGAGAAAAGGACAGAGATGGAACACTGAGGCCTGGGGTGAGCCAGCTGACTTTGAGAACTAGTTCTGTAGGCGTGCAAGGCCTGCAGGATTCGTCGAGTTTCTTGGTTCACAGATGGGGTAAATGAATCCCAGAGAGAGGAAGGGAGCTCTCCCAGGCCACTTAGCAAAGATGTGCAAGATTCAGAACTCCTCTCAGGTCTCCTGAGTCCCAGCCTGGGTGCCCTCACACCCTGAGGAACCAGGACCTCACAGACAGACAGCTGACCAGCAGCCACCCTCCCATAGCCATCTCCGTCTTTGGAGAGCTGGGAGCTGCTTCACAGGCATCATGAGCAGAACCGCTCCCCGCACCCCAGGCTGGGAGGAAGGGTTAGGACCCCAGCTCCATCATGAACCAGTTCTGAGACTGGACACAAAACTCTCAGCTGCTGAGCTCAATTTCCTTATTTAGTAGGACAGGGGAAATTGTGCCTGCCTCATGGACGTCTGGTATATGAACTGAGGGAGAGAAGGGGGATTCAAATGCCTGGCGCTGAGCGGGGCTGGGCCAGGAGAAGCTGGACTCCTCCCTCCCCGTTTCCCAAGTGCAGCAGCTCCCAGCCTGCCTTGGGGCCTCCACAGCCCTGGGGAGCCATGGCAGCATCTAACCTGGGTGCCCTCTGGCCTACAGAAGCAGTGACTGGAATGGGAGCAAGGAGGCTACGGGATGGAACTCCACCGCGTGCTCCAGGCGGCCGTGCCCGGAGGCCCCAGGCTGCTGCTGGCATGTCAGCTCCATGGGGGCCCTGGGCACCACTGCCGGCAGGTCACCAGTGCCTGTGCTCTGGAGGGCATGACAGCCACCCCCCAACTGTGAGCTTCTGGTTCCCCATCCATGTGTCCTGGGGCTGGGGCAGGGGTGGATCTGACAGCCCAAGTGGACATGGGCTGGACACCCAAATACCCCCAGCGAATCCCACCTTGCTACCCCTTTCCCATCAGCTATCAATGCCACCCCAGGAACACCGCAGTCTCCTCTTCAGGGAGGCACACAGCACAGAAATGGTTCTGGAAGCACCATTTCTGTCGCAGGATCCAGGAAGGAGGCAGGTCCCGACCCTCCCCAGCCTTGGAATCTGGTTTCTGGGAGGCGTGGCGGGAGAGAACCGTGGCTCAGGTGAACAGCCATTGCAAAGGCAAACAACAGTGACGGGTGTGGCTAGAGGAACGCCCTCCCTCTAAACCCGTGGCTGCCTCTGGGAGGCCACGTCTAATCTGCTACGAAAGCCTCAGCGATACAGGAGGAAGTTCGGGGGACGGCAAAGTGAATCGCTGTGGTCCCCCAGCTCCTGGTAGCAGAGCCCTGCCTCAGAAGCTGAGACCAGTTTACTGGATTCCAGCAACAGCACAGCCACTGCGAGGGGGAAGGAGAGGGAAGGATGCCAGGCAAGCTGGGGAGAATGACAAGATCCAGGAGGCTCCTGCTCCCTTTCTCATTAAGGAAGCCCTCAAACTCATGGCCACTTTGGAGCCCTTGGACCACATGTGGGGATTCTGGGGATTGTAGCAGGCCATGGACCTGCTAGGTAGGGGGTCTGAGTCCATGGCTCAGACAGACGGGAGCCTCTCAGACTTTACAAAGCCTGTCCTTCCCTAGGAGCACAGCATCCAGGCCAGTTACCCCAGACCCACTTCACCTCCCGAGCTGCCCCAGCCTTGGGGGAGATCAGCCTTCTGCTTCCAAGCACACTCTCTGCCATCTACAGGATGTCACGAATGCCAAGAAACCTGGCTCCTATTTCTAAGAAAGGTTCAGGTGCCCTGGCTCAGGACAAGCCATTGTTTGCCTGATGTTCCACTCCTTACCGGGACCCCCAGCGGGACCCCCACTGGGACCCCTCCTCCCGGACCAGGCCCCTCAGAAAGGGGTTGAAGAATACTAAATACTTCTTGGGTTTATATTAAATCAAAGAGGGGGAGAAGACAGAGGAGGTCAGATTTACCTCCCTGGCCACACTGCCTTTGTGTGGCTGTCTCCCGAGGCGCAGTGTGTGAACTGGCTCCGAAGCACTCTCCCAGAAACACTCCACGGTGATGCCGTGATACCCACGCGCAATTATCGCCTCCCCTGAGTTAGAAGGGGTTGAGACAGTACTTTCTGAGGCTTTAAATACAAGTCCCTAATGGGACCTTATTAACCACTTAGCTAATAAGCACTCTGTGCTGCTGAGCTTTTGTGCAACCCTGGCTTAAGAAGCAATTACAGAAGCTGGCAGATTGAGGGCTGGAAGGTAGCTGGCAGATGTCACCAGACCCATCTATGCACTCATGGACTTGCTCAGTTGCTCTGCCAAGACTGGGTACTCTCCAGGTCACCCGGCCAGGTGATCTAGGATAAAGACAAGACCTGGTCTTCCAGTATGGGCCAAAAAGGCTCCCTTCTCCCAGTTGCAATCACAGCCCCAGGCCATTGCCACAGCTTTCCTAAGAATAACGAAAGCACCCTTAAGGAGAGCAGCACTGGATCTCCCACATGCCCTTCCCAACCTGATGGAAACCAACCCAGAGTCACCACTGGCCAATACCAAGAGGTGGACCAACTTTCTGGAGAGGTCACAAGGAGACCTGGTGATGGAGAACTCATCTCAAGAGGTGAGGGGAAGCCCCCCGGAAGCCCACCCCAGAAGCCAGTGTGGAGGCAGACATTGCGTTGAGGGTTAGAGGTTCTCTTCTGTTTCTTGTCAACAGGATGCCTTATCGGCTCCAGTAGAGTGAGGACATAACCAGCTAGACCAATGCTAGTTCATTGCTCCTCAAACTGTAAGTGGCAAATCACCAGGTTTTGGTTAAAAAAAAAAAATCTAGAGGTTGTTGTGACCTAGTATTTCTGGACATAGTAAATGTGAATTACTGGAAATAGGATCACGCACTTGGATGCGAGCCAATGTCAGATTGCTCTACAAGATCTAATGCTCATTCTCACTCGCTGTGCTCACTGGGTCACAGACCAGTACTTGCCCATGAACTGTACCCTGAGTAGCACTGCTTGAGCCTATTAAACTCTTAGGATCCTAAGACAGAGATCAATTTGTGGAAAAACTTCCAGAAAAGTTTCCAGAAAAGTCAGTCCTGGTATTGACCTCAGAGTGAGATCCAGGCATTCTCAGCAAGGAGATTCATGCACTAAAAAGCAGACTGGTCAAGAGGAGAATTTATAATTTGGGAATTTGTTCCAACAAAAAGATGTGGCCAGAAATGATCACATCCCGGTCACTAGTTTTTAAAGAATTGATTATTCCGGAGGGCCATGGGGCTGTTTTTGCAAACCTTAATATAGCTTTCAATATTCTTGCAATTTTAAAGAACTGGAGTATTTCTTACTATCCTCCACCCCCTTTTGAATTCTAATTATTTTTTCGTTAATTAGAACAAGCTGGAATGGCTGGACATTTCTGGTGGGCCATTATCTCACATTACATTAGACTAACCTCACATATACCACTTCCCTTCTGTGAGCCTCAGCTTCCTCAGCTGTAAAATGGGGAGACCACTGCCATCCCTGCAAAAAAGGGTCACCACAGAATTCAGGCCATACCTCAAATGGTGCGAGACCCCCAAGAAGCACTTTGTGGAGAGTTAATGAGTCCAAAACACCGCCACTTGCATGGCTTTCACATTTCTATGTTCTAGAATTTCTTTTTTCTTTTCTTAGATGGCCTTCACTCTGGGCAACTCTAGGTCACTTGGGTGCCCTCCTCTGCATGAGGAAGAATGATGTGGCCTACCCAAAATGAGCACACGGACTTCAATGAGTCAACCCGGATTCAAACACGTGGCATGTGTATGGTTCTCAGCATCATCCCCAAAGGCTAAAGACAGCTGCGCCCCCCAAGGAGGCGTGTTGGAGGCAATCCTGGCACTGAGCTTAGAACGTGACGATCAGTCCCTGGCTGCATATTGGAGCCTTTCTCACCAGCTCTGAGCTGGCCCACCTCCCTTCTTGTCTGAACTCCCTGATGTCATGACTGTGTCTTACTCATCTCTACACTCCTGGCACAAGGCCTTTGCTCTGGATGAAGGAGGAAGCAGGTTCCTGGGCTGCTTTGTGTCCAAACAATGCTAACTACCCACCTCGGGCTTGGAACTCAGCCATGGATACCAGGTGTCCAGGCCGTGCTTCACCACGGAGCTGGGCCACCTGAGGCCACTTGGCCTGCTGTGAACATCATGAAGCCCACACAGCTCAGGCAGGGTAAGGGCAGAGGTTCTAGGGCCTCAAAGGTGAGGGCTTGCAGGAAGGGGAGCAGGGCCAGAAGAGGTCTCCTGGGCCCATTGGGGCTGACATTCCCCTCTGATGAGTCTCTAGGGGAGAAATATCATAGGACAGGCTGGGGGCCTGGGTGCCCAGGGATATGCTCAGGGCAAGAGCAAGAGAGGCCAAGAATAGAGACCACCTCCTTCGAGGGGGTCCAGAAATGACATGCTCAGAGTTGAGACTCAGGCAGGCCTTTGGGGCTGTGACCTCCCCTGGGCACCCATGTCTGCACCTGTGTCCCCTGGCACCAGGCACTGTGCTGTGATCGTACATGTGTGGCCCTCAGAGCCTTGCGAGGTGGGTCTCATAATCCCCCTTCGCAGATGAGGCAGCTGAGGTTCAGAGAGGCTCTAACTCACCTGAGGCCGCACTGTTGTTAAGTGGCTGGGATGGAAATGGGAACCTGACGGTGACTTCTTTGCCTTTAGAAAGAGAGGAATCAACATGCATTTCAGGTAAGTGAGATTTCTTTGGGAAGTCTCCTCCACTGGGGAAAGAGCACATTTATTGGACACTACAGACATTCTACTTTTGCCAGCTCACTGCATCATTCCTGGCACTACCAGGGTTGGCTGCCATCACCTCCAGTCTACAAATGGAGGACTGGGGTGCTGAGAAGTCCACTGACTCCTCCAAGGTCACATGGTGAGTGCCCGGCACTCTGACTCTAAGCCCATGTTCTTCTCCCTAGAGCACCCTGCTTCCCTGACACACACCAGCACTCTGCGAATTAAAATCTCCCTGAGAGGGGATGCACACAGGACACCTCCAAAGGCAGTCCTATCCCAGGAACAAAGAGAAGGATGAGGAGGCTGGGGGTACCCTTGAGATCTATCCCTGTATTAAATGAAAGGAAGACATACTACCCAGCCAAGACTCCCCTAGCTTTCCTCTACTGTGCAAATCTCTCCAGGAAACCCTGCAAATCCAGTTTTAAAACAAACACCCCCCACCCCCAGGTAGAGAAAGCTCCTTTTGTAATGCACATTGCTCTTCTGACCCAGGAGGACTGAACGTACAGCCCCCTCTTGCTCCTTGGCACAAACACTTGACCACCATCTTGTTCCTGCAAGAGCTCACCAGCCCTGGCAAATGGCTAGGAGCCACGCCAGTGCCAAATCGGCAGTGGCCTCCTTGCTCGAAAAAAGAAGTTAACTGATGGTTGCTAGGGGGTCAATAACACTACAGGAGGGCTGGTTTGATGGGATGGATGAGTCGAATGAGTGCTGGAGACATACAAGTGGACATGATCCCTGGTCAGGTCTTTGAAAGACAAGACTCTGGTCACGATCTAGATCCTAAATGAGAGAACCTCAATACGCCCTGTGACCATTCAGGCCAAGCTGCCAGCAACATTACTGAATCTTAAAGCAAACGTCCAGCTGAGAGGGCTGTCTGAAGGCATAGCCTGGCCACATCTCTTGGAACTGGTGACCTAAGTCTGCATCCCCATAACACGTGACCCCATTTGAGGTTGGTTGGGTCTGTTCCCACAGGCAGGGGAGTATCCCTGCTCCCTCAGAATTGGAGTGTAGGGCTCTGGGGCAGGTCAGAGACACACTGCCTGCCTCAAGGTTGCCAAGGACTAAGCATCAGTTTCCAAGTGAATTTTCCTTCCTCGGGCTTCCCTGAATGGAGGCTTGGACTCTGGGTAATGAGAGCAGGGGCTTGGAGGAAGCACTGTGGCCTCAGGCTCTCTCCAGCAGGGAGGCTCCCAGAGCTCCTTTGGACTGAATGAAGTTTGTCACCAGGTCGTCACTGACTTTAAGGGGCAGCCAGTTCTCTCTTTGGAGGACACTCATCTGCCAGATTCCACATGCACAAAACCCAGTGTCGACTCAGGGTGGGATGGGGTCCAGGAGAGGGAGGGAAACTGGTGGTGGGGGAGGGGGAGACTGCAGAGCCCATGGCAATACCTGGAACAGAGGGCCTGGGACTGGTCAGCCCAAAGCCCACCCCATTTGCAGCTCTCAGTGCACCTGGGCACGGAGCTCTTTGTGGCTATGGCCTCTGAGCTGGGGCATCTGACAAGGTCTCCCATTCGTGCTCGGCCACTGGTACAAAGAACACTGCGCCAGGGGCAGGAGGCCTGGGATCTAGTCTCCTCCTTGTACCTTTGTGTTCTCAGCTGTGGCTCTACTCCTGGTAAGTTCTCCTTCCCAGGAAGAACCCCCCACCCTCTCCCCAACAACAGCATGTAACACTGTTACCTTTCCCCAGCACGCCAGCTCCCTGCTACCTGCTATAATTTTTCCAGAGGAAGTACTATCTCGTCTTTACCTATATATTACATTGTCACTGATTGTTGATTTCCACCCACTGGGATACAAGCTGCATCAGGGAAGGAAGGTAACTCCAGATCACTGATGCTCATCCCCAGAGCCCAAAGGGCCTGACACCAAGTTGTCTGTGGTTTAGTAAATGTTTGCTGAATGACTGAATGTTCACTTGCTGGCTCACTTCATGAGTGACGTTGGTTAAAAGCTACTTGAGGAGCCCCGTGGAGGAGCAGCCAAGGGCCTCACTGAAGCATGATGATGACGGAGCAATGCCTCCCGATGAGAAGCGTCTCCATCAGACATGCGGGTGGCCTCTTGCCTGCAACTAGAGCTCCAATGCCTACAGGAAACCAAGTCAGGGAACTTGGGACATGTGGGGGCTTTTCTGGCCCCAGCTCTGCCCTTAAGCCAGGCCACCCTGAGCATGAAAGAAAGGCAGAGGCTAGAGGGGACAGTGACCAGGGCCAGCCAGAGGTGGGGGGCTGGAAAGAAGCACGGCATGGGCCCAGCTACTCAGCTAGGAGCACTAGCTGCTGCCTGTCTATGCCCAGGCACTCTTATCCCTTCCTGTCTCATGAAGGGCACTGTAATAGGAAGCACCCCTGCCCCCAATGGCCAGGGGAGGCTTTCCAAGCTGGGCAAAAGTGCTGCTCTGGAATTCTGGTGAGGATGATGACAAAAATGTCAGTCCCCACCCAGACAGCTTGCTATCACATGAGCCAAGAATTTGCCTCTTGCTGATGAGAAAACAGAAAATCCCAGACAGGTCAGGAGCCCTGAGGCCAAACAGCTGACCAGGGCTGACCTGGAGGAAGACGCCAGGCATCCTGGCCGAGGCGGTCTTCGGAGGAGCTGCAGGTCAGAGGTGTTTGTGCCGCCCTAGGCCACCTCCTGCTGCCCTGCCTGGGATGCTCCATAGCCTCACTGGGGATACTGGAGGGGGTGGGGCTGATAATATCCCTTGCTCCTTTCTTAGAGACCCTACCTGCACCCTTCTCCCCATAGCAGTGGAGGTCTCAGCTACAAACCAAGAGGCAGCTCCTAATTTTCCACTCAGGCAACAGCAGATGGCTGGTTTGTGCTTCAGCCTAACAGCATGGAAGCAAACGAGCCATGACTCTGATCGGGGACATCTAGCCTTCTGCACCAAGGTGAGCCTGGGGGAGCGAGACAGACCAGGTGTGTTTGGAGGAGCACAGTTTTCGAGGAAGAGACCAAGACCCACTTCCCGAGCGACAGCTGAAGAAGCGGGCTTCACAGCCATTTTCAGGCTCATCCAGCCCAGGGGCCAAGCTTCCTGGAGACCATCGCTCTGCCGCCCCAGCCCGCTAGAGTTCTCAGCTTACTTGGTAGACAGTAAGAGGAGGACAGTACGAGGTAGACAGTAAGTAGAGGAGGACAATGGAAACCATGAAAAGTGCTCCAGAACCCCAGTTTAAAAATTATTCTAGGGTTGCAATTCATGATCTACTTACTTGAAGTTAGCTTCCCACCTCCTCCCCTCCTCTGAGCCAACCTCTTCCCTGCTACTTGAGTCCTCCTTCTAGAACATGGAGCTGTGGCATCAATGGCTCTAAGACGGCAGAATGAAACTCCTTAACATGAAGAGTGGGCTGACTTCCAACCTCAACCGCCACATTTCCATACTTTTATTCCCAAAGCAAGTTGCTCCAGAATCTTCTTTCTGTTCACAGAAACCCTAAATAACTTCCTTTGCACAGGTTAGACCTTTCTAGAACCTTTGCCTCTCTCTTTCCATGGAACCTTTGACACTTGGTTCCCATATTGCCTTCTCTGTGAATCCCCTCCCGGCTTCTCCCCTCTGGGTTCCTATCAACTTGCCTTTTATATCCTCCAGAAGCAAGGGACAGTACTGAAAAGCGGCAGGTTCGTTATGTGAGATTGCCGTTTTGTTGGGTCAAAAACAGCCACAGACTGGCAATCGCCTATTTCTTGCCTAACGCACTGTTTGTCCTCAAAACTGGAGTACGCGAGCTGTGCCCCTGTCCTCCTCGTGTCAGCATCTGGCACACGGTGGCCTGGGATGGGCCCCGGGTAATGCTTGCTGGATGAGCTGCCTGCCCCCGCTTTGTTGCTTGCTCCAACACAGAAACCACCGAATCCAGGACCGCTGGAAAGGATCTTACACGTTTTCATTGCAGCCAAGCCAAGCAGGTTCCCGATGCTTGTCTGTGCAGGTCAAGCAGAGCAGGAGAATATCTCAGAACATGCAGGGAGTGGGGGAAGCTAATTGTTCAGGACGGCTACCTTTCTGGCAGGAGAAACAGAGTCAACAGTCGACGGAGAGGAAGCAGCAGCTGGATCGGGAGACGGAAGGCAGGAGGAAGAAGCCGGAGGGTGAGTGAGAGACAGGCCTTTAGAAAGTAGTTTATTCTGCACAGAACAGAAACAGAGCAAATGGTGATTGTCCCCGGACAGCGCGCAGTGATGCTCGCCTCCACGGTGTAACCCCACGCCTACACATTCAGGGAGGGGAAAGGAAATCCAGAGCTGGGTCTCAGGATGGAAGAGAAGCCTCTGTCTTGGGAGGCCAGCAGGACTGTCTGACTCCTGGATACACTGCATTCTGCTACAACCAACCTGGCTCCCTTCAAAGGAGCAGACCCATCCTGTCTGTGTGTCCATCTGCGACAGAATGCCACAGCGAACTCCCAATCCTTTCACTCTGCAGCATGTCAAGGAGCTGATGCCAACTTAGGAGAGGAGAACCCTGGGGCCACTATGGGGCAGATGGCCACAGCAAGTATCTCTATGGCCCCTGAGACCCAGAAACAAACTAGATACAAAACTTCCTTCCCACGACAATGACTCCGCCTGGTAGCAGAGCACATAGGTCTGGAGGAGACCAAAGGAAAGCAGCTCTCTGCAAGCAAGGGGGCCACTGACACACATGCCCGGTGGCATCACATTAGCAACTCTTCCCTCTCCTTGCCACGCACTCCCTCTTCTTTTCAGCAAGGTTCTAGGTCAGTTACCTGGCATAGAGAGGGCTGTGCTTATTACCAGCCTGAGGCAAAGCCTTTCTGCTTGCCTGATGCTGTGTTTTGGAAAAGCAGAGCACAGGTTAGAGCCTGGAGTTGGCTCATCCCCGTGGTCAGGGCCATGGGGAGATTTCTCCATTGTGCCTCAATTTAAGCCACTGGCATGGGATGCCTGCAACTGACCAGCTTTCCTTCTTTGTATTTCCTCCTAGGAAGCTCAGCGCCTACTCAGGCCTGTCTAGGATCTAACAGCACATGTTTCTGGTCATCACATTTTCCTTTGACCTGAGTCTACATTGCTACCTTGGTCTTCCCTTTGTCATGACTGATCTAGTGTTTTTGCATCAGCTCATCTGCGTCTTTTTTAGACGCTAGCCTGAATTCCTTAGTGGCTTGAAAATCAGTACCTCAGGTACTTATTTTCTTCCACCTGCCATCCTTGTTAGTGACACCCCATCTCGAGCCTCAACCAGACCCACCAGGTCAAAACCACCATGAGCCCAATCTCTTCCTCCTGGAAGAGGAGAAAGGGGGAGTAAATGAAGCTCCGGAGACGGACTCATGGCCACTTTGCCAGATGTGCAGCATCAAGCTTCCTGGGGGGCTCTGAAAGTCCCGTGTTTACCTGCGGGAAATCCCCGTGTCCAAACATGGAAGCAAGGTGAGCCGCCTTCTCCTTAATGTTCTTTTTGTGAAATTCCCTGTTGGCCAAGTTCTGAGCCCTCTTCTGCAGGCAAGGTGAGAGAGGGGCAAGAGAGAGAGACAGTGACAGAGACGATGGTGGCTGCCTCCAGGAGAGCGGCGGGATGAGATAGGAGACAGGGCGTGAACAGTACGAGGAGGAGCCCACCCAGTGCCGAGGGGACAGAGGAAGGAAGGAAGGCGCCCCAGACAGAGACAGAGGAAAAGCCACGGGCAGGGCTTTCACCTGGAGAATCTTGTCCTCCACTTGCTGCAGCCGCCGCAGCACCCCAGAAAGGGCCAGTGCTCCCTGGCAGGTGGGAGGCAGGCCGGCAGGAGCCTCGGGCCCACCGAGCTGCAGGTCCGACTTGGCTCTGGCCCTCCAGGGCCTGTTCGGGCACCCGCCGCCAGCAGACACTTGGTTTAGTTCTCGGAGCACATGCCCCGTCACAACCACCGAGGGGAACTGGGAGAGAAGGAAAGTCAAGCTTCCTTCCCGACTGCGGCCCATTCATACACCCCCACCATGAGCCCTCCCCACAAGGACCAGGGACCAAGGCACAGAAGAGGCCACTGCGAGTCGGATTCCCCGCTAATCTCAGGTACTGACCTTCCTTCCCCTGCCATCCTTGTTAGCGACACCCCATCCTGCCTCAACCCAGACTCACCAGGTCAGAACCACCACAAGCCCAAGCTCAGTCCTCGCTGCCCACAAAAGTCACTTAGGGTGCTTAGAAAAGGCCACCCGAGTTTGGGCCCAACCCCCGGACAGTCTGGTTTAACTGGCCTGGGGGTGGGTAGCAGCTGGCAATACTCTTCAAAAAGCCCTCTAGGTGATTCCTCTGTGCACACAGGCCTAACATCACTGCCATATACCCTCACTGACCTCACCGAGCCTCCACCATGGCAGCAACACCGACCTCCTGCTGCGGGCGAGACATTTCTGAACACTGCACTCAAGAACGGTGATTCTGTTCAAACCCCAAACCCAGAGATGCAGGCTGGACAGAGCCTCGGGCCACGGCTGCCAGCGACCTCCCTGGCCCCAGGGGGCAGGTCCTCATCTGCTTATCTGACCAGCACCAGGGGAGGTCTTCTCCACACCCGGGCCTCATCCTTTCAGTGGTGTGCAGCCAACTGGCCTCCCCCCCTCAAGCTTATCTCACCATCCCTGTCACTTGTCCGTCTACTTAGAAATCTCCTATCCAATTGGCCTGCAAATAAAGCTAAGAGTCCTGGAGCATCCCCCCAAATACCCCAAATCCCCATAAGATGTGGTCTGCTCCCCCCCAAGCAAATAAAGCATCAGGAGCACAGCAGCTGGGCAGACGACATTCAGGGCTGGCACGTATTTCCAGAAGCTGTAGACCTGGTTATTCTTACCTATATGGACTGTACCTCAAGTTCTGTCTGCCTTCCCAGAGAAGCTACCGTTAGCCCTACCTGGGGCGCACAGAGAGACACCAACCCCACCCCTCTGGACCAAAGTCCCCTCTGACTTCACCAAGACAGGGTCCACTGGAAGGAGCCCTACCTGCCTTTTCAGAGGAGGTGACGGGCTGGGTGTGGGCTCCTCTGGCCTGGAGCAGCGAGGGTTAACAGGTGGGTCAGAGAAAGTGCGCAGGACAGGCTTACCTATCCCTGAGACACGGCATTCCTGGGAGGAGGAAGGTGAGTCCCACAAAGCAGCCACAGGAAACACGAAGGAAAAGGAGAGTCAGACACTTGGAGGCAGGAGAGGAAGAGAGGCAGGCAGAGAGAGTTGGCAGTGCAAAGACAGCCCTGGGTTGAGCTCCCACGAGCCAGGCCCAGCAGGGAAACTTGAACCCTGGTTCTCTGTCCATGTGAACAGCAAGTCCTGGAGTCTCCTTCTCTTGGACAACGTGTAAATCCCAGGGAGGCCTTGCTCTTGGCTCAGACCTGGGCCACTGGACCTACACTGCCAGAGCCTATGCCAAGGCCAGGTGGCCAGCCCTGGCATCCTCCTGGAAATGGCCAGGTCTCCTGCACACAAGATGACAGGGACAGCACATTCCTTCCAATGGAAGAGAACCCTCGACTGACACTTCGGGACCCTTAGGGGCCAAACCTCTAGAAGGGGCAATTGAGGAAAATCATCACAAGTCTCAGGAAAATGGTCCCCTTTGAACAGAACTTGGCTTCTTGGGGAAGGCCAGTTTGTCCAGAGGGGCAGCCCCCCTCCCCCATCAAGACCAGGGAGACATTTATGATCACCTGTAAGCCTGATTAACCTAGAGTCTGTCCTTCTCCTGAGAGGAGCCTAATTCTGTTGTACAACAGGTGTTCTCCAAAAAAAAACCAAACCCCTTGTCCCAAGATTTTGCAATTTGATGATGGCATCCCAGAGCAATTCAGAGGAATGAACCACGCAGAACAGACCATGGAGTCAGTCTGAGAACAATCGGCTTGGTGTGTAGCCTGCCCCATGGTAGTCTGCCTCCTTCAGCCTCCCAGGTGCCCTGGTCGGACACCACAGCCCTGCCGGCCTGACCCGAGGGAACATGGAGGAGGGGACGTCAGAGAACACTTGGGGGGGTCGGTTCCCATGGAGCTGAGAGCTATGACTTCATTTCCCCTGGGGTGCCCAGGTCTCCTCCCTCTGGACTTAGACTTCTAGGCAGCCAGGGTCTCTGAACCTCCCTTATGCCGTACTACCGCAAAGCTGGCTGCAAATCAGGTTGTGGTCACAAGGCAAAATCAAATTCTGGATTTCTTCTCCAAGGCAGAATAGGCATCAGCCAACTATGGTCCTCAGGCTGAAGCCGGCCTGCTGCCTGTTTCTGTAAATTAGTTTTGCTGGCGCACAGCTGCGCAATTTGCGTCAGTCCCGCCCATGGCTGCTTTCAGGCTACAATGGCAGAGACAGTAGCCGTAGAGAGATGGGAGGCTCCTAAGGCCTCGAATCTTCGCTATGGCCTAAATGTGCTATGTCGTCCCTCCTGGGACCGCTGATCCAGAAGGAGCCCCAGTCTCACCTGAGCCAGGCCTGGCTGGCATGCCTGAAATCCCCCACTAGGCCTGTACGTTTCTGCTGGCTTCTCAGCAGGTGCTGGTCACCGGGAAGGCAGGTCCAGTGAGCGTCTGACGGGACTCACCTGCCTCAGGAGCGAGGGGTTCCGAGAATTCTCTTCGAACTTGGCCAGCAGCTGACTTGCCATGGACTTGACTTTGTTCTGGCTTCCCACTTCTCTCCCGCTGCTGCCCTCTGGACTGGAGCGCAGGCCGCGGCTGGGATAGGCTGAAGGCTGCAAACGCCGAAGGAGCACATCGGTTATTGGATCCCAGAACCCAGATATCAGAGAGCGGCCCGGGGACACAGGACACCAGACCAGTTTCCTGAAGAAGGACGCCAGGGTCCGAGGAAGCATGGCAGGAGCGGCTGGTGACACCCACTGAGATGATGCTCACATCTTCCCGAGGGACAGGCACACCCACCTGGGAGCCACACAAGGTCTGAAAATGGCCTCTTTCACCCCCCTGCCCAGGGACCTTGGCAATTTACTTCATTTCTCTGAAGCTCCCTCATCTGTAAAATGGGAACCTAGCCCACTTCACCTGGTTGTTGCAGAGAGTCAAATATAATAATAAAGTGACCAGCAAAACCGTTTTCCAATTACACTGAGTGGCAGCGAGAGGTTAAGAGTAGGGGGGGATGAAGGAAGCAAGAGGGGGTGTCAGGCAGGCAAGGCACAGGCTTTGGGTTCCCTTCTCTCCTCTCCTCTGCGCCCCACTCCCAACGTCAACCAGCCCTGCTCTGTGGTCACTATCTTTAAAAAAACTTTTTAATCTGGAAATAATGTCAGATCTACAGAAAAGTTACACAGACAGCACAGAGTTCCCGCCCATCCTTTATCCAGAAGCACCCAATGTTCGCACCTGGAATAATCGTGGTACTATTACCAAAACGAAGCAATGAACATCGGCACGGCTCTGTTAACGAAGCTAGAGACCTGATTCGGGCTACCTCAGCTTCCCAGCGGTGTCCTTTGGGTTCCAGGACACAAGCCCAGGTCCCACATGGCATTTAGCCTGTCTCCTCAATCTCCCTCCTGCATAAGAGTTCCTCCATCTTTCTTCGCCTTTCAAGACCTTGACAATTTTGAAGGACACTGGTCAGCTATTTTGTACAGAGTCCCTCGGGCTGGGTTGGTCTGGTGTTTTCTCATGGTTAGACTAGGGTTATGTGTTCTGGGGAAGATGCCTCAAAGTTCAGAACTGCTTGTGTCCCTGATACCAATGTGAGTGTTGACTGGTGAGGTGCCAGCTATGGTCACTTGGCTGTGCTGTTTTATAAAATGGAGTTCCATGGGAGCCTTCCTGAGCTCATCTGCTAAAACATAAAACTTGGAAAATTACCAGCGTTCGCTGGTTCAATGTTTGCTCTCCTTGCCGAAGGACCTGCTCCCACAGGCCTCAGCAGCAAAAGCCACCATGGAATCAGGTAGGCCATCCGCCTTCCCAGGGAGGCAGGGCCTCTCCCTCACAGGAACAGATGTTCTCAAGACAACAAAGATATGTTCACTTAGAAAGGTCATGGGAAGAGGCAAGCTAAGGTCAATTGATTTTTCTTTTTCTTAAAGATTCCCTAAGAGCACCAGCTCTAAGTGAAACCTTATATGCATAGCCACTTTGAAGTGTTGGATAAACATGGACGGAAGAGTCACTCTCCACTTCAAAGTGCAGAATGGAACTCTGCATATCGCTGTAGTCTTGAGTGGAAAACCATAGGTTTACTGGAGCGTCACTGTTGGCACAAGGCCAAAGTCGTGCAGACTAGCACTGCTCAGATACAAATCACTGCAGGGCTCTTTGAAATGCAGATTCAGATGAGTCCATAGTCTGGGGTGGGCCCTGACAGGCATTTCTAAGCAGCTGCTAGGTGAGGCTGATGCTGCTGGTTCCTGGCCCACACTTTGAGTAGCAAGAATTTGGAAAGAATTACTGCTTAGTGAAGCCTGACTTTAGTACAACAGCTGATTCAGATCAGCCCAGAAACAACCCAGAAGGGCAGGTGCAACCGATTTCTTCCCACACTCTGACTCCTGGGCTGCCAGCAACAGAGAGAGCAAAAACACTCCCTCAAAGAAGCCACGGATGAAGGACAGGAGCAGGTTTCCACCTGAGACATCATGCATCACAGGGAAACTTCTAGGGAGGAGGCAGGGGCAAATCACAGGCACTTTAAGTGAGAGCCAACACCCCATAATCAGGGAAGTGGGAGGTTCCCTCACCCTGTTCATCAGCTTCTGCTTCCTCCTTTCAACTATCTATTCAGGTTCACTAGGGATATTCACTAGGTTCCTGATCACACCAGCACCAAGAAATGGAGAACCAACTGCTCTTGAGAGGATCAAGTAGTCTAGAAAAGGATTGGACAAGCGTGATTTGAATCCATTGGATAAAATGTGTTTGTGCACATTTTAAAACATGAACTGAACTCCAGGGTTCCATTATCAGAGCGCCCCTTTGCCCCTCCCAGAAAATGGGGTAAGAAACAGGCAGCTTCCCCCCACCCCCTAGATTGGGCCTTGTAGCTCCCTTTGTTATAAAAGTCACTGTTTTGAGAACCCATGTCTGGAGAGAGATTAGGTGCTTCGTTTTGACAAAGTAGCCTGTAATTTCTGGCTTTCACCAGAAGGTGGCACTTGTGGGCACCGGGACATTTGCCTTGAAGACAAGTGCAGAAAACAAAAGGCAGAAGTTATGGCTCAAGGACAGGAAGGGCTCCGGGTGCCTGGTTACTAGTCCCCCTGCTAACAGTGATGCTGTGTTGATTAGCACAGGTGCCAGACAGCATGCTCGGCACATTGTATTCCCCTTCGTTTTTAGTCTTTAAAAATCCTGCAATAAGTTGCCTACATTTCCATTGTATCATCTGCCTTTCACAGACATGAGGCACAGCCTGGGAGGCTCTGTTTCTCCAGCTGACACAGCTAGGAAACAGTAGAGGGGGGACCAGAGCCCGAAGGTTTCTCCATCAAGCCAAGCTTGGAACCGAGGGGCTCACGAAAGAGGAAAGGGAAGGGCCAGAGCTGTGGCCACTGGCTGCCAGGCAACCAGCCTTTGCTTAAATGGACACTGTGGGCACAAACCTCATCCAGGTTGTTGAAGCCTTTCCGCCTCCGTTTGTTCATGTCGCTGTCTTCAGTCTGGGTGTCCACCTGCAGTGGCCAAGAAAGTGTCATGAGTTCAGGGTCTGCGAAGTCTGTGGTTCCACCAACCGCCCTGAGGCTCTAGAGCGGGCCTGGCACCAGCCCTGGGGATGCCCCCCGCCTGCAAACAGCTGCTGGCCCAGGAGAAACACGGACACAGGTCACCCTGTTCTGGGACAGACACAGATTTCTATTCAGAGAAGGGAACCTTACCGAACCGGTGTGTGTGAAGGGGGTTCCATCAAAGGGGTGGGAATCACATCCCCAAAAATCATTCTGAAACATCCCTAAACATAAAGAATCCCTGTGACACAGGTGGGGCAGGGACCATCTCTGGGGTGGGTGTGACCCTGGGCTCTGAGCAGTCACAGGCCTGCTGATGTCCCTTGGCATAGCATGCTGCCATAAGGACACCCCCTCCCTCCTGCAACCTGGTGCCACTGCTCACCCCACAGGCAGGGATTCTTGGGGCTCAGAGCAGCTATCTAGCTGCTCTGCATAATTTAATGGCAAATTATGCCCGTCATTTGGTCACCGTTGCAAATGCCAGTAAACCGTATTTTATCAACTCAAGGGGACATCAGATAAGGTCTGAAAACTATAGTGATCACACAGCTCTGTGTGCCCAGGACCGTTTTAATTTGTTTCCCCAGCAAAATTATTTAGTGTGTCCACTTTCATTTTTGAAAGTATCCTGATTAGACAATAAATCACATGGATGCCTTATCATAAGATTTTCCAGCCCACTTTCTGCTGCTTGAATCTGAACACTGAAATCTGGAGAACCCCCACTCTGCACAAGGCCACTGCTGCGACCCTGCAAGGGCCACCAAAGGGCACACGCATTGTCAGTTTTATCTCCTATGGCGGGGGGGGGTGAGCTGCACACATGAAGTGGGCTGTGGGCTGGGTTGGGAACTGGGGGCTGGACTCAGAGCCTCCTCTGTACCCTGCCGGGCAAGTCTATCCTGACCCTGGGGTTAGACCTGTCTATCTACCCACATCTGGTATTTCTGCCACGAGCATCTTTGCTGCAGACAGTTTGGCCTCAAGCACTTTTGCCACAAGCATTTTTACCACGTAACTCATTGGGTATAAAGCAATTTTGCTGTAACAGATACAGAGATAATGGGCTGACAGCTTGAGTTCATTGGCTGATAGACAGCCTGGCTTCATTTCTCCCCCAACACAGTACTCCTGTTTTTATATTACATAAATCTTAGCCCTTGTGATGGTCTCTATGGTGGTGCAGAGTTTTGAACCCGCATTTCCCACAGAACTTTGGGAGGTCTTCTGCTGGACTCGTGACAAAAGGCCAAGGACAAACAACAGGTGGAACAGGTGCTCACAAGAAAACATAACGCTTAGTCACAAATATGCATCCTTGTGTTTGGAAATGGATACGCCCTCTCTCTTTTTTTTTTTCTTAAGAGAGAAGAAGAGTAGGGGCATAAGGGGGAAGAGAGAATCTTAAGCAGGCTTCGCGCCTAGCACAGAGTCCAAAGCAGGGCTTAATCTCAAGACTCTGAGATCATGATCTGAGCAGAAATCAAGAGTCAGATGCTTTAACGGACGGAGCGCCCCAGGCGCCCTAGGACACCTCTCTTTAGGAAGAACGTTTAGTGAAAAGAGAAAACGTGTAATGTCGAACATGGAGATGGATCAGTAAGCAAAGAACACATACTAGCATGAACGAAAGACCGTGAAGACAAGTGCTTAGTTAGGTACGATCTGCGAAATGAAACCAGCTGTTCGCAAGGTGTAGCCATGAATCCACATTACATGTTCTGAAGGAGTCAAATCTTTTGTATTTCACACGAAGTCCTTTTAATTTTGTTATTTGTTTCTTGTGTTTCATTACATCCTTTTTAATGATTGCCCATTTTTTGTTTCTTGTGCTTTTTCTCGTTTGCAGCACAGCTGCCTTACAGCTGATTGGTTACAGAGCAAAAATGCTTGCAGCAAAGATGTTTACGGTGAGACGACCCAGACCCTGCGACCACCGGTCTCCAGCGGGGGCCTTCTCCATACAGCCAGCCCCCTGAGGGCCATGGAATCCCCACCCCCAAGACTCCTACGCACTTGGGCCCTCCAGAGAAGGCCAACTTACATCCCAGCCTTTGTTCCACTGGGCAGGCAGGGGGAAGGGCTGCTGGCCATTCTCTCCCCTCGAACCCAGTACGGCCCAATCTGCCTCACCTCTCCTGCCCTTGCTACACCACGGGAAGGTTTTTTTTACTTCTTGCCTATTCTGCTATAAGAGCTCGGAGCCCCAGCACACATAACTGTGTGCCCACTTGCTCCCAGCAGAAAGCACCTGCTTCCCCAGCTTCTGTAGTCCCATCACCCCTACCCCCTTCCCACATTTAGCAGCACCTTTAATATTTTCAAAGAAAAGATCCACCACAGTTTAGGCATTGATATTTGTTCAAAAATTTGACCCTTCCCTTGTTCAGGGAGCACAAAACAACAGATCAAAGGGCCCTGCCTTCCCTCTAGCATTTTTCTCAGCTTCTAATAAATCATTATTCTGTGAATGGAAATGATTTCAACCCAAACGCTTGGGCAAACACCAAGAGAAACAAATGACTTTATTCACAACAATGTTGGGTCTTAGAGGCGCAGGCCATCTGGGCCCCCAGTTCCACTGCATGTGAATGGCTTGCTGGCTGAGACAGGGGCCTGAGAAAGTACAGGGCGTCCTACCCAACAAGAACACTGCATGCATAATCTTAGGGTTTTCTCTTGTTTTGTTGTTGTGTTGTTTCCACCTTAAATGAAGACTTGGCTTTTCTCTCAAAGAGCGACACCTCTTACTCTCTCTTTTGCATTCAACAGCTCCAGGCTTGAGTGTTCCAACATCGGAGCCAAGGAGAACCAAACCCAGTAGACCAGCCGCAGCTCCTGGGAGGGAGTGTGCCCAGCACCTAAGAAGACCCCAGATCCTTCAAGGGAAATAAAAGAAGCCTGTGGGGCAACCTCCACTCCTCTGATTCACCCTGACCCATAGGACAACAAAACGCAGTCCATATGAAAAGGTTGGCAAAACACATACTCAAACGGTCTGTACTCTTCCTTACGGATTTCTCATGGAAGCACTGATTCTCAACTAAAGAGCGAGGTTAAAACAGAAAGGTGGAGAAAACTCAAACCTAGGGATTTACCTAATATTTTCTTATTTGTATATCTCTATCTGCAAGCCAATGTCACTTTAGTACCCCCATCTCCTTGGACTTTATTTTGCTCTACAAAGAATGGGGGACAAGGAGGAAGAAAACACTTATGGTGCCCAGCCATACACAAACAGTTCACTTTCTTTTGCTATTAATTTTTTCCTGCCTTACCCCCTAAGAACACTTTCTTACCATGATTTCCCAATGACCTGAAAGAGTCCATGCACCAGAGGGCATTTATTAAACTAACTGGTATCTCCACTTTAAAAAAAAAATGTATTTGCTAGTCTGATTATTTATTTGATTGGTACAAGATAACCATGTCCCCCAAAAGCCCAACGCCATGTGATCTTAGCCCAAAGGAAACAACCTTTATATTTTACTAACAAGTATAGCCTAACTCTGGAGAAATTTAGGTATGGGACATAGGAAGAAAGATTGGCCATTACAGGCAATGGCCTGGTTAAGTAGGGAGGCAGCAGGGATATTTAGGCCAATGATACTAGCAGGAAACTCTTCTCTCCTTCAGTAACAGACTAGTAAGGACTCATGAGTTTGAGTTCTGACATGACTTACTTCCCAGCTGTGTGACCTTAGGAAAATCACCTAACTTCTCTGACTGCCATTTCCTTGTCTATTATTTCCTTGCCTGGATATACTATCCAGCTCACAAAGTCCTGTACATAAAACACTTCTTGTAAGGCACTGTATACCTCTTAGGCACTGTTATTTAGATTAATACCAGTTAACAAATGAGAAAACCTTAATTCCAGGTCCAACTTTGACTTTTACTACAGGACAGTTTACAGGCAGGACATCGCGATTTAATGTCCCCACAGGCAAGACTCCCCTTCTCGACGACCAGGCTGAGAATACACGCCCCGTCTTCCTCCAGAGAGAACACAAGGAACAAATGAGATACATATGAGACTGCTTTGCACACCGTAAGGTATCCCGCGATCATGGCTGCGGTGCCGAACCCAGGGTCCGGTCCTGCTAGCTTGACTCATTTTCTCAGGAAACAGGCATCTGCCTTGTCTCGGTACTCCTAAGGGACAGCCTTCCCACTTGGCTGGGCAGGGGCTCTGAACCACAGCACATGTCTGTGCACCGGGTCTTCCCGTGATGCAATTACCGTGACACAATTACCGTGATGCAATGCAGGGCTGACATGATCGGAATCAGTCCGCAGACAAGCAAAGAAACCTTCGGAGAGGTTCAAGCATGTGCCAAATCCCCGGCAGACCTAAATACGTGTTTGTCTGCCTGGCTTCTAACGTACTCTCACTCTGTGAACCGCTCAGAACACCTGGCTGTGTGGCACAGAGGACAGAAGAGTGACTGGCCTGCAAATCGTGGGGGCCTGAGGGGCAGCTCAAAGGCCCTGTGCTAGCTCAGCCCGGCTGCCCGGCACCTGTACTTTTGGCCCTCTGGGACTTTCCCCAAGTCTCCGAGTTGAGAAGCACTAGAAACTTAGAGGAGAGCTCTGGCTGCTGGGTGGGGGTTCTGTGAGAGCAGCTGGGGAAGGGGAGAGGAATTCAGACATTCCACCTAGAAGGGCAGCGTCCTTGGGTAGAGTCCTTGCTTGTCTTGTTCTCGGCTCTACCCCCAGCACCAGGAGTGCTGAGAAGAGAAACCCGCATCAAAGAGGCACCAGGCCGTCTGGATGGAGGAAACGCTTCCTTACTTCACGCGCCTGGCTCTTTGGAAAGTGTCTGTGTGGGAGGGGTGAGGAGAGGAGAGCTGGGCGGGCACCCTGACTGCTGGGACCAGACACCTACACCAGCCACGTCCTGGGAACAGTGCTGGAGGGGAGCCTGTGTCACCATCGGCTAGATGAGAGGATAAACACCCTGCGGCCACGACCCTGGCCTCTGGGATGAGCTTTTCATGAACAAGTGACACCTCTGTGTTATGTTGTCTCGAAAACTGACATCAAGTGTCCTGCGTGTGTCCATACTGTCACGTGTGTGATGACAGCAATGGCCCTAAGTTCAGGCATGACCCACATGCCATAGGCCTAGGAGGGGACATGCGGGAGGACAGAGACCATGTGGGTATGCTCAGATACCGCCTGAGGTCCATGGTAACAGGAGATCTGGAGTCCCCAGCAATTTTCCCAGGTCCCAGGCTTTTGTGCGGGTACATTTAGGATCAGAGGTAGATCTTCAGGAACGAACCAAGGGCTTCTGAAGGGGAACATGGAATCCACAAGCTCTCCCTTTGCCAGGCCTGGCCCTGCGACATTTGCAGCTCACCCATCGACCTCAGCGGTTTGCCACTCACCAGAGGGACAACTCTCTGGGCAGATCGATGGGAAAGTTACATTCTCTGGAAGTAAATAAGGCCCTCGGTGGAGGAAAAGTCTTCTCTTTTGCCTGAAGCTGACCAGTTTTCTTGGGATTTGGATGCTATCTGGGATGAGACAATGATTTGACACCAACCATGAAAACCAGGAAGAGGAAGAGATTTTAAAGGCCGGCTCAGTAGAGAAAAACAGACCCTCTCCAGATTAAGATGCTGTGTTGTGAACAAACATGGGCTTCTCAATTCCTGCATCGAGACGCTCCTCTGAGAGTTCAGGAGGACATAGGGAGGGTCGGAGAGGGCTGAGGAAAGGGGGATGAGGTTGGAGGCAGATGCATCTGTGTGTCCGGATGGTGTGAGTGTGTGTGCTAGCGTGCACTCATGGGGCCACAGCTGGGCCTGCGTCTCTAGTCTATCAGGGCACATGGACAAGGGTGCGGGCGGCTGTGTGCCTAACTGCATGGCCATCTTCTGGGTATAACCACGGTGGAGACTTGATGTGCGTTTTTGGAGTGTCCCAGACAGACATCCTCCATGCCCATCCTGAGGGATGCTGCTGTGGACTTAGTTCTCTCTGCTTGTGAGACATGTCAAGACCAAAGAGCATGGCAAATAGGTTCTCCAAACCAAAAAGTATCCAGATACAAGAAGACTCACAGTGGATGAGGAGGAGGTACTCTGTGTGTGGTCTGATCGGTGCACGGGCACTGAGTGGTAGACAGTGTCTGGGGTATTGCAGTGATGACTATGGCAGAATGTGACCCAGGGGCCTTTCTAACTCGCCAGCCCACTCAGAGGAAGCATTCAATCAAAAATCATGCCCACCTCAGCACTTACTTTAATGACCTAATCTTTCTACCTATCTAAACAGCAGGGCAAATCTGAGACATAAATGAAGCTATGGAGGGGGACTGGACCCCTCTCAGGATGGGCAGACCCTGGGCAGCCCCTCAGGGGGCATGGTTGAACCTCGGCCAGGGCTGGGCCAGACAGAGCTGCCCATGCCCCCTGCATTTTCTAGCAGAGCCAGTGGGAAGTGGGATGAGCACCTCTCAGGCCTCCGAGGGCCTGGCTGGCCTTGCTGACCATTCCCCATGTGACCCAGGGCTGGCCAGACTGTTAGAATTCCGTCATTCTGTAAACAGAGGTGTGGCGAGTGAAAGGTTTCAACATTCCTCTCCAGTTCCCCCTGCTGTTCCCAGTTGTGGGCTAAGTGGTAGAGAAAGCAAGTGGATGGAGAGAGGCGTTCAGTGTTGGGCTCAGACAGTTCCCAGAAAGGCTGCCCTGGCTTGCTCGGTTGGGGAAGCCTGAAGTGGGGAGGCTAGACGGAATGAACCTATGACCTGTCTCCAGAAGACAAATTTCACTCAGTGGGACATGTGGTAGGCCACACAGCCCTCACACAGAGCCTCTGAATGGGGCAGCCTGGGGAGCAGGGGCCACAGTGCCGCTAGGGGCAGTTCAGCCCTTTGGCTGCTCTGCTGGAAGCCCCAGCAGACCGGCACACCTTCCCTCCCCAGCCCTGGCCTTCCTAATCCATTCCCTCCTATAGACAGGGTGAGCCCGCTCCTGGAGTTAGCCCAAAGGCTACAACGTTGCAGGGAGTACAGACCTCAGTGGAAAAAGTGACCGCTGCTCACAGAGCCGAGGCAAAGACAGGAGGCTACGTGGCCCCAGCCCCACCCTGGGGGGGAGGAGCGGGCAGGACCAGGCATGACTGACCACAAGTAGGAGGCTGTCGGCAACCTAGAAAGTCAGACACACATAGAGGCCTGCAGCCCTCTGGGGCCCCGTGGAGAGAGGCAAGCTTTGTAGGAGCACTTGCCACCTAACATCTCTGGTCCTTCATTTTTGAATGTATAAAATGAACACATCACATAAGATAACTTGTATCATACCTACCACAGACATACCATCATTCAAATGAAATTATAAAATCACTAGCCTCACAGTTCCCAAACTGTGTTCCAAGGCACCCCATGGCCCCACCATGAGCTGCAGAGGAACCATAGGATGCTTTAAATTTTCTAGGGAAATGTGGTGAAGTCTGTTATACATCTTGTAAAATGCCTGTACCAAGTCATTTGGACTTAACTTCTTAGTAAACAGAACTTTTAGATATTTCTTTCAATCTAGGGGCACTGTGATAAAAATCACGGAGACACTAAGGATGCCGTTAAGAAAGTTCCAGAACCCCTTTCAGCTCTGAGCTCCTCAAAGGCATACCTTATTTACCTCTGTGTATTTGCTACTCTCATAAAAAACAAACAAAAAATGGGTGATCGGGTGCCTCAGTCAGTTAAGCACCCAATTCTTGATTTTGGCTCAGGTCATAATCTCCGGGTGGTAAGATCAAGCCCCGCGTCAGGTTCCACACTCAGCATGGAGCCTGCTTGGGATTTTCTCTCTCTCTCCCTCATTCCCTCTTCTCCTGATATCTCTCTTAAAAAAAAAAAAAAAATTAGAAAAACAAACCAAAATATTCAGCCCTAAAGTTGGCAACATTTGTGAAGGAAGGAGAGAGGGACAGGAGGAGGAAGAGCAGGAAGAAGGAAGGAAATTAATGGAACAGAATGTATAACTGTAGCCTCACCATATACTCTGTCACTGACAGGCGTGATATAACTGATCAAAACTGAACAAGTGAGAAATCGTCTCCCCTTCCTCTTAGGGAAGAGATCATCTCCCCGTCCTCTTAGGAGGCAGGGCTCATCTGATTTACTTAAAAAAATACTCAGCAGCATGACCTCTCAGATCTGAGCTATGCCCTTCCTAGAACCAGTGTATGTCACTGAAGCCAGCAATATGGTGCCGGGGGGACTTCCAACAGCACAGGGTCACTAAACTGCGCCTTACTCATATCTCCCGTGGGCTCTCGATCTGTGTCCTTTATCAGCATTAACAGACTGAGCACATGACCTTCTCCCGTCCCCTGGCCCCATCCATGGGCAAAGAGAAACCCAACAAAAACCAGGCCAAAACTTACCCGTGGCATCCTTTTTCTCGGAAATGTGAGGTTGAGATAGTTATGAGAAATGGAGGATTTGGCCAAACTGAGGTCAGCATTTTCTCCATAGTTTTTGCCCCAAGAATCTGTTAGGAAATAAAAATGGGACAGCGATCAGACCTTGCCACCACTACCCCAGGGCTCACGGGGTGTCACTGCTATAAGATCCCTCCAAGTAATTCCCTCACCCTCAACTACAGATATGAATGGGCTGGGAAGGGGGCCCAACAGTGACCTCCCAGTCACAGGGGCAGACCTTCGGCCTCATGTGGCCCCTGCCCCACATGCCCACTCACACACACAGGTCTGGGTGGGTGGGGGCCACCCCGGTTTGGCCTCCAAGTGAGAGGGAAGGCAGGGGCCGGCCTGAAAACATTAGACACTGGTGTGGAGAGCAGCCAGACATGGGCACAGGGCGGAGATGGCCCAAGGGCACAGCGAAGCCTGCCCCACAGAAGGGCCTTACCCACAGGCCTCAGCGGGGTGGCCCGGAAGAGCTCGTAGAACTTGGAAAGGTACATGACCATGCTGAGCTTGTCCGGCTCCTGGGCCGACGCCATCTCCTTGCCCGTGGTCACCGGGGGGATGCCAAACTCACGCTCAGCCACATCAAATGCTAGCTGGTTGTTCTCCACGGCATCATCTTCGTTCAGAGAGTCGAAGTTGCTGGAGAATCAAAACGAGGTAAAGTTCAGGCACAGGAGACAGAGGTGTGAAGAGCTGAACCAGCTTCCCTGTAAGGAGCCCTGTGGGCAACATTCTGCTGGGTCTCAGCAGGTGGGGAGAGGTGAAGGAGCTGTGACCCCAAATCCCCCCAAATCTCCCCACCCACTGCTGCCTTCCCTGCACTACCCCACTGCTCCCCCCACCCACGACTGCCCAGGGAGGCTCCTTTTCACTTGGGGTGGGGACCAAATCAGATTTAGGCCATGTCAATGTCTTTGCTGCCTGGGCTGAAATAATCAGAAAATAATTTACATCTTTGGAAAACGTATAGCTATTTTACTTTTAAATAGTTCCTTTATGTGCTTGTGCTTTTAATTATAAAAGTATATGGGTATCTTGCATTAAAAAAAAAAAAGAATCAAGGGATCTACAACATACAAAGTAACAAGCAAGCACCCCATCCCCTTCTTGAGGCAGCCTCACCCCTAAAGGTACCGACTGACAACCTCTAGTGAGTTTCCTTTCAGCCTTCTGGATGAACATGCTCGTGGCTGTGGTTACTCTGCAGCTGGCCTGAATCCAACATTAATACATGTATGGGACCTTCAACATCACAAAGTGTGCCCGATCTTCCTATCGACACTGCCATCATTCCCAATTTATAGACAAAAAAACAAACTCAGAGAAGCTAAGTGACCTGCCCAGTGCCGCACAGCTAACTGGTCTGCATCTCAGATCTAATTCCCTTGGCTGTAAAATCCTCAAACTGGTCCCCAGAATGAGGTCTTGCCCGTAATTTCTCTCTGATGGGGAAGTGCCTGGTGTGAATGCTCCACTTCCCCAGCGCAGTGATGGCAGGGATGTGGGGACGAGTGTGAGCACGGAGCCGGGGCTGCTTCTGCTCCTGGTGTGTTCGGAACACAGGTCAACTGAGCTGCTGACAGCTATCAGTGCAAACAGAAAAGAACAAACTCAAGAAAAACTCAATCCAAAGATGTATTTTGAGCCAAGATTCTGCCTCCAGCAGAACCCCTCGTTGCCCTTGTCTCCAGGGTCCCCCCGGGGCACGGAGGCCTCAGCAGGTACAGCCTGCACCCCCGACTCACATCAGCTCAGGCCGGAAACGGTGGATGATGGCACACAGGGCCAGGCCGCTGCGCCAGGATGTGGTCAGGTCAGTGACCTCGACGTGCTGGTAACCCTCGGTTTGCTGCTGGCACCAGGTTAAGAGCTTGCTGGGCCGGATGTCTAGCTCTGCAGCAGGGAGAGACAGACAGTGGTGGAGAGAGTCCTGGAGCAGGTGTGTCGGAGCTGCTTCTTGAGGAACGTCGAGGGAGTCATCAGATAGAAGGCGGCACTCCAGGAAAACAGAAGAGGGCCGTGCCATGGGAAAAATCTAGAAAGGCCTGGCAGGCTATACACAACAGGGGCGGCAGTGGTGGTTCATGTGGGAGGGGAAGGGAGAGTAGGCTGAGAAGGCTGGGTGCCCAGCAGTGGGGAGGAGCCGGTGTCTGGGCAGGCAACAGAAGCCTGAAAGTCCTCTCAGCAGGATGGTGACCCGAGCAAGGCCATACCGATGCTGGAGAGTCATTCATTTAACCATCCCCTCCCTCCACTAGGAAAAGAGTGCAGCACATGCGGCCTGTTATCTGGCTGGGGAGACAAGATCTCCATACGGGAAACAACAGGGAAGGAAAAGCAAGGCCCAGTGAATCAATTGCACAGTTCACTCTCATGCCCTATGTGCTCGACACATATTCACGCCTTTACAACCAATTTGAGGTTGTCCTTGTCCCGGTTTTACCGATGAGGAAACGGAAGGACAGAGGAGAAGTGCCTGGCCAAGGTCACATGGGTCATAGCAGCAGAGCCGAGTGGGCTGCCGGGCCTGGGCCCCCAAAGCGTTCCCCAACCCTATACCCCTGCAACCTGGCCAAGGACCTGGGGCAGTGGCTTACCCCTCCTGGAGAGGCTCATGGATCTCCTCACCGAGCCCAGCCTCTCGAGAGGGCATGGGTGCAGCTCCTTAGTGATGTACAAATGCTTCACCTACAAGCCAAAGAGACCACACAGCTGCCCATGGGTATCTCCCCAAAGCTGGTCTCGGGGCCAGCCCTACTTCGATTCTGTGTCCACCAGCCCTCTGTCGCTGGAGGGCATGACTTTGGGCAAGAGGTCCTGGGGAACGTGAGATGCTGAGCAACGGACCTCAGCTGTCCACCCAAATGCGGGGGGACTCAAGTGTAAAAGCACGAGACTGGCTGATTTTACAAACATCACACTGTTCTTTGCGCTGTTGCCAGAAGTTGGTGGCTGTGGGTTCCTGGGTCAATGGGAGGAAATGGGACTGCAGAACGGGGAACTGAAAGGACCTGACAGTTGGCGGAGCAGACTCTGCCGAGAGGCGTGCTTAGCGACCCCTACTCATGGTGACAGGAAACACGTCAGCGTGTGCGCAGACGAGGACAGATGCTGCCTGTGTTCTAGTTCTTTCCTGCAGGCTAGAGAGATGCTGACTCTCTTGTCTCTCGTGGCTCTCCTAGAGACAGGAACTGGTTCCACAGCTGAGCCAGGAGTTATCAGCGGCCTCAGCCCTAGGGATGGGGCCAGATTTTCCATGGCCTCCCACCTACCGGTCAGGGCAGGGTGACCCAGATGGGGCCTAGGGGAGGACTTACCTGATGGGGCCGGACACAGCTGGAGTTAAGATTTGGGTACCGTGTCCCTGGGTCCAGTGTGTACTGCTCAAAGTTCTTGTTGATGTTCTCCGGAGTGGTCTGAGGTAACAGTCGGTAGAGACTCTCTCTAGGATGAGGCAGAGCCCGGGGGTCAGGGACTGCTCTGGCAGCCGCATGCCTTCATCCCCCCAAACTCCTTCCCCTGCTCTGAAAGGTTTAGATGTGTTTGTGTACTTCTTCCCTGCAATGCCTGGCCCCCGTGGTTCCTGAGACTCACACAGTGGGAGACAGTCGAAGGACTAGGGAGAGGGGGTGGGACGAGGTCCAGCGGCAGTGATGCTGGCCTCTTTCCCCGAGCAGAGGGCAGGGACACCAGAGCTGGCAGCTGAGGGACCTGTGGTTTTGCTAGAACCTCCACTCAGCCATGCTGCCTCCTGTGGCCTCCTGTCCCCTGTGACCACAGGCCTCCACACCCAAGACCCGCAGAGGCCAGTCCCCCTTCCCCGCCCCACCTGCCAGTCTTGATGTCTTCCAGTCCACCAGATGTTACAGCCACGTGGCCAGCAGCAGGGGTCTGGGAGGGAGCCCAAGGTCTCAGCAACAGCAGAAGAGGCCCGAGAGATCAGAAGCCCAGGCAGCTGAGACTTCCCCTCAACCTCTTTCATCTCACAGTGACCTGGCTGTGTTGGGAACCCCAACTTTGGGGCCACTCCAGATCAGGATTTCTCTTTTGCATTCAGGTCCTAAGGTCCTGGCCCCAAGAGAAGTCACTGGAGGAGGCAGAATCTAATACAGAAAGTCTCCCTGGGATCCTGATGATCAAATCAGGCCACATGTGAGAAGGACAAGAAAGAGCACAGAGGCTTCAGGTTCATCCAGGAGCCGCCTGATGGCCAGCCCTGCTCCCTTCCTATCTAAGCTGTGGAACCAGCATGCCCTGCCCCTACCCACCCCCACGCCCAGCTGGAAGCCCGGCAGCAGTACTCACCTTTCAGCAAGCAGCTCCAGGGGAGGGGTGCCCTGATCCCAGCTTTTCACCATCCAGGCTGTGTCAAATGCTGCCAGGAAGCCCCGGGCACAACCTGTGCCCATGGGCCAAAATGGCTAGAGAAGAAAACGTGCAAAATTCCAGTTGGTTCTCATGCCTCCCATCCCACTCCCCAGGCTGCTATCCCATTCTCTCCAGCATTCAGTGTTTGCCCAGCCCGTGGGAGGCACGGGAGGGAGTGTGGGGCGACAGGACAGCCCCCTAGGATTTAGCACGAACACGTTCAGCTATAGCAGCAAGTCACACATAAAAGGGGCTGTGTCCCAGGAATGGAAAAACTGCCAGGGGTCGGGGGTGGGGAGGAGGCTCAAACAAGGCACAGGCAAATGCCCCCCACCCCAACCCAGGGAGATAGAAATTGGGAAGGCTTCACAAAAGAGTTGCATTTATGCTGATTTTAAAGAATGGGTAGGCTTCTAATCTTGATCCATTCAAGAGCAGCAGCGTGGGCAAAGGCCTGGTGGAGGAACGGAGCAGAGTAACAGGAGGGAATGCTGAGAAGGGAGACAGTGGGGTTGCGGGGGGGTTGCCGATCACAGCCCACACACCATGGTAAGTGAGGGCTGGTCCACCAAGCTAAGTTCCAACTGACTGTCCCCTGGGCACCCAAAGCATGGTTTGGAATTTGACTCTTACTTGGGATAAATAAACATTTTTTGGTTACTGCTTACTTTAAAGATAAAAATGTAACCCTGCTGAAAAAGTTGGTTCAAGCTAAGGATGCTTGCAGTTGCCGATGCTTTGGGCAGCATTCTGAGCTGGAGGCCATGGAGGGAAACCGGACTTTGGGGCCCACATGTCTTTTTGTCCCCTCTATGATCTCCCTGTTGCAAGGCCCCAGAGATCTCCCCTTGTGAGGAAAAAGTTGTGGCCCAGTTGAGGGGGTACACGTTCTGAAGAGACCTGCCCATGCAGGCCAGAGTAGGGCTGACTAGTTTCCTACTCTGACAAAGAGGTCAGCGCGAAGGCCCAGAAGTGCGGAGAGGAAGACACCATGAGCTCCTCTGGGTCTGGTGAAAGGGCAGGCCAGGTGCAAGCTGGAGGCCAGGACAGCCTGGCCAAGTCCGGCCCACTGGCAGGGAGCCCGTCCTTCCCCTGGCTGCGGGAGAGCAGATGCCACTGGCCACACCAGAAATGCAGGGATCTGTCTTCTACCGGGAACAGGGTGGTTCCAAACACAGATGCTACCTCGAGCAAGCTGTCGCCCACCAGGGCCACGAGGAGCTGGTGGGACTGGCGCTCGCGCACCAAGGCGGCGTTCTCTGAGGCGTACATAGAGGTGAAGTCAAACATGGCCACGTCAGGCTGCCCGTAGTGGTTCAGAGCGAAGTCTAGTGATGGCAGCTGATAATTGGTGGCGAAATCTGCGGCCTCACGGGCGTAGGAAAGCAGGTTGTCCTGGTTCACGTTCTCTGCGCACAACAGCATCTCTGTGTCGATGTAGTCCTGGGGAGAGAACGAGATTGCAGTGTGGGAATCCACCCCCGTAACGGGCAACCGTTCACACCCACATCTTTGCAAAAGAACTTGGAATGGTTTTGTACAGCAAAGCTAAGCAAAACAGAAACTCAGGGCCAAAGGAATCAAGAGGAACCAAGTCAGTCATCTGTCAGGGTTGACAGAGCTGTGATTACGCCTCACACTTGGCTTTGAGCTTCCTGGCATCCAAGGCAAAAGGGAAATGTGATCTATGGCAGTGCTTTCCTTATCAGAAAGAAGGAAGCATAGACATTCCTAGGGGAGGAAATTTTTTTCCTGGCACTAAATTCTAAAAGAACTATCTCACGTCGGAATTTTGATAGAGAACATAGTGTCGTAATAACCAGCTTACTCAATAATGGTCTTGTGGTAAATACAGAAGATATTTTACATGGCTGGTTCTTGTGATAACTTTAAGTACAATTAAAAGATGAGAGAGCAAATAAGAAATAGTGATTTCATAGCAGACTAAGCTAAGCTAATATGATCCAGACATGATACGTTTGGTGGTCAAGCAAGACCAGAAAAGGCATGAATGCTTGGCAGAGCTCTCAAACCTTCCCTCCAGAATCAGCTCTCTCTTTTCTTGAGAGGCTAGGGCTGCTCAGGGCTCTGCTTTGCTCTTAAAATGTAAACTGTCACACTCCTTGCTAAAAGGAGGAGGGCCGTGGCTTAGAGAGGCAGGAGATCCATTCCTGACAGATGCTGGCAGTGACCTGCAGGACATCCCCCAGAGTCTAATCTGCTCATCATTCATCTAAGAAACTAGAAGGCTTTCCTCCCAAAAGGTGACACAGAAAGTGCAGATCCCAAGGTGGGGCAGGGGCGTGGGCGGGAACCAGTATGTGAGACTAACACAGGCCTCGGGGTTATCCACAGCCCGAGGTCAGATTCCACCTTCGCTTTTCACTAAGCAAATGTGGGCAAATTACTGAACTTCTCTGAGTTTCCATTTTCTCATTTCTCATTCTGGGAATAACAAAATCTACTTCACACAGTGAGGACCGAAGGAAATCATAGACATAAAATCCCTAACCTGACTCCTGGCACATGGTAAGTGCTCAGTAAATGGGAATTTCTGTCCCCTATAATTTATGATGGCACAAAACATAAACGTATGGTGAAGTACGCTTCTGGACCATTCCTCACCCACACACCGACAGGAGCATTTAGAAGGCACAGCCACATCAAGAAATATAGTGACCCACTGTGTCAGTTTTCCTAAAACCAGGATTTCAAATACCTTGTTCCAGAAATTTTAACAGGCTCACACCAAACTACGTCACCCAGATCGTACCCAGCACTGGCCTGGGAGCCCTGTGTCGGGTTGTGGCGTTCAGGTTGGAGTTCTTGCTATTCACGTGTCCTTTCTCACACCTGTTCCTACAGTCACATGACCAATCCCCTCCCTTAAAGGCGTGGAGAGGAGACGGGGATGGAGAGGTCTTGAAAATACCCTTCTTCAGAGCATGCTGTAGGTAGGCTGGCTGACCAGTGAGTGTGAGCACTGCACAGTGAAGGTCGCTGGTGCTGGTGGCCCGGAGAGGAGCATGTGTTGGCCTGGGAGCCCACCTGGGCCAGGACTGCTGGGTGGAGCCACCGGACCTTGTTGGGCAGGAAGTTCCAGGGGAGTGGATGGATACAGGAGCAGGACCACGGGGACGGGGTGAGAACAAGGACAAGGGAGAGAAAGGTGGGGATGGGACCCTATGGAAAGTGGGCAGGCCTGGAGAAGGCGTTTTAAATTAAGACAAAGGCAGGAGAATGAGGGTGGGTCCCATTTTCCACAGGCACAGGTACGGAAGAGAGGCTGTGTCCTAGGCAGAGAGGAGGGCCCGTAGAGGGAGAAGCATCAAGAATAGCCCAGGTGGGGAATCGGACAGAACAGTTGCCCCATGTACTAAGCTGAAAAGAATGCTGGAGACTGGAAGAGGTCAGGCAATGGCTTCCAACGAGGGTGGGTTCAGCATTTGGAGACCAGCTCTGATACGTGCTCACCTTGCCCATTGGCAATGGCACTCCCTCACACAGTGGCAAGAACAAGCCTGCTGCATCCGGGAGCCCTAGCCTGTATGTATACGGCCCAGCAGAGGCAGGGACCGGCAATGGTCCACCCTCCTCATGACAGAGAGCAAGAAGGACAGAGCTGGGAGCCTGGAGACATGGTTTCTTGAGGAGAAACTTCACTCTCCCTTCAGGAGCCATGGGAAGCCCAGAGATCAGCAGGAATAGATGGGGAAGCAGGTCAATCAGTTGATACACTTTCACTCAGCACCTCTGTGTGCCTCTTGGAAGATGCTGACCCATGCAGGGAGAGAAAGTGAGAGAAGACTTGCCATTCCTCTGGGAGCATGACAAGAATGTTAATTTGAGTGGCTCAGGGTAGATGGACCAGCTCCCAGCTATGCAAATGCCACAGAGCTTGGCTGGACACGGAGAGACTCAAGGCCAGAGCTCCTGAACCAAATGGCCATCCAGCTTTCTCATGTCTGGCCTGGGGCCTGTAATTTCTAGCCAAGAATTCCTATCTTATACCTAGGGGGCCCTGCAGCACCGGCTTGGAAAATGCCCCCGGAATCTGTGAGGAGAAGAAAAGCCTTGGTGAGGACACCCACGAGCCTGGGATCTGCTCCCAGCTCCTCCACAGTCATGATGGATTCACAGTGAGTCACGCTGGCCCACCTGTGCCGTGACGGAGAGAGGGGAGTATGCAGGGGCTACGACAACTGTCAAAGAGTTGAGTCACTGTGAGCAACGTGTTGTGGTCTGGACAAATGCCCAGGGATGCCCTGAGGGAACCTTAGTATCCCAGAGGCTGGAATACTCAGCCAGTGAAATAGGAAACCCATGTCGAACTCTGCTTGATGCCCTAGGGTTGGTGTGTGGGGCCGACAAAGCCCTCCTCCGTCCCTCCTTTGCAGAGATGCCCACCATGCTTATAGCCTTGGACACCAAACAGTCCTTCACTATCTGCCACAGGCTTCCCGAGGGACAAGGCAACTTCGGGAGGGATGCCTGTAGAGCAGAGGGAAGAAGGGGACCCCACCCCACCTCCCCCAGACTGGGTCAGCCAGGGAGTACCAGACGTTGAAACCCATCGCTCACACATCTACTAGCTGTGCCCAGCAGCCTCCTGCACCCCCCCATCCCACCATTCACAGCCTCCTGTCTGCAACTCAGGCTCTGAGCAAGGAGGCGTCCCAGGGGACGGCTGGGTTACTCATGGCACCCGGCCGGCAGCCAGCACAAAGTGGCAAGAGGACAGACGTTCATCTCCGACAAGCAACAGTGAATGGTCACCATGCCGCCCAGGCTGCTGGCTGACACCTGTAGAGCAGGCTGACTTCGGACAACAGGATCCTTATCTTGAGGTACCAGGCAGCAGCTGGGGCAGGAACAGAGGCTCTGGAAGGGTTATAAACTTGCCCAAAGAAGCTTCCAGTTCAGGGTCCCCAACTCCAAGTGCTTTCTTCCAACCCGGTGCTCTTTTGAAGATGCAAAGGCAGGACACAGAGGCCAGGAAGCCAGCAGGACAAAAAAGCAGGTATCCAAACCATACAGAAGTTACACAGGGAATCCATAACCCCCCTAGATGGGCCGGGCACTGGGACAGCTACTCTGTACATTCTCTCCTTTACTCCTGCAAACAACCCTTTCAGACAGAAACCATTATTCCAAGTCTCCGGAGAAGGAGACTGAAGTTCAGAAAA
The DNA here is from genome assembly GCF_009829155.1 of Mustela erminea. Taxonomy (NCBI): domain Eukaryota; kingdom Metazoa; phylum Chordata; class Mammalia; order Carnivora; family Mustelidae; genus Mustela; species Mustela erminea. The sequence continues at coordinate 66,858,016 of NC_045622.1, read as the reverse complement.
GCTAAGCAGCTTAGTCACAGTCCTGAGTTAATCTGCCACAGAGCCAAGATTCAAGTGGAGCCTTTCTGACCGCAAGAAGAGACAGCTCCCTGCCACCCCCATGACAAGAGGGCCACCAAGGGAAATTCACAAGCGCATGCATTCTCAGTGCCCCAGTAGAACTAGGAGCCCCCATTGGCCTCCAAATGACATGGGACCTCTCCAAAACAGGGGCAGGGTTGAGAGAGATGTGGGGAAGGAAAAGACCCCACTGATCTCTTGGGGGCAGAGGCTTACACAAACATCTGGGTGCGGGTCTCAGCCTGGCTCTCTGCAGGAACACGTCCGCCCATAGTGCTGTGGGCTCCTTCATCCAATGCTCACACAACAGCACGGAGGAGGAGAGCGGTGGGCGGTGGTTCCTTCCTGCCTTCCCACCCCTTGCTCTTGCACATGCTGGGTCGCAAAGGGAAAGAAAGGACATGGCAGCCAAGAGATACGTACATTAATGATGACACCTTTGTCAAGCAGGCTCTGCTTCTTGGCGGTCATGACAAAATAGTGGGTGCAGTCCTTATAGTAAACAATGTTCTCAAGATCAATCCCTGTGAAGAGAAGCGTGCATGGACTCAGTCTGACTCCCGCAGGGCCTCGCCCCAGCACAGGTGTCATTACTTACCTGCATGTATTTACGTTAGGCAAGTTTTTAAAACATACAAGCCTAGAAAAGATAACACTGAGGGCTAGAATTTACCTATCTCCACACAGCTAGCTTTTAGCATACTAAGACACTGTTTTGGGGTTGTTGTTTTTTTAAGATTTATTTTAGAGAGAGGGAGAGAGAGAGAGCACGTGCCCGTGGGAGCAGGGGGAGGGGCAAAGGGAGAGAGGTAATCCTCAGGTTGAGTCCTCTGTGAGCTAGGAGTCTGACACGGGGCTTGATCCCAGGACCCTGAGATCAGGGTCCAGACTCTACAGTCGGCTGTTCCACCAAATGAGCCACCCAGGCGTCCCAAAGACACTATGTGTTTTTTTAAAATTAAGATATTATTGATATATAACATGGTGTCAGTTTAAGGTGTACAACATGTTCATTTGATATATTTATATACTGCAATATGATGAAAACACTTTAAAAAAAGAAAACCTCAAAGTCCTCAACGGCTGAGGACCCGTATTTCCAGGCTAGAGCAAAGTGCTACAGAAGGGCCAAGAGTGGTCCGAGGCATGGCACCAAGCAAAAACAGAGCTGGGACTTGAACCCCAGCCAGTCTGATTCCAAGTCCCATCCACCACGCCCCGTATATGGCCAGAGATTCAAAAAGCTGGGTGAATTCTTTCAAGACTATGCTAAGCAATGTTTCTACTATCCCCCTTATGTTGGGGGGTGGGGGGCGGAACCCAGATACCCTGGCAGGAACAACTCAGTTTAGAGGCCTGGGTTGTATAGCTTTGCACTTTCCAGCAATTGCCAAAATACTTTATAGACTAGGTTTCTGCATTAAAAAAAAAAATGCTGTGAGAGCTTAGCTCAGTGGTTCTCAAAGTGGGGTCACCCTGGCTGGCACCATCAGCATCACCTGAGAAGCTAGAAATGCTAAGGATCAGGACCGTGCCCTGGATCTAGTAGATCAAAAAACAGAGCATGGGGCCAGCAATCAGCACTTTGACAAGCCCCACAAGGTGATTCTGATGCACATGCCAGTTTGAAAACCACTGGCTTAGCTTCTCCGAAGGGAAGGAAGAGACTCAAAACTTATCAGAGGTTGACACAGGTGTGCTGGGTAACCATAGGAACCCCTTTATTACCGTTAAGTAGGAAATAGCCATCAATGCAGAGGGACGCCCAGAGAATCGGAGGAAATTCATGGTTGTCACTGTGCAAGGGGCACTGTGAAACAATGGCCAAAGGTGACTATCACAGCAAAATTCAAAGGAAACTCATTGAAACATTTGGAAAAACACTCTCAATGTCCTGTCAGAATCCGTATTTGGTGGTTTGTTGAAGTATTTATCTTCTTAGTTTTTGAGAGGAATGGAGGGTTGAACTCATTCTTAAATCGTGCAGAAGAACACAATATGCTAAAAGAAAATATTCAATAAATTCGTGCCACGTGGTCAGTCAGAGAGTCGGACAACGAGCACACATCCTCATAGCCAAGGAGCAGCACAGTCTGCTCAATACGGAATCCCATTCCAAAAAACCCCACTGGAAAGAGTCCAGCAGGAGCAGTGTGCTCTGTAATGGTCAACAGCCGAAAGGCCTCAATCAGGGGCCAGCGCACGTCTGCCACAAAGGGCCAGAAAGTAAGCATTCCAGGCTTCGCGAGCCATCGGGCCCACAACCATTCTTGGGGGAGCTGCCATGCGCAGTGACATGCAAGACCAGGGGTGACCGTGCTCCAGGAAGCTTTTGTTTATGGACCTGGACACCTGAGTTCCAGACAATTGTTGATTTGCCACAAAATACTCTTTTGCTTTCTCTTCGGCCATTCCAAACTATTGAGACCATTCTTAGCTTGAGGAGAATATGGACCCACATGGCCAAGCACAGTTTGCCAGGCCTCCCATTTGGATGTTTGGGGGCAGAGATGTACAGCCCCTTCAAGAGCCATTCTGCAGCCTGCAAAAGTGACCACTGGGGGGATGCAGCTGCAACATGAACAATATTTACAATGCGATGCCACATGAGAAAACCAGAATCACAAAGAGTACTGACACTCTGCTAAGAGCTGGAGCCATGTGGAAAGGGAGGGTACAAGTGGACGGTTACCGAAAAGCAGTATATGGCAATGAGCACTATTTCTGTGCTAGGTGATGCTGAGTGTGGATGATTTATTTTTAGCATAAAAATTTTAGGGGCACCTGGTTGGCTTAGTCGGTTAAGCGTCTGACTCTTGGTTTCAAGCCAGGTCATGATCTCAGGGTCATGATATTGAGCCCCACGTCAGGCTCCCTGCTCAGTGGGGAGTCTGCCTGAGGATTCTTTCTCCCTCTTCCTCGGCGCCTCCCTCCCCCTCTGTGTCTCCCGACTCACACTCTTTCTCTCTCAAAATAAATAAAAATTTTTTAAAAATTTATTTAACACTGTTGTCACACTGCCTTTCAAGGAGAGATATAGATTTTTTAATCAGGTTAAAAGAAAAAAATCTGGAATTTACTTAATTGGCAGCAGGGTTTCATCCCTCTTTCTCCTTGCCATGCTTCCTTCTCTCCACCGTCATTGTGACTGCCAGACGTGCTAGTTGTTTGTTTACTGTCCCTCCCCAGAGAGGGGTCTCATTTTGCCCACTGCTCTTTCTCAAGCCCTTGAACAGCATCTGGCCTCGGGCAGGCAATCAACAAGTATTTGTTGAGTAAATGAGTATCTTCAAAAGATTTCAAGGCTCACAGCTAGGGGACAATTGATGCGTGGGGGTGAGTACACATTCCCTGGGTTTCTCTGGATGTTCTTCATGCGGAAGGACACCTGGCACCCTGAACCAAAGCACCTACACTTCTTCAGAGACCCACCCAGGTTGCTGGCTCCCTCCTCAGAAGGCTCCCTAAAGCTCATGCTGCATCAGGCACAGTCAGATCTCCACATCAGGGTGGTTTCCCTGGGTGTCCATCACTAGACAAGGAGCTACTTGGGGAGCAGACCATGCCAGCCTCAACTTTGTATCCCATGGTACTGAATACCAGCACTGAACGGGCATATTGAGTAAATGCTGAGTAAATATATCTTTACCCATTTTGACGTACAACATCCAGAACTTTCCCTCGAGAATCTCTCTTGTCCTTGAAGGAATCTGCCCATTTCTATCCTAAGGAGAAGTCCCTGCTTCCACGTAATCAGAGTTGAGTCTCTCAATCCCAAGAGCCGGGAATGCCCGGCATGGACGATGGTTTGGTTTAGAGAAAAGTGAAGGTCCCACCTGTTTCTTCTTTAAGGTCCTGAAAAAATTTCTGGTTGAAGATGAAAGCCACGCCACTAATCTCTTCCACCTTGGCCTCAGCTGTGCTGTTTCTGTTTATGAAGTTGGCGGTGATGGCAATAGCCAACTTCCCACGGAATTCTTTCCTTCTGAACCCTGCATGAAGAAAAAGGGGAAAGGAGAGTCTTTCTTCTGCATTTGGTGTGAAAACTGAGAAAGATTATGGAGGAAGCTGTCCTCAGATGCCTCACAGGCCAGTGAACCCAGAGTTCTGCCTGGAGAACGCGGCAGGTGGACAGGCCAAGTTTTGTACCCCAAGAAGAAACCCATCCCCAGAGGCTTCAGTCAAGGGGACTTTCCCCCTTCCTAAAATCTATAGGACCAATTATTCTGGTGAGGCTTCTACAGACAAAAGGCTCAAGTGATTTTCCCAGCAGGCTCATCATGCTAAAGGCTTGCTAGGCACAGCAGCTAGATATACCCACGATACATGCATTTTGAACTTTTACAATTAAAACTAGGTTGTCAGCGTTTTTTGTGTCCCGCCCCCCTTGAAAAGTAGGATTATGAGATTGAATTCCTGTAGGATGGGAATTTTAACAAATTTTCTATTTCTAGTCTCCAGTGGGTGCTTAGCCCACACTCAGTAAATATCTAATGAGGAGACAGAAGTCTAACTTGTAATTGATTTGATACAATGATTCTTGGGGTTCCTCTAGTTTTTGATGGCTTACATTAACTTTGGTTTTTAATGGTGGTGACACAGAGGATCCCAAGCAGGGGTCACAGTTCACTGGAACACCTTCTGCCCATCCCCTTTCTTTCTAGCATCTGGCTATCCCACAGTCCTGAAACTTCCCTCTGCTCCAGACACTACTGTTTACTCTGCTTAACTCAAGGCTCTCATCACAAGGGCAGGCTCTCTGGACATGCCTTTGTCTTCAGCCTCCTCCGGGAACTCTCCCTACATTTGCTTACCACATACTCGGACCTCATGATGATTCCCAAGCTTCTCTGTCAATATTGCCTTTGACTAGAAACTTTGGGGTTTTTTCTCAATACCGCCTCTTTAAGTCCATCTTCATTAAACTTTTATTGAAATGGTCAAAAATGGCCATTATTCTCTAGTCTAGTATTTCTTAACTGGGAGTGACTTTGGCCCCCAGGGGCATCTTGGCAATGTGTGGAGACATTTCTGGTTGCTACAACTGGGCGCGGGGCATGGCGGTGGGGGGAGCCAGTTGTGCTACTGGAGCCTGGCCTGGAGAGGCCAGGGATGCCGCTAAGCTTCCTACGGGGAGCAGGACAAAGAATGATCTGGCCCCATATGTCAGTAGGGCCAACATAGAGAAACTCACACTCTAGTCTACTTAGTTGGTGCTAAGCTGCCTAAGTGGCTCTCCTTCTTCTTATCCTTCTTTTCCTGTCCATGAAATGCCTAACTATACTCAGGAAAGTGTGGATTTTGGATTTACAAATATTCAGACTTGCAGTTCTACCCAACCATCAAAATGGCCCCCAAAATTCTAGTAGCACAACATTCAGGTTAACAGCTTAAAAAATCTTGGTCAAATATGGGTTACTGATTGCGGGGGTCTGGCAAGTGTAGGGATGGAGGCAAAGAGAGAGGCAAAGGAGTAGGGAAAGGGTCCTGGTGGCACAGCTGGTGGGTAGGACCCAGCTAGGCAGTCCACACCTCTCAAATCCTCCAGCATCAGCCCTCTTTTCCAGGAGTGTGTTCTGTCTTTGGGGGACGTGCCCTCTCCATCAGAAACCGACAGCCTGCAGCCCGCGAGCAGGGCAAGCTCGAAGAGCAGATCTAGCCGCCAGCCTGAGAGGCCATGTGGGACCACTCCTGTCCGCCATCTGTGGTCTCTTGTTCATACAGTTAGTGCCAATTAGTACAATCTCAGCATCAATTACTCTTTGGGGGGAGGGACTAGGGGATTGAAGACATTTCTGGTGGTGGCGCTCTTCTCCCAACCTGATTAGATCTTACTCCAAGAAAACATGTTATGCTTCTAACTTCAGAATTCAGAGAAGCATGGTTCTGCACCCTGAAAGTCTGGGGAAAAGCTCATCTTACTGCCCAGCAATGACTGTGCTTACAAGTTACAGAAGAGATGGGCTCTTCGTGCTGGGGTATTACACGTGACAAAAGAAGAAGGCCACCAAGACTCTAAGAACGGTTGTCTTAGCTGGATGAAGTAAGTGTGGGAGTGCTCAGTACCGTGGACTCACTGACAGGGGCTCCATAAATGCATGCTGACTCACAACTGCCATGGCACTTTACCTTTATAAAGCATTTTTACATATAAGTCCTTTCATAGCCCTCATGACAAGATTCTATTATCTTCATTTTACAGGTAGGAAGGCTGATGGTTCACAGACCATGAACACCTGCGCTCTCGATGATCAGCCTCAGGCCTGGCAGGACAGTCTGCCCTTCTATCAGGGCCACCATTCTGCAGCCCCCTCCCAGTCCCGAGGCCCCCATCCTCAGCTCCAGGAAAAAGGAGTCTTCACCTTCCAGTGTGTTCCTGCGGCCGTCGGCGCCAATGATGACATCGAACTCAAAGTCCGACAGACAGTGGTCCGCAGGGAGAAATTCCGCCCGCCAGCCGATTTCTACCAAAACAGAAAAATGGTTTGAGTTGGCAGAGAAAGGTGGGAGGTCCCTGCAGTGTTGGCCGGGGGAAAGGGGATATCTCTAGGTAAAGGAACCCCAGATAGATCTGCCAGGGAAAGACCCAGAGTTCTCCTGATTCACACTCACATCTGGAGACCTTCTAGCTTCAGTATCCCTTCAATCCTGGAGAAGGTAAACCAGCAGCGCCCACCCCATGCCTGATTTAACTGGTTTCTGTAAAGGCTGAGAGTCTGTCAATGGTCCTCAGGCCAGTCCCACTTGAACGCTCTCTGTCTCAGTGCACTCTACCACATTCTCTTCATACTCCCATACAATCCTCCTTGTCCTCCCATTACCGACCAGACCCAAATGATGGATGTGCAGGGTGTCCAGAAACCAGTTCGAATTCCCACTTCATTACACTCAAAATGTTCTGTTGGGCAGCACAGAGCTTTTGATGGGAACACTTCCAGGTAACACCTTGCTGGTCATCCAGAATTGGGTCTGGGAGAGGCTAAGGGCACACGTATCTCTGGAAGGTCCCTAAAAGATGCTGTCCTGCTACAAAGGTCACTAAACGCCTCTCCTACACTCTGGAATGTTTTGAATGGAGGACAGGAATGGTCAGAGCCCTAATGAGCCCATGAGACTCTGAGGTCTCCGACACGAAGCTACCCAAACCACAAGCCCTACCCAGGCAGCAGCGGCTTTTATGGTAAGAGATAAGCTGCAGAGGCATCATGAACAAACTCTTGGACCACAGTGTGCGTGAAATCAGCACCTACATGAACATATACTATAAGGAAAAAGAGCAACATGGCTAAATAAGACATTACCCACCACGGGTGACTTCCGTGGTTGGTAAACTATGCTTCAGAAAGGCTTTAAAATAATTACATACCAAATAATATTATGGGCCCTTATTTCATGTTTGTTCAAGAAGCTTCACTTTTTTTTTTTTCTTTACTGGATTTTAAAATATCACGTGGGAACAAGTGCAGCCACACGTCCATGTGTGTTCCCATGCGGCCTGAAGAACTAGGAATGAACTTCAACAAACAACTGAATCTAGATCTTCTATCCTAATTACCTAGTACTTCGTTTGTCAAAGTACCACCTCCCACTGACACGGTAACCAAATGATAGGTTTAGTGGCTTAATAGCTGCCCTGGCCAGAGAAGAGCAAACCTAAGGTGGCTGCGTTGAGCAGAAAAGGTAAAACGTCCTTTGATGGGATTACGCCCAATAGCTCCCAACAAGAGTAACTCTTATGGGAACATTCTCTGAGAGCTGCAAATGTGATCTCCACTTGCCAATATCTGACTTGTAGCCATAAGAGGAAGATTGTACTGTACTTTGATTTTCTTGATCTTCAGGAGGCTCTAGAACCTTCACGAACTCCACATTCACGTGGATTTCAACTCCCAGCATCAGGGCCACCTTGAATAGGATGAGCTGCAGCTGACGAATGCCTGTTAGGTAGGAAAGGGGAAAGAGAAGAGGTGTCAGCAGCCATGCTTGAGTGCCTCCTGTATGCAGGGTACTCTATAATCGCTCCTCACTGATCTCTGAGCAGAGCAACAGACCAATGATGATCACGACTGAGAACTAGTTATGTGCCGGCCACTCAGCGTTTTCACATTTAACCCTTACTGTGGGATAATTATTCCCATCTTATAGATGAGAAACTGAGGCTCGGCGAGGTGAAGTGACTTGTTCAAGGTCATACAGCAGCAAACTAGAACATGGACCCAGATCTGTCTGGTTCCAAGACTGCGCTCTAGCTTTTAGAAAATGTTCTCAAGATGGAGGCTCTTCCTTTCCTGCCTCCTCCCTGAGAGGGGCCGTTGGTCTGACAAGGCAAAGATGGAAAGAGGAGTAAACCTCAAGAGTAATGGCCACAAGTAAAGTCAGTGATGAAATGGCTCATTTTGTGGGGGACTGGGCCTAAGCCCTTAGCCATCCAGGGTCAGCATGAGGGGGGATTTCTCTCCACAGAGCTGGACTCATGGTAAGTCACCTTGTACCCATTGCCCCAACTCCCCCGATGAGTGTCACTAACTCATCCCTGGTCATTCAGCACACATGGGTCTGTCTCTGAATATTCTACTGTAGAGTGCAAAACTCTCTATTTTGTGGGCTTTGTACACTTAACATTTATTGAGCATCTACAGTGGACCAGGTGCCATAGTAGGTATAGAGACACAGAACGCACTCTAGTGGAGGAAACACAAGTGGACAGGTGAGGGCAGGCCACCATGGTCGGAGGCAGGTGGGGGGGTGCAGGGGAGTGGCAGAACAGGGCTGGAGTTGCAGTCCAGGAAGCCAACAGAGTACCAAATCCCACAGACAGATTAGGGATTATGATGGCTGCAAGAGGCCAGGGCACTTGGGAGTTAGGAGGCTTCTAGGAGTGGAAATCTCAGCGAAAATCTCTTTCACAGGAGGTGGGAAGAAGTCAGATCTCAATGGAAGGAGTCATGGGTGGGACACAGAGACAAAGTCGACAAAGAGTCCTCTCTCTCTACGGTAAATGTTTTGAAATAGAAAAAAATTAAGGTAATAAGAGAGGGTAGAGGGGCAGTGAGGTAAGGGGCAGGAAACCAAGAGGGAGCAGAGTGGAGCTGAGCAGTCTGCTCAGACTCAGACACGGCAGGGAGGGCAGGAAGGGGAACTCAGGTGGAGGCCAGTGCAGGAGGACAGAGAGGGGCTGGCGATGGGAGTGCCCGCCAGTGGCTTCTCCTCCCCAGAGCAGAGGAGGAAGGCCATTTGCTCAGAAGGAGTTTTGGAGTGAGCACATGGGAAGGGGAGGAGGGTGCTGACACAGGACATTTGGGAACTGCTGAGGCGTGCTGGGGGCTGGGGCACAGCTGGGGCTGGAGACCAGCATCTGTCTGAAAGGAAGCCAGTCAGCTCGGGCTTAAAGAATCCGATCCCCCTCCTGCCTGGAAACAGGCCTAGGCAATGGCCTGGCCTCTCCTCTTCATTTCAAGGCTCCTAATCTAGCTTGTTCTAACACACAGTAGGTATTCAGCAAATTCTCCCTGCCTCCCTTCTCACAGCCAATGGAACCGCTCTTAACAATGAGTGCCCCAAATGTCAGAATCTCAGATCCAGAGTCTTGCCAGGGTTTCTGAACACGGGGAATTTTCTGAGAACTAGGGATTAAATGGGAGCCCCATCAATGGGGCAGAGAGGGGCTCCCAACTGGCAGGGAAGGCAGCTCAACAGAGGGGGCGCTTGCAAGGTCCCCTGGTGCCCAGCTCTGCCTCCCAGGAGCACTCAGTGTGAAAGTGGTGCTCAATGCTGTAGTTCTGATTTGGGCACCAACATACATTCTTCTGTGGGTGGTAGAGAATATTCCTGAAAGCTGACACAGCAGCCTTCTGGGCAAACCCAAATCTCTTTCCAACGGACTCCTGGAATTTTCTCATCCCAGAGTGGGAATACAGTCTGGGGCCACTGCTGATAGGTTCCCCTGTACCCGTGACTAAACTACACCCAATGTGGCTGACCACTGTCTTCAGTCATTCTTCTGAGCCCCACACCCTTTCCTGTCAGTTCCCATCCTCGTGAGAACATGGCTCTCAGGGCTCTCCTGCCCCCCATGAGTTGAAAGAAGGCAGCTCTGGAATCTGAAGCTGGGGATGCCAGCTGCCTCTTCCTCTTGCTTGCTGTACACCAATGGAGGCAAAGCATTCTCTGAGTCCCTACTACCTGGCAGGCACAGTGAAAAGCACATCACAAACTTGACCTCACCTACCTGATCCTCTCGAGGGTCCAGGGAGGCAGGCATTCATCACATGTGAGGGAGACAAAACTTGGGCCTTGCAGAAGGTAAGGAATTTGACCCAAGTCCCACAGCAAATGGGCAAGACAGATTTAGAGCCCGGATCTGTCTAAGCCCTTGAACTCTCCCCACAGTGTTAACCTCCCTGACATTTATAGGACACAGTTTTATATATGAAATGGCTAAAGGCCTCCTCTCTACTCAGCACGAGAGGGAAATCTGTTCTGCCACAGCCTGTCTGCACAGATCTTGCCTCAAGAGACCCAGGCTGGAGTAACAGAGCAGAAGGGCTTGGATGTTGCCCTGAGCATGCTTGGCTGCAGGGCTGGCCCAGGGCCTGAAATCCATGTTTCCTACTTCCCCCTCCTTGTCTGGGTGAACCCCTGTCATGATGCCCTCCCTCTTTTTAAAATGCAAGGAAACTTGGTCCAGGGCCTGCCAATTGTGTCATTCCTCTTCTAAAACTGCCACGGTTTTCCCCAGAACCGGCACCACAACGTCCACGTGTTGCTCAACACCCTGGCCCGTTTCATGGTTTTGTGTGCCTCCCTCATCTGAACCCCTCTAGCGAGTCTAATGGCTCTGTTAACGTGCAGTTTATCCCTGACAAGATCTCGGTGTGAGCTCTCTGCGAGGGCAGACCGTGTTACCCACCTCTGATTCTCTTCCCCATATTTCATCCATTCACTCAGCAGAAGTTGACTGAGCACCTACTATGTGTCAAGCACCCCTTTATGCCCTGAGACAATCCGGTGAGCGGGGCACATCACAGGCCCCAACTTCATGGTGCCTACAACTCAGTGGGGCAGACGCAGCCCAGAGGTAGCATAAGGCACGGAGCAGGCACTTCACGAAATGTCTGCCGGTTGAACGTACGGACCCCCACGGACGTGTAAGCTGGAACATCCTGGAGACTCAGTGTGGAGAGGTGTGCCCCAGGGGTTGGCCCCATGGGCTCTACTCACTGATGTGGTCAATGGAGCCAGCGCAGAACTTCCCATAGAACTTCTTGGCTCCCAGGCCCCGCAGGTCATGGATGGTAAAAGGCCACAGGTGCAGCACATTGTTCCTGGAGAAGGTGTCTCTCTTTTCCACCACAACCACTTTGGCTCCTAGGTAGGCAAGTTCAATGGCAGTGCGCAAACCACATGGTCCTCCCCCAATGATGAGACACTGCAGAGGTAAGAGAGGAGAGAGATGTTCGGTGACCTCTAGCACTGTCAACACAAACCCCTTGCCAACAGCTAACAGGTCCACTGAAATGAACCAGCAAGTAGTAAATGAAGCACCCGTTAGGACCTGCCATTCATCCACCCAAGGTACCTCACCTGTGGGCCCAACCAGTCCCCGCACCAAACCCTGGGAAAGACACAGAAGTCCAGGGACTTGGCAGGGAGGCACAGAAAGATACACTTGAGGTTCTGAGTCAGACTAACCTGAGCTTAAATCCCAGCTCTGGCACTTGACCTCTTAGCTTCCTCATCTGGGAATGGGTATACTACTCTTTCTTCACAGAGTTATCAAAAATAAGACTGGCTTTTAAAAAGCTCTGGTGCATCACTGTGACCTCAGATGAGGCAATGGTTTCTTAGATGTGATAACCCTTACACCAGCAAAGCAAGAAGGAAGAGATAAATTGGACTTCATTCCTAAAACCTTTTATGCTTGAAAGGCCACCATAAGAAAGTGAAGAGACAGCACACAGATGGGAGGAAATAGTTGCAAATCATAAACGTGATAAGGGACTAGTAGCCAAAATATGTAAAGAATTTACCAACTTAATAATTAAAAAATAAAAAAAAGATGACCCAATTAAAGAGCAGGCAGATAATCCCCATAGAAATTTTTTCCAAGAAGACATACAAGTGGCCAGTAAGCACTGGGAAAAATGCTCAGAGTCATTAGCCATCAAGGAAATGCAAATCAAAGCCACAATGAGATACTACTTCATACCCACTAGGGTGACTATTATCAAAAAGACAGACAAAAATAAGTGTTGGCAAAGATGTGGAGAAACTGGAACCCACATTTGTCGCTGGCAGGCATGTGGATGGTACAGATGCTTTGGAACAGTTTGGCAGTTCCTCAAAAAGTTAAATAGAGTTGCCAGACAAGCCAGCAACTGTATTCCTGTGCATCAGTCCGAGAGACCTGAAAACATACATCCACACGGAAATGGGCACATGAATGTTCATGGCAGCATTATTCATTATAGCCAAAAAACAGAAACAACTGAAAAGTTCACTAGTTGACAAAGACACAAAATGCGGTATGTCCACACAAGGGATGATTCAACTCCAAAAAGGAACGAATCACTGAGCTATAGATGAACCTTGAAAACGTCATGCTAAATGAAAGCAACCAGACACAAAGGGACAGAGACGGTATGATTCCATTTATAGAAAATGTCCAGAATAGGCAAATTCATAGAGACCGAAGGGAAATTAGTGGTTGACAGGGCGGGGGAAGGGCAGTGGGGAAGGACTGCTCACTGTTGTGTGGTTTCTTTTTAGGGTGATATTTTAGGATTCAGCCGTTGTGGTGGTTGTATAACTTTGTGAATATATTAAAACCATTGAACTACACACATTAAAAGGGTGAATGATATGGTATGTGAATTAGATATTCATAAAGTACTTACAGGATAAGAAAAAGCTCATATTCAGGAGTTTGGTACACACTAGGGTAGACACTCTCGCTCTTATCACTGAGACCCCGTCCCTGTCTTCCAGGGACTCTCCATCTAGTGGCAAACTCAGGCTTGTGGGGTAAGAACCAGAACTTTGTGGTTGGTTCTACTGGGGGCCCAGAAGAGGAGATGCTGACTCTGCCTGATGAGCTAGAAAAGACTTCGCAAAGAAGGTCTTTAACAATGATCACTGTCACCGCCATCCTCACCGTCACCGTCACCAGAGCCTGCATGTGTTGAACATTCACTACGTGCCGGACGCTCAGTTCACATGCGTCATGTGTTTTAGCAGTTAGTACTCCCAGCACATTGGAGAAGGAGAAACTATTATTATCCTCATTTCACGGATGGGAAAACTGAGGCACGACACAGCTAGGTAATGGGCCCCTGGCTTCCCAGATCCAGAGGGACAGAACCAGGATGCAGACCTGGGTGGTCTCACTCCAGAGCCCATCATGCTGCAACTATTACTTCTGTCCTACTTCCACCAGGAATAAAGAGAAGAAAGAACACTTCTGCAGAGGGGTCACCCATCCAAGAGAAAGAAGTTCCAGGTGGATGGAGAGGAGGAGACTTTGGGAGAGGGAGAGGAGGGAGAGGAAAGAGATGAGGTCAGTCCGGAGCCAGATGCTGAAGGTCCTAAACACCAAGTGAGGGAGTATGACCTTGGCCCCACAGACACTGGGGCCATGCGAGCAGAGGCTGACAGAACAAGATTCTATACAGGTCCCACACTAGGTCTCAGTGGACACTGCAGTGTTGAGCAAGACCAGGGTCTTCCTCAAGGAAGCTACAGCCCTATTAGGAGAGAAGGAACAACATGGAATGACCTAACCTTTTGTCCGGGGCAAAGCCCTTCTACTTAAACAAAGTCACCAGTACTGTGTAAGGACAGAGGGAAACGGCAGTATTCCAGCTGAGAGAGTCAGAGGTCCCCATGGGTGTGGTAGGGCCATACCCATCCTACCCCCGGGAAGCCCCTGAAGCACCTTCAAGAGGCAGAATCCTCCTGGGGTGGGAGCCCTGAGGCCACTCCAGCAAGGCCAGAGGGAAGGAGACGTATGCAGACACTTCATTGCTCAACATTACAGAGGCATCTGGGAACTTCCCCTCTGCTCAGGATCAAATCTTATCTTTAAAAAATGCATTTCCCTTCCTCTAGCAAATATTCCATCATCCAGTTATCACTCCCCTGGGGTCTCTGGGGTCTCCAAGGGAAAGTACAAACAAGCCTATCAGAAACTCCCACACCACAATCAGTGTGGCTTGCTGGATGGAACCTTCCAGGGAGTTTGTGGAAACCCCGTTAAGGGAAATGAAGTCACTGCTGAGATACAGCTCACTCCAGAGATGTCGTGGAGCGGGTATGCAAATCCTTTTGCTTCCTTTATGGTTGGAGCAGACAAGAGAGAACCACTCCTTATCTCACACCAGGAACAGCTCCTCTGGCTTGACATAGCCAGACCATGACGGGCACTGTAAAGGAAGATTCCAAGCCCTGACTCTCTGAAGTTGCCGTTGGGGTTAAGCCTGGATTCACTGCATTTCTTAGCAGTTAGTGCATCTTTTCCTGTTTGCTGAGTCCTGTCACTCCGGGGCCAGGGATGCTGCGGGGGTGGAAGGATGTGGGGGGGAGAAGGGCAGGAAGAGAATGAGGGGGAGCTGTCCTGCCGTCCTGAGTCCTTCTGTCCACCAGGCCTGACCCCACACTGCTCCCGGAGCAAGGCAGGAGCTCCCTTTCCCACCCGTCGGGGGGCTGCTGGGCAGATTTCATGCCAACAGCAGCCAGCGTCCTGTTGCCCACCTCCCAACTGAACCTGAAACCCCATGGGCGAAAGCTTCATTTTCCCACCACTCTGGGCCCCAGCACATATTTCGGGCCTGAAATTTCGGAGACGCCAGTCACACTGTAATCTCAAGTCAAAGCAAATACCTAATTATACAAAGGGAGAAAATTCAGTGCAGATGTTATCAAGACAGGCGAGAAGGCTTGCTGGCAGGGGCCCCGCGGCTCCTCTCAGAGGACACTTGTTATGATTAACATGGGAACTCAGAATTCTGAGCAGGGACGAAAAACTGCAGCCACCAAGAGGCCTGGTCAGAGAACAGGAGAGAAGGCAGCCGCCCCCAGTGTGCCCACAGGTGATGCTCTGGATGGTGGACTTGGGGCAAACAGACCACAGGTGCAAAGGGTTGTGATAACTCAAGCTGAAAAAACTCCCCACATTTCCCACCCCCGTCTGGGCTCTTACTGTTGAGGATTTGTTGCCAAGGAGAGAAGACTTTTCATTAAAACTCAGCCTCGAGGCCTTTCTTGAGTCCCAAATTACACTGTACATTCCGTCCACAGGTTCTGTCCTTAATGCTACTCCAGAACTCAGCTCTGCATGTTATAATTACCCGCATCTGTCTCCCAGGCCAGAGGGAGTGCTCCTCCAAAGCTGTCCCCAAGTCCTCTGCACTTCTGTATGCTCACAGCCCAGTACCCGGCCTGGCACACAGGAGGCTTCAATAAACAGCTGACGAAAGAATGAACTTCTCACACCCGCCCCACCCACCCAGTTCTGGCTGTCCGTCAGTCACTGGGATGTTCAGCTCATGTCATCCCGGGTTTGCGTCTGCATTTCCCACCCAGGCAGGGGGAGCTGGGGTCTGCCAAGGCCACCAGCATTACAGACGTCAGCAGATCAGTGTGCTCAGGCGACATAAATTTATGACCCGGGGGGGAGTGGGGCAGATCCAACACCAGCAGGAAGTCCATTGTATAGATAAGCTTCGTGGTGCTCAGTCCTCTGCGTTTGTGCAGAGACAAACACCACATGGAAAAAACAGCTCTTATTTATCAAGGGGTGGGAAGAAGGGACGAGGGGACTAGCCCACAGTCAAAGGCACACGCGGGTGCATCACACCCGTGGCTGGGGCAGCCTCGGTCACGCGGGCCCCTCACGCCATCCCAGAGGAGCCCCACAAGCACTCCTCACTGCTTGATAACATGATGCAGCTTCCAATCCACAAGTGGGTGGGTGCCCTGGGCCTATGCCAAGAATGTGAAAGGTATTCATTGCCTAGAGGGAAGCCCCAAAGGGACCAGGGGCTAAGCCAGGGGTTAGTCGTCTGGAGACTGGATTTCCGATCCTCAGCTCTGCCTCCAATTTCCTGGGGAGCTGTGTGTGCAGATGTTCCCGGGTGCGGAGAGCCAGCACCCGCAGGCAGACTGGGGCCAGCCATCCGGGAGCGGGCCGACCTCGCTGAAGTGGAGGATTACAGTTTGTAAAAGGTATCATACCCAGGGGCTCCTGGGTGGCTCAGTGGGTTAAGCCTCTGCCTTCAGCTCAGGTGATGATCTCAGGGTCCTGGGATTGGGCCCTGTATTGGGCTCTCTGCTCAGCAGGGAGCCTGCTTCCCCCAATCTCTCTGTCTGCCTCTCTGCATAATTGTGATTTCTGTCTGTCAAATAAATACATAAAGTCTTAAAAAAAAAATAAAAAGGTATCATGCCCAGAACCTTCTAGGGGCCAGGCGCCATCCCAGTCCCTTCATGTATGGTGTCCTGTGCACGGCCCTCCATGGTCAGAGTCAGCATCACCTCCACTTTGTAAATGAGCGAGCTGAAGACCAGAAGTTCAGCTGCTTACTCCAGGTGCCCTTATTATCCCCATTTTGGAGCAAAGAGACAGGGCCAAAAGAGAGTAAGGCCGGCCACAGGAGGGGGAAATGGTCAAATGGATACAAATGGAAGCAGCATGGGTCCCAGGCATGTGCTGCTCTGAACCGCATGTCTGACAGATGGGGAAGCAGACTTCAGGGGTGCTGTTGGGATGAAGCTGGATGAAGCGAGGGGACTGAACGGAGCTGGGCTGCCGGCCGGGCTTCCGGGGCCGCCGCACAGAGGGCCTAAGCTCCGATCCAGGCCGAGCCTCCTGTGCTGCCCTGGAGTGAATGGAGCTAGGGCTCGTGCAAGTCCAGGAAGCCACTTCAGCAGGTGCCATGGGCGTGAGGGTTCGGCCCTGGGCCATGCAGGCCTCCTGCGTGCCTATGGGGCATAGGCGGCCCCAGGCGGTGAGCTGAGTCGTGTGAGGTGGTGCACAGTGCCATCTCCAGCTAGTGTGCTGAGTTATAGGCTAGCTCTCCAGGGTGGCACTCTAGTCCCCGGGGTGGTTTCCCAGCTTCACTGGCTCTTCAGACGAGCTGCTCATCTGAAGCCAGGCCGGAAGGCCCTGACTGCTAGTGGGTTCCCACGAGTGCAATCATGGGACACAATGGGACAGAGCATTTTCCAATCATAGGTGCTAGTGGGGGAGGCGGAATGGCAGGGGCCGGCCTCATGTCCCCATTCCACGGGGCAGCACTAAGGGGAGTGATGCAGCCACTGAAGCTTCTAGCTGGCAGGAGTCTCTGCAGGCTGGGTGGCTGGGGATTTCAAGGGCCACTCCAGGCAGGGAGCAAAATCTCCCTGGACTGGACAGGGCTCTGCCCCACTCCAGACTCTCTGTATCTGGGTCACACCCAGTTATTCCTGAGTAACAATTAACACTGCTTACCGACTTCAGAAATTTACAGAAAGGAAAAGGAAAAAGATATCCTGTTCTCCCTGCCTGCTCTCAAATAAATAATACAAATCCCTCTGAGAAGCATTCCACTCCTCCCTGTCCTTCCCTTTCAGCTTGAGCCTGGGCTCCGAGGAGCAACTGTACCTGCTGGCCACAGGGGCTGGGTTTTCGGGGACAGTTTCCTTTGACATGTTCTGCCCCTCGGCCTTGTGAGCTTGCTATACCAGACCGCAGGTCTAAAGCTCTAAGTACAACCCTCAAGGCTGTGCTTTCTGCCCCTGGGTGCTGTGGATACCTCATGGGATCTCCCCACCTGGGCGTGAGTCCCCTGAAGTCGGGCAGACATGTCAGTCCCTGCCCAACCCCCCACCAGCAGCAGAGCCCAGGACTCCTCAATAGCACCAACTGTGCCCCATCCGGCCTTTGTTGGTGCCTGTACCTTCCATAATGGGAAGAGCAATAGTCACCAACTCAGAGCATTGGTAACAGTGGGAATAAAAATCAGAGCCCGTGCTTACTGCCTGCTTACAACGTGCAGGTCTGTGCTGAGCCCTGTGTGTGTAAGAAATGCATCTCATTTCACTTCTGCAGAAATCCTGAATTAGGCATACTCATCATACTCATCGCTGTCTGGCAGCTGAGAAAACTGGAGTTTGGGAAGCTCATAGGACTTGTCGAGGGTCAAGAACTAGGGTAGGAGTTAACCAGTGACCCCAGAGCCCCTGCTTGAAACCATGAGCCTATATATTCACTCATCTGGGGCCCAGGGGGTGCTAGGTGGCAGAGGATTAAGATGTCTCCTCTTCCACTAGGACATGTAAGGACTCCTGAACACCCTGTAGGATTATGGGGATGCAAGAGAGGACTGGTGTTCCCAAGCCTCAGAGACTGGCTGGCTGGGACCAGGGAAAAAGTACAACAGAAACCATGAGAGCTGGATTGTTTGAGGATTACCTGTGACGACTAACATCAGCTTGCTAGAGAGACAGACTGGAGACTCTATGTGATAAGAAAGACCTCTCTAGGGGAAGGCTCACAAGGCCGAGGTGGAGAAGAAATGGGCACACTGAGGTCTGAGCCAGAAAGAAGGTTTGGAGAGAGTGGGGAGTCCTGCTTCCACCCATGTCCCACCCCCAAAGGAGTAGAAAGGTCCTTCTAAGTCAGATCATTCACTCCAGCTCACAACCTCTAGCATCTTCCCATGGCACACAAAGCTCAACATCAGACCTTATCATGGCCTTGGGCCCTACATGACCCTCCCCTCCAATTTTTTTCTGTCTTCTGCTCCGACCACACTTCCCTCCCTCTCTGCACTTCAGCCATAATGGCCTCACTAAATACACACAGGGCCTTTTCCATTTGTTTTGCCCCCTGTATGGAACATCCTCTCCCCCAAATTATATACATAATCTATAAAATAAACATATAAAATTATATAAAATAAAAAATATTTATTTTCTAATACAAGAAAAGGGAATCTACTACAGAAAATATATAGACTTAGTTTTATTTACCTTCATGTTAACATTCAGTTTTCCAAACAGCATTTTAAATGTTGGTAAGTATTTCCAAGCCTACTTGTGTATTTTTCCAGTGCGGACTATTTTTTTCTCTTTGTAATCTAGTAGCTTTACGATATTTTCTTTGCAACATTTTCCCAAAGGTTTTCAAATATACAGAAAATTTGAAAGAATTTTAGTGAACAACCAAGTACCTACCACCTAGATTCTATAATTACATTTCACTCTCCCTTATCACATATTTATTCGTCTACCCATTCATCAACTTATCTTATTTTTTTGGTGCATTCCAACTAAATTGCAGAATCAGTACATTTCCTCCCAAATACTTGAGGATGAATATCACTGACTGGAGTTCAAGATTTGTACAAACCCTTTTTGTTTTTTTAAGATAAAATTCATATATGATGAAATGCGCATATCTGAAACATATGCATTTGAGCTGACAAACTATACTCTATTTTGCTTCTTGGAACATGGGTTTCTCCCCACCAGTGGTCTTTCTTCCTGAGAGTTTTTAATCCCCTCTGGTGCTGGCTACTTGGTGTGTGCAGTTATCAGCCAGAATTTTCTAGTCAAGGGGCAGGGTCGGGGGCTGAGCAGCCAGCTGTCTTGGCTCCTTCTTCTCCCTCAGGAAAACAGAAGTCCCAGGCCCTTCCGAGACCCCAAAAAAAGGGGTGTGGAGGAATCTCACATTCCTTGAGTAGGAACAGGGGGAAGGAGCCTTCTGAGATGGGCTGAGGCCAATTATATTCAAAGCTAAGAAATCTCAGGCCAGTTCTAATCCATATGTGGGGAAAAAGCAGAGCTAAGACACACAAACAATGTAGCATCCAGAAATAGATACACTAGTTCATGTTTATCACTTTCTCTTTTTGCTAAGGCTCCGAGAGCCTGTGAGCTCAGTCAGGTAGGGATCCCCAGCATATGTGACACCAGCCAGTGCTCAGCCCTTTGTTCACAGCCACCCGAACCTGGCATGCCAGGGCCACAGCTGTAGCTAGTAAGAGGCCAAGCCCAGACTCAGACCCCAGGCACATGGCGCCAGAGACCATGCCTTTGGTCACTGGCCACGGAGAGCACTGTAGGTGACAGGGGCAGAGAGGTAGCAGACTGGGAATGCACACAGCCCTCTTCTGTGCCAGTGAATTCTACCTCTGTGCGACCTGCCCAAAGGAAGAGATGTGTCTGGCTTGTCTTTTTGTCCCAGACACCTAGCCTGGCACAGGGTTAGTGCTCAGTGATGATTAGAAAAAAGAGAGGTACGCCTGTTGTTGGGCCTTGGGTGGACCAGCGCCCTTGGGGGGCCAAGCTGGTAAGGGGGCAGGGAGAGCAGTGGCGCTGGCAGGATCCAGTAGGGAAATTATGGCAATGGCAGGACACCCCTTCCATTGAGACTGTGGTAACTTAACCCAGTGAGAAAGGCAGAACCCAAGCTGAGAACCCATCGAGCCACACCTTCCCAGCCTGGAGACCCGAGCCATAGCCACCCGGAGGCCAACATTTCTACTTAACAGGGATCGTGACTGGGGACCACCTGAAGTCAGGAGAAGCACTGCTGAGTACCTTACACAAGCCGACCTGCAGCAGATGCTTTCAGTATACGAAATCATCTCCACTGTGAAGGGGGCGCGGCTTTTCCCACTGTGTAGCTGAGAGCCTGAGACTCAGGTGACAGGAGTGAATAGAGCAAGCATTTACTGAACTCGAATTCTGTGTCACGCACTAAGCTAAGGGCTTCATATGTGTTAACTCATGGAAACCACACAGCAGCCCCAAATTAGGAAACCGAGACCCAGAATGGTAGCATGGAGTGCCCAAGTCTGCATCCCAGGAAGGAGGAGCTGGCATTCCAACCCAGGTTTCTAGTTCTGAAGGCCAGACTCGTGTCACTCCTGCCAAAGATCAAACAGCTAGCAAAGCACAGAGCCTTGAGTCACTGAGGGGTCCTCGGGACACCGCCATCAGGCTCTTTCTTCTTATCTCACCCTCTCGGACACCTTTCTCCCATGAGTTAGGGTCCACTGTCCCTTTCTGGCCCATTTCTTTCTCCCTCACTGGTACTCCGACTCCTCCACTGCGGCCACCTCATCCTGTGGCCACACAGGGTGATGAGCAAGGCTGGCCTTATTGGTGGACAGCAGCCTTGTCCTAGGCTGACCTCTACAGAAAGGCCACTGTGGGCCTGTGGGTCTTCATGAGGAAAGGCCAGGCACTCCTTCCACGTTCACCGACTCCTCCTGCTCTGAGGTCCGCAAAGGAGAGGCTATTTACCTGAGCCCAGCAGCTGTCTCTACAGCCAGTGCGGAGCTGGGCTGAGGGCCCAAGACATGCAAGGCCACCCCTGCCACTCCACAGCCATATCTGGACCAACAAAGACTCGACCAAGAGCCCTGGAACATTCCCCAAGGAGGAGACGGCATGTAAGAATACGCTATAAGAGCATACTGTTAAGAATATGGTGGTTTCCTTCACCCTTTTCTTCTATAGGGTCTCCACCCTCCTGGGCAGGTACCAGATGAATATGGCTGAGGGTCTCAGCAGGGCTTAGTTCAGACATTCGAAGAGATGAGGACTCCCCACCAGGGAACCATTCACCTGGCTGCAAAGTAAGGGATCCGGGTTCTGAAGCAGGAAGGTCCCTACCCAGCTGTGTGACTTTTGGCAGAGTGGCTCATTCCAGTGCAGGCTCCTGATCTCCATTTCCTTAACCACAAACAAGGAATCAGGGTAGCTCCTACCAACCAGGGTTGTGATGGGAGTGGAATCAATAAGATGCAAAGCTGTTCCTAAAAGCGCCTTAGAGAGCACGTGGTAAGCATTCCATAAATGGTAGCATGACTGACAGCTCCTCTCCTCCCCGCCCTCCCTACCTTCGTGAGCAGAAGCTCTCCAAGTGAAAGCAGCATTTTCACCTCGAAGATCTCACAGCCCAGTTCACCCAGAGACATACACACTGCGGTCTGGCCAGTTTTGAGGCTGAGAGTGTTTTGCATTCCCTGGGGCAGCTGTACTGCCTTTCCCAGGGTATCTGTAACTTGGCTGATGAGCCCTGCCTGGAGTCTGGGCACCCAGGAGGCTGCCAGGCCATCAGCAAGCTGCCCTGTGCCCCCCCCCACAAGCCCACAGGGGTGTGTACTGCCCAAGCCCAAGATCAGGGGTCAGCACACTTTCTCTGGAGAGGACCAGATAGCAAATACTTTAGACTTCTTTCCAACTTCTGGCTTAGATCATCCTGTCTGATGTCTTCTTCCACAGCGACCCCTTTACCTTAAGGGATCCAAAGAGGTATTCGTGACAGCCCAGCAGTCTTTGTCAGTATCTCCTGCATTCTGATGGATTTCCCTTGCTGCCCTCCACCCACTGCCTAGAAGCCTGCCCTGGAACCTTGTACAGCAGCAGCTTCTCACCATTCATGTCTCTGCTCAAAGATCACATTCCTCAGAGGTATCTTCCCCACCCCACCCCCATTTACTCTTACCACCTTTTCTTGTTTTCCCGTGGTACTTACCACAACCCTCCATCTCCTTTTTGTTTGTTAACCAGTTCATGGTGTCTCTCTCTCCCTCCAAAGGGGAAACTCCCATCAAAGCAGGTAACTTGCCTCCCTTATTCACGCTGTGTCCCCAGAGGCCAGAATAGTCCCTGACGCATGGGAGCTGCCTTGCCAAGGAAATACGGGAACCCAATCAAACCATACATTTACCCAAAACCAGGACACTTGCAGAGATGAACCAAAATATCACAGTCCATATTTATTGAGACACTATCTTAGGGGCTGGGCACATACTATCTTGTTAAATGAGACAGAAACTAACTTATGAGATAGAAACTATTTTATCTCCTCTCTGGTGACACAGAAGGTCCCACTGCTCAGAAACATTTATCTGCTAAGAGTCAGCTCAGTTCAAACCCAGGTCTGTCCAACACGGCCCCAAGCTACTCACCACCAGTCTTGCTTAATTTTGCTGGGGTTTTATCAATTTCGTGGGTACACAGATTATCTGCGGCAGATTAGAAATGCCGATAGGTAGTGATGTGCCTTTGGATTTTTCAAAAATGGAGGGAAGATATTATCTAAAATATGCAAACGTGTTTATTAAACAATGTGTTTCAAAGCATAGGTTTTGGGGAGAAGGAAAGAAAGGAAACTTACAAGGAGGCGGGGATTTTCTCCTCTCACCAGTGTAAGAGTTAGGGTTGGGTTAGGCAAACGACTTCAGACGCAGTTAGAGTAGAGCGCAAATCCTGACATTGCCCAAGGGAAAATCCATTTGGTCATTGTATCTCCATCCACCTCCTGGGGTTGGGAGACACACGCGATACCCAACCCACAGAACGCTGTATAGGGAAGTCCCAGATCTGGCTGTGCCACTCCCAAAGACACACCACTGGTGTATTTACAGAGAGATTCCTTTCCCAGCGAAAGGGCTTTACCCCTCGCCGAAAACAGCAGCTAGCAGCATCTAACATGTGCCTTCCGGGCCATTCTCACCAGGGCAAGGGGGTTCTGACTCCACTTGCAGCTGCCACGAAGGAAATGAGCAAACTTGCCCAGGAGCTCTTCCAAGTGGGTTACCTTACACTATGGAGTGGTTTGTAATTAAATGTTTTCAAAACTGTGAACAGATCACAGATCACAGTGTCTAGACATCGGGAGACTCCAACCCTACACCCTCGTGCTGGCCCATGATTACAACCTGCTCAAGAACACGTTTTCTTTATCAGAGCATCTTCAAGGGCACATTTCTGGAGAGCCTCTCCTTGCAGCCTGGCTGGGGGCTGCTGGGGAGTTCCTTCTGCCACCAAAAGGAAGGCATGCCTGGGCGTATAGAGCACCTGCCCGCTGCAAGGGGCCCTGCCTGGGCCAGTGGAATGGCTGGAGTCCACATATGGAAGGCAGGACTTCTGGGATTCAGAAATGTATTGCATCATGGCCATAACCCCGGAGGCGAAGAATTACCGTAAGCCTTGAGGTAGAACAAAGACACTGCTTTCCCAGGGCGAACAGGAGGTAGGGGGGAAAGGGGGAGTGATGAAGTAGGTAAAGACATGGTTTCAGCTCTGCTGAGCTATTAAAAGGAAAAATAAGGCATTTGGAAAACATTATCTTAGCTCCTGAAGTACCTGTTCCTACCCATGAGCCAAAGAGGAAAGGATGTTCATCATTTATTCGTTCGTGTATTCATCCAAAAAACACTCAACTAACGCATTTTTTTTCTAGGCACCCTGCTGAGTGCTGGAGAGAGATGGACACATCATATGTACTGCCCACAGGTACTCCCACGTTAGCACAGGGGGAAAAAAAAAAAAGAAAGAACATGAAGTTTCTTGAACAAGATGGAGTTCACCAAGCACACAATAGAGGGATCTGGAAAGAGCAGGGGCAGAAATCTGGAAGGAAGCCACTCTCAGGCTGGGCGAAGAGGTCTAGCTAGCTGGGAATGAAAAGAGTTACACAAGACACACGTAGCCCATAAAGAGATGTAGTTTCCAAGTTGTTGTATGAGTGTTGGGTACTCAAAGAAAAATCTAGAAGGCATGTCGAAATCTCCATCATTGATCCACAGAGCCAACAGAGAAAGACATTCAGACTTTTAACAGGAACAGTCAGTTCTATTCAGTGGAAGTCTACTCTGTGTCAGGCATGGGATATGTCGGTTTCATTCACTTATTAGAAACCTGCAGACTAGGTGTCATTCTGACTATTCCACTGATGATGAAGAGGAGGCTCTTAAGTGTTAAGGAACTGGCCCGTGGTTGCAGGCATCTGGTAATGGCCATTATGCATTTTCTGCTATGCCCTCGGACCTCTAATCTTGAAGTCATTGCCCCTAAGAGAGGACAACATCATCCAGAGTGAAAGTATCCACTCAATTTTCCTGGATCTGGCTCCAGATTGACTAAGACTCTGTGGATTTGAGGGCTTTGTTTCAGTGGTTCCTTGTGCTGAAATCAGCCCTGTGTCAGCCGCTGCTGGTGGAGGGGACCCTGGGTGTTCCCTGATTGTGGGTAAGTTGTCTGTGTCTGTTTGACTGTTTGCTTTGGCACTATGGGCATTTAAGGTCGGATCATTTGTTGTTGTGGGGTACTAGCCTATGAACAGTTGAATGCTTAGCAGCATGCCTGGCTTCTACCAACTAGATGTTAATAGCAAGACCCTCTCCCCAGAGCAGCACAATGAAAAATATCTCTATTGCCAAATGTCCCTGGGGATCAACACTGCCACCAGCTAAGAAATATAATGTGAGCCACACGTGTAATTTTCAATTTTCTAGGAGTCACATTTTAGGGGGAGGGGACTGAAAAGAGAGAGAAAATTAATTTTAATAAATGTATTTAATTCAACACATCCAAAACATTATCATTTCAACATGTAATCAATATAAAAAGCACCTGATGAGATCTTGTACAATCTTTTTTTTCTTTGTAAGTCATTGAAATAAGGCATGCATTTTATATAGACAGCAGAGCTCAATTTGGACTTGCCACATTTCAAGTACTATAGCCATGAGGGTAATGGTTCCCATGCTGGACAACACAGACCTAGTGAGAAAAGAGGGAGCTCACCCACACTTAAGAACGGGTACAGACAAAGGAGCAAAAGACAATGGTGAAATGGTCAGACAGTATAATAGACAAGTTCTGGGGATGTTGAGAGTTGAAGTTTTTCTTTCCCCCTCGGAGAACTGCCTCTCCCTACCAGCAACCCACTGACCCCGTGGGATGGGGCGGGACAAGCAGAGAGTGAAGAAAGGTATCTGGTAAGGAAGGGTGGAGGGGAAACCAGAGAGAGGGAGCCCAGGGGAGGGGGCCTGGGAGGCCCACCCACGCAGCCAACAATGAGTTAGGGAGGCTTTCAGGGAGGCAACTCGCAGACTCCAGCAAGTGAGGCAGAGTCAGGGAGTCAAACAGACACAGACAACTCACCCACAATCAGGGAACCAGGAAAATTGAGGCCCTTGCCTGGGCCCACTCAGCCACCATCCACACATCCTTAGGGTCATGCAAATGGTAGGGCTGGGGGCTTGCCACTGTCTGGACTTTTCATCTACCCATCTGGCCACTGCTAACCTGACAGGAAAATCATTCTCCACCTTGTGCTGATGAAAATTCAGGACCACGCTGTTGGGAAGGGCTGGGGCTGTGACACTTCACTAACAAAGAAGAAAACTTAACTGAAGCACGTAATTCAAGTTCAGACTAAGAGATGGTCCTCCCTTGAATATGAAACCAATTAACTAACTGATGCTTTAAATAAGGAACAAGAAACTGGAAACCCTTTGCAATTAAAAAGCAAACAGCTCTGTGGACCAAAGAAGGGAAGAAGGCACGTGAAAGGCAAGGCGGAAGGAAGAGCACAGAGAAGACAGAAAGGGACAAGGGGAGGGGCAGATCCCCACAGAGAAGGGATGGCCGAGCTCATGGAGATAGGAGGACCAGCCCCGGGCCTCAGGTGGGAGCAGGAGAGTGCTGTCCACCTCCACTCCATAGAGACTGGGGCACTACCCTTCAAACTCTTGGGGAGAAACACAGATCAGCACTCAGAGGCCCTCTTTGATGAGAATTAGCATGACGGTGGACCAGGGGCCCCCGCAGATATCCTTGAGAACCGGGTCTGGAGGGCGGCCAGGGTAGGCAGGTCAGAAGCCCACCAGGACTTGGGGCATGCACCTCTCCACCTGCCTGCCTCCAGGAAGTGGCACATCCCACCCTCTGAGTGGATAGTTCCAGAAGAGCACCTCCCCTTAGCTGACGTCTGGAGTTCCACCAGCTGTGCTGGGTACCCCTGAACTGTCAACATAGCCCCTGCTCCCCGCGCTCCCACCAGGCACCTGAACCAGGGAGGGGTGCATTCCCTCACACCATCTCCCCTAACAGGAGCTGTCATCCTCACTGTGCAGGTGGGTAAAACCGAGGCCCAGGGACTGTAAGCCAACCTGTGCGGTATCTACTATGTAACAGGCAGAATGAAGAGTGTGTGTTGTTAACATAATAACCTTAAAGGGGAAGGTTACATGTGGTATACACACACACACACACACACACACACACACACACAGAGAAAATGCATGTGGAAAGGGCTTTATATATTGCAAAGATTTACAAATGATAGCTATTAAGTTGACTCAATACAGACAGCATATTGTCCTCTCGACAAATTTACAGACCTCTATCAACTGAACTAAGGCTGGCTTACAGAGCTCTTTCTAGTCTGTTATTCAACTGAGCCAAAAAAGGCACCATAACTAACCTCCGCTTCATCCCTGCGTGGGCAAGGTTTTGTTTCTTTTTCAAAACCCACTTTTCAAGCACTGGAGAGCTCTCTGCTCTTCCCACATGGCTCTGTGTTCGGGCTGGAACAGGGAGCAGGACATGCAGAGTATGGACTGTGATCTTCCCCTAGTGTATTCCAAATGGGCGCCCATCAGGCTGACACTCTGCAGCCTTTTTAACAAACAGTGCCATGTTCAGCAGGCACGCCATTCATCTTCACCTACTCTGCAAATTGAGTTAGAACAGAATATGGTTCCAAAGCCCAGAACAGTTAAACAACAGAAATTAAAACCACAATACATGTCATCTGAACTCAGTGACCACAAAGCCTTTTTTGATTCAGTGCTTAATTAAGAAAAACAAAAAAGGAGGATATGGAGTCATGATGGCATCTAGCCACTTCTCCTCCCCCCCACAACTTCCTGCATAATGAAGCATTCTATCACTTTAGCACCTTATCACCAAGATAACAATAGGCTACGTTTTTCCATCTAAGAACAGTTGGCTTGAAACAAGACAAAGAAGCAGTGAGAGCAGCCGAGGGTCTCCAGAGCCACCGAGGACACTGATTAATGGGTTTCCCAGGCCTGCTATCAGCTGTTCCAGACACAAAGTGTAGGCATTGCTCTTAGAACATGCTACACCAAAGGCCCTATCGCAGGCACGCCAGGGAGATCAGCCTACGCGTTCCCAACCTGTGAGTCAGCCTGGAGGTGAGCCAGAGAAAGCCAAGGTGGACAGAGTAAGGGTCAGGAAAGGTCTGAGAGCCTGTAGTTCTCACTGGTGCTCCAGGAAAGGAGCCTGGCATTCCCACGGGGCATTGAGACACCAGCTCTGACTTGAACAATGGACCACCTGGTCTGGCCTTAATTAAAAGAAAGCCACAGAGTTACACCACATTGAGAAGAGGTCTTGAAGAGGCCATCTGCTAGAACCTTGCATATCATAGAAGAGGAGACAGAGTAGAGTAAGGAGGGAGAGAGAAACTTATGCTGTTGAGGACTTCCTTTGTGCTAGCAATGATTCTTTATGTGGTGCTAAAGCTGGTAAGGTATGTTTTAACATTGCTGTTTTAGAGAAGAGGAAACTGGGACTCAAGCCACTCAAGTGACAGACTGAGGGTCACAAACTAATAAGTGAAGGAGCTGAGATTTGACCCGATTCTTCCCTGCATGCTCTGCTGCCGTGCACTGGCAGACCCCACACAGCTCCTGACCCCTAGATCCTGGCTCTGTTTCATTGGACCAGCGGTCCTCTATATATGCATGAGTCACTCTGGTAACCTGGGGAAGCCCACAGACAGGTTCTTAGAATAACATCTTGAAATGCACAAAACAAAACGTTAACACATTGAACATATCTAATAATATATTAAATAATATGATCTACCCACAGATCTAATACCTTACGTGATTTCCAAACAGTAAGTGTAAATGAGAGTCTGAGGAGCCCATAAGAAGCAAGAGGACAAATGGAAACATCTGTGACTTCTATTGGTAATCAAGTCACAGGCACTACTCATGTAGGCCTGCTGCCTACATTCATGACTGGGGACAATGCTACATTTCAGTTAGAGGTGAGTGAAAATAAAAAATTGTCCCCCATCCAAGTTCACAGACTCCTGAAGATGAAGCAGGCCTCACTACATAACAGGGGGCAAATAAACACATGAAAAGATACTCGTCATCACATGTCATTAAGGAAATGCAAATTAAATGCTAGCAAAACCATAATGAGATGCCACTATGTGGCTATTCAAGGGGCCAAAATCCAGAACACCAAGTGCTGAGATTGGAGACAGGAATGCACACTCATTGCTGGAGGAAATGCAAATTGGTACAGCCACTTCAGGTGACGGTCTGACAGCTTCTTACAGAACTAAGCATACTCTAACCATATGACCAATGAGCCATCCGGGCTCCTTGGTATTTGCCCAACGAAGCTGAAAACTTTTGTCCATACAAAGACCTGCACAGGGATGTTTACAGCAGCTTTATTCATAATTGCCAAAACTCGGAAGCAACCAAAATGTCCATTCAGTAGGTGAATGGATCAACTCTGCTACATTCAGACGATGAACTATGACTCAGCCCCCAAAAGAAAGAAATATAAGGCCAGGAAAAGGCAGGGAGGAGACTTAAACGCATATCACTGAGTGGAAGAAGTTGATGGGAAAAGGCTACATACTATAATGGTTCCAACAATGTGACACTTTGGAAAACAATGTCAAAAAACAGTGGAGACACTTAAAAAGACCAGGGTTGCCAGTGGATGGGAAGGTGGGGAGAGGAATGAACAGTCAGAGCACAGAGGACTTTGAGGACATGAAAATATTCTGCATGATATCATAATGATGGACACGGGACATCACCGTTTAAACCCACAGAATGAACTACACCAAGAAAGAACCTGGAGGTAAATATGTACTTTGGGTGAGGAGGGTGTGTGCGTGCGGGTTTGTCAGTCGTAATAAATCTACCAGTCTGGTAGGGGTTGAGGACCATGGGGGAGGCTGTGCCTGGGGGAGGCAGGGGGTATGGGGGAGAGCTCTATACCTTCCCCTTAATTTTGCTGTGAAGCTAAAACTGCTCTGAGAAAAAACAAACAAAACAAAACAAACCCAAAACGTCATGGAGCAGAGCAGCACTGCCATGAACCCTCAGCACAGGGGACACCTGTAAACCTTTTCCTCAAACCCATAGGGCAAAATAATAAGTTTGCATTTACTGAATGCTCACAACACTGCGGGCGCTCATCTAAGTGGATGCATTTTCTACAACTCTTCGAAGGGGATAATATGACCTTCATTTTACAGACCAGAAAATTTGGGTTTCCAAGTTGAATCTTTTTTTATATGGTTTTTTAAAAAAATTATTTATTTGACACAGAGAAAGAAATCACAAGTAGTCAGAGAGGCAAGCAGAGAGAGACGGGGAAGCAGGCTCCCCGCCGAGCAGAGAGCCCGATGCGGGGCTTGATTCCAGGACCGTGAGATCATGACCTGAGCCCAAGACAGAGGCTTAACCCACTGAGTCACTCAGGCGCCCCTCCAAGTTCGATCTTAAAACAAAGTTAGAACTACCTACACTGTATGTTTGACTGCAACACAAGCTGTTAAAAACCCTTTACCTGAAACCCTTTATTTTTTTATTTGTGCAAATAAAACAAAAACAATGAATGTTAAAGCTGATATAAGTCTGCAAATGCCATCTTTAACCCCAAATTTCAAACTACTACGTCTGTCAAAAGAGCTTCATGGTACTAGAAGGTGAACTGAGAACATCTAGTAAGTAAACACTCAAATGTGAAATTCTAAAACCATGAATGCGTACATACAAGTTAATATTAATTAACACCTTAAATATCTTTGACAGGATTTCTTTTTTTTAAGACTTTATTTATTTATTTATGGTGCATACAAGCAGAGGGATGAGCAGAGGGAAAGGGAGAGAGAGAATCTAAGTGGATTCCGAACTAGCACAGGGCCCCATGGGGGCTCGATTCCAGGACCCTGAGATCATGACCTGAGCTGAAACCAACAGCCCATTGGTCAACTGAGTGAGGAAACTGGATGCCCCCAGACAGGATTTCTTTTTAAAATAAAGCTAAGAATTATGTCTGAGCAAGCTTCTCCCATGCCCTATCTTTGACATTCAATAGTAAGTGTTGAAAAAATAGTACAGTAGGAGGTACAATGGATTTCACATTTCTGACACTGTCAGTGCCTCCAAGTGAGGGCCTTACACAAAGGCCAGTTAACTGGGCACTGCAGTCTGGGACCCCGGGTTCTGAACTTTCTTGCATTCTTCCATTTATCCCACAAAATTCCAGGCAAGCCCTTTAATCCGGTTCAGCCTCAGTTTCCCCATCTAATAAGTTGGGATGATAAAAGCAGCCCTTATTACCTCACAAAATTAGAGGAGAATCAAGTGAGATGCTAGGTGCAAAATTGCTTCCTGAGCAGAGAAACTTAATCCCATTGTGACGCATCACTAAACTCTAATAAAGGACAAGTCACCCAGGACGATCTGCAGCACCACGGCAAATCTGAGTGGAGGAAATACAGGAGACTCCTGCAGCACTAGCAGGGATCATAAACCCACACTACCCACACCTGTCGCTGAGTTCAGCAGCAGTGGCAGCAGAAAGGCTGATGATGTGCTCTTTATGGCAACCCTTCCTGCCAAGGAGGCATGAAAACACTGGAAAAAATTGGACCTGGTGGTACTCAGGTTTACGACTCCGTGCAAGGGAGCATAACCTGCATTCTCTCTTCCCCCAGTGACCAGGTCTCGTGGACTTCCCCTAGGTCCCTCTCTACAGAGACGAGTTTCAAGGAGACAGTGACCTGCCATGGAGTAGGCAAGGATACAACAGTTGTCATAATTTGGCTAACTCTGAGGCCCCCAGGGCCCCTGAAAACAATCAGCTCTACTGGCATGGTGGGAAGGAAGCTGGAATGGGAGGTAGGCAAAGCCACAGGAGCGAGGAGCCCAGAGATCAACTTCTCCGAGTATTTGGTTGAGAAGGGAGGAAGAAACAGATTTGACGGCATTAGTCTTGTGAGAAGAGACGGTTGCTTAAAGGGAACGGCCAGAGGGATGGGGAGGAAGATGAAGGAAGTGAGGAAGTTAGACAACCAGGGGAGGCTTTCTTAAAAGTCTGTCCTGGGAGTATCATATATCTCAGCAAGAAGTTATCCTAAGTCAGTCCGGAGACTGTCTGCTCTGCTACCTTCTCACCGGGGCAAGTTCAAGGCAGATCTCCCAGGGCAGGGTCAGCCCGCAGTCCAGGCAGCGAGATACTGCTGAACATGACTGCAACAAGAGCACACGGGGCCCAGGATAGGCAAGCCAATGAAGGCAAGGAGATGCGAGGCTGATGGCAGGGCAGGCAAAGGAGGAGCCAGTCGAGGACTGGTACCTGGGCTGGGGGAGGGTACGTGGGAGGGCGGCCTATTAGATAAGTTTAGGTGGCGCAGTTCTGGGTGGTGGCAAACTCCTAGGCATGGGCCTGGGAAGGGGTGGCTGAGGCGGAGGTGGAAGGTGGCAGCTGCTGGAATGGCAAAGGTGGAGGGCCTCTGCAGAGAGGGTCCAGGGGGTGGGCATCAGGCATATGGAAACACTGGCCAGAGCAGGGTGGGGAAGGGGTGGGGAGCAAGGAGCATGGCATGGCTAGGAGAGGAAGGGAGTTCTGGAACCCCAGGCTGGTGAGGGAGGAGTGGGCCGATCAGCCAGGGCACCAGGCCAAGCTGTGGGTGGGACTGGACGGCAGGCACCAGGGAGCCACAGATTTGAGCAAAGAGCTAAACTCACATCTGTGGCACAGAAAGATGGGTGGATAGCTGGGCTGGAAAGAGAGAAAGGCAAAAGGAAATTGAGAGACTGACGATTGTGACCACCTAGGTAAGAGATCGCTGCTACCACCAACGTGGGGGAGGTGGGAATGGAGGGCAGGGGATGGGCACGAACGACACTGCAAGGGAAAGGGAAGCGAAGAAATGGGAAGAGAAGCGGGTGCCAGAAAGAAGCTGGTGAAACTGGTTTATAGGTGCCCAAGGGGCATCCTAAAGACAGCCTCAGGTACCCAAGTGGGGTCATGGGGCTCAAGAAGGTAGTGACTCCAGAGAGTCATCATCATGGGAAGGGACAGCTGAGTGTAGGGAAGATCCCTCCCCCCCGAGAAAGCACCCCCAGCAGAAGCAAAAGGAGTCAGACGCAAGCCACCGGAGGATACCTCGCATGCCTATGGAAAAGGAGAAAGAGCATGAAGACGACTTTCTCAAAAAATGAATCAAGAAAGTTGTGTCACATATGCAACAAGAGAGTTTCAAGGAGGAGGAAACTAACTGCTGCAAGTGCTTTAAGTGCTTACATGTATTTCGCATATAACCTTCATCTCAGCCCTGTCAGATGACAGCTCTTAGTATTCCCACTTCACAGATGAACAGAGACAACATCACAATACTTAGTAAGCAGTCAAAGAGAATACTCAGAATAAAGCCAAATGTTGTTACAACAGGCTACATGGAAGGCCCTTCAGTGATCTGCCTCCTGGCTTCCACCCCCTGCCTCCCCTCATACCACTATCCTCTTTGCTTATCGCAGCCCTGACTTGGCTGCTGCTTCTAACTAGCCAAGAGCTTTCCCCGCTCAGGACCTTTGCATTTGCTGTCCTCTCTGAACAACCCTCTCTTTGCCTGGCTGACTGCTTCTCACCTAGAGACCATAGCTTTAAATGACACCTCCCTGACACCCTGCCTGGAATCAACTCCCCTCCCCCAGTCTAGCACAACACCCAAAACATAAGGCCCTTCTTGGGGTGACATAATAAAATTATGTTTGCGTGTTTCTCTTCTCTCCTAACTAGACGGAAAAGCCTGCAAATGTAGGGGTCTTCTCTGTCCTCATCCTTCTTTCTGGTGTCCAGCATAGAGCCAGGACTTACCAGTCACTCAATGAGGGAGTAAAGGAGTAAATTAATGAACATACTTTTTCTTAGGTAGTGTTAAGTTCTGTGAACATTCCTTCTAAGAAGACTTTCAGTCAGAATGACCAGCTCTACCCGAGTCTGGGCAGCAAAGCTGGTGTTAGCCTTTCCCTCATCTGCTGGTCTATGGTGAAAGCACACACAATAAATCCCTTACACCTGAGACAGCTGCTCCTCACATTGGAGAGACCGGTCTACCTTCCCTTCCAGTATCACTCAGATTCCACATCCCTTCCACAGTGAAGTTTCGTGTGACTCTCCACTCAAAAGCCTTCCGTGGCTTTGTGTCCTCAGAGTGAAAGGCAAAGTCCTCCCAGAGGTTTCATGGTCCACACATCCCAGCCCCCACCCTGGACCCTACCTGGTGCCATCCAACCTCTACATTCTTCTTGTTGTTTCCAGAACATACTGAGCACCTTCACTGGTCAGCACCTCTATGACTGCTGCTGTTCCTTTGTCTAGAATTCTTTTCCCTCTAAGAGCCTACATACTCATGTTCTTGTTTTCTTTAGTTCTCTGCTCAAATATTACTGTCACATAGAAGCCTTCCCAGCATATCCTTAAATAAAACCACAACTCACCTCTCCTTGGAAACCCCCATCTCCTTCACCTTGCTTTCTTCTCTAATTTTCTCCCTAGCACTTATCACTAACACACACTCTCTCTCTCTCTCTCTCTCTCTCTGCTTCCTACTGAGAAGAATGTAAACTTCAAGAGGGCAGGAATTCTGTCTGTTCTCTTTACTGCTGCATCGCTGGTACCTGGCATGTAGTAGACACTCAAAATGATTTCCTTAATGGATTAATAATTGTGGGAAATTTAACTCAGGGATGGCAATTAAAAACAATGAGTAGGTGTAAACAGTCTGGTTGTTATTCAAAAGCGGAATGCAGAATTACTATGTGACTCAACAATTCTACTCCTGGGTAGATACCCCGGACAACCAAAAACGAGCTCGATGGGTTCACTGTGCCAGTATTCCCAGCAGCCAGAAGTGGAAACAACCCAAGTGTTCACTGATGGATGAATGGACAAACAAAATATGGTCTCTACACATACAATGTGGAACTATTCGGCCTTCAGGAGGAAGGGAATTCTGACCCATATCACCACATAGAGGAACCCTGAGGACATTATGCAAAGCAAAATAAGCCAGTCATAGAAGGACAGGTATTATAGGGTTCCACTTATATAAGGCCCCTAAAGTAGTCAGAGTCATAAAGGCAGAAAGCAGAATGGTGGTGGCCAGGGGCTGGGCTGGGAAAGAATGGAGAATTCTTGGTTAACGAGTATAATTTGGGATGTTTCAGTTTGGATGATTAAAAAAAAATCGGGGGTTGGGGAGCTGGATGGTGTGATGTTGCATAACAATGTAAATGTACATAATGACACTGAACTGTAGGCTTAAAAGCGGTTACTAGGGTAAATGTTATGTACCGTTCACCATTATTCAGCTATTGGAAAACTTTTAAGTGGATTTGCAATAACTTGCATGTCTGAGTCTACTCTCTCAACTGTAAACTTTACAGAATCTGAATACAGATGAAGTATCTGATTAAAATTTAGCCTTCAAATTGAGATGTGCTCTCAGAGTAAAACACATTTTGAAAGCTAAGTTTAAAAATGTAAACTATTTTATTCCTAACTTTTATACTTTTATTCCTAAAAGTTATTCCTAACTTTTATTACTTTTATAGTAATTACATGTTGAAATGATCCTATATTTGATACATCAGGTTAAATAAATTATTAAATCTGACCAAAAAAAAAAAGAGACAGAGAAAAAGAAGATCAGATTCTCATACCTGCTACCACACAGCCAAACCTTGAAACACTGCTAAGTAAGACAAGGACCAGATGCAAAACAGCAAATATTACATAATTCCACTCATCTGATATACCTAGAATAGAAGTTTTATAGAGACGGAATGTAGATCAGAGGTTACCAGGGGCAGGAGGCGGGGGGAGTTACTGTTTGGTGGGTACAGGGTTTCTGTCTGGGGTGATGAACAATTTTGGAAATAGAAACGGTGAAATATGGTAAATGTAATTTATGTCACTGAATTGTACACATAAAATGACAAAATCAAAATAGCAAATTTCATATATATCCACAGCTTAAAAAAAAAAAGCACAAGGAATGGGGGAAAGAACTAAATGCAAGAGATCACTTTCTTAAAGCTAGAGAGAGCAACAAACCACTGTGGAGTAGCTAGCTTCCTGGATTCGGACATAAAGGGAAGTTTCCCAGATTTAGACAGCTCTCTCCTAGAGAAAGATTGCGAGAATGAAAATCTTCCCACTGCTGAACTTCCATGGACAAACGTCTGGTGACAGCTTGCTATCCTGTATTTATATCTCTTAAGACTGTGACACGTAAGAGGAGGTGGGGAGCATGCCAGGTGGCAATAAAACATGGTACATACAGCAGGAGGCTCTGAGCAGGCTCTGAAGTTAGAACATATTTGGGTTTTCTTCCCAAGAAGCTGCAGTGAAATTTAAGGTGAACAGCTTTTATGTAATATAAGAGAATGCACGGAAGAATGTATGTCTATACTGTTACATTTACAACTTACTGTATGCTCCTATAACTACGTTAATATAATATACTCCTTGTATCCCTACCTGTGAAACTTGTTATGTAGAGAACTGTGGCCTCCCACCTTTTGTCTTCTGCAAAACTCATTTGCTGAAAGGCAAAGTGAGAAAGGACCAATTGCTTGAACCTGCAGGCATTTGGTTCTCTTGGGCACAGTCTTCTTCCTCTCCCACTCCTTTCACAGGTGTTAATTGCTAAGGAACACCTTATACTCCAAATACCTTCCAAGCATCTGCTTTGGAAGATCTAACCTATGAAAAATACCTACCATTTGTCAGACATTAATCTAAGTCCTGGGGAATCAGCCCAGTATAGACAACAACTCTACCCCCATGGGGTTTTAATGGGGTTTCTGGGAACACTTCTGCCTATATGATAAGGCAATGTTTGTAGCTAGAGGAGTACCTTCTCCCCGTCTTAGAAGCAGATGTGATGGCTGGAGCTACAGCAGCCATCTTGCTACTACAAGATGGCAAGTATGATGAAATGCCTAGGGCTGCACTATACAATTTAACAGCTACCAGTCACATGTGGCTATTGAGCATTTGAAATGTGGCTAACCTGAATGGAATTGAGCTGTAAAATATATACAGGATTTTAGGACTTAATAAAAAAATGAATATAAAATATATAAATATTTTTTAATATTGACTACAGGGTGAAATAATAGTGTGGATATATTAAATAAAATATATTACTACAATCAATTTCACCATTTTTGGTACTTTTTAAATGTTGTTATGAGAAAATTTTAAATTACACATGTGGCTTGCATTATATTTCTACTAGACAGCTCTGGCCTAGAGAATCAGCGAATACAGCCAGTGAACCTCTAGCCACTATCTTTCTACTGATATGTGGTTTAAAAATAAGCTGGGTGCTTAAGACCTGGGGATGAGCCAGGCATGTCCCTGTCGCCACAGAGCCCACAGTGACAAAGACACAAAAAACAATCAAGGAGGGATACCAATCAGCAAGATCTCATAGAACTAGAGCCTGGGGTCCCTAGAGGGCACCAAACCCAGACTGAGAATGGAATAAGAGTAGAGGGAGTGGAGAAGAGCTCAGGGGCGGCTCACTGGAGGAAGTGATGCTTGGTTGAACTGAATCACACAGAGAAGGCCAGGAAGGGGCCCCTGTTCAGCACAAGCAGTATACATCCTCCATGGGCTAGGGCTGTAAAAGCTCCCATTATCTGATGATGTTTGAAGAGGAAAGTATAAACTTGTATTTGTTCCCCTTTTAAAGAACATTCATCGTCACTGATAAAGAAAATCTCTGAAGAAAACCACGTATGTGCAACTATTTTTCAACATAAAGTGCTATGCAGATGTTGGGTGTTAATAGCAGTAATGAAGTTGTTGGTGTTGTGGCTGTGATTGTTACAGAGGTGGCAGCCATCCCTGCTTATTGTTACTGGACTGCTTTTCACTCAGTGGCCCTGCCCAAGACCACCCAGCCCAGAGTCCAGGATTCAGGGGGTGTCCATCCCAGCGCCCACTCAGCAAGGCCAAGGAGATCCCAGTAGGCAAAATCCTGCTGTGGTAGCTCCCTTCCAGAGAAGGACTCTCCTCGGTCCTCTCCTGCACTGTGGGTGGGGAGTGTCCTCTGGAAGAACCTCCAGGGAGAAAGCCACAAAGCCCATAATGTTTTCAAGGTGATGCACACTCCCTTTGGATCAGAATCCTCATGACTATCCATCCCACAGATAGGCTTTTATGTGTATACGGAATGTGGGTGAGAAAATGTGCTGCAGCAGTAGTTAAAATGGTAAGAGTCTCGGAATGAGCTAAGCAGTTGAACAAATTGTGAGATGGGAAGCCATGAGAATAATAAAAGGGTTGGAGTCCCACATACAATCTCTAAGATAGAGCCGAGTGAAAAAAGCAAGGTGCATAATATGTAAACAAGTCATTTTCCAATAAAACAAATCGCAGGGGTTGCACACATCCAGGTACACACACACATGCCCACATGCACACACGTTTAGAGACTTTTAGGAAAAGCAGATAGGGAACATCCCAGGATTGCCTCTAAGGCTGGGACCTGGGGAGATGATACACTTAGCACAGTATATGTTCTCATCCTGCTTGGATTTTTTTTTTCATCATAAGCATACATTTCTTTTTTTAAAGGAAACTAGTTTTGTTTTTTTTTTCCTCAAAAAGACAAAGAAGTTTTTATTTATAACTGTATTTATGAAGTGAACCCCAGGGAGCCTGAATTAACCACTTTTTATGAAGACATCCAAAAAAGAGAGCTGCTCATCTCAGGGTAATATGTGGGGGCCTGGATTCACTCGAGCTTGCATCTAATGCCCAGTGCACACACTCACAAGCTGAGCTCACCAACTCCATGTGGGACAGTGGTGACAAGTGTAGGAATGAAAAACCTGTCGTAACCTAGGCTGGAAAGCCTGTCCAAAACAGTGGCACTGGGAGGCCGTTGCAGGTAAGCGGACAAAGCCAGAGTTCCCCCACAGGAACGCAGATCCCCCAAGACTATCCTCTTGCTCTGTCGGCTCAGCTGCTGCTGACCATATTAGGCAGAGTGGTACTTGACGTGCCCCAGGCAGCTCGGGGGAGCCCAGCTCTGAGGGCAGTCGTGGGTGATTTCAGAGGTCAGGAATGTCAGATAGGCTTATCTGGACCAGGAGACAGCAGCCTTGCCTGCCAGCTTGCCCCTCCCTCCCCCCCCCCACCTCCTGCTGTGCTGGGTTTAGGACTCCAGAGCCACTGGCGTCATGCTAGGCCCCCCTCAACCCCACTGGGGAGCCCCTGCAGAGGCAGAGGTCATGATGGGCAAGGGTCACGGTGAGGAACAAAAGGTAAGCGGTGACCCTGCTGGATGTTCAAAAAATACAGACATTTCCTCCTCCCAAGATAACCCAACAGTCTTCATGTTAGAGGCGGGCCCCATTCCTGCTGGTGACAAGAGTCCCTGAGTCATTTCCTGCACGCATGTTTTTTATGATGTACAAATGCGTTCTGGTCTTCATTGGGTTATCTGCAATCACTGCGATCACATGGAGCAACCCCATGGAGGGTGGTAGAAAGAACCCTCGATTGGGAATCTGATCATCCTGAATGGGCCCCCAGGTCCTCTGTTTGACTATGAGACCCTCTCTACACAGCCCGGCCCCAGGAGTCTGTTTTTTCCAGGTCTCCTCTTGCATCCTTCTATTCTGCTCTCCCTGGATCTCACCCTCTCCCACTCCTCTCTCCCCACCCACACCTTCATTCCTCTTACACAGCCACACACTCTTCCTGGAATATAGTTGTCCACCTTGTGTGCCCTCCGCTCAGCAAGGCAAACTTCTTCTCATATGCCAAGCTCCAAATCATACCTTCTCTTCCAGGAAGGATCCCCAGACTGCTCCATTCAGACTCAGTCATTGCTTTTCTCTACTTCTGCAGAACAGAGGACGCAATTATCTCATACACTTAGGATATTAATTAAAACAATGGCTCAGCATTTGCTGATCGCTTATGATGTACTAGGCAGTGTTCTAAATATGTGACAAAGATTGCCTTAGTTAGTGCTCACAGCAACTCTGTGAGAGAGAGACCATTACCATCTTCATTTTACAGAGATACTGAGGGTCAGCGATTTAGGTAGCCTGCCCCACGCCACAGAGTTAGTTTGTGGCTGACTGGTACCTAGGCAAGTGCCTGGCACACAGAAGCTGCTCAATAATTATTCACTTCATGAATGGCTAAATAAGTTAATAAATACAGAAATAATGTTTCTGTCTCCCGAGAAGTGGCTCAGAGCCACTTCTCATGTCAGAGGCCTAATAAGGCCCAGAGCACTAGAAATGCCTGTTGAATGAACGAACAAAAGAATATTGGAGCAAACCCATCAATAGAGTTCAAATCCTGACAAAGCCACCTGTTAGCTTCAGATCAACAGCTTCAGGTCCCTGGGTCCCTCTATGTCACCTGTCAAATGGAAAGATGATACAGAACATCCTCCCAACATCCTCCTGACATTAGGTACATATAAAATAAATGTAAGGTTTCATGATTTTATGATGATGGCAATTCCCATATCAAACGTTATATTGTTTTGTTTGGTTTTTCTTCTGGGCTGTTTTCCCCCAGGAACATTACACAATTAGATGGGACATTTGATCAGTGTACTACCCTGACACAGAGCCAATATTAGTCCTTAAAGAGTTAATTTGGCTTGATCCTTGGTTCACTCTATCCTTAGCAAAACAGGTCACACCCAAGGAAAGAATTACTAAGTGCCTGACAAAACCCGCATAACTAATCGATAATGAACCATGGTCCCAAGTTAGATTATGCAGCTAACACCTAAGCCACTGCTCTAGTGACACTGCAGGTCTTTCCCTCTATTCCCTGGCACCCGTCAGAGGCCTTCTTCTCCCAACAGATGCTGGTCAATCTCCCCCAACCACCACTGCCAATATACCTGCACACACACATATATACATACACACACACTCACACTCACTCACTGCTGGCGTGACGACAGCAGCACAGCGCTCAGCACACGGAAAGCTACTGATAAAAGATTGTGAAATGCTAAAGCCCAGCTCCACTTCCGGTGGTGCTGAGATGTCCACAACAATGGAAAGATGAGGGTTCTGGCTGAATTCCATTTAGTTCTACTCTAACTCTGGCTAGCCAGGGGCTTGGCTATGGGCCTGAGACCAGATCCCCCCCGCCACCATGCTATAGGTCTTACCATTCATGCTCATCCACGTGCATGCTAAAGCCCAACATTTCTTGTTTGGCTGAAGCTCAACGTCACCTACTACACCCAAGGATACCTAAACGAGGTGTGTGAGTGAGACAGTGTCTGTTCATGTTAGAAGAGGGAGGAGCCACATTCTGTGTTTTGTTTGACTCATAGCAAGGACTACAAGCTCTAGGCTCCCCAAGCCAGCTATTAACTATCCACATGAATCCAATATGGACAGAGACTATATGATAACCAGAGTGCACATAAACAGTCCCTACAGAGGACACCTGTTATTTCTCCATCTCACACCTCTGCGATCTTGGGAACCTGCTCCTCCCTCATGTCAATCATGCGATGCTTGAAAAGGCTGCCAAAGGCACTAGTCAGTTCTCCTGGTTTGGGCACAATAATTGGTCCAGAGACCGGCCAATCAGAATCTTTCCTTGAGATTTTAATTCAATATTGAGCAGGAGGAGAGTGAGTCTAGCCTTTGGGTCACAGAGCTATAAAAATATGAACTAGAGGCCACCAACATGGAGAGTAACTGTTCACAGGAGGGAATAATGGAGCCAACATAGAGCAAAATGTCCAAGACCAAAAAAAAAAAAATGTCCAAGACATAGATGGAAGGAGACAGGCTGGGAAAGGCTGTGGAGACCTTCCTGTTTATACAAGTTAATGATTCCCTTTTTTGTTTAGCTTTGAGCTGGGTTTCTGAAGTGTGCATCTCAAGTGACCTTACACAGTCCAAGCCATACTTAGAGCACATTTTCAAATGTGTTCCACGCTCTGGGATCTATGTATTTTTTAGGAGATGGGCCACCACACATGTGAAAGGTCTTTGTTCCTCCTCCCATGAGGCATAAAATTCCTGAGCAAGATGCACTCTCAATTCTGCATCACTAACCACAGATGTTAGTGCCTTCCCTTCATATCTCAGGCACCAGTGGTGACGTGCTGACTACAAGAGTCCGCAAGGACTCTTCTATCTCCACCCATCAAAGCTTGTAAAATAAGGGTGGCCAGACAAGCGAGACAACCGACCAATGGGTGATATTTGAAAAAAAAGCACATCTTCCTGGTGGTCAAGCCTCCATCCAACCTCCATGTGGGCTCACTCCCTTGGCAGATCTGTCTTCGCATTGCTGCATCACCGAGAGAAAGAGCCCTCTCAAAAGCCAGATACTGTGGGTGCATGAGGCCATGGCACTTCCTCATAGAATAAGGTCTCTGAAAACCTTCCTGAGAAAACATCTCACAGCCTGGCCACCTGACTTCCATGCGACCTTTTCAAAAGAAAGCCGCCACATGTTGTTACTGAAGAGGGTGACGCTTTGAAAACAAACAGCACACCCCCTCTCCAAGTCTGAAGAGCTTCCCAGTGATCCAGCCGCTGGGAAGTTAGAGCAGTTAGGTGGGGGTCACACTCCTTTCTCTCCTTTCTCTTTAATACTTCCGTCTCTGCTCTGAAGGGCTAACCCCCTTGGCAGGTTATGGGCTCAAGTTCTGGCCTGGTGGAATGCTCTTCTATGCCCCATAAAGTCAGCGTGCCCCTGGGCTTGGAGGAGCTTTGGCAGCTGTCCCCCAGGGGCAAGGGAAAGGCTGTATCCCACGGTATCCCACGGTACACTTAACAGCTCCTCATCACCAAAACAAAAACACAACAGTCCTGATCGCCATGGAGAGTTCAATCCCCTTCTCTGGGATTGGCACCAACTAAAATTCCAAGGGCTCTGGCTGAGCTACCTCCTGTGAAGTCTAAATACAGCAAGCTCACTTTTAACCTAAACATACAGTCTGGACCGTGGCCCAAGGCTGACAGCCCCCAGGGGCCTGCAGGAAAATCTTGACTTCCGGCTGCCCATTAGGTAATGGGCATCGCAGAGAGAGAAGAGATGCCATGCACTGCTTACTTAGGCCATGTTCATCGAAGTAGCCTATGGTCAAACAGTTGGTGGGGAGGGGGAGTAATCAGCCAGTTGGGGGTTTACTGCAAGCGTGACCCAAGCACAGAAATGTATCCTGGGGAAGAGGGTGGGGGGGAGAAGGGGAAGAGAGAGGGAAGAAAAGGCAGTAAGGACCAAAGACCTATTTCTTAGCCAATAAAAGTCAAGGGATCTTTCTATAACAGTGGCTCCCAGGAGAACAGAATTTAGGGCGTAAGCTCAAGAATCAGACAGACCAAGACTGCCTCCTTGGTGTGTGATCTTGGGCAAGATAACTGACTTCTCAGTTTCCAGAGCTCTCAAATGGCCCAAAGGACCATGGTGGCGTTCACTGAGACCATGCTTACAAAGTGCCCGGCGTGCACTAGAGCAACTAGCTACTAGAAGTAGTAGCAGTAACAGTAGGAGGATAAAGACGAGCATGCCTTTCTTCTCTCTGCCATGGACAGGACACAGGGAGACTAGCTAAGGCCACCAGAGTAGGGCAGAAGGTCCCACACAGGACACACTGTGCTCGTACAGACAAAGGAAACCTTTAACCAAGCAAAATGCTCACACACCCCCACACCTATTAAGAACCTAAGAACGGCAGAATGGCAAGAACTGCCTCACTTCCCAAGCCAACCTGCACGCACCATGCGGGCAAGAAATCCCAGGGTTTTCCCTTACCTTGGTGTTCATACAGGACCTCCCTCGCTTGTACTCCTTGTGAGATCCACGCTTGTCCAGTTTGTACCATAGGGCTTTGGCCTTCCAGGTGGTCACCTTGGACTTGAGCTTGGAATAAAAGTTCCTGTGGTCCAGAGGGTCTAGGTCCAGGTGTCGTGTGAGGATGTTGAAGGCCTGGAGGGTGCCTTTGCACGTGGAAGCCTGGACAAAGTTCTCGAAAACCTGCCCGGCCTGGCTCTGCTTCTCATCTTCGTTTTCCCCCATGTTTCAGGAGCTGTGTGGTGCAGTGGTATGGAGATGTCAGAGGAAAACACCATCAAGTATCTGGAGATACGTCACACCTGCAAAGGTAGGTGGAAGGAGAGGTGAACACCACGGCAACACAGGCAGAGTGGGGGGGATGGGCGCTGGGAGGGAAAACCAAAATTCCTTTGGGATATTAAGCATACTAAACATAAATACTTAATGCTAAACATAAGCCATCTACAGAAGATATACAGTCATCCCTTCTGAC
This sequence comes from Mustela erminea, assembly GCF_009829155.1. NCBI lineage: Eukaryota > Metazoa > Chordata > Mammalia > Carnivora > Mustelidae > Mustela > Mustela erminea. The sequence continues at coordinate 66,813,738 of NC_045622.1, read as the reverse complement.
CTGGCAATGCTGTCTTGCTAGCAGTCTTTCTCCCCCTCCAATACCCTACTCCTCTCGCGGGCTATAAAGAACTACAGATTGCTCAAAGCTATGCCTGGGTTGATGTCAGCATTACCTGGTCAACCTCACTATGAGCCAGATAGTTCAAGAAACAGGAACTAGTAAAGGGCAAGGGACAAAGCAGAGAAGCACACTAGATTTTGTGAGCACCACTGAAAACCTTTAATTCATGGTGCTGTAAATGAGTTGACTGATATTAGTGTATCTAGCCATGTAACAGCACACAAAGCAAAACATTCAAAGCACGTGCCTCCCTAGATTTCGTGGCCTTCCTACCTATCCATAAACACCAAACTTGGAAGTCTTTCTCCATTAGTTACCAGAGGACAGGTCTTTCCCCTATACAGATGACAAATGGCAACTTCTTGAAACTTCTCTCTATTCCTTATGTCTGCTGCAAGCACAGCATCCATCTCAGTCAGACAGACACAGACACACGTGGGTCTCCACCCCATGTACCAAAGGAGTCTGTGCTTTGTGAGCCCAAGCTGTGAGCTATTTGGAACAAGTGCTCAGGCTGATGGAAGGAAAAATGCGATGGGTATTCATTCACAACACGAAAATAGCTTGCCTGGGTTTTGGCCATCGGCCTCTCTGCACCACTCTAACCTCAGGCATTTCTTAGGAAAGTCATTCAAGTTTCAAAGGAACAAAAATAAGTTAGGGTCGATTTTCCAAAGCAATAGCTATTTTTCCAGAATCCAAAGCTAGTGCAAAAAGACCAGCCTGGAGGAACTAGGGACGCCCAGCTGTCAGGATGGCTCGAGAGGGTCTGTAAACAAGACGATACAGCATACCAAGCTCCCTCAGACAGAGGCCTGGCAGGAGGAGGTCAGCAAACACAGAGGCAAGGCCCTTGGGCTGGGCAGCTTCCCACTCTCCAGACAGAAACACTATTGTGGGTGCTTTGGGATTGTGGGCTGGCCTTACAATATTAAAAGCAGACAATGGTGTTTATTTTCTTCCTCCATCCTTCACTCCTTCATTCGGCAACAGTTCCTGGAGCCTAGCAAGAGCCATGCATCACTGTAGGTCCTGGGGATGCAGAGACAGGGCCTTGTGAGGAAGACAGGTGTATAGAGAGTTGATTATAAGACAACAGGCAAGCACTTTAAAAAGATGAACATGGTGCATGGAAGCCAGATAAGGAGGGGTCTAACAGAACCTAGAGGTATCCAGAGGAGCCACAGGGCGGGGTGGGGGGGAGATACTCAAATACTACAATTTTAGGAAGAAGGTGACTTTCATTAGGAGACCAGGGAATAAAGTTCTTGGGCAAAAGAAATGCCACACTGGTGCAAGTCTGGAAAGAGCCAGGACAGCTGCAGAATGACAGCAAGTTCAAGGCATCTGGAGGTTCCAAACTCACCACAAGGGGTGATGGGCACTTCCAGGGCAGATTGTGGAGGGGACCTGGTTTCTCCTGTGGGCTGCAGGGTTCAGGAGACAGAGCAGCGGGCCAAGAGGAATCTCTGGGCAGAGGCGGCAGGGATGCATAGGAGAGGGAGGCGGCTGTAAACAGAGCTGCCAGGAGATCCCTTAGAGAGCCCTGGGAGAGAGCAGCACACACACACACACACAGGGATGCTAGACAGCAGCCCCGCCCCGATGTATCACCTGCAGGAGCGGCCGGCAGACACCCAGATGCTGCTGGCGGAGGGGGCACCAGCCACAGTGTGGGACCCCTCCCCTCCTCTCCTCTGCCCCATGAGCCCCCAGTGTGCCTGGCACTGAGTTCGGCTGAAGGCACATTCTCTGCTCCAGCCAAGTTCCACTCTTAGCCAGGCCTCTGTCCTCCAGGGGCACTGACCTGGCAGCTCTGTTCCCTGCAACTCAGCAAAGTAAACACATGAGGAGAGCTGGGCCTGTGCTTTGCTAGGTGCTGATGAGACGTGGATTCCCTCCCAGAGGCTCTCTCGGCTCCTTAAATGTCTGCAATGCTCACTACGGCATCGCTCACGTTACCACTGCCTCCTACTGTTTCGGCTCTCCCCCACGTACAAGACTTGCCACCCAGAGAGCATAAACGGAGAGCAAGACTCATTCGCTTTTCAGAGCGAAGGACCATCCTCGGTCTCTATCTTTGGAACCACTGTGTGCCCAGCACCGAACAAAGGATGCAGCTGCTGACGGAGATCCACAACTACTCGAATTCTGTGGCTATCCTGTGGTCCTTTTTGGGGACAGGCTGGTGGTGCAGAGAAAGCCACAGGTTTCAGGGTCATTGGAGCCCAAGTCCAAAGCTCAATTTAGCCCCTGGTTGCCCTCATGGCCTCACACGAGTCCAGACACTCTGAACCCCAGTTTCTTCTTTTGTAAAGGACGCGATAATCTCCACCTTGTGGGGTTGCTGGGAAGGGCAAGAGAGGTGTGTGATGGCAGACACCAGCCCCAGGAGGCTCCTGGCAGAGGTGGAAATGGGTGCTGCATCCCTCACGTGGGGCAGACTTGTGCCTGGGGAATGCACTGGTTTGAGAAATACTTCTGTAAATCAATTCTTCAAGTTGTCAACCCCTCCTTGTCTAAAATGGTGAACTGTTTAGAGGTATCAAGCCAAACCCAGGGAATCATTTACGAACTGGAAGAACCTGTCTCCTTCCAACTCCAGCAGCCACCACTCCTCCCCCAAGAGGAAAATGAAGGCCTTAATCTTACTCCAGTGGAGAGCCAAAGGTGCTGTGGAGGGGGCTGGCTGGGCGTGGGTCCAGGAGCTGGCTCTTATCTAGAGGGAGATGGGGGGGCGAGGGGGGTTTGTGGTGGAGAGAGATGGCAGGACAGCAGACAGGCTGCCTTGGACTGTATCCCAGCCCCTCGTACCAGGCTCAGACCTGCCTCCCCGTCTGAAGGGTCTGGTTTCAACTGTAAAATCAGCTTGAATCCAGTTGATGTTAAAGACCTTAAAAAACGACTCTGACACCCATGTGGGGTAGGTTTCCTCCGGAAGAGCCTCAGTGTTTCGAGTCTGCCAGACGGGGGTGTGAATCTGGTCTCACGCACCAGGGAGGCAAATTATCTAACACATCTCAGCCTGTTTCCTCATCGGCAAAACAAGATGATCATGCTCGCTTCATAGGGCCAGAAGGAATAAACTCCCTCACAAATGTGACGTATTTAGCACCTGGCAGCAACCCGATAACCAGCAGTCATTACTATTCCTCCAACAACCCAAACGCCATCAAAGCACAAGGAAGGGACCAGCTGCCCAGGTCAAGGAATTATCTGGACTTTAAAAGTAGAAGCCACAGGGGCGCCTGGGTGGCTCGGTGGGTTGGGCCGCTGCCTTCGGCTCAGGTCATGATCCCAGGGTCCTAGGATCGAGCCCCGTATCGGGCTCTCTGCTCAGCCGGGAGCCTGCTTCCTTCTCTCTCTCTCTCTGCCTGCCTCTCTGCCTGCTTGTGATCTCTCTCTGTCAAATAAATTAATAAAATCTTAAAAAAAAAAAAGTAAAAGCCACAGAAGATGGCTTTCAACTCAGAAGATGTGACTTTAAATCCACTTCCTAGTTGTGTACCCTTGGACGACTCACTTAATTTCTAAGACTTCAGTTCCCTCAAATGTACACTGAGGAAGAAGGAGGTTTCAAGAACGAACAGAAAACATCCTTGGTATGAGGTAGTTCTACTAGTGAGCTAGAAAGGCTGACTTGGAAGGGCTCTGGGAGTCTGAATCTGCGCTCCAAGCCCCTTCTTCTGGAGACTAGAGTGGAATTCTTGTAGTGTGGATCCCTTTTCTCCTTCCCCAAAAGAAACTCAAGGATTACTTAAAGCAGAGGATCCTGGGTAGTGGCTCTTCTTGTTAAAATTTTCCTTGTCAACCACCACCCAGCTGTTGCTTTTTAGAGTTTGATACGAAATATAAATAAAACCACCCAGAAATATGAAAGGTTTCTGCATTTTCTGGGAAGAAACAAGACGTGATGCTTTAATTTCCAAGAATAGCCTTGAAGCAATTTGGTTTTTGCCAACTGGAGTCCCTTATTTGTGGTTCTGCCTGTGTGACTTTATGAGTCACGAAGCAACCCCCATTCCCTGCCCCAGGCTGCTATAAATTAAAAACCTCAGGGCCTCCAAACATGAGGAATGGGCTTGGTCCAGGGCATCTGAGAGACAAGTTCAAGATTGATACAGAACCCCTAAGCACTTCTCTCAAATGAGAGAAGGAACCTCCTAGCCAAAGAGCTTCCAGTGTGCTCACATTTAGGAACCCTCCTCATCTTCCCTGGACCTCTTCACCTGCCAAATGGCATCAAACAGGGTAACGAGGTGGTCGATAAATCAGAGTTCTATAAAAACTTGAGGGCCAGAGAGACACCAGGCAAAACCTTCTCCCAAAGCAGCAGTCTGGCCAAGAGAAAAGCTCAGCCCTCAACAACACCCTCAAAGTTCAAAGGCAAGGTATGCCTCAAGGTAAACAATCTAAAGATGAATCCCATAGGGTCAGAGGAGGGGTGTGGGCCAAACAGAAGAAGGGGACAAGGAGGTACAGACTTCCAGTTATGAAGTAAGTCACAAGGATGAAAAAGACAGCACAGGGAACAGATTCGGTAATACTGTAATAACCTTGTAAGGTCACAGTACCATGTACACTGGAAACCAATACATCATGACAACTTGTACTTCCATTAAAGAAGTAGATCCAATAAGAACTAGACAATCAAAACCAGACCGTCTTGCCACGGATATTGCCAAGCCCCCCATTCAAACATACCGTCTCCCAGGTATCCCGCCAATGAGCCCCCAGGCAGGGTCAGTTTCCTACACAGTGAAACAAGGCTGCTCACCCCTCCAAGCACTCCCAGGGTGGTCAAGAGAACTAGAAGGCCCAGCTCTGAGCTGCACACATAGAAGACCCTCAGTCATAGCAACTGGGACCCAACACCTGTGTGAGGCAAGAGACCAGCCATGGAAATGCCTCCCACATACACTGCATCTCCACAGAGCCCAGGACCACAGGTGATGCCTGCAGGCCTCATCTTCTCACTCTGGCCAGAGGAGGCCTGACTTTCCAACTACAAGGGCATACAGCAACCAACCTGAACCAAGAGGGCATCTCCAAGAGTTGGGAAGGGACTTCAAGGGCCCCCTTGTCCCTGTCATCTCCTTCCAGCCAGAGGTCCCCAGACTTCCCTTGCCCACCTCCCCACATGGAGAGCACACTGCCTCCTGGGGTCGCCTGCTTCATCCACCCTTGCCTCCTCTGAAAGGAGATTAATTTGCCTTAGTCACTCCCCAGGGAGATCAATCCTGTCTGTCCACAAGCTTCTTTCTGTTCCTGATTTTAACCCCAGAGATCACCCACAGGAAGTCAAAGCCCTTCCTTCCACACAGGCTGAACCCACACATGCCCTTTTCTAACACGTGCCATCTGGAGCCCTACTAGGAAAGGCCCAGGAAAATGCATCCAGGAGACACACTGGGAGAGCCCAAACAAGTTCCCAGCCTGCCACAAGGGACTAGATACTTCTCTCGGTCTACACTGCCCCAGGCAGGGAGCTCAGGTCCTGCCTTCTATGGGGTTCCCCCACTGATAGCCCAGGCCACTGGGGCTCCTGCCCTTTCAGCCCCAGCTCTCCCCTTACTCTTTCAACAGTGAGTTGACTCCATTAGTCTGGCTTAAAGAGACCTCCCACAGCCCCACATCCTCACCTCCATCCCCTTCTTCCTGGAATCCCAGCAGCAGATCCCTCCCTGCTCCAGTGAGCCACAGATTCCTGTATGCTGACCAGTCACGGTGCCAGGAAGAGGCCCACAGGACCAGAGACCCACGGCAGGCCAGAGTCTTCTACCAGCATTATCCTAAGGAGCCCTCACAACAAGTCTGTGGGGTGTGGTGGTCTTCTTTCCTCTGTTTCTGCTCTGCAACAAGGGCTTTGGTGGGGAAGGGGCAAGGAGTCATCCCAGAGTTTTCCCACCTTGCTTCTTTATAATGTAAGTATAAGTTAGCCGTATGTGCTTCCTGTTGTGTGTCTGTATATACATGTGCGTATACACGTATACATATATGTGTGCATATATGTGTGTGCACATGTGTGTGTTTATGCATGTGCATTGTGTGTGAATGTATATACATGTTTGTATGTGCATGTATAAAACCATGTGTGTAGGGGCACCTGGGTGGCTCAGTGGGTTAAGCTGCTGCCTTCAGCTCAGATCATGATCAGGGTCCTGGGATCGAGCCCCGCATCGGGCTCCTCGCTCAGCGGGGAGCCTGCTTCTCTCTCTGCCTCTGCCTGCCTCTCTGCCTGCTTGTGATCTCTGTCTCTCTCTCTCTGTCAAATAAATGAATTAAAAAAAAAAAAAAAAACTTAAAAAAAAAGTGTGTATATATGCGCGTGAGTACACACGTCCCTATTTTAAACATTTTTTAATAAGGATTTTTTTTTAAGATTTATTTATTTATGACAGAGAAAGATAGCAAGAGAGGGAACACAAGCACAGGGGGGCTGGAGAGGGAAAAGTAGGCTCCCCACTGACCAGAGAGCCTCATGTAGGGCTCTATCCCAGGACCCTGGGGTCATGCCCTGAGCCCAAGGCAGATGCTTAACAACTGAGCCACCCAGGGGTCCCTCAGTAAGGATTTCTAGCCAGCTCTCCACACCTCCTCTTGGACCACTAAGCTGCTGTTCAAGGACCTTCCAGGAGGAGCAAAGCCTCTGAGGCGGGCAGCGCTCCAGTCTGGCCATGGGGAGTCTGGGTCCGCCCCTTGCACCACCTCGGGAGGACACCAAAGGCAGTGCAGCTCAGCGGGGCGGTGTGCCAGGTCCTGTCCCAGACGCCCACGTCTGTGATCTCATTTACCCCTCTTTGTTTGACAGAAGAAAAGGCAGACTACAGAGTAACCTCCTCAGTAACCCACAGGCAGGACCTAGGGATGCTGTGATAGGGGCCCAGTTCCAGCTCACTTCAAAATCCACACTTAGTCTCCAACCGAGCAGCACCATGTAGGCGGAACTGGTATGGCCTGCCTTTGCCGAAGCCACTGGGCACAGCAAACGGGTCCAGTCCCGGGGTCTCTGAAGATCTTTCAGGCTCTGACTGTCTATGCATGTCAACAACAGGGCACGGTCTTGTAAGTCACAGTGCCACCAAATAATAAAGTATTAGGTGGTCCCTTAAGAATCATATTTAAAAAGACATTTAATCCATGGGGAAATGTTTGTACCCTAATGCAGAGTGAGGAGAGCAGAACACAATTTTAAATGCTCAATAGGATTCTGACTCCATAACGCAATATCTAAAGAGGAAAAACAAACCAAATATGAGCAGTGTGTGTGTGTGTGTGTGTGCGTGTGTGTGTCTGAGAGAGAGAGAGAGAGAGAGAGATGGTCTTTCAGATCATTTTTATTTTTAGCTTCATACTTCCTGCATATCCCAAATGTACCAGGGCTGTGTACAACTTGTATAAGGCCCTCCTGTACACACATCCCAAGTCTAGGAGTCTTTGGTCCCTGACTAGCCCAAGGGTCCCGACAGAATGAGCCAGGTTTCAGGAATCTTAGACCTTCCTCAGTCCAGCAAGCACCTCACTAGCAGCATCCTTTTTCTTCAGAAAAGAGAGAGCCCAAGCACCATGCTGACCTGATGAATAGGGTTTGCATTCCAGCAGATAAGTGAGGCCCCAAGGAGGAATTCTCCACAACACCCCACCCCTCCAGGCTCTGTTCTCTGGACCTCAGGCCTTTTTCCAAGAAGCCACACCTTTGCCCCCATTTCCTGCTGGGCCTGCAGGATGCCTTGCCCAGGAACCCACAAGGAAGAAATCTGCATACCTGGCTATCGGCCAAGAGGTCACAAAATTATACAGGTATCTCAACACACACACATTGGGTTCATCTTACCAACAAAAAATTAAGTCTATTCTGAGTGTGCCCCAGATGGTCCTGGTCACACGCTGGGTGCCCAGGAACACTGTGACCTCTCAATTTTGATTTCCAGGAGGCCCTCCTATCTCAGAACTTAATGGGGGTGCTGAGGATAAGAAAATGTAGAGACAGAAGATGGAAGGTAGATGCCAGGGGCTGGAGGAAGAGAGGAGTGGGAAGTTAGTGTTTGAGGGATAGCGACTTTGAACCTGAGAAGATGAAAAAGTTCTGCATGTGGACGGTGGTGAAGGCTGGACAACATCGCGAGCATACTTAATGCCACTGAGCAGCTCGACACTTAACAATGGTTAAAATGTTAAGTTTTATGCTATGTAGATTTTCCCACAAAAATAAAAAAGCATTAAAAAGACCATCATCACCACCTCATAGTAAGCTGTCCAAGGCCAGAGTACAGAATTTGTGGCCCAATTAATACTGAAGTTAATTTTCTAAAATACATTTGAATTAAAACATAATAAGCAAAATAAATCATTAGGCCAATGAAAGAATCTTGCTCAGTGAAATAATTTATAACCTTTTTTTTTTTTTTTTTTGTAAAGTCATCTAGGCTTTTCTCATTCTTCCTTCCAAATCTTCTTTGACTCCAAAAAGACTATGGAAGCTCAGTTCTGACAAGCTGTAATTTTATCTCTTGTTCTGCCCTCCCCAGGCAACCACCACCACTAGCCTCCACACACACATTCAACACCTGTGAAATTCCTTTCAACACCCAGCTCCCCAGTCTTGGCTCCCTGAGCCCACCACACGCTGCTGGGGGAAAATGCCCCTGCATTCTGACCATCCCAGGCAGCAGTACCAGCAGACCGCAGCTCTGTGAAAGCAGGGAACGTTCTTCCCTGCAGCGTACAGACTCCCTAAAAGCTCCCTGACAACAGGTCTAGGTCAGCTCAGATCTGTTGGGCATGCCATCACGCTCAAATGAGTGGAGGCAATGGCCATGCCATTAGATAAGCCTCCTGTCCCTCAAAGTCAGGGCTGGGCATATTTTTCATTGGCTAACATCAATTTCAGGGACCCTGGGCAAGGATCCTTTTGAAGAACCCTGCTGTAAGATAGAAAAGCTTCCCCATTTCAAAAAAGCATTAAGTCTGATGTATCGCACAGCATACTTGGTGTTCTTAAGCAGGGTAGGGAGCAAATCCTAACCCTACTAACTCCTAGACTTCTTTCCAGGCCCTTCTCCTCCAGACACTCTAGCTCCCTAACCCCAATTGGGTCAGATCCCGCCCACAGCATGCTGTACTTGCTTCAATTATAGCAGGCTCCTCTGTGAATTTTTTACTTCCCTACTCCCTATTCCTAGCACAAGACCCTCTGCATATGGTATGTGCTAAATGAATGAATGAGTATTCAATCCTTGAGAACATAGGAATTGTTGACCCTAAATGAGCATCTATGAAGTCTTGGGCAATGTGTTAAAAGCTTCATATGTATTAAAGAAGTTAATCATTATAACAAACTTATTGTTAGACATTGTTAGACACTATTGTTATTCCCATTTTTCCAAGAATTAGGAAAGTCAGCCAATGGCCCGAGGTCACATGGCCAGAAGTGGTGAAGCTGTAATGTGAAGCCCCATAGCCAGAATTCAGACCCCACATCCTTACCCACTACACCCATAGCATTCCCACTCAGAGTGGATGGATCCGAAAGGTATAGACGTGGTGCCCTGCACACCACAGCAGAGACGTGGTCTCTGGTCCAGGCCAGGCACTGCTCTTCTTCCATCAAATTCCAAAATGCTACGATCTGGAAAATGAGATCTTGATGCACCATGAGTGGCTAATCCGCCGGCAGAAACTCAGCAAGAAGCTAGCTAACTTTCCGGCTTTGGCGGATACGGCAGAGACAGGCTAGCTGATCGCTACACGCACTGCTCCTTCCTCCTGGGCCCTTCTCTGCAGCTGTGAGCACCCATGACCAGTTCTAGGTAATGGGCTGTGCCCACAAGTGATGTACACAACTTCTGGTGAGAACCTCCCGGTGGGCGGGGGCCCTCCGTGCTCATTTGCTTCTGCTGGAGCACAGCAGCTTTGGAAGCCACAAGGGGAAGACGGCCCAGCCATGAGAGGGGAGGAGCCGGATTCCCTGGGTGCCAAGCTACGGGAAAGCCCTCTGTGACCAGGAACATTTGGACTTTGCTTACGTGACACAGGAACTTCAAGGGCGGGACAAGTGACCGAGATTCCGGGGGGGTTTGCTGCTAGGCAGTTAGCATCCCCTTAAGTAATGCAGGAGGTAAACCACAGTGTGGTAGACACGGGGAATTGGGCCAGAATTGTGTCAGAAAGCTTTCCTTCCCAGTTACACTGTCGGTCACGTGGGAGTAAATACATGAGAGGGGTCTCTCACTATCACCATTATTGTGGGGAGTTAACTTCCAAAACAACCAGTTCTGCTGTTTTATAGCTCACTTTCCATCGGGACCTCAATATCCTGGACAAGTTGCTTGACGCTCAGAGCAAGCCTGCCCACCTCTCCATTCAAGCCTCCACCCCCACCCACCCCCCACACATCTATACCCTGTACTGAAAATCCACAGCCCTTCCCTAAGTGAGAATGGATCAGGACAGGAGAAGAGGACAGAGAAGCAAGTCATTTCCTTGGTTTCAATCACCACCCCCGCCTCCCGCAGCCCTAAGCTCCTGAGCCCCTGGGAGCTGATGCGGTGTGGTGGCAACTACATGGACTCTGGGCCACTGAACACTCCCTTGAACATAAACAAGCAAGTGTCTGTGAAATGTAGATGCGGTGCCTCACGACGCACACTCACGCATCTGCTAAGCATTATTCCCGCACCTGCCGGGGGGGTGGAGGGGTGACTCCCACCACCTCAAGCTGAAGGCAGCCAAAACCAAGCCAAAACAGAAACTGGTGCATTTTCACACAAATTGAAAAGATAGCTCCTTCCTTTTGATCTAACTTATGTTGGGATGGGAGAGCTAACAGCGTATTTTCCGCCAAGTCCTTGCCCAGCACATCCTTAAGGCCTCTCCCCAGATGAACCTTTATATCTGGAGGGCACTGCATCCCCTGATGTGGTGAAATCAGGTGGAACTGGGTGGAGCCCAGTAACTGGTCTGGAGACAGACGCCAATGCCAGGGAGGAGACAGAAATCATAGCAAAGTGAACACGAAACGGATTTCTCAACAATGCCCACTCACTCTGCACACAGCTCCTCAACCAGGAGCCTGGGACGACTACAGACCAGACCCGACCCTGAAGAGCTCACAGGCCAGCAATGTCTCACGGCATTTGCCTTCTGAAGGCCGAGGTTTTAAAGAGTTGTGCCAAGTTGACTACATTTGTCAAGCCCCCCAACATTTTTTTCATTGCCTGACACAAGTTCTGGGTTTTGTTGTTGTTGTCATGTGAATTTACCCACATAAAGTCAATCTTGAAAATGTGCACCAGCTCAGTCAAACTTAGGTCTGTATCGCTTCCACCGGAGAAAACGAACTGGAACTCTCCCTCCTTCCCTTACTAGGCTAGGTTGCCTGGCAATGTCCGTTCCCTCACTTCCGCCTCCCTTTCCGTCCACCACCAGTCTGGTTTCCACTCACGCACAGAGCCCAGTCCAAGCCTCATGCCCAAGGCTGCCACACCAATCGCATTATCGCATCTGGGACACTATCTTACCCACTGTCACTCCCATTTTCAGTCTTCCCACACTCATCTCTTTCTAAATGCCCCTGAGACTTTGCTGTGTCCCCAGGTTCTGATCTTTACCCTCCTCTCACCGCCAAGGACCTAGTCACTCCTATAGTTCAATCAATATCTACGTCCTTCCATGGCATCTGCCACACTCTGGCATAAACCAGCTGCAGTGACTCCTGTACGGAGACCTCCTGTGTGGTCAGCTTACCTCCCCTGTCCCTCCCCTGTACCCTCAAACTCAGTGAACAGCACCAGCTACATCCAGACTCTCAGGCCAAACCATTAGAGTCCCCCCTTCCCTGCCTCTCTCCCTCGCCTCCCAGGCGGTCCATCGCGCAGTCCTGCCTGCCCAGCAGCCCTGCCTGCCCAGCAGCCCCATCCACTAGCAACTGCCTTCCTCTCTGCTCGTACCTAAACCCTCAAAATCTCCTCATAAAGCCCTTCCTCCTCCTGGATCACCTCCCTCCAACCCACTAGCCAAATTCTCAAGCCGCCAATGAACACACCTTTACACCAAAAATACACGCTTGGTCAGGTTCTGTTCCTTTTTCAAATCCTTCAACAGCTCCCTGACAAGTCCAAATGCCCTAGAGGAGCAAAACAGAAACCACCTTCATGATTCCCCCCCTTGCCAGTCCCCAACTGCTTCCCCTTCCCTTGTACTCTTGACTTACTGAGCCACTGCCACTCCTGACAAACCGGACTCCTCCACGGCCCCCTGCCTGTGCCTCAGCTCCCGCTGTGCTGTCTAGCATGCCCACAGAGTCTGTTTCCTCGGTGAAGGCCCAGTGGGCTCAAGCACTTGAACATGGAAGCTCACACGGTACCAGGGGTCCCAGTTGGAACGCTGGAGTCAGGCAGACTTGTGACAAACAAGACCCACCACTGTCTAGGTGCATGAGCCTGGATGAGTTACTGAAGTTACTGAACCTCTTTGAACCTCAGTTCCCCCATCCATAAAATGGGGATAATAATAGTCCTGACCCCACTGGCCTCCATGAGGATGAAACACAATGATGGCTGGCTAGGCAGTCTTCTAGACGGCACTGTTGTTCTTTGAAGTCTTTTTTTTTTTTCCCCCAAAGATTTTATTTATTTATTTGACAGAGAGAGAGAGAGAGAGATCACAAGCAGGCAGAGAGGCAGGCAGAGAGAGAGGAGGAAGCAGGCCCCCCGCCGAGCAGAGAGCCCGACACGGGGCTCGATCCTAGGACCCTGACATCATGACCTGAGCCGAAGGCAGAGGCTTAACCCACTGAGCCATCCAGGCGCCCCTGTTCTTTGAAGTCTTTTTTTTTTTTTTAAGATTTTATTTATTTATTTATTTGACAGAGAGAGAGATCACAAGTAGGTGGAGAGTCAGGCAGAGAGAGAGAGAGAGAGAGAGAAGCAGGCTCCCGCTGAGCAAAGAGCCCGATGCGGGGCTCGATCCCAGGACACTGAGATCATGACCTGAGCCGAAGGCAGCGGCTTAATCCACTGAGCCACCCAGGCGCCCCTGTTCTTTGAAGTCTTACCTGGACTTTCCCTCAACCCCTTTACCACACCATACCCTGTGGAGGTTCCCATGATGGTTTCCGACGTCCTGCTGCACTTGATCCGCTCACAGGGCTGCCCGCCTGCTTGCACTGCAAGCTCTCCACCACACAGCCCACGGCCTGACCCTTGTGCCTCTGGCGGTGATAGATGCCCGACAGCCACCGCTGATGGGCAAAATCGTGACTACCGGTTGTCTCCTGGCCACCAAAACGACTGCAGGGGCCTCCAACCTAGCCTCTACTTCCCATCTTGCCACCACCCTCCTCTACCCTATTCCCAAAGCCCTCGAGGCTCCCTGCACACTTCTGTGTAAGTCCACACTCCCTTCATGGGCTCCCCAGGCCCTCCATGTGGACACACAGACAGGATGGAGTGACCGATGGCGTGATCAGTAGCCCACAGCAAAGCTCCAAGGAGTGGTACCGGGAGGAGCCAGAGTGTCCAGGCACCAAAGCTGCCCTGCCACTTACTGACCTTCCTTACCTGTGTGTTGTTTTCACCCCTGGAGTCCATGCCAGAGGCCACAAAACCTGTCTGCACCGCAGATTCACCAGGAAGGGTCCAAAAATACAGCTTCCTGGGCCCACTCCCAAAAGGGGCTTATATAGCCAGAGGGCTGAGGGGGAAGATGTTTTTAACTCTCCGGGGAATGCTGTGGCCCAAAGCCAGGTCTGGGAGTCACTAACCACATCCAGTTCCACTCGTTACATTTACTGAGAACCTGCATCATAGGTGAATAAGCTCTGTCCCCCAGCTTCCAAGAAATTGCCATCTGGGGGCGGGGTAGTGAGCAGGATGGGTGGGGGGCTAGACAAACAGTCACAACACAGGGATGCGGCACGGGCCAGACTATCTAGTACTTCATTTAGCCTTGCACCCAATATATTTTTTTGTGCATTGATCTTGTCTAGATGATTAATAAAAAAACTTAAGGAAAAAACCACTGTCTTTTGTTTTTTTGGTGTTTTCCCCTATTTTCCAGAGTACTCAGCTCATTCTAAGGACACAATTGGCATTCAATCAATATTAAAGATTCAAATAATTAGACTTTTTATATCATGCCCCTTTATCACTAATTCAGCCATCAACGAGTTGTCTATTTCTCTTTACCTTCCTAATGTCAGTGTCAGTGTGGGGTCTACTCCCAGGAAGCGGCTCGTACATGTTTGTCGAGTAAATGAATGTCTACCAGTACAAATCTGTTTTGGCAGGAACAGAACAGTTGATACTGTACCACCTTCAGAGTTAGCATTTAAAAGACTTCCAACATTTTTCATTTGAATGATAGACCTTTAATCTCAGGATCAATTTCCTGATATGTAATTAGACCACTTTGTTGTTTATACTGTCACGAACGTTATGAGCAACTTAATAGCTGCCCAGACCTCGGCAGCCAGCAGTGGGTGTGCCCAGGGCAGGGGAAGGGGCGATGCTTGCCCACTCCTTCCATGAGGCCGGCCCTCCTAGGAGTTGGTCCAGTCTCCTGTCTCCATACAGGGGCCTGTGAACTGCATTCAGCTTTTATGAGCAGGTATGCGCCCCTGCCTGGGCAGCTCAGCCCTGCCTGAGTCAGAAAGCCCCATGGGCTGTTCAAAGCCTACCCACATGTCAACATGCTCCAGAAGCCAGGGTCTATGATTTAAATGTGAGATCCCCTGTGCTGCGGAGAAGCTGCGTGATGAAACAGGGACACCCAGCAGGAGGTTCTCGTGTGAGATAGCCAGCCATGTGGGAGTAGGCAGGGCAAGCGGGAGTAGCCAGCAGAACGGACAGATTCTGCTTTCCCTGGGCCCAGCGTGGCCAGCGGTCTGTTGTTGTTATTGTGGTTTGTTTATCTATTTGTTTTAAGCCCTGAAAACCAGACGCATGTCTTGAGTGGGGAACATTCTGGATGTGGCTCAAAGATCATCTGGCCCTCCCACTAGGTCCAGTTTAGGGATGGGAGATCTGTAAATCCCTCTACACCAGGGACTGGAAGGAATTTTCCTGGAGTGCATGCACTCAGGGCAACTCAGTCTGAGACCTGTTCGCTTCCTTTTTCTTCTGCTGGAAAATCATAGACTCTACACACTGGCTATTTATTTGTTCCCGTCTTCCCCACAGACACTGATCCCCATGTGCCAGGCAAATGAACACTGCTGAAGAGTTCTCAGATGGGACCTTGGGGAAGTGAACAAGCCAGAAACAGAATGAAAAAGCTCTTGGAAACCGTGTCTGCCTTTCAGCGGGACCCACTGAGGGGGTTCTCTGTCCACGTCAAGTACACTGTTCTTGGGAGGCAATTCATGTGTTGAGCAGAAGACAGAGAGAAAGACAGTTTTGTCCACTTCCTCGCTGTGCAGAGAAACTGAGGTCTCCTGGGAACTCTTTTCCCAGAAACTGCATAAAATCAATGATGTTTCCAGACAGTAAATACAGAAAGGCCTCTCTGATAATACAGGGCAGACCCAGACCCTAAGAGACACTCAGCTGCTGAGCTGACCTCTGAGGACATTACTGGCTTGCCGAGTTGTCCTATACCATCGGTAGGAGGCTGGCGTGGAGGGCAACGTGCACCTGTGTGGGTGGGAGGCACAGCTCTGAGGACGTGGATGCCCCATGTTCCTGCTGACATGCAAAGGCCGTGTTCCTATGAGCTCAGAGATGCTGGGATAAGCACTCCTGGACCAGAGCCTACCCTGGCCACTCCCCATTCAGTGGTCAAAGTGTCCCTCACTGACCCACAGCCCAACAGACAACAGTGCAGGGGAGAGGGCTATAGGTGGGACCACTCTGGTGAATTTTCTCTGGAGGCTGTGGAGGTTTGGGAGATGGTGGCCCACCATCCCAACATAAGAAATCTGGGCTGGCTGAATGAAGATGCTGGTCTCCTCTCATGGTGTTTGGGCTTATGCTCTGAAAAACGCACTCACTGTTTTTTAAGCAGCAACCATCTGAAAGAATCTTCCCTTTTTCTTCATAAAAAGAAAGCAAAACCCAGGAGCTACAAAGGAGACTGTGAGGTGGGACTGAGAAGCCTTTGACTCCAAATTCCCTCACCTCCTCCCAGCAAAGGACAAGTCAGGCTCAAAGCTCTGTTTCCCAAATGGATTTCCTGGGGCAGAGCTCAGCAAGGATTCATCCATAAGGAGAGAGTCCAGGACTGCTAAAGAGTTCTCTCTCTCCACCATGACTCTTCCCTCTCTACAGAGCTGATATTTTTAAAGATTCTGGCTCTCTCTCATGGCAAGTCATCCACTTCCTGGATCGTTGTGCCTTGTAAATATCATCCTTAAAAACAGCTATATCTTTTCATTGGTCTTTATTTTTAAGTAGCCTTCTCACCCCACAGCCCAGCTCCTGCGGAATGACTGTGTGGCCCTGTCTGGAATGCAGAAAGCTCCCTGGAGAGACAGTCTGCCCATGAACTCACAAGGGTGTTTGTTATCAGCTTATTTGGCAAGAGGAATCAGAGACATGCTGAACATGAGCTGCCAGGGTGGTGGGTCCCACCGGAGGCCTTCGCCCCATCCATAGACATCTCTGCAGGCGCATGAGACATAAGATGTGGAAAATGGACGCATACCACCTGAAAACAAGCCCCATGCACGTTTCTGCAGGGAAAGGTACTTCAGATGCCTGGAGAATTCATATCAGGAGAATCTTTGCTGGTCCCTACGGATGTTTCTTTCAACAATGCTCACATAATTATCAAGTCTGGTGCCAAACCCCCTCCTCCTCCCCTAGCTTATCTCTCAACTAAATGTCTCACTGCTTTCACCCTCAGCTAAGAAGAAAACAGGCACGTAACTCTTCCTTATTCACAAGCACCAAATCGAGAGCTTTCATACCACCACATCTTTTTCCTTGGAAACCTTCTGCCTTTTTATCTGCCTAGCAATCTCCTATTCATCCTTCAGAACCCAACTCCTCCAGCACCTACTTGGTGCAGTGTTTCCAAAGTGAGGTTCTCTTTTCAGGGATTCCAGAGCATTTGATGTGTTTACGACAATGCCTAGAACAGTAGCTGTCACTTTGTACGCATCCACCTGGCTGCCAGCCCAAGACGCAAGCTCCCGGGAATAAAGGGATAAGGGCTTACTCACCCCTGCGTCTCCACAACCTAGCCCAGGAACTAGCTGTCAGAAGTCGCCTAGTAAATGTTTGATGCCCCAATCAGTGCCTGGCCCACTTAGCCCCAGCCCACCATTCTTGGTGTTGAGAGAGAGGCCATGTAAAGTGTGGAATGAGAAGAGACAATGGAGTCAGACACCCACCTCTGAGCCCTGGCCCCAGTGAGTTAATTCACCAGTATCTGCCTCAACTTTCTTCTCTACAAAATCACAAATAATGACACCTCTCCACGGGCTGCTGTGAGGGACTGACAAGGTCGTAGGTATCACCTAGTGCCTGCTCATTTCCTAGAGCTCAGTAAGAAAAGCGAAGCCAAATGGAGTCCTATTTTAAAAAAATAATAAAAAAAAAGTTAATGGCTCCCGTCATGTGCCATTAAGACCGGGATAATGTGGCCACCTCCCACCCAAAGTGGTCTCTCTTGGAGTAAGAGACAGTGCAGGCTGTATTCAACCCACACTCTGAGCTTGGGATTCTCAGAACGAGGCCTGCTTAGCAACAAAGGTGATTTTTATCTGAATGACAGACCCACAAGAGGCCACTCTTATTGAGGCTAGGAGATCAGAGCCTTCGTTTCCTGTCTTTGGTTAACCTTTCACCCCAAGACACACCATAAGACAGAGGAACTCCATCCCAGCCATGGTAAGTCACTAAGCGCAAGCCCAATGGCCTGTACATGAGAAGAAGCCTCCTCTTCTCCATGTGGCTGCACCCGGGTTTTATTAGGTCCCAATAAACAATGAAGTGGCAGCAGTGGGGCCCTGCTAACATGTGAGGCAGTCATGCTCAGGGTCAAAGGGAAACGTGGGAAGTGTGGTAGCTGGACCCACATGAGGATGCAACATGGCGCTGGGGGAGAAGCCACTTCAGGGGGTGTTTTGGGCTCCCTCGGGGGGGAATCGGGAGACCTAGCTTTCACCTGAGTTCTACCCCTACCCTGCTCCAAGGGTCTTGTTAAGTCAGGTCTCTGGTTTCTTTACCCATAAAATCAAAGAACTGGATTGGATCATCTATAGATTCTTCCCAGTCTTGATACCTTAGGATCATTGATCTTAGAGGCAGACCCACCTTTCTCAGCCCTTCCTCTTTCTGTGTTATTTGTGTGAGACCTCTCATCTCTCGTAGCTCCCACCAAGCAGACTTCTACCAACACTATGACTTTTATTGCTCCAGAGCGTCTGGTCACTCCTGAGCACAGAGCCTGGCTGGGCAAGAAGAGGAGAGACTTGGGACCATATTCCTCAGAACACACCCACTCTCTCTGGTCAAACAACGCAACAACTCAACTCCAGAAAACTTGTAGCACTGAGAGCTTGGCTATGCCAACAACCTCTGGTCATCTGGGTTGGCTTTTTCTCTCTCAAAGCTTTTCCTCACTCCCCTCCAATCCCACCCACACCCCCTAGGTTCCCAACTCTCTACCAAAACGTTAGACTGTCCCCATGCTGCTTGGCAAGAGACTAGAGCTATAACAGGCAGTTCTTCTCTCTCCTCTGGCATGTCCCAGGGTTGGGTAGGGGAGAGAGAGGTGGTGAGGCTGCATGGGCCAGGAGAAAAGTGCCTACAGAAGCAAGCTCCAGCTACATGAGGAGGAGGTGACCCGGAGAAGGCAGTGCGGATCGCCAGGACAGACAGAAAGCACTGAAAAGTCACAGAATTTTAGGAAGCTCCTTGAAATGCTACCTAGCCCTCTATACCTCCCCTATTTCCTCAATGAGAAATCAGAGGGCAGGTGAAGTTCGGTGAGGGGCCCAAGGCCACGCAACTACTGTTGTTGACAATCAATACCAGAATATGGGTCTTTGGTCTCAACCCATTCTTCTCTCCACTCTACCCCGTTGACCTCAAGACCTAGTTAGGTTACTCTAATGAGGCCAGCTGGATCCCCTACAGACTCTAAGAAACATGACCCAAGTGCCACTTAGGGGAAGAGCAGGCCCGGAAGATACTTTGATAACTGTCTCCTGACCCCATGCGTTCCTTCCCCAGCTGACATGTCTGATTGTTCTTTCTCCAACCTTCCCCGCAAAATCTTGAGTTCAGAGGTCAGTGAGAAGGGAGGGGTGGGCCTTCCTGTCCCTATAGAACTCTGAATATCTAAGATAACCACAAGGATCTCTCTTCCTTGGTCTAAAGGAGGTTGATGGAAAAAAGTAGCAGACTGAACTAACTCACTGGAGGCCTGACCTTATCAGGCCAAGAATAGTCATTATGAGCAATTAGATGGGTCATCTGAATGTTTTTGACACCAAACAGTAGGATTTGCCCCTGTCCAGAACCTTTCAAAGACTAATGATCACATCAACATCAGGAGAGGGACGCTCAGGGTAAAAGATTCAAGGAATTAATTATTCAGCGCCCATGACCCAGTTCCCGGAGGTGAGGCTAGGTGAGAAGAGAACTTACCAGCTCCTTATCGTGGCAAGAAATGCAAATACTTCACAGAGTAGTGTTCCTTTTGCTGCCAAAGAGGATCCATTTATGGTTAAGAGTGCCTCCCACCCATCCCCCGCCCTCCCCAAAGAGCCAAAGTTCACTCATTCAACAAATATTTATTGAGCTCCTCTTAAGTCCTAGGCCCTCCAAGGATTTACATATGGCTGGGGCTTTGCAGAGTCTAAAGATCATGGGATTTATAAATAGGAGGCCTGGGCTGTGTCCCAGCTCAGCCCTTAGGCAGCTATACTACCAGGCACAAGGTAAAAATTTAAGTTAATTTTCTCATCTGTGAAATGGGAAGGAATCCACCTGCTTATTATAAAGTTGAAATGATCTTTATAAAATGTAAACTGCAATGTAAACCCAAGGCATAAACAACAAAAGACACAACAGTGCCTGTTTCTCCTGCCCTCGAGAAGTTTATAACCTGGATATCTTTGGAAAATCACCCAAGGTACATATTTGGCAAACACCACATTCCCTATAATTTGAGCAAAGGTTATGTTTCAACTTGCCAGTAGAGATGGGGCCTGTGGTCAGTCCCAGCCTTCTGTCTGGAAGCCCCAGAAGTGGCAAAAAGGGCAGAGTAAAACAGAGTACCCAGGACCTGCCTGGCCCTGTATCATGCCTGGGTGAGTGAAAGACCCAGCAAAGCCTTATGACTGAGACACATGAAAAGACCAACTGGAACTCTGGTCAATCAGAAACAAAACAAAGTTCCACACGAGCGCAACAGGAGTGAGCCAGCACACACATCCCTCCCCATATGCATTTAGACAAATGCCTGACCCTCCTCTATGGACATATTCTGTATTCTGCATTTCTCCAGGAACAAGGAAGGATTCTCAGGCCAGCAGATCGGCTGATCAGGACCTCTTTGCCTACACAGAATCAGAATTCATGCAGTAGCTTTTCCCCAGGTCCAGCCAACCCCTTCGTAGCCTGCTGTTCAGGATCTCACCTCCTATAGATCCTCAGTGCCCACCAGGCCAGCCTCTAAATGCAAGACCTGATTGCCTGCTGCTCCTCCTTGGGGATCTCCACCCTGCTCCGGCCCTGGGTTGGGCACTGATGCTCTCCCCTTCCCTCCCCTTCTCCACTATCCCCTCTACCAGGACCAGCCCTGGTCTCACAACTCCGGGAAAGCTCCTACAGGCAAGGCTGGTTCTATTCATGTCTATGATCCCTCTGACTCAGGGCATTCTGTTAAGTCCTTCACCATCCTGTAAACGCAGAATGATGGCCCCCAAATGTTCTCTGATGTCTATATAAAGAAGGGAGGCAGAGGAAGAAAGAGGGGAAAAGGAAGGATGCTAGACAGGAGGTCCAGGGCCCACATCCAATTCGCCATTTGGCACCAATTAGGTAGGTAACCTTGAGAAAGTATCTTCAGGCCAGCCTCAGTTTCCCTGTCTAGTAATAAGGGGTTTGTGCTAAATAGTCTCTTGGGTTCTCTCTAATTATAAACCTCGGTATCACAGAAACCGGACTAGCCCGGCCATAGGAGACATGTGTCCGGGTCCTTAGGAGCTGCCGCTGGGGCTGAGTTAGCTGACTGCCCAGATCTCAGTCTCCATGGTCTATAAAAGAAGTAAGGATAATAGGACCACCCTTCCCGGGGAGTGGGGTCCCCATCAGACATGGCCATAGAGCTTCAGGAGCCACAAAGCCCTGGAGAAATCTTGGGGTTTGAATTTCCTCAGTCAACAAAGAGCTGCTGACCCCTGCCATATGCCTCATACTGTGCTTCCAGCATGGTGCCGCCTCATACAGGAAGGCTGGACGATGGATCCATGCCCCCAATGTTCCCACAGCTAGGGACTGAGACAAACAAGCAGACAAACCTTTACTCAGCCAGTCAGTCATGTAGCTGGCATCCGAACAAAGCAGCTATGGGAGTACAGAGGAGAAGGAGGGGCCAACTCTGCCTGCAGAAGGGAAAGAAGCTTCTAGAAGGAATGGCATGTCCCCAGTGTGGATATCTGTTCCAGGAGTTGTGGGACCCAAGCCAGGGTCAATGAGAGAGAGGCAGAAAAATGAGGCTACAAAGTAAGGCTGAGATATAATAGGAGGGGGCTCTGAAGGCCACCAGGGGAGTGATAGTCAGCCAATCTTCCAGAAAGGTCTGGCAGCACATTAGAGGACGGAGCAGGGGAATAGAGTGGAGCTGGGGAGAGTGGTGGAGGCTCCCACAAGAGTTCGTGAGGGCAACTATGCCAACAAGTCATTATCCATCACTGTCCATACCTGGCTGCCCTACCTACACCTCTGGGGACTTGCTGAATCTACAGACAGAGCTGAACAGTTCTGCTCTCCTCCTAGGGGAACCCAAGCAGAGGAAGAGGCCATAATCACATTTGCAAATCTTGGACGCACGCTGCAGTGCTCTGCAGTCACTACCTCCAGAAGCTGCCTGGCTAGATTCTTGCCTGGGCCCACACCTGGGCCAGCCAGAGACAGAAACACCATCAGGTCTGGGACTGGAGTTGGAACAGTCTTACTAAGGGGACAAAGGCAGAAAGCCCGCCCACCTGAAGGCCACTGACATAGGTCCCAGACATACCTCAGATTCAACCCCTGCCTCCCTCCCTCCTCTGACAGCACGGAGAGGCAAGGGAGGCCTTCACCAACCAGTGTCTCTCCAAACCGGGTCACATTCACTTGGGCTTAAAGAAAGAGCACAAGCACCCCTACACTTTCCAAAGCCTGAAGCCTACTCCTCAAGCACAACTCAGCATCATGAAAGAGACTTACTTGATTCGTAGGCATCACAGCAACTAAAATCATCTCCTCCTGGGACAAGCCAAGCACAGGTTGCCACGTTCCCTTAAAGACAAGATCCAGGCAATTAATGTCAGTTACATTATCTTACATTACAGCCTCCTATCTTCTCCCAGCCACAAGGTCCCACAGGCTGGGGACTTTACCCCGTAGCAACCCTACTCAACAAGAGGAAAATGCACAGGGAATTTCTCTCTGTGCTCCAAGTTTTGCATGTGAAGACAGGAACTGCTAGGTGGTTAAACAAATCCCACTGTGTCTGCTATATGGGCCTCCTAGGGTTTATCACATCGCTAGGCAAAGGTTTACAGAGAAAGTCAGAGGGGTCTGGGAAAGATTACTTCAGTAGCTCCTTTAGTAGAAACAGAGAGTGCCAGAATTTCTAAGGTGAAGACATGTTGAAAGTAAGTCAAGCTGAAGTAAAAACTTGGTAGTAGTCACCAATGTGAAGCCTGCCATATTTCCCAAGGTGGAAAGGGTCCAAAGCACTAAATAAATTAGGAAGTTCTAGAAGCAGACCATCTGGTCATGGCAGAGTTTCCTAAACAAACTACTATCTTGGCTTTCCTTGACCACCCGGATGGTTTGGTCATATCCTCCCGCTTCTCCAGAAAAATGCCCCCGCACCTGTTTGGAAATGGAGCCCAGTGTTCTAAAGCACTTCTAAGAATTTACTTTCACAACTCCACATTTCTGAGAGGTGGCCTTAAGAGGACAAAAGTCAACACAGAGGAGAAATCAGAGATGTCCAAGAGGTAACACACATATTCCACTGACAGAGACATACTTTGCTCCACAGGGCGGTGGGCTGACTTGCCCACATGGTCACACTTGTATTTTCTCTGTACACCAGGTTCTGTGTGTAGAGCCTGGGACTTGAACTCACCTTCAGAATTCTCAGTCTACAAATGTGAGAGCAGCTACTATCTACTGAGCACTGGCTGAGCACGGAACACACACTGGTAGACCAGATTCTGTTCCAGTGGCTCCTCACAGACTGGAAGAGAGGCCTAGAGAGCAGAAGACCCCGGCCCCAGCTCCATGACACAGCAGGATTCAAGCCCAGGGCTGGTTGACCTAGTGCTCACCGGCTTCCCAACCACATCAAGGAGTGAGGGGTCCCAGCACAGCCCACAAGCAGCCTGGTAAGCTCCCAAGGCAGCCACTTGGGGAGAAGTTCCAATCACCACCATCATGATCATCATTGTCAAGCCACACCTCTCAGGCCAGTGGCAGTGGACAAACAGGCTGGCCTGCCTCACCCACATTCTATCAGCCTGAGCTGTAGGCTCAGAGAGGTTGGAGGACTCCACTTCTCTGCCCCACTGCTTCTCAAAAGAGACACACAGCACTCTCTGCGCAGTGGGATGTCGGTGGGCATTCCTGGACCGGTCTGTAAGGGCTGACCATTGGTCAAATTCCCATAGAGGCCTGGCCACATTGGAATCCAGCCATAGCAAGAACCAACTCAATTACTCTGTCTGACCAACAGCTAAACATACTTCAGACTCCCCTTAACTCCACTAAACCAGAAGGTCCTAGGTCCCAGCACCTCCCTTCCCCTTGAGGGGTCTCTGTTTCCTTATCTATAAAATGAGAAGCTTGACTTAATTAGTGATTTCCTCACCAAAGACCCCCTTCTAGCTCCTCCCCTCCAACGGCTCAGACTTTAAGAGACACCTACAAAGCTCATCAGAAGTTAAAAGGAAGAATTAAAAGGATTAAGCTGAGCCCAGGCACTACAGGGGGTTAGCTCAGAGGATACTCCCAGCAACCTGGGGAGACAGGTGGTACAGTCAGTGATGGGGGAAGGGGGAGATGCAGGGGGACTGAGGTATGGCCAGGTAAGTGCCTCACTTGGCCACAGCACCTGGGACTCACAGCAGAGCTGGCCTTAGGCCACGCCCGTGTGTGTGCTCCTTGACACAATGTTTCCCTTTGTAACAAGAGGAGGAAACAATGTCTCGACTCAGACTTGCCATCTTGCCAGTCCCAAGCAAAGAAGCACCAAGTCTCCAGGTCCCTGTGCACCTGACTTGGGTGGTTCAGGAGAGATTTCCTGTGTGGTTAAGTCGCTTCGGGGACTCGAGGAACATGAGAGTACCTCAGGGAAACTTTCTCTCCGCTGCGCTCTTGGTTGAGCTCCTTCACGGAGGGACCCCGAGCCCTTGGAACAGGGCCTGGCACACACCAGCTGCTCAGTCAGCATTTGCTGAATGAAGGCCTGAAGAACTCCAGAGGTGAGATGCACTCAGGCTCATTCAAGAACCTTTTGGTGTAAGTTAGGGTGAGACACCCTAGGAGTGGCTTGGAACCACAAAGCTGGCCCCTGAGCAGCCAAAGTCTCCAGCCCACATGCCCCAAACCCCCAGACAGAGAAGGAAGGCTCTGAGGCTGACCCAGGGATCAGGTGAGCAGCTGCTAGAACAAGAGAAGCATCTGAGCATAAAGGCCACCCATCGAGATGGCCATGGGCTCAGGCCCCAGAATCAGGCAAACCTGGCTTCCCACCTCAGCTCTGCCACTTGAAATTAGT
This sequence comes from Mustela erminea, assembly GCF_009829155.1. Classification (NCBI taxonomy): domain Eukaryota; kingdom Metazoa; phylum Chordata; class Mammalia; order Carnivora; family Mustelidae; genus Mustela; species Mustela erminea. The sequence continues at coordinate 66,788,730 of NC_045622.1, read as the reverse complement.
CAGATGGCCCTGGGCGAGTCCCATAATTTCTGTGAGCTTCCGTTTCTTACGTAAAAATGAGACTAATGTTGGTACCTACTCCGCAGGTTTATTGTTCTGAAGAGGAAGGGAGAGAATGTGGTTCAGGATGCAGCCCGTGCACACAGCCCACGCTCATGGAGAGGACATGGGTCGTGATTGTCTGCACTAGAGTGGACGATAAAGAGCACACTCGGAATCCCCTCTTGGGTGTGAGCCCAGCTCTCCTACTAGCTCACTGTGTGACCTTGGACAGGTTGCTCCACTTCTTTGTGCCTCAGCTCCCCAGTATAGAACACAGGATTGATTGCAAAGACTAAATGAGTTATGTAGGTAAAGACCTTAGAATAATGCCTGGCACAAAATAAGCACTCCAGACCAGGGAGTTAGTATCATTCTTAATTATTAATATCACAAGCATCCTTCTCCCTTTGTTCCAAAACAGAGTCCACCCTACCTCCCACTCCTCAACCAAAAAGGTAGGTATGGGACTCAGGATAGGTTCATTCTGAGTATCTTCCCTCCTTGGCCACGACCTTGGTACAAAGGGTATGATGCACCTGTTCTCAGTTGTGCCAGGTTCTAATCTAAAAGCCTGGAGAAGGCCTGGTCCTTTTGGAATGGGTGGAGAGTTGTGTGGTGGAGCTGCCCGAGGCCATGGGACACTGAGCAGGGGATGCCAGAGCTCACCTGTTCTTTTCCTGGTGCTGGATTCTGTAGCATTTCCTTTGAGTCTGAGTCTCCCCTAGAACCTTCCAAGGCATCCCATTTTTGCTTAAGCTCATTCAAGTTGGGTTCCTGTCACTTGAAACCAAAGGAGTCTCAACTAACAATAGCACTCAGCAACTGGCCGCTTCATTAGTAAATCCCACCCGGGGAAGAAAAGCCAGCTGTACATGCTCAGTGAGCCCCAGCCAGCCAGGGAAAAGTGAGTGTGGTCAGCAAGGGGTCTCTGCAAAGAAAAGCAATGGGAGGCTGCTACAAGCCCCTGCCCCATGCCCTTCCCGGGAGAAAAAGATGCTGCAACTAAAAATGGAAATCGCCCCGTACTGAGACCCCTGGCTGGGAACCCAGCCTCTGACATGGGTCCCTCTCACCCTGCCATGAGAGGTCTGAAAGAGGAAGAAGAGAAAGGGAAGCAGATCTGCATGGACTTCACAGTGGTGTGGAAAAAAACTCCAGGCAGTTGCTTGGGACAACTCTTTTCAGAGGAGGAAGGAAAGTGCTTCAGAAAAGGGAAACCACCTTGTCTGGGCCCTTAAATTCAAGACAATTTCCCTGGTGCAAACACCTTGAACTTGCAGCACAGTCCTAGGAGCTGGATGCTCATCCAACCCATTTTCCAGTGGAGGATACTGAGGCTCAGAGAGTGTCATGTCTAAATCATCAAGGTCATGCTTCTAGTGCCCGATGCCCAGTCGACCCACCAGGGATGGTGCCATGGATGCCAGCACGCTCGGGTCCTGAGCCTGAGGCCTCCTCATCACCCAGGCCTGTGCCAGACACCTGGGGGAGATGGTCACATGCTGCTCCCTCTCACTTACAACCTGCCCTCCAGCCCCACCCAGAGACAGCTTCCCAGAGGAAGGGGCTGCCTTCGGGTGCTGACAGCACAGGGAGCATCATGGTATCTGGAGGCAGTCCCTGGGCACGTTTCCTTCATCAGTGACTTTAATCCCCAAGAACCGCGGTATGATGTATGGGCATGGCCCATATCCATGGGTTTTAACCAGAATATGCCTGTCAGAGCCCACACAGAGTTTCCCAGGATTTGATTTTCTTTTTTTTAATTCTCAGTCACCTTTCCCAAGAGGTCTGACTTGACAGGTGCAACTACAGCGCAGGACACAGTACCGTGCTCAACAGGGTCTCATCTTCCCACCACCTTCCGGCCACACTAAAGCCAGTCTACTCCTGTACCCCCAGGCCCTCCCATAGCTTCCTCTCAAGTCCTTCCAGGAAAAGAAGCTCTAGCTTCAGGTATGTCTTAAAGAGTTCCAGAGAAATAGCAATAAGAAAAAACCAAAACCCTCTCCTGGGAGTAAAATCACACTGATTGCCTCCCCATGTCCCGCAGCATTAGCCAGGGGGCAGACACACACCTCCACACACGGGGTCCCTGCACCTGAGTCTGCGCATAAGCAGAGGGAGGCTGATGCAGACGTGAACTTTGGCTGGTACAGACGGCCTCAGCTGCCACAGGAGGGGTAGGGACGACACTCAGGTCAAGCAGAGCAGCCCTGGCAGGCCACGGGCTGTCCCCGTGGGGGTGCGGGAGGTTTGCTAAGCCCTTCCGAAGAGGCCTCCCCCACGGACCCACGCAGACACCTACGTCACAGTGCCACATGGTGCCCGAGACCCTGCCAGCTGGTGGCCTGCTTCCTCTTTGTTTTGGAGGAGCCCTGTTAGGGCAGTGGCTATCCCAGTCACGGGGGACTATCCAGACAGGTATTTCCCTTACTCTTCTTTTTCTTTTCATAGTGATGCTATTTAAATAGCTCTGGGATTTAAAAAGAAGTAAATCAAAAGGAACAGGCTGACTTTCCCTCAGGGCATGACCTGGTCGCACTGCTGGGGCTAGGAGTGATTGGCCGCAGGACCCAGCACGGCCTGGTGTTGGGGTGGCACACAGTCTACCTGGGGACCCCATGACCAAGCTGGATCAGCTGGAAATCAGAAAAGGGATGGAAAGCTCTCCGGGAAGTCCCATTTCCTACCCCTCCCCGCCTGGTTCCCTTGAAAACAGCCAGGAAAAAAATCACTCCGTGAGAATACGCTGAGTGTTCTGGCAAAAACTATGAAGAGCACCCCATAGCAAGGGAAGCAGGGGGACACTGGAAGCCAAGGCAGTAGAAGGAAGAACGCTGTGGCCAGGCCTGCCAGCACCTGGCCTCGAGGCCAGCCTCACCCCCGCCATGGCCTGCTCAGGCAGGCATGGCATTTTGGCGCTGAGGCTCAATTGCTCCCCTCTGGGGGACAAGGTCTACCTTTTAAAGCTAGGGTGTGGATTAAATACAGCAGTGCCTGTCAAAGGCTGGTAACGGCTGCCATGGGAGAGCCACTGACAAGAGCCAGGAATGGCAAGCTGGCTAAGTGCCTTGCGAGGTTTACTTCAGCAGAAGCTTACAACTTCCCTGGGAGGTAGGTACCACATCCTTAAGTTCAGAATAGGAAACAGAGACTCAAAAATGAAAGCACCTGCCCAAAGTCACCCAGCTCACAGGAATCACAGCTAGAACACACACCCAGGCCAGCCAGACTCCAAAGTCCTGGCCTCTGCTCTGTTGCCTGCCGTAGGGTAGGTGCTCAAAACACAATATATAACATGTAGATGCCGAGCTGGGGGCTGCTGACTCTCCACCCAGGAGGTGCATTGGAGAAAGGAGGGGGAGTTTGGGCCAAGAGGGTTTACGAAGATTTTCTAGAGTAGACAGGGCTGAATCCAGGCACTGGAGATGGAGAGAGGCAAAGAGGATGAAGCAAAGCCCTGCAGACCAGAAACACAGAAGCAAGGAGCAGGAGGCAGAGATGGCCAGGCAGGCGGCAGAGAGCGGCCGCGCAGGGGGAGGAGAGGAAGCGGGGTTGGCATGAGGGCAGGATGGGCCACCCTAGCTATTGCCTTGGGGGCTCGTCCACCTAGGAGCTTTCTCACCCACACCCCAGCGACACTCCTGTGTCTGCTCCTTTGGTCACGTGACAGTCCTGGAGGGAGACAAGAATCACAACCATAACAGCTCAATAACCCCTCTGTCCGCACAGCAGGCCCAGCACCCAGCACAAGAAGCAGCTCCTTGCCCTCGCTGCCGTGCCCACTGGCCAAGCCCCAACTCTAGCTCCGGGACGCCAGGAATCTGAACATGGCCACGTGCATGGAAGTATCAGCACTGCCACCCAGACTTCAAGGTTCCCCGGAGAAAGAAGAGCTCTAGGATGTGGTCTTCTTAGGGCTGGCTCCCTATCTCCCTGGACATCTCTTCCCCACCCCTGCTGGGACACTATTGGTATTTCCTCAATAATGCTTGCTAAGCTGAACTAAACAGAAGATTCCTCTGCTTAAGCGACAGCTCTGGAGTTTGAGAAGTCTGGATTCAAGTCTGTGCTGGAGCCCTGAGCTTAGTCCCGCTTTTGCGTGAAGGATCACTTGCCTCTTTCGCCCCTAGGAAGGAAGTGCCTCCCACCACCAGCAGTCACTACTCTGGCACCCCCCAGGAGCCACCCTGCACCCTGGACAGGGTTCTGGGCACCCAAACTAGCACCTGCTCCTCCACCTAGGAGAAGCATGGGTGCCAGCCTCCTCCTCCTCCTCCTCCAATAGCAAGTACCCCCAAGGAGGATCTGTGCTCAGGCTTGGCTCTGGCTTTAAATGCTTAAAGCTATAGGGCCATACTCACTGTCTCCACTTCCCAAGCACAGAGCACAGAGCCCCAGCCCAGGCCTCAGACCCACGGAGAAGGGAAATGTGAGTGGAATGGAGGTGATTTGAGCAAGTGTCATCCCTGGCCTAGCTGTGCTTTTTTGGAACTAACAGGACATGGAGGGGATGGGAGGGAAGAAAGCAGAACTGTAGAAATGTCTGTTGGTCCCATGGTCTCCCACCAGCCCTCCTGGGGCAGAGAAGGGCACAGGGGAAAGGACAGAGAGGCTCCGTGGATCTGAGCCTCTAGACCCACGCTTCCTGGGACAGGCAGGAGACCACACATTCTGTTACCTTCTGCCTGTGGGTCTATGGACAGATTACTAAACTCCGTGGAGGCTGGGTCTCCTTACCTATTAAATGGGGATAAGAACCAATGACCACAGGCGACAGCTGTAAACACTGAGTAAAACATGAATGTGAATGTGCCTGGCTAACTGTAAAGCACCCTTAGAAACATCAGACATTTTCCATAGTCCTGGGCGGGGGGAATGTGCAGGTTAGACTACGCAGCTGCTAGTGAAGTGGAAAACTAGGAACCCATTCCATTTGGCAAACTTCTTTCCACATCTTCTAGGACAAGGCACTTGTCTCCAGGGGTTTCAAAACAAACAAACAAATAAACACTGAGACCTATTCCCTGGTCTCAAGCACTCACAGTGTGATGAAGAGTTGTGCCCACATTTACATAAGGCAAAACAAAATGCTACCGGAGGGCCCACGCAGAGAGGGTGGGACATTTTATTCTGGCCTCAGAGGTCAAAGGAGGCTTTTATAACATCATAATAAAATAGTTATTAGCATAACATTAACTCTCAGGGCTTGCTGGTAATAGGGTATTCCGGGTATTTGCATGGCTTACCTCATTTAATTGTCATAAAATTTCTATGAGTGAGTTTGCAGATAACAAAACTGAGACACAAGGAAATTCATTCCTATCCTGGCCTTACATGGCAGGTAGGTGGTAGAGCTGAAATCTGCACCCATCAAACTCTGCTCCTCTAGCACACCAGGGGCTGAGTCAACCAAGACAGGTCTCAGGCACACTCTGTGGCCAAAAGGCTCTGATAAGGCCCATGGAGATGAATCACTGAGGGAAAGTGCTCACTTACCCACATTATCTCCCACCGTGTGCAACCCTGACTCTGGCTCCAAGGTCCTGCCGCTGACACTGCCCCTGGTCTATTTGTGAAGGTGGCCACAGCTCTGTATTCCCCAAGGCTCCATGTCAGCACCAATACCAAAGAAGACTGATGGAGCCTAAATGTCAACATACATGTACATAACAGATCACGCATGAAATAATTTGTTATTATAGAAGGTAGTTCAATGTCAGAGGGGAAAAAACTCTCAAATCCTGGTTCTGCCACTTACTGGCTGTGTGACCTTGGGCAAATCTTAGTATCTCTGAGCCTCAGTTTTCCCATCTACAAGATGGGGTTAACAATGCTGCTCTCAGGCAGGTGTAACAAAGATGAAATGATATGGTATGTCTAGTGCACACCACAGACATGCTAAGCAATGGTTAAATAAATGATCTTACAAAGGATTTCCACTGGAAAATCATTCTCTGTGTAATAATATCTGGTGATAATACTTCTAACTCATATTCATCTGCCACTAAGCTAAATCCATCACATGCATTATCTCATTTAGTCTCTAAAAGCATAGTTTTTTTCATTTGACTTAGCTTTAGGACCACAGAAAGGGTATGCCCAACACAGTAATTTTACCTATGCACACCTGTACATGGAGAGAGAAACAGAATGGTCGGACCAGCTAATATCTCCTGGGTAGACCAGTTAACTGGTATACCAGTTAACTGTTCTAAGCATTCCACATTTAGTAACTTATTTCATCCCCCAAAAATGCACCTATAAGGTAAGTCCTACTTCATCCCCATTTTACAAGGGCTGGGGCTTGAAGCACAGAGTGGGTAAGTAACTTTCCCAAGGCCACTGTGGCAGGACTCAAACCCAGAGCCCAGATTCTTCAGCACTATACTCTTCTAAAATAAAGAAGTCACGGCCGTAAATTCTAAGCTTGTCATTCCCCCTCTAACCTAAGCTCTGCCTGTGTTCCCCTTCTGCCAGTACCTGCTCGCCCCCTCACCCCTGCCCCACTGCTCTTGCTCCCCAGCTCCACCACCACAGTACCTAAGTCAGACGTGTCAAACTAGCGGAATTTTGTGGGCCCTGGTTACCTGGGCCTTCAGCCCCCTATATCCCATCCTCTACAAAGTCACCAGGGCCATCTTCCCATGCACGGCACTCTTCTGCTCAAGCACGCTCAAAGGCTCCCTGCTGCCTAGACTGAAGCCCCCAGTGTGGGGGAAAGCATCAACTGGGGCCTCAAGGTCCCTGCAGGATCTGGCCTGGCCTCCTTCCCTTTGGCCCCAGACCTCTGTTTTGCTGCCTTCTAAGTGCCAGAGGCAGGGCAAGTCAGTAAGGTCTTTCCCGACCAGCCCATCTAAAATTCCGGCCTTCTCCACAACCCTTTTCCTCCACCTATGCCCAGAACATCCTGTCTTCTCCCCTGCTTAGTGCTCTTGATCCACTCATGGCCTGGCCTCATAGGTTTAACCTCATTGTTTACGGTCTCTCTCCCCCTCCTAGAACATAAGGTCTATGAGGCAAAGGATTTTACCTTTCTTTCCCTTTCTACAACCATAGCACCTCGAAGAGCTTCTGGCACAGCGTAAGAACTCATAAATATCTGCTGGGTGAATCGACATTAAAACATGCCCAAGAAGAAAACGTGCAAACAGAACAATGGTGGGGAACGGCTAGCATACCTTTGGCCTTCTTCTCTGCTCCTGAAGACGTTTCTGGAGCAGAGACTGTCGGTGCCAAGATCAAGATGTATGGCAGCCAGAGCCTTTCTTGTTCATTCTCCCTGGAATTACAGTAGGACAGCCTCCCATCCCTGTTCTGAACTTAGATGGGTGCTTGCCCCCCCCACACACACACACACTCCCTCTCTCTCCCTGTCTTTCTGAAGGCTGTCTGCCTCTGTCCTGAACGCTCAGCCTGTCCTGGCTGCCCAGCCTCGTCTCCTTCTGCCCACCTTCAAGCCAAGCCACTTCCCATCTCCCCGGGCCTCTACACCCACGAGACATGCTCTCCTCTTCCCTCCACGTACCAATGTGCACCAGATCAAATGCAGTCTCCTCCCCACCCCCCACCCTCCTTCTTTCCCTTCAGAGCCTTCCAGGTGTCTCCAGCCCCTAGAAAACCACCCACTGCTATCTCCAGCATCCTATGGAATTAGTCATGAACTACCTTGTGATTAGCTTTCAATGACCTGAACCGTTACCACAATCTCCTCCATTTTTTTTTTTAAACATGTATGTCTTGTTTTCTCAAGTATGTGGTGAATGTGCTTTGGAGTAGAGGTGAGGCTGGGCCCTACCCACACTGCCATCCCCATAGCACAGGGCCCAGGCCACACAGTAGGTGCTCAAAGGTAATTACCTGCCCAAGGGAAACAAGTCACTTTCCTAATAAGGTCATTTCCTCAATCCCAGGTGCCTGGACTGGCTTCTCCCAAGGGCCTATATATTTTTCTTCAGAATCTGCCCTGACCTTGGTTCTCTGCAAGGCCAGTCCTGGGCTTCTGTTTTCAAAGGGGGTTAAACCCACTCTAATCATGCTCCCCTGTGCTGGGCAGAAAAGTCCAGTGGGAGAAATTTCAAGGTCCCACAGGTCTGGGGAAGGAAAGTACATCGTTCTTGGAGGCAAACCCAGGATTCAGAGCATTTCAACTACCTCAAATCCAGGAATTTAACAGGGAGTAAAGACCACAGTGTGAGCTGTAGGTGAGTCACGGTGGGAAAACCAACACTTGAGGCCCAGTGCACCGACTCTTAGTAAACTGATTACAAGAGGCAGCAAAATCTCCAGTTCCTTAGGAGCCTCAAGGAGAGAGTCAGGGAAGAGGCGGTTTACTCAGACCCCCCCAGGTGCCAGGCTGTAGATGAGGGTCCCCTTGGGTCCCTACTGTCAGGTGAGTGAGCTGTCATTAGCTCAGTGTGCACCTGAGGAGCGGAGACCCATGCTAACAAAGTGAGTGGAGACCCATGCTAACCAAGTGAGTCCTGCTCTTTCCACAACCACCAAGCAACAGTCCCGGGTTGTCTGTGGTTGGTTTTTTTGTTGTTTTGTTGTTCTAAGTTTTGAGTAGGAAATACATTCAAAAATCAAAACTCACAGAAGTATACAGGAAACGTGTCCCTTCTACTGTACCTACCTCATCCGCCCCTACTCCAAACCAGGGAACCACTCTCCTTGCTTATGCCTCATCTCTGACAATCTTTTTGTGTATACACACAAATATAAATATTTATTCTTTTCTTTACGTAACTGATACACACTTCTCAGTGCCCAGCATGGATCTCTTAAAGGGATGGACTTGGGATGGGGCCCAAGACAGAGGATCTCTATGCAATAAAAAAAAGTGTGAAACAAAAAGGAAACTATTCTGGAGAACACATGTTCCCTTGAGGACCTGAGGCCTCAAGGGAAGGTCCCTGTGGGTCCCATGGGGTCAGCTGCTAATGGAATCTCAGGCCAGCCTGAGGGGAGCTTGAGTGGTAGGTGGGGGCATGGGTATGGGGAGGGAAAACACCAAGGGAAGTCCTGAAACCCCACTGGTTGAAATCTCTGGCTGGCCTCACCTTCCAGAAGAGGAAGGAAGTATCCATAGAAACAGGACTAACCTGATTCCTGCAACAAGAGCAGAATAGGTTAGTGACCAGGAGGATACAGGAACTATGGAGGAAAAGCAATCATTTCCTCTGAAATTTATGAGACCAAGAAGGGGAAGCTGGTGCCTGAGACTCTCACAGACTTCAAATGGCTGGAGCACGGAAGGGCTCTGGGACCTGGGATTGAGGAAGTCAATGATTCAGACTCCAAAGAGGTTCCAGTTCTGCAAAGGAGTGATGGGGGAGGGGCAGTGAGGAGGAGGGAAGGGGAGGAAGGGGGGGAGAGGGGGAAGGAGGAAGAGAAGGGGGAGGGGCCTCTTAGGAAGCAGGCCACTTACACAGAGGTTGAGAGCCGGACTCTGGGGATAAACTGGCTAGACTCCAACTCCCCCTCTTGCCCTAACCATGAAACCTTGAGCTAATCAGTTAACCCCTCTGTGCCATAATTTCCTCATTGGGAAGTGAGGCAAGTGACAAGATCTACCTCATGGGGTTGGCACAAGAATTCAATGAGTTCATGTTCATAAAGCCCCAATACGAGGGCTTGGCACGCAGACAACTACAGAACATGTTGTGGAACAGGAGCCGTGTGATTGCCGAGGGAGCCCTTGACAAGGCCAGCTGTTAGGAAGCCCACATTCCCAGTCATGGGAAGAATGCATAACCAAGAAAACCCTAAGACGGTGATGCAAGGCCTATTCCTGCGACAACCAGAGGAGGCAAGCATGGAAGGAGCTCAGGCTGCAGAGCAGAGGGCAGAGGGCGGGAGGGTCTGGGGGCATGGGGTCATCTGGAACCAAGAGGTCCAGGGGCAGAATTGGCTCCCACTCCAGGTACATAGGGGCCCCTCTCTAAAAGGGACATCTTTAGACTGACAAAGATCACACGCTGAGATGAGAAAGAGAGGTGGGATGGGGGACAAGCTCAGTTTTAAAATACATCTATTTAGATATTTTCAGTGACTGTAAGAACCCTGACCCAGAGCGCCGGAAACTCTTGCAGATGAGACCGCTAAACTTCCAGCTACATCTCTTCGGGCAGCCTGGGGACACTCGAAAGCAGTCTGGGGGCCCTTTGGGAACCAACAACATGTGCTATCAGCCAGAGTCCACTTCCTCCTATGACAGGATACTTGGTGGGAGGTGGAAAACTGCAATAGGCACAGCACATCCAGATTCAAGAAGACTTCTGGCCAGAAGTCAGAAAAGCAAATGGAAGGCGACTCAGGAAAGGGGCAGCCTAGACTGCCAATCCCAAAGCAAGCTGATGAAAGATCTAACGGTGCCTAAGGTGAGGTCTCTAGTAGCATGCCAGAGGGCTCTCTCCTGATAAGCATTTTATCAGCAACGGGGTGATGGTATGGAAGGCATACGTTTAATTTAATTTTATTTATATTCAATGAATTGACATATAGTGTATTATTTGTTTCAGAGGCAGAGGTCAGTGATTCATCTGTTGGGTATTATACCCAGTGCTTATTGTATCACATACCCTCCTTAATGCCCATCACCCAGTTACCCCATCTCCCCAACCCCCTCCCCTCCAGCAAGGATAGGGAAGGCATACTTAATAGGATCCTGAAAGAGCTCAATGGAACATAGTTGCACCGAATTTAACAAAGTGGAAATTTAACAGAAATGGTTGTTCTGAATCAGACGGGAACAAAATAGGAGGCTCTGCATCTAAGTTCTAAAGCCACACCTTAAGGACAGAGGAGATGCGGCTTGGCAACACCACATGTTAAAAAGATCTGGTCAGCGGGTAACGTCAGTGAGTCAAGGGTGTGATGGAGCTGCCAGAAAAGCTGATGCAACCTTGGGATGCATTAAGAGGAGCAGAATGGCCTCAACAAGGGGGGTGATGGCTCCCTCCCTCTGCTGTGGTCATACCACACCACGAATACCATGTGTGGTCAGGAACTGGCCTCAGCATATGAGAATTTGAACATGTGGGAGTTTGCTCAGAGGAGAATCACTGGGAAGGTAAAAAGAACTGAACCTACACCACAGTTTGTTAATCCGGAAGGAAACTCAAGAGCGAGGAAGAGGGCTGCCTTTAAATACCATGTTTTACTAATTAGAAGCTGCACATTTTCAATTATAAATTGTCTGAAAGCAGAATGTATCTTCTAGTCCCTTAACATCTAAGTAAGATTGAGAAATGCATCATCATTTTACCAAAATGTAATAATGTGTCAAAAGAGCCACAAAGATGGCAGAGTCAAAAAGTGAATTGGAAGAGTCAGATTCTAAAACTGAAGATGTTTTAGAAATGCCCTAACCAATTTGCTTTCCTCTTTAAGTACATACAAAAGTTATGGGATATAAACTTGGGCCTAAGTCTAAAAGGGGTCTTCTTTCAGTAAATATAATACTTTTCAGAGGTAACACAGCATTGTTCCACAATTTAATTGGAAGCACTTTTTTCTTGAAGGTACAGGAAATAGTGGTACTTCTTCTGATGGGTGGTTTCATAGACTGGATTTAAAAACCGTATCTGAGGTTCTGGGGAGGGAAAGAGGCAGCTTGTTCTCTGTGGCTTCAAGAAGGAAGACTGGGACCAAATGCCAGAAGCTTTTGGGAGCCATGAGGGAGGCAAAAGGAGGAACCATCCAAAGATGAAACAGGTCCGCTCTGATCTGCAAGCCCAGGCTAGACCACCACGGTGGAGAAGTCAAGCACCAATGGAACAGCCCTATGGTTCCGAGATCTGATGGTGAAGATCTCGCCATAAAGGGAAAAGCGCCTCATCTCTCTTCTTTGCACACATAGGTGCTTCAGCTGAGCCATTCTCTTAACAAGTCACTAGCCAAAGGTAGAAGCCACTTATGGAATAGGACTGAATGGAGGCCAGAAGCAAAGAGGAGCCCTGACCACATCTGTGGGCCGGTTTGGGAACAGACTTGATGAGGAAGGGCCTCGATGGCCCCTAGGTGCCAGGCACCAGGCTAGGTGTGCTATGCGTATTGCCTCATTTAATCCTCACAGCCACCCTGACAGGTGGGTATTATCATGCCCATCTTCCAGAAGAGACACTAGAGGCTCAGAGAAAGAAAGTGGCTTGCCAAAGGTTTTACAGCTCTGAAAACCATGGTTGGTGGGACAACAGGAAGGAAATTCCAGAAATCTTGGTTGCAGAATGCATAAATGGAGAGATCAGCTGATCAAAGAACCAATGTGGTCTCATGTTGGTAGCACTAAAAAAAAAGACAAAAAGGAAAAAAAAAAGACAAAAAGCTGGTTCCGTGCACCCCACCCCCCCTATCAATAGCTTTCCCGGGCACTGAAGCCACGCCATTGGCTGCTTGCAGGAAGGATTTATTCCATCATATACAGCAAGGGTGTTTCTAAGACCTCTATGACAGAGGACAGGTGCTGGCAACCCAGCTCAAATGTCAAAGCCTTAAGCACACCGGGTTGCCAGGCCTCCTACCAGCTGGGTTAACGGGTTAACAACGGAGCTGGCGGAAGCTGAGCTCAGCTTATGTCCCCTCCCCAGAGGGCGGGGGAGGGGAGGAGGCTGGGGAGCTAGCCAATCCCCTGCCTGGAAATATCAAGTCCTGCCCCACCTGCATGCCCAAGCTTCCTCCTCCACTGGGGAAGTAAACCCAAAGTGAGCACCAGGAACCCAGGGCAGCACCCTCCAGAAAGGGATATTCAGGTGCTTGTGAGACCACAAGCAAAGGAGGATCAGACCCTTCAGAGGTTGGCCCACAATGCTCCATGATTTTCTGACACCTGCAGAAAACTCCCTACCCCACCTCCACCCCCAGCACTCAGGGCTGGCTGGATCCCAGCCTTCCACACTTCACAGCTCCCACAGGCAGCCCCCATGTTTCTACCAGGTGGCACCCTGAATGTGCCTTCACTTTTCCACATTTCTGTGCGCTGTATCTCTGGCTATCTCTCCCTACAGAAATCCTATTTTCTAAGTCCCATTTCAAGCACCAAGTGCCACATCCTCCAGGAAGTCTCACTTCGTTCCACCATGACACTCTCCAAAGCACGTTCCACACTCCCCCTCGATAGGTGGGCATCCCTAGCTTGTCTAATGTACCTCCGTGTGTTAAGTAAGGGCTCTGCTCCTGTCGTTCATCGCAGCACCCCCAGCACGGCAGCTGCACCCTGAGCTCAGGAGCCTTGGCCGTGGTGCTCCTTGTCCTTCCCGACGGCACCCTACTCACAATCCTGACTCCCTCCTCCACCTCTTCCCAGCTGACTCATCTCCTTGGGTGCAGCCCTCTGCTAACAGCTTATCAGAGATAAACTAATCTGTCAACATAACCTTCCCAGTTAAATTCTGTATTTTTCGTAAACCTCTGAAAAGAAGGACTGAAAACAAAGGCAGGAATTTTAGGCCCTAAGGCCTTGGGGGAGGTATTTCTGATAAAGAAAGATCTCACACCAAGCAATGGAGCAAGTCAGTGCTACAAGTGTATACACATCCTAAATTTGGAGAATACCAGAGCTGTGACAAAGGGCGCAGGCCTCCGTCCCCAAAAGCAAAGGCCAACTGCAAGTAAGATTGCCCAAGTCCAACCACAGGATCAAGGCTGGGCAGCAATGGTGGAGGGAGAACAGAGTTGACTCCCACCTGGCTGGGTGACCTTGAGCAGGGAACCACACCTCCCTTGCCTCTTCTCCATACCAAGAGGCCTCTGAGCCTCAGTGTCCCCCTAAGTAAAAACCACGGTGGTGGGAGTGAGAGCTGGATGATCTCAGAGCGCCCTTCCAATCTGACATCCAACGTCCTGTCCTGTGACTCATGGCCTCCGTCTCTCTCCCTCCCTCCTGGGAAGACGGTATCATTTGAAACTACCCTAGTTCCACTCCCTGCTCACCTTGAGCCCCACCTGAGTCCAAAGGGAAAGGGAATGCTAAAGATCTCCCAGCCAGTCAGCAGGAAGCATGGCGGTGGTGGTGGGGGGCGGGGGTTGCCACCACAGGTGAAAGGAAGGGTCAGAACTGGGGGCAGGTGTTGGTTTCTATGGACACAGAAATGCCCCTATTCATGCCGCCATCTGTCCCAGCCTGGAAAAAGACAGCTGGTTGCCTTTGCTTCCCTGACCTACCTTTTTAAGAGATTACAACTGCTTGCCAAATTTAAGTGCTGCTCTAAAATCAGGACATATAAGGTCTCTCAGCCTGGACCGGAAGGTTTCAGACTGGGTAAAGAGCAGGAGCAATGCAGAATAAAGCTTGGAGGCAAACTAGGCCGCTTTGTGCAGCCATGCCAATTAAACATCTTTAAAAATAGCCTCTCTCTTCTCTCATGCTGAAGATAAAGATGAAGTTTCAGCAATAACCAGACATCTGCTAGGAGCTTCTGAAGAGATCACAACATAAACACCCCAGAGAGCAGCCATAAACAGCTCAGAACCCTCTCCAGGCAGCCAGCGGCTCCTGCTCACTACGGGGGTGGGGGACACAGAAGGAGGTGGTGCGGAGAGGCTAGCCTCCCCAGGACCGGAGGAGGTGGTGGGGAGGAGCTTGTCCGGATAGAAAATAGAGAACCAGCTACCTTCTGCAGGGAAGTAAGAGTTCAGGAACCCACCAAGAGGATTTCCAGGAAGCCATCCAGAGGATTCCAGGCCCCTGTCATTTGTTCTGAAGATGGGTTGCTCCTTGAAGGTGGAAGTAAAGACACTTTTGAGTGCCCACCCCTGCAGGGTGCTTCACAAACAAATATTTTAAATTTATCTCTATATCAACCCCTGTGGTAGGTGTCTTTATATAGACTAAAATACTAGTGTTCATGGACTTGCCCAAGGCCACACAGCCAGGATTTGAACCCAGGTCTGTCTTAGTGGAATTGTTTGTTTGTGCCTATCATCAGAACAGGCCCCTGGGGTTTATTCTCAATGTCCGGGCTCTCTACACCCACAAATCTAACACCAGGAGATTTGGCATGGGGAGAGGTAGCAAAGTAGGGGGGAAGGGTAATAGTTAAGCGTTGGCCAAATGAAAGAACCGCCATCTCAGCAGCCCTGTGGGCCACTCCACACCCTGGGTGTTTCCTAGCAGGTCCAGAGAAAAGCAAAGGAGGAAACAGGTACCAATTGATGTCTAGATTCTGTCTGCCAGGATCCACAGGAGACTAATGACAGCAGATGCCACTGAGGAAGAGAACAGGGTTGGGGGGGGCGATTGGGGACGGGGCTGGAGGATGGGCAGGGCAGACTTTTCATGGGATTACCTTTGTCCTGAGTGAATGAGTATGTTACCCTCATCCATGCATGCATGGGGGAGGGTGGCGGGAGTGCCCTGTGTCTGTGTGTGTCTGTGTGTGGGCGGGTGAGTCATTTTTTAAGAGAGTCCGTGATGTCAGGTCCAAGATAACAGACACACCCAAGCTAGAGATGGAAACCTAGAGCAGGCAGGAGTGCTGGGCCCCTGGCTGCCACAGACTGAGAAGCCTGAGACCTCATCCAGAGCCTCATCCTTCCCTCCCGACAGTCCTGTCCTGCAGCTGCGGGCAGAGAGCCGACAAGCTCTCCTGGCATGGGCCCCATAGTCCCCAAGGCCCCCATTTGCCCAAGCCCCACAGGACATTCCCTGAGGAAAGAGATGGACCTAGTCCTCACTCTAAAGTCTGGAAAGAGGCCTCCCCAGTGGCCCCATCTGTTCCTCTCTTCTGTTTCCCCTTCATCTGCTATCAGACCCCTACTCCTTCAGCAGGGATCTCCTCGCCTGCCCTCTGCTTCAAGCTGTGCGGAAGCCCCTCTATCCTGATACTCGGAGCTGTCAGTGTTCTGACCACACAGCGGCCATGGACTCTACTCATTACACCTCACTACCCCCTTCCACTCATCCAGTATGAACAGCTCTGTCCGACAGATGGCTCAGCGTTCTGCCAGGGCCTCAGCAGGCCCTGGGCCCATTCTGCTCCAGGCAGCAGCTCTCCTAGGAACCAAAGGACCCAACTGGCTTTTTCCTGGAACTTCTTCACCCTCCCCTATACCTCGTCTCCTGGCCCCAGGTACAAGCTAAACTCTGCAATCCTGCAAATCTTCACTAGATAGAGTCAGTGCTCAGATATGTAGCCAAGGCCAGCCACTCAGAGTCATGAGAGCAAAGCCGTGGTTTCAGCATCTGCTACAAAATGCTGCTACTACCAAGGCAAGGCCAGAATAGGATGTTCCTAAACTCCCACTCTTGCCTCTGGCAAAGCTGGGCTTCTGGACTGGGTGTGTCAGGAGCTCCCCGCCTGCAGACCTCCCGTAAACCTTCTCTTGTGGCAGCTCAGAGATCAAAAACCACCATCCAGCTCCTCGCCAACCTCCTCTTGCTGCCTACAGAAAGGACATCTGGCCTGGACATCCCTCACTGCAGGGGAAGGAGAAAAACCGGAGCCCCAAGCCAGCAGGAAACAAGTCTCTCCCCGGAGACCTGCCAATACCTGTGTATTCCCCAAAGAGCCATCTGACCCAGCCTTGGAAGGAATGCCAGTGCAGCCAGGGATCTGGGCTGGGAGATTCGGGGTGGGGTGCAGGCAGGGAAATTACCCAGACCCTCAGGGGAGAGAAACACTAGTGCAAACAAAGAACATACTATAGTCTCAATCCTAAAAACACCAGCACTGTCCACACACAATTGCCTGCCAGCACCACCATGGCGACAGGCCAGAGCTTCCTAGGATGAGCTACAGTGATATTTAGGTGCATGCAGGGTACTGGGCAATTACATTTAAGAAACGCTATCACCCCTGGCCTTCACCAAAGCCTCTTCAGGGATGGACACTCCCTCAGCAGCAGACAGGGAAGGGAAGGGCCTCAAAAACCCAACTCCACGGTGATCCAGTCTTGCAGTGGAAGTTTGTTTGTGACCCAGAGGTTGCGTATCCCCTATCATCCCTGCCAGCCCTGAGTTTGTGAGACCAGATGATTGGTGCTTTAGAGAGGAGGAGACTTATCAGTGCAGACCAGCCGGGTTTACTACCTCAGGAGAAGACGCAGGGAGGACACAGAAATGGTGGAGGGAGCGGTCAGCCCCCTACCCCATTCCCCAACAAAGTGAGGTCCAGGGGGTGTTTGGCAATCAGGCACTTCCCCAAGGGGACAAGAGAGCCACTGGGGCCTGAAGCTTTGCCCTGCCTCCCTGACCCTAACAACCATGTCATTCTGTGTTCCTCTGATAGCTCAACCTTCCTGAATAAAAAAAAAAAAAAAAAAAAAAATCAAGAGCCTACCATTAGAACGATTTCATTTTGGGGAGTCCAAAATGAAATCCTCAGGAAGGAAAGGGAGGAAGTAGAATGGGAGACAGGATAAGGCTGCATGGGTTCCATGGCTCCCTGTCTCCTAAACCCCAGCTTTTTTTTTTTTTTTAATTCCCTAATTTGAGGAAGCCCAGGTAAGTTAAGATAATGTCATAAAACAAATAAATAAGTAAATATCAAAATCACGGTGGCTCTGACCTTATCCACATACATAGCTATACAAAATGCAGGTATAATTTTGTCCACCCATCCACACTGAAGAAAATTTGCCTTTTTTTCTTTCTTTCTTTTTTTTTTTTGCTTTGCTTGGAATAAATTTTTTAAATAATTTTTATTAACATTTAATGTATTATTTGCCCCAGGGGTACAGATCTGTGAATCACCAGGTTTACACACTTCATAGCACTCACCACAGCACATACCTTCCCCAATGTCCATAACCCAACCACCTCTCCCTATCCCCCTCCCCCCAACAACCCTCAGTTTGTTTAGTGTGATTAAGAGTCTTTTATGGTTTGTCTCCCTCCTGATCCCATCTTGTTTCATTTTTTTCCTTCCCTACCCCCCAAACCCCCACTTTGCCTCTCAAATCCCTCATATCAGGGAGATCATATAATAATTGTCTTCTCTGATTGACTTATTTCACTCAGCATAATACCCCCTAGTTCCATCCACATGGTTGCAAACGGCAAGATTTCATTTATTTTGATGGCTGCATAGTATTCCATTGTATATATACATCACATCTTCTTTATCCATTCATCTGTTTCTGGACATCTAGACTCTTTCCATAGTTTGGCTATTGTGGACATTGTTGCTATAAACATTGGGGTGCACGTACCACTTCAGATCAGTACCTTTGTATCTTTAGAGTAAATACCCAGTAGTGTGATTGCTAGGTCGTAGGGAAGCTCTATTTTCAACTTTTTGAGGAACCTCCATACTGTTTTCCAGAGTGGCTGCACCAGCTTGCATTCCTACCAACAGTGTAGGAGGGTTCCCCTTTCTCTGCATCTTTGTCAACGCCTGTCATTTCCTGACTTGTTAACTTTAGCCGTTCTGACTGGTGTGAGGTGATATCTCATTGTAGCTTTGATTTGTATTTCCCTGATGCCGAGTGATGTGGAGCACTTTTTCATGTGTCTGTTGGCCACCTGAATGCCTTCTTTGCAGAAATGTCTGTTCATGTCTTCTGCCCATTTCTTGACTGGAATATTTGTTCTTTGGGTGTTGAGTTTGATAAGTTCTTTCTTCTAGATTTTGGATACTAGCCCTTTATCTGCTATGTCATTTGTGAGAAAATTTGCTTTTTTAAGAGGAAAAAGAACCCAAGTGTTTGGATTTTCCATTAGAAAAAAATGTTTTTATTGTAAAAATTTGGGGGAAATACTAAAAGATGTCTAAAGATGAAGGAAAAAGAATCAAATCTAGCACTGCCATCAACAAAGAAGGACTTGCTTCGTGGAAAAAAGACTATGTGAAAAACAATAACAAAAGCTCAAGACAAAACAAACAACAAAGGAGGAAAAAAAAAACTCCTCACTGTGAGGGCTATTTGCAGAGGGGGCCTCTCCCAGGTGGGTCAGATCTTAGGGAGATTTGACAGGGCATCCAGGAGTGAAGCGTACCTTTCCCTTCCCTCCTGAGCCCCAAGTCTCCTTCATTAGGATGCCCACAAAGGGTCCAGAGGCGACTAGCTCTTCACTGCAAATTCAGACAAAATACTGAAAGGTCATGAGTGTGTGTCGACCATCCCAACCAGCCAGCTGTGATCTGAGAAAGGTTCCACTACTGGCCAGGTGGGGGGCAGGTTAGGGGAAGCTCAGGAAGGTGTAGGGAAGGAGTGCTGCCTGGGCAGAAGTATGCAGAGTTCTCCGTGCAGCCCAAATGCCAAGTGTCTGGGTCAGAACGTGGTGATGCCCATGGCTGAGTAAGCAGGGATTCCAAGCTCTGGCAGAAATGACCTCAGTCCCTGTCTGTCCCACAGATGATCGGGGGAGACCGGTTGCTGATCGGGGCATAAGGGCAGCCATCTGGGCTCCCTACCACAAACCAGAGCAGTGTGGTGAGCACAGCAAATAGTTCTGCTCTTATTTCACGATGTTTACAGACTGACGCTTGCTGAGGAAACCTCCACACGCGAGCAAGTCATCTTTTTTTTAAACCTCTTATCTAAACACAGTCACAACCAGTCATACAAGCCCAGGACAGGGTTCATTCACTCAAAACACATTGCCCGAGTGGCTGTGACACCACTGGACAGAGGCTCAGCCAGCCTCCGCCCCATCCCAGATGCCACGAAGGGATCCAGCTGGGCACCCAAGGGGATTTCAGCCTCACAGTGTTTGGCGCCTTTGGGGGGGCACTTAAAATGGAGGGTCACGGATACGTAAAAACTGGAGAGGAGTCTGCCCCAGCTTAAAGAAGCATAAACAGACTAGCAACCAAATGCAGCATACAGATTTGAATCCTGATTCGAACAAACCAACTCGAAGGTCCTTTCTGAGACAATCTGGGAATTCTGAATACAGACAGATGAGACCAAAGAACTATTGTTCATTTTCTTACATGCAAAAATGGCAATGTGGTTATGCCAAAAAAAAAATCTTTTAAAAATAGATATATACTGCATTAGATAGGGGGAAAATCACATGGTATCAGAGATTTGTTTTAAAATACTTAAGGAAGAAAGGACAGAAGGGGAGAAAAAGCGAGAGATGAAGCCAACCCAGCATAACCTTGACTGCTAAAGCTAGATAAGGAGTGTATGGAGCTCGTTATGCCATGGTCTCTATTTTTGTGTCTGAAAATGTTCATGGATATGGCAAAAGAGAGGACTGCAGAATATTATAGTGGACAGCTTCATGAAGATTAGGACGAGAGGCTAAGGGAATATGGAGCAAAGAGCAACAAGTATTTGTAAAAACCAGGAAAGAAATCTGTTACGTTTGGTAAAGGTTTTAAAAGCCATTTCATAGCGGGGTAGGAAACCATGTTCACAAAGAATTACAAAAGAAGTTGGAGGAATAGTGAGTGCAGTGAGGGAGTTGCCCATACCACCCCTCCAGAGGACAGAACACAGCCACCAGGTTTTCCTGCTTCCTTCAGTCCTTAACTCACCACCTCGATCTCATTCATACAGACTGAGACCAGAATTTTAGATCAGTTACCAACTGAGGTGGTGGCAAGGGGATAGGGGGGTAATCTTCCCCAGTCTCAGTCTCCTCATCTGTAAAATGGGAACAGCCCCAGCAACTTCTTTGGAAGGCTAATGTGGGGACCTACTGATATAAACAAAGAAAAGTCCCAGCGTGATGAACAGTATTCCCTTCTCTGGCTCTTTAAACAATAGAGACTTTTAGTCTTGGCAGGGCTTCTAAGACAAGCAATGTTCAGCCCAAAACTTCTTGCACCCATACCTTACCCCTCCCACCAGAATCAATGCTCTCCACCAAACAGACAGGACCTCTCCACTTCAAAAGCAAGAAGTGAAAGGGACAGGTCCATGGCTGGCAGGCACACCCAGATGAGAGTATGAACATGGGCGAAGAGGAGAAATACGCCCCAGTTATAGGCAAAGGAAGGTTACCCAGCTGATGCTCTGCTCCTTGTAGCTCCTGAGAACGGGGCTCCAATGAACACAGCTAAAACCAGCCTCAGTCCATAAGATGCTTTTTACTAAAGAACAACTCGTTGGTATTAGGCTAATCATGATTTTCTTTTAGAAGAGAGGGATGAGCAGAAAGCCAGAGCTCCAGGACTAAAGAAGGAAGGAGGCACACGGAAAAGTGATAGCATTTTTTTTATAAGGAGATGCTCAAACTGAGGGTCTCAATCACCTTACAATCATAACTAGTATAGCTCAACAACTGTCCCCCCAAAACAAAACAAAACAAAACAAAACAAAAAACAGAATTGGATCTAAAGTAGAGGTTATTTCAGGTAATAGTCTTCCTAGACCATCCCAGAAGCCAACTTTCAGAAGTGAGACCAAGTCAATGGCACAAGCAGGCTTCCTCTCCAGACCCTCACCCCCCAGATGGTACCCAAACACCAGCAGGTCAATCCCTCCCCAGTAGAGCATGAGCCAATACCAGTCATTCATCCCTGACCGGAGGACAGAGTGAGCAAGTCGTCTGCAGGTTGAACAACCTGGGCTAACCAGGGTCATTTCAAGAGCTTTGCCGAAGAAGCAGCCTCTGAATCTTTAGACAGAATCTTTTCAAAGGCCAGAAAGCTCCAATCACACACAGGAGCACCATGACCCTGCAGACATCACCTTCCAGGGCCATAGGGCAGCAGGAAGAACACTGAATATAGTTCTGGCAGAGCCTGGTCCAAATCCTGGCTCAGCCACTTTCTGTGTGACCTTGGGCACTTAAACTACCTGAGTCTGTTTGCCCACATCTAAAATGAGAAAGGTAAAACTGAGTGTTTGGAGAGTAACCAAGAAATCTGCTGCAAAAGTGCCACAGGGCAGGACCCATCTGTCCGTAGCCACATAATAAATCTGTCTTCTGCTGGAAGGCAAGTTCTTACTGCAAGGAGTCTTCAGAACGTCGGTTGGGGCTGTCCTGGAGACTTGACGTCCACTTGTTGGTCCCGGGAAGGGGACAAGAACAGAGTTGGTCCAGGTGCCAGGCACCCAGGCACATAAACACCAGAGGGCCAACCCCCTGCTGGCTTTCTTTCTGAGGGACCTGCCCACAATGGGGCCAGTTAGTGACTTCACACACACACACACACACACACACACACACCAGGAAACCACAGAAGACTAGAGTGAGCAAGGGAGGCTGACAGAAAGACACTGCCAACCCCAAGCCCCACAAGGCTCAATGGCCATCAAAATTAAAGCTCTTTTGGCCTTAAGGACCCAGGTTATAGAATTAACACTGTGGAAAGAGGCACACAGTTTACTCTGGTTTCAACACGCCTCTTCCCCATTCAGCAAAGGCTATGATTCCCAGCTCTGACGGGCGGCTGGTCTAGGATAAAGTTAACCCCACTTGCTCCAGTCTGGAAGCCAGGTCAACAAGGGCTGACGCTGCTGGCAAAACCCTACTTCTCCCCAGGTTTAGTCAATGACGACAAAGCGGGAGCCAGAGACGCCCTTGCCGGGAGCTCCCAGGCCTGGGGTGCGCCTGGGCTGCTGGAGGGCACACTACAGACAGGACAGCTCCGCGGTCCCCTGGCCACCTCCACACCGCGCCCCAGACTCAGTCCCAATCCCAGCCCGCAGGCGGCCAGGCCACTGACTTTTGGCCCAACTTAACTTCCTGTTGTTAAGGAGGGAGGAGAACCAGGGCGGGCAGGGGAGCGCCCAGTGAAGAGCCAGGAAAGAGCATGAACAGAGCGGAGCCCAAATTATGGGAAAGCAAAGTTTGGGAATGGTCTGCCCAGGCGGCATGCGGTACTGCTGGTGCGTCGCGCCCACTCCGTGTTGACGTTTGGAGATTTTCTCGGCTTAGAATTGCAGGGTTTGGGTGCTGGGGCGGAGTGGGAGGTAGTTCGGGGTCCGGGTGGCAGGCTTTTATTGCGTTCTTATCGATTCCGAGACCAATCAGGCAGCCCCGGCCTTCCCGGGCAGGGCCACCTGCTTGCCGAGCGCCCAGCGGAGTGGGTTTGAGGCGAGAGATGCTGCGGCCGCACCTGACTGTCCCCGGCGCGGGCCAGGGCGCAGAGTCCAGACTCGGCTGCCACGGTCCCAGCCCGAGCCTCCCTCTCTGGAGCCCCGCACCTTACCCCCTTACCGAAATCCGCGCCAGCCACCGAGCCTCGGGTCAGCTTCCTGCCTTCGCCTCGGGCCGCGGACCCGGTGGTCACGACCCGCCGGCGGCCTGCAGAGCTGGGAGCTGGAGAGGCAGCCCCGCGCAGCCTTAGTCAGGCGAGCGCCTGCAGTTCTGCGCCGCGCGGCTGACTGAGCTGGGAGCCGCCCCCATCGGCGGTGCGGCCAATGGCAAAGCGGCCGGGGGCGCACTCCGCCCCCGGCAAGAGGCCCGCGGCCAATGGCAGTGCGGCGCGGAGGCCACCCCCGCTCCACGCCCGCTCCGCCCCCGTGGGGCCAGCTGTCACCGCGTCTGCCGACGGGCGCACGTGGGCTGCAGCCGTGCCCCGAGCTCAGGGAGTCCTGGGCGCTCCCACTCAGACCAGCACAGGTCTTCAGACCAGCGGGGGGCCGATGGAGGCGGGACGTAATGGTGCTGCTAGATGAAAACCTGGGTGCTAGTATCCTAGTGTCAAGGGAGAGACAGGGGCTGGGCCTCAGCTTCCCCTTTTTGAAGTGAGGGAGCAAGCTTGGCACTTCCTGTATCGGCTGTGGACCTCCCTCTTTGCTTTGCCTCTTAACCCCCGGGGCTTCAGCAAATGCCGTTAGCTGATAGGCTCTTCCCCCGACCTGGACTGGCCTTGCTTCGAAAGCAGCTCATGGGAAGAGGGGCGGTAACGCAGACCACCTGTGTGACCTCTGTCACGTCACCTAAGCACCTTCTTCTCTTTGCTGTCAAATAGCCGCCTCAATCTCTGCTCTGCCTGCACTCCTGGGTTGCCCATAGCCCCCAGCTGCCGAGAGCACCATCCACAGAAAAGAGTGTGGACAGTGTGGGGCCGAGTGAGGACTGCAAAGCAGCTCCATACACGTACTCTTACTCAGCCCTGGAGCCCAGGCTCTAGCACCAGCTGGGCCCAGTGCAGGCATCCATAAATATTCTGGGAACTGAGCTGACCCAGGAGAGAAGAACAGGAAAGCTTGGGCAGTGTGAGAAGAAGGCTGTGGCTCCAGGCGGCTGGAATTTCCACAGCTCCAGACCACCCTCTAGAGAGACTGTGTTCCCTTGCCAGGCACGTTCAAACAGAGCAGCTTGGCCCCATCAAACCTGGGGCTTACTTTGTTCTCTCTGCTCCTTACCAGGGGATCCTACTCCAGGCCTTTTGGGGTTTCCCAGGGATTGTCCTACCTGGTAGCTCTCAGCATCTTCAGAGTTCAGTCAACTTCCTGTAGATGAACTTCAGCAAAAGCTGTCTCGCTCAGACTGTAGAAGTCAGCAGTGACTTCCAGAGGGGCAGCTCTCCTCTGATGGAAAGCTGCCTGCGATGCCCATGGATGGAGTGGTCTCTGTGCATGTTTTCTCAGTCCTGATGATGGCTCTGCAAGGTCTGTGTTTTTGCCATTGTTCCCTTTAACAGATGTGGAAACTGAGACTCAGGAAGGGAAAGTAACTTTTCAAGGTCACATGGTTAATAAGTAACAGGGTCGGAATTTGAGCCTAAAGCTATCTGATCGCAGCCTCTGCATGCCTAACTACTGTGCACTGGGGCCACTACAGCCTTTCTCGTGGCCCAAGAGCATGGTACAGAACATGTCTATCTCTAAAAGAACTGCTCTAGGGACTGACCTGCCCAAACATTCTATTAAGCCCAGGTCTGGGCACTTTTAGGGCCAGATGAAACAAGCATGGCCCTGCTTTATTTACAGACTGCTACAGGAAACCCTAGGCAGAGAGGAGATTCGGGAAACAGCATTGCCCCTGCTCCCAGCACAAAGCCTCACTGGACACAAGGCCTCTTCCTTCTGGCCTGGGTCTGACACACACACACACACACACACACACACACACACACACACCCGCCTGGGGATGGAGATGGAGATAATCATTCATTCAATTCACAAAAGCTACTGTGAGCTGGATGTGGTTCCTTCAGTCATGTAACTTACAAAACAGCTAATAAATAACCAGAAGTATAAGGGGCTACAGAAGCTCTATATTTCTTTTATCTTTTATAATTCCCACCACCTTATCTCTAGCACAATGTTCTCCAAGTTAAACACATTTAACACTACTTCAGGAACACTTTGGGCCAACCAAGTTTTGCAAAAACAATGCTCAATATAGAAGTTCTAGTAGCTCAAAAACTAAAACTTATCCGTGTCTTCATAGGCGCTTTGCCTCTTCTCCCCCACTGAACCTTCTTGTTTTGTTTTTCCACACCCCACCTTTCTAACTCAGGGGCTCAGGCAAGAAAGACCCTTGCTAGGTGAGATTTTAGGGCAATTTGGGAGCCCATGGGGGCTCAGTGTAAGGACGGAAATAAGCCTTGGGACCTCTCAAGCCAGGGCCCCTCACCTCCACACACAAGCCGCCCTTCCCGGCCATCTCGCTGGAGGGTAGAGAGAAACGGGGACAGGAGATGACAATTCCACCCCCTCTAGACCCAGCAGCAACCATGGCATCTCCCATTGGACTGTGTGTCTGAGAGTTTATACGACTAAGCTCTTCAAAGAGAAGAAGGTCATGCAAAGTTAGAAAGGGCCACAGAGGAAATACCATCTAAGCCCCTCACTTAACAGATTAAAGAAATTTAAAAAACAAATGGAGCCCCAGGGAAGGGAAGGTACTTGTGAGTGTCATGGAGTGTGGGAATGGGTTCCAGAGTCCTGAAGGCTCTGGCCTCCCTCTAAGCACACAGGCAAAATCAAGATCCTCATGCAGTGGCTCAGTAGGCTATATTTAATAATAATCTCTTCCCCAGCCCACTCTTCTCAGGACGGTGAATGTGTGCTGCTGAAGGTTGTCTGGGAGATGCAGATGGCCACATTAGCATCAGAGGGAGGAAGAGAAGGAAGGCCCAGATTCATCCCTAAAAATATCTGCATCTCAGACTGGAAGCCATGGGTCTACCAGCATGTACGTGTCTCCCTCGAGAAAACTTCAGCTGGTGATCTCCATCATCATTGGTTATCTACCTGACAGTGTTCCAAGACGCTGTGGGGGTGTTAGGCCTGGCTTCTTTTTATTTCAAGCCTAGCAATTTGCTTGAAGAAAGGTCAGAGTTGAAGTAAGTGGATTCCCGATGCAAAGATTTTCTGTGGAGAAGCCAGGGTGCCTCTCAGGGCATTAGAAGGGCAGGGAGAAGAGTTAGACCACCTGTGTCTCCCCCTCCAAATGAGAAAGGGTCCCTGCCCTCGGACACTTTCCTCATGTACTTACATTCCAGGAAGGGGTAAAATAGTGATTAAGGTTCTCACCAGTTCCTGCCAATGCTGCCATGAAAGGCCTTCGGGCTTTCAGAGGAAGTGGAAGGCTGGTATCTGTACAAAGTCCGATGACCTTCTTAAATGATGAGAGAAAGCTGATTGGCCCAGGGCCACCTTGGGAGCTATCTTGGGAGAAGGATTTTCTAAGCCAGGAAGTGGAAACATTTGTACCTCCCTCAAACAGACACAGGAGTGTGTGAGAAGGAAGATCACTGGGGCCTTGTTCTAGCTGGTTATCTCCTGATAGGCCCCAGAATGCTCTGTTTCATAGATAAGACATATAAATATTTTCAAGGTCACTAGGCGCTCATCAGGCCCACCACATTTTCCAGAGACAGGTTAGGGGAGAAATGGCACCTGTCAACATCAGCAATGCCCTCAGAGAGACTGTAGCACTTTGGGGAATGTATGTCTGTTGGCAGCAATGATGGGAAACTCAGTGCTGGAGAGCTGAGAGCAGGTAGGAGATGGCATACCAAAGCAGAGACAGGGTAGGTGTGCAGAGGGTGAGAGGAAGAGACACAAGGCTCTGAAAGTAGTCTAGCTCCAGGCCCAAACTGCTTGAGGAGTGTGTGTGCGTCTGTGTGCGCACGCAGGCACGTATGCTCAAAGCCAACTGTGAAATGTGAGGGCATAATTCTGGTCCTTAGAGAAACAAGAGGTTAAACAATGCTACAAATGTACCCTCAAGGCAGGCTTGGGCCACCTGCAGCTCAGGCAGACTCCTGTTCATGCAAACTAGAAGCCGAGTCTAGAGCACTCTGGTCACTGAATGGAGCTAGGGAGGCAGCTCCCTAACCCTCCACAGTGCAACTGGCTGGGAGCAAACACAGGGATACTCTGCTCTGCTCTGGCTCATGGGGGGCAGGGCACTCATTCAAGATTATCTGTCTATCCATCCATCCATCATCTATCAACCCCTCCAATATGCATAGTGCCATTATTCTAAGAGATGTCCTAACAAGGGAGTTAGTAACATAGTCTCTGAAGTCAAGATGTCTGAGTTTGAATCTCAGCTCTGCCACTTGTTGACTGTGTGACTTTGGGCAACTGACTTAACCTCTCTGGGCAGCAGGTTCCTCACCTGAAAGAGGAGAATAGTAATAAGGAGATGTGTGCATAGTACAGTGCCTGGTACATTGTAACTGATGTATAAGGGTTTTTGAATAATAAATTGAGGGCTGATAATAATAGGGCTATAGAGAACAAGAGTGTCTAAGAGGCAATGTTATGAGCAATTTCAAGTCAGGCACACAGCCACTTCCATCACTGAACTTGACTGTTTGAAGTAAATACAATTATCATCCACACCTTAGAGATGAGACAATGGAATCTTACAGAAGTGAAGTCACTTGCCCAAGCTCTCCCAGGAGCCAGCATACGGCAGGGTGAATCTGCCTCACTGACCTCTGAGCCTGTGCTCTATGCACCCTCCTGGTTACAAGACTAGGCACAGCTCCCAGGCCTGGCCAACTGTAGAACCTAGTGGTGACGGGCCAACAGACACACCTATGGTCCAGGCAGATTCCATCTACAGGAACAGTGTATAGATAGAGCGGTCTCTTTCCACAGAAGTCAGGGAAAACTGTCAGTGTGTTCCACATGCAATAAAAGAAACCCAACCACGACAGGAGAGAAAGAGACTCCTAGAACAGAAAAGGCCGGAAATAAGAGCTCTTGCTACCTTTCTAATTCTCTTGGCTCCTCCATCCTCTGTGTTGGCTTTGTCTTCAGACTAATGTTTTCCTCATCGAGGCCAGGGCCAACGGCTTTTGTTGCCACAAGCAACATTATCCCAAAGAGAATATTTCTGACCCAGCATTCCAAGTAGGAGTCCTGAGACCCACTCTGCCTGGACTGGGTCACATGCCCACCTGAATCAGTAGGGTAGCCAGGGGACTGGAATGTGCTGATTGGCTGTGCCAGAGGAGGCCCCTGCCTAGCACTGGGAGGGCCTCAGCTTCCCCTGAGACGCCAGCCTGCGGGGAAGAGAGGCAGACACTTGACTGAAAGCTAAGTGTCATGAGGAAGAGAAAAGAGGGACCTGTGGCTATTTGCTGGGTTGGTATGGATAACGGAGTGCATGAACTGCAGAAGGAATTCATGCTTTTCACCTCTCAGAAAGTCATGCCATCTGACCTCCCCTCTATTATGCACTCCGCACCTCCACCCTCCCACATACCAACCCCCCATTAAGCTCTTCTCTAGCTTCAGTGCATTCTGTAGTAAATACATTTTAATTAAAATCAAATTCCTGCCCAATTGCTTTTCTCTTCAAACCTTTCCCCTTGAGGCAGTTTAGATGGCAGGAGACCACAGGAGATGTATGGAGAACAGGAGGGGTCATTCTTCCCTGGTCAGAGACATGGGGTCTGCAGGGGCACTCAGGGTATCACCGTGATGGAGCTGGAGCCAGCTTCGCAGGTCAAGTTCTGGTGGAAAGTTCTCAGGCTCCAGCAGCCTGGCTCCTGCCTCCGCTCTCTGTAACAGCGTGACTCGGAGCAAGCCAGCTAATGGAGATAATAGCCCTTGCTTGTAAGGGCAGAGTATGGATCACATCAGATGCCAGACATGGAAGGCTTACTGTTGATCTCATTACGTGTTAGTTGTTTTCTCCTGTTTTGTAAGTGTGGTGGTTTTATATCCTACCAAGTTGCCAAGCTAGAACTGGGTTTCCCAGAACTCCCTTTCCCGGATGGTTCCCAGAGAGGACTGGCCGCTCAGCACATGTGCATGAGATGAGGAAAGTGGACGTGACCACGGGCCTGGAAGGTCAGGGCTGGGCTTCAGGCTCCAGTGCAGTGCATGTGTGTTGCTCATAGAGTTGGGGTCAGGGGGGCAGCAGCTAGGCCCCTGGAGACGGCTTCCTCTGGCATCTCTGAGTCTGGGGCCAGTGCACATGCCCCAATTTGGCAGAAGGTCTGAGCTGCTTCTAAGAGTCACTGCATTGTTAAGGTTGGAGGTGGTTAAGAAATAAACACGAATTCCAGCTTCTCTTCAAGGGCTCCAGCTTGTTCAAGTTCCGTCTCCTCTTGATTTCTGCCACATCACATCCAAGTTTTCTTTGAACTTGCCAGCTCTGCTGAGGGACACAACTTCAGGCCCACCAGCAGACACGAGATGCCTGCCTTCCAGAGACCTCTTCACCAGCTCCCACAATTGTGTTGTAAACTCCAATCCCTACAATAATCCCTTATTCCCTATCACAGTAATGGTCCCACTTCCCTGATGGAACCCTGATACAAGTCTACCATGGGCTCATACATTATTGTTCTTCAAAACATCCCTATGGGATTACCTCTGAGAATTACTGACTGAGATTATTAACCCTATTTTGCACTTTGTATGTTAGTCAGTGTTCCAGAGAAGCAGAAACAATAGGAGACATAGAAAGATAGATAAATGGATTATAGGAAATTTGCTCATGTAATTATGGAGACCAAGTAGCCCCACAATCTATCTCTGCAAGCTGGAGACCCAGGAAAGCCAGTGGCATAGCTCTAGTCTGAGTGAAGGCCCGAGAAAGAGAGTCAAGGGTGAGAGTCCTAGTTCTAGGGCAGGAGAAGACCCATGTTCCAGCTCAGCAATCAAGCTAAGAGAGTAAATTCTCCCTTCTTCTGCCCTTTTGTTCTATTCGGGCTCTCAAGGCAATGCGGTCTGCTCCCACTGGGGAGGGCGATGGCCTTCCTCGTCTACCAATTCGAATGCTCACCTCATCCAGAAACACCGCCACAGACACTTCCCAAAATAATGTTTAATCAAATATCTGGGGACCCTGTGGTCCAGTCAAGTTTGCACATAAAATTAACCACCACACTTGGACAAACTCAAATTGCAGAGGTTAAATACTATCTTAGTAATTGGCAGAATTCGGATTCAGAGCCTGGTCTATCTTGCTCTTGTGTCTGAACTCTGGTCACTCACTCACCCTGAAGCTCATCAGAAGCATTGCCTCATTAATTATAAAAGGCTGCAAATGTGATGTATACTCATTAGGAATAGGAAAGACTCTCAGACATATCAGTTTAAAACACTTAAGATGCCTAAGACATGACACAAAAAGAGATGGACATACCCCGAAAGATGTAGAAACACCACCAACAGGGAATCAATTGCAGATCCACAGGTCATCATGCTGAAGTCGCACACTAAGCAAACTGCATTAGGCTGTGTCTTAACTGAAGGGGTCCGATCGCTCTCTGTACAGCCATGTCTGAAAAGAAATCTGACTACTGTTAGAAAGAAATATTCTAGTTGTTTCTCTGCACAGCTCACCACTCAGTACCCTCCCACTGGCCAACAATCCCTGACAGTCCAACCGGGAGAAAATCAAAGAAGCAATTGAGTGAGGGTTGTTCTGGGTTTGTGCCTGAGAGTCACAGGATTGCTGGACAAAGCAGGAAGGCACGGCCACAGTGGCCTTCTAAGAATGCCTGAGAGGCCAGCCCTCGAGGTTTTCCATCTCCCTGAAGACCGAGGGAAGCATCCTGGAAGGAGGATGTGGCTGTCCCACGGACAGAATGGAGCAAAGCAAATTTATGTGGCATGGCTGGTTCAGGGCAGAGGAGGAGGAGAGAGACCTGGGAGAAGGGCAGAGGAAGGATCAGGAGGGAGGTGACATGAAATATTACTCCTTTGGTTCCAGCCTGTATCTCCCCATTCCTCCCCCGTCCCTCCTGGCCTCAGGATTTTCTCTTTGCTGTTCCCTCCAAAGGCCCTTCCCTCTTCCTTTCCACCCACCCAGAACCATCATTCCCCTTCAGACTTCTCTAGGTCACCACCTTGTGTGGTCTCCTCACTGCCTTGGTTCCAGGCTTCTTGGACATCCTGGGAGCACTGTGTCCCTCAGACACTCCCGTTGTTTCTCACACACCTGTAACATCTGCAGAGAAGGGCCATATCTCTAAACTCCTTTTCTTCTTTATAGTAAAAAATGGGCTTTTTCCCTTTTTTAATCAAAGCCATGCCCAATCAAAAAGAAGAATGTGAAAAATAATGTCCTCACCCACAGATCTGGAGCATCACTTCCTTGGTGTCTAAGGACCGATTTACATTGTCCATACATGTACCTCTGAACATGTGCAGTTAGAGGGGCGAGGTCGGAGAGGGGTTAAGAGTTTGAGTTTTGTAGTTACATCGCCTTGGATGGGCATCTCAAGTCTAGCCGTGTGACCTTGGGCAAATTAATGTCTCTGGGCTTCAGTTGTCTGGGCATAAAACGGGGAGTAAGGTTGTTACAAAGTTGTCACGTGGCTGTTTTAAGGATGAAATGAAATGATCCACAGGAGGCCCACCAAGCATGCATATACAAAATCACTATTTGTGGTGTGTGTTGCATGTTAAAATACACATGAGCAATTTACCATTTCGAAGTGTAAAACTCAGGGGTATTTGGTAAATTCAGTGTTGTGCCACCATCAGCACGATCTCATTCCAGAACGTGTCTAGCACCCCAAAAGGAAATCCTCCACCCACTAGGCAGTCTCTCCCCACTCCCCTCTGCCCCAACCCCTGGGAACCACTAATCTGCTTTCCATCTCCATGGAAAATCACTTTCTCTTCAATCTTTGTCTCTTAGTTTTTTCCTGAGCGCTTTGCCTTTAAACCTTTCTCATAAACTAAATCAAACTTTATAAAGGGGAAACACAAAACTACAAAGGAAACACGGAGAAATGATTTGGCTCCTCTCCTTGGGACCCTGCCCCAGCAGTCTCACTGCAGAACTTTTAGAAGAGTGCTCTGTCCCTGCTTGGTTCACCTGCCTCCAGGTCTCTCACCCCAAACGCAGTTGCCTGGCTCTTGTTAGGTGGATGGGTGGTCAAATCCATGTTCGGGTTCCAGCCTTCCTCTTCCATCATGCTTTTGTAGTGCATGATGCCATGGACCATCCCCCCCACACCCCCAGAAACCCTTTCCTTTGATTCCAAACACCACTTGTCCTAGCTCTCTGGCCACTCAGCCTCAGTTTCTCAAGCTGGTAAGTGCACTTTCCACTCTCCACCGTCCACAAGCCTCCTCGGGTCATCACATCCATTGCCCCCGTGTCAGCTGTAACACAGAACACTGGCCACTCCAGCTCTTTCCTCAACCAGATCCCTGTGTTCCCCGCCCTCCAGACCTCCCAGAAGTCACTCACACATCTCACATTCAACAGTCACACTGAATCGTCTGAAACACACTAAATGATATATAGTCCTAACCTCACTAATGGTGTACCGATTTCCCAAACTAGACTTTTCAGAGTCACCTGTGGTTCTTCTCTATTTTCTAAATCTTCTTTATAGTTGTCCATATAGCTCAGAACCTTCTCTTGAGTCTGCTCCCTCCTCCCCACCCTGTTGCCACTGTCTTAGTCCAGATCCCAGGATCTCTTCTCCTGACAACTACAGTGACTTTTTAAAAACCCATACATGGGGGCACCGGGGTGGTTCAGTAAGTTAAGCATCTGCCTTTGGTTCAGGTCATGATCCCAGGGTCCTAGGATTGAGCCCCACATTGGGCTCCCTGCTCAGCAGGGAGCCTGCTTCTCCCTCTCCCCTCTGCTCATGCTCTCTCTTGGTATCTCTCTTTCTCCCTCTCAAATAAAATCTTAAAGAAAATGAAACCCATATATGTCCTTTCCATAACTGCCAGAATTACATGCTCAATAGACAAAAGCGATCAGGTTGTCTCCTATTTGAATATCTCTGTCTTCTAGAAAATACAGTTAAACTCCTCACTCTTAGCTCCCAGAACATACCAGAACACATCACAAATCCTCCACTCTCCACTGTGTGTGGGCTTCTAGGGGAAGCTGCCTCCAATCTCTGGCCCCAGAGGTGGGACACATGACTCAGTCTGCTCCAATAGGCAACCTCCCCCTCTCTGGCCCCAGTAATTGGTTCAGGCCCAAGTCGGAGCCAATGAAATAAAATTCGAGGCTTTCATCTGAGCTATGAGGAAATCAGGCCTCTTCTTTGCATTGGACGTGAAACAGGAAGGTATAGAGACTGGAACGGATTCATCTTGTGACCAAGGGGAGCCTGAGATTGGGGGTATCCCTGACCCTGGGGACATCTTTTGAGATTTGGAGCAAATCTTACCCATAGACGCACACCCTCTGTTTCCTTTTAAAACATATGCCAAGGGACACCTGGGTGGCTCAGTCGGTTAAGCCGCTGCCTTCAGCTCGGATCATGATTTCAGGATCCTGGGATCAAGTCCGGCAGTGGGCTCCTTGCTCCTGAGGGAGCCTGCTTTTCTCCTGCCTCTGTCTGCCACTCTGCCTGTTTGTGTGCTCGCTCTCTTTCTCTGACAAATAAATAAATAAATTCTTTAAAACGTAAGCCAATACATCCCCCTGCTCTTTTAAAAAAAAAATTAAAAAGTTTTTCTTAAAATAGTTTGAATTGGGTTTTGTATTACTTGCAAACTGAAGTCCCTTCTCATTACCCTTTAAGACAGTGCTTTCCAAATTTTGCTGAATATTAGAATCACCTGGGTGGGGGGGGTTAAAACACCCAGCACCAATTCAATCCTAATGTCTGGGGTGCAAGCCAGGCATCAGTAATTTTTAAAACTTTCAGGTGATTCCAATGCATAGTGAAGTTTGGGAACCACTGCTTTAAGCAAAGTAAGCTACCTGCGAGGTGCTTCCCCAGCTCCCTGTCCACTAACTAACCAGAGCTCTTTTTACCCCATACTACAGGCTGTCTCCCTCTTTGGACTTCGTGCATCTTGATGGCAGATTCACGTCTTTTTCCCTCTACCTTGCATATGGTAGGGCTCAATAAGGGTTAAATAATGAGCAGATGACTGCATGAATGGGACATGTCCATTTTTAACATCAAGGCCCCACATACTAGGTACAAAGTAAGAATGTTCTGGCTCTGGAGCCAGAGGGCCTTTGCCCAAATTCTCGCTTGCTATGACTCAACTGCTCAATTACTCCTTTCTTCATCTATAAAATGTAAACAATAATAGCACTTGCATCACAATAATATCAGGATTTCATAGGTTAATATACATAAAATTCTTAGAACACTGCTTGGTATGTAGTAAGCACACAATAAATGTCAGCCCCTTCCAACCTTCCTTCCTTCCAACCTTCCTTCCTTCCATCCCTCCTTCCTTCCATCCCTCCTTCCTTCCATCCCTTCTTCCCTCTAGCCTTCCTTCCCCGATCAATATTAAGCACAGACTCCCTGGGTTGGCTAAGAGAATGGGAGATGAGGAGGGGGGAGACAGTGAGTGTGGAGGACTCCTTACAGGATCTCACAACTACAAGGGGACACAAGGAACAGTAAAACACAGAGTAGAGAGTGTTCTGGTGTCTGAAAGCCTTGCGCATGTTTCGATGCTGAAAGAGCGAGCCAGGCGGCAGGAAGATGTTGAAGTGTCAGAAGGGGCAGATCCAACACCTGCCTGCCCGAGCCAGACCCACAGGAGGTGGGAGGAGGTGGAGCCTCGGGCCAGAGGATGATGAGCCTCTCTCGGACACAAGAGGGGTCCCAGAAAGGAGGTGCAGAGGCTGCAAAGATTTCACACCTGTATGCACTTTGGCTCTTTCCTTTGCATGTATAAGAATTTTGTTCAGGTGACTGGAGGTTCACTATGTTGGGGTGGGGAGCCAATTCCTGGTTGGTGGCAGAACATAAGTCTCATATAATTCCAGTTCTGCTGGGCTTGCTCGGCCCACGGTGTCAACGGCACACAATCAGGTGTTTATAGAGCCACCTGACTAGAACGTGTGATTTGGATGAGGCCAGGTGAGGGCGATTGTTCAGTATTACTCATCTCAGAGAATTTCATGGGTCTTAAAGGAACTCTTTTTCTGCCTGAGAGGGAAAGAAAGCACTTCCTTATGAGGAGCACAGCTGTGTAACAGGATTCATTTTATCGAAACTTTTTACCTACCAGGTCTAAAGTCTATGTGCTTGTGCATTTGTTAGCAGAGAGGCTGCAGAGTTCTTTCCTGAGCTAGAGACAGGAGGCATCCAGCTAAGGATGTCCTTGAAAACCCTCTGCGCCTCTCTGTCTGTCTTCTTATCTGTGAAAGGAGGGAGTGGGGCTGTGGGCCTGCCTGCTTCCTGCCTCCCTCCCTCCCTTCATCAACGCGCCTTCACTGAGCTCCTATCAGACACAGGGTGCAACTGTAGGCACTGTGGGGTACACACAGATAAACATAAGCTGATTAAGACATCGTGCCCACCCTCCGTTAATGTGCAGTTTTCAGGGAAACAAAAACCGAAATCACTGTGTTATGGTCTAGGTTTCCATCATCTCTCACTGAAACAGCTTCAGTGGCTTCCTAACCAGTGGCCTGCCTTTGTGCAGTGTTTCCACCACTGCAGGGAGGAGGTTTCTGAAGCATGTGTCCAACCTGGAGGCTGCTCTCCAGCCCCATAAGATGACAGGGATTCCATGTCTGGTTTCCTTTACTCATGCTAACCTCTCTTCAAACCCAAGTTCTTACAAACTCATATTCACCTGTCAAGGCCTTGCATTCTCTGTACCCACCCTCTGGGCGGAATCAGCAGCTGTGCTAGCAGCCATACTGTGTTGGCCCCAGCGTTTTTAAGTGTGTCTCAGCTGCTGCATATAGGACGGCATGGGCATCTACCTGTGTAAACACGGGCCTATATTAGGGAGGGACAGACCTGAATTATTCTGTTTCCTCAGTTCATGGTACTTAGCTGGTATGAATTGATGTAATCATCGTGAAGTTTTTGAATGTCATAGGTGAGAAGAGCATCAGGAGAGGCACGGTCTCTAGGGAAACCACCGGGTATAAATATAAGGCGAACACATTTCTGCCCTCTATTCTCTGAAACCATAACCGTGCATCTGGGGGAAACCCAAAGACCAGGGACCTGGGGACTTTTTTCTAACATCATAAGCGTAAGGGAACAGAGCATAACACATTAGTCTTGTACCCACCATACAGCTTTCATAAATCTTGCCATTTACCTTGTTTGCTTCAGATGTTTTTCTTTTTCTTAGAAACATAAACATTATAGTTAATCATAATCCCAAAGGGATACATTCCATTTCCTCATGAATGGTTTTTCTCATGAATTTGGTGTTTATCATTCAAATAAATTTTTCACACTTTTACTACGTAGGCATATATTTCTAAACAAGATGTTGCACTGGTTTTCATATTTTTAAACAATTAATTTGATACAAATTCATACTACATGAAAATTATGCTTTTTCCTCTTGTTTTTGAGATTTATCCATGTTAATATCTGAGTTTTATTTATAAGGATCTGCTTTATTGAGTAGTGTTCCACTGAGTGAATACAACATATGTGATCTGCTCATCCCCGTCCACAGATATTTGTTTTCACTATTATAATTGATACCACAAAACACCCTGTGTATGTCTCCTTGTGTGCATGGAGGAGAGTTTTCCCTACATATCTAGAATTGGAATGGCTAGATCATAGGGAATATTCATTTTCGCCTTTACTAGGTAGGAACACATTGCTCTCCAAAGAGATTCTACCCATTTCCCACTATAGGTACCGTCTTACCCAGCACGTGTCTGTGCAATCCACAGTTGGTGTTGTCAGACTTTAAAAGTCTTGTCAGTCCAATGGGGATAAAATACTTCATTGTGATTTTAATGTGCATTTTTCCCAGTTAGTGTGGAGGCGAAGCTTCTTAAGTTTATTGGACATGTGGGTGTCATTTATTTGTGAATTTCTAAGCCATACCCTTTGTTCATTATATTCTGATGGGTGGCCTTTTCCTTATTGATTGTAGGAGTTTACTTATTCTGCATGTAGTCTGTGTCTCGTCTTTTTATTTGATTGTGTCTTTCCTTGAACAAAAGTCTTAATCTTAATTTAGGCAAATTTATTGCTTCCTTTCTGGTTTGTTGGTTTTTTGTTGTTATTCTCCTATCTAAAAAATATTTCCTTATCCCAATGCCATCATTATAGTCCCTTATATATACATTTGCTTCCAGAAAGTCTTGTATTCTACTTCTTTTTCTTATGTTCCATCTTGAATTTTCACTTTTCCGAATGGATAACCAATTCCCCAACCCCATTAAATGAATGGGCTTTCCTTTCCTTATGAATGTCACTGTAGTCATATGCCAGGTACCCAGACACAGGCAGATCTATTTCTGGGCTCTCTGTTCTATCCCATTGGTTTTTTCTAATCCTGCATGAATTCCTTCAGATCAATGACTTCATCATAGGTCTTAATAGCTGGCGGGGCAGTCAGTCTCTTATTTTTCTTCAAAGTCATTTAAGCTCTTCTTTGGCCTTCTCTCTTCCACATGAATTTTAGAATCCACTTGTGAATGTCTAGGAAAATCTTCACCAAGATGTTGAATTAAATTTACATATTAACTTGAGAGAAATTCTTATATTTACAGCATTGAATTTTTCAATCCATGAGTCAGGTCAAGCTGTTTATTTGGGTTCCCTTTTGTGTGGGATGTGGTGGTGAAGCCCAGAGCATCATTCCCAGTGGAGAGGAAAGTGCATCTGAGAAAGCCATCACTGGGTGTGGGTTAAGCCAAGCCAGCAGGAAATGAGAGCAGGCTGTTCCAGTGGACTGCCGAGGTCTGGCTGATCCCACGGTGGCAGATTCTGCCAGTTCTCCGGACCCGGGACTGTCTGCTTCCTTCCCAACCTGGTACTTCAGGCAGTAGCCCCAGTTAGTCAGAGCTAGCACACCGAGTGAAACCACTATGCCATCCAGCCTAAATCTCTCTACACAGACAGGCATTTGCCAGGGCCCTCGCACAGCCCAACCCTGGGAGCTCTGAGGGACTCTGCAGGCCTGCACAGGGCTCTGGACCTGCTGCCTTCCACAGACAGTTACACAGGTGCTGAGGACATGTGACTTTCTTCCGTTTGAGGTTGCTTTGATAGAAACAGAGATTTCAGGCAAACCAAAGAGCCGAGTAGACTGAACGGGGACATACTTCGCTTTTGACTTTCCAATCCTGCTAGCAGGCCACTCTGTGTTTTTTTAAGTGTGCAAGGGCCCTTGAAATCTGGTTCCTGAATGGATGGCAGGGGAAGCTCTTTATGTTTCCCTATACCTTTCCTGGAAACAAATCACTACAGTCTATCATGGAAAGCTGAGGACAGAGGCTTGTGTAAGGATCTCCACCTTGCTCCCTCTGGAGCCTCTGCCTCTAGCACACAGTAGAGGCTTCCCTGGTGCAGGTTAGAGTCGGTTCACTTTTATTCAGTATCCATCATGTGTCAGGCCTGGGTGAAGTGCTTAAAAGATACCAACCCATTTTGTCCTCAGCACAGGGGCACTATCACCTTCGCTTTGAGATGAGAGAAAAAAAGGCTCAGGGAGCTAAAGTGACTCATCCAACTAAGGTCCTATAGTCAATGAGACAACTGTGAGCCAGGCTCTATCTACCTACGGCTGTGGGATCAAAAGCACCAAGTACTTCTTCTCATTACTGATGAGAGGAAGAAGAGAGGGAAGAAAAGGGAGGCAGGAGAGAGAGGAGGCAGGGAGACACAATAGAGGGCAGAGAGGGAAAGAGGAAGCTGGGGGTGGCGGGGGAGGGAAACCAGTGGAATTGGAGGCCTCCAGGCCTGCCCTCCTCCTCCCTCTCCCAGGGTCTGCATCCTAGGGTCCTATACATCCGGAAGCCCCATTACTCCAGTCTCTCCAGAGTGCTCTTGTTTGCCCTTGGAGGAAGGAGAGGGGGATGGCAGACTTTCACAGCTGGGGATCCTCTTGGAAGGGGAAGGCACAGTTCACTGAGGCATGCGGGCTGCAGAGCAGAGTCCTAAACCCAATTATCAGGATCTGCCCTTCAATTATCAATTATCTGCCCTTCACAATGGGTCAGACAAGCCTTAGCCACCCTATGACCACTGTGGCCTAGGAGGGGAGCTCAGCTAAAGACCAAACGGAATACTAGAGAGGTGATCTCAAGAGTGTAACTCGGCTAAATATTATAAAAACAAGAAGAAAAATTCTTGTAGAATATAGAAATAGTCATCTCTAGGGGTGGCACTCTGGAGAGTTTCTCTGTTCAGAAATTCTATTGCATGCACGTTTTACAGTGGCTATGACTCTCTCTCTCTCTTCATTTGCAGGATGTTGCTCAAAGATCATCCCCACCTCTCAGTAGATGGAAGGGACAGGGTGTGTGTGAGCAGAGGGAGCGGCTGTGGGCAAGGGGAGGCCACTGCAGGGAGGGGCTGGCCTCCTGTGAGCAGACGCTAAGGTGAGGTGCACATTCCATAAGGTGCATTGCTGGGGCATTACCTCAGCTGAGAAGGAACACTCTGGACTTTAGACTTCACTTCTACCTCCCTCTTCCCTGCTCCTGGCTCTCCAGAACTCCTCCCCTTCTTGTTTGCTCCTGAAGGAGTTCTATAAGACTCTCTCTTCTTCCAGTCTCTCTGAGGTATGGGATTGATTGGAAACCAGTCCGGTTTGCCCCTCAGAAGGAAATGAGACAGACAGGATGTTGGTGCCAAAGCAAGCCAAACCCTAGTCAGTAGGGGAGGCGTCCAGAAGCTTCCTGCTATGAGCAGCTGGGCTCGGCTACAAGGCATGCTGGGACAAGAATAGTGAGAGCAGGCCCCAGAGGGACTGACTGACTGGCTACTGCCCAGGCAGGCAGGGGCTCCCCGGCAGGTGCGAGGGGCTCTGACAGAAAGCATCTCTGGCGTTTGCCAAGGGTACTTGTCCT
Source organism: Mustela erminea (assembly GCF_009829155.1). Taxonomy (NCBI): domain Eukaryota; kingdom Metazoa; phylum Chordata; class Mammalia; order Carnivora; family Mustelidae; genus Mustela; species Mustela erminea. Next base: position 66,748,667 of record NC_045622.1, on the reverse strand, counting down.
CAGATGGGCAGCAACATCTCCCTTCTCAGGGCCCCCAAGTTCCTCCTCTCCTATCCTGTTGCTCAGCCTTTACCAATCCCAGTGTGATTCCTTGAAGAGCTGGAGAGGAGAGACAGAAAGCAGTGCTACAGGAGAGAAGGGACCATGCAAAAATCAAAATATCTGTTATCCTTTGCTACAATATATTGTGTGACTGTGGCAGATTCTGCTTCCCAAAGGTGGTGCCAAGAATATCTCCCATCCCGAATTTTCTTTCGAAATGCCATCTTGCCATTTCTCCACCAAGAGTTGACCTCTATTTCCTTACCCTCTTGAATTTGGGAGGATGCTGCGACTGTTTGAACAATAAAATATGAAGGAAGGAAGTTGTACCAGAACTGGGATAGCCCGTAACTGGCCTGGCAGCTTCATCTTCTTCCCTCTTGGAACCGAGCAGCCATGTCACGAGAAGCCCATGCCCCACAGAGGGGCCATATGCACTCAGCCCCAGCTGAGCCCCAAGATGACAGACAGCCTCAAACACCACCATCTGATCTGCATGAGCCGTATCAGAACCCCAGTCTAGTCAAACCTTCAGGTAACTGCAGCCCCAAGTGACATCTGACGGTAATCATATAAAAGACCCCAGGCGCGAATTGCCCAGTTAAGACCAGTCAATGCACAAAAACATGGGAGATCATAATAAATTAGTATATGATAAATAGTTTTAAGCCACTAAGTTTTGGGGTGGTTTGTTATACCACAACAGATAGCTGGAACAGAACAAGACTATCCCCCCCAAAAATGCCATATATAAAACTACCATCTATGATTTCTCATGAGGCTGGTTGCTCAGTGTCTTCAGTTGGTTAGCTAGGGGCTGGTTGGTCTGGGTGTGGCCCCAGCGGTTCCAGCCGGCTCTCTCTACCTGATTTCTCATTCCTCACAGGCTAGCCCAGGCTGTTTGCATGGCAGGAGCAGGGATTTAACAGAGTAGAAGACACAGGCTTGTTCTTCTTCTTCTTCTTTTTAAGATTCTATTTGTTTATTTGAGAAACAGAGAGAGCATGTGTGAGAGAGAACATAAACGGTGGGGAGAGGCAGAGGGAGAGAGAGAAGCAGACTCCCCAGAAGCAGGGAGCCCAGTGTGGGGACTTGATCCCAAGACCCTGGGATCATGACCTGAGCCAAGGGCAGACATTTAAACAACTGAGCCATCCAGGTGCCTGAAGACACAGGCTTCTTAAGACTTGGGCTTTGAACGGCACACTAGCTTCCATTAAATATTGTTCAAAGCAAACTCAAGACAAGTGCATATTCAAAGGGTGGGGAAGTCCATTCTGTCTCTTGATGAAAGGGTCTCTAAATTTACAGAGGGTGTGAGGGGCTCCTGGGTGGCTTAGTCAGTTGAGCATCTGACTCTTGATTTCTGCTCAGGTTATGATCTGAGTCATGGGATCCAGCCCCACATTGGGCTCAGCAGGGAGTCTGCTTGAGATTCTCTCTCTCCCTCTCTCCCTCCCCTTCTGCTCCTCCCCACTGCTCTCCCTCGATCACTCACTTGCTCTCTCAAATAAACAAATAAGCAGAGAGTGTGAGTAAAGGGAGGGGTGGAGGATTGTAGCTGTTTCCGCAGTCAGTTTATTCCAGTATCTAATGAGGATATTAAAAAGTTTGCTAAGAGTTGCCAAGACATAAATCCCTCCTCTGTTTTTTTTTTAAAGATTTTATTTATTTATTTGACAGAGAGAGATCACAAGTAGGCAGAGAGGCAGGCAGAGAGAGAGAGGAGGAAGCAGGCTCCCTGCTGAGCAGAGAGCCCGATGCGGGACTCGATCCCAGGACCCTGAGATCATGACCTGAGCTGAAGGCAGAGGCCTAACCCACTGAGCCACCCAGGCGCCCCCCTCCTCTGTTTTTTACTGGTGTCTTTAATTAAATCTCCAGTACTCAGTATTACTTTTCATTATTTTACCTTTCCAGCCTCTACATGGAGGTAAGGAGAAAAGAACCGTGAGGAGTAGCTTTTGGGTGGTCAGCCACACTTGTCAAGTCCTCCAATCTTATGGTTTGCAAATGGTGCTCTGTAAAGCCCTGGGATCCTATGGTGGCTTCTAGGCAACTACCATAAGGGGAGTGGGTGTGGACAAGTGTGATGTCCCCACCTTAACCAGCCAGCACTGCTCTCTTGTGATTTCCTTTGGAGAAATGTTATGCAGCTTTGGAAAAATATAAGGGAAGATTGGAAGTCCACTGAACTAGATCAACCTCTCCCTCTTAGAGAAAACAATCTTAGTAAAGTTGAGTGTCTATACCAAGTTACTCAGGAAAGGAGAGTCTTGGCTGGCCAGTCTGCTGACCCATCATTCAATCCAAGGCTAGTTCTCCTAACATGCTCTCCCTGCCCTTTACTGGGTTGAAGATGGGAGAAGTTTTCTATAGCCTGGTGGACAGGGGGAAATCAAGGCAAGCAGAAGCAGTATTCCTGACACTTTTTTAATTCTCTATTTCCCCAGCAAGTGAGACCATTCACTGTCCTTGAGCCTTGAACTTTACCCCCATTACATACATGCACACATACCCTCACATAATCCCTACACAGCTTGATTCCCAGAAGCAACAATAATTTGGGGTATTGTATTGGCAGGCAGGCTGGGCTGGCTGGTCAACCCCAAAGCCGAACAGGGTTTACTTGGTAGAGTTGACTCCTACAAGGCAGATGGAGCTCCATCTGGAAGAAAAGCTCATCTCCCAGAAGTCCTGGTCTTACTTGGAGCCTGTGATCTCCTTGTTCTCCTTCCAGTGTGTTAATTCCATTTCTTCCCAACTTAGATTTTTTAGGACATGGGCTATTTATAGCTCCTCCTAAGCCCTTTTCAGTCTGTTTCCTGTTCAAGTACTGCATTAGTCACCAGAGAGTGTCTCAGGCAATCTCCAAGTCCCTGCCTGATCTCAGCAACAGGGAATAGGGATGATGGTCAGACTCAGGGTGGTCCTGGTGGGGAAAGGGGAAGCAGGAGGCAGGAGGCTAGGCAGGGAGGCAGAGGGAGTCTCTGTTGTCCCCCATCTTCTGTAACATAAAGCTCTGAGTCCTTATGGCTTCTTAGAGTTTACTTAGCCCTTGGAGACAGAAATTCTGCAGAGGCACCTCCATTTGGCTGCATATTTTTGCCATTACTTGATGACCTATTTGCATGCAGCTCCTTGTAGGGAATTTCCTCCCAAACCATATACGGTGATTTAATCGCACCACAAACTGAGGCTTCTATTTAAAGTCCATTATAGAGCCTCCTTCCTGACTTCCTCCTGCCTATCCCTACATCTCTCCTTACCGTAGCCTGCATAGGCTGCTCCAAGCTTTCTCCAAGCTTGGGTCTCACCAAGCAGGTTTTGTCCCAGGAACCTACCAGCTTCTTCGGAGGGAAGGGCTCCTGACCTGTGCTGAGCTTTTGTATTCATAGGCCCAGGAGCAGTGACCTCTGATGCCAAGGGGAGGAAGAGGCAACTTTAGCCAAAGTAGTGGGCAAAAGAGCAGCAGCCAAGCCCTCCATGCCTCCTCACCTTCCCATGCTTTTACTCATGTGGTTCGCTTGCCTGGAATGTACACCTTGGACCAGGGGGGATGTATCAAGGGATCCATTGCTGAAAGTCATTAGCAGGCCACCCACATCCCCTGGCAGCCACTGGCCAACTTGAGCACTTTGATCAACCTCTTGAGTACAGGTTTCCGACCCTGCCTTGCTGAGGACAAAAGAGGGAAAGGTAAAGAGGTGTCAGAGCTTCTACTTGCATAGCAAATCATCAGGTGGCCAGCATCCCTCAGACTATTATCTTCCCAATGGTAGCTTCACCATTCCCCAGGCCCCAAACCAGGGAGCACCTGTGCCTTGCACAGAGCTCCCAGGGGCTCCAGTAACAATTTACTCTAGGCTCTCCTCAGGGGCAGTGGCCTTCTCAGTCCCAGCCTCGGGGTGTACAGGGCTCCCTAACACCAGCTGGTCACTGAGCTCCACTTTGTGCCAGGTTGCCTGCCATGTGCTGTGGAGACAAACACTCCAGATGCTCAGAATTGTCTTGATGAAAGGTACTTGAACTAAATGTGACCCTCCCATCTCACTCCGAGAGCGAGCACGCATGCCAGTGCCCTGAGCAGAGGAAGAGAAAGAGGAGGAGGAGGAATTCAACCATGAGATGTGCACACCAGATGCCAGCCCGAGCCCAGGCATATCAGGGCTACTCTTGAGCTGTGATGCACACCAGTAATCTGGCAAACCTATTTTGATTTCCATTCAAATTCCATCCTAGGAAATTTATTACAGACTATCTCCCCACAGAGTACGTTCAGGTACATATCCCAGAAGACGCAGTCTAGGACAGCTGCTTCAGACTTAGTCAAGGATAAGACTGCTTCTGCCAGAGTTGAAGCCTGAGGACTGACTGACTTCCAGTGAGTGGGTGAGCCAGGATCAGGGCAGGATGTCCCTCTTCTGGGACCATGACAACAGAGCCTGAAGCAGAGAGCATCAGAGTGTGAGAACTTTATCCAAGCCCCTCTTAAGATGAAGCTCTTTCCTGCTTCAATTTTTGTAAGTGATAAAAATTAATACACATACAGGAAAGTGCACAGGACCTTTTACATTCGTATGACTATAAAGAAATCACCCAAATACTCACCACTTCCATCAAAAAGTGCAACATTGCCAGGACTCTAAAGCCCCTTGTCTCTCCCTCTCTGATCAGACTCTCCTCTCCCATAGGCTTTTATGACATCTACTCCCTTATCTTTAGTTAAACCTGAGTTTGCATCCCTAAAGAAAACCGTTTTGTTTTGCTTGTTTTGAGTTTTGAATGCATAGACTCATTGTTGGTTTTGTGTATGCCTAGATTCTTTTGCTCATTTTTGTTTATGAGATTCATTGATGTCGTTGTGTGTAGCTACAGTGTGTTCATTTTCCTGGCTGTATAATATTCCACTGGATGGCTAGGCCATATTTTGTTGATACTGTTGCTGAATGAACATTTGGGTTATTTCCAGGTCTTGGCTACTATTCACAATGCTGCCGTGAGCATTCTGCTCTGTGTATTGGTACAAATGTGCATGCATTTCTCTGGGGTTTATACCTAGGCGTGGAATTGCTAAGTCATAGGATATTCATGTCTTCCCCTTTATAACAGCCAATGGTTTTCCAAGTTGTTGTACAACTTCTTCTTTCTCTTGCACAACTGTAGCAGCTATGCTGAGGGGAGGAGACCACAGGTTCCGAATTACTGGTCCCACAGAGATGCTTCAGGAGGAAGAACTTCTGTTGAGAACAACCTGTGAGTGCCTTTGTTTCTTTCCCTGGGTCACTAATGGGGCCTATCAGCCCCTGCCTCACTGTCCCAGCCTCTGTGACTGGAGTTCCCCATGGTGAGCCCACTACTCTCCCCACTCAGGCTCATTCAACGGTGGTTGCCAGACTCATCTGGTCAAGGACATGGTAGGCACTTGTCATCTGAACGTTAGAGCCCAGCCATCAGACAAGAAGCCAGAAGAGATCAGACATGGTGGAGGCTTGAATGGGGCTGAGGGCAAGATGGCACTGTCATACCTAGGACCTGACGAAGAGGGAAGGGGAGATATTAGGACCCTCACTAGGCCCAGAGGCCTGGGGCAAAGCCAAGACAGGCTTCAGAAGAGCCCATCACTTACGAGTCTTCATACTGCAGCAAAAACCCAACTTGAATACTCTTAAACAGGAAAATTTATTGGCTTATAACAGGAAATGATAGACCTGCCTTCAAGAGAAGCTTAATCAAGAAGAGTAAGATAAATCTCCAAAGAAAAGATAAAATTCCAGAACAGGAATAAAAACCAGCAACCCACACAGATCCTGTCTCAGCAGGATCTATGACAGGGGGCAAGTTGGAGAGCGATCCCCTGTGTCTGGATACAGTGGGTGCCCCCAGAGTGTTCCTGGTGCCTAGCAAACCACTGAAGCTGGGAGACTGGCATCCCCACACAGCCCTATAGAGGCATGTTTGCATCCTCAGATTCCCGGCGGTGGGGGTGATGAATGTATTTTGAGCATCTGGGAGGGTACCCTCAGAGAAGAAAGGAAAAAGTTAATGTTGACACTAGACATGAACATTTTATATATCTTTTCTATACTAGAAATCGAGAACCAGAGTCCGAGTTAAGATTTGGCACTACTTCCAGGTAGGTGAGGAAACTGGAATTCTAACATGGTCAGAATTTCTGGGACATTTCTGTCATATGTGGGATCAAAAGGAGAAAATATCTGAGCTCACAGCTGTCTTAGAAATCTCAGAGGTGCAGTAACTGCACTGATTTTTAATAACATTTATTAGTTTGTTTTTAATAGGAAAAAAGAGTAAAAACCAATTGACCCCAAATCCCACCAATAAGATAAACCTCTTTGGCACTTTTCAAAAATAACGCCTCTGCATTCTATGTATACAGAAAGGTAGAAAATGAAAAGGCGAAATCCTCTTCTTTAGCTTCCCCTTCCCACAGGGGCGAGTTTCTTATGTGCTTTCCAGAAACTTATTTCTTCAACATTCAGACCCAGAGTGAAGGACTGTTAGAGAACTGCTCTGTTGCACCTAAATGAAGGGGGACCCAAAGCATTGCAGGCCCTCTGCTCCTTCCTGCCCTGGCTCCAGTTTAATGCACAGGGCTACACTGACCCTTCTCTCTCCACCCCTGCCTTACCCCTACCAGCACACCCCTCCTGAGGAAGCTCACAGCAGGGGAATATTTACTGAATGAGAACGCCCTGAAGGGAAAGATTTTTCTACTGATTATATGTCTGGCGTCCTAGAACATCTTCTATTTTTTCCATGGTGATTCATCCAGGGATCATGAGAGACAGGCTGCTGGGAAAGATGCCGTTGCCTGCCCAAGCTTTGATCAGGGTTATACAATATTGTGCTGATTTATGCCTGGAAGCCCCCTCACTCACTTCCCCCTTTCCCACTTGTCCCCAAAACCTAGGGAGGAAGACTGTATAGTGCCTGGGAATTATATGAGCATGAAATCCTTTTTTCTTAACCATTAAGTTATATGATATGCCTTTGCATGACACTGGACCTGGAAGAAAGTGGGAGATTCCCGAAAATTCTCATCCATTCATATCAGGTAATTACTGAGAGTTTACCATCTATACCTTTAATACCTTTGTATTTGGTTTTTAAAAATAGTCAGCTTTTCCTGAGGCTGAGAGAGGAAGCTCAGGCATGAGGAACAGCATATTCAGAAGAACAAATGTCTGGGGCTAAATGCCAAGGACTGCTTGAAATTAGATTCTAGAGTCAGTGAAGGCCAATGTCGAGAACCAGGCTGGAAAGGTAAATGGGAGCTGGATGATGAAGGAGCCTGAATCATGAGATCGCCAATGTAGACTTTATTTTAAATGTGGATGGAAGCCTTTGTGGGTATTGAGTAGGAGAATGGAATCATCAAGGGACCCAGTGGAAAGAAATGGCAGACTCAAATGAGGATGATTTGAAGAGTGTTAAGTGAAGGGGTTACTTACTAAGGTCTGGGTGCCAGGTAGTGAAACCACAAGGTATAGTGCTATGCCTACAGCAAGCAGCATCAGGGCTGTTAGGGGATGGCACAGTTCCTTAAAGAGTCATGCAAATGTCACCTTGAGAGGAGCTGTGGCCTTTGGTTAGGGTGACTCCACAACAAGGGGCTAGGATATGAACCCCCAACCTCACTGTCTTCCCCTTTTGACTTCCCTGGTACTCCCTCCAACCAGAGACCAGAAGCCAAGGGAGGCTGTTGTGATGGTCCATACAGGTCAGTCCCCCAGGGGCAAGAGCAGGACAGAGTGGACTTGCAGGGGCAGGTGGCAGACGTTCTGCACTAGACTAGTGTCATGAAATGAGTAGTTCAATAAGGCCATTTTGGGCAAATGGAGGGCAAATTAGAGGCAGAGTGACAGGAAGAGAGTGCAAGGGTCTGAACTAATATGGGTCATGAGGGGAGGAAGAGATAGGATTCGAGCAATATTAAGGACGTGAATCGTCATGACCCATTGACGGGAGAAACTAGGACGAGGGAGGCACCTAGGGTAGGCTGCGTATCTGACTGCATGGTGACCCCATTACCTAGGAGAGGACACAAGTCCAAGGGAAGGTGCTGCTACTGGACAAAAAGAGAACAGTCTTTCCTGGCTGGCAAGGGCAACCATGGGCAGAAGGACAGATGGCCTCCTGTGTCCCTGCTCTGGGCAGAAGTACAGTGGCTTCTGGCATCTTTCTACCTTTTCTGAATCCTTCTGCTCCATCACTTAGCCACCCCCAAACGCCCACTTCCACAGGGGTCTGACCTCCTTGAAGCATCCAGGCTGCAAACGGATTTCTCTGTTTTGAATGCTCTCCCTTTTCCACTAGTCAAAGAAAACCTAGTCCTCCTTAAAGGAGAAAAAAAAAAAAAAAAACCACAACAATGAAAAGCAACTGATTGCTAGCTCTCTGCAGAGATAGATGTACAGATAGGATTCAGACTATGAGGAGGAAGAGATTTTTAATTTTAGCTCTGGACCCTCCCAGGGCATCCAGAAGCCCCAACTATGCACAGTTCCCCCATCTCCTCAGAAGAACACAGGTAAGAAATATAGTACTCAACCCCTAATTTGCATTATGTATTACTCAGGACTTCCAATGGTGTGTGTGGATTTTACGTGTGGCTTCTAAGAAGTGTGTGGTATGCTTGGGGGTAGGGTAGACCTAAACATATCCTAAGACAACAAGGCCATTTCAGAATGCTTTGCGAACAGGGTCTCCAGGCATGCCCTCACCCTTCCTCCAGTGAAACCCAGTTGTCCTACCCTCAGATAGCTGCCCGAAAGGGGAGAGAGCTCCCCAAAGCCTCCCTTCCTACCTTCCCTCCCACCACCACACATGGCACAGAGGAGTTGGAAGTGGGCAGTGAGGGAGGCCATGTTGCTAGGCAACCGGCCGCTGTCCTGCAGTTGCCCTGGTGACAATGGTTTATGTGTACAAGGGGGTGCTCCTGGGTACTTGCTGAGTGTCTGCATAAGCAGACTGGACGTTTTCACCATGCTGCATTCCTGGAAACCATGTCATAATGTGGTTTGTCAAAATTTCTCAGAGGAAAAGCATTTGTTCTCCGTAAGGGGTTGCGTTCCTGACTGAAGACGCAGCCAGAGATAAATCATAACTGTGATCAACAATCTGTCATAAGCAGAAGGCACAAGTGCCCAAATATCCTCAATGAGTTCTAGGGCTAAAATTATGCTCCAAGCCTCACCACGAAGCTATCACTTGACTTGACGTGAGGCCCTATGTGCCATGCTCCTTCATTCCCTCATTCCTTCACATGAAGGCTGTAGGGGTCATTGTGGTTCACTCCTCACCTCAATTCCACTTCAAGTGATTAGTCCTCTAAGCCAACGTGATGAGTTGTAAGTCCCTGAAAAAGATACGTGGATGTCATAACTTCTACTACCTCAGAATGTGACCTATTTGGAAGTAAGGTCTTTACAAAGGTCATCAAGCTAAAATGAGATCATCAAAGTAGATCTTAATACAGTGTGACTGCTGGCCTTATAAAAAGGGGAAATTTGAACAGACATGCACAAAGGAAAGATGATATGAAGAGACACAGGGAGAAGACCACACGACGACCAAGTACTGGAATGCTGCATCTACAGGCCCAGGAATGCCAAGGGTATCAGGCAAACCACCAGAAACTAGGAAGAGGCAAGGAAGGAGCCCTCTACAGCCTTTGAAGGGAGCAGAGCCCTGCTGACACCTTGACTTCAGACTTTTAGCCTATGAGACAATACATTTCTGTTGCTTTAAGACACCCAGCATGAGACACTTTGTTTCAGTGGCCCTATGGAACTTAAAATGGCCAACCATGGTAATCCCACCCTCTTAGCCCAATCCTGGCCAAGCAGCAATAAGGGAAAGACTGCTGGGCTGTTTCTGAGAAAGGTTGCTTTTCCCTCTGCTTGTGCCTGGATATGACTCCGGGAATTTACTCAAGAGTAAAGTCTTCACAGAGGAAGGCGGAGAGTTCATGCAAAGGAGCTGGGATGGATGACCTGTTGAGCTGCCATTTCAGCCCAGCCGGAGCGTGCCTGCTCTCTGCACACTGATAGGTGAGATGGTGCAGTTCCCTGAGGTTTAAGACAGAAGGTGAAGCAGAGGGGCACCTGGGTGGCTCAGTCGGTTGAGCCTCTGTCTCTTGATTTTGGCTCAGGTAATGATCTCGGTGTCATGGGATTGAGCCCCGTGGCAGGCTCTGTGCTCAGTGCAGAGTCTGCTTGAGGATTCGCTCTGTCCCTCTCCTTCTGCCCCTCTGACTTGTGCTCTCTCTCTCTCAAAAAAATTAATAAATCTTAAAAAACAAACAAACAAACAAAAGGTGAGGCAAAGTCTCCTTGCTGACACAAGTGTCCTCCATGTGGGGATCGACTGCCACATGTGCTCAGCACTTCTCCCTGCCGCCTCCTCATGCTGACTGAGGCTCCAGCCTTCTTCCATCTGCTGTTCTGCATCTCAGCACTGACTGTGGGAGATCATTCGCAAAGATGGCTGTAAGAACTCCTCCTAGCTGTGCACTTCCCAATCGGACTTCGCTGTCCCGCCAGTACAAGGTGCTGTTTATGTTCCCATCCCTTAAATCCAGGCTTGGCCATACGACCTGCCCTGCCCTGCCCTGCCCAGTGGGAAATCAGCACATGAGACACAAGTGGAGATTTCCAAAACACTTGTAAAGTAGAGCTTGCTCTTTGGGCCACAGCTGGAAGCCTGGGGCCATGATGCAAATGGGCCTGACTGAGCTAGCTTTCTGAAAAGGCCAAGTGGAGGAGCACTGAGGCTCTCCAGCCAACAGTCAGAACTAATTGCCAGCTCTGTGCGTAAAGCTTTCTCAGATCATCCAACTTTAGTCAACTGCCCATAACTGCAGCCACATGAATGACCCCAGGTGAGACCAGCAGAAGCTCCACTGAACCGAGCACAGCTGGAATTGCTGACCCATTGAGCCATGAGCAAATACAATGGCTATTGTTTTAAGCATCTAAGTTTCGGGGTGGTTTGTTACATAGCAATAGCTAACTGATGCACTGGCAGACGATTCCCAGTCCGGCACAATCCTCTCTGGCTCACTCCCAGGCCAGGCGTGCGGTAAGCCACTATGGATACAATCAAGAGAAAGAATGGACCTGGTCTCTGCTCTCTTATGATATTAGCACATGCCAGGCCCTGCGCCAAAGGAAGTAGATGTGTCAACCCAGATGAGAGTATTAGCTATCACTACTCTCCTCCCGCTGAGGAGACCAAATATCAGAAAGGAAAGAAGTTGCCAGTGGCAGCACACTGTATTTTCCAAAGATGGCTGCAACAGTGTCTGCCCTCTGATATCCTCTACTAGATATCCTCTACTAGAGGACCCTGGCATCCTCCCATCGAGTGGCAGAACCTTATTGTCTTCTTGAATCCAGGGAGGCCTGTGATTTGATTATAAACTAATAGCAGCAGGAGTGATGCTGCATGATTTCCAAGGTAAGATCATAAAAGAAGCTGCAGGTTCTACTTTATGAGCTGGGGCACTTGCCTTTGAAGTCCTGAGCTTTTGTACAAGGTTGCCCTGCTCTGAGGAATCCTAGGACACACGGCGAGGCCCTATGCAGGTGTTCCGGCTGACAGCTCCCACTGAGAACCCAGCTGACGGGCAGCCCATATCAAACTTCCGATGATTCTAGCCCCCAAATGTGTTGGTATCCTAGCCTTTGAATCTCCTCCCTTGAGGCCCAGAAATTACAAATCAGAGACAAGCTGTCCTCACTTCGCACTGTCCAAAGCACAGAATGCAAGCGCATAATACAATGATAGTTTTACATCATGGAGTTTTGCGGTAGTTTGTTCCACAACAATAATAATGAGGCACATAAGGTCACACAGCTGGATAGCAGGAAGGGGAATGAGGTTAGACTTTGAACCCTGGCAGTCTGACTCCAGAGCCTGAGCTCTTAACCACCACCCCTTCTACTTCCACGAACCTTTCACTGCCATGCTCCTCTGCTTCCTCCCAAAACAGAAGCTCGGCTCCCCTGACACTACCTCACCCCCCACTCAAAGAGAAAGGAGGACAGGAACAGGCTTGCTTCTCACTCTGCTGCTTCTAGGTCACCACTGCCCACTTGGAAGCCCGGTCCCTTTCTCACCTTGGTTCCATGACAATACTCTCCCAACCTTGAGCTTTCCTTGATGACTTCAGTTCTTACTTCAGAGTTTTACTTTGCTCCCCATCAAACATCATGTGAAAATGCACCTAATATAGGTCAGGCACATGGTAGGGAGACAAAGTAGAATGAGTTCTGTGTTCATTTCCTATTGCTCTTTAAGACACCGCCACACACTTAGTGGCTTGAAACAATACAAATGTATTATCTCGATGTCTTGGAGATCAGAAACCTACAGTAGGCTTCACTGGGCTAAAATCAAGGTGCTCCCAGGGCTGCTTTCCTTCTAGAGGGCCTAGGGGAGAGTCCCTTCCTTCTCCAGCTTCTAGAGACTGCCTATATTCCAGGCCTCAAAGCCCCTCCCTCCATCTTCAAAGCCAGTGGTACAGCCTCTTCAAATCTCTCTGACTCTCCTGACTCTCTCTTCCACTTACTTATAAGGACCCTTGGGATCACACGGGGCCCATCAGGTTGTCTGGGAAAATCTCCCCATATCAAGATTCTTAATCATATCTGCAAAGCCCCTTCTGCATGTAAGGTAACATATTCCCAGGTTCTGGGGACTAGGACATGGACACCTTTAGGTCATCATTCCGCCTGCCAAGAGCTCTTTCATGGACCTCACATTTGGGTGAGGTTATATATTGATAGCAGAAACTGCCACTTCTCACCAATTATTCAGCTTTTTTTCCTACTAGACACATACATCCTTTCCTTGTATTCATGTATGATGAACATGTGGCTGAGTTCTAGCCAATGGGGTATAAGCGTAAGTGATAAAGTGATGGGCACAACCATAGGCCTGCCCTATACAAACCCATTTACAGGGCTGGCCACAGAACTCCCAAAAGGCTCCACTTTTCCCATCCATGAGCTAAGTGAAGAGGATTTCAAAGACCCAGAAGAAGATGGAGCTACTTGGGGAAAGACACCAGGGTTCCTCAATGACTGTGGAACAGTACCCCTGCTGACCCACACTGTATTCTCACATAAATTAAGACACTGACATTTAGGATTATTTGTTACAGCACTTGCCTACACTGACAATACACAAGCACAGAAATGTACTTTAAAAGAATTTGTATAAATGTATTTCATAAATTTTATGAGGAATTCAATTTTATAAATAAATATAACATTAACTTATTGCAGTAAGTTGATCTTAACATGGACTCTATACGAACAAGATTACTTGATAAGCAAAAACAAAATCAGGGATTAGAAGAAAGAAACTGGGGCGCATGGGTGGCTCAGTGGGTTAAACCGCTGCCTTTGGCTCAGGTCATGATCTTGGGGTCCTGGGATCGAGTCCCGCATCAGGCTCTCTGCTCAGCAGGGAGCCTGCTTCCTCCTCTCTCTCTCTGCCTGCCTCTCTGCCTATTTGTGATCTCTCTCTGTCAAATAAATAAATAAAATCTTTAAAAAAAAAAAAAAGAAGAAAGAAACTGGACTTATTTCTGTTTTGTATGGACTGCACAATATTGAGGAATCCTTATTAAAACACATAACTGCAAATGGTAACGAGTATATTTTAACCCAGTGTAATCTCCAGAAACTCTTCAATAAACAGAGATTACCAGAAAAGCTTGGCTTCTGAGACCAGCACAGAAGCTAGTTAACTTGGCAACACAAGTTAATTTGTGGGGAAACTTTGACATTGATTCATATATACGATGTTCACTTTCAAAAGGAGAAAAGACAATTTACCCAAAACCCTGCAGGACCAATAAAACCCAAACCAGGCAGACAAGAACAACAAGAGCCCAGTGATCAAACAACTAGAGCTAGGAATTTCATGGGCTGAGAAGCAGGGTGTGTGTGTGTGTGTGGGCACCACGCGCGTGCCCATGAATATGCACATGATGGGGAGTCAGAGGAAGGGGTGGTCAATAAGATCCTGTGGTCTTGGAAATGTGACCTATTTTCCAAAATGGCCCTTCTGGGCAAATGACTAAAGGATCCCACATCTAGAGGACCATGTGACTGGCCAGAATAAAACTTAGGGTTCCTGCAATTATCCATGAACAGAGCCTGGGGGCCCCCAGCCCTGGTTCCATAAACACTGCAAGAGAACTTGGAGAGAACCTGCAACCCCAGAGCAGTTTCTTACCTGTGATACATTATGGGACATTGGATGCAAAGTGAGTCTTGAGGAACCCCAATCATCAGGATTGGGTACAAAGAGAGTCCTGAGGAACCCCTATTCCCTGTGGCACAAAAAGACATGGAAGTGGCCCCACTGTGATGCCCAGGATTACAGAAGAAGGCAGCTTGTCCCAGACTGGCTTGGGCTGCTCACACCAGGAAGGACCCACTGAGAAAAGGACACTCTCATTGACCAAGCACAATTCTGTGCCAAGCTCTCTGCCCTGCTCTTTAAATATAGTTCAGTTGAAGAACAGTCCTGTGTGGTAGGCCCTTTTAATCCCCACTTTAGTGATGGGGGATGGAGACTCAGCAAGATTAGAAAGTCAGCCCCAAGAGCACACTGCCGGCCTTTCATGGCACATGGCATCCGAGTGGAGCCTGGTCCATGTGCTCAGACACCTGCTGGAGGATTCCACCTGCACACCACAACTGTCAGATCCCATTCCTCTTGACCTGGAGGCTCTGACTGAAATAGACCAGAAGAGGGAGGCACAGTGACCCTCAGTGCCACAATTAAAGCTATAAATGTTACCAAGGGCGAAAACGCTGAGCTTGGCTGGCAGTGAGCGAAGCAGGGAGCTGCAAAGCCAGGGTACACAGTGTGCACAACGGGGTACTCAACCCCAGCCCCCGGGGCAGCAGGAACATGTGCTCCCCTCTTCCTTAATTCATGGGCCTCAGATTTCATAGGCTCGGTAACACAGATCTGCCGGAACAGCACAAGGGCCCTCAGAACACTCTGAACCACTCATTGTTTACACAACAGTAACTGCTACGAGCTCCCCGGGGCTCATCACCGTGTGACTGCCCATGTTGGAGGTGGGGAGACTGAGGCACCAACAGGTTTGCTTCTAAATCAGGATTCAGAAACTAGTGAGAGCTGGTAAACTGAGGGTCCTTGTCCCCCAGTATGTTCATCAGATACGTGATACACTGATTGTGGGCACCAATTAATAGCAATAGTAGAGGTCAGGATCTCTCAGATAACATCTGAATGCACCTCTGTGTGGGGCCCTGCCTTACCTGTGGAGCAGGTGAGCAGAGGGAGTCCGGATATTGGGGGCGGGGGGGTGGTGAACTGGTGGTAGAAAGGGCTCTCACCCACTCCTCCCACCTCGTGGCTCTCCTGCCGAAACAGATACCTCACCTGCCCAGACTAGGCCTTCTCTCTTCCATGGGACAGAATATGCAAGCTTTTCATAAGCCCTAACCAGCCCGTTAAAAGTTTTTGTTCGTTGTGTGTTTGATCTGGGACAGTGTGTGATTGGAAGCCGCCTTTTCTAAGTGATGTTGACCATTCCCTGAATCCCAACCAGGGTTCTGGGGATGTTGAACCTCTGTTCTTTTCCTTAATAAAGCTGTTGCCCAAAACCCTTTCCTCCCTGTAAAATATGTCAAGCTATGATTTTCAGAATGACAATGAAATGCATATACTTCCACTGAGAAATGAGTTGGGGGCATCTTATGAGACTGGAGATTGATTGAGAATGTGGAATTTTCTATAAAACTCTCATTATGGTACTTTATCATTTAAAAATGTTTAAAAATAAGTAGTATTTACACACAATTGGCTCTTCCTAGGCCCTTCATTTTTATTGCTGAATGTTTTATTTAGAAATATCCCATCCTTCAAGAAGGAGATGGGGCTGCTGGAAGAGGAAGGGTGAGAGAGGGAGCCAGCACCGACCTGGCTGCAGCCGACCCAGAACACGTGTGAACGAGTGAGTGGACATGGGGATGAACAAAATGATCTGTGATCCATGCTTCCCTCTGTTCCTTGTCACCTACGGAACAGCAGCCAGAAATCTTGTGTACTTCACCCAAATGCCCCCCGCTCAGGCCTCGAGCCTATCTCGAGGGACCAGGGACAAGCCCGAGGCCCAGCCCAGAGCAGTGGCTGATGGGAGCCAATACAGCCTCTGGCCCTTCCCCTCCTGGGCACCTGCTGGCTTCTCAAGCCCCTCCATGTAGTTCCCTGCGGGGCTCCTCAGAGCACCCCACCAAGAGTCAGAGTGGGGACCTACACCTGGGACCAGAAGGACCATGTCTACCAACAGGAGGAGGGCAGTCAGGATGGGCCTATCAAGCTGGTCGGCAGTGTGGTGAGTCTGCCCCAAGCTTGAGGGAGTTGAGCGAATGGGGGCAGAGTGCCAGCCAGCTTCCTGACACACCTGTGCACTTTGCTTTATCTCCCCACCAGGCAAAAAAAATGGTGCTGAACTTTGACTTGTCAATTAAATTATAAGAATAATAAGAAAACTGTCCATTTTCAAATGCTCTAGCCCTTCACCTCAGATTCTGGTAGCATCTCCTAGTGGTCTGAGCCCCCTTCCTTCCCTATCCCTCCCCGAGATAAGCACTGCCCATGAAGGACAGAAGGCTGGTCCCCTTCTCCTCTGGTGGGTGGGACCACATGGTGCACACTGCCTTCAGCACTATACCCTTCACCCTGGTCCTAAGAGTTATGGGATGATGAAATCAGTAGAACCATTTGGCAACCCCAAATCCAAGGGCCCCTTCTTTTGGATTCTGTTCCCTGGAAATTTGGGGCAAAGCAGAATGAAAACTGGTTAAAAGCATCAATATTCAGTTAGACCCACTAAATGTTTTCCTACCTAAAAACCTGGAGCATGAAGACATGATCTGAATGTTTGAGGGTCTCAAATTCTGCAAACTGCCAAGTAAACCTAACTTACTGAGGATGCACCAGAGCTCTTCAGAGGAGGGTAACTAAGATGGCACTGACATGTGAGGGACAGGCACAAGAAAGAGAAACGCTCATCTCAGAAAGCATGTGGGTGGCCACTGTTTTCAAACCTCTAGACTCCAGCTCCAGTGGGGGAAAGGAGTGTGCTTCTTCAGAGAAGCCCTACAAGGGAGGACAGTGAAAGGTCACATGGAGGTAGATGGCAAGCTGAGGAAGAGCCAACAGTCAAGTAAGATAGTGAGTTCCCCACCCTTAGAAGTATCCAAATACCCATTCATTCATGAACACATAGGTATTAAGGTCCAGCAATAACTTGAGTGTCAGACAGACAAGGTTCCTGCTGTCAGGAAGTTTATGTTTTAGTGAGGAAGACAAGCAACAAAACAACTAAAAAAAAAAAAAGCCAAAAATATATATTCAGTAGAGATAAGATTATGCAATAAATAAATAATTTAATAAATAGGGTTATGGGAGAGCATGTGGCAGATGTCTCCTTTGCACTAGGTAGTACGGGTGAATACTGAGCAGAAGCAGAATGGCCTCTTAGCAAGAAAGGTGTTAAAGGAGCACCGGGGGTAGGGGAGAGGGGCTTTGAAAGTTCTTCCATTTTGAGCCCATGACCTTAAATAATGCTACATGCCCGTTCGTTCACTAAAGACTACTGTGTGACTCCTCCCC
This sequence comes from Mustela erminea, assembly GCF_009829155.1. Lineage (NCBI taxonomy): Eukaryota > Metazoa > Chordata > Mammalia > Carnivora > Mustelidae > Mustela > Mustela erminea. Next base: position 66,730,928 of record NC_045622.1, on the reverse strand, counting down.
TGAGGGAACCCTAAACCAAGCCCCTCTGGGTACATGGCTAGAGCCAGTGGTCCCAAGCACAGTGGGGTGGTAGCTTTCCCTGTCCCCCACCTGCTACCTCCTCACATTCTGCCTGCTTCCCAGGCTTGATTACATAATTGCTAGGCCAGGATTTAGAGCCAGCACAGCATGAGCTTGTAAATCTTCTCTCACATCATGAAATGCCAGCAATTTCACAGCCAGGGATTCCTGTTCTCATAAAGTCCCCACACTAGCAGACTTGCATCTAAAAGTGTCCTGTGGGCTGATGAATTGATGTTGGAGCTGCTCCAGAGCCAAACACAGGGGCAGGCAGCCTCTGCCACCTGCTCGGCGACTCTGAAGTCCCCAGAAGCGAAGGTCATGATTATCAGGCCAGGTTGCTGGGGCTCTGCCAGCAAAGCGACCCTCAAACACAGTTCCCTGAGGAGTAGAGGAACGGAAATGGTGGCCTCACCCTGGGAACTGAAGCCACACTTGTATTCCAGACTATTTGAGGGGGAAAATGTCCTTCTAAGCAATATGCACAGTTGTAATCCATAAGAGACACATCCACTTACATTTAAATTTGCCAGTGATCTTCAACCTTGGCTCCCATTAGAATGACCTGTAGAGTTTTTTTTACCAGACAGCCTTCCAGAGGGCTGGGCAGGAGGGGGAGCAGTTCCACCCATGGAGATTCCAACCCAGTAGAGTCCAGAATCTAGAAAGGAGCTCCTACATTTGTATGTTCCACAGGTAAAGAGTCGCTACCTACTTTATTAGAAAAATAGAAAATGAGCAAGAAGGACCTTGTGGCAGCCTTCCAAGACACCTCCTGATATTTATGTGTTTGTGTAATCCCCTCCCCTCTAGAGGGTGCTGGACCTGGTGACTCACCTCTATGAACAGAACAAGGCACAAAATGATGGAATGTCACTTCCAAGACCAGGTTACATAAAGACTGTGACTTCTATTTGAGCACCTGCTCTCTTTCTCTTGCCCTCAGGGAAGCCAGCTGCCTGGTTGCCAGTCACCCTCTGGAGAGCCCCATACGGCAAGGAACTGACGCCTCCAACCTGTAGCAAGCGAGGACTTGAGGCCTGACAACAGCCATATGAGGAAGCTTGGAAACACCTTCTCTCCCAGTCGGGTCTTAGGATGACTGCTGCCCCATTGACACCCAGACCACAGCCTTGCCAGTGATTCTGAGATGAAAGCACCCAGAAAAGTACTCCCAGATTCCTGATCCATTGAAACTCTGAGATAATAAATGTGGACTGTTTTAAGCTATTGTGTTTTGGGGATAGTTTATTATATAGCAATAGGTAACCAATATGGACATATGTAATAGAACATTAATAGTGGTTTATCTCCCACCAGCTGAATCATGAGTGATCTCAATTTTCTTCCATTTGCTTATCTCTATTTTTTTTATATTACCACAGGCTATATTCAAAATGAAAAAAAAATCAATTTCAAATTATATTTTTAAAAAAACTTCTAGAGGAAAACACAGGAGAATATCTTTGTGACCTTACATTAGGCAAAGCTTTCTGAAACAAGTCACCAAAAAGGGTAACCCTCCCCCAAAACTGGACTTTATCAAAATGAAAAACACTTATTCTTCAATAAACATCATTAAAGAAATAGGAACAACAAGCCCCAGGCTGGGGGAAAAGATTTCCAAATCATGTATCTAATAAAGGACACATTACCACAATATATGAAAAATAACAAGACACATAACCCAATTTAAAAATGAGCAAAAGATTTGACTAGACATTTTTCCAAAGAAGAGACACAAATAGCTGATAAGCATAAGAAAAGATGCTCAGCATCATTAGTCATTAGGAAAGTGAGAATCCAAATCACAGAGAGATACAAATACACACCTATTAGAAGGGCTCTAGAACTGAAATGGCAAGTGTTGACAAGGATGGGAAACAAGTGCGACCTTTATACACTGCTGGTGGGAATGTGACACATGGCAGCTACTTTGGAAACAGTATGGCAGTTTTTTAAAAAATTAAATATAAACTTGCCTTATGACCCACTCCTAGGTATCTACCCAAAAGAAATGCAAACACGTCCACACAAAGACTTGTAGGCAAATATTCAAAGCAAAAACTGGGAAAAGTCCGGATTTCCATCGATAGGTGAATGGATAAACACAACGTGGTACATCCATATGACACTATTCAGCTACAAAAAGGAACTATGTCCCGATTCATGCTACATCAATGGACCACAAATACAGTATCCTAAGTGAAAGAAATGACACAAAAACTATGTATTGTGTGATTCTGTTTATACGAAATGTCAGAAAAGGGAAATCCATAGAGACAGATCAGCATTGTCTGGGGCTGGAATGGAAGTCTGACAGCAAAGGAAAGGGAGGACATGTTCTGGGGTGATAAATATGTTCTAAAACTGACCCACAGGGATGGTTGCAAGACTGCATACATTCACTAAAAATTACTGAATTATATACTCACAGCGGGTGGATTTTATGTTGTGTAAATCACACTCCAATAAAGCTGTAAAAAAAGTTATGCTTGTAACCTTGGACCCAGGAAGCTCGTGTCAAGGGCATAATCAGAAATGTACACAAAGATATATCAAGTATGCTCATAACAGTGTTTTACGTTAATGAAAAACTAGAAGCAATCTGAATGCATAGTAACAGATAATAAATGATTATTAAGGGGTAATCTGCCTAGCAGGGTGCAGCTGTTGAGAATGGTATTCACAAAGAATTTCTGACAACCTGGGGAAATGCTTAGGCTACAAAGAATTCATATATTTTTTTTTAAATACAGTTGAATTTGTTCCAGGAATGTATGTGTCTATACACATAACATAACCAGATGCATATAATTTTTCCCCCCTCTGGACATCTAGAAAGAGTAAAGTTGGTAATTAAGCAAGTAATTTTTGTTTTCTTTGTCCTTTATGTTTTCTGATTTTTTTTTTCAAAAAATGTGTATTCATTTTAAAATCTAGAAAAAAAAAATTTCAAAGATCTCATCTAGGGGTGCCTGGGTGGCTCAGTAGATTAAACCCTCTGACTTGGGCTCAGGTCGTGATACCAGGGTCCTGGGATCGAGCCCCACGTCGGGCTCTCTGCTCAGTGGGGAGCCTGCTTCCCTTCCTCTCTCTCTGCCTGCCTCTCTGCCTGCTTGTGATCTCTGTCAAATAAATAAATAAATAAAATCTTAAAAAAAAAAAAAACCCTCATCTAAAGAAAGCAATGGCAGGCCTTTCTTCTCCTGGTCAGAGGAGGGGCTGTGGTTTCCTGAGTGAGGGGAACACCCTGACCTCAGTAAATGATGCAGAGGGCCTATCAGGTGCTGCAGAGAGAAGGGGCAGTGAGCACCCCTGGAAACAGCTGTCTAAGTCCATTCATCGCCACTGGGACTCATTGGTCTTACAACAGGGCCAGCCCTAAGGCAAGGACACCTCATTAGCCAAGAGGAGCAGGGGCTCCTATCAAGGAGTAGTCCCCCAGGGGCTGGTTTCTGTGTCACTGCAGGTGACAGGCAGGGAAGGTAACAATGACCTTAGAAACAGATGCATGAAACTTCATAGAAACTGCTAGACACACACCATATGATTTCACTCAAACATGGAACTTAAGAAACAAACAAACACAGTGGAAAATACAGAGAGGCAAACCAAGAAGCAGATTCTTAACTATAGAGAACAAACTGATGGTCACCATTAGGGAGGTGATGAGATTAAGGAGGGCACTTGTGATAAGCACCAGCTGTTATCAATTACTATATGTACACCTGAAACTAATATTACACTGTGTGCTAACTGTAATTTAAATAAAAACTTACCAAAAAAAGAAAAACTTCAAAAAAACCTGCTAGAAACCCAGTTCTCTAAGTTGGGAATCATGGGGACAGCCTAAACACCAGGGAGAGAGAGCAGGGTTTGAGTCCTGGCTCTGCAACGGACACCATGCTCTATGGAGTCTGAGATAAGCTACATATCTCCAAAGAATCTGTTTCCCCACCTGCAAAGTGGGAGACAATTAGACTATCTATTTCCAAAATGGAAATCTACATCATTGGTTAATAAAATTCAAGGAATAAAAGGGGTACATTCATGCCCTAGGGCCACCAAAACAAATTATCACAACCTGGGTGACTTAAAGAAACTGATTCTCTGGACTTATGGAGGCTAAATCAACACCTTGAGGTTTTTGAGGAGCCTCAGTCAACACCTTGAGGCTAAAATCAAGGTGTTGGTGGGACCATGTCCTCTCTAAAGGCTCGAGGAAAGACCTCATCTGACTTGTTCATAGCAGAATCCCCAAAGACAGAATAGTAACTGGATCATGCTCAACAAAAATTTACACAGGTAACAAACAGGTTAATAATTCAGAGGACAGTGGATTATGTTTTATTTTATGATAACCTTTTTATTCCCAAAGTAAATGTGACATATATTCATTTTATAAAATGCCAAAAACACAGATAAACAGAAAGCTTAAAAGGTGTCAGAATCACCCTTTTTACAGATAAACCACCAACCACTAATTGCATCAAGCTATCCAATATTTATACAGTAACTTTTAAACATCATACTGTAAACAGTGTTGCGACTTGATTTTTACACTTCACATTTTATGAGTATCTTTCTGAATCATTACAGATAGTCCCTCACCCACCATGGATGACATCCCAATACACCCTTCCTAAGTTGAAATACTCTTAAGTCAAAATGCAGGCACACGTCAGAGATACCGTAGGTTCAGTTCCAGAGCACTGCAGTAAAGTGAGCATCACAGTAAAGGGAGTTGAATGACTGTTTTGATTGTCCTGTTTGATTCTACTATACTGTGGCTTATTAGTAAGCAACAGCACTATGTGTGTGTGTGTGGCAGGGGAACTCGGCAGATATCTTAGTTTAAAAATACTTTCTTGCTAAAAAAAAAAAAAAAAAAATTTGTCATTTGAGCTTCCTGCGAGTCATCATCTTTTTGCTCGTGGAAGGTCTTGTCCCTATGTGGATGGCTGCTGACTGATCAGGTGGTAGCTGCCGAAGGTTGGGGTGACTGTGACAATTTCTTAAAATAAGACAACAATGACGTTTGCTCCATCCAGTGACTTCTTCCCACAAACCATTTCTCTGTGGCATGAGACACTATGGGATAGTATTTCACCCACCATGAATTTCTCAAAATTAGAGTCAATCCTCTCAAACTCTGCTTCTGCTTTATGAACTCAGTTTATGTCATATTCTAAATCGTCTGTTGTCACTTCAACCATCTTCATAGCCCCTGCAGGAGCAAATTCCATCTCAAGAAAGCCTTTTCTTCTTCTTAGGAAGCAACTCGTCATCCATGACAGTTTTATCCTGAGACTGTAGCAATTCAGTCCCATCTTCAGGCTCCACTTCTCATTCTTGCTCTCTTGCTTTTCCACCAATCTGCAGTTATCTCCTCCACTAAAGTCTCTCCTCAAATGCCATCCATGCGAGTCAAAACCAGCTTCTTCCAAACTCTTGTTGATGTGGATATTCTGACTTCTTTATTATTTATTATTACTATATTGACTTCCATTACTAATGGCATCTAGAATGGTGAGTCCTTTCCAGAGGTTTCCAGTTGATGTTGCCTAAATCCATCAGTGGAATCACTATCTATGGCAGTTATAGCTGTACAACATGTTTCTTTTTTTTTTTTTTTAGATTTTTATTTATTTATCTGACAGAGAGATCACAAGTAGGCAGAGAGAGAGAGGAGGAAGCAGGCTCCCTGCTGAGCAGAGAGCCCAATGCGGAGCTCGATCCCAGGACCCTGAGATCATGACTTGAGCTGAAGGCAGAGGCTTTAACCCACTGAGCCACCCAGGAGCCCCATGTACAACATGTTTCTTAAATGAGACCTAAAAGTTGAAACTACTTCTTGATCAATGGGCTACTGAACAGATGCTGTATCAACAGTCATGAAAACAGTATTCATCTCGCTATCCATCTCCATCTGAGCTCTTGGGTGACCAGGTGCATTGTCAAGAGCAGCAATACTTTGAAAGGAAGTTTTTTTCTGAAGAGATCTCAAATACTGAAAATTCAGTGAGCTTAAAATATTCATAAGTCATGTTGCAAACAGATACACTATCATGCAGACTTTGTTGTTCTCTTGGTTGAGCATAGGTGGAGTAGACTGGGCCTAATTCCTAAGGGTCCCAGATTTTCAGAATGTTCAATGACTTTAAATCAAAATTTTCAGAATGAGCAATGACTTTAACTCAAAATCATCAGCTGCATCTGACCCTAACAAGAAAGTCAATCTGTCCTTTGAAGCCAGGCATGGACTTCTCCTCTCTAGCTATGGAAGTCCTAGCTGACATCTTCTGCCAGGAGAAGGCTGTTTCATCTACACTGGAAGTCTGTTGTTTAGTGCCGCCATCTTCGTGACTTATCTGAGATCTTCTGGATAACTCCCTGCAGCACCTGTATCAGCACTTGCTGCTTTACCTTGCACTTTTATGTTACAGAGATGACTTCTTTCCTTAAACCTCACGAACTAACCTCTGCTAACTTCAGACTTTTCTTCTGCAGCTTCCTCAGCACACACAGCCTTCTTTGTAGAATTAAAGAGATTAGGACTGTGCTCTGGATTAGGCTCTGCCTTAAGGGAATCGTCTGGCTAGTTCGATCCTCTATCTAGACCACTAAAACTTTCTCTGTATCAGCAGTGAGGCTGTTTCACTTTATCGTTTGTACATTCCCTGGAGCAACACCTTGAATTTCCTTCAAGAACTTCTCTTTTGCATTCACAACCTAGCTTAACTGTTTGGTGCAAGAAGCCTCGCTTTTGGCCTCTCTCAGCTTTTGACATGCTTTCTTCACTAAGCTTAATCACTTCTAGTTTCAGATTTAAAATGAGAGACTTGAACATTTAGAGGCCACTGTATGGTTATTAATTGGCCTGATTTCAATACTGTTGCGTCTCGAGGAATAGGGAGGCCTGAGGAAAGAGAGACAGATCAGGGGGAATGGCCAGTTGATGGAGCATACACAGCATACACAGCATTTGGAACATACACAGCATTTAAGTTCACCACCTTATAGTATGCAACTCATAGCGCCCCAAAACAGTTACAACAGTAACATCAAAGATCACTGATCACAGATCACTATAACACATAATGAAAAGTGGCGCATCTGGGTGGCTCAGTCAGTCAAGTGTCTGCCTTTGGCTCAGGTCATGATCCCAAGTCCTGAGATCAAGCCCCATGTCAGGCTCCTGCTCAGCGTGGAGTCTGCTTCTCCCTCTGTCCCCCACCCATGTCCTTCTGTTTATTCTCTTGCTCTCAATAATTAAAAAAAATAAAATAATTAAAAAGTTTGAAATATTGTGAGAGTTACTAAAATGCGAAGCACAGACAAGAAGTGAGCAAATGCTGTTGGAAAACATCACAGATGTGCCCCATGCAGGATTGCCACAGACCTTCCATTTGTAAAAAACCACACTGTCTGCAAAGTGCAATGAAGCGAAGCACAGTAAAGAGATAGGCCTGTACACCTATCACAGCTTAGCCTGGCCTACCTTCAGTGTGCTCAGAACATTAGCCTACAGTTGGACAAAACCATCTAACAAAAAGCCTATTTTATAATGAAGTGTCAACCCGGCATCCTATAGTAAACACTGTACCCAAAGTGAGAAACAGAATGGCTGTAGAATGAAAGAATGGTTTTGAGTGTTTCAGTTGTCTACCCTCATGATGCCACTGCCCAGCACCATGAGAGGATCGTACCACATCTCACCAGCTCAGGAAAAGATCAAAATTCAAAGTATGTTTCCTACTGAATGTGTGTCACTTTCGCACCACTGTAAAATTTAAAAATTGTCAGTCAAGCCATTGTAAGTCGGGGACCACCTATACATAATATTCAAGCGTATCAATTTTCTTCATTGTCTGATTGGATGACCTATTGAAATATTTTTTTTTAATTTTTATTTATTTATCAGAGAGAGAGAGGGGAAGAGTGCGAGCACAGGCAGACAGAATGGCAGGCAGAGGCAAAGGGAGAAGCAGGCTCCCTGCTGAGCAAGGAGCCCGATGTGGGACTTGATCCCAGGATGCTGGGATCATGACCTGAGCCGAAGGCAGCTGCTTAACCAACTGAGCCACCCAGGCGTCCCGGATGACCTACTGAAATATTAACCAAGATTCCCGTACCCTTCCGAACATCCTCTTTTTCTAGGACCCTTCACCCAATCATATAGCAGCTGAACGGAGCTGGTATCATGGCCTTAGGAAAGGAACAATGTAAGAAACACAGATGACATGAGAACTTTGAGCTGGCAGATTAAAGATGATGGCTCCCCTTAAGAGGTCAGGTCTATGTCCCCTCCTAGTGAAGCCAGGTGGGTTTTGTCATTCTACCAGTAGAATAAGGCAGAAGTGGTATTGTCCCAGTTGCAAGATCGAAAGACTTAAGAGGCTAACAGCTCCTACTTCCTGTTTCTGGAGCCAGGTCTCAGAGCCTCCATATGTGGGAATCCCTAAGTGCATGGAAAAGCCCTGGAGAATGAGACTTCACATGAAGAGAGCATGTGAGGCTGTGGAGTGCCCTTGCACCAGACACGTGCGTGAAGAGGCCCCATGAAAGGCCTGCTTTACCCCTGCCAATCCCTACTCAAATTCCTGACCCACAAGACTGGGCCAAAGAACAAAATATAAGTGCTAGATTTAGCAAATAAAATTAGAGGACATCCAGTTAAATCTGCATTTCAGACCGACAACAAACAAGTTTTTAGTATAAGTATGTCCCCAATATTGCATGAGATATACTCGTATTTTTAAAAATACACTGTTTACCTAAAATTCAAATTTAACTGGGATTAAGTTTTTATAGGTATAGTATTTGAAGATAAATTTTAAGTTTTTAGCATTTAAAGATAAAATACATATAGGTGAAATATTCATCATGGTTTACCTGGCAATCCTAGACCCAAATAAAATGTCTATGTCTTGGGGCGCCTGGGTGGCTCAGTGGGTTAAGCCGCTGCCTTCGGCTCAGGTCATGATCTCAGGGTCCTGGGATCGAGTTCCGCATCGGGTTCTCTCCTCCGCGGGGAGCCTGCTTCCTCCTCTCTCTCTCTGCCTGCCTCTCTGCCTACTTGTGATCTCTCTGTGTCAAATGAATAAATAAAATCTTTAAAAAAAAAAAAGTCTATGTCTTAAACCACTCACTGATGGGATAGTTTTTTATTCAACAATAGACAACCAGAAGAACAGGAACAGAAAAGAATCTGAGATGGATAATAAACAGATGTGGAGCTGTATAGTTGCTAGACAGAGCTGTTTTTCTCACCCTTGAAAGCAAAACAAACAAAAAATAACTTCTTTGATGGGACAAAGAGAGAAATAGCAGGGCTCAGCCAGGAAGAGAGGCTCCTGCATACTTTGTCCCCTCCTTCTCCCAAGCAGAGTCCCTTTGTGTAGAGGGGGGAGAGGGAAAGGACACTGTCACACACAGATGTTGTAGGGACTGATATCAGAAAGCAGAGGGAAACAGCCTTTGCTTTCACTGTAGCCAAGGTCATTCGAGTGATGCCCTTGCCCTTGCCCCTGAGAGGGCATGGGATCACTGTCACAGAGCCAGTGGACTCAGAGGGACTTGGGATGGAGAAGCTGGTGTAGACAAGTGACCCAGTGGTGAGGAGGCCCTCTCAGTGTAGACAACCTCCCACCGCTTCACTGCAACCCCCACCACCCCATCCTGCAACCAATATCTGGCACTACACACTGTCCCAGGCCCTAGAAAAGGGTCGAGGCAGCCCCCGTACTTACGGGGATTAATTTCCCTCATTCAGTGAGAGGAGTCTAAAATAAAACTCATTTCAGGCAATGGAAATAATGAAATGTCTGTTTCTAGCCCATCTGAGTTAAGATTAAAATCTCCCCATTACACTCAAAAATCATTCTGTACTGTGCTACTGTTGACATATTCAAATTGGAAAAACCTATGTTTTTGCACATTAGTACTAAACACCCCTCCACTCCCTTCCATATGCCATATTCAGGCTTTCACCAGTCAGCTGAAGACCATTTCTAGCAGTTGCCCAGGCATTGCCATGTAGGTTAATGAAGAGCATGAATTCTGGAGCAAGACTGCCAACATTTGCTGCCAAATGGCTGTGTGTCCCTAAGCAAATTACTTAACCACTCTGGGCCTCCATTTCCTTACCCATAAACTACCAATACAGTAATAACACCAACCCCACACCACTGCCATGAGGATAAAGTAAACACACGTATGTCTTGTGTTAGCCACTGTTGTTATTCCTTGTACTTACTTGGAGATGGCATTTAATACTTACTATTTTATAAAAACCCACGGAAAGTAGAAATGTTGATGTAGTAATCAACAAACTGTGATAAAGATCAGAAATCATGTCAGAAGTCTTCATTCTTCAATGAGCACCCTCTGGTCTGGCTTGCCACCTGAAGTTTCCATTGTTAAAGAACAAGATTCAGGGAAAACATACAAAATCTAGAGACATACCAAAACAAACCCAATGAGTGCCTCACCATATCTCCTCAGCATTTCCCATTTCCATGTACTCCAACCTGGCTTTCCATCTACCTGCATTCAAACTGTCGTCTCAGGTGTTCCTTTGGGGGAAACCCAAACTAAGACACATATTATTCAAGACTGTGTCTTAGTAAGCATATTCCATGATTCGATATGTTTTTAAATTAAGGAAGGATATTAACATCTCTTGTAACTTTAAGAGCCATTGTTAGTTTTTCTAAACAAGCTATTGTCCAAGTTTTAAACGTGACATTTGGATGGATTTCTGGGAACAGTCTTATGTGTGAAAGTCGAGGACCATCTGTGATTCAGTCACTCCTTCTCTTGATGGACTTTTGGGTTATTTTCAACTACTGCTAGCGCAAACATCGTTTCAACTAACATCTTCGGCAAAATCTGTGCACACATCTTTGATTCTCTCTTAAGCACAAATTCCCAAGAATGGGGTCACTGTGTCAAAAGGATACCCATCCATCCATATGGCCGAACTGCTCCCCAGAAAGGCTGTCCCACTTTAGACTCCACCCCTTCCCTAGGTCCAGCTTCTGAAGTATTTTCTCAACTCCGTTTTCTGCTCATCCATGGCTGAGCAAACACCGCCTTTGCGCCTGGCTGAGGACTGTGAAAGGCAGTGAGCTCAGATACAGCAGACCCCAGGCAGGGGCAGAGTGCTGGGTCCAGCCTCAGGGTTAGGTGAGTAACAAGAGTTAAGAGTCCAAGTCAAGGATGACCCAGGGAGCAGGACCTCCCTGCTAAACAAGTGAAATTTTATACAGGGACATAAATGGTGAGGCCTCACCACACAGATCATGGGGTAAAGGCTGCATCTCTGTGAGCCAGGGCAGCGCCTGGATGGCCCCTATGACACCTTCATGCAAATTACGAAAGGATGCCTCTTCTTCAGGTTAAAAAAGAAAGGTCAAGTTAGTATAGTCCCACCTAACCTAACATAGCTCTGCCTGCTATGCAGCAGCCCCAACTCCAAGTGCACACACACCACAGGGGCACACCTGGGGCCAACAGCACACGCGGTCCCCTCTCTTCCCCTCCCCCACCCACCCTGGTGAGGTGAGGTAATCATGTCAAGTTCAAAGTCTCAGGGGCCTGGGGATCAGGCATCAGAGGCCATCAAGCATCAAAGGCCATCAACAAGACCACAAAGGGCATCAACAAGACCACAAAGGGCAGCTGGAGGGCAAGCAATAGTGGATGCAAACACGTATGCAGAGTTTATGCTCGGGCTCAAGTGCCATTGCGAATTTAGGTCAAAGACAGCTCTTCCCCCCCACCTACCTACTTACCCAGGGTCTCTCACTCACATAAATCAATCTACCAAGTGGATGATGGCCTTTGGGTGAATTCCTGAACACAGGCCACCAGGCACCATTCCCTCAAAAGTCTACAGCTGAGGGGCGCCTGAGTAGCTCAGTGGGTTAAGCTGCTGCCTTCGGCTCAGGTCGTGATCTCAGGGTCCTGGGATCCAGCCCCACATCGGGCTCTCTGCTCAGCAGGGAGCCTGCTTCTCTCTCTCTCTCTCTCTCTCTCTCTCTGCCTGCTTCTCTGCCTACTTGTGATCTCTCTCTGTCAAATAAATGAATAAAATCTTTAAAAAAAATTACATTAAAAAAAAAGTCTACAGCTGAGTAGCAAACCCCACCTGGCGGTAGGTTGCAGGTCCTCAAGACCCGCTCAGTGTCCGCTCCAGATGGACCCGACGTCAGGGACTCGTGCAGGGCTGAGCGGCAGACCCAGAATTCAACCCAGCCTTCGGCCATCTCCTGAGATCGTTCTCTGGGCTCACACCTGCCAATTAAAGGCCTTAAAGATGAAAGAGGGAGGCTTCGGGAAGCAGCTGCGCAAGACGAAAGGCAAGCCAAGCGGCGTGTTCCACCTTCCCAAAGCAGAGTTCTCGGCCCGGCTGGTGTTCCTTCAGGAGCATCCTCGCGGGAAGTGTCTTGGCCGCAAAACCGATTTGCCGTAAGGCAATTCTGCCGTAAAAGATAAAATAGCGACAGCTGAAAGAGGGGCGTTTAAAAGGTCATGATGAAACACGAAAAAGTTGATAAAATTATTCGTTTCCTCCTTCATCAGGAGAGGAGGCAGTTTCCCAAATCCTAGGATAAGCACTTGTCACCCGAGCACCGTACTGTGTTGTGAAACCTCCCACGGGGCGGCTGGTCCTGGGCGCGTGGACGAAAGGCTGAGGTTCTGGCCCATTTGTGACCGAGCTGTGCTGTCGTGGGGCCTGGGGTGTCCTCTCTTCCGGGACAGTGTAGCTTGCAGTCTGGCCTTCCACTGTTTCACGCGTCCGGGGAGCTTGTCACGGGACTTTCTAACAAGTGGCCTATGCGGCTGTGAGCATCCACCGTTTGAAGACCAGCCTCTCCTCTGGCCAGTGGGGATTTACAGTCGTTCCCCTTCCCCGGGCGGGGGGACAGCCTCAAGACCCCCCAGCGCCTGAAGCCGCCGATGCGACCCAACCCTAGACAGACTGTTGTTTTTTTCTTTTTCCCCAAACATACCCACCTAGAATAAGTTGAATGCATAAGTGCAGCACAGTAAGAGATTAACAATTACCAAGCATAAAATAAAACAGTTAAAACAACACGCTGTAATAAGTTATGTGAGTGTATCCCTCTCAACATAGCTTATTGTCCTGCATTCACCCTTCTTCCTGCAGTCACCGGAGAGGATAAAACGCTTCCGTGAGGACAGGAATGACGGGAATGTCCTAGGCACCGTGGCCCGCTGGGCTGCCATTGACCTGGCCGCACGTCAGGAGGGCCATCCGCTTCCACACACCATGGTTGGCAGCGGGTAACAGAAACCCCAGAGCGAAATGAGGCCGAGGAGGGTCTACCCAAACATAAAAGTGAGAACTGTGTCCACGGAGAAATAAAACCCAGCTGACAACCAGCTTCTCTGCATGAGCTCTGCCGAAGGCCATGGGTTCATCAGTGGAGGGATGTAACTAGCCAGGCCATTATTTTATCTTTTACTGCAAAACAGCATTAAGGTCAATTAGTTATGTAGTGAAAATGCCTGCGGCAAAGACGTGTACAGCAAAATTACCCAGAACCGATTCTGGGTGCCGCTCATTATGCTCTATCAAGAGCTTATACTACAAAAACATGGAGGGGGCTCACAGAGGCGACCCCCTGGCCCAGCTTCTGCTCACGATTGACTCAGACAAATCCCACATTTTCATCATTCTCAGCGCCTCGCCAGCAGGCCCCCCGGAGAGCCAGCTAACCGCCCCAGACTTCTGGCAGCAGCCCCACCCTCTCCTGCACCCTGCCTGCACCTCTCCTGCACCCTCCCCACCCAGAGTCCCGAACCCCAAAGCCCCAGCTGTGCCTCCCACCAAAGCCTAGAAGCACTGGCCCAGAACAGCCCTTGCCCTTCAGCCACACAGAGGGGCATGACGGGTGGAGGTGCCCATGGCTGGGGGAACGGCAGCCTGACAAGCTCCCTCCACCCTGTCCTGCCCCCTTCTCCCTGCAGTTATATCTGTGCTCAGCTGCTGGCTCACCACTCCAGAGAAAGAGGAGGAAATGCCCATCCCACACACCATGTTTATTTCCTTATTTACTTCCTTACTATCTGCTCCCCCTAGATGAATATAAGCTCCATGAGGAAGGATTTATGTTCTCATCCTATGGCTGCTATAACAAATTCCCACAAACTTAGCAGCTTAAAACAACACAGATTTATTATCCTACAGTTCTGGAAGGCAGAGAGCTCACTGGGCTAAAATCAGGGGCAGAGCCGCATTCTTTTCTGGAAGCTTCAGGGGAGAATCCAGCTCCTTCCCCTTTCCAGCTTCTACAGGCCACCCACACTCCTTGGCTGGTGGCCCTCTTCCATCATCAAAGCCCGAAATCCCATCGCCCTGACCTCTGCTTGGCCCTCACATGTCTGACTCTGCCTCTCTTGTCTTGCTCATGTACTTAGAAGGACCCTCATGATTATGTTGAGCCTCCTGCCCCCTCCCACCCTGTTCCCCAAGATAATCTATCTTCTGGACAGCTGATTTGCAACCTTAAACCCTCCCCCTCCCCCTGACGCGTAGCACAGCCCATGCACCTGGTCCAGAATTAGAACATGGATGTCCAGGGGGTGGGATAGACATCCTTCCACCTATAGAGTTTGTCTCTTCTCACCACTGTATTCCCAGGGCCAGAACAGTATCTGACACATAGCGGGCCCTCCATAAATACGTGCTGAATGAATAAGTGAATGTGTGCATGAATAAATCACTAAGAATAATATTTAATTTATAAATAAACATCTAATCATGCATATGAAGTGCCGGGCACTTTTCACAATGCCTTATGTGTATTTACTTATCGGATCCCCAACAGCTCCATGAAGTACATTTTTATTATTACCCAGTAGCCTTCTACAGATGAGGAAATTAAGGCATAGGCAGGCAGGTGGCCCTAGTCTCCCCAGCAAGTTAAGGGGTGAAGCCAGGATGTAATCTCAGATTTACTGAGCTTTATTGTGTCACCGGCCCTGGCTGGGCACATTACATTTATGATCTCATTTCATGCTTACAAGAGGCCGTGAGGAAAACGGGCAGAGAATGAAGTCACCCACTCGGCTGAGGGATTCTTAGGGGTTCTGTGGGGCAGTGGATTGCATGTTGCTTCTTCAGCCTCCTTTGATGCCAATCAGATCAGGACCCTGTGCCCCTAAAAGGACTGTGGGTGCTCATGTCCCCACCACGATGCAGGGCTCCTGCCTTGTACTCTATAAAACTAGGGCCCAGGCCCCCAGCAGGCCTGTAGCAGACCCTGAACTTCACCAGTCATGGCTGCTCTGTCTTCTGGAAGCCTGTTCTCCTTCAAGGAACAGGAGCCTGTTTCATACCTCATCCAGAGCTGAAGTTGCATTGCCCGGTCCCCTGATGATGCCTCTGGGGAATCCCCCTAGCTGGGCCCCACACCTGTTTTGCATGGGCCGGAGCTGTTCACTCTGCCTGCTGGGCCCTGTCACTGGCCCCCGTGATCGGTTGCTCCTCCACAGTCACTTTTTTTTTTAACTTTTTTTTTTTTTTAAGATTTTATTATTTATTTGACAGACAGAGATCACAAGCAGGCAGAGAGGCAGCAGAGAGAGAGGAGGAAGCAGGCTCCCTGCCAAGCAGAGAGCCCGACGTGGGGCTCAATCCCAGGACCCTGGGACCACTACCTGAGCCGAAGGCAGAGGCTTTAACCCACTGAGCCACACAGGCACCCTCACAGTCACTTTTGATTTATCCTGCCGGCCTGCTCTTCAACACCATGAGCACACAGGCCGACAGGAAACCCCCAGACCTGGGCCTTAGCCTCCCCCAGCCCTGCAGGGAGAACACTGCTTGCACAAGGAGACAGCACTACCCCCTTGCTTGCACCTTAACCTTCGCAGTCAAAGCCAAGGAGAGTGAAACTCACCCGTGCCTGCCAGCACAGTGGGGCAGCGCATTTTCTGTTCCTGCCAGCACATTTTTCTAGGTCAATGTCAGATCAGGGAAATCCAATACCACATGTCCCAACTTTTTATTTGAAAACGGAGATAAATAGTGTTTACAAGCAAAGGCTGGAGAAGGCTCCATCAGCAATGGATTTGGTGCCCAGGCAGGACAGATTCTTCCTGGCTTGGTTGCCGTGAACCCAATTGGTATTGGGTTCACGGCAGCCAGCTCCAGCCCTAGGAGAGGCCGGACTGTGGAGAGAACACGTGTGTGTGCACGTGTGTGTTAGTGTGTAACCTACCTGTGTGCGTCCACATGCATTTGCCTACATGAGCACATGCGTGTTTCTTTAAGGGTATGATTAGCATGATTCTGGGTATGATTAGCATGCATGTGTAAATTGGGGGGCTACACCCCTGTACTTGTGCTTGTAGGTATACAGGCCTGTGCTTCAATGGAAAGACGCTCCCGCCTGGTGAATGTGTACCCAGCCCTGCGTCTCAGAGCCCGGCCGGAGTCACCTCCCTCCTCTCCTCACTGCTACCTCCAGCCTCAGCCCTCCTCCTGTTCTTTTTCTCAGCTGAGCTGGGGCCCCGATTTGAATGTGCTGTGAATGCATTTCCTCCATCCTGCTCCCTCCCGCTGCCCACCCACTGCCCACTGCCACCTGGACTACTCGTACGAGTCAACGGAGTGTCCTTTCTGGGGAATAGGTTAGGATCCAGCAATTTGAGCTCCGGGTATGCGGACAGCTCTCAGTTAAAGGTCTCTGGTGTCACATCACACTACAGTCACCTTGACTTCAGAATCTCTTTCCCCAGACCCTCCTACCCGGGGCCGCCAGCTCAACCTGCTCCAGGCCCTGCCTGTTTCCCAGTGCCGAGCCCCACTTGCCTGGCAACCACCTGCTTCATCAAACTCAAGCCACTCAGCCAAGCTTCCGAGAGCAGAGGGATTTTCTTGGCAAACCTTCCTGGCTCCCCCTCCAGAAAAGCCTCAGCTCGGCAGCCCCTGGCACACATGTAAGCCCGGGCGGGGCCGCTCCCTCACCCACCTCTGCGTCTGCCCTCTCTCATGCTGTTCCTCTGGCCCAGCACCGCCCTCCCATGCCACCCATCTGCCATTGGCTGTATACATCCCACACTACACTACTCTGCAGACCACATCTGTTCGCCACCCACCCCCACCATGAAGCCTCTCCCATGAACCTCCTGGCCCGACACACGCTGTCCTGTGTATTGCCTCAGAATGGTTTTCAGGTTGCTTCACGCACTTATCTTGCCCTCCCACCTAGATTGCAATCTCTTTCTAGAATTAAGCCCTGTGCTTCCTTTGAATAAACTGTGGAACCCGACACAGGTCCAAACACAGGAGAGACCAGAGATAAGGGCTTGTGTGGGAGAGCAGCTGAAAGAAGACAGAGCTAGAGTCGCGGATGGCCAGCCCTAAAGCTGCGTGCCAGGCGCTGTGTCTGCTGACTCACTGCCCACCTCATGTAATCCTCCTGGAAACCAGGGGAGCAGGGGAATACAGTCCCCATTTCACAGATGAGAAAACAGGCTGAGTGAGGCCCGGTGACTTCTCTGAGGAGGCAAAACTAGTCAATGGCAAAGTCAGGGGTTGATTCTAGGTGGGTCTGATTTCATTTCTCTGTTCCCGTACAACAGGCGCAGCGACGGAAGGACGTGCGCTAGAGTCAAGAGCTTTCTGAAATTCTAGAGCACACCCACTGCAGGAGAGGTGAGAGAAAGATCTAGATTCATGCTATCCAACAGAACTTCCTGCAATGATGGAAAACTTCACCCTGGTGCTATCCAATGTGGGAGCTGCTAGCTGGAGTGGCCACCGAGTACCTGGAAAGTGGCTAGTGTGGACTGTGCTTTTTATTTTATTGTAACTCATTTTATTTTATTTTATTTTATTTTATTTAAGATTTCATTTATTTATTTGACAGAGATCACAAGTAGGCCGAGAGGCAGACAGAGAGAGAGAGAGAGAGACAGAGAGAGAGAGAGGAGGAGGAAGCAGGCTCCCTGCTGAGCAGAGAACGATGCGGGGCTCGATCCCAGGATCTTGGGGTCATGACCTGAGCCGAAGGCAGAGGCTTTAACCCACTGAGCCACCCAGGCGCCCCTATTGTAACTCATTTTAATTTCAGTGGTCACCCATGGCAAGTGGCTAGTGTCCGTACTGGACGGTACAGCCCGAGGTATAACCCAACCACGTTCATCCTGAGTAAATAGAGGTTTGCTCTCCAATAGCAGAGTGTTCCTATGAAACCTTTCACAAGCCAAATGGTGTAAACCAAGGAAGGCATTGCCATTAATTTATACACTCAAGCCCCCCAAAATAACCTCTCGGGCCCCCACACAACCTCTCTTATACCTTAGGGCACATCTTGATAGCAGATACACAAAATACACCGAGAAAAAACACAGATGCTCATGCACACAGTTCAAAGCTATGGCGGCTTGGGGCGCCTGGGTGGCTCAGTGGGCTAAAGCCTCTGCCTTTATCTCAGGTCATGATCCCAGGGTCCTGGGATGGAGGCCCACATCAGGCTCTCCACTCGGCAGGGAACCTGCTTCCCTTCCTCTCTCTCTGCCTGCATTTCTGCCTACTTGTGATCTCTGTCAAATAAATAAATAAATAAATAAAATGGAAAAAAAAAAAGCTGCTGATATCTCACAGCTTCTCAAAATATTTTAAAAAAAAGCTACGGCGGCTTGATGCTGGGATGCTGAGTGTCGTTTCCGGGGAAAGAGTCTGGCAGGGCTGCTCTCTCTGCTTGGGGTACACACTGCCTCTACCAGGGCTCGTTGCAAAGCAAATGCTCAACACAATGTTTGCTTCTTGCCTTTCTCCATGAAAGCCAAAATCCTCTTTGGCTTTCTTTCAGTGGGCAAAAACAAACACGAGTGCAAGGCTCCCAAGAAAGCCTAGTGGCGTAACTCGAACGTTTGAAAAGCGGGTAAAGCTGTATAGAAAATAGTAATAATTTTACAATGGGGGACACCTGGCTGGCTCAGTTAGCTGAGCATCTGCCTTTGGCTCAGGTCGTGATCTCAGAGTCCTAGGATTGAGCCCACATTGGGCTTCCTGCTCAGCGGGAAGTCTGTTTCTCCCTCTCCCCTCTGCCCTTCTCCCTGCCCATGTTTTCTCTCTTTCCCTCTAATACATACATAAAGTCTTAAAAAAATAATTTTACAATGAATGAGGCTGCTTCTTGCCACAGGCAGCTGGCTCAAGGGGTCCCACCCTCCTGGTTCCACCAGCCACCCCAAGGGTCGGGATGCCGAGAATCAACATCTGCATAAACCTGTAACCCATCTCAGGCACACCAGCATCTAATAATGGTCAAGTTCTCTGCCAGCTTCCAGCCCAAGACACTGAAATTGTGGTGATGGGAAATCCCCGCAGAGGAAGTACACAGGAACCTGCCAGTCCTTGCATGGCATTCTGTCCCCCATTCCCCACACAGCCCGAGCTGGGCCTGGCGTACAGAGTGACTCAGAGCCCAGCCTGATGGAGCACAGGGTCCCAGTAATGAGCAGAACCTTCAGGACCAGGTCACAGCAAAAGGACCTGAGGTGGGCTCTGGCCTTGGGGTGGGAACCCTGAGTGAATCAGGGATGCCATTCTTGGTATCACTTTGGCGCCACCTGGTGGGCACTTGCAGCGTGCAGCTGCATACAAGCTTGCCAGGAGGAGCCAGGACTGTCAGGGGCGGACAGGGACTTACCAGGTCCCACCGGGCTGGGCTGAAGGGCACTGCCTGGTCGCCTGCCTAGGCTGGCTGGGGCACTTTCCTGTAGGGAAAGGGCCCTTAGGGAAGGAAGGGAGGGAAGGAGAGACAGGCAGCCCTGGGGGGAGGGGAAGAGGAGGCTGCTCCTGCACTGTTCCAGTCTGGAATGTGAACATTCCAGAATCCAGGACCTCAGTCACACCTCCACTGTTAAACTGTGCCAGGCCCTGGGTATACAGGGAAGAAGCCAGACAGAAGTCTGGTGGCGGCCATAACAGGGTGACTTCGGGAAACAGGGTGAGAACGGGATTCTGAGCTGGTATCCAAGGGTAACAGTTTGCTGCGCATAGAGAGGCAGAAGGAGCAGCCTGCGGACCAAGGTCTGTGAGAGGGAGACAGCTTCACTGGGGGGTAGCTCTGGTGGTTAAAAAAGCGAGAACGTGTATGGAGCATGGGGCTGGAGCTGAAGCAGCTAGGGGTGAGGCTTTGGGGGTCCAGCAACAGCCCCCACCCCACCCCAGCAGGCCCAGAGTCAAACCCCTAGGGGCTTCTGAGTTTGAGTGGTATTATCCAAGGCTGTCCGTGGCCAGTGCAGAGCCACCAGCAAAGGCAGCAGATGGACCCAGCTGCATAGTTTGGTGGTAGAGAGGGGGTGCCGGGAGGGGAGGGGAGAGCCCAGGATGAGAGTCAAGAGACTCTGCCACAACTGGTCCCGTGACCCGGCAACACTCCTCCTCTCTGGGCCTCAGTTTCCCCATTGATTAATTGCAGGGATTGACTGACGGTCTCCATCAACTCCAGTGTAATCGGTCTAGGCCCTCAGTACAGGAAAGGAGTCAGGTGCAAATCTGTTCGTGCTTTGAGGACTATCCCTCTGCCCAGCAGGCATGTGGGTGACGAACTGTTATGTGCAGATGCAGAGTGGGGCTTCTGCAGCTGAGTCCTGAGCTCCATCAGTGGGAGAGCTGGGGCCCTCACAGACAGCAAGCGACTGGTGGGGTTTATGGGTTCAGACTTGAGTCTCACACGATTTTCCCACAGCACCAAAGAATGCTGCTTTCAGGGCACTCGGTGGAGCCCTGAGCTCTGTCTTGCTCTAGAGGTTAGCGGAGCTCACCACAAGAGAATACAAAGCCCAGAAAAGGGAACCATGAACAAGGCCAGGGAATCCTTCAGAAGAGCCGCAGTCGCAGCCTCAGTAGTCTGGGGTCTGGTAAAGAAGTCAGAACGGCTTCCGGCAGTCCTCAGGAAGCAGGGATTGGGGAGACATGATGTGGATAACTGACTTCCCTCTCACTGGAAAGCACTGCCTGCACCTCCTTAAGCTCTCACACGACCTCCCAACAACCCTCGGGGGAGGCAGATCGGGGAAGAGCCCTACCAGTTAGGCCTCATTTTATGATAGTAATTATAATAGTACAACTTGCCTCTAGGAAGAAACAGCAAGGCTCAGGCGCCCGGCCCCATGTTTCACAGAACAGGACGACAAGACCCCCAGGAGGGAGTGACGTGCCTGAGCCGCAGGAAACACTGGTGACTCAGTGGCAGAGAGGCAACTTCAGGCTTCCTCAGGAGCACAGCCTGGGGAGGGGCTTAAGCTGCAAGTGTGAAACACACACCGAATTTCAAGGCGTAGTGCAGGGGGAAAAGCACATAGAATTTATCTCACTACTGATTTTTCTTTCAATTCCATATTGAAATGACAAGATACTGGTATATTAGGCTAAATAAAATATATCATGAGAGGTAATTTCACCTCTTTCTTTGGACTTCTCTCCTTGGGTCTCCTAGAAAAGTTTAGATCAAAGAAGGGATTTGCATCTGTGGTTCGTGTCACATTTGTGCGGGACAGGCCCGCACCAGGCTGTGGGTTCGGACCCTGGCTGAGCGGGTTCATCCCCCTCACCCCGTGTCTGGTCAGCTGAGTGGGAGAGGGTGAAGACAGACGTGGGAACCTCTGAGGACTCTTCACGTGCCAGACTCTGGGCTCAGAGAGCCTCCGGCCTCTTCCCAGTAAATTGAGAACCACTATTTCCGGGAGCTCCACTCTGGAAAGCAGTGGGACCAGCCAGGCTCTGCTCGAGAAAGTGACCGCAGGAGCCACGAGGTGGCGCTGTTCCCACAACCCTCCGCTTCCCAGGTCCGTCGGGTCCCACGTGCCGCGGAAGCATTCCAGCATTTGCAAGAAGAGGTTTTCCTTGGACCAGTTGTTGAATTTCTTACTCAGCCTTCCGTTGCCAAAGGTTATTCAGACTCAGGAATGCTGCCCTTAAAAATGGCCATCTCGGGAGGAAAAATGAAACAAGATGGGATCGGGAGGGAGACAAACCGTAAGAGACTCTTAAATCGCACAAAACAAACAGGGTTGGGGGAGGGTAGGGATTGGGTGGCTGGGTGATGGACACTGGGGAGGGTATGTGCTGTGGTGATGGTGTGAAATGTGTAAGCCTAATGATTCACAGACCTGTACCCCTGGGGCAAATAATACATTATATGTTAATAAAAATAATTAATTTAAAAAATGGCCATCTCTGAGTGTGCACTTAAAAATCAAGCAGGCTATAGATCCATTGCTGATTCTCTACAAAGGCATTCCGTACCCAGGGGCCCTCATGCGCACCTAACACGTGCAAGAGGAATGCACACACATTAAGTAAATAGCACATGGGTCCACGTGTGTGTGAACATGACAGGAAGAAGGATGGTCCAGATTATTTAGCAGTGAGGTTTTTGGTTTTGGGTTTTGTTGTGGGGTTTTTTTTTTTTTTGGTTTGTTTATTTTCTGTTTTAATTTAGCTTTGGGAGTTTGGAAGGGAAAGGGAAGGAAGGAAAGAAAGAAGGAAGAAAGCAGGGAGGGAGGGACGGAGACACCTAGGAAACGGACTTAGAAGTAGAAGTAGAAGTAGAAGTCATGCCATTTTTACAAAAAGTGGACATTTCATAACACAGTCATGTTACTATATTCATGTTATTGCAACCTTAACAAGAAAACTGCAGGGGCACCTGGGTGGCTCAGTGGGTTAAAGCCTCTGCCTTCAGCTCGGGTCATGATCCGAGTGTCCTGGGATCGAGCCCCACATCGGGCTGTCTGCTCAGCAAGGAGCCTGCTTCCCTTCCTCTCTCTCTCTACCTGCCTCTCTGCCTACTTGTGCTCTCTGTCTGTCAAATAAATAAATAAAATCTTAAAAAAAAAAAAAAAAAGAACTGCAAAATTTTGGAGTACTTCAAACCTAACAATTTCAGGAAATGTACCCCTACCCTCAATGCCTCCTTAACCCAGCATTTTTGCTTCCGTACTATGCTTGGCAATTTTAGAAACTGGCAACAGGATGTGGTTCATGCGTTTATAAATCTACCCCTGAGCGCACTCCGGGCTGCAAGATTTTGGAGTGCATGAGCCCCCCGGCAACTGCTGGCTTTTTAATAAAGACTCTTCAATTTGGTCTACTGAATGTGGTGTCCATCTGTATAACTCCCTGCCCTACATATAACAAGAGGAAAGAAAAGAAAAAAAGAAAAGAAAAGCTTACACTGAGGCCAAGTATGTAAAGTGAGGGGAATTTTTTTTTTTTTAAATTCTGGCTTCTCTAGTTGCAGACGTGGGGATAGAATAGAAGAATCTCTTCCCCGTAAACTGTTTTCTGGAACATAATTTAAAAGCCATCAATCCAGTCCCATTGCCTTATCTCATAGGAACGTAAACTGACACTCAGGAAAGAGAAATGACTTCTTCAATATCGCACAGCTACTTTTAAATATTTTCATTTTAAACCTAACCTCCAAAAGCGGGTGTTTCCATGGCGGGGGGGTGGGGAACAGTGTCTATTTTCTCTGATTTATGTCCAGATTCTCTTCAAATTGGACAACCCAGGATCGAATGGCAGGAGTGGGGACCCTCAGCATCCATTGTCCTGTAAGACCTTCCCTGAGCCCCAGAGGTTTAGGAAGGGTAAGCAGATAACCCACAGATATCCAAGAGGGGAAACCAAGGCACACAGGCGACTTGGCTTGCCCTTGAGCACACAGTGATTGAATGTCAGTAAAACAAAAAGGAAAAGCACATAGTACTCGAGCAACAATTCTACATACTGATCTAGAGTTAGGACTATTCTAGAACTGGTGGGCAACATTTTTTAAAAAGGAGGTGGTGCTCAATGAAAAAGGAAAATGAGGGGTGCCTGGGTGGCTCAGTGGGTTAAAGCCTCTGCCTTCGGATCAGGTCATGATTCCAGGGTCCTGGGTTCGAGCTCAGCGTCAGGCTCTCTGCTCAGCAGGGAGGCTGCTTCCCTTCCTCTCTCTGCCTACATGTGATCTCTGTCAAATAAATAAATAAAATCTTTAAAAAAAAAAAAAAAGGAAGAAGAAGAAGAAGAAGCACCTCCCTCCTTCCTTTCTTCCTTACTTACCTTCCTTTAAAAGAAGAAGAAAAAAAAAAAAAGAAAAATGAGAGAAAGAGACTCTGCTCCTTAAGAATGGGAGCCTGTCTTCTTCATTTTCCTATCTTCGGGGTCAGGCATAAAGCAGCCAGCACATTATGGCCTCGAGATGTTCATTGGATGAATAAATAAATGTGACACAGACACATAAGTAGATACATTCGGGTCCTGAGACCAGAAATTAAGATTCTGCACATTTTAATACCATTTCCATAATGCGGTAGGCAGAACCCCCGGAAAGAAGTCTTGAGAGGAGGAAGGCTCACAGCACACTGGGTTCGTCGGCCTTTCTCCCCTGTCACTCTGAACAGCACACTTCTGGGAAAAGGCCTCCTGCGACATTTTTCCCATGCAAACCATTCACTTAGCTCAAATTTTCTCCCCGCCTACTTAGCATTAGGTCCTGAGGGATAGAGACTAGACAAATCAGCTAGCATATTTAATATAATAGTTCAGAACTTAGATTGATGATGAGAACATTTAAAGGGAACTGTGTGATCTTGAACAAGTGCTGACTCATAGTGTAGGTGGGGACAGGGGAAGCAATAATTAGTCATTCAACCCAGCAGAAAATCACTGAACTCTAGTGGGTCAGAACATAAGAGCTGTGCAAGTAAGGGAACAGGGAGGAGTAGGGCAAGCCTGCGGAGCTCACTAGATAGATGGGACAAGACAACCACATAAATAACGACAATATGAGGGGATCTCCAAAAAAAAATAAATATTGTAAGCCTCCCCATTCAAAACTTTTAATGGTTTTGGGGTACCAGGGTGGCTTGGTCAGTTACGCTTCTGCCTTTGTCTCAAGTCATGATCCCAGAATCCTGAGATGGATTCCCGTATTGGGTTCCCTGCTCAGTGGGGAGTCTGCTTCTCCCTGTGTGCCCCCCCCCACTTGTGCTGCTTCTCCCTCTCTTTCTCACGCTTTCGTAAAAATAAATACATAAAATCTTTAAGAAAAAAAGATTTAGGGGCGCCTGGGTGGCTCAGTGAGTTAAAGCCTCTGACTTCAATTCAGGTCATGATCCCAGGGTCCTGGGATGGAGCCCTGCATTAGACTCTCTGCTCAGAGGGAGCCTGCTTCCCCCCAACCCCGCCTGCCTCTCTGCCTGCTTGTGATCTCTGTCTGTCAAATAAATAAATAAAATCTTAAAAAAAAAATTTAAAACCATTGAGGGTTTGGTACACTTCCCATCTTTTACTTTTGGTTATATAATTAACACATTCCCTTCATATATACGTTTCTCCTGTCTTTCCCCCCAACAAAATGGAATCATAGGGTACATACCTTTCTGCACTCTTTCCATATTAACACACTGTGAGCAGCTTCATTCATTCTACAGACACTGCATGCCATCCATCTTCCAAATACTTCCCAAGTGTCTACCGGGTACCGGGTACCTCACCAGGTGCTGTGTAATAGGGAGTAAACAAGTAGCTTAAACCATGCGATGTAGCATAACTCACTAAATCATCTCCTTGTTGCTGGGCAATTCCATTGTCACACTTTTTCTTTGTTTGTAACGACAATGATAGCTAAGAATTACAGAGCACCTACTATGGGCCAGGAACTATCAGAAGCATTTCATGTGGATTGTTTCATTTAATCTTTGTAAACAGCCCGCTGCTATTGTTTCAATTATAGATGAGGAAATGGAAGACAAGGGTTTAATAACGGATGCAATATCGTATAGGTACTAAGTGGCAGAACCAGATCCAAACCCAGGCTTTCTGAATCCAGAGCCCAGACTCCTTGCCCCAGTAGGAATGAAGCGACAATGAACAAGGCTGTTCACGTGCCTTTTCACAAAAATGGATTCTTGGAAATTAGAATTAGTGTTTCCAAATGTATACGAATATGTTCTAAATGCCCCATAGATGGGACTTTCAAAAGAGAGAATGGAAAGGTCTGTTTTGCATTGTGCTAAGATTGTTTTTGTGTCCGATGACACCTCTGTTGTCCAGGACAGCCGCCAGCCACATGTGGCTTTCGAGTCCTCGCAACGTAGTCAGCCCCAATTAAGAGATGCTTCACATGTAGGACACATATCAGATTTTAAAGACTTAGTATGGGAAAAAAATGCAAACTATCTCATTAATAAGTTCTATCTTTTTTAAGATTTTATTTATTTATTTATTTGGCAGAGAGAGTAGGCGGAGAGGCAGGCAGAGAGAGAGGAGGAAGCAGGCTCCCCGCTGAGGAGAGATCCTGATACACCACACAGGTGCCCCGATAAGTTCTATCTTGATTACATACTGCGGTGATAGAATTTTGGATGCACTAAGTTCAATAAAATATATTTATTAAAATGTACTGTCCCTGTTTCTCCTGATTTAAATGTGGGACTGAACCCTTTGCATGTGGGGTCTGCACCATCCGTGGGTAGATCGTGGGGGCCAGTGGGCAAAAAGGTCATTGATGTGGAAGAAACCCACATATTTGTTGTCGTAAATTTGTGGGTACGAACAGCTCACATCATTTATTCAGCACTCACAGTATGTCAAGCACTGTGCCCTTTGCATGCACAGTCTTATTCGTGTGCTTGACAACCCGAAAGCAGGCACAACTGTGCAGCACGTTACAGACATGGAAGGGAAGCTGAGATGTCCCCGTCTATCAATCGATGCAGATCAGCCTTGGGATTCCAACCCAGCTCTGGCTTTGAAGTCAGCACTGTGTTTAAAAATAATTCACTAATTTCCCTTGAATTTCTTGCATAAGTACCACATGCACATTATACAAATGTTATCAGGCATAGAAAGGCAAATAGGGGATATTCCGTGTTGAGCGACACACAGCAACACGCACCACTATATTCCCCCTTCCTGTTTTTCCTTAGCTGTTTATCTTGGGGATCAGCCTAGGTTTCACTTTCTGTGTTTTTGTTTTGTTTTTTCTGATCATGGACTGAGCTGAAATTCCCATCGTGTAAACCAGTCATTTGAAAGTGAACAATTCTGTGGCCCTGAGTGCATTCACCGTGTGCGTCACCACCACCTCTGTCTAGTTCCGAAAGCATCACTCCAAAGTAAAGCCTCCAGCCTCCGGTCTCTGCCTTCTGCCTTCTGTCTGCATGGATTTACCTCTCCCGGATATTTCATCTGCACAGGCTCCTACAACCTACAACCTTTGCAATCTGGCTTCCTTCCCTCAGCTAACGCTTCGGAGTTCCATCCCCAATATAGGCCTAACAGTACTTGACTCCTTTTTAAGGCTGTATAATATTCCATCGTATGATTCCATACGATGGAATATTATAGATGGATAGATGGAAACCACTTGGCTTATCCATGCATCCATTGGAGGAGATTGGGCTGCTTCCACCTTCTGGCCGCTGTGAAGGGTCCTGCTAGGAAGGCGCACGAATGTGTACTTGAATACCTGTTTTCAATTTTAGGATTGGAATTGCTGGGTCGTACGGCAATTCCGTATGTAACTTTCTGAGAAACTGCGGAACCGTTTTTTGCACTGACGAAGCCATTTTCCCTTCTCACTGGCAGTGCACAAGGGTTCCAATCTCCCCACATCCTCGCCATTATTTTGTTTCCCTTTTATTTTCTACAGCTGTCCTAATGGGCCTGAAGTGGTTTTCACATGCATTTCTCTAACTGATGATGTCAGAGGTAAGGTGAAAACTGTTGAGCCTTTTTCTTGTGCTGCTTGGCCGTGTGTGTATCTTCTTCGGAAAAATGTTCAAGTCCTCTGTCCATTTTAAAAATCGGGTTGTGTGTCTTTCTGTTGCTGAATTGTGAGAGTTCTTCACCAGCCCTGGGGACTAGCCCACTGTCAGGGATCACTCCTCACTTTCTGTGTGTCTGCTCAAATGCCACATTATTGGAGAAGTCCCCCTAAACCGCAGATACTCCAGCAACTCTCCCTCATCCTTCTAAGTCCTCTTCTGCTTTATTTTCTCTGCAACAGTGATCGCCACCTAAAATGTAAATGTAGAGTGTAATTTCTGTGTGTGTGGTGTGTAGGTTGAGAAGTCTCCCTATGCTGTGGAATGCAAACTCTATAAAAACAGAGCCTTCGCTCTTTTGTTCCTCTCTTTTCTCAGCTCCTGGAACAGAGCCTTAGCATCCAATAAGTATTAGCAGAACAAATGATGGATGAATGAATGAATGAATGAGAGTAGATAGAACTACCTCATTCTTTTGATACGTGAAAATAGTTTCATAAACTACTTGTAGTTTGATAAAATGCGATTCTTAGAATATGATGTCACGGGGCGCCTGGGTGGCTCAGTGGGTTAAGCCGCTGCCTTCGGCTCAGGTCATGATCTCAGGGTCCTGGGATCGAGTCCCACATCGGGCTCTCTGCTCGGGGGGGAGCCTGCTTCCCTTCCTCTCTCTCTCTGCCTGCCTCTCTGTCTACTTGTGATCTCTCTCTGTCAAATAAATAAATAAAAATCTTTATAAAAAAAAAAAAAAAAGAATATGATGTCACCTAACTCTTAAGCTTTAAGAGAATTGTTCAGGCCTGTCTGGCCCCTGAAACCTGCAGCTGTTCCTTCTAGGCTTTACCTAGTTATCGGGTCAGAAAAGCGGGCTGCCCTCCAGCATCCATGCACCCTTCACAGATGAAGGGTCTGCCCTGCCTGCCCTACCCCATGTCACGTGCCGCATCCAATCCTGTTTCTAAGCTGCTCACTTTTTATTGTCTCCCTCTTTTGGACCTCGCCTTATGTTAGAGGTGACCCTCAGCATTATTTCACCAGCCCTGCCCCTTGAATATCCGTTGTGTTCTGCAAATATCTTTTTGTCCACCCGGTTTCTGGACCATATTCTGGGTCTGTTTTCTTGAGCAGATCTTTTACCAATTCCTCCTCTTTGGTTCTGTAATTTGAACCTAATTAAGCATTTCTGGTGGCAGCTGCTGGTGGAAAGCAGATGGAAAACGATTTCATCTGCACTCATTCTCTGTTTCAGTTGGGCTAAGGTGCGCCCAGCAACTCACTCATCATCTTCAGATCACCGAGATGCTTGCTCTCTCCCCAGCAATCAAGACAGAATTCTAAAGGTTGGGTCTCTGGACTGACAGGACTAGGATCATTCAGAATTTGCTGAAGATGGGAAGTCCAGGTCCCCGTCCAGGAACCTGTGCTTAACACCCGCTGCCCCTGCCCCCAGATGACTCTGATACTTGCTAACCTTTGAGAGCCACTGGGTGAAAAGATGGGCACTGGGCTGTGCTCCCTGGCAGAGTTGGGCGGTGGAGGGCCAGTGGTGTGAATTTCCCAAGCAGCAGAGTCACTAGCAAGGGGCTATCGTCTTGCGGAGATATTAAGGAAATAGACCCAGCCCAAGTGTCTGCTTCAGACTGAGATGGAACAGACAGAGCAAGACAGTAACGGGAATAAAAATGAGAGACCTGATTTTAGCGGTCACTATCCACATTGCTCCAAGGGCAGCAAGTCTTTCCCTGGTAACTGTGGGACTTTGAACTAGTCCTTCATTTGAATCCTGCTCACGTTTCAGCAGAGGACTAGATGGAAACCATATTGCAGGAAGGGGTATGCAGACCCTGAGTAAGAAAAGAAAAAGCGTCTCAAATGTGAAAGCCTCAGCAATGGGACCCAAACAGGCATGGGAACGTGTTGATTATGTGAACTTCTTCTGACCCTGCCATCCTGGCAGCACTGTGCGCTGAGGCAGATAAAAGGTTTGCCTGTGTAAACAGAAAAGAGCTGTCTGCCCCGAGACCCTCCATAACCCTCTGTGGTCTAAGCAAAATTGCTGGACACTTTCTTCACCCTGCCTTCCCTGAAGCCCCAGCTGAGCCCACACAAAGGGAGCTCTGTTCCCTGCTCACTTGCAAGAGCTTTGCTGGCTGGGGTTGGTAATGACGTTGAGGATGATAATATAATCATAGCTAAGACTCACGGATGCTTACTACCTGCCAGGCACTTGGCTGAGTGGCTTAAAAGAATGACATCTTGTAAGACCCACAACAGTCCCACGAAGCAGTTCCTGTCCTCCTTTCATAGATGGTGGAAGTGGGGTCCTGAGAAATGGGAACACTTGTCCCATCACCTGGCTGGAGAGTGTGATGGTGAGTGAGAGGTGTCCCATCACCTGCCAGGATTGCCCTTGGCACTGACCCTGTAGTGTCTCCCAACAAGAGCTTGTTCCTTAAGGTTGGCTTTTATTGCTCTCTTTTAACAAAGGAAAAAATTATTTAAAAATGAGAAAATTGGACTTTAGGGAGATTCATTAGTTTATCCAAGAGGATAAATCTAGAAGGTAACAAAACCATGACTAGAACAGAGTTCTTTCCCCCCACACTATGATGTCCAGTGCTGTCTTCTTTGCCTGACTTCCTGACCACAGTCAGAGCCCTCTTTCTTAAGAACTCCCCCCTTCCACTTGAAGAGCTGCCTACGGCTGGTGAGCGGCCATATTGAAGGGAGTTTCACATCTGGACCCAGGAGTTCAGCATGACCTGCTTCAACTCCTGGCTTGAACTTGGGCAAGCTACTTTACCTCTTTTTTCCTCTCATCTTCCAGTTTAAGTATAATTTATATATACATTAAATTCAGTCTTTTCAGTGTACAGTACTATGAGTTTCAACAAACGTGTATCAACGCTCTCAGCCTACAACTGCAATCAAAGTATAAAATCCCCCAAATGTCCCTGTGCCCTTTGTAGTCACTCTTCTGGCATCCAATGATCTGTCTGTAATCTCTACAGTTTTGCCTTTTCCAGAACATTCTATAAATGGAATCAGTATATAGCCTTTTGAGTCTGGCTTTATTTACTTAGCATAATGCATTCGAGCTGCATCTGTATTAACATGTGTATAGTTTATTCCTTCTTTACTGCTGAGCAGCAAGGATCTTAATGTAGCAGAAACCAATAGCAGACACTCCCCGCCCCACTCCCAGGCTGTTGAGAACATCACACACCAAGTCTTTGCTTATTATTTTCAAGATGGCACAATTGTCTTAGAGATGATGGGAGCAAAGGCAACAGGAATCTCAGGTACAAAAACACACTCCTGGAGACTTCCCAGGTTATCTTCTTAGTGATGGCAGGTTTGGGCCAAGAGCACTGTGGTTTGGGCATTAACCACAAGCTAGCGAACCCTGGGATACTCCAGCCATAGCAGTTAGGGTCAGAGCCAGAACCCAAACCCAGGACTATCTAGCTATTAAGTCCAGCAGCTTCCAACCACAACCATGGGGCCTGACCATGCTGTTCTTTGGCTTGGGGGAGAGACTGATGGGAAGAGAGCTTTTTGGTGAGGCCTGAGGCTAACAGAAGCCTTCGCAAGGACCATTCCAGAATAGCCTGAAGGGTCTGGTCTCACACCTACTGAGTTTGCATCTGCAAAAAGCACCAGTATTGTTTAGTAAGCTTCACAGGACATTGTTCTGTCCCCTGCATTGAAAATTGCTCCAGGGAAGCAAGAAACCCATCATTCTGTCCCCAAGCCATGGAGAGAAACGCGTAGAATCACATTGCTAGATATTCTCCCTCCGCTACCTGTCTCAGGACATCAATTCTTTGCTCTTCCTCTTTCAGTACTGGCCCCACCAAAATTCTCTTGCTCCTTTGTCACCCTCTGGTTCAGACACACAGGCAAACATAGACAGAACACATGAATCCACCTGCTAAATAAAAAAGTAAGACAGCCAGCCTCGGGGTTCATCCTCCTGGTCTGCGTTCCACGGGTGATGACCGGGGATATGGTCCCCCTGGGTCTCTTTGGTTTACCCACCCATGGAAACTTGGCAGATTACATGTATGTTTTGGATATTCAGGGGCTGTTACTCATGGAAATCCTGAATCCACGTGAACACTCTTTCCAAAAGCAGATGGAATTTCCATTCAGAGAAATCTTGGCACCAATTTCTTCGGAACAATCCCAAGTTACGGGCAGGAGCTGGGAGGGCTTGACAAAGCGGGTGGTTGGCGCGGCAGGTCAGGGGTCGGCTGGCAAAGGGGAGGATGGCCCTCGCTGACCGTTCCCTGTCCTGCAGCGCCTGGTGGCCCCGGGTCTCTAACTCATGGGTCTCAGAGAGGGGTAGTCATCTCCTCTAATTCAAACCTTCCTTGAAAAGGATTATTTTGTTAAGATAGAGGCAGCCCCGCTCCAGACATTTAAGACACCTTGGTAGCCAGTAACAGAAAGTCCCTAACCCTCACTCCAACCAAAAAAAAAAAAAAAAAAAAAAAGGAAGCATATGAGAAGAATCCAAAAACATCTCACCGACTCCAAGGGCAGCTGGGTCTCAGACAGACTCATGAAAGATTAGAATCAGGAACCAGAATGACATAGCTAAGAAGCTGCTACTCCCTTCTTTCCCATCATTCCCTCTCGCAGGCTCACAAATCTCTTTTTCTTAATATCTGTCTCCCTCTACCACTCTGTCTCTGACTCTCTCTCTCCAAGTTAGCTTTTGTCCTCAATTAGCTGAATGGTGTCTCCAGCCTCAAACCCAAGACAGAATCTGAGGGGTCAAGCTTTAGACAAGGGTTTGTCTCTGGCCCAATCAAAGGGGTGGGAGAGGAGGGTCGTCCATGAGGATTCCTGGATCCCACTGATGAGGGAACAGAAGGCTGGCTGAGGACGAAGCAGAAGCGGACACCCTGCAACTTTCCCCCTCCCCCAACTCCTGGGTGGGACCTCTGTGACATTTTCCCAGGAATCTCCCAACTATCTTAATGTCAATACCTTGCTTGAGGGGAATAACAACCTTAACCTAGCAATGGCAAGGCCTCCGGTATCCTGTAGGTTCTCTCTAGCATGTGAAAGTTCTATTGAAACTTCCCTTTTTCCTTCCTCCCCCAACTCCATGGTGTGTAATCAACCACCCCTCACAACCCTGGGACAGCAGCTCTTTCTACCCTCGGGTCCTGTCCCCATGCTTTAACAAAACGTTATTTTGCACCCAAGTCGTCTCAGAATTCTTTCTTGGTCGTCAGTGCTCCGGACTCCGCCCCACTGAACCTCACTTACATTCTAAAATTTCATCACCAGCAGAGTGCCCTGGGGCACCTTACTGTCCTGGCGTTCTCTGCCGACTTCGCTGTTTCTTCAGAAACGGTGGGGTCCTCGAGGGCTGGACCCCAGTCCCTAGCAGGCACCCTGGCCGCCCTGGAGGTGGTGGAGGGTCAGGCAGCCTGGACAATCTCACATGACTCGCATTCACGCAGGGAAAACAGATAATAAACAGCCACGCAGATACCTTATCTCCGAGCCAACTGTTCACATTTTCTTACAAATTATGTTCTGAATATGTTCAGAATAGTCTATTTAAGATGGAAGGGAAAGGAAAAAAAAAGAGAGAGAGATGGGTAACAAACCCTCCCCAGATAGAATAAATTATTCTGAATTGTTAAAGTTTCTTTTTCCTTTTTTACATTTTTAAAAAAGATTTTATTTATTTGAGAGAGAGAGAGAGAGCATGCACACAGGTGAGGGGGGAGGAGAAGTGGACTCCTCGCCTAGCAAGAAGCAGGTTGAGAGGCTCCATCCCAGGACCCTGAGATCATAACCTGAGCTGAAGGCAGACGCCCAGCCCACTGAGTAGGCACCCCTGGGTGGCTCAGTGGGCTGAGCGTCTGCCTTCAGCTCAGGTCATGATCTCAGCATCCTGGGATCGAGCCCCACATCAGGCTCTCTGCTCAGCAGGGAGCCTGCTCCCTGCCCCCCACGCACTCCCCTCCTGACTCTCTGCCTACTTGTGATCTCTGTCTGTCAAATAAATAAATAAAATCTTTAAAAAAAAAAATCAATGTGTAACAGTCATCTCTGCAGACTAGGTGCCCCTAAGTTCCGGATCCCTGAGGTTTCCTTGTTTGCGTAGGGGGCAGATAAGCCCCATCCACTAGAGCTCTCGGGCCCTACCACCCACCCCAGGAGGAAAGCTGTGACCCTTCAGGCAGACCGAAGGGCCTTTTATGAAAAGAATGGCCCCTCCCCACAGGCCTGTGGGGACCTCCCACTCCTGCTTCTCACCTCACAGTAATGGAGGCCACCGCTGGACCTCGGGGAGGTGAGCATTTCTCTTAAGAGCAGATCTAAGAAATGTCTCTTTGGCACTGGGAGGTTTTCATTTTGTGTCATTCTGGGTGGGGGGACTCACCTATTGCTTTTTTGTGGGGGGGGATTCAATTTATTCACAAACACTTTCAAACATACTGAAAATAATAGTGGACACTTCCATACACCCACATGTAGCTGATCAACTGTGATGATTAAAGACATATCAGTATTTGGACACTTCTAATTCAGAACCTCTCCCTGCTGGTACACTCTCTTTCTGAAAGAAATAAAGTGTTATAAATCCAAATGAGGAGAGCCCCCATCTCTTTCTCTGCCTTCAGCTTCAGGAGCAGCCTACACATTTCTGTATTTTTTTAACTACGTTCGTAGCATCCATGACCCATGGAAATGGTCATTTTGTGTTTTTAAAACATGCACAAACAGTATTGTATACATACCATTCTGCACACAGTCTTGCCTGCTCCACATTATTTCTTCTGAGATCTATCCATGTTGTTGCCTAGAAATAGTATTCATTATGTTAATGCTGTATTCTCTTGTTTGTAGAAATCCCAGTGTAACCATTCTCCTGCTAAAAAAACCACTAAGTGAGTGTTTTTCACATTTTCTGCTACTGTAAATAGTGGCTTCCGTAAACATCTTTATACACGTCTCTGTGAGCGCATGGTCACGAGTTTCTGGAGGGCGGACAGCTGCCCGTGAATTTGCTGTGTGGGTGCTAGCTTTCTAGGTAGTTTTTAGCAGACAACACCCACTCTGCTCCCACTTCCTCAGTAATGGAATAGGAACCCGGTTTAGGACTCTCTAGGTCCTTCATAGAGAAAATGGAAAACTTAGAATTCTAAAATTATAATTAGAGAGTGCTTCCAAATCCTTAAAATTAAAAAAAAAAACAAATGTCCTTAATTGTTATAGAACTTAGACCAGTGATATTATAGAAATTATGGAATTGTAGAATGTTCCTCATCCTAAAGATGATTGATCTGGTCAGCTCTCGCCAGCTTGGCCTGCTCCATGTGCCCGTGGACTTCTCACCTTAATGGTCATTTCGAGCATGACCCTTTCTCAACTCAGGTCCCAAACCCACAGGGCTTCCCCTACCCCGGCCTCCAAGCTTCCTGGAGCCCAGACTGTGTGTGGATCTAGTCGGGGCCATCTCTCGGCTGACCCTAGTGTCTTTCCTCATTGCCTGTGAATGCCTCAGGCTGGTGATCAGATTGGCAAGAAGCTGGGCAGGGAGGACGCTTCTATTTTCTTATACTGAGGCCCTTAAATGTTCTTACCTTTTTTCCCTCCTCCTCCCCATTTTGTTGTTGTCACTGTTGTTCGTTTGTTTTGTAGTCGCACTTAATAATGGGACCTTTCAATACATCCCCACAATTTGGAGCATAAATTGTAGACTCCATATGAGAAAGTACATAACCCTTCACCTGACACTTGGGGTAGCTCAATGTGTTTTTTTGTTTTTTGGTTTTTTTTTTTTTTTAAGTTCAGTCTGAAAGTCAGGACCTCCAAACCTCATGGCAAAACACGTAAGGCAGAAGACAAGAATTCAGGGCAATTCCCTGTCTTCACAGCCAGCACCATGGAAGGCTGAAGGAGCATGGTTTGCTCTATAAATCAACACCCTGGCAGCTCTTGGCCTGGCCCGGGGGTACCCCCGGGCCACAGCCTGCCGACCTGAGTCAGTTTCTTCCTAGAATGTGGGTCTCAAGGGGTAAGTTGGCTCCAGGTCCTTGCATGGCTCAGCTGCCTCCAGAAAGCTAAGGAATAGGTGAGTGGCCAAATGCCCAGAGGACAGAGCAGGGGATGCTGGGGGCAGGGGGCCTTCTCTGGATTCGCAGGACAGCCCAGCCCAGAGGCTCAGAAGCTGAAGAGACCATAGTGAGAAGCCTCATTTTTACGATAAACAGTAATGCAAAAAGCTCCACAAAGAAAGGCAGTCATGCGGAATAAGGACTAGTTTCAGAGTCAGCCACACCTGAGTCTCCTCTCAGATGACCCCTCACTTATTGTCTGGCTTTGAGAGGATGGCCTAACTTCTCTGAGTCTCGACATGCACATTGTCTCCGTGTGCACAGTGTCCAGTGCCGAGAAGGCCTTAAATATACTTTCTTCGCACTCAACTCTCTGCTGCAGACTCAAGTGTAGGAACAGGACGAAGAGGCCATGAGCCCTGTAGGGGAGGAAACATTTTTCCTCTACCCTTGTAGGGTCTCCAGCTGGGCCCAAGAATTGAACTGACATAAGGCAGAGTAACAGAAGGTGTATGAGTTTTACTACAACGTGACACGTACATGGGAGTCTTTGCAAGAAAATGAGGACCCAAGAAAGTGACCAGGGCGGAAAGCTTACAGACTTTTTAGACAAAGAGACAATACATTTGTGACAAAATGACAGGAAAAGGGCTCTAGGCTCTAGAGGGTAAATTGTGGAGAAGTGACCAGATTTGGGGGGAGGAGGGAACTAGTAGAAGATAGTGTCATTTTAGTGATTTTGCTAGTACCAACCCATTTTGACATCAGTTCCCAGTACCTACTTAATGCTAAAGACATTCTTCTCTTGCTGGTACCTGGAAGGCACTTCCTCACATGGCATCTCATGGCCTGTTTTTAGGTAGAAAGGGGAGGTCTGAGAGCCTTTCCTGCACCTGCTATTACTCAAGCACGCTCAGCTCAAGATAATCAGTATTTGCGGCAGCATGTCCGGAATTCCTTCATCCTCAAACACATGTTTTCCAAGTAGTCACCTGCAGAAATTGTTCATTTAATACTCCCAAGTCAGCTCCAAAACCTCCCAGCCAGTTTAGAGCAGAGGAGTTGAGCGGAAGAAGACTCTGGAACCAGATTCCTGGGGTCGAATCCCAGTTCAACCACTTAATGGCTACATGGCCTCAGGAAAGTGTCCTTACTTGTAAAATGGGAATAGAAATAGTCCTACCAACCTCAGAGGCTGTCTGAGATTCAGTGAGTTAACACTTTGTCCTGACACATGGCACTAAGTAAGTATTGCTATTTCAAAATAGGAATAGCTATTGTTGGGGATGCCTGGGTGGCTCAGTGGGTTAAGCATCTGCCTTCAGCTCAGGTCATGATCCTGGGGTCCTGGGATGGAGCCCCATCTCAGGCTCCCCACTTAGCAGGGAGTCTGCTTCTCCTTCTCCCTCTGCCCTTCCACCCTCCCACTCATGCTCACTCTCTCTTGCTCTCTCTCATGCTCTCTGTCACTGTATCTCAAATAAATAAATAAATACTTTCTTAAAAAATAGCTCTTGTTATGCTGATTAGCCCATGCATTTCTCAGGAGCCAAGTGTGTATTATGGCTCTGGTGGTGGGGACACAAAGGTGAGCAAGTCATTCTCTGTCATTGAGGGGCTCCTCCTGGTCACTCGGGGAAAATGGGCCAGGGACTAGTAGGACCATGGCAAATCTGGGGCAATAGGTTAGCACATGGGAAGGGAAACAGAGGAGAAATGGGAGGCAGTTGGGAGAGCTCAGGACAGACTCCTAGCTCTTGAAAGATGTGGAAGAGTTAGCTAGACCAACAGAAGGAGGGAGAGCTCGCCAGACAGAAAGAGTTTTAGGGAGAAATAGAAGGAAGTTTAAGGAAATACTCATTTAGGGGTGCCTGGGTGGCTCAGTTCCTTAACCGTCTGCCTGCAGCTTGGGTAGTGATCCCAGAGTCATGGAATCTAGCCCCATGGAGGCTCCCTGCTCAGCAGGGCGTCTGCTTCTCCCCCCCCCCCACCCACCACCACCTTGCTCCTCCTCCTCCTCCTTCTCTGTCTTTCTCTTTCTCTGTCACTCTCTCAAATAAATAAATAAAATCTTTAGGGTAGGGGGAAAGAAAACACTCCTTCATTAAAAAAATATGTGAGTGCTTCCTGTTCTGGATACTCACATCTTTAAAAGTGTTAGAAAACAGTGTGTGCCCCTCGTTCTAGATGCTGGGGAGACTGCGATGAGTAAGACAAAGTTGCGTTCCCACGACGATTAGCTCACATCTCCCACTTACCACGTGCCCCACACTCGCCTGCATGCGTTATGCTCGTTAACTACTAGGTACACTCACTACACTAAACCTCCATTTTCCGTTCGGGCTAAGCGGAACGCAGACACATCTGGGGACTTGGCCAGGTTGGTAAAGTCGCAAGGAGCAGAGCTGGGATTCACACCAGGCAGTCTGGCCGCCGCTGCCTGCTCTCAGCCACTGTTATGTCGCCCTGGAGGAGCTCGCTGACATTCTCACGAGCTCCGGGAGCTACAAGTGGGTTATTTTGGCCAGAGTAAGGCGTCAAGCATGGCAGGGGGATGAAGGCCAGCCAGTGACCGTCTTTGGCCGCCAGGCTGATTGGCTGGGGCTTTGCCCTGCATGCGGGCCGGAGGATGGCTTGGGAAGGGCAAGGGGGCCGCGGGAAGCACACCCTCCCCGAATCCGCCATAAGCTATAGCGGGAATCCCGGCCCCAATGACAATGGACCGGGATGCGGCGGCGGCCGAGGGATGCAAGGAAGGGGCGGCTCGCAGAGGCGGAGGAAGCTGGCCTGCGGCGCGAGGTCGCGGGCGGCCGGCGGCCAATGGCGTGGGTCCGGGCGGCAGCCCCTCCCGCCAGGCGGGGCGGGCTGCGGGATCGCTGGGTACCAGCGCTGCCGCATCCCCGCGCGCTCCCCGCCCCCGCGCCGCTCCCGCCCCCGTTCCGGTGCCCGCAGCTCGCGGCAGAGTCCCGGCGAGGTCTGGCAGGTCCAGCCCGCGCACAGCTCGGTCCAGTCCGGTGGGTGAGGGACGGTGGCGGGGAATGGGGGGGGGCGGGGCGGGGCGGGCTCTGTTAGGTCTCGCCTGGGCGGGTGAGGGGTGGACTCTCGACTGGGTCCGGACACCGCGGGGAGGGTGCCGACGGGCGCTCGGATCGCCCCGGAGTGGGCTGCACGGGGCTGGGGTGGGAGTGGGGTCGCGGCTCCAGAGCTGCACTCGGATCTGGTCGTGGAGAGGCCGGGCTAGAACCCGGGACTGCGCGGGGGTGAGCGGGGTCGCCGCGGGTGTTGGGAACTCGGTTCTGTTGCTGCTCCGGGGAGGAGGCTATCCCTGGGGATGGGGGCAGAGCTCAGCCCCGGCCCGAGGAAAGAGTGGGGGTGCGGAGGGGAGGGGGCGCGGGGCTGGAGCAGAGCCGGGGGGCCGCGTCCGGAGGGCCCTCGGGTTTGTCTTCTCCAGGGTGGGTGCAGGGAAGAGGGGCGCCAGGGGCGGGCCGGGGCGCGGGGCGGGGCTGCGGGGCTGCGGGGCGGGCGAGGGGGTGGTCGGCGCGCCTCTGATCAGGTTCCGGGACGCAGGCGGCGGCGGCGGCAGGAGCAGAGCGGAGATGCGGCGGCTTGTAGGCACCCTGCTGTGCCTGCTGCTGGCGGCGGCGGTCCCCACGGCCCCCGCGCCGGCTCCCACAGCGACCGCGGCGCCCGTTGAGCCCGCCCCGGCTCTCAGCTACCCGCAGGAGGAGGCCACCCTCAACGAGATGTTCCGCGAGGTTGAGGAGC
The DNA here is from genome assembly GCF_009829155.1 of Mustela erminea. Lineage (NCBI taxonomy): Eukaryota > Metazoa > Chordata > Mammalia > Carnivora > Mustelidae > Mustela > Mustela erminea. Next base: position 66,691,194 of record NC_045622.1, on the reverse strand, counting down.
TGATGGAGGACACGCAGCACAAACTGCGCAGCGCGGTGGAGGAGGTGGGTGCGTCTGGCGGGCTGGGGTTCGGGGGAGCGCCTGGTGGGGGCGGCGGGGGGCCTAGGGAAAGCCGCGCTTAGAGCGCTGGCCGGGGTACTCCGTTCTGCGAAGGGGCCGGGAGGAGCCGGCTGCAGATTCGGAGTGATCGGCTGGTCGCGCAGGGTGAGCTCAGCTCCCACCTCATTCTGACTTCCTGCCAGAAAGATCTGGATCTGAGCCTGTTCACCGAGAGTCTCCGGCTGGGCTCACTCAGGGGCAGCCAGGGTCACCACCTGTTTACACGCTGCTGGCCGCTACCCCGCAATTGTCTTCTTCAAGTGTGCATTTACCCACCCCCCGCCCCCTCTGTAAGCGGATGCTTGCTGGCCCCTGATATTCGGGCTCTGTGGTTTTGCAGAGAGGCCAAGGATCTCAAGTTCTAGCATGTACGTTGGGCTTTGAGTTTGTGCCATCTTCCCAAGACATAGTTAGGATGCCGTGCGGGGACAAAAAGCCCAGACAGCTTTGCTGCTGGTCTGTCTGGGCTTCCCCCAATGCCATGTGAGGCAGAGAAGGAAAGTCAGAATCCTAAATCCCAGCAGTGTGAATTTTCAGATGGGGGTGGTGGTGGTGGTGGTGGACAGTATGAATGGCCACCCAACTCCACCCCAGCAGTGCTTTGGAGTCAGTCCTAGGCTCGGGGTCCTCTTCTGCCACTCACTAGCTGGGTAACATTGGGCAAGTCCCTTAACATCCTCTTCTGTTTCCTGTTAGAATTAAATGCCATGGTCTGTGTGGGCACCTGTTGTAGAATAGGTGGGCAATATACAGTAGCTCTTACCATCAGATACCGGATACCTTAGCAAAACTTGGGCTGGCTTCTTTCTTCTGTCGCCTCCTAGGACCAGAGGCTATGGATAGCATCCTCTAGGCTGATCACCTAGGTGTTGGCAGGGCTGCCCCAGCAGGTGAGGCGGCTGCCTCAGCTCACCTCAGCAGATGTCCAGAGCTGTCCCTGGTGCCTGGGGTTGGGGCGCCTGGTCACTATTGTGCCTGGCTTTGGCTGCAGCCTGTCTTTGGAGAGAAGCTAGCCATCCCAGTGAAGGAGTCAGCAAGAGACCAGATATCCAGGCTCGTGGCTGAGGTGTCTTCCCACCCCTGCTTCTCCACATTTCACTGGGACAGAGACTCAAATTCTAGCTCTGGTCTACAGGGAGACGTTGCTGCCTCCCAGAGCAGGCAGACTGATAGAGTATGCAGTGGGGGACACTGGATAGGGAGGCAGTTGTGTGGGAAGCTGTCGTGAACATCCACTGGACAGGCCAGATTCCAAAACCCATGGACAGACATTGTTTCCTGTGAAAGCAAAAGAATCATGACATGACATGAAATAATTAAAGTGAAAGGGGAGTCAGATGGGCCCCCATAGCTCTTAACTCTGCCCCTTCCTATTTTTTTTTTAAAGATTTTATTTATTCATTTGACACAGAGAGATCACAAGTAGGCAGAGAGGCAGGCAGAGAGAGAGGAGGAAGCAGGCTCCCCACGGAGCAGAGAACCCGATGCAGGACTCGATCCCAGGACCCTGAGATCATGACCTGAGCCGAAGGCAGCGGCTTAACCCACTGAGCCACCCAGGCGCCCTGCCCCTTCCTATTAACTGGAGCTCGTGATCCTTCTGGTGATCCTTCTGGTGCCGAGGCGGGGCGGGTCATCTGGTTTCCTTATCTGGGTTCCAGGATTTTCTTGCCTGCTCATGGATTCCCAGTGAGACTGATGAGGTCAGCTCCCAAGTTTCTGTTCTCTGTGATCTTGTTTGTGCCACACAGTCTTCTGTTTGTAGCTCTCGCTGAGGGAGAGGAAGGAGGCATGGGGGCCTCTCTGGTCTCTTCATTGATTAGAGCAGTTTGGGATCAGCAGGACATGAATGGCACATCTCCTCCATGGAAATCCTCCCCATTGGCTCAGCCATTGCCCCAGCTTCCTCCTTCCAGATGCCATTCTGCTTGGATTCTGAAGATGGGCTGGTTGAAGTTTGCCACCAGGAAGAGTTCCTGGCTGTCACTTCTGTCCCCCTCAGTGGTCCAGCCCCAGAGAGCATCCTCGATGGCCGTGGATGTGAGTTGAGAGAGGCTGGACCCCTGCGTGGCAGAACAGGCTGTGGGGATCAACCTTCCTTCAGCGGATCCTAGCTCTGCCATTCCTGGTGGGGTCCAGGAAATGTCTCCCTCCCCCCAACTCCCTTTAGGATAAGGAGGGATTTAAATGAGGATGCAAGTAAAGCAAGTCACCTGACCATCTAAAATTGGGTTAAGTGAGATTGTGTAATATAAGTCACCCCCTGGGGCTGTTGTCAGGGTTACAGGAGGTTCTTGCCATCTGGATAAAGAAAGGCTGCCATTATCACCCTCTAAATAGTACCAGCGTGGAGACAACCAAGAAACACCACAGAGTCTCAAGAGACTGTGGCGATTAGTATTAACTTTTTAAAAAGAGACTTCCAGAAAGTCCCTTCCATCTCATAAACACAGGACAGTTGCTATTTACTTGTCTGGGGAAAGGACCAGGCCAGATGCATTGGTTGTTTACATGGTTGCGCCATGAATCTGCTTTCAAGTAACTGCCTGACATTTTAAATACTCCAGCTGACTCAAGCTGCTGATTGCTCTTTAGGGAAAGATCCTCTGCTTGTATGATCATTATTTGGGGAAGCCGGTGTTCAAATGGTTCAATCTGGGCTGTTCTTCCTTTCCAGTCTTAATATTCTGTATGTTACCGGTAAATGTGTTCTGAGGATAAAAGCACTTTCTTCTCCTCCCTTCCCCCTGCTCACCGTGATATCCATAACTGACATATTCTGGAATATTCTTAATCACCTTACCCAGCCCTAGAAAGAACCCCAATACCAAGCCTCAATTTATCTCTCCAATTTTTCCTACTATACCCCTTTAACAAACACACAGAGTGAACCAACCATAAATGCCATATTTTATAACATGCACATTCCTCCTTTATGAAACAACTCCTCTTGCTTTGGGCTTAAGTTTCTCTTGCTAGTGGCCGTAATAGTTGTGGTTGAAATTTCCATTGTAAACTGTACTTTGAGTTCGTGGTGCCATTAGAGAACTATTAGCTCATTCTATTGAAATAACCACTGGTTGAAAAGGAGGAGGTTTTATAAGAAGTCTCTGCTCAGCCCAAAGCAGACTCCAGATTTGGTAACTTGTCAGTTATTTGAAAGCCAAACTGGAGGATTCAGATTCCAATGGGAATTTTTAAAAGCATGAAAAATTCCCTTCTGCTTCTGGATATGGCCTCTGTAGTATCTTAGTCTCTTACCCTTTTCCAGCTGTATCTTTTCTATCACAAAATGTGCCAATATCTCTTACTTAAAAAAAGTTTTTTTTAATCCTTCTCATGCTCATTCTGTCTCCTGCCTTAGCTCCGTTCCACTTCTTCTCTACTCTTTTAGCAAATTCTTCAAACACGTGGTATCTACTGTCTCTTTTTTCTCCTTCAACCCGCACATGCCCTAGCAAACTAGCTTCTTCTAAAACTGCTTTCTTCCAGGATAGCATTAGGAGAGTAGCTACTCTGTAGGTACCAGCACGCAGCTGGTACCGTGCTGGGTACCAGGTGCTGAGGCAGGCACTTGGATTTCGTGGTCCTTAATTCTTGCATCCGCTCAGCAGAGTAGGACCTTCTCCACTACACAAATGAGAAAGCTGGGGTTGAGAGACGCTTGGTGTCTTGCCCAGGGTCACAGCTGCTGGGACTTGGCCCCACCTTCCCTAACTCCAGAGCCCTAGCACTTGCTTCCGACGTGCTGTGGGCAACTTTTTGCCTGACCTTGTGGCTAGCTCTCAGGGGCTTGGCCCACCTGGAAGTATTTGTAATCTCTGCTACCTAGCAGGTCCTCACTTCCCCCAGGTATGACTTCCGACTCCCACACCTCATTCTGGCCAGTTCCCTCACTCCCCTCTCTATCTTCTCCAGGCTCTTTATTATTTACCAACTAGTCTTTAGAACTTGTTATAACTTCGCTTGGTTTGGAGCAAAGGTTTTCCCTGGGGACAAGTGCAGGGGAGGGAATACCTCAGAATCATTTGAGAAGCTCTTTAATACCTTGGATTGCACCCGCAGAAGTTCTTTTTTTAAGATTTTTTTTTTTTTTTTTTTTTTGACAGAGAGATCACAAGTAGGCAGAGAGGCGGGGGGGGGGGGGGGCCAGGGGGAAACAGGCTCCCCGCTGAGCAGAAAGCCGGATGCGGGGTTCTATCCCAGGACTCTGAGATATGACCTGAGCTGAAGGCAGAGGCTTTAACCCACTGAGCCACCCACGTGCCCCTGCACCTGCAGAAGTTCTGACTTAGCAGGTCTGGGAAGGGATCTGGTGTGTGGTAATGTATAGGCATAGCTCTCTTGGTTATGTATCTGTGATAGATACCGTTTCATAGTTTCAGGTATGACCCTGATGCACTCTCCTGGTTGAGAACAAGGCCAACACCCTCTGCTTTAGAACTGCCTGTCAATCTCTCTCTCCTTCATCATCTGCCATTTTATCCCGTGCCCAGCACGGACCCTGTGCCCCAGCCCACAACACACACCGTTCTTGTCCACGTGGCCACAGCTTTGCCTCCTCTGGGCTCCTTTCTGTTCAAATCCTACCTGTCCTTGGAGACCAGTTCAATCATGCCTCCTCCTCCCAGAGGCCTTTCTTTTCTATTTTTTGAACCTCTGGCATGCTTCTAGAAGCCATCATAATCATCCTCAAACAGGTTTAGTAGCAGGGCTCTGCTCTCTCCACAGTAAATGAATAAGCTTCTCAGGCAGAGCAGAAGCACATACTGGACAAGGCCCAAAATCTGGAGTCAGACTAACCTGAGTTCTGTCTGAGCTTCGCCTCCTACTAACGATGTTGTGACCATAGGCAGGTCCCTTCACTCCTCTTCACCTCATTCTCTTCATCTGCAGAGTAAGGGCAACAGCACCTTCCTCGTGGGGGTGCTGTGAATATCCAAGGAGCCATGGAAGTTATGGTGCAGTGGCTCAGGCATAGATGATGCCCAAACATGGAGGCTGTCACTGTGGTGATAATGATGGTGATGATGGTAATGATGGTGGTGATGGTGTTGGTGATGATGATGATGGTGACGATGATGATGGTGGTGATGGTAAAGATGGTGGTGATGGCGGTGATGTTGATGGTGGTGATGTTGATGGTGATGATGATGATGATGGTGATGATGATGGCGATGGTGGTGATGGTGATGATGATGATGGTGATGGTGATGATGGTGGTGATGATGGCGATGGTGGTGATGGTGGAGATGGTGGTGATGACGATGAAGCCAGTGATCGAGTTTCAGACATCTTGCAGTCCTCTCTGGGTCAAACACAGCAGTTACTGACCAAATCCTTGTTTGATCATTTGAGCTTCTGTGTCTTCCAGACTCCCCACTTCTATTCAGTGTTTTTGTGCTGCATGGAGACATGGAAATTCCTTCCCCATAGCCACCCCAGCTCAGCAAATCCAGTTGGGAGAGACAGGAAAAGAGGTGCCTCATTTAGTACATGAGGGAATAGAAGATGGTGATTTTTGTAAAAAAAATAGAATCTTTTTGAAGATTAGTTTTATGAAGTAAAAATAGCCCAGAGTCAAAGATAGTATTGGAAAACTGCCAGCCATGAACTAGAACTTCTCTTTGTGTCTCTTGTTTTAAATTCCTAGACAGAGTGTCTCACTGGTGCAACTAGTCCATGATGTGGCCTCTTTCTGAGTCCACCCAGCTGTGAGCTGGTCCTTTTGTCCACTGCCCACTCAGGGTGGGGCGTAGCAGTAAATCCACAAGGGGAAATTGGGTACAGTTTCAGGTTGACAGATATATCTGGTGTAGGTGTCGTGGGGGCTCATGAGCCCGGGGGATCTGAGAACAGCAGCCTCAGAAACCTGACACCAGAGGGGAACACATGTGGAAGAAGAGGCAGGAGGAGGGTGAGCCCTGGAAACTAGTCAGCCAGCCCTCTACCAGGGTCTCTCTTGTACCCTTTCCCTGATACAGGTAGGGCCACAGCTATGGGAAGGAGACATAGCTGTGGCCCTACCTGTATCAGGGAAAGGGCCATCCTGGGGGCTGTTGGGGTCTGCCCACCACCACCAGGCCCTGCAGCAAAGGCTTGGGAGCAAATAATGTGTTTGGGAAGTGATCCCAGAAACACCAGGAGGAAATGGGAAAGTAAGATGGAAGAGAAGAGAGGGAATAAAGGCTGTGCTACTGAGCAGGTCACTGCTAGGCTCTGCTGGGGGTCCTCAGAGAGAGACTGCCCCTTTGAGTGGGGAGGGAGCTGGGGTATTTACCCTCATAGCCTGCCCCTCACTGATTGAGGATAGTTCTTGGGGTGTTAACTCCCTAGCATCGGTGCATAGTGAGCAGCCAGAGAGGGCTCTCAGAGAGAGACCAGACTGGTTCTTGGCATGAAAGGCAGCTGAATGCAGGTGACCTCCGGGTTAGGTTGCTGGGAGAGGGACAGGGCCCCAGCAGCCCTGTCAGGGGCCAAGACTGTTCAGCAGAAGCATGCTCAGATCCCAGCTCTGCCCTTCCCTGACAGTCCTTTTTTTTTCTTTTTAATGTGTCTTCTGAATAGACTACAGTGGACTTTTAAAAATTGTAATTCCAATAAATGGTGTTTAATGGTGTTTAATAAATAGTGCCCATCACGGGCGCCTGGGTGGCTCAGTGGGTTAAGCCGCTGCCTTCGGCTCAGGTCATGATCTCAGGGTCCTGGGATCAAGTCCCGCATCGGGTTCTCTGCTCGGCAGGGAGCCTGCTTCCTCCTCTCTCTCTCTCTGCCTGCCTCTCTGCCTACTTGTGATCTCTCTCTGTCAAATAAATAAAAAAATTTAAAAAAAAATAGTGCCCATCACAATATGCGTCCTCTTAATCCCCTTCACCTGTTTCACCCCCTCCCCTCTGGTGACCATCTGTTCGTTTTCTATAGTTAAGAGTCTATTCTCTTATCTCTTTTTTTCTTTATTCATCTGTTTTGTTTCTTGGATTCTACATATGAGTGATATCCTCCGGTATTTGTCTTTCTCTGACTGACTTATTTCCCTTAGCATTATACCCTCTGGAGCCACCCATGGTTTTGTAAATGGCAAGATTTCATTCCTTTTCTGGCCGAGCAATACTCCATGTTATATGTACCTGCATATCTATATACCACATGCTCTCTGCACATTCATCTGGTGATGGACACATGGGCTGCTTGCTTCCATAGTTGGGCTGTTGTAACTAATCCAGTAAACACAGCAGTGCAGACGTCTTCACCTTAGTGTTCTTGTATTCTTTGGGTAAATACCCAGTAGTGGAATTACTGGATTATATCGTAATTCTATTTTTAATTTTTTGAGGAACCTCCATTCTGGTTTCCCACAGTGGCTGCAGAAGTTTGCATTCAGTCAGCAGTGCACGGGGGTTCCTTTTTCTCCACATCCTCGCCAAAGCTCGTTGTTTCTTGTGTGTTTGATCTTAGTCATTCTGACAGCTGTGTGGTGATACCTGATTGTGGTTTTGATGTGCATTGCCCTGATGATGAGCGATGTCCTTCACGGATAATCTCTGGAAGTTATCCAGTCTTCTTGAGCCTTACTCTCTGCAACTGTAAAATGGGTATATTCACACCTACCTTCGAGGGAGGCTGTGAGATCTAAGGCTATGATAGTTGTAAAACTTTTAGTGCAGTGTCTTATCCTGGTGGGCAATTAACAGGAACTATTACTACTACTATTATTTATAATTGCAGAAAAGGAAGAGGGTGGTTCTGTTTTTCTAATGGACTGATTTGTATCAAGAGAAAACAATTTGCTCATTAAGTTCATTGATTTAATAGATGGAAGCAGAAGAAGCTGCAGCTAAAACATCTGAAGTGAATGTGGCAAGCTTGCCTTCCAGCTATCACAATGAGACCAACACGGAAACCAAGGTGGGAAATAATACCATCCACGTGCACCGAGAAATTCACAAGGTAAGTGTGGCCACAGCCAGCACCTCCCCTTTTCCGTAGCTTCCTGTCCTATCAGAGAACTAAGGTCTTGTTTACAAATTGGATCCTCAAGCCAAAAATGCAAATGAGGTTGGTAAAACACAGATTAAAAACCAGAGGGAGTGAGGGAGCTATTTAAGAGGGAAAGCTGCATATCAGAAACCTAAATTGCTTTTGCATTTAAGCAGTAAATTTAACTCTAGGCTGCCTGCCAATCTGATTGCAAAGGAATGGTTGGGGGTTTTTATCATTTGATAAAAGGGTGCAAACAAGTGTCTAGAGAGAGACTTCTCTAGTATTGAATTTGAGGCATTTATCTCATAGGTTTTAATGGGTGTTTTAGCAGGGAGTTGGAATAGAGTCCATGTTTGCTGAATAGATCCTCACCGTTTCCTCAGGAGGAGCTCACATGGGTTATACTCCATCTTTGGGAGGGAAAGCCTCCTTTGCCATTAAGACTGAACATTTGTTTGCTGGCTATCCACTCAGATTTCTATAGCAGAGTTTTTTCTAGCCTGCCCCATGTCTCAGTGTCTCCTGGTTTGGTATCTAACATGAGGAGCAAGCAGGCTCATTCCTCCCCCGACTTGAAGAAGAAAACGTTGCAAATCCAGAGGCACGTAGCCTGAACCCGCCGTGGCACGAGATGTGTCTGGCATGACGTAGGCAGGACGAGGAGGGCAAAGCCCGTGAACCCGGTTTCTCTCGAAGAGTCTGACGTGCCAATATTCAGGGTCACAGGTAGAGGCTATCGAGTTGACGTTCTGCTGTGAGCATCAAGGAGCTTGACCTCAAACCTCGTCTCAGCCCATATGTGCAAGGCCCAGTGGCTCCAACGAGAGGGTCTCACTTTTGTTCAAGGGCCCAGGTCATGACTTGGTTGAAACAATAGTATATCTGTGTCATGGAGCATAAGGGGGTCGATTTTTACGGGCCGTTGCCTTGATTGTAAAGTAGCCTTTGTGTGGCACTTTTCCCGCGGTCCCCAGCGTTAGCTGGGTGTACCCTCCACCTCGCCCCCAGATAAATGAACAAGTCACCTGCTGACCAGTCCTTTAGCATTGCTCATCAGAGGCCTGAAGAATGTTTCCAAAACTCTTTGTTTTACTTTTGCCAAAACCAATATTAAGTCCTTCTCTTTGACGATAATTAGCTAACAGGTTTGCCTCTGCTTAAGGTTGCTTCTTGTACATGTTGGGAAACCCAGGGGTGAATCCTGCCGGTAACTAGTGTGATTTTGAAAAAGCATTTAAATTTTATGTCCCTCACTAACTGCATTTAGGAAATAGGGAAGTCGGTACGTATGTGACAGTAGCATAGGGGTCAGATGACTTACGGTACCTGAGAGCTCACGGTAAACGACAAAAGTGCTTGCAACAGCCGGTGGTTCTATTCCTGTTTCTTCTGGTAAAGTTATGTCATGAGTGCCACATAGCAGCTCCCCCGTGGGTTCTACGGGCCGTCTGTTTGGTGCTTCACGAGGGGCTGGGCGGTGGTGAAATATGTTCGGAAAACATCTTAATTATTTCTCCTAGAGATAGGAAAATGCCCATTAGTATAATAAATAAATATAATAAAGGCTCTTAGAAGTCCTGCAACCTGTACCTGCAGTATAGGACCATAGAATTTTAAAAAAATATCCCATCAGTTAATTCGGCAAAAATCTGGCAGAGAGGAAAAGGATGCTGCCTCTTTGTTGGGGGAGAGGATTTATTTGCCTCAAAGTATTGAAGCATGTTGGTGAAGACATGATCCTTATCTCCAGAGAACTGGAATTTGGTCCACTGTGACAAAGTAGGCTGTGTTTCTGCTCTGTTTTGGACAGTTTCCTTGTGTTATTAGAGCTGGCAGGAACTTTGTAGATGACCTAGAAATGAGGACGGGGTGAATCAGAGAAGTGACTTACTCCTGGTGACACATTAGGTGGTTGGTGGTAGCTGAGCCGAGGCTCAAAGAACCCAGATCCCCTACCTCCTGGGCAGACGTCCCTTCTGATCTTCATTACTGGCACTAGCATTCCACGGACAGGACCTCGGATGGGGCAGGAATGGCGCGGGGTGCGAGTGGGGTGTGGGGCTCAGCCCAGAGGCGTTTGCTGCCGGTAGGTAAACACCATCAGATGCAGACAGCAGGTGGAGGGGTGCCTCCCTTTGAAGTAAAGCACTTCCTAGATGAACTGTGTCGCCAGAATCAGGACGGGGGCAGCTCTAGCTAAAACCTTCTTGCTTCTCATGAAAGACGTTTGATGAGACGCCCAGATGGGTTGTTGTTGAAAAGGCTGTTGCCGTTGAGTTCTGAGTGATAAGCCTGAGAACAGTAGAAACAGCTACTGCTGAGTGTTTGCTGCATGCCAGGCTCTGTGCAGAGCCTCCGCTGTCCGTCCACCCTGTGAGGGAGACTCTGCTGTGTTTCTTTTTTTTTTTAAGATTTTATTTATTTATTTGACAGAGATCACAAGTAGGCAGAGACACAGGCAGAGAGGAGGAAGCAGGCCCCCTGCTGAGCAGAGAGCCCGATGTGGGGCTCCATGTGGAGCCTGATCACAAGACCCTGAGATCTTGACCTGAGCCGAAGGCTGAGGATTAACCCACTGAGCCACCCAGGCGCCCCTCTGCTGTTTTTTTCTGATGGCTGTACCGAGAGGGGGGCCATCCGCCTGGAGGCCGCAGCTAAAATCAAAATAAAATGGGGAGCAGGCATTCTGTTGATTTGGGCAGTTGTTGTGGCTCAGGAAGCCGGAAAAATGGGCGCCCGGGTGGCTCAGTCGTTAAGCAACCGCCTTTCGCTCAGGTCATGATCCCAGGGTCCTGGGATTGAGGCCCATATTGGGCTCCCTGCTGGGCAGGACGCCTACTTCTCCCTCTCCCACTCCCCCAGCTGTGTTCCCTCTCTGCTGTGTCTCTCTCTGTCAAATAAATACAATCTTAAAAAAAAAAAAAGAAGAAGAAAGAAAGAAAAAAGAAACCAGCTTGTGGGATTTGCCCAGAATTCCTTCTGTTTCACAGTCACTGTACTTGCTCTGCCGTAGGTAACCAACAACCAGACTGGACAAACGGTCTTCTCGGAGACAGTCATCACGTCTGTGGGAGATGAAGAAAGCAAAAGGAGCCACGTGAGTTGTCATGCCTCCTGGGCTCAGCCCCTTCACTTGCAAAGGGTGACCCAAACTTCAGGCCATGGGCAGAAGGGAGCGGACTCTCATTCACCTCTCCCGTCTCCTTTCTACCAAGATTCCCCAATTCCTGCATTTCTGACCAGAGCGATGTGTTCGGGCAACAGGCTCTAGCACAGTGCTCTTTGCATCAGAAACAACAGAGAAATGAAATTCAGTTGGCATTTGCCTGACTCCCTCTCAGCCCTGAAAGGGAATAAGGAAGTACCAGGTACCCTGACTGGGGGCCTTGGCACTAAGACCTGGCCTGTCCAGCCTGGAGTCCCCAAAGCCCCTGGCGTGGCCAGGCCCTTTTGTAATCCCAGCCCTGGTCAGGCAGGTTGAGAGCGACATCACCTTAATTAGTGGAATCCCGTGGCCTAAGGGAAACAGAGTGTTGTCCCACTCCAGGCTTCATGCTCTAACCCTTTTGTGATGGGTCCACCTACACAGTGGCGTGTTGCTTTGTCCAGTGGCGGGATGGTTCTTATAAAATGACAGAGTCCTACTGGTAGAAGGGGCAGCATTTCACAGAAGGAAAGCCTCGGCACAGGTAAGGAGGTGGCCCCATGGGAGTCACCGGTCTCCAGACTCCCAGGCCTCAGGGGACTCGACTGCTCTTCACCTTCTCACAGAGGTGGCTGGCTTCAGAAGCAGGTAGCTGGTGACGAGTGGACGGGGTGACCGCCATGTGACGTGGCCAGCCATAAAAATGTGCATTCTCTATGGGGACCCCAAGAACTAGTCCTTCTATGCCTACGTGCCCGAGACAAACTCCATTTACAAGCTCTTACCCTCCAAGGTGCAGAGCACTTCCTTGACCTTCAGAAGAGGTCAAGGATTTTTCCTCGCCTCTTTGGGCATCATCGTAGGAAGAGAAACAGTGTACCCATCGAGCTAGGGAGGTGGTGTTGATGTGGTTGGTAGTTGCTGGGTTCTTTTTTGCTTGTTTCTGACACAGAGCTCAGACATTGACTTCAGGATGGGAGGTTTGGAGGGTTGTGTGTGGTGAGGGTGACCCCTCATTCCAGGGACCTGGGGGTAAGATCTGTGCTGAAATGGAAAGAGCTCTAGCAGCTGAGGCTAGAAGCATGAGTTTGCCTCGTATGGGCTGGGTCACCCCAGTCACAAAAACCTTTGACGTGGGGACAGGATTGATTAAGGTCAAGAGGAAAGAGAAGCTGGCTTTCAAAGGTGGGAAGAGAGAGAGGGGAGGGAAAACAAAGCAGACAAACAGTCATAGTATATGGTCATGGTACCAATAGGGAAAAGCTTAGAGAATTTCTGGTTGGGGCCCTATGATAAAAGGAAAGCCTCAGCCTTAGCCATGAATAGAAGAGGCAGGGAAACAGAACTTTCAGGGCTGTGAATTAGAAAAAAAAAAAAACAGTCTTTGTTGCCAACTGAAAAAAAAAAAAAAAGCATCTTACTCCACAATGGTCCATGTTTACTCTGGAGAGCTTCTGAGGGCAGCAGGCCTGACTATGAATAGCCTGCACCTGCCCGAGGCCCAGGGGCACAGGTGGCCAGCCACAGCCCCACCCCAGGCCTCCTCTGTTGGCCCCCAAGGGAGGGGATCTAGTCAGGTTTTGAGGCCTGAGGCTCCAAGAGTGGTGGGCAGGGGAGAGGTAAGATCTTGAAGATGCCAAGGACGTGCTCGAGTCGGAGAGCAGCTGCCTCGAGTGCACGCTGCTTCCAGCAGGTCTGCATCCAACTTTCCCAGGTGTGCATGGTCTTGTGTGCCCACGGGCGTCTGTGCCTCAGGCCCAGCTGGGGGGCCCAGAATCTCCACACCTGCACATGCAGTCTCTTCTGTCCACCCTGCAGTGGAGGACACGCTGTGCCTTTGTGCAGTGTTCAGTCAGAACTCCCATACATGTCGGCCTTGAGAATGCAGGAGGCTGACGGGAAGAGATAGATCCCAGAAACCCAGCTTTTCTTGATTTCTGCTGAGTCCCTTGGGATAGGAACTCATTGAGTTTCTCTCTGGGAATAAATTCCAATTTGCTTAGCTAGACGGGAGATGGGAGGCATCTGATGCTTGACTGACCAGTGTCTGGCAAATCCCATGGGTTTTTGGAGAACAGGCTGGAGACTTTTCAGGCCACCTCTGGAACAGATATCGTGTGGCAGAAATGGTGGCATGGGTCCCCTCCACAAGAGCCTCTCTCATTGTCAGTGTGGCTTGCCAAGAGTTGGAGTAGAGAGATCTAGTTTCACGTGCCCACAGAAGTCTCCCATTCAACACCTCTTCACTTCGTGGGTCGCCATTGTCCCAGCACAATGGGCTGGGGCATGAGCATCATCTTTACAGAGATTTAGGAAGCCGTAAAGCCTAGATTGCTTTCAAAGGGAGGGCCTTTGTCACCACTCCCTAGTTTTTGTCCCATTTGTCCCATTCCCTAGTTGGCTTGGAAATGCCTGTTTCAGAGAAGAATCGTTCTCTGAAATGGGAAAGAGATTTGCCATTCAAAAGGACAAAATCCTGTGCTGTTCAAACCTTAAAATACCATAAACCCGGGCTGAATTTTCAGGATTTAAAATTCCCAGATGAATTCAATTACAAATCACCGCCAAGCACCCCCTGTTTTCCTTTCTTCAAATGCCGGTGTGTGTGTATTAATACGTATGGTGACCCGAGGAGGCCCCTGGGAAGTTACACACGGTAATCCTGTATGCCTGTCTAGGAAATTCATCGCAGGGTGCCTGAGGTGCTGGTCTGTTTTTACTTTCAGCTGTGAAAGGGGGACAGGCCAGCGCGGTTCGTTATTCTACCCGAGGGCCCCTGCGATGGTGATGGGGTCTGACATCTTTCCGTGAGGCTTTTGTTCTGAGGCCTCAGTCCCGCTCCCTTCACGGGCCAGTGGGTGGGCTGATGGACGTTGGGCTCCTTGTGAGCAGAAGGGTCAGGAAGAAGGTAGCCTGCCGGAAGCCAGAGAGGGGACAAGCCATGCTGCAGAAACGAGATGCTTTTATTTATAGAATTGTGTTCCCAAACAGGAAGAATCTGGCCCAATTAGCCAGGGCCCAGTTTGAAGGGACGTGTCCTCTCATTAAGGTACAGTTCACAGCTACAAAGCTTAGCACATCACGCCTTTGCTGTCTTTCCTGTTTTCGCATTAGAAGAAGAGCTAGAAGAGTGGGTTTGTTTGTTTTTCCAGCCGAACATAGCTAGTTTGAATCTACAGGTTCAATCACGTCCAACCAACTCCAAAGATTGCTCAAGATATGAGGCCGCAGGTCTCATTTCACTGCCCAAAACAGCCAGATCATAGCAGTTCGACTAACCAAGACCACCTTGACTCAGAGAATGATCAGGGCCCAGGTGGGGTACCGGCTTCGTTTGCTCCCTATAGCCTGACATTTGAGGCCAGAGTCGCCCTGATCAGTTCAGTGGAATTGCTGAGGGCACCATGACAACATGTCACTGGAGGTTTAACGGAAATGCATAGGGGACGGCATGAATCTGTTAGAGAAACAGTCCACTCCCAGCAGCCCTGCCTCCTGGAGAGTCTGCTGGGCAGGGAGGCGGGGGTGGCCGAGTCCCAGGAAATGCAGCCCTTCCCCGTCCATCAGTGTCCAGGCAGAATGAAGTCTGAACAAGGTGTGAGGCCCGCCTGGGCTCAGACCCCGTCCTGACCCTGATGAACTCTGACCTCTGTGATTCGGTTTCTTCCCTTACCCAGTGGGGCTAATAATCCCTGATTGACAAAATTGGGCTAGAATCTAGGAAGGCAAGGTTTATAAAAACTCTTTGTGTAATGCCCGGTATTACTGAGAGGTAATTAAACTGCGTTCTCATCAGCTTCTCTCCTGGTTCCCAGCAACCTACTGCAGAAAGAATGGAATTTGCAGGCTGCTGAGGGTTTGTGGGAGGCCTCCATGGGGCTTCTCTCCTTTGATGTTTGTAGCCCGGGGCTAAGTTCTCCAGGGGCCCACCTCACCCTCTGAGTCACAGGCTTTGCCAGAAGCTCTATGCTCAGGTTGACTCACCCCGCAGTTCTTGTCCTTGCAAGTCATTCCTGTCATGTGTCTGGTTTGGGTGTTGGGGATACACTGGGGGAAGGATGGGCCACGGTGAATGACATGAACAGGGATGGTCAGGTGCTGACACGTTGCAGGAAGTTGGCAGAATGTGTAGACTCAGGGTTGTAAGAGCGATAACATAGTCTTGTGCAAGCCTGCAGGTCTCCAGCCCTATAACCAGATATCTGGGTACGTTTGCATTTCTGGATTTATAGTTTGAGTTGGCTTTGTGATTTCTGGCCAAGTATAAGGCCCTCATGCCTTAATCCAGTCGGAAAAAGTTATAGGAAAACTTGAGGAGTTCTGGATCATTCTGAGAAATGGATAAACGATCCCCAAGTAGAAGTTGATGTGGGTGAGCAGACTTTAAGAAGCAGTAGGCATTTCTTTTTAAGCTATAAGTTGAGTATATTCCATTGTACTCTCCTCAACCTAAAAGTCCTTCTGAAAGAAGTTCATTAAATATACATGATTCCACATCTCAAATCAAAATGGTATGCAGTTAACAAATGAGTTTTGTATAGGCTTCGTAAGTTGATATGAAGGGACGCTTTCAATAAAATGTTAAGTGAAAAAAAAAACAATCACAGAGCAGTATACGTACTATAGAAAGTAAAGAAAATACACTACATCTGGAGCATATAAAAGAATCTCATTTTCAGAAAGAAAAAGTATGCATAAAAAGCTGAGCAAAAATACATGTTATATCGTTAATAGTAGATATCTTTGGAGAAATTTAAACATGCAGCGATTTTTCCTTTATCAATTTATATACCTATTTTTAATGTCTTAAAAAGGAGCTGCTGAATTTTATAATTTTGTCGTAAATGTCTAGCTATGCTTTTGAATGGTTTTTCAAGTAAGTTCACTGTGTAAGTCCTAGAAATGAAATGGCTCAGTCAAAGGGGGTGCGTCTCTAACATTTTGAGAGATACTGCCACGTTTTCCCCTGGAAAAGTTGTACTGATTTTACCCTTAGCTGCAGTTTCTGAGACCCTCCATCTCACCACCTCTCGCCTACGGTGGCTGTTCCAGTGGGGGATCATCTAGATCTTCCTTTTGTTTATACATCTTGGGTTATTAGGTCAAGGGGAATGGCTGCTTTCCTCTTGAGTTGGAGGTTGTAGCAAATATAGAAGCTTCACAGATGTAGCGTATCCTTACTCCCTTTCATGGGGAGAAAGGTCAGTGCCGCATTCCAGGCTGTTCCCAAGACCAAACACCATCTGCCCCACTGTGGAGCAGATTAGGAAGGTGTGAAGTTCCCGGCTGGGGGGGTAGGGGGGAGGAAGGGGGCGTGGGATGGGCGAGGGAGAGAAATGATCCCAGTGTTCAGTATCCATGTGAGGAGGCTGATGGGCCTGCCATGAGTCAGCCAGGGTCGGGGGTGGGGGGGTGATGGGGACATGCAGGCTACTGCCTTCAGCTGCGAAGAGACAGGCACACCCTCCTTCCTTCTTTCCACACCCTTCCACAAACACCCCAAACTGAGCTTGGATGTCTCCTGTCGAAGGCCTGGAGAGCACGTCAGCAGGGTGGCGAAGGGCCTGGAGACAGGCCGATCCCTTTCAAAGGGTGGCTCTGTTGCTTAGGAGCTGTGTGATTTCAATGAAATTCCTTAACTGCCCTAAGCCTTAGTTTCCCTACAGGTACAGGCGGGTTCATAAATTACCTTCCATATAGAGTTGTCCTGTGGATAAAACAATCCAGGTCAAAAAAACAAAAACAAAAACAAAAAACACCAAAAACAAGTCATACATTGCCTGGAATGCAGGAGTGAGCCATCAGTAAATGCCAGCCGTTGGTTATTACCTAATTACCCCTAAACCAGAGCTATCAAAATTCCCAGTAATACTTATTCAACTCATTCATTTATTCGCACATTTATTGTGTGTCGGACCGATAAATGTGAAAGACAGTCCCTAACATCAGTGAGCACCCAGGCTGGCATTTAAGAAATACACAGGTCATTACAATGTGAATTCCTCTCTCCTAAGGCAGAGGTCATCCGGGGCCTGGTGGGAGCTCTGTGCAGAGGCCAGGTCAGATAGCAGGGAGGACTTTGTTGGGAGACAGTCCTTCATTGTCTCTGGCATTTCTGCTCGTTTTATAAAAAGAGCCACTCATTGCCCCTCTGCTCCAGACTGTACCGCAAGCAGCCTTGGGAGACAGAGCTAGCTCCTCTTAGGCAGAGGAGAGCGGGTGTGACTCCATTCCATTATGGAAGATTTGGGTTCTCTAAGCTGGGCATTCCTCAGCCCCATTGCACACCCACTGAAAGCACAACACCCCTTGGGCCCCTTTGGATTGCCCCAGGGAACTTGGAACCATGCAAACACACTGCTCTGTACTGTCAGGGATCAGGTCCTTTGACTCTGACCCAGGAGTCTTGTGTCTTCTGCTGCCATCCATGACACCGAGGAAGGCTCACAGGTCATCTTGCAAGTAGACTAAAGTCTTAGACCCTTCACGTTTCTCGGCAGGCTTCCAGGAAGAGGTGACCCTTGAGCTGTATTTTGAGTGATGTCTAGGAATTCTTTTTTTTTTTTTTTAAGATTTTATTCATTTATTTGACAGAGAGAGAAACCACAAGTAGACGGAGAGGCAGGCAGAGAGAGAGAGAGGGAAGCAGGCTCCCTGCTGAGCAGAGATCCCGATGCGGGACTCGATCCCAGGACCCTGAGATCATGACCTGAGCCGAAGGCAGCAGCTTAACCCACTGAGCCACCCAGGCGCTCGATGTCTAGGAATTCTTAATTGTGGGAAAGACGGGCATTCCTTGCAGAAGTGTTCTTTGTTCAAAGTCAAGGGGGTGTATGGAAATAAGACCAAGTTTGAGGAACGCTACATAGTTTTGGGTGCTACAGCTGGATGTATGCTTGGAGACACAGCAGAGAAGGCTGGGGAGGGACAGAAATTAGATCAGCAAGGGCTTCAGGAGCCCAGCCAAATTAGTAGCATCTTGCATCGGGAACACTGAACATGACCTATACTGGATGTACAGTGTGTTCAGGTTCCTCACAGTCCCCAGAGGAAAGAACCAGGAAGGCAGGATTTAGATGGTGGACACGTTGGTGGGGACACAGCTTTGCTTAATCCTGCTGAAATTCAAGGTCTGAATTCCTTGTGCCCTACAGATTGCCTGGCCTCAGAGATTGGAATCTGGAAATTTTTACTTAAGAAGTGGAACAGTCGGCTTTTGCTTGATGCCACTAGCTAAGTGACAGTGATTTAATTTGAAATCTCATTAGGCTGATGGTGTCTGCTGCAGAACAAGCCGATTTCTGTGGTTTCTGAGTAGGTGGAGCATGTCGCATGTCGGGGGTGAGGGGGTGAAGATCTCTCCATGCGAGGTGTGGCTGCCCCCCACCAGCAGCCTGGGCCTTGTTTACCCTGGAGCCTTTGCATCCTGGCTGTAGGATGCATGGCTCTGCCCTTCCTGGCCCCTAGGCATGATTCTGCAAAACCCACAAAGCTCATGAGTCCATTTTTTGTTTTGTTTAAAAAATAACATAAAGGGGGAAAAAAATAGTATCAAAGGCCACAACATCCCACCATATTCCCTCATTCTGTCCGTACGGCTCAGAAAGTGACCAGATTGACCATTGCCTCTCCAGATCCACCTCTTTCTCATTTTCGGGGTAAATCTTGGTTCATACCAGCCCATCGGTGCTGTAATGTATTGAATGCTCACTAATAACTAATGCCCGTAATTACCTTAATAGTAAGAGGTGATGATGAAGGTCAGAGCTGCCATTCATTTGTGGAGTTCTGGCTGTGTACCAGGTATGCCTGGGATCTGACCAACTTCCCCTCCTAGGATTCACGTGACAACCATACAAGGCAGATACCCTGTTGATCCCATTTTACAGATGAAGTAACTGAGGCTCAGAGCAGTTGTACAACAGAGCTATGTGGTAGAGCCAGTACTAAAAGAAAAAGAAAAAAAATCACTTAACTCTTGTTGATTCCTAAAGTCCCAAAACTCATGTTCTTTATGGAACATTTTTAAAAATTGTGGTGAAGTCTATAAAACTTAAAATTTATTATCCCAACCATTTTTGTGCATACGGTTCAGTAGTAAACACATTCACACTGTTGTGTAGCCAATCTCCAGAAATCTTTTCATCTGGCAGAATTAAAACACTATTCCCATTGGGCTGTCTATAGCTCCTCACAGCCTCCCTGCCTCCCGGTTCCTGAGCCACCCTTCCGCTGTCTCGTGAACTTGTCTACTCCAGGGACCTCCTATGAGTGGAATCATACAGTATTTGTTTTCTGACTGGCTTGTTTCACTGAGCGTAATGTCCTCAGGGCTCACCCACGTTGTAGCACGTGTCTGAATGTCTTTCCTCTTTCATGTTGAATAATACTGCGCTGTATGTATGCGCCACATTCGGTTCCCATTCATTTGTTAGTGGACAGTGGATTGTGTCTGCCTCTTAGCCTCAGTAAATAATAATGCTGCTATGAACACGAATGTGCTGATAGATCTTTGAATCCCTGATTCTGGTTCCTTTGGGTGTAAACCCGAAAATGGAATTGCTGGCTCATATTGTAATTCTGGTTTTAATTTTTTGAGGAACCTTCATACTGTTTCCCATGGCAGCGGCCCTATGTACATTCCCACAAGTGGAGCCTGAGGTGGGGCTCTTGTTTTGCCTCTTGGTTTCTGTGAATGTAGGCACTAAGGGACCCGAGGGCCCAACCTGAGCCGACGGGCTGGACGAACATCCCTGGGCTCTGCAGCCCTTGGTCAAGGCAGTGCCTTCCCAGCGGTGGCCCCAACGGCCGCCTCTGGGTGTGGCAGCCGCAGCTTCAAGGGGTGTCTTTGAGGTGTATCTGCCACCACTACCCAGAGGTCCTTGCCCTTGCCCCAGCCTCTGACCCCAGGCTGGCAGCAGGCAGGCTCGGGCTTCATCTTGGAGGTCCATCTCTAGGATGCAGAGATGGGATTGTCTTGACCATTTGCCATCTATCACCTCTCCACACCTTCTTTTGTAAGACACCCCTCACCGTGGTCTCCTTAAAGAATCCTGGAGGCTTTCAGAGGCCTCCACTTTCCTGTTGGGGCACTGCAGACTCCTGGGGCCTCACTTGGCGCCTCTGACTCCTAGGGAGAAGGTTTGGTGGAGGTGGCAGCAGTGTTTTAATTCCCACTGGTGTAGGGAGGGCTTCCTGGGAGGAGAGCCAGAGGACAGGACCCGCAGAGGCCTTGGTCATGCCCTGTCCTCCTCTGGCTCACAGGCAGGGCCGGGGGAAGGGACCTGGCGAGGACGGGGACTCACCGTCACGCCCCACATCCGATGAGCTTCGCTGGCTTCCCCGTCAGGCAGGAGCGTCTGCCCACCGTGCCACGTCCAGCAGACTGTAGGAAAAATGATGGGGGATGGGGTCTCTGAGAAGTCTGCTCAGACTTCCTGGCACCATCGAGCGCTGCTGTCATTTTCATTTTTCACCTCCACTTCCTGGAAGAGGAGGAATCAACAAGACACTTGGGTTCATTTAGGGGAGCACCGTGCAGTGGGACTTGGAGTCTGAAGCGGCCCAGGGTGGAATCCTGCTCCTTGGGGAGCGTCCCTCCCTGCTCTGAGCCCTGGTTCCTGCTCTGTGAAAGGACGGGTTAGTGACCACTGGCTGGGGGCACAGGGTGGGGATGGGGATGGGAGTGGGGGTTAGAAGTAAGAGACGTGTGTGTGTGTGTGTGTGTGTGTGTGTGTGTGTATGTGTGTAAAACATCCATACTCAATAGATGCTTAGTAAATGTAAATGCTTCTTTCCAACCTGCTTTCCCAGACCCCTGGGGGCAGGGAGCTTGAGCTGCCTATGTAGGAGTGTGATCAGTACATATTTTGTTGTACGTATTTTGTTGTAAGGTTACCATCTCTGAAAACACAGTAACTGAGAAACTTTCTCAGGTGATGGCTACTGACATGCTAGACAAAGCACAGATAAAGCAATATGGCACTGAGTCACAGAATTACAAGTGGCAGAATTCCCAGGGACCTTCGAGCTCCTCTGGACCAGGTATGAAAGCCTGTGGCAGGCACATTGCCATTCCCTGCCCCTCCCCTACCGCCGTTACTATGACAACCATTGTTAATCAATTGCAGTCCTTTCCTAATGAGCCCAGATCAGGCCTTGGAGCTTGAGACAGCCCTGCACTTCAAGCAGCCATTCGTAATCAACTGGAAGAACATTATACTTAAAATCCATTTCTTATCCCCACTCTAGACCAAACCTCTCATTTTGCAAATGAGAAAGCAGAGATGAATTTTCTCCAAGTCATGCAGCTCCTGGAGTTGGGTCCTCCTGTCCACTCCAGTTCAGTGGGCCTGGCATTCCCTGTTCCAGAAGCAGGGTCTCGGGACCAGTGTTCCTGGGACCTCTCCTGTGGTTAGTTATAGAGAAGGTGGTCGGCTTAATGCTGAGAAAGATGATGAAGACCAGTGGAAAAGGGTCTTCTCAGGCTCAGGGAGAAAAATCCGAGGCTCATCAAGTGGCAGCCTGGAGAAAGGTCTAGAAAACCTTGAGCCCTGGGAAGGAAAGGACCTTGTCCTGTTCACCTCCATATTGACAAGGGGGTAGGCGCTTAGTAGTGGAGTGAACAGATTTAGGGATGAAAGCTGTCTGACCAGGGAGGAACTTGGGGAATGTAGGCAGGAGCAGAAATCCCTGACGATAAGGTTCACGTCTGCAGATGACGTCTTTGCTAGAGAAATCATCTCTTCTGTGTTTTTTTGGTCTCGTGTGCTTGTCAACATTATTGAACACCTGCTGTTTGCTGGGCTGCTTCCCAGGTGTTTTATGTTTCATTTTCTAATCCTCACAACCCTGAGAAGTAGACAGGATTTTACAGAAGAGGATACCAGAGTTTAGAGAAATTAAATCCCCTAGGTCATGGTAGATGGTTGAGTGGTAGAATTGGACTGGGGACCCTGGCATCAATTTTGGCCTTTTCAATCAAAAGGTAAATTTCTGATAAAGTCATGAACTTTTGCAGCCATGATCCCAGGTGCCTTTGAAGAGGTCATCACAACCCTCCACTGCTCCTTGTCTTCCTGTCATCTATATCGAGTCATTAAACACCCCCGCCCCCCAAAACGAAAAACCAAAATCACCAAAGGACAATTCCGTGGCAGTGAACACTGGAGCCTTTCTCTCCTGGGGAAGGCAGAGTCTCCTCGGGGTCATGGGGAGAGGGGGGCAGAGCAGGGGTGTTCAGGAAACCGTGGAATCTCTCACCCACTCTCGTTAGTTCTTGCCACCCATCCGTGTGAGACCCGCTGCCCCTCGGTCATTCGAAAGCACTGGAGAAAAGCATTTTAAGTGGGTGGCATGTGTCCCTATCTGAGGAAGTTGGCCACTGGTACATCTCAGTGATGTGATGTGGAAAATATAGCCCCAGGGAAACAGCCCGAATTTTCCATGGTCTCCTGACTTCAGGGCCTCTCTGAAGAGGGAGCCAGCACCAAGGGCAGGGAGAGCCCACTGCCTCCGCCTCGTGAGTAGTGGTCAGGATGGAAAATGTCAGGGCTGGAAGACAGTGACGGGCTTGCATCCAGGCCGTTGGGTCCCCGGGAGGCTCGAGGTGCATGGAGGCCAGCAGCCTCCATCCATCTCAAGCCCTGGAAGCCATGGGATGTAGGCTCAGCCCCACAGGCACAAATTTCCCCACCCAGCACCCTTTGGCTTTTTCTATTGCTTCCGGGCCCTTCCCCCCTCCGCACCCCCCCCCCCACAATGTCTACAGGGACCTCCTTCTCCAGAAAGAACACACACCCTGCAGCAGAAAGGCCTGTATTCCTGCTCAGTGCCTGCCTGGCAGAGCTGCTCCCCCCGCCCCCCGCCCCCCGCCCCTCACAAAGAGCCTTGCTAAGATTTGGAGGATGAGGAAAAACATATATTCACTGAGTGCCTACTATGTGCCAGGTACTGTATGACCATTTCGTATGAGCTCTTTTCCTTAACTCTTACCAAGCAGGCCTAAAACTGGGAATACTGGTACCGTTTTAAAGGCAAAGAAGCACAGGGTGGCTCCGTCAGTTAAGCATCTGCCTTCAATTCAGGTCATGATTTCCGGGTCTTGGGACCCCCTGCTCAGCGGGAGCCTGCTTCTCCCTCTGCCACCCCCGACCAACCACCACTCATGCATTGTGTACTCTCTCTCTCTCTCAAATAAATAAAATATATTTTTAAAATAAATTAAAAAATAAAGGCAAGGAAGTGCAGAGTGACCTGCCAAGGTCACACAGCATGGAAGTGGCAGTGCTGGAATTTGGAAATAAGTCCATTTTACTCCAAAGCCTAGCCTCCTCCTGTGCCTACATCACAGAAGAGTCAGGTGGGGGTTCATCCAGAGGGATGGGGCGCTGGGCACATTCCATGATAGGGACCACACTTACCTTTTCATCTTCCTGTCGCTGGTGATGGTCAGGGACTTCCCCAGGTTTCCCCAGCAAGGAGAAATGGAGGGAAACAGACCTGGGGAACTTCCCTGGGAGGCAGTGGGTCCTTCCAGAGCCCGGGGCCTGGCTCCAAGCTTGGCTGGACTCCTCGGGGCTGGTGCCCCGTTGTGAGGACGAGTGGCTCCGGGGTGTCTGGGGCAGCAGACGTGGGTGTGCCGGGACCACCTTCCCCAGGCCAGGACACACAGCTCCGGCTCTCCCTTTCCCCACCGTCCCACCCAGAAGCGCCAGCAGACGTGGCCACTTGTGTTTTCCACACCTGAAACATATTAAGGCCTTTTCCAGGCTCATTAACAGAAATGGTTCGACTTGGACGGTTTAACGATCCCACAAGCCCCTTCTGCAGCCCTCGCAGTGGTAGAGCGTGGTGGGTAGTGGCAGGAGGAGAGAGGACGATGGCTAAGGGCGGGAGAGAGGCCAGGACTGCGGGGTTTGGAAGTGTGTTCAAGGCGCGGGGCAAATGCCAGGCTGGCTCCCCCGACCAGCGCCTGGCACAGGGCTGGGGAAGCGACTTTTTTCTACACCAGGGGTGGGGGTGGGAGGCACTGACACAACTTCGTGTTTGTTTCATGTTGCTTTCAATTTTCTTTTTTTCTTTTTCTTTTTTTTTTAAGTTGAAGGAATTCTTGGAGAGGTATTTTTAAAATAGAGTCAGTAGGTACTTCAAGAGGCAGTTCACCTGCAGAGCAGCGATAGAGGCCCCCAGCGCGAGAGGGCATGAGATTGGAGGCACCAAAGCTGTGGTTTTTTCAGCTTGGATACGCATGAGAATCACCTCCTTAAGTTGGATAGAACTTGTGGAAAAGAAATCTGCCTGTGTCTTCACTAACTTTGAAATACAAGTGGCACTTCTTTCAACCTCGAGCAGGCATAGGCAACAAGGCAGTGTTACTAACGGTGCCCTTGTAAGCAACTCCAGCCTCCTGTTCTTGTCCTGGTGTGGAGGTCAGGAACTAGCATCGGCACTCACCCCTGCTTAGAAGTTTAGCTCATTCCCAGGCCTGCTGCTGCACCCGTCACTGTGGGGTGCGTTAGTAAAGGAGCTCACTGTGGGGTGCGTTAGTAAAGGAGCTCATAACACTGTGTCTCAAAATACCTTGGTAATCGTATTTTGGTCTATTTTCTTTGTAATCTTGTGTGGTTTCCTCTCTTCATCTAAAGGCATTATTCTGAGCCGGGTTCCTTAGGCTTCACTTAGCTGCCTATAGAGTCCATGGCACGAAAAAGGTGAAGACCATTTGGTTTTTTATTGTTTTGTTTGTGTTTTGTTTTTTAGAGGAGAGCGATGGGCAGGGGGGACTGGGCAGAGGGAAAGGGGGAAGCAGGCTCCCTACTAGGCAGGGAGCCCCATGCCGGACTGGATCTTGGTACCCCGGGATCAGGACCTGAGCCTACTGAGCCTACTACCCAGGCGCCCCCTTTGTTTTGAAAAAGGCCAGTGACCAAGTGCCCACACTGGGGCCTCTGAGTCATTTGGATTTAGACATGGCCTCTCGGGCAGAGGGGTTGTTGAAGGGGATCTGTGGCATTTCCCGAGTGGAATCCCTGCCACTGTAACTGGGACTTGACCCTAGTCCCAGAGTAATGCCAGCCTCCATTCAGGCAGCTTGAATCCTAAAGACCATGAAGATCCATTCGCAGGACCCTGAAGTTTGAACAGATCCTAATCCCCAACATCGTGGGGGCTCTTGAAGGTGCTGGGACTGGGGTCCGTCTCAGATGGGGGAGTGTGCGGGTGCTCCCAGATCTGCTGCTGTCACCGGTGTGGCCCAGATGGGAAGGAAGCCTGTAGGCTCCTGCTGCTCAGGACTCCAGCAGAGGTCAGCCTCCCCCCGGGAAGGCTGGGGGCCTCTATCGCCGCTCCACAGGTGAACTGCCTCTTGAAGTACCTCCTGACCCCTGTCTCCCTCTGAGCTTCTTTCGCTGAGGGCTCAGCTGGAAGAGGTCCAGTGGGGGAACTTCAGCCTGTCAGGAGGACCCCGGCCAGCCCCCAGAGCCCGTTGTTTCTCAGAGAAGACCTTACCCGCTCTGCTGAAGACTCCAGCCCCACGCCTTTGGGTTGGCCCAGAAGAGAAGAAAGCTGAGCTCGGCCCCACCACCCCGCAGTTCTCTCCAGTATGTGCGCCTAGGGCCGAGTGTCAGAACACCAGACTACGAGAAACTAGATACTGTGTAGACACCGTCTCCACGGGCTAAGAAGGGACATGACACATTTACTACGTTCTTCCCAGGGCAGAGGAAAAGCATTATGAAGGGACTCGGTTGGGCTGAGTCAGCTCACTGACTCATATGAAAAGAGTGCACGAGATACCAACTGAGTAAATACTGTGAAACTCTATCTATCCCCGATGAGGGAGGAAGAGGGATCCCGCCCGCCATGGGCGTGTGGGAGCTTCATCCGTCTGCAACCCGAGGCACTGGCTATTTTCTCCTCTCGTCACACAAGTGTAAAGGCCCAGGACACGCAGCCCAAGCTACAGCTCTGCTGTCCTCCAAGGCTGAATGCTATTTATTGGGGACGGATGCCAGCACCAAGGGGAGCTCTGATTCTGTTGCCTGTGTCACAAAAAATGGCCGAAGCCTGACAGGATGGGAGACAGAGGGAGGCCGTGTGGGAACCAGACAGCAGCATCAGTTCAGAACTAGATAAAGAGGAAGAGGAAGGCGATGGAGATTTGCCTGAGGTAGCTGAGTTTGTAGAGGAGAGGCCAGGAAGGCTGAAGCAGCCGCAGCCTTCCCTTCAGACCAGTGTTGAAAAGCCTGTGAGAAACAGGAACCAGGACCTGCCTTCCCATAGGCATTCCTATCATGGCTTCCTGGAGCCATCTCCTAGGAGACCTACCTGCACTATCCCTGATCCCTCTCCCCTTACAAGGATGGTCACAATTCTGTATCTCCTTCCAGGCCCCTGACACATCATAGTTAAGGGGCGCTGTTGGGTCCTCAGACATCGCACGACCCTGAAGGGCCCACCATCACTACCCAGACGTTGCTTTGGACACCTGCCATTCATTGGCCAGAACATTGGTTTTAAAAGACAGAAAGCATAGAGACCCTCACCATGGATCTCTCTTCCAGCACCAGGGGCTCAAGATTTGGATTGGGGGTGTCCTCTCTCTCAGAGACCAATCACAATCACAGGGGGTGCCCCCAGCAGCCAACTCCAGAGACTCAACATAAACACAAATTGCTATTTTATGGAAAATCAGTTGAATTCCTAGAAATGCTAGCTCTGCTGGACTTTTAAACAGCAAGTGGAGTCATCCAGCCAAGGAAAATGGCACCAAACCTGCTTGGCCTGGAGGACAGCCAAGGGCCACAGACGCTGTAGTGTGGCCAAGGCCAGAGAGGGCCAAGGTGGAGATGAGGGAGTCACACCAGGAGCCACCAAGCTCTAGGGCAAAGAAGCAGATGCCTGTGGAATTGGCAGCCTGGCTCTGAGTGGTGTCTCGAGATCGCTGAGGCCCCCAACCTGCCGTGCTTCTTAGTGGCCTACCCGCAGGGGAGCAGGCCCGGCAGAGGCATTGGCAACTCTGGGAAATACCACTCTAGTTAACTCTTCCTCACACTCTGGTGCAGAGTAACCATACGTTAGGCTCGTGGATGAAGGTCAGGAATTCGGAAAAGGTACAGTGGCAGTGCTTCGTCTCTGCTCCACAGTTTGTGAACTCAGACCTGAAGCCACGGGTGACTCAGTGGCTAAGGCCAGAACCATCTAGGGTCTCTGCACTCAACATCCAGCTGTTGCCTGGGACCCTAGCTGAGGCTGCCCATCTCTCCATGCGGCCCCAGCTTCCTCCTAACATGGAGGCCTGGTTCAGAGGATCTCTCAAGATGGAAAAGAGCCAACCGGAAGCTACACTGCCTGCCCCTTAGGACTCAACCTTGAAAGTCACTCAGTGTCACCCCCTCTACCTTCAGTTGAATTAAGCTTATCGCTAGAGGCTGTGTGCTCTCTGGGGGTGAGGATGGGATGATAGGATGTCATCGCTGCCCTTCCAGTTTCTCCTTACTTCTAGAAACAATCCCTGGGTCCAAAGATGCTCTAAGTGCTTTGGGTGAGAAGATGCCAGGGCCTCAAATGCAGGTCTCAGGGGTCTTTGAGGACTGAGGCATTTCCTAGCTTGGGCTGCCTGGTGATATCAATGACCAAGCAGCCAAGGGTCACCTTAGCCAACCCATCAGAGAGAATAGTCCCCCCACCCCCAACCTGAATCTTGGCTTTTACATGGTGAGTCTTGACAAGTCTTGTAAACCTCCTTTCGTCCTTTGAGCCCAAATGCCTACCTCTCTTCACCTAGCTTCTACTGGGGTGGATACAGAGGGCTAGGGCCACCAAGGGACAAGTGTAGCTGCCCAGGGGGAGAGTCAGGGAGGGCCTCATTGAGGAGGAGATGTTTGTGCTGCTCCTTAAATTTGAATCAGTGAGGGCATTCTAGAAGTAGAAACTGAGATTGAGTCTTGGGTGGGGGGTGAGGAAATCCAATAGGAAAGCAAGTTGGGAACTGGCCTCTTAGACTGACCTGAATTTATAGGCTCTGTACGCCATGCCCAGTTTGGTCTCCAGGTCATGGTTGGTAGGAAAGGTAGAAAGAGATTGAGTTGCAAAGTAGAGTGTCCTCAGGGTGAAGGTCTTGTGGGGACTCAAAACTTTTGTGAATTTGGTAGAATCCAGGACACCTGAGCCCTGTAGACCCAGAGAATGGACGTTCTTGACCCTCTTGCCGACTATATCCAGACCTCATTGATGGGTAAACCAAAAAGCAAGGTTATTAATTTGCAAGAGTGAGGAGCACCACTTTCCAGTGGCAGAACGGTTAAGACCCCATCCTAGACACCCCCTATCTGGTGCCAGGGTCCTGGGAAGCCAGTTGGTGGTCTGAAGTTGGCTGCAGAAGAATTCATACCACAGGAGGTGGATATTGTATGGGGCAATTCATTGGCTCTAGGCTTTGCCTGCTGCAGCCAGAGTAGAGAGCTCCCTCCTGCCTGGAGCCCAGGTCATTGGGGGACATACCTGTTTTCTGACTCACTCCCCTCTTGTCACATTATTTTATTATGCTTGTGTCACAGAGGCTGTCGGGCTGTTCCCGGGCCTGGAGGGCCTCCTGTCTCCTCCATTAGGTGTTGATTGAATTAGCCGGACCTCAGCTTTTTCGAGAGTTCCACTGCTGGAGCTTTCAGGACAATTATGATTAGGGACGTGCGTAATCAGGTCTGTTTTAGAAAGACAGTTTAGGCTATGAGCCTGGTGGGGAGGCTGGTGACCAGCGTCTTTGCTCCCACAGTGGTGCCAAGACTGAGGTGTGACCTCAGTGTGGGGTGAGGGAAGGCCCTCTGTGAGGCCGGCCGAGCCCTTCCCCACCTGGGAGTCTGAGAGAGAGCCCTTCTCTCCCAGGTGCTGGCAGGAGCAGAGCCAGCACAGGGGCAGGAGCTGGAGGGAATGAAGCTTGCTTTGTTTCTCCCCGGCTTTCAGCCTCTCCTCCTGGGATCCAGTCCAGATTCAGTTCCTGGGAACCTGGCAAGCACCTGGCTCTCTGGAAGCAATTCTCCTACAGTCCCTTTGGGACCTTGGACAGGCTGGGCACCACCTCTCCTGGGCCAAGCACGGGGCCTGAACAGAAAAAGCACTACTGAGAGCGGCTCTTCCTGGGAGGCCCAGCTCAGCCCGGCCTCCACTCCCCCAACCTGGGGGCCATGGGGCTCCTTGAGGGTGGAACGCATGAGGAGAGGTGAGCCCTGCTCCCCGATGGATGTGAGGCAACTGAGCAGTCGGGGAAGTTAGGGTTCACTTGCACAATTTGTGCTTTTCTTAATACTGAGGATTCTGTCTTCCATCGCTGCTGTGCTTACCCCTCGGGGACATGCTTGTGGGCAGGGGCCAGGGCCAGCTGAGAAGGCCAAGGCCCCCATAGGACAGGACGGCTCCGGGCAAGTTTCTGGATCCTGGCTCCCACCGATGGCCATCTGACCTTGTTAGGAGCCAGCAGGTCTGGGTCCGTAGCCCAGCTCTGCTGCTCACAAGCTGTGTGACTCTAGGCAAGTTACGTGAGTTTTCTGTCCTTCAGTTTCCTCATCCATAAAATAGAAA
Organism: Mustela erminea; assembly: GCF_009829155.1. Taxonomy (NCBI): domain Eukaryota; kingdom Metazoa; phylum Chordata; class Mammalia; order Carnivora; family Mustelidae; genus Mustela; species Mustela erminea. The sequence goes on along the minus strand of NC_045622.1, from coordinate 66,661,394 downwards.
GGAATGCCTCTCTATCAATGGCATGTGAAGATTCCAGGAATTAGTGCTTCGGTTGAAGGACAGCTCTGGCAGACAGGAAACAGGACCTAAGCATTGACTGTTAGTTCTGTTTTGTTATTATCATCCTAGGGAATCCAGAGACTTGTCCTCCAAGTACAGAAGCTGTTCCTGCCCACACGGCCCCTCCAGGGGTCTTCTGCTCCCAGCTGAAGGCCCCAAGTCCAGAGTGGGCTTGCTGGCTTGTCTTCATGGGTATCTCTGTGGTCACTGGTCCTTCCTCTTCAGCCTCCTCCTGCCCAAGGCCAAGCTCACTCTGTCTTCCAAGAAACACTCCTGTTGAATATTGCTGATAGGTTTGGCAGATAAAACACAAGATGCCTTGTATCATAAGAAAGTAATTTTTAATATAAGTCTGTCCCATGCACTATTTGGGGTATACTCTCCAAAATATTATTTATTTATCTGAAGTTCAAGTTTCACTGGGCATCCCGTGTTATTTGCTAACTCTGGCAGTCCTCCTGGGAGGCCCCAGAACTAAGGGGTCTCGTGTTTGCAACAAGGAGTCAGTGTGTGTATGTGGGGAGGGGGTGTCAGGACTGGGTCTTTTCCTCATACTGGGAGACTGGAGGTGCTCCCGCACTGGGTGTTGTGACCTCGTCCATCTCGTGCCCGGGCCCAAGTGCCTGTCAGGCTCCTGACGGCTTGAGCAGCAAGCGTCTTGTGCAGATGGAGCTCTGTGTCCTCGGTGTGTTTGACAAAGGTCAGACCCAGGCAAGAGCCCAGCGGTTCCACCCCCCTGTCGGCGAGGGAAATGGGGGGTGGGGGCTGGAAAGGTCTCCCTGCACTGTTTCTAACGTCGGTGGAGCGACAGTGCTCACTTGGTTAGTGAGGACTCGGACACATGGAGAAGTTTCCTTTGGAATTGAATAGGGGCGTGACTTTGACAGGGGAAACCTCACTCAGGCCTAAAGAATGTGCTGGAAGTTCTGAGGCTGGCTGGCTGGGAAGGCTGGCAGCAAGACAGGATCCCTGGAGGAGGAAACAGGCTTTTGTCTGGAACACCCTGTCTCCAGCCTTGAAGACACTGGGTGGTGTGAAGGCTGGTACGGGGAGACAGCTGTCAGAGGGTCCCCGGGCGGGGTGGTGGTGGGGCAGGGACCAGCAGTGGGGGGAGGGGCAGGAGGAGAGCGAGAGCTCCAGGACTATTTCCCAAAGGCTCCATGGCACTAAAGGGTCCAGAGAGGGTGTTCTCCATACCTGGTGTGCCCAGCCCAGCTCATGGGGTGGGGTGGCTGGGCACATTCCTCTTTCATGGACTGGTGGCCTGGGGAAGGAGGAATTGGCGGGAACGGTCCCAGGGGACCCGGGCTGCCGCAGACATCAGATACTGGCTCCTGCCTGGGTTTTTCCAAAGGGCAAGGTCTGTTTCGTGGGTCGGGCCAGAACTCCTGATGAGGTTTGGGGCCCCCACCTGTCCCGAACTGGCTGCAAGTTTCCAATGCAGGATCCAGGAGAAGGGGGGGGGGTGCCCTGCTGTGTTCGAGACAAACGTGCATTTTACACGTTCCTGCGACTGGCCTGATTTTAAGGTCAAAAAATGGCTGAGGAAGGGGAAAATCTGACTTAGAAATTTCGTGGAATGAAGAGGAGGCTCCCTGCTGCTTTCTCTCAGCACCTCTCCTAGCCTCGGGCGGGCCCAGCCTCGGAGTCCCTGCCCTCCCGCAGAAGCAGCACCTGGGCCCCCAGCAGGCCTGCGCCCCGGGGTCTGACCCATCTCCGTAGAGCACTGGGTTGGCCTTGAGCTCTGGCCTTGGCACTTCTTCTCCATGACCCTGATGAATCACTACCACGGTTTCCTTGTCTATGAAATGGGGCTCCTCTCGTTCAGTTTGGAAGGCAGCGAGGATAGATTGTGGGTGCCAAGGGTGCCTAGCGCCCGTGGGTGATTGTGTTGTTTTCCCTTGCACACCTCCTGTTGTCCTTGGTCAGGCGTTGAGTCCTGGGCCTCCTTGTAGTTCTGCGTGATTGTCTTCCTCCCGCCTTGCCCCACAGCAGTGGGCTCCAGGTGAAGCAGGAGGACCTTGCGGGGATGTGTGAGGAACCCTGGCTGAGACCTTCTGGGCCCTTTCAGTAGAAACGGTATTCCACTAACAGGACAAAATCAGTCGGTTAAGCGTCTGCCTTCCGCTCAGGTCATGATTCCAAGGTTCTGGGATCGAGTCCCGCATCGGGCTCCCTTCTTAGCAGGGAACCTGCTTCTCCCTCTGCCTGGCATTCCCCCTGCTTGTACTCACTCTCTCTGACAAATGAATAAATAAAATCTTTAAAAAAAAAAAAAAGGGGCGCCTGGGTGGCTCAGTGGGTTAAGCCGCTGCCTTCGGCTCAGGTCATGATCTCAGGGTCCTGGGATCGAGTCCCGCATCGGGCTCTCTGCTCAGCGGGGAGCCTGCTTCCTCCTCTCTCTCTCTGCCTGCCTCTCTGCCTACTTGTGATCTCTCTCTGTCAAATAAATAAATAAAATCTTTAAAAAAAAAAAAAAAAATAAAAAAAAAACAAAGAAGGACCGAATCTACTGGTTCAAGCTTAAGCTCAGAAAGTTGTTCAAGCCTTTCCATGGGCATCTCTAAGCTTCTGCGGGGAAGTGAGCCCTGCAGATAGAGGTGCGCCCTGGGGGCTAAGTCCTGGGGGCAGGTGCTGTTCTAAGCACAGGTTCCGATCTCCCCTCCTAATCTGTGCAATAGCCACAGGAGGTTTTCATTTTACAGATAAGGAGACTGAGGCACAGAGAGGCTCGGTCATTTGCCTGAGATCACCCAGCTTGTGAGTGAACCCATATTCAAGCCCAGGTGTGTGCCCCAAATCTGGGTCTGCCCGTCATGCTGCTCCAGGTACGCTTGGCACCAGGGGCCCATCAGGGGGTGGAGGAAACCAGAGAAAGCCAGCAGTGTGGGAGTGCACGGACAGGGCCGGAGAGGGTGGCAGGCACCCCACGTGGGGATAGCTCTCCTGGGTGCCCAGGGCCTCCCAGTAGGCAGCCCTCAGTCCTGGACAAATCAGGACGACTGTTCCCCACAGTCTGCTCTTCTCTGTGGGAACATCTCAGCTCAGGAGGTGCAGAGGACAGAGAATAGCCCTACGTGTGGGAGGGACATTGTTTATCTCAGATTGTACCATCTGTCATCTTGGGATCCTTCAGGGGCACAGCCACCCCATGCTCAGGACCAGGAAGTGACCGTCCGCCCAAACCTCCATAACCAGAGAATGGGCCTGGGGTACCAGAGCCTAGAACTTTCTGGTTGATGGGGCGGTTCTGCCGGGAAACCATGTTCTGGTCCCTGAGATTCAACATCCATCAGAAGGAGCCAGGGCCTCCCCGCCGGCCTCCTCTGTCTCCTCAGGGAGATGCTGAAGCTCGGGACCAGGGGCTGAATGTGGTGGGAGATCCCAGAGGAGAGCCGTGGCTTGCAGGGGGTGGGGGCAGGGCCAGTATTTGATTCTTGAGGCAACAAAGACTCAGGCTGGATGACTCAAGTGTTTTCTCTGAACGGTTCTGGAGGCTCGGAGTCCAGAATCCAGGTGCTGGCAGGGGTGGTTGCTTCTGAGAGCCGTGAGGGAAGGACACACGCAGGCCTTTCTCCCTGGCTTGTACATGGCTGTCTTCGCTGTGTCTTCACATCATCCTTCCTCCCCATGTACCTGTGCCCAAATTTCCCTTTTAAAGGATACCACACCCACTCTAATAACCTCAGCTTAGTAATTCATCTACAATAATCCTGTTTCCCATAGGGTCACGGAGGTACTGGGGGTTAGGTCTTCAACATACAAATTGCCAGGCATAAATTCAACCCACACTGGGCATGTGGCGGCTGCAAGTGTGGTGGGAAGAGTGAGGCTTGGCGTGGGGTGAGGGAGCAGTCAGAGGGACTTGGGTTTACAGCGTCTCAGACTCCTTCAGTGATCTTGGGATCCGAGCCTCCTTCTCCGTAAAGTGGAGACTGAAAGAGTTCCTCTGTTCGTTCCTCCCTTATCCTTCTAGAGAGTGGCAGCTGTGCGCCAAGTGCGTGCAGGGGGACATGCAGTGGGCGCGGTGCAGATCAGGGGACCCACTAAAGCTCAAGCAAGTGCAGACACAGAGTAGGTGCTCTCTGAACGTCCGCTGCTGCCCTCTCCCCTCCAGCCGCAGTGTGCAGAGCTCGGAGGGCAAGTGAGTTTCAGTTGGTGGAGGCCCCCTGGGCCTCCATTTCATGTGTCCTATCCAGAGCCTTGGGCTCAAGTGAACACCATGGATGGCCCTGGCCCAGGCAGGGTCCACCCAGGTGGCCCCCTCCGTGGGGCCTCACGAGAATGAGACAGCCCAGGGCTCCCAAGGAGTGTGGGAGCATGACAGAGCCCAGTGTGGGAGCACGAGTGTGCCGCTCGCCCCGCACGGATGCCCAGGGAAGCCTGCCAGGGCTCATGTGCTACGTTCTCCCCACTGCTCTGGGCTCCTCTGATGAACTCTGAACTGGAAAACCAAAGATGCAGAACAGCACCATTGCCATTTTCCACTATTTCATGATGGTGTCAGAGCCCCGGGGCTGTTTCCAGGCCCCCCATCCTGCCAGATCGCCAGCCCCACCTCGCCCAGCTCTGAATGGAGCCCCGCAGGGCCTCAGGCCAGAGCTTTCTAAATATAGCTTCCTCCTCCTCCAGACAACAAAGAACAGATCCTCTGAATGGCTTCCGTCCTGACGCTGGCCTCTAGGCTATTTGTCAGACTTCCCCAGCAGGCTGGAGGGAGGAGCAGCAGGATCAGGGAGCGGCCAGGACTGGAGAGGAGGCCTGAAGCCTGGTCCTGAGGGACACTGAGGCCACGATGCCCAGGGGCCATGGCCTTGGCCCTGTGTTCTTGCCTCTTGCCACTGGGACTGTGTGGGGTCTGCGACCCTGTCCCAGGCAGGCTCTGCTAAGCTGTGACCGAGGGACAGGAGACTAGGCAGTGCCGAAGGAGGAGAAAAATGATGATCTTCTTAGGAGATGGGAAGAGCCAGCCTTTAGGGTTGAACCCCCAAGTCCACCTCGAAGCTGGGTGATGGCGGACCCTTCACTTTATACCTCAGTTCCTCATCTGGGATGTGGGGGTGAAAGCCCCCGGGGAGGGGATTAGGGAGAACGTGTGCCTAGGGGCATCCGTGGCGAGGCTGTGTCAGGACGCCATGGGTCACCGTGTGGCTCTCCAGGACGGGCATGCAGTCTGGCGTCTCATCCCCGATGACCCCTGCAGTCTGCACTGGGCGGTGTCTTTAGTTTTCCCTCGGTGCAGTATGGGGGCCCCTCTTCCTAGGCCTCATGGTCTCCGAGGTCCTTTAGAGAGGGAAGCAGCCATCCTGGGCCCAGCTGGGTTCCGAGGCCCCTGTGAAACACCAGCCCAGATGGGAGCAGGTAAGAAAAGCCAGAACTACTGAGCAGAGCAAAATCCTGGCTTTCTCAGCTCTGGGCCTGGCTCTGCTTGGGAGGCACCAACCCATGTCCCCCCAAGCCCCGCCTACTCCGTTCTGTTTACGGTAGGAGGACCTGATCTGTCCCCCAGGTCTCTAACGCCAGGAAAGGTGGGACCTTATCTCCTGCGATTAAGGAATGTGGCGAGTGAGGAGTGAGGAGACCCGGCACTAACAGCCCGGTCATATGGAAGCCCGCTCGTCCTACAGGGAGAGGCCACGCTGCTCCAGGGACTTTACTCCAGTTGGGCTTACAGGCCACTGCCCATCGATCTGACCCTCTCTGGATAGAGATCAGTCAGGACTAGATGTGAAATCCCTGCGTGTGGCCAGGGACAGAGACAGAGCTGCCCGTGCAGACGTCAGCCGGTTTAGACAGCCCTTCTGCTGGTAAGCTGGTCTCTGGCAGGGCTGCTCCATGGACATAAGGTTTTCTCTTGCTATGGTCCCTATCCACAGGGCACTAACTCAACACAACAGCGCTCTGAAGTCCGTTCTGTTATCCCCCTCATTTTTTTTTTTTAAGAGAAAACATGAGCCAGGGTGGGAGGGGTTGGGCAGGGGGAGGAGGAGAGAGAATCTTAAGCAGGCCCCATGCTAGGCTCCATCCAGGGCTCCCTGCCCGACCCTGAGATCATGACCTGAGCCAAAATCAAGAGTTGGACGCTTAACCAGCGGAGCCCCCCACCCCAGGCACCACCGCCCTCATTTTCCAAAGAGGCTGAATCAGTATATCCCAAGGTCACACAGCTATTAATTAACAAAGCCAGGATTCAAACCTAGTGATGATGGTTCTTAAAGAACAGTTGTAGGGGCTACTGAGGGGACACATCTGTTTTGCCCGAGTTTTTGAGTCCGAGAGACCACCAAGCCAACACCGATGTAAACACACGAGGGTTTATTCAGCAAGCTTAAGCTTGGGCCCAAGTATACCTGACACAGCGAAAGAACCTGGACCCCGAACCAGACTACGGTCAGAGTTTTTAAAGGCAGAATAAGGGTGGGCGAGGACAAAGGGGATGATGTTAGTCTCTAAGGAATTTTGGAAACAAGGTCTCCAAGACCTTGAGGGACTAGCTATTGTTGGGAGAAAGGTTATTTATTACTACTAATAAAAATCTTCTCATGAGACCCTTTAGATGTATATCAGTGGGTCATATGCTTGGCAATGATCGCTGACACTAACTTGGAGGTCTAGAGATAAAGTTTCACATTTCTCCTATCACGTGTCCTTGTTAGTGAGATTCAGGTTTAGAAGAAATTTAACTTTATTTGCATTTCCTTCTGCCTCAGCCTCCTTCAGTTTTATGGTGGGGAGGGTGACATTAGGGCTTGGGGAACTGAGTTATTTGCCTCTGGAAATTGTGCTGTTGTTAAGATAGCCTCTTTGTTGTAAATCTCTAGGACATTTGTAAACCAAGGAAGACTCTTGTCTTGCAGGATTATGATCTCTGCAAGTTAACTATTTGTTTTTCTTTTAGGGCAGTCAGGGGTGCCTGAGGAATGTCACACATACTACCGAAGGGAGGGGAGCGGGTGGAGAGGGGGTGCAAGGTGCCAGCTTTTGCTTTGTCAAGATGGCTGTACTTATGTCAGGGCTAGACTCGAGATGGGTACAGCCTTGTTTTTCTTGGCCTCCACAACATCCACAACCAATAGGCTGGCCGACGATTAGAACAAAAGCCCTGGGCTTTCTCCGGGAACAGTCATGTGGAGCTGAATGGCGTCCCTGAGCTCCAGTAGTCAGCAAAAACATGTGAGCAGGGGTGCCTGGGTGGCTCAGTGGGTTAAGCCTCAGCCTTTGCTTCAGGTCATGATCTCAGGGTCCTTGGGATCAAGGCCCGCATCGGGCTCTCTCCTCGGCAGGGCGCCTGCTTCTCCCTCTCTCTCTCTCTGCCTGCCTCTCTGCCTGCTTGTGATCTTTCTCTCTGTCAAGTAAATTAAAAAACAAAAAAACAACAACAAAAAAAAAACCTTAAAAAAACCACAAAGATGTCAGCAGAGGAGACCGAGGGTTTTAGCTTACTGAAACTTTTCAAAAGTGTTTGGCAAGGTTCTGTGCCAAAAATGTTCTCATACCTCGAAGAAACTGAATGGCTTCACTGGGGCTTTGCAGGGAATGCTTTGTCATGAGGGGAAGGAAGAAATCCCAAAGGATGAATGTGCCTCCTCATGATGGAGAATGGTAAACAGCAGTGCCTTGCAGGGATTGGTGCTTAAGGGGTCTTAGCACCTATTTTTTTAACTTTAAGATCTGGAAAAGGAAGCATATACTGAAAGCATATAGTGAAAACGCCATTTTCTATAGGATTCTTGGGAAATGAGAAGCCAAATTAATGGAAGGTGGAGGGGTTTTTTGCTTGGGTTCCCAAATCCTTGCTAACGATCAGCATTTTGTTAGCCAGATTGCCATGGTAACTTATGAGTGGTTTCATCTATCCCACACTTAACTCTCGTGTGCCCCCTAGACACCAGGCACCGTGCTGGGCGCAGACACAGATCACACAGAGTCATCCTGCTTTACACAAGTGGGAGTCTCTTCGTCCTCCACTTGCTTGTTTTACTTACTGAGGTATTGTAAACAGTACACTGTAAAGAACTACTTCATTCTTTTTCACGTCCCCCCATGGCATTTCCCTGGGAAGTGCCCATGTATATACATGTATATACATTGAATCTGTTCCCTCTTGTTGGGCCGTTGCACAATTTTTGGATTACAGTAAAGCAACAATATAGCCTTAAACATATCTGTACTTTGATATTTGCCCATCTGGACAAGTGTCACCTGGACGGGAAATGACAGGGTTAAAGGAGATACAAATTAAAATTTTGGGGTAGATACTGATGAATTGCCTACAAAAGCATCTTGTTCAGTTTTAATGTGGCAATGCCTCTTTCCTCAATTCCCTACCAATACTGGATATTATTATATTAGTGTCCTCGTGCTGCTGTAACAAGCTACCATGAATTTAGTGGCTTTAAAACAACACAGATTGGTCGTCTTACAGATCTGGAGACCAGAAGTCCAACACGCGTCTTCGCTGGGCTGAAATCTGAAATGAGAGTGTCAGTAGGACTGCTGTCCTCCTAACAGCTCCAGGAGAGAGTCTTCCTTAGCCCGTGGCCCCTCCACCTTCACAACCGACGAAGTCTGAGGGCGCCTGGGTGGCTCAGCTAGTTGAGCCTCCAACTCTTGGTTTCAGCTCAGGTCATGATCTCGGAGTTGTGCGGGTGAGCCCCACGGCAGACTCTGTGCTCAGCGAGGACTCTGCTCGAGATCCTCTCGTCCCCTCCCTCTACCCTTCCCCCCACACCTGTGCACGCGTGCATGTGTGCATTCTCTGTCTCAAATAAATAAGTCTTTTAAAAAAATAAATAAATGGAAACCAGGAGTCTCTCCGACACTGCCTCTTCTGTACCCCCTCCCAATTTCAGAGCCACTTGCAGTTACCCTGAGCTCACCTGGATAACTAGGATTCTCTCCTTATCATCAGGGCAGCTGACTAGCATTCCGATTTCCCCCTGTGACCTGAATTTCTCCCTACCTTGTAGCCTGACACGTCCACGGGGTCCGGGAGTAGGATGTGGACATCCTGGGGTTGGGGCACTTCTCTGCCCGCTCCAGATGGTATTAGCCTTTTTTACTGGTGTCCTCGCTACATGAAAACAGGGTATCCTGCTCTTTTGAGCCGCATTTTGTCAACTATTTGTGAGGTTAAACATCTTTTTCTGTGTGAAGATGCAGAATGGTTTCTATTATCCTAAGTTGTCTGTTCAGGTCTTCTGTCTCTTTTTCTGTTAGACTGCCTTTTTGTTGTTGTTGTTGTTTTCAGCTGAGTTATAAATTCTTGAGGGCAAGCACTTCTTCATATTCATGTTTACATCTGAGTGCTTAAAGATGGGGCCAGATTCAGAGAAACTCCTCAGTGCCCGCTGGCTCTCCCTCCTTCCCTCGTACCCCTTGCTCTTGCTTTTCTGCTTTGGAAGAAGTGTCTGGACCTGGATTCTCCCAGCTGAACCGGCAGACTTGAGTGTGTCCAGAGGGCGTGATGGTCTTACAGCTTACTTACTGCGCCGTGGACTTCTCAAGCCATGATGGGGCTCTGGAGTCAGGCTGAAGGTGCCTCTCTCTGCCCCTGGCTGAGCATTTTCAGGTTGCTGGTATGGGAACAGGACAAGCATTAACCCCTCCTTTTGAGGGGAAGGGCCCCTCTCGCTGAGCTGCCTCACCTTGCCGTGTTGAGGCCATGACAAGACCCACCACCAGGGACCCGTGGAGCAGCCCCAGGGCAGGGGGGCAGGGAGGCGGGAGGGATCTATTTCATGACTCTGCCCAACAGGCTGCAGGGAGAGATTACTTTCTCCTGTCGCTGACCTAGAAATGGAGGCTCAGAGAGGCTAAGGGGACCCCCAACATGGTATGGCTAATGTGGGGTATGGGGACTCTTCCCTATACTAGGCCTTCCCGGGGCCTCCATCTCTCCCCCTTTTCTCCAGCCTGATGGGCACCTGGGCCACAGCGCCTATGCCAGCCGCACCCCTCCCTCCCTCCCCCCTGCCGAAGCCAGCAGCTGCCTTTGCCTGGCAGACCCAGACCCGGACCCAGACTCGGAGGAGAGGGGGCCCCAGGGAGCCCTCTATGGCCCTTTCCTCCCTGGTCAACAGCCTGGGCTCCCGCTCCTCCTGTGTAGCCGTCCCAGGGCTGGAACTCATTAGCGTTTATGAACTCCATCTGCTCTGCTTGGAGACTGGCCCCGCGTCTCTGTGCTCCCCGCCCTGGATGTGTGTGTGGGTGGGTGGTGGTCGGAGGGGCGCTGCACAACAGATGCCATTGTGTGAACTGGGGCGGCAGCCCGGAGGGCAGACGCAGACGCCCCTGCAAGCTGTGTGGGTGAGGGCCCCGCCTGGCCGGGAGGGTGCGGAAGCTGAGCAGAGGGAGCCAGCTGGGCTCTGGAGTGAAGGGAGTCTGGAGACTCTCTGGAGCCCCTCTGGAGCCCCCAGAGCCTGTGGGGCCTGGGAAGAAGGGGCTTTGCCCTTCCCGGGCAGTGTGGGCTCAGCCCCACCGCCCACGGATGACGCCGCTCCCCCTCCTCAGGAGTGCGTCATTGACGAGGACTGCGGGCCCACCAGGTACTGCCAGTTCGCCAGCTTCGAGTACACCTGCCAGCCCTGCCGGGACCCGCAGACCGTGAGTGTGCCCAGAGGCCTCTGCGGCTGCAGCAGAGGGACTCTGGGGGCTGGGCTGCATCCCAGAGACGAGGACTTGGGGGAGAAGGCCAGCAGCCCCATGGTTCTCAGTGGGGCTTCCAGAACACTTCGGTGGGGCCCTTAACCATGTCCATGCGGGGAAGGGCCTCTCCATGGTGCCCAATGGGGCCAACTCCTAGAGGGACTAGGAAGCCACCTGCAGACCCACTGACACCCTCCCCTGCCACATGGTCCCTAACTTCATGGCCTGCCTCATGGAGGATGGAGGGAGAGGGGGAGGGAGGGAAGGCAGAGCCCCACCCCTGTCCCTTCCCCTGGGATAGACCCATCCCCAGAGATACAGCCCATGACACTACTGCAGTCCCACTCCCACCCTCCAGATCTTCCACACAGCCCAGGGAAGGCAGAAGGCAGGCTGGGAAGAAGCCAGAGTACAGCCCTAATAGACACTTCACAGGGAAGCACGAAGCCAGGGAAGCGGAAACTCCCTCCACCCAACAGATGTTTTGGACAAAGCCATAAGGGCTCATCAACTCTCTTGTCCTTTTTCCTGAAGAAGACAAGAACATAGCATAAGTGTGGAAAACAGGACTTCTCACTCCCCTGTCCGGTGCCACCTGTGATTAGACAGCTGCCGTTGTCCCCCACGCCTGCCATGTCTGAGCGCCACTGCGCCACCACTGAGCGCCATGTCTGTCCCCCACGCCTGTCTTAGCGCCACTGCGGGGTCCCAGGCTGCTGTGTAGATGCCCAGCGGAGGCACCCATGGGCCCGCCCCACCCATAAGGCCTCCACACTTGGGCCTTGAGTTAGCTCCCAAATCCGGCTGCTACCTGCATCTGTGAGCCGGGAGCCACCTTCCATCCTGACCTAGGGAGCGAATAGAAAGGAGACAAGGCACCAGTCGGGGGGCGGGGGGCGTCTGCAGGACACACTGCGTCCTATGCAAAATCTCAAGTTGCATAGGAAGACCCAGGTATACAGGGTCCCTCTCAGGTGCTTTTTTCCAGTGTTCTGACCGCGCCCATCTCCCATCTCTGCCTCCGTGACTTCCACTAAGAGCCCCACAAACCAAGCCCTCAGTTGCCCCCATGCCACCCCAGTGTGAGGAGAGCGTATGCTTCACCGCCTCCCCTGGTGGCATATTCAGGCTTCTGGAGCTCGGAGCGGGCGCAGGCCGGGGTCTCTCCGGTGCAGGAGCCGGCCTGCTAGTGTTTGCCCACCTTTCTGCAGCTCTGTACTCGGGACAGTGAGTGCTGTGGAGACCAGCTGTGCGTCTGGGGTCACTGCACCAAAACAGCCACCAAAGGGGGCAACGGGACCATCTGTGACAACCAGAGGGACTGCCAGCCCGGACTGTGCTGTGCCTTCCAGAGAGGTGGGTGGGCTCTCCACTGGGTATGGGACAAGCCCTGTCCCAGGCTCCACCATACCAGGCTTCTTGGGGCCCCATCCATGCCAAACACAGCTTTTTGGGGTCCCACCTCCTGGGCGGGCCCCCAGATGCCCACTCAGTATGTGTCCTGGTCCTAGAACCTCTGCCTGAGGCAGGTCCCCACCTGCAGTGAACCATCATGTCTCTCTCTCTCTCTCTGTCCCCTGTTGACTTCTAGAAAATTTAAACTTCCTTCAGGATGCATGATCCCAGGGCAGGAGGAACACCCCCAAAGGGTGGGATTTGAACAACCCCTCCAGCTCTCCATCCTCTTTCCTGAGGATGGGCCCCTTCTATTCCCATTCCATTCTCTTGGCCGCTCCTGGGGGAGCTTGCTCAGGCTCTCTCCCCTCCTGCCGTGTTTCTGAAAACCTCTCCTGCAGCTGCCTCCCCAGCTCAGCCTCTGCCAGCCCCAGCCCACCTGGTCCCTGCTGTCCCAGCCATGTTCCCCAAAGTCAGCGCTCAGTGGGGCTCCTCTGGCAGCTGGGGTCGCTCTGTTCTGTCTCATCAGTTAGACTCCTCAGTCTGCCTTTCAAGGCCTCGGCCAGCTGCAGCCTGTCTGTCCGCCTTCTCTCTCCAGGGCTCCCAGCCTTTCCCACCACGCCCAGCCCAGGCCTTTATTGGCACAGGTCCCAGCCCCGAGGGCCTTTCTTACGCTCTAAATTTCTCCAGACCTTTGGCCTTAAAATCCAGCATAAGTCTGCGTCCCCGTGCAGTCCTCCCTTACTGGCCCAGCCCTCTGGAGCCCGTCCTGCCATTGTTTCTTCCCATTCTACCCCTTCAGTTTTAATCTCCGCTTTGTGGTTGAAGGTGGAAGGTCAGGGCTGCCCCCCATTTCTCTGCAACTTTCCGTGGTGCCTCCCTGCTCACTGCTGAGCACGCAGGGATGACTCTTCCCTGGTCCCAGGTCTGCTGTTTCCTGTGTGCACACCCCTGCCTGTGGAGGGTGAGTTGTGCCATGACCCCGCCAGCCGGCTTCTGGACCTCATCACCTGGGAGTTAGAGCCTGATGGAGCTTTGGACCGATGCCCGTGTGCCAGCGGCCTTCTCTGCCAGCCCCACAGGTGAGGCCCTGCCTGCCCTCCCCGTCGGAGGTCAAGAGCAGAGCAGGGGCCACCCGGTGGGATCTCAGGAGCCGAGGGGTGATGTGGCTTTAGTTTCCCACAGATTTAAGTGGCGGTGTCCTTGGGTCATCCAGGTGCAGAGTCTCCCAGCTGTCCTGTCTGTCTGTCCGTCTGGGGCTCATGAGAAGCTGTGGCTGGGGGTACAGGTCTGGAGCTGTCTGCATGGCGGTTGAAGCCTTATGAGTAGGTGACCCAGGGACGGGGTATAGAGGCAGAAGAGCTGGGGGCTGAGGCGGGAGCCCAGGCCCTTCACAGTGAAGGACAAACTGAGAAGAGCTGGCAGAGGTGAGTGAGGAATGGGGCACCGCTCATAGTGTCCTAGCTGCTGAGAGACCATGAAGCATCTCGTGTGGCCTCCCTGCCGGCGCTACTCTCCCCACCAGCCCCCAGAATCTGGGGTGGCTGGGCAGACAAGAGGACTCCCCTGGTCCTGCCTCACGAGGCCTGCGGCTCCCCACGGGAGCAGCAGATCTGGCAGGCAGGCCAGTGGCTGAGAGGGGCTATGTGCGGCCCTAAGCCCTTGGGCCCCGCAGTGCCCAGGGCCTGCCCCCAGGAGTCTCCCGGACAGGCCTCTTCGGGAGGTGGGGGAGCCGCCCCTCAGAAAGTGACCCTCCCTCAGCAGACTTTCCTAAGGTGAGATGTGGACAGGGAGGGAAGACTCCGTTGAGGCGTTAGAGGAGGTACGAAGGCGGGCTCAGAGCCAGGGCCCCGTTTTCTGGCGTGGGCCCCCCCCAACGTCGAGAGCTCCGAGTCAGCTCTCCCCACAGCTGAGCCCAGCCCCCGTGTCGCCCCAGCCATAGCCTGGTGTACGTGTGCCAGCCGGCCTTCCCAGGGAGCCACGCCGACGCTGGAGACAGCCTGGTGCCCAGGGAGACCCCCGACGAGTACCAGGACGGCAGCTTCATTGAAGAGGTGCGCCAGGAGCTGGAGAACCTGGAGAGGAGCCTGTCCATGGAGATGGCGCTCGGGGAGCCCGGGGCTGCCTCTGAGCTGCTGGAAGGAGAGGAGATTTAGACGGAGGCCTGCTCCGCGCGCAGGTAGACATGCGATAGAAATAGCTAATTTATTTCCCCAGCTGTGTCCTCTAGGTGTGGGCTTACTGGGCTTTTTTCCATGGCCTCTTCCCAGTACATTTTCTCTCTGGCTTAAAACGAGGAGCTGTGCGTTTGTCCAGCCCCCTGGACTGTGCGCCGTCCATCACAGTCCCGGTGCCTGGGGACCACGGGGGTGTGCGGGAGGGTGGGGGGCTGCTACACTGGTCCAGAGTATGGGCCACTCGGCCTCTGCCGGCTGGCATCTGGAACATTTCCTTTTTTCTACATCACCTTGAGAATTGGAGGAGGAGAGGGGATGGAAAAGGATGTGGATGTCCCCGTGATGGGTTTTGGGGAAATGTGGACTCTCATACCTGTGGAGGAGAGTGCCCTGCTTTGCCAACATAAACCAGGTGAAATGTAACAAAGGAATTTTCCATGTACTTCTTCCCATGGGCACAGGCAAGCTGTGCCTTCCACTACTGCGGGTGATGTTTTCTGCTCACTCCGTGTTACACGCGTCCCTGTCCTGTCAGCAGTGTTCCTCGGCTCCTGCCTCTGTGCCAGGGTAGCAGTTTCAGACCCTTCACCACAGTCTGGCAGGTAGGGTGGCGGTCTCCCCGTCTGTCAGCATCTTGGCGTCTCAGGGACATCAGGTTGCTTGCCCGAGTCACACAGCTAGTGGAGACCAGAGCATGATTGCTCCCAGGTGTGGGACCATGTGCATGCTTTCCCTGTCCCTCCTTGCCAGCCCAATGCCACCTAAAGTACCCTCTGAAAGGAGGATGGATGAGAATTTTTCTTTTGAGGCATATCTGGAATTAAGGTCAACCTAGTTCACTGTTAAGATTAAACTTGTACTGTTAGACATAGCATTCTCCCTGGTGTGGGGGTGCTCATTAATTCCAGCGGAGAAACGAATGGTGTTGACATTGTCCCCCTATGGCAGTTATGTTAGTGACTTGGAAAGTACATGATTGGTACAGAATATATACGTTAACTTGCCAGAAACAGTACTTAAGTAATGGTAGGGCCGGGATTATAAATGAAATTTGCAAAATCACTTACCAGCAACTGAAGACCGTTACCAACCACATGGAGAGAATCGAACAAAGCAAGGCTCTGTGAAATATGGTTGTAATATCCAAGCTGAGAGAGCACTGGACTGTATGCTCTTCTGTAAATGATATTTTCAGGTGCCATGGACTGTTTCCATCATGTATTCATCCAGAGTTATTAAATTTTAAAATTGCACATGATTGTATAAGCATGCTTTCTTTGAGTTTTAAATTATGTATAAACACCTATGTTGCATTTAAAAAATCAAGCATAAATCACTTAAACTACTCCTTTGTGGTTTCTTGGATGTCTTTTTTCCTTTTGACTTTGAATAAATAACACTTTTATCCAGAAAAAATAAAATGGAAATGAACCGCATTGTTTAAAAAAAAAAAAACCCCACCAAAAAACTCTGCCACATAAGTGAATTTTCCAGACAAGTGAAGCACACCTGTTATAGCACCAAAATATTTTAGAAATGCTAACCATTTTTGTCAGGGATTAGTATTAAGAGTGTGAATACTTCAGTGTCTTCTGAAAGAGAGAATGGAATGTATAGGACTCATTAAAAAAAAAAAAAGATTTGAGAAAGACCATGAGTAGGGGGAGGGGCAGAGGGAGAAGCAGATTCCCCACTGAGCAGGGAGCCTGATGCAGGGCTTGCGGCCAAGCCCCTGGGATCCTGACCTGAGCTGAAGGCAGATGCTTAACGACTGAGCCACCCAGGCGCCCCTGACTCTTTTTATTCAAATGTGGTTCTGAACCGTAACACAGATCTTCAGGGGCTGTAATAATAAAACTACTATATATTAAGGTCAGCTGGGTGGCAGGCGCGAGTAGGCAGTCTACCTATATTACCTCATTTAATCTTCATTGAATCTAGGAGTATTTTCTTCATTTAACAGATGAAAAAAATGGAAGCTCAAAAATATGAGGTGATAGGGCAGCTGGGTGGCTCAGTCAATAAGCGATTGCGTTTGGCTCAGGTCATGATCCCAGGACCCCTGCATGGGGCTCCCTGCTCAGTGGGAAGCCTGCTTCTCCCTCTCCCACTCCCCCTGTTTGTGTTCCCCTCTCACCGTCTGTCAAATAAATAAAAACTAAATTTTAAAAAATGAGGTGATAGAGCCAAAAGTCCCAACAAAAACAGTGTCTAGTATAGTCTGCTCAGGATATACTGGTAATTTTAAGATCAAATCAGAGCTGTTCTCTAGTCAACGTCAAAGTACATCATGACCGTTCTGTATCCTTATTACTCAGCAAGTCTTTACCCAGAACCAGGTACTGCGATAGGCTCTGGGGGCGCCACGGAGAGCCAGATGGGGCCCCTACCCTGAATGCATCATCACAGCCTCCTGAGAGAGGCACAGTGAACTCCGCAGCCACAAACCAGTGAGCCCGGTATCAGAACGGTGTTACGGGAGCGTCAGAGGAGCACGTGGTTTGGGAGAGCTGGCATGGGGATCAGCTCTCACAGCTCACAGGAGTTTATGAGGTAGTCAGAAGGAATAGGAAAGGGCACTCAGAGCCAGGGGCAAGAGGGAGGGAGGGAGGCAGGCAAGAAGAAGGGCTGGTATGGAGAGGAAACAGAGGAATTCGCAGAGGCTGGAAGGTAAGGTAAATTTGAACAGGTGTTTGGAGGAGAGGCTTAAAATGGTTTCATTCCACAAAAATTTTAGAGTTCCTACTGTATGTCAGGCCCTACCTATTAAGTGCCAGGAGACGGTGGTACATGAGAGAAAACTTGGTCCCTCCCTCACGGAATTCGTGGGCAGGTACATCCTGCTCCAGCCCACTTCCGGTGGGAAATTGAATCAGCCACACACAGCTGGCAGTCACTCGAGAAACAGAACTCCTGCATAGCCGTATCTCAACAAGTTGGTACTCCTTAAACGGGTTACTCAAGCATTATAAAAGAAGCTGAACACTAAGTATGCCCTCTGTACTGGGGAAAGAGGCAGACTGGTAGCAAAGAGAGGGAGCATGGTCCCCACTTCTGAGGCAAGGCTATAGGGTCCACTAATAATTCTTGGTTTGGTGAGTTCTCCAGCTCTAACCAGTCAGAAGACCTGCTTCTCCAGTGCAGAGTAGCTGGTAAGGTGAGAAAGAGTCGGTGCTGGCATGGGGAAGGGTCAGAGCATTCCTCCCCGATGCTTTTTTGCCCTCCTGGCGTGGCCACTCTGATGGCTGCATTCTTTTCTGAATGATCACACGTTCTCACACACTCTTGTTTCTAAAAGCCAAGTTCTGAAAATACTGTATGTAACCAAGTGGTCCTATAGCACCCTCCTTCCCCACAGGAACAACACTGAGGATACTCAAGTGTACGTCTGGTCTTAACTGGCCACAAGCTTTATCTGGGTCCTGAACTGCTTTGCAAACCTGATGAAAATATTTTCTAGCCCCTCAGAAAACTATACGTCCTGCAGTTTTGCTTTTTTAAGACTTGAATTGCTTTATAAGGCTTCTGACGACTAGTGACCAAAATATTGACTTGTTTTTCAAAAATTAAAAAGAATTTAGATGCAATAGTTTTTATTTAACAAATAAAAAAAAATTGCTACTTAAGATTATCCCCTCTTGGGCGCCTGGGTTAAAGCTTCTGCCTTCAGCTCAGGTCATGATCCCAGGGTCCTGGGATTGAGCCCCGAAGGGAGGGAGCCCTCAGCAGGGAGCCTGCTTCCCTTCTTCTTTCTCTGCCTGCCTCTTTACCCACTTGTGATGTCAAATAAATAAAATAAAAATCTTAAAAAAAGGGATAATCCCCTATTCCATATACTTTAGA
Organism: Mustela erminea; assembly: GCF_009829155.1. Lineage (NCBI taxonomy): Eukaryota > Metazoa > Chordata > Mammalia > Carnivora > Mustelidae > Mustela > Mustela erminea. The sequence continues at coordinate 66,643,272 of NC_045622.1, read as the reverse complement.
CTATAATTTGCAAGTCACAAGTGCAAAGGAGTTGGTTGGGGTCTTGATGCTAAACAAAGGGACAAAATTCAGAGGGAGAATTTTCCCAACTGGAAAGCGAATGAACCAGAATGAACGATTTTATTGTATTCCATGCATTCACAGGTCACTTCCAGATTTAAAAATGCTCTGATTCTGTGCACTCATTTAGCTTAGACCACGCTGTAAGTTTTCACTCTCTCCCTCTACCCTGGCCTAGACAGGACACAACACCCTTCCTAACAGTGCAGCCTGGCAACGATTTTCTAGCTGTGGCATAGGTTCGCAGCCCCCCTCCCACTGCCCTCATCTTCTCAGAATCTCTAAGTAATTTCCATGCATTCTGAAAGAGACAGTCGAATATTCTAGTGTAGGGCTCCTTCCCTACTTTTATCTCATCGTGATTATTAGCCCTTCGTTACACTTCCTTAGTTTGGCAAGTGGACTTCCAGCTAGCAAACTTCTGCACAGACCAGCTAGACACAGCATGGCCCTGAAAGCACAAGGTTTTCTTTCTTTGACCAGAACATACCCCTCACCTTCAGCACCTGCCTGATAGGTAGGTACTTGGTTCTCACCTGGTGTGCCTGACTGACGCAAACCCATCTCTCCCACGGTAGAAGCTCTTCAAAACCTTGGCGTGACCTGTGAGGAACAGGGTCACAATTTATTGCATGTGGTTTGTGTCACTGGCCCCACACAGTCTGCGCTCTGCCTCTTGGCTGATGGGTCCTCACGGGATTCTCTGAATCTGAGGGAGGTGGGCACACGTTAACTTCCCTCACATAAATTACCATTTCCATCACCACAAATCAAGTTTGAAAAGTTCACCACCCCTTTGCTGAAATTGTTCAAGTGCAACACCGCGTTCTCACTTTATCAGGCACTGAAAAGCAGGAAGCTTTAAATTTTTCTTTACCCTTGGCATTTGTAGTCTGCCTGCAATTAGAAGCAGCAACCACAAACACAAAAAGCAGGGCAGAAGGCACAGACAGAGGAGCAGGTGTGAGAATTTTACCATTTCCCACTCTTAAAGGAACACAAAACCAAACCAAAGCCAAAGCCCATTTTGTTAACAATCAGCCTCTTCTCCACAGAGAGTGGGTCCTCAAGGGCAGAAACTTCATTTATTAACCCCTATATTGCCAGGAAGTAAGCCTGTATTAGAGTCAAAGGGCTGTTGTGTTACATCAGAAAATCCAAGTGATCTGAAAGACAATGCACCACAAATGCTTCCAAGTTTTTCCTCAGAGAACACCAACTCCACTAACGCAAACTTGGAACGTACTTCAGTGAAATTCCCCCCACCCTGTGGATTTCAAGAAACTTTAAAGGTTATTATGGAATTCTCAATTACTATATTCAAACTACAGAGCCAACATCTGCTAATACTATTTTCTATCTTTCTTAAAAGGAAATAAGGTAAAAACCTGATTTTGAAATACTGACAGGATCCTCCAAAGTTAAATATTAACATCTTTTCATCTCCCAGAGCTTTCCTGTAAAGGGACCTTACAGAAATGAGATTATTCAGTACATGTTACAAAATGTTAAAGAAAACAAGTCTATTCTTAATCCAGATTCTTCATCCACAAAAGTTTAATGACTAAAATAACACAACAGAATGAACAAATGTTTTATTGGCATGTTCATTGTTGTAAACAGCATCTGGCATGAAAAAGTTTTACCAAAACCTTTTTATTGATTTTTATAAATTAGATGGCATTTTCAAAAATTATGTAGAATTGTGTTCATTGAAGTCATATTTAGCAAAGCAAAAACTTGCCAATTCGAATAGACTTTGCAATGAAATCATGTTGACTGCATCAGCCTGTGCCATGACCTGACTTACTAGCAAGTTTTTTCAACACGATGTTAAGACACTTCTGCAAAGTTAAACTACATGTAACTACAAATCAACTCCAAAAATTAAAGTGGGACTTACAAGGGTTCTAGAAGATTCAAACTTGAAGTAAATCTTCAAAAATAAATGTATAAAGAAAAAAAAAAAAAAACTGAAGCCACTGAACAGAAAAACCTCATTAACAAGGGCAAATACAATCGTATGGGACCCAGCACTGAGGAACCTCACTGAGGATTACATTTACATAGACTGCTATTCTCCTCAATGTACACAAATGTACATCATGAATGATATGTGAAAAGAATAACCATGGGAAGTAGCTGAACTGCAATTATGGTAACTCAATAGTATCAATTTTATTTACATGCTGAATGAACGAGTGAGACGTATTCTCTACATCCATAACTTAAGTACAATCAATTATAATTACAATATTGCAGCAATTTGAGCTGCTATCTGCTGGGAGCGGTCTACGGGAAACGTTTTGATGCTCCAGAATAATGTTCTTAATACTTTGCAAAAAATGAAAAGAAATAAAAACACAACTTCACAATTCTCTTTACTGGGTTATGGCTGGTTCTAAGAATTTCTTCAGCTCCTGTTTTTGCTGCTTTCCAAAGGTCAACACACGTTGCATTTACTTCCGAATTGTCAATGAGGTAATGTGTGTATCAGTGAAATAAACAGAAAATTCATTCATTCATGGCCTTTGCACAGCTTTTATTATGAAGCTATGAGCATCCTGTTTGAGGCTAGTTTTACTAGCGGCTATGTGCACATTTGTCCGCAATAAAAGAAGTGTACTCATTCCCCTTCCCCCTTTTCTAGTAGCAGGTTTTGCTTTTTGTTTTTTTGTTTTTATTCTTTTGCACAACCCTTTTCACTTTACAGTACTTTTGACTATAGTGCACAACATGATTCCAAGTCAAAACAGTGGCCCATTGGGCACTGAGCTTCTGATTGGTGAAGGGCAGTCCAATCAGTGCTGGTGTCACTGGGTTACCCCTAACCATGTCCGGCCATAATGGCACTACACAGTAGCAGTGAACCATCTAATTAAAACCAAAAATCCCCCAGGGAAAATGCTACACTAGCAGAGTCAGTCTTGAGTCAGATCTTTATTTGGTGCTCCATCCAGATATATTTTTAGTGCTTTCTCTTTCCGAGGTGAGTACGTTACACGATGTCCCGTCTTCTGGAGTCGACTACTTTCTTTTTTCATCAGTTCATTTCTTTGCTCATCTGTTAACTCCATTAATTCTTCTGTTTTATCCCTGTTTAAAATATTAATTACATATTAGGTCAGTACAGCCATCTGCCTTTATTGATTTATGCTTGAATGTTATAATGCTCCTTGGTGAGAAAATGAAATCTGAGGGTCACTGGTAAAGTTAAGTCATCTCATACTAAGATGTCCTGGATTTCAAACATGTTTACTAACACAGCACTTACTTCTAAAAATGGCACAGAATAACTTCCATGCTACTGCTAATGTAATAATAGCTATCACTTATTGAATACTTATGTATAACAGGTACTATGTCAGTTTTTTAAAATGCAATAGTTCTAGTTCTCATACAGTTCTCCAAGGCTGACATCATTGTCACCATTTTACAGATGAGGACCTAGGTAAGTAACAAAGTCTAATCTGAACTCCTAGCTGCCTCAGGCTCCCATGACTATTCTTTTTCCTCTGTATCTGCGTTGGCTCCTACATAGCCACTAGCTACATGTCCCAACCAATTGCTTGAGACCTACTGAAGGTGTAACATGCACTACTGTTAAGACTTACTATAAGAAAAAGAGCATAAAACATCTCACGAATGACTTTTTATACTGACTGCATGTAATGATAATATTTTGGACACAGTGGGTTAAAATATTTTATTAAAATTAATTTCACCAGTTTCTTTTTACTTTTTTAAGTGTGGCCACTGGAAAAATTCAAAATGTAATGTGTGGCTCTTATATTAACTACTGATCAGGGCCACTCTAGATCATAAACATGGTAAAGATATTTACAGAAAACAAGACACTATGCACAACAAAAAAATGTTACATCACTGGGAATAACAAATAGACTGTAAATGTACCTATAAAATATGACTGCACCATCATCACAGATATAAAGAGGCCAGACATTCAGGGTAGAAACTTTAGGATTCCAGTCCAAATCCTGATGAATATCAAGGACAGAAATATCACAGGGAAAAGTTCCTCTACCCTAGGGAAAAAAAATGAATGAATGAATAAATCATGCCATAAGCCATGTTTGTTGAGCACGAGTACCCAAACGCAAACATTCTTAGCGCCTTACCTTGGCAAATTCAATATCTTCCAAAGGAATTCCACTGATTTCAGAAAGCTGTAAAAGGAAACACTTTATGAGTTCATTTAAAAAAATAAATTTGCTAAAATAAGTCATCAACCGTTTAATCAACAAAGAAATAGCTTGATTTTTTTCCAAGATGTAATGTTTAATATAAAATATTACAAAAAGCAGAAGGAGTTGTCTCCCTTCCACCCTGCAAATGCCATGTCCCAGAAATACAAATTTAATATATTCCTTCCAGATCCTTTCCTATGCATATATAAACTACATCACATATTTCTAAAATACATAAAATTATATTTATGAAACATCTCTATAGAATAATTTTATAAGACTCTAAAAATAGGATACAGGGTAACTTCATTCTCTTCATTAGCTTAATATACTATTTTATTCACTCCCAATGGACATCAAGTCTGTTTTTAAATTTTACCCAGGTACAATGCTATACTATATACCTTCATGAATATCTTTGCATATTTTTTAAATTTAATTTTATCTTTTCAGTGTTTCAAGATTATATCCTTGCATACTTCTGCAATTATTTCTTTGAGATTGAATTCTTAGATGTGCAACTGCACATCTGAAATGTTGATAATGCCAAATCAAAGCCTGAAAAAATTATATCAGCTTAACTACAATATACAAGTTGTATATTGCCTGTTTTTCCTAAACCTTGATGACTCTAGGTATTTTTGATGTTCTAAATTTTCACCACTTTAAGAGGTAAAGAATGCTATTACTATTTTAACTTGCATTTCTTCTTCAACAAATTGTCTAATGAAGTTCTTTGCCTATTTTAAAATTAAGATTGTTCATCTTTTTCTTATTAATGTGGCGGCTCCTTACAATTACGGACCATCTCGTTTTGTATCTGTTTTAATATTTTTCCCTTTTCTTGTTTATCTTTGTTTATGGGTTCTTTAAAAAAAATTGGGGAGGGGGCACCTGGGTGGCTCAGTGGGTTAAGCCTCTGCCTTCGGCTTGGGTCATGATCTTAGGGTCCTGGGATTGAGTCCCGCATCAGGCTCTCTGCTCAGCAGGAAGCCTGCTTCCTCCTCTCTCTCTTTGCCTGCCTCTCTGCCTACTTGTGATCTCTGTCAGATAAATAAATTAAAAAAAAAATTGGGAGGAGGCTGTGTGTGGAAGGCTTATGCTTTTATACGATCTTTTCTTTTTTTAGTTTCTGGTATTATGCTTACAAATATCTTTCCCTTTCCAGGATATAAAAATATTTTCAATATTTTCATCTAATACATTTATCATTTTATTTTACTTTTATATAAATTTAATATATTTATTTTTTTGTGTTTGGCGTGAATTATGGAAATAAAATTTTTTTCTCAAGATGCTAACTGTCCTAGTACTGCTTATGAATAATTCACCCAATCCCGAGAGCCACAGAATTCCACCTTTAAAATGAATAATGCAAAAGAGGACTTCATCTGGATTCTTTATTCAGTTCCACATCATTTGGCTTTTTAAAATGTATGTAGCAATTTAGTCTAGTAACTTCTAACTAATCCTAATTACTCAGGACAAATTTGATCTAAGTAACTAAAAGTGAAGATCCACTTCTGGATGGCCAAAAGCCAGTGTAATTTTTCAATGTACCAAGAGCCTGAAGAAATAAGGTGAGTGTGTGACAAAGTGTCACAAGGTACGAAAGAGACAAAAGTTGCCACGTTAGTATCTGGCACTCACTTCCTAGGCCTTCTCTTAAGCAACACAGAGAAAAACACATGTTACTCCAATTTGTTTAAAATGAACTTACCTTCTCTCGCAGCTCATCAACACTACTGCTTTCCAACACAACCTCCTGGAAGGGATCCAGCTTCATTTCTGAAGGTCTCCACCTTCTTGACAGAACTGCAAGCTGTGACATGGATTTCATCTTCTCCACCCCTATGAAGATACAAGATTACGTCATCTTTCTCTTTTCTCTAGAGGTTCATACTTGGACTTTTTCTGTATTGCCTGACTACACAAAAAGATTTACTTCAAGTGTTATGCTTAGTGGACATAAAAGAACCCAATTACCCCGAGGAGTTTTTGAGAATAAAGTACTTCCTCTCTCCCTCCAGTCTCTGAGGAGAACTCCTTACTCTTTTGCAAGCTTTCCTTCCACCAGGAATCTGAATTCTCCCTCCTGAGTCCTGCTGGACACTGCTCTACCAACGACTCTCTTCTCCAGGTTGCCAATCTTTGCCTCTATATTGGCTACTACCCTCACAAATCATCTTCACTTTATCTTCTTTCTTCCCTCAGGCTATCATTAATCCCTCTTTTCATCTATTCAAAACTTACTGATTCTTCAAAACCCAGCTCAATTGTCTCCTTTCTCTGGTGTACACAAGAGCAAACTACTGATTTGGTCCTTAGTACCTATGATTTTGGAATTACAGGTTTGCAGTTCTGGTTCTCTTACAGACTATGCATCTGAAGGACAATAACTGGTTCTTGAATTCATTTTTGCAGCACAGACATTAGCAGTGTCTGGCTATTTACAGGTCAATACATGTTTCTTAGATTTAATCATATGGTTTATTTCTTCCTCAACTGTTTTGATACTAAAATATGTATTGAAATGATACTGATGCAGGCACCCACCATCCAGTAAGATCTCGCAATAAATCCATCTCAATTCTTCCTAACAAGGGGAACTTCTATGTCCTTCATAATCTCTTCCTGGCCTACCCAGACCAAGTGACTATTCTCTAAGGCTCCAGACGCTCAGAGAAGGACTCACAGTCTGGAGCACCTGCCTACACAGCATGGTAGACAGTATCCTAGTTGTTCCTTATCTCTCCCATTAACTCGTCAAATAATCACAGCTTTAACAACTGATATTTCAAACAACCTGGACCCAAAATATCCTGAAATAGGTGAGGTGTTAGTATTATTGAACAGTCTGAAAACTATCACAATCTTATATGTGAATGTTAATTTTTATGGAGAAAAAAAAAAGGTAAATAAAAGTCTTTCTAGGCAATAGCAGTCACCAAAGAACATAACTAGCTGTTGCCTTGATATGATCTCCCCAAAGTCAACTTTTCTCTCATTACCTCCTCCCGAGAAACAGTACTTTAAATGTTCCAATGCTGAGCATTAAAACCAGGATGTGTGAAAAACACAAGACCTCTTCTATGTTACTGTTATAGGTCAAAATGGTGTCTCTTCAAAGAGAGATTTGAAGTCCTATACCCTAGTACTTCAGACCAACTTTGGAGATAGGGTTGTTATAGTGGTAATCAAGCTAAAATAAGGTCATTAGGGTGGGCCCTAATCCAGCATGACCAGTGTCCTTATAATATGGGGAAATTTGGAAACAGACACATAAGCTCACGGGGAGGACATCATGTGCAGATGAAAGCACAGATCAGGAGATGCATTTACAAGCCAACAAATACCAAAGACTGCCAACCAACCACGAGAAGCTAGGAGAGGGACACGGAACAAATTTTCCCTCACAGCTCTCAGAAGGAAACAACCCTACTGACACCTTGATCTCAGCCCTTCAGCCTCCAGAACTCTGAAACAATAAATTTCTATTGTTTAAACCATACTGTCTCTGGTACAATGCAACTTTGAAACTTTAAGTTCCCTGTAAGGAGAAATTAATATTCTCAAAATTACAGAAAATAAATATTTAAAAGGTAAGTGGAACCCAGACTAGAAACAGAAGGAAACATGGTATGTGATAAAAAAAAAATATATATATAGGCTTCTATTAGTTCCAGAGCATTTCTAACTGATATTTCCCCAGAAAAACATGGATAATACCATCAAGAACTTCAAGGAAAACCTCCCAGTTGCTGGAGATGTTAATATCTTCTTCATAAATATGGTAATCCAAAAAGACAGTGCCAGGATTCTTCCATGTTTTTTTCCTTAGACGAAATCTACAAATGTGATAAGACATTTTAAACTATTATATTTTGAGATTCTTAAAAAAATGACATGAATCTGTTATCAAGGAAAAATGAACTATGTTTAAATATAAAAGTCAAGTAGTTCTTCATTAAAATCTGGGGAAAATATAATGACATGTTCCTCAAACTTCAAATTTAGGGTCTACAGAGGAAGTTCAAAGAAATTCTAATAGTTTTGTTTAGTTCTATTAAAAATTAATTTGACTATTAAAATTCTGGATAGTATAGGAATTTTTAATTCTAGTTTTAGAAAATTATACCAATCCATATCAACTGACCACATAGTCTTCCTTCCAATTGTTGATGACAATGTAATTTTACTTTACCTGTCAATACTGAGCTCTAAACCACACTGCTCCCTGAGTTGAGGAATTAATTCCTCTTTTGATTGCCGTACAGTCATTCCTTTAGCAAACACAGCATCTAGCAGAAACTTGCATGGCTAGGAATATAAACATCATCAGAGAACTGAATTACACATTAGAATAGGAATATACGAGACGTTTTATTTGCACTTTATTGTGTGACAATTACAGGCCCGAGTTTAGCAATCTATCTTCCTAGGTTCAAATCTGCCATCAGTACTTACTAACTCTGCTATCTTGAGCAAATTTACTTAACATTTCTGTGCCTCCATTTTTTCATCTGTACACTGGGGACAGTGTCTCCCTAACAGAGTCATTATCAAGATTAAATGATAGTCCTATTTCTCTTCTTATAACAAAATGATCACAATTTTGAAAGTAGAAAGAATCACTTTTATGGACTAAAATGAGGGAAATGTATAGTAATTCCCCAAATATATTTACTCATTGTCTCAGAAGGGACACTATCTCTGCAAACTCCAAACTTGGAAGAAACATTCACACAGAAGAGATATGATAGATGCTCAATAAGATATCTGTTGAACAAATGAAGGCATTTTAGGAAAAGTTTATCCCCTTCCAGTAGTCCCTCTTTATCCATGGTTTCCTGTTCTGCCTTTCCAGTTACTTGTAGCCAAATGGGGTCTGGAAGCAAATGATCCTTCTCCTGACAGTTCGTCAGAAGGTCCCTAACAGCCTAATGCTACACTGTAATAGTCACAATGCCTATGTCATGCACCATCACTGCACCTCACCACACAGGCATGTTATCATTTTGTATCACCACAAGAAGGGAAAACACAGCACAGTAAGATATTTTGAGAGACCACATTCACATACCTTTTATAACAGCATACTGTTAAAACTGTACTATTTAATTATTGGTAATTGTTAATCTCTTACTGTGCCTAATTTGTAAATTAAACTTTATCAACGTGTGCATGTCTAGGTAAAAGCATAGTGTATGTAGGGTGTGGTACTATCCGTGGTTTCAGGCATCCACAGAGGGACGGACCTTGGGACATATCCCCTGTGGATGGGGAGGTAGGGCCACTATTACATTTGTTGTTTGGTTTTCACCCTTATCTAGGTCCCTGGTCAGATATTATAAACATCCTGAAAACCAGGGATTTTTGCCTCTTTCTTCAGGGTATTTGCCATAGCTTGGCATCTGTTGTATGACCTTGGGTAAATGGCATAATTTCTTTGTACCTAAGTTTCTTTATCTATAAAATGGGAATAATAAATACTGCTCATATCACAACTAATTGGTGAGAATTAAGTTAATATCTGCGAGTATATGGTAAATGCTGCTAGGTCAAAGCTTGCTAAATACTAAAACAACTCTCTGAACCAAAGTCCTGTACGAGGGCTCCACAGATCAACTGTTGTCCTGTACTTCGTACTCCTGTACTACATGATTATTTGCAGAAAACAAGCACAAACAAATCCCCTTTTAAAAGCAGGAAATTTTTGCTTCACTCCAGCATTTTTAATAGCTTTAAAGCAGAGGGATGGCAAAAAAACAAAAAACAAAAAACAAAAACAAAAAAACAAAAATCGCCTGAGAGCCGCTTCATCTGCTGCCTATGTTTATAAATTAAATTTTACTGGGACATAGCTAGTCCCACTGGTTTATGTATTGTCTGTATCTGCTTTTGTACTACAGTGGCAGGAACGAGTAGCTGCAACAGAGGCAGTATGGCCTGCACAACTGAAATATTTTCTGGAAATAGTGCACTGGCCTCTGCTTTAAAGAGATAAAAAGAAATGACTTGTCATAAAATCTCTGCACTGTATGTTTTTGTTAAATACCAAAAGTGATCTTACATTGTCCTGAAGGGTATTACTTACCTCTTGCTCATTGACCAGAAGCTGGTAGACTTTAACTCTGTATTCTCCTTTTTTAAGTGCTCTCCCCAGTCTAATTGTAATCTATAAAGTAGAACATTTTTTAGATGTATTATCTCAGCAGAATAAGCAACCCATTCTCCCCACATTGTTTAGTTTGGTCTTCAAAAATTCTCTAGATTATTGACTCTTTGAGAACAGGTATATCTTTTACCTCTGATTCCCAGCACCTAGAACAGTAACTGACACACAGTTAACATTTAACAAATGTTTGTTAGATGAATGAAGAAAAACAACAACAACAAAAACAAATAACCACTAAACATAAAAATAAAATGACCCTTTAGGGTTATCTATTTCACCTTACTTGAAAATAGGGCAAGATGTTCTAAAATCTATCATTTAAAACAGACTCTAATTATTCAAAATTATTTTAATCAACCTTATTGTCATCTGAAAATGATGAAAGTGTCTCATTCAGTCGGACGCTCTCAAACTCTTGATTGCTGGCATACACTCGAAAGACCTTGAAGTGAGAGGACAAAACTCCAACAAAGGGCTCTAAATGTTGTTTGAAAGCGGCCAGAGTAATTCTTTTATCAACATGCACCATCAACCCTAAGTACAAAAAAACCAAAACAAAACAGAAACAAAAATGTAAAAGAAACCTCTTAGAATATAAATAAAACAAATCATTTGCTTTTTATTTTACTGTAAGCAGGAAAAAAGTACCCCCTTTTAGTTATCTGACTTTTAGCTCATACACAACATTGAATGGACAAAAAACATGGACACTGAGCATATGATAGGTAGAATCCAACAGCTTTGAATGTTCAGAGATATTTCAGTTCTTGTTTGTTTATTTAAGCTGCTGAATTCCAAACCAAGCTTCCAGGAATTTTTCAATTACATAACATCTCTAGTTCTACACAGTAATAATGTGGCTCTGGCTGGGGTCCACACCTGCTTTTCTTCTCCTTCCTAATTAGCTCTGTGACGTCTGGGAGCAAGCCCCCAGGCTCCATACATCCACTTCTTCATTTAAACAATGGAGAGAACAGCACCTACCTCATGGGAATGCAGTGGGAATTCAAAGAGGTCACAGGTTTATCATGCTCTTAGCACAGTGCCAGTTATCTAGTAATTGCTTCAGAAATTGTTAGTAAATCTAGTTTTGGGATTTCTACTAGAATAAAAATGTCAAGACTAGCATACGTAGATGTCTGTTTATCATGTGGTTGGACTGTAATAGGAAGAGTATCTAAATGGATCAGAAACTCCCACCTCTTCCAAATTTCCATAAAAGCTCTCTTGGCAATGCAGTAAGATTATTTTTGGTGAGCTTTATTTTTTTCCTAATGCTTATTACTCTTTTGTCCTTTATAAGCCATTCATTAGCATACTTCTGGAATATTTCTATTTACTCTGGTCTTCATATTAAAAGAGCAACAACTTCACTCATTTTTCTCTGTCTCTTACAATAGGCAGTACAGAATACACAAGCTACATGCTGCCGTGGGGCCCTGGGTCCTCTAGAGCCATAAACTCTTAAGCCTCTCTCTAGGGTAGGCTTTGGTTTTTATGAAACTTACATCACTAGTCAAGGATGAGACCCTAAAACAAGCCTGGCTTATGTTCTTAGGTCATCTCAACTTTTGGGTTGATGCATTTTGAGTGGACTTTATTGAATAAATTAATGTTCATTTACTGTTTTCCTGGTTATAAGATTCAGCTCCACCATAGAAAAGGTGGCAAGTATGAATTATAATAGAAACACGGCGATGAACTTTTTTGTAATATACACTTTTTCAGGCAGCATTTAATTTTTTTAAAACGTCCATTTCTAAACTTTAAGGAGTGCCCCTGAAGGTTAATAATCCAGCTTTTGGCTAATAAGCCTCTATTTATACTACCCAGCAGGTGCAACATTTCTTAAGAAGCATATAATGAAAAAATTAGTTGACTAGAAATCAGAAACCAATGAGTAGATTTCAGCTTTGCTACTGTTGCCTAATAAATGGCTATCAGTAAGTCATCCAATGTCTCTGAGCCTCAGTTTTCTCATGGGATCATTACACCAGTCTCACTGCTGTTATGACAAATGCTCAAATAAGCAGCTACTACTGCCATTTCGGTTTCTGTGATAACTTGTAATGTATCACGGGAAGACACAAGTGTTCACTGGTTACAGATACAGTCCAATATGGTGATTAGGACCAAGTGGTTCCGCAGTGAGACAGCCTGGTCTGAATGAATTTCTGCCTCCTCCTACATCAGATTTGTGACTCTGATTTAACTTCTTTATACTTCAGTTATCTCTATAAAATGGAGACAAGAGTCTTTATAACCTCATGTGTTTTGGGGTCAGTATATGTAAAATGCTTAACATAGCCCTGGCCAAAATTGATGGCTTCACTGATTGGCTATAATTATAATTTAGAGATTACCATCATACCATTTTTCCCATTTACCTCTTCAAACAGAAGAGTTCAGTCTCTTCACAGTGCAACCTCAAAATAGCTTTAAGTTTTTTCTTTTTATGTATTTCTTTTTTTAAATGTATTTCTTGAATGAGGCAGTAACCAAAATTGTACAAAGAACTTTTCAGTGCAAATGCAGTGCCACTTTTATGACTTTGAACTCCCTGTCTATACCTGAATGCCTGCAGACCGCAACTAGGTCATGGTGGAACAGGATTTTCCAAGAAAGGTCTATAATTACTCCCTGAAACAATTCCTGGATTACAATAGATTAAGTGTGTTTCAGTTATTGCCTAAATCAATTGTCTATACTACACACAGAATGTTATTCTTCAGGTATCAAGTTCTTCCTTTGTCTAGGATGCCTTGCCATTTCATCCCTCTGCAGAATCCGTATTATATTCATTATCCACGTTACCCAGACACCCACGTTCACATCACTGAGGAACTGTGATGAACCAGCCTTACTTAGTACAGACTCCTGAAACACCTGGCTGCTGGCTAACATCCCCACTCTTCTCCTTCTATGCCAGTTTCCATGGTTTTCACCTTTTCTTTTCAAAGACAAACAAGCCTTCTGCATGGCTTCTGAAAGGTAAAATAAACCGTAGGAAATGGGTTCTCTTGATCGTGTTTACTATTTCAATAAATGCTAGCAAATTAGTCCACTGCAAATTTCCAAAAAGGTGGAACGAGACTCCTCAGACTGTCATTCTAAGTATTACCATTAAATTCTTAAGGTTGAGAGTCTCATGCAGTCAAATATCCAGCACATCGTTATAAAACAAACCACTTAAAAGAAATTTCTAACCTTTTCCTAAAGAGGAGCTACTTCACATTTTTCCAGTACCCTAGAAGGGTTGAGGGTGGTAAGAAACCAAGTCAGTAGCCACTAGCTATTCTTCCTTTACCACGATATGAGGAAAGTAAGGGGCAGTGGTAATAGCTATGAGGTAGAGGAATGCATACCAGGCTTACAGTCAGAATACATGAGTTTGATCCCAGCAATGAGACCCACTAGCTGTGTGACCTCTGGCAAATTATTTTAGCCAGTCTGAGCCAGCTTCTTCATCAGTGAAAGTGTCTAACATTATTGATTTCACACAGTTGTAGAGAACTAAATGAAATAAAGTAAGTTAGTGAGCCTTATGAAGTAAAAACTCCACAGGACGTTAAAGCATTAGGTACAGAGTTTCTGTCTCCAATGTGGCTCACCAATCCATATTTTCCCACTTGAGTTTCTGCAAGATATCTATATGGATGTCACATGGCTTTGTTATTACTTGGAACTAGTTAAAAACACAATTTATGCATTTTTACAACTAATTCCATAATTTCTACCACTTTTTTAAAAGACTAAATTTTGAGACTAATCAGCATCATAGCACTTAACTTTCATACTGGTTGTTTGTGTCTTCTCCCATCAGATGAGACATAAGGCTTTATCTTTGTCATCCTTACTTCTAAAATCTACACAGGGATTGGCATCTTGAACGGATCCAGGAATATTAATTGGGTGGGTGGATCAACAGATGGATAAAGAGGGGGACTCTGCTCCCACTGTCACAGAGGTAAAGGAGCAAAGGTATTCAATTCAGACTTAAATTCTAGTAATGGTTCTGCTACTAACTAGCTATACATGTACTTTGGGGCAAGTCATTCATTCTCTATGAACTTCAGTTTTCTTATCAGTCAAATGAGAATATCAATATTTGCTTTATTAATCTCAAACAAGCTTCAAGTGAGAACAAGTATTTTGAAAACTAAAATATAAAAATATAAGGGGTAATATTAATGTCTGCATTGTTAAAGACTAATGCAAAGTATTTAGCTTTTTTGAGCTATCCCTTATAATAAACCTAAAGAAAAATTCTGTATATTGAACCTGGTGGTCCTGCTAATTCTCTGGTTGTTTGTAGTCTGATGTTTTATAAAAGTTGTTTTATTTCAATGCTGGTGTTTTTGTTGTTGTTGCCTCTCTCAAAGCCCAAACTGACAGATCTCTTTAATCTTTTTGTGATTATACAATTGAGAATTTCTAGTTTATACTCTGCCTAGAGCTTACTTCATAGTATCAACTTTTTTTTCCCCAAAGTATCAACTTAAAAAAAAAAAGCCCCTTTCCCTTTCCTGACTTTCCCAGTTAATTACGGACTATTTAGGGGGTGTTGGAAGGGAGTTATCTGCATTGCAGGATAAAGAAAAGAGAGAGAATGCACAAATAAAAAATTTTCCTGCGCTGTGAATCAAATTTTCTAGTGTCTGGCCCTTTCTTTTTCTTTTTGGTATTATTATTTACTTTTTAAGCTATTCTTTAACTTTTTACTTAGTACTTCTATAATTCTTTCCTTTAAAAAATTCTTAATACTTTTCTCTTTTTCACTTTATCATCCCCAAAGCTGTGACATCACTGCTGTCACAGGTCTGATGTGTTGCAGAAGTCCAAGAACACTTGCTACTATAACTGCATCTAAAATGAAAGCAAAGGCAACTGAGGACATTTTTATAATCCAGGAAGTTACGGGTGGTCTTAGAACAAAGTACCTCTTAGCTGATTCTTTTAACAAAAATTTAAATAAACTGAGAAAACAATTGGTGCTGTTTCAAGAAGCCTTTTTCTTTCTAAGTACATACATTTATGTCCTTCCCCAGAACCTTCGTCTGCAGCATAGGGTTCTGCTTTGAAATACATGTACTGTATTTCTCCCCTGCTCTTGCCACTCTCATCGTATTCACTATCAGTTCCAGAGTCTTCTTCTGCTGTGTCCCATGTCTCTTTTTTCCCTTCATTTGCTTTAGTTCTTCTACTACTCGTGATGCTATGAGAGTCAAGTCCATTAGCCAAAGGAATCTGAGCATTATCTGCATTGCACAAAGTGTCACTGCTATGACTGGAGCTAAGAATGTCACTGTCCACTGAACTTGTACTCCTGTCATTATTCACATCTGAGTCTGACCGTTCTTCAGACTGAAAATTTTCAGGATCAGAAGTCTGAATGTGCTGTTCAAGTTCTCTATTGTCCACTGATGCTGAAGAGTCCCTCTCATTGAGAGGTGATTCTATGTTTTCAAAGTCACTTGTCTCAGTACTTTTGCTGCTGTCCCCATTATCTCCATCTTGCTGCTGCTGTAGCGACAAGCTTTTGAGTTTTTCAGTGCTTTCTTCTAGAATAGCTTCCACAGACTTTAGGCTCCCCACAGGTCCTTTAACTCTTTCACAGTCATCTTCCACATTACCAGAATCGCCCCCAGCTTTCTGGCATGCTGTCCTTTTGGAATAAGATCCTGGGGACTGTTCAGGTAACAAAACAAATAATCTGATCGTATTTGCATGACGATCCAGGAGTTTCCACAAATGAGAGTCTGTAAAGGCCATCTGGTAATCCAAAGTCTCAGAACTTTCAACAAACACCTAAATAGTAAGCCAAAGAGTTACATTATATCATTAATTTTAGTGACATTCATTCTTGTTCATAATATCACCTCAGTAAAAGACCGTACATAATAAATTGTAAAATTTGGGATAACATTTCTAAAGGGAATGTGCACTATTTTCAGAGACTAAATAAAATTAACATTATGTTCGTATGTCTCTGCAACTAGCCACAAAACTGCTAAGACAGATGGGACACACACATGCACAGACACATACACAGGTATCTTGTTTACTGGGTTGCCCATTTTCAGAATGTTTTTGTACTCCGTATCCTGCCCATTAGGAAAACAAGTTCAGCAGGAATAATACTTTTCTAAATCATTTTGTGTTGTGTGAATAGTTGCTAATACTTTTCTAAATCATTTTCTTCTGTATAAAGTGATATTATTAATAAAATTTAAAGCTATTCTAAAATTACATATCCTTAATTTGAGGTGTCATTATAGGAATTTCACAAGAAATGAGCAGAAAAAAAAATTTATTAGAGGAACATGTATAAAGACATGTTGAGAATGCAATACCAAAATCCAGATTATAGAAAAAAAAATCTAATGGACAAATGACTTGATACTAGGGCAAATATTTTTGGCAAGGAAACAAACACAGGGGAAAGCTTTAGATTAAAATAAACTTAAGAGGTGTATTATGGACTTTATTTGGATCCTATCTGAAACAAATCTTATCAGAAAAAAATTTTATAATATAATCAGGGAAATTTGAATATTGACTAGATATCTGTAGATATTAAGGCATTTCTGTTAATTTTCTAGATGTATTAATTATGGTTATGTTTTTTAAAAAGTTCTCACCTTTGAAAGATATATATTCAGATTATTTATAGATGAAATAACATTTCATCTGGGGATGTTTTTCAAATAACCTGGTGGTTATATAAATCAAATGAGAGTTGATAACTGTTCAATAAAAAAGTTACAAATCAGGAGTATTAGCTGACCATTTAAAGAAAAAAAGTAAAGTGTGATCCCTTCCACTTTTACTACAGAGTGGCATTAGGATGGATTAGAGATTTTAATGACACACACAAGCACCATGCAAAAGTATCCAAAGAAAACAGAGGTGAATAAAAGTTACACATTGGGATTAATATGACAACACTAAAAAAGGTTCAATGAGATAAAAGACTCAAGACTGCATTAAGATGAATGAGACTGGAAAAGGCTATAAACAAAACAAGGCAAACAGGGAAAATTTTGGATACAATTTACCTAGAGTAAACTGATGGCATTAGGAATAAACACACAGGAAAAATGATAAATGACAGAACACAGAATGGTATCGAGAAGTGAAACAAACAAATCAATGTGAACTTTCTCTTTTCTATCAGAGATAAATAAGAAGAGAAAGGGAATAATGGTGGGTGAACCCAAAATAACAGTCTTCTCTAGAGTAGGCATGTTTTTGATTTTCACTATTAAGTACTGCTTTATGGGAGAACCTCAAGAATGAACAAAATGTAATTCCTAGAACTCATAATTCAAGAATTTAGAGGACATGACTGGTGTGGATAGAAACAGTCACTAAGGCTCCACCAAAGAGGCAGGACTAATCTGGGGCTTGAAAAACAAATGTGGCGGGTGCCTGGGTGGCTCAGTGGGTTAAAGCCCCTGCCTTCGGCTCAGGTCATAATCCCGGGGTCCTGGGATCGAGCCCCACATCGGGCTCTCTGCTCAGCAGGAAGCCTGCTTCCTCCTCTCTCTCTGCCTGCCTCTCTGCCTACTTGTGATCTCTCTCTGTCAACTAAATAAATAAAATCTTAAAAAAAAAAAGAAAAACAAATGTAGGGAGAAGGGAAAGAACACTACAGGCTGGGGTCGCTCATGAACAAGACATAAAGGAGAACCAGCAGGACTGATTGAGAAGGACAGAAAGAAGCCTGATACGAGCGATTACAAAGGAAGATAATTACTGAGAAGATGGGAGAATTCACAAGGGAAATTAAAGACAAATGGTGGATAGCTCTAGAGGCCAGCCTTAAAATATAAAACTTTATTATTACCAGCATGAAAATAATGAAAAACTAAAAGATGTACCTTGTTACTTCTAAAAAAGCCTTCAGCTTTCAGGGTCTTACTGGGCACAGTGAGAAGACGCAGATCATTGTAGCAGCGTTCCAGGACTATCCGCATTGTTTCAGCGGGTAAGTAGATGGCCTGTAACGGAAGTGATCTGATAAAAAAGGACTTGCAAGGATAATTCTGCTTGACTTGGAAATGTGGACAATGAGACACTGCTGAGTTCTTAGAAACAGCAGAAAGAAAATTCAGAGAAAATAATTTTTGTAGAGGTTTACAAAATTTTTAAGAATCTGTGGAAAAATTTTAGTCTTATCCATTAATTAGGTTGTAAACTAGGTGAACAAAGTATCACTTACTAAGGTATGCTCTCAAACTATTTTTACGGTAATGATTTTCACTAAAAATTCTATTCCTCTCATACTTGCAAAGTAAATGAGGTGATCTGGTTCCAATGAAACAGAATGGCTAACTCTCGAGTAGAAGTCAAGCCAATACCTGTTTAACTTCTGAAATTTTGATGAGTTATTTTGTGTTGTGTGAATAGTTGTTAATACTTTTCTAAATCATTTTCTTCTGTATAAAGTGATATTATTAATAAAATTTAAAGCTATTCTAAAATTACATATCCTTAATTTGAGGTGTCATTATAGGAATTTCACAAGAAATGAGCAGACAAAAAAATTTATGTTTTAAAAATATGATTTGTGCTGAGAATTGTGTAAGACTGATGAATCAAAGACTTGTACCTCTGAAACAAATAATACATTATATTAATTTAAAAAATAATAAAATTCATAAAAAGATTTGTTTTCAATACAACTAATGATAATTCTTAGGTAGTCTACTTATGCTTCACCCACTGCATTTCTTGGCAGAATATTTTGTAACTGCCTTTATTCTCTAGAGACATATTTTTCCCCAACAAAATTACTAGCTTTTTTTCAGGGAAAGGAACATCACGTGTTTCTTTTATATTCTACCTCAGGGCTCATACTCTAGATTAAACTATAATACAGAGCAAGTACACTAATGTAGCCATTTTATGAACAATTTAATTGTAAAATGTAACTCCAAAACACGGTTTATCTCCCCAGTTATTACTCAGGCAGAAGTGTTAGAAGTTGTTCTTTTTTAACACAGTAATAATTAATACCAGTAATAATTAAACCCAACTTTTATATAATACTAAACATTTTTTTCCCCACAAACAAAGCATTTATTTGTTCCATTAACATTCACAATAACCCTGTTAAAGTAGGCATTAAAAAACCTCAGATGAGATAAAAGACAATATTGCCATAAGATGAATGACTGGAAAATGGATCAACTTCTTGTTGCTATAACTGAACAATTTCCACTACACCAAGGCATCTGACCCTAAGGCTTTAGAACCCTAAACAATTTTACCAATGTTTGTGTGCTCAGTGTTTTATAGAGTACAGTATAACCATTTTATTGGAAGTGGACTAGCTTTTTGTCCAAGGAAATCTGAATGTTTTCATCATACTTTTCCAGCCCCAAAATTCTGAATGAGTTTACGTTCTTTATCACTAACTCACTGAATGTGGTCAATATTTAACTCATCATTTTCCCTGTCAAATCTGCTCCCCGACCCTACTCTTCTATTTCTATCACTAGATCACTATGCCTTTGCAGTTTACTCAAGCGTGCAACTCCCCAAGTCATCTGTGCTCCTTCCTGCCTTACTCCAACCAATCATAAGTCTGGCAGATTCTATTTATAGAATCATCCTAACAATCTAAACCTTCTCTCATTTCTGGTCCTATGCCTTCACCTGAATTATCCTCATCTACATTCCTGTCTCCCCCTCCATCCATGTGGAATACCAGTCTAGTGCCACCAGACTTAACCACTCTACAGCAGAGCTCTCATCATACTACTGCTGTGCTTAGGAAAACAAATATCCTACATCCTATTGCCTACATCAAATACAGCCCATCCTTTTGTGTTTAGTACTTAAAGACCCTCCACGAAATAAACCACCTTTTCTTTCTAGGCAGGTACTTGACAGAGAGCCAGCCAAACACATGTGCCCTTGCTATGTGCACTTGCCTCACACATCCTCACCTCCATACTGTGGTCAATTGACGTCTTCTGCTCAGTGTCCTTCTCTTCTAACTATATTTGCCTCCTGCCAGTAAAAATCAGTTCCTATACCTTACTCAAACCATCACATGATGCTTTGTACAGAGCAGGCACTCAAAAATACTCACTGCCAATTTAAAAACTTACCTTTGAAATAAGTTGTTTGAACTCTGCGACTGTTTGATTTAAGTAAGCACGAACGGTGACAGGAGCAGCTACAGATTCTGCCTTAAGATCAACAACATGAACTTTCACCATCACTTCTGTCCCATTTGAAAAACATAAAAACATAACTGCAGGTTATTTTCAAAAATACCTTTCACATGAGCACTGCACTTTTCATGTGTTTCCAATAAATGACATTTTTCTAATTATCAAGATGGTAAACATATAATGTTATACATGTATATAATACAAGTTAAAATTTCTCTTTCACAATTTGTCACATTACAAACATCTGCTAAGAAATGGAAATGAAGCTTATGAAAATGTTCTCTCGACATCTCTTTAAAACACTGACAACAATCAAAATATGATTTTTAAAAAATACATGCTTTGTTTCCTTGTAAAACATAATACAGTCAAACTTATCAAGCGTATTAAAAATATCCAAAGTTCCAAAGTACAAACCCAAACCACAACACTAAATAAACAGAGAAAGCAAAACAAATTCTAAAGGGGACAGAGCAGCCCTACTTGCTTTTGAACAACCTTCATTATACCACTCAAGACCTTGTTCATAATTAGACTTCCTCTCTTCAAAATATTCTCTACATTCTACAGAAAATTCTACTGCTTTGGTTTACATGGTTTGTTTTTTTCACTTAAATTCTTCATATTACAATATAACCCTACGTCTTCCTCTTCTGTTTTCAGATTATATATAACTAAACTTTTAGTCACTAGAAAAGCAAATGATCTTCGAACACTATGGTTATTCTCTGCCTTAACTGTTTTAATTTCTTTTATGAAGTATACATAAATCCTCGGTTTTTTCCCTAAGTTCCTAATCTAAGTCTGACAAAATATTCTGCTAAAATCTTCATTACTAATGAGCACAGAGTACTTTATCTGTAAGTTTAACAATCCATACACAGACTTAGAGTTTTCTTGTTAAAAAGTGGTTTCATTCCTGATTTGTGTTACACTTTACTCATAATTTCTGCTATCTAGCCCCAAAATAATCTGCAAGGAAATGCTCCAAAGGAACTCCTTACAAACAGAGCAGAGTCTGACTGATGGAGCCCTTAAAAGAATGCCATACTTAATGTACTTTGAAAAGAGATGCTTTGAAAAAAATTTTTTTAAAAAGAGGGGTATATAGAATCCACAGAGGAAAGGTATTTGGAAGAGTAGAAAAAGGTTTTGTAAGTTCAATTTTTAGGAATAAAAGTAGAAAACATAAGTCTGAATTCCAATTATAATCGATGCAAAGGATTTAGGGTCACAACAACAGTAAGAATTCTCCAAGATTATTTAAACACTTTGTTCCTCATTTATTACAGTTTACATTTAGTGATTATTGGAAGACTTTAGACATGTAACTCTCTTTAAGTCCTACTGTGGGTATAGGTAGGGGCATGGTATTCTGCTTTCCAGATCAGTCTCAAACAAACAAAGTAACTCCCAAGATACTGAGGAGTGTGATATATTAAATGAAGAGAGAAAAAGCAGAAGTCCCTGGGACTGGTAGAAACGAAAAGGATGAAGAAAAATAAAGAGTGTTGGCAGTGATACTTATGAAACCACCTCTTTAAGCAGACTCTGAAAAATAGACTATTTCTGAGACTTTATGGGAATATACTTTTTGGGGACCAGGATCTCTTCTGTAAGTAGAAGGAGTAGGGAACAGGAGGAGAGAAAGGAGGATGATTCAGCACTTAAAGAGGAAAGTCCCACTGAAAACTACAAGCTTAAAAAACCCCTATTTTAAAAAATTTTGTGTACATAGCTCTTTGAAAATAATTTAGAACTTAATCACAAGCTTATTGCTTAACCTATCAAAATTATTCTGTATCTCAAGAATATATAAAAATTTAAAATTAAATTCATTTCTATTAACAAAAAACCTTCTCAAGCAAATTTTAAGTTCGGTACAACTCAAAATGCCATAAAATTCTTTACCTCCAGGTTTATAAGACTGGAAAACTTGATCAGGCTTTCTCGTCTCCAACAGCAGATCAAACATGTATGTTGACTTGACTCCTCCTAGCAGAAGTCCCATAGGTGTATCTTCTTCTCCTTCATACGATCGTTCAAGATAATCATGAAACTCATCATATTTAACAAGGCGACAGCAATCCATGGGTATGACCTCTTCTAAATCCATCATCTAAAAGAAAATGACACCCAAGAAAAGAGAAAAATATGCATGGTATTTTAGTCTCATGTGTAATTGCACTACCAATACATCCAAACAAACAATAAAACCCTATATTTATGATTTGCATCAGAGCTCAAAGACATCAAAGTTAAAGGTACAACGTAAATGCTGTTTTTAAGTAACCATTATTTCATTATCCCCCAAATCATACAACTTATGCACCAACAAATTTTAAAGATATTTCTGGTTTTAAGGAAAGTTAACATTCTAAACTTTAGATGGACTCAAAATCAATGTAATATAAGCTGTTGCTCTATAATCGTTAAGTGGAACCTCAGGGAGAACGACCAATGAGAGTATGTGGCTTCTGTTTATGAATCCAATATGGAGAAGAATTGGTGTCTGACATGTTTGGGTCTGAACCTCTTGCTAAGGGCAGGGGGAGAGCATGCCTTGCAGAGTCACCACAGAGGCCACAGCTCCTTATAATTACATAAATAAATATAAACAGAGAAAACAAAACAAATTCTAAAGAGGACACAGCAGCCCTACCTGCTTTTGAATAACCTTCTAGCTGCCCCGTGCAGGTAGCTCCCTTTCCAGATGAGCCTCCCCAGTACCTACAGCTCAGGGCACAGGAATTTCTGTCACAAATTTCCCTCTAACTCATGTCACTGGTAGATGGTGTACTCTGGACACAACATCTCTTTAATGAAAAATGAACTGCCTGGAGACACACAGGATTACTTCAAAGTATTTCATACTTATTTAAGGTTTGTAATTATGACTTTCAAGAAAAACAGTAAACCGTGGTGTGTGTCCCCACTGACCTCTATTCACTCTCCAACTCTCCCCAAAGTTAGAACTCTCCTTCTGGTACATAGGACTGATTTATTTCTCTCTTCTGTTTGCTCGATTCTTTATACTTATGAACTTTTACTTCCTGTTTTTAAAAAAGATTATATTTATTTATTTGACAGAGAAGTCACAAGTAGGCAGAGAGGCAGACAGAGGGCAAGGTGGAAGCAGGCTCCCTGCTGGGCAGAGAGCGAGATGTGGGGCTCAATCCCAGGACCATGAGATCATGACCTGAGCTAAAGGCAGAGGCTTAACCCACTGAGCCACCCAGGCACCCCTTACTTCCTATTTTTAAGACACTTTTTATCCTTCCTGCATTAAAAACTGCTGGAATATAAACTACCGTTAGTGTTATCACTGATCATAAAACTGTTTAGGTAAGATGTTTTCTTCATTTTAGTCTGCTTTGGTTTCCCTACTGTTTGCAAAGATGATGCTTGGAGTCCACTACTGTCTTTAAAGAATTTTTACTTTTAATAAGGTAAATCCAGAACCATCCATCCATTTTACTGTTTGGTCATTCATTTACTTATCCACATACCCATCCAAATTTTGATTCTCCTGCATACCAGGTAAAAGTACTGGAAATGTGATTGTGAGCCATACCCTTTTAAGTGTTTACAGTTTAAATGAGGACCAGTGGCATTAATTACAACAGTCACACAATCAAATGTGGATTACCCTTTGAGAAATGTCTGTTATCTTGTGTACTATTTTTAGTTCTCTCATTGGTTCTATATATAAATTATAAATGAAATGACATGATTTTTTTCTCTAATGACTTTCAGTTCACGGTTAATATTTATATGGAAAGGGCAAAAATATTTTTAATTTGTTAAGTATAACAGATGACATGTAGAACAATCTGATTAAAGAACGCTTCCCTTTCACTTCGACTTTCAAAACCACTAACAACCTCCCATTATTCTTAGAATTGCAAACTTCTACTCATACAAGTCATATAAAGTCTCTAATTTGATTTTATGCTATTCTCATTCAAGACAATCTGAACACAATATCCCTTTTTTTCAGTTTTCTGATCATGCCAGCCACATCCTCATCTCAGTTTTTATATATGTTGTCATCTCTACTAAAATATTCTCCCCTAACTTCTGGCAAAGCTGTCTCCTTCTCATGGTTAACATCTTAGAAGAAATAATCTCAATATACTACTGATTTACTTTATAACATCTAAACAGTAACATATTTGCAAATTGTAGAAGGTTCTCAATACATATCTTCTAAATGAATGAAAAGAACAAATATTTTTGTTTCTAATTCTAATTCTTATTCTACAAAACTGAACTGGCTTTCAGAATGAGCAGTTTCTCAAACTCCACTGAGTATGTTCCATAGGAGAGGTGTAAACTACACCTCTGAGAGAGACAGATGCCATCAATGGGCTATCAACATGACTGCAAGTGCTTGTATTACTACTAATTCTAATAACAATTTTAAAAAAGATGTTAATATTGTTATCGGAGACGTTGATACTGTCCAACAGTGCAATTAAACATACCTTATAAGCCATTTCTACTGCTTCCTTTAATGTCTTATCCTTATGAACCTCCAATTTATTCTCCATCATTACTTGTTTCACAGGATGCAAACAGAATAATTTTATCTAGAAAATGTAAAATATCATCACCTCAGCAGGTCATGAATCAAAACGTAATTCTTTTGCACACAGCATTTTCCCCCCCAATAGTCAAAATACTGTAATTTTTAAAAGAATTATTTCTTTTAGAGAGAGGGTGACAGAGTGACAGAGAGAGTATGTGAGAGCGCAAGAGTGAGCGAGCAGGGAAGGGGCAGAGGGAGAGTATCTCCAGCAGACTCCCAGCTGAGTGCAGAGCCCAACACAGAGCTTGCTCCCACAACCCTGAGACCACGAGAGCTGAAATTAAGAGTAAGCTGTTCAATCAATTGAGCCACCCAGGCACCATAATACTGTAAATTTTTAAAAAAGATTTTATTTATTTGAGAGTGAGCAAGCGAGAAAGAGAGAGAGAGAGAAGGAGCAGGGGAAGAGGCAGAGGGAAAGGGAGAAGCAGACTCCCTGCTGAACAGGGAACCTGATGTGGGGCTCGATCCTGGAACTCTGGGATCATGACCTAAGCCAAAGGCAGACACTTAAATGAGCTACCCAGGTGCCCAAATATCATAATTTTTAAAAAACATAATTGAGATCATTCTCTCCCATGTCTATTTTTCTTAGTAATTGACAGTGACGATCTCTCCCAAAAAAAGAATTCAAAAACATTAATTGTAACAACTGTACATTTCTTGATAAGCATGTATCACAATTTAAATAATCATTCTTCTACTGCTATACACGGTTGTTTCAAATTTTTCTCTAATTTGGAAGATATCGTGATAAATGTCCTTGTGGTCAAAATTTTTACAGCATGCATGGTTATCTCATTAGGTATTTCCTTAAGAGAATTATATAAAAATACATAAATTTGCTTAAGGCTCTTGATAAATTCTACTCAGTTTCTATACAATAAGGTCTTTACCAGTTTATTATTCTATAGCAGAATGTGACAATGTTCATATCATTGTAACATTACCAGCACTTAGTATTATCACTGTATGTTAGTGTTTTTTGTTTTGTTTTGTTTTTAAAGATTGTATTTATTTATTTGACAGAGAGAGAGATCACAAGTAGGCAGAGAGGCAAGCAGGGAGAGAGAGGAAGAAGCAGGCTCCCTGCTGAGCAGAGAGCCCGATGCAGGGCTTGATCCCAGGACCCTGAGATCATGACCTAAGCCGAAGGCAGAGGCTTAACCCAAGGGGCCACCCAGTTGCCCCTATGTTAGTGCTTTTTTGTTTTTTTAAAAAAGATTTTATTTATTTATTTGACACAGAGAGAGAGATCAAAAGTAGACAGAGAGGCAGGCAGAGCGAGAGGGAGAAGCAGGCCTCCCGCCGAGCAGAGAGCCCAATGCAGGGCCTGAGATCACCACCTGAGCCGAAGACAGAGGTTTAACCAAATGAGCCACCCAGACGCTCCCCTATGTTAGTGCTTTTTAATGCACAAAATAAAACCATACCTCACCTCAGTAATATAGTTGGTTACATTGCTTAATGATCATGATAGCATAACTGTCTACAGAATCAATCCAATGAGTATGTTATGAGAACTGCAGTAAAGCAAACTTCAATAGCACTTTTTAATTAAAAGTAAAATTATGAAATCTAACCTTGCATGTGTTGCGCTCAATTTCTCGTTGCCTTTTTTCTTGTTCTTCTAATTCTCTTTCTCTCTGCACCAAGTTTTTAATATGTTCTGGATATTCATCTACTTCTAGAAATTCTATCGTAATAAAAACAGGGCAAGACAGAGTCAGTGGAAATTGATCTTCATTTAGTTCATTTTATTCTATTATGTGCCCATAGTATATACTTCTACAACAGTTCTCATCAAAATATATCTCAATTACACCAGTCTCTCAACTTGGAACATCAGCTCTTCCAGACAAGGGTGAAGAGGTAGTTGATAATGGCATATGATTAGGCCTCATATTTTAAAAACTCATATACTTAATCCATATCATCTCTTGGTTCTATGAAAACTCTAATATGTAGATTAAGACTTCTATAATGAAAAGCCTCTCTGAAACTTGGAAATAAAATCATTTCTGATTTCAAACTGTGCTATCAAACTGTGCTATTCAAACTGTGTTTATCACCACAAACCATGTGACCGAGGGCAAGTTTACTTGTCCAGAACTCAATTTCTTCAGCTTATTAGCAGCACCTAACCCACAGAGTAACTACCTGGATATAATAAAATGTAATATAAATGCTGTTGCTACTGCTACTACTACAATGGTATTTATTTATTATTACTAATATACTCATCTTTTCTTTGTTCTCAAAACAATCTTTAGCTACCGTCTATTTACAGAATTTTATATGCAACTCAAAATATTAAAAGTGACGATATGAGATTCTAACACTATTTAGTAAACCGATGATTACTAGGCATTAAATAAGGAGAAATATATATATAAAATCACATCCCTATGGAAAGTCAAAATCCACTATTTCTAGAAATGAGCTGTAACTGCAAAAATATTCCATATCATACACAGAGTGCCCTCTGGTGCTTCATCACAAAACTACAGTTTAGGGGAGTAGATTAAGAAAAACTGAGTTATTGTCCTAATGGAAACATCTCGAATGCTGGGTGCCACAGATACACAAACTACAAACCTGACTCTGCTTACACTTTAGACAAGTTAATCTTTGGGGTATTGTTTCTCTATCTGTAAAGTCAGAATGACTACTCTGAAATATCTATTCTGAAATGATTTTGTTATAATTTTCTTTCACCTCCATTAATTCTATAGTAAATTACTGAGCAGCCACTATATGATAGACCCTGGACTCTGGGTTATCATTAATGAAAAGACAAATTAAGTCTTAAGCCTTGTACCAACTGAATTCACAATCTAATGAGGGTTTACAAAAATGTAAACAAAAACATTATGCTATAAAATAGATTTTACAATATGGTAGTTGCTAAACAAAGGAAATATGCTGAAATCAAGGACAATGATTGTAAAAATTACGAAAAGAATGTGAGCAACATATAACCTGTGTATATATCTAAAGATACATTCACATACCCCTACTTATTTACAATACTGCTTCAGTTGGAGTCAGTGTTAAGAAAAAAGGGGAACTGCAATTTTTTAAATTAATAGTAAAAAAGAGGAAAAAAAAGACAAACCCTCATGCTTGTATATAGGATTATTTTGGGGGTTCTCAATATAACTGACATATAATAAAGGATGCAAACTAGAATCATAAAACTTTATTTGCTTTTTAAGCAAATAAGCAAAATTAATTCTAGTTCTTGGAAACATTTCTAGAGTGGTAAGTCAGAAGTTTACTTCACTTGGGGTCCCTATTCAAAGCATTTACATACTAAAATACTCTAAAAACTTATAACTAAAAAAAAGCAGTAACAGCTAAATTTGAGTTTTTACTACGTATTAGACATGATGCTAAATGCTAAAAATATGTTATCTCATTTAACTTTTCATTACAATCCTATAAAATACTGTAACTATCCCTATTTCACAGATGTGAAAAGTAAGATTTAGGAAAGTTAAATAACTTGTTCTAGGCCACCTAGAGGGCAAGTTAGGAACATTACACACGTCTGGGGGTTATCACTGAATACAATCTCACTGCAAATAAATATCCAATTTTTCTATATAGAGCAAATTTTGTGTCTTAGTGTATTAAAAAGCATTTCAACTTTTTTCCAAGTGTTTTTACCACGTGGTATTATCTCATAACAGTCTTTATAATTAATTTTTCTAGGCATAAAAAAACTTAACTGTCCTATCATTTAAAAGGAGTTATCTGGGTTTGCAAAACTTGCAAAAGAAATTAGTACATATTAAAATCAAATGACTACATATTAACATACTTGCATTTCGTGCTGGATCCTTCAGTCTATATATCAGCATATATGCATTTGTGGAGCTAGTAGAAATATAAAAAAAATTAACGTTACCCAAAAGGAGACTGTAAAGGTTCCACTTCCTAGCACCAAATATATATATATATATATATATTTTTTTTTTTAAAGTAGTTTTTTGTTGTTTCAAACAACTAGAAAACCACATAACTGGTCTTAGATTCAAACTTAAAATATTCCAGAAAACAAAAGGAGAATCTACTTTGCTCTTCCCGAAGGAATTCTGAGAAGATTCCACATTTCCTCTTGGTAACACAGTTAAGTCTTCAAAAAACCTGTATCCTAGAACAATTACTACAGTTAAGTCAAGAGTCAGCACATTTCTTCTGGGCCATGTCATCTGTGTTGCAGTTACTTAACGGTTGTTGAGGGAAAAGATAAACACGTAATACTTAAGTTTAACGGTGTTCCAATAAAACTTTATTTCCAAAAACTGGAGGGGGGCAGGGTTTGGTCCATGGGTTATAGTTTGCTGACCCCTGGGTTAAATCTCTTTAACGGTAAAAAATGTTGAGAAGCTGTAATTAACTTATAAACAGTACAAATTAGGAAGTTATTTACCTTGCAAAAGCACTTGAGTAATACCCTCTGCTTCCTGAAGATCCACCATGTGTTTTCTTAATGTCCTCTTGGGTTATCTAAAAAGTTGTTATGTTATTTACCTTTCTGTAAAATCTATAACACCATTATCTCTATGTCAACAAGTAAGCCTGTTTTTAACCGCAGACTTAAATGGGCCATACAATTACCAATTCACAAAATTTAATCACAATCAGTGGCTACTACCAGCTAGTCAGTTCTAGTGCTCCTCACAAGGTAGCTCGCATGACGGCTCAGGGATAAAAAAAAAAAAAAAAAAAACCAAAAAGAAACTGGCATTCTGTCTCTTGAAACACTTGGCAAGCCTCAAACAAAACAAAACAAAAGAGGTAACAATGAAAACAAAGTAGGAAATTTACTGAAAGGAAAAGGAAAAACAAACTAAGTCTCCCATTTTTAATAAACACTGCTGTTGATCTGAAACACCCGTATTCCTGTCTCTGAGAATAATCTTAAGCAACCCGTCCTTACCCTGCTGACATGCTGATCATTGAAGCTGTACCACTGTTCATCGCTGAATGACTTTATACAAGCATAGTAATGGCCACCAGCAGCACTCCCTGAATGAACCATAACGGAGAAGAGCTCATAGATCAAGGAATTCTAAGGAGGGGAAAAAAGAGTAACTCAGAGAAGGGGAAAAATATAAAATCCTTATTTGCATATTTCCTATTCTCTGTTAATACACAATAAAATAACATGTTAGTTGTCCTAGATATCTATTGTAGGTAGCTAAGGTATCCTTTAAGGTAATTAAAATGGAAAGTCACTACATCTATAGTTTTATATTATCACAGTTTTATTCAGTGCATTCCTTCACATTTTAATTATGTTATAACCTCTGGAACTATGCATATCTGAAAAACAGTGTTATTTATGTAAAAAGAAAATAACAGTTTGAAATGTTATCTGTTTATTTTAAAGATTTTATTTTTTTGACAGAGAGATCACAAGTAGGCAGAGAGGCAGGCAAAGAGAGAGAGGGGGAAGCAGGCTCCCCACTGCTCAGTGGGGAGAGCCCGATGCGGGGCTCAATCCCAGGACCCTGAGATCATGACCTGAGCCAAAGGCAGAGATTTAACCCACTGAGCCAGCCAAGCACCCCAAGAGTTTGAAATTTTAGAAGCAGGTACTAAATAGAAGACTGTTCTGATATGTACAGGCAAGATCAAGGACTCCCAATTAACACAGTTGTTTTTATTCAAGCGAAGTAATTCCATTTTCTTTGCGAAAGAGCTGAGCGATATAATGATTTAGAACATCTTCTAATGTATTTATGTAATATCTGTGATACCGTGATCTCCTGATCTGGTATCTCTCAAGATGGGTTAAACATTAGAAAATCAATCTATGTAATACAGGCTAAAGAAGAAAAATTACATGATCCTATCAACTGACTCCAAAAAAGCATGTCACAAAATCCAATACCCATTCATAATAAAAATTCTCAACAAACTAGGAAGAGGAAGACCTCCTCAACTTGACAAAGAACACCTACTAAAAAACCCCTAGAACCAACAACATACTTAATGGTAAGAAACAGAACACCTTCCCCCTGAGATTAGGAACAAGGCAAGAATGTCCTTTCTTACCACTTTTTTTTTTTTTCTTTCTTACCACTCTTACTCAACCCGGTGTAAGAAGTCCTATGTACTGTATGTAGTAAGACCAAAAAAATAAAATAAAACAAAATAGAATAAAAAAATAAAAAAATCGTTCATGTAGGAAAACAGACAGGGAACAGTTTGCCAACCCATGCTTGAATACAATGCTTTTCAGATTAAGTTATAATGTATCCACTATATTATTCATTATATAGCAATTCATGATCATCTATCTGCCCTAAAACAGATAATTTTAAAAGGTAAAGACAATGATAGTGGTTAGAATAATGGTCTTGGTCTAAAAATAGATTAATGCAAGAGATACTCCACTCTTAAATACTGTCTAAAAAAACTATTTAATATGACTCTGCAAGACTTGAATTACTGATCAGTTTTCAGGCTAGTGATTCATAATTCACACATGCTGAAGACATCTGACCTGTGTTTCTTCCCTCAATAAGGCAGATTATATGAATGTGAAATAAATAGTTTGATAAAATCTTAAAAATCACTGGCACGGTGACATAAAAGGTTTTTACAATAAAAATTATCAAGTTTGGTAGTTGTCAAATTATAAATCATGGAACTATACCATTTTTTAAAATGTCTTAAGGGCTGCCATGGGGGAGGGAAGAGAGGTGAGGGCTCTGGCTTTCCCCTATCTCTAAAGATAGGTTCTATAATTATTTCATCATAAGGAGTTCACAGCCAGAATTTTTTAAATCAACAGATCTAGCTGAATACTTTCGTTTTGCTTTCTGAGAAAACTATGATAGAAGATTGAGAGGCCTGGTGCGACTTTAAAGGCAGAAGTGGTTTCCGGACCACTAGGCACCCTTTCCACACCACCACCGAGCTTGGTTCCGTAGCTACATTTCAGTCTCCCAGAAATTCATGCTCCTGCCTATAAGGACCTTTTCCTAAAGTTTAATATGATCACATATATGCATAAACACAGCTTTAAAACAAATCTTTACTTTTCAAAAATTACTTCTCCTAAAGAGAGTTTATTGGTCACAACAGTTATAGAATTAAACAGCAGCTTGGAGATTATCTTATTCTTTCAGCTAAAACCCACAAACTATAAAAGGTACCTTCTCAAGTCCAGGTTTTGAAATCTTTTCAGTTCCACTATTACTTTCAAGGCAGATCCCTTCATCGACACCATCATCATTCGAGAAATCATTGCTCATCTGATCACTGTGACAACTGCCTTCATTTTCTGCCCCACTGTCAGTGCAACTTTCAGTCTGAGGGGATTTCTTAATAAAACATAATTATTTACAATTATAAGCTAAGTAAAGGGAAAACATATAGTCAGTAATATTTTTTATCTATATGCTAAGTTCATGTACATGTAAGTTCATATAAGTTCAGATATCATTAATATCATTAATATCTGAACTTCATGTAAGTTTTTCATGTAAGTTCAGATATTATTAATAAGTATTTATTTTAAATAAATTTAATCTTCTCTTGAGTCCTTAAATAAAATTATACCAAAACAGCGTATTTAAAAGCACCTCTATTAATGTCCTTAAAATTCAACGACAATGAATTAGTGAGTCAGAATTCTAATTAAACCCCATTTATACTGGTTGTGGTGAAAAAATAATGAATACTGTTATGCTGAAAATAAATAAATTAATTTAAAAAAACCCATTATGTTTATAGTTACAAAGTAACAATATAAATTACCATTTCCTTCACTAAAATCTATAAAAGCAGAGAAC
The DNA here is from genome assembly GCF_009829155.1 of Mustela erminea. Classification (NCBI taxonomy): domain Eukaryota; kingdom Metazoa; phylum Chordata; class Mammalia; order Carnivora; family Mustelidae; genus Mustela; species Mustela erminea. The sequence continues at coordinate 66,610,234 of NC_045622.1, read as the reverse complement.
CTAAGTGCCAAAATGAGCTTTTGTTCTCAAATCCCAAAATCTTATCATTTCTTTTCTTGAACAAGAAGTTCGATTTAGTCCATATACACTATGAAGTATTATGCCTCCATCAGAAAGGATGAATACCCAACTTTTGTAGCAACATGGACGGGACTGGAAGAGATTATGCTGAGTGAAATAAGTCAAGCAGAGAGAGAGTCAATTATCATATGGTTTCACTTACTTGTGGAGCATAACAAATAGCATGGAGGACATGGGGAGTTAGAAAGGAGAAGGGAGTTGGGGGAAATTGGAAGGGGAGTTGAACCATGAGAGACTATGGACTCTCAAAAACAATCTAAGGGTTTTGAAGGGGCGGGGGGTGGGAGGTCGGGGTACCAGGTGATGGGTATTATAGAGGGCATGGATTGCATGGAACACTGGGTGTGGTGCAAAAATAATGAATACTGTTATGCTGAAAATAAAAAATAAATTAAAAAAAAGTTCGATTTATCACTGTGCTATTACAGACAATTAGAAAGAAAAACGACATTGTACCTATCCTCAAGAACTTTATATTCTAGTGCACAAGAGGTGGAACTGTAATGAGAAAAAAATCTTCATACTCTTTCATGCTTTCAAGATTTTTAAATCCCTCTCATGCCAGTTTTATTTGAAGGAATCTACTTCCTAGAAATCTCCAAACAACTCCTTGCCCCCTTTTCCTTTAATATTTAATATATACACCTAAAAATGTTTTTATTTAAAAAGCTTGAGGATTCTTCTCTAAGATGTCTGCTCTTATAAATTATACAGAATTTCCTAAATTAACCAAGCAATATATAATAATAAGCGCCAACATCTGCCAAAAACTTTGTTGTGGGGACTGCATCTAACATACAGTCTTGGTCCCCCAACAAAGTTTGGTTCAAAGTGAAAACCAACTCTAGAACTCTATGCTAAGTCCAAAGAGCTCAATCCTGACATTCCTTTAGGCTGGAACATCTCTTCTCCCCACAAATGGATCCTGAACTTCCTAAAAGTTCCTGTCAAATTATATCTAGTTTTCTTTATTTGTAAAAGATCCCCTTTTACAAGGCATGTATTAGGTTTATGTGGAAACCCAATTCAATACTGACTGATCTCTGTTGGTGTAGGAGTCCTATAAAGACCAAGTCTACTTTGCTTTCCTTGCTGTTGTTTTCTTTAAGATTTTATTTATTTATTCGAAAGACAGAGAGTGAGAGTGAGAGAGAGCATGAGCGGGAGGAGAGGCAGATGGAGAGGGAGAAGCAGACTCCCCACTGAGCAGGGGCCCCAATGTGGTGCTCAATCCTAGGACCCTGGGATCATGACCTGAGCAGAAGGCAGAGGCTTTAACCCACTGAGCCACCCAGGTGTCCCTAGAGGGGCTAAATTGTAATTGAGAATAACTCAGAAACCTTAATCCTTGAAAAAGACACTAAGACAAATATAAGAAATTAAGGCCATGCTACCTAATTTGCTCATTTTTTCACTTAAATGCAGCCCATCTCTAGCTTAGTTTGTTTCACTTAGAAAATTATGAAACATGAGATTATTGCTCTAATTAAATAACTCTAGAGTTTAAGATTCTTTGTCTTTTCAACGAGTATATTATTCTGATCAAAAAAGAATATCTGAAATATAATTTATGGTGGACAAAATAAGCTTGTACAAATCTAGATCTTTTTATACAACTTGGCATTACAAAATATGGGAACAAAGGAACACCTTCTATCACAAAGACAGTCTAAAAGCCACCACTGTTGTTACCCCAGATAGCTCCCTAAAACACATGACCAACCAAAATGAATTAATATCTTTTAACAGAAAAAATGAATAAATATTTTACCTCATCTTCAACATCAATAAATGTACTCATATCTAGCTCCTCAGGAAATGTCATCCGATCATTCAATTTAATCCTGTGCATTGTTGTATAATCAAAATCAAACCTTTTCAACTGTAAGGTCAGCAGATAAGGGAAATGCAAAAACCGAAGACCCTAAAAAGAAAGGGACCTATTGAATATGGAATATAATCTCAGATAATTTAGTATTAATTTCTACATGGCATCTACCTTTCGTGCATCACATTTCTTCTTACAACGTTCACAAAAATATTGATTTGGGCCATCCAGGATCTCTGGCTGAATAAATGCATGCAATGCTTCTTCCTAGTAAGAAAAAAAGCAATTATTTTATAATTATTTAAAAATATTATAATGTTAATTACAAAGTCCTAAATATAAAAACTTGCAATTACCAAAATAGTCAGAAGTAGAATGGCTAGAAAACAAGGAACTCAAAATGCAAAAAGAAAAAAAAATTATCAATAGCAATATGTCATTATAAAAACTGAGCAACAAAATAATTGCCTTAATTCTGCATGAAATCTGTCTTTTCTAGCATTGCACATCAGTTTGTCATTTCTACCTAATTTTTACACTGACTTTATTTACATTGTTGAATTGGGCTAAATAAGCAAATAAAGATCCTCTCTTTACATTAAAAATATGGTACTTCTTAGAAAAGTACATGCATCACTTCAATCTTCTTGTAAGACGAGACATTCATAAACTGTACAGTAAGTAACAGAACTCTGAAGAATTCACACTATCCATACACTAAAGAATCTAATAACCATCATTTACCACTATATTTAGCGTCAGTCCTTAATTCGCCACTGCACTAAAGATTGGAAAGCACTGGGCAACTTTCTCCCTGCATGTCAGATACTGCTCCAGCTGAAAATGCATGAGAGCTCCTCGAGTGTTCACCTAGTGGAACCATGTGGTTCTCTTTTCTCCATACAGCCTTAAGACAGAAGCAAGAAACTTAGTATGAATATTGTTGAAGAATCAGTGGGCATAAAATTTTTAATTTTTAATCACCGATTTTTCACAAATTGTAGTTAATACAATATGTAAGATTGTACTGCATAATCTCGTTTCATTTGTTGTTTTTTCTTCACACATGGTCTAATCAGAACTACTGAAAATATTTACTATATACAAAGAAAAATTTGTATCATTAAGACAAAATATCTTCAAATATATTTTTCTTTTGATTCAGAACACGTTACTTAAAAGATAAATAAAGGAGCTTGATCTGGCAAAATAAAATAGCTGACAACAAACTACTATGCACATATTGTTTGGTATAGCTCATTTTGGGATAAGAACAAAAAATATGAAAATATATTCAAAATACCTCTAACCTCAGCCATCTCCTATTTTGTTCTCAGAAACCCAAGGAAGCAAGGGGGCTGAGGGTTGGGGTTGGGGTGGGGAAGAGCCAAACAGTGGGGTTTTTTCCACATGACCAAGCAATTTACTGGAGGTCACGGAAAGGGGCACATTCAGAATGATTTTTTCCCCCTTAAAGTGTGTTTAAGCAAGAAAAAGGCAAATCCTGTAAAAGCATAACACAGAAAAAGCAGCCATATAGGTAGCTTAGCATAGACTGGTATCAAATTAGTCAAGCTTTCCAAACAGAAAGCGAACTGCAAAACACTCAATACCTTAACAAAACAAGGGGAAGTATGTAGAGTAAGAAAATTATGTAACTCAAATTCTACCTTCCTAAACCGTGTGTACCAATTTCTGGCTAGAGTTCGTATCTAGCATTCTCTTTTTCAATTGTTTTAAGTTAAAATTCAAAGAAAGGTTTAAAGCACAGAGAACACCCATAATTTACTCAGACTCACCAACTTTTAATATTTTGCTACCCTTGCTTTACCCTTCTCCCACCCCCACACACATCATGTATTTTTCTGAAGCATTTGAGAATATGTTTACATATCATGCTTTTCCTCCTAATAGTTCTATGTCACTTTTTAAGAGTAAGGATGTTCTTACATAAACAACAGAGTTATTAAACTCAGGAAAATTTAAGATTGATAAAGTACTTCTGCAATATTCCAATTTTGTTAACTGTCCCAATCCTAAAAATGCATTTCTCCCCATCCAGTACAGAACTGAATCCAGGATCACAGATTACATTTGGCTAACTCTTCAGATTCATTCTGTCTGAACAGTTCCAAAGCCTTTTTTCCTTTCAAGACATAAATAGTTTTTGAAGGTGGCCAGTATTTTATAAAATGTCTGCAATTTGGGTTTGTCTGATGTTCCTTATCTTTAGGTTCAAGTTCTATGTATTCCTTGCTAGACTACCACTTAAGTTATGAGGTGTCCTAAGAGGATCACAGTCACAGGCCATGGTATCTCCAACCTCCTTACCGGTGAAATGAACTTTAATAACCTGGTCAAAGTGTTACGCAGCTTCTCCACTACGTACTGCTTATCCCCTTGCAGCTAATATGTAATCTATAAGGAGATACTTGGGAAACCATGCAAAAATCCTGTCTCTTAAACTTTCCACCCCAGATTTAGCATCTACAAATGGATTCTTCCTTAAACCAAATTGTAATGTTTTATGAGTCAACTTAAAAATCTTTTTTTTAGTAGGCAACTTAAGTCCATTCATATTTAATATGATGCTTTTTGTTTCATCTAAATTAGTTTATTATAATAACTATGTGTATTAAGTAATATTTACTGTGTTCTTCTCTCCAAATAGTGCGTTTTGCTACCTTTTACATTTTCCTTTGGTATTTAGGAACGTTAGTAATTTTGTTCTAGTGTATTTATCCTTTTGTTAATGCCCTTAATCATTTAATACCTGGTTTGCTAGTTTTATGTTATCCTTTGTCTCCTACCCATTCTATGGGTAGCAGTACATGATCTCATTCTACTTTCCCTTATTCCCCCTTTCCCTTTTTTGAGTGGTATTCCCTTTACTCCATTTCACATATAACATGCTATTCTTCTACCTATGCCCCCACCCTGTTTCATTTATTCCTCATTTCTATAATTTAATATATTAAGTGCTCATAGCCCTTTTGCTGAAGCTTGTCTGGGCTGGAGATCTCCTCATTGAATAGAGCTTATTCCCTAGTAAACTCAAGAAGGGCTCATGATTACAATATTGCATAAGTTCTCCAATGTTCAAGAATGGAATCATTCACTCTAGTCACAACTGAAGAAAAACTTGGCTAGATGTCAAATCCTTGGCCTGTACTTTCTTTCCTTGAGTTTCTGGAAGCTGCTATTCTGCTGCCATGATTTGCATGCTGCTCTTCCTAATTATGATATCAGCCCAATTTACCTTAAAGTTTAACAGTTTATCAAAATATGAGTTGATTATTCTTTTTTCCAAGTACATGGTAGGTCCTTCAAAAGTAGACTTAAATTTCCCTTACTCCTGGGAAGTTTTCTTGGCTTGTATATCCTAAGTTCTGTTCTACATTGTTTTTATTTTTCAGGCTCCCAGTTATGTTAGAGATCCTTTGCCAGTCCTTCCTTTCATTTTCTCTGAGATCCTTTTTACTTTCTCTCATTTTCATTGGATGGCCCTCTTTAGATTTCCATTCCATTCTATTCTCTTGAGCATTTTATAGTTTATTCTTCATTTCAAACATAGTTTGGTCTTTTTCTTCAACTTCTTTTCTGAGTTTTATCAATTTATATTGCATTTCCTGGTTTTTGTTTTTGTTTTTTAATCCATCTCTCCCCTTTAATTTTTGGATACCAGGTTTCGTTTGAGACTACTTCACTTAGTCTGGAGTATTGTGTTACAGCATTCTACTGTGTGGTTCTTTTCCTGAGGGCTTTTTTGGCAGGGTGGATTTTCACCAGCTGAAATGTTTTAATACGTATTTTCTGTTTTAACAGTGGTGCCATGTAAATTTGATTCCCATCCCCCACCCACCCCATCATTCTTTGGACAGCATTCTTTAGTTTGAGAGTACCTCAAACTAAAGTTTGAGTACCAGGTACCTTGCAGTACCTGGTGAACTGGTTTCTTAAATGGGTGATGGGAGTGCAAAGCAAAGCTTAGGGTCATTTTTCATTCTGCAGGACACTTAACTGTTCTCCTTCTCCTTATTTTCTCTTCACCACTGTGAATCAGATGCATCATGCTTCCCTATTTCTCTCCCAGAGGCAAAATTCTTCTAAGGATGCCACTTCTCACTCTAGAACTCTTTCCCTGTAGCTGGTGCTATAATATACCCAAGTCCTGGTTGGCACTCGCTCTTTTGGCATGTACTATTGTACTTGTGACCTTTGTCTTTGTTTGTTTTGTCCTTCAACCTCTTCTGTTTCATAGTCTTGAAGCAGCAGTAGAAGCTTTGTTGGAACTTGGTGATTATTTTGCTACCTACAGGTAATTTGACGTTTATGGTGTTCTGTCTCCCAGTAATGCAGAATTTATGGGTTATTTGGGTTTTATCTATGTTCCTTTTAGTCTCTGGTTTTTGGAGAGAATGTGTAGAGATATACAGATTCAGGAGACCACCATTATCCTTCAAACTCAGAAAGCAGTTAAAACCGTATTAGAGTATTTCCTATAGCTTCCTTATTCACTTTTTAACAAGCTGGCTCCAGGTTAATCATAAATAAGATCAGACAGTTATAAAAATTAGCTTCAATTCATTGAAGAAATAAATTACATGAATGATGGGATAATGCGGCTTTATACATTTATCTTCACCTTAATGTGATGTAGGTTATGAAAAACCATGCCAAACTGTATTTTACATATTAAAAAATAAGCTATGGATCACAAAAATGGGAAAAATACTACAAATACTGTACCATTATTAATATACACAAAATATTTTGCACTGGTTACCAACAGCTGTCCTCTTAAGTATGCTAAATTACTCATGTATCATGCTTCTAAACTAGCTTTGGGTTGACTGTGTTGTTTTTCATCATTCCAGAGTGAAGATAATAGATTTATTTTCTACAGCTTAATCCTATTATATAAAATCTAATTTGTACATTTTTTTTGGAGTTTATTTATTAACATAAGGTGTATTACTAGCCCCAGGGGTACAGGTCTGTGAATCGCCAGGTTTACACACTTCACAGCACTCACCATAGCACATACCTTCCCCAATGTCCACAACCCAACCACCCTCTCCCTATCCCCTCCCCCGCAACCCTCAGTTTGTTTTGTGAGATTAAGAGTCTTTTATGGTTTGTCTCCCTCCAATCCCATCTTGTTTCATTTATTCCTTTCCTACCCCCAAACCCCCCAACATTGCCTCTCAAATTCCTCGTATCAGGGAAATCATATTAATTGTCTTTCTTTGACTGACTTATTTCACTAAGCATAATACCCTCTAATTCTATCCACATCATCGCAAATGGCAAGATTTCATTTCTTTTGATGGCTGCATAGTATTCCATTTTGTGTGTGTGTGTGTGTGTGTGTGTATCACATCTTCTTTATCCATTTATCTGTTGATGGACATCTAGGTTCTTTCCATAGTTTGGCTATTGTGGATATTGCTGCTTTAAACAGCCAGGTGCATGTGCCCCTTCGGATCACTACATTTGTATCTTTGGGGTAAATATCCAGTAGTGCGATTGCTGGGTCATAGGGTAGCTCTATTTTCAACTTTTTGAGGAACCTCCATGCTGTTTCTCAGAGTGGCTGCACCAGCTTGCATTCCCACCAAGTGTAGGAGGGTTCCCCTTTCTCCACATCCTCGCCAGCATCTGTCATTTCCTGACTTGTTAATTTTAGCCATTCTGACTGGTGTGAGGTGGTATCTCATTGTGGTTTTGATTTGTATTTCCCTGATGCCGAGTGATGTGGAGCACTTTTTCATGAGGCTGTTGGCCATCTGGATGTCTTCTTTGCAAAAATGTCTGTTCATGTCCTCTGCCCATTTCTTGATTGGATTATTTGTTCTTTGGGTATGGAGTTTGATAAGTTCTTTCTAGATTTTGGATATTAGCCCTTTATCTGACATGTTGTTAATTTGCATATTTTTTAGACTGTAATTTTCAGAGTTCAGAACAGAACAAAGAGAATTCTTACATCATGAGTTATTATAATTGTATAGTTAATGAAGAAAATCTAGGCACAATGCAGTTATAAGGTATATCCAAGGAATGACACTGTGTATGAATTTTCATTTTTTTAAAAATCTTATCCTACATATGAAATTCTTTTCTCATCATTCAAATTTTTTTTTTTTACTATTGTTATTTTGGGGCTTCTTTATATATTCTACATATCAGTCTGTTGTCAGATGCATGGTTTGCAGATAAGATTCTCCCAGCCTGTAGCTTCCCTTTCTATCCTCTTTGCCTGGGCTTTCAGAGAGTAATTTTTTTTTTTTTGAGGATATGCACCTTATCAATTATTTCTTTTGTGGACTGTACTTTTGGTACGAAATCTAAGAATTCAGGGCTTAATCCTAGATCTGGAAGATTTTTTCCTCTTTTTTTAATTTAAAGTTTATAAACTTTACATTTTACATTTAAATCTATGATCCATTTTGAACATTTTTATACAAGGTGTAAGGTTTAAGTTGAAGTTCATTTCTGTGCATATGGATGTCCAATTATTCCATCACCATTTCTTAAAAGGTCCAGCCTTACTCCACTGAATCACTTTTGTGCCTTTCTCAAAAATCAATTGGGGCACACTCGTACAAATCTATTTCTGGGTTTTCTGTTCTGTCCCATTTATCTACGTGTCTATCCATCTACCAATACCACCTAATCTTGGTTCTGTAGCTCTATAATAAGTCTTATCAGGTAGACTGATTTCTTCTACTTTATTCAGTTTTTCCCCAAACTCTCAAGTCTAGCTATTTTTATTCCTTTGCCTTCTACATAAATTTTAGAATGTGCTTGTCTATATCATCAAAAAATCTTGCAGATTTTGAGAAGGCTTATTAAACAATAATCTTGGAGAAAACTGACATTTTTACTATGTTCAATCTTCTAATCAATGAGCACACTGTCTTTCCATTTATTGAAATATTCTTTACAGAATAAGTAGTTTCTTTTTAAGATTTTATATATTTAATTGACAGATAAGAGATCACAAGTAGGCAGAGAGGCAGGTGGGGGTGAGGGGAGTAGGCTCCCCACTGAGCAGAGAGACGGATGCTGCGGGGCTGATCCCAGGACCCTGAGATCATGACCTGAGCCAAAGGCAGAGGCTTAACCCATTGAGTCACCCAGGCACCCCTGAGAATTAGTAGTTTTTTGTACATAGGTCTTACACATACTTTGTTGCATTTACACCTAAGGCGTTTTTCCCTGCAATGTTTGTAAATGGCATTGTATTTTGAATTCTTCTTTCCACATGCTATTTACTAGTATCCTGAAGTACAACTGATTATTTTATGTTTATCTCATACCCTCCTATATTGCTAAACTCACTTACTAGTTCTATAGGTTTTTGGTAGGTGCTTTGGGGTTTTCTACATTAAAAAATCATATTACCTAAAAAGGGGGGGCACTTTTATCTTCCTTTAATTGGAATGCCTTTTATTTCCTTATTTCCACTTCCTGCCTTACTGTCTGACTGGACTTCCAGTACTATACTGAGTAAGAGTGGTGAGGACAGACACCCTTGCTTAGAAACAACCTTGACGTTCTAGAGGGAAAGCATTCAGTCTTTCATCATTAAATATTATGTTATCTATAAGGTTTTTTTGTTTTTTTCTTTTTTACCATGTTCTTTACCAAGCTGAGAAAATGACCCTCTATTACCAGTTCTCTGGGTTTTTGTTGTTGTTGTTGTTTTGCTTTACTGTGAGTAGATACTGAATTTTGTCAAGTGTTTTTCCTGAGTCAAATGATGTGATGGTGTGAAATTTCTTGACTCAATATGGTAGATTACTCTAATTGATTTTTAAACATCGACCAGTTTTGAATTCCTGAAATGAACCCTTGGTCATGGTATTTAATTCTTTTTACATATTGCTTAATTCTACCTACTACTGTTTTGGTAAGAATATTCTTATCTGTATGAATTAAGGATACTGGCTTGCAGTTTTGCTTTGTTTGGTTTTGTTTTCACTTTGTCTGGTTTAGTATCGAGATATGACTAACTTCATAAAATAAATTGGGAAGGGTTCCCTCTACATCTGTTTTTTGAAAGAGATTGTGCAGAACTGGTACTCACTATTCTAAAATGTTTGATACCAGGATCCAGTGAAACCATCCCAACTTTGGAGACTTCATTTTTGAGAAATTTTTAATTATGTACACCTTAACAGTTACAGGGCTATTCAAATAACCTAATTCATACTGAATTATAGCTTGTGCTTTTTGAAGTATTGATTCATCTAAGTTATCAAATTTATGTGTGCAGAGTTGTTGTATTCCCTTATTATCCTCCTGACACGTGCATGATCTGTGGTACTCATTTTATTTCTAAAACTGTAAATTTTTGTCTTTTTCTTCTGGTCAGTCTTACTACATACAGGTATGTCCATTGTATTGATCTTTCAATAAAATTAGCTCTGTGTTTCATGATTTTCTCTTGTTTTTCTATTTTCAGTTTCACTGATTCTGCTTTCATTATCATGTCCTTCCTTCCGCTTGCTTTAGGTTACTTTTTTCCTTCCTTTTCCAGGTTGGCTGGAAGCTTAGATTACGGATTCAAAACTTCTTTTTTACCAACTTAAGAATTTTACTAAAGATAGAGCATTATTTAATGCTGTAAAGTTTCCCTCTCAGTACTATGTCTCAAAATTTTAACTGTGTTTTAGCCGTGTCTCAAAATTTTTGATCTATCTGCATTTTCATTAATTTCAAAGTATTTTATTGTTATTAATATTCCTCAAGGTCTCCTCTTAAATTTTGGGGTTATTTATGTGCACTGTGTATTTTGCAAGTGTTTGGTGGTTTTCCAGTTATGTTACTGTTACTGATTTCGAACTCGATTCTATCATTGTTGAAAAACACTCACTATGATTTTAATTCATTTAAATTTGTTGAGATTTATTTCATGGCCCAAGGTATGGTCCTTCTTGATATACAGTCTATTAAAAAGTATGTACTCTGCTGTTGTTGAGTGGAACTAATTTTATAAACATCTATTAGATCCTGTTGTTGATGGCATTGTTGAGTTATTTGCTAATTTTCTGTCTAGAGGTTCTACCTATTAATTATTTACAGAGGGACATTAGAGTCTACAATTATAATTGTAGATCTGTCAATTTCTCTTTTCATTTGGGGCAATTTTCCCGCATATATTTTTAGTTGTTATTTGGTAAATACACATTTAGGATTGTAGTCTCCTTGATGAACTAACCTTTTTAATATATTGCCACTATTTCTGGTAATTTTCTTTTCTCTAATGTCTACTTTATCTGGTATTAATGTAGCCTTTTGCCTTGATTAATGTTTACATGATATAAACATTTTTCCACCCTTTTACATTTCAGCCTGTCTATGCCAGTTTATTTGAAGGGAGTTTTTGTAGTGAGCATAGACAATTGGGTCATGTTTTTAAATCTGATATGCAAATCTCTACCTCTTATTTGGTACAATTAGACCATTTACATGTAACTAAGACTGCTATTTTAGTTTTTTGTTTTCTTTCTCCTGCTTCCCTATGGATTACTTGAACATATTTTTAAAATTCTATTTTGATTTATCTAGTTTTTTGGAGTGTTTCATTGGTTGCTCTCGGTTTATTACACACACATAACTTATCACTCTACTGGTGTCATCATTTTACCACTTCAAGTGAAGTACAGAAACATTACATCCCTTTATGCCCTTGTACCATCTCCCATTTATAATGTGATTGTCTTAAATATTTCTTCTACATACATTTAGAATGACATCAAACAATGTTATAGTTTTGGAGGGACGATCAAATATAATTTTGGAAACTTAGGAGAATGAAAGCCTATTGTATTTACCCAGATTTTTAGTTTACCATGTTCTTTCTTCATTCCTAACATTCCTAGATGCCTTCCTTTTATTATTTCCTTTCTGTTCAGAGAATTTTCTTTAGCATTTTTTAAGGTGGGTCTACTGGTGGCAAATTTCCTCAGTGTTCCCTCACCCAGGGTGGGTCTTGATTTCCCCTTCATTCCTGAAGAATATTTTCACTGGGTATAAGACTCTAGTTGACAATGCTTTTCTTTCAACACTTGAAAAATGTGCCACTTTCTTCTGGTCTCCATCGTTTTTTATGACAAATTTGCTTATAAGAAATCAGAGTAACTCTACCCTGTAAGAAAAAGTATCTTTCTCTGCTGCTTTTAAGATATATCTTTGTCTTCAGTTTTCAGAAGTTTGACTATAATCGGAGTGATATAGAGTGAGGCTAACTTATCCTATATGGGGTGTACTCAGCTTCTTGGATCTATAGCTTTATGCCTTTTGCCAGATTTGGGAAATTTTTCCAGCTCTGCCTTCTTTCTCCTCTGCTTCCAGGACTCTCAAGGGCACAAATCTTAGATCTTTTATTATAGTCCCAAAGGTCCTGAGAACTTCTGAAAAACTTTCTCCAGTCTGTTTTCTCTCTGCTGCTTACAATGGGCAATTTCTATTATTCTATCTTCAAGTTCAGGGATACTTTCTGCTGTCTCCTCCATTCCACTGTTGAGTCTATCCATCAAGTTTTTCACTTTGGTATTGCATTTTTCAGTTCTAATTTCCCATTTTACTTTCCTTTTTATTTCTTCCCTGAGGGTTTTCTATTTTCTCATTTGTTTTAAATGGGCTTGGGACCTCCCACTGAAGTATTTCTATGATGACTGCTTTAAAATATTTGTCATAAATCTAACATCTTCATTTTGGTGTTCGTAGCCACTGAATGTCTCTTCTTTCATTCAAAATGAGATTTTACTGGTTCTCAGTACAGAGTATTTTTGTTTTGTTTTCTATTGAAACCTGGACATTTTGGGTATTTTGAAATTCTAGAACCCTATTTGAATCTTCTGGTTTACTGGCTTTCTTTGACAAAATTTCCTGCTTCATTACTACCAATGGGAGGAGAAGTCCAGGTTTTCCTACTTGGCCTCTGCTAACATCTGAGATGAGTGTCTCTTCATTATGTGTTAGACAAGAGTTGACATTCTGGCTTCTCAGTAGGCCTGCTGATACCATCTTGGCTGTGAGGGGAAGGAATGTCTCATTAGAGCTCCCTGATAGCCTCCACTGACATCGTAAGTAGGAGGGGGGTTGTCTCCTTACGGTTCAAAGATGGCAAAAGTCCTGATTCTTCACTAGGTCTCTTTTGACATTAATGGGGACAGAAAGAAGCATTTCCTTACTATGAGATGGGAGTGAAGGTGAGACTCCCCATGTGTCTCTAATGACAGTGAACCAGGAGAACAGGAAAGCAGTAGTGGGAAAGTTTGTTATGCCTAGCAGGGATGAACCTCCTGGCTAGCTACTCAGCCTTCTCTGAAACCACCCAGGCAGGGGGCTGGAAAGCCCAGTTACAACTTCATGAATAGAAGTCTAGGCTCACCACTCAGTCTTGGCTGGCATGGGTTGAGACAGGGCCACATCTTTCTGTGGTCTTTGGCTAGAATGGAATGGGTACCATCTGAAAGTTTTCTGCCTTGCTAGGCTGTCCCTTTCCTGGTCTTTTGGCTGGAGACAGCAGGTTTTTCAGTCTATGCCTATTGCTATTTCTAAGATGTCAGCTTCTTCAGCTCTAAGTTTGGGCTATATTAGGCAAAAAGAAAACCCAGGGAACTCACCCCATGTCATTCCTTGAGTCCTGAGATCCCTAGTCTTTATGCCTTTTCTCCACCTTTCAGAGTCTTCTTATGTTTTATTTTATATATAATGTTCAACTTTCAGTTGTTTTAGCAGGAGGAATAGGGCAATGTACATCTACTTCATCTTCCTGAAAGCAGAAGTCCCCACTTTTTAAACTGGTTCCCACTATGTCCAACCACATAAATTCCTGGAAAAATTAGGATAGATTCTGTGGAAGAGATCTTTCTTTACGTAATGCTTACGTATTTGGACAAATATAGACCACTCCACCATTCAAATGAATTATGTGGCTAAGCCGGACATTTAAGAATGTCCAAGTTATCTGTTAATTCAGGGTAGAACCTATGATATAAACTTGTGCATACCAAATACTTGAAAAGCTTATGATTTCACAAAGACTTATGAATTAAACAATTTTTCATCAAAACTTTAAAATAATCATTAAACCATGTTTACTTAGGGAACAGATGTCTTTCATATAATCTGGTTTTTCCAAAGACACTAAACGGAATGAAATAGCTAAACCCAATTTCAGACTTTTGAACACATTTTGTGATAATAAAGATATTCAAGTATACTTACCTAATAGAATTAAAAATATATGAAGAAAAAATGGTCTATTACAGTGCCCACTGCACAGAGTAGGCAACTCAATAAGTACATTATATAACAAAAGAGAGCAATAAAAAGATAATGTCTAAAATTTATGGATAAATAGAAAAGCTCTTCCCTAGTTAATGCCAAATGTGAGGTTGTATCATTTTTAATTTGTGAAATATGCTTTTATAGTTAACTGATAAAAATTATACTTCTACTTTTTATGTATCGCTAGCATGTATTTAAAACTATCTCATTATAAAAATATATTCTCAAATGTGGTTGGCAATAAGCAGAGTCAAGGTTTCTTTGATCATGAAATTCAGAGAGACTGGTTTAGACAGCTCTAATCAATGAAAATAAAAGGTTCTAGTTACCTCACAAATCATTAGCAACAATTCTTTTTAAAGGTCACTAAAAGGAATTTTTCAGCCGACATTAATTTTTCAGGATTAAGGATATGTGTAAAACTAGAGTAAATTATAACACGTTTTAGTATTGTCACTCACCCTCAACCTCCCAAGGACAGAAACAGTGATGAAACGAAGTAGAGATAATCTTTAAATCACCTATTCTAGTGCAGAGCTTCCCACAATAGTTCCTCAGAATAGTATCCCTTAAAATAGTCACAAATATCCCAGAGGAAAAAAAAAAAGTTAGGTTAAGCATAGTTAAGCAAATTTCTCTAGTACAGGAATCCTCAGGGCATTTAAAATAAAATATGCATAGCAAATTTCCCAAAGACGATTACAGTTGCACTGTTTCCCAAATTTAATCAAAGAAGTTTTCTCCTAACTTTCTATTAAATCCTGTTGGAGATGAGTGTTAAACAGAAGTCAGTCTGAGAGGTAAGAGGGTGCCAAAAGAACCCTTAAACACTGATTCCCTACATGGCCAGGTAAAATGAAGACCAGAAATTTAATAAATAGCATAGTTATAATGACTAAAAAATAATTCAATGAACAAATTATGAAAAGCTTTTTTAAAACTGAGGGCGATTCCTAGCACTCATTAAAAAAGCAGTCTGCTATCAGTCATGCTGAAAGATGACCATAAACATTATAAATGTCATAATGACAAATTAGCTAAATGCTATTTCCATTCGTATTTTAAGCTTAAATATCACTCAAGTTAATTTATTTGAACACGAAAATAGAACAAGTCTAGAAATTGGATGTTGCAGATGAAGGTTAATAAAACTTTAATTTTTAATAGAACCTTGCACTTAATTGCCTGAAATTAAGCATCATGTGTTAACCTCACTCTATACACATATCTATTATATTGTGGCTCACTGAAAGAACCTAGAGTAAATTGAACACAGAATTATCGGTGTTGCATGTGTATGTACGTACATGTGATTATGTGTGTGCGCATATCCAATAAGACAAATATACCAGAGTCCGTGAATAAAAGTAGGAAAATAAATTTTAAAAGAGTTCAAGACAAATTAAGCAAAATATTATATGTAGTCTGAATAAGATTCAACCAGATTTTTATAATCCACATTTATACTTAATTCTTTTTAAAACACACAGAATTAACAAAATACACAATGGCAAGCAGTGATATAAAACTAATTTTAGATATTGTGTGATGATTTCTGTAGATTAAGAAACGTAGGTTATCGGTTTAGAATTCAGAAAACAATGGGAATTCACTTACCTCTAACTAAAGTTCTCTGAAGGTAGTATCCTCCTTAGAACCCCTATCTTGGGTAGTTCACCTGCTGTAATTTCCCCAAAGAGATTCCAGCAAAGTCTAGCAAGTTTTAAGTGCCCTTCTGCAAGCCCTATTAGCGCATGTGTGTTATATAAACTTGCTTACATACTGCGTCATAGCTGTAACCTCCATTTCCCACTGAATCACCACCACCATCACTACCACCACCATTCATGTATCAATGGAGGACACCACCTTTGGAGAACTCCATTTGGAAATGTGTCTTTTTTCACTTCCCAGAAGTATCCTCCAAAGTGCCTGACTGCTAAATCTATAATGTAGTTGAGAGAGTGGTGGTAATTCGGCAGGCAAGAAAATGAGGACACAAAGATTTAGCTAAGCAATTGGACTTGATTACTCAAACACAGTATCCCAACATAACAAAACAAATAACATTAGCTTCCTCAACACTCAATTAATACATAAAAACATTAAACTGAATGCTTACATGAAAAGGCTTTCATAAAAAATATTTTCATAACCAAAGCAGAAAATATCGTTTTTATCATCTGGGACTACCAAATATTTCCCTAGTGTATTTTGCTAAAGAAGTGCCAATATTTAGGGGCACCTGGGTGGCTCAGTCATTAAGCGTCTGCCTTCGGCTCAGGTCATGATCCCAGGGTCCTGGGATCCAGCCTCGAGTCCTGCTCCCTGCTCAGTGGGAAGCCTGCTTCTCCCTCTACCACTTCCCCTGTTGTGTTCCTTCTCTCCCTGTGTGTGTCAAATAAATAAATAAAATCTTAAAAAAAAAAAAGAAAAGAAGAAGAAGAAGTGGTGGCAATATTTAAAAATGAATTAGGAAATAAGTCATTGAAAGACAAATGTTAATAATTTTTTAATATGCCCCTCCTACCTTAAACAATTAAAAAAAAAAAAAAGAAAGTAAAAACTGTCCAAACAAAAATAGAAAACAAAACAAGCCACTCACACCAAGCCCAATCTCACAGACCTAGGATGGCAGTTTACAAAGGGTACTATTAACGAAATTTTTCAAATCTATTCAGGAAACTGACTGAAACATAGTACAGGAAAGAAGACTTGGTCTTATACTACCAAGAAAAGGTCGTCTACTTGGATTCCCACCAACTGATTCCATAACTTCTTATCAATTATTTCTTGAAAGCCATGTGAGAGTAGGGAGAAAAGCAAAGGGAAACAACTGTCTGAGGGGCCAGAGGACCAAAGCATTTTGGAAGCACTATTACAGAGGATAAAGTGTGGAGTAGCTTTAAAATCACTGATTTCAGCTACAAGCCAGCATCAGATTGGTAACAACATAAATGAGGCCCAAAACAATATAGCTCTGAAAGTGTCCCCTGGCTCATAATAAATTCAGAATAAATATTTCTGAACACTGTAATTTTCAAAAGCAACTTAACTCTTTCCATGGCTCTCCTTTTGTATCAGTAGATACAATAAAATGCAACAACAAAATGATCAAAAACCAACTGAAGAATGGATAAGACAATGAGAAAACCTTAGATAATCTCCCAGTTGTATTCTCAGTATATAATTAAGCTTATTTTTAATTAATCAATTAACTATATCAGATTCTTCAAATTATTGTACTTCTATGATGCATGGTTTTTAAATTAAATTTTAGAATAAGGATGTTCCTTTAAAAAATGTGGCCTCTGTCTATCCTAAAAACCAGAGGTTAATTTTCCAATTTAAAAAATATATGATGGGGCGTCTGGGTGGCTCAGTGGGTTAAGCCGCTGCCTTCGGCTCGGGTCATGATCCCAGGGTCCTGGGCTCAAGTCCCGTATTGGGCTTTCTGCTCAGCGGGGAACCTGCTTCTCTCCGCCCACCCCCTCTACTCTGCCTGCCTCTCTGCCTACTTGTGATCTCTGTCAAATAAATAAATAAAATCTTTGAAAAAAAATAAAAATAAAAAATATATGAAACAGGACATCTGGGCGGCTGTCAGTTAAGTGTCTGCCTTTGGCTCAGGTCATGATCTCAGAGTTCTGTGATCAAGCCCCTTGTTGGGCTCCTTGCTTGGTGGGGAGTCTGCTTCTCCCTCTCCCTTCTTCCCCTCAACCCCCTTCTCATAAATAAAATCTTCAAAAAATATATATATATATATGGAATATACACAAAACAAAAAGTACTTTCCAATACAAAAAATGGTCACAAAAGAGCATTTATAAAATGGACTCTTTAGAGGTTAGAAGAAAAATAAAAGGATAAAGTGAAACAATCTAGTCATCTATCAGAAAGAATAAAATTCTGAACCATGAAGCAGTACATTTGCATTGAATTTCCCTTTTATACATGCACTATTAGGACTCACTGAAGGGTCAAAAATCTTCTAGATCTTGCTAGTTTAAGTGCAGGAATTACTAACAACCCAAGAAGGTGTATCTAGGATGATACTTACCTTACAACAGATTATACCACTGTGCTATTATGTATTCTGTGTATGGATACACAAGCAGTCAGCTGAAAGGTACACACCACACTAGCAAATGCTTGACTGGACCCATAAGGCCGGATGACCAATGGAATATCAAGATACGTGTCGATTCTCCAGCCCTCATAACCACATTCCAGACACCTCACGTAGTCCTTCAGCTTGCCTTGATATAGTTCATTTATAAGATCAGCCTAAAAATAAGAATATTAAAAAGTGTTCCTTAAAAATTATTTTTAAAATACATAAAACACAATAATTCCTGCTTTTAAAGATAAGTTTCAAAGGCTACTCATTCTTTACTGCTTAAGTTTTAGAAAGCTTTAAGATTTATCTAAAATTTTATTTTAAAAATGAAGGCTTGACAAAAATTAAACATCAAAAAAATTAGATTAACACTAATTTAAGAATCAATGTACAAAAATTAACTAGCTCAATTCTCGTATCACTAAAAACCCCACTAATAAAATGGTTTGTTGAAATCGATTTATTATACTATTATTCTATTAAGCTTCATATTATCTTTTCATTAGGTTGAGAATACATCTCATCTATCACTTTAGGCATGTTGATAATTACATAACTAACTAACCAGCTAGTTTTATAGCTTTATACATGCATACCACTACTCTCACAATACTATATTCTGATTCCTATAATCCTATCTTCTAGCTCAAGGTACAAATAAAACTTTTTAACTTTCAGTAATAGACATAAAACAATTTTAAGGAGAAACATTATACTGCAAATTTTCTTTAAAAAGGTACAGACATTTTTAAAAAATTCTATCTCCATCAAAATATCCTCATTTAAAAGAATGGATCTCTCACTAAGTCCCCAAACTTAGCAAACTTGGGCTTCTGTCCCAATAAAGATAGGTAATTCCTTTAGTAAGGCCCTCCAAGTGAATGTCTCGCCTCAAAATTCTTTTACCAAAATTTGGGAATGCAAAGGGAATACCCCAATTGATCTTTCAGTGGAACTGTTGACCCAAAGAGGGACATAAAAAGGGTAAGAGTAACTTCAGATCTATGAAGAAGGAACAGCCCCTAATACCATATACATAAAGTTACTACAATATAATAGGACTAGGTAGAGAAACTAGATCACTAAGTAAACTTAATTTTTTTTCAAGATCTCTTAAGTAAGAATGGAAAAGAAGTAAAGCGTATTACAATTTACCTCTTTCATAAATTTCTCTCTCTCGAACTTTCTAGGGCTTATAAACCTTCAAACTAGGACCCATCATCATTGTCTATACTACCGCCATTTATTTAATGAAGCCTTCTTCACTCATCTGCTTCCATCATATTTGATAATATCTTCTGCATCTTACAGGGCATTTCTTTTCTTTTCTTTTTTTTTTTTTTTAAAGATTTTATTTATTTATTTGATAGAGAGAGACACAGCAAGAGAAGGAACACAAGCAGGAGGAGTGGGAGAGGGAGAAGCAGGCTTCCCACCAAATAGGGAGCCTGATGCAGAGCTTGATCCCAGGACCCTGAGATCATGACCTGAGCCAAAGGCAGATGCTTAACGACTGAGCCACCGAGGCACCCCATAAGGCGGCATTTTTAAGTGGTTCAAAGCAGCGTTTTTGAACAGATCTGTTAACAACCCAGTAAGAAAATAATGTGTATCTCAACACAGTATATCTAACTATAACAGAATTAGTACAAAATAATACTTACCCTTATTTTTGTGCTCTTCTCTTATACTTTCCTATACTATTCCATTTATTTTTAAGTGCTGATATAGATTGACTAAACTGAATTCATAACATACGAATGGATGACAGCCTACAGTTTGAAAACTCTGGCCCAAGCCATCATCATAATTCCAATCAGAGAGCAGACCCTCTAGGCTATCTTCCAGATTCTTCCTCCTTTTTTATGACTGTGATTCCACCCCCACCCTCATCATTAGAGCCACTATAAACCCTCCTCTTTACTGAGTTCCCAGACCCATCCAGTTCAGCCTTACTCTCCATCCCACAATGACATACTGAATGTTCTTCCCACTTCTAACCTGCTCTTTTCCTACTAGAAAAAGAACAAAGTCAGATTAATAGGAATCCTAAATGTCAAAAGCACATTTGGGTCATTAGCACATTAGGTCTCCTTGGTCAAAATGAAGGTAATATTCAACTATACTTAATCTGCTATACATTATAATACCTGTAATTTACTTGGTAAATATCTGAAAATACTGTTCAAAATTCATCCCCCCAAATCACACATACACATGTATGTATATATTTATACATGAATTATACAGTTTTCAAATAAAAAAGAGACCATCTAAACCACAGAAACCAACTTCCTTATTTTAAAGATGAGGAAACTGAGGTCTAGCATGGTTTAATGAGCATCTGTATGACTCAGTTAATGGCCAAGTGAGAATCTAGTACTTTCAATTCCCCATTCAGTACTGTTAACAACTGAATGCCAGAGTTTTAAAACATTTCAAAAGAATAAAAGTTACTTATGAATGATTTATTATAAAACATTCCCTTCAATCTGAGATCAATTACCTGTTCTGTTTGTTTCCATTTCTGTTCCAAAGCATCAAACATGACTCTGCACAGTTCTTGTACATCATGCTGCTGCCAAGCTATTTTAAGATAAAATTTAATTAAAAACAGTAATAAAGTGTAATGAAACATTAATTTGTTGTTTAAAAGCAAATTGTCAAAAACATAAAAAAGTCTACACAAAATAATTCTAAATTTAAAAAAGAACACACACTATACATTACAGTCATGAAAAGGTAATCACAAGGAAAAGATCAAGCAATCTTAGTATTTTATAATACTATGCTTTATGGTGCTGTATTTGTTATTTTTGTTATGTTTCACTATAGAGTTAAGAAATATATTAAGAAAAACCTAGAACAAACTAAAAATTTTAGTTTAAGTACACGAAAATAATTTAACCAAATTTACTTTACAAGAAAATTTTAATTGATCAAAAATTTATCCCTGGTGCTTAAATTTTAAAAAAATAAATTATTTTTAAATCTAAGCAAAAGGCAATGAGAAGGTTTATGGTAAAGTTAATTAAGCTATTAATATATTTTGTTTATAATGCTGTCTCCCAGAATTCCTTTGAATATTAGAAACACTGATCATTATAAGAGAATTAGTACCCTCACTACTATCCCATCCAAAACTCCTTGTAACATCTGTGGTTTCAATTGCTCTCTTTTTGCTGGTCTGTAACAAAACAAAAAGCCTTTGGAGTTGGTATGGGATACTTGTCACTGGGTCTTCTTCAGATTCTTCAAATTCCCACCTATTAAAATAAAATTGAAATAATATGAAAATTATTCATAAAATATTTTTATTCTTTAAGGCATCATTAATATTAACATCATAATAATGTTAAGACCTTAAGTCTGGGGTTATATAGGATTTGGATATTAACTGAAGCAATTATTTAATAAAAGAGTAGTCTTTCCCTAATTCATAAATTCAGAAGAATTTTAGACTTTAACAAGAAAAGGCATGCAACACTAATGAAAGGCAAAAACTCATCTAAAAGTAATCCAAGAATTTGAATTTGATCAAGACTCTTGTCCTAATTATTAATTCATAAAAGAGGTAACTGAACAATAGTAAATGACACTATAGCATTTAAGTATCAAAATCTAAAAAAACTGCAGGAGAAAGGATGTCAGTTTTCAATATATGTATTTTCATTTTTTTAAAAGATTTTTAAAAAAATTTTTAAGAATTTATTTGACAGAGAGGGATCACAAGTAGGCAGAGAGGCAGGCAGAGAGAAAGGGGGAAGCAGGCTCCCTGCTGAGAAGATAGCACAACATGGGGCTCGAGTCCAGGACCCTGAGATCATGACCTGAGCCGAAGACAGAGGCTTTATTTAACCCACTGAGCCACCCAGGCGCCCCCAATATATGTATTTTCAAGGAATAAATTGCAAGGGGAAAAAAGATGGAAGGGAATTAAAAACAGATTAAGTAGATTAAGAATGTTATCAGTCAGTTGCACTGTATGGCTCTTGTGTGGTTCCTGATTTGAACAGATTGTTTAAAAAAAAAAAATGAGGCAATCAGGGAAACCTTATTAGCCTTGATCTGAGATATATTTACCGATGATTCAATGGGAGTGTGCTTCCAAATAATTAGAATAGAGGATATTAGATAAAAAGGACTGATCATGAGTTGATAATATTCAAAGCTGGGTGATGGGTACAAGGGGATTCATTATAATGTTCACAAGTAAATTTGGATGATGAGCTTCCATATGAATGGCCTGATAATATGTTGTCTGAGCAACACAACCAATATTCAAAGTTCCAAAAACACTTTAAATACATTTCACAGTAATTTCAAGGATGTTATTTAAGAGTAACACACAAAAAAGGAAAAATCAGTTAATGTGTACTTGAAAATGTCTTAAAAAAATAAGTTATGCATACCTTAAAGAAAACAAACAAAAAAAGAGTGTATTAAATGTAATACAGTAAGATACTCATAAAAATAACTGACTTTTAGGGTTTATTTAAATATGGATTTCCTTCATAGAGCATTTTAAAGTACCTGGTATATATGCCATCTTTTACACACACAGAAACTTACACACACACACACACACACACACACACACACCCCCAAAGGAAAGCTGCATTACATTTTAATTAGAAACAAAGTTTAAAAAGACAACTTCGTTTCTTAAATTAAGACGTGAAAGGAAAGAATATGGTTCATATATTGAGATTATCTCAGAAAGCAGATAACATATTTCTTTATAAAGATGTTAAAGCTGTAAGTGAGTGAAAGCTTTAATACAGTAAGTAATCCCAACTGTAAATCTTACTCATTTTATCTTTTGCTGGTTTATGCATTTCTGGTTCTCTCTCTCTACAAATTTTTCATATGTCAGTCTCTTAGAAGATCTTTTTCTTACATACTATTCAAGATGTCTTATGAAGTGAGAAATACCCCAAACTTAATAAATAGATACAAGATGGTAAATTAGATTAGTTAAAACCTACACTTTCATTATTTTTTTTTTAAGATTTTATTTATTTATTTGACAAAGAGAGAGATCACAAGTAGGCAGAGGCAGGCAGAGAGAGAGGCGGAAGCAGGTGCCATGCTGAGCAGAGAGCCTGATGTGGGGCTTGATCCCAGGACCCTGAGACCATGGCAGGAGGCAGAGGCCCAACCCACTGAGCCACCCAGGTACCCCTATACTTTCATTCTTAACTCAATCTTATTTATAATTTTTTTTTGAATACTCACTTATATAATGCATTCCTAAATTCAGGAGTCATAAAAAGCGTCTGTAAAAGGCTATTCAAATAGCAAGTCATTGCTTGGTTTACTAATCCCACGTATCCTTTAAAAAGAAAACACAAATATATACAAATCAGCATTTACATTAAAATAACAAAAAGAAAACTTACTAAGAATTTAATGCACAGTAAAAATTGAGAGGTTAAGGTTACTTAGAAATTATTTTAGTTTCTTCAAAAGCAATAAGAAAGACCCCTTTTTCTAAAACATGTAGTATGTAAACCTTGTTTCTCAGAAAAAGTGAGTAATACTATTTTGTTAAATGTCCAGAGATATGCATGGATATTATATAGCATTTAGTAAAATTTAAGAGGAGTATTTCAATATAGTATGTTTACTTGATATAAAAATAATCTTTGTTCCCCAAATTGATACACTGTTGATTAAAATGGAAAGGTATAAACACATTTGCTTTACTTATCACATACCCAAAACAGAAAGACCAAACTGAACCAGCTACCCATGCTATCAGGGTCTATAAACCAATTTATGTCAAGGATTAATAACATGAGATAAATTCATCATATAAAACTCAGAATGACTTCCTCTATTTTACTAAGCCCATGAAGTATGAGATTCTATACATCAGCACACTATGCAAAGAGTGACTATAAAGTAAGAGAAGTCAGAAATAGGGAAGAATAAAGAGAGGGAGTGGGGTAGGGAGGAAGGAAAAAAGGAGAAGCTTATAGGAACTTAAAATTCAATGATTAAAATTATATATGATTGGATATCGCTACCACTGTTGAGAACATTTTTGGAATTTCTCTTTTGAAGTAGATTTCAGGCCCAGTTTATGAGACACACATACACCAAAAAAAATCAGTCTCATCATTTTAGTTATACCGCATTACATGAGCAAAATGTGGTAAACATGGCGTAATAATTAAACTTATATACTCCCACTTAATACTGAATGACTTGGGTACCCCTCCCCCACAAAAAAGCCTAAATCTTTTCTCAACAGATGCTGAAGGTGTTCACTGAAGCTTTTCAAAATACTTTTCTCAATTCCCCAATTATCAAAACGTCTTGAGAAATGCTAGACTCTACAGATAACTATCAATATATATTGATAAATACTTCATATTTAATACTGTGTTTATCAGGGCACCTGGGTGACTTAATCAGTTAAGTGTCCAACTTTTGCTTTTGGCATAGGTCACGATCGTGAGATGGAACCCTCCATCGGGTTCCACACTGGGCATGAAGCCTGCTTAAGATTCTCTCTCCCTCTCAAAAAAAAAAAAAAAAAATCCAAAAAACCTACTATGTCTATTCTGCTGTACATTGTTATAGAATTATAAACTATGACAATACCTAACCATCCCCTCCTGAGTTGTTCTCCTGGCACCCTGTCTTTAATCCATATTGGAGCCTTCAGCTCACTGTTCCGTAATGACCTATTTACTTACATGTCCTCCCCATCAGACTATGAGCGGAGGGATCAAATCTGATTTATTGCTCTAATACTTAGCACAGCAGCAGGTGCACTTAAGGGGAAAATGCCTATGACATACAGGTAATGCAAATCTCCATGGTGTATGCCCTGATTATTAATAATAAAGCATTATTTCATTCTTAGGTCATTTAAACAGACTCTTCCACAAAGACTGTTGTCTTTTGTTGTGTTTTGGCCCGAGACCAGGCTCATTGGTCTACATCTTCTTTTTGGCTGAGAATGCCTGGAATTTCCTCTTCTCCATCTCCTTCCCCCAATCCCTCAACAACCGGGATGGATGAATGCTATTACTATCTTTTGTATACCTATAGACCAATCATTTATCATTCATGTGTGATCTTGTTTCCCTTCCCTGGGCTTAAGAAAGGGGGTGGTAGAAGAGGGTTTAAGAAAAAGAGGGAGCACTTAATTATTACCAGTGCTCTTTATTTTCTCATTAGCAATAAAAATCATATAGAAAAAACTATGGTTATGTGTACTTGATTTAGCACCACATCTGCACAGAATGAACAGAGTTCCATATAAAGGTACTATTTGCCAAAACTATGAAGATTTCAGTGATACTAATAAAAGTGCTACTGAGTAATAGAAATCTTAAGTCATTAAATCAAAGAACTTCAAATGACAACTGTTATCAAACGGGTCCCATATCTGAAATAGCTGTGAGTCAATACTGTAAGTGTGAGCCCCTAAGGGAGAAGAAGGTGAAAACACGTCACTCTGCAAGCGGCACATGTGGAAAGAAATCCTAAACAGAACCTGCAGGTAATGAAGTAGCCATCAATTAGGCCAAATCAAGGATGCAGAGTGCAAAAGGTCAACTCCTAGAGCTGGTAAAATAAAAGAACTGCTAAAGAAACTGGCCAAGAATAGTTATCAAGGATTCAGATAATGGAAACACCCTAGTTACATAGTTTCTAATCACCTGCAAGTCCACATTAGCCTTCAATCTGCTTTATGTTCACATACACAATATCCCACCCCTACCCGCCACTACACTACCTCCTATCAACAGTGGCTGGCTATCCCAGGGGGATTTGATAGGCAAGGGAGACAGGAAAGAAATCCCCAAACCTCCAGCATTATGGAGAAATGTGTTCCTTAGAGCCAAGTCAAAATCTTGACAACACTTTGTACATGGTGCCAAGATACACAGTAATTTAAGGAAAATGCAAATTCAACAGTCACTAACAAAATTATGTTTAAACCACAACTCCTTTGGATACTTATAGACTACTTTAATTCAGAAAGGCAGTACCACTAGAAAACTGGAGAAAATTGTACAGGTAGGAAAAAGGAGTGGAGTAGAGGTGTATGAGAAACAATTATCAGGAATGAAGGCTAAATGGCAATTTAAAACAAAGACCTCTAAAAATTGTTTTAAATGAATTTCAATTTAGCAATTGAATTTGAGAACTTATCCTAAGGAAATAATCAGAGACAAAAATAAAAACTTATGTACAAGAGTGTTCATCATAACATCAGTAATAATTTGCTTAAATAGCTAAACTATACAGTGAAATAGTTTTTCAGTCATTCAAAACCCTATATTAAAAAACTATTTAACAGCATTGAAAAATGCTTATCATATAGTATTAAAGAAAAAATGCATAATAAAAAATCTCAAAACATGTGATACCCCTTTTTCTTAAGAAAAAATATATGGAGCAAAGATAAAACAGAAATCAGCAAAATCACTGTAAGTAGTTTCTGTTAGTAGTACTGTCAGTGACTTTCACTTTCTTCATTTTAAAGTATGACAATGAGTATGTATGACATTTGTATAATCAGAGAAAGAACTTTTAAAAGTATGAGTCAGTCTCTAGGAATTTATAGGCATCAGAGAGCCACAGAGTATATACCACAAAGTAGGAATTCTATAAATACTCCTACATAAAGGACTGAATTGCTTGTCAGAATACAAAGCAAATAGTTCAAGAATCCTGATTTATTAAATCTGGAACTTTCTCAAAATATTTCAACTATCTCAGAATAATCTAGGGTGCTTATCTGAAACAAAATGTAATTTATCCAACCAGTATTTTGGGAAATAATGCCTCAGAACCACATTTTTAACAAGCATCTCCAAATTACTTTTCAAGAAATAAAAATTTGAGAATCACTTCTCTAGACAGTATAATGATAATAATAAGATAATAATAAGCTTTATTATCTCCAACAGAAGATAATTCTGCATTCTCTTTTATTCCTGGTACTTGACTGTACAAAGTTTTATTGATATAAATGATCCTAAATACCAAATACAGCCAGCTTTTACTGGTATTTCCAAAACAAACGCACTGGTAAGCCTGTACAAATGATCAGCTATGAGTAAATTATCTACATTTTAATTACAAAATACAGTAGATAGAAGATCACAGATCACATTAGGACAAAATCTGCAATGTAATGTTATAGTTTTGTTTATATACTAAACACCTGCATATAATACTTAAAAGTTCTAAGAGTAGAGGTTCTGCAGTCGCACATAGCAGTACCAGCTGTGAAATCGAAGGCTTCTCGGAACCCAGGTTCCACTTCTTTTAATATGAATAATACTATCAACTGCAAAGGTTTGCTATGAGATCAAATGTTATGTAGAAGTAACCACATTATATTCAGGCAATTAACCAATCTTACATGTAAAGGAATAAACCTTTACACAAATAAAACAATTTCACTGTTCAATAAATTGAAAAAAATCAAACACCTAGGTTTAATAATGTTCAGAAAAAAGTTAACAGGAATTGATTTTTTAAATTGTATGACTAATTTCAAACCTATGTTAGATTAAACTAAAAGATGACACAGTAGGTCTAATAAAATAAACTTGGCCCATCTGTTTCAAAATGTAAGTATCCTCCACAGTCTATCCTAATCCAGAAAGATAAAATGAAAACATTCCTTTCCAAACAAAGTCAACTTCAGAAATTTACGGCTAAATTAAAAACAGAAAATTATCAAAGAGAAGAGTCTTCCTTCAAAATATAATATGCAGTATTTTTTACTTTATTACTAAATACTGGCAGTAACTATATAGTGAAAACAATGACTTGAGGGAAAGAAAAACCACATTATTGTTCTAACTATTTCTGTTAACTAGTGACCTTGCTCTGGGTCTCCGTTTTCTAATCCATAAAATGAGGTGATTAGCCTTGAGATCTCTCAGATTATTCAGGGTCTAACACCCTATGATTTTATGAAAATACAACCACCACAGTAGTAATAATAAATCTTACCGGTTTCTGATTTATTCAAAATAGATGAATAGGAGTAGTTTTGGCTGACATAATCACTGGTAGAGCCCACAGAACCTTCTCTTGGAAGTGGACCTATAAACCGGTCATGGACACTATCATCTCCAGCACTGGAATCCTCCTAAAATGCAGCATAACCAATATTTACTAAATGGCATATATTGCTGAAACAATGAAAAAAAAAACAACAAACAAACTGCATACTAATTGCTAAGGCAATGAAAAAAACACAAGGTATTACTATTACCACCAAGACATTCAAAGGAATGTATGCCCTCACCATTTCCTGTAAGAAGGCTCAAAAGACACCCAATGTAAAATGCTTTGGGGGAGGTGCTCGTGTTTCCTTTCAAAGTTCCTATTTCTCCAATTTCCCTTAATTCTCTTTCAAATTTTGTTTATATGAGAGGAAGAGAAAATTCCATTGTGAACTCTTTGATGACAGGGTCTGTCATTCATTTTTACACCATCCTTGCCAAGTAGACCTGGCAGGTAGGGCAAACTTAAGTATTGGATAAAATGGATTGTTTCCTACTGTCTCCAGTACAAAACTTCCTATTAATGAGGAAGATGTCAAAAAGGATTTAGGGATATAAAATTAGCATAACCAATTAAGACGGAGCTGAAGAGTAATTACTATGCATTTTATAACATGAATTCCCATATCATAGACTAGAGTTCCCTAAATTAATACCTAATTTATATTTCAATGTCAATCAAAATCTTCTCATGATGTCAAAAAAAATGATGAGAAAGAGCAATTTCTGGTATTACTTCAGTATGGATGCTCTGTGTTTAATTACTGCCTACTGTCCAGACAGGTATTCTAATTCACAATAGACTTCTACATGAAAAGCATCACATATGAGAACTTTTGTGAGTGAAGTTTCATTGAAGAGAGGGTTTTGAAGAAGTCCATAAACTCTGTAAGCCTTAGTTTCCCCAGCCTGTAAATAGCCTGTAAATCAGACCAGGCTTTCTCAATCTTTTTTAGGAATGACCCTGAAATTACACAATCTCTAGAGCCACTGAACTAAACAGGAAAGCCCACTGAAATACGAACAGAAACAAAAACTAAAAGAATAGAAATAAAGTATGTAACTTGAAAAACTAGTTATTCCAGAAAGGAGGGTGGGAAGGAAAACTGGGGGTCTGGCCCTACCCTAAAATACAGAAAAATCTAGGCAAACTGCCAAGGACTTAAAACAACCAAGCAAATGCCAAACCAAAGGAAGGCCACTGAAACACAGTAGGAGATCTCTGTGGCGTTTTAACTTATCCTAGATCTACCCAGCCCTGTTATGGTGGTAGTCTCGAAGACGGCAACCTGTTTCCAATGCAGAAACAGCCTGTACACACAAGCAACAGTGCTTTGGATGCCGACTGTTACCATGTTAACATATACACTTATAACAAGCCAACATAAAATATATAAATCACAAATTATATCTCTCCTCCTTCCTTTAAATACTGCTTCTGAATAATGACAGTACACAAAAATTATGAAAACAAGGCTTCTAAATAGTTTACCAGTAGTATTTGAGGCTGTTCACCATCTTTATCTGTCAAATGCAGAAAGTTCTTCCTTCCTGGCTCAAAATTAGCATCAAGAAGAGACTTGTCACTGGTATGGTCCAGTGGAGCCTATGGGCATAAAATAGAATATCTCAGATTATGAGAAACATTAATTATAATAATAAAACAAGTAATGTGTAAATGAATCTATAATTCTTGGGCTCAGACAATATTTTTTTAAATAAAGATTCTGATAAATTCTGTTAATCTAGACTTGGAATTAACTTATTTACTCGTGTATTAGGATGGCTAAGCCCAGTGACAGTGCATATACGGACAGTTACCCAGATGTGCACATTTCCCAATATCTAAAAAAAACTGGAGAGAGAAAAGGTAAAGAAGTATTACACAAATTTTTGTGTACATATTACACAAATTACACAAATTTTTGTGTACGTATTACACAAAAATAATTATAAACATCTGTGTTTTTGTGTTCTCTAAAATATATTCAATACAGTGTATAATGGATTTTAATGAAGACTAAAGATAATTTTATATAACTAATAACTGTAAAAACATGCATGATATATGAATATGAGAATTTGCCAATAAGCAATACACTAAGCAATCCCACCAAACTAATTATGTAATATACCAAAATGGGCACTCTCGGAAAGACTCCTTAAGGAACAGCCTGTAATCTATTTCTTTTTTTTTTTTTTTAATTTATTTATTTGACAGACAGATCACAAGTAGGCAGAGAGGCAGGCAGAGAGAGAGAGGAGGAAGCAGGCTCTCTGCTGAGCAGAGAGCCCGATGCGGGGCTCGATGCCAGGACTCTGGGATCATGACCTGAGCCGAAGGCAGAGGCTTTAACCCACTGAGCCACCCAGGTGCCCCAATGATAATCTATTTCAAATCCACTGCCATGATTCAGAGGATATGAGGAGGACAGAAACCATCACTCTTCCGAAAATTAAACATCTAAGATATGTAGTCTTTACCTCTTTTTTATCTGGTAAGGCAATTTCAATTCTCATACACTCTGATTGGTGGATGAGAGATGGAACTTTGTATGCTCCAAGTCCACAGTAGGGACTCATCCACATGCTAGTCCGTTGTTGAGAAAAATGACCGATGAAATGAACACCCCATTTTTTTGCTTTAAAACTATTTTGTTATCTTAAAAAATGTTTTTAATGCTTCCAAGATATGAGGAATGCCTCCTTAGGGGACTTATTTTACAGAAATGCCTTTCTTAGGAACTTAACATTATATAAAAGTGTAAGTACTAACAACAAAAAAATAAAAACAAAAACCCTAACTGTAAAAGATGTTGCCACTTGCTATCTGTGTGACTCTGGGCAAGTTAATTCCATTTCCCCATGGCTCAGTTTCTTTACCTGTGACATGAGGCTGTAATAGAACCTACCTCACAGAGTGGTTATTAAGGACTGAATAAGGTTATACTTGTATAGAACCTCATATAAGAACAATACTAAGCACATAGTAAGTTTAAAATAAGTGTTAAGTAAATAAAATAACAAACATATGATCTCTCTTAACTGGCTCACATCTAGAAATCCATGAGAAAAATGGGACATAGAAAATCAGAAGCTGGGAAGTGGAGGAGGGGGCAACTGGATGATGGACATTAAAGAGGGCACATGATATAATAACCAATGGGTATTATATAGGACTGATGAATCACTTAACTCTAACTAATAATACACTATGTTAATTAACCAAGTTTAAATTAAAAAAAGAAAAGAAAAAAGAAAATCAGAAGCGAAGAGAAGTCACAGGGAGGAAAGGTATGTTTGGGTCCTTTACATTCTGATAAAAAACCAGGTAAGATAGCAGGAATACACAGGTGTTTTTCCTCACAAATGTATATATCTAAGTGTATGAGGTGGTGGGTAGCTAAGTGGGTTATGTTTTCACAAAGCATACGGGTAGCACTGTGTAGTAAGCAGGTAAAAGTATACTCACAGAAATGTACAGTAAGCAAATAAATATACAGAAGTCAAGTATTTGAGAACAGTCATAGCTAAAGAAAGAGAAACAGGTAATCCTGATATACAACTTTTTTTTTTTTTTAAGATTTTATTTATTTAGTTGAGCATGAGCAGGGAGAGGGGCAGAGAGAGAGGGAGCAGCAGACTCCCCATGGAGCAGGGAATCTGATGTGGGGCTCAATCCCAGGACCCTGGAATCATGACATGAGCCAAAAGCAGATAATTAACCAAATGAGCCACCCAGGTGCCCCATGACACAGATCCACTTAAAGCTACTATAGATGTTAATTTAACACACATATTTGGCATGCCTAGGGAGACTATCTATGAAGGATGCAAAATTAATACTATGAGGTCCCAGCCACCAAAATACATACATTCTACCACATGGAAAAGACACAAATGAGTAACAACTATAATAAAAGAATGCTAAGTGGCACAGAACAAGAAAAATGCAATTGGGGGACAAAGAAATTACTTTTAAAGTGGCATGAGGAAAAATTTATGGATTCTTAAAAGTAAAAAATAAGACTTGGGGAGACATACATGACAGTACAGAACTATCTTTTAAAAAAGAGGCAACATTAGAAGTTAAATGGTGATGTAACAAGGAGTATTCAAAGTTTCAGATTAAATATTATTTCTCTTTGCATATTTTGTTGGACTACCAATTTTACTAGTCAACTTCAGAGGGGAAAAGTTGGTTAATGTAAAGTATTAGTTCCATATTTTAAAAATGTAAATATATGATAGAATAGAAAGCAAAAGATCTTGGATTTTAAGGGCAAATTAAGCAACATCAAACATCTGTGATTATTCTATAGACTCAACTAAAACCCTGCTCTCCAAGTATCACAGACATAACATATTCAATTCTATTTCCCATCAGAGCTATTTTTCCTGGAAAACATAAGAATAGCAATGACACAGGACAGAAAAAGATAATATAAGCAAAAACATGGAGATAGAAAAGCAAGGAAATCTGTGATAAGAAGACAAATTAGTCCAGTATCTGGGAGTTGAGATTACAAAAGTCTTAAAGAACCCATTGTAGTTTGTCTACAAGCTTGCTAACCTAGGGAATCTAATTTTCTTTTTTTTAAAGATTTTTATTTATTTGACAGAGAGAGAGAGAGAGTGAGAGAGGGAATACCAGCATGGGTAGCGGGAGAGGGAGAAGCAGGCTTCCTGTGGAGCAGGGAACCCAATGCAGGGCTCGCTCCCAGGACGCCGGGATCACGATCTGAGCCTAAGGCAGATGATTAACGACTGAGCCACCCAGGTACCCCAGGAATCTGATTTTTTAATTTCTGGGCAGAAAGCACTCATTGAATGTTTCTGAACTGGAAGGTGACCTAAGTGCTACAATTTAAGATGACTGGAAACAATTCTAACAGTAATATGCAGGGTAATTTGGACAGAGAGACAGGAAATAAAAAATACTATTTCCAGTACTATTCTCAGGAATAGTTGATTGCACAACAATAGTGCAGATGTGATCCAACTCAGTGGTGTCCTTTGCCACTCTAGCATGCATAAGTGATCAATGTCTTCTCTTTGCACTTAGAACAAACTTATAATATAGTATTTAAAATATATTAATGTAATTATTTGTCAGTATAATCATTTCTACAATTGGAGACTGTAAGATCTCTCACTCAAAAGTCATGATACCACCAACCTTCTTGATCAGGTGCCTACCACTCTATCTGGTACATAATCACTATTAACATGAGTGTGTATCTTTCCTTTCCTTTTTCTTGCTATATAAATTTTTCTCTTCTTTTCCAAAATTTAGATTATAAAATACACATGATTCCATATCCTGCTTTTTTCCCTTAAAAATATAAGATGAATAGGGGCACCTGGGTGGTTCAGTTGGTTAAGCATGTAACTCTTGATTTTTTTAGCTCAGGTTACAATCTCAAGACCTCAAGCCCCATGTAGGGCTCTGCACTGAGTCTGCTTGAGATTCTCTTCCTCTGTCTGACTGCCCTCCCCCCAACTCATGCACATGCTTTCCCACTCTTTCTCACAAATAAATAAATAAATAAATACACACACACACACACACACACACACACACACACACACACACACGATGAATAACATCCCATGAAGTAAATGTTGGAAAATTTTCCATAGTTGACACAACATGCCAGTCCTTTTACATGAGCAAAAAAACTGATTAAATGTCCTTATACAGACTTTAAGATAAGCAAATGCTGAATCAGGAATGAAGGCAAAGGGATGAAGAAGGATCCAATTATTGAGTTATACACAGGCTCTTAAATTATTTATTATAGTTTTGCTTATGATATTAAAAAAGGTTCCAGGATTTAATATATTTGTTAGTATCAACAACAATAATGACTATGATATTATTAGCAGCTTAAGAAAACATGCTTTAAGTCTAAGGTTTTTACCATATCAGCAGTATTGATTCCATTTCCCCACACTAAATCAAAGGTTCCATTTATGTAGCCTACTTTGTTGGCCACATCTTCAAAGAGCTTCCTGAGTGGAGTAGAAGCTGGTAAATTTAAAGTGATCCGTTCATTCACTGTCTTTGAATTAGTAGTATCCTGTATTATACATAAAACTCTAGGTTCTTCAGCAGCATTTTCTATCTGAAATTAAAACAAACATCATTTATCTTTAAAGAAAAACAAAATTATAATTAGCCATATTTTCTATGATTAAATATGAAAATAACCCACAAAATATTATTTTCTCCTAGCTAGTATTACTGCTTTGTTATGTCTGAAACATATGTAATGGATACGCCAAACACAGTACCATATACGTTTGTTTTGGGGAAAAACTGTGGCATATTTAAGAATCAACATTCTTGTGGGTATTTGCTTTTGCCTTTTAAGGCTGTACCTCAATGGTCAACAAGCCAAGAAGACAGTATACTTGAGTAATTTTCAGTTGAAAGTAATAAAATCTGATATTTAAAATTGTATCATTACCGCACTAGCACAGTCAAATCAACCATTTCTGGGTTTCCTGAAGAAACAGAAAGGGAACTATAAGAATTGTCTTAACTTGCAAATCCCTAACTAAGAGACACAGGCAACAAGGCCTCCTGATCTTTACACTACTATACCTATAGACATGTCTAAAGGCCCCATTGATCAACGTGCTAGGAGCTGACAAGCTCATTTAAACAGATCAGCCAGCAGAGGCAGATAAGGAAAACAAAGGGAAAAAACTTTTCCATTACCAATGTATATGGAAGTTAGGATCACAAATGCTCCTTCCTTTTTTATTCACCTAGCACATAACTTAATGATTATCAAGACAAAAAGTTTTCAAAGGGACTTTCTCAGAGAGGCTCTGGCTTCCCTTTCAAGCTGTTGAAGGACACTGCTCTCCTTTTCAATTCTCCACAGTGGTAGCAGGCTGCATCAGATACTTGAATGCAAGAAATTCTTTCCCTCCTTTTTTTATAATGCCAAACTCTATGAATGGCACCATTATCCACTGACTGCTGAAACTAGAGTTCTGGAACCTTCCTCATCTCCTTCCTCTTCTTCACCTCACATAATCCCAAAATTCTATCAATTCCACTTTTTATTTTTATTTTTTTTAAGATTTTATTTATTTGACAGAGAGAGATCATAAGTAGGCAGAGAGGCAGACAGAGAGAGAGAGAGAGGGAAGCAGGCTCCCTGCTGAGCAGAGAGCCTGATGCGGGAATTGATCCCAGGACACTGGGATCATGACCTGAGCCGAAGGCAGCGGCTTAACCCACTGAGCCACCCAGGTGCCCCCAATTCCACTTTTTAAAAAATTATTTCTTGAGCCATCCCCTTTCTCCTTACTTCTGCCTGGAGCAATCAAAATCTTACACAAGATTATGACAACACCTTCAGGAGAAGCTTAACTTTTTCTCTTCTTATCTTCCGTCAATCCAAAATAGCAAGCAAATCTGATTTTATAAATCTCATTCTTTCCTCTCAAAATGAAGTGCAGCAGTCGTTTATTTGGGGGTATGTCTTGCCATCCCCATAATAGGCTTTACAGAAATATGACCTGTACAAACTGGTGCTGTATGCAATAATTTCTTTCTTTCCTTCTCTTTCACAGTTAAGATCAACTTCATCCTTTTGTTGCTTCTGTATTACCCATTTTAAAATAATAATTACCACTGACTAGTGCTGAAGACAGGATAGACACAAGGTTTTCTGGTTTGTTTGGTAGAGTAATACAATTATAATTTGTTTCTGCTATATATAATTTTGGATTTGCAAGAGATTATTTAAATTAAGGTTAATCCTAGTAGTTTAGAACAGAAATAAATTCTACAAAAGAAGTGTAACATTTAAAACAGATTGGCTACCATGATATTTTGGACAAATCAAAATATTTAATTATAAGCAAAAATCCACTTAAAAATGAAAAGGAAAATATATTTCTATAAGATAAACAGGATAATAAAAAAGAACATTACTAATAAGCTTCTAAGAAAGGAGGAAAAAAGCCTTCACCTAAAAACTTAAGGTGTTATAGGGGCACCGGAGTGGCTCAGTGGGTTAAAGCCTCTGCTTTCAGCTTAGGTCATGATCCCAGGATCCTAGGATAGAGTCCCACATTGGGCTCTCAGCTCAGCGGGGAACCTGCTTCTCTCTCTCTCTCTCTCTCTCTCTCTCTGCTTGCCTCTCTGCCTACTTGTGATCTCTCTGTCAAATAAATAAATAAAATCTTTAAAAAAAAAAACAAAAAAATTTAAGGTGTTATATTAACACATATGGTTGTTTTTACATCTTTTAATCCTAAGCTGAGAAACATTAAGAGTGCGCCTTTTAAAACTCTGATTTACAGTAAAAGAATGAACAATTCAAAATAAATTTCAGGGGCGCCTGGGTGGCTCAGTGGGTTCAATAAAGCCTCTGCCTTTGGCTCCGGTCACGATTCCAGGGTCCTGGAATCGAGCTCCGCATCGGGCTCTCTGCTCAGCATGGAGCCTGCTTCCTCCTCTCTCTGCCTACCTCTCTGCCTGCTTGTGATCTCTGTCAAATAAATAAATAAATAAAATCTTTAAAAAAAAATAAATTTCAAATACAAAAGATCCATTTTCATAATTTCGACAGTATACTTCAGAAGTAAATTCAGGATTTCCAGGTATAAAATACCATAGGGCCAGATTTTAAAACTTCAGATTAACACTGGGTGTTGTACATAAAGAATGAATCTTGGAACACTGCATCAAAAACTAGTAAGTAAATAAATAGACAAAACTCAGATAGGCTGGAGCTTATGGTGCAAGGAAGATTACCTTACCAAAGAATTAAGAAATCTGGAGTTCTGATTTACATCAGAATACATCTGTATACATCAGAATAGTGATATAGCAACATTGTATGACCAGACATTAGCCATTCCTGGTTCTTTCCCCAAATATGTCAGCACAAGGTATACACACTCCTATACCTTCTCTCTTTCCACCCAAAAATGTGGGGAAATTATCCCCAAAGAAATCTCATCTGAAGACTAAATGTACTATAGTAAACACAAAATTTAAACTCAGATGTGCCTTTCATTCTTCTGAATGTCAATGGCTTTCTTTTCTGTATATTGCATATAAAGAACTTTTTAAATAGGAGGCTATAAAGGAAAAACGGAATTCATCTGTAATCTCATAACACACAGATACAATTAACATTTTGGAGCACATCCTTCCAAATATTTTGTGCATATACACACATGCACATATATACATGCACACTCTTGAACACACACACTGGGTTAAAATACTTGCTATTTTGTCATTTCTTTCTTTACTCATATCATATAACCTTTTCCTGCCAAACTTTTTCTAACTTATCATTTTTAACAGTTGAGTAGTATTTTATTACATGGATTAATAATAATTTGTTCTATCAGTTCCATTTTACTGGCTCAA
This sequence comes from Mustela erminea, assembly GCF_009829155.1. Taxonomy (NCBI): domain Eukaryota; kingdom Metazoa; phylum Chordata; class Mammalia; order Carnivora; family Mustelidae; genus Mustela; species Mustela erminea. The sequence goes on along the minus strand of NC_045622.1, from coordinate 66,572,441 downwards.
GCAGACTTTATTATACTTTGGTAATAATACTGTGATGAACACCTACATAAAACTTTGTGCATTTTTCCATTTCCTTAAAATTCTTCTAAGCAGAATTTCTGGACCTTATTCTTGAATTCAATTCTAGAATAACTGAAACAAACAAAAAGCTCTGCTCTTCTTTAAGGCTCTAAGGCTTCTGTAAGGCCACTTATAAATCTTAATTACTTCATAGTCTACATTCTGACCTGTTACTTTAAATTTAATATATGGCTATCATCCATGGACTACAGTTAAATTTTTTATAGCACTACTGCCAACACTAATCACACTCATGTGAAGTCTCTTTGTTCCCTTATATCCCCCCAATCTGGGAAATGCTAAGAAAAAGAATTATTTTTTAATTCTCAGATATCAATAAGTATAATAATAACTTTACAACGGTTTTCCAAAAAAAGAAGAAAAAAACCCCTCTACAATATTATATTAAACATGCAGATTTACACAACATTTAAATGTAAAAGGTGTTTCTTAGAATTGGTAAAATAGCAGAGCTACCTTTCTTCTTTGGAGCTCTGCCGCTGGTTGATTCCACTTAAGCCCAAAGGGAAAAGCAGTATCACCCTGAGCTAAATGAAAAATAGTTACAAAGTCTTTGCCACTCATTTTCTTTTTCCTTTGCCCATGAATCTGGACAGGTCTAGTGACCAGCTAGGAATAACAGAATGTACTAGATGTGACACTGTGTGATTTAAGGCGGGATTTTAAAAAATTAGCAGCTTTTGCTTTCTGCTCTTAGAAGATTCCCTCTTATGAGAAAAAAAAAAAAAAACCCCACTTACCCTGGGACCACCATGCTACAGGGAAGCCCTAACAACCCACAAGGAGAGAAAGCATTTAGTGGAGCACCGGAGTGCCCAATAATGGAGAAAAGCCTTCTTGTACATTCTATCCAAAGCCAGACACGAGCTAAATGCAGCCAAATAATGATCCCCGATGATGCTATATGGAGCAGAGAAACCAACCAGCTGAGCCTCTGCCCAAATCCCATCCCACTTAATTATGAATAAACTAGTTGTTTTAGACTGTTCTATAGCAAGAGATAACAAAAATACACTTAAACACATTGAAGCACACCTGAGCACTAGGTGGAAAGGATGTAGTAATGGTGGTGTTGGTAGTAGGAGGGAGGCTGCCCATTTAAATACTATGCCCAACAATAAGGTAAGACATCTGAGGATATGTCATAATTTAGGGAAGCGAGCACAATTTTTTAGTTCAAAGAATTTCATAAAGAATAAGAGAAAACGGGAAAAATAAAGGCAAAGTTTTAGAAAAGTCTAAAGCATGTTCCACTTGGGCAAATATTTAATGTATCTTAGGTGAGCTATTGCACGGGCACAGAGTTCCCTACACAGAAAATCTAGCCAGTTATAAAAAAGGCATAAATTATAAAATTAAAACTATTTATTTTATGGAAAACTCATAGCACTATTACACTTGTGAGAATAAGGGGAAAGTCAATAATAGTTACAATAACACTGTGCATGCTAAGAGACTGCTCTATCTGCCTATCTATGCTCACTGCAGAAACAAAGCTAGATTTCCTAACAAAGTCTGAAGAAAGAATCCTTGAAAAAAGAGTAAAAAAGAAAAAAAGGATTAAACCACAGTCTTATTTATAACAGATAAAACACAGTGGGATAAAAGCACTCTAAACATATTTTCTTATAAAGATAGTTTCACTGCTAGCGACATCCTGTAGAGGTCGACATGAGATAGTTCTGTCTGAGGATCTCAAAGCCTGCTTGATAGCATGTTCACCTCTTAAGTCATGTCATCTCCTTTTCCTGGCATTCCTAATAGTTTTAAGTTCAAATCTGAGTTCTCTAAAATTAACACCATAATTCTTGTTTCAGAAAAAAACACTTCCTCAGTATTTCTTACTTAAAAGGCAGTGTGTATAACTGATGGCATACATTCAGAATGGTATTAGCATGTAGAAAACAATATCAAGCCAAATTCAAATTACCAAACTTCAGATTTTTTTCTAAGAAAAAAACGAATATAAAGAATATTAAAACATTACAAAGGGACCTCTTTACCTCTAAATTTAATAGTCAATGCATTTTCTTTTAAGACTTCCTTCTTTCCAGAGTTATTACAAAGATTAGTATTGTGGCTGCAAACAACACACATGCACAAACGTTTTATCTGCTTCTTGATACAGGAGCTGCTAGGAGTAAGAAGATCGGTCTTAGCACTCTGGTCATCCACAGCTAATACTGCCATAGGTTAAAAAAGAGAACTAGGGAATGTTGAGTATTTTTGCTGATTGAAATTTGTTAGATTTATCAACCTCATTCAGATTTGCATTTTTACTTTAACAAGTGACAATAACTGGGGCAGTGAAGGATGTCCTAACTTACATTTTTAAAAATTTTTTATTTTTAAGATCCTCCTTCCACTTCATTCTACTACCCCCTCCCCACCCATCAAACTCCACAATATTATATTATCTTTTCCTAAGTGGTCCCATTCAGAGGAAGCACCTTGAAGAAAACTACAGAGTTGAAGGGACCTGAGGATTATGAGGTATTAGGTAAAAATTAGGATAGGACGCTACACATCACAAAGTTTAGTTTCATAGTGCATTCAGGCTGCTGGAAAGGTAATAGTTTTAATTATTAAAGTAAGATTTTTGGGATCTGACTTTGTAAATTATTAAATGATTTCATCCCAGCATTATTAATACTTCAGAAAATGAAAATATATCTGTATAAAAAACTGAAAGTCAAAACAAAGGGTCCTATAGTTTTTATATGTTTTCTCCCTCACTCACATGTTAAAAACAAGGGACTATCTAGAAACATTCATTTAAGGTGACTTTCTTCTTATTAAAATCTGGTAGAAATAAAATAAGCCAAACAAGCATAAAACTTAAGACATGCCTTGTTATTAAATAAAAATACTAACATGCTGTTACTTGTTCTGCTGATTATCATACTAAAGCAATTACATCAGCAGTCTACCTGTAAAAATTTCTTCTTCATTTCATCAAAGATATTTTGTCTGCACCTCCAAAACACATCCTATGGTATATAAGAACAAAATGAATTACAAATTATTTCTTTAAAATAAAGAGGTAAGAGAGTGAAATGAGAACAATTAAGCTTAAGACATTTTTGCAACAAATATGTATTAAAGTAGCACACCACCTAGGATTTTATTCCTAAACTACATTTGTAAATTTTACCTTAGGCCTCAATTACTCTTGTAAGGTTACTGAAAACCCGTGATACAGTGATAAAGATTAATATTAGCACGGGAAAAAAAAACCCACATTTTAACAAAGAGTAGTAGCTTTAGAATTATGTGTAAATCAAATGTTCTAAGCCACATATTTTTCCCAGTTTTACTGACATATAATTAACACCTAACACTGTAATAATTTGAAGTATACAACATAAAGGTTTGTAAACATTGCAAAATGATTACCCAATAAGCTTAATTAACATCCATCCTTTCACACAGTGACAATGCTTTCCTCCTAGTGGTGACAACTTTTAAGACCTACTCTCTTAGCAACTTTCGAATACATAGTGCAGTACCTACTACAGTCACTGCGCTGCCCATGACATAGCCATGACTTACTTATCTTACATCTGGGAGTCTATGCATTTTGACCACCTTCACCTATTTCCTCTACCCTCTTCCTCTGGCAAACACCAGTTTGTTTCCATGAGCTCTTTTTTTCTTTTTAGATTCCACATGTAAGTGAGATCAGACAGTATTTGTCTTTCTCTTCCTAAGTCACATAATATTTAGAGTCCATTAAAGGAATTTTGCGGGGAAACCTTGAGATCCCTGATTTAGCTGGTTTGTAAATTTGGAATTTTCCACGTGATTAATAATCTTCAAGTAAGGCTGCTTAACACTATTATCTACAGCTATTTTCTTTAATGTAAATATTTTCCTTATTATGAGACGAGCTTATTTTTCCGATTGAGGAAATATAGAAATATGCAAAAGGAAATAAACATAACCTATAATCAAGAGATAATCTCTGAAAAATCTTGTATACTTTTTCCTGTACAAATCTCATTTTCCCTCACCTTAATTAATAAAAAGACAGACCAATGTATTATTTTAAAAGGTTTTTATAACTCACAGTAACTTGGATACTATTATTTATTAAAAAAATTTCCTCTATTTGCTTTTACAATAGAAATATATTTCTTTGGGGGCACCTGGGTAGCTCAGTGGGTTAAGCCTCTGCCTTCGACTCAGCTCATGATCTCAAGGTCCTGGGATCCAGCCCCACATCTGCTCTCTGCTCAGCAGGGAATCTGCTTCCCCCCCTCTCTCTGCCTGCCTCTTTGCCAACTTGGATCTCTCTCTGTCAAAAAAAAAAGAATCCAACCTCTTAAAAAAAAAAAAAAAGAAAAGAAAAAAGAAATATATTTCTTTAATTATAGCAGTACATAACGTTTAACAAGCAACTCTAAAATAACCCTACAGCAATTATTAACAATTTGGTATACAACCTACCAGATCTCTCTCCATTCTATACATTTATTTATTAGGGAGACTGTTAATTATTAACCAAATAAGCTCACTCTGTACACCATCATTTGAATTCTGCTCCGAAAGTGTTTTTACTTTTATTTTATTTTATTTTTTTAAATTTTTTTAGAAGATTTTATTTATTTATTTGACAGAGAGAGATACAGCGAGAGAGGGAACACAAGCAGGGGGGGTAGGAGAGAGAGAAGCAGGCTTCCTGTCCAAGCAGAGAACCCGTTGCGGGGCTTGATCCCAGGACGCTGGGATCATGACCTGAGCCAAAGGCAGAGGCTCAACCCCTGAGCCACCCAGGTGCCCCGAAAGTGTTTTTACTTTTAAATGAAATATTTAGTTTTTACTTTCTACGTAGCATTCCATTATATAGAAAACCATAATTCATTTAACTGACTGGTTATTAATGGGCATTTAGACACCTTCAAATTTGTACTACAGCTTTGCTTAGTGTAGAATTTTCTTCCTAAAGATAATTTCCCAAAGAATTACTAGATCAAAGGTTATATATTCATTTTTAGGATTTTTACTACATGGTCCCAAAAGGCTATCTCTTCCACAAATAAGAACTGAACTGCAACTATCTGTCAACCAACTAGTTGCTCAGAAAATAGCAGTAAACAAAGCCCTTGCCCTCAGGGAGCTGCCATTTTACAGTGGGAACTCAATCATAAACAAATCTAAGCCATCAGGTATCCACCAACCTCAGAGTCTTTGCATTTCTGTCCATTCTGTTTAGAATGTTCTTCCTCTGAAGTCCTTACTTCCTTTGTTCAAGTATCATTGCAATGGCTTCAAAGTATGTCCACAGATTCTTTGACACGCCTCCCAGCAAGAACAGGAGTCTAATTCCAGTCCCCTTAACTATGGGTCAGTCTTAGTGACCTCCTGCGATGTACAATATGACTTTCAAGACCAGGGTAGAAAGGGGAACACAGCTTCTTCCTGGCTGTCTATCAGATGCTTGTCCTTGGAACATGGCCACTATGCTGTGTGGTAGCCAAGTAGCCACATAGGAAATTCATGTGTAGATGTTCTAGCCACAGCCCAAATGAGATCCCAGTTGGCAACCAGCATGAACCACCATACATGTGACAAAACATTCAGACAATTCCAGTCCCCAACCTTTTAGCTGCCCAGGTGACGCCTAACTGAGCGGAAATGAGCAGTCCCAGCCCAGCCCTTCTTAAATAGCATATTCATGAGAAAAAGTTACTACGTTTGGGAGCAGGCTGTTACACAGCAGATGACCATCAGAACAGTCCATTTCTCAATTTGGTCTGTTTCACATCATTCTTTTTAAAATTACAATCCTCTTGATAATTTACATCGCCCTTCCTTGCTTCAGGTTCCCCCACAGAATTTTTGGCCACTTGATATGTTTAAATTTTACTTGTTTATTGACTATCTCCAAGAAACTTCCACTATGAGCCAAGATGAAATAACAGACTGGACTTACCCTCCCCATCTTAGACAACTAAAAAACTACACGAAATATATGAAAAAAATAATTTTTGATAGCATTAAACAAGCAACACAGGGCAGTGATCACTGTGAAGGCAAAACAAACATGATGAGCTACCTTCCAGACTACAGTGCAGGGAGGGAGAATTCAGGTAGAGTCCAGCAATTTCCTGAGTTGAAGAGTTGAGGTAGAAGTCCAAGAACCCCACTTCAGCTAAAATTTACAAAGCAGAATACTGAAGAAAGGAAAGCTGTGCAAACAGCAAGCTCCAGAAGTCTGTAGCAGGACTCTCCTTGAGTATTTGGTGAAGTAGTTAACAGCAAGTGCATGTGAACAACTACCCTACCTGAGGCTAGGGAAGGAGCCATAGGAAAGAACCCTCGCAGCTTGTTTCAGTGCCCACCAGCCAGAATGAAAAAAACTATAAAACACAAGGCATCAGATAGGAGAACTCAAGGAGTACTGTCTCAGTAGTAGGACCAAATTAGTCTTAGTTTACAGACTACTCTGACCCAATCTTACAAAGCTGAAAGGCAAGCCTCAAGATCAAACTGTTGACAAGTAAATTAAGTGCATTCAAAAACAAAGCTCAAGAACACACTTAAGGGAATAAAAAATACCCAGCACCCATCATGGTCTAATTCACAATGTCTGATAGCCAAAAAAACATAAATAGGCATGTAAAAAAGCAGGAAACTATAATGGATCAATCAATAAAAACCAACTCAGAAATGATACAGATGATAGAATTAGTAGATAAGAATATAAAAAGTTTATAACTTTGTTCTATATTTCAAGACAGCAGATAAGTGGGACATCAGCTGGCTGGGTCAGTAGACCATGTGACTCCTGACCTCAGGGTCATGAGTTCAAGCCCCACAATAGGTGTACAGATTATTTAAAATAAAATAAAATCTTAAAGAAAAAAAGGTAGATGAGTATGTTAAGAAAAAAGATGGAAGACAGTAAAAAGATCAAACTCAAAAAAATTATTTAAAATATTGTATTTATTTATTTGTGTGTATATATGAGAGAGAGAGAGAGAGAGCACAAGCAGGCAGCAGAGTGGCAGGCAGAGGCAGAGAGAGAAGCAGGCTTCCTGTCGAACCAGGAGCCCGATGTGGGACTTGATCCCAGGATCCTGATCATGACCTGAGCCTAAGGCAGCGGCTTAACCAACTGAGCCACCCAGGCATCCCCCAACTCAAATTTCTAAGAATGAAAAAGTTCAATATCTGAGATGAACGAAATAATGGATAGGAATAACAGACTAGGTACACTGAATAAAAAATTAATAAACCTGAAAATAAAGCAAAAGAAATATGAAAAATGAGACACAGATTTCATCTTTCCTATGGTTTCATAATATTCCTGTGTATACACACCCCCCCCCACATCTTCTTTATTCATTCATCTATTGATGGGCACTTAGGTTGTTTCCACACCTTGGCTAAGGTAAATAATTGCAACAAGCATAGGGATCCACATATCTTTTCGTATTAGTGTTTTGTTTGATGATATTGCATAATTTGAGACAACAAGCATGAACCTAGAGAGCATTATGCTAAGTGAAATAAGTCAGACTAAGAAAGACAAAGTGGAATCTTAAAACAATAAGTAAACAAGCAAAAAGCCGAGTCAGACCTAAAAATACAGAGAACTGATGACTGACAGAGGGGAGGGAGGTGGGAGAGTAAGCAAAATGGTTTACCCATTTTATTGTGGGGAGTGGAAGATACATGCTTCCAGTTATGGAATGAGTAAATCACAGGAATACAAAGCACAGCATAAGGAATACAGTCAATGATACTGTAACAGCAGTGTATGGGACAGATGGTAGCTACACTTGTGGTGATACAGCATAATGCATAATCAAAATCACTATGTTGTACCCCTGGAACTAATGAAACATTGTGTCAACTATACTTAAATTTCAAAAAAAAAAAGAGAGAGAGCGAGAAACACAGAGGAAAAAGTAACATATACACAAACAAACAAACAAAAAAAACAAACAAAAAGTGGAACAAAACCCATAAAGCCCAGAAGGAAGGTGCACAATATTTTTCAGGTGTTTATAGAAAATAATGGTTAACCCGGAATCATAAATGAAAAAAAAAAAAAGGTCCTTCAGGAATGATCCAGAAAGTGGATCATTCAGAATTCAAGACACTCTTAGATAAAGGAAAACTAAAAGAATTTGTCTCCAGTAAAACTACCCTAATGGAATGGATAAAGGAATTTCTCTAACAAAAAGGAAATGATCTAAGAACCTCAAAACATCAGGAAGGAATAAAAGAGACAGTATGCAAAATAAGGCAGCTACCACACACTTTCCTTCTCCTCTTGAGTTTTTATTAAATATTTGGCAGTTGACATAAAAATGAAAAAACTGCTTGATATGGTTACAGATATGCAGAAGAAATGCCTAACACCATTATATTATAAATAAAGACAAACAGACATAAAGAAGTAAGAATTCTGCATTTCAACTGAACTGATAACTACATTTAACTGAACCAGTAGACTGTGGTAAGTTGGTATATATAAGGTAATACCTAGAGGAATCACTAAAAAAGCTATCATAAAGGATATAATCAAAATCACTATAGATAAACCAAAATGGAATTTTAAAAAAAGTTCAAACAATGCAAAGGAAATGCAAGTAAAAGACAACAGGAAAAAAAAAAAAAAAAGACAACAGAAAAATGAAACCCAGAGAATAGAAAACACAAAATAAAATGACGGACTTAAGCTCTAACATATTAATCATTACATTAAATATAAAATATCTAAATATATCAAGTAAAAGATAGATATTGGCAGTGTGGATTAAAAAACATGACCCAACAATATGCTATCTCTAAGAAACTCACCATCCCTACACACACACATATTACACACACACACACACGTAATATATATTTTCAAATATATGGTATATAAAATATTTTAAGTACTTATCATATATATCATACAAAGTACTTTATATGAAAGCAAAAGAAAGAAACCATATACCATGTAATCATTAACCAAGAGCAAGAGCTATTTTAAAAATTAGTATCAGATAAAGTAGACTTCAGAACAAAGAAAATTATCAGACACAGAAAAAAAAAATTACATAATTATGATAAAAGAGTCTGCGCACCAAGAAGACCGCAATCCTACATGTGTATGAACTAAACAACAGAGTAGCAAAATGTGTGAAGTCAAAACTGGTAAAGCAAAAAGAAAAATTAAGTAAATCTACAATTATAGTTAGATTTCAACACCTCTCTCTTCACAATTGCTAGAACTACAAGGAAAATCAGCAAAGACAGAAAAAAATAGTACCATCAACCAAGAAGATTTAATCAACATTTAAACATTTAAAAAACATTTCAACTGACAAGTACAGAATATACTTTCTCTTCCAATGTGCATGGAACACATACCAAGACAGAGCACATTCTCGGCCATAAAACAAACTTAAATTTAAAAGAACTGAAATCCTACAGAGAGTGTTCTCTGCTCACAATGGGATTAACAGAAAATCTGAATACAAACAGAGAAATATGATATCTTCTTAAATTGCAAGATTCAACACACTAAAAATTTCCAATTCTCCCCAAATAGATCAACAGTTTCAAAACAAGCCCTATGAAAATGCCAGTAAGTTTTTTTGAAGATCCAGACAAGATTATTCTAAAATTTATACAGAGAGGCAAAGAAGCTAAAATAGCCAAAGGAACAAAGTGGGAGAAATCAGTCTACCCAATTTCAAGACTCACTATATAGTACTATAGATCAATAGAACACAACAGAGAGGGATACAAATATGCACAACTGATTCCTGACTAGATTTACAAAAACAACTCAATGGAGGAATGATAGTCTTTTTAATAAACAATACTGGAACAAATGGCCATTCATATGCAAAAAAAATCCTCAATTATATAATTATATAGTAATTATATAATTATATAAAAATTAACTGAGTATGGTCATAAACATTTAAAACTATAAAACTTTTAGGGAGGAAAAAATAACGAGAAAATCTTCCAAAGCTAAGGCTAGGCAGAGTTCTCAGATGATATCAAAAGCATGATCTATAATAGGATAATTTGATAAATGTCATTGAAGTTGAAAAGGTCTATTTTACAAAGACTGTATGGATGAAAAGACAAGCTACAGACTGGGAGGAAATATTTCAAACAACATAACTGACAAAGAATTAATATCTAGACTATAAAGAACTCTGAGCACCTAACCACTCCCCCCAAAAAATTAGAACCTAAGCAAAAATCGTGTGACCTTTCAACAAAGGGCATAACAGATAACAAGCACATGAAAAGATGGTCAATATCACTAGCCATTAGGGAAATGCAAATTAAAATCATAATGAGATAATACCACACACTTACCAGAATGGCTAAAATTTAAAATAGTGATAACATCAAATGCTGCCAAGGATGCAAAAAAAACCTAGATCTTGCATACTTTTCCTGTTGGGAATATAAAATGGTACAGCTCTCTAGTTTGGTAATTTCTCAAAAACTAATGATGCACTACCATACAAAACAGCAACTGCCCTGTTCAACAATTATCACAGAGAAATGAAGAATTACATTCATACAATAACCTATACATCAGTTTTTACAGCAGCTTTATTCAGAAACTGCAAACAATCCAGAAGTACTTAAATAGCTAAATGGCTAAACAAACTGTGGCACATCCATCCATCCATATTACTAAGCAATTAAAAGGAATCTGCTACTGATACATGCAAAAACCTGGATAAACTCCTGAGAAACATATATTAAGTCTAAAAAGCCAGGTCTGAGGGTCTGTATACAGTAAGTCTTCATTTACACAACATTTTTTTAAATGACCAAGTACAAAAATGAAGAACAAATTACTGACTGCAAGAGATTAAAGAAGGCTTGGCAGTGGGAAGTGGATGAGGTTATAAAAGGGCAACATGAGAAATCCTTATGAAGATGAAAATGTTCTGTATCTTGGCTGTATCGATGACAGTATCTTGGTTGTGATAGTGTATTTTAGTTTTTTTTTTCTTAAAGATTTTATTCATTTATTTGGCAGACCTAGATCACAAGTAAGCAGAAAGACAGGCAGAGAGGGAGAGGAAGCAGGCCCCCTGCTGAGCAGAGAGCTCCTTGTGGGGCTCGATCCCAAGAACCTGAGATCATGACCGGAGCTGAAGGCAGAGGCTTTAACCCACTGAGCCACCCAGGCACCATGTACTATAGTTTTATAAGATGCTACTAGTGGGAGAAACAGGGTAAAGAGTATGGTTACCTCAATTATGTATAATTGAGTCTACAGTTATCTCAAAATAAAAAGGTTAATTTAAAAAATAGTAAGTCGTACTTATTAGTAGTTTTATATTACTCTTCTACCTCTCTCTTATATAGACAAAGAGAATTGCTTATTTTAAACCTTGACACTGAATGGAGGTAGAATGTGGAGTGGCTACTCCTGAGAATGTGTAGTCACAAGGTGGCCTTCATGCTGATTTGCAGCTCCAATTCACACTGTCTGGGTGGTATGAAAAACTCAAAGCCAAGAATTACAGTGAAAATGGTTCTAAAATAGTAGTATTTCTCAAATACATGACAGAAACAATCACCCCCCCCCCCCCCGGAGAACTCACCTGTATCCCAAAGCTCAAATAATTTCCATAAAAATATTCATAATTCTGAGTGCCTGTGTGGCTCAGTGGGTTAAGCCTCTGCCTTCAGCTCAGGTCATGATCTCAGGGTCCTGGGATTGAGGCCTGCATCAGGATCTCTGCTCAGCGGGGAACCTGCTTCCCCCTCTCTCTGCCTGACTCTCTGCCTACCTGTGATCTCTCTTTCTCTGTCAAATAAATAAATAAAATCTTAAATTTTTTTTTCATAATTCTAAAAGAAGAACAGCTCAAATCACTTTTTAAAAATCACTTATTACATAAGGAAAAAGGTACCACGAGTGAGAGTCAGCAAATACAGCAGATGACACACATGAAAAGTTTCAATATTGAAACTACCAGTCACATTATGTAAGATTATGTTTAATACGCTTCAAAAAATAAAAGAGAGCTTTGAAACTGTAAGTAGATGTTAGCAATCAGCAGGCTTTTAAAAGTACTGAACAAGAGTCTTAGAAAAGAATACAGCAGAAATTAAAAACATGAAGTCTAGCAGTGTATTTAAAATACTTGAAAAAAGAATTAATGAACACCACATCAGAACTAAAATTTCCTCAACTTTTATTGACACAGAGATGTAAAACATGAGGGCATTAAGAGATATGAAGGATATAGTAAGAAGATCTAATATACATTCAGGAGAAAAGAATGGAAGTAGAGGAAATATTCAGATAATGGCTAAGAATTTACAAGAACTGCTCACCAAATCAGATTGAAGAAACCCAATAAATGTTAAGCAAAATAAATAAAAATAGTTTAAATGCAGCCAGAAAAATGATAGATTACCTTAATATAAACAATAATTAGACTGACACCTGATTTCTCAACAGGAGAAACAGAAACCAGAAGTTTAGCACACCTTTAATGTTCTGGAGGAGAAAAACAAAAACAAACAACTGTTAGCCCAGATATAGCAAGTGTCTTTCAGGAATGCAAAAGTAGAGATTTTTGTGATCAGTAGATCCTTGTTAAAGACATTTTATTTTTTTTTTTAAAGATTTTATTTATTTATTTGACAGACAGAGATCACAAGTAGGCAGAGAGGCAGGCAGAGAGAGAGAGAGGGAAGCAGGCTCCCTGCTGAGCAGAGAGCCCGATGCGGGACTCAATCCCAGGACCCTGAGATCATGACCTGAGCCGAAGGCAGCGGCTTAACCCACTGAGCCACCCAGGCGCCCCTGTTAAAGACATTTTAAAAACAGTATTCTCTTCCTTCTTCACACTTCCTCTGCTGAGGTAATCGACGTTTTTTTCTCACCCAAGAATTTTTTCTGAGGGCTAAAATCCCAGTAAACACCTGACTGCAAACACATGAGACTACAAGTTGAGAATCACTCACTTGAGGCAGGTCAATTCATAGACCCCTAAGAGGCTTGGATCCTCATCATCACAAAAAGCTACAGAAGTTTGGGGCATCACATACTTTAGAACTTTACTGAAAGACATGAAGAAAGACACCATGTTTCCTGTCTTTCTATTTATAATAAATATATTTATAATATATAGAGAATTGTATTTCACAGTAACCCCTCAAAAAAAGTATTATAGGCAGAAAGAAAAGTGATCCTAGAGGGAAGGTAATGAATTCTGATTGGGCCACTTAGGCTGAGGACGATGAAGCTTACCTAATTTGTACTAAACTACTACTAAACTACTACTACTACCACAATCATGTGGCACCATAATCATGTCCACCATGAAAACAATTTTCTGGAAAAACCACCACAAACTCAATAAATTACAATGCCAGACAGTTAGTTCGTATACTGCCAGCAAATCAGAGGTATGCAGAGACTTTGCTTATCTAATATGGGATGGAGACTACTCACGGATTTTAGGTTTATAAAAACGGCCATTTTCACTCTCCTGGGCCTTGAGTCTTACTCACACTTACACCTCCTATACTGGATTTGGTTCCCTCCTGGGCAGTACGCTTTCTACTCAACGTTTACACTCTGGTCCCAGAGTTAATTATTTTCTCTTTAACAAAGGAAGTGAAATATAAAAACAAATGCCTACCAAATTAACTCAAAATGGATCAAAAAACGAAATGTAAGAGCTAAAACTGTAAAACTCTTAAAAGAAAACAACAGAAAAGCTTCGTAACTTTGGGGATGGTCATGATTTCTTGGCTATGATACCAAAAGTAGAGACAACAACAAAAACAGATAAACTGGATTTCGTCAAAATTTAACTTTTGTGTATCAAAGGACAACAGAGCAAGAAGTCAATCCATGGAACAGTAGGAAATATCTGCAAATCAGCATATCTAGAAAACATAATAAAATGGATAAACTCCCAGAAATAAAGAAGACCACAAATGTGCTAACCCATTAAACACACTGAATCAGTAGTTAAGACTCTTAAGAACAGAAAAAAATTCCAGACCTGGATATTTCCCAAATACTCAAAGATAATTCAACTTTTACAGAAAATGTTCACAGTTATGGATGAGGGATGCTCTCTAAATCATAGAAAGCTCGTGTAATAGTAAACTTTAAGAAGACCAGCATAAAAAAGAAAAATTATAAACCATGTCACTTATGAAAACAACTGCAAAAATCTGAAAAAAAGTTTTAGGATATTAAATCCAGCAATATATTAAAGCTTAATATATCATAACTATGTCCATTTAACATTGGAAATATCAATTTATATAATGCCACACTGTAACAGATTGAGAGAATACATACAATACAGAAAAGCAACTTGAAAAAAATTAAACATCTTTTCATGATAATGGCATAACAAGACAGAAGGAGAATCTCCTTAACTTAATAAGATGCATCCACAAAATTTTACGGCAAACATAGTTAATGATGAAATGCTGAAAGCTTTCACTTTAGGAAGAAAACAAGGTTGCACACTAGTCACTACCTGTGATCAACATTCTACTGGAGGCACAGTACAATAAGCAAGAGAATGAAAAGCAACCTAAATGGATTAGAAAGAAAGAATATTATCATTATACACAGATGCCATGATTGTCTATCTAGAAAACCCAAATAATTTACATATAAATTACTATCAATAATAGCTTATGAAAGTAACTAAGTCATTAACAAAACATGTCAGCAATAAATTTAAAATCCAATAAAATACCATTTACAATAGCATCTTAAAATGCAAAATACTCAAATAAAAGTAATCAAAACTTTTAAAGATTTTTATGGAAAAATTATAAAATCTTTGTAAGAAATTAATAAGATCTGAATAAATTATAAGATTAATGAAACATGTATCATGTTTATCAACTGGAAGACTCAATATTGTAAAGAAGTCAACTTTCCCTAAACCAATTTATAGGTTCAGTGTAACTGCAATCAAAATTCCAACCACGTGCGTGTGTGTGTGTGTGTGTGTGTGTGTGTGTGTGTTTACTGGAGGTATGGGGTGACTAGTCTGAAATCTGTATGAATGTACAAAGTTACAAGAAGAGCCAAGACACTCCTGTATAACAGGGCTGAGGGGCTTGTCCTACCAGATACTAAAAAATTAAAAATTAATAAGAAACTATAGGAATTAGGGTGGTGGTATTGGTACAGCATGTTTTCTCTGAAACAGAGCCAGATACACACACACACACACACACACATATATATATTTGACTAAAGAAAGAATAAACTTTTTAGTAAATGATCTTGGGATACATAGGTATACAAAGAAAAAGGAACCCAGAGAAATTTGATGCATACCTCATTAAAAAAAAATAATCCCAGATGAATTAAAAGCCCAAATAAGAAAGCCAAAACTATAAACACTTTACCTACTTAAATTTTTTAGAGGGGGTTGCGGGGGGACAGAGGATGAGGGAGAAAGAGAATCCAAGCAACCCCCATGCCCAACGTGGAGCCTGACAAAGGGCTCAACCTCACAACCCTGAGATCACAACCCTGAAATCAAGAATACAACACTTAACAGACTCAGCCAACCAGGCTCCCCACAATACATCCTTTAAAAGGTAATATAACTTTTAAAATCTTAGGATAGGAAAGAAAATTTTAAAGTAAATAAAAAACACAAAAAGAGGGGCGCATGGGTGGCTCAGTTGTTAAGTCATCTGCCTTCAGCTCAGGTCATGATCCCAGAGTCCTGGGGTTGAGCACTGTATCAGGGTCTCTACTCGGCGGGAAGCCGGCTTCTCTTCTCCCTCTCCCACTCCCCCTCCTGCCTGTGTTCCCTCTCTGTGTCTCTCTCTGTCAAATGAATAAATAAAACCTTTAAACACACACACACACACACACACACACAGAGAATAAGATTGATTACAATCAATTTGGGACTTCTCAATTTTAAAAAATTAAAAGGGTGAAAAATAAACAATAAATTGGGAAAGGACATTTAAAACAAATACAACTAGAACTGGTATCCAAAGATAATAATAAATTCCACAAATCAATACAGAAAGACAATCAAATGGAAAATTGGCCAAAGACACAAACAGGAGATTTTCATTCTCAGAAAAGAATTAGCTCACAAAGAATTTTTTCAATGCACAGTATTATTAGTAAGTGAAAAAGACTAAAACCAACAACTCTCACTCACCGTTAGTGGGGATATAAACTAATGGAACCCTTGGAAAACAGTTTTGACATAACTTATAAATCTGAAAATGTTTATCCTACATTCCATCAATCTCATCACTAGGAGCATCCATCTATCTATCTATCTATCTATCTATCTATATTTGATCAATCTATCTATATCTGATCTATCTATATTTGGCCAGCCAACCAGGTATCTATCTATCTATCTATCTATATTTGATCAATCTATCTATATCTGATCTATCTATATTTGGCCAGCCAACCAGGTATCTATCTATCTATCTATCTATATTTGATCAATCTATCTATATCTGATCTATCTATATTTGGCCAGCCAACCAGCCAGCCATCATCTACCTCCTAAAGAAACTCTTGAACAAGATATGTTCAGAAATGTTATAGTACCATTTCTCAAAATGGCACAAAACTGTAAACATCCTAAATGTCCTTCAATGATAAATTGTAGTATATTCATAGAACAGAAGATTATGTAATCAAAATGAATGAACTATTACCTATGTTAACATGGAAGTATCTCAAAAACAAAGTAAAAGAGCCAAGTCACAGCAAAATGTATGACACAGATTAACAGCCACAAAATCATTCTAATTCACACAAAGCTCAAAAATATACAAAGTAGCCATTTTATTGTTTATTAACATAGCAGGTAGTGAAACAAAAGGAAAACATAGTTATCAAAAATTTAGAATGGTGGTAGAGGCAGGGACCCAACTGAGAAATGAGTTACACAGCATTTCTGTTGTCAACTGGTAATGTTTTATATTCTGAAAAAGATGCTTGGGTATTTTGTTATTATTCTTTACACCGTACTTAATATATTCATTTTTTGTATTCTATTCTTCATAATAAAATCAAAATAGGAACAAAACAGATGACTAAGTTTAAATTAATTTACTATGAACAATGCACATCTTACTTTTTTTAAAAACATATCTTATTTAGAGGGGAGGTTGGTGGGGAGAATGGGGTAACTGGGTGACAAGCATTAGGGAGTGCACATGATGTGATGAGCACTGGGTGTTGTATGCAACTGATGAATTACTGAACTCTATATTTATGAAGTTCTACATCTTGGCTAATTGAATTTAAATTAAATGTATGACAAAATATTTTATTAAATATTAAAAATATTTTATTAAAAAATAAAATATTTTCTCTGAGAGAGTGTACACCTGGAAGCAGGGGGAAGGGAGGAGCAGAGGAAAAAGGGGAGAGAGAGAGAATCTTAAGCAGGCTCCACGCTCTATCTCACGACCCTAAGATCATGCTGTGAGCCAAAAACAAGAGACAGACACTTAACCAAATGAGCCACCCAGGCACTCCACATCTTACTTTTGACAGTAGGACTGATTAATCAACATACATGAAAGACACAAAAAATCTTGACCTTAAAAAAGCACACTGACAAAGTCACCCACAACACTGATACGCATAAAATGTACAGTAACAATTATAACTCTTAACTGAAATCACAACTAAAAAATTATGCCAAAAGATTATCTATCTTTGGTCCTGTTGTATTCAACATTTTAAGTAATTACCTAAACAAAGCCACGAATAAAGATGATCAAATTTAAAGAAAAATCTAAGGAGTAGTTAATACAATAAAAAGTATCAATTTAAAACCTATTTCAATAGATATGGCCAAAACAAAAATTTTAAAGAGAAATAAACTCATTCTTTTCATCCAAAAAGTAACAAGACATAGGTGATAATCCACCAATTCTACCTTTAAGAATCCATCCAAGGGTTTAGTCAATGAATGCACAGATGTGAATATAAAAGGATACTCAGCAGAATGTTACTGTAAATATAAGAATCTACCAAAAGCTGTCTAGCCAAAAAAGAAAATAATTTACAGGAAAATTATAATAAATACATGCAATGGGATACCATGCAGTCTTTAAAAATAACATTATATGAGGAGTGCGTGGGTGGCTCAGTGGGTTGAAGCCTCTGCCTTTGGCTCAGGTCATGATCCCAGGGTCCTGAGATCGAGCCCCGCTTCAGGCTCTTTGCTCAGCAGGGAGCCTGCTTCCCTTCCTCTCTATCTGCCTGCCTCTCTGCCTACTTGTGATCTCTGTCTAATAAATAAATAAATATTTTAAAATAACATTATATGAGAAATGCGGAAAAGAAAAAATAACCAAGATATTGCTAAAAAACAATGCTAGCCTTAAAATATGAAGAAAAACAATGCTAGCCTTTAAAACATTAAGAGTCTATATTGTGCATATGGTGAGTGCTGTGAAGTGTGCTAGCCTGACGATTCACAGACCTGCAACCCTGGGGCAAATAATACCTTATATGTTAATAAAAATAATTAATCAAAAAAGTCTATATTGTAAAGGAAAAGGAAGGGAAAATTTCAGAATTAAAGAATCATATCAAAGTATTAACAGTACTGTCTTTGAGGGTTAGAGCTAGCTGTGTTTTTTCCCTTTATGTTTTTTGGGGTTTCCAAATATTTAGCATTGCACATGTACTTCTTTTTATAATTTATATGTAAATCATAAGAAATAATCTTGCCAAATTTAGTCACCTTACATATTAAGTAAAATTTTTAAAGTGTTAGCTTACTCCTATCCTCTCAAACAGAAGAGACAAAACACCTACCTGCTCAATTACAAAAGCGCACAATAAGAAAACAAAAGCAATTTTCCTAGGCAGCAGTACACATGGAAAAGATATCTAGGGAAATTTCAAAAAATGATACTCAGTGTGTACAACAAACAGAATGATGTATCTATAGAAAACAAACAATAAAAACTAGCACAATCAAGATCAGGTACCATTAACAGATAATATGCAGACTGCTGGTGATGTGAGAGTAGTACACAGGAAAACAGTTAAAGGAACTAAAGAGAGCAAAAATCAGAAGACTTACAATAATTAACTACTAGTAAGATTCTTCTACTTCAAGTAATATTTATCTGGAAAAACAGAGGCCAGAGGAAGAGTGGAAGCCTCTTAAAAGGATATTTAAAAAAAAATAGTATTCATTTAGATAGTGATTAAAAAAAATGAATGTCACTTATAGTCTTAAAGCCACACATAACATTCTACACATTAAAATAGCTAACACTTCCATTTCTGGGACAAGAGGGAGTAGATACACATCTTTTTATTCCACCTGCTAAATACAACTAAAAGCATTATGTATTAAAGATAAGAAGACACTGAAAAGTGAAGAGGAAACAGACTGGGTAGAGACTAAGGACCTGAAGAATGAAGGACATGGTGGTTAATTCCCTGGATTTCTCTTTGCCTAATACAGCAGACTGAAAATGCCCCAAGATAAGACTGCGTTTCTCTAGCTAAAGGGTCAGAAAAGGGACAGTCTGACAACTTTTAGACACTAATCATACTATAGCCAAACATTACAGGGGAAGAAAAAAATAACTTAACTCTGCCTCCACTCCCACCATCAAGGTCCAAGAGATTTCCACTCTTAAATTGTCTAAGGCACTCCCTTCCCTCCCACACTCTTCCACCAGAGCGGCATTACAAAAAAACCAAGTGGGCAGTGGGACTTTTATCACAGCCCAATGGTTAAGAAGTACCTCCTCACTTCTCTATCAGTGAAGGCCTCAAGGCAGAAAGAACAAAGTGACTCTCCCTCTCCCCATATCCACAGAAGTTTAAGGTGAACCTGAACTTCATCCCCACCCAGGAATAATAAGGCACCACCCCAGGCTGTAAATTAAGGTAGATGAGGAACCTGGACTTCCATCCCCACCTCTCAGTAATGAAGGAGTACACCCTTTCTCCTGTTGGCATGGTGTCAGACCTCTGTTACATCAGACGTTTAAGTATGATTCAGAGTTTCGTAATATACCCCAAATGTCCATGATAAACTGAAGTCACCTGTCATACCAAGAACCAAGAAAATTTCAATTTGAATGAGAAAAGAGAATCAATAGATGCCAACATCAAGATGACACAAATGTTGGAATTATCTGACAAGGATTGTAAAGCAGCGGTCATAAAAATGTTCAACAATTATAAATACATATGAAACATATGAAAACAAAACAAAACCAGAAAGTCTCAGCAAAGAAATCACAAAAAAACTAAAATTAAAACTCACTAAGTGGGCTCAATAGCAGAATGCAGATAAGGAGGGTAAGGATCAGTGACCCAGAAGATAAGAAGAGCAGACATTTTTATCTGAACAATAAAGAAAAAAGACCCCACAAAGTCATTCTCAATATCCATAGGACCATAACAAAAGACCTAACTAACATTCATGTCAACCAAGTCCTGGAGGGAAAGGGGAAAGGGGGTGGACATAAAAAACTAACTGAAGAAATAATGGCTGAAAACTCCTCAAATTTGGCAAGAGGCATAAACCTACACATTCAGGAAGCTGAATGAATCCCAAACAGATTAAATCCAAAGCAATTCATGTCAAGAAACATCGTAAGACAACTCCTTGGAAACTAAAGAGAAACAGAAAGCTTTTGAAAATAGAAACATCATCTTATCTACAAAGGAAAAAAACCCCAATTCAAATGTAGCAGATTTCTTGTCAAATATCACAAAAGTAGGTATTTTCCACAATATTTCCAAGAGCTGAAAGAAAATATTTGTCAGGCTAGAATTCTATAGTCAGTGAAAATATCCTTCAGGAATGAAGGGGAAATAAAGACATTTTCAGATGAAGAAAAACTAAAAGATTTGTTGTTAGCAAACCTACCCTAAAAGAATAGTTAAAGAAGTTCTCAAAACAGAAATGGTAATAATGGAAAGAAATCATTTGTATTAAAAATGATATATTCTATGGTAATGTGTAAGTGCTATTTTAAATAAGTATAATTAATGAGCACTGCTCGATCAACACACTGTGTAAAACTCTATACTATGTAATATATAATATATATACTCTATACTATAAAATAATTTAGAGTTAACTCAATGTGATGTTTGGGTTATTTCCACAAAAAGCTAGACATCATTAACTCTTAGTCAAATCCACAAGTATGCTGCAAACTAAAATTCAACTTACATCATTTCAGCTTATAAGTTTTCCAAATATATGACCTGCTGCAAGCGCTGGAACTGTCCACTGATCTGGCAATTTCTCTTCCAGGTATGTAACGAAAAGAACTGAAAGCAGGGACTCATAGATAGCTACACACCCATGTTCACAGAAGCACTGTTCATAACAGCCAAAAGATGGAAGCAAATATTTATACAGATATAGATATATTAAATGATTAAATATTAGGGACTATAAAGGTGTTATGTATGTTTGTGTGTGTGTATCTACATATATACATAAATACAATGGTATATTATTCAGCCTTAAAAAGGATGGCAATACTGACACAAACTATAACGTGGATGAAGTTTGAGGAAATGATACGAAGTGAAATAAGCCTGTCACACACACACAAAAAACGAATACTGTAGGATTCCACTTATATGAGGTACCTAGAATTCAAACAGAATTCAAATTCAAACAGAATGGTAGTTGCCAGAGGTTGAGGGGGTGAGGGTGGGAGGGTAGGGGAATAGGGAGTTATTGCTAATGGGTACAGTTTTCCAAGATTAAAAGATTTCTGTGCATGGATGATGGTGAGTAGAACAACAATGCAAATGTACTTAATGCTAACAAACTGTACACTTAAGGGGCGCCTGGGTGGCTCAGTAGGTTAAAGCCTCTGCCTTCGGCTCAGATCATCATGATCTCAGGGTCCTGGAATCAAGCCCCATGTCGGACTCTCTGCTCAGCGGGGAGCCTGCTTCTTCCTCTCTCTCTGTCTGTCGAATAAATAAATAAAATCTTAAAAAAAAAAAAAAGTACACCTAAAACTGGTTAAGTATATCTTATGTATATTTTACCAAAATTTAAAAATTTTTTTAAATTTAGTTACAATAAAGTAAATATTCAAATATATCACATTTCCCCATCCTCTTGCTATTTAGCATTTCTAACAGTTAACAATAAACACATCTAATCCCCAGATCGTGATTTCTCAATACCATTCTCCACCAAAAGGACTCAGAGATCTTTTTACAAAGGACTGATCTTAGTGTTAGGGTTGGAAAAGTACAATCAAAAGCTTGGAATATCCTGCACTGCCAGAAAGTAAGGTAGTACTCCAAGAATGGTGAGACATGTCAAAAGGACACAGGAGCCAGCTGAAAGTGTTCTCACCCGCCAAGTCCAGAGTAATCTGAACATCAAAATAAAGAGATTATTTATTCAACTTAAAAGTTCACATTAAAAGATGGTTAATCAAATAGGAAGTAATCACATGACTAAAAATATATACATAGGTAAGCTAAAAATTTAATAGTAAACATGTCCTATTTCCTGAATAATATTACAATACTGATGACGGGCACTAAGCGATCAGAGAATAGCTATAACTGACCTAGTACTCCTTAAGATGCCCTTATAACAAAATTTATTTTCAGAATTTAAAACTCACTTTGTTCACTTAAAAACTGTTAACTACAGAAGTTAACTGCCAAGAAGCTGAGTTCCCAAATATAAAAATTTTAGTCATACTTTAAAAAAAACCTGATCATGAACTTTTTATTCAGTGTATTTCCAATATTTAATTTAGGAATGATATATAAATAGAAGAGAATTAAGGGTAAAGACATTATCAAATTTAACATGAATCAAATTACAATTTTTTAGTCATTTTTTCAATTTTTGGCTTCTCAAGAATTAAGTCATTTCCTGTTTCCATTTTAATGTGGATGAAAACTGTAGTTACAGTAAAGTAAATCATTCAAATATATCACATTTTCCCATCCTCTTGCTATTTAGCATTTCTAACAGTTAAGCCATTCTAAACAAAACATCTCTATAAATCATTATAATCAGAAAATGATACAAACTCCATTACCAACAAAAATACAAGACTTTCTTAGATCCAATTTTCCTCAACTCCATTCCCACTAGTATCTCTCTACAACTTCTCCCAAATAGTTCCATCTTCTTAACCCTACCTTTTCACCAGTGTGAAATTATACTGTAGGCTCAAATTTCTCAAAAGAAATCTCTTCCATATATGTAGGATTTGTTCCAGTTTAAAAAAAAAAAATAGAATTTTGTTCCTCTTGTTAATATACTCAAAGAAAACAAATATGCCCAAAGATTTGAGGAGATTGGTCAGGAATATTACTTCAGAAAATCATAAAGATTCCATATGAACATGAATAAAGACCAATAAGTATATAGGAACAAACAAAGGGCAGATTTATATGCAAGATTCTGCTTAGCTAAAAAATGGAAATGGCTAATCTATAATATTTACTACCAAAAATGAACCACAGAAGAGGAAAGTCTAAGTCTTTAAGGGAATTTGCTAAACAAAATAAAGCAGGAAAATAATTTCATAATACATAGCTTCTGCTACTGGAAGTATAAAG
Source organism: Mustela erminea (assembly GCF_009829155.1). Lineage (NCBI taxonomy): Eukaryota > Metazoa > Chordata > Mammalia > Carnivora > Mustelidae > Mustela > Mustela erminea. The sequence continues at coordinate 66,548,773 of NC_045622.1, read as the reverse complement.
TATGGCCTTAAAACTTTTAAATAAATTTCTAAAAATTGATTTTGAAAGTTTCAAAATTTTCCAAACTGATTTTAAATTTTAAAAGATTTTAATGCAAGGGCTTTTACTATTTAAAAGAAGTCTGAGGTGCCTGGGTGGCTCAGTGGGTTGGGCCTCTGCCTTTTGCTCGGGTGACGGTCTCAGGGTCCTGGGATCGAACCCCACAATGGGCTCTCTCCTCAGCGCAGAACCTGCTTCCCGCACCCCCCCCCTTCTGCCTCTCTGCCTACTTGTGATCTCTCTGTCAAATAAATAAATAAAATCTTAAAAAAAAAAAAGGAGTTTGCTAATAATCACTATCTGCTTTAACCTGCTTTCTAAATTCAAATCTTCATATATGAATTTTCTAAAAGACAACTTTGTACTTGCTACAAAAGTTCAGTTCAAAGCATAAAAAATTGTAACTACACTCTATGTTGTACATATACATATACAAATACAAATTCTGTGATAAAAGAATCTGCATTACTTTTTTTTTAAAGATTTTATTTATTTGACAGAGATCACAAGTAGGCAGAGAGGCAGGCAGAGAGGCAGAGAGAGAGGAGGAAGCAGGCTCCCTGCTGAGCAGAGAACCCCACGTGGAACTCAATCCCAGGACCCCGGGATCATGACCAGAGCCGAAGGCAGAAGCTTTAACCCACTGAGCCACGCAGGTGCCCCACGAATCTGCAATATTAACAGGTGCTTATTCAATGTATCAGGATATGGATTTTCTGAACTTAAACTAATACTGAATAAGATGTAACATCAATAGTCTGTCAATTTATGACATTTGTTTCCAAATCATATAGCACACTATAATAAAGTATAACAAACAGTATGACTTACTTTACTTATAATAAAGTATAACAAAACACCCATAAAGCAAGCTCCCAGAACCCCATATTATAATCAGAAAACTAAATATATAAAACTCTGAATTCTATGTAATCTATTTTTACTTGTAACAATTACATCAAGTACCCATTCAATTAGTCAAAAATGAATAACAAAGTTTCAGAACCTAAAAAAAAAAGTTAAAATTAACTATGAGCAATATACTTTACTTGACAGTTATGAAACCATCAATCATGTAATTCATCACATATGACACAGAATTATAATATTTAAAGCTGATGGACGTTTAGACATCCAATTAAACTCCTTATTTTACAGATGGGTAAAAAGAAATTCTGGGACCTGAACTGACTTGCCTTAAGGTCATATATGAACATGGATCTCCTAAGAAATATAGGCTTACTGACAACTTTATAATGTTAACATATTTGTGGCAATAAAGTTATAATGGCATTATTTTCCCCCTTACGTCTAAGGGGGAATACTCTTCCCACTTCTGCTTTACTCCTTTTAATAGTTATTCTACTACTGGTAATGGGTATCCCACTAATAACATACTATAGGTATCTAAACTTAGAAACTGAACAAACTACTCTCAGGAGAGGCAATAATAAGCCCTTTACTATTCCTGTTATCTTTATTTTTGATTACAGCTAAGTTTTCTTCTGTGAGTAGGCTGTTGTTGACAAGCAGTGACTCAGCTCGTGATACAACTGACTTGTTTACAGGTCTTGAATGTTCTACTGTATTATTACTAAATCAAAGAAGCTTGTTTATTGTATTATCTGTTACCATGTGCTTATTTAGAAGCATAGATAAGAATTTTAATGTAAGAATATTACATTCTTATAATATTCTGAACATGAAATGGTACAACTGAAAAAATACATAGGTTACTCAGAACTATTAGATGACCGTTTACTTCCTACTGGAGAGGCCTATAGTGTAAATGAGCAATGTACTGCACAGGGCAAAAGATCAAGGCTAGAACCCTCTGGTCAAGATGGCTACTTTTTTTTTTTTACCTGTATAATCCTATGCAAGTCATTTAGTTTCAAGGTCCACAAAGACTTTTTCTGACGATCAAAAGAAAATATCCTGAAAATACCCTACAAGTTATAATGTAACAATATCACACAGAAGGTATTATGAAACTACCAGTTACAATCCTTAAAAAAAGATCCTTGACTACAGTAAAATTTATAATTTATGATGTTTAAAATTGCGAAAGATTATTTTTTGGGAATAATATGAACTTCATCAGAAAAAACCTGCAAAGATCTTTTGTTTTCTGACTGCATGGCCTTCTCACAAAGGGTAAAAACCTACTATTGTAAAAGTAGTAAAAACACCCACTACTTTAAAAGATCCCGTAGGTTTATAATTTAGAGACAAATCTTATTCCTTATCTGGTCCAAGTCCCTTACTTGAAAGAAGAAAAAAAGAAAGAAGTGTTAAGCGACTACTGCAAAGTCAAACCACTGTGTTTTCTGATTTCCAAACCATTTTTTCTCACCAAACCAGCAGCTATGTGAACTGGGATTTCAAATACAATCACCACTTAACATGATTACCAGTCTTCCATATGTAAATCATAAACTCCTTGGGAACCCGTACTCTTCTGTCTTCTCTCTCTCCTATCAGAACCGAGCAAATGTAATACTTGCATAAAATATGTTTTCTGGGTCAGGATTAATAAAAATCCTCAAGCATATGAAAAGATGCTCTACATCAACAGTCATTATAGAAACGCAAATTAGGGGCGCCTGGGTGGCTCAGTGGGTTAAAATCTCTGCCTTCAGCTCAGGTTGTGATCCCAGGGTCCTGGGATGGAGCCCCACATTGGGCTCTCTGCTCAGCGGGGAGCCTGCTTCCTCCTCTCTCTCTGCCTGCCTCTCTGCCTACTTGTGACCTCTGTCTATCAAATAAATAAATAAAATCTTAAAAAAAAAAAAAGAAATGCAAATTAAAATCACAAAAATCACTATACACTTACTAGAATGCTAAAAAAAAAAAAAAAAGAAAGAAAGAAAGAAAGAAAGAAAGAAAGAAAAAAAGCAAAAACTAAACAAAAAACCCTGACATTACCAAGTACCAAAAAGGAGGATGCAGAGCAACTAAGATGCTCATACACTGCTCATCAGAATGCATTTCATTTCAGAGAAGTTTGGCAGTTTCTTACAAAGTTAAAGATGCATTTACCGCCCAAAAAACAAGTATGCAAGTACTTGCAGCAGCTTTATTCAGAATCCTCAAAAACTGGAAATAAATATCCATTAGCTGGTGAATGGAGAAATAATCGCAGCACTCAGCACTAAGAAGGAAGACTACTGATACATGAAACAACATGAATGACTCTCATAGTTTTATACTAGAGGAAAGAAGTCAGACTCAAAATGCTACATACTATATGAATTATATGATGTTCTACAAAGGCAAAATATGAGGACAGAAAACAGATCAGTGGTTGCAGAGCCCTGAGTGTGAGGTGGATAGCGGAAGCGCGAAGTGGGGGTAGGGCACTGTTTACAAGGGGCCTCAACTGTATTAAGTTTGTCAAAATTCACAAAGCTGTATACCATATAAGGGCAAACTTTATTACATAATTATACCTTAGTAAACCTGACTTAAAAAAAAAAAAGTTTCATTCAAGCTCTTCCACTAGCTGAGACCTTGAGTAACTTCCTGAGCTTTTACCGCCTTTATGTTTTTCTGATCCAAAAATAAAGTGGAGGGGGGTGGTAGTGAAGGGACTGTAATACCTAACTACTATATCCCTTCCAGTATTAAATCATACTACTGAATTGTAGAAACATTTTCTGTGTCTGTTTCTTTCTGTGTCTGGATGTGTGCCATGTTAATAGTAAATAATGTAATGCCAAATAAATATTAAAAGACATGTGAATATAAAATGTCAAAATTAAAGCAATAATATTTCTCAAATGTCCTTTAATAAGAGACTTCATTGTTAGGTATCTAATTTTTCACCAATTGCCTTCCATTACCACAAAGTACTATAAATAAACATAATGTAATAAATCATACAACTTGCTATAAATTTAAAATTAAGGGCAATAAAATGAAAGCACGTAAGCACATAAAATGGTAGCCATTTTATATCAATAAAAATGGAGTAAATGTATATAAACTCATAGTTTATTTATATTGAGTAAAGCAATACATATCTTTTAGGAAGCGAGTCCCACAAAATTTGACTTTTTAATGCAACCTAGAACTGGGGTTATAATCAAGAGCTCCTCGGGGCTAAATATTAAAGTCTTAATTTTATTTGGAACATTAGAGATTTCCTCAGGAAGATTTCATTAATCCCCTAATTAAAAACATTCCTTGTGGTGTTCTCAGTTGTGTGGCTGCCACCATAAGAGTCCCCAGGAGAGTCATCATTCTCCAGTACCAGTGCCACCTCTACCCTGCTGAGCTTTAGCAGAAAGAAAGGGGGTGAACACTGGAGTTCTACATCCTACTTACTCCATACTAGTTCTCCCTTACCAAGACTAATGCCTACAAACAAATCAGTAGTAAAGCACTTAGGAAACTATCAACTACAAAAGTCACTCACAAAATGTCCTTATGTGAAGAAACCATATCATTATAAGCCTTGTACTGTCAGTGAAAATCAGAAGTTCTGAACTTCCCACTTGCAAATTTCCCTTCTAGCATTAAATGTGAGAATCTGCTCAGGACTTCAAAACATATCTACACTCCCAGGAGTACAGCTCCTGGCACTTTTCTGGACGCAAATGAGGCCTACCTGCTTAGCATATCTGAAGACACCTACCTGTGTGTTATCCGTATAAAAATGTAACAAGTATGCCAAAAGAGATTCTGCAAGCATGACTCACATGTGGGAAATGCACTTACGATGCATTATGATGGGAAACATTTCATTCTTAAAAAAAAAAAAAAAGTACTTAATTAACTTATTGCAAATGGGGAAAAAAAAAACAGGTAAAAGAATAAGGTATTATTAGCAAGTTCCCCTTTCCCCATTTTCATTTGTGTATAGATTTTTAATATTAAAGTAGGGACATAAAACATTCATGCAAGTAAAATATGTTTCAGTGAAGAAGTTTCAGGAATTAGATTTATAAATATTATCACAAACTTGTTAACTTTTTCTGGGAAAAAGTTGATTTCAAGCCCCCTAATGCTTGCACAGTAAAAAATCTAAACTCCTCACAGGCATACAAAGCCTTCAGCACTTATAAGACACAATCTTCCAGAACGATCTTCTACTACTCAACCCCAAACAATCTATCCATCTATACTAAACTTTTGTCAATTCCTAAAATGCATTACAAACCTCTGTGTTGTTTTTTTTTTTTTAAAGATTTTATTTATTTGTTTGAAAGACAGAGATCACAAGTAGGCAGAGAGGCAGGCAGAGAGAGAGAGGAGAAAGCAGGCTCCCTGCTGAGCAGAGAGCCCGATGGCGATGGCGGGGCTCAATCCCAGGACCCTGGGATCATGACCTGAGCCGAAGGCAGAGGCTTTAACCCACTGATCCACCCAGGCGCCCCAACCTCTGTGTTTTAAATGCTACTCCTTCTAACTAAATTAACTAGACTAGCATCTAGAACTAGAACTAGTTTGGGTATCTTATTTATCTTTGAACCTGATTCTAGCAGCTACTAACTCAATGTTTAACTGAATAATGAATTCTACTGAATCAGAAACTATAGAAACCTACACTAAGAAAAATTAAAGGACGTTTATGATAAAAAAGAAAATAGCTAAGTATGATTTGAAACAGGAAAATATCATTTGTATAGTCAAACTACAATAATTTGGTTATACTACAAAACTTCACATAAAGTCATGAATGAGATCGATGGTCTTCCTAAAGCTAAACCTATTAATCTCAGCAAAGGTATGAGATTCACTATATACAGAAAAGTTTAAATTCTAGACTTCTTCTTAATTATGTTACTTATAGCCCTTAATTTTTCTTTACTCGAAAGCCACTATATTTGTTGAATACAAGCATGTTATGCTTGCTAGGCTAATATTTGAAAGACTCTGCAAGTCTCATATGAGTCAACTAATGCAGCATCATATCTAGAGCACAATGTACAACTGACAGGAACAGTCTCTTTCATCCCTGTCGACTGGCTCTACTCTAGAGTTAAAAGTCAGAATTATCACATACATAAAGTTCTTTCAGAAACAAACTATTCTTAACATGGATCCTGCTTTAAAATAGCATCTCACACTGAATCTTATAAAGCAGTAATCTGTTAATCTTATAAGGCATCTTGACAATTATCCATACATATAAACCAATTTTTCTCAGAACCTCATTAGACTCAAAAACTTATTTTTAACATTTGTACTCTAACATGTTCTAGTTTTCAATTAAAGCAGTAAGAATAGCAGTATGTTTATATCAGCAATATTTGAGGATATAAAAGAACCTGTCAAATCCAACAATCATTTAGGATTTGTGCAAACACATAGATATTTAGCTAACAGGTCATAATTAGAACTGTAACTGTAATGACTAGTATATTCAATAACTAAATATGACTTCATTTTCATTTAATCAATATTTACTGGACAATGCATAGCACATTGCGCTGGTCCCTAGAAAGAATATAAGATGAAAGTAATAACATAATGGAGGGGTATGCTGACATTTATAGAGTGCTTATTATGTGCAAGAAACCTTACATGTATTAACTCACTTCTTGTTCCCAAGCCTAGGATGTAGTTACTAGTATCCTCATTTAAATATGGTATCAAGAAATTAAGTAACTTGCCCAAGGTCACAAAGCTACTATTTGAACCCAGGCACTCGGGTTGTCATGTCCTGCCTTTGAAAATTTTCCAGTCTAATAAAGGTAATAATGTAGTAACATGTAACTTATAAGGGGGTATAATTTTTCAAATGTCAAAAGATATAGTGCAATGGGTTTCAGGGTTAGGGAAATGTAATCAGGTTGAAAGAGAATCAGAAATGGTTACTTGTGGGAAGTAAGAAGAGCTAGATTTTGCTGGCTGGATAATATTTTAAGAGCATGTTTTAAAAAAAACATTAAAATTCGACACCCATTATCTCAGTAATTTTCATAAAAACAGTAATCTCTCGACAGTGGGTTATAGCAACAGTTTTATATAAATAAAAATGTTGATATCAACGCCTACTTTATATATACATGGTTCAGTTTAGTTCTATTAAACAAAAGAATAGATATAAATTATTATTGCTCTCAACCCTAGAGATAGAGTAAATGGAAATACGTAATAAGGCAGAGAGGAGACCTCTGTTTACTTACCCTACACTTACATCCACACTATACCAACAGCAAATCATTCTCAAGAGAAATGAGTGCTCTTTAAGAATCTTGATTACGTCAGTTTTGCCAATCATTTGTCATCATTGCCAATCACAATAATTTTGCCCCAAAGGCTTTGTACAATGGAGAGTGTTTGTACAAAAGTAGATTTTAAGCCAACAGTACCTGGACAGAACACTTTAAAATCTGTGTAATAAACCTCATAAAAGAATATGTCTCTGCATACCAGGACACCTAAACATGTTGCCTAAATTGAAGAAGATCCTTAAAGACAAATGAATCAATTTTAAAAGTAGATGTCTTCTGTAATCTTAACTGACAACAGATATTTAAATTTATATATTCAGTGATATATTTTTCCCAGCCCCCTATTTTCAATATAACCTTTTCTTTCCAAGTTGGGCTATCATGGTACTTTAGTACCCTGGAAATGTACTAACCCAGTCCCTTCAATTTCAGCAAAAAAAAATTATAGTACCTTGATACTGAGAGGCAAAAACTTTGACTAATCAAAAAACTGGAAAATAAGAAAGAAGCAATCCTAAAGAAAGTACTTAAGAAAGCACTTAAATAATAGTTTTCATGCAAAATTAAAGTTCACCAATTTAAAACTCCCTAGAAAACAGATGATAAAAAAGTACTTCATAATATTCACTCAGGGCAAGGGCATAGAAGTGAAGCATGAAAGCATAGAGCACATCTGGGAACAGCAACTAATGTAGCCAAATGTGGCTAAAACAAAACTGGCTTGGGGCAGGAGACAAATACATTAAGTTAGGAATTTCTGGTTAAAGAGGATAGATTGAATACAAGCATTTAGCGCTGAAGTTTCTCAAGATAATTTCAAAACAAGAGTTAAGACATTTTTTAAAGAGCATAAACCCATAAGGAACCAGAAACATGATTTCAAAGCTGAAAAGCAGATCAAAAATGGTAATGACTATTACATGTAAAGAAGCTGAATTCTCTATTAGTAGAAGAAAACCAAAGACACATTTACAATTACACCAAAGGACTCCCATAAACTCCCTGGAGAAGTGGTTGCTTCTAGAGTTGGCGCAGAGAAAATACACCATGGGCTGAAGCATAATGTGGCGCCAGAAAGTAAGTTCTCACAAAGCAAGGATGAACACACAGATGCCAACCAGAAAGTGCTCCCCTGGCCAAGATTGGAAAAGCTTAAAAAGCAAAAAAATAATAATAGCATTGGATTATAATCCAAAGAATAAAGTAAATATCCAAAAGTCTATACTGATAAATTATTATGGGGAAATAAATGGGGAAGAAGGGATAACTCTTCCTCACCAAAGAAGTCCAATTAATAAATACAGAAATGAGGAAAATAGAAAACTACTCTTAGAATACACCAGTAATAAGACAAGACCCATAGATAGATGCTAAAATTGGTGGGCAGAAGTTTAAGCCTCAACAAGGTATCTGCACAGTCTCAAAGTATTTAGTAATTATTAAAGAGGAAAATAGTAACTTTATAGTGGAGAAAACCTAACAGACAGCACCATACCCAAGTAATCAAGGTTAACATCACTAGCAGTACATCACATTCTCCCACACCTTCCAGATGGCATACTGAGAAGAACACATCACATCTGCAATATCCCTCTCTTAATTCCCAACCTCATGAGAGAGGTCATAAATCATGAGAAAATGTCAGACAAACCCAAATTGAGGGCCATTACAAAATATCTGTTCAAAGTGTCAAGGTCATGAAAGAGAAGGAAAGGGTAAGGACTATCACAAATAAAAAGAACCTATGGAAATAAGACAACTAAATGCAGTGTTGTATCTTTGAACAAAAAGGGCCATTTGTGGAAAAACTAGTAAAATATGGTTAGTTGCTTACTCTTGACAAGTGTTTTATAGTTATATAAAATGTTAACATGAGGAGAAGCTCACTGAAGGGTATATGACAATTCTCTATTATTTCTGCAACTCTTCCAAAAATTTTTTAAAGTATAGTAGGGGGGGACCCTAAAATGCTCAGAAACTGTCAGTTTCAGACACTCTGGGAGTTAAGGGTAGAGTCCAACTAGGAGCACAGATTTGTTCAAGAAGCAGTTAGAACTCCCAGACCTCTCTTCTACTCCTTGACCCTTTCTAGCAAAAGGTTACATGACCTCTGAGAGTGTGAAACTGGATATCTCTGCACTAGAGGATGTTAGTCTCAAATGAATGTGAAGAATGCCATACTGAAAACTGGAGAACAAATGAAAATGTATTTGCATACTTAATGATGAAACCCAAATCCCTTTTTCCTACTCAGTCCCCAAGCTTGTTCTCTCTAGGCATAAGATCAGAAATCTTTTCTGGGAAATCAATCCAGCACAAGAGAAAAGAGGTGTCACTGGGAGTCTGCAAGGAAATTATTCAGCCATATCACTCTACAGGGAAAACCATAATCATCCACTTGTAGGGCTGCTAAGCTTTTTAAGGCACTTTTTTTTTTTAAGATTTTTATTTATTTATTTGACAGACAGAGATCACAAGCAGACAGAGAGGCAGGCAGAGAGAGAGGAGGAAGCAGGCTCCCTGCTGAGCAGAGAGCCCGATGCGGTGGGATCGTGCTCGATCCCACGGTGCTCGATCCCATGACCCTGGGATCATGACCTGAGCCGAAGGCAGAGGCTTTAACCCACTGAGCCACCCAGGCGCCCAAGGCACTTCTTTTAAGTAAGAGTCGACTTCAAAGAATCACCAGGCATCCAAGGAAAGCATCTCATATGAAAGACAAAGCCCAAGCAAATAAACACAAAAAGGAAATTTGGAGGAAAGGGGGAATGTGTAGAGAAAAAACTACTACTAATATCCTAAGAGAGATAAGACACTGTATCCACAAGACAGAAAAAGGATATTTAAAATTTTTTTCAGAAGAAAAAAAGAGTGCTTGGAAATTATAAATATGATGGCAGAAATAAAACTGTAGTAGAAGAACTGGAAGATAAAAGTTGAGAAAAAGTTTCCATAAAGCAAGAGGGAAAGGAATGGAAAATAGAAGAAAACAGGTAAGAAAATTAGAGAAACCAGTCCATAGGCCCAAAACCTAATCCATAGGAACTCAAGAGAGAGAAGAGAGAAAACCGAAGGAAGAAATGGGGGGGGGGGGAGTATTTAAGGAAATTACCCAGAACTGATGAATTTCTGAATAAGACTACCCTGAACTTGACAGAAATGGATTTTAAAAAAGACCTATACCAAGGCACATAGTATAGGAATTTCAAAACTCTGGGAGAAAAGATTCTCAAAGCTTCTAGAAAGGGAAAAAAAAAGTTTCAAAATAGGGGAAAAGAATCTTCTAGGCATCTGATGTCTCAACAGCAACACTGAAATAAAGAAAACAATGGAACAATATTAAAAAATATTCTGAGAGAAAATTATTTCTTACTAAGAATTCTCTGCCTAGCCAAATGATCTATAAAGCAAGAGGACAGAAATATTTTCAGACATGCGAGGTTTGGAAAAAAGTATATGCTGTCCAGAAAGCTATTGAAAGTGGTCCTCCAAAATGACAAAATGAGCAAAGAAGACACCAGATATGGAACTAAGAGCCCCAATACAATAGAGTCCTGAGCGGGGCTACTAAGATGATAGTAAAGGCAAATATAGACAACAGCTGCAATTCAAGAAAACTTAAATAAAAAATAAGTAGGTTTGAACAGAGTAAGAGGAGATTTATACACTTGAGAGAACTGGACTAAATCACGGCTTCTCAACAGTGTCCCTACTGACATTTTGGACTGCACAGTTCTTTCTTGTGGAAGTCTGTGCTGTGGATGTAGGATGATGTTTGGTAGCAGAGCCTACTTCCACCACTAGGCATAGTAGCACACTCCCTGCCTTCCCAACATTGCCAATGTCCACTGTGTTGCCCCCTGTTGGTAACCTCTTGCTAAATTAATGATAAGTACACAGAAAACTAAACAAAAGCAAGTTTTTTAAAAAAAACATTAACACAGGAAAAACAAAATATACAGCAAAGGAAAACAATTACAGTAAACTACAAGACTCAATTATGAATAGCTTATAGTCACATTGATACACACTCTGAGTACTGGTATAACCAAACTACTTACAATATGACAATACTGGGAAGACTGAGCAGAACTGAGAAATGTGTCTGGGTATGGCTTGGGATAGCGGTACACCTTAGCTTCTACTTGTAGTAAGTCAGTAGATAATGCCTTAAACTGAAAACTCAAGAAAGAACACTACAGGCAGAACATTTTGAGATATGGAGATAAATATCAAAGAAATGAATTGAAAGTGATTGTGTCTAAAGAGCCCAAAACAAAAGGAAGAGGGAATTTGCAGAGGACTGTTTTGTCAATAGTCCTGCAGAACTATTCAACTCTTTTTAAACATGTACACATATAGCTTTGATAAAAATTAAACTTAAAATAAAACAACTGAAGCTAGATTATGAAGTACTTTCACTCGTTAAGGCCATACTGACTTAGAACTAAACAGCTCTACAACTTTGAGCAAGGTCCTCAACCTCTTCAAAGCCTTACCTTCTTCAACTGTAAGATTATGAAGAATAGCAGCTGTCTTAAAGGGGTATGATAGGAACTAAATAAGATAACATATGCAAAAGGTTTACCACAGTATTTTGCACACAGTGCTTACAAATAGTACCTATTACTCAATTTGCAATCAGAAGTTATTAACTATAAACTTTAGAAAGTAAGTAAATCATAATCTCTCCTGTTTTAGAAAGTAACTGACAGTTGTAGAGAGGACAGATTCCTAAAGAGCCTAGAAGTCAGAGACCTGAACTCATTTAAATATGAAAAAAAGGAAAATAGAGGAGTCAAAAAAATCTTGGAACTTAAATAAATAGATGCTGACAACACTAACTGAACAGAACATAGAAAGAATTGTGTTGAGAAGAGAATACGAGGAGAGAGAAGAGATATGAGCCTGATATTACCTACATGTAATCTATGGGTCCTAGCATACAACCAAATAGAGATATCAGGTATGCAGATGGAAATCTGAATCTAGAAGAGAGGTCAGGGCTGGAGACAGAAATGGGTATATTATAATCAAAGGCTGAAGCCATACAAGTGGATCAGATTACTCTGTGGCAAACTCAGAGCAAGAAGAGAGGGGAAAGATGAAAATCATGAGCATAAAAAACACTGTAACACGATACCAATAATTACCTCAAAAACTACAATTAGGTTATCTAACTTTTTTTTTAAGTAATGTATATACCCATTGCTGAAATAAGTAAAGAAAATCTAAATATAGCCCAATGATCCAGATATCCAGGAATAACAATTGTTAATATTTTAGACTATTTCTTCTAATCTTTCAATGCCTATAACCCTAAACTGTCCATTTTTTCCCTGACAAATTTGGAATCCTATACAACTGCACTCAGCTTTTTTACTTTATTAAGTCAGCATTTCCAACGGTATCTTAAATACTAATGATTTTTAATTAAACACTCCAATTTAAGTAAACTACAGATGAGTGTCACTTGACATAACTGTCATATTTGCTTCTTACTGGTAAAGGAGAATCAACACCCACATTTTTTTAAAAAGGCTAATTTTTAAAGAATGATCAAAAACAAGAAAGACCAATGTAGCACATTTCCTTAGTAATTTAATTAGGAAACATAAAATTAAAAGAATATTCATGATACAAACCATAATAAACCCTGATGGATTTTATTAAAAACCAGACAATAGAGATAAAAAACAATTTGCTTTAATATTTTGGGAGTTCTCAACATTAATGGTCTTTATATACTTGTGAGGTCACTGTGAAGCTCAAACGAGTTAATATACATGAAGCACATATAACAGTATCTGACATACAATAAGTGCTTAATAAATACTGGTTATTACTATCATCACCATTGTTTCATATAGAAACTGTTTATGGCATGGAAAAGGAGCAGAAAGAAACCTGAGATATGAAACTACTCTTTTGTTTTTTCTTCCACTTTTCCATTTTCTCTACGTTTATATATTCTGTGGACATCACTTAAAGTACTATTTTAAAACAATTAGGTATGTACCTTATCCTGAATTATACTCTAAGATACTTGAGAGATGAATAAATTTTTGCTATTTCCTCAAAATGTTCCTTACATGGCACAGTACAGTAATATGCACAGTGAAGACTCAATAAATATTAGTATCAAAAATCCTTATAAAGAGAATAAAAACAAAGCAGCAAATAAAAATTTGGATGACAGTAAAAGCAAGAGACCTGAAAGCCAATATCAATACATTCAAAGACAGAGTAGAATGAAATAGTGAGGTAAAAAGCTTTGTTATGAACCACAATGAATAGACCACACTCCCTTTGCTCTTCTCTGGGTACAGCAGTTTAGGAGGGATACTAAAAACTGGATTATGCCTAAAAGAGAGCAAGTGAGAAGTAAAGAACTAAGGATCCACAGACTGTAGAACAGAGGGGGCTGGCCCTCCTCCTCCCCTCTCCCATTTTCAGCAATAAAAAAAAGCTGTCCTATGAGAAATGATTTAAGATTTCTCTGTTGTCCAAGGCAATTATCAAAAGATGGCAGGTCAGAGGTCTAGACTTCTTTCAGCTCAAAAACTTAAAATAACAGATCTCTTGTAAGACAAAGATGTTATCAGAGATTAGCCATGAAGGTGTTCAAGCAAGAGTTGGAAAACAGCTTGCCAATGAACTGTGCTGCAGAAAATATCCAAGTAGGGGATAATTGGTTAGAATTCTAAGTTTCTTCACACCCTGTAACCGCATCAATAAATATTACTGAATATCTGCTCCAGAAAGGGTACTGTCCTAGACTTATAACATACACAAAAACAGAAAATTGAGAGAAACACACAAACATCTCTGCTGCCAAGGAATTCATAACATTACATAAAATGTATATTACAGTTTGGGACCATAATATATGTCACCAAGCACTATTTATTAATAATTGCCAAATGAATTGCCAAATAAATCCTAGTCACATAAAAGGTCTTCAAAGAAGGAGAAATCCCTAAGGTTAAAATGGTCATAAAAAGATTTTTAGAATAAACAAGGTATAGGGTATTTATGGAAAAATGTATATGAAGGTTCTGAACAGAGAAGTAGAAAGCAGGGATAGTACAAAAAGAAGTGAAAAGCAAGTGAGAGAGAACCCCATTTGGCTGCATTAAAAATGTGTTTCATGGGAGAAAAGATAAGCTGAAAAGGAAGGTTGGGGCCAGAATCAACTGTACTAGGCCTTGAATACAAACTAAGTAGTTTCAAATTTATCCTGTATACAGCATCGGTAGCAACTACTCAACTCTGCTATAGCCACAGATAATAGTAAATAAACGGGCATGGCTGTGTTCCAATAAAACCTTTGTTATAAATACCAAAATTTGAATTTCATATATATTTTCATGTGTCATGGAATATTATTCTACTTATCTTTTATAATTTGGAAATGTAAAAGACATTCTTAACTCATAGGCCATACAAAAACAGGCTATGATACCTGTAGTACACAAAGCAGCCCTCTTTGGAGTCCTCTAAGATGTATCTGTCCTTGAGCTTCAGGGACCAAAATAATATATTATTCATTCAACAACTACACACATGCATGAATGCACACACCTAAGCAAGATCTTAATCTAGCAGGGGTCAGGGTTCCCTATACAAAGGTCCTAAGCAAACAAAAAACAATAAAACCCTCTATATTGTTGATAATAAGCCATTAGAACAGAAGCAAATTTTTGTTTTAATTTTGCAATTTATTTTCACATAGTAAATGTACTTAGAGAGTTACAAACTAGTCTTACACACCCTCCAAGTTATATGAAGGTAACCATAAAATAGGGTATAATCAAGGAATAGTGAAGGGATATGAGTTCTAGCCCTTACACTGTCATTTACTCATTACGTGACCTTAAACAAGTCACTTTTTTAAAAAGATTTTATTTATTTGACAGACAGATCACAAGTAGGCAGAGAGGCAGGCAGAGAGAAAGGGGGGAAGCAGGCTCCCTGCCGAGCAGAGAGCCCAATGCATGGCTCCATCCCAGGACCCTGAGATCATGACCCAAGCTGAGGGCAAAGGCTTAACCCACTGAGCCACCCAAGAGCCCCCTAAACAAGTCACTTTCAATCCTCTGGCCCTAATTTCCTCATTTGTAAAGTGAAAGGGATTAAGTTACTAGATGATCACTATACTCTCCCTTTAGCACTGTATGATTCAACTCCAACTTAAAAAGACAGGGTATGACAAAGAGAAAAGTGGTAATTAAGGACATAAAAAGGATACTGACTAAATAAGCAGGCAGATAAGAAAAACAGGTAGGAATAAGACCAAAAAAGTACAATATTACTAAACAACTAAATTAATAAAATAAAGAAAAATTCAGCAAGAGGAGTATGGTCATCAAAAAAGAAAGAACTACGTAACAAGCTAAAAAAGGCAAAAACTTCAAGTAATAGTCTTAAGACTTGAGACCACTGTGCATGCTTCCAGGAATCATGAGAGGAGCCAAGGAAAAAGAACAGCCTGAAGATCAATCTGGGGGGGGAAGGGGAGACATATGTTCCAAAAAATGTAAAAGAAAAAAAAAAGTTGCGATGTGCTTGAAGCCTCAGGTAAGGGAGTTAGTCTTAAAGGAGAGGCAATTAATCTTTAAAATCCAAAAGGTAAAAGTGGTATTACAGTATTGGTTTTTACACAACTGATATTTTTCTGCAAAGCTGCATATTTATATCATGGGTTTTTTTAAGACATCAAATTATTAGGGAAATAAATCTGATGTTGCATTTTCTTAAAGCAGAGTTTCACCTATACTGTATTTTTCTAACAATCAAAAAATTAAGAAAGGACTAACTTTACTTTTTGTAAGAATGAAAACCAGCAATATGTAGCTTTAAAAGAAAATGCATGTTTATCTTTTTTACAGCACCTATCACTTCTGTTCTTTCGTAAGAGTTACGTATTTATGTAGTAAAATACCTCTCCTTTAAATGAAGCTCAACGAATATTACCAACACTCTCTTAGTAGCTTTGAAAGCTCCCACGGCAAGAACTCTAATTCATGTTTATCTGCCTTGCACAGAGTTGGTGATGTTCGATGAATAAATACTGACATACGATAGCCAAGTTAAAAAAAAAAAAAAAAAACTGTCCTTGCAAAACAACTGCCATCTGATAATGTAGGAAAAATATTTTATCAGATACATAACTCCAGTATCACTTTTGCAGTGTCAGAGCTTGCTTAAGGAGCAATTTTGCTACAAACTATCTAAAAAAAAAAAAAAGAATGTTTAATGGCTATCGCTTATAAACATCAAGATTCTACACAGCTCATTTCAACCGGACACTGCCTCTATTTAAGGTATATGAGAAAAAAAAAATCCAAAGCATTAGCCTGATGATCAACTAGTTAAAAATACACATTTGGATACGCTGAAGATATTTATAAAGCCAACAGGGATACTATTAATATATTGAAATCCACTGGCCAGCGCTGGATTCTACCATTAATCTTCTACTACTATTCAAGAGAAGCCAAGAAGTTAAGGCTTCTCATATCACTTGCTTTAAAGAATTCAAGCAGTCACCCAAACTAGCATACACAACCCAGCTACAAAAAGTAGTTCAGCTTTCCATATGGTAATGTTTAGCTATCTCTCACCTTTCCGTGAAAGTGAGCATTTACTTTTTCAACGATCTTCCACAGGCCCCATTTAGGCAAACCAACAGGATTACCAAGTAACAGGAGTTCAAAAAAGTCCTAACAGTTAACTCTGCCCTCCCTCAGATCTCAAGTTGGGTGTAGATTTCACAAGCCCCGAAAGCTACACACTGCCACTGTCAAAACCAGAAGCAGCACCGTCACCCTGTCGTGCCCATCAACAACTGTTACAGAAATTCTTTGAAATTATCTTGGCTCGACATGTTAAATAAGTACTTAAAAGGCCACCTTCTCCCCCAAAGCCGGACCTGATTCCTTCCAGTCCGCTCCTTTATCCGTCCGGCCCGACAAACCCGAGAGGGGCGGTCTCGGCTCCCCCTCCCCCGGCCCCTAGATCCAGTCGGGTCTCCCAACTGCTCGCCGCACCCACCGTACAGCCCCCACCACACACCTCCTCCTCCCCCCCACAGCCGGGCCCGCACACGAGCTGGGCCCGCAGCCGACCCCTCGCCCGGGCCTGCACCGCCTCGAGCGGACACAGGCCTCGGGCCTAGCCTCCTCCGCTGGCCCCTCACCTCTTTCGGGACCAGTTGGTTCTCCTCGCCGGGCACCATGGCTCAGACTCTGGCCGCTCCTCTCCGCCCTGCCGGGGGAGGGGGCAGGGTGGTGGCGGCTCTCTATCTCAGAAGAGAACGGCAGCGGCAGTCATCCTCTCCGCCGCCTGCGCTCCGGCAACCGCGGAGGCCTCAGCCTGGGCCTCAGACACCAGCGCGGAGACACCGACCCACCGCTGCTCCGCCGCCGCCGCCGCCGCCGCCGCCGCCGTCGCCTTCGTCGTCGGCCCCTCCCCCAGCCCGCTGCAATCAATGGAAAAATGGCGGCGGCCGCTCTCGCGAGAATTCGAGCCGTCGGGCTCCGAGCCCGGCGCTAGGCGCCCAAGGTGTCGAGGCAGCTGTCGCTCGCGTCTAATTACCTCAGCTCTTACTAAGCCCCGGGATGTACAAAATCGGTTGAGCGGCCATGCAAACAAACGCCTTTCACGGGAGGGATGCTGGACAGTCCATTTCGGGAGTCCCTCTGCCGGCAGGGAAGAACCAGGCCTCAGACCCCTCCATGGCTTCTTGGGCTCTTCGGACTCTCCCCACCAGGGAAAGACTGGAGCCGAAAGCTCCTTCTCTGACCTTACCGCCAACCAGCACTGCCCTCCCTTCCCGTTAGAAGAGCGTCTTAACTCCATCTCCTCTTCGCAAAGCCCTCGCCTCTCCTGGGAGAGAAAGCGTCACGGGCGGTCTCCCGGCCTCCGGGCTCGGACGCGGCCCCAGCCAGAGGGAACTGCGTTTTCTTTTCACCCCCTCTGCCTGCACTCCTGACGGCCCGGCTCCAGGCACCTCAAAGCCATCTCCTGCGAGGGGAGGCGGCAGCCCTCGCTTCGGAGAAACGGTGTCATTTCTTTCCCCCGCCAACCCCAAAACACACACACACACTCTCCCCCCGCCCCCATTAGAGCGGCACTCTCTTGTCCCCTTTATGGGAACTTCCTCCTCCATCAGGTTCCAGCCTGGGACTGAGATCGCTTCTGAGAGTAGGGCTGCAGTTTGAACTCTACCAAACTCCTTAAGAATGTTTCAGAGTACTTACATCTCTGACTGTAAGCATTGTGCTGTTTTATACGAAACAAATAACGCAATAGTTATTTTTCCAAATCTCACTCATTAAACCCTCCCTTATGAAGACTCGGTGGGGTGTCCTTCCTGAAGACTTCCATGGGTACAGTGATTTCACATCATGCTGAGATAAAATAATCTTTCCATATTCCTAACACCCACAGTATCACCTACCTGTCCTTGTGCTCTCCAGACTTTTTCTGATTGCACGCCCCTAGTACCAAAAGAAAAACAAAAGGAAAACACAACTCTGTAAGTCTATATACTTATGTAAGTTGTATAGGCGTCTTGCTACTTGTGACGGAAAACATTTTTTTAAAATATAAAAAGGATAAGATAAAAAAATAAACATTTTAAAGTAACTGTAAGAGTTTTTTTTTATATTAATGGTATAAAGAATTGTTACTCTCACTAAAAATATTTAGTGAAAGAAATATGATTGACTAGGTTTCAATAGTTTTTAAAATCTTTAAAACTTTGCAAAGCAGTTACTAAATTGTCTGATTCAACGTTCAGGTTATTTTTGTACCTCATTTTAATAGCTGTCATAAGCTGAAAAAGATAATTTACAAAGATATGTAGATCCTAATGGAAGAAGTACATCTTTGGCTGCTCTTACTAATGCAAGAATCCATTTTTATCTCTTCCATCCACCAACCATGAAAGGTTTTTATTGAAATTCAACTACTAACTTTCTATCTGCCCTGATGTCAGCCAGAAAATGTTGCATTTTTATATTTTTAACAAATGGGTTCAGAACTCTTTGGAATGCGTTGCTTGGAGGAGTTTTCAATAACTTGGGAAAATTCTGCCTTCAAATTTTATTGCACATGTGTAAGCTTTTTTTTTTCAGGGCACTGATCTTGTCTTTATTTAAAATTTTGTTCATAGATTTTTGAATTAATTTTGAATCTTTAAAATATGGTATTAAGATATTCTTTATCTTGATTACTGAGTTTGGCTGCCCCCTTAAATTTAGCACCCAAGGTTAATGCCTCACTTACCTTACCATTGTCTCAGCCTTAGGTAGCACACAAACATCATTTTTGCATCGAAATCCCATAATAGAAATATTTCCAAATCTCTGATTTCAAAGTTTTATCCCCAGTACTTAATAAGATGGTTCCTGTATAGCTCATGCAGAAAGTAGACTATCATCTCTTATCACCTCTTCGCTTGTTTGCATTATTATCTCCAACTCATGTTTTCTTTCCAGAAATCTTTTAGCTATTTTCATTTTAGTAAGGGGTCCATTTAATGAAATAATAATGTAACTGGTAAATCTACTTAACCCAGCACACATAAACTGGAATAAATCACAATATAGTAAAGGGAAAGAAAATGAAGAAATCCCTGAATTATTCCCCACATTGCATAACTCACACTTTTCACTCATGAATAGTGAGATCCCATTGTCAATCTGTACGTTAAATATTGGCAAGACTTGTTTTTTTTCTATTTTTAGATAAAAATAAATATTTTTTTAAGGTTCCAATATTTTTTTCCCATATTCCACCTTCTCTGATTGTATTCTTTGGAAGCCATTGGCATGGCTGTACCAAAGCCTCATAGGTTTGCTCTGCAATAAATATTTGTGTAATAAGTATATGAATCAATGAATTGATTAATAAATAAATGAGCAAATATTGATATAAGGCCACTCTTCCTAGTAAATTAAGTTACTAATATTACATGCATATGCATTTATTTTGTATATGGATTTTATGTCTTCAGCCCTAACTTCTCCTGTGGGTGCCAAACTTATATCTACCTTTGTGATGACTTGAAACATTTCAAACTTAATTTGATCCAAACAGATCATTTTTTATTTCCAAGCCTCCCCATCTTCCTTCCGCAACATATACTCTGCCAGTTCTCTCCCTCTCAATAAATTGCACCATCATCAATTCAGTTTATCCAGCTGAAAACTTGAGAATCTTCTTTTTTAAGATTTTATTTATTTATTTGATACACAGAGAGAGCACAAGATGGGGAGTAGCAGGCAGAAGGAGAGGGAGAATAAGGCTCCCTACAGAGCAGGGGGAGCCCGATGTGGGGCTTGATCCCAGGACCCCAGGATCATGACCTGAGCCAAAGGCAGTCATTTAACCAACTGAGCCACCCAGGTGCCCAAAACTTGAGAATCTTTACCTCACATTCAATTCATTACTAAGTGCTGTCCCTTTATCTTCTGAAACATATCCCAATCCAACCAGTTCTCTTTATATCTACTACTTTCCATTCCTACCTCAATCATCATCTTTTCTTGCCCAGACTACTGCTATTGTCTCCTAACAGGGCTCCTAGCTACTACTCTTACCCTCCCAAATTTCATACTCTGCAAAGCATCCAGAGTGAGCCTTTTAAAGTATATAAGATTATATATAGTTCTTAGTTAAAATCTTATCTTACTTAAAACCTTGCAAAGATTTTCTGTCCTACTCAGCATAACATCCATATTCCTTGCCATGGCCTACAAAGTCCAGTGCAAGCTACCCCCTGGCCACTTTGCTCATCTCATCTACCCCTCTTCCTTTGATACCAATGACCTAGTCACTCTGCCCTTATTGAAGCTTTTCAAATACATTGTTTATTCTGTGCTACAAAGCCTTTGCACTAGTTACCCTTTGCCTAAATGTTCTTCTCCCAAATCTCTGCTCTTATCTAGTTCTATCTTGTCATTTGGGCCTTTCAAATGTTTCCTCCTCCAAGAGGCCTTTCACAACCATTCAGTCTAGGCTGGTTGTCCTTAATATACCCTCTGTGCCTGGAATAGTGTCTAGTACATAGTAGGTGCTTAAGAAATTTTTGTTGAATTAGTAACCTTTTTTAGGTGAGAATCACATTTTAAAAAATTGCCCAGACTGGTGTAGGTCAGAAGCTTGTTGCTTTTCCTTATACATTTTTTTTGGATTATTTTTTTAATCCCTCCACTTTAAAATATTCATAATATAACCCTAGTCAAAACATGAAACAAACATCAGGAAAACTCAGGCGGGGGGGACATTCTACAGGATACCTGGCTGGTATTTTTCAACATAAGCTCAAGAAGAACAAGGAAGGATTGAGAAACTGTTACAGACCAGAGGAGACAGGGGAGACATGACAACTAAATGCAGTGTTGTACCCGGGATTGGATTCTGGAACAGAAAGAAAACACTAATGAAAATGTTTGGGAAAATCCAGTAAAGTCAGTCGTTTGGTTACCAATAATGTTCCAATGTCAGTTTCTCAGTTTTGATAAATGTGCGATGATAATGTACACTGGCAGTGTAATGGGGAAACAGGGAGGGGTGCATGTAGACTCTCAGGGATTTTTTAGCAACTTTTCTGCAAATCTAAAATTTCTCCAAAATAAAAAGTGTATTTCAAAATGTCCAAGGAGTGCCTGGATGGCTCAATCAATTGAACATCCTACTCTTGATTTCAGCTCAGGTCATGATCTCAGGGTCCTGAGACTGAGCCCCACATCAGGCTCCATGCTCAGTGCAGAGTTTGCTTGTCTCTCTTCATCCCCCTGTTTCTCTCATGCTTTTTCTCTTGCTCAAATAAATAAATAAATAAAAATTTTAGAAATGTCTTTCGAAATCTTAAGACATTTCTTTCTTTCTTTCTTTTTTTACATTTCAAAAAAATTACATTCACAAACATTTCTATATTTTAGACTATTTTTTAAAGCCATATAGTCAAAGTCATATTGTATAATTTAAGAGCTAGTGATGATGTTCACCACTATAACTGTAACTATCAGTAATACTGTTAAATGTATTCCATAAATGTGAATAGATATTTTTACCATGACTGTGTTTTAATAGGGTTAAAAAGATCTTTAGTCAGTGTGATATGGACTTGGACCCCTGTTTTAAGATCTAAGCTCAGACACTTTTTCTGTATAAGACCTCTCTAAATCTCTTTTTCTCAACTAGAAAATGGGGGCAATAAAGTGGACCTTTAGCATTTACCAACTTAATATTTGCAGTTTTGACCAGAAAAGTCCATGATATGTACAACCATTCATAATTGTACTAGAGAGGAAGTTTAAATTTTACACATTATCCAGAGTATAGGAAACTAGAAAGCTGAGTGGTTGAAAGAATAAGCTGAGAATTGTTTACCTGATATTGAATCCTACTTCTGTTATTATTAACTGTGTGGTCTTCCTTGAATAGCTTTCTTAAAATCACTAAGCTTCAACTTTCTTTTTTTTTTTCTTTCTTTTTTTTTTAAGATTTCATTTATTTATTTGACAGAGAGAGATCACAAGTAGGCAGAGAGGCAGGCAGAGAGAGAGGAAGGGAAGCAGGCCCCCTGCTGAGCAGAGAGCCCGATGCGGGACTCGATCCCAGGACCCTGAGATCATGACCTGAGCCGAAGGCAGAGGCTTAACCCACTGAGCCACCCAGGCGCCCTAAGCTTCAATTTTCTTATCTGTAAATTGAGGATAACAATAGCCCAGCTTTGTGAGGTATTTTAAATAGCAAAGAAAATAACGATAATCATAAAACTACAACAACTAAGGTATGTTTATATATATATGTATATATTCAGCCTTGTTCTAGCTTTACACATACTATTTCATTCAATTCTTTCAACTTTTTATGTATGACTATTATCCCCACTTTACAGGTGAAGAACTTGATATAGAGCTATTGAAGCACGCAGCACACTGTCTATCATTATCAGAATAATCAATATATACTGCCTATCATTATCCCAGCACTTGACTTAGCTCCATGAGGGATCATGACAATGCCTGGCATATAGTAGGTGCTTTTAAATATTTGTGGAATTAATGAATAAATAAACCATTTAGCTACAGGATAAATCTTGTTAATCGCCCAGCAACTGTACTTTGGCATAGTTTCTTTATTGCCTACTCTTCTCCACTTACTTCCATGAAAATGTCAAAAATGTTCTTTTTTTTTTTAAAGGACTCTGAAACAAAATTTAACTATTAGCAATGAGATTGAAGAAATGAAGAACGTGATGGATCTTTGCCATGAGATAGTCCATTTGATTGAGTCAGAGAGTGGAATGTAAATTAGTCAAAGGCTTATATTTGTGATGGAAATGACCTCATCAACAAAGAAGCAAGACAAAAACAATTTGGGAAACTATATTCAGTGAGTGCTTACACCACTGGGATAAAATAAAAATTGGCATCAGCTAAGTAGAAAACCTAGTAAACACTAAAAAGATGACTAACTCTTGATGTAAAGATAAGAATAGGAAGCACCACGCTCAAGAAAATGTAACCTAGAAGAAACCTAGGAACATATACATGTATTTCCATGAAGCATTTAAAGAGGACGTTAGTGGAGCTCTCAACCCACTTTGGCCTCAAAGAAAGATTGGTTCAAGGACCTGACATAGCATTTTGTATTGACATAAACTAAAAATAAATAAATAAATAAATAAATAAATAAATAAAACAAATCATTGCCATGGAAGTGCGTTTCACCTCTTTCTGAGCTGAAGAAGTTCATGAAATAAAGGGTTTATGGGTCAGTATGTTCAACAGCAAAAAAAGAAGCTTACACCAAAAAAAAACTGGCTTGCAAATATATCAAAGGAAGACACACAAATACCAGAGTTTAACGCAAACAAAGACAAACTGACCATGAATCATCCTAGCTTTCTCTGGGTTTCTGCAAACCCTTCAATATCAAGGTCCAAAATAAGGAGAAATCCAATAAAACAAAGTCAGAGTCATGGTGTTAATCTTTTGAAATGATTTCATAAGATCTTTGTAATAGAGTAGTACTTATAAAGTTGTGTCTGAAGACATCTCAATATTCCTTGAGAATATCAATTGTTCTTGTAACAATTACTTTACAAAATTATGATTAGAAAAAATATATACAGAGGTGAATATATTACAATAATATTGTCATGGAACAAAAATAAAACCCAGAGTGTAAAAGGAAATATGGTAATTAAATTTTTTCATTTTGTGTTTAGCTAAATATTGACATAAATAAAGTCAAAAGACAAAATATCAGCTAGAAGAATATTTGCAACAAATATAACAAATGGCTAATTTCCTTAGTATAAAAGAGCTCTCATAAATCAATAAGGAAAAAATGAACAACTTCTGCATAAAGGAGAAAAATTGGTACCTCATACAAAAATGAAATACAAATTGCCAATAAACATTTAAAAAGATCCTCTACTTTACTCATTATTAAAGAACTGCAAATGAAAAAAAAAAACAAACCCAAAATGTCATTTTCACTCTCATATCAACAAGATTCATGGGGAAATAAGAACTCATTTAAATGTTGTAGAATATGAATTAGTGTAAACTTCTCTGAAGGCAATATGGTAATATGCACATCAAAATTATACACAAAATGTACACATCTTTCAACCTAGCAGTTCTATTTCTAAGATTATCCTATCGTACAAATGAACAAAGATACTGCAGACCTCACACCACCACAATAAAATGAACATCTCAATAAAGTAAGTAAAATGAATTTTTTGGTTTCCTAGTGCATTTAAAAGTTTTGTTTATACTATACTGAAGTCTATTAAGTGTACAATAGCATTATGTCAAAAAAACTGATGTCCATGCCTTAATTAAAAAATACTTCATTGCTAAAAAATGCTAACCATCATCTGAGCTTTCAGTGAGGCATAATCTTTTTGCTGCTGGAGGGTCTTGCCTCAATGTGGATGGCCGATCAGCATGGTGGTTACGGAAGGTTGGGATGGTTGCGGCAAATAAGGTTAACAGTGATGTTTTCCACACTGATTGACTCTTCCTTTCATGACTGATTTCTCCGTAGCATGTGATGTTGTTTGATACCATTTTACCCACAGTGAAGTTTTCAAAATTGGGGTTAATCCTTTCAAGACCTGCCTCTGCTTTATCAACTAAGTTTATGTAACATTCTAGATCCTCTGTTGCCATTTCAACAATTTTCACAGCCTCTGTGCCAGGAATAGATTCCACCTCAAGAAAACCCCCCTTTTTTTCCCTTCTATGGAAGCAACTTCTTATCCATTACCGTTTTATCATGAGATTGTAGCAATTCAGTCAAGGCTCCACTTCTAATTCTTCTTCTCTTCCTTTTCCACCAATCTGCAGTTATCTCCTCCACTGAAGTCCTGAACCCCTCAAAGTCATCCAGGATGGCAGAATCAGGTTCTCCCAAACTCCTGTTAATATTGATATTTGACTTCTTCCCATGAAACACAAATGTTTAATGGCATCTAGAATGGTGAACTTTTTCCAAAAGGTTTCAGTTCTTTGCCCAGATCCAGTAGAGGAATCACTGTATAGCCTTATGAAATGTATTTATTAAACAACAGGGCTTGAAAGATGAAATTACTCCTTGATCCAAGGGCTGCAAGAATGGATGTTGTGTTAGAAGGTGTGAAAACAATATTAATCTCACTGTACATCTCCATCAGAGCTCTTGGGTGACCAGGCCCATTGTCAATGAACAGTAATGATTTGAAAGTAATCTTTTTCTCTGAACAGTAGCTCTCAAGAGTGGGCTTAAAATATTCAGTAGATCATGTGGTATACAGATGCGCTGTCACCCAGGCTTCGTTGTTCCATTTGCCGATCACAAGCAGAGTAGATTGAGCACAATTCCTGAGGGCCCCAGGATTTTCTGAATGGTCAGTGAGCATTGACTTCAATTCAAAGCCATCAGCTGCCTAGCCCCTAACAAGAGAGTTAGTCTGCCCTTTGAAGCTCTGAGGCCAGGCATTGACTTCTCTTAGCTATCCTCTCCTCGAGGACATCTTCTTCCAACCGAAGGCAGTTTCATCTGCACTGATATATAGTGTAGCCACGTTCATGACTAATCCAAGCTAGATCTTCCGGATAACTTGATGCAGCTTCTGTATCAGCACTTGCTGCTTCACCTTGCACGTTAATATGACAGAGAGAGCCTCTTTCCTTAAACCTCATGAACCAACCTCTGCTACCTTCAAACTTATCTTCTGCAGCTTCCTCACCTCTCTCAGCCTTCATAGAATTAAAGAGAGCTCAGGCTTTGCTCTGGATTAGGCTTTGGCTTACAGGAATGGTGTGGTTGGTTTGATCTTCTACCCAGACCTCGAAAACCTTCTCCATATCAGCAATAAGGCTCTTTCGCTTTCTTATCATTCATGTGTACACTGGAGTAGCACTTTGAATTTCCTTCAAGGACGTTTCCTTTGTATTCACAACTTGAGCAACTGTTGCAAGAGGCCTAATTTTTGGCTTATCTTGAACTTTCAACATGCCTTCCTCACTAAGCTTAATTATTTCTGGCTTTTGATTTAAAGTGAGAGGCATGTGACACTTCCTTTCACTTGAACACTTTGCATAGAATCCATTGCATAGTTATTAATTGACCTAATATCAATATTGTTGTGTCTCAGGGAATAGAGAGGCCAAGGGAATAGCTAGTTGGTGGAGCCATCAGAATACACAACATTGGGGCGCCTGGGTGGCTCAGTGGGTTAAAGCCTCTGCCTTCAGGTCGGGTCATGATCTCAGAGTCCCTGGCTCTCTGCTCAGCGGGGAGCCTGCTTCCTTCTCTCTCTCTGCCTGCCTCTCTGCCTACTTGTGATCTCTGCCTGTCAAATAAATAAATAAAATCTTAAAAAAAAAAAAGAAAAGGATACACAACATTTATCAATTAAATTCATTATCTTATATGGGCATGGTTCATCGTGCCCCCACCTCCAATTACAGTAGCAACATCAAAGATCACTGATCACACATGGTCAAAATTAATAAAATAATGAAAGAGTTTGAAATATTTCAAGAATTGCCAAGATCTGATGCAAAAACATGAAGTGAGAAAACGCTGCTGAAAAAAATCGCGCCAATAGATTTCCTAGATATAGGGCTGTCATAGCCCTTCAGCTGGTAAGAACTTCAGATCTGTGAAGTGTGATAGAGCAAAGGGCAATAAAAAGAGGCGTGCCTGTACACAAATTCGTGTTTATTACAGTTATTGCAAACAATAACAAAAACTAGAAACAATATGAAAATTTGTCAACAGGATTATGTATATTATGGTACACTTAGGCCATATAACACTATGCAGAGACACTAGCAGAGAAGCTATTGAAATCTGAACAAAGTGCAGAGTTTAGTGAATACTAATGTACCAGTATTAATTCTTATGGATGACACATGTACCTTTGTCATGTCATGTATTCATATTTCATGTCTCATATTACTTGTAAGTTCATATTACAATTTGATCTAAGTCCAAAATTATCCCAGCATGAAAAGTTTATTTTTTTTATTTTTTATTTTTTAAAAATTTTATTTATTTATTTGACAGAGAGAGATCACAAGCAGGCAGAGAGGCAGGCAGAGAGAGAGAAGGAAGCAGGCTCCCCGCTGAGCAGAGAGCCCGATGCAGGGCTCGATCCCAGGACCCTGAGATCATGACCTGAGCCGAAGGCAGAGGCTTTAACCCACTGAGCCACCCAGGCGCCCCGAAAAGTTTATTTTTTTAAAAAAATGATATAGGAAGAAAATCAATATATAATAAATAGAAAAAGCAAGTTGCAGGATAGTATGGATAGCAGTTTGTGTACTAAAAGATGAGGGTTATATATGTATAAGCTATTATAGGCATAGAAATCTCTAGGAGCACATGACCTTATTCTACCAAAAAGAAAGTTTACAGCAGTTAGCTCTGAGTCCTTGGAACAGAAATTGTCAACTTCAATATCGGTGTAGGCTGGGATGTTTTCATTTTCACTTTCACATTAAATCATGTTGTGTTCTTTTCATTCTTTTGCCACGGGGCATGTGTGTCTTCTATAATTTAAAAACAACCAATTAAAAAAAATAAGGTACAGAAAATGACTAACGTGGTCACTGATAAATTGTGGATGTTCAGTATTTGAAACCTTTTGTTTTTTTATTATCAGCTTGGTTCATAAGTTCTTTATCATATCTCTAATAACAATCATAAAATTTTATTGGATATTTCCTATGGTCCAGGCCCTGTGTTAAATATTTTACACATAAAATTTCATTGCTCCCCCCACCAAAGCATTCTGAGTTGGGTACATTTATTATCCCCTTTTTATAGAATGGAGACATCAAGTAACTTGCCAAGGTCATGAGGCTAATAAATGGTGTAGCCAGGACTGGAGCCCAAGCAGTCTGATTCCATAGTCTTTGATCATACGGAAAGCCTTGTTTGCTTCTATAGATACTATAGAAAATATTTTAACATACATAACATATTTCATACAAAATACATCTTACTTTCTTTTTTTTTTTTTTTTTTTTTTTTTTAAAGATTTTATTTATTTATTTGTCAGAGAGAGAGCGAGCGAGAGCAAGCACAGGCAGACAGAGTGGCAGGCAGAGTCAGAGGGAGAAGCAGGCTCCCTGCGGAGCAAGGAGCCCGATGTGGGACTCGATCCCAGGACGCTGGGATCATGACCTGAGCCGAAGGCAGCTGCTTAACCAACTGAGCCACCCAGGCGTCCCACATCTTACTTTCATAAGTTATATTTTAACTTCCTTAATGATCAAGTGATGAGTATAATTCAGTTTCAGTGGAGGAAAGCAGTGATTAATAACTTTTAACTTTAAACTGAGTTGGGTGATTCAAAGTCTCTGGACCTTTCTTTTAAACTTCAGCACATGAGCTTTGAGGTTTGATCTTTTTTTTTTTAAAAGATTTTTTTTTTTTTTATTTATCTGACAGAGATCACAAGTAGGCAGAGAGGCAGGCAGAGAGAGAGGAGAAAGCAGGCTCCCTGCTGAGCAGAGAGCCCGATGCGGGGTTTGATCCCAGGACTCTGGGATCATGACCTGAGCTGAAGGCAGAGGCTTTAACCCACTGAGCCACCCAGGCGTCCCAGATTTACACAGAGAGCGTCTTTTATTTATTTATTTATTTATTTACACACAGGGAGTGTGTTTTATTTATTTATTTATTTATTTTAGAGACTGAGCTCACGTATGAAGTGGGTGGGTAGGTGGCTAGTGCAGAGGGAGAAGGAGAAAATCTCAAGCAGACTCCATGCTGAGCCAGACTTGGGGCTTGACCCTGAGATCATGACCTGAGCCAAAATGAAGAGTTGGGTGCTTTACCAACTGAGCCACCCATGCGCCCCAACTTTTTCTTTAAAAAGATAAATAGCAGTTGTTACTCCTTTTCTCTTCTTCCTCTTCTTCCCTCTTTGTATAGAGTAGGTAAGGGTTTTTTGTTGGTGTTGATGTTGTTGTTTGTTTGTTTGTTTTTTTGTTTTGCATAACAGCATCTAAATTTGTCTATCAAGACCTTTCAAAAGACCAATACATGTGTGTAAAGGAATATTTTCTCATTGGTTTACATGAGACCTCTAGTAGAAAAGCCAATGCAATTAACACTGGATACTTGTTGATAGAATTTTTACATTCATAGGTAATTAGGCCTTTTTTTTTTTTAAAGATTTTATTTATTTATTTGACAGACAGAGACCACAAGTAGGCAGGAGGCAGGCAGAGAGAGAGAGGAGGAAGCAGGCTCCCTGCTGAGTAGAGAGCCCAGTGAACCTGGGAAGGCAGAGGCTTTAACCCACTGAGCCACCCAGGCACCCTGGCCTTTTTTTAATTTAAAATTTTTTCAGGATCTTTAACTGTGATCTCATTTTGTCAACAATCAAATCTATTGGATTCCTGCTGTGTATTATGGCACTGTAGTTTATAAGGAATCATAAATTCTTAGGTGGATTCAATGTCTCATTTGATTTAACTACAAAAACTTCAGAATTTATTATGTGTGTGAGCACTATAATCATGTAAGGCTCTTTGGAAGATAAAACATAATAAATAAAGCTTAGAAAGTAGATCATAAAATAGATAAGAAAATGTGATGAAAAGAGCAGAAATGAATTAGGGTCATTTATCATAATAAATTAATCGCCACTAAATATCCCTAAGGTATTTGACACTGTAAGAGAGGCTTAAAAGAGCATAAAGTCAGTGTGGTTGCTGATTTCCTGCATAACTGAATAAAGGAGATTAAAAATGATGGAGCATGTCAGAACTTTATGTCTGAAAATGTACTCTGAAATTCAATTCAACAGGTATTTACTAAGAGTCTTTCGACAAGGCGTGTTGCCAGGAACTGTGCCAGATGAACAAGAATGCTCTCTACTCTTGGGAGTTAACAATCTAGTTAAAACAGCATTATCCAATGTGTGAATTAGAAGAAGGTGCCTCTAGGCTCACAGCCTGGTGAACAGTGTGGGCTAAACTTCAGGGCATCTGGGTGGCTCTTGTGAAATGTTTCATGGTAGTTTGGAAAATTCCAACACTATTTAAATCTAAAGATTTTAAGTGGAAATTTTATCTTAACACTATTTCTTGCATATAATCTCAGTTCCCAAAAGTAACCACAACAAGCAATTTGGAGTGCAAGCTTCTGAATCCTCAAAGAAAGTTGTTTAGCTATCTGTTAATCTCTGGGGGAGTGGTCTCCAAATTGTTCTGACCTGGTGCTTATTCAAGAAAACACTAACACATATCAATTAATTCATTTATTCATTCAACACATGCCCTACTATTATTGGCCTGATATCCCAAAATATAATAAACAAGGAAAAGTTCATCATTAAGGATAATGAATGCAAATCCATATTACAAATAACCTTCTTGATGGTTTCATGAAAATTTGTTTGACTGTCACACTGGTCGAAACTTTAACTTCCTGAGATGTATGACTGAGGTGTTGTACCAAGAGGAGGAGAAATGTTCTCTCTGCCATTTTCTTGTTTCCTTGTACTTATAAGGAGTGTCATTTGTACTTAAAAGCACTGAGCAGAGACAGGCTGCCTGAGCTGGATTAAGAACTAGAAACAAACTCTCCATGGCCCAGTTTCCTCATGTCTAAAATGGGACTAGAAGAGGGCACCTGGGTGGCTCTGTCTGTTAAGTGCTGAACTCTTGATCTCAATTTGGATCTTGATCCCAGGGTTGTGAGTTCAAGCTCTGCCCTGGGTTCTACACTGGGCTTGGAGCCTACTTAAAAAAAAAGGTGGGGGTGGGGCGCCTGGGTGGCTCAGTGGTTTAAGCCTCTGCCTTCAGCTCAGGTCATGATCTCAGGGTCCTGGGATCGAGCCCCACATCGGGCTCTCTGCTCAGCGGGGAGCCTGCTTCCTCCTCTCTCTCTCTGCCTGCCTTCTGCCTACTTGTGATCTCTCTCTATCAAATAAATAGATAAAAATCTTAAAAAAAAAAGGTGGGGGGTAAAAAATAATCCCTTTCTCACTGGGTTTTTGTGAAGGTTAAATGAATTAATAGAGACAAAGCACTTAAGACAGTGGCTGGTGTACGGTAAATGGCATGTAAGTATTCCATATATCATTGGCGTTAAGTTCTAACTGTCATTTTTTTGGGTAAGAATCTTTTAGAGCCACCTTTCCGTTTTGCGATGGCAGGTTAGTTAAAACCAGATAACTTGGACTCTGTAAATCTACTTCACCAAACCTTCAGTGACCCTGTCTTTACTGTGGAAACTCCCCTGACCTCTTTCCCTTAAAGTGGTCTGGGTACAGTAAGCTGAGGGGTCATCAGACATGCATGCCTGGTGTGGGTGCTGAAGCAAGTCACATATAAAAAGTAAGAAGAAGGAACTACTTCACCCTACTTGAGTCTTCAGAGGAATGGGCTCCTGAAGGAAGGAGATGCTGCCTGGTATGGTAAATACTGAAGAACAAACTTTCTCTGACTAGTGTTAGAAAAAAAAAAAAGAAACAAAAAAACACTTCTTTTAACTGCTTATTAAGGATACCAGAGTTTGAATGGAGCGACTGCCAACACTAGAATGTAAATTCCATGAGGATGTTTGTCTGCTTATGTTCATTGCCCTTTGCCTGATGCCTACAGTAATACTTGGCACAAAGTGCTTCTGATTTGTCAAATGAATTAATGAATAGAGAAACCACGAGTGCCTAGATGGCTCATTTGGTTAAGTGGCCGCCTTCAGCTCAGGTCGTGATTCCAGGGTCCTGGAACTGAGCCCCCCATTGGACTTCCTGCTCAGCGGGGACCCTGTTTCTACCTCTCCAACGCTTGTGTTCTCTAGAGTTCTCTCTCTCTCTCTTTCTCAAATAATAAATAAATAAAATATTTAAAAAATTATTAGAGAAACCGTGTCTGTGAACTATGAGGTAGGAGACTTTGTAGACTCCGTGTGAATCATAGAACACATATTATGGGGATCCCATATGCAATCTAGTTCAAAGTCAAGTAATCCACTCAAGGCAATCCAGGAAGTCAGGTCAAGTGTGGGACGTAGAGCTCCTATTTCCTAAGTCCTCATTCACCTAGTGGAACCTTGTCAGAAGTATCAGACGGCCACAACTCACCTCTCACTCATCAGACCTTCTCAAGTGCAAGGAAAGAATCTGATTCCAGAAGGGTGAAGGAAATGGAAATGCTAGAGATCTTTCTCTCCAACTACTATATCTGTGTCTGGCTTCCCTGGGAACCCACAGCTTTAGTTGTTAGAGATCTTTCTTCTTTAAGGAATGAGGAAGAAACAAATAGCAATAAAATGCAGATACAATTTAAAATATGTAATATAAACATCTTCTATTTCCATTATTTCTCAAGCACACTAACGAGGCTGAGTAGCCCACTGTAGCCCAATGTTCAAGAGAAATGTGACCTGAACATCTGAGTTCCTCATTGTTCTTAAGGGCACATTCTGAATACACAGATATTCATAAATATAATATGAATATGTATTCATATAATACATGAATATTTATGAAAGGAATGTATAATATATAAATTAATGCGTTTTATATGGCATAAAGGATAGATAGATCCAACAACCTTAAATTTTAGGTTTTAGGCATAAAATCGGACTTTGCCATAACACCCCTAGCCTTTGCATAAATGTTATTATCTCAAAGTAAACTGCCACCCTTTCTAAACAGAGATACTCCTCAACCTTACTAAATTTTTTGCCTTTTAAAACTTAAATTCATGTCTACTAGTTTGAAGTTTCAGGCCTTAGTTGTTTGTGAAGTCTACCTCCTAAACATATCTCAGGGCTGCCCAATTTTCCCTATCTCTACTGCCACAAGTTAGTCCAACCCATTATCACCTCTCAGTTAAGACTAATGAAATAACTTCTTAATTCTATTCCCTCCCTCCCTCCAATACTTTTCCCACACAGCAATTAGAATTAACTCTTTAAAAAAGAGTTACAGTCTTCCAATTCTTTCCATAGCTCCTAAGATAAAGACCAGAGTCTTTGGTGTGGTGAACAAGGCCCTTCGGGATCTGGCTTCTGCCTGTTCACCAGCTTCCTCTTGGGCATGCTTCCCCTGAATGTTTGCATTTCAGTCACATTTTTCAGTTCCCGAGAGTCATCATTGTTTCCCTTCCCCAGGGCCTTTGCACCTGTTGTTTAAACTTCCTGCAATGTTCTCTAGTATGGTGCTTTCCTACACCTCACACACATCCTTTGCCCAGTTATTTTTTACCTACCCCTGAGAGTTCAGCTTGGTCAGCACCCCTTCTAGGAAGCCTTTACCCCTCTTTGGATAAGTCAGGTGCCTTGTCATATCCTCTCTTAGCAATTCATTTTCCTCCTTTTTAGCACTTACCATAATTGTAATTTAAGGAATTATGGTATTATTTCTTCAATGTTTTTCTAGCCCAACAGAATGTAAGTTCTATTAGAGCTGGCTTATTCGTCACTGTCATAGTACTGTCAGGAATAAATAGGTCTTGAAAGAATAAAGAAAATAAGAATAATTTCTTAAACCAAAGGTGTTTGTTACTAAAGTGAAATGCCAATCATGAAAGTGGAGTTCACATTTTTTTTTTTTAAGATTTTATTTATTTATTTGTCAGAGAGAGAGCAAGCGAGAGCGAGCACAGGCAGACAGAGTGGAAGGCAGAGGCAGAGGGAGAAGCAGGCTCCCTGCCGAGCAAGGAGCCCGATGTGGGACTCGATCCCAGGACGCTGGGATCATGACCTGAGCCGAAGGCAGCTGCTTAACCAACTGAGCCACCCAGGCGTCCCTGGAGTTCACATTTTTTAAGTAAATGTAAATATATACTAAGATACAGTATGAGACACCACCCTAAATGAAAACCCCCATACAGACATACATCCTCACACTCCTGTTCAGTATCTCTCAAAAAAAAAAAAAAAAAAAAAAAAAAGACAAAAGGAAAACATATGCAGCTTCAATGAGAGAAATCTTGCTAGAACAGGAAGGAAGCAGGAGGTCTCAGATCAGGTGACTGGTTGTTGAGGACCAAGCCCTCAGTTAGTTAGTCACTGACTAAGGGAGTCACAGGCTTCTCCTAGCCAGG
Organism: Mustela erminea; assembly: GCF_009829155.1. Lineage (NCBI taxonomy): Eukaryota > Metazoa > Chordata > Mammalia > Carnivora > Mustelidae > Mustela > Mustela erminea. The sequence goes on along the minus strand of NC_045622.1, from coordinate 66,513,954 downwards.
CGCACTGGGGCTCACCTCCTCTGGAGGACTTTTCATGCTGCTTCTAGTGAACTTGGCTGATGCCAGAGAGGCAAAGAGGCAGGTAAAGTGTCCTGGGATGCAGGGGCTAACGATCTGTAGACAGGAGCCCGAGATTCTTTCTAAATTAGGTACATGGGTGAGGAAGGACTGATTTCAGCAGCTGAACCTGAACCAGAGGCCCAGGATTTGGCTTCAGAACAGCACTGTTCTGTGGAGGAGGTCACCATGGATTTCAGGCAAATGCAACACGTGGTATCTTTGGTGGTTGTCAGTGTCCAGGGCAGAGCACAGGAAACACCCCTCCCTCAACTCCTAGGAGTTCATCAAGAAGCTCAATGGATTTGTGAGGTAGAAACTTTAGCCCCAAGCTCCTCTGATGCTCTTGATTTTCTAGTGCTTATAGCCATTACGCTCAGGCTGGAGGCTCCAGAAGACCTAATCTAATTCCACTGAGGATATTTCAATAATTTATAGCTATGTTATAAGCTATTACTATATACTGATTATCTATAGGATATTAGGACTTAAACAATAGAAAAGCATATTGGTAATTATTTATTAGAAAAGCACATCAAAAAATACCAACTGCCTATCTTTTCTATGGTATTTGGTGTCATTTTTTAAAAAAAAAACTTGGGATAGAAGAGGAGTCATCTGGTTGGGTAGATTTGCAACTCAACTTTTTAACAGTGCACACTCATCCTGATTGTGCTAACATCTGCACAACTACTCAAAATAAAAAATTGGAAAGATTCTTGACCAAAGACAAGTAAGTAGGTATTCATAGGAATGTGAGAGTTCATTGTTCATAAGTTAAAAGTTAATTAAAGATATCCACAACAGCTGATTTACCACAAAGTATCCCATCCTCCGCTGTATGTACTACCTTATGCATTTCAGTGAGGGGTGGGGTGGAGTGCAGTGGAGCTGGTGGGAGCCAGAGAGCCCTCTCTAGAGGTCCAGTGAAGGAAGATGAACAAAGAGGAAGGAAAGAAGACCAGATCTCAGAGAAGCCACAAGTTTGGCAACTTGCAAAATAACTAGGAAGAATCTAAAGGGGGCTCAATTTTGGAGAGTAGGGGTGGGAGCACGGTAAGGGCTAGATCAAAGAATATGTTGCTCTAGATTATGCAGGTTTTTGTTCTGTTTTATTTTTCATTTTTTGCTTTATTGATGTGACCTGAAAAAGGCAAGCTAGATAAACTTACATTCCCCAAGGAGTATGGGTAAGCACACAAGTGCTCTGTATATGTTTACTGACTTGGAATGAATCAATCACAAAAAGTTGCTGTCTAGAATGTTTAAGTGTATATTCAAAACACTAGCTCCTATTAATTGAACTACATGTTGCACATTATGCTACCTGCTTCATATTTAATCCTCATAACTAACCTCGGGTGAATGTTTTTGAGTTCCAGTTTTACAGAGAAGAATACTGAGGTTCAGAGAGGTTAAGTCACTTGTCTAAGTCACAGTCAGTAAAAGCCAAGGGTCAAATCAAGAACTGACTGACTTCATAGCCTGTGTTCCACTTTTCCATGCTGCTCTGTTTTTGTGTATTACTGAGTAATCAGAACTAAGATAATTTTCCCAAGTGCTATTAACCAGATTTTCTGTGGAATCATTACTTATATGTATCTCTTCTCTGCTAATGTGTGAATTCCTAGGGTAGGGAGAGCTGTCTAATTCATCATTTGTCCCAACTACTTAACAGAATGACTGGTACCTAATAATAATTGCATCATTTTGAACTGTGTTAAGCACAGTTCAAAGTGCTTTATGTATATTAACTTAATCCTTGCAATAACTTATAAACTATAAGCTATTATTTTCTTTGTTCTACAGGTATAGAAGTAGAGCCACAAAGAGGTTAAGCAATTTGCCCAAGTTGTGATAGAAGCTTTTAGTGCTCACCCTCCTCCAGGGTCTCCTCTCTATCTAAGGATGTAGGAGGATAGTTTTCTTACCTTCTTGCAGTTAGGTTGTCTTGTGGCTAGTAAGGGGCAATAAGCTATGGGTAGAATTGGTATGTGTCACTTCTGTGTTGTGGATCACTTCTCTGTTGAAGCATTTAATTGCTGGTATGAGACCCTCCAGTGCTCAAATAGCGGACATGCATACACAGCTAAAAGATGCGAGAGTCTCCATCACCCTGGATGGCTCAGTGATTACGTGGAGCACAGCTCTCTCTCCCACAGTGGAAATGTAGCTTGAGTGAGAAATAAATCAAGGTGTTTTAAGTCACTGAGATTTTGGTTGTCATCTAATACACATCTAATACACAGTTGTCATCTAATACACAGACTGGAATTTATAGCTCCTCCTCTAAATTCAATTAGTTGAAACCTAATTCCCAGTGTGATGATATTTGGAGGTAGGGACTTTGGGCAGTGATTAGATCATTAAGGCAGATCCCTCTCATGAATGGGATTGGCACCCTTATAAAAGAGACCTGGGAAGCTCCCCCATGCTTCTGCCATGAAGGACAGCGAGAAGCTGTCCTCGTAGCTGTCTATGAACCAGGGAGCAAGCTCTCACCAGACAGTGTATCTGTTGGTGCTTGATCTCAGACTTCCCAGCCTCCAGAACCGTGAGAGATAAATGTTTGTTATTTATATATTGCCCAGATTATAGTATTTTTGTTATAACAGTCTAAACTGACTGAGACACCACAGCAAATCCAACTTTAACTTGACTTATACATGGGATCAGAACTCTGGTAAGTGATAGAGCAGAGATTTAAATCCAGGCAGTCTGACTCTGAAGCCCACGCCTCAAATCACTACCCCATTCTGATTAGTAAATATCAACTGAATAAATGACAAGTAAATGAATGAATAAATGGTAAGAGGTCTTTGTTATTCATGCATGCTTGGTGATCAGGATCTAGCTTTGGTGGGGGTTGAATGCTTTCCTTTTTCTAAGAATGCCTTGTCATTTCATCTTGACACACTAGACAGTCTTGATATTTATAGTGAGATGAATATATCCAGTCCCTCCAGTATTCAACCTGACCTTGTCTCTTGAAGGTATTTAGCTAAATTAGTTTTCAGATCTCATTAAAATGGAAACATTTGGTTGTTTCAATTCAGTCATTTTTGACTCTGTGTATTTAAAATGACAGCACTATCAATCAAATGAAACTTTAATCACAATTGGAAACTTCAATAACCAACAAAATGCACAGTCAATTTTGTAATAAAAGACAGTTATCCATAGGTGTTTTGAATTTGTTTTCAAAACTGTAAATAATAAAAAAGGATATCTAGCAACATTTCACAGGATAAAATGTAGGCAAAACTCATGTTTCAACCACCTATTACTGCTACTTTCATTTTAATGTTATCTTTAGAGCTTTTTCTGTCATTGTAATCAGAGTATATCTTTAAAAATTTTTTTTTACTTAATATTATATCGAATTTTTTTCAAGATTCCTTAAGGTAAAACTTCACAGTTATATAGTCAAAGCATCATAATTTAATTAATCAGTCTCATATTTTGGGACATCTATGTGGACAACTTGCTTTTCCTTTTTAACTTGTCAAAAACAAATTGATATGAATAGGCTTACCATATAGTTTGTTAAAGAAAACAGATGACTTTAGTGCATGACACTGAATCTGAGCCAGCTCCATTTGCAGTATATAGGGCAGGTAAATATATCTAATTAGAACTTACTGTCTTCTGTACTGACAAGTCATGAAAGGAGATACAGAGCTAGGATCAGACTCCGCTTTCCTGACACTAGTTTGCATACTGTGTTCTCATGACTTATGGGTGACAGCATTTGTTAGTCAAAGTGTGTATTAGTCAGCATGGGCTGCCATAACAAAATACCATTGACTGGGTGGCTTAAATAATATAATTTTTTTTTTTTTTCACTGTTCTGGAGGCTGGAAGGTTGAGATCAGGGTACCAGCATGGTCAGGGGCTGGTGAGTGCTTTCTTCTTTGCTTGCCTTCTTGCTGTCTCCTCACATTGGAGAGAGAGAGAGAGAGAGAGAGAAAGAGATATCTCTTCCTCTTATAAGGCCATGGTCCTCTGGAATTAAGCCCTACCTTTATTACCTTATTTCACTTTAAATAATTCCTAAAGACCCTACCCAGATACAGTCATAATTGGGTTAGGGCTTCAAAGTATTATTTTTTGAGGGGAGGGAACACAATTCAGCTCATAGTGAAATGTCACTAAAGAGCCACGGTCTAACGGTCAAAAAGAATGGGGCATGATTTAAGTTTAACAGGTTTCTAAAATATAATGATTTGTTTTCCTGGGGGACCCCACACATTACTTTCTCTTTTCTTTTGATAGTCATGTCAGGTTACCAAGTTTCCCTTTGAGCCTCAGTACCAGGGAGGACAGATCTCTAACCTTATCCCAGTGACTGAAATGGCATTATTGGAATAGTTGTAGTCTGTACTTTTTTCTGTGATTATTTCCCCGTTACTGGATTTGTCTTTTGGTTAGCTAATCATATTTTTTTTTTCTCAGGAAGATATAAAGTAGAAATTAAAGAAACGGACAATGATTCCAGCAGTCTTGAACTTCCGGTTTCCTTTTTTCTTTCTTTCTTTCTTTCTTTTTTTTTTACATACTGTCCCCTTCTAGTGGTAGTGTATGTATTTTTCACTGGAACATATTGTACTTAATAACAAAGAAACAATGGTTGAACTGTTTCTTCCTCGAGGGGCTTAATATTTTCCCTATATAATATGTATTACTCTGTGTCTGAGGATTTTATCTCCTCTAACTTTTAAATTACCTTAAGGACTGATTAAGCTTTATCCAACTTAAGATATTCACATCCTTTGAGTAAGAAGCCAATATGAATATAATCAATTTTCCAAAAGAGAATGTTGAACTAAGTTAAGCTGCAAGGTCCTGAGTATAATGAAAATATCTCCTTAACCATGACTTCGGTGGTTAAAATTTAATGCAACATTAACCGTGAAGTATGGCTCTTCTAATGGTCTCTGCTCCTGCTTTCTAAAAGCTAAGGGAGGATTTATGTTACAAACAGGACTCTATATTCATGGAAATATGCAGCTTGGTTTTTAAATATCTCCAGTACATAAAAAGACCATTTGCTCTGTTTTATGTTTTCATGTATTTATTAGTTTGTAATAATAACTGTGACCTCCAGAGGCTGGACATTTTCTGGGAGCTAATGATCTGTCAGGGTTAGAGGCCCGAAGCTTCATGCTGAGGCCATTAATCAGCCCACCAGCCTTTAACTTAACGGGCAACACCCTCTTCCATCAGTTACTGTGACTCGGGTCCTGCAAGTCAGAGCATGAGGTTTGGAAAGCCTATGCTGTGGGCTGGCCTCACTAAATACCACAGCTCACAGCTAATCATACATGTGCAAACCACTGTCAGAAAATTCACACTGCAGGGGACCTGTCTCCTACGATTCTCACTCTTCTAAAGCCTAGAGCCTGTTTTCAAAAGTTCAAAGTTCAGAACATGGGACAGATCATCATTAATTACCTTTTCAAGCCATTGGCCAAGAAGCATTGAAAACACTGCAAAATGTTTTCATATAATTGAACCCAATTAAAGATAAGCACTTTTAATAAATTTAAAACGATGGATTTTATAAAGAGGAAAATCACAAATGAGCCCAATATTCCATTAGTTTTGTTTGCAACTGTATTATGATTGTGAACTGTACCTACAGCCAGTGGTCTGCTGATAGCATTCCATACTCCTACATCTCTCTCCCTGGAGCCTTTCAGAACAGTGATGCTGGGGAAAAAACCAAGCTACCTTTCCTCTTAAGGCTGCTCTCTCTGATTCTAGCTCAACTCTCAGGGGCCTCTTTAGAGGTCTCATCCTCAGCAACCACTCTGTGGCATGTTGACCACTTCCTCCCTCTAGATGCTGTTCATTTATTCATTCAATAAGAATCTGTTTTGCATCCACAATGCACTAGGCACTACTCTGGCTTCGGTGCCATCTCTCTTTCTGACTCCTCACACCTCTCTGACTTCACTTCACCTTTCCTGTTTCCTCTCAATTTATTCTTGGTGTTATCCAGAGTTCTCTTTTGTCCTTCTTTCTTCTCTTTCTTCCTTTTTTGTTTATTTGTTTGTTTGCAGAGTTTTGAGGTACATTTTACATACCACAAAGATCACCCATTTGAAGCGTACAGCTTGATACACTTCAGTTAAGTGTACACACAGCTGTGCAACCACCATCACAATAAAGTTTTGGAACATATCCATCACCCCCAAAATTTCCTTCCTGCCCCATCTCTGGCTCCAGACGACCACTGGTCTGCTTATTGTCACTATTGATTTGGTTGTCTAGAGTTTCATGTGCATGGGATTATTGTGTTTTCTTCTGGATTCTTTCCCTTAGCATGATGGTTTTAGGATTCATCCAAGTTCTGCAACGTATCAGCGGTCGGCTCCTTTTCACTGTTCAGTAATATCCCACTGTATAGCTATGCCACGTTCCCATTTATCCATCAGTCTTAAACTTTTTAATCAATCCGTACCTCAGTCTTCCAATTTGTAAAAGGGTTATAATACTGGTAACGTGCTTGGAACAGAGCCTGGCTCCGATTACGTTTAATCTTAGCTCATATTATTACATTTAATTATCTTGGGTACCACCACTCTTGGGTGGTACGAATGCTTACCTCATGGGGGCTCAAACCCGGAGCACCCAGGAGAGAATCTGACTTGTTGCCAGTGGGGACTGCCCTAACGGTAGGGGGTCTTCGCGCCCCTCTGGGCGGGGCCTGGAAGCCGCTGCGGAAAGCGGAAGTGCGCCTTCTCTGAGGAGTGCGGGCCGGTGCGGGGAGGTAGAGGCACACGGCGTGGGAGGAAGGGTGGGGGCGCAAGGGTGGAAGAACCGGACCGCGAGGTGAGGCGGGAACAGAGAGGCTACGCGCGAAGGCGGGGGCTGGGGGCGTGGCCTGGCCGGGCCTGGCCTGGGGACGTGGCCGGGAACGCGGCGCGGGCAAGTCGGACTCCCTGGTTCCGCTCAGTCCTGGCCGGCCAAGTCCACTTCGTCCGCTGGGCAGAGGGTACGGAGCCCAGGACGCCTGCCGGTCCGGCGCGCCCCGGCGTCAGAACCCCGAGGATCCCTCGGGAGCGAGGGCGCCCCCCCCACCCCCTTCCGGGGAAGGCCTGGCCGGGTGAGCGGAGGCGGGGCCCGGCTGCCTGTGCCGCCGCAGCTTTGCCCCGGGCTCCTCGGCCTGGTGGTGGGGCTGGTGAGCCCGGGCTGTGGGAAGGCCCTGGGGAGCGAAAATCCTGGACGGCCAAGTTCTGCGCTTGGAATCCTCGCCCTCTGCCGGAGTCGCTGTGGGGACCAGCGCTCTGCCCAGCTCTTTGCTGGGCAGTGAGCAACAGATTCTGTGCGGTGTGGTGGGCGTCGAGTTGTCAGACTTCTGACTTAAAATGTTAAGAGGACGAGACAGAGTCACGTCCACTCCCAGGCTGATTCTTCAAATCCACAGAAAGTGTTTAGATTTTAAAAACGTCCTCCCTCAGAAGGAGCCCTGAGCCGGAAATCAGGATAATAAACAGTCTATCACGAAGGTCCCTCCTGTTACCTCACAGGGGTCGGCTAACTTTCTGGGTTTCCCGGATGATTGTCAGCTGTAGAACGAATGATCCGCAGGGCTTTCAGTTCTGGATTCCGTCACTGTCTGGTCTAGCCGAACAGCCTCAGTGTGTGTGGCCTTATAGGTGGCTGCAAACAGTGACGAGGGCAAAGAGAATGCAAGGTGTTCGGGGCTCTGACGGGTAGACTAACCCGTGCTCAGGAGCTGCCGGGCAGCAGGAACTGGGGGAGCCCCCCTCAGGCTCAGGGAGAATGGATAATAGATGGATAGTATCAGGGGATCTGGGCCCACCAAGGAGGAGGGGCGAGTGCTCTCAGTCTGGGGAGTGGGAGTACCGTGTACAGAGCTAGGCTTGGGTTGAGAGTGTCCATGGGACCAGTGATGCAAGCTTAGTAAATACTTCTGTGGTCCAAGAGGACAGACGTTAACGCCTTTGCTGGGGTCAGGTCAAGCTCATCTTCCTGAGAAGGACTTTATGCTCCCCTCCCCAGGTGCTCTGACCTGGATGAGTAATTCAAGGCTGCCTCATGAAAAAGACCTGTGTGATTGTGATCTGCATGAAGAGGAGGGGATCAGGGGGCAGAGGCTGGGTTTGTGGGATTCTTTCAAAGGATGTATCTTACTCATTTGTTTTTCTAGAAATCCCTAGCAGAGAGCATTGCACTCATCTGGTTCTCATTTGCCTAGTAAAATCCAGTGACAAAATCACCGAATGAAAAGCATGGCGAACTCTCTTTCCCACCTTCCTGCCATGCTCCCCCCAGTCTGATAATAATAATAATCGGAACCCCTTTCTTGTTCATTCTATCCTTGGTGCCTGCAGTTTTTTAAATGGCAGATAAAGGCTTTCATTCCATATTTAGGCCATTCCTACAGTATTTTCTTTCATTCTGGGCAAGAGGGACTCCCTGCAATATTGTCTTCCACACTTTCGAAGAGGGACTTGATTGAACTGCAGCATGTCCAAGAGAGGATGAGCGAGATGGTTAAGAGCCTATAAATCATGTCATATGAGGAGCAGCTGGGCCTATTTGAACTGCAGGGACATGGTACTCAGTGGGGGAAGTGACAGATGTCTTCAAGTAAAGCGAAAGGCTGCCAGGAGGAGAAGGACTCGTTTTATATTTCTCAAGTGAGGAGAAACTCTAGGGGGCTAATTTTGTTTAGCATGACTGAAAACCTTTTAATAGAGCAGTCCAGAAATGGAATGGGCTGCCCCCAGGAAGCCTTGATTTACAATCAGGGGAGGTGTTTACTCGGGCTGGATTCCATGTGTGGAGATTATTATAGGAGAACTGATGCAGAGGGTGAAAAATTCGGAGGTAAAGACTTCGAAAGTCACTTCCAAATACCTGATATTATATGTTACATTTTGGTTGAGAATATCCGACCTCAACTGACTCACACTGAAGCTTTTTTCTTGTTTCCAAGGCCTGAGAGTAGAGGGTTGGGGAGTATGACTGTTAATTGGGGGGGACTAATAAATTATAAAAGGGAGGTAGTAGACAACGTGAAAAATAGCCCAAGAAAGGGGACAGAGAGGAAGACTGCCCTAGCCACTTCACAGTTTGTTTTGTTTTCTGGGGTCATTATGTTTAGCTTTGCCTTGTGGTTTAGTGAGTATATTGGTACACAGCTTTTTCTCTCTTTCCTACTAGGTCCTTTCTACAAGCCGTACTCGATTTCCTTGTTGCCAACCCTGATCAGTTAGCGTGGCAGATTTAAAGATGAAATGACAAGCAGTTTAAATTAACCAGTGGAATCTAGACCTGTGTTCTATTTTTATTCCTTTCCTCTTCTTGTGTAAGTCAGTAGGGAGACATTTGATTCACATATCCAATATGCTTCTCTTGCCTTGGCTTTTAGGTGGTTTTGCCAGCCTTCTTTGATTTTGTTTTGATTGGAGTCCAGCTTCATAGTTTGAGTTTATCTTCACATAATACAGTATACAAAAGACAAAGCTGTCGTGCCTACAACTGCTGCCTAATGGACCAGACATTTTCCCTCTCAGTTTACATTACAGCTGTATCTGGCACATCATATAACACCCTTTTTCATTGTTATTGATATGGGGTGTGAAAACATTTGAAAGCAGAAACACCATACAAGTGTAAATTACTATTCTAGATAATATGCAAGTCTGAGGGGAGACTTTATGTAGGTATTTGCTAGTACCTTCCAGCAGAGCATGGCTTTGTTGGTTTTATGACATGTTATTAGATGAATACAGCTGTTATTATAAATTGGCACCTTTAATTTTTGGTGATTTGATGTGTCTAGTTTAAAAAGATATTTCTTCTTAGAAGCATGATCCCCAGACGAAGTTTTATCTTTGATCCTCTGCTATCTCACTCAAAACATTACATACCTCTTTGATTTGCTTTACCAAACAGAAACAGTCTCTTCTTTAAACTTCACTACATTGGCAAGTTGGAAACAAACTTTTTTTCCTGCTTAAAAATCAAATCGCTGCCTGTACTTTGTTTAGGGAGCACAGGCTTAAGAAAGTAATCATTTCTACCCAAAGTACATCAAGTCACTACCCATTATAGCTGAATTGTCTTACAGTGTTGCTAAACATATCCGGTACTACTTGTACTGAAATCAAATTATTGTAATATGTACTATGTGTAATAGTACTAAAAGAATATTTATTGCATACTTACTCTTAGATACAACCATCTTCAGTCTGACCATCTAATATGTACTTGCTCTTATAGTGGCTTAATTTTTTTGTTTTTGAGGACCTGTATCTCCCCTTCTCCAATGAACCTTCTTGAGGTATGACCATAGATAACACCTGGCATTGGTTTATGTGCAGATAGTGGTGACTTAAATGTGGGTGAATGGAGCTTACTATCATATGTCTTAAGTACCACCAGTTGCAACGTACCAGCTTGAAAACTGCTGTAAAGGAAAATTCAGAACACATCATTTTGGAATATTTTGAAAAACATCTCATATATTTTCATACCTTGTCTTGTCAAAAGAATACAACTCTTAAAAACAAACATTCTGAACGTGACAAAAGTGTGTAGGCAACATCAAGCCAACCAAAGATGTCACTCATCAGGATCAAGCCTTTTCTCTTTCATCTTTATTCTTGTCAGTTATTGATGAAAAGGAAAGAAGACAAGAAAAACACGTCTAAAAAGTCTTCCGCAAGACCCGTTGTCAGACATAACTGATAAAAGATTTTACAGAAACCTCATCTCTCCCCAGGAAAGTAAATCAAGCCAAGACCAAAAGAGTTGTGTAAGTATATATGTGGGCCTGTCAGGGTGAACCCAGCAAACACCAGAGAGCCCGTACTTGTAGGGAGAATTGCAATGAAGATCTTCAAACTGCTTCATATTATTTTGATGATAGGATCCTAGCAGATTCCAAAAAACAGAAAAGCGCACACAAAGGAAATCATTGTGGGCCTTGTATTGTGAGTTGCCATCCCTGAAATAAACAGCTGTCCCTGTAGCATAGAGCTTCCTTTGTCATCCTGTCCATCTGTGCTGCAATTGAAAACATGTAACTCAGAAGATAAATTTGGGTGGAGAGTCTGAAAGATAAGCAGGTTTCTCAAACGGGCACATCAAGTACTAGAAAAATAGGCAACAGTTTTGATCATAGTCAAGAGCTCTAATTCAAAAGACTTTTTTTTTTTTTGACACTTTTCCCTAGGTGTCAGCGTAGTCCCTGCAATTATTTGTCTTTAGCAACTCCCAAACATTTTAGGGATGGAAGTAGGGTGTGCCTTATAGAAGATAATAATGAAGATGAGGGTATAGTGACTTAATGACAAGATGGAATTAATCATTCTTCTTAAAAAGGGACCATGATACAAATATTCCCAGAAATCTGTGAGTGAAAATAACCAGGACAAAAGTTTCACCCTAGAAATTATGCAGGAATATGAGCAAATCCAAATTTAAAGCAGAGTTTTTAAATTTTCATATTTCAGTGTTTTTTTTTTTAAATTAAAAAAAATCTAGGGTCATTTGGGTGGCTCAGTCGGTTAAGCATCGACTCCTGCTTTTGGCTCAGGTCATGATCTCAGTGAGGTCTTGAGATCGAGCCTGTGGGCTCAATCCTGGGTGTGGAGTCTGCTGCCTGCTTAAGATTCTCTCTTCCAGGGCACCTGGGTGGCTCAGTCAGTTAAGCATCTGCCTTCAGCTCAGGTCAGGATCCCAGGACCCTGGGATGGAACCAAGCCCCGCATCTGGCTCCCTGCTCAGTGGGGAGTCTGTTTCTCTTTTTCCCACTCCTGCTGCCTGTTGCGCTCTCTCTGTCAAATAAATAAAATCTTAAAAAGAAAAAAAAAAAGATTCTCTCTCCCTTTCCCTCTGCCCCTTCCCCCTGCTATCTCTCTCTCTCTCAAAAAAACAAAAACAAAAACAAAAACAAAAAACAGGGCGCCTGGGTGGCTCAGTGGGTTGAGCCACTGCCTTTGGCTCAGGTCATGATCTCAGGGTCCTGGGATGGAGTCCAGCATCGGGCTCTCTGCTCAGCAGGGAGCCTGCTTCCTCCTCTCTCTCTCTCTGCCTGCCTCTCTGCCTACTTGTGATCTCTCTCTGTCAAATAAATAAATAAAATCTTAAAAAAAATACGAGAAAAAATTGCAGCATAATACACACACATGTACACACATGTAATTTTGAATTTTAGCATTTTTTTATTGCTTTAAATTGAAGAAAATGGGCTGGGGAAGTGGGGCAAACAGCAATTTCTTGGCATGTTAATACTGAGTTACCAACAATTACATAAGGCAATGTTAACTGACATCCATTTTGAATAAGAATAGAAAATAGTGTTAGTTGTCCACCTTTCCAGAAAAAAAGTTTTTAAAAAATGCAGTTATCCTCAGTAGGACTATATCTATTTATAAGAAACAACTGAATAGTTAAAAATTTGTTCACTGGTGGTTTATAAAGAGGGATTTTGGCAAATGTAAAAATGACCATATTTTAATTTTTTCCCCCAAAGTTTTGATGTCTTGTCAACAGCCTTCCCATATGAGAAATACTTATTTAAACAAAACTTAGAGTCTGATCCTTAGCTATTAAAACTGTGCTTATTCTAAAACATTATGCAATTTAGAAATATGAGTATTTTTGTGCAAATAGATGATTGCTTAAGTTCCCAATTACATCACCTAGCCTTTTTGGCTCTTGTTTAAGCAGTAAAGTTTATATTACTCCAAATGCTTTTTTTAAGGCTCAAAGCTTACTATTTGGAAGCTCAAGAGCTTAAATATTATTTGTACATGGTTCCTGTGTTGTAATAAAGTCATGCTATATTAAATTTTATAAATACTTTTGATTAGTGTGAGTATAGATATGATATCATAGTATATGGTGGAATTGTTGAAAGATTATTTCTTCTTTTAAAATATTGTTTTTATGTTTCCCACAATGTACAATATTTTCCTTAGTTTGCATGTATAAATGCTAAGACAATTTAGAGGCGTGCTCAAATGTTCCTTTTCTGAGCTTACTGGAAAACTGACTTAAGTGTTTTCAATTTGTAGAATATATTACTTGCCAGATGTTTTTGATTCTTCCTACAATTTAGAAGCAACTCTCTGATTATGCTAAATATTAATTTACAAAAATTTGTGAATGACTTTAGTTGCCATACCTCATTTGAAATCAAGCTTGTAAAGGAAATAAAGTTGTCGATCTTGCCTTTTTCTTTACAGTCATTCCAAGAATGAAATACTTCATGGGTCTGGATTTCTACTTATACACAAGAACCTTTGATCCCTTTGATATATGTAAAATGTCAAAGGCTGCAATCACTGAGCATTTTAGAAGGGGTACTTGGTTATGTGTGTTTGTGCCATAAGCACTAACAGTAGCACCAAGACGCTCTTCGTATGCATAGTTAGTTGACCAAAGCCAAATAAAAAAAAAAAAAAAAAAAAAAAAAGAGAAAGAGAGAGGGAAATGCTGCACTCTTCAAAGCCCCTCTTCCCTTTGTGAGATGATTAGCTCTTATGCTTCTCTTCTGTTTTGCAGTCAAGGGCCATCCACATAACTGCCACACCAGGAATCTCCAATATGCAGGGATAAGATAACACCTGTTCTGTATCGGGCCCTGGGACATCCAGCTATATACTGAGGTGAGTGGCCATCGGGATTGGCCTGCTTTCCCTTATATAGAGATTGGAATTAAGACTTGGAATTTTCCCCCAGTCATCATTCCCAGAGACTTGCTGAACAGCCTGGTTTCAGGGACATGCTGGAGCCTCCTAGTGGTGGCCTCTGGGCATGGGAATGCTTGTAACAACAGGGTGACCTGCCAAGTTCAAAGTACTTCTGCAAGAGTTATTATCACTGCAAAGGGGTTTAGGTACCACCTAGCATCTCATAGACTGAGACATGAAGGATAATGACATATTCTGACCTTGCAGGGTGTGGTGGGAATGATGAGAAAAGGGCTTTGGTGCCAGTGGATGGTTTAGCCTGGAGTGTTCCACAGGAACAAAAAAGTAGGACTGCTGTGCCTAATGACAAATTTTGACAAGATCAGAATGGGACTCAGGTGAATCAGATCTCCTGGCAATTTTGATGATCTGAATCTACTTTCACGGTTTTGCTGCTCTGAGCTCTGTGGATTTCAAATGGTCTAATAGGCAGTTTGGCTAATATATTAATTTACTTAGAGAATTTACAAATTAAGCCAGTCAATACTAGCTAAGCACCCGCCATATGCTAGATACTGTGTTAAGTGCTATGGCAAATTCCGAGATGAATCACATTTCCTACCTTGTAGGGGCTCATAGTTTGGTGGGGGATATACGACAGGTAGACCAGTCACTGGAATAGAGGGTAGGAAGTGGTAATGATTCAAGATGAATAGAAATAGACTACAAAGCAAGTTCAGAGGCGATGTGGGGGTGGTTCAGGCAGGTGGAATGGAGACAAGTGGACAATTTAGTCATTCAGGAGTAAAATTAACACAACTTGGAAACATTATAAAAAGGGGCCGGGGGCAGAGGTGAATAAAAAATGCTGTGATGTTTCTAAGAATGCATGGCAGAGGAGTCAGCCAAGCATATTTGGAGGGATATAGGAAGGGTTCGGTTTTGGACAAGAGGAGTTCAAGGTGGAAATTCAGACTTGGAGTATGGGAGGGAAATGGCTCTGGAGGTACAGAATACAGGCTCTTTTGCATTGGAGAGAAAACAGCAGCAGAATTCTGTAAGTTTTCGGAGACAGGTAGAGACAGACCTGTTCTCTGTGGAGAAAGAGTGAGAGGCAGTATGGGAGTGAGTCTGTGCTCAAGAGTCAGACCCACCCGAGTCTGAATTTCAGCTGTTTCATACTCTTTGCAGGCAAGATATTGAACCTTTCTTTCTTTTACTTTCTTTTATTTTAAATATTTTGTTTTATTTATTTGACAAAGAGATCACAGTAGGCAGAGAGGCAGGCAGAGAGAGAGCGGAAGCAGGTTCTCTGCTGAGCAGAGAGCCCGATGTGGGGCTCGATCCCAGGGGATCCTGGGATCATGACCTGAGCTGAAGGCAGAGGCTTAACCCACTGAGCCACCCAGGTGCCCCAAGATATTGAATCTTTCTAAGCCTCAGTTTCCTCATTTACAATGCGATAGAGGATAGCATTTTTCTAAGAGTAGATGTGAGGATTCATTAAGGTGAATTCATTAAGGTGACTATAGTTTTGCAGTGTTAGGAGAGAATTTTACAAGGACTTGGTGACTGCTGTTAACCAATTGAAGTGAGAAATTAACATGGTTGAGTGTAGAGCAAATACCATTACATTTGGGGGAATATGTTAGTTTGCTAGGGCTTCTGTAACAAAGTACCATGGATTGGGTGACCTAAATAATAGGTATTTTCTCATACTTCTCGAGGCTAGGAGTCTGAGATCAAGATGTTGACGGAGTTGGTTCCTTCAGAGAGTATGAAGACAAATATGTTCCATGCCTCTCCCCTAGTTGGGGGTAGTTTGCTGGCCATCTTGGCATTCCTTGGCATGTTCTGATCCCTGCCTTTGTAAATCACCTGGCACTCTCCCTGTGTGTATGTCTGTGCCAGATTTCCTTTTCATAATAAGGACACAGTCATATTGGATTGGGGGCCTCCTTACTCCAGTATAACTTCATCTTAACTAATTATATCTGTGATGGCCTTATTTCCAAATTTCCAAATAATGTCACATACTGAGCTACTGGAGTTAGGGCCTCAACATATGAATTTTGTTGTATGCAGTTAAACTCATAACAGGGAAGGTAGGCTTTGGAAGAATTGTTTAGGCAGAGATCAGATTATACATAGGGCAAGAAAATAAGAAAGCGGATCTCTAAGATAGAGGTAAAACAGAGGAATATGGGACAAATTGAAGTAGATTGACCATGGGGGAAGAGAAGATGTTTCAAATGAGGAGAAAGCAAGGTGGATGGATGGATGATAGTCTGAGTCTGTATTTAAGTCCAGAAGATGGTCTTTTCTGTACCCTTCTGCCAGGCCCTATGCTCTTTTCTTTTGTTTTTGCCTGAATTATATGGAGAATTGGTTTATCTCTCTAGTTTTCTCATGGAAAATCAGCCCTGATTGATATTTTCTATAGAAATATAATGAGGGAGGGAGGAAGAGAGTCGCCCTTTGGATACAACCAGAGTGTATCTATTTGTAGAATTTCAGGATTTCTTAAAAAGCTTTTTTTCCCCCAAAAGAAGATATGTAGCTTAGAATGAAGAACATTTCCTTTGAGAAAAAAGCTTTAAAGATAGTAATAATCTTAATTAAATAGTGTTTCATATTCAGAAGGGAACAAAATTATAAATGTACATACAACTTTCTCAACCATATGTTCATTTTAATGATATTAATATATCCCTCGAGATAGAAGTAAAGCTTCTTCCTAATTAGGTAGTATTTTATTAAACTGAAAGAAATCTCATGTTAGTTTGAATACCACTTTCAAGAATTAAATAACATTTATAGTCTCAGATAAAGAGGATTTTGCTTTCTTCCATGAAAATTATTGGTCCTGGTCAAAAACCAATTTTATAACGAAGGAAAACAAGAGGTCTCCTTGCTAATTGAAGACAATTCAAATTCTCCAAGATTTTGCAAAGCGTGAATATATTATTGCTGATTCTATTTGTACCAAGATAGCTATTTTAAGGAAAAATTGGGATAATTTAAACTTCATAAAAATCTAATTTCTGCACTTGACTAATCTTTTCAGTCAACTCAGTCAAAATGATTTACATTTATAGATTCAACCAAATTTAACCTTAAGGGTATATAGTATGGAGCAAGGTCATGAGCCCTGGGGCTGGAAACAGAAAGACTAGAGTTCAAACCCTGGTTCTATGATTAAAGAAAAAACGGAGAACAAAAAGTATGTAAAATTGAAATGAAAAGAGATTAAAATAATTATAAGGAATACTACCTGTACTTCTATGGCAGTATGTTTGAAAGCAGAAAAAAAAGGTGGATTTCCTCCCCAAATATAAATCCCCCAAGGGAATAAGCTGAAGTAGAAAATATGAATGTATTAGTTGCTATATAACATGTTGGAAGGGTGATTAAAAGGCTATGACTGAAGAAGACAGCAGGCCCAGACAGAGTCACAATTGTTTTTTTCATTTTTTAAAAAAGATGTTTACTTATTTATTTGACAGACAGAGATCACAAATAGGCAGAGAGGCAGGCAGAGAAAGAAGGAGTGGAAGCAGTCTCTCTGCTGAGCAGACAGCCCCATGCAGGGCTTGAGCCCAGGACCCTGAGATCATGACCTGAGCCAAAGGCAGAGGCTTTAACCCACTGAGCCACCCAGGCACCCTTGTTTTTTTCATTTTTTTTTTTTAAAGATTTTATTTATTTAGTCAGAGAGAGAGAGAACGAGAGTGAGCACAGGCAGACAGAGTGGCAGACAGAGTCAGAGGAGAAGCAGGCTCCCCGCGGAGCAAGGAGTCCGATGTGGGACTCGATCCCAGGACGCCGGGATCATGACCTGAGCCGAAGGCAGCTGCTTAACCAACTGAGCCACCCAGGCGTCCCTGTTTTTTTCATTTTTAAAGGACAATTCAGATGTTTATAAACTAGGTCATAGACAGTGATCACATGAATATAGGTGCAACATTTCTAAATAAAACATTAACAGGGGCGTCTGGGTGGCTCAGTGGGTTAAAGCTTCTGCCTTTGGCTCAGGTCATGATCTCAGGGTCCTGGGATTGAGCCCTGCATGTGGCTCTCTGCTCAGAAAGACAACTTAAAATGGTCAATTCTTCTAAAATTAATATGTAAAGCTAAGGCAATTCTTTTTAGGATCCCAGGGGCTTTGAGGTGGGGAGAATACAGAAGAATCAATGCCCAAAAATGGCTCAGAAAAATATGGTAAGACTAGTGAGAGAGGGTTTATAAGATATTAGAACATACTATAAATTAAATATTACATTGACGTAAGAATAGGTAACTAGATCAGTAAAACAGAATAAAGATTCTGGAGATAGATCCTAGACTATATAAGCTTCTTCTATGTTAGAAAGTTGCTAGTTTAGTTCAGTGGGGAAAGGATATATTCTATAATGAATGGTCCTGGCAAAACTGGTTATCTATTTGGAAGAAAAACTTGGATCAAAAAAAAATATATAAATACTAAATATAAAAAATTATATAATAATGTCTTGCAAGATAATCTGGGAGGCTACATTCCCAATAATTGGGAATGATGGGGAAATACCCCTTTAACCAGAAGTTTAATCATATTTATTTATATATAAATTCACACTTCTGTGTGGCAGAGTTCATCAGCAGAGTCAGTAGACAAATGACTGATTTGGAAAGAAAATGATTATCATGCAGATGATAGGTATATAATTTGTAATGAAAATACCAACAACTCTTACAAATGGAAACAAAAGACAGACTACCCAGTAAAACATGACTAAGTCAGATAAACAGGCATTTTGTGGAAGAGCAAAGCCTTTTGCCAGCAAACATATGAAAAGGTGCTCAATCTAATTAGAAGTTAGAGAAATGCAAATTAAAATAATAATGAGATTAATCTTTACCTCTACTGGGCTGGTGGAAAGAAGTAATAATGCCAGCTACTGTTGGGTTATAGGCAAGGAGGTACTCAACGTACTTTGCCAAGGGAAAGATGAATTATTTCAGTCCTTCTGCAAAGTAGTCTGGCAATTTCTTTTAAAAATAAAAATATGTCTTTTCTTCAACCTGGCAGTTGCTCTCACTGACTTTTTTCCCCTAAAGATTTATTTATTTATTTAAGCTTTAAAAATTTGTTATGTTATGCTAGTCACCATATAGTACTTCATTAGTTTTTTATGTATGTTCCATGATTCATTGTTTATTTAAGAGAGAGAGAAAGTGTGAGCAAGGAAAAGGGAAGAGGGAGACAAGCAGACTACCTGATGAGTGGGGAGCCTGAACTGGGGCTGGATCCCAGGTCCCTGAGATCATGACCTGAGCTGAAATCAAGAGGCAGAAGCTCAACCAACTGAGCTACCTAGGCACCCCTCATTGTTTTATATATATTTTTTAATACAAATGAACCCATTCTGATTTGAAAGGATTTTTTAAAGATATTGTTAAATGAGAAAAAAAAAGATGACAGGAAATGTATATAATATAGTTGGGTTTTTACAAGACAAAGAATGAAAAGCCTTCGCCAATGTGAATGTGAGTATGTGAGATTATAATATAGAGAAATATACAGACATATACAGATGCATACTAGGCTCTCAAGATGGGTTTTCTATGGTATTGGAGGGAGGGCAGATGGTTAAGCCAATATAATTTTTCAGCAATTTCTTACACAAAACATTTACTTATTTTTTCCAATTAAAATTTTTATTTTACTGAAAATACTTTCTTAAGATGAAGTTTTTCCATCAATGTTTTTTGACAAAGACTCAATAATTAGCATTTTCTTCCTATCTAGCTGGACTGACTATAACCTATGTTATTGTGAATTTTCTTTCTGGCCCTTATTTTTAACAAGTATGGTTTTCTTGGTAGTTACTAATTATTATTATTACTTGAAGGTAAAAATCAGTCTTTCTTTCTTTCTTTCTTTCTTTCTTTTTAAAAGATTTTATTTACTTATTTGACAGATAGAGATCAAAAGTAGGCAAAGAGAGAGAGAGAGAGAGGAGGAAGCAGGCTCCCTGCTGAGCAGAGAGTCCGATGCAGGGCTCCATCCCAGGACCCTAGGATCATGACCTGAGCCAAAGGCAGAGGCTTTAACCCACTGAGCCACCCAGAGTCTTTCTCTAGTGTTTCTCTTATTCTGTGTAAGTCTCTGTTATTGGGATTTAGGGACAAAATAATCTGAAAATGCATATTTTTCAGGTGAAATCTGATATTTAAAGCATTGGTGGCTAATTTGAATTTTATGAACCACAGTGTGGGCCAACATTATTTAGGTTCAGTGAAACGTGTCTGCAGGCTGCATACTTTTTGACTTCTGGTGCGGCTCAGGTCTTTGCTATCCTAATGTTCCTAATGCTGGAAATGTGTGACCTACTAGGAAAATGTCATCCTCTGTTTGAAAAGCCCCTCCTGTCATGGAAATAGGGCTGTAATCCTGGGACTAGATAAATCAGGTATGTGCATGTTTCAGATCTGAACGATAGCAACGGAGAGAAGTGTGCTGGGGAGGCCTTGTCTGGATGCACCTTATGTGTTTCAGTGTATCCCCAGGAAATAGCCGCATGGGATGCCGCCTATCCAGCAGCAGGTGGCAGCATTAGAACAAAGATTGGCCACATGAGGGCCTGTGATACTCCCAATTTCTTCTTTATTTATATATGAATTAGGGAAAGAACAGATTGAGGATCAGTTTTAGAGGGAAGAAAATTATTTGCCATACCCTTTCAATTAAAAAAAAATTTAAGGCCCTACTACGTGCCAGCCACTGAGCTGTGCATTTTATTTTTACATTTATTTTTTTGAGTTGCCACACGAGGTTACGTTAGCTTTAGGTGTACAACATAGTGTGATTTGCCGAGTTGACACATTCTGCTCTATTCACCACAAGTCTTGTGTGCATTTTAACAGTTGTGGTGTTCAGTCTTCACAACCTATGACACAGGCAACTATTTCTCTCATTTTAAAGATGAGGAAATTAAGTTTTCGAAGGCTGAAGGAATGTGCCCGAGGCTGTCCTGTTTCTCACAGGCAGAGTCGTGTCCAGAGCTGCTAGGTCTTTGACTGTTTTTCTGGAATCATACCTGTCATACCAGCCTGCAGTCGAGCTTCTGTCTCAGTTCTCCTGACTTTCTGCCTGATTAATGTTGTGGAGAAACTCGGGCTGTACGTGGGGACAGAGGACGCCAGCACGGCAGAGGACATTTGCCCCAGATGCTGGCCAGGTGGTTGTGCCCTAGAGCTGCTGATTGAGGGAAGATGGATGCTACGGCAGAGGAACACCACACTTACAATCTGGAGAAGGGATGTGGAATTTTGATGCATTTTTCCCTTTTCGTATAATAATTCCCATGTCAGGAACCGATGACCTTTTTCCTGATTTCTTACTATTCAAAGTATTGGCATAGAAAATAAGTTGTATAAGAAGTTAAATGCTTCTAGTGATAAATGTGAGGGGCTGCCCATTTGGTAATTAAAGCTGTGGGATGTTTGTATGACAGACCTGTCCTTGGCTATTTCATACTGTGTCAGACTCTATTTGATTAAAAATGACTAATCTCATGATTTTATATAAATGGCTCAAATCTGTTAGACAATTTGCTTAATAAATGAGATCAGCCAGCAAAGCTCACAATTTCTTCCAGTAAGGCGGTGCTGGGTAGAGCACAGACTCAAGATTATTCTCCTCTGCCTGTGTGATCTTGTGTATGTAGCTCATTCTTCATCTGTAAAGGAGGGGTTGGACTAGATCACACCAGAAGTTTCTTCCTGCTCTGCTAGCCTGTGAGTCCCCGTGGATCTGTATGTGAACAGAACCAACCCCGTTCCAAGCAGGGCAGCTCCAGAGGGAGCCACAGAGATTAGATAAGCCCTTGTATCTTCAAAGAAATGATCCCAAGTCACTGGCAAGTTAGGAACCAGCTAAAAAGGACATAGTTACATGGCATCTAAAGAGTTTGGGTTTGGAGTCAGGCAGTCCTGATCCAAATCTTGGCTCCACTGATGACTAGCTGTATAATCTTGGGCAAGTCACTAGGACTCCCTGATTTTCGATTTTCTTAGTGGACACCTTAAGATTTGCTGCGGGTTTTTAAGAATCAGAATTTGTCATGTGTTTGACTCATGATAGTTGTCCAGTAAATGGTAACTCTTCACTAGTGATTGTTATGGGTTGAATTATGTCACCTGAAAATTCATATGTGGAAGCCCTGGCTCTTAGTACCTTCGAACGTGATCTTATATGGAGGGGGTAATCTTATTTCAGGGGTAATCAAGTTAAAATGAGGTTATTAAGAGAGTCTGTTTTCCACTGGGCATTCTTTTCTGCTTTGTTGAAGGTTAGTTGACCATAGAGTTGAGGGTCCATTTCTGGGCTCTCTATTCTGCTCCATTGATCTATATGTCTGTTTTTCGGCCAGTTACCATACTGTCTTGATTATAGCTTTGTAATAGAACTTGAAGTCTAGGAATTGTGATGCCGCCAACTTTGGTTTTCTTTTTCAACATTACTTTGGCTATTTTGGTGTCTTTTCTGGCTCCATACAAATTTTAGAATTGTTTGATCTAGCTCTGTGAAAAATGCTGGTATTATTTTGATAGGGATTGAAAGGGATATGTAGATTGCTTGGGGTGGTATAGACATTTTAACAATATTTGTTCTTCTAATTCATGAGCATGGAATGTTTTTCCACTTCTTTGTGTCTTCCTCAATTTCTTTCATAAATTCCCTATAGTTTTCAGAGTACAAATCTTCTTTGGCTAGGTTTATTCCTAGGTATCTCACGGTTTTTGGTGCAATTGTAAATGGGATTGATTCCTTGATTTGTCTCTTTTTTCTAAGGTTTATTTTGCTCTTTTACAGCTCCTTTTTAAAAAAAAAATTAAATTTGTTTTAGGGGCACGGGTCTGTGATTCATCAGTCTTACGTAACACCCAGTGGTTACCATAACACATACCCTCCCCAGTGTCTATCACCCAGCCACCCCATTCCTCACCCCCCTCCCCTTCAGCAACCCTCAGTTTGTTTCCTAAGATTAAGAGTCTCTTGGGGTGCCTGGGTGGCTCAGTCAGTTGGGCATCTGCATTCAGCTCAGGTCATGATCTCAGGGTCCTGGGACTGGGTCCCCTGTCAGGCTCACTGCTTGGCGGGGTGTCTGCTTCTTTCTCTCCCTCCGGCTCCTCTGTTATGCTCTCTCTGTCTGTCTCAAATAAATAAATAAAATCTTAAGAAAAAAGAAAAAAGAGTCTCTTAAATGTCCCCCCCCCCCCCGGTTTCATCTTGTTTCATTTATTCCTCTTTCCTCTGTGATCCTCTGCCTTGTTTCTTAAATTCCACATATCAGTGAGACCATATAATAATTATCTTTCTGATTGACTTACTTCACTTAGCATAATACCCTCTAGTTCCATCCATGTCATTGCAAATGGCAAGATTTCATTTTTTTTTTTTTTATGGCACATGCATCCCAATGTCAAGCAGCAATGTCCACAAGAGCCAAACTATGGAAAGAGCCCAGATGTCCACTGACAGATGAATAGATAGAGAAGATGTGGTATATATATATTCCACTATATATATATATATATATAGTGGAATAGTGGAATATTATGTAGCCATCCTTGATTTCTCTTTCTGATGCTTCCTTATTGGTGAATAGAAACACAACAGACGTCTATGCATTGATTTTATATCCTGTGACTTTGCCGAATTCCTGTATCAGTTCTAGCAATTTTTTAGTGGAGTCTTTTGGGTTTCCTACATAGAGTTTCATGTCATCTATAAATCCTGAAAGTCTGACTTCTTCCTTGCCAATTTCAATGCTTTAATTTCTTTTGTTGTCTGATTGCTGAGGCTAGGACTTCCAGTAGTATGTTGAACAACAGTGTTGGGAGTGGGCATCCCTGCTGTGTTCATGACCTTAGGGGAAAAGTGCTCAGTTTTTCCCCATTGACGATGATAGTAGCTGTGGGTCTTTTGTATATGGGCTTTATGATGTTGAGATCTGTTTCTTCTAGCCCTACTTTTTTGAGGGTTTTTATCAAAGGATGTTATATTTTGTCAAATGCTTTTTCTGCATCTATTGAGAGAATCCTATGGTTCTTATCCTTCCTTTTATTAATGTGGTATAGCACATTGATTGATTTGTGGATATTGAACCACTCCTGCAGCCCAGGAATAAATCTCACTTGGTCTTGGTGAATAATCCTTTTAATATACTGTTGGATCCGATTAGCTAGTGTATCATTGAGAATTTTTGCATCCATGTTCATCAGGGATATTGGTCTGTAATTCTCTTTTTTAATGGGGTCTTTGTCTGGTTTTGGGATCAAGGTCAACCTGGTCTCATAGAAATAGTGATTTGAAGGGACACGTGCACCCTAGTGTTTGTAGCAGCAATGTCCACAATTAGGGACAGACTATGGAAAGAGCCTAGATGTCCATTGACTGATGAATGGATGAAGAAGATGTGATACACACACACACACACACACACACACACAGGAATATTACTCAGCCATCAAAAATAATGAAATCTTGCCATTTGCAATGATGTGGGTGGAACTAGAGGGAATTATGCTAAGTGAGATAAGCCAGTCAGAGAAAGACAAATACCATACGATTTTCACTCATTTGTGGAATTTAAGAAACAGAACAGGTGAGCATAGGGGAAGAGAAGGATAAATAAGGTAAAATAAAAACAGAGAGGCAAACCATAAGAGAATCTTAACTATAGAGAACAAACTGAGGGTTGCTGGAGGGAAAATGAGTGGGGGGAGGGATAACTGTATGATGGGCGTTAAGAAGGAAGGACACTTGATGTAATGAGCACTGGGTGTTGTATACAACTGGTGAATTACTAAATTCTATCTCTGAAACTAATGTGTTAACTAACTTGAATTTAAATAAAATCTAAAAGAAATTGTTGTGAACTCCAACACTGTACCAGCAGTTTTCAGATAACGGTTGTTTACTATTTTTAAAATGTTTTTCTTATTTTGTTTGTAATTATAAAAATAAACCTATAATATAAAAAATGATGTCATTAAGGTGGGCGTAATCAAATATGGTATCCTTACAAACGGGGGATTTGAACACAGAGAATCCTTGAGGGAAGATGATGTGGGTAAATAAAGGGAGAAGATAGCCACCTAGGCAAACCAGAGAGGAATGGAACAAATCCTTCCCTCACAGCTCTCTGAAGGAACCAACCCTGCTGACAGCTTGATCTTGAACTTCCAGCCTCCAGAACCAAGACACGATATTTTTCTGTTGCTTAACCTGCCCAGCCTGTGGTCCTTTATCCTCACAGTCCAAGCAAACTAATACAGCTCTTTTTTCTCAGAATGCTGTTCTGCTGCCTTCTTGCCCCACTCTGAATGTACCTTGTGTAGCACCCATACAAGCACATGTCTTGTTGTGGCTTTATATTCCCTGCCTCAGCTGCTCCCAAGTGGTTGGCCAGCCTTTGGGATGGTATTAAAAGAGTTCACATTTATTGATACCATTTTATATGCCAGGAAATTGAGGCACAGATATGTTTTTGCAACTTATCTTAAGGTCACATACCTGTGAACTAGTAGAGCGAAGATTTGGATGGACCCAGACACTCTGACACCACAATCCTGCCCTTAATTCTCACAGTGACATCTTCACCACCACTCAGAGGAGCCTGGAGATTACTGGAGCTGAAAGAAGAGAAATTAATGGCTATTTCTTATTAGCAGGACAGAACTGGCAGCTCTGTGTCCTCAGTACTGGCCTCCATGTATCTCTCTCATCACATCTCTGGAACATACTAGACAATGGTGCCCACTGCCTGCAGATCACTCAGCTTGCTAAGGAGTTCCATTGGCCAGAGTCCAGAGCTGTTGCTCTCATTTTAGGTCCTGGACCTTTCATCTTTCAGGCTTTCCCAGAGTTGCCATTGATGAATTTTTGGGCTTCTGTCCAAGGATCTGATGCAGAAAAGCACTATGGGGAGGCAGAATGTCATAGCGGTTAAGGGTGCTGGTTCTGGTGCCAGATGTCTGGGTTTGGATACTGGCTCTGTACATGACTTAGTTAGCGTCAGATACTCATCTGTAAAATGGGATGATTGTAGTACTTATTTCATAGGGTTGTTTTGGTGAGAATTAATTAACAGATGTTCACTTCTTAGATCAACACTTTGTGAGTACTTAGTACATGTTGGCAGTTATAACGTGTCAGTGGGATGGACTGTAGTACTCTAATGGTAACTACCTAGGGGAGCATCTCTTCCAGGAAAAAGACTGAACTATATCCAGTCTATAGTGATAAATTCATAAAATTTCAATACCCTGTCATCCATATTGCAATAGAAATACAGAGCTTGATGTATATGCAAGTTATTTCAGAATTGTGCAATTTAGTAGGAAATGTTCATAGCACATAATAAATATTTGTTGAACGAATAAAGGAAATGTGAGGTGAGGCCTTGGTGCTGTGGGAAAGAGGGGAGTGCAGGCCGGCAGAGGGATGCCTGGGCAGCTATGGTAAAGAGTAGTAAATTTTCCAATTCTAGAGGATGAGGTGAATTCTGATCCACAGCAACAGGTGGAGAAGTGAGAGGGCAGTGGGCATCTCAAGACCCTTACCGTGGCTAGCAGTGGTGGAGATGTTGGGGCTAAGGCTGGGCTGAGCAAGAGGCAGCAGGCCTGCGAGCAGGGGCAGAGAGGAGCTGTATTCTAGGAAGGGAAATCCAGGGAGGACAGGAGCTTGTCAGACATGCGGAAAGACTCTTCTGTAGGAATTAGAGATGGTCTCTATCTCTTGCTGACTCACTGGGTCTCTGGAGAAAGGCCTGGGGGCAGCGGAAGTACTGCAGACCCTGATGGCTACATGAGCTAAGCCTGTTTCCTGAACACTGAGGACAGGTCTTTGCTGCTGGCACCGGGAGGTGCAGGACACCCGGGCTGAGAGAGAGTGCCAAGGACTGGATTCCAGCTTCCGTGTTGCAAGGCGTCAGGACAATGCTGAAGCCCAGCGAGAATGAACACTCCCATTCTGAACCTGAAACTTGCAATTATACCTGGAACTTTTAAAATGGAGTCAATTGAGGATTTTCCAGATATTCCATTTGTCATTAAGAAGTATAAATTGCAATAATCTTTTTAGAGAGTGATTTTGCAATATTATCAACATTTAAAGGATGTTAATTGCAGTGTTGTTTGTAACAGTGAAAAAGTGGAAATGATTTAAATGCCATCAGCAGAGGACTGGTTAAATAAGAATCAGAAATGATGAAGTAAACATGTACAGATATGAAAAAGTTACCCCATTAAATCATGTGGAAAAAACATGCTTCAGAAGAATGAATCAGTAATATCCTGCGTGCAAAAAAAAGAATTTCGTGTGTTGAGTACGTATGTTTGAGTAATGCATGGAACATATCTGAAGAGACACAAACCAAGTGAACAGTGGCTAATTCCAGATAAAGGGCTTGATGGAAGATGGGAGGGAGAGAAAAGGGAAGAGGTATCTCACTTTATACTTAAAAGATTTCTCTACTATTTGCTTATATTGTTCTGTTTTACAAGTATTTATGACATGCTATTTTTTAAAAAATTTTTTAAATTTTATTTTTTTCTTATTCAATTTTAAAAATGTTTCCTCTTTCCTATTTTAACCTTTTAAAACTATTTTATCAGTACTTTTTTTTTTTAATGACATGCTATTTTTAAAACACTGTAAAAAAGAACCTCAAAATAAAACTGAAGCTTGTTACCTGGGTGTTTGGGGTTTTATATTTTCTTGTCTGTCTTCAGATTTGGAACAAATTGCTTGTTTTTTTTTTCTCCTTCTATTTTGACTTCAATTCTTCTTCTTCTTCTTCTTCTTCTTCTTCTTCTTCTTCTTCTTTAATCATGTTCAGTTAGTCAGCATATAGTATATCATAAGTTTTTGTTGTAGTGTTCAACGATTCATTAGTTGTGTATATCACCCAGTGTCTTTTTTTAAAGATGATTTTATGTGGCTTTTTAAAGACCATAGGAGGCTTGGGAGAGGCTGGCAGTGGGGTTCTGGTCATCAGGAGGCCAAATGGGGTAGTCATAGGACACAGCCAAGAGGGTTTGTGAGCAGGAGAGAAACTTCCGAGGTGTGTCACTCTCTGAAGGCCATTCACTGGGTTCCATGCAAGCCATCAAATGGGCACTTGTTGGGCACTAGGCATTATATTTAGCACCATGTTGGACATCTCAGTGGGTACAGCTCTGCACTTCAAGGGGGATTTTGCAGAGCATGGCATAGAGCTTGACAGATACTACCTTTTGGATGGCTGAGGTAATTTCACAGCCTCTTCCCTGGCTATAGCATATTACCCCTCACTGGGCTCAGGGCAGTCGCTGGGCACTGGGCGGAATTCTGTGTGTTCCTCTCCACTGGACACACCATAGAATTCTCTGGACTCCACATAAAATGTAACTTCCAGCATCATGGTTGGCATCATGCATAACTCTGAGCTAATCCCCAGGAGGCACGTCTTTGTGGGTACCCCAATAACGGATATGGATGAGTAGATGAAGAGTTTGATTCTTGCTCTCTCACAACAGAGACTGTGCTAGGAGGAAAGGGAGTTATAGACCCATCAGGGCAACCACGTCTCCTCTGCCAGAGCTCCCTGAACTGACCGTGGCCATGAGGAAGGAAGACCAGAGACTGGGGAAGAGCAAGGGAACAGTTGAGCCACTTGCCAACTCCTTCTCAATATCAGAAAAGCCCCAAGGGCTTGAAAGGGTCAGTTTGCTGCATGAGACTGCAAATAAACAAATGGAATCCCCCATTATTAATACGGATACTTCTGAGAGTAGTGCAAGGTAAAGGCAAACCAAAGAGCCTGGAGGGAGAAGGAAGCTCTGAGAGAAGTCCCATGTCCAGGCTCACTGCTGCTTGGATCGCAGACCCTTGTCTGCCTTCATAAGTTCCCATTTTCATGTGGCCTTTAATTTCCCACATAAAAGGCAATAAAACCAAATTAAATACCTCCTGTGACCTCTCCAATTTTTCATGAGAGTTTCTGTACCCTCATTGCCAACAACAAAGCCCAGCTGAGATGGGATGCTGGGTGGCTGGCTAGGCACCTTCATTAGCTAGATTATGGCATACATTTCAGATTAACAGAGATTTGAAGTTGCTTGTAAACAGCCAAGAAAGGACCACATGCAGAATTATTTGAGAATAATCAAAGGAATTTTGTGTCTTCTTAACTTAGGAGGACCCACAGCAGGGCAGGCTTCACTCCTCATAAATGCTCTCAGGGCATTTTGGACAACCTTGAGCAGCTTCTTCTGCTGTGATTAAGAAAAACAGATGTATGCACCTGGGAACTCTCACTCTTAGAGTGATACACCTTTATTGAAAGCCTTCCCTTGAATCGAGAAGAGAATGTTGGCTCATCATGCTGCTAGACTTAACCCAGGCACCTCACTCTTCCCCCAAATATACTGAGGGAACTCCCTTGAAATTCCCTTCTCCCTCTAGGTGCTGGCAGCCATTTGGGCCTTTATCAATAGATTTACTTATTCTGCATGTTTCACATAAATGGAGTCATACAATACGTGACCTTTTGTGCCTGGCTTCTTTCACTTAGCTTAATATTGTTTTAGGTTCATCTACTTTGTACTAATAGCTTTTCAGGGACACTGTGTGGTGTGAAAAGAATTTAGTCTTTGGTGTCAGACAGATGTGGGTTATAGTTCTGGCTCAGGCACTTACTAGCCATGTCCTAGGAAGCTTATTTACTCTTTTGGAACTTCAGTCCTCATTCATAAAGTGAAGATAATAAGCCCTACCTCAAATGTAGTTGTGAGGATTAATGATTAACATATACAAAATCATTTGGTGTTGTAGCTTGCACATCGTAGGCACTCCCTAATTGTCAGAAGAAAAGAAATTAAGTTAAATGTGAGAATATGTGGTACAGAGCCTGCTAATTCCTTGCCTTTGCCCCCTCTTTCATGTCCTCCTTTATAAGCCTCATTACACGGTGGCAGCTTTTTTCTCTGAATTCCTACAACCTCTCTTCCCCTTATGTCAAACATTTGCCTTGCCCTGAGCATACACTTCTGGGTCCCTTTGTCAAGTAGGTTCTTTTTTTCTCAGTGTGTGTATCTTATCCCCCCACCCCACTCCCACCCCAACTGGACTACATCTTTTCTAGAGGTCAGAAGCTGTTTTCTTCTTCTAGGGAACATATGTTCCAAATTCTCTGGGCCAGTCCCACTTGTAAATACTCTGTTATGTAGTCCTTAAAAACCACTGGGATGTCACAGAGTATCCAGGAGTCTGGCAGCCTGGCCACGTCTCCCAGGTAGTTCTGGCATGCAAAAGTGGCACAGACTCCTTCTTCAGCCTGATTTTGGACAATATGATCCCTTTCAATGTTTGGGGAAAGTGTCTATTGCCCAGAAGTGCCACATCTGTCCTCTGCCACCCACACAGAAATGGAGCTGGCAGCATGCAAACCTCCATCCTAATTATCTGGCCGTAATTGAAAGGTGCAAGTTGGCATTCTCAGGAAGGTGCTTCTTCAAAGGCACTTGCTGCAGAAGCTAAACTCCAAATTAAAATTGATTCCCATCCTCATAGATGCATCAGCTATTAGAGAGTAGGTTTTGGAATGGAGTGTGCTACCAGAGAATGAGGTCAGATATGGGCAGGGAAAATGTCTTCCAGAGTTTCAGCATATTAGACTCAGCTGAATTTATATGTTGGGTTTTTACTACAAGTAAAATATGATAGCATTCACAGTACCCATTTAATGTTTTTGACCCTGTCTTTTTTCTTTTATATAGGAAGTTAGTACTTAGAGAAGGAATAAAAACAGAAACCAAGAGTCAGAAGCATTTATGAAGGTGACAAATTTCTAGAGCAGTTCTTAACCATTTTTTGGGGTCTCAGAAAACAGACAGGGCCTATGTGCACAGAAAAAAATTCTGCATGTAATTTTGGGGAGACTTGCAGACTCCCTCGTAACCCACCTAAGGCCACCAGGTTAAGACTTCTACTAAAATGAGAGCCACTTGTCTTTAACACTAAAGTCACAAAGATGAGTAAGACACGGTTCCTGCCCTCAAGGGATTTTCACTGTGGTGAGGGGGATCAAACATATATCAGTCAGTGATACCTCAGCTAGTCAGTTGCAGAAACCTACTGATTCTTTCTGTGCCCTCTCTCCTTTCACTTTGTACTACCCTTGTCCTGGTTTTGTCTCTTGGTCCTGGGGCAGGAGCAATAGCTTACAAGTGGTAACATGTTAGTTTCTTCATCCTTCATGTGGAAGAGCAGTGATCCTCCTAAAAGTTACTCATCTGAGGAAGAATTAGCTCACTCCTCTCTCAAGAATCCTGCCATGGTGTTTTTCCAGCCCTTCCAGAATAAAGACTCAATTCCTTGCAGCAGCTCTCAAAGCGTTGTGATTGGATGCCATTATACGTTTCAGCTTTGTGTTCTCTCCAGCCTGGTCTGAATCCGGGTCTTTATCAGTACCAGATCCCTCATTTTTCCCTAAGTGAAGCATTTTCAAGCTTCCCTGTATGGCTCATCCTCACTCCCATCCTGGAATACTACTTCCCTTATTATCTATCTTTTAAATCCTTCTCATCCTCAAAGAACCAGATCAAACACCTCCTCTGCAAAACTGGCCTCGATTCACCAACTCAGAATGAATGATGGCTTTTTTGAACCTAAATTTAGCACGTATTTTATCCCGTGTTATAGAAATGTAATGGCCCATGCCCGATTCCATCAAAAGACCACAATATTTTGAGGCAGAGGTGGCATCAGATTTATCTCTGGGGTGTGGAATCCCTACCAGAGGGGTGGTCCTTGGAATCACTAAAAATAGGTTTTGTTGAAAGTGGAGGTGTGATTAAGGGAAAGGGGCGTCACAAAATCCCACAGATGAGAGTTCAAAATGAAAGTTTCTCAGCTCTTGAAGATAAGCCCCAGGAGGGCTAAGGATGGTGATTCTGGGTCCAAGAGGTGGGGGACCCCAGAACAGATCTCATTCTCAAACTGGGTTTCTTTTTTTTTTTTTTTAAAGATTTTATTTATTTATTTGACAGAGAGAAATCACAAGTAGATGGAGAGGCAGGCAGAGAGAGAGAGAGGGAAGCAGGCTCCCTGCCGAGCGGAGAGCCCGATGTGGGACTCGATCCCAGGACCCTGAGATCATGACCTGAGCCGAAGGCAGCGGCTTAACCCACTGAGCCACGCAGGCGCCCCTCAAACTGGGTTTCTAACAGAAAGATATACTGGATAAGAACTGTTCTGGGATGGGTTGAAGTAGAAGACCTTCAACCTCAGCCTCCTCAGAAGAGGACACTTGGGCAGCATGGACAGTACTTTGGCGCTATGGAGGTCCTCCTCTGCCAAGCCTCTGGGCTCACCCCATGCCCAGAGGCTACTTTACTTCATCATGGCTTCCATATCCATGTAGTGTCTAGCAGTTGGAAAAGATTGGCCTGAGAGTCCTGAGGGTTGGGCTTGGCCCTTTAGGTTGGCTTTGGGTGGAGAGGACACACCTGAAAATGCACAGGAGCTACTGGAGCTGAGGACTTGAAAGCACTTTTATGGCTTGAAAGCAACACCCCAACAGGCACTTTTGCTTAGCCACCGTTGCCTTTCCCTCAAGTTAAAACAGTGGGCCAGAGCCAAAGTGCTCTAGACTTCTAAGCTCTAAGTACTGCTATGCATATTACCAGGAGGATATGGTTAGAGAATTTATGCTGTTGTTGGCAGACCTCAAACTGGATGGAGGCTACATCCATATCTGCCACGTCTGTATCTCCAGCATTCGGGACTTTGTCCACAGTGGAGCATAATAAATACTCGCAGAATTGAAACCCAAGTGCTTCTTAGCTGGCTCTGAATATTGATTCTGCTATGCAAATATTTCTTCCCATTCTCCACAATACCAAATGCCACTGTTTTTGGTCCCTCTCCAAGGTCTGTCTCTAAGCTCTTAATTAGAAAAGGGAAGCAGTAATTATTAAAGTTATTAAAATATGGAATATTGCAAAGAAGTGGATTAGAAGTCTTCATGCTAATCCAAACAAATCGTGCTAATATTACTTTGATTCTAGCAGACTCAAACCCACAGAGGAAGATAAAAGCTAGGGCTTGTTTCCTAAGTGGTGAGTTTAGCCTATTCGCTAAGCCAGGATTCATCAAGCATTCACTGGGAGCTGCAAAGGAGAAGCAGGAGGAGATGAAAGGAAGAAAGATGCGAATGTGATGGAAAAGATGAGGTGGGTAGGGAGGACAGCTATGACAAGAGAGTCAAGCCGGCAGTTGGATTCATCAAGCTCCAGCCGCAAGCTCTTCCCTCTGCTGGGAGCTATAGGGTACAAGGAGTACCTTTGCCACCCTATGACGTCACAGAATTCATTTATGAAGATGACTACTCGAATCCTCTGCCCCGTTCAGACACATCTGCTGGCCTGATTCCTACTGGGCAGGGCCACTTACTATAGAGAAAAATACACACTTTAGCCAGTATGGTCCCAGAGCTCTAACAGAGTTATACATCGGATGCGTCTTTGGGAACCTGCCTTGGCCTGGAAAGTCCCTACAATCATCTCAAATTCAACACATGCCATACTGAGCTGAAAACTTACTCCCTTGCCTGTTTTTCCTACTGGCACTTCCTCTCAATCTGTGGAGCCACCACCTACTCAGTCCTCTGGGTTGAATTTGACAGCCCCCTTAAGTGCCTCTCTTCAGCCATTCACCAATGTCTTCTGAAGGTCGAGAACTGGCTCTTCTGCTCTTCTTCCAGTTTGGATCTTTATCCTCTCTTCCTGTACTACCTCTCTAGTTTCTTCTTCTGCCACTTTCTTGACCTACACATTTCAGGCAGCCCACACTGGAGATACCATTCCTATCTCCATGCCTTTGTCCATGATCATTTCTCTGTCTCCCTTGACCACCTCTCAAACCCCTCCCCATCCTCCAGGGCCCAGCCTATTTTTTACCCTCTCTGGGCATCCACTGTTGGTCCTCACCAAGATTTGGGCACTGCGGTGTCAGAGTACTGTCACTGTTGAACAG
The DNA here is from genome assembly GCF_009829155.1 of Mustela erminea. Lineage (NCBI taxonomy): Eukaryota > Metazoa > Chordata > Mammalia > Carnivora > Mustelidae > Mustela > Mustela erminea. The sequence continues at coordinate 66,480,150 of NC_045622.1, read as the reverse complement.
GTCTGTCTCCCTTGAGGGTCAGGGACTGTGCATTCCATAGTTATCCTTCCCAAGGGCCTTGAAGAATGCCTGCTTGCACATGGTAACTCTTAGTACACCTTTCCTGATAGAACACTGGTACTAGAGGGTGATTAATCCTGTAGATACATGCTGCTGTGAAAGACCAAACTGCCAGTTTGAAAGCAAAAAGCTTGGGAGAGGTGATTGAGGAATTATATTGTGATGTCTATGGAGGCAAGAACCATGGGCCTGAAGGGAAGGAGAGGATAATGAAGAAGTTGCATTTGAGTCTGTCCAGTGGCTAGGACTTCATTATATTTCATGAGAAGATCTTGGTGGTTCTCAAAAAATCATTATTATAGTAGGATTTGAAAGATTTGAAATAAACATTTCAATTTGGAATAACAGCCACTTAATTGAACACCTTGTCTGTCCAAGTATTTTTACCTATTTTATATTTAAGCCTAACAACTCTACTTGTTAGTTATATTTACCCCCATTAGTTGAAAAAAATTGAGGCTCAGAAAGGTTAAATAATTCACTCATGGTCACACAGGAATAAAGCGAATAGAATAAGGATCTTTTAAGACTTAGAATGTAGATCCGATTCTAACACCTGATTCTTTTTTTTAAAGATTTTATTTATTTAACACCTGATTTTTTAAACAAGCCTATATTTACTCTGGAAAGTGGAAACATGCTCACCCTCTAGGATCTATGTATGAATTCATCACATCTTCAGCTTTTTCTCTCACCAGAAATATAATAGGATTAACAAGAGCTGATAAAGTGGACTGAGGTTTGTGTCAGTTTGCCCTCCTTCATTTCCCTTGCTTCTGGCTGGTACCAAAAAAGAAACCAAAAGATAAAACAACAAAGTAGAAAAGAAAATAGGCACAAAAAGGCGTGGGCTGACTGGGGAAAGGAAGAGAAGCAAAATGCCCAAAGAATCCACAGATGGCTAACTGTATCTGCTTCAACACGCTTTTCAAAGATGGTATTCTACTCAGTCCTCATAACAATACTGGGGATATGTAACAGTAGTTCCATTTGCTATATGAGGAATCGGACTCTCAAGGAGCTTAAAAGCTTTGACTGAGTTGTAACAACTAATGATGGGTGGAGCCTGAATTGAAACCCAGGTGCTCATTCTCCCAAACCGACTTTGGTCCCACCTACCAGGTGGATCCATACCTCGGCACGCAGCACAGTGCTTGCCAACCAGTTATGTGTGAATATGTGAATGGTAATAGCCTATTTTTATTGCACCTACCCTGTGACAGATACTCTACAAAATGCTTTGCATAAATTTTTTCTTAATTCTTGTTACAACCCTATGATGCCAGCACTGTTAATAGTCCCACTTTACAGATAAAGAAACCGAGGCACAGAGAGATTTAAGTTACTTGTATAAGTGGCAGAGCCAGGATTTAAGTCTGGTTCTGATGACTGCTGATGACTGCTCTTGAAAGTAGGTAACACCCTTCTGTGTCTTCTAATCATGCAGGATCTTCCAGTGATCTCTTCTCTTGGAGAAGGCCCGTGCTGTCTTCCTTTAGGGCTGGGCTCAGTTGGGTACAATCTTATACGGCAGGCCTCCTCAAAAATCTTTTCTCCAGGTTTACACTTGGAAGGTGGAAGAGAAAGATACGAAACAGCACAAAGGATCATAGGGGAAGGGAGGGAAAATTGAATGGGAAGTAATCAGAGAGGGAGACAAACCCTTAGAGACTCTTAACTATAAAAAACAAACTGAGGGCTGTTGCTGGAGGGGAGGTTGGTGAAGGGCATTAAGGAGGGCACGTGATGTAATGAACACTGGGTGTTATATGCGACTGATGAATTATTGAAGTCTATATCTGAAACTAATGATGTACTATATGTTGGCTAATTGAATTTAAATAAAAAAAAAAAGAAAAAAGGGAAAAAAAAGAAAGATGGTTGGTGGCTGGCTTTTCTTTAGTCAGAACTAATTAATATCACCTTTTGCAAGCCCTGGGGCTAAGTGGTGAATATTTCCTTGTATTTCATTTGAATTGTTCACTGAGCAGAATTCTGTGATGAGACTCTATGCAAGCAATGACCCGTGCAAAATATGTTCTGTTTTCATCCTGTTCGTGGGTTTTACTAGTTCAGGACAATCCTTTTATGGTTTTTTTCTCTGATTATTTAAAAATTTTTAAATTTAAATTCAATTAGCGAAGGCATAGTACATCACTAGTTTTTGATATAATAGGGTTTTTAAAAAAATATTTATTTGAGAAAGAGAGAGAGAGAGAGAGAGAGGGAAGGAGAACACAGAAGCAAAGGGAGAGGGAGAAGCAGACTCCCCACTAAGCAGAGAGCCTGGGATCATGATCTGAGCTGAAGGCGGATGCTTAACCAATTGAGCCATCCAGGAGCCCCCTTTTAGGATTTTTATTTCTATTTTCAGAAAAATTCCTGGCAGGGCATTTGGAGATGTAGTGAATGTGGTGATGACTATCCCCAGGTTATGGGACCTCTAGGTTTTTGCCCCTCCAACCCGACCCCACCTTCATTTATTAGCTTTTCCTGGCCCACAGCTTCTTGAACTTTCAGTCTCCTTGTCTGCCTATGTCCTATTGGATAGAATTTCCTATTGGATAGAATTTTCCTATTGGATTGGATTTCTCTCATTTGCCAAACTGGGCCGTGGTGAGAGTTGGCAGGGGGGAGATAGTAAATAGTAATAATAATAGCAACGCAACAGCTGCTCTAACCCTAACGTGTGTTGGGTTTCTTACCCTTAAGATAAGATGGGCTCTAGCACCCATTCCATCTCAGTAGATATCCAGTAGACTGCTCAAGATTTTCAGGCATTCCCTGGATGGGGTGTGGGCTCTCAGTCTCATGACCCCCTGTGCTCTAAGCTCCTGTGTTTGCAGAATTGGTTTAGTTTCACCTGACCCTGTGTGCTTCTGAGACACTAGTCATTTTATTTAATTATACCTGGTAGCGGCCCTGGTATCTGTCTTTTTATGTAAATGTGGTGGCTAAAGTAGTTCAGTCAGTCAAAACTGATGTATCAAATAGTGTCTAAACTCATGTTGTCTTGTGTCTACCTGAATCTTGAGCCTACTGCACCTGCCTTCAAAATAACACACCATATCATTTATTGAAGCCTTACGATAGGTTAGGCACTGGGCTGATCTATGATCACATTTTACCCTCGAAGTGGTCCATCAAGATAAGAATTTCAATTCCATTTTGCAGATGAGGAAACAGTAATCGAAATCACGTGGCAAAGAGGTATAAGAACTCGTATTGGAAAGACTGCCTAATTCCAAAGTCAGCTCTTGCCTTCCCCATACTGCTTAGAGGGCTGAGTTTGCTGTATTCTCACTTAGGTCCTGGAGCAGAGGCAGAGGTTCTGTTTGGTTCCATCTCCTCTTATGTCTGAGTATTCTGGTAGGTGCTGGGGCATGGTTGTCAATGAAATCGTAGGACTTTGTTCTTTAGATAGAGAACAGAGCTCTTTATCCCTTCCCTGTCTCCCAACCTCTTCCTAAGTTCTGTCCATCAGAATGTGCCCGTTTAGAAGCCCACTGGTCTCTACAGCACCTCTTCCTTGGGCATGACTGCTGCCATAGATTGATTACTGTGAGGGTAATGTGACCTTCACATCACTGCCAAACCACGATCTTAGTCTGTTGGTGTATTTTAATGTATTTAGTGTATTTTTTGCCAATTAACGCAGTCTCTACCTCATATTCTTGACAACATAAGCCTGACTTATCTCAGCTCAAATGTTAGTCTTCCTCAAGAAGGTCTTCTTCTACCATCCAAAATAAAGGTGGACCCTTCTACTGCCTAGTTACTCTAACACATTTAGGTGATCCATTTAAATCATATGTTTATTCCAAATTGAAATTATTAGTGTGATTCCATTGATATGAAGTATCCATAAAAGGTGAATTTATACAGATGGAAAATAGATTGAAGCTGGGGTGGAAACTGGGATTAACTGTAAATGGGCATGGGGGATCTTACTGTGGGGATGAAAATGTTCTAAAACTGATTTATGGTGATTGTTGTATCACTCAGGAAATCTACTAAAAGTCATTGAATTGCACACTTGAAGTGGGTGAATTTTGTGATGTGTAAAATATACTTCAGTAAAGCTATTGGGAAAAAGAAAATACCTTGTTCAGTTTGCTCAATTTATTACTGTCTGTCACTCTTTGATTAGGGTGTAAGCCTCTGATGGCAGGGCCCTTGTTTGTCTTGTTCACCACTCCACCCCTAGTAACCAGACCAGCATTGGGCACCTAGTAAGAGCTCAGCACATATTCAGGGAATGAGTGAATAAACAAACTAGCAATCTCCACCAGAGTTCAAGTACTCAAATGCCATTGTTTGAGCCTGTGGAAAGAGATAGTCTCAAAAGAGAATCAAAAACAAACTTCAGATCTACAAGTCATATGTCAACTGGCAAAACTCCCATTCAGTGGGTATGCCAGATTGTCTGCTATTAACTGTCATCTTTTCTGTCTGCTTCTGCATGATCTTCATCATTGCATCATTCCTACAGAGAAGTCTGCAAATGTATTTCTCAGAATCCCTCACCAGGATGGCTGTGGGTTAGATTCTGTAAAACCACATGAAGATTGAAGGGTGGTAGGGTAGAAGTCATTATTCTCTGGCACAATTGTAGGCACAGATGAGGAGCAAAGGTAAGTTTTGCAGAAGCTTCCAAGTGAGTTCTTGTGGACCACCTGCTATAGAGAGCTGAGACTGTAGTTTCTGTTCAGTTCTTGAGCTTCATAGCTCAAGCACCTCTGGGCAAGCTCCCATTTCACTTGATGTGAGCTGTGGGTGGCAGAGACTGGTGGCAGACACTTTCCTGGTCACTTCTTGATTTCATGAACTCTGGAAGCTGCTACCCTGATCATCGCTCCGATGATTCTGTTGGTTACATGAGAGTCTATTCCCTGTGTTAAAACCTTCCCTATTTGGAAAACCTGGCAGAGTCTCTTTTTCTGATTGAACTCTGATACAATAGGTATAGAATATAATCTTTAAAAACCCAGAGGTGGAAAACAGTGGAAAGAGGAAAGGGTAGAGACTGTGGGTCCTTTTTTAGATTCCAGTTGGCCACAAGAGGCACATGCATCATTTATCCCTGGACATCTTGGATCTTGAAAGAAAAAGTCTCCTTTCCTTTTTCCATTATGACCTCTGTCCTCTCTTTCTTCTGTTTTCTGTACTGTGGTTTTTGTGAGTGGTTCCTTTCCTCCTTTCTCTCCTTGCCAGCTCTGAGAAACCATCAACATACCTTTCCCCGGAGCCCTGATTTATGGAACTTGGCCAGCTCTCTTGCCTTTGCAGTTTTGATAAAATCATCCAGTTGCCTGGTTACACTGAGGAAGCATAGTTAATGCCAGGCAAGATTCCCCAAAGCAGGACACATTCGGCCTACTCACCAAACTTCCCAAATCTTGTGCCAGACTCTTAAGGAGTCAAGAACTTAGATTTGCTGCCTAGAAAAAAGGTATTGTACAACCTGTTCTTTTCCTTCAATAACAAAAACAACAAAATTAGGCCAAGATCATCTTTTAATATGTATTCAGCCAAAATGTACTGTTTTGGTTTAATTTGAGTCTTAACTATACTTGGAAGTTTCTGAAGTCTTAGTAGAAACTGGTTAGGGAGAGACTGTAGGTTTTTCACTGTTGGTGTCTTAACCACACTCAAGTCCTCTTACCTTCAGTCTAGAACCTCATAAAGCCATTAGCCATTTCTTACTAAGACACACTTACATTAGTAGCCTGACACCCATCACTGGAGGGCCTAGAGGTAAGTCGCACTCCCAGACTTGATGTTTGAGTGGCAAGGATGAACTCTGCCTTAGTGTGCATCTGTCTGGTCCTGGTACTTTCTGACTTAGTATTAGACTTTGCCAGAATTGGGCATTTGCCTCAACCTCTGCCCTGTAGTCACCTGACTATCCTGCCTTGTATTATAATCTCTCTCCATCACTAGGGCCTGACTTAAAGTCTATCTCTATGGTTGGGATTTACACCCAGTTCAGTTTCTCCCCTCCCTGTTGGGGATGGTGATGGAGAGGTACTGAAATCTTCTTCTTGAATCACCCCTTCCCAAGTTACTGGTGTAAGTCCTGCCAAGAATATATGGATCACTAGAATTAACATCACCTATATGTATGCAAGTCCCTCAATACCAACTTCTTCCATATCAATACTCCATCACCCCCTGACCTCTCTCTTCCACTATCACACTCCAATGGCCTTGCCCTGCCTAACTCACTGCAGAACCTGTTAGACTCTGAGTCATGGACCTTCTGGTTGCTCTTGTCGGAACCAGCATCTTTATTGGAACTAACAGAGATTCAGCAAGCAGTCAAGATTCCTTTCCCAGGTGCTGGTAAGTCACCAAGGGGCTCACAGTATTACCCACAACAGTACTTTTCCCCTAGCTGGCTGGCCCACATTACTGAGAGTCTACCATGCATTACATCCAAGTTTCCATTCCAGTAGGGTAGAATTTCTCATAGCTGGAATGAAGATCAAAGGCAATGAAGAATGAAATCTTTTTGTTAGTTCAGGCAAAAGCAACACTGGGGTCTGAATTCTCCAGGTAATAATATTTTCATTTGCCTAGGAGAAATCTTTGGAGCCTTAGAATGCCTTCCTGTTCACAGAGGTGAAAGGAGTTTTCAGATCTCTTGAGAGTCCTAGTCTGATGGAAATAAAAATGCAACAATAATAATATAAGATCCATTGTAAGTATACGGATAACTCAGGGAGAACCTTGAAAGCTGAGTTTTTGATGGTTTGTTGTTTTAGGCAAAACTAGTGCCTAACCCAACAGTGATGATAATAATAATGAAAATGCTGGAAAGGAATCCAGAAGAAAGGCATTCACTGTGCTACTGAGATGTGTCATTCATTGTGGAAATGAAAACATCAAATGCTAGAAGGATTCCCTGCTGCAAATCTTGAATACCCTGGGCATGGATAGGATAGTTTTTTTTCTTGTAAAGGATATGAGAGATATTTTTTAACCACCTCTGGCTTCAGTTTTTCTTTTTTCTCTGAAAAGCTATAAGCTTTTCATGCTATAAGCTGCCTTTCTTTATAGAACTATGAAAATCTCCTTCAGATGCAGTCAAATTTTATTGCCAAAGGCAGAGGATAAATTGGGGGTAAACACATCTCTGTATTCATTAAAACCTGCATCCATAAAACAGATTCTACTCTTTATAACTATTTATTCCAGTAGCACTGGAAATGGTTGAAAGTGTAAGGGTACATATCAGGAGATGCTGCCACATGGAAATAAAACAAGGAGTGGATTTGTCCAGTCTTTGTTCTCTGGTGCTGAGCTCCCTCAATTTCCCCACAGACACTGATCAGCGTGATAACATGTGGGAGTACCCCTGAAGGACATATGCGCAAAGTGCCCTTGTAACCTCTGAAGGAAGGCATGCTAATTTGGACTGATCTTATCATAAGCTTAAAAAATGGTGGAAAATACTGGGTCCAGTGGATTCATACTTATTTTAAAGTAACAGTATGTCATCAACATATCTTTGCGAACAGTGACTTTCAGTTCCACAGGTCCCCGTGAGCATTGCTAAGGGGGTATACTGGCAGAAATTCTCTGATTTCATCTTCACTCTGGATACCAGTTTCATACCTAAAGTCCATAAGCAGCGAAGAGGGTCTTCTTCCATGGAGGAATATTGTATGCACCTAATAATCCAAGACTGTCTATAAATGAACAATGCAGTTCTCAAACAGAGATATGGTGGATTAAAACCTGCTCAGACAGTATTTTAAGGACCTGAATAAAGGGAATCCATTTACTTATTCTAAGGCAATATGTTACTTAAGGAGAAATACTAATATTTTTTCTGGTCACGTATCCTTAATGCCAAGTAGCTAGCAGAACTTCTTGGGCATGTAATAGTCATGTTCCTCAGAGAAACTCAATTGCTGTTTGGAATTCTATGGTTATCCTGTCTCTCATTATTTATTGATGAATACTTTTGGCGGTAGGAACATTCCTTACAATGTAAGAATTTAGGTTTCAATAAAAAGAACACACATAAATCTGGAAAACAACTTGGGAGTCCTTTTCCTTGAGAAAATTCATTCACATTGAGTGCCCTAGAAAGTGCAATTCTGTCTGGAGAAGGTCTAGAGTCAGAGAAACTTGTAAGTGAAGCAGAATGGTAGCTTGACTAACTGACCAATGTCCTATGCGTTGGAACTTCCTTTCCCTGCAGACCACTTGGTAGCTCTTTAGGACTTGAAAAACTCAGTTTCCTCTAGCATTGCCATCTTCATTTAGCATCCTTGGATTCCAGTCCACCCAGAGGGAGTAATCAGGCTTTCCAGATCCTGTATGTACTCTGACCACCAGTCATGTACTAGACTTAGCAACAATAGCAATAATGACCACAGTTGTAATTGCTAACATTTATGAAGCACCTACTATGTGCCGGGTATTGGGAGAGATACTTTTCAAACTTATTTAATTCTCACAATGATAATGTGAATTAGGTTATGTTTTCATCCAAACTCTATGAAAAAGGATATGGAGGCACAAAGGGTTAAAATAATTAATAATTAACCTTGGGATTCAAACTATTTGAGCCTGGTCTTCAAAAAAATTTTTTAAATTTAAATTTGATTAATCAACACAGTATGTTATTAGTTTCATAGGTAGAGTTCAGGGATTCATCAGTTGCATATAAAATGCAGTGCATTACATCACATGCCTTCCTTAATGCCCATCACCCAGTTACCCCTTCCACCCCCCTTCTCCCCTCCAGCAACCCTCGGTTTGTTTCCTATAGTTAAGAGTCTCTCATGGTTTGTCCCCCTCTTTGATTATTCCACATTCCATTTTCCCTCCTTTCCCCTATGATCCTCTGTTTTGTTTCTTAATTTCCACCTATGAGTGAAGTCGTATGACAGTTTTCTTTCTCTGATTGACTTAGTTTGCTTAGCATAATAATACCCTCTAGTTCCGTCCATATTTTTGCAAATGGTAAGACTTCATTTTTGATGGCTGAATAATATTCCATTATATATACACCACATCTGGCTTATCCATTTATCTGTCAGTGGACATCCGGGCTCTTTCCATAGTTTGGCTATTGTGGACATTGATGCTATAAACATTGGGGCACAGGTGCCCCTTCAGATCACTGTGTTTGTATTCTTTGGGTAAATTACCTTGTAGTGCAATTGCTGGGTCATAGGAGAGCTGTTTTTAACTTTTTGAGGAACTTCCTTACTGTTTTCCAGAGTGGCTCTACCAGTTTGCATTCCACAGCAGTGTAAAAGGGTTCCCCTTTCTCCATATCCTCGCCAACATTTATTGTTTCCTGAGCTGTTAATTTTAGCCATTCTGACTGGTGTGAGTGAACTATATACTATTTTCTCTGAAATTTTGGCATGATTTGGTAAGGCAATTTTTAAAAAGTTTAACTTTTTTTCTGTTATAAAATTTATTTTCATTATTAAAAAATTGAAAGCCAGAGAAACAAAAAGTAGAGAAAAATATGGGCTACTATAACAGAAATATCATAGACTGAGTGGCTTAAACAGGAAACATTTATTTCTCACAGTCCTGGAAGCAGGAAAGTCTAAGATCAAGGCATTGGCTGATTTGGTGTCTTGTGAGAGCCTGCTTCCTGGCTCATAGATAGCTGTCCTCTCAGTGTGTCCTCAGATGGCAGAGGGGTGCAAGAGCTCTCTGGGCTCCTTTTTTTTTTTTTTTTAAGATTTTATTTATTTGGCAGACAGAGATCACAAGTAGGCAGAGAGGCAGGCAGAGAGAGGGGGAAGCAGGCTCCCTGCTGAGCAGAGAGCCCAATGTGGGGTTCCATCCCAGGACCCTGGGATCATGACCCGAGCCGAAAACAGAGGCTTTAACCCACTGAGCCACACAGGCGCCCCCTCTGGGCTCTCTTTTATAAGGGCACTAATCCCTTTCCTGAGGGCGCTGGCCTTATGACCTAATCACCTCCCAAAGGCCCCACCTTCTAATAGCAATACCTGGGGGGTTAGAATCTCAACATATCAATCTGAGTGAAGGGACATGAACATTCAGCCACTGACAATGTCTTATAGTCTTACGACTCCAATAATCCATGGTTAATATTTAGGTATATTTCTATCCAGCCTTTTCCCTATATAGAATTCTATTTCCAGTTCTCACATAGTTGTGATCATTCTCTACTGAAGACACTGCAGACTGCATTTTCCCATGTTATAGACATCATAAATGTCACTTACAACAGCTACATATTACTGACCTAATGAATACAACATGATTTTCTTGACTCTTCCCCTCATTTTGGACATTTAGAACCTTTTCTTTTTATGTTTTACAGTGTTATGGATTATTTCCTTTGGGAAAGGTAGTCTTAGCTGTCTAGAGTCAAATGGGAATGCCCATAGAGAGGGTGACGAGAGAAAAAGAAGCTATCTTCATGGTACTTCCTACTTTTTGTAAGAGACAATGCCACGAGAAGCACAGGGAAGGGCTGGGAAACCATGAGGCACGTGGCAACATCACTCATTCACCACGATCTGCTGCTCTCTGCCACTGTCTGCCTTCTCTCACTCCTCAGGCTTAGGCATGTGAGGGTTGGAAAGAGGTCTTCTAGAGTTTTGACAATAATAGAGTTTTCTAGGGGCATCACGACACTGACATTTCCAAAAAGTAAAGTTTAATTGGCTAGAAAACACTGTCACCTATAACACTGTTGTTTAGAAAGGTAGTAGTGCTGAGAGGTAGTTTAGGGGGAAGCTTGGGATAGAAGAACACTGGAAAGTCTGACAGACAGAGTTAAATAAGTTTTCTGGCTCTGGCTACCAGCTATATCATTTCTGGTAAGCCAGCCTTTCTGGGCCTTGGTCTCCTTATTTGAATATGGTGGGGCAAGAGCTAATATCCCAGCACATACTTCAGTTGGAGACTGCCCCTGTCAGGGTCACCTGAAGCCTACTAGAGATGCCAAGGCACCATTTGCTATGTGGGACAAGACATTCTCCAAGGGCTCCCGGAGCCCACTTGAGTCTAGGACCTACTTGAATGGTGCCTCTGTTGACTTGCTTTAAGACCCAGAACAAAGAGTTGGTGTTAGGAAGAGTTTCTAAAAAAGCACTAGATGCATACCATAGAAAAGAGGAGTGTTCTTCTAAGTGCAAACTTGTTCCCAGATTCAGTCCTAGAAATTCCCATGCTTCCTGTCCATCTCCCTGCTTGGGATTAGTTCTGCATGCCCATGTGTCTTCCACATCCTCCCTCAGGAATAAGAAGCTGGCCACACACAGGTCCCATTCTGCTCCTTCCATTTAGCTCCTGATTTTGGTGTTGACATTATGAATCTATCTCCTACAACTTCTTTTTACCTTCTTTCTCTGATTTCTTGCCCTTTACAGCACATGATCATCTGGAGTTTTGAGTACTACATGCACTTAAAAGCCCTTTTGTATATTCCTGGAGCCCATAGGGATGGGCTGAGAGTCAGAAGAGCTGTATACTAGTCTTGGCTCTGCTGTTTACTGCTGAGTTTCTCAACATTTTGGTCTCCCAACATAAGGCTTTAAGGAAGTAAGAGTGCGTGACTGGATACAATTTCCCTGGTCCCAGAATTCTGGTATTTGGTGACCAGGGATGAATTCTGGGCTTGTTAGAGAAAGAGAATCTTATAAGAAATCACAAGGCAAGGAGAGAAGGTAAGGATGGGCCAGTACAGGACCACACCTCTACCACACTCCAATGCTGGAGAAGTTTGCAGCAACACGGAAGAGTGGAGAGTCTCATATAAACCCCCCTACGTGAGCAGTCTCCTTCCTGACATCCCACGCTGGGCTGTAACTCACTCAAAATTGTATTGAGGCTATAAACTGCAAAGAGCTCTTCTTGAAGAATTTATGAGGGGTCTGAAAGCTGTCTATTTGCTCTAGAGACATCTATTGTTTGTTTATAATGTGTGCATGTTTAATTTGCAATAAAACTGGGAGGCACTACTGTACAAACAGCTCATCTACCCTCAAGTGCTGTCTCAGAAGAGGGAAGATGGGAAAGGGGGAATTCAGGGAAAATCGATCACTTGGCCCTATAAGTGGAAAGATTTTGAGGTTTTGCTTCATACCTAAAAGGCTATCCTATTGTTCCTATGGGATGCATGGCCCTCTTCCTGGGGGTTTCTGAATGTCTCCTTATTCCCAGCATTCCCTTATCAGGTGGAGTTCCACACCCCTGAGTCTTTCCCTAGGTGATTCCTTCCTAGATGTGGGGTCTACAGGTAAGTGATGGAGACTCAGATCAGTGATTCTAAGTATACTTCAGGTTCTGCTGGCTATCTGAGGACAGAAATAGGGAAAATGGGAGTTTGGGTAAAACTGGTACCATCCTGGTAGGGGAAGGATGCCTGGGTAGGTTGCTCTGGAGGACTGTATGGGGTCAGGGGGTAAGAGAAGGGAGAGGCAGCCCAAGGGAGGAGGGGAAGCCACCAAAATTTGCCAAGTGTCTCATATGCCAGGTTTGGTGCAAGTGACTTAAATATGGGACCTCTTCTGATGTACTTAGAAACTCTGGGAGATTGGGATTATTATTTTCATTTTACACACAGGAAAGCTGAAGCACAGAGAGAGTCAAGTTCACATAGTCAGTAAGTGGTGGAATCAAGCTGCCTGCCTCTTAAAGTCATTTCTTTGAGTGAATGTGACATATGGCCTTCTTGTGATTGGTCTTATGAAAAGAGCAGCTTCTTTGTGCATCAGAATGAGAGACTCAACTTTTTTCCCCAGGAAGGGCTCCTAGATGTTGTGTTAGAAGGCTGGACCCAGGTGTAGAATATTCATGTCTTCATTACCAGGAAAGCCTGATGCTTCTCAGAGCATGGCTCTACTATAGCCTTTTTATTAAAGTGTACCATACTCAGTTTCAGTTTTATTTGTCGAAGACCCAAAGAGGACTGCAAGCCCCTGGTATAATGATATTGGACATCTGTGTCCTACTTTCAGTTCCATTTCAGTGAGAAAATGTGTTTCCCACCTTAGAATATAACCTCCATGTCATCAAGGACCTTCTCTACTTTTCACCCTTGGTTTCCTAGCATCTAGCACACATGCCACATACTTAATCAAGTCATACTACAGAACAAAGGAAGAAAGGCGGAAGACATAGTTCTTGTTTCTTTTTTAAAGATTGATTATTTATTTATTTATTTATTTATTGAGAGAGCATGAGAGAATAGGAGAGGGGCAGAGGGAGAGAGAAAATCTCAAGCAGACTCCATGCGAACTGTAGAGTCTCATGCAGAGCTTGATCTCACAACTGTGAGATCATGACCAAGGTGAAATCAGAGTTGGATGCTTAACCAACTGAGCCACCCAGGCACCCCTGAAGACACAGTTCGTTTGGAAGCTTCAGACTTCCTATGCCATGCATGGCTCAATGATTGCTTCCTTATGCTTTCATGCTGGGACTGGAGATGCCAATTTTATAATCACTTGCCACACTAGAAATTCTTATTTCAAAATTGCATTGTAGACCCTCAGGCTTTCTCTGGGGTCAGCTGGAGTAATCTCCTTCATAATGGCTAGGGTGGAGGGCCGAAACCCCTTCCCATCAGGACGTATGCCCTTCACTGGTTCATTCCCACAGCAAACCTGTATAGATCTTATGCCTGTTATCTCTGTATCTGGGAGGGCCTGACGAGATAAGATGCAGTTGAATTAGAACATTTGGAAGCACTAGAGTCCCCAGGAAGGAGTGTCTCACTCTTATGGGGGTTGTCAAGGAAGACTGAGCAGAGGAAAGATTAGCCTATTTAGTTCCTAGAGGGCTACTCCTGCCTATGGTTTGCTGGGGCTGTGGGTGATGATTTATTCCACTGACTTGCACACCATTGTGAGTCTGAATGATAGTACTTACCAAGGAGGGAGTTTCTTCCTGACCATCCACTTTCCTTACAGGTTTCCCTTTCAAGCCACCAAAATTTATGTCTTTGATATAGAGTAATGACAGCATCTTCCTCGATACCCTGCAGTTTTGGTGGTCTCCAGCATGAACTTTCAAAGTTCTCTTATCTATCTGTTCTCTGCTCTCCAACCCCAACTCCTCTGATCCTCTGGTGACAGGCATAGTCCACACCCACAAGGCTGATGGAAAGGATTAGGTACTGTCTTCAGGTTGTCTTTGTATCATGGCTTCCCCAGATAGCTCTAGGTGTTACAATAGATTAGCAAGAGTGGACGCAGAAATGTGCTGTACAAATGCTTCGGAGGTTTTCCGGGGAAACGTTGTCCAGGAGAAACTACACAGGCAAAGTCCCTTGTCTCAAACTCTGAACCAGCTGTTATTTGCCTTATGCAATGAGCTATTCACAAAAAGCTGTTTATTCTGTGAGCAAATGTTGCTTGTCCACTTTCCCTAGCCTTGGCAGGTTGGTGACACTCTCAGCGATTGCAGTTTTCTATTCTTTTTATTTTTTATTTATTTATTTTTTGTTTTTAAAATTTTTAATTTAAATTCAATTTAGTTAATACATACTATGTTATAGTTGTTAAACTCAACACACACGAAACAGGCAAACATATCAAAAAATGGGAAGAAGATATGAACAGACACTTCTCCAATCAAAACATACAAATGGCTATCAGACACATGAAAAAATGTTCATCATCACTAGCCCTCAGGGAGATTCAAATTAAAACCACACTGAGATATCACCTTACACCAGTTAGAATGGCAAAAATTAACAAAACAGGAAACAACATGTGTTGGAGAGGATGTGGAGAAAGGGGAACCCTCTTACACTATTGGTGGGAATGCAAGTTGGTGCAGCCTCTTTGGAGAACAGTGGAGATTCCTCAAGAAATTAAAAATAGAACTTCCCTATGACCCTGCCATTGCATGACTGGGTATTTACCCCAAAGATACAGATGTAGTGAAAAGAAGGGCCATCTGTACCCCAATGTTTATAGCAGCAATGGCCACGGTCGCCAAACTATGGAAAGAACCAAGATGCCCTTCAACGGACGAATGGATAAGGAAGATGTGGTCCATATACACTATGGAGTATTATGCCTCCATCAGAAAGGACGAATACCCAACTTTTGTATCAACATGGACGGGACTGGAAGAGATGATGCTGAGTGAAATAAGTCAAGCAGAGAGAGTCAATTATCATATGGTTTCACTTATTTGTGGAGCATAACAAATATCATGGAGGACAAGGGGTGTTAGAGAGGAGAAGGGAGATGGGGTAAATTGGAAGGGGAGGTGAATCATGAGAGACTATGGACTCTGAAAAACAATCTGAGGGGTTTGAAGTGGTGGGGGGGTGGGAGGTTGGGGTACCAGGTGGTGGGTATTAGAGAGGGCATGGATTGCATGGAGCACTGGGTGTGGTGAAAAAATAATGAATACTGTTTTTCTGAAAATAAATAAATTAATTAAAAAAGTTGTAGTAAAATGTACAAAACATTAGATTTACTACCTTCACCATTTTATGTGTAAAGTTCAATACTGTTAATTACACTCACTTTGTTTTACAACCAATCTCGAAAACTCTTTTCACCTTGCAAAATGAAACTTTTTCTTTTAAACAACACTTGATTACCTCCTCTTCCCAGCCTCTTCCCACCATTTACTTTGTTTCTGTGAATTTAATTTTCTAGGCACCTTATCTAAGAGGTACCATTCAGCATTTGTCTTTTGGTTTTGGCTTAGCATTATGTCCTCAAGGTTCACTCTTACTGTAGTATGTACCAGAATCTCATTCCCTGTTAAGGTGGAAGTGATATTTCATCGTGTGTGTGTGTGTGTGTGTGTGTGTGTGTGTGTGTATGTGTGTGCACATATGCACACATAAGTGCATGTCACATTTGTTTATTACTTGACCTGCTGACAGATGTTTGGCTTTTTTCTACCTTTTGGCTAGTGTGGGTAATGATGCTACGAAAATGGGTGTGTAAATATCTCTTTGAGAATTTGCTTTCAATTTCTTTGAGTATGTAGCCAGAAGTGGAATTGCTGGGTCACAGGGTAATTCTATTTTTAACTTTTTGGGGAACCACCATCCTGTTTTCCAGAGTACTTGCCCCCTCTTACGTTCCCCCCAAAAGTTTGTAGGAGTTCAACTTGTCCACATCCTCACCTTGTTATTTTCTGTTCTTTAAAATAGTGGTCCCCCCAGTGGATGCAAGGTGGTATCGCATTATAGGTTTGAATTACATTTCTCTAATGATTCAGAATGTTGAGCATCTTTCCATGTGTCAGCCGTTGTGGTTCTACCTTCCCTTATTTGCTGCCACAATCCGTAGCAACTCTTACTTAACGATGAAGAGCCTTCCTGGTGACAGCTGGAACCTGTCCTTCCACCAGAATCATCTGCTTGTCTTTCAGTCCAGGGACCTTCTGTGCCTTTCTTTTCTGGCCTCATGAGAGGGGCATTTACTTGCCCTTGGTATCACATATGACCTTAGCCTGGCTCTCTTCCTGTGTGACCTTTACCTTTTAGAACAAAATGCTATCCTGTGTACCCAGAGGAGAGCCAGGAGAGCTTTCCTCAAATCCCAGTCTGCTGCAGACCCATAGGAAGAAGGAATCTCAGCTCATCCTGGTTGACTTTAGGGGAGCTGGGAACAAAATTGCCTTGTGATGGGAATGTCTGAGAATTGGGAGTCTCCTTGAAATGCTTTAGGAACAACAGTTGTGACTGAGTGAATAATGAGATTCTCTGCAGGCCAATTGGAGCCTTGTTATCCCAGGCTAGGCCCAACTGCGGAAGACTTAATGGTTTGAATTAGAATCCCAGAGGACTGGATTCTTGACAACAGCCTATCAGAATTTATTCCTGCACATCTCACTCTACCACCAAACTCCTTCTCTCTGTGTCTGGATCAGCCCCTGCTTCCAGGCAGGGTGGGGCACAGGCTGGAGGCATGAGCCATTTTTTCCTTTCCAATGGACCTCAGGTGGCTGGCTGGTGGTACTGCTGCCCCTGCTTTTGCAGGGCTTGCTACTCTTACCACCTCTTGTCTTGGGCTGGTGGCACATTCATTAATTGATCAATTAATTAAACAAAATTTGTTGCCAATCGCCCAGTGCCAGATCTCATGTATTCATAAGGTTTCTTTGATTACAAGCATCAGAATGCAATTCAAGCTATTTTACATGCAAAGAGGGTGTTTGTCATAAAGATGGAGGGAAGTTTTATAGAACCGAAGGATAAGAATGCAACGGGTCCTCAGGAGGGGACTGGAAAAATCAGGCAATGTCTGAAAAGCCATCATGAACCCAGAGGTGCTCTCATCTGGTCCCTGGTCTCTGCTTGAACATCTGTTTCATTCTTATTTCTCTGAAGCTTGGCTTTCTGTGCATCTCAGTTCATGCGATAGGTGTAAGAGGGCGCTCATAGCTCCCAAGTCATCTGTGCAAAAGAGCAACCCATGCTGCTGTTGGGTCTGTCAGTCTCAGTTCCAACAGGAGCGAGAATCTGACTCATTGAATTTGAATTACTATCCACCTTTTGTCTAATAAACAATGGCCAAAGGACTAGGACTGTGAAGTGCAAACCCTTAGAGAAGCACTCCTGGGAATAACAGGTCAATTTAAATGGTCACTGTGAACTGAAAGGTCTCTACTGCCTGCTGCCAGGTTTGTGGATTGGGAGAGGTAAGTACACCATATAGGAGCCCACAGTTAAGGAGAGACAAGTAAGTGTACATTAAATACAACGAAATAAAACAGTAGTAGTTGCCAACTGGGGATGGATGATTTTGTTCCCTTGGAGACATTTGGAAATATTTGGAAACATTTTTGGCTGTCATAACTGGGGGAGAGGGAGTTGCTGCTGTCATTAATGGGTTCAGGCCAGGGATACTGCCAAACACTCTACAATACACAGGACAGCCACCACAGAAAAGACTTATCTGGCCTCAGATGTCAAGAGCAGAGGTTGAGAAACTCTGAAATACAATCACACACACACACACATCCCATCCTCTTCCTATGTGAAAAGCTATTACCTCCATTCTCATCCCTGAGCACAGAGTTGGGGTCTGAAGGAGGGCTGTGTGGGGGAATGCAGCTGTTCCTAGCCCTGCCTGCTTGTTAGAGTTCCTAACATATACTGCCTAACATATACCTGGAGCAAGCCCCAGTCCCATAACTTTTGGTCTATTGGTAATGGCTTTCACTTGGCAATGCAAGAAGCCAGAGATATCTACTCAGGGGAATTGGATTAGACCTTTCATAGAGTTCTTTGACCTTAGCAAGACCCTTCTCTTTATGAGGGTCTGGAAAGTGGAAAACATCAACTTTGCGAGATTATTTAAAGGTTCCAAAGAGGTAGTGGATGTGAAAGTGTTCTGCAGACTGAAAGCTCTAGAAAGGTGTTATCATTAATATTAGAGCTGGCTCTTGACCACACACTCTCAAGGTTTTCATTATGTGCAGGAGATGACAGCCTAGAAACTGAATGACTCACCCCTGAGAATGGTTTGCTGCTAACTCTAAGCATACTTAAGAAAGAGGAGAGAGCCCACATCCCAGGATTTTAATTAGATAGGGACTCCACAGTCACAGAGCTACAACAACTTCCCCCTTTAAATGCAAAATACTTATTTCAGGAAAAACTAGGGAGAGTGTTCAGGAAGGAATCTCTCAAATAGCATGTGAATGAGGGCAGCGGCAGAGACCTCGGCAATGAATGAAATCCGTGGGGTTCTGTTTTTAAAGCACACGGGGCCATGACTGCATTTCATCAACAAAATGGTGCTGCTTAAGGGCCAGAACCCCTTGGGCAGGGTGAAGACTCATGCTTTCCCTTGGGAAATGTCTGTCAGAAGCATTCATTTTATTCTACAGATACGTCTTCAGAAGTAAAAGAGGATTTCACATGAAATGAAAACAAAGTATATTTCTGACAGACAGGTAAATGCCCCTTTGCAAAGGCAGTAATAACATGTTTGTCAGGGAGGCGAGGTATCTCAAACTTATTTTTGATACAGATTCAATTGCTCCTTTAATCCGAAATAACCACTCCGTAACTGCATGAAACAGAGAAGCCTAAGGATAACGCCAAAATGGGGAAGAGGCAAACCCACTGCTTTCTATCTTGAAAAGATTCAGTCTGCCTTTCAAAAGAGGTATATGTAAGAACAGCTCACAGCTAGTGTAATGCTTCCTTAGCTTCTCCCTGCTGCAGACATGCTTGGAATCCAGCCATCTATCATACCCCCAGGAGAATGGAAAGTACTCTTTTATAATCACCACTATTCTCCCCAAAGTACACAGATTGAAACATCAAAAAATCATAGACTAATATATGTCAAAGATGGAAAAGATGCACTGAGGTCATGGATCCTGTCTCCAGTCATCCAGACAGCAGAGGTAATGATGATCCTTGATCCAGACAGCACCTCACACTTGCCTCAGAGCGCTTTGCACATCAATTTTTAGATGGAGGATGTTTATTCTTCCACAGTTTGTCTCTGACTGGTGTTCAGGACTGTACTTTTTCAAATAATTCCCCTTTCCTCCTTTCCAGATATTTCTTCTAGGGCCTTGAGACACATGGATGAGCAGAAACAAGTCTTGGTCAATACTAGAACCACGTAAGCACATGGGAGATTTAGTCTGTGGTGAGGGTAATGGGTGAAGGCCAACAGCAGGAAATCACTAGGAGATTCTGACAGCTGTACCAGGGAAATCCCCAAAGAGTCCAGATGTTGGACTAAGATGTTTAGACTAAGTGACACTGCAGCTACTTTCAAGTGTTCTTTGACCATTACCATTTGACCATTATATATTCCCTGCCTTTTTTTTTAAGGCAAAGCCAAATTCTTTACCATACAATATATGCATATGTGAGACATATAACAATTATAAATATATATATGTACCTAACAACAAAGCCCTAAAAGTAAAACTGATAGAATTCCAAAAAGAGAGAGAGAGAGAGAGAATTTAACAATGATAGTTTAAAAACTCCAATACCAAACTTTCAATAATGGCTAGAACAATCAGGCAGAACATTCATAAGTAATTAGAATAAATGAACAACACTGAAAACCAACTAGTAGACATCCACATAACAAAATAAGAGATATTCTTCTCAAGGATTCATGCAACATCTCCAGAATAAATCATGCGCTAGGCTAGAAAACAAGCCTCAGCACCTTTTATTTTATTTTATTTTTATTATGTTATATTAGTCACCATACAGTACATCATTAATTTTTTTTCATAGTAACTTTATTTTTTTAAAATTTATTTCTTTTCAGTGTAACAGAGTTCATTGTTTATGCACCACACCCAGTGCTCCATGCAATACGTGCCCTCCACAATACCCACCACCTGGCTCCCCCAACCTCCCACCCCCTGCCCCTTCAAAACCCTCACATTGTTTTTCAGAGTCCATAGTCTCTCATGATTCATCTCCCCTTCCAATTTCCCTCAACTCCCTTCTCCTCTCCATCTCCCCATGTCCTCCATGTTATTTGTTATGCTCCACAAATAAGTGAAACCATATGATAATTGACCCTCTCTGCTTGACTTATTTCACTCAGCATAATCTCTTCCAGTCCCGTCTATGTTGCTACAAAAGTTGGGTATTCGTCCTTTCTGATGGAGGCATAATACTCCATAGTGTATATGGACCACATCTTCCTTATCCATTCGTTCGTTGAAGGGCATCTTGGTTCTTTCCACAGTTTGGCGACCATGGCCATTGCTGCTATAAACATTGGGGTACAGATGGCCCTTCTTTTCACTACATCTGTATCTTTGGGGTAAATACCCAGTCATGCAATTGCAGGGTCATAGGGAAGCTCTATTTTTAATTTCTTAAGGAGTCTCCACACTGTTCTCCAAAGTGGCTGCACCAACTTGCATTCCCACCAATAGTGTAAGAGGGCTCCCCTTTCTCCATATCCTCTCCAACACACGTTGTTTTCTGTCTTGCTAATTTTGGCCATTCTAACTGGTGTAAGGTGGTATCTCAATGTGGTTTTAATTTGAATCTCCCTGATGTGATGATGAACATTTTCCCATGTGTCTGTTAGCCATTTGTATGTCTTCATTGGAGAAGTGTCTGTTCATATCTTCTGCCCATTTTTTGACATGATTATCTGTTTTGTGTGTGTTGAGTTTGAGGAGTTCTTTATAGATCCTGGATATCAACCTTTTGTTTGTACTGTCATTTGTGAATATCTTCTCCCATTCCATGGGTTGCCTCTTTGTTTTGTTGACTGTTTCCTTTGCTGTGCAGAAGCTTTTGATCTTGATGAAGTCTCAAAAGTTCATTTTTGCTTTTGTTTCCTTTGCCTTTGGAGACATATCTTGAAAGAAGTTGCTGTGGTTGATATCGAAGAGGTTACTGCCTGTGTTCTCCTCTAGGATTCTGATGGATTCCTGTCTCACGTTGAGGTCTTTTATCCATTTTGAGTTTATCTTTGTGTACGGTGTAAGAGAATGGTCCAGTTTCATTCTTCTACATATAGCTGTCCAGTTTTCCCAGCACCATTTATTGAAGAGACTGTCTTTTTTCCACTGTGTATTTTTTCCCATTTTGTCGAAGATTATTTGGCCATAGAGTTGAGGGTCCATATCTGGGCTCTCTACTCTGTTCCACTGGTCTATGTGTCTGTTTTTATGCCAGTACCATGCTGTCTTGGTGATCACAGCTTTGTAGTAAAGCTTGAAATCAGGTAATGTGATGCCCCCAGTTTTGTTTTCCTTTTTCAACATTTCCTTAGCGATTCGGGGTCTCTTCTGATTCCATACAAATTTTAGGATTGTTTGTACCAGCTCTTTGAAAAATACTGGTGGAGTTTTGATCAGAATGGCATTAAAAATACAGATTGCTCTAGGCAGTATAGACATTTTAACAATGTTTATTCTTCCCATACAAGAGCATGGAATGGTCTTCCATCTTTTTGTGTCTTCTTCAGTTTCTTTCATGAGTGTTCTGTAGTTCCTCGAGTACAGATCCTTTACCTCTTTGGTTAGGTTTATTCCCAGGTATCTTATGGTTCTTGGTGCTATAGTAAATGGAATCGATTCTCTAATTTCCCTTTCTATATTTTCATTGTTAGTGTATAAGAAAGCAACTGATTTCTGTACATTGACTTTGTATCCTGCCACATTACTGAATTGCTGTATGAGTTCTAGTAGTTTGGGGGTGGAGTCTTTTGGGTTTTCCATATAAAGTATCATATCATCCATCATTAATTTTTGATATAGTGTTCCATGATTCATTGTTTGCATATAATACCCAGTACTCCATGCAATTTGTGCCCTTCTTAATACCCATGACTGAGCTTGCACATTCCCCCATCCTCCTCCCCTTTAAAACTCTCAGATTATTTCCCGGAGTCCATAGTTTCTCATGGTTCATTTCCCCCTCTGATTTCTCCCCTGAAGTCCAATCTATGCTAGACCCTGTGCTAGGCTGGTCCTTGGGATATAGAGATGAATGAGAGAGAAAAGAGTCCTAGTCCCTCCTTATAGGAGTTCACCGTCCAGTGAGGCTAATAAACTGTGAGTTTTAAAATAATTGGACGTACACTGACAGAAAGATATGTGATGCATCATGGAGCATAGGAAAGTGGCATCTGACCCAGCCTGAAAATGAGGGTTCACAGTCATAAGACCCAAGTTAGGAAAAGCGGACAAGCACTTAAGGACTAATATGGGGAGAGAAGAAAAAGGAGGAAGAACCTCAACTACTTATAGGAGGGTGCTATAGAAGGGGAAGAGGATCATATTGTATCCTCTTATGGGTTGGACTTTGTGAGCTTGTATGTGGCTTTACTTCCAACTTCTAGCCTATTGATATAGGACTAATAAACACATTAACACCTGAAGTGATTGCTTCTAATTATTGAAAACTTCAAAGTGTAAGAAGGGCTTTATTAAAGAGCTGAATCACTGCAGTGAGAGGACTTGTAACAGATGAAGGTGGTGTGATATAATTATATGACCAAAGCATCCCTAAGACATTTAAATGTGGCAAAATTAATAAAAATTCAGTAAGTACTGGTTTATATTCCATTTAGTGAAGGAAAGCAGATCTAGGCAGTGGTTTATAAGCATGCTGCATTAAGAAAAAGAAAGTGTGGTTCCGGCACAGTTGAGGCATGAGCATGTGGAAATAGGAAGCCAGGGCCATAGTGTTAGTTCATCTGGCCTCCCTTTGCACATGCGTAATGAACCCGAGTCTCACTTTGCTTTCCAGTGAGTCCTACACTCTCTGCCAAAGTATGGATCTTCCTACTGATATTCTCTTCCTTGGCTGTTTTTCTTGATGTCTACTATGGCATGGGGTTTCTACCAATAGTTTTACCCTACTTTGGTGTCCATGACTTGATACTCTTCCTGAACTCCTGTTTTGGGCTTAATCATTCAATTGACCTGTCTTCACCTGAACTTGTCTGTGAGGCAAGGGAAACTAAAGCAAAAATAAATTATTGGGACCTCATCAAAATAAAAGGCTTATGCCCAGCAAGGGAAACAACTAAAAAACTAAAAAGCAACGTATGGAATGGGAGAAGCTATTTGCAAAGGACATACCTGATAAAGGGTTAATAACCAAACTGTATAAAGAACTTACACAACTCAACACCCAAAACCCAAATAATCCAATTTAAAAATGGGCAGAAGCCATGAACAGACATTTTTTCCAAAGAAGACATCCAGATGGCCAACAGACATATAAAAAATGTTCATCATCACTTACCATCAGGGAAATGCAAATCAAAACTACAATAAGGGGTTGCCTGGGTGGCTCAGTTGGTTAAAAATCTGCCTTTTGGCTAAGATCATGATCCCAGGGTTCTGGGGTTGAGTCCCACATGGGGTTCCTTGCTCAGTGGGGAGCCTGCTTCTTCCTCTGCCTGCCATGCCTCCCTGCTTGTGCTCTAGTGCTCTAGTATCATTATTCACGATTGCTGAGCTATGGAAGCAGACCAAATGCTTATTGGTTGATATATGGATAAAGAAGATTTAGATATATGCACACCATGGAATATTATTCAACCATAAAAAGAGTGAAGTCTTGCCATTTACAATGATGTGGGTGGAGCTAGAGAGTATAATGTTAAGTGAAATAAGAGAAAGACAAATACCATATGATTTACTCATATGTGGAATTTAAGAAACAAAACAAACAAGGAAAAAAAGATAGTGAAATCTTAGAAACAGACTTTAATTATAGAGAAGGAACGGATGGCTGCCAGAGGGGAGGTGGGTGGGGAGATGGGTTAAATAACTGAGGGGGATTAAGGAGTGCACTAGTTGTGATGAGCACCAGTTGTTGTATGAAGTGTTGAATCACTGTATTGTACACGTGAAACTTATATAATACTGTATGTTAACTAACTACGATTAAAGTAAAAACTTAAAATGCACCCCCCCACCACCAAAGAAATTGCTCTGGAATAATACTTGGTTAGCCTGTTCCCTTTTCTCTCAATTTCTACTAATACAGGAAAAAGAAAAAATCTCTCTACTTGAAGAGAGAGAAAAGATGGGTATAAAGAGAGTGTGTGTAGGTGAGGGTGATTGGGAAAGACTCCTCAGTGTCAGTTCCAAATTGGTTATGAAGGGAGGTCTATCATCTCTAGAAAATATGGGGGGATTAAGAGTTAATGGAATGCTAGAAGATGACAGTTTTTTAGTAATTCCCATGTTGCCATGGGATGGGAACTAGGGAATTAAATTATGGATATTAGAGGCAGGGAGGGCCTTAGACAACCTGCTGAGTTTCTGCTGCCCCGAGAAGTATGGGGGAGCAATTCTATTTTCTTATACTCCCAAGATGGATATGGGAGTAGGTTGAGAGCATGTCAGAGATCCACAAGATCCAGAAGGTGCCTCTTAGTCAGAACCAGAAAAAGCACTTTTCAAACATTTGTTCACTCATGCCTGCTCACATTCACTTTGGTAAAGCAAGTCAGATGACAGAACCCAAATTGGGGGCCTAGTAGAGGTGGGCTGGGAATATTTGACTTTTTTGTAGGAGGAATTGAAATATCACAATGAAAGGAAATGGGCCCAGGGGAGATGAAGAATTGGAGTTATTAATACAACCTACCACAGCAGGTGAGTAAGAAGATGGTCAGGATGGAGCACTTGGCGAGCCATTTTAAAGTGACTGCTACATCAACTTATGTTGGACCACTTCAAAGCCAGGCTGAGAGCTCAGTATGGGGCAGAAATGTTTCAGGAAAAGAGTGGAATAGAATAAAAAGATGATGATGGATATACACATGGCCAAGCATTTGGCTTACTCTTAAATTGCTTAATACCTTGGGATAACTGCAAGCATGATGCCCCCAGTTGGAAGTGTTGCATAAAGTTGCTTAAAAAGTGGATTCATAATACTCACCACCAGGCTTTTCAGAGTCCATAGTCTCTCATGGTTTGTCTCCCCCTCCAATTTCCCTCAACTCTCTTCTCCTCTCTATCTCTCCATGTCCTCCATGTTATTCCTTATGCTCCACAAGTAAGTGAAACCATATGATAATTGACTCTTTCTGCTTGACTTATTTCATTCAGCATAATCTCTTCCAGTCCCATCCATGTTGATACAAAAGTTGGGTATTCATCCTTTCATATGGAAGCATAATACTCCATAGTGTATATGGACCACATCTTCCTTATCCATTCCTCCACTGAAGGGCATCTTGGTTCTTTCCACAGTTTGGCAACTGTGGCCATTGCTGCTATGAACATTGGGGTACAGATGGCACTTCTTTTCACTACATCTGTATCTTTGGGGTAAATACCCAGTCATGCAATTTCAGGGTCATAGGGAAGCTCTCTTTTTAATTCTTAAGGAATCTCCACGCTGTTCTCCAAAGTGGCTGCACCAGCTTGCATTCCCACCAACAGTGTAAGAGGGCTCCCCTTTCTCCAAATCCTCTCCAACACTTGTTGTTTACTGTCTTGCTAATTTTGGCCATTCTAACTGGTGTAAGGTGGTATCTCAAAGTGGTTTTTGTTTGCATCTCCCTGATGGCTAGTGATGATGAACATTTTTCCATGTGTCTGTTAGCCATTTGTACGACTTTATTGAAGAAGTGCTTATTCATGTCTTCTGCCCATTTTTTTTGATGTGATTATCTGTTTTGTGTGTGTTGAGTTTGAGGAGCACTGGGTGTGGTGCATAAACAATGAATTCTGGAACACTGAAAAGAAATTTTAAAAATAAATAAAAAACTTAAAAAAGTGGATTTGTGTTTACCACCCTAGGAAATTTAAGATACTAGCTATCATTAAGTTTTCTAAATCCGTTTCCCTTGTATGGCTGATGAGTGGTCAGCCAATCTGTTGAAAACTGCATTAAGGTACTTTTGGGTACTTAAAGATATATAGGTTATGGATAGTTATATGGTATTCTATTGGTTCAATCTCTTGTTAGGAGATACTGTCTTTAGATCAACACACTAAGTAGAATCAATGTAGTGGTCAGCATAAATTAGGAGATTGGAATTCCATAGTAGCCTTCTGTCAAGCCTCATTCCTTTCATCCTTCTGTGGGCTTAGGCCCACTGCATTTATTAGCCAATTCTGACAACACGAGTAAAATTTGTATTGTGTCCACCCAACTCTGGATGGAATTTATTAATCACCTGTTGCAGAACTGCTATTCTAGGGAGGTTGTTTACTAGTGAGCACCTAAGCAATAGAATTTCCAACTCCAGCTTTCTTAAGAGTTGTCTAGAGAGAGCCTTTCATTTTTAGACCTGTTCATTGTCTGGGCAGTGGGGTATCACACAGCAAGTAAAGGAATTTAGCAGTTCAATTTTTAAAACTTATTTCTAAGTAGGCCCACTCCATATCCACACCTCCTCTATCTTTGCCTGTTTGTAATACAACATTTTACATCTCTGAAATGTCTTTTCCTTCTACGTCATTTCTTTCAGCATTTGACCAAGCATGTCTTTTCCTGGCTCTCAGCTAGTCTCCTTCTGATTGATTCAGGCATGGCCTGGATGGACTTGGCATATTGTTTTTTTTTCTAGGACCCTCACTTATGAAATACTCTATGAGCTTTCCCATATTGATGAACCCTTGTGTATGTCTATGTGTGTATTGCTTCTCTGACTCCATCCATGGAAAGATGAAGTGCAGAAGACATTGAGGCTTCCAACTCAGTCTGAGGCTCTGATTTGAGCCCCAGTCCAGTCAGCAAAATTAATGGAAACATCTTCAGTTCTGTCAGTTTCTTCCCCTGGGGATTGAATGGACCTGTTTCTTGGGTCTTTCTGTGATTGGCTGGGGTCCTGCTGTGAAAGAACTGTTTGGTCACAACTTGATGTTGCTGCTACCTGCATGTCAGTTGTCATCTCCATCAGAATTTCCTCCCATCAACTTTCTCAATTCTCCAGCTAGAGTCTCTTTGAGTTCTATGCTTGAGATAATCCAGATATGTCAACTAGACAAACCACTATAGTCAGGTTATTTCCCCAATGTCCAGCCAAATTAGTGCTAGCTTTGTCTACCTCTACTCTGTTTGTGTTGGTAATGTTCCTCACTCTGCCCCTCCTGGAGATATAATACTTAGTGGAGGGATGATCAGGCTGAGACCATGACATTATCCCTTTCCTGATTTATACTCATGTTTCTATCAATAACAGTAGTGCAAAGCTTGAGCAGATGCCTCAGGGAAAGAATCAGAGCTGCAGGTGGAGAGGAAATCTGAAAATAAAAGATTGCAAAATATTTTCTTAAAAACCCCAATCTACAGAGAGGATCACTCTGTAACATTTACTGAAATGTCAGTGTTCTCTAAAGCTTTCAAATACCCATCCTGGTGATTAAGAAATCAATAATTAACATGCAAATCTGAAAGCTCTAGGCAAATTGAATATTAATTACTGACTTCATAAGTGGAGGCTGCTCAGCAGTATGAAAATAGTTCAGGGTAATTAGGATTTAACAACCTTCAGACATAAAGAAAATAAATACAGGGTTCTTGATGAATGACTTTATTTTTATTTCATTATTGTATTATAAACATTCCTGGTTTTTCAAAGACCAAGGAGAGACCGAGAAAGGGCTGTTTTGAATATTTAGTATGTATCAGAGTGACAACTCCCTTCCCCCTCCTCCACTGAAATCCTTTGGGAATTGTTAGATAGAAGTTAAGTTCTATAGTCTAAGATTGCAAGGTGACCTGTTTCAGTTGGGAACCTAGACTAAAAAATGACAGGGATGGATGGTTAAAACAAGTCACAATTTCAGATCATCTTGTTGCTCTATAATGTCTGTCTTTAATGCGTACCTGGGTGTGACTTCCTTCATTTTAAAGTACTTTTCAGCTTCTGCTCTGATATTTCATCCACTGATTTTAGGGACCTTCTAACTTCACTTCTTCTTGGTCTGGTATCTTGGCTTCCTCTCTTGGCTTGACCAGCTCTCGGTTCCTGGCATTCACTCTTGATCAGTTCTTCATTTCTGGGCATCTGGCTCCCTGCATGGTTGGAATTTCCTGGCATCCTCCCTGGGGCAATCTATACCTAAAAGTTTCTGCCCCTTTTGTGTCTAGTATTTGCTGATCACCACTGCTTCAAATTTAACTTTTATTTATTTATTTATTTTTTATTTAAAATTTTTTTTTTAAGATTTTATTTATTTATCTGACAGAGAGAAATCACAAGTAGACGGAGAGACAGGCAGAGAGAGAGGAAGGGAAGCAGGCTCCCTGCTGAGCAGAGAGCCCGATGCGGGACTCGATCCCAGGACCTTGAGATCATGACCTGAGCTGAAGGCAGCGGCTCAACCCACTGAGCCACCCAGGTGCCCTATTTATTTTTTATTTTAAAGATTTTTATTTATTTATTTGACAGAGGGATCACAAGTGGATAGAGAGACAGGCAGAGAGAGAAGGAAAGCAGGCTCCCCACCGAGCAGAGAGCCCGATGTGGGACTTGATCCCAGGACCCAGGGATCATGACCTGAGTTGAAGGCAGAGGCTTAACCCACTAAGCCACCCAGACACCCCAAATTTAACTTTTAAATGAAATTTTTGTTGAAAAGTAACATTGGTTTAAAAAAGCACATACATTTTTAGTAAGTTCAGTGAATTTCACTGAGGGAGCACACACCAAGGGAGCACTAATCAAATTAAGGAATAGGACATTAACAGCACCCCTGGACACCCAGTGCCACCTTCTAGTTATTATTCCTTCTATCCTTCCTAAAGATAAATAGGACTTTGAATGTAACATCAAGATTTTTAAACCTGTTTTTGCTCTATAACTGTATAAGTTGAATCACCCAATATTGTTTGTGCCTTGCTTCTTTCATTCATTTTTTAAAAAAGATTTTGTTTATTTATTAGACAGAACAGAGATCACAAGTAGGCAGAGAGACAGGCAGAGAGAGAGGAGGAAGCAGGCTCCCTGCTGAGCAGAGAGCCTGAAGCGGGGCTCGCTCCCAAGACCCTGGGATCATGACCTGAGCCGAAAGCAGAGGCTTTAACCCACTGAGCCACCCAGGCACCCCTTTCATTAAATTTTATATTGTGAGATTCATCAATGATGTTGCATATGGCAAGTGTTCACTCATTATCATTTCTGTATTCTATTGTAGGATATTCTGCAATGTATTTGTCTATTCTATTATTGATGAGCATTTAGATTGTTTCTACCTTTTGAGGAAATTGCTAAATCATGGATTCTGAATACAGTCAAATTTCATAGACACTGCCAAAGAGTTTTCTATAGTGGTTGTACAAATTTACACTTCCTGCCAGAGAATCTGGACGTTCTAATTGTTCTACTTCTTTGGCAACAACAGAAGCAATTCCACTTCTGGGTTTTTATATAAAGAAGACAAAAACACTAATTCAAAAAGATATATGCCCCCTTATGTTCATTGCATTATTTACAATAGCCAAGATATGGAAACAACCTAAATATTCATCAATTGATGAATGTATAAAAAATTGATACATATATATATATACATGCACACATACATACACACAATGGAATAATATTTGACCATGAAAAAGAGTGAAATTTTGCCATTTGCAACAGCATGTATGAACCTCAAGGATGTTATACTAAGTAAAATAAGTCAGACAGAGAAAGACAAATGCCATATGATCTCTCTAATATGTGGAATCTAAAAATAAGACAAAGCAAAACAAAATGTCAAGCTCACAGATACAAAAACAGACTGGTGGTTGTAAGAGGCAGGAAGGGGTTGGGGAAAACCGGTGCACTATGTTTTTTACTTTAAATAGATTGAATAAAAATTAAAAAAAATATGAAACACTCTTGAAGGCAATAAAAAAAATAAATCAGCTGAGCTACATTTCTTATTCATGATTAAAAGGCACAATATTAAGATTTAAAGATCCACCAATCCCAATAAAAATCTCAGCAAGCTACTTTGTAGATACCAACAAACTTAGTTTAAACATTGAGTACTCTAGAGAGTACTGATGAAGAACAAGTTGATGAAGTTAAACTTCCCAATTTCAAGATTTATCATAAAGCTACAGTAATCAAGGGACCATGATTTAAAAAAATTTTTTATTTTTAAAGATAACATATAATGTATTACTTGTTTCAGAGGTACAGGTCTGTGAATCATCAGTCTTACACAATTCACACACTCACCATAGCACATACCCTCCCCAATGTCCATCACCCAGCCACCCTATCCTTCAGGACCACGATATTCTATGACAAATAGACACAGGTAAATGGAATAGAGAGTCCATGAATAGACCTATACAAATATAGTCAACTTGATCTTGGTCAAAGGAATAAAGGCACATCAACACAGAAAACACAATCTTTTAGTCTTAGTCATCATCAATAAATGATGAAATTACAAATGGATTAAAATAAAGAAATAAGTGAACAAAAAACACAAACTTTGGGGAACCTGGGTGACTCAGTTGGTTATGCAACTGCCTTTGGCTCAAGTCATGATCCCAGGGTCCTGGGATCAAGCTCCACATCAGGCTCCCTGCTGAGCAGGCTCCCTTCTCCGTGCTCAGCAGGGAACCTGCTTCTTCCTCTCCCTCTGCAGCTCCCCCTGCTTTTGTGCTCCTGGTCTCTGTCTGTCAAATAAATAAATTAAAAACATCTTTTAAAAAAACACACACACAAACTTTGTACATTAGACACAAATTCACTCAAAATCACTTATCACCTTAAATATAAAATGCAAAACTTATAAAAATTATAGAAAGAAACTTAGGAGAAAATCTACATGAGTTAGAGTTTGATGATTAGTGTTCATGTACAACACAAAAAATATGACCCATGAAAGAAAAAAAATTGATAATGTGGACTTTATTAAATTATGAATGTCTATTTTGGGAATGACAAAGTTCAAAGAATGGTAGACAAGCCCATTATTATGAGAATATATTTTCAAAACATGTCTGAAGGAAGATTTACATGCAAAATATTCAAAGAACTAATAAAACTTTATAATAAGAAAACCTCCCCAAACTAAAATAAATTGGACAATATGAGCAGACAACTTACCAATTAAGTTGTAAATAAGCATGTAAATAAGCATGTAAAATTGCCCAACATTGGGGAATTATTGGAAAAATATGTGCATTGTACATTAGGGAAAAGTACACTAAAACACCAATGAGATATCTTTCCCATGTATTAAAACAGCTAAATACCAAAAACTGATAACA
Organism: Mustela erminea; assembly: GCF_009829155.1. Taxonomy (NCBI): domain Eukaryota; kingdom Metazoa; phylum Chordata; class Mammalia; order Carnivora; family Mustelidae; genus Mustela; species Mustela erminea. The sequence goes on along the minus strand of NC_045622.1, from coordinate 66,448,445 downwards.
CTGGTTTCCAGTTAGGTTGTCGTACAACAGGAAATCTCATCCATTATTGATGGGAATACAATTGGTACAACCTTTAGAGAAAACATCTTGCCAGATTCTTGTGGAGCTGAGCATAGTGTCATCATATGGTGTAGCCATTGTCACCCATGTATTTACCTAACTGGTGTGAAAATATATGTCCACACAAAAACCAATAAGAACATATATAAAGCACATTTAATGCCAAATAAATATTCCAGTAAGAAGTCTGGAAGAAATCAAGATATCCTTTAATAGGTAAATGGCAACCAAGTGAGACAATAGTAGTTAAAGACACCTGAGGCTCACGTGGACTGCTGGAACAGGGTGAAGAAACACACAACTTTAGACAGAGGCTAGAGAAAGAGTAAATGAAGGCACTGGTTTCCTAGAAGGAGTAGAGACAGACCGAATGTAGATAAAGATGAGCTGGTGTAGGCTGAAGCACAGGGGATAGACAAGACTTGTGGGCTAGAATGGAGATAAATAGAGGGAGACCTTTGAGGTCTGGTATCATATACAAGCACAAGAGGTAGACTCTCAAGGAAAGATAAGTGCTACTGTAGTTGCTTAACAAGGATTTTACAGACAGGAGATGGAGACTCGTGTGGGTTGGAATGGGATGCAAGAACAAAGGAAAAACCAAAAACATTGTACTGTTGCATCCTAGGAGGATGCACAGATCTGCTTTAATCAGTGTGCTCCCCATCTTCCTCCCTAGGCCAGGGTGATACGTTAAAACCTGCTGGGTCTGTGTGACAGGAGTTTTTATAAATTCTGTCATTCTTCTCCTTCTGGTTTTAGGGAACCTGACCTGTCTAATAGCAATAAAGACTGAACTACTGGTGCCATGTATTGTACAGTGCATGTTATATAAATTAATAAAGCCTTAGTAAATAAGCACAAGGAAAAATCAGTTTTTCCATACACTAACAATGAACTATCTGAAAAGGAAATTAAGAAAACAATTTCATTTACAGTAGCATGAAAAAGAATAAAATACTTAGGTCTAAATCAAGAAGGTGAAGGACTTATATACTGAAAACTATAAAGCATTAACGAAATTAAAGAGGATACAAATAAACGGAAAGACATCTTGTGTTTGTGGGTCAGAAGAATCAATATTGTAAAAATATCTGTATTACTCAAAGTCATCTAACAAAATGCCAATGACACTTTCTATAGAAATAGAAAAAACAGTCCTAAAATTAATATGAGACCATGAAAGACCCTGAATAGCTAAAGTACTTTTGAGCAAGAAGAATAAAACTAAGATCATCATACTTTCTGATTTTAAAATACATTACAAAGGTACAGTAGCCAAACAATATGATACTGGCATAGACCATATGGAACAAAATAGAGAGGTATAAACCCATGCATATACAGTCGATCTTTGACAAGGGTGCCAAGAATACACAAAAGGGAAGTAATAGTCTTTTTAATAAGTGGTCTTGGGAAAACTGGATATCTACATGCAAAAGAATTAATTTGAATGTTTATCTTACATCATACACAAAAATAAATTCAAAATGGAATAAAGGCTTATAAGATCTGAAGCCATAAAACTCCCAGAAGGACACATAGGGAAAAAGTTTTCTTTACATTGACCTAAGCAATGATTTCTTGTTCATGTCAGCAAAAGCACAGGCAACAAAAGCAAAGATAGACAAATTGGTTACATCAAACTGAAAAGGTTCTGCAGAACTGAGAGTCAACTAAATGAAAATGAAATCTATGGCATGGGAGAAAATATTTGCAAACCATTATCTGATAAGTGGTTAATATGCAAAATGTATAAGGAAATTTTGCAACTTAATAGCAGAAAAATGAATAACATGTTTAAAAACTGGGGAAAAACAGAATAGACTTTTCCCCCAAAAGACATACAAATGGCCACCAACAGGTACATGAAAAGGTGCTCAAATTACTAACCATCAAGGAAATGCAAATCAAAATTTGCATTTGAGATTATGAGATATCACTTCATACCTGTTAAGATGGCTATCATAAAAAAAAGATAAAAATGTAAGTTGTAGAGAAAAAGAAACCATTATGTATTGATGGTAGAAATGTAAATTGCTGTAGCTACTATGCAAAACAATATGGAGGTTCCTCAAAAAAATTAAAAAGTGAACATCACATTATCCAGCAATCCAACACCAAAGGAATTGCAATCAGGATCTCAAAGAGATATCTGTACTCTCATGTTCATTGCAGAATTATTGATGATTGCTAAGACATGGATGAAAATGAAATGTCCATCAATGGATGAATGGATAAAGAAAATGTGGTAAATGGATAAAATAGAATATTTAAAATGTTTTTTTTAATTTTTAAATTTTCAGTGTACTAGAATTCATTGTTTATGCACCACACTCAGTGCCCCATGCAATACGTGCCCTCCACAATACCCACCACCAGGCTAGCCCAACTTCTCACCCCTGCCCCTTCAAAAACCTCAGATTATTTTTCAGAGTCCATAGTCTCTCATGGTTCATCTCCCCCTCCAATTTCCCTCAACTCCCTTCTCCTCTCCATCTCCCCATGTCCTCCGTGTTATTTGTTATGCTTCACAAATAAGTGAAACCATATGATAATTGACTCTCTCTGCTTGACTTATTTCACTCAGCATAATCTCTTCCAGTCCCGTCCATGTTGCTACAAAAGTTGGTTATTCGTCCTTTCTGATGGAGGCATAATATTCCATAGTGTATATGGACCACATCTTCCCTATCCATTCATCCGTTGAAGGGCATCTTGATTCTTTCCACAGTCTGGCGACCATGGCCATTGCTGCTATGAACATTGGGGTACAGATGGCACTTCTTTTCACTACATCTGTATCTTTGGGGTAAATACCCAGTCATGCAATTGCAGGGTCATAGGGAAGCTCTATTTTTAATTTCTTAAGGAATCTCCACGCTGTTCTCCAAAGTGGCTGCACCAGCTTGCATTCCCACCAACAGTGTAAGAGGGTTCCCCTTTCTCCACATCCTCTCCAACACACGTTGTTTCCTATCTTGTTAATTTTGGTCATTCTAACTGGTTTAAGGTGGTATCTCAAAGTGGTTTTGGTTTGAATCTCCCTGATGGCTAGTGATGATGAACATTTTCCCATGTGTCTGATAGCCATTTGTATGTCTTCATTGGAGAAGTGTCTGTTCATGTCTTCTGCCCATTTTTTGGCATGATTATCTGTTTTTTGTGTGTTGAGTTTGAGAAGTTCTTTATAGATCCTGGATATCAGCCTTTTGTCTGTACTGTCATTTGTGCATATCTTCTCCCATTCCGTGGGTTGTCTCTTTGTTTTGTTGACTATTTCCTTTGCTCTGCAGAAGCTTTTGATCTGTTGTTTTTTTTTAAGATTTTATTTATTTATTTATTTGACAGAGAGAGAGAGAGAGAGAGAGAGATCACAAGCAGGCAGAGAGGCAGGCAGAGGCAGAGAGAGAAGCAGGCTCCCCACTGAGCATAGAGCCCGATGTGGGGCTCGATCCCAGGACCCTGAGATCATGACCCGAGCCAAAGGCAGTGGCTCAACCCACTGAGCCACCCAGGTGCCCCTTTTGAACTGTTTTTTAAATGGTGAAAGTGAACAGCCTTTCCTTCTTCCCAGTCCTAGGGAGAAAGCATTCAGTCTTTCACTATCTAGTAGAAGTGGTATAGTAGGATTTTTGTAGATGTTCTTTATTAAGTTTGGAAAATTCTCCTCTGTTCCTCTGGGGTATGTGTGTGTGTGTTAGAGCTTGCATCATAAATAGGTGATGAATTTTGTTACAAGTTTTCAGTTGTGATCACGTGATTTTCCTTCTTTGGCCTCCTTTTAATATGGTGGGTTATACTGACTGATTTTTGTAAATTGATCGGCTTTGCATTCCTGGAATAAACTCTACTTGGTCATTGTGTATACTTCTTTTAATATATCATTGAATTGATTTCCTAACATTCTTTTGGTAATAGTATTTAAACTCTATTTATGAAGGATATTGTTGTTTCCTTTCTTTCTTTCTTTCTTTCCTTCCTTGCTTCCTTCCTCCATCCCCTCCTCCCCTCCCCTCCTCCTTTCCATTTCCCTCTTCCCCCCTTCTTCTTGCATTGTCTTTGTATAGTTTTGGTCTCAGGATGATGTTGGCTTCTTAAAAGAGCTTGGAAGTATTCCCTCCTCTTCTATTATTTAGAAGATATTATGTAGAATTGGTGTTAAATTTTTTTCAAACGTTTGGTGGAATTCTTCAGTGAAATGATTTGGGCCTGGAGATTTCAGAGAATTTTAAAACTACAAATTCATTTTCTTTAATTATTATAGGAGTATTTGTATGATCTACTTCATTTTGGGTGAGTTATGGTAGTTACTATCTTTTAGTGGCTATAGGATCTATAGTGATGTTCCATTTATGCTTTGTTATTTGTTTTTCTGTTTTTATTTCTTGATAAGTTTAATGGGGATTTATTAATTTTATTAGTCTTGAAGGAACCAGCTTTTGGCTTTGTTGATCTCTATTGTATGTTTATTTCCTTATTTACCATCTTATTTTCTTCCTTCTTTTTTTTCTGTTTTTTTTTTTTTTTCTCTTAACTCTTGAGATGGATGCTTAGATTAATACAAAATTTTCCTTTTCTAATAGATTTTGTTAAGGGTATAATTTTTCTCTAAGCATGGTTCTAGCTATAACCTCCTGGTTTTTGGTATCACTTAGATCAAAGCATTAAAACTTTTCATTAGGATTTCTGACAAATTAGTCAATTTTTATTAGTTTAAAATATGGTAATTCTGCTTGTAGTTTTGGAAGATATTTTGCTGTGTTTAGAATCTAGGCTGGCAGTTATTTTACCTCGGTACTCTGATGATTACTTCATTGTTCTCTAGCTTCCATTGCTTAGCATAATGTTTTTGAGATTCATTCATGGTTTTGTGTATATCAGTTTATTCTTTTAAATTTTTGAGTAGTATCACATTGTATGGATATACCACGATTTGTTTATACATTCATCTATTTACGAAGAGCTGGGTTGTTTTCTGCTTTTGGCTACTATTAATAAAACTACACAAATCTTATAATACATATTCCATGAAGGCAAACAATGAGCAGCAGAAGGGAAAGGAAAACCAGCTACATCTGGGCAAGGGTGAACTGGGGGATTTGGATGTAGACCTTGACAAGGGAAGGGGAATTTCAGGTGGAGGTGGAAGTCCTTGGTCTGACTCTGCTTTTAGGTGGGTACACAGAGCTTGCCTGAATTTTGTTGGTCAGACCCCACTATCTCTCTTACACTTCACATTTCTGTAAAACCAAATTGTATGCAGGCTCTCAATCATACTTTTTCTGTCACATCTCTCTGCTTTTTAATATCCTGTCTTATTTGCCTGGAATGCCATTTATTTATTTACTGGTTTTTTTTTTTTTTTTTTTTTGAGAGCTACCTATGTTCTTGGCACTATTTATTTTAGGTGCTGAGTATAAAAAGAACTGGGTGTCTGGTTTTGCTGAACCACCATATCATTGCAGACCCAACTTCCTCCATCCTGTCCCTTTCCTGGCACTGTCCCTGGGAACATTCTCATACGTGACTAATTGGGGGTTTTAATGCTGGAGCTGCAAAAATAACCAATGCCTCATTAATAGACAGATGAAATCTCAGGAGTCCACCCTGTCTGCACACTCAGAATGGGGTTGGACTTTTTGGCTTTCTTTTGGGCCTATAAACACAAGAATGCAAGATCAGGGAAAAGGGTGGCATCACTTTGGCTCAGCTTCAGTGTTTCTCCAAACTAGCAAGTGAGAATATGAGCCATGGTGGGGAGCACAGGGTGGTGCTTCGGGCCAAGACTCTTGCAAGCTAGTAACCCCATGTCTACATGGGCCTGCAGAGTTTGCCTGATTGTCTACATTTGGGGAAGAAAGGCATGAAGGAAAATAATAGCCGTGAGAAGCTGAAAAACTGGTCCTTTTGTGCACCTTATGTCTTTTAACTGTTAGTGCAACTGGGAAAGCCAGATTTTTTTTTTTTTAATCTCTCCATTCTTTAAAAAAATTTTATCTTTTAAACTTGAGACAGTCAAGCTTTTGGGAGTTGGGAGAAAGATGTTAAGTAATTTGTCCAAAGCCACACAGCTAAAAAATGGCAGAGTCAGGACACAGACTCAAGTCTGGATACCTAAAAGCCAGGGCTTTTTCACCATATCAAGCTGCCAAACTTAATGCTGGTTTGGAGTGTATTGTGAGCTGGAAGCTGAACTAGAATTTGGCTTTATTCCATCCTTCCTGTTCCTCAGGTTGTAAAAGCATATCTTAAGAAGTTTGGGAGAGCAATACCTCCCAGGAAGTCAGGGAAATGCTGAGCCAGTCACTGTGGCAGAACCAGTAGTCACGCCCAGTGCACACGTTGCTTGGTGTCTGAAGGGGAAATGCCACAGGAGAAGTAGGTGCTCTGTCCCCCGACCTTCCCTCAGTTTCCTTATCTGACAAATGACTTAGGGAGGAGGCTTATCTCAGAGAGGGCTACTTTAATTACGCGCATGAAAGAGGAGCAGCTGGAAGTGTCTCTCCTGGATTATTTATGAAGATGGAGAGGAAAGAGGCTTGGAAATAAGGGCTTGTAGAGAAAAGGAACCAGATGACACAGAGGCAAGGGGAAAGAAAGGGATTGGGGGTGGGGTGGTTAGAGACAGAGGCCAGGGCAGCTGTTGCTGTTGGGTTGTGGGGTGGGGGCATCAGTAAGGTCAGGGGGGTAGGTAACTTGGAGATGCTGAGTGAGCAGCATGGACATGGGCTGCTTCCTGTCATTACCCTTGCAGCTGGGATCCCAGCTTCTGCTGAACAGAGACATGTTTCTATAGATGCTCATGTTCAACTTGACCCCAGCTGATAATGGAGTGGCCTCCTATCCACTCTTACGTTTCCTGCCTTGGGGAATTCTACAAGGTGAAGCTAATTCTGCACCTTCTGTTTGATGTGTAAAATACAACTGTCTTGTGGGAATCTGTTCTTCTCAGGTGACCTTCACATGTACTCTCTGAGACCTTCCTCTGCTCATCATATTTTTCCTCTTTTTTTTTTTAAAATCTTAGGTGTTTTCTCTCTTTAGGCATGTCCTCTCCCTATTCAAAAACAAAATTCCCTTTTTCATCACCTTGCTTAACATCTTTCAGCTTCACTTTACTCAGATGTCAAAGTGGAGCTGGTGCCATCTGCCTTGTAGGGTTTTGTGAGGTGGACTGAACGTAGTATTGGAAAGCATGGCCAGCTCACAGGACGTTTCAACTGGTGGGTGTCTTTCTGTCCTTCTTTTTTTTTCAGTCATCCTTCTAAAACTGTGTTGTCCCAAATCCTAGCCATTTGCCATCAGGAGCTACTCGCACTTGAACTGCAGCTGGTCCCATTTGAGATGTGCTGCCTCTGCAAGAAGCATTGTGATTGCATATGTCCACCTGCAAGCCCCACTGTTTGTTCTTGAGACTCTCGCTCTGGACTCAGGTTTGGATGTACTGCTCTTCCCCATCTACATCATCCGAATTCATACTGCATGTGTTGCCTCCTGAGATAGATCCAAAGTGGATTTTTTTAAACAAGATTTATTTGTTTATTTGTTTGTTTGTTTTACAGAGAGATCACAAGTAGGGAGAGAGGCAGGCAGAGAGAGAGAGGGGGAAGCAGACTCCCTGCCAAGCAGAGAGCCCGAGGCGGGGCTCGATCCCAGGACCCTGGGATCATGACCTGAGCCGAAGGCAGAGGCTTTAACCCACTGAGCCACCCAGGTGCCCTGAAAGTGGATTTTATATGTGCCACATGGCACACACACACACACACACACACACACACACACACACAAACACGTCCCTACACATTTAAATAGAATAATTCACATGCCATAAACTTCATCCCTTGAAAGTATACAATTCGGTGGTTTTTAGTATATTCAGAGTTGTATAACGGTCACCATGATCTGACTCCAGAACATTTTCATCACCTCCAGAAGAAAGCCTATACCCATTTCAGGTACTTCCTATTCCCCCTTTTTTCCAGTCCTTGGCAACCACTAGTCTGTTTTCTGTCTCTGAACTGACCTATTCTGCGTATTCTGTATAAATGGACTCATACAACATGTGGCCTTTTCACATGGTAGATATATGTACATATTTTAATTTTTTAAAGATTTATTTATTAATTTGAGAGAGTGAGCAGGCACACATGAGCAGGGGAAGGGGTTAGTAGGAGAGGGAAAGGGCAGAATCCCATGCAGACTCCCCACTGAGCGTGGAGTTAAGAGTCCGATGTAGGACTCGATCCCATGACCCCAAAATCATGACCTGAGTTTTAACCAAGAGTAGAACGCTCAACCAGCTGAGCCACCCAAGCAGCCTGCATGTGGCTTATATTTTATGAGAGCATCCCAATTCTAATCTTCACATCTGGTGATGATCTATGCAGCCTATTCTGAAAAGCAAATGTATGGAAACTTTGTTCATATACATGTTCTCTATGACCACTTTGGGAACTAGGATATTGTCGCCATTTCACAAGTGAGGCACCTAAAGTGCAGAGAGGTTATATAGCTGGCCTGCAGTCGCATAGCTAATAAATGGAAGAGCTGGGACTGATTTTCTTCTTATCTCCAGTGTTAAAGTACAAGGGGAACTTTTAAATCTTTTTCTCTCCTCTAGACCAAGCAGAATATCTGACACTCATGTATATGTTTATAAAATGTATAAGTGATGCAGGCAATTAATCAGCTGAGCTATCAGGTGCTGGGGAGTGGCCTCTGAACCCCAGGTGTTAGCCTGCCAGACCTCCAGCTGGCTGATACTGTTGCTGACAATGAGCAGTAGCATAGACCAAGCAGGCCTTACTTCCGTAGGGTAGTGTGTGCTGCCTGCCAGCCCTGGGGACATACTGCCGTCAATCCTGGCACTCCTCCTCACTGCGCCATTAGTGTGCCACTGGGGTATGGCAGTGAAACCTCCCAGGGTACTCTTGGGGTCTGCACGTTCCAGGAGGACAACTTTATACAAATCAGGATAGATGGAAATAGGAACCCAGTGGTGATGGGGGTCACCCAGAGCAATTTAAAGTATGAATTGATTTCTCAGCTGGAGACAGTGTCGATGTCCTGCTTCTCATTTGTGCTTCATTGTGCCTATTACCTCATGTGGAAAATTAACAGGCAAATTAACCCCTCAGCACAGCCCAGTGACTAGAGGAACAGACAGCTCTCCCGTTTGGAATGCAAAATCTTGGGGATAGGAAGGAGGTTGGCTACAGGGCCAGAGCAGGGGGGAGACACATATCCCAAGTTCTTGGAATATCTCCTAGCATGGGGAGCATGAGCCCTAAGGGCACTGGAAAGGGAACACTGTCATTCACTGAGGTCTGTGTCTGCATCGTAGCTACAGTGTGACAGCTGGGTGGGAGAGTGAATTGGACACAAACAAGCCAGCATAATCAGAGCCCCATCCTCTCGTAAGGGTGCCCTCTTTCTCCCAGAACTCTAGAAATAGCTTATTTATTCTGTTTTCTATGGTCTCTTCCCAACTGCTTGTGGTGTCATCTTCTGGCTTCTGATCATATCACTTTCTTAAACCTCTACTGCAAAAGATCCTGCTGCTCTACCCCTGCTTGCAAACCCCTGCCTTTCCCGGCTTATCCTATAGTGCTCTTCTCTTATTCTAGACACACTCCCTTTTCGTCTTTCCCTGTTTCGTTCTGTCTCAGGGTCTTTGTACACACAGTTTTCTCTGCCTTGAATACTTGTCCCTTACCTTTTCTCTGGCTAAACTCCACTCAGTGTAAATGTCACTTCCTTGGGGAAGCATCTTCTGATTCCATGCCTCCCACCTCAAACCATTATATAGCCTCAGTTGCCTGTATTTCTCAATCAATAGCATTTGTCAAAACTGCAATTAAATAATTAGTCTGTAATTAGTTGTTTAATGATTGCCTTTACTGCTATAGTGTTAGCTCCAAGAGACTAGACTGTCAGTCTTGTTCACCTTTGCATCTCTAGGGTTGAGCACATTGCCCTGGATAGAATAAGTACTCAAAAATGTATTAGATGAATGAATAACTTTCTTGTTTTGTTTTGTTATGTCTTGGCAGGTGGTTCTTTCTGAGATTTAAACTTGGCATTTCCAGGAAAAATTACAGAGTGCTAAGTACATTTAGTCCTGGAATCACATTATAACCCAAGATGCTACATCACATGCAAAGAAGCACAGTTCAACACCAAGATAAAGTTTCCTTCCATTTCTAGCTCATTTTCTCTCTCTGCCCTTATCCCCTGCTTCCTTCATTTTGTTAGGTAGATTGACTTTGCTCTGGCTCCTTGATTGAGATGGTTGTACAATGACAGTTCCTACCCACCAGCAACTTATAGGTGGATTAGTTAGGAGGCTCTTGATATAGTCCAAGCATGAGATTATGGTAACTTGGAAACCAATGAGGTAGACACATTTAAGACATTTTTTAGGAGGTAAAATCAATAAGGGGTGTCAAGGACAATGGGGTTATTGTTCTACATCAGCCTCAATCTAGGTGATTAGTCTAAGTTGTTCATGGTAATTTCATCATCCTACTTTCTGGGGGTTAATTTTAAAACAGCCATATGAATGTCTGATTCTGAGACATGAGAAGTCCAAAAGGAACTTCTGGGGAAAAAAATAAATTCCCTCTGAAAGAAAGAACCACAGAGGAAAACATCACTCCTTTGCTGGTTGTGAACAAAGCACTTGTTCTCTGACGGCTCTCTCTCTGACTACTTGCATCTCTGAGTATTACTGCTACCAGATTGGAGGGGACAGCCATGGGAAGTCAAGGGATGTGGAAAAAAAAACCCTGAGCCCTTCCTGACATCATTGGCTTGTTGATTGTAGCCCTCTGGATCCCACCCTACCTGGAATTCTGGATCCTTGAGATAATGAACTTTTCCAAGTATTTAGCCATTGGGTTGGCTTTTCTGTTACTTGCAGCAGAAACCATCCTGCATGAGTCAGTGGGGTCATTGATAACTCAATGCGCAGAGCAGTGCTTCTGACTTGCTGGAGACTTCTCAGTAAAAGGGACTGTGGGGTGACAGTGCCATGGCTCTTAGTTACCTTGTAGGGCTGGAGCTCCCAGTTTCCCTTCTGACCTACCTGCTCAGTATTGGTGCTGAGGCAGAGGTGGGGGTCTCAATTTGCCTCGTTGGGAAGGAGTGGAAAGTGACCCAGATCAAATAGCAGATAGTGAATTTCTCTTTTGGGCTTTCAGTCTGCATTGAAATGGGAAGGTAATTACTTACTGACTTATTTATTTTTAATCAGCTTATGTTCTACTCTTTACTCTTTTTAGATACTATATTTTGAGGAATCCCCTCCATGCTGTATGACAGTATCAGTAATAGAAATTAATATGGAGGAAAGGGCAACCCACAACCAACACAATCAAATTGTTTTCTTTGCCCATGCTTCCTTGAAATTCTTATCCAAATTCATGCAAAACTACACAGAATAGTGATCATAGCCCAGGCATCATTAATTTTTTTTTATTGAGGTATGTCATCTGTGCTGTCAAGTACCCATATCTGTGTAGCTTTATGCTTTTTCACATGTGTTCACTTCTGTAACTGTCCCCTGGTTCAACATATAAAACACTTGGCTGGGTATCATTTTGTAGTTTGCTTTTTGAATTTAATATCACAGCAGAATCATGCTACCCTACTGTTTATCCTAAGCATTTTTAGTATGCTACATGGTCTTCATACTTTAGTATGCTGATTGTTAAAGGCTGTAAAAAATCAATCAGATGGCTGCATCGCAGATATCTGAGCCAGCCCCCATCACTGGACATTAAGATCATTTAATATTCTTCCAGATCATAAATAGTGCTTCAATGATCTGTACAGTAAAGGCCAGAAGCTGGCAGCCTTCAGCTTAGATTCTGTCCACATACCCATTTTGTTAGGTTTGCATGGTATTGGCAGACACAGTACTTTTAAGAATATTTGAGTTTTGTTGCAGGCTTAAAACTTGAGGAGCTCACATGGAAATCTGGATCTCTTGCTTACTTGATAAAGTGAAGGTCTGGTCACACAGGCCACATTTCTAACAGTGGCAGATATGTGGGGATCAGAAGGGACTGTTCTTTGGAAGGAGCATGTGCTCCCTAGTTTTCCCTGTGACTCCCAATTTTCCCTTCTATCAGGCCTGTTCACTGATTAACAGCATCTGTCTGGGTCCAGTAAGCACTTCAGTTTGCTATCCCTGGCATATGGATTCTTTTTTCTTGATGCTTATAAAGATGTCATCTATGCACAAGGTTGATGTTAACCCCAAGGAAATTATAAATAGAAGCACGTTCAGAAGAGTAGAGTGGAAAAGAACATGCCTGTTGTGGTACCTAAGTGGCAATCACTGCTCATGACTTTGGCCCAGTCATGTCCTCTGTGCATCTTAATTTTCTCAGGCTTCTAGTGAGAACAATGACCCTACCTCTTGGAGCAATTATAAAGATCTAATAGTGGCTGGTACACAGTAGGCAATTAATAAATGGTGGCAAAGTAAAAGAAATCTATTGAAAATTATTTCTTACTGTTAATTTAAATAATTCTAGTTCTTGAATAGCATTCAAAAGGTCTCTAGAGTTACCTGTAAGGATTTAATAACAGTAACAATAATAATGACAAGTGGATAGGGTTTCATAACGTTGTGTCTGAGTGTCTAAAGAGTGACCTTAATATTCTGATTTAATTGAGATGGTAAATTAAAGATGTGTGGCATTGCTCCTCCATACTAAGGAGTTTAAAATAGGAGAGAGAGTCCATCCTTTACATTGTTACTTGAGCTGATGTTTCTTTAGGAAGATCATAAATGCCTGCTACTCTGGCCTTTGTAGTTGATTTTAATAATTCCAAATATTTGGCATGGGGGAGAATCTTTACTAATGTATACAAAGTCTTGACTCCAGAATTCTGAATGCATAAATTACTGACCTTGGTAAAAGAAACCTTTCCTAGAAGATAATTTGTCTTTCTCTTAGTTAATGGTCTCTCCACCTCCTGGAAACCCAGGAGTTATCCCTATCTTTATTCCTCCTCCAGATGCAGTTCATCACGAAGTCTCTCAATTCCCCTTCCTAAATGTCTCTCAACTTAGTTTACTTCCTTCCATCTAGAACAACATTACACTCACCTAAGCCACAATGCATGCTCAACACAGCAGCCTGGGTGATCTTTTAAATACTCAACTCATATCACATCACCTTACTTCTTAAATTTCTTCCATGATTCCCATTTCACTTCAGATAAAATCCAAACTCCTTATCATAGCCCACAAGGCTCTGCATGATCTATCCCCAGCCTCCTGTCTAAGTTCATCTCATACAGTTTACTCTCCTTGCTCGTTACATTCCAGCAACACCAATCATCTTTCACATCTAATTTTTACCCAGCTCAGAGACTTTGCACATACCTTGCCTTTGCCTGGTATCCCAGTCCCTGCTACCTATTCTCCATATATCTTTGTAAGGTTGGCTTCTTCAGGTCACAGGTTAAAAGTCACATTTTCACCCCATCTAAGGAGGTCTTCCATTTTCCTCTCTTGCAGCATCCTATGCCTTCATACACCCCATGCATTCTGTAGTGATTTTGTTATTTTTATGTTGACAGTCTGTCTTCCCAAATAATGTAATTTTCATAAGAACTTAGGCACACCTCTCTCACTTACCAGTTACATCCCCAACCACTAGCACATTGCTGGTCATGTAGTAGGCATAAATAAGTATTAACTGAATGAGAGGAAGAGTGGGTAGATGTAACTGCTGTGAGAGTTCAGTGTAGTCTCAGGAAGGTTCTTCTAGAACAAGAAGACCAGTACGAGATTTAACTTAACCAGCTCTACCAGGTTGTAGCATGTGTTTGGTAGTGCCCACAGAGGGAAATGTTCCAAAGGATCTAGAGAAGTTGAGAGACAGACCTAGATATTGTCAGTTCATCTTAGCCACTGTCCAGGGGAGGTCCTGGGTTCAGACCAATGACCACTTAAAATTTTCTCTGAATTTAATGACTGCATTTGATTTATCAACTAGTGTCTTGTATGTTTGGTAAGCAGGAATTAGAGGTCCTAATTAGTTCTGAGAGTGTTAATAGATCTAATCAGCAAAGGTGTGATGCCCTTGGGCCTCTCACTGGTGCTCAGCCTGGTGACTGACCCAGTTTGGCTCTGACCTAGCTCTTACTCTGCTCTCAGGATGTTTGGTTCTGGCCCTGCCTAATCTCTCACTATTTTCTGGCCTTGGCCCCTCTTCTTCTGAGCTTAACTTCTACAAGTCCCTTCTTCCCATTGTATGTCTTAATAAAGTAAATTCAATGCACACATTTCAAATTTACAAATCATTAAGCCAGAATACATTTTCATATCAATAAACTGAAAGTAACTTTTTTTTTAGGTTTGACAACATCATGGACACATTATGACAAAATAGCTGGCAGCCCCTACTGGTGAAGTGCGATATTACAACCCAGCTCTATTAGCTTTTGTAAATATCCAGGTAAAAAAGCAGGAAGAAGGTAAAATTCTGGGAGATATGAAGTGGGACCGGGTACTGCTCAAATATAGAAGATTACTGATTTCTGGAAGAGAAGAACAAGAAAGAATTAGTCAAATGAAAAAATCTGCATGAGAAAAGTAGATTTCTAAGTGTGGGGAGTATCCCTCTTAGGGTCAGGGCCAGTTAGTTTCTTTCCATTTATCTGAGAACTATGGAGGAAATTACTCTTTCTGTCTTCATTTTCAGCTCCTTGATCTGGGGTTAGTCACTATTTAAAGTCACTTCAGCAAGAAGACAGGGTCATAGGGACCTTGTCGTAAGAGCTTTTGCTGTGATCTGGTAACTTGTAACTTATCAGAATGAGAGTACTCAGAATCCCAGACCACACTAACCTATGAGGCTCTGATGGTTGCCAGCCACTTTCCCAACCAGGTCTGCACTAAAGTGTAATCTTAAGGAAAGTTGTGGAGTTGAATATGCTTACTATCTGCACACTTATTCTGTCTTGTCTGCACCATTCATAACTCGCAGAGCCTCTACCACCTTCTCTTCCCTTGGACCCACTACTCTCATATTTGTAAAAAGAATAAAAGAGAGATAGTGATAGTAACAATAATGATGATGGTGTCAGTCAGGATTCTCTCAAGAGAAAGGAAATTACAAAGACATGGGTTCAAACCCCAGCTTCACCACTTATTACATGTGTATCTCTCTGAGCTTCAGTTTCTCCTTAACAATATTGAAATCACAAGGTCATTGCAAGAATTTGACAAAGGTATACAGAATGCCCAATGTACTATTTGCACCTAATGAATATTTCTTACCCTTCTCAAGTATATTAGCATGTTTTAAAGTCATCTGGAGAAGTGAGGATTAAAACCAAGAAATGCTGCTTTAATGGTATAATTTCAGGCAGTGGGTGGCATAGATATTTTTGGATTGCAGCTCCTCCATGTGCTTCTGACATTGTAATATGGAGGTGACTTCCTACTCTGCCTACATATAATGGCAGCTGGGCTTTGTCACTATGATTTCAGTATGATTTCCCAGTCCTTGGCTCCAACTTACATCATTAATCCTGTTCAAAGACACAGTGGAAAAAAGATTCTTTGATTAAGTTTTGTTCACTTCTATTAAATATTTCTTAAATTCCTTCCTTCCCTGCCAGCCCCATCACCACTGTCATGGTTCAGGGACTTAATTCCTATGTGTATCACTGCATTGGCCTCCTAACAGGTCTCCCTGCTGCTCAGCTCTTCCTCTCCTGTTTTTCACACAGCAGGTGGAGTGATCTTTCAAAAACATGCATATGATCCTGTCAACTTTTACTTAAAAGCCTTAGTAGAAGTATGCTTTCTGGCCACAGTGGCTCTCAGCCTCTGGTGGCATAACACATTGATTTGTCACATCAGTTGTAAGGCAAATCTGTGCATCCATCCATCCATCAGCCATCCAACAAGTATTTATTGAGCATTTATTATGTATCAGTTACTGTTACTGTTGAAGATATTTGGGGAGGATACATCAGTGAACAAAAACAGGTAGAAATCTCTGCATGTTGTCAGAAACTTGTTAGTAATGAGTTAAAGTCCTAAAGATTGTGAATGATTTATCTATTTCAATATTATAGTGGATACATGTTTATTTCTACAATAACATTATCTTAAATCACTTTCATGGTGAGGTATTCCTTGATGGAGAGTGAAAAGGGGAATTTATAGAAGGTAGTTGGGGAATTATGTGTGAATCTGGGTATGCCTTTGGCAGTGTGCCTCTGAATAGCATCATCTTTTGTCTACAGAAAAAATGTTAAGTGTACTACTTGTCTATGGGATAGAGCACAAATATTTCAGCCTTCATTATTTGGTCTATGCTTACCTCATCAACCTCATTCTTTGCCACCCCTTACATTGTACTGTACACTCACTAGTCCTTACCTATTAAAACATTTTTTATATTGAATTAACTTGCTACCAGTAGAAGAGTTTAGATCACAGATAACTGAAATATGTAAATAATTTTCTTACAAGTCCAGAAGTCATATTTTTGTGGGAGAATGGACTAAGTCTATATTGCAAACTAAAAATGAGGGATGAAAGGGAAATTTGGTGAGACCCTCAGATTCCTGCTAATAGATTACCACTATAGTATTTTAGAAAAGTATACTTCTTGGACTTTAATGAAAAAGACATGCTCTTATGGTAATAAATCTGAATTCATTTATTAGTATTGGTATGTTATTATTCAATCAAAAGTATAGCAAACATTGGAGGAGGGGATAGTTTTGGAGGATTAAAAAGAAGTAAAACTTTGTATAGTGATTAGTCTCGTTTTGTCAATGTGTGAGAGGGGAATGGACAAAAGTGAGCCGTAGAAGATGACTTTTACCACGTATAAGACACAGGAAGACTCTCAAAAGATGCTTAGGAGCTAAGACCTGGGTAGATTCCTGCAACCAGTTGGAATTTCTCCCATTTACAAATGGACTTCCAGTCACTTCATATGTTCTGGCCTTAACTCTGAGCCACACACCCAATTCACCTCATGCTCAGAATAAAGATTCTTTCCCAATTCTTCCAGTTTCTGATAGTGGGATTTGTCTTCCCATTCATGACATCAAAAAATCATGCTTGCCATTAACTTGGGGCAACTTGAAGAGGGAGAAAGTATTAGAGCTGCTCTTGCCTCGATTTTTATAGAAAGGTATAAAAGGGAAAACTTTAAGGCAGCACAGATATGGCTTGTTGAAAAAGATCTGGCTAGGATTCACAGATGGTGCTGGATGGATTCTCATATGTTGCTTTTCCCCAGCATCCTCAGTATGACTGGTTGGTGGTTCTTTAGGGCACAATCCACAAAGAGGTATGGGAGAATAGAATAACATCGAAGACCCCCTTCCCCGCCCCCACCACCAGATGTATTTCAGCACGTTGAAGCAGGAAACGTAAGTAAGGACTCAAATCCATGAGTGATTCAAGGGCGCATAAGGAGGAAGAGAATGGCAAATTAACCAAGGGGTCTAGAGCGTCTAATTCCTTTGCTATTGGAATGACCTTGAGGAATTATGCCACAAGGTTCTCAGGGATGGGAGAACAGTAACCCTCCCCATCTCCTTTCTGTTCCCATAAATAGGGCTTGGCAATCCTCTCTCCAAAAGGTCAGTTATTTTGTGCAGTTATTTTGGTCCTTGCAGCCAAGGCTTTGGTGCCCGGCCTCTCTCCAGCAGTGGGTGAAATGCAGTGAGGGGCCATTCTGGGGTGACCTTCACTTTGTAATTAATCCTCCTCATTAGCAGCTCACTTGCTTCCGATGGGGCAGTGCACACTTGTTTGTGGTTTTGTAACTGCCAAACAGGGCTGGGCCAGCCATTTGTTGGCATCCTAATTGTCTCCAATCACAGGGAGATGAATTGCACTGAGAAAAGTAATGAGAAGTGGAACACACTGGCAGCCAGCCAAGGGATCCACACTGTCAGCGGCACAGCCCAAGAATCCACCATCAAAGCAGGACACAGGAGGGCAGGCTGGGGCTAGGTGCCAGCCTGCTTAAGGGGGATTGTGGGGGCAAGGGGAGAGGGTTAGGATCGCGGGAAAGGGAGTACTTGAGGGAGACAGGGGGGTAGAGATTGGACCACCTTCTCTTGTCACCTCTCCTTTTTATCTTTTCCTCTTTTCTGATCCCCAGCAGCCTCCAATGCAGTGCTCTTGAGACCACAGGGAAGTGAAGAGAGGGGAGGGCAGGGAACAAAGAGGAAGGGAATTGATAAAAGAGGTCTGTGTGGATTTAAATGATGAAGAAGAAGAGAAAAGATCTCAATGAACTGTTATTGTCCACACTGCCTGAAGTTTGCTGTTGCTACCGGCCCTGTGGTCATGGCACTGTTGGGGGAGCTGGCCCCATCCCTGTGCTGTGGCTGCCACAGTGGCTGCTGTAGTAATTTCAATGACAGGGATCCTGGTTATGAGTGATAACAGGCATGGAAACCCTTGAACTTTAAGTCAAGTTTACCTTTGTCCTATGAGTGAAATTAGGAGGCATAAAAATGTCATAGAATGAGATCAGCTCTCTATAGAAATGTCCCAAGAGTTCATAAAATGGGAAGTTAGTAAAAGGCAGTCAGTAAAAAGGAGTGTAGGAGTACTGAGGCTATCAAGCCGCAGCCGAATGGAGCATTTCCCACCAGTATGTGCATTAACTTGCCTTCAGCTGAAACTCAACTGCAGATCAATGCTTGAAGGAGGTTTACGGATAGAAAAGGCTGGTCTGCAGTGAGAGAGTTCAGGGGAACTTCATTATGGCCAGACTTTTCACTGAATGCCCAGCATTGTCCAGGGCAGAGGGTCTGAAAATCTGGGAGACAGTGTTCTTGACCTAGAGAAGTGCTCCTGTTTCAGGCAGGGATGTTCCTCAGGAACTCACAGTGGTTGGGTGAAAAAAATTCTTCAGGACTCTTCAGTTTCTGTTGATGTATTGACTCACATTCCACAAAGTCATTCCACATTCCACAAGTCATTCCACAAATATTCATTGTGTCCCAACGGAATGACAGACACTTTACTCATCTCTGGGAATAAAGAAGCGAACAAAACAGATACAGCCCCTATCATCTTTGGGCTTCTAGTTGAGAGTTAGGCAAGAAGTCCTGAGGAGAGAGTGAGCATGGTGTATTCTGGGCACTGAGAGAGGGAGGGTGGCAGGACATGACATTGGTGAGAAAGTTGGGGTCCAGTTCAGGCAGGGGCCTTTGCTCTGTGCCAAGGGGCTGGACCATTATATTGAGGACATCTGTGTCAAAACTGTTTTGGTTGTAAGTGAAAAGAATTCAACTTGAATAACCTGTAGTCAAAAGAGATTTATTGGCTTGGAATCCAAGGAAAAGATGAAAGCTATACACTGATAGGAGGTTCAAAGATGAGGTTGGGCTCAGGACACAAGGGGACCAGGAGCTTGAACATGGCTAAGACTTTTCTTGTTTCTCCCATGGGCTGGTTTCTACCTCTCTTTCTACACACTTTCTCCAAATGGTGGAGACTTCTATAAATTCTAAGTTTTGCCTTATAGCCTTCACCAGTGCTGGGGGACTCACTGACATTTCTCTTGTCCCAGGTTATATATCCTAAGGAGGAGGCTATGACCCATTTAGGCCAAGTATGCACCTTGACTAACCAGTGTGTCTAGAAGCTGGAAGAAGTGGAGGAACTCTGCAGCTGCTCTAAGAGCTAAGTAAATTGGTTAGGCTTAGGTGGGGGTGCTAGATACCTCTTGCATTCTACAGTAGTCAAATCCCAACAAGCAATCTCTGGACTTCTAAAGCAGGTTCCCTGATTCTGGAACTCTGATTCTGGAACAGATGCAAAACTAGTGTTAGGTCACTGAGAAATGTTATCACATTTGGCAAGTAATTGATTAATAAGTGATATATGTATGACTTATGGCTTAGATAGTGCCTGGCACATAGTAATATTATCTAAGTGTTAGTGATTATCATGATGATGATGTTGATGATAACGATGATGATGATGATGATGATGATGATGGTGATGATAATCCATCCCTTTTTATGGGCATAATTCAGTTCTGGATCCACACAGCTAACAACCAGGGTTATGGTGACCCCATCAAGGCAGGGTTAGCCTGAGCCACCAGCCAGTACCCTCCACATCTACATTTCATCTCCTTATAGCTTCACTCCCACTGATAGCAATTTTGATGGATGCTAAGGATCCCATTACTAGGAAGTAATGACTAGTTTCCAGCAGGAGCCACATTTTCCTTCTGCTTTTCACTGCCAAACACATGGTACATGCTCAATAAATAGTTGATAAAGGAAAGTGATAAATTAAATCTGACTGGAGAATTCTCCCTGTTGTTTGCATGCCTCTATTCAAATAAGCTAGGGTTTTCCACCAAACTTTTTGTTACCAGCAAAATCTCCGTGGATCCTCTAATAACAACCTTGACAGGCAAAGCTCTAAATAAACATTAATTAAGTCTCTTAACACCCTTGTAAATCAGTGAGCCATATGGCAATTATAAAAAAAAACAGGATAATTTTAAGGAGCAAGAAATTTTAAAATAATTGTTTACTTTATCATAACAGAGAAATAATTTACATATATACAAAAATGAATATTCAGAACCATAGGTAAGACAGAAATGCTTGGCTAATTTCTGATGAGCCAGAATCAACTAGGTTAGATGTTGATCTCCCTGAGGGTGAAGGTATATGTATTCTCTACTTTGTACCCTCAATTCATATGCTTTGTTCTAGACCAGGATTATCTAATAGAATTTTCCGTGATGATAAAAATGTTCTACATCTGCGCTGTCCAGCATGATAGCCACTAGTGGTTAGTGTGACCAAGGAACTAACATTTTACTTAATTTTAGTATAACTTAAAGACCACATGTGGCTAACAGTCACCAGCTTGGACATTGACAGTGGTTTATGGATTTGGGGATACACGGGAGAGGTTAATATAGCATTAACGAGGTCATGGCCTAGTTGCAGCTTTTAGAAATTGCCATAATGGTGAGACTAATCATTATTTCAATCATTACAGGCCACTTATTCATTCACTTATTCATTCAAGAAACCATATATAAGCACCAGCTATGTGCCAAGCTCTGTACTGAGTAGGAGGGCTACAAGTAACGACTAATAATTGTCCTGGCTTACAGGTAAAGGGGAGAAATAAGCAATTTAAAGGACAGATACAGAAGTTTGTGATGTGTTGCCTGTATTAGAGGCAAACATATGGGGTTTAGAAATGTAGAGAAGGGACCACTAATTCAGCCTGGTGGATATGGAGTGGGGTGAGCTGGTCACAGAATAGTGCCCAGAGAGGGGATGAGGGTGGGGGATAGGGGCCATCCCAGGCAGAGGGATTGGCACAGACAAGGGTATACCAAGGGGGTGTGGACCTTTGGGGAACTCCCAGATATGTGGGACATATTATTTGGGGGCTAAGTGGTGGGTAGTCAGCCATGACTCCTAGGGAGAGGTCAGGGGAAGTTTGAGAAAGAAGTTTAGATTTTACTCTAAAGGTAGCAGGCAATCAAGCTGTAATCAGGGGAGTAGCAAGATTATATTTGTGTTCTAGAAAGACCCTTTTGGCAGCAGCGTGGAGAATGCTTTAAGGGAAGTGAGATTGGAGACAGGAGCACCTGGAAAAGATAAGCTTTTGTTCCATGAGAGACCCTTAAATCACATTTAAGCAGTAAGGGTGCTGCTGGCTAGATGCAAATGTAACTGTTCCTTTCTGAGGAATGGTGGGGACCTCTGGGGTACAGGTGCTGGGAGGTCTGAAGTTGGCTTTGGGGAGAGCAAAGAGCCTGGCATGGTACCAGGGGAGCCATCCTCTGGGGAGAGAAACGTATTTCCTTAAGCAGCCTGGGTTTGTGAGGGAGGGCTTCTCGTGGTCTTGGTGAGAACCTTGAGGTGAGAAAGCTGACACCAGCACTCTCCTCCATGTCCTTTGTGCACATGGACTTCTTTCTGAGTTGCCTGCTGTGTATTAGTCTGCTCAGGCTGTCATATCAAAGTACCATACTCTGGGTGACTTACACCACAGAAGTTTATTTCTCCCAGTTCTGGAGGCTGACAAGTCCATGATCAAGGTGCTGGCCAATTTGGTTCTTGGTGAGAGCACTCATCCTGGCTCACAGGTGCCCACCTTCTCACTGTGTCCTCACATGGCCTTTCCTCATTGCAAGCATGTTTAGATCTCTCTCCTCCTCTTCTTAGAAGGCCACTATTCTCCTCATGAGGGCTCCACCATCACAACGTACTCTAACCCTAGTTGCCTCCCAAAGGCCCCATCTCCAAATACCATCATGTTGGGGGCTGGGTTTGGACCTATGAATTTTGAGGGTGATGCAAACATTCAGTCCTTAACACCTGTATTGGGCAAATGACAGGGTTTGAGGCTTGGTATATACATTTGGACTCTCCAAAGTATATGCAGGATTTGTCTCTCTTTGGTATCTCAAGAACATTCACAAAACCCTGTGCAGGAGCAGGGGGGTTTCTGACTCAAGATATTGCATAGCTGATCATCTGCTCCTGACTCTCCCTGGGACCCAGACCCAACTTCCTAGGCTGGCATGGAAGAGATTTATTTATCCCTTCTGTGGTTTACCTTTCTTATCACACATCTCTCATTCAGAAAGCAGGAATCTGTATTCCCTGAAAATACACAGCTGACCAGTCAAGGAGATGTGAATACAGGGAAAGAATGGGTGGTTGGCAGAGGTCAGTTTGGGTTGGGAATGTTAAATACTTCTGAGCTGCTTACATCTATCTGTCATTCTGAAAGTGGCCTCTGGTGGTAAAGCCAGGGCTAAGAAGAAATTATAAGAAGAAAGATTGGGAGTTACTATTAGGGTACACTTTGAACTCTTCAGCAATGAGATGAAGATCTTAAAATGTAGTGGGTTCATTACTGAAGTTGTGAATGTAGGGGCGCCTCAGTGGCGCCTGGGTTGTTACGCATCTGCCTTCCACTCACGTCATGATTCCAGGGTCTTGGATCAAGCCTCGCATTGGGCTCCCTGCTCAGTGGGAAGCCTGCTTCTCCCTCCCCCACTCTCTCTGCTTGTGTTTTCTCTCTGACTGTGTCTCCATCAAATAAATAAATAAATAAATAAATAAATAAATAAATAAAATCTCTTAAAAAAAATGAAGGTGTGAATGTAGAGACTGGACGACAGTTTGGCGATGATGCTGTAGGAGGACAAAAACAACGAATGAGGAATTGGACTGGGAAAACAACAGATAGAAGAGACTGGATCAGAACATTATGCAAATTCTCTGCTACATCATCTAAGTAAATGGACCTTACAACACCATTCAGTGGGGTGCCTTGGAAGCACACTGCAGGGAAGCACCAGAATTCAGGAAGGCTGGGAAGACTATCACAGAAAGTGATGTTTAAGCAGGAACCTGAAGGATGAGTAGAACTTAGCTAGGGGGAGGAATTTAGGATTGGAAGACCACTCTGCTTTGTAACTCTTACTGAGAATGATCTGGCTTAAAATGGCAATAGTGCCAAGGTGAAGAAACCTTGATCTAGAGTCCATTTGAATTCCTATCATGATGGCACTCCTCTTAACACCATTAGCTATTTGCTTGAGTTTTTTTCTTTCTCTTCCTAAGGATGCCCTACAATAATAAATGTAACAGTTTTGGACAGAATCAAAGACACAGTAGTATAGAAAAGAGAGTAGGGTCATTCTTTGTAAAACTGAATTCTTTGTAGTACCGTAAGTTCCATGAAGGCAGCAGTGTAAGTGTGGAGTTTAAGTGAAACATAGCCATTACCAATAAGCCACAGAAACATGGCTTGTCCTAGTGCCTGGCATCTCCTTGGGGATGAGACCATCCAATCCCAAGTCATTGCCAATCTCCTTCTCACTGGCACCTGTGATATCGCCATCCTCTGGACTATCAGGACTCTGAAGGGCATAGCCTGAGCCTGTGTAGTTTATGGGAGAAAGGAATAGAGAATGAGAAACAGAATAATGAGAGGCATGAAAGTCCTCTGGGCATTTTGGGGAAAAAATGGAATCTTGACCTGGTTTCCACACCAAATTCCAAGAATATACTTATGAGTTTAGAGTCTCTCCCTAGAGTAATACATTCAGAAATGTCCAGTGAAATGTTGAGAGAACTGAAGCTCAGGCTTATGACTAACTAACTCCAACTTTATTTGTCATAATCTTTTATATTGCTCACTTGAAGATTTTATGGTCATGTCCAACACCCTCTTCTCTGTGGTTGTTTGAAAACTTATCCTGCTTTAACGTGCTGGAGAGGCAGCACGATGTAAAAACATTAGTATGGAATTGAGAGACAGATTATGAATCCCAACATCCACATAATTAGCAGTGTGACCTGGGTCACTTATGTAACATCTCTGAATGTGTTTCCTTATTTTAAATTTAGGGGTGACATCTGTCTCACAGAAAATGTCCATTATAATAGGCTCAATAGGCATTTCCCTTTACTCAATGCATAGTCCTTCCTTCTCTTTTCTGTGCGCCTTCAGCCTCTGAACTTTGTTACATTTGACATAAATCATATTTAAAATAAGGAGGAAAACCCCTCAGCCATATGGCTCATAGTGTCAAGAGTTATGTATGTCTTACAAGACAGGATTCCAACTTGACTCCAGATAAAAGATACCATGTGCTGGGGCGCCTGGGTGGCTCAGTGGGTTAAGGCCTCTGCCTTCAGCTCAGGTCATGATCCCAAGTCCTGGGATTGCATCAGGCTCTCTGCTCAGCAGGGAGCCTGCTTCCCGCCCCCATCCTCCGCTCTGCCTGCCTCTCTGCCTATTTGTGATCTCTCACTGTTAAATAAATAAATAAATAAAAATATTTAAATAAATAAAAAAATACCATGTGTCAGTTTTCAACACCCATTTCCTTTCAAAGATTTGTATAAGAATGAATGAATGGAAGACATAAACAAATTACAATCTTGACCCTGAAAATTGTCAAGTATACAAACTTTTCATTTTAAAGTAATTTTAATTAAAAAAAATCATGGCTTGGTTCATTTTTTTCCATAAGTAATTCAGAGCTTACCTCAATAAAATGTGGATTTTTTGAGCTAGAAGAAATCTTAATGACAATCTGTAATAAATGCAAATGACAGTGCCATGGGCTGTTATAAGGCCCATAAACTGGTCTGATATAGGACACACAGACTCACTCTGATAAGTGAGTAGAAGTGACTTGCATAAGATGTGGTGACAGGGTTAGTGACAGGGACATTGTGTCAATCCACTTGAGGCTCACTCTCCATAGGGCACCTCTTCCTTGACCAAATGGCAGCAGCAGGGCATGCAGAGAGACTGGATCCTCTGGCCTCTGACCTTCCCCCATGCCTTTCTGTTGTGGTCTAGGTTCATTTGTGCAGTGCAGCTAGAGTGGTAGTTTGGGAGTTGACCATATCTATCGAGCTACCATATTTATCTCTAACTATTGGGAAAGGGTCTGGCACAGACCTAGGTCAAAGCAAAAGAATGTCCTGGTGGGGCTTACACATGGTGGGAGCTGGGGCAGGCTAGCTGTACAGTGGGCTTGGGGGGAAATATGTATAACTTAGAACTCTAGATGGTCTCTTGAAACACACTCAGCCAGGAGATAATTGAGGGTCCATACAGCAGCGGCTGAGTCTTGTCACCCAGCAGCACCGTGGTTACCTTGACAGAGCATTGCTGATTGCAAATTAAAATGCATAGAATTGTGTGGGGAGTGTTTTCAAGAAGAAACAGAATCAACTTAGTGGCACCATTGAGGCTCTTACAGCCGAACACCAGATGCAAGGATTTTTCAAGGAAACCACAATGCTCTCTTCTTTCCTGGAGCAGAAGGTTTAGTACTTAGGTTGGTTAGAGTACAGCTATTTTAGGAGACATTGTCAAACCCTGAGCAAGGAGGTGTCAGAGAGCTGTGTCAAAACTGATGCAGACCCAGCCCTGGGACCAGTTTGGACAAGTGGCCCTTTGATTCTATCTGGATATGTTTTTCTGACCCATGGGTGGAAGCGGGTTCTTCAAGTGGTTCTGCTGTCCCAGAACAAATATCTGCAGTGCTCTGGGGCTCTGGAAAACTTGTGTGTCCACTTAGTCACCACTTTTTTCTTAACCTCCTGTGCTGGACTAGATCAGTGATTCCCAACCTGTGGACAGACATGACACCTGACGTCCTGCGGCCCTCATTTCTGGAGCAGGAGGTTTAGTCAGATTCCCTTGTCCTGACCTCAGCTTTCTTCCATTAAAAAAACTATATAAATGGAAATACAGTGTGTGTTTAATGTGCTGTGAAGGCAAATGTGCTATTAGTCAGTATACATATATATGTATAATGTGCAGTTAATATATCAGATTTCCTCCATTAAACACTGTGTGAGTGTGTGTGTGTGTGTGTGTGTGTGTGTGTGTGTGTGTGTTCTGTCTGATACATGGCCCCCAAAGATGACCATATGCTAATTCTGAGAATCTGTGAATATGTTACCTTATATAGCAAAAAGTCTTTGCAGATATGATTAATTTAAGGATTCTGGGGTAGGGAGAGTTTCTTGGATTATCTGTGTGGGCCCAACATAATGACCAAGTCCTTGTAAGAGGGACCTCCTTGTAAAAGGAGGAGTTAGAGTCAGTAAAAGGAGATGTGGTGTTGGAGCCAGAGGTGGAAATGATACACTTTGAAGGTGGAGAAAGGCAATACGAGTCAGGAGTATAAACAACCTCTAGGAGCTAGAGGGGGCAAGGGAATGGATACTTCTTTGAATCCTCTAGAAGGAATACAGCCTTGCCACCATCTTGGTTTTAGATTTCTGGCCTCCTTAACTGTTAATAATAAATTTTTATTGTTTTAAACACTAAGTTTCTTGGTAATTTGTTATAGCAGCAATAAGAAACTAATACTACATATATACACACATATACACATGTACACATAGGTATACATATATACACATATTCTAAGTTATAAAATTCAAGGATTATAAAACTTACACAAAAAACTTATACATATTTGTACATGTAACTTAAAGTGAAAACAATAACTTACATTTAGAGTACTGCTTATGACTTGAGATTATGTTCTCTTGAACCAAGTCTGCCACATTCCAGCATTAGAATTTGGGCAAGTCCCTGATTTCTTTGCATCTCAGTTTCCTCATCTCTGAAATGGGTGTATGATCCTACCTCATATGTTGAACTGAGAGAGAGGGAGAGAGAGAGTAAATCAAGTACTTATAAGAGTGCCTGGCACGTGTAACCACCATATTAAGTAACAGTATTATCCTGACTTTTCAGATGAAGAAACTGAGGTTGACTTTCACGTGGCCATGCTGCTCTGAAGTGACACAGGTAGGGTGAGAATCTAGCCAACTCCAACTGCAGTATGAGCTCCACACCATACTTTCTCATTAATAGAGGGAAAGTATCTGTTATGAACTGATGTTTGTGTTGCCTCAAAATTCATATATTGAAGCTCCAGCCCCCAGTATAGCTGTATTTGAAAAAGGGCTTCCAAGGTTAATTAAGGTTAAATGGGTCATAAGGGTGGGGCCCTGATCAGAGAGGACTAAGGTTCTTAGGGCTTGTTCCCCTTAACCCCTTCCTCTCTCTTTGGGGAACACATTGAGGAAAAGGCCACATGAAGACACAGCAAGGAGGTGGGTATCTACAAGCCAGGAAGAGAGACCTCTCCAGAAATCAAATTTTCAAACAACTGTGTCTGTGTACAGCCTCCAGAACTCTCTGTTGTTTAAACCACTCACCTGGTGGTTTTTTGTTATGACAGCCAGAGAAGACTAATATATTATTCTTTCACAGGCTTTAGTTCCCTTCCCACAACTGTATAAACCTATTAACTATTTGGTATATACCTTTCCAGACAGACAGACAAATGGATAGACACACACACACACAAACACACACAAAAACAACTTGTAAAAATTTAAAAAATAAAATGCCATCATACAATATATGTGGTTTTGTAACTTGGATATTCATTTACTATATCATGAATTTTAAAAAAATTATTAGTTTCAGAGTTATAATTTAGTAACTCATCAGCTGTACATAATACCCACGGCTCGTTACACCAAGGACCTTCCTTAACGCCCATCACCCAGTTGCCCCTCTCCTCCACCCACCTCCCCTCCAGCAATCCTCAGTTTGTTTCTCAGAGTTTAGTTTCCCTGTGGTTGTATCAGGAACACTTGAAATTAATTGAAAATTTATTTATTTATTGAAAATTTATTTTGATTACAAGATAAGACATAATTATTACAAGATTACAAGATAAGACATAATTATTTCTTTTTAAAAAGGTGGAACATTATGGGTAAGCTAAAGTCTTCTTGATCTACCACTTCTAATTCTGTTCTTCTCTCCTATGCTTCAAGGTAACTACTTTTTGAGTTTAGTGAATATGCTTCCAAATCTTTCTTTAAATACCCCAATGTTTATAGCAGCAATGTCTATAATAGCCAATGTATGGAAAGAACCCAGATGTCCATAGATAGGTAAATGGATAAAAATGTGGTGTGTACACACACACACACACACACACACACACAGGAATATCACTTGCCCATCAAAAAGAATGAAATCTTGCCATTTGCAACAATGTGGATGGAACTAGAGGGTATTACATTAAATGAAATAAGTCAGTCAGAGAAAGAGAAATACCATATGATTTCACTCATGGGGAATTTAAGAAACAAAACAGATGAACATAAGGGAAGGGAAGGAAAAATAAAACAAGATAAAAACAGAAGGAGGCAAACCATAAGAGACTTTTTAGAGAGCAAACAGGGTTTTTGGAGGAAATGTGGGTGTTGGGTAGGGTAAATGGCTGATGGGTATTAATGAGGGCACTTGTGGTGAACACTGGGTTTTATATGCAAATGATGAATCACTACATGCCACTCCTGAAATTAATAATACACTATATGTTAACTAAATTGAACTTAAATAAAAATAAATAAGTGCTTTTATATACATGTACATATACCTGTAACAAGCTTATGGTTTGTTGTTTGTTTCCAGTTCTTACCTAAATGGTATCATACTGTAAGGATTGTTCTGAAAGTTGGCATTGTATTTCTGAGCTCTACCTACGTTTATAAACATAGATTTGGTTTACAGCTCTTAACTGCTGAATTGTACTTTGTCACATGAATGTATTGCATTATATCTGTCCATTCCATTATTGGGGATCCTTAGGTTATTTTCATTTTCTTGCTATTATAATGCTTCAGTTAGTTTCCTTATTCAATCTTTTTGAACACATGTGAACATGGTTCTCTGGGGGATAGACCTAGAAGGGGAAATGCTGGGTCATAGGATATGCACATTTACAGTTTTAATGGACTCTGCCAAAGAAATTCTCAAAGTGATTGTCCTTATTTGTATTTGCTCTAACAGTGTATCAGAGTACTCTTGTCTCTACAGTATCACCAACTCTTGATTTTGTCAGCATTTAAAGCTTTGCAGATATCGTGAATACAAATAGAATCTTCCTGTTTCAGTTTGGATTTGGAAAAGTTAATTAGTTGAGCAACTTTTAAAACTGGCCATTTGAATTTTCTCTTTTACGAATTGCCTGTTCATATTCTCTCCCCAATTTTATTGTGTTGTTTACCTTTTTCTTCCTTTTTTAAATAAAGATTTTATTTATTTATTTGACACACAGAGAGAGAGATCACAAGTAGGCAGAGAGGCAGGCAGAGAGAGAGGGAGAAGCAGGCTCCCTGCTGAGCAGAAAGCCGGATGTGGGGCTCGATCCCAGGACCCTGAGATCATGACCTGAGCTGAAGGCAGAGGCTTAATTAACCATCTGAGCAACCCAGGCGCCCCCATGTTTACTTTTTTCTTATGATTTGTAGGAGTCCTTGTGATATCTTTCCATCCTAATACATGCCAGTCTACTTGATTATTATCATTTTTAATAGTTGTATAGTCTTCAGCCATATATACCAGAGGTTGGAAAACACTGAAGCCAACGTGGCCATCTATCTATTTTTCTAAATACAGTTTTGTTTTGTTTTATTTTGAGACATGTCCAGGTCCATTATTTTACCTTTTGTCTTTAGCTGATTTATTAGTACAACAGCAACACGGAGCAGTGTCACAGGCTGCATGGCCCACAAAAGCTGAAAATATTTGCTCTCAGGCTCTATACAGAAGAAGTTTGTCCTGATATAGATAAATCATAATTCATGTAGCCATTCTTCTTTTGATGGATATGTAGATTATTTCCCTTTTCCCACTATTATGAAGAATTCTGTAATTCATATCATCACACACACACACACACACATCCTTCTCTGCAGTTATGAGCATTTCCTTGGGCTGAAATCCTGGAAGTGGAATTGCTGGCTTATCAGACTTCTGTGTTAGTGAAATTTGCTTATTTGAATAGTAGTATCTCTGAATCAGAGAATATTTTAAAGAAGGGTTATTTCCCAGGAATAATGATAGTTTCCCATTATTTAGTAGTACCAGACACTGGTACCTTATATATATTATCTATGCAATTGTTGCAGTGGCCCTGGAATTAGTATTAAAAACTGCCTTTTTTTTTTTTTAAAGATTTTATTTATTTATTTGACAGACAGAGATCACAAGCAGCCAGAGAGGCAGGCAGAGAGAGAGAGAGAGAAAGAAGCAGACTCTCACTGAGCAGAGAGCCCCATGCGGGGCTCGATCCCAGGACCCTGAGATCATGACCTGCACTGAAAGCAGAGGCTTAACCCTCTGAGCCACCCAGGCACCCTCTAAAAACTGCCTTTTATGTATGAGGAAATAGAGGTTCGGTGAAGTTAAGGAACTTGTCCAAAACCACAGAACTACTGCATGGTAAGAGCCAGGATTTGAACCCACTTTTCTATGGAAGTAATCTTCTAGTATAGGGTGATACTTCTTTACTGAAAAACTAGCTGATGCACACTATTGGCATAGCACAGTATTACAATTTGCATATTTGTTCTTTAAATGAATAGGTAACAACATTTGTAATTATTGCAGTAAGTTTCTGTAGACAGATGGGTTAAATTAAAGTAATTTTATAGAGTCTTAAAAACTGTTGGCTTTCATAAGCAAGCTAAACATATCCGTTGCAATCTTATTTATATTTCTATAAATAAAGGCACAGCTGTTATATCGTGGAAAAAAATACTGGATTTAGAAACCCAAATTTGGAAAAACCATGATTTCTGCCTCCTTCCAAGATTGCTGTGTGACTGTGGACAAATTTTCCAACCTCTCTGTACCTCTCTTTGTTCACAGAATTATAAGAAATCAGTGTGAGTAGCTGGAAAGTGCTTGATACTATATCTGACATGTAATAAGTATACAATTTGTGATGGCCTTCATACCCTGGGGATATTTCCAGAAGGAGGATTCAATCTGATAAACCCTGAGTACACTTCAGTGAGTTTGCTTCAAGGCTCAAGCTCTGCTCTGCTCTGAAATCCTAATGCCATACCCTTGGCACAATAGTAACCGAGAGATGGCATATACTGTCTGTTGCCAAGAAAGTACCTAATGCTTGTAGTATGAAAAAGAGAGGCCAAGTCTTGGCTTTTTATGGCATTTACATGTTGCCGTGCCTGGTCCATGCTCTTTTACATACTGAGAACCTTCATATTAATAGGTAACACTTACTCATCACTTACTATATACCGAAAACTGTACCAGTGATTATCTTCTTTAATTCTCACGTCACTGCTGGTACACCAGTACTCCTATTCCTACAAGGAATCCACTAGCTGAGGAAATAGAGGCCTAGACAAACAGGTTACAAAGTGGGATGTACTGAGTAGGTGGAAGAGCTAGAATCTGAGTTTACATCTAACACTTACGCCTGAACATTTAACCACTATACTAGACTTTTCCCCCTGGCCAGGAAGCCTTCAAAAGGAGGATTCCTTAGGGGGACTCTATGTGTGTTTATTTCAGCGCAGGCTTTGTGTTGGGAGGATCTGCCCTCCTGGGCACGCAGGGCATCAGACTTGTGCATGCTAAATGGTCCTTTGTTAACATCTGGAAGGTAGGATTGCCTTTGTTGACTGTCTGGTGTCATGAATCAGCACGTCCGCTGGAGACATATTGATTTCTTTGCCATCTCAGGGAAGCCTCCCCAAGCATTAAAAAGTAAGGTCTGACGGCTGACCATTTTGCTTTTATCATTGCCTTTCTCTTATCAACAAAGGAGTCTCTTTCACCCCAAACTGATGCCTAGCTCAGAACCAGATCAATTTGTCTGTGCCACTCTGTTGGGATTTCTGTCTTTTTTTTTTTTTGTTTTAGCGGACACCCAGACCATCTTGTTCACAATATAAGCTCCAAATGGCCTGGAACTCGTCTTTTATGGCCTCTGCCAGATTAAACATTTAGAACATAATATACCCAGCTTCAAAAACAATTGTGCAGCCTTCCAGCCAAGCAGCATATTGATTTTAATTTAGGCAATTGCACACGTTTTCAGGTCTTAGGAGGAACTCTGGGGCTTCAGACTGCTAGTGACTCACGGCCCTTTTCCCTCCCTCTTATCAATTCTTTGCTTGGGGCTAAAAGAGCCTTGAGATCATAGGGTGGGAGACATAGGCCTCCTTCTGTGCATTGGTGTTTTCTCTTTTGGAACTGAGACTATCTCAACCTCAGTACTGAAACTGCTGTGAAGTAGAAAGGAAGTGAGGTAATATAGATGTAGTGTGGACAGAGTCTGGCTCAGATCCCTGCCTTACTGTGGAATGGTACATGACTTCATTTCACAATCTGGACCACAGGCTTCTTACCAGTAAAATGGGGCAACGAAGACATTGAACACACTAAGCAGATGTTAGGGTTAATTATCAAGCACTAGAAGATCCTCAAGAAATACAATGTTTTTTTATTGAGTGACTAATCATGGTGGAATATTTTAATGCTTAGGAAGGGTTTCTTCTCACCCCAAGGAGGCATCAATTCAGCAACCACTCTGTGGAGACAATGAAGCCTGGTGCATTTTGCATTTTGATTAAAATACTGGCATCCTACATATAAGACTGATGGTGCATAACTTCATCAGTTAGCTAATTCCAGGGATTCGGTCATTAACACAAGATCCCCAGTGCACCTTCCACTTATTTATTCAACATACTTTTGCACAGTTCTTGCCTTGTGCTAGGTCTATGCTTGGTGCTGCTCCACAATCATGAATACGTCAAGAGTGTTTGCCTTTAAAGAGCTCACTCTAGGGGGGAAGATAAACACATATAACAGTAATTTCAATGCCGTGCTATAGTGGATGTTCCCAAAGAAGTATCTGCTAAGGCTGGGGAAGGCCAGTCTAGGTCTTCTTACTTTCCAGTCTCAGGAGGAAATCACAGTAGCAAAGCCACTAGGAACCAAAATTCAAATGCAGTGGCTTAAACACATTATCAGGTTATTGTCTGAATTTTAAAAGAAATCTGAAGGTCAGCAGCTAGGGCCGAGGAGCTCCAGCTGTCACATCTGTCACATCAGCATGCCAGTAGGAAAAAAAAAAAGGTGTAGGGACAAAGGGTGTCCACTCAGCTGAGTTAGCTCTCTTTAAAATAGCTCCCCAGAAGCTCAACACTTCCCTCTTGTTGAGATCCCTGGAGGCGATTAGCTGGACACTTTGCTACCCCTATGGAATAGAAGGGAGTGGTTATTGCATTGATAGCAAGTCATTGCAACATCCCCTCAACAGAATATTAGCTTTCTCCACCATCTTGAGATGTCTTACATCTGTTTGTAAATGCAAATGGATGAGGGCAATGTCAAACTGACCAATGATAAAGTTCTGTGGTACTAGGTGGGATAGCATGGCTTTCAATGCCATGATTGATGTTAGTTTGTGTTCCTGCTGTGATGGGCGGGGACTAAGAGGGTGAAGGGTGGAGACGAAATGGAGTGACCGAGCTGACTGGAGACCACATCAGAAAGAAGTGGATTCCTTGGGTGTAGATTTTGGAAATGGAGCACATGGATATCCATGTCTCCTGCAAGTGGGGAAGCTGCTTTTCTCATCTTCAGCTGAGCTGGGGAAGCTAGAGAGAACACCAGGAGGCAGTCGGTATTCTGGGGCTATTTCGTTGGCTACTGTGTTCTGACCTGAATCTGCACAGCAGCAGTAAGAGGAGTTTCACCACTTCAGCAAACTGCCTGAGAGGCCCCAGACTGCTGGACTGAGGTTCACCTCTCAGAAATGAGCCTGAAAGTTATGCTATAACCTCTTGTGTTCTGAAATTGACCTGTCATGATGGTATGAAGCAATTGTGCTTTTCAGGTCAGAACGACTTCACATTAAAAAAAAAAAAAAAAAAAAAGTTCTAACTCTGGTTGCAGAGAAATTAAATTAGAATAACGAATAGAGCTTGATAAGTGAAAATCTGACTTTGCTTGGTTGTAGAGAAATAACTGAATGCCAGCCAAAAAGGAGTGTTTCAGTACCTTGGGGAGTTTGATAAATGACCGGTACTGATAACCTATTTTGTGGAGAGGTACTTAGAGTTATGAGAGAAATAGACAGTGGGGCCTCTTGTAACATTTGTCCTCACCTCCCCCTCCCTGTTATGCTCACAGAAAGCTATTGGTCACATGGACATTGTGGAAGCAGCACATCCAGCTGTCTGTCCTCTATCCCTACTGAGTGCTCTTGGATACCCCAAACCCAGCATGTCTAAATATGGCTATAATCCCTCCCCCCTCAATTCTATTTTCCATTCAAATTAGAACTCTGGGTGACATTCTGACTCCATGCCATCTGTCCAATTCTAATCAATCATAAAGTCCCACTAATTCAAAAGCCAGAATTTTTCTCAATCCCTTTTTCTCCTTTTCACCAGTGGAACAATGGCCCTGATTCATACTTTTCTTTTCCCTGTTCTATAGCCAATCTTCTCTGGCTATTCCTGCCCTCAAATCTCCTCCAACAATTTTGTCTCTGTATGCATGTGATGATCCCACTTTCTGATATAGAATAATCCAATGGCTTCCTTTGTTACATGATAGCATCAGTCTCTTTAAGCATGGCTTGCTCAGTGACCTGTCACAAAAGCTAGCTAATCACATGGAACATGGCATTAAGAGTATATGCTGTGGAGCCAGCCTACTTTGGTATAAATCTTGGCTCTGTCACTTGCTATGTGATTTGGGGCAGTTACTTTTATTGCCTGTGACCTGGTTTCCCCATCTGTAAAATGGGGGTGATAATCTTATTTCATTAGGTTGCTATGAGAACTGAATGGGCAAATACAGACATAGATAGGTACATAAAATAAATGCACACACATACATATACACACACTTAGTATCATGTCAGTCACATAGTAAGCACTGTGTAAGCCATTTGCTATTATGATTCCTTTCTCCATACATTATGCCTCACAATGCCTGGTGGCTCCCTCCAGTCAGTATAGTTTCCTGTCAGGCTATCCCCAATCTTCAAGTAGCCTTTGTTCACATTGACCTTCTGCCGCAGAAGTTTTCCTGACCTCCACTTAGCCAAGTGCCATCCATCCTCTGACTTAGTTCAGGAATTGCCTCCTGGTCACCCATGATACTTTGGGCACACCCTTGGCTTCCCATTTCCCCCTTGTCTATAGTGATCTATTTATCAGCCGAGTTTCCCCACTAGCTTATGAAGAGGAGAGGTTGTATGTTATTTATTTATTTTTAAAATTTCCTACCTCTAGATCAGTGATTGGTATCAAGAGGAAATGCACTAAAAGTTTGTGGACTGGAAGATATTATACTACTAATAAAAACCCCACTGTCAGAGCATCTTTTTAAACATAGATTTGATGACAACTTTTCTCTACTCAAAAATGTTTATGTTCCAATATTATATTATATATTAATTAATTGAATTTAAATTAAATGTTTTAAAAAATGCTCGTGCTGAAGCAATGAGGTCTGTATTCAGAATTAGCTACAAGTCTTGTGTCCCATTACTTTTTATTTATTTATTTGAGAGAGAGAGAGAGAATGAGCAGTGAGGAGGGGCAGAGGGAGAGAGAGAGACGCAGACTCCCTGCATAGCAGGAAGCCTGACACCGGACTTGATCCCTGGACCTGGAGATCATGACCTGAGCTGAGGGCAGACAGTTAACCAACTGAGCCACCCGGGTGCCTCTTGTGTCCCATTTCTCACTTGCAGGATTAGGGAGAACCTGGCTGGAGACCTGCCCCATGAAAAGTTTATTTGACCCATTTGAGGATGGAGAAACAAAGTCCTAGCTGAATGACCATCTGGCCTCCTTAGCCGCTTCCTGAGGGAACAACTGCCTTAGCTCCTATTTGCAGCAATCCAGCTCTGCCTACTCAATCCCATCTGTTTATTGGGTCCCTCTTGGTGGAGCACCAGAACCTACCACATCTTACATGTTACTTGCTCTAAGGAGCGCAGGTGCTGGTACTTAGGTGGACAGAGGTGTGTTGGCTTATCTCTGTTAGGTGCCAAAAATGAGCTCGGGTGACAGATCTGGCAGCCCATAAAGCCATTAAAAACCTGGAAGACCAAGCCCCACTGTAGGGCAGTGACTCCTAGCCCTGGCTGTACATTAGAATCAGTGGGGCAGCATCTGAACCTCACCATGTCTGGGCAATACCCCTGATAATTCAGTTGGGATACATGATAAGGGGGGCCAGGCGTCTGTAATATTTAAAACTGCCCAGGTGATTCCACTGTGCAACAAGGTAGAGAACCACTGATCCCTGGACCTCTTGGGTGGGAGTGGGGCAGGGCTGGGTGTACAGAAAGAATGTCTCATTAACCTGTCTTTTTTTCTGGGTCAGATATGCTTCCTCCTTTTTTTTTAAATTTTTTATTTTTTATAAACATATTTTTATCCCCAGGGTACAGTTCTGTGAATCGCCAGGTTTACACACTTCACAGCACTCATCAAAGCACATACCCTCCCCAATGTCCATAACCCCATCCCCCTTCTCCCAACCCCCCTCCCCCCAGCAACCCTCAGTTTGTTTTGTGAGACTAAGAGTCACTTATGGTTTGTCTCCCTCCTGATCCCATCTTGTTTCATTTATTCTTCTCCTACCCACTTAAGCCACCATGTTGCATCACCACTTCCTCAAGATACGCTTCCTTCTTTAAAAAAAAAAAAAGTTTGCAGATTAAGCTACTCCCCCACCCCACCTCCTCACCACTGTATCATACAGTGGTGAATAAAATAGGCACTTCTATGTATCATGGAGATTATAGTCAAGCAGGAGAGATAGCCCATGAACATGAAATTATAAATTAGGCAAAATTCTATGGAGACAAAGAACAGGGTGCTATTTTATACTGGTTTACAAGGAGGTGATATTTAAGCTGAGACCTATAGAATAAGAAGACTCCAGTTATTTGAATTGATGGGAAGAGTTGAGGGAACAACATGTGCTAAGATTCTATGGCAGGAAAATGGTGTTTCTACTCCAGTTGATATCTTCCACAAACAATTTCTGTGGCAGGCAGAACATAGAGATGGCAGACATGATACTACATCTGAGAAGCTCACAATTTATTGGAGAGGCAATGTGTACAAAAGTAGATTGTAATAAGAAGAGATTAACAGGTCTCCCAGTGAGTGTAAATTTAATTCTGCCCAATGCATGAAATAGTATACATGTATAGGGGTGGTCAGAGGTCTCAGCAAAGAGAAGTCAGGCTTTGAATGATGACATAGAACCACTTCCTTTTGACAGATGTTCGCTTTGACATCTATGGAAAGAATTCTCCATATAGGGAAGAGAATGCCATAGGCACCAGGAAGCATATGTGTAAAGGCACGGTGGTATCAGAGTACTTAGAATACTAGAGGAATGCTTGGTGTATCTGGGGCCTTGGATGGGGATATGCTGTGAGGGGATGTGGCTGGAGATGGGTGGAAGTGACAGATGAATGACACCAGGGGCTGTCTCTGGGTTACTTGACAACAAGGGGAGCAAGGACAAATGAATCTCTGATCCCAAAAGAGGCTATAATTCCCATGAGACCTGGGTAAGCTCTCTTCTCTCCTCAGAATTAGCTGTACCTTAACTCTGTTTCCTGTGGAATGGGGGCTCCCAGGGGATCCAGTAGTAGCAGCTGTCACCTCCCAGCAGTCCTCTTTACCTACCTGCCACTTCAGCCTCTATCCCTTGGTGCCTGAGTCTTAAATGTTTCTTTTTTCTAATTGTTGGGGCAAAGCCTTTTCCACATTTGGTCCCCCAAAATGGAGAACAACAAGGGATAGAGCCCTCTGATGACCTACTGCACACACAGCTGTGCTGCAGCCTAACAATCCTTCTTTTCAGGGTACCAAGAAGACAGGTCCCTGGCGACCCCTGCTGATCCCTCTGCCCACAAGTTCCAGGTGCACAAAGTGGTACTTGTTGCTGTTTTTTCCGAGTTCTTTTCACCATAAATAGGAGGCTGGGTCAGGGAGAAGGTGAAGGTGAGGCTGTATGGTTTGGTGGGGCTAAGTCTAAAAGGGTTTTGTGGGGCACAGAACTTGAACTTCATCCTTGGGAGTGAGGAGTGAGGGGAGGATTTTCAGCTTGGGAGGGCCATGATAGGATTTGTGTTCCTGAAATATTTCTTTGTTGGCTAATGTGGGGGATGAAGTGTAGAGGAGTGATATTAGATGCTGGGGTTCACAGCTCCCTGAAGGTTCTGTCTCTTTTGTTCACTACTTTTCTCCAGGGTCTAGAACAGTGCCTGGCACATAGTTGGTAGTCAGTAGATATTTGATGAATGAATGAGACTCAGGAAGCTATTGTTCTGGTTGATGTGACAGATGACACTTAAACTTGACCAATGGCTTGGGGATGGAGAGGAGTTAGAGATACTGAAGCAGTCTAGAGGGAGAGTTTAGGATTGGAGAACACAGCTGGAGTAGCAACTTAACTGGTTTTACTCCTTTAGCCCAGCACTGAGAATTTAGCACCCCGGCTACAATGATAAGGACCTCTGTTTGACTTGAGATTCTCTACTCACCATCCTGGGGGGTGGGCTTCTACCCTGAGGAAGTATGGGTTCCATGAAAAGCATCCTCATCCAGGAAGGCTGGCCTAGGTACGACCTTGTCCTTTGTGACTCCATGACCCTAGGGCTTCCTGGTTCAGCAGAGGAATTGTTATTGAATTTGCTGTAGTGCATAATAGAAGACCTACAGCTAGAGTTTCTGTCTTTGATATATTTTTCTATTTAAAATTGAAAGGGATACTGTTAAAATCATTTCCCTCCTGGTTGCTTCTAAAACTCATCTTCCCATTTTGCATGGTTACAAAATTTGATAACCATGGTAAAGAATCCCCAGTTCTAGTTTGGACATTGGAAAACTGTTGTTTACTCTCTAGCTTTTATTAATTTGTTTTTTTTTATGGTTTTCAACATAATTTGGGCTCCTCATTACTGTTGTGACCTAGAGCATAACTTCCATCTCAGATAGTGATCAGACATTCTTAGTTGCAAGTATCAGAAATCAATTTTGGTTAACATAAACAGAAAATAGATTTTTTAAATGTTTTATAACATAAAAATATATACATATACCCCAGCATCTAGCATCACTCCTCTATAGATCATCCCCCACATTAGCCAACAAAGAAATCTTTCAGAGACATAATGGAATTTTATGTAAATGGTCTAAATGCTCTGATCAAAAGATATAGAGTGGCAGAATGGATATATAAAAAAAAAAGACTTATCTCTTTGCTGCCTATAAAAGGCCCTCTTCAGACCCAAAGACATATACAGACTGAAAGTGAAGGGATAAAAAAAACATTCATCATGCAAATTAAAAAAAAGAAGAAGCCAGGGGAGCAATACTTATATTAGACAAAATAGATTTTAAAACAAAGACTAACAAGAGACAAAGAAGGGCATTATATAGTGATGAAGGGATCAATCCAGTAAGAAGATATAGTAAATTGAATGTCTACTCACCCAACACTGGAGCACCTAAATACACAAAGCAACATTAACAGACATAGAGAAATCAGCAAGATACAATAATAATAGGGGGCTTTACACCCAACTCACATCAATGGATGGATCATCCATGTAAAAGATCAGTAAGGAAATCCTGTCTTTAAATGACATATTAAACCAGATGGACATAATAGATATTTCCTCCCCAAACAACAGAATACACATTCTTTTAAATTGCACAT
The DNA here is from genome assembly GCF_009829155.1 of Mustela erminea. Classification (NCBI taxonomy): domain Eukaryota; kingdom Metazoa; phylum Chordata; class Mammalia; order Carnivora; family Mustelidae; genus Mustela; species Mustela erminea. Next base: position 66,408,214 of record NC_045622.1, on the reverse strand, counting down.
GGAATCCATTCCCTCCTTAATGCCCACCACTAGGCATATCTATACACTAATAATACAGTAGCAGAAAGAGAAATTAAATCCACTTACAATTGCACCAAAAAGAATAAAATGCCTAGGAATAAGCCTAACCACGGAGGTGAAATCCTATTCTCTGAAAACTGTAAGAAATTAAAGATGACATAAACAAATGGAAAGATATTTCATGCTCATGAGTTCAAAGGACAAATATTGTTAAAATGTCCACATTCCCAAAGCAGTTTTCAGATTTAATGAAATCCCTGTAAAAATACCAAAAACATTTTCCACAAAACTAGAATAGTCCTAAAATTTGGTGGAACCACAAAAGGTCCTGAGAATGAAAGACAAAGCTAGAGATATCACAATTCCAGATCTCAAGATCCACTACAAAGCCATAAGAATTAAAACAGTATGATACTGGCATAAAAATAGACACATAGATAGAGTCCAGAAATAAACCCATGCTTATAGGGTCAGTAAATCTATGACAGAGGAAGCAAGAATATACAATGGGAAAGACAGTCTCTTCAATAAATGTGCTTGAAAAACTGGACAGCTACATGCAAAAGAATGAAACTGGACCACTTCCTCACACCATATACAAAAACAAATTCAAAAAGTATGAAAGTCCTAAATATGAGACCTGAATCATAAAAATCCTAGAAGAGAACACAGTAATTTCTTTCACATCAGCCATAGCAACATCTTTCTACATACATCTCCTAAGACAAGGGAAGCAAAAACAAAAATAATTAGGGCTACATAAAAATAAAATCCTCAATGGGAAAAAGCTTGCAGCCTTCCCGTTGAGATCAGGAACCCAACAAGGATGCCCCCTCTCACCACTCTTGTTCAACATAGTATTAGAAGTCCTAGCAACAGCAATCAGACAACAAAGAGAAATAAAAGGTATCCAAATTGGCAATGAAGAAGTCAAACTCTCTCTCTTCGCAGATGACACGATTCTTTATGTGGAAAACCCAAAAACTCCACCCCCAAACTACTAGAACTCATACAGCAATTCAGCAATGTGGCAGGATACAAAGTCAATGTACAGAAATCAGTGGCTTTCTTATACACTAACAATGAAAATACAGAAAGGGAAATTAGACAATTGGTTCCATTTACTATAGCACCAAGATACCTGGGAATAAACCTAACCAAAGAAGTAAAGGAACTATACTCGAGGAACTACAAAACATTCATGAAAGAAATTGAAGAAGACACAAAAAGATGGAAGACCATTCCATGCTCTTGGATCGGAAGAATAAACATTGTGAAAATATCTATACTGCCTAGAGCAATCGATACTTTTAATGCCATTCTGATCAAAACTCCACTCGTATTTTTCAAAGAGCTGGAGCAAATAATCCTAAAATTTGTATGGAATCAGAAGAGACCCTGAATCGCTAAGGAAATGTTGAAAAACAAATATAAAACTGGGGGCATCATGTTACCTGATTTCAAGCTTTACTACAAAGCTGTGATCACCAAGAGAGCATGGTACTGGCATAAAAACAGACACATAGACCAGTGAAACAGAGTAGAGAGCCCAGATATGGACCCTCAACTCTATGGTCAAATAATCTTCGACAAAACAGGAAAAAATATACAGTGGAAAAAAGACAGTCTCTTCAATAAATGGTGCTGGGAAAACTGGACAGCTATATGTAGAAGAATGAAACTGGACCATTCTCTTATACCGTACACAAAGATAAACTCAAAATGGGTAAAAGACCTCAACATGAGACAGGAATCCATCAGATTCCTAGAGGAGAACATAGGCAGTAACCTCTTCGATATCAGCCACAGGAACTTCTTTTAAGATATGTCTCCAAAGGCAAAGGAAACAAAAGCAAAAGTGAATTTTTGGGACTTCATCAAGATCAACAGCTTCTGCACAGCAAAGGAAACAGTCAACAAAACAAAGAGGCAACCCACAGAATGGGAGAAGATATTTGCAAATGACAGTACAGACAAAAGGTTGATATCCAGGATCTATAAAGAACACCTCAAACTCAACACACACAAAACAGACAATCATATCAAAAAATGGGCAGAAGATATGAACAGACACTTCTCCAAATGAAGACATACAAATGGCTTCAGACACATGAAAAAATGTTCATCATCACTAGCCATCAGGGAGATTCAAATCATAACCACATTGAGATACCACCTTACATCAGTTAGAATGGCCAAAATTAACAAGACAGGAAACAACGTGTTTTGGAGAGGACGTAGAGAAAGGGGAACCCTCTTACACTGTTGGTGGGAATTCAAGTTGGTGCAGCCACTTTGGAAAACAGTGTGGAGATTCCTCAAGAAATTAAAAATAGAGCTTCCCTATGACCCTGCAATTGCACCACTGGGCATTTAACCCAAAGATACAGATGTAGTGAAAAGAAGGGCCATCTGTACCCCAATGTTTATAGCAGCAATGGCCATGGTCGCCAAACTGTGGAAAGAACCAAGATGCCCTTCAACGGACGAATGGATAAGGAAGATGTGGTCCATATACACTATGGAGTATTATGCCTCCATCAGAAAGGACGAATACCCAACTTTTGTATCAACATGGACGGGACTGGAAGAGATTATGCTGAGTGAAATAAGTCAAGCAGAGAGAGTCAATTATCATATGGTTTCACTTATTTGTGGAGCATAACAAATAGCATGGAGAATAAGGGGAGATGGAGAGGAGAAGGGAGTTGAGGGAAATTGGAAGGGGAGGTGAACCATGAGAGACTATGGACTCTGAAAAAAATCTGAGGGTTTTGAAGGGGCAGGGGGTGGGAGGTTGGGGGAACCAGGTGGTGGATATTAGAAAGGGCATAGATTGCATGGAGCACTGGGTGCGGTGCAAAAACAATGAATACTGTTACACTGAAAAGAAATAAAAAATTAAAAAAAAAATAAAAAGGTTTACACATTGAAGAAAACCATCAACAAAACAAAAGACAGACTACTAAGTGGGAGAAGATATTTGCAAGTGACATATTCAATAGGGATTAATATCCAAAGACTACAAAGAACTTACACAATTCATCACCAAAACCTCTGAATGATCCAATTAAAAAATGTGCAAAGGATTCAATCAGACATTTTTCCATTTTCCAAAACCAGACACATAAAAAATGCTCAACATCCCTCATCATCAGGGAAATGCAAATTAAAACCACCATGAGATATCACTTTACACAAGTGAGAATGGCTGAAATTAAAAAAAAAAAAACAAACACAAGAAATAACAGGTGTTGGTGAGAATGTGGAGAACAAGGAACCCTCATACACTGTTGGTGGGAATGCAAACTGGTGTGGCCAGTTTGGAGTATGGAGGCTCCTCAAAAATTTTAAATAGAAAAACCATATGACCTGATAGTTCTGCTATTGGATATTTACCCCTACAAAGTGAAAACACTAATTTGAAAAGCCATCTGCACCCATGCACTTATTGCAGCCTTATTTATAATAGCCAAGACATGGAGGCAACCTAAGTGTCCATTGATAGGCAAATAGATAAGGAAGATACAGTAAAAATTTTTTTAAATTGGAATTTTAACTATTTTAAAATGTACAATTCAATGGCATAAACTACATTCACAATCTTGTACAACCATCACTACCCACTAATAATGACTTTCCATTCTCCCCTTCCCCCATTTTCCCTTCAGGTTTCCAGAGGTAACCCGAATCCTACTCTCTGTCTTTACGAATTTGCCTGTTCTAGATATTTTGTATAAGTGGAATTACACAGTATTTGTCTTTTTGTGTCTGGCTTACTTCACTTAGTGTAATGCCTTCAAGGTTCATCCGTGTTGTAGCCCATTATCAGTATTCCATTCCTTTCAATGGCTGAATAATATACCATTGTATGGATATACCATAATTAGTTTACACAAGGAAAGGATTTTCGTGGAGGGGTGTGGTACATAAACAATGGATCTTGGAACACTGAAAAAAATAAAACTTAAAAAAAAAACCCAACAACAAAAAAACCAAAAAGGATATTGAATAGGTTCTGTAGAACAGAGCCTGGAGCCTATGTAACCAGTGTGGGCTTTGCTCCAGAAGATCTGGGCACTGAATCGAAGCTTTCTCTCTACAGTATGATGTGGGTAAATTACTTTGAGCTTCCAACCCTCATTTGCAAATACGTATAAAGAATCTTGTGCTGACTGTTTAATCATTTGAGACAATCCATTTAAATCAGTCAGCATAAATTTTGACACTTAAATTTAAAAAGTACTCATGAATGTTAACTATTATCATGGCTTATAAAAATTATTGTTTATTCTTCTTCCTAACATCAAATCAGACAGGCAGAACTTTTTCTAAAACATCTCCTCCTAAGGAGAGAAATAAATCTAAGCTGGTTTTTTGTACATGTTTTCAATCGATTGTTTCTTAGGCTGGAATTTCTGAGAAAAGGAAAAATGCTCCCCTCCTGACCAAGAAGAAAACTACCGTGGTCAGTCCAGCCTGATGTCTTTTTTAGATGGGAGCAGCTCTAGGCTTTCCTTTCCAAGTACAAACCCACCCTATGGAAGCACAAAAGGGCCAGATGATTAAAGCCAACGTTTGATAAAAGAGAATAAGATATAGTTCTCTTTGGCTCTAACTGGACTCCCCTGCAAAGGGAACTCGTTATAGACTGGGAGGTGGTTGTGGTTCCTAGAAAGCAGATGGACCTGGGTTCAAATCCAAGCTTTGTTGTTTACGGGTCAAGTTTCCCACTTTGTAGGGCTGGGAGAGGTTAGCCATGCAGAGCTACTGCCCAAGGGCACTGTTGGCAAAGGAGCCAGCGATTTGTCTCCAAAAGAAGCTGGCCCATTAGATCGAGGTGTCCTGTTGCTCATCAGTCTGTCATTCCCTCTGGCCTCTCTGTGCTAGTTACCCTGGACATGTTGGGAGTGGGGAGCCTTTAGTGTGGTCTTTCAGTGTCACCCTCAGCAAGGAAGGAGTATGACAATTTTCCATCCATTATTGGTTGAGATGCAGTAATTCTGAGCAGAACTTTGAGCCAGAGGAAGGGAGATAGGTGGGAAAAACAAACAAAACAAAACAAAAAACCCAAAACCAAACCAAAACAAAACCTTTAAGCCAGCTTGGGTAACCTTGAGATGTAGCTCTGCCCTCTTTTTCTCCAAAGTGTTTTTACTTAGTTCTGAAATTGATTTTTTCTTTTTATTTATTTATTTATTTTTGGTGTAAACCTTGTTATAACAAAATGATCTTCACTTACACTTCAGAAGCCCTGGGAAATCAAATTTATATGCCCCACTTCCACTTTGCTCATCCTAATGACCAGCAAGGCCATGGGGGTGCAGGCGGTGACAAGGTATTTTACGAAACTTGTCATGGACACTCCTCTAGTTTCATTCTAAGGACTATAATGACGATGAGCTCTCATACATTGTAGGTCATTTAATTCTGTTACTTAATTTATTCCTTTCCAAAGGCTTTTGTGTCTGGCATGTGACAGGGGACTAGCCTCCATTCTACAGATGTGGAATCGGAATCAGGCATCAATTGCTAACAGACGGCCCCGCTGGTGTCGGTATCCACACTTCGGACTTCTGTTCTGGGGGTCTACTTATTTCTCCCACTAGGAGCTGGGCAGCGTGGGAACTCTGGATTTTATGGACTGGATGTTTTGTGATACAGTTCACTTGACCTCCCTCTGCTAGGAAAAGGAGCAAATCTGTGATCTTTCTCTCCAAATTTCCAAAAAGGAAGCAACTTGCAGCCAGAACAGGAGCCTGATCCTGGTTGGTAGACGGTGGGGCATATAGGTGTCTTACTGCCATGTGCCCTGGGGCAGCAGTAAACTGATATTTGCAGATCTCCAAGTCTCTGGCAGAGATGGGGAGGGAGGGCTGGGAAAGTGACATTTCTGTGAATAACCACACCTGGTTCTAAGAGCAGAAGGATCGGGATGTCCCTGTAGCCTCATCAGTTACCAGCAGCCTTTGCAGAGGGAGCCCAGCGGAGAGAATCCCATCACACTCTTCACGTTATTGACAGACTACTCACCCTGTCCACACTCTGAGGGGGGCATGGTTTGCTCGGCAGCAGCCCCCTTCTGGATGTGTTTATATTCTTCCAGGCCCAGTGGAAAGCATCCTTCAGCCCCTCCACTCCAGAGAACAGAGGGGATGCCTGACATTGGGACAAGAAGAAGATGTGAAAGGGAAGACACGAGCAGGCTGCCTGAATTTCTCAGTTAGATTCATGTATCTCTCAGTGAGCACTGATTGAATAGCCACTTTGCTACTAAAGAAGGCAATTCAGGCAATTTATGGTTAAATAAACATGCTTTGCAAGCAGGTAGACCTGGATTTAAATCCCAGCTCTGCCATTTACAAGCTGTGTGGTTTAGGTTAGGCTTCTACCTCCATTTCCTCATCTGTAAAATAGGATAATAATAGTTCCTCTCAGGGTCATTGTGAGTGTTTGAATGCAAAAGACTACTGACACAGCAGATGACAGGTGTAAGGGGCCTCTTCTTCTTGCTTTTCATTTAAAGTAGGGAATGACTGCTTCATGAATTTGCATGTCATCTTTGTGCAGGGCCCATGCTAATCTTCTCTGTCCCATTCGAATTTTGGTATATGTGTTGCTGAAGCAATCCCTGGTGCCTATTCTTGTAAGCGACAAATACTAAGTGTGAGTGTGTGTGTGTGTGTGTGTGTGTGTGCGCGCGCGCATGTGTATGTGTGCATGTGAATATGATTTTGATAAACAGGCCTCAAGAAACAGAGACAATGTAGGCAACACAGCCAGGGAATTTTTGGTGGAAAAGTAATGATTGAAACCTAGAGAAGGAGAGGGATGTACAGACAGGACAGGTCAGAGGATCCGAGATACGTTATTGGACCAGTGGTGTGTCCACCACAAGCCTGTGGGCTGGCAGAAAGCCTCAGGCCAGCTTTTAGACAAAGGGGGTATAGTTTGGGAAGGTGGCCTGGTCGCAGGGTGCAGTGTCAAGGTTTGGTAGCTTCTCCAGATGGGGAATTTTGTTGGCACACCATTTTCTGCTTGGAATATTTGTTAGACAGCTAATCCAGCCCCAGCAAAATGAGGCTGCCTCAAGTGACAAAAAGGAAAGATACATATGGAGTGAGTGTAATAGGTTTTCTTACTCAGTTCTCTACTTTCAAAAGGCCTACCTCACTACATATAGTGATTAGCCAGTTTATGAATTTCTTACATTAAACAGTTTTTATAGCAATTCAAATATTCACAAAACAAGATAGAATAGTATAATGAGCCCTCACGTCCCCATTACCCAGACACAAAATCAACTCCCAGCCACTTTCATCTTTACTCCTCCCCCCATCAGAGTATTTAACACACATCCCCTAAATAATGGCATCTGTAAATATTTGTGTATGCTTTCCTAAACAATAAGAGCTTTTTAAAAAGTACAATCTTAATATCATTATTGCATTGAAAAAAAATTAGTAATTTCTTAATATCATCAAATATCCAGTGTTCAAACTTCCACCATTGTCTCCTCTTTTTTTCCAGTTGAATTAGGATCTAAACAAGATTCACGCATTGCAAGGAATTGATATTTCTCTTTGTCTTCTCAATTTATAGATTCCCCTTGCCTTTCTTTTTACTCCTTTATAATTCATTTGTTGAAGAGCTCAGGTCATTTCCTATTATCTAGATAGGACTGCATCTCTCTGATATTGTTTTCCTTGCTCCTTTGTCCCCTATATTTCCCGTAAAATGGCAGATCTAGTGACTTGGTCTAATTCAGGTTTGTTTCTTTCTTTGCAAGACTACATTGTAAGTATTGTCATGCGCTCCTCTCAGCCAGCACATAGGACTGGTTGTCTCTTTTTGTGATGTAACAGCCATTAATAATCATTGTCCAGATTCAAGATTTCATTTGGGGATTTGCAAAATGGTAGCATTCTCATTCTATTATTCCTTCCTCATTTATTACATGGACAAGTTTTATAGAGAGAAGTTTCCTCATCATTTATTTAGTTAACTTAGGATATAGTTCAGTCAGGAAAAACAGGTTAAACGTTTTGTTCCTTATACTCACCGGCATTCCGAATAGTGGGCTGGCTCCTTTATATCCTCCAGAGGTGACCAATGAAGTTTTTTTTGTTTTATGATAAAATTAGGAAGGATCTCATGAATTTAAACATATTCCATGTGTTTCAATCCATTGCAGTTGTTCTTCTCTTTGTGCTCAGATTTTCTCACCTCTGGCCAGGAAGAACCTCTAAATTGCTTCCTGAGTTCTGACTTGGCCATTACCCCAGTCATCATCTTCTGAAAAGAAAAGGTGGACGAGCTTGGAAGTGGAAATCTCTCTTGAAGAGAAAATATATTACGAGTTTATACTGATACTTTTTTTAAAAAAAAGATTTTATTTGTTTATTTGACAGACAGAGATCACAAGTAGGCAGAGAGGCAGGCAGAGAGAGAGGAAGGGAAACAGGCTCCCTGCTGAGCAGAGAGCCCGATGCGAGGCTTGATCCCAAGACCCTGGGATCATGACATGAGCTGAAGGCAGGGGCTTTAACCCACTGAGCAACCCAAGCACCCCTATACTGATATTTTCAATCCAAGTTTAGAATTACAGATCTTTGCTTAACTCCTCAATTTTATTTATTTGTTTTTATTTTTTCGCCTAATAATTTTTTAAATTTAAATTCAATTAGCCAAAGGATAGTACATCATTAGTTTTTGATATAATGTTCAATGATTCATTAGTTGAATATAACAGCCAGTGCTCATCATATCACATGCCCTTTTTAATGCCCATCATTCAGGGGTGCCTGGGTGGCTCAGTAGGTTAAGTGTCTGCCTTTGACTCAAGTCATCTTCCCAGGGTCCTGGGATTGAACCCCACATTGGGCTCCCTGCTCATTGGGGAGTCTCCCTCTCCCTCTATTGTTGCCCCTGCTTGTACTCTCTCGCTCTCTCTGTCAAAGAAATAAATAAAATCTTTTAAAAAAATGCCCATTATCCAGTTCCCCCATCCCCCCACCCACCTCCTTTTCCACAACCCTCAGTATTTTGAATCTTTTCCTCTTATGCGAAAAAATCTTGTTTCTAAATGACAATAGTGTAATGATTTATATCCTATTATATAGATTTTGGAAAAATAATATGAATATATGATTAGTGAAAATAGTTACTATTATTTCAGGTTTTAGATATATCTTACTAGAGACATACAGCTGAATTGTATTTTCAAACCATTTAAATAATATACCTCAGCATCATAAGTCTATTTATTTTCTTCTTGTTTTAGGCATTGTTTTTTTCATTCTGATTTGACACTATTTATAATCATTTGAAATATTTTCATGGCTCATTTTCCTAAAAGTAGACTTTTTGGGTCAAATCTGAGAAACACTGCACTTGTGGTGAGAAGCGCAGAATATATCGACTTGTCAATTCACTATGGTGTTTACCTGAAATTAATATAACATTATTTGTCAACATTATAACATTATTTATGCTTTGCTAAAAAATAATAGTGAAAAATTAAAAAAACCAAGGTATTATTCAGAGAAGTCTAGCTTCTATCCCAAACTCACCTCCCTTTTTTCTCCTTTCCCTTTAGTCAACAATTTTATTTACTTTATGGTTTATCCTTCTGTAATTTTCTACATAGGTAAAACCATACCTGAATCTTACATATGTGTGTGTGTGTACGGAACTATATTCTGGAAATCATGCCATAGTAATATATAGAGATAGTCTGCATTCCTTTCTATAGTTACATAGTACTTCACTATTTGAATGTACATAGCTTATCCAGTAGATTTCTGTTGAAGGGTATCAGGTTTTTTGCTATTACAAAACAAGTGTTCCTGTTTTTGTGTTTCTGTCAGTATTTTTTAGGACAGATGCCTAGAAGTAGGCTTCCTGGGTCAAACGGTCAGAGTGCAAATGTTATGTTGCTAAATATTGCCAAATTCCTGTCTGTAGGATTTGTACATTTTTGCATTACTTCCAGCAACGATAGGAGTGCCTCTTTTCTCAAAACCAGGCCAAAAGAGTACAAGTCAATCTTTTGGATTTTTACCACTTTGATTGGTGAGAAATGGTATACTAGTGTATTTTTAAATTTTTTATTTAGATTCAATTTAATTAACATAGAGTGTATTATTAGTTTCAGGGGTAGAATTTAGTGATTCATCAGTTGCACATAAGACCCAGTGCTCATTACATCAAGTGCCCTCCTTAATGCCCATCACCCAATTCCCCCATCCCCCCACCCATCTCCTCTCCAGCAACCCTCAGTTTGTTCCTAATACTTAAGAGTCTCTTGTGGTTTGCCTTCCCCTATGTTTTTGTATTGTTTTATTTTTCTTTCCCTTCTCCTATGTTTGTTTTGTTTCTGAAATTTCAAATATGAGTGAAATCATACAGTATCTGTCTTTCTCTGACTGACTTATTTCACTTAGCATAATACCTTCTAGTTCCACCCACATTGTTGCAAATGGCAAGATTTCATTTTTCCTGGTGGCTGGGTAATATTCCATTGTATATCTATACCATATTTTCTTTATCCATTCATCAGTCAATGGACACCTGGGCTCTTTCCATATTTTGGCTATTGTGGACATTGCTACTATAAACATTGGGTTGCATGTGCCCCTTTAAATAACTGTGTTTGTTTCCTTTGAATAAATACCTAGAATTGCAATTGCTCGGTCATAGGATAGTTCTATTCTATGTTTAACTTTTCGAGGAAACTCCATACTGTTTTCCAGTGCCTACACCAGCTTGCATGCCCACCAACACTGTAAAAGGGTTCCCCTTTCTCTGAAACCTCAACACATCTGTTGTTTCCTGACTTGTTAATTTTGGTCATTCTGATGGGTATGAGGTGGTGTCTCATTGTGGTTTTGTTGAGCTGTGGACAGTTGAGCATTTTTCATGTGTCTGTTAGTCATTTGTGTGTCTTCTTTGGAGAAATGTCTGTTCATGTCTTCTGCCCATTTCTTGACTGTTTTTTTTTTGTTTGTTTTTTGGGTGTTGTTTGATAAGTTCTTTGTAGATTTTTGATACTAACTTTTTAATCACTATGTCATTTGTGAATATCTTTTCCCATTCCATAGGTTGTTGTTGATTGTTTTCCTTTGCTGTGCAAAAGCTTTTTATCCTGATGCAGAAATCAATACACTAATGTATTTTTAATTTGCCTTTATTATGTGTACAATCAAGATCTTTTCATGTAGATGAGGGACATTTGTATTTAGTTTTCTGTGATTGTTTGTACACTTCCCTAGCTTCTTTATTCCTCTATACTGTTATCAGTCTTTCATTCTTTCTTTTTTAAGGCTCTTTATATCTTGTACATATTAACACTTTATCTATGATAAAGTTGAAAAATTTTTTTCAAACTAGAAAAAGTTTTCTGGTCCTGTAATAGTTCGGCTCTTCTAGGTGCATACTTATATAATTCTTAGCTCTATTAATGTGATGGATAATATTAGTGGATTTTTAGAATATTGAATCCACTCTACTTGGTCATGATGAATGTTTGAATGTGCTGTTGGATTCTATTTCCTGATTATTGATATTTATAGGTTAGGCTGATTTATAGTTTTCTTTTGTTGATGCAGCATCTTTAGATTGAGATAGATGTTATGTTCACTTCATACAATAATTTTTAAAAATAGAATATCTCTGAGAGATAATCTGGGTCTGGGACATTTTTACTGGAAAGCTGTTTTTCTACTTTCTCTATTTGGTCTGTTATATTTTATATGTTTAGACTTTCTTTTTTCTTTTTTTTTTTTTTTAAAGATTTTATTTATTTATTTGACAGAGAGAGAGATCACAAATAGGCAGAGAGACAGACAGAGAGGGAGATGAGGAGAAGCAGGCTCCCTGCTGAGCAGAGAGCCCTATGCGGGACTCGATCCCAGGCCCCTGGGATCATGACTTGAGCCGAAGGTAGAGGCTTAACCCGCTGAGCCACCCAGGCGCCCCATATGTTTAGACTTTCTGTCTCTACTGGGATTGATTTTGTCATATTGTATTTGCTAGAAAATTATCCACTGCATCTACTTTTCCAATTTTATTTGCAAAATAGACTCATATCATTTTAAAAAGTGCTCAGTTTGATGGTTATTTCCTCATTGTCATTTCTAATTTTATGTATTTCAAATCCTCCCTTTTTCCTCAGTTACAACAGCTAACAGAATAAGTATATATATTTATTTTAACAGAATAAATATATAATATCTAACAGAATATAGACATCTAACAGAATATATATATACACATATACATATACATACATATATATGTATGTATACGTATACATACATATATATATGTATGTATACATGTATATATACATATATATACATATATACATGTATACATACATATATATATGTATGTATACGTATATGTTTCAGCCATAAGAAAGAATGAAGTCTTGCCATTCAAAACAACATGGGTGGATCTGGAGTACAATGCTAAGTGAAATAAATCAGTCAGAGAAAGACAAATATCATATGATTTCACTCATGTGGAATTTAAAAAACAAAACAAAGAAACAAAGAATAAAAGAGACAAACAAGAAAACAAACTCTTAAATATAGAGAACAAACTGGTAGTTGTGGGAAGGGAGGTGAGTGAGGGATGGGTAAAATAGGTGAAGGTGGTTAAGAGTACATTTATTGTGCGATAAGCACTGAGTAATTGTTGAATCATTATTTTGTACTCCTAAAACTAATATAACACTATATGCTAATTATACTTGTATTAAAAAGTAAAATAAAAAAGAATAAAGCTATTATAAGTATTTTTGCACAAGTCTTTTTGGGGACATGTTTTCATTTTATTTGGCTGAATACCTAAAAATGGAACAGTTGGCTCATAAGATAAATGAGCCTAAACTTGATAAGAAATAGTTAATTCCACTTGCTATTATTTATTTGAAGAAATGAGAACACTGACTCAAAAAGATACCTGGACCACAATAATCATTGCAGCATTATTTATAATACCCAAGGCATGGAAGCAACCTAAGTATCCATCAGTAGTTGAATGGATAAAGAAACTGTGATATGTATAACAATGAAAGTATAGGGAAATTAAAGAATCGATTTAATTCACTATAGCGCCAAGAACCATGAGATACCTGGGAATAAACCTAACCAAAGAGGTAGAGGATCTGTACTTGAAGAAATATAGAACATTCATGAAAAAAATTGAAGAAGACACAAAAAGATGGAAGAGCATTCCATGCTCATGGATCGGAAGAATAAACATTGTTAAAATGTCTATATTGCCTACAGCAATCTATACTTTCAATGTCATCCCAATCAAAATTCCACTGACATTTTTCCAAGAGCTGGTACAAACAATTCTAAAATCTGTATGGAACCAGAAGAAACCCCAAATTGCTAAGGGGATGTTGAAAAAGAAAAACAAAACTGGGGGGCATCACGTTACCTGATTTCAAGCTTTACTACAAAGCTGTGATCACCAAGACAGCATGGTACTGGCACAAGAACAGACACATAGACCAGTGGAACAGAGTAGAAAGCCCAGATATGGACCCTCAACTCTATGGTCAAATAATCTTCGACAAAGCAGGAAAAATATACAGTGGATAAAAGACAATCTCTTCAATAAATGGTGCTGGGAAAATTGGACAGCTATGTGTAGAAGAATGAAACTCGACCATTCTCTTACACCATAAACTAAAAATGGATAAAAGAACTCAATGTTAGGCAAGAGTTTATCAAAATCCTAGAGGAGAACATAGGCAGTAACCTCTTCGACATCGGCCACAGCAACTTCTTTCAAAACACATCTCCAAAAACAAGGGAAGCAAAAGTGAAATGAACTTTTGGGACTTCATCAAGATCAAAAGCTTCTGCACAGTGAAGGAAACAGTCAACAAAACAAAGAGGCAACCCACAGAATGGGAGAAGATATTTGGAAATGACACTACAGACAAAGGGCTGATATCCCTATAAAGGGGAGTTCTATTAAGGGAGTTCTATAAAGAACTCCTCAATCTCAACACACACAAAACAGGTAATCACATAAAAAAATGGGCAGAAGACATGAACAGACACTTCTCCAAAGAAGACATACAAATGGCTATCAGACACATGAAAAAATGTTCATCATCATTAGCCATCAGGGAGATTCAAATCATAACCACATTGAGATACCACCTTACACCAGTTAGAATGGCCAAAATTAACAAGACAACAAGTGTTGGAGAGGATGTGGAGAAAGGGGAACCTTCTTACACTGTTGGTGGGAATGCAAGTTGGTGCAGCCACTTTGGAGAACAGTGTGGAGATTCCTTAAGAAATTAAAAATAGAGCTTCCCTATGACCCTGCAATTGCACTACTGGGTATTTAACCCAAAGATACAGATGTAGTGAAAAGAAGGGCCGTCTGTACCCCAGTGTTCATAGCAGCAATGGCCACAGTCACCATACTGTGGAAAGAACCAAGATGCCCCTCAACGGACGAATGGATAAGGAAGATGTGGTCCATATACAATATGGAGTATTATGCCTCCATCAGAAAGGATGAATACCCAACTTTTTTTTTTTACCACAATAAAAAACAGCTTTATTGAGTTATAGTTTACTTACCGTAAGTTGCACATATTATGGTATACAACTTCATAAGTTTTGATATATATATATACACATTAAATGATTACCACAGTCAAGATAATGAATATACCTATCAATTTCAAGTTTATGGAATATGCCATATGCCAGCTTCCTCACCAGACAACCACTGACCTGTTCTCTGTCAGTATAAATTAGCTTTCATTTTCTATGGTTTTATATAAATGGAATCATACTTTATATACTCTTTTGTCTGGCTTCTTTTACTAAGCATAATATTTTGAGACTCTTATATTTTGTTGCACATCTCAATAGTTCATTCTTTTCTTACACATAACATAAAAATTACCATTTTAGCTATTTTTAAGTGTATAGTTCAATGGTATTAAGTCCATGAATACCCAACTTTTGTAGCAACATGGACAGGACTGGAAGAGATTATGCTCAGTGAAATAAGTCAAGCAGAGAATCAATTATCATATGGTTTCACTTACTTGTGGAGCATAAGGAATAACATGGAGGACATGGGGAGATGGAGAGGAGAAGTGAGTTGGGGGAAATCAGAGTGGGAGACAAACCATGAGAGACTGAACTCTGAGAAACAAACTGAGGGTTTTGGAGGGGAGGGGGATGGGGGGTTGGGTGAGCCTGGTGGTATTATGGAGGGCACATATTGCATGGAGCACTGGGTGTGGTGCATAAACAATGAATTTTGGAACACGGAAAATAAAATTTATAAAAAACAAACAAAAAAAAAACAAAAAAAGAAGATGTCACACACACACACACACACACACACACACACACACACACAGGAATATTATTCAGCCATAAAAAGAAGGAAATCTTATCATTTGTGACAACATGAATGAAACCTGAGGGCATTATACTAAGAATAAGTCAAACAGAGAAAGATAAATACCATATGATCTCACTTATATGTGAAATCTTAAAAAAAAAAACACAACAAACTCTTAGATAAAAAGGACAGATTGGCTGGGGGGTGGTTTGAGGGGTTGAAATGGATGAAGATGCTCAAAAGATACAAATTTTCAGTTACAAAATAAGTAAAATCACAGGGATGTAATATACAGCATGATCACTGTAATTAATAATACCTTACTATATATTTGAAAGTGGCTAATAGAGTAGATCTTAAAAGTTCTTACCATAAGAAAACAAATTTGCAACAATGTCTGGTAACATATTAACTAGACTTATTGTGGTGGTCATTTCACTATATATACAATATCAAATTATGCTGTATACAAATATAATGTTATATGTCAATTATATCTCAATAAAAAATTAAAAAATAACAAAGAAGCTAAATTTAAAAAAGGAACAAACAATTATTTTTCAAAACTGTCATACCATTAATAATCTGCCAACATTGCATGAATGTTCCAGTTGCTGTATACACCCCATTGATGATTGGTATTACCAGTCCTAAATTTAGCCATTCTTGTGGGTGTGCAGTGTTATTTCATTATGGTTTTAATTTTAATTTCTCTGATGACTATTGATGTTGAGCAGCTTTTCATGTGCTTATTAGCTTTTTATATATTTCCTTTTGTAAAGTTCTTTCTGAAGCATTTGTCCTTTTTAATTGAACTGTCTTTCTATTATTGATTTGTACTTCTTACACAACTTCTTTGTTAGGTATGTCTTTTGCAAACATTTTCTTTCGGTCTGTGACTTGCCTTCTCTCCCCTTTTACTGTGTGTTTTGATAAGTAGGTGTTGTTAATTTTGAAAAAGCCAAATTTATAATTTTTCTTTTATATTTAGTATATTTTGTGTTTTCCTTGGAAGCATTTTCCCTATTCCATACTCAAAAGGCTATTCTCCCATGTTCTCTTCTAGTTTTAATGTTTTAGCACTTTCCTATCTTGAATTAATCCTTGTATATGGTCTGAGGTTTTTGATTTTGCTCTTTAAAACATGGATATTCAGTTGTTTGATTAATTGACAAGGCTCTTCTTTCCACATTGAACTGTCTCAACACCTTTGTGAAAAAAGTCAATTGACGATATATGTGTGGGCCTATTTCCATTTTCTCTAGACATCAATTTGCCTATGCTTATGCCAACTGCCTTGATTACTGTAACTTACCACACTACCTTGATACTGTAGTAACTTTACAGTAAATTTTGAAATCAGGCAATGTAAGTCCAATGTAAGTTGATTCTTTTTAAAAAGACTTAACAGTATTGTTATGGCTATTCCAGACCCTTTGCCTTTCCATTTAAATTTTAGAATCTGCTGGTCCATTTCTGTAAAAAAGCCTTATGGGATTTTGGGGGGATTTGTGTTAGTTTGATAGCGCTGCCACAACAAAATACCATACACTGGGTGGCTTAAACAGCAGAAATTTATATTTGCACAGTTCTGGAGGCTGGAAGTCCAAGATCAAGGTGTCAGCAGATTTATTTTCTTCTTGGCTTGCAGATGGCTGTCTCCATGCTGTGTCTTCATATGGTCTTTTTTCTGTATGTGAGCATACCCCATGTCTCTTTGTGTGTTCAAACGTCCTCTTCATAAAGATCACCAGTCAGATTGTATCAGGGCTCACCCTAATGACTTTATTTTAACTCAATCACCTCTTTAAAGGCTCTATCTCCAGACAAAGTCACTTTCTGAGGTACTGGGGGTTGGGGCTTCAACATATGAATTTTGGGGGACACAATTTAGATCATAACAGGATTATAATGGATCTTTAGATCAACTATGGGTTAACTGACATCTTGACAGTATTGGGCCTTCCAATCCAAGAGCATGTTATATCTCTCCATATATCTGCATCTTCTTTAATTTCCCAGAAATGTTCTGTAGTTTTCAGTATAGAGAACTTGCATATATTTTGTTTAACTTACCCTTAAATATTTTCTGGTTTTTGATATTATCATAAATTTTTCCATTTATTTTCCAATTGTTGGGGGCTAGTATATGGACATACATTTCCTTTTTGTATATTGACCTCATATTATGAAATGTTAAATTCCCTTCCTTATTAATTAGTAGATTTGGGGGATAGATACCTTATGTATACAGTAATTTACTTATTGTTTCCAATCTTTGTGACTTCTTCCTTTACTGCATTGGCTAGGACCTTCAGTACAATGCAGAATAGAAGTGGTAAGAGTAGACATCCTTTACTCATTCCTGTTCTTAAAAGTGTTCCATGTTTTATTAAGTGCGAGGTTTGTTTTAGGTTGTACAACCTTGATGGTTATGAAAATGTACCTTTCGGGTTTCCTACAAAATGTACCTTTCAGGTTTCCTACTTAAAGCCTGACAGCTCCAGTAGTTGCATTTGAAATCCATCACTTTTTTATGCTGATGTGACACTTCCCAAAGTGGACACATTTCCAGTCAATGCCCGGGAGATGTGGGATTCCTCTGGCGGGTGACTTTAGCTTGAGGACTGATTCCTTGATGGCTGTATGTAACTCTGAGAGCTGCACTGGAGTTTCAAAGGCTTCTCTACCACCGACATTCCTCTTCTCCTCCTCCACCTGGAGTTCAGATTTGTATTGTGACCTGACAAGTATCTCATGTTCTTCCAGAACATCTAATTTCCTCTTAAAAGCATTTCCTCTAATAAATTCCTTGCATGTCTAATCCTTTGCTGGTGTCTGCATCTTAGAAAATCCATACTAACACAGAGATTGAGAAATTCCTGTTCTGATCCTACTTTGTTGGGAGACTTTTTTTCTTAATCATAAATATGTACTGAATTTTGAGAAAGGGTTTTTCTGCATTTGCTGAAATGATCACATGAGTTTTCTCCCTTTTTTCTTCTTAATAGGGTTATGTGGATTGCTCTTTGAAAGTTAAGCCAACCTTGCATTCCTAAGCTAAACCTTAGTTAGTCGTGAAGCTTTATCCTTTTTATATATTGTTGTATCTTGTAGTATATTCAAGAGCTTTAGATCTATATTTATGGGAGATATTGATCTATATGTCTAGTGTCTTCATAAGGTTTTGGTACCAAGGTTATTCTAGTCTCATAAAATTAGTTTGGAAGTATTTCATCCTCCTCTTGTTTCTAAAAAGGTTTTTGTAAGATTGGCATTATATCTTTTAAATGTTTTGATAGAATTCACCCAGGCAGCCATCTGGTGCCTGGGGGATTCTTTGTTTTCTTCTCTACATTTTTAGTCTTTATTTCTGGCTTATTTATTTTCTGTGGGGACATTTTGCTCGTTATTCTTTTTTTTTTTTTTTCCTTGAAATAACTTTGTGTGGGATTCAAACACAATTCTTTTTTTGTTGTTCATGCTTGAAGGGCCTGAGTTCTCCTATTCACTTTGGAAGGGAGCGTGGGCCAGGATTATTTTCCTAGTTTCATAGCTCTAGAGTTCACTATTCTGTTGTTATTACAAAGTGTTCAAATATATGGCTTTTATTCATTCTAATCTGCTGGCTCACTTACCCTCCCCAGTTTTATGAGAAACGTTTCTTTCCTTCTCCCCTAATACCTCGCCCTGCATAAATTAGATTCTGTTCTCAATTATTTTCTACTCGGTGTAGCCCTTTGTTTTGGAAGGGAGCTCTTGTTAGTTCTAAGAGCTCAAAGCACCCAGACGGCTCTAGTATTCTCTGATCTTGACCTCGGAAAGTAAAGTGTGCAAGGTCCCTTCCATTTAAGGCTGTTTTCCCAGATTGTTTCCCTTCCCTTGGGAGTATCTGTTGGTAGTTTTGGATTCTCTGAATCTCAAGTTCAACACGAATCCCTTGTCTGTCCTTTGCTTCCCTCTGCATACTTGCTGATGCTACATGGTGTTGGTGGTTTTCGTATTGTTCCTCAACTGCTCATATTGTGGAGCTTGTATGGATTCCTTTCATTGCTACAGATACTGTCTGGAGGATTTTCATTTTGCCATGTTAGTCTCTCTGTTTCGTTAGGTGTTTCAAAAAGATAAAAAATTACTTCACCATTGCTACCACCTTCCTAGAATCCCATTAGTGTTTAGTGGGAGTGGTGGTGGGGGGCTGAAGATACCCAATTATACGTCCATGTTAAAAGCTTAAGCAATTTGTACAAACCACCAAGAGTTCTATTTGATTTTGAAAGCGTTAGGACTTTCATGTGAAACTACAAAAGACCTTTATTTTTATTTATTTATTTATTTAAAGATTTTATTTATTTTATTTGACAGACAGAGATTACAAGTAGGCAGAGAGGCAGACAGAGAGAGAGAGAGAGAGAGAAGGAAGCAGGCTTCCTGCTGAGCAGAGAGCCTGATGCGGGACTCGATCCCAGGACCCTGAGATCATGACCTGAGCCGAAGGCAGCAGCTTAACCCACTGAGCCACCCAGGCGCCCTACAAAAGACCTTTAGAATTGATGGTGGTAAGCCCAGAACACTAAAATCAATACTTGTGACATAAAAATGGGAATAATAATAAGAAGCTTCTCACTGAGCTCTTCTTTGTATCAGGTATTGTGCAAAATTTTTACATGATTGTTCTCAGTTAAGTCTCTCAACCACCTTATAAGGCAGGTGCTATTATCATCCCTACCTAATCACTTTTATCACTATTCCCATAAGACTGGTAGTATCATAACTACTTTACAGTGTTGAAAATGAGGCGTAGAGAGGTTTGTTACTTTTCCATAGTCACGTGTCTCTCAAACTCACAGCTGGTGCTCATAGCCATCCTACCATAACACCTCCCACCTATTTGTGCATATACACCAGTGGGGAAAGGAGCTCAGAGGGCCAGGGGATCACTCTCATGTAGGAAATCACTTTCAAGCAGGTACCTGAACTCTTACTTGAGTCGTGGCCATACTACCATGTGCCTAGCCTTATTGACTTGTCCTCAGGGTACAATGCACAAAAAAATCCTCCCCCACAAAAAGAAAAATTGCTGATGGAGTATTGAAAGAAAATGGCAGCTCAGTAGTCCAATGGTAGGAAGAAAGGACCCTCCCCAGTCAGGCAGGGTAGCTAAGACAGATGTGTCAATAATAGCAAGGCCAGTAGGAAAAGCTTCAGTGGAGGTCATCAAATAACAGATGGGAGACCAGCTTCATTGGAAGCATCAGCAAAGCTTCAGCCGCTCAGGATGAGAAGGTATGAGCCAGCCTGCTATGCTTGAGGAAACATAGTGGGCTCAGGTGTTTGACTTCCAAAAGTTTCTCTTAAGAAACTAAGGTCGCTGGTGGGGATTGCTACCCAGAGGCAATATGGATTAAGTGTGGGGGTTCGAGAGCAAGATAACTGGTTCATATCCTGGCTTCGTCAGTTCCTGACTGTGGGAACTTCAGCAAGTTACTTGGTCCTTTTTGCCTCCATTCCATGAGGTGTAAAATGGGGACAATAGTAATACCCACATCACTGTGTCACTGGCAGGATTAAATGAGTCAACCCATGCAAAGCACTTAGAATGATTCCTTGTGCCCTATAAGTTTCTGTGTATGTTCCTTCCAGTTACAATCCATCTTCATTATTTGCAGATTCTGTATTTGCAAATTTGCCTACTGGCTAATATCTATTTGTAACCCTAACATCAATACTTATAGTGATTTCATGGTCTTTTTTTTTTTTTTTTTAAGATTTTATTTATTTATTTGACAGAGAGAGATCACAAGCAGGCAGAGAGGCAGGCAGAGAGAGAGGAGGAAGCAGGCTCCCCGCTGAGCAGAGAGCCTGATGCGGGCCTCAATCCCAGGACCCTGAGATCATGACCTGAGCCGAAGGCAGCGGCTTAACCCACTGAGCCACCCAGGCGCCCGATTTCATGGTCTTTTGTGGACATGTACAGAATGGCGACAAATTGGAGTTGCCCAGTGTGCACATTCCCAGCTGTTGGGCAAGGTGATGATCTGCCTTGTTTCAGCCCTCATGCTGTAAACAAGTGTCCTTCCTGTAGTCTAGTTAGAGCCA
The DNA here is from genome assembly GCF_009829155.1 of Mustela erminea. Taxonomy (NCBI): domain Eukaryota; kingdom Metazoa; phylum Chordata; class Mammalia; order Carnivora; family Mustelidae; genus Mustela; species Mustela erminea. The sequence goes on along the minus strand of NC_045622.1, from coordinate 66,386,692 downwards.
CATTTTCTCTTGCATTTTTGTGCTTTCTGTTAGTTGATTTCATTGTCTAAAGTGCCCCAAGTGTGGTGCTGAAGTATTGTCTTCTCAAGAAAGCTTAGGAAACACGTGTGTCAGATAAGCTTCATTCAGGTGTGAGTTACAGTGCTGTTGGCTGTAAGGTCAATGTTAACGAATCACGATATATTTAACGATATATTAAATAAGGTGTCTTTACACAGAAACACACAGAAAACAAAGTTCGGTGTTGACTGGTTGATGAAAATGTTGTGAGCAGAGGCTCATAAGAACCCAGCCCTAATTTCCTCTGTGAGCAATGGTTCTGTATTGGAGACAACTTGACAGAACGTAACTACTGTGAATGACGAGAATCCCTTGTATTGTCTTACTGGGACTCCTCTATCCTATGTGGCCCGGAGAAGTGAGGCATATGAAATGAGCAGATTTCTGCCTCATGTCTACTGGAACAGATACATTCTAAGCCCAGAACCACAGTTTAGTATGGTTCCATGCCTTTGTTGACAAAATGGGGGCATGGCACGGGTATCTTGAGAAATTTCAGCGTGAGAGTCTCTTTGGACCAATGGGCTAGGGCATGATCCTCAAGCACAGGGGCAGAAGCTGGCCAACTGACAGCTGCCCTTGAGGAGTTCGGACTCCCTCCTCCCTGCTGACACTAGGAGAAGGTTCATCCTGGCTAAGGGAATAAGCTGTGCCTTTGTTCCCTGCCTGCCTCCTCTGACTTGTGCCGACAACTGCCTTTTATGTGGCAAGCTTCGAAAGCACCTGGCAGACACCTGAGACAAAGCTGAGATCATAGTTATTAGGCCTCACAGGTAACTGTCATTAAATGCTCTCCTGCCTGAAGAGAAACGTGTGCGTCATGTTTGAAATACTTTCTGGAGTTTCAGTAGGAAATGGACCAGTTAAGGGAACAAACAGTATCTTGGACACTGAAATGAAAAGAATTTCTGATCTCAAACCGGATGGGAGGCCCTCTAGTGAAAAAGCTTGTGTCACACTTTCTTCACCGCCGTTTCACAGTGCAAGCTCACAAAGCCAGAGCTTTGTGATGACAGCAGAGTCGTCATGGCCTTGTAACGTCCTGGCAAGCTGGGGCAATATTGCTGTGACACAGCTGTAACAGCGCATGGCCAGAACATTCTACCATGACAAAGTGGAACGTGGCACCAACACAACTCCCCACGGGTAGCATAGAAGCGGGCTCTACCCTGCACACTGCCACCACCACACCATGACACAAGGGCTGTAATGTGACAACCTGATAGCCCCACTGTCCTTATCATGGTACCATCACATGTCTGTCATCATATTGCAGTGCCCTGACAATACACCAGCATGTTGCAAAGCTCTAAGCCCTCAGCATCTGTTTTGACCAACTTCCGTGATGGAGTCTCATCAGCTCAAAGTCCAGATATTTTGGAGGCATTTAAGCCCAGGCTGGAAGCACCACTGACATAAACACCCGAAGGAGTTCCCTCTGGCTGTGCCTTCCCTGTGCTGTTGGTAGACCCCTGCCTACTTCTTCCACCAGGTATGAGGACAGAGTTCATTTCTTCTCCACTTTTGTATGTCTCAGCACTTAAAATAGCTCCTAGCTCAGAGTGAGAATAAATAGGGAAAAGGCTGTTTGGTGAACTTGGCATGGAGGTAAAGAGATCCAATGACATCAAGGGGTCATTGTGTAAGTCACAGTCACAGACTCAGAAGTCACTTCAGACTGGAACCAGTGGTTCCCAGGGTTACTTATTCCTATATTTATTTTTGCGATATCTGTGTGTTACTTATTATTAGCTCAATATCTTTAAATGTACATTTTTTTTCTAAAAAGATTTTATTTCTGTATTTTATAGAGAGACAGAGAGAGCACAAGTAGGGCAGAAGAAGAGGGAGAAGCAGACTCCCTTGCTGAGCATGGAGCATGGAATTGAGCATGGGGCTCAATTCCAGGAGCCTGGGATCATGACATGAGCCGAAGGCAGACTCTTTTTTTTTTTTTTTAACAATGTAAAACTTTATTTTTTTATTTCTTTATTTCTTTTCAGCGTAATGGTATTCATTGTTTTTGCACCACACCCAGTGCTCCATACAATCCGTGCCCTCTCTAATACCCACCACCTGGTTCCTCCAACCTCCCACCTCCCGCCCCTTCAAAACCCTCAGATTGTTTTTCAGAATCCATAGTCTCTCATGGTTCACCTCCCCTTCCAATTTCCCTCAACTCCCTTCTCCTCTCCATCTTCCCTGACTCTTTTTAAAAAAATGTTAAAAAGATTTTATGTATTTATTTAACAGAGAGAGCAAGAGAACACAAGTGGAGAGAGTAGTAGAGGGAGAGAGAGAAGCAGGTTCCCTGCTGAGCTGAGAGCCCAATGTGGGACTCTAACCCAGGACGCTGGGATCATGACGTGAGCTGAAGGCAGATGGTTAACCATCTGAGGCACCCAGGTGCTCCAAGAGACTCTTAATCATCGGAAAGAAACTGAGGGCTGCTGGAGGGGTGGGGAGATGGGGTAACTGGGTGATAGATATAAAGGAGGGCACGTGATATAATGAGCACTGCGTATTACGTAAGACTGACGAATCACTGCCCTCTACATCTGAAACGAACAATACATTGTATGTTAATTAGTTGGATTTAAATTTTAAAATTGTCTATTAAAAAGAAAGAAAAAATAAAAATGTAATTTGAAATATAAATATAATTAAAAAAAAAAAGAAATGAAGTACTGATACATGCTACAACATGCATGAACCTTGAAAAGATTACGCTGGGAAGCCAGACTCAAAATGTCACATATTGTATGATTTCATTTATATAAAATATGCAGAATTAAATCTGTACAGGCATGCACGGATTGGCGGTTGCCATGGGTTGAGGGGGAGGTGAATGGGGAACAACTGTTTTATAGTATGGGGTTTTGGAACCAGATAGAGATGGTTGCCATACAACACTGTACTGAATGCCACTGAATTGTTCACTTTGAGATGGTTAATTTTGTTATGTGAATCTTACCTCAATAAAATAAGGTCAGATTTTTAAAAATGGTACCTACATAGAAGAGATTTAGTTGAAACATCATATAATTATTGGAAAGGATTTGAAGTCATGTCAGCAACTACCTAATGCTTGATGAAAGCAGCGTGTGTATCTTTCCATCTTTACACATTGCTGCTGGACAGCACAGTCCTCTTGCTGATGGGGCTGCAGCGTGTGTTCACCAGGGTGCTCCAGAAAAGCATCTGGGTGAGAGGGTAGTGGTAGGGGAGGGAGGTGAGCCTGGGCAGGGGAGCTAGCCTCCAGTTCTAGACACAATGGGCCACCTTCTCTGCCTGGGATATCGGAGGGAGGAGACCTTTTTGATAATCCAGTTTCTCTATGACTTACCAAAAAAATCATTAGAGGATACATAATTAAAGAGAAATACATTTTTAGAGAAGTGGTAAATGTTCTACTCATGTATTTTTTTTCTTTAAACTTTACTGTTTTGCTTAACTACAAAAGCAACATAATACTTATTAGAGAGTGGGAAGCACAGAAAGGCATCAAGAGAAAGGGAAGGAGTCAGCTGTTATCCCACCATGTAGAAGTAGCTGCTTTTAATACTTAAATAAATCTTTCCAGTATTTTATGCCTTTATGCACATAGCTAACATCACATGATGTACCCATGGTATACTTCCTTCCCCCATAATGTCATAGAAAAAGCATTCCTCCAGGTCATTAAAACGTCACTGTGTTGGTTGTGCCATAGGCCATTGTAAGGAGGAATGGTTTATTTAACCACTCCACTATCATTAGATATTTTAGTTGTCCTCTGAGAGCAAAAATACTAAACTCTGCATGTACAGTAGAAGTTACAAGTGGAAGGACCCAGGAGATACTATGGCTCTGACTGTGTGGCTGGGGATATACAAACCTCATTGGAGAAGACTGGGTATAGTCTCAGGAAGGTAAGATTGGTGTGTGATTATAATTTTGCTGGTAGGAAACCAACTCACAGCAGTGTATATACTGTTCGGAGAACAAACAAAAGGGGAAGGTCAGCATGCAGACTGGAGAAGAACTGAAAATTGTCAGACTCTCAGGCACTGCCCAGTTAGGCGGGAGTCCTGGCCCAAAGATTTGGATTTGTATCTCTAAGTGTCTCTAGGAGCACAGCACCCTCTGTATGGCAGGTGAAGGGATAACATAGGAAGAAGGCACCCTCCTTGCCCCAAAGGAGCATGATAGGTAGCAAGGTAGACTGTTAGTGTGATTAGTAAGGATTATTGAATAGTGAGGCCAGGGCCATGGGAGGACTGTGCATTCTGGGACCCTAGAGGCCCAGCCTTGGTATGGGGGATGGACAGTGGGGATGGGGAGGCTTTCCGTAGAGAGTAACCCCTGAGCTGAGACTCAGCAGAGGAACTGCAATTACAGAGTCCTCTGAGTATGACTGTGAACTCCCCCATTAGCCACCCCTGTTCTGATTCCACACTCACCATGCGGCCATTGGTGAATAACTTGGCTTTGTTAGCATCTGTTCTTTTTTTTTTTTTTTTTAAAGATTTTAATTATTTATTTCAGAGAGAGCATAAGCAGTGGGGAGAGGGAGAAGCAGGCTCCCCGAAGAGCAGGGTGCCCGACATGGGGCTCGATCCCGGAGCCTGGGACCATGACCTGAGCTGAAAGCAGAAGCTTAACTGACTGAGCCACCCAGACGCCCCAGCATCTATTCTTGAGCCTGGTTTCCATGAGTCTGTCCTTGAGAAGTGGGCCTGCTCTTTGTTCTGACCTAGTGAGGTTTCTGAGCCTGCAAGGCTAAGGATGTCAGGACTTGAGGCAAGGAGAATTCACCAACCATGACCCAAGTCCCCTAAGAAGGCCTCCCCAGGAACATTGGTGCTCTGTACCTGCCTTTTCCCTTGTAAGTACAAGAGCTCCATCTCAAGGGGGTTGTATGGAGTAAGCAAGATGATGTGGGCAATGGGCCTGGCTGAGAGCTGGTGCTTAGAAGCTCTGAGCAGATACTTATTCATGTCTTCCCTGTAGATTCTCCTGCTTCCATTGGTGGGGGGAGGGAGGGGAGCTGATAAAGTGGAGATGATGAGTCATATAGTTCACTAACACCCTCCAGCTAGTTCTCCCACTTCATTAGCCAAGCCATCAGTCAATGTGACTAATTGTTACTTTTTGAGATAAATGTTTAAAATATCATCTTCTATGACAAGGTTCTTTAATAGCTCAAGGACTTGTTGGGGGTGGTAGGGAAAGATAGTATGCCTGCACAGAACAACCGGAAAATAATGCTGGAAACTGTTTGACTGAGGAGGTTCCTTCCTCTCGGTCCAGGCTGGGATGCGCCAGTACAATCTGGTTGGTTGTTTATGGTCAATGTGGGATATGACCAGGTGGGGTTCACTTGGTACCATGTCTCCTGAAGGCCCGGTTCAAAGGCTGACTTCTCTCCTTTGTTGGCTCTACTGGTGCCACCGGCCACCCTTATATCTGCTCAGGGAGCACAGGCTCTTCTTCCCTGGACCTCTGTGACTCAGTGGTGTACCTACATGGTGCTGTTGAAAAGCCCGATGTGGGCTCCATCTAGGAGAAACAAAAGACCCTGCCCTCCTTTCTTTTGTGAGCTAGGAGAGCTTGAGTAAGTTTGGTTTCTTAGGTGGTGGGAGATAGATGCCTTAGACTATAGGTAACATAATTTTCACAGGCCTAGGTGAAGCTTCTAGAAGCTTCTGCAGATGCCTCTGATAGTCTTTGAATTGAATTCAGACCTCTGGCTAGCCAAGGGTCAACTCTTGTAGATAGGATTCTGTGTGGACTGAGCCAAGAACACAACCCTGGGGATGTCATAGTAGACTGTGGTCTCCACCAGGAATGTTCCTGATCCACACTCATCTAGAATCACCATTTCTTTGACTTATCTTTCCCTTGTCTGCTCTTCCATTCACCTTCTGTACAAATGCTTTCTTGAAAACATTTCATCAGTCTGAGTCCTGGGGTTGCCATGGCTACACTGAGGGGAGACGTTACCACCGAGGCTCTTGCTCTGATTGGAGCTCAGTGGTGGTCACCTTCTGGTGGACACAGCCTTGTGACCCTGACAGGGCCATGTGGCCTCTCCTAGTTCGTGAGACCCCATATACCCTGAATGCTGCAATGGACTTATCCTGCTATTGCTTTCACTGATCCTGGGTCTGGGATGCTTGCTAACTTGTCAGCTGCCTGAAAAATTCACTCCAAGAGCCATAGTTAGACTTGAATCTAGGAATAAATACCCTTTTGAGAGGTGAAACTAGAAAATGATAAGCAAGCAACCACCAACACCAACCCTAACATCACTTAAAAAAGGACATGAGAAGAAAAAAAGCAGATTCTAGCACTCAGTTCCTAATGTAATGCCCACACCTATTGTCTCTCACGCTCCTATCCCCAAGCGCTGCTTCAGATTCCTTTAGGGGCTCTGAGGTCTCAGTCATATATGTCCATGCTCCTGCACGAAAGGAGAGGTCTGAATATAGTTCATAGGTCAAAAACAGAAATTCTGGGACTAGATGTTTATGTTCAAATCACGGCTCAGCAGATTACTGGCTGTTTGATCTTGGGCTAGTTATTAGCCTCTCTGTGCTTCAGTTTCCCCGTAGATAGAATGAAGATGATTATATTACTAATTTCATAGGGTTTCTGTGAGGATCAAATGAGTTATTATATGCAAAGCACTTCACATCATGCCAGGAATATGGTTAAGTGTTATTAGGTGTTCGCCCCTACAAGGCCCTGCGTGGTCTCTGTTTCCTGGCTGGGGCCAGCCACCCGGCTCTAGAGAGGATTTTGCTTTGTGCTCCGGTTCTTACCTGTGCTTTGAGCAAGGGATCTGCCATTTGCTATAAAATGGTATTTATTGCAAGGACTTCAGTAGTGGGTCATTGGCATTTACCCCCTGAAAACAAGTGTAGAATTAAAACATGAAATGTGGCTCCGAGGAGTCTCAGTAGAGCACCTCAGCTGAACGACAACAGAGCCAGTTTGTTTCTTGCAAAACCAGCCAAAGTCTTTGAACCCACCCCTGTGTATTCCTGAGTCTCAACCTTGTCTCTGTCGCCTCGTTTCTAGATGCAGGCTTGTGTCAAGGACATATGGGGTGCATGGGGTTCTCAGCAGCCCCAGAGAGGTTGCAGCATTAACACCCGCTTCAAAACAGAAACTGCACCATTGCCCTGGTGGGGGGGGGGGTTGCTGCTCTGCCACGTTAGACCTGAAGCCCCCAAAACTGTCATTGATCTACCCAGAGTTCTTTTTTCTTTCTTTCTTTTTTTTTTCAAGATTTTATTAATTTATTTAATTTAGAGAACAAGAATGAGAGTATGTGAGTGGAGGGAGAGACCGGGGCAGAGGGAGAAAATCTCACGCAGACTCCCTGCTAAGGAGGGATATGGCTCAGTCCCACCACCTGGAGATCAGGACCTGACCCGAAACCAAGAGTCAGATGCTTCATGGACTGAGCCGCCCCGGAGCGCCAGATCTACGCAGAGTTCTCTACCCAGGACACTCAGGGATTTTCTAGCCAGTTTTTGTGGCTTTAAGGAGGATGGTGAAATCTTCACCTCCTAAAAAGCCGGCCCTTGACAGTATTATCAGCAATGTGTTAGAAGGGGTCTCCAGATACTATCCGAAGCCCAAAGCAGTGTATCTCCTCTTTGCCAGCTTAGCATTCCTTTTCTGGTGAATGATGTCTTTGTTTGCCCTTTCGATGGCCCAGGAGAGTAATAATCAAATGCATTAAGCAGTTACTGAGAGCTTTCATGCCCAGTGGCACTCAAAACTAACTCGGAGATGGGTCCTATTATTATCCTCATTTATGGATTCAGAAACTAAAGTTCAGGGAGGCGAAGTGACTTGCCCAAGATCACGTCGCTGGAAACTGGCAGAGCTGGGAGTCAAACCGAGGTCTGTTTTTCTAACCCTCTGAGCCTATACTTTCAGTGGCAACGTGTGGTGCCTCCACGTGTGGTGAGTGGACGGGAAGATCACGGACCTCGGTGTCAGAGAGGCCTGGCTCTGCCTTACAAGCTTAGTAAACTGGAATGGAGCATTTAGTTTCCTCAATGGCATCAGCAGCAGCAACATGGCACATGCTAGGAGCCAGGTGTATTTTACTATCTTAACTTGTCCAACTTGCAAAAACCCTATGAGGTCAATACTAGGGTTTTGCCAGGGAGTTAATGACGGAACCTCAGTGTGGTCTTGTGAAGATTCAGGGAGATACTGTGTGTGCAAGGACTCAGTCTGGAAGAGAGGAAGGGCTAAATATTAGGAAATGTGGGTGACTACAGCTTGGAGAAAGACACACAGGCCAGTGCTTTTCTGCCAATGTCCTCCGTTCGTGAGAACAAAGGACGCCGGAGCTGGATTAGAATCTGTGTTCTCTTTGACTTTCACCACTGAACAAAACTGCTCTGTTTCATGCATCTGCCAGTCCTGATACCTCTGAGCACAGCCCAGGCACTCCATAAATGTCTGTTAAATGAATGAGCCAAGGGGACCCGCTCCAGGCCCCTGTAGCTGACGCCATTTCCTCCACACAGTTCCTAGGATTTTGTTCCTGGGGGTAGGAGGCAGGATGGGGGCTGGGAGTTGGGGAGAAGGGCCATCACTGCATCAGCTGGGAGAGACACTGGTATCCCAACTGGCAGCTGCTGCTCCTCAGACCGCTGCCTGGACAGAGGCGTCCCTGAGCGCTCAGGAGGCTGTCCACCAGGCATCGTGCTGCACCACGTGTGTCCACTGTAGTTTTTTTAATGACCCATTTCCACCCTCACAGGAAGATTTGATTTATTTTATTTTATTTATTTTATTTTAATTTAATTTTATTTCTTTGTTGTTTGTTTATTCATTTATTTATACATACTTACCTAACCTGAGCATCTCCTCTTCCACGCATAAACTTATTTCCTTTGGCCTCGTGCTCTGAGCAGAGAGGGGCCAGCTGGTCACCAATTTCTATGTAATAACCCTTCAGATCTTCAACGACTGTTGAAGACTGTTAAATCTCTCCTCCGCTGCCTCCTGTCCAACTAAATAATTCCTGCTCCTTTCACCTTTCTCCACAGGTCCAGTTTTTCCACTTGTTCAGAGCCCTTCCACCTTTTCCAGCAGGAAATCAGGAAGACCGCGGGTCATCAGGGCTGTGGCTAGCTGAGGGATGAGGGCGAAGGCCAGCCGGTGTGAGGGGGCACGCCATTCTCTATTGTCCCTGGGTCTGGGGGGCACAGCCTCAGCTTTTCTCTCAGGGGCCGCCACCCTAGAAAAATGTCTTCTCCACTGGGGAACAACCTTGGCACCCCTCTTTTCTCTCCTTCCTCTTCCTTCCAGCTCTGCCCATCTCCATGCTGACTGTGGCCATCTGGCACCCTCCACCGGGTTCAGATATGCCAAAGAAGACAAGTAGGGAGCTGAAACAGGCAACAAGAGCGACAAATAACAAGGACAGCTGACATTGTTCACCAGCTGCCAGCTAACTGTGCGCTTTATCTCAGTTCCTCAGACAGCCTGATTGTCCTCATTTCACGCAAGGAGATTCCAAAGCTCAGCGACAGAGCCTGTAAGGCACTTGTCTGAGACCACACGTAGGAGGTGGTATGGCCAGAATTGAAAGCCAGGCGGTGGGGATTCGGACACAGTGCTTTTAACGCTGACCATCTCACTCTGCTTATTTTGCAGAAAACGAATCGAGGATGGGGGAAGAGCTCACAGTGGGATTATTAGGAGCAGGTTACTACTGCGGACAGCTGGGGCAAAGAGAGGGACTCTGAGGGAGCAGTTACAGAAGCAGGAGGGGAAGCAGAAGGCAGAGTCTCAAGAAGGAGGGTCAAATAAATGTCAAATGTGCAGAAAGGCCAAATGCAATTTTTCCATGTCTGTCTTCCATTCAGGGCCGAAGGTGAGCTGCCTCCATTGGACCCATTTTCTGGACTCTGGAAGAGGCCTATTTGTGTTCCATCCTCTGAGCTGACCCTCCTCTCCATGACGGCTCTCCTCAAACTTCTCCAGCCCCAAGACTTCAAACACCCCCAAAGCCACCTCTGGGTTCCCGCATGGGCTCTGAGAGGCCAGGGCCAGGTGGGAACACCCTGGGAAGGTGTGGTTCCTCCATCCTCTCCATCTGCACAGACCTTTCCTGCCTTCTAATTCACAGGTCTGCCATCTGACTTTACTTCCAGCCCATTCTTGCTTCCTAATTTCACCTTCTTTCTTTTTTCCCTCTCTGCCATAACCGGGGTAGCAAGACAAAAAACCCAAAAAACAAAAACAAACAACCAAAAAACAAAACCCCCAAACCAAAAAACGAAAAAGAACAAACCAAGAAAAACCAAACCCCAAACCAAAACAAACCCTAGGTGCCATAACTTTGGTTGCTCCTTTTTCATTTTCTACCAGTTGGGGTATAGTTGGCTGAAAAGTGGACCTCTACAAGATGTCCATGTCCTAATCCCTGGAACCTATGAATGTTACCTGACATGGCCAAAAAAGAGATGTGATTGTGGTTAAGGATCTTGAGATGGGGAGATTACCATGGATTATTGGGGTGGGCACTAAACGCAGTCACACATACCTTTATGAGAGAGGGGCAGAGAGATATTTGATGCAATATTGTGTCAAAGGCTGAGAAGAGACTGTGATGTGAAAATGAAGCAGAGATCTGAGAGTGCTGACCTTGAAGACTGGAGCCGTGCAGCTACCAGCAGCCACCAGAAGCAGGAAGACGCAGGAAGAGATTCCCTCCTCCACTGTGGGGTAAGCCCGGCTCTGCCAACCCTTTGATTTTGGACCAAGTGATACTGATTTTGAACTTCAGACCCCCAGAACCATAGGAAAATGAGTTTCTGTGCTTTTAAGCCAGGCATTGGGACTTTAACTGTCATCCAAACACCACAGGAGTTGATGATAATTTGTTACAGCAGCCTCAAGAAAATGAATATATGGATTTTACCAATACACATTGGCAGGTAAAAGCCCAGCACCATTTAAAAATATTGGACTCCATATTTGCAATTCTGTGCTGTAGGGGTGGGGTAGGAGTGGGGATGTAGCTCAAAAATTCAAATTCATTATTTTAAGGAGGCAGTATTTTGCTACCATTCTTTCATATCCCTGATTCCCCTTCCAGAAGCTTCTCCCATGGGCGTAAAAGGAACTTGAGTTTGTTAATTTGCACCTTCTCAGGGATGTTTGCATTTTAAAAAGAGGTCCCCTGCCCCACCCATCTACCCTCAACGTGCAGACTTTAATCTTATGCCTTCCCTAGGCTCTGCAGATCCCTGAGAACTGGCCACTTTGTTGACCCCCAAAATGCTGGAAAGGAAATAAAGATAGCAAATACTGAATAGTGGGATGAGGGAGGGGATGAGGCCACTTAGAGAAGGGGGTGAAGAAAGATTTTCTGAGGATGTCACTTTCATGCTTAAAATCTGGGTTATTCCAGGCAGAGAACAACATGAGCAAAGGTTCTGAGGCAGGAAAAAAAGTCATACATGTTCTAGAATGGAAAGGAGGCCATCGTGGGTAAAGAGTGGAGCTAAGCTGATTATGCAGGGGGCTGTCAGTAACCCTGGGGAGTTTGCATTTTTCTTTAAGTTAAATGCAAAGCAAGCTAAATTGTCAGGGCCAAATCCCAGCCCCTTCCCAGTTTCTGACTTCTCAGTGCTATCTTTTCCCATCACTGTCACACAGAGGAAGACACAGACACAGAAAAACTAAGTTGGATAATTTGTTTAAAGTCACGCAATTAACAGAATCTGGATGAAAACCTGTTTCTAGATGACTCGGGACTCCATGCTCTTAGTCCCCACAAACCAGGGTCTTGAGCAGACTTCACTGTGACATACAGCTCAGCATGGCGGTAAGTAGAGACAGACCTCTTGGAGTGTAGTCTCTGGTGTCACAAACCTTAATCATGTCATTTAGTGAACCGATCACCCAAGATGCGATGAGGCAGTGTGGTTAATTCATCCTGGGGCTGGGCCCATCAGGCCCATAGCTTTGACTTCTAATTGTCTGAAATGCCTTTCTAATCTAATGTAATCCAGAATGCTAATGATCCAGAAACTGCTGGCTGATGAGAGAGAGAGGGGGGAGAGAAAGGGGGCTCAGTCACCAAGGACTCTTTTTATGACTTTGGAGGTCAGGGATCCATTGGCTGACACACAGAGGAGGGAGGACTATAATAAAGTCGTCAGCCTTTGGGCCTCTGGTTTTATGCCACCATTAATCCTTCAACACCTTGAAGTAGCCCTGAAGCATGGAGGGGGTAGCTGTCCTTCCACATCAGAAGTGGAGACGAGGGGCTGATCTGTCATAAACCCTCACCCAGACCTTGTGGTGGGTCAAATCGTTGGCCATGCAATGCTCCAGAAATGGCTGCCTGGTGCATCTGGAAAGTACTACAGAGCCTTCGAGAGCTACACTCTTTGAGACACTGTTCTAGCTCATTCTGCCACCCCTTTGGGGCCAGCCTCTATGGCAGAGTAAGAGCCCTAGTTCTGTCTGGTTGGTACCGCCCCTCCCATCTGCCGAGGGCCTGGGTCTTCTGTCACAGGTAAACGATTATAAATGGAAACCCACACTGGGCCTTGAGGTTGATTGGGAAGAGTCAAATCTGGCCTGGGCTTGGTACACTATAATGATCCTCTAAAAAAAGAAACTCAATAATACCTTGAAAGGGAATGATTCCTTTATTCTCTTGAACTGAATACTTTGGACTCGGGAGGCCACTGGCTCTGGCTGCCTGGTCTATTTCTAACTTCTGTTTTCTGGCAAATGTTTGTGTGACATTCCAGAAATCTTGTCTAGGGTGGAAATCCTCATGCAAAGTGGACCATTGACCATTTGTAACACAGAGTTCCTCAGAGACCCACTGTCAGGCACCACCAGGAAAATCTATGATGCCCCGGATCAGTGACCTCGGGCGCTTTCAATTCTTCTGTCTTGGTTTATCATAAGAGTAGCAATAGTTACCATATTGACTCACATGGCAGGTAGTCCGTAAATTATTTTGGAAAAAAAAAAAAAGGAACGATTAAAGTGAAAGCATGAGTCTGATGCCAAGTAAGTGATGGAGATAATTAGTAGAACCTGCATTTCATCGATTTCCCTAACTGTGAAAATGGAAATAATAGCACTTCTGCATAGGGTCACTATAAGAATGCAGTAGGACAGTCTGTTCAAAAGGCCCAGCAGAGCACCTGTCACACACACGGTATTCCAGATCTGTTCACTATTACCATCCTCATGGCCTTGGGGACGTCTATAGTGTGGTTAATTTGAAAAGTGGAGGTGAGAAATGAGCAGCTCCTGAGAAGTCCTCAGCTCTCCACACCACAGCAGACTGAGAGTGTCAGGGGCGGGGTGTTGTGTGTGGAGCGGGCAGGGGTTAGATGGAGAAGCAAAGGGAGGGACAGAAATAACTCCCACAATACTGCTGGCTGCTAGTTACTTTGTAAGACAATGGGCGTCTAGGTGGGTCCCAATAAAGCTCTTTGTGGCAAGGAAGGAGGCAGTTAAAGGCTACAGAAGGCCTAGTGTGACCTGCTCCAGGCCTGCGGTCTTCGGAATCCTGGGAGCGTGTCAAGGGACACGTCTGATTTCCACCCACCGAGACAGGACTCAAGGCATTCACGACAAATGACTTTGTTCCTAGGAATAGCTGTGTGCAGAGCGGGAACAGAATAAGGTGAAGTTGAGCAAGGGAGCGGCTGCCTGAAGCTTTATTCCATATGAGACTGAGCAGATTTGCAAGGCCTGGGCTCTGTGAGATAAGCAGCAGACTGGACTCGGTACCTACGTGTTATCGGTTGGGATCTCCCCATGTCTTCGGCTCTGGAGGATATGGATGTGAATCCCCGCTCCGTGACAGATTTCTGTAATCCCGTGTGGCCTCATGTTGGCTCAGATCTGGAACTCGTCCCTTTTCTCAGTTTACACACACATGAACTCACATGTGGATGTGTGCATCTAGCAGATTTCACTGACGGTTTTGGATAAATTAAAAAAAAGGTATATAAGTTAAAACTAGGCACTAGCTGTTCCTGCCCCTAGAATGCTTCCTAGCCCTTTCCTCAGCTGGGAGCATTGCTTCCCACTGCCTTTCCCTCTCCTCTTCTCTTTCCTAGTGACTCGTCCTCCTCTGCAGTTCAGCTCCAGGCCATCCTGGTGTGTCAGGAAGGGAGTGTCCTTGACTATGATGCACCCTCCTCCAGAGACAGATACGCTTCTGAACTGCTCTCCTCCCCAGTACGTATTCAAAACCAGAGGATTTCTAAATCTGTTGATTGAAGAAGGTCAAGAGAACATGTTCTGTGTACCAGAAGACACTTCCTCCTAGGCTGAACAAAACAAAAGGCCTCTGAGCCATCTGTCCAGAGCCACAGACCTCCCTTTCCAGCCTGGAGAATGGACTGGCTGGGCTGACTCCATCCTCTGGATGGACAGTGGTTTTGGACTCGGCGTTAGGCCTTCACGGTCGTCACACAAGGCTATGTCTGTCATTAGGCATGTCCTCTCACTGCCTCAGACAGCCTGGGTGACAGGTGGCGAAGTGCGATTCCATAAGCCGAAGGCTTCAGCCAGAGGCCAACACTTGCACTGACCAGACCCAGTTCTCCAGAGCAGGGCTGGCACTGGCTTGCACATTGTGCCACTACTACTCACTTCTCTTCCATCCTGCCATGTTACAAGAGAAAATGAAACATTTTCCAGTAGTTTCTGTGTCCTCCCAAAGAGCAGGGGTCACCCAGGACGCTTTTGTAGCATTTACCGAAGGCACATGCACCAAATGGCTCTACATGGGTCCTCATGGCAATTCTGTGGGGGAGAGATCTCACCTTACAGAGAAAGATGCAGACCCAGGTTCCCAGAGGGTCCAGAGCCCGCCCACCTCCCCCTTCACGGCAGATGTCCCATCCTTCCTAGGAGAAGAGGAAGGACACTGACATTTTACTGGGCACAAGCAGGGCGCCTGGTGGTCCCACACAAAGGTCACCCTTTTAAATTCTTGCTGCCCTGCCTTGAGATATTATTAGCCCCACTTTCCTGATGAGGAAGTCAAGTCTCAGAGGGAACCATCAGAGGTCACATTGTTATTCTCGCTGCAGCGCTTGTCCCTGTTGTCCCCCACAGAGCAGCAGTTCTGGGTGAAGCTGACCTAGACTCAGCCCTGGTGTGTGAGTGCCATTAGGAAGCTTCCCAAGCTCCCCATCCAGCTCTGCTGGCTCACTGTTTTCAGGGCCCTCCAGCTGCCGGCTTTCATAACCGGCCACTGCCAGGCTCAGCCCTGCCAAGGCCCGCAGTCAGCGGAAGCCTGGCCTGGCACAGGGGAGATTCCCTCCTCATCAGAGGGTGACTTCTGGAGCTGGCCTGCTGTCCCATGCCCCGTGACCAGGTTGCCGAGAATGAGTGAGCTGAGCAGGTGGCGGTGGCAGCCTCCCTTCCGGACCCCTTCTGTCTCCTGGCTGTACACCAGGACACCAGTTTGCAATCCAACTCCTACCTTATGAGGGCTTCCCAGGCCTGGAGAATGTTCTTGACTGTCAGGCTTTGGTCTGGGGCTTTGATCTGATTGGAAGGTGTTTGGGTCAAGCAAGGTTCCCCTCTACAGGTGAGGGTACAAGAAGTACCCCCAGTCTATTTCCAGAATGCAATGGTGAAGTACTATAGTAGAGTTCTATAGAGAAACAGACCAATAGGACACACACACATACACACACACCGGTGGGGGATATTTACTTAAGGAATTGGTTCACCAAATGGGGTCTTGCAAGTCTGAAATCTGCAGGCTGTCTAGCTAGAGACTCAGGTAAGAGTTGATATTGCAGACATGCGTCTGAATCCAGGACAGCAGCAGGCTGGACACTCAGACTGGGTTTCTCTGTTGCATTCTTGATGAGAATTCCTTCTTCTTAGGGAAATCTGAGTCTCTGTTCTTAAGGCCTTCAGCGGATTAGATGAAGTCTGCCCACGTTCTGGAGGGTAGTCTGCTTCGCTCTGAGTCAACTGATGTAAATGCTAATCACATCTAAAGAATACCTTCATGGCAACATCTACACCGGTGTTTGACCAAACGGCCGGGTACGGCAGCCTAGCCACGTGGACACGAAAGTTAACCATCACAAGTACACATCTGTGAGCAACAGCCACAAGCTCAGAAGCCCAGTCCTTACCCCTCCAGAGCCCCTTGTGATGGATTAGGGGTGGCCTCGCACGGAAGCTCCTATAGTGGCCACACACACAGGTGTCACCGTGAAGAGCAGTAGAGCTTCCCACCAGCATTGTGCTCTGGGGAAGGTACTTACCTGACCTGATCAGGGCCTTTTGGGTTAAAACTTTGAAATTTCCCAGGCACGAAGGGGTGGATTTTGCTGTGGCACACCTGTGCAAGTAGAAGTAAGATGCCTCCGAAGGGTTCCACGACATTTAGGAATTAAGGAATCGAGTCTCACCAGCAGAAAGCTGGTGACTACCATGAGAGCGATGCCCAGAGCATGCCGGCAGCAGTGGAGGGCTCTGCTCTGATTGCCACCTCAGGCAATGACTCACGGCATGGCGTTTGGCTATGGGGGCCCTTTGGCCTTCCTCAGCCTAACCCCCAAAGGAACAAGAGAGAACTACTGGGTGTTGGTGCCCTGGCCCCTGGGTGTAGCTGTAGTAAGTGCGCTATCAGAATGCTTTCTTTTTTTTTCTAGAAAAGAAGCTAGCCACAGCTCTCTGGACCGGCAGTGCTAAAGGTCACGTTTCTTAATGTAGGTGACCTGGGGAGCTGATCATCAGGAACAGTAATACAACTGGCAAGGCCTGCCTTCCTCCCTTGCAACTGTGAGGCCAGGGTAAGAGCACAAATGAAGGACCACATATCATATGCTGAAATATTTAAGAGGTATAAATCATGCTAATATACTGTTAAATAAAATATGTTCTATCCTCCAACCTGCACAATATACCCTCACCAGCACCTAGAAGGCTGGACTGCAGTCAGAATCCTCAGCCTCCTCTGAGCTCTGAGAATATGGTATGGCAGGGAAAGCTAGCATGGGGCCCCCGGCCCCCAGAATGCCTCTTCCTCCCATCCCATTCCTGCTTCTGACCCACACTGTAAGGGTTATGGCATGTACACACCAGGTGTCCCACGTTGCACATCTAAGCTCTGTCTATAAGCCTGGCAACCAGCTCAAGCCTGGTGATGCACACCCTACTAGAGTGATCGAACTTTTGGAGAATGGGTCCAGGGAAGAGCCCTGCTCAGATCTGGGAGGCAGACACAGGGTGCCTGGGGAAAGAATTTGATTCAGGATACCTAAAGTGCGATCCAGCTGCAGGGTGTGGGCAAGTGAGCGGGTCTCATCCTCTAGACACTGGACTCTGTGCGTTAGACAGAAGAGAGTGGCCAATTGAGGTTCAAAGAGGTGCTCCCTAAAGGGCAGGGCTCAGGGCAGGGACCCCTTCTGCCTAAGAGAGGTCTTGCCCATGGCAATGGTCCCGTAAGTGCCAGATCAGGATTAGCTTCTTGCTCTGGGCACCAACTATTTTGTGATCTGATGTATAAGCTGTTTCCATGGTTATCACCTCCCTTTCCTCATTCTTTTCTTTTCTCCTCTTCTCTCATCTTGGAGATTTTCCCAGTGTTCTTTCTATCACAGATTAGGATTTTGTTGTTGTTGTTGTTGTTTTGGTGGGGAGGGGCTGTCAATTTTGCTAACCCCTTCCATTTAGGATTTAAAAATTTTTTACTATTTTATTTTGGGTTCTGTTATGACTTTGCAAATTTCATCCAATTACCTGTTCCTCCCAGATTTTCTCTTAGCCCACTTTCCACTTGTGGTTCTTTTGGTTTACCTTATAAAAACCAGAGCTTCCATCATGGTACTGAAACATCAAGCATGTTTCTAAAAGTTTCTTCTATCTCTTGTGGCAAATAGTTTTTCGAAGACATAATTTTGTTGTGCTTCATATTTTGTGTTATGGTTGTTTGTTCATCAGTGAAAAGAAATTAGACTAGATTTTCTCTCATTTTGCCAACAGACTGCCCGACTTCCTCCAGGGCCCTGGCATCTCTGCCTCCCAGAGCCCAAGCTGCTGGGTGGTCCGAGGAGCATGGTGTCTCTGCCAGCTCAGGTTCCCAACAGTTTTCCAGGTATCTGCCTTTGGGCAGAAGAACTCTCTCTTGTTCAGAGGCCCCTGTGCTCTGCCTAAGTGTGAGCCCGAGTCCAGTTCCCTCTTATCTGTATGTAGTACATGGAGAGCCCTGAACTGCTGAATACTGAGCTTCTTGGGGTCTGGCTCTGTCCCTACTTAATGGTTTGCGAGGATGCAGGACCTTCTACTCCCAACGCTATTGTATTCTCGGAGTTTTCATTTCTGAACTCTTCTAGGAAATATGGGCAGGGGAGGGGAAGAGGGCAAATAAACTAGCATGAATTCTGCTGCCTCAGAAAATAAATACTGAACAGTAAGGCGGGTAGTTCTCTTGCTTTGGTAGATACTAGCATGCCCAAGCCAAGGGAGGTCTGGGGGATGAGGGGCATCTGGAGCTTTTTACTACCTTCCGCCCTGGTCTCTGCCTGGAGTTCAGAGGACAGCCTATTTAGTCATTATCTACGTGTTTCAGTCTGCCCTTAACAGGAACGTACTGCTTGCTTTGTAAATTAGCCTGGAAGTTAGAGAATTTCCACCTTGATTCTGGCAATGATCTCCTCTTGACCTTACTTTCTACCTTATTCAGGGATTATTTAGTTGCAGGTGACAGAACCATGCGAGCTAATTTAAGGAGAAAGTAGAATTAATTGGAAGGACATAAGAGCTTCTCAGAAACCCAAGGATGGGAAATGAGGTTAATCCCATGAGGGACCGAGAAGCCAAAATGCTTTGACTTACAGTGTGGGATGTGATTAGCATGTCTTGGCCAAGTGTCGGACTAAAAGTTCCCCATGCTGCAGCAGTAGGAAGGTTAGAAATCCAGCTAACCCTTCCAAGGCCCACAAACACCTTTCCCTATGTGTGTGTGTGTGTGTGTGTGTGTGTACACAGTGTTTATACTTCCAGCTCCAGGAACCTATGTGGGGTGTGTGTGTTGTTGGTGAAAAACAGTGAAACTTTGTTTTCTGCTGTGGGCAGTAGTTCATGGAGCACAAAGATCTTTGAGATTAATCCTTCCTCAGATCTCTACTATGGAAGCTGATGTGGAACTCTCTTCAATTACTATGGGGTTTTGTTGGGAAGGCTCTATGTTTTAAGCCTGTATGTTAGAGCATTCAGTAATTGACTTTTTCAGTAAAATTCATGGTGCCAGAACAGGACTTAAGGCAGTATCTGAAAGGCTGGATGCAAACTGGCTTTAGTGCCTCCTGACCCACAGTTTCTGTTCCTCTTCTCCGCCCCCCCCGCGCCCACAAAGATTTTTTTATTTACTAGAAAGAGAGACAGGGAGAGAAAGCACAAGCAGGAGGGGCAGAGGAAAAAGAAGTGAGAGAATCCCAAGCAGACTGCATGCTGTGTGAGCATGGAGCCCAACACGGGGCTTGATCTCACAACACAGATCATGACCTGAGCTGAAACCAGGAGCTGGACACTTAACCGACTGTGCCACCCAGGCGCCCTGTTCCCTTACTTAATAGGGTGCCAGGATTACCCCATAATTTCTACCTGTCTTCATTCTTATGGCAGTTTATCTTGAGGGCTCCTGGGCGTATCACTGGTACTGGATTGTGACTAGGGACATATGTTTAATGCATAGATGTTCCTACCCTTAAATGTTGGGGGGAAAGGGTTAAAGGGAAGGGTTTCTTTCCTCCCAGAACCTGTGTCCATTATGCAAAATTTCCCACTTTCTAACCAGAGCTAGAACACCACAAACAAGCAAAAGGATTCCGTTGTGTCTTTTCCCCATGGCTGGGACTGCCTGCCTTACATCTGTGTAAATAAGAGAGGTCCTCAAGAACAGACCAGGCTGAACCTGAATTCCTTCTTCTTTACAAAGGCAAGGATTAGCGAGCTCAGATGGGGCATTCCAGGATAGCCCGAACCAGAAAGTCATTGTCATCAGTGCCAAAGGCAGTCCTCTTCCCTTGCCCTCCCTTCTCCTCTCCCTGGCCACTCTTCTCTGCTTCTCTCTGTGGAAATGGCCCATTCCCCCACTTTTGCAGAGTGCCTTTCTCCACCTCCCTTAAACATGGCTGCACTAGTGCCAGCTTTACATGCCTCCCCAGCCGAAGTGTTGTGGAGAGACCAACTAGAAGTCCTGTGTTGCAGGTTTAAAGTCTGGGAAGAAAGAATCTCATTGGCCAGTTTGGATCAGGTGTTCATCAGTGGACCAGTCAGCCCTTGTCGGGGGGTGGGGCCACAAGTCCACTGCCCAGTCACTGGAGGCTACTGGAAAGTCTCTCTGGAAACAACTGCGCAGGGAACTGGGCACATATCCCCGAACAGTTTTCAACCCTTTATTGTTTTTCTTCCTGGTATTTTGATGAAAGGAAGTAGAGGATTCAGCAAGTGCTCCGTTTAACCTGACATGTGAGTCACTTGTGATAATCTTCTGTGGCGTCTGGTCAGCCTAGGTCTCTGTCACCTGCCTCCTTGGGGGCAGAGACTACCAAACTTCTGAGGATGTGGAGGTTTTATATCTAGAAAGACACTGATCAAGCACTAATGTTTTCCTGATACAGTGACGAATAATTCCAATATGTGATTATTCTTAATTTGTGCTCAGCGTTTCAAAGGAGACAGGAAACAGCAAAAATGAAATGAAGTGTGGATTCGGGTTGAGGATGCAGAGCATGAGGTTGTAATAAAACTCCCCTTTTCCTTTTATTTCACAATTTATCTAGGTCACCATAAAACTAATGCAATATATTTTCTGCCATCCTGAGCCCCCCAGGCAGAGTTGTGTCCCTTCCTTCTGCATTCCCACAACGCTTTGTTCCTATCTCAATTTACCATTTCTCACTCTGCATGGTAGTTGTTTGCTGAGAGGTCTATTTTCCAAGCTAGACCAATCTTCTTTATGGATCATGTTTCCCGTGTACTCCTAGAATGAAGGGCCTTGAACATAGTAAAGGCTCAGTATGTATTTGCTGAATGAACCAGACCCAGGATTTGATGAACTGAGGCAAGCCTTGGCTCTCTAGGCTGAAGACTTCCCTGCCCTTCTGCTTCTCACTGTGTGGACTCCACCCATGTGTAGGTCCTCTTGTGGTTTCCTACCTCCTATCACACTCTTTCTGATTAGGGGACTTGTGTAAATCCCAACCTGCTTAGCTAGAGACTTGACCCTCTGTCAAGACCCTGCAGCCCTCTTCCTGGGAGATCAGACCTGAATTGTGTTCCTCTCAGCACTGCTTGGATCCGACCTGAACTGATAGATCTCTGCCACCATGACATAACACTGCAAATGGCATAGTACGGTTTCCTGCTATCTGCTTTATCTTGCATATTGGATTAGACAGTGATCCCTGTACACCCCTTTCTGTCACTTGCTTTACTATGTGTGGACCATATTTAAACTCCATAAGCTTTTTGCTTATACAGTCTCTATCTCTGCCTCCCCCCAACTTGGCATTACTCTTCCTTCCTCATGCTGTTGGCTGATTCCTGCTTTCCTTTCTCTGCCCACTATCAGCTGCATGCCAACAACACCACACATAAGGGCCCTATCTTCCCTGGTCACTATGTTCCATGTGAGCCTTTCTGGGTCCCTTTTAGAACTTTTTCTTAATGCGAGCACAGAAAGAGGCATTTCATCCTGGGCTAGCTGGAGCACTCAGTGTTTCCTCAGCTGGTTTGTTGCCATGGTCACCATGTCAAACAGACCTTCCTGAAGCTAAGGCTGGGATATGTGTACCCTCTGTAAAATCAAAGCATATTTGTGACTGGCTGGCTACTTAGCATGGAGCTTAGGGCTGCCTGATTTCCTAAAGCAAGATAGGGCAGACCTAGGACTTGGGACGAAGCCCACCAACCAAGAAGAGAGCTGGAAGTCCAGGCAGGCTCAGCTTCTGTGGCTTAAGAAAGCTCCAATCTGGTAGGAAAGTCTGTGGGGACCACAGTGATGGTGGTAGTAACTATTTGTCTCTAGAGCTGCTGTAACAAAGCATACCACCTGGTTGGCTTAACACAACAGAAATTTATTGTCTCATAGTTTGGGAGACTAGAAGTCCAAAGTCAATGTGTCAGCAGGGCCATGCTCCCTCTGAAATCTGAAGGAGACCATCCTTAATAGCTTCTTCCTGGCCTCTGGTGGTTTGCCAGCATGCCTTTGTGTTCTTGCCTGGCAGCTGAGGGCTTCTGGCCTTGCCTATGTGGTCACATGGCCTTCTTTCTACATGTATCTCTGTCTCTCTGTCTCTTCCCTTTTACTGATAAAGACATCAGTCATACTGGATTAAGGGCTCACCCTATTCCTGTATGACCTCCTCTTAACTAATTACATCTGCAATGACCTTTTTTCCAAATAAAGTCACAGTCAGAGGTACTGGGGTGAGTACTTCACTATAACTTTTTGGGGTACACAAGAACAGTAATATTGCAGAGGGTGTCAGTTGAAGGTTTGGAAATTTCATTAAGTGGGTGGAACTAATTAATGGAGCATTTAAGATGACATTAATCAGGAAACCTGGTAGATTGTTGGATGTCTTAGGGATTCAAAGTGAGGTTTAAATTCTATTATGATGACATTATGGCCAGGGACACAGGAATACCCGAGTACTGACCTTTCTTTCCACTAGACCCTTAACCAAGAGAGGTATCCACAAGAAACAATGGCCAACTGGATAAAAAAACACTATCCTCAAAAATTCGACAAGCACCTGGGCTCCTAAGTCCATTACTTAAATATGGCACATTGATTGTCTGGGTTCTGACTAATCAGTTACAATATCTTCTCCCTTAGAAAAAGCTAGTAATGGGAGAGGCAGCTGTCATAATCACTGGGCAAAACTCCAAACTTGGATGCACTCAGCCAGTTACCTGCATGAATTTGAGCAACTGAATATCGATAGAGAAAATCACACAATCAACTGAAAAGCTTCCCTTTAAGCTCACAAGCTCAATCCACTTCCCAACATATTATGGGGATCTAATAAACTTGCTGTTCCACTCATTAGGATGCTGTTTTGTACCTTCACCTCTCTTCTCAAAGCTCTTACTTCATTCTTTTTTTTGAATTTTTATTTTTAAAATTTTTAATAAACATATGATGTGTTTTTATCCCCAGGGATACAGGTCTGTGACTCGCCAGGTTTACACATTTCACAGTATTCATCATAGCACATACCCTCCCCAATGTCCATAACCCCACGACCCTATCCCGTCCCCACTCCCCCCAGCAACCCTCAGTCTGTTTTTTGAGATTGAGTCTTTTATGATTTATCTCCCTCCTGATCCCATCTTCTTTCATTTTTTCTTTTTCTATCCCCCCTGGCCCCCCATGTTGCATCTCCACTTCCTCATATCAAGGAGATCATATGATAGTTGTCTTTCTCCGACTGACTCACTTCGCTAAGCATAATACCCTCTAGTTCCATCCACATCGTCGCAAATGGCCAGATTTCATTTCTTTTGATGGCTGCATAGTATTCTATTGTATATATATATACACCACGCCTTTATCCATTCATCTGTTGATGGACGTTTAGGTTCTTTCCATAGTTTGGCTATTGTGGACATTGCTGCTATAAACATTCCGGTGCACGTGCCTCTTCAGAGCACACGTTTGTATCTTTAGGATATATACCCAGCAGTACAATCGCTGGGTCATAAGGTAGCTCTTTTTTCAGTTTTTTGAGGAACCTCCACACTATTTTCCAGAGTGGCTGCACCAGCTTGCATTCCCACCAGCGGTATAGGAGGGTTCCCCTTTCTCTGCATCCTCTCCAGCATCTGCATTTCCTAACTTGTTAATTTTAGCCATTCTGACTGGTGTGAGGTGGTATCTCATTGTGGTTTTGATTTGTATTTCCCTGATGCCGAGTGACGTGGAGCACTTTTTAATGTGTCTTTTGGCCATTTGGATATCTTCTTTGCAGAAATGTCTGTTCATGTCCTCTGCCCATTTCTTGATTGGATTATTTATTCTTTGGGTGTTGAGTTTGCTAAGCTCTTTATAGATTTTAGATACTAGCCCTTTATCTGATATGTCATTTACAAATATCTTCTCCCATTCTGTGAGGACCAGGGAAGGATGCTAAGTCAAGTTTTCCTGTTCTTGGCCTCCAGGAATCATTAAGCCCCAAATTCCAGTTTGACCAGAGGCTTATGAAGAACCCAAGTTAGTTGTCAGGACTCTTGAGTCCAAAGAGGGAAGCAGATTTAACATCTCCTTAAATCAACCTGGTTAGGATTCAAGGCAGGTACGCCAGTCAAACCACACTCTCTTCAGAGTTGTGTTACAGAGACAGCCCCCAGGGATGGTCCTTGAGCCCCAATGTGTGTATCTGGAATTAAAGTATTTATTAATTTATATCTTAACCGATTATAAAAAAAAAGTTTCAGTTGTCTTTTGGTTTTGTTAACTGTTTCCTTTGCTGTGCAAAGCTCTTACTTCATTCTTAACTGCTCACTCTGATCTGGTTCTCCCAAGTCAGTTGTATCTAAATGAAAAATTAGAACCATCAGATAAGAGCTCCCCTAGTCTGCATCTGCATTCATCTGCTTCTTCCCCTTCTGCCATCTGGTATAAAAGAGAAAGTGTGCTGCTCCTGTCATAGTTCAGCTCTTGCTGGACCTGGAATCTGTGGGCTCAGGTCTTGTCCTCTCTCACATTCTCAAAGTTTTATTCCTCCAGTTATTTCCTATCCCTCCTAAGTGATCAATTCTCCCTTTTTGTAAGAGATGATTCTCCTCAGCTCACAAACATAATTGACTCTTCTTTATCTCCAAAAGTCCTTCTCTGTTTCTCTCATCCCTTTGCAACTACTGGCCATTTCTTCACATCCTTTCACAACTTAATGTCTCAAAATAGTTGTTCACACACTTCTCTTCATTGTCTCACCTTAGATTCCTCTTCAAAACTCTCAAATTGGGTCTCTTCCATTATTTTAATATAACTTCTCATCTCAAGGTCACCAATAATCTCTATGTTGTCATGTGCAATGGACAATTTGTGTCCTCATCTTAGAGTCTCAGTGCATTAGATCCAAATGGCTTCCTTTATTTGATATTACACCATTGGCTTTCTCCTCACATCTGATACTGCTATAATTTATTTTTAGTCTTGGTCATAGATCTCCTTCCTCTACCAACATCTACATGTTGGTGTTTCACAAGGCTTGTTCTTTACACACTCATCCTAAGTGATATAGTTTTATGATCTACAATGTCACCTACATGCTCATGACATTCAACTTTGTATTTCCATCTCAATCTCTCATTTGAGCTTCAGACATACATATTCAACTGTCAGCTTGAGTTTTCTACTTGGATACATTATATGCACCTTAGCCCAAATATGCTCCAGAGCTCTTGATTCTCCCCTGTACCCTCTCCTGAATCTGTTCTTTTCATAGTCTGCTAATCCATTCCAGCAAATGGCAAAACTATGGTATTGTCCTTTATTTTTTTTTTTTTTGTATCATTTTGAAATAAACCCTGTCATTTCTAGCTCCTCCTACATCTCAAGTCTACATACTGGCTTCCCTTATTTCTCACAAGTCAAGTCTTCAGTGTCTTTCTCCTGGATTGCTGTAATAACTCTTTTAGTGGTCACTCTATCTGCTCTTTAGCTCCCTTCAAGCTGATTTTTACACAGTGATCAGAGGAATCTGTTAAGAACCAATCAAGTCACATTTCTCTCTTGCTTTAGATACCCTTTGCATCTTTCCATTACATTTTAAAATATTGACATAATTTACATACAGGAAAATGGGCAATCTGATGTGGTCCTTTCGATGAATTTTCATAATTATAAACACCCCAATGGCCACCAACAAATACAAATTTGATCTTGTATGAGTCATTTGCTCTTTTTTTTACCTGCCTAGCAATATTCCATTCTATGCACGTACCATTTATTTATCCATGCTTTTATTAACAGACAGTTGAATTATTCCAAGTCTTAGACCACTATAAATAATGCTGTTGTGAACATTCAGGTCTTTGTGTAGATATATGTTTTTTATTCCTCTTGGGTGCTTATTAGTACACTTGCTGGACCGTATGGCAAAACTATGTTTAACTTTTAAAGAAATTGCCAAACTGTTTTTCAAAGTGGCTATATTGTTATGATGTGCACTGGGTGTTATACGCAACTGATGAATTGTTTAACACTACGTCAAAAACTAATAATATGTTGGCTAACTGAACATAATAAAAAAAAAATAACAAAGTGGCTACACTTTCATAAGATTTGATAAAATCCAAACTCCTTTCCTGGCCCCAACTCTCTTCCTCTCCCAACTTAATCTCACTGTACCCTTTGCTGATTCCACCTCTTTCCCACCTCCAGGTCTTATCTATGCTATTCTATCTATCTGGCTCCCATACCCCTCACTCCTTATCCTTCAGGACTCAGCCCCCTTCTACCTTCTCCCATCCAAAAAGATTTACTCTTATTATTATAGATTGCTATTTCCTGTTAATTTTTTATAGCATAAAGCACTCATTTATGATTATTTTTGAGTTTATATGCTTATTTCTTTCTCTGTCCTCCACTAAGCTGCGTTCTCCTTGAAACAAGACTGTGCTTGTTTTCTTGTTAATTGAGGGAATTGAGTACTAGTACAGTGCCAGGCATGCAGTAAGTGCTCAAATGATTTGAAAAATGAATGAACATCTATTAACTGGGCTTTAGATTGCCTTGGAAATGCAGATCCCTGGATTGGGCAAGGATGTCTCCCAGGACTGTTACTTATATTAAGAAATTAGTGTCAGGGAAAGAATATAAGATTTCTTTCTAAGAAATCTGAAGACATTTTAAATAACTGTGCCTATTCACTTATATAATTACACAGAGCCCTTCCCAAAGGTTCTCATTCTGAGTCCTTCAGGAAAACAGAATAATGAGTCAGGGTTTTGAGAGGAGAAAACTGCCTTGGAACTCAAGGTCTTGGGAGAATCAGGGCTAACACCCAAAGCATGGCCTGACTGTCTGGAGGTATATTGATCCAAATGGCCAGGATAAGTCCATCTTCAGAAACTGAGACATGAGGCCCAAGTCCAAGGGATGCCTTTTTAGGCTGAATACAGACCCTTCATAGCAGGCAGGAAGTCTGTTTTACATTGCTGTAGAAAAAGTGTTAACTTGGCCAAATGGAGTTAGCCTCTGTTGCTTGAGCTCCCCAATACATAGGACTCCTTTAAAGATTCATTACTTTTTCACTTACAGATGGCCTTAAAGATGAGGATGAGGTTGAATATAAACAACTGAGGCAGAACCAATGGTGTCTCTCGCATAAAAGGCATACCAGAAAAAAAAAAAAAAAAAAAAAAAAGGCATACCAGAAGGTTGGGTCAGAGACTATTGCAAAAAACCAACAGTTGAGCAACTGATCAATCAGGAAATATTTTATTAGTTTCAAAGATAGTATATTTCAAGGACAGACAATCTTTCCAAAAAGAAGAGTTTCTTCCAGTTAACTCTAAATGGACCCGGGGAAAACTGGCCTCCCTGGGAACAGCTACATCCAAGAGGATTCTTAGGCTGAAAACAATAGAAATGGACTCTGATGACTTAAATGAGAAAAGGGAATTCATTGGGAGGAAGGTGGCCCTAGGATTGAATAAAAAGGAAAAGACCCCCGAAAGGCCAGGAACCAAGGGAGCTCTGGGGCTCCCAGCTGCAGAAACTCATCAACATTTCTTTAAGGGACTACCATCCCTTACCCTGAAAATTCTGGTTGGGAGAACTTAACTGACCTCTGTCATGGGCTGCATGCCTCCTTTAGTGGGTGGGGGGTGGGAGCCTGAGATTCTGAGTCCCACTAGAGCCACAAAGAATAGAGAAAAAAAAAGTTTCACAAAGGAATTGATGTAGGGCAGACAAAAACAAGTGATTTATTATTCTAGTAGTGGTAGAAGTGTTAGTAACGGGACTAATGAATTCCTTCATTAGTAACCTTATCAACACGTAAACAATTCATTCATGTTGCTATGAGCTGTGTTATACAGATGAAATAAAATACACTGCTTATCCTTAAAGAAGTTACTATGCAATACTGGGAGACAATTAAAAAGACACATGAAATTGTTCAAGTTATGGCTCCTTTGGTTACAAGAAAACAAAACTCATTCAAAGTTACTCAAGTAAAGAAGAGTGTTTATTGCAAAGATACAGAGCTCTCGCAAAACCAAATGACATGGAATCAAGTGCAGCTGAGCATCAGGGGAGATGAGATGAACAGAAGCAGCTGGCTGCTACCTCAATTTCCCTCTCTTGGGCCACAGGTTCTTCTCCCCTCCCTGCATCTTGTCAGCTCCTTTTTCCTATCTCTGCAGAACAGCTTCCCCTTTTTACTCATCAACTTGCAAATGGTTGCCATTACTTTCGATTTTCTGTACCTTCCCACCCCCAAGTGTCAGCAATCTTGTGTCCTGTATTAAGTTCTCAAGATAGAATCTCTTCCGCCCCACCTATCTGCTAAGGCAAAGTCTTGCAAAGTCAGATTTCTAGCCAACTAACATATTGACTACATATTGGGCCAGTCATCATTAGTTCAATTTACCCTAGCTCTCTGTGTGTGAATTTTGGGGGTGGGGAGTTGGGATAGAATGGTGTGTATGTGGAAAGCTATGGGCTGGGCAGGCTCTATGAAATGTTTGTTTTACAACAATCCCATTACAATGAATAGAAAAGGATACATGACTGACAGAGAGGGCTTACTGTATCCATGCTTTGGAAATGTTTAATGGACAGGAGGAAAGAGATGGAATGGAAGCTTGATGACATGGTAAAACAGAGGGAGGGTGTGGTGAGTATCTATTACTTTTGCCACTCAACTATCACTTCTGCTTTTGACTTGGCAGTAGTGTTGCATTTTTGGTGCTTACTTCCGTTCTTTTAATCTATGATATTTGTTCTAAGCATATCTAAGCTTTATACCTGTTCTAGAAATTCTAGTACTTAGTATTTTTATTTTTATTTAGTGCAAAGTATTTTCTAATTTCTTTTTTGGTTTCCTCTTTGTCAAGTGAGTTATTTATAAACATGTTGTTTATTTCCAAATGTTTGGGTTTTTCCACATATCTTTATGTTAGTGATATTTATTTCATTGTGACTAAAAAACACAGTTTATGTAGTTTCAACCCTTTTTAATTTATAGGCATTTTTAAGATCCAGAATATAGTCATTCTTGCTTAATATTATGTCTGTTCTTGAAAGGAATGTGTATTTTGCTGTTGTTGATCAGAACATTCTTTGTGTGTCAAATTCACTTCGTTCAAGTGTTCTGTACCTTCAGTGATCTTAACTGAGTTGTTTAATTACCGAAAAGCTGTTGACATAGTCAACTACTATTGTCGATTTGTCTAATTCTGCTCTTAGTTTATCAGTTTTCATTTCATTCTTTTGAGGCTGTGTTATTAAATGTATACACATTTAGGTCTGCTACATTTTCTTGATTGATTAACTGATCTATTATTATTATTTTTTTTATTTGTCTTCAAAATCCTGTTCTTTTTCCTTTGGGTAAGTGGAATTTCTGGATAATATATGGTAAGAGTATTTTTAATTTTTTGAGGAAATGCTCTACTGTTTTTCGTAGTGGTTGAACCAGTTTATATTTCTACCAATGGTGTAGGAGTTTTCTTTTCTTCGCATATATGCCAGCACTTGCTAGCTCTTGTGTTTTCGATAATAGCCATTTTAATAACAGAGAGTTGACATCTCATTGTGGTTTTGATTTGCATTTCCCTGATGATTGGTGATGTTGCATGTCTTTTCATGTACCAGTTGGTCATTTGGATATCTTCTTTGGAAAAACATCTATTCAGGGTTTTTTGTGGGTTTTTTTGCATATTTTTAAATTAGATTTTTTTTTAAAAATTTTGAGTTGTAGGAGTTCTTTTCATATGTTGGATACTAATGCCTTATCTGATATGTAGTTTGCAAAAAACTTTCTCCCATTTTTGTCTTTCATTTTTTTTTTTTTTAAAGATTTTATTTATTTATTTGACAGAGAGAGATCACAGGTAGGCAGAGAAGCAGGCAGAGAGAGAGAGAGAGGAGGAAGCAGGCTCCCCGCTGAGCAGAGAGCCCGATGCGGGACTCGATCCCAGGACCCTGAGATCATGACCTGAGCCGAAGGCAGCGGCTTAACCCACTGAGCCACCCAGGCGCCCTTTGTCTTTCATTTTTAAAATTTATTTATTTATTCATATTTTTGCTTTTCAAAAGCTTTTAAGTTTGATGTAGTCCCATTTGTTGATCTTGGTGTCTTAGCCAAAAAATCACTGCCAAGACCAATGTCAAAGAGATTCTTTTCCGTATTTTTTTCTGGGAGTTTTATAGTATCGAGTCTTATGTTTAAACCTTTGAATGATTTCAAATCAATTTTTGTGAGTGGTATAAGAAAGAAGTCCAGTTTCATAGCTCTGCATGTGTTTTTTCAGTTTTTCCAACACCATTTGTTGAAGAAACTGTCATTTCCCCATTGGCTCCCTTGCTGAATATTAGTTGACCATATAAGCAGGGGTTCAACTCTCTCTACTCTGTTCCATTGGTCTATGTGTCTATTTTTGTGCCAGTAGCATTATGTTTTTATCACCAAAATTTTGTAGTATAGTTTGAAATCAGAAGTATGATATTTTTGATACCTTGTGCTTTGTTTTCTTTTTTTCCCTCAATATTGCTTTGGCTATTCCTGGTCTTTTATGGTTCATGCAAATTTTAGTATATATATATTTTTCTATTTCTGTGAGGAATGCCATTGGTATTTTAATGGGAATTGCATTGAATCTATAGATGGTGTTGGGTGCTATGGGCATTTTAACAGGTACGGACATTTTAAAATATTAATTCTTCTAATCCATGTATACAGAGTGCCCTTCCATTTATTTGTGTCATTCTCAATTTCTTCCAGCAAAGTCTTATAGTTTTTATTGTACAGATATTTCATTTCCTTTGTTAAATTTATAAGTATTTTATTGGTTTTGATGTCATAAATGGCACAAATTTTTAATTCCTTATTTTAATTCAATTTAGTTAACATATACTGTATTACTACTTTCAGGGGTATAATTTAGTGATTCATAATTTGCATATAACATCAAAGGCTCATTACATCAAGTGCCTTCCTTAATGCCCATCACCTAATTACCCCTTCCCCCTCATGCATCTCCCCTCCAGCAACCTTCAATTTGTTTCCTAGAGTTAAGAGTCTCTATGATTTGCCTCCTTCTCTGTTTTTATCTTATTTTATTTTTCCTTCCCTTTCCCTTTGTTCATCTGTTTTGTTTTTTAGATTCCATATATGAATGAAATCATATGGTATTTGTCTTTCTCTGATAACTTATTTTGCTTAGCATAATAGCCTCTAGTTCTATCCACATCATTGCAAATGGCAAAATTTCATTTTTTTCTGATGGCTTAGTAATATTCTATTGTATATATACATATATACCACATCTTTCTAATCCATATTCTGCTTTTTATTCAGATCATACAAATCTTTCACCTTTTAACTGATTTATTATTAGAAATATACCTCTTGGTGTGTTGAGTGGTTTAGTCAACTAAGGGGCTGACTCTTGATTTCGGCTTGGGTC
Organism: Mustela erminea; assembly: GCF_009829155.1. NCBI lineage: Eukaryota > Metazoa > Chordata > Mammalia > Carnivora > Mustelidae > Mustela > Mustela erminea. Next base: position 66,354,943 of record NC_045622.1, on the reverse strand, counting down.
ATGATCTCAGGGTCCTGGGATTGTGCCCTGAGCATGTCTCTGTGCTCACTAGAGAGTCTGCTTCTCTCCCTCTGCTCCCCCTCCAACTCATGCATGTGTGCTCTCTCTCCCTCAAAATAAATAAATAAATCTTAAGAAAAAGGTAACATGCCTGTTTATCTTGTAATATTTCTTATCCTGAAGCATTTTCTCTGTATTAATGTAGCCACTCCAACTTTCTTTTAATTAGTGCTTTCATGATACATCTTTTTTTGCCTCCTTTTACTTTTAATTACATGTGCCTGTATATTTTTTTTAAAAGAATGTATGTATGTATGTATGTATGTATGTATGTATGTATTTAGAGCTGTGAGAAGGGGATGGACAGAGTAAGAGAAAGAATCCAGGGCACCTGGGTGGCTCAGTGGGTTAAGCCACTGCCTTCAGCTCAGGTCATGATCTCGTGCTCTCTGCTCAGCAGGGATTCTGCTTCCCTCTCTCTCTCTGCCTGCCTTTCTGCCTGCTTGTGATCTTTGTCTCTGTCAAATAAATAAATAAAATCTTAAAAAAAAAATAATCAAAGCAGATTCCATACTGAATGTGGAGCCCAACATGAGATTTGATTCTACAACTTTAAGATGCTGACCTGACTGGAAATCAAGAGTCAGTTGCTAAACCCCCAGATGCCTCTTCCTATGCCTGTGTTTTTAAAGTAGGGTTTTTTTTTTTTTAAGATTTTATTTATTTGACAGAAAGAGAGCACAAGTAGGCAGAGAAGCAGGCAGAGAGAGAGAGAGGGCAGAGTCAGCTTGGGGCCAGATCCCAGGACCCTGGGATCATGACCTGAGCCAAAGGCAGATGGTTAACTGATTAAGCCACCCAGGTGCCCCTTTAAACTAGGTTTTAAATAGGTAGCACAAAATTGGTTCTTGATTTTTTATACAGTCTTACAATCTCTGTTTTTAGTTGCAATGTTTAGATTGCTCACATTTAATGTAATTATAGATATGGCTGGGTTTAAATCTATGATACTGCTATTTATTTTCTATTTTCTTCTTTTTCGTTCTTTTTTTCCCGCTCTTTTCTGTCTTTCTTTTTATGATTCCATTAGATCTTTTGGTTGGCTTATTAGCCATACTTTTGTTTTGCTATTGGATTACTCTAAGGTTTACAGTATACATCCTTAATTTATCATAGTCTGCCTTCAGGTAATATTATACCACTTCATGTACAGGGTAAGAAACTTTTCTTTTGTACTCATTGTCATGTATGACAATGTTGTAAATCTCATTGTATACTGACATTATTTTTGTTTTCAGTAGCCATTTTTATGTTAAAGACATTAAACAGTAGAAAAATGTCTTTTATATTAATCTACCTATTCTCTTTACTGACACTTTTGATTCCTTTGTGTAGATCCAATTTCTGTATAGTATTATGTTCCATATAGCTTGAAGAATTTCCTTTAGAATTTCTTATAGTGTAGCTGTGTTGGTAGTGAATTTTCTAAGATGTTGTTTATCTGAAAAAATGTTTATTTCACTTTCATTTTTGAAAGATACTTTTGCTGGGCATTAAAATCTGGTTGACAGATTTATTTTCTTCTGGCTTACATGGTTTCTAACAAGAAATCGTCTGTCAGTCTTATCTTTGTTTCTCTTTATATGTGTCTTTTTTTCTCTTCTGACTGCTTTTAAGAATTTCTTTCTAGCAGTAAGTTCCAGCAATTTGATTATTAAGTAGTTTGTTGAATTAAAGACCTTTTTATTCTCCTTGGAGTCATTGAGCTTTTTTCTGAATATAATAATATATATGATATATATATATATCATATATATTTATATATTTATGTATTTTATTTATATATAATATTTATATATTATATATATGCATGTATGAAAATTTGGAAAGTTTTCAGCCAATATTTCTTTAAATATTTTTCCGTACCCCTCCTTCTTTGCAGGAGTCTAATTATACATTTGTTAAACTGTTTGATATGGTCCTGAGACATTACTGAGACACTGCTCATATTTTCAATCTTTTTACTCTCTGTACTTCAATTTGGGTTATTTCTATTACTATGTCTTTTACTTCACTTATTTATTGCTAATATCATCTGATACTTTTTTTTTTTTGCCATTTAAGATTTTCTATTTTTCCATTGTCAGAAGTTTCATTTGGATGTTTTATATATCTTTTAATTCTCATTCTGTTGTGTTCTTTTCATTTACCTTCCTGAACCTATAAATCAGTTTTTAATAGCCATTTTAATATTCTCACTTGCTATTTTTATCCTATCACTCATTTCTGGGTCTTTTGATATTGGTTGATTATTCCCTGGAAATGGGTATATTTTCCTGATTCTCTCACTTTCCTGCTTCTCTTCATATTAATTTTTTTTCAAGATTTCTAATTCTATTACCACAATAATGTTTTATCATTAAAAAATCCATTTCTTTTTTAAAAGCTTTCTTTAGTTTTATTGAGGTATAATTGACAAATAAAAATTATACTTATTCTGTACAATATGGCTTAAGATGTACAATGTGATGATTTAATATATGTATACATTGTGAAATGATTAGCACAAACAAATTAACATATCTATCACCTCACATAGTTAACCTTTTTGTATATGGTGAGACACTTAAGGTCTACTCTCAACAAATTTTAAGGATACAATACAGAACTATTAACTATAATAACCCTGCTGTACCTTAGATCTTCAGAATTTATTTATCTATTAACTGAAAGTTTGTCCTGTTTGCATGTTTGATAATTTTTTTATTGGATGTGAGACACTGTTGATCTTATATTGTTAGATAATAGATATCACTGTATTTTTTGAAAAAAAAGTATCAATGGTTAATTTTTCCTGGCATGCAGTTACATTTCTTGGTATTAGATCTTTTTCAAGTTTGATATTAAGCTTTGTTAGAGTAGATGCAAAATAGCTTTTGGATCAGGTTAATTTAGACAGTGCCCTTCTGATGACTCCAGCTGGTATCATTTGTATTATGAGATCTTTGTACTTTGGCTGGTGGCAACCAAAACTATTCTCAGCCATGGGTAAACTTTGAAAGCTCTTCAGCCTACTACTTTCTGGTGATTCCTTCACTAGCCCCAGGCAGTTTTATCCTATGTACATGCAGGTCAGTACTCAGTCAGAAATTAAAAGGTCACTCTTTGCAGATCTCTGGAGCTCTCTCTGAGCGGCTCCCTTATCTCTGACACTCTTTTCTGAACATTCTAGTCACAGCAGACTTTCTGAACTAATGTCTATCTTCTCAACTCATCAAAATCACCAGGATTTTTGGAACTTTTGTCCTTGCATTACAGCTTGGAAATTGCCTTGAGGGCTCATCACATTTGTTTCTCTTCTCACAGAGATCGTGGTTCTGTGCTGCCTTTTGTCCAATGACTAAAAAATTGTTTCATATATTTTGTCTGATTTTCTGATTTTATTGGGGTGAGATGGTAAATCTAATCTCTGGTACTCCATTATGCCTGAAAGTGAATGTCCTATATCATTTTTAATTAAAAAAATATATTATATCTGTATGTCTTACAGTGTTAAATATATCTTAAAGACTTATGATGAAAGACATCATTCACCTGTCCCATGCCATCCTACCTCAGTCCCGCTATGTAGAAATAACCTCTTCTTTAATTAATCAGCTTTTCTTTTTATAGCTAAACCCATATTTCTAAGTGATATGCCTCTACTGCTATTTCTCATTTATTTCTGATGTTATCTATTGACTTTCTGTTACAGTAGGGAGCGCTTTAACTTTTTTATACCACTTCCCAATTTCTCATTTTCCATCTTCCCCATAAAACTGTATCACAGTTTTTATATACCAAGTAATCAGTGTTGTACCATTATTACTATGCAAATATTTCTTATTCCAGAGCCTAATGTACTACTGTGATTCCATTTTATTTCTACATCAGTTTTTTAAAAGATTTTATTTATTTGAGAGAGAGAGAGAGAGGGAGAGAGAGGGAAAGCACAAGCAGGGGGAGGGGCGGAGGGAGAAACAGGCTTCCCACTGAGCAGGGAACCCTGTGTGGGGCTTGAGTCCTGGGAGCATGACCTGAGCCAAAGGCAGATGCTTAACTGACTGAGCCAACCAGAGGTTACTACACCAGTTTTTTTTTTCTTTCTTAAAGATTTTATTTATTTATTTGTCAGAGAGAGAGAGAGGGAAAGAGAGAGAGTGAGCACAAGCAAGGGAAGGGGAAGTGACAGACAGAGCAGGCAGAGGGAGAAGCAGCCCCACCCCCACCCCAGCAAGGAGCACCATGCGGGTCTCCATCCCAGGACTCTGGGATCATGAACTGAGCTGAAGGCAGCGGCGCAACCGACTGAGCCATCCAGGCATCCCACTACATCAGTTTTTAAATTATTCTTCAAATTTATAATTGCTTGATTTTAATATATGTGCATTATTCTTCAAATTTATAATTGCTTGATTTTAATATATGTGTATCTTTTTCTATTTTTAACTTCTTAATCTTTTCCAAATGCTGTAGTTTTAAAGACATTATATCAAGTCCCCTCTCCATTGTCATTAGAAGTGACCCTCCTGGGGTCCTCTCTGATGCTAGTCCCTTGTGATGTGAAGTCACACATTTGTTACTCTGGGATTTTCTATGTGAAACTATTGTTTCCTATTTTGTCACCATTTTTCTTGGTTAGAGTATATCCTTAAGTGTCTTCCTAATAAATGGAGAGAACTTGGGATAATGCAATACCTGAAATGACTTTGTTTCACTGTTTAATTTGGTGGATAGTTTGACTGTGTGCAAAATTTTAAGTTAAAAAAAGCTTCCAGTAGAATTTTGAAGGTCTTGGTCCATATTCTTTGGTCATACAGTGTTGTTAAAGAAGTATCTGAGGCCACTATAAAGCTGATTTCTTTTTTGCGATTTTTTTTTTCATTTTAGAATATCTTATCATTTTTTCTTTATTCCCTGGTCCCTGAAACTTCAGGTTCATGAACTTTTAATGTGGCTCCCCCACCTCCATTTATTGTGCTAGATACCCTGTGGGTTCTTTCAATCTAGAGACACGTTTTTGAGAATGTAATAATACCCTTCTTCTATTTCCTCCCCTTAGTTTTCTCTGTTCTTTCTATATCTCCTGTAATTTGTGTGATAGAGTTCTTGGATTTCTCTCCTATTATTTTTTTTCTTCCCATTGGTCATCTCTTTGTCTTTTTTCCCCAATTTTTTGGCTTTATTTCCATACATTCTATTCAAGTTGTTAATTTTGGCAACATATATGCTAAGTTACATGAGCTCTTTCTAAGTTTCTGAGTGTTTTCTGTTTCCTGCTTAATGAATATGGGGTTTTGTTTCATATGTAACTGAGGATAATAATTTGGAGAAAATGTTTTCTTCTGTCTTGCTTTATCTCTGTTAGATAAGGTGTTTTTTGTGTGTTTCTTTGTTTTAATTTCTCACTTTCATGTTGGAGATTTTTCTCAATTATTTGGTGAGCCTTGGTTTTCTTTTTAAGAGTAAGATGTGAAAATGTGAGTGCGTGTGTTCAAATAAGAATGTGTACAGGAGTTGTGTGGAGTGGTGCTTTTCAACTGATGGGCTTCACTTCAAGATACGTGGACAATTAGTTGGTCATTTCACTGGTGCTTCACAAATGGTGGAAAGAGATTTCCAGAAACCAGAAGGGAAGTGCCCAACTACCAGCATTCTGCCTGTAGGGGTCTATATGATGGGAACAAAAGAGGTCGTGGTCCTATCAATTCATTTTACAGACTTTCAATTTATCGTGGTCCTATCAATTCATTTTACAGACTTTCAATTTATCTCTTTGACATTTCTCCTGCCCTCCATCTCTAAGGTATCTCTGAATTCTGAGTTTCTGCTATTAATTTTGCTAGAGAAGAAAACTCAGCTCCTCTGCCTAGGAAAGATGTGAATAGGTTGGATACCAGATATCTTCATCCAGGTGTTCTTGCCTCACTGAACTATTAACATTTCTGGGGTTTTAGGAACAGATTGCTTCCTTTCCATATCTTTCCTCTGGCTTCCTTTACACTGCTAAATCAGTAACTATCCCTTCAACTTTTGGTCTTCTAAAAATTTATTAAAATCTTATATTTTTTCCAATGTCTCCTTTCTCATGCTTTATGTGGTTTTTAAGAATTATTCTTTTTATCCTATTAGTAGGAACACAGAATGAAGAAGAAATAAATACATGGTAGCAAACTACCATCTCTAACCAGAATTCTAAGTTATATAATTTTTATTGATATTGCTATAATGAGAGCACTTCTTTGTGCCTGTAGCATTTTTCTCCTTTTGCATTTATGGATTAGTATAGGATCAAAAGCACAAGAAATTAGATTTAAATAATTAGAGGGATGTTTTATCCCATATTTCTGAAGCTAAGCAGAGCTGTAGAGAGAAGTTGAGGCTAATGGGAAGGGAGATGAAGAGCTTTGTGTCATGTGTTTTCATCTTTAAAAAAATGAATTTGTTTGTAAAGTGACAGGACTGTGAATGTCTTGGACTTGGGGGCGTCTATAGCACTTTTATTTGAGAAGTAAGGAGCTATACTAAGTAACATCTACAACCTTAGTTCTTTGCCTGAGCAGGCTCTATTGGTAGCCTGGAAGACTTAACTCCCCAGGGAAATGAAATATCCATTGGGAAACCCAAGGCATTATCTCTGAGGGCCAGATGTCTTCTGTCTTCTAGGGGTTGGGCTTGGGTATGTCCAAGGCTTCTACTTTTCCCAAATCCCAGCCCCAATGGACCATGAGTTTGTGGAGAATGAAGAAGGAGCCTGCAAACATTACCTAGCAGGTAGGAGCTGTTCCACAAGTACTCTGTGTCTGGGGTGGGACCAGCTACCTGCACAAAGCTTCCACCAAATGAAAGACCTCTTTCTTTATTTGGTTAACCCTCAGCTCTGGGCCTTAGCTCATTGAACTGGACCTGCAGCACAAAGCTCCTTCCCATTGTTAGCAGTAGCTGGTTTCTCAGTGCCTGGGACCAAGCCAGCAAGAGATGGCTCTGGGCTCCCAGACTAAAAGTAGGATCCGAATGAATTGTCTCATTTCACCCTAGTTCCTCCTTGGCTATGAACTCTTCCAAATGTTTAGTTCCCCCATAAGGCCTCATAGTAGTGTAAGCATGGTAGAGCCACTAAGAAAGGGCCTATTAGCTAAACATTAGTCTAAAGAAGAGGGTGGTAAATGACAGCTCTTCTAATTCACATAGAGTTTTACAGTTTTCACAATCCTTTTCTGGGCATTGGCTCATTTAATCCTCACCACAGTCCTGTGAAGTTTTTAGGATAGTGAATAGTATATGTCTTTTGTAGATGAGGCAACTGAGGCCTAGATTAGCTACACAGTTTGACCAAAGTCAGACAGCTAATCTATGTCAGCAGCAGGACTCTTCCCAGATTCTGACTTCAAATCCAGACCTATTTCCCATGTGAGATTGAAAAAACAATAGCAACATTGGATGTTGGAGTCACCAAGAAATGTCCATGATAAGAAATATCCATGAAATCATATTATGTTATAGCCAGACATCTGAGACTGCTTTCAGGGGTTTTATAATTTGGTTCTATTGTTGAATTGATTGATGATTTCCGAATTGTTATCACACCACTTAGTACATTAATTCATTCATTCACTTTTAAAAATATACTTTAGTTGCTTACTTTGTGTTTAGTAATATTTGGTAGCCAGAGAAAAATACTGACTCTAGCCTATGATATCATAGTTTTGCATTAAGTATAGGAGGTAATAGGCTGTATATATGTATTCTATTGCGACTATAGCAAATTACCACCAATATAGTGGCTTTAAACAACTCCAATTTTTAATCTTACAGTTCTGGAGGTCAGAATTTTGAAATGTTTCACAGGGCTAAAACCAAGGTGTTGGCAAGGCTGTTGTTCCTTCTGGAGGCTCTAGGGAAGAATCCATTTCCTTCCTTTTCCCAGCTCCTATGGCCTTCTGCATTTCTGGGCTCATGGTCTCATTCTTCTTAAAACCTAGCAATGGCTGGTTGAGGCATTCTCATAATGCCATCTCTCAATTTCTGGCTCTTCTGTGTCCTCCTTCCTTATTTAGGAAACTTGTGATTACTTTGGACACATCTGGATCACCAAGGATAATTAAGGCCAGCTGATCAACCCCCTTAATTCCATCTACAACTTTCATTCTCTCTTTCATGTAACATAACATATTCACAGGTTCTGGAGATTAGGATATAGGTATCTTTGGGGTTGTACTGCAGATAGTAAGAGATCTTATGCTGGAAAAACAATAACATTGTAATTCCAGGCATCATGCATCCAAGACTCAAATGAGTTTTGTAGACCATAAACGCAGAAAGCAGGGAGGAGAGCCCTCCTCTGGTCTGGCATGGTCAAGGAGCTCTTCATATTAGGCTGGAAAGCACATAAGCAACGGCTCGGGGATAAGGATGAGCATAGTAAGCTACAAGAGAGCAGCAGAGGTAATCTGATGAAGACAGAGTTTTGAGTGCATGAATCTGGTGCTTATATATCCATGGGCCTCATTTGATTATTGCTGGCTTCATTGTTCTCTATTTTATGGAAGGGAAAGCTGAGGTCCAGGGAGTTTGAATACCTCATGAGAAAGTTAGTTGCCAAAACTCCTGGCAAAATGGAAAGGGGGCTTTTCATGGTTCTGGGGAGAGGAAGAGGCTCTAGCTTTTGCCACTGTTTGAATGTTCTCAGTAAATCAAAATCTCTAGAATCACCCCCCCCAAAAAAAAAAGCCCTAAAATTAGCTATTTCTGTCTTTGCTCCTGATCATCTTCTCATAGAATGTGGATTTTTCAGAGCCCACTGCTCCATGCCCATTTTCAGTTGGAAGTGGTGGTGGTGGTAATGGTGGTGGGTGGTTCCTTGAGATAAGGAAAATAGAGATCCTCTTGAAACGTTTTGGGAAGTCTTTTTGCTCCAGTATTAGATTACCATTCAGGTCACCTTGGGTCATCAGCTCTGGGCCTTTGCCTAAAGCTTTAGCTCCATTTTTTTTTTTAAATTTTTTATTTTTTTATAAACATGTATTTTTATCCCCAGGGGTACAGGTCTGTGAATCAGCACTCACCAAAGCACATACCCTCCCCAATGTCCATAACCCCACCCCCCCTTCTCCCAACCCCCCTCCCCCCAGCAACCCTTAGTTTGTTTTGTAAGATTAAGAGTCACTTATGGTTTGTCTCCCTCCCAATCCCATCTTGTTTCATTGATTCTTCTCCTACCCACTTAAGCCCCCATGTTGCATCACCACTTCCTCATATCAGGGAGATCATATGATAGTTGTCTTTCTCTGCTTGACTAATTTCGCTAAGCATTTAGCTCCATTTTTAAATGCTTGTTTGGGAAATGTGAGGCAGCACAATGCAGAGAAAAAGCACAGTGAGGAGAGGCAAAAAAGATCTTTCTAGCTCACTGTTGCTAGCTGACCCTGGGACAGTAGGCAAGTCCCTTTTCCTAGTTCTAATTTCCCACCTGCCAAATGGGTTGATTTGGCATGGTAAGTCTTTGAGTTCTGAGAGTCTGTATTCACAATTGTAGGACTCAACACAAGTGGAGGTTAAACAATGGTCCTAGATTCTCTACTCAGAAGTTTACCTCCCCATTTCCCTGACTTTATGATTTACTTTCATCATGTGCTTTAGGTCTCTTCCTCACTTTGGCTTGGCAACTCTTTCATTGGAGATGCCCTAAAATATGTGTCATTGGATGTCATTCATTCACTAATCCCTCCATTCATCATACAACAATAGGTGCACATTTTTGCAAGGTGGACAATTGCATTTAACAAAGCCTTCTTACTGGATGGGAAGGACATGCAATCCAGGCTTATTGAATCATGGACATCAGAGAATGTCTGAGCTGGAAGGACATTTAGAAACCACTGTGTTCAAGAACTTTCTTTCTATAAACAAGGAAACAAAAGCCCAAAGAGATGAAATGATTTGCCTAGGGTCGCATGGCTAACATAGGTCAGAACTGGGAATAAGAATCAGTTTTCCAGTCTTCCAGCCCAGTTCTCTGCCTTCTCCCTCCATTATCTACCACATTGTATTAACTGATTTGAAAACAAAGCTGTAATGAGCCCTAAATTATTTTTTCCTTGAGCACAAAGAATTTTTAATTGGGGAAGGATGTGCCCAAATTTGTGATGAGAAACTATTAACACAGCCTCAGGGGAATTACTGGGTCATGGCCCATTGTTTCAGCAAAAGCATTCTACAATGGGAGGAAAAAGAAGATGGAGAGGGAGAGAACGCTGTTAGTCCTCGTTCTTAAAGTCTTGTGTCTTCCTATTAAGCTGTGTTTGTTTGCCAAACATGAGCCTAGTAAGTTGCATAGACCTAGTGATTCCAACTATCTACCCTAATTCCTCAGTGTTACATTTGGTAGCTGGTATCTCCACTATATTTCATTGCCAAGCCTTGTGAATTGACCTCGGCTGAGTTCTGTTTGTAAAAGGAGGTCTTAGGTACAATGACTTCATTCTCTTTGTGATCCGGTTGGGATAGGTAGGAATCTGCTTTATTTGTCTTCAAACCAGGCCACCTACCCCATACCATATGAAGCCAATGAAAGTCAGAGACTAGTCACAGTTGCAAGCAGGGCAATTGCCTTTGACCTCCTTATTAATTTCTTCTTTGATGTTTTATTCTCTGTTCCATTCTGGTTTCTACCAGATTCCCTGATTTTTCATTTCCTTTCTCTAGCCCTATTAAGTCAATTCTTCAACTTAACAACCAGATTTATTTGGTTTAACTCTTAGTTCTTTCTGGGTCAAGGATTACACTCAATCTCTGACTTTTCCCACTCCTGGCCACCTTGGATTAAAGTCCAACCTAGTTTTTATTGGATTTAGTTACCAGAAACCCTTTATCCTTACTCCAGCAATCACTCTGCCTGGCTCATCCCTGTAGGCTTGCTTAGTCCCCTATAAGGAGTAACTTGACATCCAAGCCACTGTGTCTATTCCCAGGACTCACTCAGCTCTCTCCAGCTAACTGTCCAGATCTGCCACTTGTATGTCACCTTCTCATTTCACTGCGCTTAATGCTTTGCTTTCAGAATCTGCTTTGGTCCTCTTCCTCACCTTGTTTTGGCAACCACCATATCTCCTCACCACTCTGCTATCGCATCCTTGGTGCTTGAGATAAGAGACTGTCCCTCTAGACCCTTATACAATTCTTACTAGGGTGAAATCACAGCTCCTTCATTCTCATGCATTGGCACTGCTGCCAAGGAAGGAATATATAGAAATGACTAGTGATTTCCCCCTGATACTTTAAGCTGAATGTTTTGAATCTCTTGCATATCTGGAACTTGAAAGTAACCACAGATCTCTAAGGTTAAGAAAAGCTTAAAGATCAAGTCAAAATTTCTCAAATTGTGTTTCTGTGACTACTTGTACCAGTCACTATATTAAAAATATGGATTACAAATCATCACCCCAGACCAACTGAATTGGGCGAGATTACTGGATTGATGCTTAGGCACAACAAAATTTGGTAACTGATTTAATCTCCCAGATCCCAGCTGGTATCTCACTTAAACTATCCATAGCCATCAAAAGACACTTCTGGTCTAAGTGGGTCTTGAAAACGGGAGAGTCCAGAAGTCACCAGGCTATCAAAGAAATATTGATATTACATATCCACTATTTTCAAAGGAACCATCAATAAGTTTACTGGATAAAACCTTCTTTGCATAGAACTCTGACCAGTCCTAGTGGGGGATACTAGTTGACTGAAATACTCAGACTAAACATGACTCTAAAGTGAGGACACATTTTCCTTTGTGTCTCTTAGAAAAGAGACAGTGTGGGGACAGCTTGCAACAGGTCTCACCTTATCAGAATTAAGCTGTCAATCTTGGCAGGTAAGTTTGTTTTGATGTCTGTGATAAGTGAAAGTATGTGTGGTAAGAAAAAGTGGGTCACCATTTTTAGATCCAAAAACTGACAAAAAAATTTATGTGAAAGTAAATCTCTATGGGAGGTACCTGTCAAAATAAAAGAAGCTTATGAAAATGAAGTCAAAATATGTAAAGAAGGTAGGGAAGAAAGCAGGATTATTGGAAGAATCTGTGTAACATCATAGATTTTTGTAGGAAGCGTCCTCAGAAATCAAGTAGACTAGTAGTTTTCAAGTTTCTTTTTAGCACTTGGACTCATTTGTCAAACAAAATCTTATGCAGAAATCTAATCTATAAAACAGATAAGTACAGAGGTGCTCCAGTAAAAGCCTGAGTATGTGTATTAGTCAGAATAAGGTGTTATGTTCAGTAAAAAATAGCCCCAAATTATTTCAGCTGTTACAACAAAAGATTTTCCTTTTCATGTTACATATCTGTCATAGGTGGACTTGGGCTCAGCTCACAATTTCATTCCAGAACCCAAGTGGATAAAGCAGCCACCATTTTGAATATTGCTGGTTTCCATGGCCAAAGAACCAACTCTGAAAAGTATTGCATTGGTAATTAAATGTCTGATTTGAAAGTGACACACAGCACTTCTACTCAGATCCCATGGGCCAACACCAGTCACACAGCCCTACCCAATCACAAAGGTGCTAAGAAGCACAATCCCACTGTGTGCCCAGGAGGTATTTCCTAGTGAAAATGTTTGGTGGACACCTCTATGGTCTATCACAGTGAGCAAGTATGTGTGCGCGTGCGTGTATGTATGTATGAGTGCTCCCTCACCCCCCATGTCTCCCTAGATATCTCCAAGGAGCTCCTAGACTCCTAGAAAACTATTGGAGTCAGCTCCCCTATTTTTTAAATGAAACTGAGGTCAAGTTGTTTAGTTAAGGTCAAATAATATCAAAACCTGGCCCAGAGTGGAGCTCTTTTGGCTCTTGTCTCCTCTCATTTAGTCCAAAATATGGGGTGTTTGTGTTTGTGTGTGTGTGTGTGTGTGTGTGTGTGTGTGTGTGATGGAGAGAGAGAGAGACAGAGAGAGACAGAGAGACAGAGACATAGAGTGAAAGAGGTGACTCAAGAGTTAAATATAGATAAAGACCCATTCTGGAAGGAAATGTGAACTTGAGGAAATTTTCCGTGAAGGCTTGCCATGCATTCCAAGTGACAAATAGATGCAGTAAAGACATTATATTTGCTCTGATTACCCAGGGGATGCTAGGCAATATAAAGAGTTTTTGAAGAGAACAACAACTGATGATGAAACGTGGTATTTCTAATGTGGTGAGGAAGCCGAGCAGAAATCACCAACTTTGCTGAGACCTGGGAGAAATACTCACGTCCAGATCACAAGTGAGGAGGGCTTCAGTTGATTTCATTCAAGCCAAGGGCATTGCGCCAGGAACATTTATCCCCCAGGATGAAGCAGTTCCATGGCATTCAGCAAACATCAGCAACCACCTCCTCTGTTTGAAGCACGGGGTTCAGTGGCAGCAGTCCCATGACAAGTAGCATTCGGTCACAAGAAGAGATGGTGAGACGTACACTTCAGGTATGGTGTGGAAGCCTTGAAAGATACAGGACTCTCAGATGATTAATATGTATGTGTAGGGGGTTGTGGGGGTGAGGGAGGAAAAGTGCATCAATAATGGCTCCCAAGTCTCCCTTTTTCTAGTGTCTCTCACTGGGCATTTGGGGCAGGACAATCCCTTGGGCAGGTCACTCCCATACACAGCAGGACGTGTAACAAACACTGCTACGTTCTTATTTATTGTCACCCTCCCCCTAGCATGCGTACAGCACTTCTGTATGTCCCTGGAGGAGCTATTTCCTCTCCTTCCTGTCCTTCCCCCTTCAGAACTACTAACTCTTCACCCTCACCTTCCACACTGCAGCCAGAATAATTTCTCTAATCTTCCTGAAAATACATAGATCATCCCACCCTCTCCCTCCACCTAAGTCCTTCATTACCTTCATTGGTAGGTGTCATGTGGTTTTGTCCTTGTGTCTCCACCCTCATCCTTCTCCACTTTCTCCCTGCTCCTTCATCTTCTCCCACCTGCACTGCAAATACAAAAAAACTGCTGTAGTTCTCTTAGAAAGAGAGCCTAATGCTCTTTCCCACTGCTACGCTTTTGCATATGTTTTTCTCTTTGTCTGGATGGTCTCCCTTGCTCACCTGGTGAAATCCTGCTGCCCCTGATTTGATCACTCTTCCTTATGATCACTAGTCGGTACCCAACTTTGGTTTGTTTTGAGCATACTGCTCACAGTTATTTTATTTTTTAGTTAGAGCAACCTGTATAGTATGTGCTAATAGCTCAGGTTCTAGAGAGATTATATGAATGCTCCCTGATTCAGTATTTAGCACCTGTAAATTAGACTCTGAATCTGTTTCTTTTGTAAAAAGAGAATAATAATAATAATAATTATAGTAATAATCCTGTATAGATTTATTCTAAGGATTAAGACAATGCTAGTAGAGTACAAGCTAACTATAGATGCTAATTATTGTAATCATAGTTATGATTATGAATGTTACTTTGGCATTTCCCCTACCAGACCATGAACTCCTTGAGGGTAGACATCTTGTTTAATGTAACTTTGTATTCTTCATTATTTGCATAATGTCAGGCAAATGGGAGGTCCTCCACATATTTTTGAATGAATGAACTTAATTAATCAGAAAGTATTAAATTGTGCTCAGTAAGTAATAGGCAGGAACATGTCATGTATGTTTTAAGACTTCAACGAACATTTTTGGAAAAAAAAAAAAGACATTTTTTTCCCTTTGAAAGGTGTACTTCATTTATTTGGAAACATCATCCGTGTGAACATGCTAATTTCTGGATGGTGCCAGTGCAGATGACCGCCCATCGTTTCACACTAAAGAGGAGTGTGGGAATGTGGGTTTGCAGTCACTCCAGTGGGTTCACATCCAGGTTCTGCTACTTTCTAGTTACAGAACTTGTACTGGTTTCCTAAGCTTTGTAGAGTGACTGTAAATCTATCAATTTGTTGGATTATTCAGATGAGAACTAGTTTGTTTTACTCCCTAGCTTACCATATTTCTGGTACTTATTGAGTGCTCATGAAATGCTAGTTATTTCACCTTGAATTGCTGGGTAAATTTTTTCTTAGTAAGCTTGTGAGTAACTTGGAGGTAGTGATTCAAGATCTGTATATCAGGAATCTGTGGTGGACAAGGACAGGCATTCAGTGAAGCCCACCAAGCTTCTTTAAGTTTGTTCTCTCTCTTGCTGTTCTGTTTTCCCTAAACATTTCTCCTTCATTCCTTTCTGTTCAACTGGCCTCTCTGGGTACCACTCTACTTGTACAAGACCCATCATGGGCCGTTAAGATGGTGGTTTTATCCCCTGACTGCACCACGACACTCCCTGACTCCCACTGCTAACAGACTTAGGCTTTTGTGCCTCAAGCACAAATTCCTGGGAGAGAGAATCTGACTGGGCTAGGAGGTGCCCCTCTCTTGTTCAATTAGCTTTGCCAGAAGTGGGGCTGAGGGTCATGGAAGAGGCATGGTGACCAAACTTGCCCACCAAGGTTGAGGTGTTTTCTAGGAAGAGAGTGTGGGGACTTCTGGTACAGTGCCCTGTCCTTTAGGGATCTGTAGTCTTTCTGTGTTCTGAGAGGAACAGGAGGGAAAGCTGAAATTTTGTGACAGAGCCAAAGTGCCATATCGACTAATTTTATTTTTTTCTTCTGGCTATTGCACATGCTGTCTTCCTTGTTTTTCATTTGTTTTGATATTGCTTTTGGTGTCTTTAACCTTTTCGGAGGCTTGGTTTTGATGGGATCCAAGGAAGTCCTGTCACTTACCTCATCATGTACCACCCCTTAATTCTATTCTTCTCAGGTCAATCCCTTAAAGGCAGTCATAAAAATAAACTCTCAGGCTGGACCTTAATTGATCAAGTAATTATGAGGAAAATGAAATTATAGATTTCAGCAACATCTAAGGCAATGGGTTGTCTCCTCCCCTTCCTCTGACCCCCAATAGTAGAGTCCCCACACCTTTCTACCCCCATTATTGAACATGTAAATGATACCTTAATGTGTTTCATGGCCCTAAACCTACAGTCATGACCTATTGCCTCACACACAATCAGATAAAGAGGCTGTAGTGGGAACAGAGTCTCCAACCTCAGAGCCAGGGAGGCCTGGGGTTGGCATGGAGGTGAGAGGAGCGCCTCTGTGCCAGGGGCAGGGACATCAAGAAGGAAGGGACCTCATGCTGGCCTATGAGATTATTAGACCCAAAGGCCTGGGACTGGCTACTCATAGTCCTTCAAGCAGTATAAAAGAGTCCATCCTAAAAACCAATCCTAAGGGTTAGCATTGTGTATTGCTTCTTGTTTGCTTATTTTCTCAGATATCCCTAATCAGGGAGGATTTAGGGTTTCTCTTTTTCTCTCCCCCCCACCCCCCGCAACCCCCAACCCCGCCCCGCCAATATCAACATGATGGCACAGAGCTTGAAAATCCTCAAGTTTAGGGTTGACTGGGATCAGATCTGGCTGTGCCCTTCAGCTTCTGGGATGCTTGGAAGGTTCCAGGAGAGCTCTGCCTCTGACCCAGAACCCCTCTGCCACTGTCTGCGCACAGATCCTTTGTAGTGGAGGCAGAGATCTTCGTTCTCCATAAACAACAGAGCGGTGCTCTTGTTGGACCCTTCCCTCTGCTGAGAATTTGGAGTAGCTCTTTATCAACCCTGAGTGCGCTGCCTTGCTTTAATGTCTGGCAGAGCATGAATTGTAAACACGTCATTAGACTTAAAGGCTGCCCCGAGATGCTAGCTGAAGGAGAACAGGCCCCGAAGAAAAGAGGAGTTTGGCTGAAAATGAGCTGCTGAATAATTTATCATGAATTGAAAAGTCAATACCTTAAGTGAGGCGTGGTGAAGCTCGGGAACTTGGAGATAAACACTGCAAGGATGTAATTTTTGAGAGAATATTACCAAAAGAAATGGCTCTTTGGCAGAAGCAGGGGGCGGAGAGCCCATGAGCAAGGGCTGGCGTGGGGAGGGGGCAACAAAAGGAGAAGTTAGAGCAGAGCTTGCCTTCAAGGCCACCGCCTCTTAACTGGAGGAGAGGTTAGGCCCGAAAGGAGTTGGGGAATGGTGGAGAACAAACCAGAATGCTAGGGAAGAGTTCCAAGAAGACCTGAACAGTGAGCCCAGGAAAGCTTCTTGGAGGAGGGGGCACTCAGGCCTGGAAGGGAGGATTTGATGAAGGGAAGGGAGGGATAGGGAACTTCCTCACACAAACCAACAGTGAGGGCACAGCAGAGAGAAGCTGAGGAGGGGGCTGACGCGGCGGCTGAGGAATGCCATGTGGAAGAACAGAAAGGCACTCAACTTTGGCATGGGAGCCCCTGCAGATTCTGTGGCAGGACATTGACTTTCATTCATAGATTCATTCCGGAAATCATCAGCATATAATTGAGTAGCTGTGTTCCAGAGACTCTGCTGTGCATGGCATGGTGAGCACAAGACAGGCATGAGTCCTGACCTCACAGAAGTTACATTCTAGTAAGATCATCAACAAACTGTAAGCACGTTCCTTGTGCTAAGTATGCTCTATGCACATCTCAATCCTTACTGCGAGGTTAAGAGATAGGTGAACTAATTATCTCCATATTACAGATGAAGAAACCAAGGCTTGAGGAGGTTAAGTAACTTGCCCAAGGCACTACTAAATGATGGAGCTACACATCTATAATGCGTTGACATAGTTATGATCTTGGTTAAATGTTGGATGGGGAAGTGGATGGGGCCCTGGGCCAGTGTGGGACACGTGATTTTGTTCAGGGGGTCAGGGAGGCTTTCTGGAAGACAGAGCTAGGATGACACCTGCAAGATGAGCTTAGTGCTGTGAGATCGAGTGGCCCTTTGGTGAAGGGGGAAGGTAGAAGAGGCTGGATCTGGCAAGGCTCTGAAAGACCGCTAGGGAGGCTGGAGTTTATCCTGAGGGCAGTGAGGCCACTGAAGGGTTCTAAGAGAGGAGGCATGGAGAGTGTGTGTGTGACAGAATCAATTTTGCGTTTTTAGGAGATCACTCTGGCTGCTTTGCGGGGAATTGATTGGTGGGGCCAGGAGTGCAAGCTGCTGGAACAGTGAGGATGTTGAGAAACAGGAAATAAGTGAACCAATAAATGTGTCAAACCCTTGAATGGTTTATTCATAGGAGAGTCCCTCAATCCTATGCTCAAAGCCCTTTCCCCCCCCACTTACATCCAATTCTAATAACTCAGCTGTTTGTTTTCCCAATTTGTAGCAGATGAGTAATAACTTAAGAAAGAATTCGAGGATGCAGTGGGAAGGAAACACTGGCCGCCGTGAAAAGTGGCAGCTTGATTCTAAGGAAAGACACACATTAAGAACACTAAAATCTAAATTGCTCAGCAGGTTGGGATTATTCAGTAGAAAGACACATAGCCCTACCCCACCCACATCCTCTCATTTCAACCTTGTATTTGATAACGTTAGCGATTACATTGAATCAACAACAGAATGTGATTTTTAACCTCTCTTTAAAAAGTCAGAGGAAAAAAAGGATGATTTTTACATTCCCAGCAGCACGTGTGACTTGTTGAGTTGGACTCAACTGCTCAACTCAACTGCTGGACTGATCCCAAGATGGCCTAGAAGCCTGGAGCTCATGTTCCCATATCGGTTCCCAAGGCCAGCTCTGGGTCTCCCCCTGTAGGATGGTGGCCATCCTAAATTCACTAGAGCAGAGGGACTGGGGTTTGGTCAAACCCTCTGACCTTTCATCAGTGAGCCTGGCACAGGAGCTGAGGCAAGGTGACAAATGGTCACAATGCTATCATCCTCCTTCAGAAGCTTTTGAGGGACTTAGAAAGGTCACAGATGCTAGGGAACCTCCTCAGAGAAGCACAGGATATAAATGGTCCCTCAGTGATTTCACCAGAATGGGCATGACTCTAGTCCCTCACTGTGTCCCTCACTACACTGCTCCCTGGGCCTCTCACTGGGCCCCTCACTAAGTTCCTCACTGGCCCCTTCACTGTGCCTCTCCCTGTGCCTTCACTGGGTCCCTTGCTAGACCCCTCATTGAGTCCCTCACTGTTCCCCTTACTGCCCCCCCACTGGACCCCTCACTGAATCCCTCACTGTCTCCTCATTGGGCCTCTCACTGGGCCCCTCACTAACTCCTTTACTGGCCCCTTCACTGTGCCTCTCACTGTGCCACTCACGTATGTCCTTCACTGGGCCCCTCACTGCATCCACACTGGACCCCTCACAGCCCGCCTACCAATGGCCCTCTCGCTGGACCCCTCACTGGCCCCTCATGCAACCATGGTGGGCCTTGACCTAGATTAAGTGTGAGATACACCCCAGCAGTGGGAACTTGGATTGGCTCTTCTCTGGTCTGAAACTAATGCTCTCAAGGGCCTTTATGCTCAGGTGGTCAGGCACCTTCTGTCCTCCCTGAGGTGGGTACTCAACCTTTGGTTTTGCTTGAGTGATGAGAAATACTGCCAGGGAACCAGGTCGATGAAAGACCCCTAAACAATTTCTCCTATTTTGGGAAACTTATTTTGTTGTTGTTGTTAGTTTAATAAACAGACTGAAACCTCCATTAGAGCTGCCCGAGACATTTGGATTCCATTTGGGAAGCTCATTAGGAGAAAAAAGCTTTGGTAGCAGAAGATTGGTTAGTTCTGAGAAGGCAGCTCAACCCTCAACTTTTTACTCAGTTTTGACATTCTGGCTGGGAACCATGGCCATCAGAAGTAGGACAGTTGAAACTATGATGTCCCTTGCACAACTTTTGCTAGCTGGAGTTTTAGTATATTTTTTTGTTGCTATGATAAATGTAATTTTCTCATTGTTTTCAAATTACTTTTTGGAGCGTAGAAAAGCAATTGATTTTTGTTTATTGATCATATAACTAACAACTTGTTAAAGTACCTTATTAATTATAATAAATTGGCATTTATTTGGAGTTCTCTCTCTCTCTAAAATCATTATTAGAGACTAATGAAAGTTTTATCTTTTTGAAAGAAAAAAAATACATGTTTATATATTTTAGAAAGATTCTCATTCAAACTGATCAAAATAAAAGAACAAATCAAGTTTCAATTATCTGGATATGCTTATATGTCAGATTTATTGTTCTTCGACACTATCAGATAATATATAATTTAAGTAAAAATATTATTCATTAATTTATTAAATATTTATGTAGTACGATGATAGGCTTTGAGGCTATTACTGTGAGTAAAACTCAGAGACCCATCTCTGCCTTTCTAGAGCCAATAGATTAAGGTGGTTTACCAGTTTATAGTGTAGGAGAGAGATAAAGGCAGTTTAGTTAAGGTCATGGAGAAGACATGGAGAGACATGGAAGGATTTGTGACATAATTACTAGTTAAAACTAAAACCAGGTGGTCATGGATTCAGCATGAGGAGGAAAGGAGAGGGAATTGTAAAAGATAACCTCTGGCTCTCTGGTTTCTGAATCAGGGTTATCCTTCACTGTGATTGGGAACGCGGAAAGAGGACCAGATTGGGGAAGGCAGACAGCAAGGGATGCTCATGAGTCTAGTTTTGCCATTTAGATCTTGGGATGCTTTTGAGTCATAAAGAGGGAGGTTGGCAGGCAGTTGGATATGCTGGTCTGGAACTTGGAGGAGAGATCTGTCTGGAATCATCTGTCGATAGGGAGTCATTGATGATTTGGGTGTAGATGAAATTGGCATGGGCTGGAGAGAACAGAGGAAGAAGAGGAGAGAGGCGTGAATGGAATCTTGAGGAGTTACAGCATTTAATGGCCAGGTAACAAAGGATAGGTTGGCAATGGGATGAAGCTAGAGGAAATGCAGGAGCATGTATTGTCCTAGAAGGTAAGGGAATTGCATGTTTTAAGAAAGGAGAGAAAGTTAGCAATATCAAAATCTGCTGAAAGGTTTAGTAAGATGAGGACTGAGAAATTCCATTGGATTTAACCACATTGTAATCACTGGAAACGTTATCCAGAGTTATCATGGAGATGATTTTCATGTTGAAGAGTGAGTAGGAATTGGGATTTTTTTTATTATTTGTTGGGAAATAAATGAATCTGCACTGTTATATTTTGGTTTCAGAATGCAATATCACAGATAGGGATGTTATCTGTTAAGGCTTACAGAAATAGGCTTCATGAATGAGCACAACTTTAAAATCCTGGGCCTACCCACTGAACCGTTGTTGGACAACTTGCCATGAAATTCGGGTCAGATGACAAAGAGTTTGCCATGTCTGTCAAACTACACGGGGACACGGGATCTATCAGCTCACTCATCCTGCTTACAAATGCCTGGGTAAGGATAAAGGAGCCCAGGCACACTGGAGAATCATTACCAAACACCTAGACACTATTTGGGTTTGTGCTCCGTCAGGAGAGTGATTATACTGCTATCTGTAAATACATTCTGCCACATCAGCCTAGCCATTGGCACCTGCTGAGGCTATTTTATCTGGAATCATCCATCTGAGTACTTGTACTTTTGTGCATCTGCATTTGTTTTGGAACTAAGTATATAGAAGTTCTTTGATGACAAATTCCACAGCGCTCTAAAGAGGGACTGAGGCCCTGCTGCAAATGCAAGCTGTCCCCATCTCTGGTCTCTGGCTCTGTCGTAGGAAGCAGATTGTTGACTGTCTCCCAGCTGCTTCTTGCCACTTGCAATTTGTGCTTTCTGCAGAAATCACTCTGTTCTGAATAAGCCAGTCACCTCGCTCTAGTGAGATGGTGGTGTGTCTGCTGAATATTTTATTTACCATCTGGCTGGCAGCAAAGTGCAGAACCTACATAAGGGCCAATAATGCCCCAGACCACCATATACCAATCCTCAAAAGGTCGCTTGCTTCTCCTCATGCCTGGCTGACACCATCAGTCCCTCACATGGGTCCTGTGCTCTTCTTTCGAGGCTTTGAGAAGGAGGGCGCCATGCTGTGAAGCAACCAAAGGAGATTTCTGTTCTTACAACACCCTTCCTTCCTGCCCGTATTGGGGTAACCTCCAGGCATTTTCCTAAAGAAGATGGACATTTCACCATCCCAGTCCCTCTTCTTCCTACCTTCCCGAAGCCCACACAAGACTTTCCAGGGTAGCACCTTCCACAGGTATGGGGGAATCCGTGACTCTACTTCTGCCTCTCAGTAGGAGCTCGATCAATGTGACTCCCCTTCTTCATCTTTTCCAACCAGATTCTCCCTTTCAGAAAGGAGGAATTTGGGGTGCCTGGGTGGCTCAATGGGTTAAAGCCTCTGCCTTTGGCTCAGGTCATGATCCTGGGGTCCTGGGGTTGAGCCCCACATCAGGCTCTCTGCTCAGCAGGGAGCTGGCTTCCCCCTTGCACACCCCTGCCTGTGATATCTGTCTGTGAAATAAATAAATAAATAAATAAATAAATAAATAAATAAAAGAAGGAATTTAGTGGCTTTCCCCCTTTGCTTGGGGAGGATATCTAGTTAGGGTTTGAAAGTGCTTCTGTTTTCAGCAATCCTCTTTGCAGGTGCAAATACATCCAAGAAGTCTCTTACTTTTGAGACTTACATAGCCAGTAATTCCTTCATTGAATACAGATACCCCTTAAGAGATACACAGAAGGGTTGTGGTATAAGAGTCCTGGACTTGGAATTAGAGATCTTCTACCATGTTTTAATGTTTGACCTTAGATGCAGTTTCCTCATCTATAAAATGGGTATAATTACAACTTATCTTATGGGGTTGCTGTGAAGATCAAGATATGTGTGAACAGAGTTCCATGGATTGGAAGTACTAGCAGTCCCTATCTACCTTAGAGATATAGGTGGTCTAACAGGACACATCACTGTTCTTTTTTTTTTTTTATAATTTTTTAAATGTTATGTTAGTCACCATACAGTACATCATTTGTTTTTGATGTAGTGTTCCATGATTCATTGTTTGCGTATAACACCCAGTGCTCCATGCAATACGTGCTCTCCTTAATACCCATCACAGGGCTAACCCAGCCCCTTATCCCCTCCCTCTGAAACCCTCAGTTTGTTTCCTGGAGTCTCTCATCCTTCATCTTCCACTCTGATCACCCACCCCCCACCCCGCCCTGGCTTCATTTTCCCCTTCCTTCTCCTAATGTCTTTCATGCTATTCCTTATGTTCCACAAATAAGTGAAATCATATGATCATTTTCTTTCTCTGTTTGACTTATTTCACTCAACATAATATCCTCCAGTCCCATCCATGTTGATTCAAAAGTTGGGTATTCATCCTTTCTGATGGGGGCATAATACTCCATTGTATATACGGACCATATCTTCTTTATCCATTCGTTTGTTGATGGGCATCTTGGCTCTTTCCACAGTTCGGCTATTGTGGACATTGCTGCTATGAACATTGGGGTGCATATGACTCTTCTTTTCACTACATCTGTATCTTTAGGGTAAATTCCCAGTAGTGGAATTGCTGGGTCATAAGGTAGCTGTATTTTTAACTTTTTGAGGAACCTCCACACTGTTTTCCAAAGTGACTGCACCAACTTGCATTCCTGCCAATAGTGTAAGAGGGTCCCCTTTATCCTCCTCTCCAACATTTATTGTTTCTTGTATAAGATACATCACTACTCTGTGTAGTTCTACTTGATTCTACTTTTTTTTTTTAAGATTTATTTATTTGAGAAAGAGAGAGAGCACAGTGGGAAGAGGGATAGAGGAAAAGAGAGAACCCTGAAGTAGACTCCCTAATAAGCATAGAGTCTGATGTGGGACTTGATCCCATGACCCCAAGATCATGACCTGAGCCAAAATCAAAAGTCAGCTGCTCAACTGACTGAGCCACCCAGGCACCCCTTGATTCTACTTATATACTGATACTCATCCCTTTTAGTGATGGAAACATTAAAAATGTAGTCCTTGGGCTACAGAAGGGTTATGTTCCTGAATCTATGATATATTGTATGTATTATTATGGATTGGAAATGAAATGCAATGATTTATTATTTAAATAAAAGTGTTAAATACTATTAAAACTCACATTTGTTAAATGCTTATCACAGACTGCAAAACAAGATTACAGATATTATTTCATTTAATCATCACAGCAACCCTATGAAGTAGATACTAGGTTTTATAGATGAGGAAACAGATACAAGAACTTAAGTAACTTGCCCATATTCATAGAATTAGTGAATGGCAGACCCAGAGTTCAAGCCCAAGTTTGTCTGATTACATGTGTATAACCACTATGTTCTTCTGCTTTCTTAATTAACAAATGTGCTGCTGAGCATTTTTTTTTTTTAAGAAATAAGGGGTTGAAACTTTTAGGAAATCTTTCATTATATCTCCACTAGTACACAACTTTATAAAATGTTATTTATGTAAGATGCATGAAACTAAGAAATGCCTCTGACTGTGTAAAAGAAAGAGATGGTGGTTGCTAAATTCCTACTCTCACTAAACAGTGAATGTGGTTATGTACCTTGATGATTCCTTTTATTTTCTCAATAAGGAATACAAACAACTAGCATGAGTATTTCAAGAAGTGTGTTTGTGTGTGTGTGTGTGTGTAGCTCAGGCCACAAAGTGGGGCAGCAACCAACGTGGAGCAGATTTCAGCACAACCAAATGAATCATGATTAATTATAAACATAATAATTTGAATTTCAGAAGTAAAAACCAGACATTATAGATGAACCTGGTAAGAGGTTGACCTCTATCCTTAATTATGGTTCTTTTCCCAAAGAAAGACTGTGGTTAACAGTTTCATGTGTATTGTATCTCAGATTTTATTGGTATATGATTCATCTAGGGATTTTTGTTAAGATGCAGATTCCTAATCAGTAGATGTGGGATGGGTCTGATAGTAAGTACACAGCTGAAGCTCATGTTACTGGCCCATGGACCATACTTAAAGTACAAGGTTATAGAGTATGTGCATTTTATTTTCATTTACATATATTCCATATCTTCTTTATCCATTTGTTGGCCACTGGGCATTGGGGCTCTTTCCATAATTTGGCTATTATTAATAATGCTTCTATAAACATCCAGGAGCATGTATCCCTTCGAATCACTATGTTTGTATCCTTTGGGTAAATACCTAGCAGTGCAATTGCTGGATCACAGGGTTGTTCTATTTTTAACTTTTTGAGGAACTTCCATTCTGTTTTCCAGAGTGGCTGCACCAGTTTGCATTCCTGCCAACAGTGTAAGAGTGTCCCCCTTTCTCTGCATCCTTGCCAACACCTGTCATTTCCTGACTTGTTAATTTTAGCCATTCTGACAGGTGTGACTTGGTACTGGAGTTTTGGTGTGTATTTCCCTGCTGATGAGTGATGTTGGTCATCTTTTCCTGTGTCTGATAGCCATCTGTATGCTTTCTTTGGAGAAATGTTTATTCATTTCTAGGACCCTTTGCTCTGAGGAAAATTCTCCCTGGTGGCTGGTCTTCTCTCCTTTCTTTTACTTTTCAGATTCTTTGTTGCTCAGAGGAAGTAATAGCACTTAGAGAGCTAACTTTTACATAGTGCATTTAATATGCTTTATAGACATGAATTCATTTAATTCTCACAATAACCATTTTCTCCCCATTTCCTCAGATGAAGAAACTGAGGCACAGACTGGTTAAGTAACTTGACAAAGATCATACAGCTAGTAAATGGCAGATGTGGACTATGAACCCAACTCTTTGGCTCCCTCGTCTGTGCTCAAGAGACAACATATGAAGTGGGTAGGGGATGGGGAATAAAAGAAAAAGGAGACAACATATGAAAAACTCTAGACCTGACACACGTGTAGGTTCTAAACAAACATTCTTCTCTTTGTTCAGCTTTTCTCCCCTAGAAGTGTGCCTTCCCCAGCAGGGACATCTCAGCCCTGTGGCTTGGCAGAATCTAATCTTGTATGTACTGTTCCTCCACAGCCTTTGTCTCTGAACTTAGCGTCCATCGCTGCTGGAAGCCCCAGCAATCCCTTTTTCCTAGGGACCTGCCAATCCCACCTGCCATCCAGCCAGATGAAGGGAGGATTGAGGCATTCTACCTTTAAGGTCCATTTCCCCCTTGTAGCCCCCAAATTCTAATTGGTATTTCTGGCCCCAAGGCTTTGCATGGTGCTGCCATCTGGTGGGTATAGATGACCACTGACATCTCTCTCCAATGAGTGGACTCCTTGCCATTGGCCAAGATTGGTCCACTGTTCCTTTCAATCCCCAGGTCATGATACCCCATTAGAATGTAATCAGCTGGTAGTTAAACTCCCATAATGATTGGTTTTTCCAGACCTTGCATTAAAGATATTCTGAATGAAGGCTTAGTAATTGGTGGGGCAGGGGTGGGTGGGTGACAGTGTTGCTACATATTGTCAAAAAAAAGTCCTAGTTGGCTCCCCCTGAAATCACACGAAGAGGGAAGCTGCCTATACAATATAAAAGATGGTTTAAATCTAGGGGCTGTACCATAAAGACCCTATCAAAGATCTCCAGCCCTTTTTTAAGATTCTTCAAGGTACTCACTTTCCTCTTACAGCAAGAGTGGAAGGAAACCTCAGGTCCAAACACTATGCATAAGTTTAAAGAAATACATTGTCCTGGAGTCTCTGCTTAGTCTGCTCACATCCATTATCTTATTAAGTTCACAATGATTCCCTAAGGCAGGATTTATTTAAAATAAAAGTGGGGAAACACTTACGAGTTAGATAAATGACCAGAAACATCCTTCCATTTGATGGATAATTTTTAGCAGCTTTCCAGGTTCAGAAAAGAGGTCCATATTGAGACTATGAGACTCAGATTATATACGCATGTTTGGAGTAAACTAGGCAGGGCCCAGAGCAACTGGTCATGCAGACAAAACCTCAAGGGTCAATAATTACTTCTTGGATTTAATGTAATTGAACTGAGGGCTAAAAATGTGGTCCATGTATTGTTCTTAGGAGAGCGTACATGGGAGCTCTTTTCTGGCATTGTGACTCTAAAACCTTTGTGGGTAAAGTCTTTGGGTTCCCTTGTAATTCACTTGTTTATAACCAAAGAGTTGGCAGTCTTAAGTGGAAATTTGAAAGTATGGGGCAGATAGCAATCTCTGAAACCAGCTGTCCGTTTTGAACTTCCTATCAACCAATGCAGATCACTGCACTACTGATGGTGAAGGCAGCTATTATGAATAGAAAGCCAATGTGCCAGAACCCAGCTGGGCAAGATGAGCACCTTGCTGCCTATAGCTTTAATTCCTGTTGGCTTCCATCAGGGGACAGAGTGCTGATACAGGTCGGTGGAAAAACCAAGTACAGTTAACCCTTGAAAAATGCGGGGGAGTGGCAGAGGTAAGGCCACTGACCCCCTGAACAGTTGAAATCCAGCTACAACTTTTGACTCCCCCCAGACTGAATTACTAATAGTCTGTCGACCAAAAGCCTATAACATAAGCAGTCCATGAACACACAGGCTGTATTATAGGCATTGTGTACTATATTCTTGCAGTAAAGTAAGCTAAGGAAAATAGAATGTTATTAAGGAAATCACAAGGAAAATATATTTGCAGTACTGTATTTTATTTATTTAAAAATATCTGCATGTAAGTGGACCCACACATTGTTCAAGGGTCAACTGTATTGCTAAACAGGAGGCTGGAGTTCATGGAGTTGAGTTCTGGCCTGGAAGGTGAAGGACCGTATCCTGGGAAGGAAACTCACCTGATCCTGAACACCCACTGTGTCTTGCACTAATTAAAGCTCTTTCTGGTGCATTCTCTCATCTAATCTTTATAACCGCTCTCCCAGCAAGTATCGTTTACATTTGACCTATGGGGACATTGAGTCCAAGCAATGTTTTAGAGTTTATCCAAGCTCACATAACTAATAAGCGGTGGATCTGGGTTGAGAGTCCTGGAGTCTGGCTGCCCCTCCAATGAATACTTTTTGAACTGGTCATCTTGCCCCAGTGACCTTTCAGAGAGGAGAACCTGTTCTGCCTTCTTTTGTTGCATTCATCCCCTCCACAGTGACAAATTCTCTTAGAGGATAAGAACAAAAATTTAAGGTCACACAACGTACTTTGTTTTTGCCTTAAACCTTATTTTTAAAGTTGGGTTTTTTTCCTTCCCGTTAAGAATGTGAAAAATGAGTATTGCCCCCTCCCTGTCTAGCCCTGGGGTGGTGCAGGAAGATCCTGGGAAGAGATGAACTTCCAGGGCTCCTCCTGGGACAGGGTGCATGACAAGAGGAAGAATTAGACCCTTGCCATTAACTGTACTCAAGGCCAGTGCTTGTAAATTCATCCAGCCGGGAGAAAGTCCAGACTCTTCATTTGGGAGCTGATTATACATCCAGAGAAGAAAGGGAGAGGCAGGTTTTATTCCCTCCTGGTTCTAGATTTCTTTACCTTTATTTTTCAGAAAAAGACGAGTGTGTGTGTGTCTTCCTCTGTCACACATATGGACAAATACATACTATCCTCCTCTACTCTCTTCCAAACTCGTTTTCAGCTAAGGGTGAAGAGAAATCTTCCAGTTGGTGCCACAGCATATTTTGGGGGGTTTTGTAAGCAAAGCACTAGTCGATCAGCTCCTGGTTGATGGCCATAAAGTACCCCTTCTTTGGTTTTGTGCCCTCCCTCCTTTGTGGGGCCAGGTAGCAATCTGGCCCATTGGGGTGCTGGGGTACAAGGTGGCCATGCAGCGGGCTGCCTCCCTGACTCTTCAGATCAAGGAAATGTCCCCACAGATGGGGAAAATGATATGAATCTGTGTTTTAAAGAGTCTTTGTTTAGAGGATTTCTCTTCAGATGCTGACAAGAAGTGACTTCAGCAGAAGGGGATAATATGAATAAGTATATTTGCTCTTATAACAAATAAAATAGTGTCAGCCATTAGAGCCCAGCCATGTCCCTTTGCTGTCAGTCACAGTTCTGTCCTCTCTAACACCAATTACAAACAGCATGCATAGGGACTTTACAGTTCACAGCATAATTCCACCCTGTGCCTCTGTGTCCCCTCCCCCCACCCTGGGGACATTGCTGTGCAGGATTTGCCCCTATGCACTGACATGAGCCTGGTCCCCATGGGTGACAACTGGGTTACAGGGCACAGTTTTGTTCTGGGAGCTGTGCAGACTTAAAAAAAAAAAAAAAATCTAGATGGGGCAAAATTCTTCCAGGGGTTTGGTGTTGTTAGTGGTGGTCCCAAATCTGGGAGCTTCCTGGGAGGGTTAGCTCCTTTGGCAGTTGCCAAGTCTGGAGACATTCAGGGGGCCCACAGATAGAGGGCTTGGGACAGGCAGAGGTCGAAGTGAGGCTAGGGAAGAAGTGGATGCCCACGGGGCCTGACCAAGGGCAAGGCTAGTCAGACGATCCCGCCCAAGCTTCCCTGGCCTCTCTGCTTCCCGGCAACCAGAAAGGGGGACGAGGAGTTGGCCGGTGGGACCCGGGCGAGAAGAGCCCCGCTGAGGGGCGCTGAGCCGCGCGACCCCGCGAAGACCGGAGGTGCCGGGGCAAGAGCCAGAGCTGGGACTCCCTAGAGACGGAATCTGCGGACCTCGGAGCTGAGCTTGGCGGCGCGCCCTCTCCGGGAGTCTCGGGTCTGGGGTAGCCAGCGCTGGCGCGGGTGGAGGCTCAGGCGCGTCCCTGGAGGGCGGGAGCCAGGGCGGCCAGCAGGTGGGGCCCGGAGGCCGGACTCCGCCCCCCCGCGCCCTCCTCGTTGGTCCGCGGCCGCCCAGCACCGGCCCCTCTCCCGAGCCGGAGCGCGATTGGTGGCGGCGCTTGTCGCTCGGAGGGGGCCGGGCCGCTCTGCTCCGCCGCTCTCCCTAACGCCGCAGCTGCCGCCGCCGCCGCCGCCGCCGCCGCCGCCGCCGCCGCCGCGGTCCTTCCAGCGGCGCGGGCCGGTCGGACCGCCTAGGCAACCCGCGCCTGGCGATGGGAAACGGCGCGGCCGCGGACCCAGGCTGTGGCAAAGTTTCCCAGACGCGCGTATCCGGGCGTGCGGCTGCCGGCCACCCGTGACTGCTTCCAGAAGGGCTCGGAGATATTTAATTTGGAAAAAAAAATCCGCCTCATTTCCTTTGTCAAGCTCTCTCTCCGGGTGGCCAGCGGCGGGAGCTCCAAACTTGGGCACGGTTCTCCACAGCGAGCAGCCCGGGCTGCGGAGGACTCGGGACTCAGGTGCTGCGGCGCCCAGCCTTCCGGAGCCGGCTGGGGGGTGTGCGCGCGGGGGAGTGCCGGCGCGAGGCTAGGAGGGTCCCCCGGGAGCTCTATATGGAGGAGGGAGCCCAGAATGGTGTGCACCAGGAAGACCAAAACTTTGGTGTCCACTTGCGTGATCCTGAGCGGCATGACCAACATCATATGTCTGCTCTACGTGGGCTGGGTCACCAACTACATCGCCAGCGTGTATGTGCGGGGGCAGGAGCCGGCGCCCGACAAGAAGCTGGAGGAAGACAAAGGGGACACCCTGAAGATTATTGAACGGCTGGACCACCTGGAGAATGTCATCAAGCAGCATATCCAAGGTACCGGCGCCCGGGGAAACTTGGGCTGCTCACAAGGCCCGGGAGTGCCCAGCGCGGCAGGGGGGTTCGCTGGGGCGGGTGCGCGTGGGGCCAGCGGCCGCGGGGTCCGAGGCCGCAGACGCTTCGGGGGCTGCGGGTGCGCTCCCGCCTGCGTGGGAGACCCTCGCTGTCCGCGGCGGTGCGCGCTTCTCCGGGGCACACGTGTGTGCGCGGGGCTCCACGCGCGGGTGTGTGCAGCTCACTGGAGGTGTGGGGGCGCGCTGCGCACGTGTCCAAATGTGCCTGAGACTCCGGGCTGGCTGCTCGCCGGCTCTGGGCATCACACAGAGGTCCGGCTCAGAGTGTGTGTAGGTGAATGTTTGTGTGTGTGCAGGAGAGAGCAGGCGCGGACCGTGGAGCTTATTTGGCCCCTGTAAGGGCCCAGGGCGAGATGGCTTGCGCGGCCCCAGTCTTTGGCATTTAGAACCCACAGGCTGCGGGACAAGACGGGGCTGGGAAGATTGCGTAGACCCAGCCCCAGCCCTGCTGTGCGCCGTCCGGAGGCGGTTGGAAATGCAGGGGGAATCTCTGGCTGGGGGTGCGGTCCACCTATAGCGGTCCCCACCCCACCACAGCCAACGGGTCCAAGACCCTCTCCAGGAGCAGGTGTCCACTCGGGGAAGGAGCCTGGAGCTCTGTCCACTGCGGTGGCTCATCCGCCCGGGACCCAGAGAACCCATCCTGGCCTGTGCCTTCCCGGCGGGCCCGGTGAAGGCCGTTCCCTCCTGTAGCTCCACTCCCAGGCCCAGGGAGCTGTTGGGGCGGAGCGGACAGACTCACTTGGCGTGGGTCTGGAGTCTAAGGTTGCGCGAGGTGGTTGTGCTCCACCCAGACCAGGACTGGAGCCAAGGGGAGGGTGAGGTACGGGAGCGCTCCCAAGGAGACCCTTCTGATGTGCTGTCAGAGGCAGGCGATGGAGAGCTCCCCATACCGTGGGGCACTGGTGCTGGGTGTGCACTCACGCGCGCGTCTCACACGTTCACCCTTCTCTTTTCTTCACCTCCCCGCTTCTCCTGCTCTCTCCCAGGCGTGTGAGCTACTTAAAGGCAGGGAGCCTTGTTCACCTGTAAACCTGGCAGGCCAGCCAAGCTCTGGGGCCACTACCCAGCAGACCTGGGCAAATATCTAGTTGAATGGAAACCTTTCTCCCCCAGGAGCACTCTCCTTAATTTACAGTGTGGGTGTCTGGATCTGCTTTTGCCCCCACTGCCCCATGCCAAGGTAGGGATAGCTGCTGTGTTCACAGTTGGTATGTTTCCCCACATGTCCCAGAGAAGGTTCCCGTGAGGGCGGGAGAGGTGCACTTATGGCTTGTGCTTTCTAATTGATGACTTCAAACCAAGGCCAGGGCTTGGGGGCACTTTTTAGGAAAGGAGACCCCTGGCAGCTTCTCCATCATACCTGCCTCTGCCTCTCAACTGGCACTGGACTTGGCAGAACAATTTATCTATCTGATGGCTCCTGTTGCTGCTCTTTCTTACTTTTTCCATCCCATGGTCCGGACTGACAATTAATCAGCAATTGAAGTACAGTGTTTGCCTCAGGGTGATTCAGAATGTTCCTAGGGAGACACAAGGCCGTACCTTACTTTGACGTTTCCAGTTTGCTCACAGATTTTGAGAGATTTTCATTCACATATTCTCTCTCTCTCTCTCTCTCTCTCTCTCTGTGTGTGTGTGTGTGTGTGTGTGTTCCTGGAAAAATGGTTCTCTTGTGCTTTCCAGTCTGCTCAGGGAGGAGGAGAGCCAGGTACCACTTTGGGAAGCAGTGAGGAGACATTGTTAACCCATGAGCTCATCACAGAGTAGCCCCTATCATGTTGAATGTGGACCATGTCACATGATTTATAAGGCTCTACATGAAAGTGAGTACGGTGTTGAAGCTGAAAGGAGCCTTTGTGAGTTTCTTCCCAAGAAACCTTATAACTGTGCATTGTTCTGAACTTTAAAAGATATACCTGAAAAAATTGGGAGAAATAAGAAGCAAAGACAGAACAGGGTTCTGAAGACATGGTTGGTCCAGTTCTCTTGTATATGTGCACTGACTGTATTAGGACTCCTATGGATATTCAGAAATGCCCAGATTCTCAAGACAGAAAGGCAGAAGCCACAACCGGTAGACCAGTGGGGAGGGGTCAGTGACTTGGGGAAGACTAGACAGGAGGCAGGTAGAGGGCAGAGATTACTTGGTTGGCTGTGTTGCGATGGTGTAGTGATGACCGGTGACAGCTGTCCCAGTGGTGCTAGTGCCATCTAGAGCTAGGATGCAGGGAATTAAGTAAATTTAGGGATTTACTTGATTTAAGTAAGAGGTCTACAAATTTGGGACTGGCCAAGTGCAGCTCTCTGAAGGCAGAGGATGGAAAAGGACAATCAGACTCTTGTAATTAGTGATGTGAACTGTCCCTGTGTATTCGCTATTATTTCCTCAGCCTTTTGAGCAACCCAGTTTAGTCTGCTGAGCTGGGGGAGTGGGGAAAGGATAATGATAACAACTGAAAATTATATAGCACCCATTATGTGCCAGGTACCATTCTAAGTACTTTCTGTCTATGTACTAATTTAATCATCACAACCCTATGAGATGGGTAATATTAACTCTATTTTACAGGTGGGGAGGTTATATGATTTGTCTCGGGTCACATCACCGGTACGTGGCAGTTTGGGCATTGAAACCCAGCTTATGTGGCTTCTCTGGAGTCTGTGTTCTTCACCACATCCTATACTGTCTCCTTAGAGGGCCAGCAGAGCACAGGGGGAGCAGTGCTCCCCTGGAGTTACTTGATGATGGGAGTGGGTGTCAGAATGAAAGACCTTGGAGGATGGCCAAGGAATGTTGAAGTCCTAGCCTTCCCACTTCGAGACTCTTCCGTAGATAAACTCAGGAAGCTCTAGGTTTTGTTTTATCTCATGCTAAGAGGCAGAGGTTACATTCACTAAAGAAGTGTCCATGGAGTACCCAGGACAGTTCCCGGCACATCGTACAGAGCAGGTGTTGGATGGATGAACGCTTGGGAGAGTAATACACAGTGTGGGTGCCCAGTGCACCAGCTAGTTGTTAATGAAAGCGTCTCCATTCTCGAAGGAATATGTTTTGCTTTGGAGCCTTGCTCAGGCTCCTCTTTGCTTTGGAAGGAAAGTTGTCCCGGAAACTGCAAATGTCACAAAATGTTCAGCAGAATGTTCCATAGGACTTGCAATTAGAAGAGGCTTTGGAGCATCACCCTAGAGGTCTGTTCTAGTCATGACTGAAAAGTTTATTTTCCTCTTGGGGGTTGCAGTGATATTTCATTTTAATTTGTTTTCTGATTGAATGATTTAATTAGATGGTGTTTGGGAATCTCTTGGGAATGTAAATTGCAGTTTTGAGATTTTTTTTTTTTAAACCAAATCTACGGTAAACGAGAGGGTGTATAGCTCCAGATTTCAAAAATAGCATCTTTTTGGATTAGAGACACGAAACCCGTGTTAGTACAGGTTTGCTCTTGGGAGGAGAAGGATGGATGGCTGGAGGTGGTGAGGTGGTTGAGGCAGAGGGTGTGCTGAAGGAGGCCTATGTGTCGGCGAGACTGACGGGGGACGGCAGTGTTGGTGCAATTCTTATTTTGGAAGTCCAGTAGAACCTAAAACAGTTTTCTCCTTTTCTTGATTAGTACCTTTTTGAATCTGTAAAGAACGTGCCAATATTGAAGAAAATGCTTAAAGATGTATAAAATTGCCTCTAATGCATTGTACTCTGACCCAACTGTTTTGCATTTTGGAACATTCCCTTCGAACTTTGCCCATTTGCCTCCATATTAAAAAACAAGGGTAGAGTCATGGTTTGCCTCTGATTTTATATTCTGCTTTTTTTCAGCTTGCTTCTTGTTATAAGCCTTTTGTTCCTGTTTGCTACATAGTTTATTGATTCAGTCTTTATTTATTGGAGACCTAATAAGTACCAGGTAGCACACCAGGGAGGTGATGTTGGATATAGGGGTGAATCAAGACACTCCTGGACCCTGTCATGTAGACTTGTTTTTAAAGGACAACAGAATGCCTCTTATTCAATACAATTGGGGTTTAAGTTAGTTAACGGAAAAACCCGGCAAAGAGGAGAATGAAACAAAATATTGCACACGTGTATTAAATATTTTTTTTTCATATTGTTTTTGAATGTGTTGTACATTCACTTGCCAACCTTTTGATGTTAAGGCCAGGCTTTGTCTTTGGGCTGGGTGGGCCAGCTGCCTTTCTGATCTTCCTTTTCCTTGCATAAACCACACCCACAATGTCCTGCTTACGGAGACTGATTCCTCGTTCTGTTTTCTTTAAAATTCACTAAGAACTTAAAGATGCTTATGAAGCAATCTCCATGTTAGTAGCCTAAATCTTTATGACTTTTGTCTTGTCCTTTGCAGTGATTTTGCTCATATGCAGTCAGACTGCTATGTAAGTGACTAGCTTTACAAAGTCTTTCCAAAGCAGTGAAATTAATTTTCTTCGAAACAACAACTCTCATTTTCTTAGCAGTCATATTCCATTGGTTTATAGAATATGTAATTAAATTATGCTGTTACAGTGACAAGTACCAAAAGTATAAACACATTTGGGAACAAACTCAGGGGACTGTTGGTACGCATACAACTCAATTGTTAGCTGGAGATGTGAGTCGGGGTGCGGTAGGAGAGAAAAGCTGCTGCAGAAGGACAAAGGCATCTCGGGGCTTGTTTTCTAGAAGGGGGATTGAAGGTGTGCTTCCTCTGGAGAGGTAACTAAGTGGATGGTTTTTAAAGAGAACTTGTACTATATTTTTAATGACTGCCTAACATTCCATCATCAATTATTGATTTAGCCACTTCCCCATTATTGAACATTGGCTTTTCTACTATAATTAACACAGAAATAAACATCTTCACCTTGCTTTTCTTCTTTTGAACTATTTTTAAGTATCTGTTTCTAGAAGTGGGATTACTACTGACTCAAAGAGTATGGACATTTTGATGAAAGATTGGTTTCAAAATCTTTTCACGTGGCCACCAGCAAGGTATTACTGTACCAGTTTCACGGAGCCTGTCCAGCCTTGGGTGTTACCATTAAACTTATTCTGGGCAAATGTAATCACTGGCAAGTGTTCTTTTCATTGGTACTCCTTTGATTACTGTACAGTTAGTATCCTCCCCCACCTGTGTTGGTTTTTGCCGTGTATTTATGTCTTCTGCCAGTTTTTCTCTTGGGATATCAGTGTTTGTGTATTTTATATATATATGTTTTATTTATATAGATCACTAAATATATATATGTGCACATACATATATATATATATAATATATATATGTATACTGCCTGTATTCTATATTATATACGTAGTTTTTGCTTTACATGGATGACTTAGGGCAGTGTTTTTCACACTCTGGCCCCAGGAGCCCCAGGCTTCTAGAAGGTTGGATCTGGGACCTGAGAAATAAAAGGGTCAAGTGAAGGCTCCTGGACTCCTTCTGCACGCAGTGTATCTCCTTGAAGCTAGTGTATCTCCTCCTTCATCTGTCTTATATTTGGTATTCTATAAAATATTTTTAAAAAGGCTCTGCTTCTTTTCTAAAAAAAGGTTGAAAATCACTGTTTTGGGAAAAAAAGAAAGATCAGACTGTTACATTTTTGTGAGGGATGATGGTAGCATAAAGAATTCAAGAGAGTAAACAAATCTAAAAGGAAATTGAATTCCTGGGTAGTGTTCTTATAATATCTATTTACCCTTCTGAATACCATGATTAATAATGTATTACATTATATGACTAATTTCCAAGTCCATTATCTTACTTCACTGAGTCAAGATCATCCCAACAATGGGAGAAATGGATTATTAACTGCTTTTCGTTTCCTAAAAGTTTGTTAGGCATATTATGTGCATCTTAATGTGCATTAGGTCAGTAAAAACAGGTTGCTCACTGTGATTACAAAGCATACGTGGTCCCTAAAAGTCAGAAAATGTCCTAGATCTGGGTGTTGGGAGCTAATTTTTTTTTTGCCCCTCTAGCTTTTGGATGTCACCAAGAATTGGGTGGTGTCCTTCTCATCTGATCCCTGGCTTGGCAGGATTGTAAAGAGGAAAATACGATGTTTGCTGAATGCTTGGAGTTTATTTGAGGAAAGGGTGTCATTTAAACAGTAAAGCTATTTGTCCTTTGGAATGAACTGTGGCATGTGAAATTATATTAGTAACAGTGATTGATATTTTGAGAGAGTGCAAAAGCAGGATTTAGAAGTTGAGTTCAATTACCTTTATTAATAGCCCCAGACCACATCTTTGTGGAATAGGAAAACCTTGCCAAAGAATACAACTTTTTCCCATGGCCGGAGACTTTTCATTTTTATCCAAAAGTATGTAGGCTGTAAAGTAAATGCATTCCACATTCTTTCCCACTCACTTGACATAAATTGTTATTTGCCCTTGATAAGTAGGTTGATGTAGAATCTCAAGGAGAATTCGGAATGAAATGTTGTTGAGCCACAGTCTGGTTCTCTGGTTTGTGAAGGCCTTGTAGGTCAGCTTCGGTCACTTGGGTTAGGCAGGTCTATATTTTTCCAAAGGTATTCATGGGATTCACAGCCATGTACAAGGTTGCTGGACCATCTTCATTACCATCCTGTAGAAGTTCACTTCACTTAATTTGGACAGCTGAATGGGCTATTGCCTGGATTGGGGGGCTGGAGGGTCTCTTTCAGATCATTGTCCTTTTTCATTGCTTGGGCTCTATCCAAGAGTCTGGGACAGATGGCTGCCCCATAGAGAAGCATATAGGAAGGCAATCTAGCTGGAGGTGATGTCACACAGAAGGTTCTTTGGGGAAGCACCAGGCTGAATGCGTGATGAATGTAGCCAGAAGGGAGCAAGATGGGATTTTGGGAGAAAGAGGATTATGCGTGAAGACGGAGGGGCAGAAGTCCATAAATGTGACATGGGCAACTGCAGGAGAGAGCAAGGAATGGAGTGGGTTAGCTCTGCTCCTTATGATCCAGATGAAATGAATGCTGGCCTTGAATGCTGGTCTCTCTAGGGCCAAAGGTTCTTGAACTAGGTAGCGATTGGATTATTCCATGGAGCCTACGATCAGCAACTTATCAAATCTCGCTCTGCCTTTGGGGTCAGAGTCAGCTCCACTCCACACTGCAGTGTGCGAGCACAGAAGTGCTTGCTGTTTTCCCTTCCTCACACGCATGCCTCCACATGCAGGGCGCGCGCCCCGGGGCGGGGCGAGGATGAAGCATGTCCCGACACGGGGCATTCGTTCTCACTCTGTCCCTTTCTCTCCCACTCCACAAAGCATATTAGTATGCAAGACAATGTGATAACCTTGAAATCCTTTCAACGTATTAGTTAAACCTAATCAGTCATATGTTTTGGTACTTAAATTATTGTTAATAACAAATTACCGCACAACTGTTCTGATATAAAATTTGTCGTGGTGGTGATTGGAAACGACTGCTCTTCTGGAATCTTATGTGTGGGTCTGTGTACTTTTTATGGACCCAGCTGAGTGCAGCCAGCTGGAACTTGAAGCAAGACGATTCCTGATTATGTGCACAGTAATGCTTTGCTAGATTTTTTCTGGCTACACGATTAAGGATTCAACTGTATTTGCTAGGACGAATCATCCCAATGGGTATGAGGTTCAAATGTAGCCTTTTCACTGTCCAACATTCAATGTCAGTTTTGTGAAGGTTTGCTTTGGGGAACTTTTCTGAAAGCCCTAAGTGTCCAGCCCCAATGAGACCGTGAC
Source organism: Mustela erminea (assembly GCF_009829155.1). Lineage (NCBI taxonomy): Eukaryota > Metazoa > Chordata > Mammalia > Carnivora > Mustelidae > Mustela > Mustela erminea. The sequence goes on along the minus strand of NC_045622.1, from coordinate 66,316,687 downwards.
AGGTTTCCTGTATGATGTCACTGCTGAAACGGCATTAGAACCAACAGACTATGGTCCTCTGGGCTACATTTTGTTACTACTTCCCTTTAAGAGTCACAAAAGTACCATGTTTGGGAAGATCCAGAGTAGTGGTAGCGACACCCCGCTCCTTGGTATGGATGAGAACAATGAAAAATGAGGCCTGAAGAAGAGACTTAGAGCCAACCCTTTAGAATGAATGGCTTCACTCCACCATGGTCCAGAGTTTAAGACAGAGGTAGAGCACCCTGTTTAAGACTGTTGGGTATTGCATTTCAAGCAGCAGTGGCTACTTGTTTGCCGTACCCGTCCATCTCTGTCCCCTAGGAGAGGCCATTAAAGGCCATTGAGAGTCCAGAGGAATGGGTACATAATTCAGGGATCTGGATAGGACATGATTTGAAACCTGGGCTAATAAATGTCATGTTAATGGCATCTGGGACTCAGGAGGACAGTTCCAAAATTGCTTGAGCCAATGAATATAAGAGTAAGAAAGCCAAGAAAGGATTTGAAGCTCCAGAAGTGACAAATAAGAATCTTAGCCAAATCCTTGGTTTATTTTAAGAGCAACAAGCACACAAAGTATTGAAGATTGATTGTATCAGGAGGCACAGAGGAAGAGTTCTCCTGTGTGTCAGGCACTGGACTAGATGCTAGCCATACCTTTTTTTTTTTCTTTTTCTTTTATATGACTGCTTTTTATCTCCACAACATGAGAGGACAGAGAGTTTCAGAGGTGAGAACATTGATGCATGGAGACTTAGAGACATAGAGTTTGCCCAAGGTCACACAGCTAAAGGTGGTAGAGACAAGAAGGGAAACTATGCCTAGTATATATATCCTCTACAGAAGGAAAGAAAAGGTGAAAATTACACAGAGAGGACCAGGAGATCATTCTACTGAAGGCTGTGTTCAGGTGTAAGCTCAGAGGCCTCATCAGGTCAAGGGGAAGGCTGTGGGAGGCGGGAGCCAGGCAGGCAGGTGGCTTGGTTTGTTGTTGTGTAGGTGAGTGCAGTCGGGCTCCAGAGGCCATGGAGGGCCCTTTCTCTTGGATCATTGTGGATCTGCTAGGATCATCGTAAGCCCCCAGGAACTGTCCTGTGAGAGAAGCAGAGCATGCTATCTGCAAGCTAGAGCTCGTTCCAGTTCTCCTCGGGACTCGGGAACATTTACCGTGTGCTAGGTGCTGTGCTGTGTGCTTTCCCATTCACTGGCATGGACATGTGTCTTCTCATTCCATTTGCCCAGGATTTCCCATGTTTCAAAACTGTAATTCCTGGGTCCAGGTGTCTCCAGCCTGGGCAAACCTAGATGGTTGGTTATCTTTATCTTCTCACGCTGGTAAATTCTGTTCAATGGCAAGTCTTTGCATCAAAACAAAAACAGCCCTTCTGACTGCACTCTATCTGGGTCTTCTGCTTTCTGCTCTTGAATGTTGACTTTGTCTAAGTGTTGTAAAGAGGACACTGAGGGTCCCAGCAGCCCCTGCCCCATTCTCTCTGCCCACACAGGCTGTTTCCTCTTTCCTTTATTATTCCTCCTGCCTTGGCACTCTGTTTTTTAGCTGTCTGAGCCTCTCAGGATTTGGAAAGGAAAAAACAATTGCTGTAAAGGAAAGCTCTAATAAAGTGGTTTGGGCACAAAACATCAGCAGCTGTTTATTTGCCCAAAACAGTAGGAGTTTGTATTAATAACCTTGTGAGTTATATGCTGGGAAGTTAAAAGTAAGCAAAAATCTTACTTGAGACCCACAAATGTGACTTTATTCCTTTATTGAACTAATCTCTCTTCTGTTTATGCTGGTGACATTTTCTATTATCCATATGGAAGATCCTTCTTGATATTCTGCTACAGATTTATTTAGCTCTGCCTTGGTTAGGGTCCCAGAGTAAAGGGGTTTTCTGGTTTCTTTTTATTGTAGTTATGATCCTTGGTGTTTATGTGGTTTCTGCCTCAAAGGATCTTGACAAATGGGGTAGGGTTTGTCTAACTAATCATCGTAGTATTTCCCTGATGAGACAGTAGGGGCCATGGAGGAATGGGAGGGGTGTGGGAGAGCTTTACACCTGCCTCTCAGTTCAAGGGCTTGGAAAAGTGAATCTTTTAACTTTTATGGTTTCTTTCACATCTAAATCTCAGCTTAATAATAAACAAATCCTCTGACTTGCTTTATTTTCTAAAAGACCATTTGGAGGAAAGTATACCGTGTTGGGATTATGAGGTAGACCCTTCAAGTCTGTAATTGGGCCAGGCTTTAAAAAAATATCTTACGAGACTGTGGAGATTTATGTTAGCAGGGAAATCCAGTGGAAAGTGGATAAAAAGACTTTTATCAGTGATTCAAAAATTGGAAAAAGGAACCAGTGAGGAAGAAATAGGCCTGCACTTATCTGGAGAAGAGCTGGGAAGAGGAAGAGAATTAATGTTTGTTGAGCATCTATTAGGTGCTAACTGCATCACTCATGTTACCTCATTTTAACCTTGTAAGCAACCTTGTGGGATATCGTTAACCCCCGTTCTGCAGAAGGGGAAATTAAAGCTCAGCGACTGTAGTTCTCTGTCCAAGATCATGCAGTTACTACGAGATAAAATCCCATTTTCTCTGCGAAGCCCCCTTCGTCAGGGGCCAGTGAGCCTCTTGTTTTCCTGCTCCAGTGATCCTGATGGAGGGAAAACAGGCTTATCTCTTACTTTCAGCAGAAAGGTTGCAGATGAGATTGGAAGGATTCCTGAGAGAAGCAAGGCCATGAGATGGGTTACCAAGCGACTGATTTGCTGGTATCCTTCCCTGGAGACACAGAAGGATGTCTGTGCCAGGAGCTGTCTGGGATGGAGAGCTCAGGAAAGCTGAGAGAGGCTCCGTGCGTGGCTCCAGAAGCCATCCGTATAGCTTTCTTCAGGAGGGGACTTAGTGTGAATAAGACCAAGTCCTCCACTCACTCAGACCTAAGGGTTTTGAGGCTCCTCCAGGCTCAGGGCATGGAGTCAGGTTGGGGACCATGGAAGGAACTGGTGCATACAAAAGAAATAGCAGACATGTTCAGGTTTGCCAGAAACTTCCCATTTAATGGAAGACATGGGATATTCAGGTAATGTATAGGCAACGATGGGCCCCTAGCTCTGTGGGCAGATGTAAGAGGTAGACACCACTGCTGGAATTGTTTATTGGGCCCTGGTGCGGTGGTGGGGGTGGGCGTGAGATGGTTGGGAGAAACCGCAAACCTGCTTCCATGTTCCTGTTTTTCCCTAGTGTGGCTGGGAATTTGACAGGGACCTGGGATGTACTCCTGCTTTCTATTGGTCACGTACTCAGAACCTTCTGTTCCTTCATCCAGCTAGCATTTATTGAGCACCTAGTGAGGATATTTCAGTGGAACAAAGACAAAAATATGAAGAGTCCCAATTAAACAAGATGGTCTGGAGGTCTCCCATCAGGAAAGACTTGGAGAAAGTTAGGTGTGAACTCTGTCTGGGGGAGAGCTTTCTAGGTGGAAGGAATGGCCAGTGCAAAGACCCTGGGGTAGCAGTGTGCTCAGTGTGTTAGAGGAACAGTAAGGTAGCTAGTGTGGCCAGAGCAGAGTGATTATGGGAGAAAGGGTAGGGGATGAGGCCAGAGAGGGGCTGGTTGAGGAGCAGGTTGTATAGGCCTTGGAGGCCACTGTGGGAGGAATAGGGAACCCTTGGCTGGGGTGAGCCAAGGAGCCCAGCTTTGAAAGGCATCAATCCAGACTGTTTTGTGGCTATTTCCTGAGCACTTCTCATGGGCTTGACTCTGTGCAGGCATGTCGGGAGACAACAAAATATACAGGTCATGGTTCTTTCCTTTAAGAAGTTCATAATCAAGCTGAGAAGACAATGCAAGAAGAGTGCATTGTCAGAACGGACTTCCTCAAGGAATTGGGATTTATGACACATCCCGAAAGAATGAGGAGGATTTAGAGGAGTGGAATAGGGAAGATTTGGAGAGAGTAAGCTCAGATATAAGTAAAACCAACAGTTACCTGAGCCTTTCATCTAGGGTGGGAAAAAGTGCAGGCAGTCAGTGGCTGGAATCAGCACTGCCCTTTACAGGTTGGGTGACCTTGGAAAAGCCTCTTCACTCTCCTGTGCCTCAATTTCCCCAGCTATAGAAAAGACAGCCATTGATCCTTTAACACTGTGGGATTGTTGTGGTGATGAAATGAGATGCCAGGCAGAAAAGCGCCCCCACCCTGCCTGTGTCCAGGGTAGGAATGGGGGGCAGGAAGCACATTTTTTCCTTCAGGCTCCCTCCCTTCCCACTGTCCTTCATTTCCACTCTTTCCTTTTTGGACTTCACATAGAAAATACAACCAGGAATATATTCTCTGCTCGAAACCCCTGGAAGAGCAGATCTGAGGCCCGTATCGGTGCCATTAGGCATGATGTGCGTGCTAAGGCTTTCCCAGTTCTATACGGCCCAAGAAGGTCAGAAGTGAGCTTAGAGGGGAGCCCAAACTAATGCTAATGCACAAGTGTCTCAGTCTGACTCGCCTCCTGTTCTGAAATTCTAAGCCTGCCAGCTTGGGGACCTGCCCCTGTTTGTAGAGAAAGATTTGCTTTGTAAAACCCACTCGGCATGGCAGCGGGCAGCAGACCATGTCAGGAATGTGCTGCGCTTATAGGAAGCTTGGCTGGTGGGAGAATGATGCAAGGTGCCCCGTTACCTGGCCAGAGTCTCACGTCCCCAGTGATGGATGGGTGGGGACAGAAGGAGAGTCTCCTGGAGGAGAGACTTGGGTTGTCTTGTGTTTCCACCGCCTGACAGGATTTGGAGCCACAGCAGCCTATCTTCCTGCCAGGGTGAATTTGATTTAACTCAAAGCAACGTGACTTATAATTTCAATTGCAGGCAGGAAGGTGTGATTTAAGACAATTGTCAAGAAGACTCAATTTAATCTTTTCTTTCTTCCCCCTCTACAAAATGTGCATTTTGTGGGATGGTATAATTTTAATATCCATTCTTTACAACCCAGACCTAGATGTAGTTTCACATTGGGAAGATACACTCTACATCTTTTTTTTTTCTTTTAGTACTTATCTATTTAAAGTTCTCGCGAAAAAGATTCCTTTGTAGTGACAGCAGAAAACGGAGAGATGGTTTTGCTTTCTTACTAGAGAGAATTGTGGAAAATCACTGTGAAACCTCCTGGGCAATTGCTGTTTCTTGATGAGCAGGGCTTATTTTGGTCACTTATAGACAGATAATTTTGTTAACAAAACAAGGAAAATCATTATTTTATTTAACTAAAGCTATACAATGGTGAATTTTAAATGTTTTTCAACAACAGCCAATTTTTTTTTTTTTTTTTTTTAGCAAAATAGGCATTGGTGTTTTTGAGTTTGTAATTACTTTGGAAGTACAGAAAGTTGACTTGATTTTTGTAAATTGAAATTAAATGTCTTATTTCACCCTGGTCCATATTAGTAATGTATAGTATTGTTGTGCAACTCGATGCAGTCCTTGCATCTTGCCTCATATATTAGCAAAGAAAGATGAGCTTTCTAAAGTTGTATTTTAATTGTGAAAGCTCTAGTCTTGTAAAGATCTAGAAGGATCTTTACTTAGAATTGGAGCATGCTAGAGCCTGGGAGTAACATCAGTAACCACCCCCTCAGCCTGTTAGCTGAGGGATCCAAGGCCTGATGCAACGTGGTGATGGCCCTGGCAGTTTTCTCCTGGGACCTGGAGACTTTGGGGTAGGGATCTAGAGGTTTGACTCAAGTCTAGAAAGCTTCCCTCTACATCCTCTTACTTCCTTCAACCTCAGAAGAAACTTCTGCAGTGGGGAAGTAAATCTTTGGTTATATATTCTCAGATGAAGCCGGATGCTTAAGGGACAAGGGAATGGGCAGATTTCCTTAGCTGGGGTCTGTGGGGAGCCCTTAGTTCTCTTTCTCTGGCCTGTCTGGGTCCCTGGGGCTTGCACTCGACTTCCTAGGATCATCTTCAGAATTGAGGACATAGCTGTTAGCAGGACCTGACTTCGGTTCCAAGCAGTGCGTGCCAGCTCCTGGGATGCAGCCTCTATGTTGGGAGCAGGCTTCTTCCCAGCTTTGCAGATCCCAGCAGTGGTGTCCATGGAAGAGGGGCAGAGATTTTACACCGAGGAGAGGAAATGAGAGAAAATTGACATTTATCGGGTGCTGAGTAGATGTTTGGCACAGTTTAGTTCACTTCATTTTATATAAGCCTGAAAATAGGCCCATGAGATCATTAGCCCCACTTTCTAGATGAAAAAGTTGTACTGTATTGTAACTATTAATCTCCTTTTCCCATTACACTGTGGGTTGCTTGAGGGTGGAGGCAGGGTCCTAATTTTTCCATTCTCCTGTTTGATCCAGTGACAGCCATGTAGTTGGGGCTAAGCAGGAATTTGTTGAGTGACTGAATGGATAAATAAACAAGCCTTCCTAAAACCACTTACTTACTAAGAACATTCATAACCAGGTGTCTGGCTTCAAAGCTGTCTGGAAGGGAGGCCAGGGGACTGAAGACCTGATTCTCATCCCTCCAAGCTTGGGGGAGGCTTGCACGAGGTGGTCTCAGGCTGTGTCCTCCTTCTGGGTCAGGGACAGGAAAACACACATTTCTGGGGTCTCTTTCAAGGCACCTCATAGCACACACTGCTGTCGCAAGCTTTAATCAAAGGGAAGCAGCAGTTCAGTGGAGAAAGTGTGTGTGTGTGTGTGTGTGTGTGTGTGTGTGTGTGTGAGTGTAGAATGTGCTTTCCTGCACTGAGATCCCCCAGGAATCAGCTGGTGAGAGGAGCTTGAAGCCTTCAGGGGACCCTCGATATCTTTATTTTAATAAAGCTGTCACTTGTGGTCACTTTCAAACGAAAGCAATCTTGTGGGTGTAGAAGGGGAGAAATAAACCTGCACCAAAAGCAGAGAATAATGCCAGAAAAGATGCAGCTGAACAGGGAGGCTTTGCTTCAAAAGGAAGGACAGAGTCGAGGTCATTTAAATGGATACCCAGAGAGTCACCAGGAAGGAGAAAGCATAGCTGAATTTCCAGAGAAGGACCGAGAGTTCCTCAGGGCCCCAGGAGCTAAAGGGAAAGGTGGTCTTTGGCTTCCCAGCCCATGTGGCAGTGGCTTGGCCTCCTGTCTGCACTGGGGCCTCCGAGAACCCCAGAATGGATCCCTTCATCGTGAGGTGTCTTTAGGGTGGCAGTGGTAAGTTGGGACCATCTCTTCGCTCACTCAGGAGGGAGGTGGCAAGAACTGTCTGCTGAGAGGACGGAGGATTCTCCAGGCTGCTCTGAACTCAGGAGAGGGTTTTTTCTCCTTACCTGCTTTGTTGAAATTCCTTGGGCATCAAGGGCTGAAGATGGCACGGGAGTGGAGTGAGAGATTGGACAGGCTGAACCCCCTTGGTCTCTGGTGGCCCCTCGGGGAATTACCCACTCAGGGGTGTTGGTTTGGGTTTGGATCTGTGCACCTTTCATGGTGGCCCAGTATGGCTTCTCCCACCTGCACCCATCAGTGGGCCTAGGCAGTGGGCCCAGGAAGAAGATTCTCCAACTCGGCCCAGTGGGACGGAGCAGCCCATTAACAAGAGCCTCAGATTACTGTGATTTTTCTTTTCCTATTATTCCCTGATATTTTCAATTTGAAAAGAATCATTTAAACAGTAGGGGTAGAAGAGGGCATAGTAGACATAGGGGAAAAATTGAAAATGTCATTTAAAAATGACTATTTCATTCTTTTTCACCTCAGCAGACAGATGGCCGCCTCACCTTTTGCCCACGGCCAGGAGCAATAGCCTGACGGGTCAGCCGAGGAGAGCAGTGATTTTATTTTTCTTTTCATTTCAAACAGATTGTGTAGCCCTTGGGGTGTGGGGGACCAGTGGAATGAAACTCTGGGCCTGGAAACTAATTATGCCTCCCTGCATGGCTGAGCTAGTTAATACCAAACTGTCATTGAGGCTGATTCTTCCCTGGGGCAGAAAAGCTTCCCAAATTCCTTATCTCTTTCTCTTTGCCATGGGAGTGGAGGCCTTTTGGTTTTTTGTCAGTTTGAGAGAACAGGAGCACAATTCGGGAAGCTTCTGGAAGCTCTGAAATGGGGCTCTGGGTTCTGGTTCCAAACGTGCCCTTCTGCTACACAGCAGCCTCACCTCTGCCAGCTCAGAGGAGGTTTTGAGTTTAGAGTCAGATAAATTGGGCTCCAATTTGGGTGCTTCCACTCCCTGGTGTGATGTTGCCCGAGGCTGCCCAGAGTATCTGGGACTGTAAGCATATCGCTTGCCCTCCCTCTTCCTCTCCACTCCTCGGCAACGTGGGCTTAATGATGGCTCACCAGACCAGTATGCCTGCCTCCCTTTGCTTTGCTGATCCTGAAACTGAGAGCCAGCCAGATACATGGTATGGTCAGCATGGTGTCACCAGTGGAAACCACCTGAGATGCAGAGAGGCAGAAATTCAGTAATGCCTTTAAATGGATTTTTAACTTACTAAACAAACCATTTGACAAATAGTCACACATATAGGAGTAAGACATATTTATTTATTCAATCTACAGATAATAAACACAGTGTGCTGAACTCTAACCCCAGTACGTTCTATCCCTTTCCCCAATTTGGAGACCTGGGGCTTGTCGTCTGTGCAGTCCCCAGCCAGCCAGGTGTCTCAAACAGTGGCTCCAATAAACTCTCTGAGTCTTTTTAAGGACAGAAAAAGAATTTTAAATATTGGGTAGTGGCATTTAAAAATATAGCTTTTGTGTCAACATGAAGATCATGAATATTCAGCTTGTACACAATCTTGAGCAATTAGACAGATGCATATTTCCAGGGAGGGTGTGTTATCCTGATGGCTGAGGGGATTGGGACTGTCTATCATTTCAAAACCAGATTTCCCTGGTGACTTCCGAGTCTGGTTTTAAGAACATTTGGGAATGAAGTCTCAGAGACAGCCCTATTAACTCCCCCCAACTTTGCCAGGCTATATTCCCCTTGCCTATATCCATAGACCTGGCCTTTACCTGAGAAATTTCCAAGTGGCCCAGGAGCGTAAACCCCCTATATTCTAAATGTGATGACTGATTGAGAGCTAAAACAAAGCAGCCCATTTCCAGCCTTGGAGGATGGGTTTGACGTGGCAACACTCAGCCTTGGCTGCTGGTGTTTTTTTGTTTAGGGCCCTGTCTCCCCATGTTGAATTCCTATTAGAATTAATTGATTGTCTTTGGAGAAGCACCAAACACAAATCGAGCTAGTTGATGGGACGACACAGCTTAGAACTGTCGCCTTTAAAAGAAGACCTTGTATCAGCCAGGAATCCCTTATGACTTTTTAGGAGAACCAGAATTTTAGCCACTATGCATTTCCAGGTTTTCTGGGGCAACCCGCTTTCAAATATTCTGATCTGTTGTCTCCAGAAACTGTCTAAATGAATTGTAAATTCTAGTATTTCCAACACTTACTGCCCATATTGACTCTCGTACCTGGAAGCAGTACAAAGCCCTTGCCAGAGCACATGTCCCTTATTTTTAATTTAGAAAATATGGCTACAGTGAAGTAAACAGAGTACTGGTAAATGGAGCCAGCTGTTCCCTACATGATTCTTTTTTTCAGTACAAATCACATGGGGTTAGGGGACGCACCTCAGGGATGACAGTATGAGGAGATCTGTGGATCCTTTCCCCAGTGATACAAACATAACTGGTGAAAATTATTTTAAAAACCCCAACCACTTAAAGTCTCTGGAAATTGTTCTGTATGCATACATGAAGTGGAGAAAGAGTTATTCAGTAAGAACAGCAACCTTGTGTCTTTCGAGACATGACCTGCTCCCTCTTTGAACCCCGACTCAGAGACAGAGCTGTTCTCTGGGCAGATGTGGACTTTCTCTTTCTCCTAACTTAGGAGGCTTTCTCTTTCCCCTAACTCCTACTCTAGGGTTTTCTCTTTCTCCTAACTTCTACTCTAGGGTATGGTTTGTCCTGAGGAAGGGCAGGCCACTGCATTTCTCATCTCTCCCAAATCTGAGTTGCAGAAGCTTTATTCCATGCAAGCATGGGTGGGAAGCCTGGGGCTGCTTTCTGCTACCCATGGCCATCTTACAGGGTGGAAGCTCTATCTGAGGCCAAGAATACCGGGTCCTATTCACCACCAGCCCAGCTCACACATTGGGTGAAATTGCCATCCAGGAGAGGCCTTCCAAAACAGTGGCTACCATCCCCACCCAGCACCCCACCCATAGAGCAGGCCTGTTACTGAGAGAATCGGGCTGCTATTCCCCACCTCTTCCCCTACACCCCACCCAGCTCTAGAGCGGTGGTCCAGAGATTCTGCCTAGGTGGCTGTAAGAACAGAGTTCTGTAGCTCTCCCTAAAGGAACTGACTTTATTTGGAACAGAGTGTGAGAAATTTCAAGCTTTAGAAACTGAAGAACATTCAAGAGGAGGCTGGTAGCTCCGTGATAGGAACAAGAGATACAGTGGGCCAGCTGGACCTGCTAGAAGTTTACAGGGAGAACCAGAGAAAGAGACAGCCGAAAAGAACCCTCCTGGGATTAAAACAATCCACAGAGATTGGCTTCCAAGGCAACCCCTACAAAGGAGCCTGAATTTGAGTGGATCAGACTGTGGAGCAATTTATACCCAAGGGCCCTGTTGGAAACAGTAGAGCAACTGGGTGGCAATTGGTGAAGGCTGACAGCTGGGTGTGATTCCAATAGGGCAGTCCTGTTTAGTCCAGCTAAACAGGGAGATAAGTGAAAGAGACAGTAACAAAAACAAACAAACCAAAATGCCCTGCTACACTACTGTTATCCCAGGAGCCTGGATAGGGGGAGTCAGGAACATTATGCTTGTGACCAGAGCTACACCCTCCAAGGGTTGACGTTAGAGGCTACGCACTTGGTGGTGTAAAGGATTTCACTGACCAGTCCATCTAAGTCAAGAAACATAAGCAGATAACACCCACAAGTCCTGAGTGGAGGTTGGGAGTGGGGGAGTGATCATAACCAGAATGGCTAAAATAAATTATCTAAAATGTCTGGTTTCCACAAATACTTAAGAGACATCTAAGACAGAGGAATGTAAAGAGAAAAAGAGCAGATAACAGAAATTGTCTTTAAGGGGACCTGGATGTTGGGCTTACCAGACAGACTTCAAAAGTAGTCATTGTTCAAAGAACCAAAGGAAACTTTGATGAAAGACTAGAGGAAAGGATGATGACAATATCATATCAATAGGGAATATCAATAAACGGATATAAACTAAAAAAAGAATAAAGTTGAAATTCAGGACCCAAAAAGTAAAAAAAAAAGAAAAGAAAAGAAATGAAAAATTCACTAAGGACATTTAAAATTAGATTTCAGTTGACAGAAGAAATTATCAGCAAATTTAAAGACAGATCAACAGAGATTATGAAATCTGAAGACAAGGGAGGAAAAATGAATGAAGAAAAATGAGCTGAGCCTTATAGAGAAATGTAGGACACCATGAAGTGTACCAGTGGCATGTCTAATAAGAGACAGAGAAAACCTTGAACAGAACAGAACAGAACAAAACTAACTACAAAACTACCTACAAGAGAACTCCAGTAAGATTAACAGTTGATTCCTCCTCAGAAACAATGGAGGCTAAAGGTATTATATAGAACAAAAGTATCCTTCAAAAATGAAGGCAAAACAAAGACATTTCCTGATAAATAAAACTGAGAAAATTTGTTGCTATCAGGTCTACCTTATAAGAAAGGACATTCTTCAGGCTGAATGCGAGTGACATCAAACAGTATTCAAAGTTACACACAAAAAAATAAAGAATACCAGTAAATATGATTTTATAAGCAATTTGAAAAGTATAATTCCATATTTCTCATTTCTTCTCTTAACAAATTTAAAAAGGAACTGTATAAAGCAATATATATTGTATAATTATACTGCTGGGCATATAACATATAGAAATGTAATATATTTGACAATAATAGCACAAAAGCACAAAAACGAAGAGGAGGCACTAAAGCTATATAAAGAGTAAAAATTCTATATTTCACTAGAATTAACTTAATAGACTTGGATCGATTAAGATGTCTGTTATAAACTCTAGACCAGCCACTAAGAAAATAATCCAAGAAATGTAGTTAAAAATCATTAAAGAAGTTAAATTGTTGTCCATTAAGTGATGGATGGATAGACAAAATGGTATATATATATGTAAAGGAATATTATTCAGGCATAAAAGGGAATGAAGTACTGATACCTACTATAGCATGAGCCTTGAATATGTTGTGCCAAGTGAAAGTAGCCAGATGCAAAAGACTACGTATTGTGTCAGTTGATTTATATGAATAGTTAGATCTGTAAAGACAGAAGGTTTGTTAGTGTTTCTTTAGGGTTGGGTGTGGGAATGAGGATGGGAATGAAAAGTCATTGCTAATGGGTACAAGGCTTCTTTTGGGAGTAATGAAAATGTTCTAAGATTAGATTGTAGTGATGGATGCACAGAGCTCTGTGAATACACTAAAAACCATTGAATTATACCCTTTAAATAGGCCAGTGGAATGGTATGAGAATTATATATCAATAGAACTATTTAAAAATTCCATGGGGTTATTAATTTTAAGAACTGACTTAAGCTAGTGGTTTTCCAACTTTGGTGGATAGAAGAGAGCCTTTCTACATTGAAGACATTTCTGGAATGAGGTCTATCTGGAAGGGAACTACAGATACCAATGTACTGTGGCCATCTGGACTTTATAGCACTGTGCTTTCTCCTCTCATTCCATATAGACACAGACTCTTGTGCAGAATAACATCTACTTTCAATTCCAAAAAGATATATTTACTATGTTTGTCTCCTAGCAAAACAGAGAGGAGCTGAGAAGAAGAAAAAAAAAAAATCCTTCATTTAAAATTCTACCACTCCCCATAGTACAAACATGAGGACCAGATCTTTGAAAAGCCACAAGCAGCACAGGGAAACAATGTTCCAATGATCATATCCATAGAACCTGAGAGTGCAATTGGGTAAGCCTGGAAATTTTTAGATGGTAAAATCACTTATAGTAGCCTCTGGAGATTGTAGGAAAAAATCAGGTATGGGTTTAGATACATAAATTTCCCAATGGTATTTTGAGATGTGGTATGTAGAGAAAAGAAAACAAAATCTCTTGTATACCTTACAATTCTTTTGTTAGCATCTGTCTGTTTCCCGAGAGAGAAGGTCAAGCTTTATAGTGCCTTTCAGAAATTTGGAAAGCGGAGGAAGGGATTTGGGATGGACCTTTCATGTCATAGATATTTTAGACTCATGGACAGACAAAGCTGGAAGGATCCCTTGAGACCCTCTAGTCCAAGGAGTACAGACTCAAATGCCAGGCTGGTAACTTAAATGGCTCATAAGGGCTTGTTATAATATAACATGGAACAGCTGGGACACAGAAAGGGAACATTGTTTGTCTTGCCTAGAGGGGGCTGCAGCGGACAGGTTCTAAAGAAAGGTTGGGTTATACCTGTTCTGATCTGACTCCTGACATTTTATTTACAAGAAAGGTGTCCAGAAGCCTTGAGAAGGAGATGACTTGTTTAGTTCAGAGTACTGTGTCTTCTCTTTATACTTTAGAGCTGTATTAAACTATTTCCAAGATGGGTCCCACACTCCCTTAGAAATCAGCTTCTGTCCTACCCTTGGCATTTCAGAATTGGGACTCCCATAAAATTGTGGGTTTATCTCTGGGCTCTCTATTCTGTTCCATTGATCTATGTGCCTGTTTTTTGTTTGTTTGTTTGTTTTTTTGGTGTGTGTGTGCTGGTACCATACTATTTTGATTACTTTAGTTTTGTAGTATATCCTGAAATCTGGGATTGTGATGACTTTAGTTTTGTTCTTCTTTTTCAGGATTGCTTTTGCTACTTGGGGCCTTTTGTAGTTCCATACAAATTTTAGAATTATTTGTTCTAGTTCTGTGAAAAACGCTGATATTTTTATAAAGATTTTATAAAGATTGCTCTAAATCCGTAGATGGCTTTAGGTAATATAAACATAGTAATCTATAACAAAGGAGGTAAAAATACATAATGGGAAAAAGACAGTCTCTTCAACAAATGGTGTTTGGAAAACTGAACATTACATGCAAAAGAATGAAACTGTACCACTTTCTTATACTGTATACAAAAATAAACTCAAAATGGAGCAAAGACCTAAATGTGAGACCTAAAACCATAAAAGTCCTACAAGAAAACATAGACAGTAATCTCTCTGACATCAGCCTAGAAACTTTTTTCTAGATATGTCTCCTTTGGCAAGGGAAACAAAAGCAAAAATAAACTATTAGGAGTACACCAAGATAAAAACTTTTGCGCAGTAAAGGAAACCATCAACAAAATGAAAAGGTAACCTACCAAATGGGAGAAGGAAGATATGTGTAAATGATATATATTTGATATATATGTGATATCCAAAATATATGAAGAACTTATACAACTCAACACCAAAAAACCAAATCCAATTAAAAATGGGTAGAAGATATGTATAGATATTTTTCCAAAAAAGACATCCAGATGGCCAACAGACACATGAAAAGATACTCAGTATCACTCATCATCAGGGAAATGCAAATCCCAAACATAATGAGCTATCACCTCACACCTGTCAGAATGGCTAAAATAATAATAATAATAATAATAATAATAATAATAATAATAATAAACAAGTGTGGGTGAAGATATGGAAAGAAAGAAACCCTTGTGCACTGTTGGTGGGAATGCAATCTGGTGCAGCCACTCTGGAAAATAGTATGGAAGGTCCTTAAAAAATTAAAAATAGAATTATATATGATCCATTACTTGGTATTTGCCCAAAGAAAATGAAAACATTAATTTGAAAAGATATGTGCACCCCTATGTTTATTGCTATTATTTACAGTAGCCCAGATATAGAAGTAGCCCAAGTATCCATCCTTAAATGAATGGCTAAAGAAGATGTCAGTTATAGTGTTATATATATGAATATTACTCAACTATAAAAAAGAATGAAGTCTTGTCATTTGCAAAAACTTGGGTGAATTTTGAGGGTATAATCTAAGTGAAATAAGTCAGAGAGAAAAATACTATATGATTTCACTCCTATGTGAAATTTAAGAAACAAAACAAATGAATAAAGAGAGAAGATAAACAGACTCTTAAATACAGAGAACAAAATTGTGGTTACCAGAGGGGAGGTAGTTGGGGGGGATGGGAGAAATAGGTGAAGGTAATTAAGAGTACACTTAACATGATGAGCACTGAGTAATGTATAGATTTGTTGAATCAATATATTATACATCTGAAACTAGTATAACTCTGTATGTTAATTATACTTGACTTACAGATAAATAAATAAAGATTCAACGAGTTAGGACTCCCAGATATGCTTTTGGGATTGGTAGAACTTTTATGTGAAATATATTCCCATGTTTTCACTGTCTCTGGTTTCCTAAGAAGGAATTGTATATATCCTTTTTCTGAATTTAACGTTGTTTTGAGCTTGTGCCAGGCTCAGGGTATGTGTTGTGTGCCCATAGGTGAGGGAGCATGATTCCCCCAGGGAACCATGAAAGGAACTTTGGGGCACGAGCCCCTTGGTTTGGCCTGGGAAAGTGGAGGACAGTATTGGGAAGACCGAATGTCTCAGGATTATCTAGAAAACTCAGTCCATTTCCTTGCAGGAACAGCATGTCAATATGTTTTTGTCTGCTGAACAATGTGTGGGAAACATCTTTGATTTTTTTCTTCATTACAGTGCATATAATTTCTTAGCATTTTGCATCTGGGAATTGATTAAAGCTTTTCTGTCTCTTTAGAGTCATTAAATAGAAAAATATCTGCTGGAGACAGATTGACAGTGTTTCTAGGGACTCTCTTAGAGAATAGGAGTCTCCTTAACTGGTCAGAAAGTTTGTTCTGATCTGTGTTGAATAGACATGAATAGCTATGTTTACTGAGGATTTGTTATGTGCCAGGTACTATGCCAAGTGCTATATATGAATTATCTCACTTTACCTTCATAGCAACAGTCTGAGATGGGTACTTTTGTTATCCTCCTTTTCTGATATTAAAATTGAGGCACATAGCATTAATATACCCAGGGTTACATAGTTACCTGGTGGGAAAGGAATTGACTCTCTGTGATCTGACAGCAGAGTCTGAACCTTGACAACTGTGTTATATCAAAACCAGAACCCTTAAGTCCTTGTAGTATTTAATTACAGCTAGGGGTGGGCTTTTGGAATTATAGATATGTTCTTGGGGCCTCAAACCTTGTAACTGGTGTATTTTGGTCCCTTTAAAGTATATGCGAGACCATTAGCATGGCTGGGCTCATTGTATTTCTATCCAGCACTAAAGAGGATGTCTATCTGTCACTGACTTACCCTCCTCTGACCCTCACTCCCGCAACATCCACTCAAGAGTGAGTATTCCCATAAAGTTGTTTGAAAATGACAGCAGTATGCCTTAGAGGGCTGCTTTCCTTGTGGACGGAATGACTGTGGTTGAAGATATAAGGGTGGAAGAGAAAATTCAGACTGTCAAGACCTCCCTCACCACTGGCCTATAAAATAGAAAGGGGGTGTTTGGTATAATCTTCAGATACAAATGAGGAACCTGAGAAACACAGATGAGAAGGAACTCAATGAAGTTCATGCATTTCAGTCAACCATCAGCCAAATATTGTGTGAGGTGATTTATATATATGATCTCAGTCAATCCTCATAATAACCTTGTTCAGCAAAAGGAACATCCCTGTTTCACCTATGAGGAAAGGGAGGCTTCAGAAGCACATTAGAGAGTGACATTTCACTCATACGTACCAGGTACACTGGTGCAACCTTACAGCCGGAGTCCTTGTGTTTGGTTTGTACCTCTTTTATTTAGAGGAAGAAAAGATAACTGCAGTACCAGCTTCCAACCTCAGTGACTTTACCCATGTGTGTCTCAGTGATCAGTGTAGACATGGCTGGTGAGCTGACATTCTTCCTTCCGCCCCAGGATATAGTCTTGGGCCTTGCAGTCTTCTGCTATGGACTTTTGCATGGAGCCAGCAGAAATAGTAGGAGAGAGAACATGGAGAACCTCAGAGAAGGCTTTCATGGGCCAGGACTAGAACTGAGGCCCATAATTTCTGCCATATTTTACTGGCAGGCACTCAGTCATGTGGTCCTCCCTTACGGCAGGGGAAGCTGGGAAATGTACTCTAGCTGGTAGCCCAGGAGGAAAAGGAAATGAGTTTTAATGAACACTTAGCAGTCTGCCACATGACTGTGCTCTCCTGGTTGTCATATATTTGAGTCTCACCTTAGGTTAAGTCACAAAGTCAGCAAGTGGCAGAGCCGAGAGCAGGACCCAGGATTGTGTAACCTGAGATCCGGATTCTTTGCACATTCTCTTATTCTCCTCCAATCACCGGATCAAGTTCTGTGGTTCTGGAGACAGTGAGAGCTCCACGTGACCATGTGGTGTCTGCCGTCCTTGGCCATCTAGTTCTATGAATCTTGCAGATGCCCTCCCGATACCCTGCCATGGACTGTTTGGGCTGTTCATCTGAGAGTAGGTTGTAGGTATTTTTGTGAACAGACTCAGGATCAGGCCTTCGAAGCTCCTGGCTTGTGTTTTGCTCAGGGACTGTGCTGGAAGTGATGGACACACTGTGTCACTCTTCCCAGCCAGGCTCAGGCTGTCATTAGAATTCAGTAAAGCTGTGAGTCTTGTACAATCAGCTATTGGAGGCCTAAAAAAAACCACCAACAGCAAAGTACTGAAAGCCTCTCTTGGTTGAAGCTCCTGCGAGTACAGAGCAAACAGTTTCCCACACTGTCGAGCAGGAAAAGGGGAGCCATGGTCTAGTGTTTTCCTTTGGGGGCATATTTGGGAATTGTTTTTAGCGATGTGGCCAAATGTGAAGATCTCATGGGATGTGGGTATTCATTATCTTTGGCGAAGGGCACTGTTTGCTCTGCTTTAGAGCTCCAGACCTTGTTTATTCAGAGGCACAGGAAGGATCTATTGGTTTCATACATGTGCTTCTTTCCTGGAAAAAGTGCTGACTTTGACATCTCATCCCCCACTTCCTTACGGGTCCATGGCAAGAGACTCAAGTTGCAGAGTGACTGCAGACCTTCTGTCCCTCCAGTCTAATGGGGACCCTCAGAAGAGGGACACACAGTGAAACAGCAAGGTCCAAAAACCCCATCCCTTAATTCAAGACTTCAGAGTCACGTCATTTTCTATCACTTGGGAAGGTGATTCCATGCATGCAGTCCTCCACAGGATAAAGTCTTTGTGTCCTGTGTCAGTTTGGATCGCAGCCACTGTGCCCAGTGGTGTAACTGATCCTGCTTCCTCAGGCCTGGGCAGAAATAACCCTGGTAGTCAAAGAGTTCTTATGGGCACTGCTTGTTCTATGGTAATGAAGTGGGCCCTGTGATTTTTCCTAGTTCCAGGTGTTTGGGAGTTAGAAACAAATAACATCTGTTCTTATCAAAAAGGAGAATGACAAAGTACAAATCACAAGTCACTCTTAATAAACCCTGGAGCTGCGGTTTGAGATCTAGAGTGGAGCCTGCTTTCATGTGTGCATAGAAGGTTCGCAGATTTCCTCTTGGGATAGAGAAACCAGAACTGAAGTTTTCCTTAGAGCCCAGAGCTGACCCAGACAGATCTCCTCCTGCTTCATGTCATCCCCAAGTCTTCATCTCCCAAATTTGGGGGATGAAGATGGGTTGGTCAGGGAGTGAATAATAAAGGGGAAAGGCGATTGCTCAGCCCAGCATCTGCCCGATCTAGGGAGAGAATTTATAACCAGTAGGCAGAGGTAAGATTTGATATACCTGACAGGAATCAAGGTATAACATTACATCATTGCTCCTTCCTTCCATCTATCCATCCATGCATCCATTGGTTTAGTCAACAGAAAATGCCCTATTCTATTCTAGGGGCCCAGGGGGATACAAAGGGGGAAGGAGTAGTCCCTGCCTACAAGTTCATAGGCCAATATGGGGATGAAGACATGGACAGAGGTAATCCATCTCTTGAGAAGTGTCATAAGAAAGAGACCAATGAGAATGTGTGATAGAAAGTTAGCAGAGTGTGGACTCACCTCCAGCTGAGCAGAGTTTGCACAGGTTTGGGCAAGTTTTCATGGAGAGAGAGATAACTAATTACTGAAAGATGGGTTGGATTTCAACTGTGAGAGTTTGGGGAAAGGGTTAGGAGCCTCAAAGCAGAAAGACCTAAGGTATAAAGGTGTGGAAGTTAGAAAAGAAAATGTAGATTTGTGAGATGCCTAATTAGTGGAAAGATGCCACTCAGTCAATCAGAGGAAAGGCTTTTTATCACCTTCTCTCCCTCTCTTCCACCTCAGATTTCTCCATTTGAGGTTTATATTAATCTTTCGGATCATGAGAAGTCCTCTTGTTTACATCTTTGAAACGGAAGCCTGAGAAGCTGATGTGGGGATGGGGCTTCACCTTGTTTTCACCAGCCATAGACTTTTCTCTCTTCTTTCACTTTGAGCACCTGCCAGGGGACATTAATTTTCCTTGTTGTGGGTTGGCTTTGATGTTGATGACTGGTCTTATTCCACTGGGATATAACTTCTGAAACACAGTTTGTGAGGACTTTAGATTTTAACCATCAATCTCAGCTTTTCCCACTGAAGGGTTTTTCCCCCACTTGATGGTGGGTGGTTGGGCAAAGCTGGGTCTGGAGGTCCTCTCCAAAGACTGCATTGAGCTATAGGGAGCTCCTTCCTAGATCCGGGCTTTGATGTGGCCACTGCCTGATTCCCATCTGACAAAAACTGGGAATCCACAGCCCCCTCTTGCCTCTCTCCAAATCAGTGTCTGTGTGTAACTCATTCTTCAGAGGGAAGCCTGCTTTGTGGATGGGTCAGTAGACATGACATAATGACTTGGGCATCATGGTATTTCCAGTCAGTGTTCTTTCCCTCTGGAATATTGTCCCATTCAAGTCTCAAGTTGCCGTCCAGTTTTCTCATCCTTGAGGGAGTCAACCAATGAAGGTTGATAGTTAAAAATATGAACAACTGATGTAGCATTTGGCAGTGTCTGCTCAGAACAGATCCTGCTATAGTTCTAGAGACCTCCTCCTGGGCCAGATAGTAACTGTTTAGTGGCTGGAGTTTGTGGGGAAATTGGAGTACCAGGGGAGGGACCAGGATAGCAGGTGGTAGTGAGGCATCTCTCAAGTGGTGGGGGACAGTGGCTTTTTCCAAAATGGTAAGGGTTTTAATATTCAATGTTTTCAGTATTTTAATAACTGGTATAGTGTATATCTGCTAAATATCAACCTGAAACACATTATTTTTTTTTAAATCAACTTTGCCCTGACTATTTACAACCCAAGCAAAAATGTCCCTGTTGGCTTTTGCTTGTCAGTAAGGAAGATTTGGCCTCCTCCAAACCCCAAGGTTATGTCTTAGGGGTGCGGGGTCCTGAACAAGTAGAATATCCTATTGTCTAGCATTAATTTAAACCCGCTGTTCTTAAATTTTTTGAGTATAGGACTCCTTTGTGCTCTTAAAAATTGAGGCTCTTAAAGAGCTTTTATTCATGTGGATTACACCAATCAATACCTATTATATTAGAAATTTAAACCAGAACATTTCAAAATAATTATGACTTAATTTTTAAATTACTAAATTTATTGATTTATATACAAATGACAGTGATAAACCAAATTAGACATCAATATAAATAACATTTTTTTAATGAAAAAGAACTATAAGTTTTCAAAACAAAAGCTACTTTTTTAGGAAGAGGGACATTGATATTTTCACAAATCTCCTTAATGTCTGGCCTGATAAAGCTAGATTCTCAAATCTGCTTCTGCATTTGGTGTGTTGCTATAGGTTGTTTTGGTTGAAGTATATGAAAAACATTATTCTTCCCATGGATATGTATATGGCAAGGGGAGGAGTATTTTAATACTAATTCAGATAATTGTGAATATTCTTCTTTGATATGACACCAGAGCTGGACAAGTGGTGGGTTTTTAGAGGCTTGTTGCAATGTAGAATCTGAAATCATATCAATAAACTCTTTGTACTATGTTACATTAAAATCCACTGTACTTGTCTTGTACTTTCATGCTCGTATTTTTTCCTCAAGCGTGATTTTGTAACACTCTATACTGTTCTTTTGGAAAAGAGAGCTTCACTGAATTATGCAGCTCTTCTAAATGTTGATACCTTTTATTATACAGTAACAAAAATTACTTTCATTAATACTACCGTTTATACCATCAGAAGCCCATAAAGATTGGGAAGCTCTCAAGCCCATGGTGACAGATGCAGGTTTTTCAACATTGTAATTTTTTGCTCAAGAGCTTGAAATTTATCATTGGGAGAAATACTGTGTTACGTTCCTTGAATTGACTAGCTCACTTCTTTTATTTTTGAGAAAAATCTTTTAGATCCCCAACTTTGAAGAATCACGGTCTATTTGTCAGTGTTCTTTCAAGGAGAAAGAATGTTCCATGAAAAAAAGTGGCTAGTTCGGTTTGCAACTCAAATAATCATACAGGCACTTTTTCTGGAGACAGCCTGCACGCTCTGGCCTGCAACAGACGTGCTTTGTGTGTGTATCTGCTTATAGAGATTGCCGACTAATAGCAATAACTTCCATTATGGCACATTGGTTTTGCTTGCTTGCACTCTCCTGGCTCCACAGGAATCTAAAGGAGCAAAGGGCTCTGTGAGTGTTTCACGGAGGGCTTGCCTTTCTGTCCTTCCATGTTCCGCCGTGCTCCTCTGAGCTCTGCTCACCTCTCTGGTGAGATTGTGGCCAGCTGAAATGCCCTGGAGAACAGGAAGTGGTCTCTTTCATGACATTGACCATCCGCTTCCCATCCTGGTAAATCGGATGTCTCCAAGGTTCCTGTTTACTTTGATTTACTTTTAAAGACTGTAAAATATAAGCTGTCCCCTTGAATTTGTATTTTTTTTTCCTTTCCTGGAGATAACTTCCAAGCCTTTTCTGGGACACTAGTGTCTACGCTTTTTAGCTTCCTGTCCCCAACTATTGGCAGGACTGTTTGTTTCAACTTTATTGCATCGGTCTACTTGGAACTAAGTCCCTGGAAATCAGGGACTGCCTCCCCCCCCACCTCCGCCTTTAATTCCCCTTTCTGCTTCCCTCTGTGTGTCCTCTTCCTTTCTATCTGCCCGGCCACACTTTCCAAAGCTTGGGCCATCTCTAGCCAGCCAATTCATGCCATTCCTTGCTGAATTCTTAGGTCCTCACAAGAATTTGGTTCATCTCTATTTTACTGAGTGTGACCATGCGCTTTCATTTTATGGAGACCCATTGACTTGCCCAAGACTGGAATTCACTTACTGGGATCTGCTGTTGGCATGGAGATCATGCTCTTTGCAGACAGGGCAATGCCTTCATCTCTGCCTACTGGTCCACCTAATGCCTGACACATTGTGAAGATTCAACCACCTCTGACTGAAAGAGTGGAACTTGCCAGTATGCTTTTTGCTACTAAAGGAGCAGAAGGTTTCAACATTTTCCCTGGCCATATATGTGGTCAGGACTTTGGAAATTTCTGGATCTGTGCCCTTCTGATGGTCTGCGTTTGAATGAATGCTGTGTCATAGGACCTCTGGTCTTTTGATGTTCTATCTTTGGGGAATGAGATGTAAATGTGTCCTTTGCTAGTACCAGGTGGAAAGAATTTAGTAGCTACAGCCCTTTTCATTTATTGATTAAACCCAGCTTTCATGCACTTTTCAGCCAGAAACAGAGCAAGCAACCTGTTTGCCCTCTAGATTTTATTTTCACCTGTGGATTCTGAGATTATGCATTTATTCATTCATTCAAAATATGCTAATTGAGCACATACTATATACTATGCACTGTGTGAGATACTCCAGGGGATACAGAGGCATCAAGTAGGTCATCATTTATACAGGGACATGAGATGTACACTCAGAAAATGAGCATCCCAGAGGACCAGGTGCCAGGAGAGAGACCCCAAGAGACTGTCCTCAAAGAATGGAAGAACAGGGCTAGAATTGGCTTTATCTTTCATGACTGGTAACCGAGAAGGGGACTAGTATTTCAAGCTTGGATCTGTGATATTTGGAAAAATCGCTTCACATTATGACAAAACGGAATGCCACTTCTCAGCAGAGTGCTGGAAAGCACCAGGTCTCTGCTGGCCTGCATGGCTTCTGCAGAACAGCACACGAACATCCTTCCCAAGGCAT
This sequence comes from Mustela erminea, assembly GCF_009829155.1. Classification (NCBI taxonomy): domain Eukaryota; kingdom Metazoa; phylum Chordata; class Mammalia; order Carnivora; family Mustelidae; genus Mustela; species Mustela erminea. The sequence continues at coordinate 66,293,423 of NC_045622.1, read as the reverse complement.
ACAGGCAGGAGTTGGAGAGGGGCCAGTGCCTTTCAGCTGGGATATAAAATAGCATGGGCGACAAGATGGCTCAGGGGTAACTTACACTCTTCCTGCCACAGGCCCATGGTGCCCACATCTTTGGGGGCAGTGTGTGTGTGGCCGTGTGTATGCCTGGGGTGCTGTGAGCATGGGTTAAGGCTGATAGGGGGTCTTTTCTGCATTTAGCAGTGAGGGTGGTCTTTCAAAAGTATGGTCAGACCAGAGCACACTCCTTAAAGCCCAGGAATGGTTATTCATTATATGGAGGCTTACTTCCACCTCCGTTAATGTGGCCTGCGAGGCTGTTTTCGTGGGTTTCTGCGAGCTCATGCTGTAGTAATATCTCTGGTGCTTTTAACCCCAAAGGTGTATTGCTCGTTCCCGTGGGATGGCAGCCCTTCTTCACGTGACTTCTTCAGTCCAGAATCCGGGCCGAGGGAGCAGCAATGACTGCATAACCCAACGGCTCTGAAATCTCCAAGGGGCGCATATCACTTTTGCTCACATTCTAGCAGCCCAGGTCGGTGAACTAGCCACTTAGTGTGGGGCTGGACCTACTGTCCCTGCTGGGTAGCACTGCAAGTCGTGAGGAATGGATGGACATGTGTAACTCTCTTACAGGACGACAGCGGATGATTGGGAACATTGATACCCCCCAACCCCGCCCTGCCAAAGTCCCTCTGCCCTCTGGCCCTGCCCTCCATTCCCACCACTCTCTGTCTCATTCTGCACTAGCCCCTGCAGCCTGTGAGGCTTCTCAGACACACCAGCTATGTTCCTGCCTCGGTATCTCTGCCCAGAACGCCTGGCTCTTTGCATGGCTCCCTGTCTCCTTATACAGCCCTTTGCTTGGCTCTCATGTGCACAGAGAGTCTGGCCTTGCCAACCGTGCTTCTCTTTCCCACCGCCTGTGCTTTGTTTTCCTTTGTACACATATAACCACTGCGGAGTACTTGATAGAGCTGCTTATTTGTTACCTTTCTCCTCGCGTAGACTGTCACTGTCGTGGGGCAGGGACGTGGTCCTCTTCTCGGCATCTCGTGTACCAGAATGCCTGATCTTGGCGGACTTTTAGTAAATACTTATGGAGTGATTGCTCACCTGAGGCAATCAAGTCAGTCCCAAAGCAGAGAGGCTCCCAGCAGAGGAGGGTAGCAGCCTCTTTGGGAATGAGCACAGGCCTCCAATCAGCCTGGATGCTTCCATCTTGCTGAGCATGAAACAGACACGTGCATTCTTTTTAGGTGCCTGCATCAAGATTTTCCCCTTCGTCTGCAAGCCTGGCCAGGAGGGGCTGCAGAGCCAGGTGTTAGGAAGCACCCACTGGCAGCCCCTGTTGCATTACCGAGGAGCTGTGCCTTTCTGCCACGCTGCAGTGCGTGATTGCAACAAATGACCTGGCTTGTGATGGGGCTGGGGGTGGATGAGGGAGGGGACAGCCTGGAGGGGACAGCCTGGAGGGGTGGGTGGGAGCTCGACAGGCCTCTCAGCGGCTTTTCTCCACTTGAATTAGTGCTCAGATCCAAAGTAGCAGGGAGGTGAGCAGTTAATTCCAGGTGGATGAGAAAAGCAGAAAATCCTGGCGGGCATCCCTGGAAGGCAGGAATTACACATGACCAGCACCTGGCTCTGTTTAGGGACCATTTGTAGCTGGATGAAAAACGAATCTGTCACATCAGCCAGAGCCAGGGGGACTCAGTGATTCTGTGAATCCAGGTAACAGCCAGAAAGCCAGGCTTGCCCGAGTCCTGCCTCTTGCTCTGGTCTCCCCCTCTGCCCTGTGCCAAGCCCACCCCATAGCAATGTGGATTGTGCCACTTGTCACCCCCCCCATCTGCTCTACTCCTCAGGCCTTGGGGGACTTCTGTCCTGTATTTCTAAGCAGCTTAGGACGTAGGAGGTCTTTTAGGCTGCCACAGCTGGGGCTCAGCAAGCCTGCTCATCTCGGGACACCAGCAAATAGACAAAACCCACGCAGACATATACATTTTCCTTGTCAATACACAAACTGTCTGCCTCTTTGCAAGGGGTTTGGAGGACAGCAAAGCAGGCTTCAGGATGGCACCTGTAGGAGGATACCATCCTTAGTGTCCTTTCACTAGCTTATCGTCATGCTGAAGGAGGGTAAAGTTCACAGAAGCTGCAGTGCACTTGCCGGGGGCCAGGGTAGGGTGAAAACAATCCATGATCTTGTGGCCACAGACCTGCTCTTGGAGATGATCCCAGCAGGGAGAGAGTCTCTCACCCTCTGCCTTCCTCGCTGCTGAGTCTAGGAGCAAGTTCAGTCCCCACCAGGCCAGGAGGAGAGACAGCCTCGATACAGGGTGACGATATGTGGAGGCGCGGCTGCTCGTCCCTGGAACATGCTGGGTGGCCAGTCTGGGCCATCCTGACAAGCAACCTGTTTGGGTGGGTTTGCTGTTCTACTTGAGCAGTGCCCATCCTCTTCCGGAATCAAATAGTTTGTGTACCATTCCTATGGGGAGGTCTCGTTAATCTGTAACCTCCAGGGACAGCACTGCCTGGCCATGGAACTGTGGGCATTTGACCTTGAAAAGTGAATAAGAGTTAAGTAGCAGAAGGCTGAAGGGAGGGTTTCCAAGTTGAGGGAACAGCAGGGGCAAAGGCCCAGAGACACGATAAAGAGGGAAGGTTTAGAAGGGCACATCCTGGGGATTATTTTATGGAAGCCTTTGGTAGGGAGAACCCAGAGTTAGGACTCAGGGTGGGGAGAGAACAGGATGGTGCCTTTCTCAGTCAAGCTTTAGGATCAATGAACAGATGAGACTTGCCCCAGGACTGCCCAGGTGCTTTCATGAAGGGGCTTGCATCTTCGGAACAGACTGGAAGCATAGGACGTGCCGGAGGTTGCAAGGTGAGTTAGTGGTAAAGCCCCGTTAATCTGATTGTTGGCTGGAGGCCTCGGTTTCCCAGAGATATCTCTTACCGACCCAACTATCTCTCTCTGTCATCTCCCGTCTCCTTGCTCTAGTCCACTGAATTTCCCTTTTGCTTTCTTGAGCAAAGTTGTGTGATATGTAACTTTCCATCACTCAAGCTCATTCTGAGCTTGCTTTCATTACTGTGGGAAACTCACCATGCCGAGTCCTTGGCTCTCATGAAGCCTGTGTCCAGGGGCTGTTCCCGGGCCGTAGCTTGGCTATGGGCCGCACGCACAAGCCCCCTGTCCCAGGGCTCCTGGGACTCTCTCCTCCCTGAAACAGGGTGAGAATGGGGAAATTCGTTCTTGAGCATTCTGGGGCTCAACACATTGATTTATGAAATCGTCCATCGGCATGGCATCAGAGCGCATAGGAAGGGGCTTAATAGTGTGTTCAGAAAGGGACAGATCATCCATTAGTGCTCATCACACCTGCTCTTTTCCCGCGCCTTCCCACGTTGCAGTTCTGGGTGTCCATTCTGAAGCCCTCTGCTCTTTTTCACGGTTTCTGCGGTGCCACCCTTAGACCCATCAGGGACCTTGGCAGTGGTCCAGGGGCTGTGGGCCCGATGGGGAGGGGACAGGGACAGAGACCCCCCCCCCCCATCTCAACTCCCACGTCCACTGCAGTGGCTCGGCTCTATCTGTGTAGACATTGGGACTCATGTGGGAATTTATTTGGACACACGGTACAGGACTGAAGTTTGGAAATCCTCATTTGGAGTGAGCAAGCCAGATAGCCTGCCAGGCAGCCTGCTGTCTGTTGCCTCTAAGCCCTGGTTGAGCCTGGAGAGATGACGGCAGCTTGCCCTCAACTCAGCACTCACTAGTTCCAGCTGCGGGCAGACCAGGGGGTCCTGCAGGCTCCTGAGAGGTGGCCCCTGCCACGCCAATAAGACAGAATGCTTCCTCTGTCTCCATTCCCATGTGGCCGAACAAATGCCCAGACTCACATTTTCTCTTCCTGCTGGGATTGTCTTTCCCTAGCCCGTTCCCAGCCGCCTTGCTTGTCCTCGGGGATGCTGCTGGCTGGGAAACTCAAGCTGCCCTCCTGGCTGAGTACAGCCCCGGAAGTGACCAGTCCCTTTGCCAGCTGCCCAGCAGGGCTGGGCTCACTCCCTTCCTTCCTGAGGCCTAGGGCAGAGAGAGGCCACCCATCTCTTTTGCATCTCCAGGGAGCCTGTTGGTCTAAGCCTCGAGTTTTTAGCTGTTGACAGAGCCCTTTGAATCTCCAAGCACTAGAAGGCTGATTTTAGGAACCCGCTGGTAAGGAAATCTTGGTTGCGATTGTGCTTTCCTTTCTTCTCCCCACCACTGCCTTTGCCACGGAGCAGGAGTCCCGGAGGAAGGTGGCAGCTGGGAGGGATACTGCGGTGCCCATTTGTCCTGCACATGGGAGGCCCAGGCCTCCCGTGACACACGCGTGGCCCTGACTCCGGGAGGTGGGGGTCCCTTCCTAAGGTGCCTTGTTGCCTTTCCTCTTTCTTCTTTCTTTAGAGCCGAGCAATAAATCCGTCCTGGCAAAGGGAAGGATAAAAGGGAAACCTCTTCTTAATTGGCTCAAGGCCATTGCACACATTACCAGGTGTACTCAAGCTGCAATTTACTTTTTAATTAAAGTTCTTTCTACCTACAGGAGAGCCGAACGTTGGGCCAGTGTTCTCCACTTGAAAAGGGTTTTTGAGGGAGCAGTTACAAGGAGAAAGTGGGGAGATCATTTAGCTTGTTGAGTTGGATTTTTTTTCCCCTTTTATTCTTTTCAGTTCCTCCTTATGGATACCTGTCTTTGCCTAGCTGGCGACCTGAAGGAGAGTCTGCCCTGGATCTGGGAACAAACCTGATGGTTGCTAGGATTTTGCCTCGCTCCTTCCCAGGCCCTGATTTTATGGCCCAGGGACGTTGTCAGCCTCCACAGCATTTTGGCACATTCTGGGGCCACTTGTCAGAGTCTCCTTCCAGGTCTGGCCATGGCCTGTGCACCTTTGGTGACATCTTTGCTCCAAGTCAGTGCTGGAAAGACAACCATTCCTTCAGACAGCCTCATATGAGGCATTCATAGCACCTTTACTTCAGAGGATGTGGGAAGGTCACATCTGGAGGGTCAGGCCTGGCTTGCTCCTTCTCCCAAACTGTCATAGTCTTCCCTTTCATTATATAGGCTGGTTTCTTGCTTCTTAGAAGCCTTGATCACACCAACCTCACCCAGGCCTGTCTTCCTGCTTCTATGGAAGCACATCCCAAACTGAGAATCTTCTCTCAGGGGTCCAAGTGAGAACTCAACTGTTTCCCCATTCCACTAAGGTAAAAGGTTCCATTTTCTAGGGTCTGTCTCTCAACCTCCAGCTCTGCTGGTTTCTGGGTGTGGAGCCCAGGATTCTGTAGGCTTGGCTTAGGCCCCCTAGATTGGAGGGGAGAGGGTGGGCACAGACCCTTTGCTAGTGACTCTGTCTCTAATGAAACAGAAGCCAGAAGGGGCGGGGCAATTTTGCAATTTTGGAGTATGTGACTGGCTTCCCTTTCTGGCGCTCAGTAATCACTCAAATCCCAGTATTCTAGGCACTTTCCAGAGAGGGGGCAGGGAGGGTTCAGGAGGGGCAGACCCCAGGAGCAGGGCTGGATGAGCAGGGCTGCCCCTGCTGGAGACAGGCTCCATTCTGTGGTCGAGGGCAATGTGTGGCTCAGTGCTTGGTGGTCTTCACAAGGGCCTGGTGGGCATGATGTTGAAATGTAAGGGTAATAATCAGGATGCCAGCCAACATTACTGAGCCCTGGATACAGGCAGGCGCTTGCAGAGTGCAGCACGGACATGATTTCATTAAATTCCCGCCGCCAACCTGTGAAGTAAGTGTCATTATCTCCATCTGAGATGAGGAAACCGATTTCGGGCCACACAGCCACTCAGCGCTGTGGATGTGTGGTCTTGCATCCAGGTGGCAGTCTGACACTCTGAAGGGCAGCAGAGACAGTGAGACAATGGCTGGGAATGGAGTTTTGGTCTCTCTTGATAGAAGGCGTACTCTAATACCCGGCCCCTGGCAGTCTGGGGCCAGGGGCTTTTTTTGGAATGAACAGCGAAGGGCTGCCCTTGGTCAGCCACCCCACCTTGCGCCATCTCTGGAACTCACAGTGTGCATTTGCACTTGGGACAAGTGGGGCCATGGCCAAAGGAGAGAAATTTGCTCTGTGCAAGAGCAAAAGAAAAAAAAATTTTAAATGGTAGTTCAAGTTTCAATTTATGGAACACATCTCATTTTCAGTTAACCCAGGCCCCATACCCAGAGCCCTGACCTCATTAGTTTCATGTACTAACCCAGCTAAGGGAACAGACCCAGACCCTAGTAGGAGCTTCAGAGTTGGGCCGGCCTCCTTCTGTCTTGTGACAGTAGGCAAACTGTTTAACCTCTTAGAGCCTTGATTTCTTAATCTGTAAAATGGGATAATAATCTCTCCTCCTAAGATCATTGTGGGACTTAATGAAGGTCACATATGTAGAATGCCTGGTATGCCATAGAGTACGTGCCTGTATGAAGTACAGAACATTTCAGCAAATGTGAACACCACCCCCACCCCCTCACCCCTCTGCAGCAACCCCCCTGTCCTCTCTTCTCAAGCCACATCTTGTGGTTGATCTCTTCAGGGAAGTTCACTGGAATGACATTATGCTCCGTCGTTTAGGTTTTTCTCTTAATTATTCCAAACTCGGGTCATGAAGCCATGGTGAGGCTCCTCATGGAAGCACAGCCTGGTTAGCAGCGACAGCGGCCCTGACCAAAGCCCCTTCCCAGATTCCGTGCCCAGAACCCGATCAGACGTAGCCACCGCAGGGGACACATGCTGGCCAGAGAGGTGCAGCATGTACTCTCACCTGCCCATGCTTTAATACATGCCTTCTGGAAAAAAATGGCAAGTAGAGAGCTGGGTGGTTCCAGAAAAGAGCCTGAAAGCCTAGCTCTGTGTTTCTGAGTGATGCCAGGCTAGTTGCTGCACCTCTCTGAACCACAGTCTCTTCTTCTGTGAAGCAGGGTCCAATCACCCCCTCCTACTGTTGTCCTGACAGTCACCTTGTAAGTTTTCAAATATAGAGGTTATTCTCAATATCTGAATCTGATACGCATTTTCTTCTCCAAGGGGTGACCATAGCAACAATTTGTTTTCTCTAGAGTGCTTAATGGCTTATGAATGAAGCCCCTTGCTTAGCTCATCTTTCTTTCCCTCCTTCTCTTCTTCTCTGCCTTGCCCTCCGCTTTCCTCCCTTCCATCATTTCATAGCATCTGCTGCTTGCCAGACGCACTGTGCTGGGTGTTGAGGAGAACATGAGGACGGATGCAGTAGTTACATCCTTGAGGAATTCATGGCCTCACAGAGAAGATAACAGAGGACATGAATTCCAGGGCATGAGAACTGGAGTCCATTTTTTTCCTGAACAGAACTTTGAGGTCATCTTATCCAAGTGAGTAAGTGGAGGCTCTGGAAGGAGAAGGGTCTGGGCCTAGGGTCTGCCGACTAGCCTCATCGCCGGCCCCTGTATAGGTTGGAGAGGTAAGTCGGCGGGGGGTGGGGGTGGGGGATCTTGCTTCAGATGATTAGGAAAAGCTTTAGTGGAGCAAGCCCTTGAACTGGGCCTTAAAGATTGTTTAGAATTCTGGAAGGCAAAGATGTGGGGAGTGTTTGCCAGCAGGAAGGAATAGCTTGAGCAAAGGTGGAGCAGCTGAGAAGCAGAGGCTGATCAAGGGATGGCAAGTGGTTCCAGAGTGACAGAAGCCCCCTTGGTCAGGGGAGGGGGTCCCCACACTGTACCTGCAGAGGCTGGGAGTGACCATCCAGTCCCTCATAGTTTCCGTGGATTGGTTCTACCCTCCAGTGCCCTGCCAGAAATTAATTCTATTCAGGATAATGAGCTTGGACCCTGGACACCAGACCGGCTTAAATAAACCTCTCTTGAATGTTGGATTTATGATATGTTATGAGCAGGAGCTTGACTGAGCACATGCTAGATGGATGAACCCAAATACTAAAAAAAAAAAAAAAAAAAAAAAAACTTGGTCCATGAATGCTGGTGAAAAACCCCTCATGATAAATCATGGCTATTAATTTGCATGCTCTGGGTCTGCTAGGCTGGAGCAAACAATTCTTTAGTCTCCCAGGAGTGTTGAGCAGCGAGCCTTTCTGAATACTCAGAGTAATTTATACGAATGCTTCTGCTTGTCTTTGTTTTTCTAACATGACTCCTTTGCTGGGAGAGATATGGAATTGGTTCCATCTGTGTTGTGGGGCTCTCCTGGTCATCCTGCAGAAGAGATTCCCTTTGATATCAGCTCCTGCTTGTACCCAGAAGCGTACCCAGATGGCTTCCTTTCAGCCATCTCAGGAGGTGATGGGTGCTGGCATGTGAACTTTTCATGATGTGAAGCAGATTTGGGTCTACATAAAGCTCACAGGACATCCTGGTGGCCATGGTGCTATGTGCTCCTTTAAGAGGGTGAAGGGCCAAGCCAGAAGCCAGGTCTGATGCTTCCTCCTGGAGGATTTTAGACATGTGGGTAGGCATTGAGGGAGGAGCATGTGTTTTGGGCCTTGCAAGGCAATGCATGATTATATGGAAGTTTAGGGCGGTCTATCAAAATCAGGTCGTTAGGTTCAGACCAAAAGCAAGGCTCACTCACTGTGTGCCTAGACTTCAGGCTCCCTCTGCTCTCTCAGAGGGAGCAGATTTGAACAGCTTTATCATCCAAGAAGGGCCAGATGTTCATTTGCAGATTTCAGAAGCCATTTGCCTTCCCTGGTCCTTCTGTAAAATGAGGATCCAGTTTGGTTTGGTTTGGCTTGGTTTGGTCTGACCTAGCTGGCAGTTGTCCTATCAGGAGACCATTTTCCCAGCTGCTGCTGTTATAGAAACCATTGGAAAGGTGGGATCCATGGCTAGAGCTGACAGAGTTTGTCCTGTGATAGGTCGTGTTCATCTCCCTTTCCCTCCTGTGGGGCATGGGGAGCCACACCCACAGTAACTGACTTGTTGGATTCTCATCTACTATTGGAAGATCTTTCTGATGTCACATGGTAAGCTCAGGCTCAGGAGTTGACTTTGAATCCCATCTTCACCTGGGACACTTGGGGAGCCAGCCTAGTTTCCCAGAGCTTTTTATTCTATGACAATCTTGATAGAACAAAGCAACCTTTAATGTCATGAGCACCAAATGGTGTACAGAAAGCCCCAGGACAGAGCTTCAAACACAGTGGGGGCAACACACCAGCCTTCTGGAGCAGGAAGGGTCAAGGTCAGCTTCATGAAGCTGCTGTTGACACTCATACATGGGTATCTTCCAAACTGGCTCATTGAGACAGTGATGAAGTTACACAGTAGAAAAGAGGACATTCCCTTCAGTTACACAAAGCACTTGGTGGAGAGAAAATCTGTCTGTCCTCACAACCTCTCATGTTTTCCCCTTGGAGACTGGAGATTTGTTCTCCAGCAGCCTTTTGCTGACCCAGCAGACCATGTCTTCTCAGGCAGGTGAGGTTGCCGAGGAAATGTGGGGTCAAATGGCATCCCCCCTCCCTCTTCCCTTCCCCCTTCACTGAGCTTCAGGTTCTGCATCTGTAAAATGGGATAATCAACCCCAATCTGGCATGGTTTGAATAGTATCATCTTTGGGCAAGTTCTTGGTTCTACATAGTGCTTGCTTAGTTGTAAGTCTTCATCTTGGCCTGTTTGGTGGGCACATCTGCTTTAGCGTCAGGCCGAAACCCCTTTAACTCCGTCCTGTCAGTGCTCTGGGATGCTATGACCTCCACCATGGGATAGGGAGATTTATTCTTCCGTATCTAAAGCTGTGTGTAGGGAATTTCCAGGACGCAAATAGGAGGTATGAACCTCCGCTCAGGTCATCAGCCTGGCCAAAGCCACCCACCGTTAGAGACACAAAGTGTTCTGTGGGGGGCTGCCATGGTACAGGAAGTGCAGGGCTTTGGAGCTGGGACTATCCAAATTATATCCAGGGTCCCTTGCTTGCTGGTCCTGGGACACTCTAATTAGTATCTCTCAGACTCAGGTTTATCACCTCTAGAACATGGGCTAATGAAAAGCTCTGTTTCTTGGGGCCACTGTGAGGGCTCAGAGAAATGACTGTCTGGGAGTGTTCTGAATAGAGTTGGGATTCGATAAATGGTAACATCTGTTCTTCTTTGTCACACGAACAAATGTAAAGGCTTGTTGTTTTAGAATTTTTCTCGGTATTTTTGGCTACCGGCCTCGGCCATTCAAAATGGCAACCTGTGCCCCAGTTGGAGTTGTTATTGCCACTGTGTTTTTTCCTTCTTTCCCATCAGCAGAAACTGGGGCAAGCTTCCGCCCCCCTGACCGCTGGCAGGGAGGTGAGGTCACACGAGGGCCATCTGTTCCTTGTCCTCCTGCAGAAGGGCACAGGCTGACCGTGCTTAACGTTCAGGGCTCCTCGCCCCGTCCCCGAGGCTCAGCCCTCACATCCTGGTGTCTGGGCCTGTCTCACGCCAAGCTCACATCCCACACTTGTCAACTTTGGACAAGCCACCTAACCTCTTCATGCCTCTGTGTACTCATCTTTAAAGCAGAAGTAACAACAGTAACTCCCTCATCTGATTTTTATGAAGACAGTATTATGCAAGCAAAGTACTTCATCTGGTCAATAGTCAGTAAATGCTAGCTATTTTATTATTTGGCTCGTACCACCTTATGAGCCTCCCAAGGGGCAAGCAGGCCCCTCTGTGAACTCCTTTTTTAGAGAAGATGAGGAAATGGAGCTTCGATGTCACATGGCCAGAGACCCCACAGGAAGGAGTGTCTGCGCCTTGATCTCTTCAAGACAGTGCCTGTTGGCAGTGTCTACACCACCACTCGGTCATATCCAAACACGGCTCTGCAGGCCTGCTTGCATGGGAAAAAGACAGATTCCTGGGTGCCCCCCCCCCCCCCCCGATCTGCTGAATCAGAATCTCAGAATCTCCAGAGGCAGGGCCTGGAAATCTGTTTGTAAAGTTGGCGGAGGAATTCCCCATCGGTGTGGTGTCTTAGTCTCCATCACGGGAGACACGACTCACTGTGTCATTCGGGAGCAGAGGGACCCCAGAAGGAGCAAACACCTTCATAGCCTGCGGCCCAGACAGAGCGCCGTCCGCAGGTGAAGGAGGACCTTGTGGAAGGGCAGGTGAAGAAAAGGGTCTCTTCATCACACACCAGTTCTTTTTTTTTTTTTTTTTTTTTTTTTTTTTTCCAGGTCATTGGATTTCTTTCTAGATTAAATAATCTCATTAGGTATTATGGGCTCTGCGGAGGAAGTCTATTTGAACTGAACTGAAGCACTCTTTGTCAAGATATTATGTTTGGCCTGGACAGGGCTAATTGACAAGAGGTTGCCACAGCCAGCGAGGCCCATCACACAGGACCCCTGGGGACTCAGTTGGTGCAAACATTCCACAGCGCCGGCTCTCCACAGCACATTTTCTCTGCCCAGGGAGGGGCGCTGGCGGTCACCTGACACTTCCTCTGGCTTTGATCCGACCTAGTCATTGACAGGACTGAAACTTCGGGGGGCTTCTGGAAGCCCGGGGGCCCAGACTCAGAGGGTGTCACTAATTGTGAAGAGCTACGTTCATCACCAAACAGCCCTGTTTCCCAGCATGCCGAGGAAACCATTGCAGACTCCTTGCTTTCCTTGTTCTATCCCAGAGTCAGGAGTTGATTCTCCAAACACGTGTCCTTGGGGCCTCTCCCTTTTACGTCCCCAAGTTACCATAAGGGTGGTGGCTCACTGCCTGGGCCAGGCGTTGATCTGCCAGAGTTCATATCCTGACCCTGACACTCACTGGCCACGTGATCTGGGGGAAGCAACTTACTTTGGTTTGGCCTCAATGTGTTCACCTGTAAAATGGAAATAAGAAAACTCCCCTCATTAAGGTTGCTGTGGGGGTGAAGTGAGACGAGTCCAGGAAAAGCTGAGTCACACGCACAGCACTCAGTGAATGTTCCTTGTCACCCTTTCCTCGTGTCTCCAGTGTGGCAGCTGGGGGAAGATGTGGGGGCAATTTGGAAACTCTTTACAGCCAAGGACATTGTGCATTCATTCAGCAACAACTTCGTGAGCTCAAATGCACCAAGCACAGTGCTGGCTCCCAGGATGGCCTGGAGAACGAAAATAATCCCCTTCTCATGGTATTACCTCAGTCTGGAGCCCGGTAGGAAACGGGTCAGCACCTACTGCAGGAAGTGTGGTCACAGTGCAAAACAAAATTAGGTGAGAGGCACAAGGTGTTGGTGGGGAGATTCTTCTCGAGCTTGGATGGTCAGGGGAGCTTTGAGACTGTTTGGCTGAAATCTGCAGGAAAAGAAATTGCTGGTTAGGTGACTCACGGGGGAAAAAAGCTTTCTCAGCAGAGGGCAGGGTCCCCAAGGAGGAGAAGAGCTCAGGGTGGTGAAGAAACCCAGGGAGTCAGGGGAGAGAGGCCAGGTGGAGCTGGAGCCGTGGGCAGGGGCAGATCACACAAGGCTCAGGGCAGAGCTACAAGGAGGGCTCTGCGGATGTGGGCAACGCCAGGCGGCCAGGGCGTGTGGGAGGCGGGGGCCCCGTGGATTGGCAGTGTTAAAAGGTTGTTCCGGCTGCAGTGTGGAGAATAGGAGGGGGCGGGGGCGAGAAGGGAAGCAGAAAAACAAATCAGGAGGTTGCCAGGGTGGTCCATGGTAGATGCTGTCACACATGTTAAATCTCGTGCTATGTGCTGAGCCCGGTGTGAAGTCTTTGGGGCAAATACTGATCTGTGAGGTGAGATCCTCTCTCGCAGCCACTGTCCAGACCTCACCCTTACTTTGGCTCTCTGCGTGCTGAGCTCACTCTCATCTCTGCCCACAGAGGAATCTAGGCCCTTCCGTGTGTTTTTCTAGCCAGGAAAAGCCCAAGCTGCCTTTCCCATCAAGCAAGTCCTTCCTTCCTGAGCAGCCTGTTTTGCTCATGTCCCTCTTACATAAATCTCCCTGGACCAGAGTTTCTGATTTCCTGAGCACTTCCGTTCTCTGTGGGCCAGCTTCTCTGTGTTCCAATTAATCTCTGGCTGCTCCAGCAACCTCATGCCCTGTTTCGTGGTCCCCACTTTCCATCTCTGCCCTGCTTGCCTACTTATCGGCAACTCAAGTAGGCCACAGTCACCCTGGTGTTGCCATAGTGTCCAGACCACTCCTTGTCCCGTGGCAGATGGGCAGTGGTCTCTGGTGTCATGAAGGTCTGACCGTTCAGACTCAGCCCACTCCCCTGGGCTCAGAATGTGGGTTCACCCAGGGGGGCCTCGGAAAATCAGGAGATTCTCTCTCCCTTGGATATAGACCCTACATCTTAAAGCTCCCTGACACCAGAGTTTCTTAAAATAATTCAGAGAGAATGAGAGAGAGACAGAAAGGGCAGTATGTGTGTGTGGGGGGGTGGGTAGTGGTAGAGAATGAGAATCAGGGAATTCTGATCCACAAGTACCCCCAACAAAGTTCTACACCCTGGAATAGTTTCCAGGGCACACAGGAAATATGATAGGAAATATGATCTAAAAGTATAAGTCTCACTCTGAGGGACCCTTTTCCGATTGGGAGTTTGGGGTGGTCCTACCACCAGTGGTCTTAGCCAGATAATCTGAGCAGAAGATGGGCCTCAAGTAGAAAGCTAAAACCATGCGTTCACCATCCATAGTGACAGCTCTTAACTTATGTTTTCTTCTTTAGCTTTCTGAAGTCTAGTCACCTTGCAGAACTAGACCCATCTGTTTTTATAATTCTTGGTTGAGTTATTTTGAATCTACCTCATTATATTAGTGCTCATCAGTTGGTCATCATGGACTGCCCTCAAGTTAGTGGAAACTTGACTCTGGTGACTAGGAAGTGGGGGAACCACATGATGCATAAGAATTTGGAGGCTCATGGTGCATCAGAGCTGGTAAAGCACTCCGAGATCTCCTGATCAGGATTTTTGGAAATGCATTTGTCAGAATTCCTGGATAAACAAAATCTTATCTGGAGTTCTAATAAGTTCAGCAGAGCAGAGAGGAGCTGATCTGGCTGAGTCAGGGGACAGAGGCCCATTGGCCAGAGGCTGCTTCTCATCCCAGCCGCCCGCTGAGACCTCACTGATTAACACAGGGCTGTGTTGGAAAACCACGGATCAGTTCAGTCAGGGAGAGTTACTTGCCCAAGTCACATAGGCCCTTGGAGACTCCTAGTTTAAGGGGGTAACCTAGCCCAGCTACTTGACCTGAACTAGAGTCCAGCCTTCTGGACTCCTTGCTTAGTGCTCTTTCCTGTATCCTGTATACTGGCTTAAGCAGTGAGTATCTGTGGCCTTGGTGTGGAGCCTGTCCAGGAGAGGAACATGGAGGGATATTCACTCTGAGATCCTCAGTGGCGTTGCTGAAAACTTAGGCTTGCTATTTCTCCTCCCAGCTAGAATTACTGGTAGAAATGAATCATGAACTAAGGGTGTTGCTGGGAAGACTCACTCCCTGGGGGAGCCTCAGGTGTAAATAGATGGAAAGGGAGTCACGGTGGAGGTGGAACTGGGTCTGGACTTTATTAGGTGGTGGATAGGAGCCATAGGACGTGGGTGCAAAGAGCCGGCAGACTCCCAGCAGCCTACTTGCTACTCCTGTGTTGGAGGTGTTGCCAAGCCTGGCCACATAACAAACAGCCCCCAAATCTCAGTGGCTTACAAAACAAAGGTTTATTTCTTCCTTGTGTTGCAAGTGGGCTGTGCGTTGGCTCTGGTTCTGCTCCACATACTGTCTCATTCTGTGACGTGCCCATTTTATTGTAGCTGAGGAGAGCAAGAGCCTGAGACAGATTGCACAGTGACATTTAAAACTTCTGCTCAGATTTGGCCTAATTCATGTCTGCTCATATCCCACGGGCTAGAACAAGTCACATGGTGGACCCTGACAGTGGGTTAGGGCCTTGGTACATCACAAGGCAAGGGGAGGGAGGTGTGTTACACGCAAGGCTGAGGCTAGTGAGTAATTACAAGTGAATGGAGTCTGCCCCAAAGGGGGCGTGGTGGGGATGGGTGGAACGCTTGCAGAGTGACTGCTTATCTCAATGGGACATGGTCTTTGGAGAGAAAGATTTTTCCAAGATCCCTCCAACCTAGCTCTTAAACACATTGAGAAAGTCTGTGTCAAGTCTCCAGAGCCCTGGGTCTTAAGCAATGCCTTGTATTTCTTGCGGAGGATTTGTTTCCCTTTTTCTTTCTCCGAAGAGGACATGCAACTGGTTTGCAGAGGCAGTGCTAGGCATTGCTGGGGGAGCTGGCCAGGTGTGGCACCCAGAGAGGCTCAAGGAGCAGAGAGCACCACTGACTGACACTACTTTAAGGAATGGGGTTGGGGGTGGTGGTGTCCCAGCCCTTCCGGAATTGTACGGTTTGTACTTTATGTTGTTGTGACAGATGAAAAATCAAAACTGGAGCTTTTTGAGATACTGGGCCTCCAAACAACTCCAACTTCCCAATGGAAATCAATGAATGCCTACTTTAATGGAGGTGTTAGTATTTTTCATGGTATTGATTACTAGTAAGTCAAGAATTAGGAAATCACTCTGCAGCAGGACCATTGGAGATTCAGATCTGTGTTACTTGGGAAAGTGCTGCTTCCAACCTTTTTAACAGTGTCGGCGGCTCCTGGCTCAGCAGAAAGCATCACACCAATCACCTGCCGGTTCCAGGGGGCCTTTGATCAGGCAGAGACAGCTACAGACCTCCTCTCCTGGGCTGCTGCCCTCCAGCCTACTTGCTGCAGGAGGTCCCAGGCGGGGAGCACCCACCGCTCCCCTGCACTGCTGTTCTTCCACGGCCTCTGCAGCCCAGGGTCAAAGGGACACTGTTCTCTAGGCTGTGAGGTGAAGAAAACAAGAATCCAGACTAAAGGGGCCTGAGAAGGAGCCAGGAACCTATACCCATTCTTACATTCAAATGACCTTCTCTGGTATAGCCAGAAAGGGAACACCCGTGATCGAAGGCATACGTGCCTTCAGCCTGCAGACAAGCCTGTGTTAGGGTAATCAGAGAGTCCTGAAGGGTGAGGGAGCTCAGAGCAGTCTGTTCATGAAGACCTTTTGTCCGAAGTGGCTCAAGTTTCCATTTTTCCTCCAGACCTTTTATTTTGAAAGACTTCAAACTTATAAATAAGTTGCAAGATCAGCGTAAGGAACACCTGTACGCCCTTCACCTGCGTGTATGGCTTTGTTTTTCTAACACATTTGCCTTATTTTTCTTTCTACCCATACTTATCTCCCAGAAGCCCTTGAGAATTAGTTGTAGCCTTTATGTCCTCCACATACTTCAGCGGGTATCTGCTAAGAACAAAGACATTCTCCTGCAGACCCACAACAGACTTATCATACTCAGAAAAATTAACGTCAATACAATACTATTATCTACAATCGTTATGCATATTTCCCTGCTGGGCCCAAGGATGTTCTTTATAGCAGGAGTTGGCTACAGGGGCCAAATCCTGCCTGCTGCCTGTTTTCATAAATAAAGTTTTCTTGGAACACAGCCACTCTCAGTCATTTCTGTATTGTTTATGGCTGTTTTTCTGCTACAGCTGCACAGTGGGGTAGTTGGGAGACAGTCTGTCCCACCAAGCCTCAGATATTTTACTACCTGACCTTTTAAGAAAAAGCATGCAAACCCAACTTATTAGCGTGTGTGCAATTCAGGATCCAAACAGAGCTCATACTTTGCGTACATTTATAATTTTTTTTTAATGTATAAATAAGCCCTAACTTAGGAACATTCTCTACACACAATGACAAAGGCTCCCTGTTGGAATATGAGCAGACACGAAGGAGGCCAAGTCTGAACAGAGAGTTTAAATGTGACCGTACAATGTGGCTCAGCCTTTTTGCTCTTCTTGCCATGGTAAAATGGGCATGTTGGGGAGTGAGAAAGTACACGGGGCAGATCTGTGGCCTGACACCCCAAGAATTCATGACCTGCTCCCTCCACACTCATGTCCCATCACTTCCCAAGAAGCCCCAGGCTCCGTGGAACTGCTTGATGTAATGACACAGAGTATGCATGTCCCATATATGTTTGTTCCTGCAGTTTCCTTTGCCTGGGACCCATCTCTACACTCTGCCCTTAAAGATTTAGCGCAAGCACCACCTCTTGGAAGCCTTCCGGACCTTTCTCCCTTCCCGTTCCCAAGACCCTGTTGCCCACCTGGTTGTCTAAGCTCCTGACACCCACTGGATTTTCCAGTATGGGAGAACTTGCCACACTCGTGCTTTGATTCATTTTCTGTTGGTCTCACCCATTAATTTGTGGAGGTCTTGAAGGCAGGGACCAGGTCTTATTCATCTGTGTCTTCTTAGTTCCTAATACAAAGCCCTAAGATGCTCAGTAATTGTCAGTTGAATGAATGGATTCTTAAATGGCTCAAAGGCTTTTCTCTTATTTCCATGCCACCTTATGGCATTTCTGGCCCTCTCTTCCCCTTGTCCTCCCTCTTCTAGAGGAATTGGAGTACATACCCTCATGGTTGCTGATTTCAAGTGGCCTTAGAGCATTCTGACACAAGGACTTGTGAAATGACAGGGGATGGACAGAGGAGAGCAGAGCAGACTCCTGAGGCCACAAGGCTGCCAGCTTCCTGCTCTCCACCACTGCTCCCCTGCAGCCAGAAGTCCTATTTCATCCCTTTACCACCTCCACCCCAGACTATGGCAGTTTCTGATGATGGCTTAGATTGGGGTCCTGGCCGCCGCTATGTGGCAGGTTGCATTAGTACTGAGTATGTTGGTCACCATCTAACTTGATCCTCATAAATACCTGTAAAGAGGGCATTGTCCCCGTGTTCCAGGTGAGGAAACTGAGGCACAGACAATTTAGTGATATGGTTAAGAAATGTCAGAGCTGGGACAGACTGTGTGGCCCCCCTCCCTATCTCCTGAAGTTTACCATGCTTTCCTTCAAGAGAGGTGGTGTTCCTGGCACCCCAAGTTTAACCTTGAAGGAATTTGTTTTCTTAGATGTTGTTAGAATTTGGGGCCAGGGTCTAGATCAAATCTGTCCATTAGAACTTTCGTAGATAATGGAAATGTTCTAGATTTGCTCTGTTCAGTTCTATATCCAGGAGCCACATGTCACTTTGAACACTTGAAACGTGGCTGGTGAGACTAATTTTCATTAACATATTTAAATTAAAATAACCACATGTGGCTTGTGCGTACTGTACTGGATGGTACAGAGTGGGATAAATGTTGGCCAGGTGCCTTCAGGGTAAACGTGTAGCTGCCTGGAGACCACTCCTTAAGTTAGCGTGGTTTTCATAGAAAAATTGGCGTTCAATTCCAGACAACTCAATTAGCAACAAATTTGTTCTGGAATGGGGGACTGCTTCCACTGCCACCACTCTGATGAGCTGTGACAGTTTTCACTTGAGGCAAATGAGACTTCCAACCCTCAACGGACGGAAATGCAGGGTGCTGTCGGGAAGAAGAGAGGGGGACATGAAGGAGAAGCCCCAAGGGCCCTAACGGGTGGAGCCAGTATATATTTTCTCCAGTTCTGCTCCCCCATGTGGGATCCTTGCCCATGATCCTTCCTTCTGGGGATTTGGGAATGCACGGCTGGATTTGGGTTCCCAGCGGGAGTTGACAGCAGAGTGTACAGTTTTCCCAGGAATATGCCTATCCTCTTAGGACCTAGAATGGGGTCCCAGCAGAGAGGCAGGCATGCTGCCTCTTAAGCTAGGCTGTTTGGCTGGAGACAGGATAGCATAGTGGCCACAAATGTGGGCTTTGGAGCCACACATCCTGAGGTTGAAGCCTATAAGCTCTGTGACCTCTGTGCTCAAGTTTCTCCAACTGTAGAATGGGGTTCATGTCAGTACCTAATTCCTGGGACTCTTGTCAGGTTAAGCAAGTGGGTGCCTCACTCATGGGCAGCACCAAATAGGTCCCCAGTAGGTTTGGGTGCTGGAAAAGCTGTGATGATTCCAGTGTCAGATCAGCATAGCCCTTGATCTTTTAGACTCTGCTCACTCTTTCCTTTTTTTTTTTTTTAATCTTTTGCACTGACAGTTTCTTGCTTTCAGAACTCAAAATGCTTTTGGGAGCTTTGCAAGAATTTGCTCCCAAATCCTGGGAAAGGATGTCTGTTTTCTCAACTCATCTCATCTCCCTGTCTCTGGGTATTTATAGTTCTGGATAGAAAAGAGTTGCTTTGATTTTTCAGAATAGTTTCCACAAAAGTGTGGTGTTGGAGAGGCAGGGCTATGTAGAGAGAGTTGAACTTGACATCGGAAGGCCTGGGTTAGAATCCCACGTATTAGCTGTAGGACCCACCACCACCCCCCCATCTATAAGCTATGTAAATATCCTGAGCCTCAGTTTCCTCAGTTGTGAAATGGACATGGAGTGATAGTTAAAGGAGATAATACCTACAGGTGTGCCCAGCCCACCGCCTACACACGGAAGACACTGTAAGTGCCAGTAAAATCTGAGCATTTAAATCTCTTTTCAGCTTAAATGTTCAAACTCACAGGTTGGAATCTACTTGGGTCTCTTGGTGGTGGGGCTCCCGGCTGGAGTCTGTCCAAGGGCTTTCTTCAGCGATGCCATTCAAGGCAGCAGAGCCTCTCTTCCTAGCTCTTGACTGTTCTTCTACCAAGGGGTCTTATTTAGATGACTGGAACTAAGCTTCCAGAAAGAAGAGGCTGCAGGTGGGTCTGAAGATGAATGGTGAAAGCAAAGTCAGGAAGAGCCAAGCACCCGGAGCGTGAGGACAACCGCCACACGCTGACTCGGGGAAGACCGATTTGGACATCCTCCGGTTAACCGAGGGACTCCCCGAGGGCACCTCTGCCAGGTGGGGTGGGGGTCAGGGAGGCAACTCCTGGGCCTGTGTGTGTGTGTGGCGGGGTCTTGTTTACAGCAGGAAGGTTGAAGCAGGAAGCCTCAGGAGAAGGATGGTCCATTGTGGAAAGCAGGGAGAGAGCCAGCACACAGGAAGCATGGACCCTTCCTGCATCGCTGTCTGTGAACTTGAGGACCTCAAGGGATGGCAGGGGACCTAATGAAGCCTCAGCCCGGGGGAGGTGAAGAGAAGGTCAACTCCTAAGGCCCTGCTTTTGCTTCCTGGAAGACCCAGCACCTAAGGGAGTGGGCCCACACCTTTGCTTAAAGAGGAATAGTTCATATCATATGATCTCCCTGATATGAGAAATTGGAGATGCAACGTGGGGGGGTTTGGGGGGTAGGAAGGGAGGGAGACAAACCATAAGTGACTCTTAATCTCACAAAACAAACTGAGGATTGCTGGGGGGAGGGGGATATGGAGAGGGTGGTGGGGTTAAGGACATTAGGGAGGGTATGTGCTGTGGTGAGTGCTATGAAGTATGTAAACCTGGTGATTCACAGACCTGTACCCCTGGGGTTAATAATATATTATATGTTTATTAAAAAATTAAAATAAAAAAATGAATAAAAAGAGGAAGAGTTCAGAGTGCGGTGTGTGGGGGCGCTCAGAGGGCCTGGCCAGCAGCCTGCCCTGCACTTACTCACTGTGTGACCCTGAGCAGGTCCCTTCACCCCTGTGAGCCACAGATTCCTCAGCAGGACATGGGGGAGACCACACATGCCCCTCTGAAGATTGGTGGTGAATGTACCTCATTACCCCGTCTTCTGTCCTGACTCCCCCTTTCCACGTAATGGTTCCCCCTTGTTGGCTCCGCCCAGCAGCCGCCTACTCCTCTCCTGCTTGGAATCCCAGGATTTCTGGAGGCAGTGCCTTGTTTCTCTGGAAAAAACCACACCTGTGACCCCTGGACGGCGTTTCGTCTCAGGGTAGGGAGTTGCGTGGGTGAGGCTGCCTGTGGAGGGTAGAGAAAGGGCCTCCTATCGAGAGAAGGTGACGGTGCTCCCACAGAGTCTTAATTTCCTTTCCCCTTCCTTTCCTTTTGCTCTTTACTTCCCTGAAAAAGGCACCCGGCAGTTTTTGAGGCTGCTGTTTCTTCATGGATTTTTAATAAAAGTGATGAATGAACTAAGGATTGATAAGAAAAGGCAAATGGTATTTGGGTTATGCATTGTTCTAGTAAAATGTATTTTTCACTGAAGATCTTAAGTGACTTTTTCGTTAGAATGCCATAATGGGAAGAAAGGTTAAATCAAATGAGTTTTCTGTGGCAGGAGTGTCAACCAGGGGCCTCTGCGGGACAGGACCCTTGTCCTGTACAGCGGCTGAGCTGTAAGCTTTGCCAGCTCCCCAGTGGTCAGAGTCCTGGCATCTTGTGCCAACAACTCCTTCCTCCCTGCAGGAAGGCTAGGAGAGGGAGTCCCCCAAGAAAGGCCTGGCAAGAATGGCCACAGTTCTGCTCCCTGGAGACCTGATCAGCCGTGAGGGCCCAGGAGAATGGTCCCCATCGGAGCTGCCAGTGGTGGCTTGCCTGGGGCTGGTGTCCTGTGCAGGGAGCTGGCCTCCATTTCCTGGACCAGCACGCCTGAAAGAGCCGGCAGCCTGAGGAGAGGGTCTGCAGCTGGGCTCCCCGCTGGCTCTAGAACAGGCTTCTCTCAGGCAGGATCCAGAGGGCTTGCCCTGGTCTGATGGCCCCGCGGGAGATCTGCTTGTTCCAGACCTCAAAGGTATCAACCCCAACTGGTGAATCACCTATCACAGGAAGGTTGTTTTTCTTCTTGAATCTGCCTCGAGGAAGTGTCTTGGTTGTGATTGGAAAAGATCTTGTCCTAACAATTCTGTTCCATTTTATCCCAGCCTGTCCCATCCTATTCCATCCCATGCTATGCTGGCACATTTCATTCTGTCCCATTCCCTTCTGTGCTGTAAGTGGTCATGGGGGTGCTCTCAGTTCCAGGTCCTGTTCCAAGTAGTGGGAGCACAAAGAGGATCAAGACTCAGTCCTGCCTTTACAAAGTGCCCTCTCTAACAAGAGAAATCAGCAGACAGTTATAGTACGATGCAGACAATAAATGGGGAGGCCAGCGGCCCCTCTTCGCCCAGCAAAGTCACCTCACCATTTACAACCAAGGACTGGAGGCAGCTGGAGGAGAAAATGAGGGTGTGGGTAGTCCAGGAAGGCTTCTGGGAGGTGATTGCCGGGTTGGATTTTCAAAGGGTGGTGGGAGTTTACCAGGCAAAGAGCAGATCTCTAAATATAGAGATCTAAACTTATCACTTAAGTAGAACTTACTAGGTGCTGGGTCACATTTTACCTATTATAACTCATAACAGCTGGGGAGGGAGGCGCTCACCTCTGTTTTCCTCCAGACAAGGAAGTAACTGTACACAGGGATACAGCTTAGTAAGTGGTGGAACTAGGGTTCAGACCCAGGCAGGCTGTGCCTTTTTTTTTTTTTTTTTAAAGAGAAAGCATAAAAGGAGAGAGGTTAGGGGGAGAAGCAGACTCAGACTCCCCAGCGAGCAGAGAGCCTGATGTGGGATTTGATACCTGGACTCCAGGATCATGACTTGAGCTGAAGGCAGTCGCTTAACCAACTGAGCCACCTGGGCGCCCCAGGCTGTGCTTTAATCACCACTTGTCAGGGCTGTTCTGGCAAGGCCGGCAGGGCATTCCAGACACGGAGATGAGAACCGCTACTATCCCCCATGAGGGGTACGATCAGCCGGGGGCTCTGGCAACCACCCATCCTATGGTGCAGGTATAATTCTCTCCATGAAGTAGGTCTCCTTGAGCCAAGCTCTCCACCCACTTCGTCACAGTGGAGCGACAGGGACCATTGCCATGTTTCCTCCACCCCCAGTGTGCTTTCCTGCCAGGGAAGCTGGGGTAAGTCCAGCAGCTTCTCAGCTGCTGGGGCTCCAGGCCAGGAAACTCTGAGCCCAGGGCTAGGCTTTCCCTCTCTGCTATTTGGGGAGAAGGGTGGGAAATGCCTCGTGGCTCAAGGCCTGATGCACGGTCATTCCTGCCCCTAAATTACCCCAGGCCCAGGGCACACCCCGGCTCCCGCCACAGGGACAAGTGCCACATGGGCTCCGAGCCCGGCCTCACCCTCCCTGACACCTTGGACCTATGGCGGGAAGCACCCAGCTGGAGCATTTGCAAGCACTCAGTGGCAGGACTTAGCTGTTCTTTCCTTACTTGTCTTTCCCTATTGAGGATCCCTCTGCATTTGTTACAAGGCCTTTGTCTATTTTAGCATGCCACTAATTATAAGATTCATCATCGGTTTAATAATCATTTCTCAGAGGAAAAAGAAGAAACACTACCACATTAAAAGTACACATTGATTGTAAGATTTGTCATCATCTCAGAGACATGGAAACGCCAAAAAGAAATGAGCCTCTTAGATGTCAGGGGATGTGGTCTTTTCTAAACATTTTGTGGCTGAGGGGGGACACCTGTGGGGACACCTGCATGGAGAGAGCTTGTCCAACAAGGTGGGGAGTGGCGCTGGCTGGCACCGGTCAGGGCTGGGTCATGGAGGGCCTCATCCATTTCTCCAGGCCTGCCTCAGCTGCCTTCGGCTTCATCCATCCAGACCCACTTTGGGGACGACAATTTGAGTAGCTCAAAAACACTCACAGCTGAGTTCATTCTGTAGCTGGGTTTGACAAGTGATCAACTCCCACCCGGAGCTGAGAAGCGTGGGGCTCAGTGGGTGGACAAGGACCAGCTGTGATCACCAGGAGCCTCGGCAGTCTTCCTGGCAGTTGGGTGGTGATTGAAGCCAGCTGGGTGGCGTGAGAGCTCCTTGCCCTCGGAGTCTAGGGACCAGGGCTCTGATCTGGGCCACCTCGGGTGTGTTGCTTTGCTCTCCGGGGCTCCAGTTTCCTTTTCTGTACGGTGAGGATGTAAAACAGTCTTAATAGCAGCTGGCACGTGTCAAGGGCTTTGCATACACGTGCCATTTGCTTTTCTACAGGTCTTTCAAGTACTAGTTCATTTCACCCCTGCAACGACTCTGCAAGGTAGTACTGTTCCCATCTCCATTTTTCGGATGATGAAATGGAGGCACAGGGCAGTTAAACAATTTCTCTAGTGTCCCCCTGTTAGTACATGGCAGAGATTAGAGTTGGCTCCAAGTTCTCTGGTTAAAGGGTCCATCCAAATAACTGTGAGGGTACCAGAGTAGAACAATAACGATTGTATAAAAAACCAGCGCAACCCCATTACAAATGAAATCTAGCATAGAGTTCTAAAAATAGAAGTAAGATGGCAGTCTTGTTAGGAGTGAAGCTCAGGTACCCTCCGGTTTGCAGGGACACCTCTGTGGCATCCCGGGGCTTCCTGAAACAACGTGAAAGCAGCCAGACTGGGCAGTCCCCGAAGGCCATCCAACACCAGTATTCTGGGATGGTCAGGGACAGACACAGGCTCTGATACCAGGGCCTCCCTGAGATCTGCTGGCTTCCCAGGCAGGCTCATGATGTAACACCTCTTCTATCTAATGTTCTTGAAATATTTCTTCAACATTTATTTGTTGGGACCAAGAAAAATGGATTTTCTTGTAACAAAACCTGTACACCTTTTGCTCTATATTCTTTAGGCTATAACATGCACTGAACACAACATCTGAACCCATTTGGAACGGTAGGTTACTGCACATTTTTCTGCCACTCATAACCGGATAGTGTTAGTCGCTAATATTTGCTAAAGAGAAGGGTAGCTTACGTTGACACATCTCAAAGTGTTTCCTGCAAATAGCCGCATGTTCTGCTTACTCCTTTTGGAATTTCAGATGACTGCTGCTCCCCAGTGCAGGCTGCTGGCAGCTTACATCGTGCAAAGTTGGGGGCATGGTTTGCGGTGGCGTGGTGCAACTTCCACATGCAAATTGCAGAAATACTCAACAGAGGTAGCAAGTCGGAACTTGTGTAAATCAGAAAATTCTAAAAAATCGGTGTTAAATGTATTTTTTACTCAAGGGCACTATCACGCACACAAGTGAGACTGACCCACTTTCCTCCAGTAATGTCTATTCTGGAATTGCCCATGGAAACCCAAGTTAACTAGTGTTGTGTTGCTGATGGACTCCAGTGACAATTTTGCAATCCCTATAGGTGGCAGTTCAGGCGACAGTCAGCACTGCCATGTATGGGGCACAGGGTGTGTCTGGCAGAGTTCTGGGGGCAAACAACAACGTGGATGGAGTCTCCTAGTTTTACCACCTGCATATACAACTTGCATGACCTTGACAGTTGACTTCTTAACCACACAGTGGAGTTCCACCTTTACTCCTTCTGTTAACCCTGACTGCATGACAGCAGGAATCCTGAGTTTATCTGTGCCTCTACCTCCTTGTATGTCCTTGGGCATGTAATGCCACTCCTTTCCCTCGGTCCCAGTTTTCTCCTTTAAACCCAGAAGTGTTTACACAAAGTGACCTTTCAGGTCCTATCAACTCCAGGTGATTGATTCGCTTGGTGAAGGATGGTCTGCTGATGTCTAGCATTGACTTACATCTGATCTAAGTTATAAGACTGCAAGGAAATGAGAGAAGGGAAGCCAGATTAATGTCCAGGTAATCCTGTGTTCTTTCAAACTGTTGCCTTTCCGGTTATATGCTGAAATTCTTTGGAGAAGAGTTCCATCTCTTCAAGAAAGGGTCCACTTGGTCCAAGAGAGTTTCCTCCTATTCAGGGTGTTTCAGCTGACCATGGAGCCTAGTCCTTTATCTGAGGCAGTTCTGGCCAAGGTGGGCATACCCTCTCAGAAAGCCTTCACTATTGCCTTGTTCTCCAGTAATTCTGTTAAAGAAATGAACTAAATCTGACAGGATGTGAACTTGGTGGTTGTAACAACATACCACTGAATGAATGGCTTAAAACAACATCAACTTATTCTCTCATAGTTCTGGAGCCCAGAAGTCCAAAACCAAGGTGTTTGATAGGGTCATGCTCCTTCTGGGGGGTTTTTAGGGAAGAATCCTTCCTTGCTTCTTCCTGGCTTCTGGTGGTTCTTGTTAACTCCTGGTGTTGTTTGTAAGGGCCATCACTCCAGTCTCCGCTCCATCTTCACAAGACAGGTTTTCCTGTGCATCTCTGCATCTCTGTTTTCTCTTCTTACAAAGACCCATGTCATTGGATTAGGGCCCACTCTAATCCACGGTGACCTCATCTTAACTAAGTATATCTACAAAGACTCTATTTCCAAATAAGGTCACATTCTGAAGTTCTAGATGGACATGAACTTGATGGGGGTTGAGGAGAGAACATTATTCATCCCAGGAGAGCAGATCATCTGGGCTCCTAGTGCTCAGGTTATCCCTGGCATAATTCTCCTGGGGTCTTTAATGGGTACCCCTGTAGGTCTGTAGTCTAGAATTGACTTCTTTATTCTCTTTAAAAACTGGAACTGCGGGATGCTTAGTGCCAACCGCCTTTCCCCAGAACTCATTAGAGACCATTGAAATGAGTATGGTCATTCACTGGCAAGTTCTTGCAGTGCCCTGAATTCCTCTGGGACAGGAA
This sequence comes from Mustela erminea, assembly GCF_009829155.1. Taxonomy (NCBI): domain Eukaryota; kingdom Metazoa; phylum Chordata; class Mammalia; order Carnivora; family Mustelidae; genus Mustela; species Mustela erminea. Next base: position 66,267,010 of record NC_045622.1, on the reverse strand, counting down.
ATGGGCCTCGTTTGGGTAGCCAAGTGCTTTCTTGCATCCTTTTTGAACATCTTGGGCTTCTGTTCATTTATTCATCCAACAAATAGGTACTGCGAGGCTTCCGTGTCCCAGCCATGAGCTAGCCCTGTATATACTGTGAACTGGGGTGACAATCCAACTGTCATTTCTGTGGTGGCCTTAGGCTCTCAAGAGGTAGACATATAGATACATAATGAAGCATCAGGCCATGCTAAGGCCTATGAAAAAGAAAACATCATAGGAGGTGCAGGAAGCTGGTGTTTTTGATAGGTAAGGGAGGGCAATCTTCCCCTTGCCCATGCTTGTTCAATACTTAGCAGCAGATTAGACCCCGGACTAGGGGACTCATACTCCTCATACTATGAGGAGCCCTGGCCACCTGACAGCCAGCTGGGACCTCTACCCTGGCCCAGATGCCACCGTTGTTAGCTGGGACTCAGGCAGAATCTGTTCTGAGCCCAACTTCAGCAATCGGAGTTATCCTTGATGAGGCCATCTAGTGCTTTTAAACCTTTCAAGCCTAGGACAGGATGATAAGGAGGAAAGAGGTTAGGTTCTGATAACAGGTCAGCACGGTTGTATGACCTTTTATAAATAATTTAGCTTCCTTGAGCTTCAGTCTTCCCTTTAGAAAGTGGGGATACTGTTTGCCCGCACTATAGTGAAGATACTGTGAAATAAAATGTCATAGAGCTGATGCCCACAGATATTAATTCAGTTCCACTCACTTATAAGTAAAGAACCCAGGGACACTTTTTGTTGACCAGGGACACTTCTAAAATCTTTTCTTAGCCCACAGTGGGTGCTGACTAAAAATCTGTGGATGGACGGGGCAAATGTAGCAGGTGGCCTTTGAAGCTGCCTGGGCTGTCCCCCGCTAGTCTGGCTATCCAGAGTGCATGTGAACTCTGTTCTTTGGCACCAATAGTGTTCTCTCCCCCACAACCGTTCTTCCTTGCCGGACTTCCAGGCCTCTGGGAAGCTGGGAAATGTCTGCCCAAATGTGTTTGGAGATGCAGAAGCTGCCCCTGAATGTCTTGGCCAGGTTTGGGATTAATCTGTTGGAAATTATGGGGTGCAAGGAATTACTTTGCTGACAATAATTGGATTTCCCAAAACGAACAGAGCAGGTCTAAGTCAGAAACCAGAGACCAGGTGAGTGTCATCACGGGGGACATGCATTAACGTGTGCTTTTCACACACCGACATGTGCCCAGTCCTGGACAACACCATTGAAGTCTGACTCTCCTGGGCACTAGTGGGGGAATTAAGCGGGGGTTTGGGAGGATAAGAACCCTGTTCCTGGCAAATGTTTACACTGTGTCAGGAAAATGCTCACAAGTTATATCTGATAAAAGAGTCCCCAGCAGCCTGCTGGCAGCCAGAGAGGGGCCAGGCCCTCGGCACCTAGATTGGCATGGATGCCGGTGGTGGGTAGAGTGGATGGGATATAGTCCATAAGCTCTGCCCTTTGCCCTCCCTCAGGCAGCCAGGACTCCCATCAGGGTCCTTAGCAGGACCCATCATTCAGAATCTTGGTTCAAATCTTACTGGTTTCTTAGCATCTTTGAGTCTCAGTTTCCACATCTGTACAATGGCGATAATGATACACATTTCACTGGGATGTTGGTAGTGTTTAACGTGACCATGATCTCAGAGTGCCTGGGAAGGTGCCTGTAAGAGCAGGCTCAAGGAGTATGGATTTCCTGACCAGCAGCCTCCTTCAGACCAGCCCTTGTGGCTCCCTGCCCTGCCTGCTCCTTCCGGGTTCCTCACCCCACTGCGGGGGGACCACAGGCTCAGATAAACTCTGTCTGCGACAGGGCTCTGCAGGCCTCAAATCTGGCTGCTTCTGCCTTTCCATGAACACTTCCCCTATATTGGGTGTCTGGGGAATAGATGGCTGTGTCTCAGCCCCATGAAGAATCCAGCCAAACTTGTCACAACATAGCCGCCGAGAGAGTTCTAGTTCCCAGAGTGTGTTCCATGGAACACTAGGTCAGTGTGTACTCTATGGCATAGAGTTCTGAGGATAAATACATTTGAAAATCTTTGTTTTGGAATGAACTAAATATAGATTCTGTGACACCTTAGAATAAGAAAGCTGATTTACTTCTAGGGTAACCCCATGTATTTGGTCATAGAAGTCTTCCCCTCAGACCTCCCCTTTCTCCCCCACATAGGGGCTTCCTGAGCTATTTCAGGTCATAGCACCCCTGAGGCTACCTGGGCCCTCCACTTGCTGCAGACTCCGCATCTCTGTGGCCCCCTTTCCTCCTGGGGATGGTAACTCCCCAAACCCAAATGCTCTTGGAAAAGAGACAGGGCAGAGGGGGCAGTTAGGATGGCTTTTTGGGGTGGTTTGGGATGGAGGGGAGCAAGCCTCCTAGGAGATATTTAAGGCAGGAATGGGAACCTCTGGGGTGGCTGCAGGCCGTAGCTCTAGACACGTTGCTGTCACTGTGAGTGCGTGGTTGCTCTGTCAGGTCCTGCTGGGGATGGAGGACTGAACCTGAGCTCAGGGCAGCACTGGCAGTAGCAGCGGAGGGGTGGTGATCCAAAGAAATCCACTCACCACAGATGGGTTCCACTGGCCCCTCACCAGCAGATCCTTTGGTAGTTACGAAGTGCTGAGCGGGGCCAACAGTGCAGAGAGCGAGCAGTAATCAGTGTATAATTACACAGGTCTCAGGCAGCAGAGCCGGGAAGCGGCTGTGCCTCGTGCGGCAAACTCTACCGTGCTCCCTTAGGGATGTGCCCAGGCATTTTATAGGAGTGAAATGGATTTCTGGGCCACATTTTTGGTTTCACAATCAGGGACGTGGTGGGCAACCTTGGCACCCAGCGGTGAGCGATTGCAGCTCAGCGGAAAGTAAAACTTAAAAGGAGGGCTGTTTAGAAGGGCTCGGGAGGGGGCAGCTGGTTAGCACTGTCTCCTGTCGGGCAGGACCCTGGGGATAGTCAGGCGAGCTTGTGGTGCCCTAGTACTCTCCACATTTCTCCCTTCTGCTCACGGCCTTCTGTGGCTCTCTCTCCTTCTACCAGTTTCAAAGGCCATTCCCATCCTCCAGCTGTCCCTCCTTCCCTGCTGATACCCTCCGGCTCCATTCACACCGTTGGGGCCATGCAGGTGCGGCTTGGAGGGGTAGCATCTTGACTCCAGGAGTGCTTGGCCTGAAGTCCCGGATCAGGAAGGTGAAGTATACAGGCATGGGGTGACCCTGGCAGTCAGGCAGGTCTGTTCAGGGCCTCAGTCCCCACCCTGGCTGGAACATAGGAAGAAGACCCCAATCTGGGGACAGAAAGGAGTGCAATCAAAGAAGGGACACCAGGCAGAACTTCAGGGCACCTCTCACGCTGGAGAATCTACCAGAATCCCCTGGAGGGCTTGTGAAAAATGCAGATTTCTGGGCCACAACCCCCAGGGTTCATGGTTCAGTAGTTTTGGAGGGGGATGGGATCCCAGAATTTGCACAGCTAGCAGGTTCCCTGATGCGGCTGATGCTGTTGGTCCTGGGTCAACAGCTTGAGAACTACTGGTCTAGACTAAACTCATCTGAGTAGGCAGAGCACAGAGCTCATGATACGAGGTAACTGGAGCTGTCCCGGGCTTTGGGATCGCTAATGATGCGTGCAGCAGGCTATCTGCCCTGAAGCCCCATCAGATGGGAAGCTGCAGCTCCTGGAAAACTGCTGATCTCAGCCTGAAATGGCTTAGGAATGTGGGTGAGGCATTCGTCACTGGGAATGGGGGCAGAGGCCTGTAGCCCGGTGAGGCTGGTACTTGATTATTTAATCAAGAGGGCTCTATCTTCCCTGTGAAAAACCAACAGAAGAACCGGGGTGGAAGCTAGAATGTTGGGTCCAGCTTCTACCCAAAGGCAAGTTCTGAGTCAGGAGACGGGTCTCTCTGCATTGCTCTGTGATTAGCGGGGGCCTCCTCTCCCTCTAGCACGGTCCACAATAAGCCCCTGCCTATTGAACTCCTACTGGGAGCCAGGCTCCAGGCTGGGCCGAAAGTGCTAACTTGTATTTAATTCCTACTATGAGGCTCCCTGAGGCTGAGTAGCTGGCCCAGGTCTCACAGCCTGTAGGAGGCTGGGCTGAGGTTTGGACGCTCTGCTGCCCATATGCTGTTTTCATTCATTCAGTAGTCGGTTACTCACACCTACTCCCTGCCGGGCCCTGTGCCGGGCGTGAGGATGCTGGGATGGGTCGAATGAGTGCCTGCCCTCAAAAGGCTTCTGGCCTCTCTGAGGTGATGGAAACATAAACATGAATACAATATGTCGGTTGCTACTATGACTATCTGAACGAAGAGTCCTGAGGGCCCGAGTGGGGCTGACTAACTTTCTCAGGGTCCTGGGCTCCTTGCCACAGTCTGGCCCTGGCAGGTGAGTGAGGTGAGTGGCCGCACTTCTGATGCACATGATGCAGCTCACCTGCCCAGAAACCCCTGAGCACAGGGCAGAGGCCCCAGTTCCTGCCATGGGGGGAAGATCTGAGCTTGCAGAGCCCTGCTGGCTGCATTCTCCTGTTCCTTCTTTTCAGTGAATGCATTTGTAAAGACATCATTTTTCCTTCTTAAAATGTCTTATTCCAGGCTAGGAAATAAGCAGTCACTGTGGGCGGCTCTCACAGCAACTGATCTACCAACTTTTCCAAAGCCTTCAGCTTGCTCTCGCCTCACCAAGGGGGACGAGCTGTAATGGCCTTCCAGGCAGGCTACTGTAACCTTTAATTCGGAGCGGGAAGAGGTCAGAGGTCTTAGAAATTTCTGGGATTTGGGAATGAGTGTGCTCGCTGGCCCCAGTGAGACGTCAGGCCCTAGCAGCTCAGGGTGGATGGCAAGGTGTGGAGTTTAAAAAGATGAGGCTAAGGTGGGGGTCCTGAAGCCAGCTTGTCCCCTTTTCTCTGGGATGGGTTGGGGACCATTCTGTTCTTTGACAGATCTCTGTTGCATACGGAAAAAAAAAAAAAAAATCAAGTTTGGCCCACATACAAATAGACAGCAACTTTATTTAGTTTACATTTCCTCAGAAAGAAATATATAATGTCGAGTTGACCCACTTAAAAATAAGTTTATTCTTTATATAAATAAAATGAACTCATTATAAAGCACTCAAAAAAGAGTTTTAGTATAACTCAGCCTTTTTTTTTTTTTTCTTATATGGAGTTTTGTTTTTATATCTATAGTTGGGTCACCCGTTAAAATGTGACTACTTTAGAGAAATGTTTTCTCACCCCCAAGAAAGGTGAAGATTATATATCCTTGCTGTACAGTGTTCACTCCCACCATGGTGTTTATTGCCATTCAGGATGATTAAATCTGTATTAGGACAGCTGTTTGCTGCTTTGTCTGACTCCTTCAGACCTTGTGTTGAAGGCAGCAGCCAGTAGCCCCATGTGGCTATTTACATTTAAATTAGGTGAAATTGAATCAAATTAAAAATTTAGTTCCTCCATTGCATTACCTACACTGCGAGTGCCCAGAAGCCACCTAGGGCAGGTGGCTACTGTCTTGCACAGCACAAATATAGAGCATTTCAGTCGTAGAAAGTTGTTCTGAACAGCACTGTTCTAGACCATTCATTCCCTTGTATAAGACTCCCAGGGTTTAGTCATGAGTCACCAAGTATCCTTGGTGTGCACCTAGAATCTCAGAATCTAGTGGAACTTTAGGAATGCTTTATTTCTAAATTCTGGCCAATGGCAGAGGGGTGGGCAGAGTCAGGGGGACAAGTGGCAGGGAAAGAAAAGGAATCAGAGGGAGGGCGCAGGAGAAGGGCTTTCAGAAGAGCCATGTGGGGCTGATAAGAGAATGACTTGTGGATTGTTTAGTTCCGTGCCCACATGGCACAAGTGTTGGTCACGGACTCCCAACAGCAGAATGCCAGAGCTCAACATTTCCATTTGGAAAGCCTTGAGAACTGGACTGCCTTGAGGGCCTTAAGGGTGCTCACATCTTCCTAAGCATGTGGGCCCTGGGGAAACAGGTACCATCGACTTGCTAACCCAGGACACTGGTGTCCAAGGAGGTCTAAATCCTGTCCCATGGTCCAGACACTGCACTCAGTGCTAGCACCTGGGCTTGGACCACCTGTACTACTCCCCCAAGAGGCTGAGTGAGAATGAACACTCACTGCTTCTGTGTCTTTCCTACGGGATCCTGCAATGTCGGCCAAATCCCTGCTGCCCAGGACCACCCCGAGAGTCCTGCCTTGTATTTTGTGAGCCTTCCTCTTCCCTAGCTAACTTCTGGGTTTTTTGAGAAGGTAAAGCAGGCTCAATAGGTTGACTTTGATTCTTTGATTGACTTTGATCTTGACTTTGATTCCCCACCATGCTTTGGCGTTGACTAAGTAAGGAAGGAGGCAAGTCCTCAAGATATTTGGGTGGGCTAAGCTTTCCTAGAAGGTGAGGGTGGGGGGGCTGATGCTTGGGGTCCCAGCCCAGCCACTAGGAGTGTAGCCAGAACAGTTCAAAGAAGCTGGTCACCTGGAAAGCAGCAGACAAAATAAACATTACCTGTGTGCAATGTGGAGAAGAAATTGGGAATAATGAGGAAGAGTTGTAGGTCAGAAAAATTGACCAGTAGATAGCAAACAGGAAGGTCAAGGACAGATCGAAGCATGGAAAAGAGATCTGGAGGGCCAAGTTGTAACTAAGGACTGGGATCACATATTCCATGTAGATGCAAGGAGCCCCTTTGAGAAGCTCAAGCATGGGGGACAGAGTGGCCCCATGTGCAGTGTTTGACACTGATGCAGAGGAAGATGCCTAGGAAAGCCAACCAAACCTTTTAGGTCATCTGCCATACCAATTAGAATAGGTTCAGCAACAAGTTGACAGAAAACCTGGTATAACAGTGGCTTAAGCAGGACAGAAGTGTCCCTCCCACATTTAAGAAGTACAGAGTTAAGTGGTCTGGGCTGGCCCAGTTCTCCCAGTGTCAGAGGCCTGGGCTGGTTTTAGCTTCTTGCTATCATCCTCAACAAGAGCCTTCCAATCATCCTCAACAAGAGCCTTCCAATCTGTGGTACCAATGGCTGTTCCAGCTCCAGCCATTACATGTGTGTCCTAGCCAGCAGGAAGAAGGTTCCGGAGGAGAAGGGCTCCTTGTTTCCCTTGAAGGACAATTCCTGGAAGTTACGCATACTGCTTCCTCCTCCATCCTCTGGTCCAGAATATAGTCACATGTCCTAGCTTTAAGGGAAGCTGGGAAATATAGTCTGTTTTCTGTGTAGCCATGTGCCCAGCCATAACTTGGGTGTTCCAACTAATGGAATGCATTAGTATGAGTGAGAGTATGGACGGAGCATCCATTGCCTACCAGGGAAAACACCCATTGCAATCAGCATAGAAGATTTTGTACGTGCGTTAAATCTTCTGCTTACAGCACAGAGATCTATTTATTGAATTATAGGTCCTGCCTTGGATAGGAAAAAGTGTGCTGTGCTGGAAAAAGTGATGACGTTTTATAGGTGTTCACTGTTGTGTGCCTGACACTTGTGGCTCAAACTTGTTTGGATGTGCAGAGTCATTGATGGAGGGGAGTGATGGTTTGGGGACATGGCCCTGAGGCCTTCAGAGGCTCTCCTTCTGACCCGTGGGGAGGTCCCTGGCCCAGAGACCCCAGGAGGTTCCGATGTCAGAGGGAGTGGAGACCGTAGAGAGGTTCCTGTGAGCAGACTGGCAGGGACGAGAGGATGAGCTGGGACTAGAGTCTGTGTGGGATGGAGCAGTTTGTCTTTGATCTCAGTGCTCGCCCAGATGGGTGCTGGAGATCTCAGTGGTCTCCCAGATGGGTGCTGGATATTTCAGTGCTCTCCCACATGGGTGCTGGAGAGATGATTCCCTGTGGCCTGGGATGCCAGGGCCTGCCTTTACTCCCTGGACACCTGCCTCCTGCAGCCCCAGGAGGGTGGGCCACAGGGACTGTGGGTAAGAACAAGGTTAATTGGAATGCCGGCTTGTGTCCTCTTTTGCAGCTGAGCCTTCAAACGCGCAGCCTCACAGCCTGTGCTGCCTTTGTTTGGGAAACCATCCACTAGGTGCTCACAGAGACACAGAGTGATTTGTAATGAGGGTGAATTCAGAGACTCTGCAATATAGGAAATGGAAAAGGTCTGTCCTGGGATCCCAGTACCTTGGGGCTGGGCTGTTCAGGAATCCCCAAGTCCTTCCCACCCAGGGAGTGTGGAACTCAGCGTCACAAGAAAGGGCCTGGAGTCCTGGCTCAGTCACCTTCTCCATGAGGGACTTGCGGGTATTTGAGGCAGAGGAAAGAGCACAGGCAGATACCTGTGGCTATGAGCGAACACGGTGTATCCCAGGAATGGCAGACAGAGCTTGAGTGGCATGCCTGGGGATTTGGACTTTCTCTGGAGGGCGATGGGGAGCCGCTAGAGAATGGACTGTAGGCTGGGGAAGGATAGAATGGGATCTGTGTCCGTACTGCCGCCGTGGTTGCAGGGTGGAGGGACAAGGGGCAAGAGGGCTGTGCATGGATGCTGGCAGGCCTATGGGGACCCCAGTAGTCCTGGTAGCAGGGGCTGGAGGGCTCACTTGCCCAAGCAGCCTCTTGTGTTCCGTAGAGAGGCTTTGCCTTAACTCTTCCTGCCTTTTCAAGCGGGTATTAGAAGGAAGCGTCCCCGAAGCGTGGGATGACAGGGATTGCCTCCCTTTGTTTGTGGAGGAGGCAGAAAGCCTGGCCGCCTCACAGAGGCCTGAGCTGTGGGCACCGCCAGAGGCTGCTGGGGAGCGCCGCCCTGAGTGCCCTGTCCCCCGGGCCTCATTATCTGCAGCCGGCTTGGAGTGCTCTTTGCATCACTTACCGTCTGGGACCTTGCCTGAGCCTAAAATTGCACAAAGTAGGCCACGAGCTCCTCTGTGGCTGCCCCCACCCTTCACTCCAGCCTTCCGGTAAGATCCATCTCACCCTGAACTAGGAGAGGCTGGAGGACCTGGGACCTGCCAGGAGGCTCACCCAGAGTTTATTCCAGGAGCCGTGGCTGTCCTGTCCTCTGCACCTGCTGTACGTCAGGACAGGGCCGAATCCTTTCTATACCTTGTCTCATTTAATTCTCACAACAGCATGACAGTATAGGTCTTATTATTCCCACCTTTCATTTAAAAGTAAAGGCCAAGCTACCATTGTGTTTGAAACTGTCTGGTCAGGCTGTTTGCCTCCTGGGGAAGCATCAGATGAAGATGACAAGAGCCAAAAAAGATGACAAGGGCCAAATAAATAAATAAATAAATAAATCAGGGCTCCTCATCTGCCCAGCCAGCCAGCTAGCCAGCCACTCACCCACTGATCTAAACTCTCAGTGAGTGCTTGCTCTGTGCCAGGCCCTGCTGGAATTTAGGAGCTGAGGGTTGAAGATCCGGGCAGAAGTCAGTAACATTCAGGTTATCGACTACAGCCAGTACCATCAGCTGCTTGGGGGACAGATGTGTTAAATGGCTAGAGGTCAGAATACTTGGGGAGGCTGGATGGTAGACAATGTCAGGCAGGTGAGCTGTGAGCGAAGGGCCACATCGAGACTTGGGTCTTTCCAGCGGGCAGCTGTGGGATCCATCTTTCCTTTTAGAGCATCATGTGGTGGGATTTGATTTGGGTTGGAGGGCCACAGAGAAGGGAGGGTGGGTGCTGAGAAGGTGAATGCTGGGGGATCCTCGTGAGGGGTCCAGGCAAGAGAGGAGGCCACAGGGCATGGGGGATGGCCCTGGGTGTGTTGTGTAAACAAAAACAAAACCCAGAGCTGGACAGCAGTTCAAGTGGTAAAAGCAGGTTGTATTCAGGATGGATGTGATAGGGGAAAAGAGGACCCCTCCTCCCCCTGCAGAACAGCCTCGGTTCCAAATACAACAGGACAAGTGGGAATTTACAGCCAATGAGCAGGGTGGGGCCAGTAGATGGGAGATCATTGAGGAAACATCACAAGTAAGAGGGGATTCTGGCTAATCCAACCGAACAGGATTCTTGCTGGAGGCGGGCTGCGGGCTGTGTGACCAGACGTCACCTGGAGGTGGTGGTGGGTGAGGAGCCCAGTCAGATATTGAATGGGGGGAATCTGGCTGAACTGATTGAGCAGAATTCTAGCTAGCAGTGAACAACACAGGGATGCACATAGAAGCCTGAAAATTGAGGCGAGTTTGGAAAGGGGATTTCGAGGAGCCTGACTAAAAGGTCTGGTTAAGGATTTTGTCAGCTAGGACAGAGACAGGAGGACAGATCTGGAAGGGAATAAAACACAGAAGCAGCAGGACCTGGTGCCCAAGGGGGTGGGAGAGGGAGTCTGCTGACTGTACCATGGTGGGGCCGTTCATTGGGCAGTTGAGTGTGTCCTGGTCTCCTTGCTGCACACCCCATCTAAACATGCTGTGGTCCAGGGACAGCCACGCAAAGGGCTTCCTTGGGGCTTATGAGCCATCTCAGGGATGTCAGGGCTCAGTGTGAGTCAAAGATGCCTGGGAAGGGAGTCCTTGCTAGCAGCCTGGCACCGGAGCTGTGGAGTAGGGGGAGCCCCAGCAGCTGGGGTCTTCCCCAAGGTGGCCTGTGCCTTCCTGGGGGGCTGTGATGTGCATCCCCTCTCCCTGCAGATTAGTTGATGCTCTGCATAGACAGGCCTGTCACACAAAGGCAAAAAGGCTGAGTCCCCGGAGATCCAGGCCTTCCCTTGGGCGTCGCAGCTCCGCAGGCAGCTTAGAGAGATGCAGAATTCCAAATGTCATCTCCCAGGCAGCCCTCCCCCACCTTCTGTCCCTTCCCCTGGCATGGCCATCCCCCGAGTGGGCAACTGACATTTACACATGCACTCTAGCCACTAAAACCTCTTTGGACTGGAAAACACGCGTCAGCAGAGGCCGTGGAGTCTTGTGGGGACTGCCAGGTGGGGCAGCCAAGGACCATCTGCCACACGGTGACTTTTTCAAAGGATGTGCCTGAGGGACTGGGCCTGTAAGGAGGGTGGCATGGTTTCTGCAGGCATGTGACGATCCGTGGGCATGCTTGGTGGCAAGCAGCTAGCCATGTGGCAGTGAGAGTACACACACAGCGGATGGAATTTCTCAGCAGGGGACTCAGGAGTTCTGTGCCGGTGCATGCCCCCCAGAGACCACGGGAGAAGGAGCTCCTCTCCCCTAGCTCCTGACCTGCTGGCGGAGTGTTTGCATTTTTGTCCTTCCCTCCTGTCCATGGCTGACGTCAGTTGTTAGTTTTCCATCTGATTGCTTTTTACCTTTATAAAAGGATTTTCAGAAGAAGTAGGGTAGGGTCTCAGAAGGAGCATAAGCTTTTGTAGTGGCACAGACCTGACTTTGAATCTTAGCTCTGGGGCCTGCTAGACACCTGACCTTGAGCCGATGGCTTTACTCTCTGAGCCCCATCTTTGTATCTGTAAAATGGGACTGATAGTAATTCTTTCTACCCTCTGAGGTTAGGTAGTCATAAAGATTACACAACAATGAAATTAATGATGAGGTACTCTGTAAATACAATTATAATTCTTTGGGTAAGGTTTGGGAAGACAGGATAGCATTGTAATTAAGAACATTGGTTCTTAAATCACACAATGCAAGGGTTCCTTCGTAAGATTTGCCCCTTGCAAGCTGTGTGATCTAGTGCAAGTTACTCAGCCTCTCTGAACCTGTTTCTTTATCTGTAACATGAACATAGTAATAAACATCTCCCGCAGCACCAGATCAGTGTTTTATAACCTGTGAACTAGGGATGAGGTCCTTGAGAAAAATTAAGATTCCTATTTGGGGATGTGGTCCAGAGGTAACATATCAGATCTGTTTCACTGATGTACACTTAAGTTTGAGAAACATAATCCCAGATTGTCTGCTGCCTGAGTATAGGTACAGTGGCCGTTTGGTTTCCTACTATGCCTCAGTGCCTAGCATGGCTTCGGGCACAGGTTAAGTGCTCACTAAGTTTTTGGTGGAATAAACACATGATTATATGACTTCATGTAGCCAGAGTCCTAGCCTTTCATGTAGTGACTGATATAAAGCAAGACCTTGGTAGATATCCAAACATTTCATTATTAATAATAAAGAAGAGTGTGTCTCTAAAATTACATGAGCAGAACTCAGCAGTCCATGCTCACAGATCACATTGGCTCCCTCCCCTCATGTACTAAGGTTGGGTCCCCTCGGTTTCTACCACAATATGCCTGGTTCACTAAGGCTGACAACGGAGAGCCAGGCCTAATGGAGACCCTCCTGATCAGAGGAGACTGGGCCTCCCACATCCATGGGGGTCCTGGGGTGTTGGTTGGACCCATTTGCATTGGCTCCTTGCCTTTGGAGAGGTACTAAAGCCGGAGAACCTTCCAGGCTGACAAAAAGGATTGTACTCACCATTCCAGGGCCCACGGCATCAAATTTTTATGAGGTTTGTAGACAATCATGACAGAAGACTAGGCTGGCTTTTTATTATTCCAGGTTTCTTGGCTTGGACCTGGAGAGAGGAAACATGATTTAGAAAAGGCTTTTCCTGTCTCAGGAAGAATGGGTGTTTCCCGAAGCCATCAGAGCCTGGAGCAACAGAGGAGGAAAATGGGAACAATGGTGTACTTGCTTGAATGTACTGAGGCACATTCAAGGCCTGGGGCTCAGGACATAGGAATCCATGATCTAAGCCAAGACCCGCACTTTACAGATGAACAGGCATGGGCCCTGGGAAGTTATGGGATCTGTGCCAGGTCAGTGGGCATCTGGGAAGGAGACGAGGCTTGAATCTTTGTGTGTCTGCCCCGCTGCACTCTGTTCCCTCAGGGTGCGAACAGCCTTAGTGACACCGTGCATGACCACCCTGGGCTGAGGCAGGCCTCTGGTGGGGTGGGGGTGCAGGTACAGGGTACTTCTGTGGGCCTAATATTTGAGTGCCCCTGAAATTATATGTTGAAATCCTAACCCCTTGGATGATAGTGTTAGTAGATGGGACTTTGGGAGGTGATTAGGCCATGGGGAGGAGCCCTCATGAACAAGATTACAAAAGAGGCTCCAGAGAGGTCCCGGGCCTTTCTCCGCTTGAGAGGGACTCAGAGAGAGGTGCTGACGGTGAACCAGGAGGAGGGCCCTGACCAAAATGCCACCGTGCTGGCATCTCAGGCTTGACGTCCTGCTGCCCTAACTGTAAGAATTACATTTCTGTTGTTCATAAACCTCCCAGTCTGCGGTGTTTTGTTAGAGAGGCCCACACATACTAAGATAGTAGCAGAGAACAGACATCCCAACCTGAAACCAAGGGCATGATCAGCTCCCGACTGCAGGGATGTCCAAAGTCCTCCCAAGACCCCACTTCACCCTGAATGACACCCCCATCACTTTAGCCAGCCAGGGGAGCAGGTGCAGGACTGGGGGCTGAGATGGCGCGGCTAGAAGATTCCTGTTGGGGGACGGCACAGCCACGACAGTGGGCGCCTTGGGCCCAGATTCCAGTTTCCCTCAGACCTCTGCAGCAGGCTCTGCCCATGGGACCCCTGCCTATTGCACATCAGCAAGACTGGAATGAACAACTTTTAATATGGTGGCTCTGGAAACAGCTCTGAGTTCTCCAGCTGACAGAGGCAGTGGAGGTGGGGCTCAAGGAGGACGTGGTAGAGAGAAGGAGGAGCTGGCAATGGGCATGCGTGGAAGTGGAGGCAATGGTTCAGGTGGTGGCCGCTGCCCCTGGGGAGGGGGAGAGCTGCTGGGGGCGGAGTGTGATGGGGAGGACCCTCGGCAGTCACAGTGTCACCCGTTCATCTCAGCCTATGGGGAAGGCTGCAATCTTAGCCCCGGATGTGGGCCAGGCAAGGGATCCTGTCATTTGCCCCTGTTTTATCAGAAGCAAGGTGGCATCTCTTTACTGATCACATGTCTCTTTTCCAAAGTGCCCACCACTGTGGACAAGAGAATTGAAAGCTTTTACAGATTTTTTAGCTGATCTGTTGTGATTTAAAGGATTATTGTAGACTGGGACCATTTTCTGACACACGTTCCTCCTCTGACAGTTCAGAGTCTGAGGACACACCACCACCACTGTCAGCCTTTCTGCTAATTACACATGTCTGTTCGGACCCTCAAAGACCTTTTCTGACCCATGTTTTTGCTGAGCTAATGTGTTTACATGGCAGAGCTACAAAGAGGTGCTGTCCTGTGTGTCAGTATTCACTGAGGGCACCTCTGTGCAGGGCGTCGTCAGAAGTGGCCGGAAAGTCATAAGGCGTCATGGTGATGCGGCCGAGCAGCCCAACAGAAGCCCACAGAAGGCAAGACCAGAAATTCGTTTGCTCTCGTGGGAGCAGCCCAGTGTAGTCTCCGAATGCCCCAGTCCCAAGCTTTCTAATGATACTTTAGATTCTAGGGATAGTAGCACTGATTCGCATTGGCCAACCATCACCTTCTGCTTTGTGAGCACTTCAGTGTCCCACGGTGCATGAGGACAAAACAAGCTCAAACCACCAGGAGCTCTAGGCACGCCATTGTCCTAGCCCCGCGGATGTAGGAGTTGCAAGTTTCCATAGCAACAGGCAGAGAAACAATTATCCTGTACCTTCCAGGGCCCTTCACCAGCGTTATGAGGACACTGGCTTAGCCCTGGAGAAGATAATGGGCCAAGGAGGCAGAATGGCCTACCTCTGTCTTTGAAATAGTGACATGGTGATGAGAAAGAGTTTTTAGGACCACAAAATATGTTTAGAATAATCTAAGCCTATCCCTTCAGTTCTCAGAGAAGGAAGCAGACCCAGAAAGATCAAGTCCCTTGCCCAAGGTTGCCCAGCTTGGGAGGGCCGGAGCTGCAGGTGCCGCCCTGGCCTTTGGGTCTTTGGCCCCGGATCTTTTGCACCCTCCCTCCCAGGGCTCGTCCTGGGAATGCAGCCGCCCTTTGCCTCTGCCAGTTGCTGTGTCTCAAAGCCGTGGGTCCCATTTGTGCAAAGCAAATTCTGGTCTGCCACTGACTTCCTTTATAGTCTGAGAGACTGTTTCTGATCGATCTTGTTTTGCACACCTTCTAACACTTTGGTGCTAAGGTTTTTTTTGTTCTGTTTTGTTTTGTTTCCTAAGACC
This sequence comes from Mustela erminea, assembly GCF_009829155.1. Taxonomy (NCBI): domain Eukaryota; kingdom Metazoa; phylum Chordata; class Mammalia; order Carnivora; family Mustelidae; genus Mustela; species Mustela erminea. Next base: position 66,251,926 of record NC_045622.1, on the reverse strand, counting down.
CAGACATAGTTTTTCTTCCAGGCTTTGGTCAAAGTCTATAAAGATCAGTAAATAAACTTAAGTAATTGAAGTGGACCCATTGGGAAGGGGCAGTCTGGAATCTTCTGTGGTCTCCCCTGTAGCCAGCTTCCCTCTGTGTTCCCAGCAATCCAATGTTGTGGCTAGTTGGTGCTTTCACTGTTGAGGCTGGGTCCCCCAGGGCCCTTAACAGGAGAGGGTGCAAGGCTTCCCTTGCCTGTAAATTTTCCTGCAGGAGATTGTGAGCAGTGACAAGGTGTCAGGACAGTTCTCTGGAGGGGCAGACCAGTCGAGGGATAGCTACCCGTTCATTGCCCAGGAAAGGCTCTGGGCTTGACCCCAGCTCTTGGCTTACATGGAAAGTTCCAGAAGGAGGGGGTGGTCTCAGTATCTCTCTCTGAGAGGTTGTCCCAGGACGGAAGTGAGTACAGGAGCAGGGATGAGAAGAGCGTGGCTCTCCTGCTGACTTAGCCACACTTCAGGACAAGAGGAGCCCTTGGGAGGAAGCCTTGTTATCAGATCTGAGGGCAGAACCACATGCTCCAGGTGCATTGTCCTCAGGCCCTGCACAGAGCAAGGGCTCTGTTTCCATTTGTTGAGTGAGTGAAGTCATCCTTCCGGCAAGTACTGAGCACCTGCTCCCTGCCAGGCACGCTGCTCACCCAGGGAGGCAGCAGAAAATAAGAGAGTCAGGGCTCTGGTCTGGGGAAGGCTGCATCCTGGGGCTGAGCAAAGAGGGGAGCCTAGGGCCCGCGGAGTCCTGACAGTGGGAGAGTAGGGTCTGGGGGTGGTCTTGCCAGTGAAGGAGTGCCCGGTGTTTACTGGAGTCTCTGCCCTGGGGCCTGGAGTAGGAGGACCGGCATTGTTGGTCAGGTGGGGCCGGTCCTCAAGAAATCAAAGAAGGCAAGGGTGGGAGTAAGGAGGGGAGATGTGTGCAGCTAGGGCCAGGTGCTTTCCAGATGTTGTCTCCTTTAAGCCTTCCAGAGACCCACGGAGGCCCTCGTTAACGTATTGCCATTTGTAGACTCGCTCTCAGAGTGGGCAGCCTGCCTGAGGCACACCTCTCCGAAGTGAGGATTTTCCCTCAGGTCAGAGGGATGGACGGCATTCCTTCTGTCAGCAGAAGGAATGGGGAAGCTAGCTGTGTGGGCTTCTGAGAGGAGCCCCGTGGGGGCTCTGGGGCCCTGGGGTCGTCGTTCTCAGCAATAAGGTATTTGCCTCAGTTGCTGATACTGGGAGATGCTGGTGACATCCCAGTTTCCCCCACTGTGCAGTCTCAGGCCTCCTGCTGCTGGGCTCAGCCCAGCACCTTGGCTGGTGTCAGAATCGAGGGACAGATGTCCTTGGAGGATCAGCGAAACAGTCCAGCTGGTGCTGTGTTTTCCTTACTGAGTGGCCTTCTCAGCCCCACCCGTGGCCTGAGGGACGTTGGCAGCCAGTGGGCTGTTTGTAGCACTGACCTTGGGCTCAGAGCCAGAGTAATCAAGGTGACAGACAGGGTCTGCGTTCCGTCTCAGCTGCTTGCTTTTTCTGTGGCCCTGAGCTGGTCACTCAGACTCCCCGAGCCTTCCTTTCCCCATCAGTAAAATGAGGTGGATCGTCAGTACAGCCTGGGCTGTGATAGAATGAGCATAAATAAGGTGGTTAAAGCGCTGAGCACAGTGTCTGGCAAGTAGTAAATGCTCAATAATCGGTAGCTCTCTTGACCGTTGTTACTATATTATATTAGTATCAGATTAGACTTGGCCGAGGGGCTGGGGCCAGGCTGTAAGTCATTCTGGTGGCCGAGTCATATTTCCCAAGGACGCACAGTGAGCAGAGACCTATGGCCAGCAGAGCCATCAGGTTTCATGGCAGAGGACTCCAAACTTCCTGTCATCACAACACTCGGGGAGCTTGTTGAAGATTCCAGCTTTAAGGTTCGATCCCCTTCCCATTCCCTCCTCTATCCCCAGAGATTTCCACTTATGGGTCTGGGGTGAGGTCCTGATTCTGCGTTTATAATCAGCTCCTGAGGTGTTTCTATTACAGGAAGTCCAAGAACTAGGTTTCGGGCAGCACTGCTTTATAAGCTGTTTTCTCCAGCCCTGGCCAGCCCCGGGGGCTGGCTCTCCTCCACGGCTGGGCTATTTCTGTCTAATCACTGGGAGCTATCATCTCACATTGGGCTCCTTTTCCTTGGGCGGCCCTGGAGACATACGGACAAATCCTTTCTCCTCTGCTGCCTGTCTAGACACCATGCAGACCTACAAAAATCACCTGTCTCCTGGAGACCACGCTTTCTAAGCGCTCTCCTAAGAAACATGGTTAGATAAAGGTTTTTGTTTTTTGTTTTTGTTTTTTTTTTCCTGACTTGGGATCCATCTTAAACGTGTTACAAAAATATATTTGTTTTTAGTTGTATATTAAACGGATTCCTAGCAAATACATGCTGAGTAGCGCAGCGGTTGAAGACACAGACTGGGGAGGTGGACTGCCCCTGTTTGAGTCAGATCTGCCCCCTTTTAGCTGTGTGACCTTGGGCAAGGGACATAACCTCTCTGTGCTTCAGTTTCTTATCTTTGGACCAGGACTCACAGCAGCCCCTGTCCCATAGTGTTGTTACGGGGACTGGCTGAGTTAAAACTGATAAAACAGTTAGAATAAGGGCTGACCCATTGCGAGCCTTCTTTGAAAGTAAAATGTAACTGTATGAGACAGCCCGAACAAATCCAGAGGGCATGAACATTGTATATGTTCAGGAAAATTAAATAAGAAACTAGATAATGGCGCTAACTGGCTTCAGCCAAGTCCTATTCTTCCCTGACGTACAGTTCTGCCTGGAAGCCCCACTTTATGGAATTCCAGTCATTCTTTTCCCAAAGAAGGAGCTAATACACCGTGATCGTGGTGGGAGAAGCTGTATCTGTGAACAGCGCAGGAAAGCTGAACAATCGTTTTGCTAAATCCCATTAGCAAACTCCATGAGGCCTTCTCTTTGGAGAATCACCCTAACTGGGTTCTAGCTAAGTGGCATGCAGAGACCAGGGGAATTTCTTCTTTGACTCGGTTTTCATTTCTAAGACATGGAGTTGCTGATTGTCTCGGCTGGCTTCCTCAGCTAACGAGCTCTAAAGGAATAACCCAATATAACGAAGGGAGAAATTAGCAGAGGCAAGCACAGCTGTGTCCAGTTGGATCTGCAGTGATGATGAGCGCTAGGGGAGGGAAGCCCCACTGCTCCCCATCCTCTACCTCTGCCATCCCAGAGCTGCCTTTGCCTTCCCGGGGAAGCCATAGCACTCGGGCCTTAAAGCAGACAGACCCAGCCGGGCAGCCTGGCCTGGTGCCTCTTAGCTGTGTGAACTTGGGAACTTTGCTAACCAGCCTAATGGTCCTCCGCAAAATAGAGAAACCAATGGCATCTCTATCGCTGAGTTGGAACAAGTTCAGCAAGGAAATATATATAAAGTGCCGCTCGAACTCAATCAGTGAGCGCTTTTATTGCCCAGTGGTCATTTTCATGTGCCCAGTCTAGCCCAAGGTCTTGGTAATTCAGGTCTTTCCCTCTACAGGACCCTTAAAAGCAGAGGCGGGAAAGGAGAAGTTGGAGAGAGAACATAGCTCCAAGGTCCAGCTTGTCTGGACCAACCCATGAATTACCGTGTGTGTTTGTGGATGGGATTCTAGATGTGCCATGGGACTTTCGTAGGGACCTGATGGAGCAGCCTGTCCAGTCTCCTTAATTTTAAAGATATGGAGATGGAGGTTCAGAGTGGTGAACAGCCTCTCCTGGACCACTCAGAAGACAGTGGTGGAGCCAGGGCCTGGACCAGGACAGCCAGCTTCCCACCCCATGTCGTCTCCACCACATCCAGCTGTTTTCCTGTCACGCCGGAGAAGGTCTGGGCAGACTCATTACGAAGACTGCTGCAAAGGGAACATCACCAGAATCAAACACTTAAAGGCACATCTCACAGGACAGGTGGCAGGAGTAATTCGTGTCTGCAGTTGCATTTGCAAACACGGCATGAGGAACACATCAAGAAGGCAATGAGGAATGCACAGGTTCTGGTGCATGGGTTCGAAACCTGCCTGCTAATTAAAGCGAGGGAAATGCTAGTGGAAAAGAAGAGGGCCTGGGGGAAGATGGGAGTTTTTAGGTCTTGCAGACATGGCCAGCCCACATCTTGGGCCGGCATAGTTCTGTGCCTTGGTGGGTGGGTGTGTCGATGGCTTTGGCTTGGCCACTGCCATCTCATCTGTCTCACTGAGATCTTGAGGACAACCCTGGGGCACATTTACCTTTGCATCAGCAGCACTCAGCATAGGGTCTGGCCTGGAGTAGGTATTTAGCAAGTATTTGTTGAATGACTGACTGATTGAAAACCATTACTCAAGGTAATGGTGAGATCAAATGGCTGGTCAGTAGCTCTCCCCTCCTTTTATGTTACACCTACCAAGGACTCACATGCCTCCATGTTTGGCCTGCAGAGGGCTCTGGGACATTCCACAGTCATCCTCTGCCTTTTTGAGCATTGTCCTCCCTTGGGAGCCGTCACCTTGGTGATAGGCTCATCGCTGGAGTTTGTTAGTGCTAAGTAACTCTGATCAAGGGCCCGGACCAACAGGCCATGGTCAAAAGCCTGATGCCAGGCTCACGTTCCTACAGTTCAAGTCTTGGCTTCATCCCTTTTCGGCTGTGGGACCTTGGGCAAGATTCTTGACCTCTCCATGTCTCCATTTCCTTATTTGTAAGAGATATGCTGAGGACAGATTGAGACAATGGACCGGGCCGGCATCTACTGCGGACTCAATCCGTGTTAGGTCTTTGTACAAATGTCATTTCCTGCGGGGCCAGGGAGAGTGACTTGTCCCTTCCTGCTCTCCGCCAGGTGGGCGGTGAGCAAGCCCTGGAGGAGTGCCCACGTTGCCTTTGTTTAGGAGCACAAAGGAGAGCAGGAGATAATGAGGCGGAGAGGAGAGGAGTCTATGAGAAATGGCACCGGGAGAGACTACCGGATACACAGAAGTGCGCCAGGGCGAGCCTGTGATTGGCTAGCATTTCCATTCTGTTTCCTTCATCCATAACCTGGTTATTTAAAGTGCAGGAAAAAAGCCAGACTACGCTGTTCTTTGTATAAATGAGGTTTATAAATAGCTGTTTTGGAGAACAGGCGCCGTAGAGAGATCGGGGTGGCCATTCTGAGTCCTGACTCGGTGTCACAGAGGCCTGGCTGTGCTGATCTGGACTTGTTACGCAGGGCTGCCTCTGAGTGACTGTCCCTTTACTGCTGGTGGCTCTGCAGGAAGATCTGCAGGACTCGGCGTTGGCAATAACAAGAACTGTGGCGTCTGGATGGGGCTGGATCGCCTTGGCGCCGTTGCGTGTGGCAGAGGTGGCAGGATTGGGAACAGGGCAGACCTGGGTTTGAATCCCACTCCCTCACGTGCCAGCTGTGTGACTGTGGACAAGTTGGCTGGGTCTCAGTTTCTCCTCTGTACACGGCAGGTAGTGTTACATCGTTCACAGTGTCGCTGGGAAGGTGGAGCTCTTTCCTGGGGGCAGCTCCCTAGGAGCTGTTGCTGGCTTCGACAAGAAAGGCTGGTACTTCTGAGGTCAGATGGCTGCAGTATTTTCAGGGGCCTGTAGGCACCCTCAGGGCTGGGGAGTAGTCAGATAGACAGGCGACAAGGGCGACACGCTGGTCACTTTGATGTGGCAGGTATGTCTAGGTCCAGCTTTGGCCTTTGAACAGACCCTGAACTTTGAGCCTATGACCTTCCAAAGGCGAGTCTAGGTGTTCGCCTTCGGAAGGTCATCATCATCTACTTAGTCACCTGGCAGTTCAGTTTCCATCAGCGATGCAACCTGCAGATTCCCTGCTGTTGAGTTCCTTCCTTGGCCTCACCGAGAGGAGAGGCTGTGGGATGCGTTAGCAGTCCAGGCTTCTCAATGCTCTGGCTCTCAGTCGTGTGTCCAACCGTCAACAAGCCCTTAACCTAATGACACCCCAGACTTTGATGGGGAGCCAGCCTTGCACCGAGGGCTGAGCGGCCCTGTGGGAAGCCCTCCACGCTCTCTGTAGGGTTACAGCTTCTGAGACTAGCCATTGTGTTGTTCAGGATGACCTGAGCTCAGGCCTTCAACACTGTGGCTCTCATCATGACGGGTGAGTCTTCTCTTTGGATTTCATCTTGTCCTTGGGCTTCCTTCTCAGCTTCAGTTCGGTTTTCCAAGCATCAGCTGAGCACCAACTATGTGGTAATAAGTCTGCTTCTGGTGGGATGACAATGAAACAGCAGGGTGGCCTGAGAGGGGCCAGGACCCCGACTCACCTATGCTTGCCTGCCTCTTCACTGCTCACCAGCTCTGTGGCGTTGGAATCGTTACCCAAGCCAGGGTTTCCCACTTGTGAAATGAGACTGATTATCTAGCCGGTTCTCAGCACAGAGAAATGGCTCCAGCTCACGTACTCAATGAATGGCAGTCATGCTTCTCTTCTCTTCTCTCTTCCCTCCCTTCCTCCTCCCTACTTTCTCCAACAACCTTCCTTCCTTGCCTTCAAGGAATTTACCACCAAGCCATAGGGCCAGGCAGAGAAAGCTGTGTCCTGGGCATATGTCAGGTGCATGTGTATACACAGCTGAATGTGTATATAGCCTGCCTGTACCCTCCCCACACATATGCACGCACACACACACACACACACACACACACACACACACACTCATAACTATCAGTTCTGCTCCTGGCATGGAGCAGGACTGAGAGGAAGCTCTTTCTTGCCTAAGGCAGATGGGAGAGGAAGAAAAAGAGCATGACCAGGGCAGGAAAAAGAGCCTGAGCCTTGGAAGTGCTGCTTCCTGGTGGGAGCTGTAGTCACAGGGTTCATAGCTGCTGCTAGGGATGTGGCCCCACCGTACCCCCCGAGAAGGAATCTGACCACCGTCCTCCTGCTCTCTGACCTGCTGCTGCCTCCTGCTGGCTGAGTCCCAGGGAGGGAGGCTGGGTGATGTCGCAGGCAGGGTGCCCCTGTCTGGGCCCAGAGCCCAGCAGAGAAGGGCGGAGTGGAGTGCAGATCTTGGGAAAGAAAGGAAGCAGCAAGGATAGGAGTGCACTTCTGTGCGCTTGCGTGCAGGCGTGCCCAGGCTGGCAGGAGCTTCACCCAGGGCACTCGGGGCTGGGGAGGGATGAGGGAGGTTGGCCATGGGTGGTGCTGCTGGCCTGATTTCTAAGCCCCTCCCACATGTTCAGAATGCCAGACTGGACTGTCTGAACCCTTCAGGCAGGGCTTCCTGCAGGCTCTTCTCAAAGCCCATACACTGTGATGCCTGTTATTCTGGAGGCATTACGACTGGCCTCCAGCCTTTGCCGAGGCAACCGCAGCTTCATCCATACTTGAGCTAAATCCACGTGCAGTGTTTTTCTCTTTCTGCCTTAGTGCCAGGCTCAGGAGGTGGGAGAGGCACAGTGAAAGCCTCAGGCAGGGCCCTGAATGTGACTCCAGACATACACACGCACTGTATGTGACTCCAGACATACATACACGCAGACATACACACACACATACAGACACACCGAGTCTGTCCAGCTGGGGGTGGACAGGGACGTCTCAGTGCTGTCCTCAGTGAGTGACTCATCCCTGCCCTCACCTCCCCATGCAACGAGGCTCCCTCCAACCTGGCCTCACTTCCCTGGCTCTGCCCCCTTCAACATCACCGGTCGCACCTGGGCTTTTGCCAGGAACTGGGAGCCGGCAGCCCTAGGCTGAGCTTCCAGCCAGCACCCAGTGGACCGCAGGTCTGCAGTGTTGGTTGACAAGAGCTCTAGTGCTCTCCATTGGCTGTCACGACTGACCGGTGTGACCATGGGTTATGAACGCTGAAGGAGCCCGTAGGCAATTTAGTCCAGGTGGTAGAAGCAGGGAATGGGGGTCGGCAGCTCTGTCTTCAACCCAGCTCTTGCGACCTGGGACGTCTTCACAGCTGTAGGGTCAGTTGTCTGCCTCCCTTTTTCCTCAGTGGGATGCATGCAGCACATTTGATTTTTTTCCTTTCTTTAATCAGGTGGTCTTCCAGAAGGGTTAACTGCAAAGGGCATCCGGGATAACAAAACTAATGGGCCTGAGCTGCCCATTAGCTTGGGGAGTGTGTGTGTTTGGAGTGGCACATGGATTTAATTCAGTTAACACGGCTCAGATATTGCTGAGGGAGCCTGAGCCTTGAGGTCTTTCCTGGAGGCAGAGATAGGGCCCTGTCAACAGCCAAGGAAGAAAACTGCCTTCCTGTTTACAGTGGAGGGAAGGCATCTGTCTACCTCATTTAGAAAAGCCTCAAGTTACTGAGTGTGTGCTAAAGATGACAGGGAGCTAGTTCCCTTCCGTGCCCATTTTAGGGCTGGAATTTTGTCTCCAGTCTTCTGTTTGGCTGCCCTGGCTTTGCTCTGAGGGGTACTGCAAGCCTGTGTCCGGGAATGAGTCAGTGCCAGGGGGTGCAGGCCTGGCCCACCAGCCTTGGAGAGTGAGGACTGCCTCAGCTCCAGGAAAAGCTGCTCCTGTGGGATTTGGGTAGATCTGTGGCACCTGAGGAGTGCCCCAGCTGCCGTGCCCAGGAGTCCTACAGTGCTGAGGACTGGACTCAGAAGAGCTTCTGGAAGGTACAGGAATGTTTTTGTAGAAGAATCCACATTGAGTGTGAAAACCAAGGAGAGTTACGCACACACACTCACACACAAGCACACACCCTTGTGCAGTCACACACACACCCATACATACGTACACACAGAGACACATAGCAAACATTCCCACACTGACACAGACACACTTACATGCAGTCTCTCTCTTTCACATACATGCACACACACATTCACACACACTCACATACACATTCTTACAGATACAGTCTTCATCCACACACACACACACACACACACACACACACACAAATGTTCTCAAATACACGCTGTCACACACATTCTTACATATTCACTTACACACACATACACAGTCACACATATACTCTGTCATACACACTCTCACATACACACTCACATACTCTCATACATACACACTCATATACACATTGTCTCACACGCAGATCCATGCTTAGACACAGAGCAAACACTCACATACATACACACTCATACAGACACACACCTATATACAGTCTCTATTTCACATGCATACAGTCACACACACACTCTCACACATACACTCTCATACACATGCAGACCCACAAACATATTCTTTCTCACACACACACGGCTCATGTTTAGTCAGAACAGGTAAACCCATTAGAGGAGACTGCTGTCCACGTCGGCAGCGCCCAGCTCAAGCCCCTTCTGGGGGCAAAGCTGGCCACCCTGTGCCCTGGTTACCCAGCCAGTCCTGAGACAGGAGGCACGCATCTTGGTGCCCGGCCTCCAGGATGACAGAGATACCAAGCGTGAGGGCAGGTTGGGCTCCTTCCAGAGCAGCTAGTTCCCGGAGGAATCCCAGGCTGGTGTGACTCAGTAATGCCTGGGTTGGATGAATCTTTTACACATCAAAGCTTGTCCCTCAATGAGCCCACACGCAGCTGCTCGATTTCCTTGAAGGGCCGGCACCAGTGGACGTGGAGATGGGGCTGCACACGCTGGTGTTTGCACGAGAGGCTCAAGCTCATCCTCTCTTCACTTGGGGCTCTCCTTCCGTCCTTAGAGGAGGTACTTAGCCAGCCAGGCAGAGTGGGGGGCACTGAGATACAGGCTCTGCAGGAAGACTAATGGCCGTTTTCATCTGGGCCAGGTCGAAGCCTTGGGCCTCAGTGTTCTTGTTGATGAAGTGGGGCTATCTCTTTGGCCTCTTGTGAGGTTTAAATAAATTAGCTATGAAAAGCCATCAGCACTGTGAATGGCATACAATAAATGCTCAGTAAATGGGGATCTTCCTTCTCCTGACTTTGGTTTATATCATCATGCAGAGGGGCTCACATACATGAGAGAACCAGACTCATTCTGACACAGGTGTCTGTTCATGAAGCCTGTGCTGGCCCAGCCAGCTCTGATGACAACAGGACGACATTCTGGCCTGCTCCTTTCTGATCCGGTGTGTTTATCAGGGTTCTCCAGAGAAACTGAGCCAATAGAGTATACATACATAGAGAGATTTTTTTTATAAGGAGTTGGCTTGCATGATTATGGAGGCCGAGAAATCCCGAGATCCATGGTCAGCAAGTGGGAGGCCCAGGAAAGCGGGTGATGTATTTCCAGTCAAAACCCGGCAGTCTAGAGTACCAGAAGGAGTCTGTGTTTCAGTTCCAGTCCAATGCCAGGAAGAAGACTGATGTTCCAGCTTGAACAGGCACGCAGGAGGAGTTCCCTGTAACCTGTGGGAGGGTCCGCCTTTTTGTTCTATTTAGGCCTTCAACTCACTGGGTGACAACCACCCACACTGGGGAGGGCAACCCGTTTGGCTCAGTCTACCAATTCCAGTGTTAATCTCACTCAAAACCATGCTCACAGACATATGCAGACTAAGGTTTGACCAAATACCTGGGTACCATGGCCTCGTTGAACTGATACAGGAGATTCACCACCACACGGGTATCTGGTGAGCTCCTGTGTCCATCTGTGCGTATCCTGGTACAGTGTGGTGCTGGGGGGAAGCCAGCAGTCTTAGGGTCTCCTGGAGCCCTTGGTGCCCCTGGAATACAGCAGAGGCTATCTTTTGCAGTGACAGAAGAATGCAGCTAGGTGTGTGTGGGGGGGGGCATTGGTCATGCAGCCATGGAAATAGCAAGGAGTCTTGGCCAAGAACCACACCAACCCTGTGGGCCTGTCTGGGTGACAGAATCATGAAAGCTTTGCTCATCAGCTTGCCGGAAGGGACTCTCATTATCTTCCATGCCCTCACCCCCAGGCTTATCACCCACCTTGTTCCGTGTTCTGCACCAGAAACCTGGTGGCTGTCTTTGAAGCCCCCATGCATTTCCTCCTTCACATCCTGTTTGCCTTCAAGTACTGCCAAGTTTCCTCATCCTTAATTTCCTTCTCAGATCCATTCCTTTTTCTGCCCTCTGCCATCCCACAGGCCCCAGCTACTGTCATCTTGTGCTGCTTTTCGGCCTCTTTCTTCTTGTTCTCAGTCCTGCCCCACAGAGCCTGTCACCCACACTCTTGTCAGAGGGAGCTCCTCAAAATAAGAGATCCAACTGTGTCATTCCCTGATTAATCCCTTTAGGATTTTCTCACAGCCTAGTAGAGTCTGTAAGCTCATTCCCTAAGAGCCACATTCAGCTCCCCCTTAAAAAAAGAAAAAAGAATTTGAATGCCTTTCCACCTGAAGGGTGTATGGCTTCGTTTGCCACAGTCCTCACCACTCCATATTGTTATGTACCAGCCCACTTCTCTCCTCTGTTACTTGACCATCCCTAAAGTCCAAGGCCCAAACTCCTTAGCCTAACATTTGAGTCCCTAAACAATCTGACCCTGGACAACATTCTCTTTATTTATAAGCAATTCTATCTAAGCACCTTGTGTTCTAGCCATCCTGGTTTGTACCCTTTCCCAGATACACAGTATTCTTCCTCATTTCCATGTCCTTCTCCCTGCAGCTCAGTTTGCTTGGGTGGCCTTCCTCTCTGTAAACCTCTGGCTGGTTCCTCATTAGCCTCTAAGACTCAGGGCCTATGCCACCTACTCTCTACAGTTTTTCCTTAGCAGTCTCTAAATCTCAGTTTTCTCCTCTGCAGAGTAGGGTCATCAGAGGACCTCCCAGCTGGGCTTGTCATGAGGGTTAAATGAGATAACCCATACAGTATACTTCACACAGTGTCTAGCATTACAGGAAGTGCTCAGTAGACATCCAGTCACATGCCAGCCTGGTACCTTGAGATGTCAGGGATTTGGGCAGGGGTAAAAAAGGGACTCTGCCATCTGTCTGCAGCCAGGGTACGTGAGTCCGACAGCCTCTTACTACTCGTGGTGAAAGCAAACAGAGGGTAATTGATGTCCACTAGGCAGTAAACAGGAAACCAACCCATTGCAGCTGTGTGGCTCGATGGGGTTTTGCAAGATTGGGGGGCAGGGATGTGTTGTATCCAGAAAGCTCTGTTCCAGGAAGCAGAACAGAGAAGAAGAAAATTGGTTTTAGAAATACTTTTAGACCTATGGTTTATTAAGAAATAAATAAATAATCTTGAAGGAATTTAAATATTTCATAGCCTATCACTGCATGCCTGGCACCTCTCATTGGTGAACTTGGGGGTAGGGGCCATGCTCCGTAGCATCTGTTTACAGTTATGTTGAATGAAGCTTATGTTGACATTTACTTAGGAAAAGTCGGTTAATTACTGAGCCACACAGGAATAATAATTGTTGTCCTTGTTGGGTAATGGAATGAATTGACTACATCAGAGTAGACATTGAAAGGCAGACAGGTTATCTGAAGTCATAGCAAGAAATCCCCAATCCAGCAGCACACCAATGGGTGACGTTTGATCTAAAAATGCCTCAGATAGTGAAATACAGGTTCTGTCCCAGGTTTTCTTTTTCTTTATTTCTCTCTCTTTTTTTTTTAATGTGGAAAAAAGCCACAGTGGAAACAGAGGCTGATGATTCTTGGCTCCATTCTTACAGTCCAGGGTTGGGGGGACCTCCAAGATAATTAAGACTTTTGGAAGATCACAGTGTGAGGAGCATGGGCATAAGCTTGGAATGTTCTTGGCTGGGAATATCAAGGTCATTGGCAATCTGGAGCCAAGGCCTGAAGAGATGCATATATGAAAATATGAAAGGAAGAATGATATGGCATTTATTCCTTCTGCGAATAACTAGACATATTCTGATTTTTGTAGCAGAATGACAATAAGGGAAGGAAGTATCCATTAATGCCAGAAATGGACCAACAGTTGAGCTTATAAAGGAACATCAAGGATTCCAAGAATCTACTTCTAAGAATTACAAATTTATTCACAAAGTAATACTGTATCAATTTCACGCAAACATTCCCTCACCCATGGAAATGATCAATCCATGACAAGTCCCATGCATTGTGGAAAAATGTCCCATAGGGAAGCCACCATATATTGTCTGCCCGTCCTTAAACTACCTTCAATTACTTCCTCTTCTCTGATTATATCTTACATTTGTGGCTTTATACAGGCTTGATCTCTGCCTAGAATGCTATCCTTCTCTTCTCTTTCTTAACATCTTGTTCCTTCAGTGAGCTCTAGTGGTCTTAATGTGGGGGCCAACACTGATTACTGGGATTTTCCCAAACGCTTCCTTCCCTAACTCCAGGCAGATGGGAATTTCTTCCGTATCTTTCAGTGTCCAACTGGACATCTCTGTAAGTTTGTCTCAGAGTCAGCTCAAAGGTGATTATGTTCAACACTAAATCATCAGCTCTTTCCAAGCCTGTCCCTGCTTTCTGCTGCCCCCATATCCATGAATGACTCTACGGCCCATTTAGTGATCAAATCCATAGTGTAACATTCTGTGTCATCTCTCGTTTTTCCCTTCTAATCTCTCATCCAGCCAAGTTTTACTGATTTCACTTCTGAAATGTTTTGTGAACATTTTTGTTCTCATTATCATTGTCTCAGTTTAGGACCTTATTATCTGGCATGGGTTCGAATCGAACAACCTTTTTATTCACTGTGTTCTCTGCCTCTTACTTGTCTTCCCTCTGCCACTTTTAGGGTGATATTTCTAAAATACAGATCCTCTAGAAACTTTTGGTGGTTCCTGCTGTCTTGAGTGTGATGCTGAAATCTGCTGGCATGGCATTCTGGGCCATTTGAAATCTGCTTCTCCATTTGGCTGTTTTTCCTACCACTTCTCCTCCTCACTTGCCAATACTCCAGCAGCCCCAGAATATATTCTTGTATATGTGAATGTATGTTTTTTTCTTCTACCTCTGAATTTTCATTGTTTCCTCTGCATGAAATTCCCTTCTCTCTCCTCTTCCACGTTCCCCAATAACACTGCCTTCACCTTCAAGATCCAGTTCAAGTTTCATATCCTTTGGGAAGCTTTCCTGGAAGCACTAGACAGAATCTCCGTCTCCTTTCTTAGTGCTCCCTGGGGCTTGTGTTTATACCTCCCTTGAAGCGTTTCCACTGTCTGTGCCAGCTATGACTAAGGAAGGTCACAGAGGCAGAGACTGGGTCCTATTTATTTATGTTTTCCCTTTGTTTGGTAGTCAGTGGTGTGGAGTGATTTGCAATATATATGTATCAGACAGTTTTGTAACAAGCAGCCTCCCCAGATCAGTGACTTAGAACAAGAAACATTTATTTCTTGCTCATATGAATGTTGGAGGCTGTGTGAGTCAATTGTGGTTGGTGCAGGGCTCTGCTGGGTTCTGTTCCATGTGTCTTCCCATTCTGAGGCACTGGTTGAACGAACTGTCATCTGAGACATACCATTTTCCTGGAAGAAAAAAGAAGCCAGAGTCCTTCCAAAGCCATGTCATGTCTCCAAAGCTTCAGCTAGGGCATAGTTTATATCATATCCCATTGGTCAAAGCCAGTTACATATCCAACTCCGATGACAATGGATAAGTGTTTTCCCATAGGATGGAGAGGACACCTTCTTGCGATGGCAGTGGATAATAACAGCTAATATTTTATAGACAAGATAGGGCAAATGAATGGGAATTATAATATACCCCATTGCAATGTGCTTGTCAAATTGAATGAACTGATGCTGCTGAAAAGAGCCTTAAAGAACTCTCTGTTCAATTCCCTCATTGGTTGAATATTGGCCATTTTGTACCATCCGGCCTCCAAATCCACTTCTTACGTTTGGAGAATTCTCTACTTTTGAGTCTTGGTGGGAGTAGGGACTGATCAGAACAGTCTCCTGCTAGAGAAGTGATTTGCCAGCCTCCCTTGTATTTAGGCCCAGGTCCATGGTTGGCCTCCATCATTAAGATGCAGTCCTCCAGCTCTCCTGGCAATGTCACAAACCACCCAGTGTCTTTTTATTAATTCATTTTCTGCTTAGTGCCATCACTTACAGCTGCGTATCCTGGCTCACCTACCAACGTTCCCATCGAGGTAGCATATAAGGTAGTTAAGAGGGTGGCTTTCAAATCAGATTTGTTGGGTTCAATGATCTCCAGTGTACTGCCACCTCTGTTCTTGGGGCAAGTGACTTCTATGTAATTCCATTTCCTAATCTATGAAGTGAGAGTTAACTGGCCTCATAGAATTCTGTATTAAAGGAGATATACCCCTGAAGGGGGTTCAGGACCTATTACAACCATTGTAATTCATGAGAAGGCTAAGTGACTTTCTCATTTTGATGAAGTGTGCTGGTGGCAAAATAGTCCAGAACGTAGATGGCACAAGAACGCTATGAGGGATGTATAATTATCTTCTCCATTTTACAGATGAGAAAACTGAGGTATGGAGGGCTTAAATAACCTGCCTCAGATTACACAAGGAACAATGGGTAGAGCAAGAGTCAGCCTCAGGCAAGGTAGGGCCTCGATTTGTTCTATAGCTGCTGAGCTGGTCGGGAGGGGGGGGACCCACTCCCAGCCCTGCCAGCCACACACACTCATGGCCACCGAGGTGATTGGCCTGCTTCCCACTCCTCCCTGATCCAGCATGTAAGGCATCTCTGAAAAGACCTCTTTGCTATTATCTGAGCAAAACTGAACAGTCTCAGAGATGGCTCAGGGCCTTTCTGGCTTTAAAGGAGAAGTTGCAGATTGGGTCCCTGGCAGGTGAGTTCTGAGATGGAAGTGGGCAGGTAGGAGGTTCTCGAGGGATAGCTTATAGGATGCAAACCTCTGGAAGGGGGAAGGATTAAGTGAGGAAATCTCTCAAAGCCTTGTGGAACAAACTGTGCCTATGAGGCATGTAAGAAGCAGTAAGGAAGTGTTTTGTTAAAACATCACCCAAGAACACCAGCCCGTGGTCTCCCTCCAGCGGGCCGACCCATGTAGCGGGGGATAGAGTGGTAGGTTTCTCACAGTCCTTGCTGACCCTTGCTTTTGGATGCCACCTTTGATGGCTCCTGTTGAGTACCTGTCTGGCAGACATGCCTCAGTTTCTCTCCTTGGGCATGAAAGCCCACCGTGGGCTCACACAGGGCACAGTTGCTGCCCACTTGGAATGGGCAGAACCCATCCTTACCCATACATTGTGTGTATGCCTCTAGGAGGGAGAGCAGATGCGAATGGGTTCCCAGGATGCAGAGGGCCCCAGGGAGACCAGGCCTCCAGATTTTCCTGATTCCATTTTGATGGATGGGCTATGATCCCTCCTTCCTCTGGTTTCTCCTACGGACAGGGAGGGATAGGGCTGAGACACACAGAAATGGGAGAGGCCATAGAATGTGGTGGTGGCAAGGGGACAAATCGTAAGAGGTCCCCCAAGGAGAAGATGGGGAGTGAAAAAAAGGTACCAATCAGGTCCCGAGGGCCCTTTGTGAGAGTCAGAGAATGGGAAGGCCCGTTTGCCTCTCCACATCCATGGCCTATCTGTCTCCATGCTGCTCTGGGTCCCCGGAGGCTGACCTCTGGGGACTGGATCATACAGGCTTGCATGCTTCTGGCTCCCAAGTGGGTGTGATCAGTGGGTGGCACCAACAGGAGAGCTGAGGGTGAGAGACTGGAGTATGACGTCTGTACGCCTTGTCCCGGAAAGGAGTGCAGTAGCTGTACTCTTCCTCCCACCCCATAGGGGCAGCTTCTCCAACCCTGTCGGGCCCAGGGAAGTAATGGCTACCTTCCTTGCTAGGCCCAGGCTGCCTCTGTGGCTTGTTGGCTCCCCTCATCCTTGCTCACCTTTGTAAATATCCTAATTGAACTCTCTTGGCAAGTCTTCTGCAGGGACCCTGACGGATTGATGCATGCTCTGTAGGCTGACTTAGCCCCACTGGCCTTTGGCTCAGCAGCACCCCCTTCCGTCCCCAAGTGTCCACATGCCTCAAGGGCACAATCTTAACAATTGCATGAGGCAGCTCTGGGTGGGCTCTAGGGAACTTCTTTGCTCCCTATGTGGAGTGTGCCCTCTGCTGCCAGTAGCAGATGTGGATTTGGTTTCATCCAGGAAGCTGGTAGCATCTTTTAGCTGCAGCAGCAATGGCCTTAGCGAGAAAACAGGACAGAGGAAGCCCAGCAACATTGGTGCAGCAAAGCCAGGAGAACGGACACCAGGATGCTCTGAGGGACATGGGCCTGGCACCTCTTCCAATTTTTCCTGGTCTGTGTTTAGAGAAGCTGATGGGTCCAGAGCTCCCTCCTTATCCGAAATGACTAACGCTCGGCTCCCAGGTGATTGATCCACGTGTTCTGACTCATTTCTCAACAGGAATCCTTTCCTAATGAAAAGTCACACATCACGGTGCCCTCAAATCGGTCTTACTCTATGTCCCTGTGTTTTCAAGAAGTTCTTTCTCTGTGTCTTCAACTTTGGGGGAAGACGGACGGCTACTCTCTCTATGCCAGTTTAGATGCTGGGATCTCATTTGTTCCAGGCTTTAGGCCCAAGATTTTTGAGTGGAAAACAACTTTTGTAATCAAGACACCGAAAGACACATTGTCTCTACTGGGAAGAATTCGGAGTAGTGGAAAAGCCCTGGAAATCCCAGATCCAATTAATAATTTCATAAGACAGTTCATTAGAATGCACAAGTGCTTAACTAAACAAAACCGTAATCGAAGCTGTCAGAAGTGATCCACAGTTGTGTTAGAATTTTCTCATTCATGCATCATTTCCTCTACAATTTAGTTAGATAACAAACACTACTTATCCCGCCACTGGCTTTTCAGCCATCAAGTGCATTGGTTTTCTGCACTGGGCTAGCAGTGGAGAAAGGGTTTTGGGCTGGTTGGTGAGAAGGGTCCCAGCTTGGAGATAGGCCAGGCCTTGTGCCACCAACCCCAAATTCAGCATGGTGTCCCATGGCTCCCGAGAAGTTCTCCACAGCCCAGCTTTGTGTCTGAGGCTGACACCTTTCTGCCGGGATGGCTCAATGGGAGAAGCCCCTGGGACTAAGGTTGCATCAGGAGCTCTCTTACTCTGAATTTCATCCAAGTAGCCAGTCTCACATGGGCATAGAAGAGAGTAACTGCCTGTTTTTAAGTTTTGTTTAGGATAGGCCAGATCTGTGCAGCCCTGAAGCGGGGTCCCAGAGCTCTATGTGCGGGCCTACCTGGCTACTAGTTATCTGAGGATAACTAAAACACCACAAATATTTATTTTAATTTCTTAAAAGAAGTCCATATGTGTGTATAGATGGATGCATATATTACTCCCACCCTCCTCCTTTCCCTCTTTATCTCTTCCAGGGTGGGGAAAAAAGCATTCTTCCAAAGCAACAGAAAGATATTTTAGTGCTAACAGGGTAGAGAATTCCAGTAGTTTTGGGCAGGCGGAGGCCGCATGTTGGGTCTCACTTGGGCTACCTGGTCGCCTGCTCTTTACAGAGCTGACCTTGTCTGGACATGCTGGGGAACCAGCCATGGCCTTGGTGTCTGTTGGGGCTTTAGCACACTCCCACACCGCAAAGGTAGCTGGGACAGCGAATGTTTTCCCAAGGCCTCCTTTGTGCCAGCGTGTGCTGGGCACTCATTCATGTCTAGCCCCCACAACACTGCTGCAGGGGGGTCTTATTGCTGGTGGGAAATGGAGACTCGGAGGGGTCAGGTGATTTTTCTAAGGCCACTTAGTGCAGAGCGGAGAACTGAAGTCCAGGCCTCCTTTGCTCTGACAGTCCAGGGATGTGGCTATGTAGGGCCAATTCTGCTTGATTTCTCAAAGTGTAAGGCATTTGCTTTTCAGTGTTTTGCATTAAACACAGTGGCTTGGGTCCCTGTTCCTACATTTCCTTCCTTTGCAACTGGGTTCACTTAACAAGTCTGTGGCCATCCTGGGGCTGTGTGGGGGCTAAAAGGAGGCTATGGCTAGGGTCTATCTCACCCCATCCCTGTTTGGACTCAGGACACAGCCTCATCTACCTACACCACTTGCCTGGCCTGCTCAGCACTTCCGGGGCCCTGCCTTATCTTTATCCTCTTGGTGACTCTGGCCCCCATTCCTGAGTCCCTGGGCACCTGCCAGCTGTTGCCATCCTTCCCAGAGGCCATGGTCCCTCTGTGGTTCTATACCTGTACCAACACACGTGGGCAGGGCTCTGGACTTGGAAAGGAAGTTTGGCCCTCTGGCTCTATCAGGGCGCATTGTTGACGGTACTCTTCTTCCCTGAGGGAGCCAGCTGTGCTCCCACTCTTGCCCTCCCTCCTGTGCCCTAGCCACTAGGTCTCCCGCTGTTCTCCTGTCACTCTGCTTCCCCAGGGTCCCCGCACCTGCTGTTCCTCTGGCTGGAATGCTCTTCCTTCCGCATAGCCATGTGCCTCCCTCGCTCCCTTCAGGTCTTTGCTCGGGTTTCATCCTGTCAAAGAGGCCTTCCCTGATCAGCTTCATCAAACAGCCCAGCGGCCTCTGACTTCAGTTTTTGTGCAAGGTTGCACTTGCCGCCCCTGAGGTGTTTTCTGTTTGGTTATGTGTTTTTCTCTCCGCCTGCTAGGACATGTGAAGGCCGGGCCTGTGTTGATTTTATTCACTGAGTCTGAGAGGCAGGTTGCCTGTGGAAAGAGCAGGTGACTTGGAGGCACACAGAGAAACAGGGCTCCAAACCTGCCTCTGCCATGAGACCTTGAGTATATCCCAACCCCCTTGAATCCCTGTTTGTCTGAAAAATGGGTATATTAATTCTGACCTCTTGGGCTATTCTGAAGATTCGTAATAGTAGCATATGTTTCAGGAGTGTCTTTCACGTACTGTCCCCTGTACCAAGCACTTTGCAAGGATGACCTCATTTCATCTTTGTGATGTCCTAGGAGGGGAACTATTACTGTTTTCAGTTTACAGATGGGATGCCCGAGCCACAGAATCGTGAAGCGGCTTGCCCAAAGTCCCATAGCTAGAAGGTGGCAGATTAGGAACTTAAACCCGGGATCGAGATCCAGATACAGCACTTACTACTCTATAATGCTTCTCGTTACACAATGTGTTCGGTGCAAAGGAGGCCCTCGATAAACGGTAGCTAGTCTCCTTAATACGATCTGCCTCTTCTCACAGCCAAGTTCTTTCCTGGGTTCAAGCCTCCTTTGGTATTCCTGGTCTGTTAGCCTTCCTATGAACCACCAGGCCTCCTTCATCTCCTGATCAGACCTTTGGGTTGCTCTCACTCTTAGGGCCCTCTTGGGCTCTAGCTCTATCCTGCCCTCATCCTGTTGTTTCTCAGTCTGCCTCCACTCAATCCTGGCTGTCACGGTCTCTCAGTCTGTCCCACGTCCTGCAGTCCTCCTACCAGCAGCCCTCCTACCAGCAGCCAGGATGGGAGCGCCTGAAAGACAGATCAGAATGCAGGCTGAGGGTAGAAGTCTGTTAGAACTTCTGATAGCGTCTTTGAATTTGCCATTTATATAGCAAGAGCAGGAGAGAGACATAGCATTGGTGGCTTGTGGCCACTACCAGATTAGTGACAAGCAATGGAAAGTGTGAACCTTCATGTGTAGAAAATAGATCCTCGGTGTAATTATTCTTCTCTGTGTCCACACTCAGAAATGCCATCACTGGTGACCGTTAGGCCACTATGGGGAAGGCTGCCACCCGTGTCATTGCAAGAGTAGTGTTTGCGGAAGCCCTTTCCTTGGAGATTTTTGTCTCAGGATGCTGCTGTGGAAAGGACTGAGGCTCTGCAAGTCAGAGGCCATTTCTCTGAAGGGTCAGCCTGGGGCAGCAACTTTAAGTGTGAGCCCAGAAGCTCCAGAGACCTAACCCTGGTTCAAAGCCAGGCTTCGACGCTGACTCCCTGTATAAGCTTAGATCAGCAACTTCATGTCTCTGAGACCCAGTTTCCCCATCTGTATCATGGGAGTCACGAGGAGGCTTGGGTCCGAGGTTCTCTTTAAATGAGGGAGTTTTAGAGAACTCCCTTTCCTGGGGTGCCTGGATGACTCAGTCAGTTAAGGGCTGCCTTCAGCTCTGGTCAGATCTCAGGGTCCTGGGATCAAGGCCCACATTATGCTCCCTGCTCAGCAAGGAGTCTGCTTCTCCCTTTCCCTCTGCCTCATGCTTGCTTTCTCTCTGTCTCTCAAATATATAAGCAAAGTAAAATTAAAAAAAAAAAAAAGAGAGAAGAAATCTCCCTTTCCCATTCTGCCCCCCATCTCTGTGATCACAAGGAATCTCACAGGGAGAGAGCCCCTCTCACGCTCAGTGGATCCCGTTAACCCCCCGACCCCCACCCAATGTGTCCAGCGCTCGCCCAAGCTCTCAGCGGCCCACTGGCTGTTTGCCCCATTTTCCATCCGTGACCCATTCAAGCCTATGCTTTCTTCCTAGACATCCCATCAGAATCAGTGAAACGGGACTTGTAACTGCCTAGAAACACATTTTCAGTCCTACTTACAGCAAAAGAACAACTACCTCTAAAGCTCTTCAAAAAATAAATTATGTCCTCTCTGAGCAGTCCCAGAAGAAATGTCATTGGAGACATAAACTGTTTTACTGTGACCTATGTAAACGTCCCAGGAAATGAACTGACTGCCCATTCCGTAAAACCCTCTTGTTCCCTGTCTTGAACAAAACGGATTAGATTATTTGAGAAGCAGGAGCTTGAGGCTTGGCAGGGAAGATGAAGCGAGCTGGTGCTGTGGGTGTGGGAGGCGGCTTTGCATTATGGAGACGTGGCGTTGGTCTCAGCACGTGGTCCTCTCTGGGATGTGCCAGTCACCGGCCTCCTGTGAGTGATGAGAGCATCGCCCACGTCTTTGAAAGAGACAGATTCTTTGGCCAGAGTTAGATTTTTGGCTTGGATGATTCCTTTAGGGGTTACTTAGAAGGGAGCGAGGGGCAGCACAGCTGGCCCAGCATTGCCCACCATCAACATGGCATGTTGCTGGCTCTTTTTCTTCAATACTCAATATTTATTGCTCCCCATCCTATGGGAGAGGTCCTGAATCCCATATGACAGAAGAGGAAACAGGATCAGGGACATCAGATACCTTTTCTAAGATCACTGAAGGAGTCAGTGCTGCAGTGTGGACTTGAACCTGGATCCAGTTGTCTGTGATTCCAAAGTGCATGCTCTCCTCCCCTATCAAGATGCCTTTTTCTTCTCTAGTGTATCTCTTCTCTAGTGTATCTCAGGGCAGGGGTGCCTACTGTCCGGGGTCTGTCCACTAGGAAATCCAAATGAGGTCCCATCCATACTTGTTAGGCTTGCCTTTTCTGCTTTCATATCTGGGGTGTGTAAACACAGACACCCCTACATATACACACATATACACAAATGCACACACAAGGGCCACCTGATTGGTGAGAGCGGTTCACTCCATTCTGGGACGGTTTCTGGAGATATCCTTTCTCTAGGCAGCACCCTTGTATTCTGTTGTTTTGACAGAGGGGTGAGAGAGTAGCCACCATGGATAATACTACTGGCTTAAGGCATATAATGAGTCCTGCCCTCAGGGGATGCCAGACCCTCCATAGCACCTCCTGGACACAGTCCCTGTACAGACTGCCAATGGGGATGAAGAATCTGTCATTTAAATTGTGCTGGATAAGGTCTGAGCTGGGCTGAGCCATCCCCAGGGAATGGCTAATCTGCCCCTGCGCTGGGCTCAGAAGGAACTCGCACGTAGCTGCGCGTTTACAAAGACAGGCCCGGACCCCTTCTCCATATCTCTTCTCCTCAATTCCCCTTCCTACTTGGAATGAGGAATTCCCAAAGCCCTGGGATGCTTCCCTCCATCTCAAAGGAAAACCCAGAGAGAATGCCAGTGCATGACAAAGCACCACGAACTACTCCCACAAAGAAAAACAGTCTGTCCTGCTGGCAGATCTGGGTCAAGCAGAACCTGACAGCTGTGAGGTAGGGGGTCAAGGGTGCCCAGCCAGGAGGCAGACATTCTCCACACCACCACTTGGACCTGGGTCTGGATTAACATTGTACTCCTGCCCAGGAGATGGGGCTCAACCCTGACCACATGGGGACGAGGTTTCGGATGGAAAAATTGGCTTCTTCTTTGGTGACTTTAATGAGAAGGTTGCTAAGAACCCAGGGTTGCTAGGTTCCTGGGAGGATTTAAAAACAAGGATTCTAAATCTGGATTTCATGGATGGACTTTAGGGAATGTGTGAACGAGTAAAAATCATGGGAGTAATTCTCTGTGTGTGTGTATATATATATATATGCAAACATATGTGTATATATGTATGTGTGTAGATATTTGCAGGTGTGTGTGTGTGTGAGAGAGAGAGAGAGAGAGAGAGAGTGTATGCATTTTCTGGGGGAGATGGTTGAACCCTTTTCCTAGATTTTCCAAGGAGTGTATAACCCAGAAGAGAAGAGCCTTTGCATTAACATAACTAGAGGCCTAGCAAAGCCTCCCCAGCACTGGGAGGACCTGCTCTGGGAGTCATGTGTGTGAAGTTCTTCTGCTCTGTACCCTACAGGGGACAAGATCAGCTCTGCTTCAGTGGTGGCTGTGGAGAATAGAGAAAGCTCAGGATGGAGGCTTGTGCAGACAGCTTTGTAAGGTTGGAGACCAGGGCCTGGTGGCAGGGGGAGATCCAAGGAGGCCTCCATGCCTCAGACTGGACAACTGGTCCCTCCAGTTTTCAGCAGACTCCTTGGCTGGGATTTCAGGATTTGGTCCCTGAATGCGGTCCTTGGACATTTCAGTGCCATTATTTCCAGTGGAAACCTCATTCAGACTAAAGGAGGGGAGCTTGCTTGTAGAGTTCCCAGGACAGAAGGCCCGCAGCCGCAGCCTGTGTTACCTCTGCATCAGCAGGCAGACTCTGTCCTTGGCAGGGATCAAGAGAGAGGAGATGCCCTCAGCCCGACCACTGGAAAGGCAAGAGTACTGGCTCTCTCTCTACGAACTACACTGAGTAGGGCTGGGTCTGGCCTCGTGTGGAGCATCACATGCTGTGGCTGGCATAGGCTGGGCACTTGGTTGGTATTAACTGGGCCACAGCAAGGAATCTGGGGGGCTTAGGTGCTATAACCAAGAGTCCATGGGATGTACTAGCAGGCCCTGCCCTCAGGAGCTTCCCAGAGGATATGTCCACCTGGGTTGTGTCTTATATGAACATACCCTTGGAGTGGTACTGGAGTGGTCCCCAGCATAACCCAAACAATGAGATTGCCCCCTAATTGTCATCAAGAACAGAATGTTCCATTTGTCACAGAGGCTGGATCATCCCTTGTGCTGACCACAAGCTGATGGAGGTCTTGAATTCAAGTATGTAAGCCTCTGGCCAAAGGTCAATGGTCAGTCTTTGCTCTCTGGTGTGGTTGACCACCAAGGACCTAGGCCTCTTCTGATGAGACGTAGGGTAAGAGGATCGCAGAATGGGAGCACGTCATTCCATCTTCAAAGGCTCAAAAACAATTGGCCTGATTCCCAGTTTTCTCTCGGTCATGCAGTAGTGACTTATTGAGCAGTTAACATGCCTAACACATTGTGCTTGGCCTGAGGCTAGGAAAAAAATGGCGTGTATTTCTGTTCTCAAGAGTTTTCAGCCAGGGCTAGATTAAGATATATGGGGTCCTAAGAATTACAATGTTCCCTTCCCCCCGCCCCATATGTAATTCAAAATAAAAATATATTAAATTATAAATATTTATAAGGACTATCAGCCAGTTCTAATTTTTCTCATGATAACTACTTAAGTGCTTAAAATTTTTTTCTATATTGAGTTCTTTCAAAAATATTTTGGTACCCAAACTTCATTGCTGTTCTGAACACATGCTCAGAATACTGTGCAGAAACGAGATGGCTGATTCCAGCCTTATGGGGAAATAAGACACAGAACAATAACATGTCCCAAGTACCCAAATTGTCACAGATTAAGAAAACTCAGACAAAGGGAAGGTTACTTTTTCAACAAATTCTTGCAGAAGAGCAAACATTTGGTCTCTGCTGTCAGAGCTAAGAAAGGCTTGTAAACTCTCTCCAGACAAAGGAATCAGAATAAGCAAAGGAAAAACATGAGGCATATGTAAGAAGACGGAAGCTCAGTTCAGTCGGGACATGAACGGGAGTTTTGGGAGATAGGATGAAAGGGGTGGTCAGACCTTGCAGGACCTCAAGTGTCAGAATAAAGAGTTTGGATTATATTGAGTGGTTCTTGGGAGCCACTGCAGGTTTCTGAGCCTGCCACTGTAGACTCGTTTTCACCTTCAAGATATTTAAAACCACCCTTGCTTTGCATTTAAGAGTATCTACAGTGATGAAGTGATGCCAGAGTAATTGAGTATTGGTAATTGCTTTCACTGTGCTTTGGTGTAATGCATTTTTTAAATGGAGTTCTATCCTGTAAGTGCATCTATAGGAAAAAAGTGCCGAAGCCTTCATTATCATTAACTGGTGCCAAATGGGATTTACAGAGATAGTGAAGTGAATGAAGACCATGCCTCTGTCCTCCCATTACTGCTCAATTCTGTTAGGGAGGGATCACAATAATTGTAGTGATTAAACAACAACAACAATTTGGGGAAGCAGATAGTCACACAGACTTGAAGTAACACCCCACACATTACTTATTAATTACAAAGGAACGAAGTGATTTTACAATGAGAAATATGGCAGACATCACTTTAATCAAGTGATCACACTCAGCATTACCAATAATGGGACAAATGTGGCTTTTGATGGAGTATGATTGGAAGGACACAGCATCACTTAATGTCGTATTCTTGCCAAAAATCTTTGACCTGAATATAATAAAGAGAAATTAATCAGATGCATTCACATTGTAGAATATTTTTCAAATCGAATAGCATAGACTCTGTCAATGTTTTGAAAGGAAAAAAGAGGGTGTTTATGTGCAGAAGGACTGTTCTAGACTAAAGGAGACCAAAAAGATATGACAATGAAGTGAAATGCTAAATCTCATATTGGATCATGAATTGGGAAAATGAACAAAGAGCTATAAAGGATATTTTTGGGATAATTGGAAAAATTTGAATATGGAATATATATATTAGATAATGGTTTATTCTATCAATGTTAACTTTCTTGAGTATAATGGTATATCAATATTACATTAATATATAAGAATGCCTGATGCTTCAGTAATAACATGCATTTAGAGGTGGAGTGACAGAGAGGGAGAGTGAGAGAAAGAGAAAGAGAGAGCAAGTTTAAATGTGGTAAGATAGTAACTATTGATCAATCTAAATGAAAAATTTTTAAAACTTTTTATATAATTTTTATTTTTTATTAACATATAATGTATTATTTGCCTCAGGGGTACATGTCTGTGAATCATCAGGCTTACACATTTCACAGCACTCACCGTAGCACATACCCTCCCCAATGTCCATAACCCAACCACCCTCTCCCTACTCCCCACTCCCTAGAAACCCTCAGTTTGTGAGATTAAGAGTCTCTTATGGTTTGTCTCCCTCCCGATCCCATTTTGTTTCATTTTTTTCCCTCCGTAATCCCCATGACTTCCTGCCCTGCCTCTCAGATTCCTCATATCAGAGAGATTATATGACAATTGTCTTTCTCTGATTGACTTATTTTGCTCAGCATAATACCCTCTAGTTCCATCCAGGTCTTTGCAAATGGCAAGATTTCATTTCTTTTGATGGCTGCATAGTATTCCATTTGTGAGTGTGTGTGCGTGTGCATACGCGCGCAAATATATATATGTGTGTGTGTGTGTGTGTGTGTGTATATATATATATATATATACACACACACACCACATATTCTTTATCCATTCATCTATTGATGGACATCTAGGTTCCTCATAGTTTGGCTATTGTGGACATTCCTTCTATAAACATTCGGGTGCACGTGTCCCTTCAGATCACTACATTTGTCTATCTTTAGGGTAAATACCCAGTAGTGCAATTGCTGGATTGTAGGGTAGCTGTATTTTCAACTTTTTGAGGAACCTCCATGCTGTTTTTGGAGTGGCTGCAACCTTCTTGAATTCCCACCAACCGTGTAGGAGGGTTCCCCTTTCTCTACATCCTCACCAACACCTCTTGTTTCCTGACTTGTTAATTTTAGCCATTCTGACCAGTGTGAGGTGGTAACTCATTGTGGTTTTGATTTGTGTTTCCTTCATGCTGAGTGATATGGAGTACTTTTTCATGTGTCTGTTGGGCTTGGGCTTCTGGATGTTGTCTTTGCAGAAATATCTGTTCATGTCTTCTGCCCATTTCTTGATTGGGTTATTTTGTTCTTTGGGTATTGAGTTTGATAAGTTCTTTGTAAATTTTGGATACTATCCCTTTATCTGATATGTCATTTGTAAATATCTTCTCCCATTCTTTTGGTTTTCTTTTGGTTTTGTTGACTGTTTGCTATGCAAAAGCTTTTGATCTTGATGAAGTCTCAAGAGTTCATTTTTGCTCTTGCTTGCCTTGCCTTTGGTGGTGTTTCTGGGAAGAAGTTGCTGTGTTTTAGGCCAAAGATGTTGCTTCCTCTCTTCTCCTCAAGGATTTTGATGGATTCCTGTCTCACATTGAGGTCTTTCATCCATTTTGAGTCTATTTTTGTGTGTGGTGTAAGAAAATGGCCCAGTTTCATTCTTCTGCATGTGGCTGTCCAATTTTCCCAACACCGTTTGTTGAAGAGGCTGTCTTTTTTCCATTGGACATTCTTTCCTGCTTTGTTAAAGATTAGTTGACTGTAGAGTTGAGGTTCTATTTCTGGGCTCTCCATTCTGTTCCACTGATCTATGTGTCTGTTTTTGTGCCAGTACCATACTGTCTTGATAATGACAGCTTTGTAATAGAGCTTGAAATCTGGAATTGTGGTGCTGCCAACTTTGGTTTTCTTTTTCAACATTCCTCTGGCTATTCGGGGTCTTTTCTGATTCCATACAAAGTTTGGGATTATTCGTTCCATTTCTTTGAAAAAAATTGATCGTATTTTGATAGGGATTGTGTTAAATGTGTAGATTGCTTTAGGTAGCATAGACATTTTCACAATAATTGTTCTTCCAATCCATGAGATGGAACGTTTTTCCATTTCTTTGTATCTTCCTTAATTTCTTTCATGAGTACTTTATAGTTTTCTGGGTATAGATTCTTTTCCTCTTTGGTTAGGTTTATTCCTATGTATCTTATGGTTTTGGGTGCAATTGTAAATGGGACCAACTCCTTAATTTTTCTTTCTTCTGTCTTGCTGTTGGTATACAGAAATGCAACTGATTTCTGTGCATCAACTTTATATCCTGACACTTTACTGAATTCCTGTATGAGTTCTAGCAGTTTTGGAGTGGTCGTTTGGGTTTTCCACATAAAGTATCATATCATCTGCAAAGAGTGAGAGTTTGAACTCTTCTTTGCCAATTCAGATGCCTTTGATTTCTTTTTCTTGTCTGATTGCTGAGGCTAGGACTTCTGGTACTATGTTGAATACCAGTGGAGATAGTGGACATGCCTGCTGTGTTCCTGACCTTAGGGGAAAATCTCTCAGTATTTTTCGATTGAGAATGATATTTGCTGTGGGTTTTTCATAGATGGCTTTGACAATACTGAGGTATGTACCCCCTATCCCTACACTTTGAAGAGTTTTGATCAAGAAAGGATGCTGTACTTTGTCAAATGCTTTTTCTGCATCTATTGAGAGTATCATATGGTTCTTGTTCTTTCTTTTATTAATGTATTTATCACAATGATTGATCTGCAGATGTTGAACCAACCTTGGCAGCCCAGGAATAAATCCCACTTAGTTGTGGTGAATAATCCTTTTAATGTACTTTTGGATCCTATTGGCTAGAATTTTGGTGAGAATTTTTGCATCTGTGTTCATCAAGGATATTGGTCTGTAATTCTCCTTTTTGATGGGGTCTTTCTCTGGTTTTGTTTTTGAGGTAATGCTTGCCTCCTAAAATGAGTTCCTTCCATTTCTATTTTTTGGGACAGTTTCAGGAGAATAGGTATTAATTCTTCTTTAAATGTTTGGTAGAATTCCCCTGGGAAGCCATCTGGCCCTGGGCTCTTATTTGTTGGGAGATTTCTGATGACTGTTTCAATCTCCTTACTCGTTATGGGTCTGTTCAGGTTTTCTATTTCTTCCTGGTTCAGTTTTGGTAGTTTCTAGTTCTCTAGGAATGCATCCATTTCTTCCAGATTGTCAAATTTGCTGACATATTGTTGCTCATAATAGTTTCTTATAATTGTCTGTATTTCTTTGGTGTTGGTTGTGATCTCTCTTCTTTCACTCATGATTTTTTTAATTTGGGTCCTTTCTCTTTTCTCTTTTCTTTTTGTAAGTCTGGCCAGGGGTTTATCAATCTTATTATTTCTTTCAAAGAACCAGCTCCTAGTTTTACTGATTTGTTCTACTGCTCTTTTGGTTTCTATTTCATTGATTTCTGATCTGATCTCTATAATTTCTTTTCTCCTGCTGGGTTTAGGTTTTGGTGTTTTTTTTTTTTTTTTCCTGTTCTTTCTCCAGCTCCTTTAGGTTTAGGGTTATGTTGTGTATTTGCGACCTTTCTTGTTTCTTGAGAAAGGCTTGTATTGCTATACACTTCCCTCTCAGGACGGCCTTTGCTGTGTCCCAAAGATTTTGAACAGTGTATTTTCATTTTAATTTGTTTCCATGAATTTTTTAAGTTCTTCTTTGATTTCCTGCTTGACCCATTCATTCTTTAGTAGGATGCTCTTTAGCCTCCATGTATTTAAGTTCTTTCCAACTTTCCTCTGTGATTTAGTTCTAGTTTCAAAGCATTGTGGTCTGAAAATATGCAGAGAATGATCCCAATCTTTTGGTACTGGTTGAGACCTGATTTGTGATCCAAGATGTGATCTATTCTGGAGAATGTTCCATGTGCACTAGAGAAGAATGTGTATTCTGTTGTTTTGGGGTGGAATGTTCTAAATATATCTGTGATGTCCATCTAGTCCAGTGTGTTATTTCCTTATTGATCTTTTGCTTAGGTGATCTGTCCATTTCAGTGAGGGGGGAGTGTTAAAGTCCCCTACTATTATTGTATTATTGTTGATGTGTTTCTTTGATTTTGTTATTAATTTGTTTATGTCCCATGTTAGGGGCTTAGGTATTTAAAACTGTTAGATCTTCTTGTTGGACTGTTGGACAGACCCTTTAAGTATGATATAGTGTCCTTCCTCATCTCCTCATCTCCTATGGTCTTTGGCTTAAAATCTAATTTACCTGATATAAGGATTGCCAGCCCAGCTTTCTTTTGATGTCCATTAGCATGGTAAATTGTTTTCTACCCCCTCACTTTAAATATGGAGGTCTTTGGGTCTAAAATGAGTTTCTCATAGACAGCATATTGATGGGTCTTGTTTTTTTTTTATCCATTCTGATAACCTATGTCTTTTGATTGGGGCATTTAGCCCATTTACATTCAGGGTAACTATTGAAAGATATGAATTTAGTGCCATTGTATTCCCTGTAAGGTGACTGTTACTGTATATTGTCTCTATTCTTCTCTGGTTTGTTACTTTTGGGCTCTCTCTTTGCTTGGAGGACCTCTTTCAGTATTTCCTGTAGGGCTGGTTTGGTGTTTGCAAGTTCTTTTAGGTTTTGTTTGTCTTGGAAGATTTTTATCTCTCCTATTTTCAATGACAGCCTAGCTGGATATAGTATTCTTGGCTGCATATTTTTCTTGTTTGGTGCTCTGAATATATCATGCTAGTCCTTTCTGGCCTGGTAGGTCTCTGTGGGTAGGTCTGCTGCCAATCTAATATTTCTACTGTTATATGTTACAGACCTCTTGTCCTAAGCTGCTTTCAGGAATTTTTCTTTGTCACTGAGACTTCTAAGTTTTACTATTAGATGATGGGGTGTGGACCTATTTTTATTGATTTTGAGGGGAGTTCCCTGTGTCTCCTGGATTTCTGATGCTTGTTCCCTTTGACAAATTAGGGAAATTCTCTACTATAATTTGCTCCAATATACCTTCTCCCTCTCTCTCTCTTTCTTCTTCTTCTGGGATCCCAATTATTTTAATATTGTTTCATCTTATGGTGTCACTTATCTCTCGAATTCTCCCCACATAGTCCAGTGGTTGTTTGTCTCTCTTTTGCTCGGCTTCTTTATTATCCATAATTTGGTCTTCTCTATCACTAATTCTCTCCTCTGCCTCATTTATGCTAGCAGTAAGAGCCTCCATTTTTTATTGCACCTCATTAGTAGCTTTTTTGACTTCAACGTGGTTAGATTTTAGTTCTTTTATTTCTCCAGAAAGGGATTCTCTAATATCTTCCATGCTTTTTTCGAGCCCAGCTAGCACCTTGATAATCATCATTCAGAACTCTATTTCTGACATATTGCTAATGTTCATATTGACTAAGTCCCTAGCCATTAGTACTGCCTCTTGATATTTTTTTTTTTGTGATGAGTTTTTCTGCCTTGTCATTTTATCCAGATAAGAATATATGAATGAGAAAACAAAATACTAAGAGGTTAGAAATGACCCCAGAAAGACATACAATAACCAAATCAGAAGAGACATGAAACTGGAGGGAAAAGAATGGGGGGGGATAAAAGAAAAAGAAAAAAATGTATATATATATTAGACTGGTGAGTAGAACAGAGCCACACACTTGATTTTGGGTGTATTTTGGTCTGTTAG
Organism: Mustela erminea; assembly: GCF_009829155.1. Taxonomy (NCBI): domain Eukaryota; kingdom Metazoa; phylum Chordata; class Mammalia; order Carnivora; family Mustelidae; genus Mustela; species Mustela erminea. The sequence goes on along the minus strand of NC_045622.1, from coordinate 66,220,333 downwards.
AAGAAACTACCTCCCAAAATTTTAAAAAAAGAAAAACATATGTGTATGTATGTATGTATGTACACACACACACACACACACACACACAAGGCTAAACACAATAAAGGGATGGACTATGACTGTAAAGATGAAAATTAAGATAGATTCTAAAAAAGGAATTGATAATATAAGAAGTTGGTTGAAAAAAGAAAAGTAAAAAAAAGAGGAAAGAATATGATCAGCTGGAGACTAGAACAAAGTCATGCACTAGATTAGGGTATATTTTGATCTATTAGAAGAAATTGTATCCCAAATTTTAAAGAAAAAAATACCTATATGTATATAAAAAATAAGGTTAGATACAATGAGGGGATAAAATATGACTATAACATTGAAAATTTTAAAAGATTTTTAAAAAGGTATTGATAAGATAAAATAGTTAAAAAATTAAAAAAGGAGAGAGGAAAAATTAAAAAATAGAATGAGAAAAAAATAAAATTTAGAAAATTTAACTTTGAAAGACTAAAAGATCATGGGGGAAAAGCCATGAATTCTATGTGTTGCTTTCCCTTTGCTCTGGAGTTCCACAGTTCTCATTGATCAGTGAACTTGGTCTTGCCTGGATGTTCTTGCTGATCTTCTGGGGGGGAGGAGCCTGTTGTAGTGAGTCTTAGAGGTCTTTGCCTGAGGTGGAATTGCACTGCCCTTGCTAGGGGCCAGGCTAAGTAATCTGCTCAGTTCGCTCTCGGGAGCTTTTGTTCCCTGAATGTTTGCCATACAGCTTTGGAGGACAGGACTGAAAATGGTGGCCTCCCAGCCTCCGGCCCAGAGGAGCCAAAAGCTTGAGGCTCCACTCCTCAGTGTACCTTCAGAGAAGAGCAGTCAATCCCTCTTGTGTCCCTGGTCTCCAGCTGCACTCTGTGCTCACCTGGCCTGTGACCAAGCCTTTCTGTCTCTGGCACATAGCCCCGTTTGGAGTCTCCAAACCCAGCAAATTCCTTCCAGCACTCCCATGCCATTTCTCTCCATGGAGGAAGGTGAGTCTCCCCAGATCTGCCACTTGTGAGGTCCCTACTCAAAGAGCAGTGGCCTGACTGTGCCTCAGAACACGGTTTAAGGTAACCCCGTCCTGAGAGCTCATTCCTGGGCTCTGTCTCTGGAGCCAGCTTCTACACTCTGATACCTGGGAGCTCTCCCACACTCAGACACCTCTGATCTTTTTGTGACCTGCGGGTCCTGATACCACACTGTCCCCAGCCCCCGCTTAGCCTCTGGAGCAATGTCCCTCAGTCGAGCAGATTTCTAAAAGTTCTGGTTTTGTATCCTGCTGTTCTCTTACTTGCCGGGAGCTGTTTTCCCCAATGTTGCCTCAGATTCACTTCTCCGCATGTCCTACCTTCTGGAAAGTGGTCAATTTTCTGTCCCTAGGATTGCTGCTCTTCTTCTCTTCTATCTCCTATTGAGTTTGTAGGTGTTCAGAATGGTTTGATAAGTATCTAGCTGAACTCCTGGGACCTGATGATACTTAGGTCTCTTACTTCTCTGCCGTCTTGCTCCTTCTCAGTGAAAGCTTTATAGATGTTCATTTTGCCACTCTTTAAAGTTTTCTATAGATTGCAAATTTTTCAAATGAAAGCCCTAAATGAAGCAATAGCATCTCCTCATGTACTGATACAGGACAATGTATGTTTTTAGGACTGCGATCTCAAATTGGCATGAAGTTGATTTTACATGTTGCAAAGCTACCCTGGACAAAATGTACATATCTCTTGCTGAATAAAACTGAGGGTTGCTGCGGGGAGGGGGTTTGGTTTGGGAGAGGGGGGTGGGGTTATGGACATTGGGGAGGTTATGTGGTATGGTGAGTGCTGTGAAGTGTGTAAACCTGGCGATTCACAGACCTGTACCCCTGGGGATAAAAATACATTATATGTTTATTTAAAAAATTAAAAAAAAAGATGTGTGCTATGACTGCTAAGTGAATTTTGATAGTTGATTCTGTTTGTTTTTTTTAATTTCCATTGCAAAAATGGAGAATAATCTCTAATAGATGCAGGTGAAAATGTTTGTTAAGGGAAAGAGTTCACATGAACTTCTATTGGCATCCCGGGGTGTTTGTGCAATGTTTTCAGGACCCTGTGGAAATTTTATTGATTAGCTGTTTTGCTTCCCTTAGGACTCTCTTCACTTTACTCTTGCTGATAATGTCTTCTGCCCTGATTTATGGTCTGTGAACTACACACCTCCCGTTTCCTTACAGTTTTTTGTACATTGTTCCTGGCAGTTGTGCCCTCTCACTGTGTCTAAGAGAGCTAGGCTGTCATGTCACAATTTACCAGTAGGTGTCACTAATATCAACTTAGTCAATTTCTCTGACGTCTCAGGATCTAGAAAATAATCAGTTATTTATCTTATCCATTCTGGGCGCTAAACATCAGTTAATACACTTATTTAAAGCCAAAGAATATTTTTAGAGAAATTGCAATTAATTTATGTCATACCCATAATTAACACCGGGGAATAAGTGTAGCTACTGTGTAGGACATGGAGGTTGTTTGCCCACAGTGCTTTAGAACACATAAAGGTCCAGCACATAGGGATACTAGTAGAATCAAGAAGGTGGGGTGTGTGTGTGTGTGTGTGTTTGTGTGTGCAACAACAGCATTATTACTTACTATTACAACTACTGTTGGTTACTGCTCCTTTTACTACTACTGACTACCCATTGCATGCCAGATGCTGTTATTAGATAATTAATACTTATATATGTAATCCTCAGAAAGATCCTGTGAAGTGAATTTTGTAAGTATAGAAACTGAAGCTAAGTAATTTACCACAGTCACATTGTTAGAGGCAAATGCAGAACGAGGTTTTAAACGCTGCCAGTCTAAATGTAAACTTTTCAAACTGTGGTGACCCCAATGTATCCACCCTTCCAGAGAAACTGATATTTATACTTTTGATCTCTAAATAAGACAGGAAAGGCTTTTAAAGGAAGTTTAGGAAGATGGAAGACACATTCTGGAGCAGTCCTGGAAGTGATTCTCTCTTTGGTGCTTGCAGGTAATAAACAGAAATGGAGGTCAGGATATGGAATCTGGGAGTGTTAAGGAGTGGGGGGCTGGTGGTTTGGAGCCTGCTTGGGGAAAGATCAGAATTCGGTGCCCTGAGCAACAGCTGAGTTTGCACTTTGTGAATTCTTTGTTGTTTTCTCTTTTGAAATATTTCTGGGTGTTCTTAATTGTCCTCAGGGGGTCCTGCCCACATGTTACCTAAGAGCTAAGGAGGGAAGATAGATGTTCTGAGGGTCAGGGGCTAATGGTACCAGGAGAAAATCCTCTCTGTCTGCCCTTATTGGAGGCTCCTCATCATTTGGTCCTAATCCACGTGTAATATTTCAAACTCCAGACCTGTTCTTCTGGATTACAATCTTCTTGTTATCCAAAGTTCTTACCAGGCTATAAACACTAAACTCCTCCTTTGAACATGAGGCCCCTCAAACACACCTTTGTCTTCTTTCGCCCATCAGTCCCATCTGATCTCATTCCTACACCCTTCCCAACAGACACTACTCTAGAAATATTTTTGTAATCTCTGCTTCCTTCCCCCTTACATTACTAGCAGCTACTGCTACAAGTGTGGATATAATCAGGGCTAGAAGCAGGAGGACTGACTGAAAGTTAATTTAAGCAGTTAAACCCCCATAATCTCCTCTTTTCCTCCATGGGGTCAGGTAAAGAAATGCTTCCCCACCCACCCACTGACTTTGACAGAAGACTGGAGATTTATTCTTTTAGGAGACTAAAACAGATAATGTGGGCTGATGGACATCTAGCACGGTATGTGTGATATCTAGTATCTAGATACTAGATACATAGTATCACACTAAAACAACAGGAGGAAGTAAAAGCCTGTGACACTGAATATGGAGCCTTCCATAGCCATTGTCCTCCCCTTGGTTCCTAGAGCAGACTTTTATACTCTAGTGAGTTGATAGGAAGATTCATCTCCACATAACTTGATCCACCTTTCAGAAAATTCTAAACATATCAGTAATGGGTGTTTTTCCTAAAAATGGCCGAGCCAGATTATCAGGGGGTTCATAGTCACAAAGTCCTCCACCCAGTTTCCAGTGAATCTTTTATTGCCCTACCCTAAAGTAAGAGATGTCAAGGACCACCAGACACCCAAGATGAATGGTAGAGAAACAGTGTGAAAGAAAGAGACCTAAAACAAATGAGAAAAAAGCAATATAATGGAAACAATCAATCTAGGGAAATAAATTTTTAAAAATTGTTAGATATCCTCAGAGGGACAAGAGTAGAAATTGCATTCAGGAAGAAATGCTCTCTAAGAAAAAAGATCACAATTAGAGCCCTTGGGAATTAACATTGTGTTAGCAAAAAATAAAATACTTGGGGAATTTGTTGGAAGCTGAAATTGAGGTTGTCTTTTAGAAAGTAGAGACAAGATTAAAAAAGAAGGAAAGTAAGAGAAAAGACAGGGCTATTAGAGCATCAGTTCGAGAGGTCCAGCGTCCACAAAATAGTCCTTCCAGACAGAAAGAAGAGACAGACAAGGAGGGAGAAAATCATCAAAGAAATAACTTGAGAAAATTTTCCATAACTGAAGCAGATATCAGGACTGAAGGGGTCCACCGAGTACCTCTCATAATGAATGAAAATAAAACCACATCAAGGCATATGAAAGTGAATTTTCAGAACACTGTAGCCAACATGAAACTCCTATAAGTTTTCATACAGAAAAGACAAAAGATAAAGGATCACAATGGCCTCAGATTACTCAAAAACAATGTTGGAAACTAGAAGTAGAGTAGTACCTTTAACATTTTGAGGGAAAATGATTTCCAACGCTAAACTCTCTACCCCCCTAAACTATTCAGTCTGCCTAGGGGAGGCAATCATTTGCAGAAATGTGCAGCTGGAGATGGGCGGGGCAGGCGTTGAGTACGTTTGTGAGAGTCACTCCTTTATCTTCTACGAGGGAAAGTCAATAGGTCATGCTTAAAACCGAAAAAAAAAAAAAAAATAGGAAGAAGTAACATAAGCATGTTATAGAGAAGGGCAGTACATGCCCGGAGGAAAAGCTGGAAGAGTCGAAGGCAGTTGCTTCAGGAGAGTGGGAGATATTGGGAGCTGAGTGTGGAGCAAGATACTCCCACAGGAAGGATACTTCCTATGAGCTTTCTGGAAGCAGTTCAGCCTTCAGTCTTTGTGCGTGAATATGAAAAACTGAAAGTGTCAGGGGTAGCAGTTGAAGCAGAGGAAGAGTAGGAGGAAGAGAAGCATGAGGAAGAACAAGAGGAAGAAAAAGGAGAAAAAAGAGAAAGGAAAGAACATTGGGGCTGGTGTTGGAAGACTGAATCAGTTCAGGCATTTACTTTGAGACTCACCTTCCTTATTGATAAGGTGGGAGAACTGTGTCATCTTCAGTAGGTTTTTATGATAATTAAGTATTTCCGGGATAAAGTAAGTCTTTAATGAATGTTTATTTCAATGCTTTCTCCTATTGTTTCGAATGTATGAGAGACTCAAAAAAGAAATTCTCGATAGTGGAAAAATTCATTCGTCTCCTCATTGTCCATCAAATCCAAGTGTCCTTGTGGTCTTCAATAACAATGCCAAGTTAGCCAGTCCTGAGTCACAGGACACTTTTACCTCTGTCTGTCTGCATTTTCAGTTGCCTGATGTGTGGGTAATAATAGCCTGTGCCTAGGAGAGGCTTTCTCAAAGGTGCCCTTTCCTTTGGAAGCATCTGTGGAGGGTTTTGTCCTATTCTTCTCCTTGTTCCCCAGGAAACCTAGTGTGAGAGATGCAGAAGCCGAAGTGTGGTCTGGGAAGGGATGCCGGGTAGTCTGACTGTCTGACTGAGGACCAGCAGGCCATTTTATATGACCAGCTCTCCCTTCTCTGCAGCCAGAATTTTCCAAAGACACCAAGATGTAACCGCCAGCATTCGAGCCTGCTCTGCCTCGGGTCTCCTGAGCATATTCTTGCCTGCTGACAAGAAGGTTCATGCACTTGGTATCTGGAAACATCATGGTCTCGAAAGTTTCCTCAGAGGCTTTCACTTTTCTAACAACACAGTTCTATCTCCTAGTTCATTTTTAATTATCTAAGACAAATGCACCACTTTCTGCCAAAAAATGGCAATGACAGGAATCAATAGGGCTGATGCATGGCTGGCCCTCCTCCAGGAAGCTTGAGCCTAAGACAGTCTTGTCTTCGGGGCGAGCTTTCTGGGAGTCACGTCCTACTCCAAATGCCTAAGCCACTAATTGGCAAATGATCATCATTGCTTTCCTGGGGTCTCGTTGTAGCTATATGCATGAATAATCATCTGGACAAGGTTTAGACAGAGGTTTTGACATCCATACCTGATCATCCTGGGGCTAAAGTCATCCTACTACAGGAAAAATTGCCACATGTGTACTGACCCCACATAAATATTTTGCAACAGCTTTGCTTTCACATAATCCATGAATCATATAGATCCAGGGGTCCATAGCAAATCCATGTGGGGTTTTAGTGTGTGTGTGTGTGTGTGTCTTATAAATTCTTTTATATTCACTTGCTAGAAGTGTTGTGGGCTGGAGCACTGGAAACAGATCATTTGAAATCAATAGATAAACCCTAAACTTCATTTCAGCTGGTAGTTTCTATCTTCTTTCTCAGCTGAGTCTTCCATCACAGAAGTTCCCGAGGACTAAATCAGCCAGATGGTTCTGGGCATTACAAGTTGCTGCAGGATGAGTGGAGGAGGCTTCAATAATCCATAATTTTGTCCCCAAAAGCTGAGCCAGCTTTAAATGCTGCCAACTTGCACTGACTGATAAGGAAGCCGTAAGAAGATGACTCCGTTTCAGGGAATGTGGAGATGGATGGCTGACTTCTCTGATGCTGAGTTCCATCCATAAGGCCTGGCTTAGGGTGCCTGCCATGGAGAAGAGCCAGATCTGAACCAGTGGGAATAAAGTGTAGATGGAACTTGAAGACATTAGATGAAGGAGAGCGAGCGGTTATGCTGTATTCACAGAGGAGGAAGCGTGAGTTTCCAGGAAGGAGGGAGTGGTATTTAATCAGAAGGAGGACTTTTGAATCTGGTGAGGAGGAAGGTAATGGAAATTTGATAGAGAGAACAGTTTCCGTGAAATGTCTGAAGCCAGACCCTGTAGCATTTGTGAGTGAGGAGGTGGTGAGGAAGTGGAAGTGGTGTGTGACCCTGGATGAGGCCAACTCCCGTTCTTTGTAGTGGTTGCCTAGAGTTCTTTGTTGAGCAGGATCATGAGGTGGTTTCTGATAGGAGTGCTATAACTGATCCCTTTTATCTGTTGTGGTCTCAGTTGGCATGCGTGACAAATACGTGTCATCCTTAGCAGATATCAGACTTTTTAAGGAGTTAACTTACCACCCTTCCCTGAACATGGCCTGCCCTTTCTTATCTTTCTGTTTTTACTCATAGCGGCTATTCACAATCTCTCATACCAGCCCATGACTAATCACAGCAGACACTGACTGTAATCAACCGGCTGTCCACACTGGTGCATATTACTAAGCATCAGCTCTGCGGTTGCTCGTGTTGTTTACTCGACCTGTAGTAACCTTTCTTTGTGGTGATATATGAGTCAAGAGATTGAGTCCTGTGTCAGGCTCTGGGCTGGGCCTGGAGCCTGCTTAGGATTCTCTCTCTCTCCCTCTGCCCTTTCCTTCCCTCAAGAGAAAAGGAAGGAAGGAAAGAAAGGTCATATATCATGACCTGAGCTAAAATCAAGAGTCAGCCACTTATCCAATGGAGCCACCCAGGTGCCTCGGTTTTCTTTTTCTTTTTAATAAGGAAAACGTGACTATGTTTGAAGGCAGAACAAGAATACCTGGTACTCAATAGAACTTCAATAAATCAGAATTAGGGCCAGGGCCATAGAACTTCAATAAATCAGGATTGGGGCCAGGGCTGTCCAGTCCAGTTGGGCAGAATGACCTAGAAAAGAGGCTGTCAACTCTATAGTTCTTTCTAAAACCTCATCACCATACTCTCTGCCCTGTACCTGTTGCCTGTGACTGTCCTTTGGTGGAGGTGTGCTGACTGTTGAGGGATCTAATGTCATCATTCTTTTGCTCAACACATACTTACAGAGGATCTACTGTGTGGAAGCAGTGGGGACATATCTCCAACTTTCAGAGGCTCATTGGCAAATGAAACTATGTAAAGGCAGGACTTCATGACATGAAAGGAAACCTTTTTATTGTTTGCTTTTTATATGCCCAATCTACATGAACATAGAGCAGGAGAGTAAAGAACCGGTACAAATAACTCTCCTTGAAGATAATGCCAAAATAGTAAAGCAAGCAAAATGAATGTACGTTGCTAGAATTCAGCATCATGGTTACCCTTGGTTGTAGTAGTGGGAGGGTGGCCCAGGGTTTCTGGAGCGCTGGTGATGATCCTGCCCTGGGTGAAGGATGTATGGAGATGATCGGCTGGTGGAGACTCTTCAGGCTGGACGCTCGTGTTAGTTGCACGTTTATGTATGTGCCTCCGACATCAACCACAAGAGTGAAAAGGATCCCTGGAAATACATTTGCAAGTGTTACAGAAGGTAGTGAAGTTCCCTTCAAGTCTTCCCACCCCTCACCCCACAGCGAATACTGAACACCGGTCACACTCTAACAGTGTTGACTCAACGTTGGGAAATCCTTTCTGTCAAAATCACCCACAGACAGACTCAGCTTTTCGTGTGGCGGGAGCTTTATTTTATTGGTTGCTGAGCCCACTGTGCCCTGCTCAGGGCCTGGTCTGGGCAGGCCGACATCACGTCTTTGTGAAATGTTGGGGTGGATGAAGACCTGCAGCAGATAGGATCGCTATAAGGCTCCAAGGAGAGGTCTGACCCGAAATTGCAGCGGAGGCGGGCACCCAGGTGGATTCGCTTCAGGAATTGAAGCTCTTAAGGAATTACAGTGTGTCAGGTCCTTCCTAGGCTTCCTAGCAGTCCCACTTAGCCTATAGGAACGGAGGCTTGGAGAACAAATGACTTATCCATAGCCACTCAGCTCCAAAGCCTCATGCTATCTTACATAGTATGTTTCTTCTGATATCTTCAAAGTCTAGTTCCAATCCTGGCCTTCTGCAGTTCTCGAATCTGCCTGCTTCCTTAGAGGTGGTGTTGAGACAAGTCGCCTCTCTTCTTCTGCACTAAGGATGGAAGTGAGGCTGTTGGTGTGGGGGGGCCAGGACCCCCCTTTTCATGAGGTGTTTGCCTGGCCTGTGTGTCTCAAACATTTTGGTGGAGACTGGGGTCTAGACCATCAGGGTGCTCCTGGGTTAGACCAGAGACCCAAGAGTGAGTGACTATGTTTCCATCTCAGAAGTTTTGCCTCTTGCTGAAATGTGTGTGTCCTTCAGAGAGAAGGACTGAGGCTAGGGAGAAATTCAGCACATGGATTTCTCTGAGGATATGCCGCAACCCTCATGACTGGCAACTTATTACAAATGTCACAACTTATTTGCAGCTGGAAGGATAATTTAGCATATTCTGCATCTGCCAAATAAGGATGTTTGCATTTCATACCCAGCATCCTGTTCATGTGCTAACAGAAGCGTTCAGAGGAGTAGGCCTCGATCAAACAAACAAATGATTAACCTTAAAAACAGACACATAAACAGAACCACAATGGATGAATTATGCAGCAGGCCATCCCTGCTGCTGACGTGAGCTCACATCTGGTTTCTCTGCCCAGGCTGCTACCCTAAGTGACTTTCCTTCCTCTGCTCCCCTCCTGGCTCCATCTACCTGTTTTCCTTTACACGGAAGCCAGCAGAGCATGTCAGAGGCCGCCTGTCTCTGCTTCCAAGCAATCCTTTTCCAGAGGTGCCCAGGGACCAGGGCCTTTCAAAGGCCACACAGGCTCTTGCCTGCCCGCTCCTCCAGTGAGATGGCGCAGGAGCCCCTCCAGGCAAACACAGGGGCCTTTCACCCTAGCCCTTGGAGCCAAGTCAGATGGTTCACAGAAGGAGGAGTGTCAGGTACTGTTGGTTAAAGCTTGTTTACATGGGGCCCCAAGAGCACATAAATCCTGCAAGTCTCCCCTTGCCTTCGAGAGACATCTTATTTATATAGTCTGAGCCTGGCTTTATGAGGTGCTGAGCTGCGCTCAGGGGAGGGCACTTCATCCTCAGACAGGCTCGCCACTCAGAACTGTGGGTGTGTTCTTGCAGACTTCCTGCTTTGGGCTAGACAGGCATTTGGCAACTCGCAAGGTTCCTCTTGGCTCCTTTCAGCTGAGAGCCTCCTGCTTCGAGGCTCTCGTGAAGGATCTGGCAAGGACCTGCGGCATATGCGGAGCAGGGGAGCGAGACAGAGGGCAAGGGGGCAAGATCTTGGGAGCAGGACCTCGGGCCTTTCTGGACCGTATTTGCTTCTACCTTCCTCAGACTACAGAGTCTGTAATTGGAAAAAAAGGCTGGCATCTTAGCAACTTGGAGTCTGAGATCCAGAAACACAAAGCAGAACCTCATCTGTTCGGCGCCTTAGGAATTTGGAGATCACGATGGCCCATATGGACAATGGGGGGCAACGTTTCTAGCAGGCCTTCCAATTCTTGAAGCACTTTTCCCTGTGTTCGCTCACATACTCAGGCAAGGTATAAATAGGCCTTATTGAATACAAGAATGAGAAATAAGTAGCTTCACTTTGGGCTGTGTCTGTGGAACAGGCATTATATAATATAGGCAGATTGTGTCTTGGAATAGTTTGTTCGTGGAAGAGTAACATATAAAAAAGACTGTGCTTCAGAAACCCAATGAATCATCTCTGATGCCTTAATAAAGAGTGAGTGAATAATAGAATAATATTAGCTTCTACCACTTTATCAAGTGGGTATTTTCACCATTTAAAATGAGGCCGGTCAGATTCATGATTCTCTGAGATTTAAACATCTCTTTCTCTTGCTTACTTATTCATTCCCATCGTTGTCTTGGTTAAATAGTTACAGGGCTGGAAAAATAATAACATTGAATTTTTTTTTTTTTTTTTTTTTTTAAAAAACGTAGACCATTCGAGTGCTATGCACACCCGAGTAGGAGTCCAGGCCCTGGTACATGTTCAGTAATTGAGTAAAGGAATGAATTCTGGCTTTTGCTTTCTGGGTATGAGATTGCTGTAAGCCTCGGAGAAATGGTTTGTTCCGGGCCCAAGTGGATGGTCATTTTTTTCAGTCCCTGTTAATGGGTCCTTCTCATGACCTTCCTCCGGTTCAGCCTTTCTTTCTGAGCTCAGTCTCCTTGGAGCGGCTTTTCTGTCCAGTTTCTAAGCTGAGGTGGGTGTTGTATGGAGACCTCTGCTCTAGTCAGCTAACAAATCTGTCCTTTGTACATCCCTGCTGTGTGCCTGGCTGCCAGCTAGACAGAGCTCTGTGGGAAGAGCAGAGAGGAAAGGAGCTGCCAGACACCATGCCTGGCACTTTACCTTCTCTATTTATATGCAGAATGCCAGCAAAAGAGATCTCTGGCTCTTACCTGATGAGAAAGTCCAGAAAGAGGAGTGGGAGAGAGGATGGGGCGGAGAATTAATGCTCGGGGATCCCTACTCTGTACAGGGCTTTGGAATAGTTTCTCAATCTTGGACTGAATCCTTCTTTGTTGTGGGGGCTGCCCTATTGATTGTGGGATGATTGCTATTATTTACTAGCATCCCTGCCTTCTGGCTTCTACCCCCTGATGCTGGTAGCTTGCCTCCCTCCATCGCCACCACAGGGGGAAACCAAACTGTGTCCAGCCATCACCATTGGTTTAGGTACCAGACCAGTATTAACTCATTGAAGCCTCAATAGTCTGTGAGGCAGGTGTGACTGGCATCATCATCCATGTGGGGAAATGAAGCCTTGGCAAGGTACCCAAAGCTGTACGAAGGGGATTGAAACCCATATCTGTCCACCAGGGCCTGAGATTCCAGGAGGCCAGTCTCTTGCAAGTTTTTTGTAGTGAATAACTCTGTCCAGATTTCTACTTTCCTAGAACCCCAAACTGTGACTTTTCTTCCCATGGGCCTGCAGTGTCCTTATCACCAGCTCCGAGATCCTGTTCATTGTTCTCATTAAGTCTTTTTTAATGGAAGAGAATAAGTTGGGAACAAATGTGGTGAATGTGCCAAGTTTTGACAATGCCTGACCTTTCTTTTGGCTTTTGTGTCCTTTCTCTTGATCCTTTTCCTGTCTCTGTCTCTCTAAGTCTGAGTATTAATTTCTCTGACACTTGGAGCTGTTGAGCCCTTTGGGTTTGGGGGCTGCTGTGAGCTCACTGCTGCCATCATTAGGAGGGCTCCATCTGTCTGAAGCTGCAACTAGGACTTTGCCTGTACCCTCTTCCCATATACATTACTCACCCCCTGTGTACCCTCCACCCCAACAATTTCATGTACTGCATTAGTATTAAATTGGGGCCACAGAGGTCTAGGTCTTTCTAGGGATCACCATCGAGACTCTGGGTCAGATCAGACGTGGGGTCACCATGCAAAATGCCATGGCAGTGAGCACCAAGCAGAGCACCAATGAACACACGATAGGCCGTGCAGTGGGTTGTGCTTCTTGGAAGTCTGGACTGGAATACTGTAGAAACCCAGGTGAACTAAGGACAAGCCAAGGGAACCCAGGCAGCAGGGGGCAGAGCAAGAAGTCCATAGTCTTGGAAGGACAGCCTCCAGAAGGGAGCTGAGCAATGCAGTCATCCGCTCAGGGGGCAAGTGCTGATGAGGCTTTGTCTGTCCCAGGATGAGGTCCTGAACCCTCAGGTGAAGGTAACAAGCTGTGGCCAGGGGCAAGGGCCACGGGGGCAGGGGGGAAGGGCAGAACTGATGAGGAAATGCTTTATTGCTAATTAACATGCAAAGCAGAGAGCTGGACGTGACATAACTGAGGATTTGGTTCTGCTGATAGCTCGTGGACTTGATGCCCTGCCAGCTCATGGAGATCCTGACTACACTGAGTAACTCTGTGGGCCAGAGGAGGGAGAGTAGTATTGGGACAGGGACCTGAGACTGCATTTTGGGCCTCAAAAGCAAACACACTCACAGAGCCATGAAACTGGGCACCACAGCGCCTGCCTTGCAGAGTGACTGTGAGGACAAGAGATAACATGGATGTTGCTCGCATGGAACAGGAGCCCCAGAAGTGCTAACTGTCAGCACCCTCCTTTGACTCAGTGAGGATCACAATTTACTCTCTGTTTCTGTGAAATATTATTTATGATGGTGTCAAAATTTGAAAGATACGGAAAATTGTAAAGAGGAATATTAACAGTCTACCAGAGAAAACATTTTGGCATATTTCCATCTAATCTTCCTTGACTACAACTGTAATTACTGCTATTGACGAGTGCTTCTACTACAATACAATCTCTCTTAACCATCTCTGCTCAACCACCTGACAAATTCACCAAAGTTCTCTATTCTCTTCCTTCTGTAATACCCACTGATGGAGAGCCCCAACCTGTTGGACACTTACATCATGCAGAGACCCCTGCCATTCCTAAGAACATTGTCCCCACCATTCTGGCAAATGCTGGTGAACATTTAAGGGTCAGACAGCTGTATTTGTACCTTCTTATGCTGGCTGAATGTGTTATTATAATAACATAAATTAATTAAGTAGTAAGTAAACCAGTGAAATATATTGAAATGAGTTGTTTCTTAAGAAAACCAAGCTGCAAGCATTGAATGGCTAGATAAGAGTCAATCAGTGAAGTCTATCAGATTAGTTGTGGGCATGGCAACTGACATAGGTTAGGAAAAATGTGTACATAATCCTAGAATAATTTTGCACTCAGATTGTTTCATATGTGAGATTAAGTTCCTTCTCCATTCTAAAGCCAACTCTGGGAACTACAGATGATGTAGAAAGGGCATGAACTCTCAAAAAAAGGAAAAAAATGAACATAGAACTACAACCTGGAGACCCATCTCAAGCAGAAAGGTCTTAGCTCTACATTGATAGATTAGCAAGAAATGTTTCAAGTTGAAATAATGTTTAAAGTTTGTATAGTATATGTGTACAATATTAGCAATCTCTGCTTTATCCAGCTTCTTTTGATTAACAGATTGGCTCCTTCTGATCATATCAGATAAGAGAGCCATTACTTGAAATACTGTGTTTTGGGTGTTTATGATGTGCCAAGTCTTCCAAAAAATTCTTATTAAATATATAATTATCTCATTTAATCCATACTAGAAACTTTGGGGGATATTCTTTCAGCCAGCAAACATTTATCAATCAGCTATTTTGTGCTAAACAGTGTTCCAGGTGCTAGAGGTGTGGATGCAGGCAGGCCAGGCATCTGCTCTCATGGAGTTTCTGTGTATGTGTTGCAGGAGGGGAGGCAGACATAGATAATAAACAAGACCATTTTAAGTAATAAGTACTATAAAGGAAATGAAATGAAATACAAAGTTATGATAAGAGTGACTGGCAAATATCGTTTTCAATGGGGAAAAGCTGAAAGCATTTCCTTTAAGATCAGGAACACAAGAAGGTTCCCCACTCTCACCACTGTTGTTCAACATAGTACTTGAAGTCCTAGCAACAGCAGTCAGACAACAAAAAGAAATTAAAGATACTCAAATTGGCAAAGAAGAAGTCAAACTCTCTGTCTTTGCAGATGACATCATACTTTATGTGGAAAACCCAAAAGACTCCACCCCCATGTTACTAGAACTCGTACAGCAATTCAGTAAGGTGGCAGGATACAAAATCAATGTACAGAAATCAGTTGCTTTCCTGTACACTAACAATGGAACTGTAGAAAGAGAAATCAGGGAATCGATTCCATTTATAGTAGCACCAAAAACCTTAAGATACCTTGGAATAAATCTAACCAAAGAGGTAAAGGATCTATATTCTATATACTACAGAACACTTACGAAAGAAATTGAAGAAGGCACAAAAAGACGGACAAACATTCCATGCTCATGGATCAGAACAATAAACGTTGTTAAAATGTCTATGCTACCTAAAGCAATCTATATTTTCAATGCCACCCCGATCAAAATACCAATGACATTTTTCAAAGTGGTGGAACGAATAATCCTAAAATGTGTATGGAATGAGAAAAGACCCTGAATCACCAAGGAAATGTTCAAAAAGAAAAAGACAAAGCTGGAGGCATCACGTTGCCTGATTTCAAGCTATATTACAAAGCTGTGATCACCAAGACAGCATGGTACCAGCACAAAAACAGACACATAGATCAATGGAACAGAATAGAGAGTCCAGATATGGACCCTCAACCCTATGGCCAACTAATCTTCAACAAGGAAGGAAAAAATATCCAATAGATAAAAGACAGTCTCTTCAATAAATGGTGCTGGGAAAATTGGACAGCTGTATACAGAAGAATGAAACTCTACCATTCTCTTACACCAGTACAAAGATAAACTCTAAATGAATGAAGGACCTCAATGTGAGACAGGAATCCATTAAAATCCTAGAGGAGAACATAGGCAGTAAACTCTTTGATGTTGGCCATGGAAACTTCTTTCAAAATACATCAAAGGCAGGGAAACATAAGTGAAATGAACTTTTGGGACTTCATCAAGGTGAAAAGCTTCTGCACAGCAAAGGAAACACTCAACAAAACAAAGAGGCAACCCATGGAATGGGAGAAGATATTTGCAAATGACACGGTAGATAAAGGGCTGGTATCCAAGATCTATAAAGAACTCTCAAACTCAACACCCAAAAAACAAATAAGTCAAAAAAATGGGCAGAAGACGTGAACAGACACCTCTCCAAAGAAGACATACAAATGGCTAACGGACACATGAAAAAGTTCAACACCATTAGCCATAGGGAAATTCAAATCCAAACTACATTGAGATACACATTGAGAAACAGTTAGGATGGCAAAAATTGAGAAGACAAGAAAAAGCAAATGTTGGAAAGGTTGTGGAGAAAGGGGAACCCTCTTATACTGTTGGTGGAAATGCAAGTTGGTACAGCCACTTGGTAAAACAGTGTGGAGGTTCCTCAAAGTGTTAGAAATAGAGTTACCCTATGACCCAGCAATTGTACTATTGGGTATTTACCCTAAAGGTACAGATGTAGTGAAAAGAAGGCCCATATGTACCCCAGTGTTCATAGCAGAAATGTCCACAACAGCCAAACTATGGCAGGAGGTGAGATGCCCTTCAGCAGACGAATGGATAAAGAAAATGTGGTCCATATAAACAATGCAATATTATTCAGCCATCAGAAAGGTTGAATAGCAAACATTTGCATCAACATGGATGGAACTGGAGGTGATTATGCTGAAGGAAATAAGTCGAACAGAAAAAGACAATTATCATATGGTTTGACTTATTTGTGGAACATGAAGAATAGCATGGAGGACATTAGGGGAAGGAAGGGAAAAATGAAGGGGGCAGTCAGAGGTGGGTAAGAAGCATGAGAGACTATGGACTCTGGGAATCAAACTGAGGGTTTTAGAGGGGAGGGGGTGAGGGGATGGGTTAGCCCAGTGATGGGTATTAAGGAGGGCTCGTATTGCATGGAGCACTGAGTGTTATATGCAAACAATGAATCATGGAACACTACATCAAAAACTAGTGATGTACTGTATGGTGACTAACATAACGTAATAAAAAATTATTTTAGATAAAAAGAGTGACTGGCGAAGGAGAGGTTGGTGTGCTGTTATAGGGTGATCAGGGAGGCCCTCTCCGTGGCAGGCACCAAATGAGCTGAGACTTGAATGATAAGAAGGTCTGGTCCTGAGGAAGCAGGAAGTGTAAGGATCCTGAGGTGAGAATGAGCCTGGAAGAAGGAAGACCAGTGTGTCTGGTCTGTGTGTGGAAGGGTGGGATGAGCAGTAGCAATGAAGTCCCTGTAGACCAGGGTGAAGAATTTGGATGTTATACTAAGAGATAAGGGAAGCGATTGTTGAGTTTCAAGTGAGGGAATGTTGCGATTTGATTTATGTTTTTAGAAGTTCACTGTGGTTACCGTGGCTGATGGATTGCAAGGGGCAAGTAGATTTGTGTAGAAGTGGTTAAACTAGCTAGGAGGCCACTGCAGAGATCCAGGCCAGAAATGGTTAGGCCAGAAATGGTTCCCACCAAAGTGGGAACAACAGAGGCAGAGAGGCAGACAGAGTCAGAATAATACGGGATCTTCACAAAGAAGCTCAGTGTCTTCCCTAGGTCACTCCACAGGGCCCTCCTTTCCTCCTTTCCTTCTTCCCACTTTCATTATAATAATCTTTCATCTACTCCTCTGCAGTGTCTATCAGAACCCATGAAGAGAGAGTAGGCTGCCTATTCTTTAGAAAAGTGTAATTGATAAACAGAAAAGCTCTTCCTACATAAGGATAGTCTTCTATTTTGTTTCCCTGGCATGACCATTTTTGAGATGGATAATGTACCGCTGGGTAAGTTTAGGCTTGTGGCTAAACCCAGGAGCTGCTGATTGGGCTCATATGACTCAGGCAAGAGTTGACTCTTCTGTAACTGGATTGAGTTTTCAGTACTGTGCCATCTGGAGTGCTGCTGATGGATAGGGAGATCCCAAACTTCTTGGTGATGGATGAATCACAGAGGAGGGGCCTGCCATTTCCCAAGCAAAATATGACTTTCTAGTAATCAATGTCAATGTCAGTAGGTAATCAAAATTCCATTGCTGTGTTTTCAACCAACTTTTTTTTTTTTTTTTTTTTTTTGAGAGAGAGAGAAAGAGAGAGAGATGGAGAGAGAGCATGAGTGGTGGGAAGGGGCAGAAGGAAAGGTAGAAGTAGAGTCCCTGCTGAGCAGGGAGCCTGACACAGGGCTCAATCCCAGGACCCCGGAATTATGACCTGAATTAAACACTTAGTCGACGGAGTCACCCAAGCATCCTTCAACCAATTCTTTTAAACAGGTGGAAAGTATTTGCAATGACCCTTTATCCCTCTCATCCCTCCTTCCTCCCTCCCTCTCTCTTTTCTTTCTTCCTTCCTTCCTTCTTTCCTTCTTTCTCTCCTTCTCTTTCTTTTCTTCTCTCTCTTCCTTTCTTTCCTCTCTTTCTCTCAACAAACTTATAATGAGCTCCCAGCTCTAACTCCTTGCTTTGTGTCCTTGGACAAGCTGTATCCTTGGATTCAAATTTCCTGAACTTCAGCTGTGAAACAAGGATACTGATAACACATACTGCTTAAGATTATGAAAACATAATGAAAGAATGAATGTGGCACACTTGCAAAGTGCCTGGCACATATGTAAGTTGGCGATCTTAGAGAAGGTGAAGGAAGGCTGACTTGGGAAAAGCACGTGCTCATTTCTTGGTTATAGCCTTTAATGATGATGTTCTTTCTGTCCTGGCATATATTCCTAGCAGAAGTTTCTAATATTAAGGGGTCTCTGGGAGCCTCTACTACAACTTATATAACCCTACTCAGGGATTCATAAGGACTTTAAGTCTCATTCCTAATAGGTCTCCACATTTTTCTATTTAGCCTTTGTTTTGGAGCTTTGGGGTACTAGTCCTTTGTACCGAGTACCTTTGTACCTAGCTTGGTCTCGGCTGTTTTCCTCTTTGATCAAAGCTGTTGCACCTGACTTTCTGTCATGACTACACTTCAACTCAGAGTCTGCTTGTGTATCTTTGCTCCTGATGAGCAAATGAATATGGCTGCTTAAGAACAGAGCTCATTTTGTTTCCTCTGGAGGGTCTTGCTTTTGCAGTTTCCTTGGTTCATTGAATTGATGGCTCTTGTTATGTGACCTGTGGGGCCCTAATCTCACAATTCATCCCAGTCCAAAAGTTAAATTCATTTGGGGGAAGTTTGTATACCCAATCCCCTATTGGAGATTCACATTCATCATTAGCACAGTCCAGGCAGTGATGAAAAAGATTTAATTTTATTTATTCTACCATTCCTGTCCATACTTTGGAAGACACTGCTCTTCATTTTACTTTTTGCGGGTGGTTTAGGCATCAAAGTTTAAATTCTAAGTCCCCAAACCTCAACTCCAAGCCTTCAGCTCAGAACTTCAAGTTGCTAACAAAATTGCTAACCTGATTTCTTAGACCTTTCTATTCACATCTCTTGGGCGGAATCAGATTTTTTTTATTTAAGATGTAATTTCAGAGCTTATTAACATACTCCACATCCTCTCCCTTCTCTTGACAAAACCAAGGTGCTCTGGAAGATTCATTCTGGGCTTCTCTGTTCATATACTTGAACTACAGAGTGCATGACTGGCTTATAACTCCGTGTTAGTGCATTTTCCTTTGGTGGAATGAGGCGTCTGATTTCTGGCATTCCCAGATGATCATGGTTGGGGTTGTAAAATTAAAACACTTTCCCTCCATTGAGAACATTAGTCTTAGATCAACTTTGAATAGTGGCACCATAGGCACGATTCGTCTCTCTGACTTGACCACAGTGGAAATGCCCCAAGATGAGGAGTGTGGGTACAGACAGAATGGAAGAACTGCTGTTAAATTTACCCTTATCCCCTGCAGAGTCAAAAACAAAAAATACTGAAGCTGTATAGAAATGTGCATGTGGTAGATGCTAGAGGAGGGAAAGGAAACTGACAAATTGTATGAGGCATGACTGGATCTAAGCTTAGCCTGAAGGTGCCTCCTTGTACACAGCCAAGTTGGGTCTGGGTGTTGGTTGGTGCTGCTGGGGAAGATAGTGAGTTTGAGCTAAGCTTTTCAGGGAACAAAGATGATTCCAGTCATCTTAGATGTCATGGCCCTGGGCGTGGTCCCTTGGAGTTAGTCATCAGTCTCAGACAAGGTAGCCAGTGACAAATACTGACTGGGGGAAAGAAACTAATGAGTTCTTATGGATTCCTAGACTGGATGTACTGATGAAGGGTTGGAATTCCTAGGCTCAGGTGTCTGGCTTACAGACACTTGTGCTGCCCCTTAAAATATTGAGATTTCTGCTGGGAACTTGAATTTCATTTTCCTATGATCTATTCTATTCCTGGTACTTTAGTCCTTTCTCTCCTCTTATTCCTGGTGATGGTGATGATGATGAAGATGATAATGGTAGTAATTTGATAGTGGTATTATGATACTGTGATTTACAATAAAAAATATATATTTGGTTTTAACTGGCCCCCACCCTTCTGGGACAGGAATTTCCTAAATGATTTGAAATATAAAGCTGTCTTTTATTACGTTAATGAGATTGCTTTTGGAAAGCCTCCACCTCACCTAGGGATGGGGAATAGTCCACAGAGAAGCCAACCAAGTGATGATAAGGTTGGAAGTTTTAGCCCCACCCCAGACCTCCGTGCAGGAGAGAGGGGCTGGAGATTGGGCTTAGTCACCAATTGCCAATGATTTAAACAACCGTGCCTATTTAATGAAGCCTCCATAATAACCCAGAAGGATGGGGTTCAGAGAGCTTCCAAGTTGGAGAACATGTGAAGGTTTGGGGGAGAGTGACAGGCTCAGAGAGGATGGACACTCTGAACCCCTTCCCCATACCTTGCTCTAAGCATCTGTTCCTAGCTGTTCTTGAGTTAAAATAAACTAGAAATACAGTAAGTAAAATGTATTTCTGAGTTCTATGAACTTCTCTAGAAAATTAATTGAACCCAAAGAGGGGGTCATTGGAACCCCTGATTTATCTATAGCCAGTCCATCTGAAACACAGGTGACAATGTGGACTTGTGGTTGGTGTCTGAAGTTGGAGGCAGTCTTATAGGATTGCATCCTTAACATACATGATCTGATGCTATCTTCAAGTAGAAAGTGTCAGAATTAAGTAGAGTTGAAGGACACCCAGCTGGTGTTGGAGAATTGGTTGGTGGTGTGGGAAGAAACAAGCTCGTTGTAAACATTTATCAAGCATTTCCTATGTGCCAGGTACTGTGCCAAGTTTTTTGCATGACCTCATTAAGTCCTCACAGCAGCCCTCTAAAACCCCATTTTATAGATGAGAAAATAGAGGTGCAGGGAGGGTAAGTAACTTGTCTCCAGGACCTAAACTTACTTAGTCTGACATGAAAGCCAGGCTCTGAACCCTAGTGATATGATGTCTGCTGCCACATGCTGGGATGGGAGCAGGTTGGAGAATGAAAGGCAGGAATTCCTACTCACCTTACAGTTACTGCAAGACCAAGGGGTGGGTCTTCCTCATGTGCTTTCTTTCATGAAAACCTTGAGATGTAGACTTCATCATTTCCACTTTGTAACCAACTGCCATTTACTGAGCACCACTGTTGCTAGAAACTGTACTAGAACCCGTCAGCAGTATCCCTGATTCTTCCAACCATTCTTCAAGGGGATTAATATTATCCCCTTTTACAGATGAGATAGATGAGGCTTCCAGAGGTTAAGTGACTTGTCAGATATATGCAGCAGTGTTGAGCTGTATACAAAACCAGGAGTTTTCAGTGAGTGCTTCTTGGGTGGTCTCTGCCCTTAGACTGTGAAAAGAACCCAAATTAAAGATCCATCCAGTTGAGGGAAAGCCATCCTGTGGAGGCTCAAGAGTTGGGAAAGTCATGGGCATGAGGCTTCCCTCCAGAGCTTTGAAAGCACATTCATTACTGTTGTGCGCTTTTGTCTTGTGCGGGCTTGAGCCAGCTCTGCCCTCTGTTTGCAACTCTCTAGCCTTCTGTAGTGCCGCTATTGGTTCTAAAAAGGCACTGTCCCCATGAGACTGTGAAATGAGTGGGCAAGGGACCCAGAAGGCAGCCTCTGGTGTCCGCCCCTTTTTGTATGCCTACTGCTGGATTCTAAGCCGGCAGGACATTGGTGCAGGTACATTGGATACAATGCTTGGTCCTGACACCAGGATGCCTGGTGTTACTTAAGAACCAGAAGAGAATTCAAAATGATCTTCTTTTGCTATGAAGGACTCCCTCCCCCTCCATTAACCCATTAATTCTGGTTGAGCCAATAAAACTCATCACACATTATTCATTTTGGATTTTAAAAATCGAATTTTGAGTCAATGCTAAATGGATCATAGGTACTCTTTCCTTCTCTGAGAAATGAGTGTTTCATTACTGATTCCATCTATTTGAATTGCCTGTAATGGGCAGGATTTGTTCCTTGGGCTCAATGTGGCTGCAGATGCCAAGAGGGATGGTCTTGCTTGCAGAGGGGAGGGAGCGCCTCAGAAGTCCCCTACACTTGCTTCTATGGCTGTGGTGTGGTGGCACCAGCTGACATGCTTGGACCATCCTGCTTGGCACCCTGCTGTCAAACTTTCCAGGGCACAGATTCCAGGGTGAAAGGGTAAAGTGAAATTGTGTTGAATGATTAAATGACTATGCATCAGAAGATGCCTGGCAAGTGCTTTGAATCATAGGATTATCAGTGGACGCTGCATATAGTTATACGAAAACTAAATCTGTTGGGCAGTTTTAGATCTGCTTTGGGAAACGCAGAGAAATGGCTCAGCAGGAAGAGCTCCTGCAGCCTGCTGTTTGCTCCTTTGAGTGAATCAATCGGCTTTTTAAAACCCAGGCTTTAATTGGTTATGCCCAGGGAGAGGGTTTTCGATACATACCCCATCTGGTAGGACTAATTGTTCTTGCATTCAGTGAATAGATCGGTGCTCTGAGCTTGGGAAGGAGGCCTGGAAGGTGTTCATGCCTATAAATGTCATTGCTCATGGCTGTTTGATGATAGTGAGTCTTTCTGCCATCTGACTCTTGCAAATGACTCCTAGGCTATGTCTTATATCTGAGCAGCTGCCTCAGAGCTCCTGGGAAGACAAAGAGCTGAGGTGCCCTGGTATGGCTAGGACATCTGATGGAGAGCCACCTGGCATCCCAGGTCTGCCTTCTGACCTCCCTGGTGATTATGGTCCCATGAGAACTAAAGAAACAAGCAAGGTAAACTACCTTTCTCTGGGCACTTGCTGGGCTCCCAGGTCTGGCTTCTGTGGGGGCTCCTTTCTGCCTCAGTGGACACCCCACCTCTGCCCCCTTGCTTCCTATGCCTCTAATATCTGCCAGAGTCCACCTATAGGGATTAGGCATTCAGATCTGGTGAATGTTGCTCTGCCAGAGTGATAATGCTGCTTGGTTGCCTTACCCAATTTTGTATACACCAGACAGACCCTCTAATCATCCACGTTGAACTATATCAGTTCCCTTGAAGAGAACCAGCACCAATATAGCGTGATTTGGAAAGACTGTAAGTCAAAGGCATTACAAGACTTCTAGTGTGTCTGCTGGAAAGGACCTTCAGGGGAGGGCTGTCCCTGACACACAAGTTAGAGATGGTCCTACCGAGGGCTTACATTCCCTTGTAACTGGTCACACCATCAGCCATTCTGGAAACAGCAGTACCTCTTGATGCAGGTCCCTGGATTGTGCTGAAATGCTCCATTGCTGAGACCCCATCCATTTGTTAACTTGTTCAGATAATCTGATATTTATTATAGCAGCTATATGTTATACATGAACATTATGCATACATATTACATAGATATTTTATTTCTAATATCCCAGTGAGGTGAGCCACATTGTGAAGCAATATAGGGTAGTGGCTGGGACCCCTGGCGTGGGAGCCAGACTATGTGTGTTCAAATCCCAGTTCTGCTCACCATCAGCTCTGTGACCTTGGGCAGGTTGCTTAATATAAACTTCCTATGCCTCAGCTTCCTGTCTATATAATAGGATGAGAGTATCTACCTCATAGAGTTTTCATAAAGAATAGGAGTTACCATGTATAATGCTCACTGAACAGGGTCTGGCACTCGGTTAATTCCTATATGAGTGTTTGCTATGATTATTGTTATCATCATCTTACAAATGCGAAGTCTGAAGTGCAGAGGAATTAAGAACATTCCTTAAGTCAACAGCATTGACATGGGAGAGCTGGCATTAAAACCAGGCCTAACTCCTAAGCTCCTAGCCTGGATGGAATTGATCATGTCTTCTCTCTAGGGAGAGACCTGCCATGAGGATTACATATTCCAGTGGGCTTCGTGGACAGTGAGGGAGACAAGTAGATGTTGGCCTCCTCATGAAATACTCTTGTCCATGTCTCTTGCTTATGCTGTTATGTAAGTGAGGTTCAGCTGAAATGAAGTGGTTTCGTTTTTTGTTTTTTGGTGTTTTTGTTTTGTTTTGTTTTTTACATTTACATCTCCTTCTAGCCACCATATCCTTGAGACCCCACCCAGGTCAAAGGGTGGAACTTCAGGGATCCTACCTCTCCCACCCATGCATTTGCAGTGGTGGACTATTTCCACCCATGTGCAAATGCCTGTATATTCCATTTTCATAAAGATGCTCTCACATTTATTTGGCTGGGGGTTAAATAAGATAAATGCCATAACGCTTTTAGATCAGGGCCTGGCACATAATAAGTACTCACTAAACATTAGTTATTATTGCTATTATTATTATTGTTGAGTCTTCTTTCCAAGTTTGTGTCATGCTTCATTTTGCCTGGATAATGCTCTGTAGCAGTGGGTTCTTATTTTGCCCCCTTACTAGGGCAGACCAATCCTCCCTTCTTGTCCTTCTTTACATCTTTAAGCAGAAGCACCTATGGGGATCAAGGGCAAGGGCATGTTTGGGCTTTGGTGCCCACAATGGAGCTTTTCTTGTGAAGAGCAAAGAGATGAAAGCTCTTACCTCTTAGAGTGGGCTCTCTTTGGTCCTTGCTCAGCAGCTTCTTTCTGGGGAGCATGGTCTTTTAGGAATTCACATGGTGAGCTGGACCCAAAGTTGTCATCCACTTGGATGTGACCCTTCTCTCTAAGAAGGACTTGAGTCCAAGAGAAAGAAAGCCTGGATCAAATGGACCAGACTAGCTCTACTTTGCAGACCAGGGCCAGGAGTTCACATAAGGATTTGGGACCAAATAGAAATATTTCCAAGACTTATAGAGGATTTATGATGTGGCAGGTATTGCTTGCTGGATCGTCCAAATAACCCTTTGTGGGAGGAAGAATGATGGCACCCAGAAATGTTCACATCCTGGTCCTCAGACTCTGCAAATTCAGTCTGTTAGTTAGCAAGAGGGAATTCAGTTTGCTAATTAATTCACCTTGAGGTGGAGAGATAATTGTCCTGGATTTTCTGGGTGGGCTCTGGTAAACACAAGGGTCTTTATAAGTGAAAGGGAGAAGCAAGAGAGTCAGAGTGATTCAATGTGAGTACTCAGCCCATCCTTGCTGACTCTGAAGTTGAAGTCAAGGAGTAAGGACAGCTTATAGAAGTTGGAAAAGACAAGAAAATGGATTTTCTCTAGAGCCTCCAGGAGAAATGTAGCTCTTCCCAGTGAGACCCATTTCAGAGTTTTGGCCTTCAATATGGTAAGAAAATAAATTAGTGTCATTTGACACCACTAAATTTGTGTTAATTTGTTACAGCAACAGTGAGAAACTAATACACCCTATAAAATGGTATAATTATTATCTCTACTTTATAGATGAGGATTCTGAAGTTTATAAAGGGTAAACTTATGCATTGTCACAGGTAGTACAGCTTGGAGCTAGGGCCCATGACTAGATGTTTGATTACAGAGTCTAGGCTCATAACCACCCTGCTACTCTACTTCCTAACGCCAGATGTCATATAGACCATGGCCATTTTTTATCATGTATTCCTTGTATTATTCTCCTTCAGGAATTTGTAGTGTGGGCAGGGGGTATTCACAGAAATTGGAATTCAGCTCTTGGCTGCCTCTCTGTTTCTTTCCATTGAAAACATGAGCCTGGGATTCAGTAGAAAAGAAGATGGAGGTCTGTCTTGTAGAAGTGCTGGGTAGACTGCCTGCTCTGCTCCCTGTAGCTCTTGCATGGCTCTGCATCAGATGTGTTATAGAGTTTCTGGATAATGATCTGGGTTTTTTCTGCCCTTATTAGCAATCAGTGTATAGAGACCTTCAAGCTTAGCTCCTAAGGAAAAGCTATGTGGGCGCTCAAATGCGGGAAGAGAAAAAATAATTTTGATTTGTAGCCAAAACAGTTGGAAGGATGAATGAGTATTTTCAATGGATCTAATACTTAGATGCTTACTGGATATAATTTGTATTAGCATTTCCTGAAGCTAAGTAACATTGATGTAATATAAAACTGTTTTTATAATAATAATGTGAAGAGAGCCTTTCACAGGAGGCAGAATGTAGATTTTTTTTTTTTTAAATGGGGGTTAGAGAAGATTAAGAGCATTTATTGAGTAGTTACTATTAATAGAAGCATAAGTGAGAGTAGCTTAAAGAAGCAAAAGAATAGATGTTTGAAGAAGGATAGAAAGAAGTGGGGATTCATGAGCTGGGATGGGCAGACAGATGCAAGGAGGGCCAAGAGAGATGCCAACAGGCTGCCTCAAGCAGTGTTGTCCCATCCAGCAGCCAGTAGCCACATGTGGTTCTTGAACACTTGAAATGCAACAAGTCAAAATTGAGATGTGCTTTAAGCACAAAATGCACAACCAAGTTGAAGATTTCAAATGGAAGCAATAATGTAAAATATCTCATTCATTACTTTTATGTTGATTCTATATTGAAATGGTAGTATTTTAGGTATGCTGGTTTAAATAAAATGTTTATTCAAATTTCACTTTTTTGCTATTTTTAATGGGGCTAATAGCAGACTTTAAATTATACATGCAGCTTGCATTCCGTTTGTATCAGACAGGGCTGGCCTCATGGGCAGAAATGAGACCAATGGTGTAATGTGCTAGGGAGGCAGTTGACCTCACTGAAAGAAAGAGCTTCTAATAATTGGCCATGACCAAAGAAGAGAGGCAGGAACTCCCCATCATGAGAAGTGAATAAGTACTTCTTGAGTGCTTTCAACCAGACTCCAAATTAATGCTGGTCCCCAGAGGCAGGGCACTCTCGTATTACTTTCCAATCGGTCACCTCTGGTGGCTCCCTCCCCCTTTTGTTTATCTTCCAATATCAGTCTGACATTCCCATTCTGCTTTACCTGCCCACTGACATCTTCTGCCCCTGTAGAGATCCAGAGGTGTATAATTCTGATCTCAGGCTGATTTCATGGGTGATCGGAGTTCTTTGTAGGTAATCAGCTCACTTTAGGGTACAGGTTGAAAGGGCGCCTCCTCCTACTTCCCCGCCATCTTGTCTCTCCTCACCATCAGTTTCATTAGTCAAGAAGTGAGTAAGCAGATATAGAGGCATGTGATATGACAAGCACTGGGTGAATTACTAAACTCAACATCTGAAACTAATGATATATGATATGTTGACTAATTGAATTTAAATAAACACAAAAAGAAATAGAGGCCAAGGCCCTCTTCATAGGACCTTTGTGGGATTGTTGCATTGAGATCAGGACTAGACCAGGTCACACTCAGAGTCCTTTTGATGCATAAAGAACTGTGAGTGCATTAATGGATTTTTGTATAGTAATTACATTTTCCCCATTTTAATGTTGTGTATTTCTCTGGTTATTCTCTCTGGTGTCGGGAAAACACGCAGTATGCTTTCAGAAGTCTAGAGTAGTCGTTTCCAACGTAGTAGACATTTCCTCCATTCCCCTGAGGCCTCTGGGGCCCCTTTGATGTCAGGGACAGACTCTAAGCAACTCAGTGCAGGCTGGAACTGTGTGTCTCAGCAGGGTATCCTGCCGTAGGACAGCTGCCCAGTCACTGATGAACTCTTGCAGCAGAGCTTGGGTACTCCGTTCCCTGGAAATCTGCCTTTCCCATCCCTCTGTGGCAGGGGACTTGCATGTTCCTGGTACCCCCACATCCAGGAGAAGGGCTGGTGTGGGATCCCCAGGGTCTGGGCTCTGTGTTGTTCGCACACAGCCCAAAGGTCTGTGACATTTGCCAAGCCAGTGATCAGCATAAGCTACTCTTACCAGCAAGGACAAATTTGAAACCCTATAGAAAAGAAACGTCTTTAGGCTTTGGAGCAGAACTCATCTGCATGATCCTCTAATTACAAATTGCAGACTAACACAACACTCCCCACATTCATTTGACTGCGTGTCCTTGGAAGGAATAGTTTTGCATTTCTCTACCAACTGGCTACTGCTCTGGCTTCCTGCCAGTCTAGACTGGCTTTGCCCTGGGTATTCCTCTACCCCAGGCCACGGGAGTATCAGGGCTACCTAGAATAATACCATCTGAGCCTGGGAGGATGGGGGACTCTGCTGTCCTCCCAGTGCAGGAAATAGCAAATTAGAAAACTCCTGTGTTCCAGGGCAGCAGAGGCTATGCAAGCCCTTTATATGAACTACATTATCTGACCCTTCCAGCTACCTAATGGGATATGTGTGTATACGTGTCTGTGTTCGACATACACAGGTTTGTCCAACTTCAGAGTCCCAAATATTGTCTACATTAATCTATCATTTAGTGAAACCAAAGCGGTTAGAACCCATGAAATCTTTACTACTAGAGGTGATAAAGAAAGAGTGGGAAGAAGGCGAAGAGGGTAGAGGAGAAAGTAATATGCTCATTCATTTATTCCCTCACTTGTTCATTACATCTGGGCCTTGGTAAGTCAGATACTGAAATGAGCAAGACCAGCTTCTGCTCTGGAGAATCTCATGGAGTAACAGACAGTTGTACAGTGTAGAACTGTGGTCAGTCTGTGCATGGTTCTATAGAGAACAGACTAGAAAACACTGGGTCCTTCCACGGGGAGCAGTGTGGAGTACGCATAGAGGAGGAGGCATTGAACTTAGACTTTAGGAACAACCAGACATTTAGTGCAGAGGAAACAATATAAGCAAAGGCCCAGAGGTTGGAGGGACATGTTGGTTTACTGGGAGATGATGATTGGTCATTCCCTGGGGAAGAGTATGGTGGTAGGAAAAGGCTGGACTGAGAGGGGTCTTGGACATTATAGCAGGTTATGTGGTAGGGTGTGGCAGAAACATTCCCTTCTTCCTTCATTTACTTATTTGACTCCTGTCTGACTCCCTTCACATACTGTTATCAGCCACTGTTAGCAGGCGGGGGTCTTAGCTGGGTAGGGAAGGGGCTGTTAGCTTGAACAAAGGTATCCCAGAACTATTCTTTCCCACTCATTTGGATTTGAGGAACCTGGCATCAGAGCATAGTCCCTGGAACCAAAAACATGCTGAAATTCAGAGAAAAGGAAGGACTCCTTTTGGCTGTCAAGCACATCTCCATAGAGGGACTGGAGATTTATTGAGTATTAAATGTCAGTATCGATGTAATAAAGATGGTACACTGGAAGTAATAAGCACTTTCCAGGTGAGGAACCATTTTCAATAAGTTATCAACCTGTCTGATACTATGAATTATTTTTTTTAAAAAAGAAGAAGATGAAGAAACCCCACTTGGAGTTATTTAACTTTCAGATCAGTCCCCCAACTCTGTCCCTTCTTGATAGGAGCATCAGTGGTCTGTGCTACCCAATGACCTTGGAATGTGCATACCCTTCATCTCTTCAAAAAAAAATCCGATATTCTTTTTGTTTTCTTTCATGTAATGACCATGGGCTTGATGGGGAATGGATTCGTGACTTTCAGAGGGCCCTGTGACAGGCAAAGAATTTTCTGGAAATGAATACAGGAGAAAAGGAAAGCAAGACGTGCTTTGTTGACCTGGGATGGTCAACACATCTGACAAATGTGGTCAGGTGTCATCTGGGGCTCACTCACCTCTCAAAGATCTGTTCCAAAGAATTTTACAGCCTCGGGGCACCTGGGTGGCTCAGTGGGTTAAAACCTCTGCTCAGGTCATGATCCCAGGGTCCTGGGATCGAGCCCCACATCAGGCTCTCTGCTCAGCGGGGAGCCTGCTTCCTCCTCTCTCTCTGCCTGCCTCTCTGCCTACTTGTGATCTCTCTCTGTCAAATAAGTAAAATTCTTTAGAAAGTGGTAAGGAAATCGGTTTGGCACACCATAACATCCTCTAAAGAGTGAGGTGAAGAACAATGTGGTTGAAGTGGGGGAAGAGAGAGGAAGAGGTATCCATGCAAGAAAAGAGAAAAATAATTAAAAAAAAAAAAAAAAAAAAAGAATTCCACAGCCTCTGAGAGTACAGTCCTCCATGTAGGCCATTCTACCTCATAGGGTTTCGTCACACACATTTGATCCCAGGCTCACATAATCTTGCTGGCCTGGCACTCACTGTTCTTCCTTCTTTTTGTTTGTCAGGAGAAAACTCCCAGTTCTTAACCCTGGCCTGTGAAGGCCAACTCCCTCCCTTCTCTGGCACCTGGGCCAACCTGGTACTCTGTTCTCAGGAGAGACCGTATGTGCTCACCTTTCATCTTGGAACTCATCAGATTGGCTTTCCAAGACATTTCTCCCTAGGAATTCTGCTGTTGGCCCTAAAATAATAAACATTTGTTATTTCTATGTTATCTCATGGCAGGTTCACCTTGATATTGGCATAATGGTCACATGTTACGGATGAGGAAATGTTGAGTGATTTGCCTAATGTTTTATTTTAAGTGGTGTTCCCAAGGGCCCTGCATAGCATCTCAGTTTCTCCTCACCCATTCTGGTCCAGCTCCTCTTCTCTTTGCCATAGTTGCTGAGGCCCTGTCCTACTCCCAGTGATTCTTTTTCTTGTAAGCCATATGACATTGAACATGCTTTATCTGGTACCCATTCCATTATTTGAAGGCAAAGAGAGGCACTGGGATGCTTTATTAACATTTTGCTTAGCTATTTTTGAAGTGATGCAAATTGCTCAGAATTAGCCTGTATTCCCAATCATCAGCAGAAGGCCTATTGCATTTTGCAGGAGCTCTGCAAAATGTCCTTAGAGATAGCAGGCTCAGATGGTGATCTTGACTGTAGCACTTAGCTTCTCTTTGACTTTGGACAATCTTTTTTTTTTTTTTTTTTTTTTTAAACCAATCTGAATAAGACCAATCACCAAAAACGAGATTTAAGCAATGATCAAAAAACCTCCCAAAAAACAAGCGTCCAGGACCTGATGGATTCCCTGGTGAATTCTACCAAACATTCAAAGAAGAAATAATACCTCTTCTCCTGAAGCTGTTTTAAAAAAATAGAAACAGAAGGAAAACTGCCAGACTCATTCAGTGAGGCCAGCATTACTTGATCCCAAAACCAGGTAAACACCCCATCAAAAAGGAGAATTTCAGACCAATATCCCTGATGGATATGGATCTCAAAATTCTCAACAAGATCCTAGCTAATAGGATCCAACAGTACATTAAAAGGATTATCCATCATGTCCAGGTGGGATTTAGCCCGGGATTCAAGGGTGGTTCAACATTTGCAAGTCAATCAATGTGGTAGAACACATTAGTAAGAGGAGAGAGAAGAACTATGTGGTCCTCTCAATTGATGCAGAAAAAGCATTTGAAAAAATATAGCATCCTTCCTGATTAAAACTCTTCAGAGTGTAGGGATAGAGAGAACATTCCTCAATTTCATAAAACCATCTATGTTTTAATTTTCATAAAAACCATCTATGAAAAACCCACAGAGAATATTATTCTCATTGGAGAATAGCTGAGAACCTTTTCCTTAGGATCAGGAACACAACAAGGATGCCCACTCTTACCACTATTGTTCAACATAGTACTAGAAGTCCTAGCAACAGCAATCAGGCAACAAAAAGAAATTAAAGGTACTCAAATTGGCAAAGAAGAAGTCAAATTCTCTCTCTTCGCAGATGACATCATACTTTATGTGGAAAACCCAAAAGACTCCACCCCCGTATTACTAGAACTCATACAGCAATTCAGTAAGGTGGCAGGATACAATATCAATGTACAGAAATCAGTTGCTTTCCTGTACACTAACAATGGAACTGCAGTAAGAGAAATCAGGGAATCAATTCCATTTACAGTAGCACTAAAAACCTTAAGATACCTTGGAATTAATGTAACCAAAGAGGTAAAGGATCTATACTCTAGATACTACAGAACACTTATGAAAGAAATTGAAGAAGACACAAAAAGATGGGAAAACATTCCATGCTCATGGATCAGAACAATAAACGTTGCTTAAATGTCTATGCCACCTAAAGCAATCTATATTTTCAGTGCCACCCCGATCAAAACACCAATGGCATTTTTCAAAGTGGTGAAGCAAATAATCCAAATGTGTATGGAACAAGAAAAGACCCTGAGTCACCAAGGAAATGTTGAAAAAGAAAAACAAAGCTGGGTGCATTATGTTGCCTGATTTCAAGCTATATTACAAAGCTGTGATCACCAGGACAGCATGGTACTGGCACAAAAGCAGATACATAGGTCAATGGAACAGAAGAGAGGGCTCAGACATGGACCCTTAACTCTGGGGTCAACTAATCTTTGACAAAACAAGAAAAGATATCCAACGGAAAAAAGACAGTCTCTTCAATAAATGGTGCTGAGAAAATTGGACAGCTATATACAGAAGAATGAAACTCGACCACTGTCTTACACCATATACAAAGATAAACTCTAACTGGATGTAAGACCTCAATGAGAGACAGGAATCCATTAAAATCCTAGGGGAGAACATAGGCAGTAACCTCTTCAACATCAGCCACGGCAGCTTCTTTCAAAACATGTCTCCAAAGGCAAGGGAAACAAAAGTGAAATGAACTTTTGGGACTTCATCAAGGTGAAAAGCTTCTGCACAGCAAAGGAAACACTCAACAAAACAAAGAGGCAACCCATGGAATGGTAGAAGATATTTGCAAATAACACTACAGATTAAGTGCTGGTATCCAAGATCTATAAAGAACTTCTCAAACAAAACACCCAAAAACAAATTATCAAGTCAAAAAAATGGGCAGAAGACATGAACAGACACCTCTCCAAAGAAGACATACAAATGGCTAACAGACACATGAAAAACATGTTCAACATCATTAGCCATCAGGGAAATTCAAATCCAAACCACGCTGAGATATACCAGTTAGAATGGCAAAAATTGAGAAGACAAGAAACAACAAATGTTGGAGAGGATATGGAGAAAGGGAACCCCTCTTATACTGTTGGTGGGAATGCAAGTTGGTACAGCCATTTGGGAAAACAGTGTGGAGGTTCCTCAAAATGTTAGGAATAGAGTTACCCTATGACCCAGCAATTGGACTACTGGGTATTTACTCCAAAGATACAGATGTAGTGAAAAGAAGGTCCATATGCACCCCAGTGTTCATAGCAGAAATGTCCACAGTAGCCAAACTGTGGCAGGAGGTGAGATGCCCTTCAGCAGATGAATGGGTAAAGAAGATGTGGTCCATATACACAATGGAATATTACTCAGCCATCAGAAAGGATGAGTATCCAACATTTGCATCAACATGGGCAGAACTGGAGGAGATTACGCTAGGTGAAATAAGTCAAGCAGAGAAAGTCAATTATCATATGGTTTCAGTTATTTGGGAAATATAAGGAATAGCATGGAGGATATTGGGAGAAAGAAGGGAAAGATGAAGGGGCGGGGGAGTCAGAGGGGGAGATGAAACATGAGAGACCATGGACTCCAGGAAACAAACAGGGTTTTAGAGGGGAATGGGGGTAGGGGGTAATAGGTATTAAAGAGGGCACATATTTCACGGAGCACTGAGTGTTGTATGCAAACAATGAATCATGGGACACTACATCAAAAACTAATGATGTACTGTATGGGCACTAACATAACATAATTTAAAAAAAAGAAAGAAATTGAAGATGACACAGACGAATGGAAAGATAGACCATTCTCATGGATTAGAAGAATCAGTTTCATTAAAATGTCTATATTATCCAAAATAATCAACAGATACCATGAGTCTGCATCAAAATTCCAATAGCATTTTTCACAGAAATACAACAAATAATTCTAAAATTTGTGTGGAACCACAAAATGCCTTAAACAGCTAAAGCAATCTTGAGAAAGAAGAACAAGGCTAGAAGTATCACAATCCCAGATTTCAAGTTATAACTCCAAGCTATAATAATTAAAACAGTATGGTATTTGCACAAAAACAGACACATAGATCAATTGAATACTGTTTCCTCGAGGTGAGGGAGGGTTACACATTGGATCCAACATGTCCAACAATGGCTACTTTGCTCTGGGCTGGGCCTTCATTTCAACCTTTGTGTTCTCTTTTAGAGCTACATTAATCATTCCTCCAAAAACACAGGAGAAAGAGCCTAAATACCAAGTTGCCCACAGATACTGAGCTCATTATTTATTGAAGAAACTTGGTACATCTTGAAGTCACACTTGCCTTCCTGCAGCTCATTAACTTCCTCAATGGCTGGCTTTCGTGCCTTCTGCCTTTTAGGGTCTTGCTGCCATTGAGAGAAAAAGTGTGTTTCAGAATGGCCCTGTGTGGTTGGTACTCTCACCTTTCCCAAGCCCTCTGCAGGCCTTTCAGTCCCAGGAGCTCTGTGTGACAAACCAGGAGCAGGCTAGGAGCACATTCTCAGCCTTCTCCAGAATGAACAGGCAACTTTACCCTCAGAAAAACTGTCCAGCAGACATTCTGTTCTCTTCCACCAAAACCTTTTAAATGTTTTTGCTAGCAGTTGGTTATACCAAGGTGGCTACACAGCTCTCAGTGTGATGGGGAAGACAGAAAAAGTCAAGAACCTGCACAGTTTGATGAAGGCTATGCTAGGACTGAGGGCAGAGTGCTATGGGAGACCAGAGGATGGTTTCTAACACCCTGGGGGTCAGGACAGCTTCCTGGGAGCTGAATTTTAGAGGACAGGTTAGCCAAAGCAAGAATGGAGCCAAGAAAAGGAGGGTACTATGGGCAAAGGGAGTAACAAGAGTAGAGGCAAGGAGGCATGCCACTGTCTCTTCGTACAGTGGTGGGCATCAGATTGAATCATTGAGGAGGTAGTCAGGATTTTGGACTGGTAAACCTATGAGCTTCTCATGGTTTAAAGAAGAAAACTCTTGAGCCAGTGGAGTGAGTTTGCACAAAGGCTTCTCAGATTTAATGTGCATGTGAATCCCTGGAGGTTTGTTAAAATGCAGATTATGCTTATATAGGTCTGTGATGGGATCCAAGAATCTGCGTTTCTAACAAGCCTCTAGATGATACTCATGCTGCTCCACACTTTGAATAGCAAAGGGTAGACCTGTAGTAGGCAAGACAAGCCTTGTGTGTCTGACCTTGGAGAGTTTTACTTCTCATTTCCTATGGCTTTGCACAAATGGCCAATGGAAGTTTGGTTTCCACAGCTGCCTTCAACCAATGACTGACAGATGATCTATAAATACTTCCTTCATCCCATGGCAGGAAGCTAACTCTGAGGTGTG
The DNA here is from genome assembly GCF_009829155.1 of Mustela erminea. Classification (NCBI taxonomy): domain Eukaryota; kingdom Metazoa; phylum Chordata; class Mammalia; order Carnivora; family Mustelidae; genus Mustela; species Mustela erminea. Next base: position 66,185,194 of record NC_045622.1, on the reverse strand, counting down.
TGGTCTACATACACTACGTTTTCCCAGCAGGATTCAGCCCCAGTCACCACAGTGCTGGTGGGATAAAACCTTTTCTATTGGCAGCCTTCCCTTGTCTCACTTTTCTTCCTTACTAGAATTTTCTTCACCTCAAACGTCTGTCCCAGAGCTGGCCCTTGGGAGAACCTAAACTAAGACAGTAGCAAAGAAGGGATCTATGTTTGGAATGGACAGTAGCATGAGTGAAGCACAGAGGTATAGGAACATGTAGGGAACTTTGTGCTATGCTGTAGCTGGGTGGAGTGGCACAGACTATCTCCTCTCATGGAAACTTGAAGAAGATTCACCTTGCTGGGTTAAGGAGGCTGCTTTGAGAGGTTCAACTATCCTCTTGGTCCTGAGCTTACTCATCCAGCTCCTATGAAGAGCTGCCCAGAACCATGGAGAGCCTGCTACTGTGATCCCGCTGGAATATCCCTCTGGACACAATTTGAACAAACTCCATTCAGTTGGAAGATCAGTGCTGAGGAGCAGTAGGACATCACATGGGCTGTGTCCTTCAAAGGAGAGTTACACCATCATGTGAATTTGCCCAGTGCTATAATTATGCTTTACTCTTAGAGGTCCCCTACATCAAAGACCTGAGACATCCCAAGTCTGGAATCTTCTTCATTTAACTAGGATGAACCAGTATTTCCCATAGTCATTTGACCATGGCTCTCTATCTCACAGCACTTAACTCTGCACAGAATGAAGGTTCTTCAGAGCATGCTGTGGCAAGTGATGATATAGTATGAGAGGACACATCTGGATAGTCAGGGAAGATTCTGGAGGGTTGAGGCTGGTGTGCTAGTATTGCTGTCCTGGTGTCAGTGAGCCCCAGCAGGAATGGTGACAACTGCCTTCCACCATCAGCTCACAATACCAGGTAGTGGCCAAATACTACCCAGAGCCTCTCTCTGCTGGAAATTAGGTCAGAGCGTCCAATAAATTCATAACATGCTTCATAGACAGTTGCCATTTGGAAGGCAGTATGAGTGAGGAGAGAAACCACCAGCTGGAAGTAATTCAGACTATTATCCCAATGGAAGGTGGATAAGCAACAAAGAAGGAACAGACAAGAATATCCCAGACCAGTCTCAGAGGGGTAAAATCAGGAATGAGACAAGCAAAAAGAGCCTGAGCATGAGACACAGCATATGACTGAGACAAAGAGAGCCCTTCTCTTCACTCATACGCGGCCACCATCCTGACTGGTTCTGGGAGGTTCTGTTTCAGACCAAAGTTTATTGAATAAAGTAAGTGTCCTGACTTTTTCACATGGGGAAGAAGGTCAGCTTTGCAAACTATGGGTTAGTGCATTTGATGTTATGCCTCAGCAAACCACTAGAATGAGTCATTATTTTTAACATTTTGATTTCTCTTTGTAGTAGATGAGGGTTTGGCTTTCTTCTACTGTCTGCCTCTCCCAAACACATGTGTCCTCTCTTCTGATCCTCACACTTTGGGTAAAAACAATAGACAGCGTTTGTATTATGTGCTCTGAAAGGAGGTGTCACTGTTCAGAGGGATTCCCCAATGGAAGCGTTTGTTTTTTCCTAGTTAAATCAGCAACCAGTTAGGAAAACAAATCATTTTAAGTATTTTAGGCAGAAGAGAATGAATTTAAGGAGTTGATTCCATGGGTCATGGAAGGGCTGGGAAGCCAAACAAGCAAGTTGAGGCAATGAGAAATTTGCAGCAACCAGAAGCTGCTCCTGTGTGTAAGGCTGAGGGTGTGGGCATTCTTTTTGGAGCCCAGGATTCAAGGCCACCTGGCAAAAGGTGAAACATGGTGAGCCTGTCCAGCAGGAATCCAAGCCATGGGGAAGGGGTCATCTCAGTGGGGAAGCCATGGGAAGCAGAAGCGGAGGGAGAGAAATTCACTGGCTTCTCCCTTCCTCCTCTCTCCATCTCCCTTCAGTTCCTACCATTGGCTAAATGCAGACAGAAGCCAATTGAGAAGTGCAGCCTGAAGGCTTCAGCCCCCCAGTCGCTCCTTCCTAACTCCCATGATACAGAATGGGTCAGAGAAGAGCAAGGAATGGATATGAGGGCAAACAGGCACATATCAGATATCCTAAGATGAATATTTGCTCTTTTTATTAAAAAAAAAAAGTAAGTATTTAGCATTGATTTTTTCCTATGTGCTCTATCAGATCTGTTTTACACCACCGATGCTACTTTCCAAATGTTTGAATATGTCATGTAATCCATCAGTTTCGTTTTGTTTCCTGGAGTGTTTGATCCTTCTGCTCCAGCCAGGACCGTGTGTTTCAGGCCTATCTCAGTGCTGCAGTGGGAGACTTCAGGGCACCTTCGCCTCAGGCAGTTCCACCTCCTCGGGCCTGAGCTGATCCCCTGTGTTAATCCCATGGCTTCCTCTTTCTTGGTTTGCTTCCTTTTTATAGGAGCATGTCTTCCAATAGCTTCCCAAGAAAGAGGCCAGGAGAATTAAATATTTTACTTTTGCTGGTCTGGAAATGTCTTTATATTGTACTCCCCTTTGATTGACAGGTTAGCTGGCTTTAGAACTCTAGGTTGAAAACAAATTTTCCTTGGAATTTTGATGGTACTGATTCATTGACTTGTAACTGCCAGTGTTGTTTTTGAGATGTGGTGCCATCCAGATTTTTTGTTTCTTTACATGCGACCTGTTTTTTCTCTTTGGAAGCTTTCAGGATCTTCTATATATTCCCAAATTATCTTTGCAAATGGAAACGAACAACCCCAAATATAGATTTGTTTTACTGAGGGCATAAAGCCACCCCCTCCACAGTGGGGAAAACATAAGCCCCAATGGGATTGAAGCTTTCATCTTAGATAGAGCACGATGTCCCAAAGGGATCAGTTCTTAATTATAGGACTTTGTGGCAGAATTAGCCATCAACCGTGGATGATCAAATAAATCCTCTCTTTCTGCTCTGACTTGGTAGGTAGATCTGGTACTCGGGATAAGTACTTTGGACTCCTGAGGTATAATTACAGGAGCATCTTTATTTTTTGTTATCACTGTCCTTTTAAATGTACTCAATGGATGTGAGTCTTCCCCTGCTGTGGGGTGAAAATTCAAATAAGACCAGGATTTTCTCTTTCATTAATGGGCGAGAATCAGTTCTATGATTTAATTTTTTTTTCAGTGTTCCAAGATTCATTGTTTATGCACCACACCCAGTGCTCCATGCAATACTTGCCCTCCTTAATACCCACCACCAGGCTCACCCGTCCCCCACCCACGCCCTTCCAAAACCCTCAGTTTGTTTCCCAGAGTCCACAGTCTCTCATGGTTTGTCTCTCCCACTGATTTCCCCCAATTTGCTTTTCCTTTCCTTCTCCTAATGTCCTCCATTTTATTCCTTATGCTCCACAAGTAAGTGAAACCATATGATAATTGACTCTCTCTGCTTGACTTACTTCACTTAGCATAATCTCTTCCAGTCCCCTCATTGTTGATACAAAAGTTAGGTATTCATCCTTTCTGATTAGTTAAAACCAAAACACAATCTCTATTCACTCATTAAGAGATCCCGCTGCTATAGAATCAGTAAAACTTCAAACTCTACTTGATGTTAATTCTTCTCCAAAGGCTCAGCTATCCAAGGACGGGAGTGTGGCCCCACTTGATGCTTTCCTTACTTCTCTTTTCCTCTTCACTAGCTGTGCTTTCTCGCCATTCTGGAAAGGAGGAGGGGCAAAAGGTGTGGGGATGGCTCTGACTTGGCTGATCCTAAGATGGCTTTGTGCCTTGTGGGCCTAGCAGACACAGAAGATGACTCTTTATTATAGGTTTTGTGAGTTCTCTGGAGACTCTCCTGCTGGGGCAGGAAACTATGACTTCCCCGACTGAAGTAGTGTCCCCAGCTTTGGGGGACACATATTAATTCTGTAGGTGGGTTCTCTTGATGCCTCTCCCACAAAGCTTAGTGCATCCAACCTTTCCTCTCAAGGGAGACTCCAACGCAGAAATCCTCTTCACAAATCTCCTTAATCTTTAATAAATCAGTCTTATATCCTCTCAATCTGGCTGATTTGCTAATCAATGTTCAGTCACCCTCTTTAAAGTTTCACTTCCTGGTGGGTCTGAGAACTCCCTTGTGTATCTGGCACGCATCCTATCTTGATGCCTTAGTGAAAATTCCCAGCTTAACCTTCTTCATCTTCACAGCTCTCCTTATACCTGTGTCTCACCACGCCAAAGGTGTTATGGAATAGCCATCTTGAATACCTGGGCACCTCTGAAGAGAGGCAGCGGGAGGCTGGAAATTTAATTCCTTCAGAGAGTTTCCTGAAAAAGGACATTCCAATTAGTGAGCTGATAGCTCAGCCTTGTCACTAGAGCTGTCAATAGCAGAGTAAGTATGCTGAGTGACGCTTTAGGAGCCTATAAAGGAGGATGGCACGGCACCTCCAGAGTCACAGGAAACACATTTTATCTGCTTATTTATTGTCTTCAATTTTATAGGCTATGGGAGAAATTTCTGTCTTCTGAATGTGTCCACTTAGCTCTGTTTACCTAAGAGGAATCACGTTCCCCGGCTCTGAGTATTCCTCAGTAACCACAGGAGAAAACACAGAAGGACAACAAAAATACATATCCCTGGTCTGAGCAGTTCTAAGTCCTAATAAATCAGCTATTACAAGGGGAAGGGTCTGGAATCCTGGGGAACATGACTCAGAGGGGCCACTTCTCTATACTGTTATTGACGTTGAGATAACCCTATTTCCATTGCTACCAGCAGAACCTGGCACTGAGCTAGTGTTATCAGCTGGTTTGGGGGGAGGACTGAGCTAATTGATTTCTGACTTCCATGGACCTGGCTGGTAGATAGGAAGGGAACATATGATTCTTGAACTCATATGTTGAGAGATGACAATCTCCAGGGGACAAGAAGGGGAAGCTGAACAGAGAAGTCACTTTCAGGCTTTCCATGTCCATATTTCTATCATTATGAACCATCTCCCTGTATAGGAAAGAAACTCTTGAGATTAGAGAATGAAATGAACCATGAAAACCATGGCTCCATAATTCTGTTCCTGGATTTGGTGCTTGTTGTTTTCTCTTGTATAGACAGTGGACTCAGGGGCTGCATGGTTTGCAATTCTATGGAGTCAGGAGACCCACATGGCAGAATAATGTGGACCATAAGTGATGATCCAGAAGGCCATTGGGTATTGGTTTCACTTGATGTGCCCTATATAGAAGGGCTTCTGGGGCTGAGAGATTCAGTCTGGTACTTTTCCATTTTTCTAATGTCCCTCTGCCCAAGGCTCGGCATCTTCTGAAATACAATAAATAAATGTTAGGCAGATACAACAGCCATCCACCCAGCTAGCAGTATCGGTAAGTGCCCTACTGAGCATAAGTGACAAGTTCGGGTAGCCCCTGGGCAAGTTTTGAAGACTTTGTTTTAAAGTACACTTTTGGATTTTAACATTCATTATGACTAAAAGGCACAAAACTCAATTTAGGGTCTCAGGAGTTGCAACTCCAAACTCTCAGGATGTCAGAAGCCACGCTCTTAGCTTTTCACCCTGCTGTTTTAATGAGGTTAATGATTGTTTTTCCACCAAGCACCTACCTGTGATCTTCATAAAAAAATGAAATAAATGACTCACATGGAGATTTACAAAGATATCACTGTGGAAAGTGGATGTTAACGGGCTCTAGAAATATGATAATTATCAACCATTTGAGATGCAGCGACTATAATATGATAACGAGACTTACGATGCAGGTAGAAAGCTCCCAGAGAAATGACACAAAGTAGAATTAAAAGAAAAAAGAAAACAGAGATCTTGTTCGGTTACTGTCTTTGTTGTGCCGAAATTGAGATGGGAGAAAGTTGAAATCTACATGGTGTTTAATAGCCTGTTTATATTTGTTTGGTGAATGGGCGCGATGTCTTTTCCCTGATCGTGGATCACTGTCTATGTACATAGTTATGGTGAATCCCAGGTCTCTGCTCCAAAGTCTTGCCTCTGCTCCAGCAACCCTTTCTGTGCTCGGGAGCCTCCCACTTCTTGATCTTCAGTGTTTGTTGAATGAATGAATGAATCTACCCTTTCTTCACTTTACACCTAGGAGTGTCTACTTCAAAATATACCTTAACTCCAGGTACTCCTTCCTGTCTTCAACTACTGGCCTCATCCAAGCCACTTCCTCCTGGACTCCTCACTATCCCTTAACCGGCCTCCCATCCATTCTTGGACTTCCCTCTTTCACCCCCAAACACGCATGCGTGCGCACACACACACACACACACACACACTTCGGCTTTACAGAAAGACAGCCCTGATGCGGTTGTCCCTGGAGACTTACTTTAGAAATGGTACTCAGGATGCTGAAAGTGATGCTCTCATACTTCACTCTGCTACCTTCAGGCCCGAAATGAGCCTTCTGGAATCCTCAGGCTTTCTAAATGCTAAATATAAAGAATTAATCGAAGCTTGCATCTCTGGTGAATAACTAAGACACCTTTATATTGAAATGCAGATTTTTCCATTGAAAGGCAAATTTTTCATTCTAAACCTTTGAATAAGCCTGGGTTTGTATTTATAAAATAAAATTATATACAAGAGCATATTCTGGGCCTAGAGCGCTTTCATGTGATTGCTCAGTAAATACATTTTTACTCATGCAAACGCTTACCTCGGAGTATTTTGCACAGAGATAGTCAAATAAGGGACAGTAGCCCTATTGAGTTCCACTTAATTTTATTCAGTAGTGTTCTGGGTGATTCCGAGGATTTTCTGGGCCTGTGTGTACCAGAGATGGGTCAAGAGTGTCTTGTTTGGGGCCAGTTGGGTTTTGGGGTTGTATTAGGGAAAGTGGTGCTGAATAGGGTCAGGTGAGCAGGTGGGTGACATGGGCGGCACCCTGCCCCCTGCTTACCATGTCACTTCAGTTTCTTTGTTGATAAAATGGGGATAGTAATTCCTACCCTTTGGGGGTATTCTGAAGACGACATAATGAGCAGGAAAATACGTAGCACATTGTCTGGCACATAATTGGGGTTTTTACAAACATAGCATAGCTGAATTCAATTTAATTACACATCTTAATTATTAGTTTCATCCCTCCAATCAGATTCAGTTATACAAGTGTAAATCTACGCTCCACTCTGTGCATTCAGTAGGAGCTCAGTAAGTACTTAAGAGTGTCACTTGTTGTTGTTTTCTCATTATAGAACTAATCATCATCATCAAATGAATGACCCAGAAATAACTGTTAATATTTTAGTGCCTCTCCCCTTCCTGAATAGACCCAACTTGAACTGATTTCAGTTGGATTTCCTGGGGACAGAAAAGGACAGCCCCGAGAAATACATCAGGTCAGAGAGAGAATGAGGGAAAGATTGCCCCCGATGCACCCCCACTCCCATGCACCCCCTCTTGCCTTCCACTGCGAGCCTGCCTGTGCCAGAGTCTGACAGCTGGATGTTGGCTTGGCATGGGGCCCCACAGATCTCTCTCTCTGCTCCAGCCAGGCAGTGCAGAGCAGTGGGAAACATGGCCCATCTCCAGACACTAGAGCCCTGTCCTCCCATCAGATCTGGATGCTATCAGCTGCTCCTAGTGTGAGATAGATCTCTCATTCTTTCCTTGCTGCACACTCCAAAGAAACCTACTTATCTTGCAAGCAAACCCCAAATAAAGCACAAATTGCTTCCCATAAGTGGCTTTCTGCTGAGACCGCTGCTGTTTTCCTTATGGCTCAGCCATGTTCCCCACATTGGCCGGGGACTCTTGGCTAGACGCTTCGCGACTCCTGGACGGCTGTGCTGCTGATGGAGGGAGTCCGGCTGCAAGGCTGTTTTATTTGTCAAACAGACATGCAGTCAGGGCCAGAAGCAGGGCAGGAGCTCAAGAGGCCAATGGGCCCTGGGTCAAGCAGAGCCATAAGAAAAGTATCCCAGAGTTTGGCTCTTGCGTATCTGTTTTCTTGCTGGGTGTCCCCAAGCAGGCTACTAAACTCCACGCTTCAGTTTCCTTATGCAGTGTGGTTCTACAAGGGTTCTCCTTTCGTGGGCCATGCCCAGTGCTAGGGATGCTATAAATGTCATTTCAGTTAAGCTCAAGATCTGACGGCAGGGCTGGTGTGTTGCACAAAGGGAAAGGAAAGAGGGATCTGAGAGAGGACCAGGGAGTCACAGCAGGGAAAAGCTAGCCTAGGGTGAATGTTGCTACCCTCACCACCGGCACCATGATGAGCAGCGAATTACCACCTTCCTGCCGTGACGACAGGAAGCGGAAAGCCCCAGAACAATGCCATGTCAGAGCTGGACCAGACCTACCTGCCTCTCTGTTTGACAGATGAGAAAATAAGGCCCAGAGTGGGCAGTGACTTATCTGAGTGCTGTTCATTTGGCCATTCATTCATTCATTCATTCACAGGACGACTGTTGCACTTTCCCTCAGGGAACCATTGGAACCATGAGGTGGGTAGAGAACCAACTGTAACAATGGATGGGGAGGGGCAGACAATGTAGACTTATGTCACAAGAAAACTAGAATTGAAAAAGGGGAAAGTGAGAGGATGGGATGTGGGGAACCCAGGAAAGATTGTATTAGATTGAGGAGAAAGGACACAGGGTTGCATGGATGATGGAAAGACGATGAAGAGGCAGGTGAGAGAATGCTTGAGGTGAAAGGGCTCTTGAGTGTAGACGTCAGGAATCAAGAAGTCATTTGGTGGGACATTTGACTCCCAGGCAAAGGTTTTTAGGGTGGGCACATGGAAGGGGAAAGCATCCCACAGAGCACAGAAATTGTGTCCTGGGCCGTAGGTGGTTGGAGACCAAGGAGGCACCACAGGCCCTCCACGGCACCTGTGGGTCATTTCTGCTCTTCAGTTGTGGGGACAGGCCTGTTGGGGACATGCTGCTACAGAGCAAGCATAGAACTCACAGTGGCAGGAAGCAGTGTTCTGGAGGAAGGAAGGAATCTGAGAATCTGCCAAGCAACCTCACTAGCAGGGTTTGAACCGGTCTTTCAGTCCATTCCCTGTGTTTGCCAACCCCTCAAGCAGCCAAGGAGGAGAAGGGAGTCAGATAAAGATGAAAAGGTCAACATTTTGCCAAGGAATAGTTATCCTGTCACGGTCCCCAAGCCTAGACCAGAGGAATGACGGGGTTTATGAGGTGGTCACTTACCCAGCAAACTGTGTGGAAGACAGTGCCTTCTTAATTTCCTAGTGGTAGAAAGTGAGATGCATGGAGAGTGTGGGCTTCTTCCCATCATCTGATGAGCTGAAAGTTCCCACCGATGGGCCAGGACAGAAACGTGAGTCACAGGCTAGCCAGCAAGAGGCAGACTCCTGTACACAGCCAGAGGACAGCAGAGTTTAAAGGAGCAAATGAGGACTTGGGAGATCAAGGAAGGCTCCCCAAAGGACAAGGACCTTCAGCTGGACCTTGCTTGACCCCATTCCCGCCTTAGAGATTGGTGTCGTACCCTGTAAAAGATATGATCATGGCAACGCATTCAGCAGGCTTCCCTCTGGGACACTCCTCCCAGTCCCGCTGGTTAACTAAACTGAGTTTTAGATGAGTTCTGAGTGGATATTTGAACAAGATCTGCTCTGTTATCTGTAGAACAAATCCCTCAGGTGTTGGGGAATAGGATCTCCCTGTTGCCGTAGGCTGCTGTCCCATTACTTCTGGGGAAGGGTCAGATATGCCACTCTTGCACCTGGCTGAGGGGCACGAAGAGACGGTTCTAGATATGCTGAGAATAAAACGGGCATAAACACAGCGTTCAACACATACACAAACCCTGTGTGGCAGAGGGCAAGTGTAATTACCATGTCCCATCTCAGAGATGAGGGGGCTGAGGCTTGGAGGGTTAGGAGTTCGAGGTCACGCAGCTAGTACAGGGCAGGGCAGGCACTTGGCCTTGAGGAATCTGGCTTCTTGGGGGTCTTAGGACCTCGTCTTAGAGGTGCTGGAGGGGAAGTGCTGCCCCACCTGCCTCTGGGGACCTTTCCTCTCTGGGGTCCCAGGGAACAGTCTGGGCCATGATGCAGATGGATACAGTGGAGCGTGCATGTTGCCTTGAGGCATTGAACTGCTTATAATGAGGGACAGGTTTTCAGAACTGTCCTGATGCCTTTCATCTGATCCCTCTGTGATGTCCCTAGGAACAGTCTGGGACCACGTTTTGGGGCCTTCATTAGCTCAGCACTGTCTGAGATGCTCACAAAGGCAAGAAAGCAGACTTACTCCTTTGTGTTTATAGCATCTCAGGCTGCTCTTTCCAGCTCCTGGGATCCCCAAAATAAAATCCTTCGAGCTGGCTTATTCACAGGGATGGAAAAAGCACTTAGTTCTGGTGGCTCCTCTCAAGAGATCGCCGTTGCGCCCAACACCCTCCCTATGAAACCCTGGCTTCAGCCGTCTGACCATCCGTCTGTCTGATCATTCATCTGTCCAGCCAGCTGCGAGGCAGCCCAGTGTGGAATGGTGGTTCACCTGTTTGCCTGTCTCACCTCCCGCTGGAGTGTGAGCTCACTGGCGGCCTCATCCAGGTTTCCCTCCTGCAGCCGTTGGAAACCCTTCCCCATCACAACACCTGGGGAGTGCATGGCACCCCGTCAGTCATAGCTGCTCACTAAGCCGGGGATTCTTGAAGCCAAGTGTCCTTTGGTTTCTGGAGCTCCTGTTTGAACAAGCCTCCAGGCCTGACAATCCTCCCTACAGCTGACTCAGGGAAGTGGACCTCCGTGAAAAGCCTATGAGGTCCTCCATCCCCCAACCTGGCCCCGCTTTGATTCCCCAGCAGCTCTCCTGTGGCCTAGCCTCACCCACTCTGTTTCTCAAAGTGTGTTCCGGGGAACACTACATTAGAACTGCCTAAAGATTTTGTGGCGTAGAGAGAAGACTCAGAATCTTAAAACAAGACTTGGCTATTTACGAAACCCCACAGCACAAAGGACGGAGGATTGGGTTTACCAGCCAGGGGTTTGGGGCCACCACAGACCAGGTTCTTGACAGACCTCCTTGTCCGCCCCACCCCCGCCCCATGTGTATATCAAAGAGCCCTTTATCATGAAGTGGCCTTTAGGTACGGACCTTAGGAAAATGAGACATAATGATATCCAAAGGAGGAAAACCGACCCTTCAGTCATCAGTTCCGAAACTTCTACAAGGCTATGTGAAAGGGGGTGTGATAATATACTACTACATGGGAGAGAAGGCATTGATGGTATACAAAGGGATTACAGTATTGGTTCAGGGGATAAGACATTCAGGGTTGCTTGTTATTTGTGATTTGTGATGCTTTGGGTTGATTTGAAGTTCTATTGATTAGGGAGGGGCAGCTACTTTCTTATGCCTGCCCCAGACCTTCTGCTCCAGGATCTCTGGGAGGTGGGCCATCTTGGGGTACATCTGTATTTTTACCAGACTTTCAAGATGGATTCTTATGTATACCCTGAATTTTATAAACCATTTCCCCAACCTAGTGATTTTAAATCTTGGCTGCTTCCTGGAATCACCTGGGGAATAAAGAGGGGCATAAAGAAAAAGGAAAAACAAATGTTTGGATGACACCTCCAGATATTCTGATTTGGTCAGTCTAGGGCAAGTCCTGGGCATCATTAGGCTTATTGTTGTTTTGTTCCCCGGGTGGCTTTAATGGGCAGCCAGGGCTGAGAACTTGGGGTGAGCTGTGTCCTCATGGGTGCTGCCTGTTTGTGCCCCGCATGTATAGAAGTATGTGCAGGTATGTCTCTTGGGCTGACTCCAACCCTCGGAGGCATTTACAACTGGCTCGGGCCTGGGTTCAGTCTAGGACACGGTTCCCTTCACATGCCTCTGTCTGGCCATCACATTGACAGGACCGTCTCTGCTGTGTTGGGAGCCGTTTGCTGGGAGCCCCAAGAAGACGGTCTGTGGCCTTGCCTCTCCTATCTGGCTCTGGGTCATAAAAGCCTGTCTGAAGGAGAAAGGGTGGCAGCTACAGCCAGAATGAGCAGTTCTGGGACAATTCTGTTTATCAAGTGGTAGGTGATCTCCCCTAGGGCTGCAGCAGCTGATGGAGCAGGTGCTCAAGCACCATGGGCTTGACACTCAGCATGGGCTTCTCCCTATCAGTGCAATAGCCAGCAGAGCCCCCCTCCCTACCCCACTGTGAGCACCCGGAGTATATGTGGCTGGTGGGCACATACACATATCCTGTCCTCTCTCCATCTAGAACCGCTCTCCTCTTGGGCCCCAGGTGAGGAAGATGCTTTCCTCCAAGCACAATGCCTCTGTCCAGAGATGATCAATTTTTTTCCCATCTTTTATTAATCAAAGATACATGTAGCTGTTAAAAAAGGCTTCTGATTCCCAGGAGGGGAGACTTTTTCTACCCCGAGTCTTCTAGAAATCTAACCCCATAGTCAAGGAATTGGTCCTCTTCATTGATCTGTGGGTGTCCTTATTGTTAGGTCTTTTTGAATCAGTTTGAAGGGTAGGGAATACAGTCCAGGTTTTACCACCTGTCCTGTCCTCCTCACTCTCACTTCTGCCCCAGCCTTGCCTTATCTGTTGCCATCTTCAGCAAGTCTGAACCTTACTGGTGGAATGAATGACTTAGCCTCATTCTTTCCCTTGGGAAATAACATGGATAAATTCACCAGCTTGAGGTCTTAATCATCTTTAGTTGTTGACCCTTCCTTTAAAGGGTTTCCCATACAAAATTCTAATATATAAGTAGACTAAATTATAGCTGTTGTGAGAAAGGGGGAGAGAGGGGCTTCAGACCTCCCATACCCCCAGTGAGGGTCCACCCTCCTCAAGGGGCTCCACAGAAGCTCTTGGAAACCACTGTCCTAGCTAAGTTATTTTCAGTGGGGAGCCCCTTCTCTCCTTTGGTGGTGGTGTCCATATCAAAATCTTGGGACAGTTGGGTTAGGTGGCATACATCCTTTGAAAAAACATATTCTAAATTTCTGTTGCTTTTATTAGTTTTCATTTGGGATATTTAATTATTTTATTTCAAATTTCAAGTAATATGAAAGGAGGGTGAGGATTTTAAGACTTATGAAAAGGGGGCATCGATTTATAAAAGGTTGCAATCTGTTGATCTAGATCCATGTTTTTCTTTTAATGTAAAATTCAAATGTATTTAAGTGGAAAAAAAGGCTTTCTCTGATTGACTTATTTTGCTCAGCATAATACCCTCTAGTACCATCCACATCATTGCAAATGGCAAGATTTTGTTTCTATTATTGGCTGCATAGTATTCCATTGTATATATATACCACATCTTCTTTATCCATTCATCTGTTGATGGACATCTAGGTTCTTTCCATGGTTTGGCTATTGTGGACATTGCTGCTATAATCATTGGGGTGCACGTGCCCCTTTGGATCACTACATTTGTATCTTTAGGGTAAATATCCAGTAGTGCGATTGCTGGGTCGTAGGGAAGCTCTATTTTCAACATTCTGAGGAACCTTCATGCTGTTTTCCAGAGTGGCTGCACCAGCTTGCATTCTCACCAACAGTGTAGGAGGGTTCTCCTTTCTCTGCATCCTCACCAACACCTGTCATTTCCTGACTTGTTTATTTTAGCCATTCTGACTGGTGTGAGGTGGTATCTCATTGTGGTTTTGATTTCTATTTCCCTGATGCCAAGTGATGTGGAGCACTTTTTCGTGTGTCTTTTGGCCATCTGGATGTCTTCTTTGCAGAAATGTCTGTTCATGTCTTCTCCCCATTTCTTAATTGGATTATTTGTTGTTTGGGTGTTGAGTTAGACAAGTTCTTTGTAGATTTTGGATACTAGCCCTTTTAGATCCATGTTTTTTTAAAATGTGGGTCCCAACCCATTAGTAGGTCATGGAATCAATGTCCTACAGCATAACCAGCATTCCTTCTTAAAAAATATCATAGAATAAAAGGATATACCAGAATTAGTCCCACATAGGACTAAAGACTGCTTTTTAACTTGTGGTTTCCCTAATGCCTATTTGCATGTGCATAGTGGCGTCATGCGAGATACGGTCTTACTGTGAGTTATGATCAGTAGAGGCTGAGAGCTGGTCTGGATGGATGTGTTCCTGGGGTCCTTTCAGGCTCTCACTTTGCCTCACATCTGTAGTCGGGAATCTTCCAACTGCTGGGCTCTGCACTGACCTGGTGAATAATGCATGGAGAGGAGGGCTCAGGAAGGCAGGACCACTGGGCAGGGTCAGCCCCTCCCCTCGAGAGAGCCCAGTGCCCAGCACACAAGCAGGAACATTCCTCCTATTGGGGGCTGGGAGAGGAGGTCAGCAGGAGCTGACCTTGTCCAAGTCCATGATCCAGGGAGCTAACCATGGTGTATCTTGTACAAGGTGAGCAATATGGGTGTGTGAGGAAGTCTAGAGACCTCCCCTTGATTGCTCCCAACAGTGGAGAGGCTTGTCACCTCCAGGCCTCTCTGGTTCATTCAGGCTGCCTTCAGGTCCCTGCCCCAGCTGTGCTTCCCAGTTGGTTTCTGTGATTGACAAGGTGTCATGGCCATTGGGTTATGATCCTCTGGAGCAGAAGGCAGCCTGGGGGATTGACCCCCATGCTGGGAGGAGTCTTTGGTGTCCTCCTGCAGACTGACTGTGCTGTTTCCTGGACCTGGCCTGCACAGTGTGACGAGCTTGGCAGGAAAAATCACCACCTGTTCACATAACTCTCGAGCCCAGAGGTGATCAGTCTGGTTATAGAGGCACTCACATTATGGTGCTAGGCTCCTTTATGCCCGTATGGCTTTTTGGACTTTTCTTCCTCCCTGGACCTTAGCAGGAAAGAGGTAGAGAGCCAGGAACAGAGACAGACCTTTATTGGGTATCCCAAGGTCCTTCATCCCAGGGTACCAGTGGGCTCTGGGTCTCCTCCATCCTTTTAGGGAGGGTAGAGGACCCTTGCATTCTAACTTACCCTGTGAACCAGATGCTTGTAGGTAAGGCTTAGAAGTATGAAGTAGCCACTTCAACAACTCCTCACTGTTTCTGTTCATAATTTTATCCCTAACACCCAGCAGAGGACCTGACCCATAACAGTAATAAGTGTTGCCCATGATTATGTGGCACATAGAACACAAGGGACTCTTTTATTAATTTACTCAGTCCTCACAATAACCCCACAAGGAAGCAGATATTAAGATTATCCCCAATTTTCTATATTAGGAAGCTGAGGCACAGAGAGGGCAAGTGATTTACAAGAGGCTGCACAGCTAGTAAGTCAGGAAGCCACGTTCTAAACTCTGACAATGTGGCCTCAGAATTCTTGTACTTCACCACTAGGCCAAGGTTCTCTCTCTGCACAGCTGCACCTTGATGAAAATTCATTGAATAAATGAATTCACTTTTATCCCTAGCTCCAAATGCATGGAGTTTAATCTTTGCCTCTCTGTGGTTACCCAGAAAAGGTACGGCAGGCGAATGTGTCTTTCAGTGTGTTAGGACCTGTTAGGCAGCTTCTGTTTGAGCTACTCGCCCAGAAAGAAAGGGAATTAGAGCTAGGGGCCTTTCTTTTCTAAAGACAAGGACATGCTCATGCGCACATGGGAGGCTGTGCTTCTGAGTGCCCTCTCTGGTCACCCACCAACCTCAAGGCATGGTATAGCAGTAGAGCCTCAGGGTCCAGTCTCTGAGCAGAGTTCTTATCCTCAAAGCTGAGCCCGGGAGACTTGGGTCTCTCAGGAGGGCTGGCTTGCTCCCTCACAATCCTTTCTGGGGCATGAAAACAAGTTTTTTTTTTTTTTTTAAAGATTTATTCATTTATTTGACAGACAGAGATCACAAGTAGGCAGAGAGGCAGACAGAGAGAGAGGAGGAAGCAGGCTCCCCGCTGAGCAGAGAGCCCAATGTGGGGCTCGATCCCAGGACCCTGGAGCCATGACCTGAGCCGAAAGCAGAGGCTTTAACCCACTGAGCCACCCAGGTGCCCCCAAGTTTTATCTTGCACCTTGAAAATCCCTTGGTGGGGCAGACAGTCATGATTATGAAGTTCCCTGAAGAAAGTTCAGACACTATGGATGATCCTGAGACCCACTGACGTGGCCTTGTCTGACCTTGCACATGAGGTATGAGTGTGGATGCTGGCCAAAGCCATGGCTGACAGAGACAGCTAAGCGTGGGACCCCTATTCCCTGTGGCCTGGATATGCTGAGTTTCATTGTCCAAAGCCTTTGCTGATTTTGTTTGGCTGAATGCCAGGCTTGCCTCTTTCCTTGGCCTCCTGTGCCCATCCAGCACAACTGGGTTGGTAAATTAAGAATTTGCCAGATGGAAAGGACTAATTTTTCCCGCTATCAAAATCATAGGCATGACTGGTTTTTTTTTTTGCACTCATTCCACTGGACACATGCTGCATTCATAATACAGAGCATTGAGACATCAGAAAGGTTTTCACATCTTTCATGTGATAAATATTTTTACCGTCATGCTCAAGAAATGGATTTTGTTTGAAAATGGCCTATTTCCTTTGATGCCCTCTTTGACACAGATTCAAAGCCTTTCTGGGTCCTGCAGGGGCTTGGGTTTGGGAGGGCCTACATGTTAACTTTTTCGAAGGACAAATCCACTTCTCTTCACTGAGAAACAGGCACAGCTGCCAGGGCAGGGAGATTTATGGCCGAGGACAATAATGAAAAGATACCCAGCAAGCCAACAGCTGCTAGAAGTGATGACACAACTAGCCCCGGGACCTCCATTGCCTGGGGAACCCAGGAACCTGTGAACAGAGCAAACCCAGCAACGCCCTAGCCCCGAAGATCCCTCTCCGCTGTAAATTACACTGAAGGATTCAGATGGGGGCTGTTTAACCAGAGTGGAGCCCCGTAATATTTCTTCTTGAAGGTTTGTTTTTACAAGTGTTCTCTTGTCTTTGAAATGACACATTTTTAATGGTCTTGCTGTATGTGGTGAGCAGTGGCTTGGGACTAGAGGAATCTGTTTTCAGGACAGGCTGCTGTGACCTTCTGTGATTGTGTGTGTGCGTGTGCGTACGTGTGTGTGTGTGTGTGTGTGTGTGTGTGTGTGTGTAGCTCTGTGTGCCCATGTGAGAGGATACAGCTGGTGATAACCCAGCAAACCAGGAATGCTACACTCCTCTGGGAGCCTGGTTTAATCGTCCCTAGACCTTATGATTAATGTCCTCTCTGTCCATACCCGCAGAGCACCTCGGAGCTTTGTGCCGGCCTGACATACGGGCTGCAGGTGCTTCTCTAGATCTGGATCCAGACACCAGCATGGGTGAGGGGTCTCTGTAGGGGGATTCACTGGTTTGACCAAGGCTCAGACTCTGACATTTGGCTGCCTCCGAGGTACTGGAGATCCTTGTTGGTCGAGTTGGTGGCAGAATCCTTGTGAGGGTTCGAGGGAGCCCTGAGCAGGGAATGAGGGCCTTTGGGGGCATTTTCTCCTTTCCCTGTCTAAGAATCAGCTGCTACTGATATGTGTGACCTTGGGCTAGTCATTTAACCTCTCCGGACTTTACTTTGTTTATTTATAAGATACAAGAGTTGAGCTAGAGGTATAAGGGGTTCCTTTGACCATTCTGCCTCTAAGTGGAAGCCATCAGTCCCTATGTGAGCCAGAATCTGTGATTTGAAACACCCTAAAATCACCACATTTTAGGACCTGAGTTCATCTTGCCAGCCCCACCCCTCGCATTCACCCAGGAGAAAACTGAGGCCTAAAGAGAAGGGGGGACTTGCCCACTCATGGAGGGCCTGAGCCACAGAGCCTGACTGGAAGGAGACCTGAGACTCTAGTCACTGCTCCAGCCTGGTTCCCAGAGCAGGGCCCCAAACAGCAGCCTCAGCACTCCCTGGGAACTTGCTAGAAATGCATATTCTCAGGTTCTACCCCACACCTGCTGAGTCAGCACCTCCAGGAATGGGGCCCAGAGACCATCTGTGATTTCACCAGCCCTCTGGGTAAACCTGATGCTCACTAACATTGGGAGCCACTGCATTCCAGCACGGGGCTGCTCCTCGAGGACCAGAAGGATGATGCTGTAGGTTTCAGAGTACCATGGAAAGGCTGAGGCTGGAGAGGCTGCGGCTGGAGAGGAGGGAGTATTCGAGAGGACAGGTACATACACCCTTCCCGGCTTCCTTCCCGCTACAGGTTTCCCAAAGCTGGGACTTCTCCCCAAGCTGTCCCAGCACCTCAGAGGTGCGGCTACTGCAGGCATCCCGTGGGTCAGGCTGCAGGCTGTCCTAGTGTTAGACACCACGTTTCCTCCCTGCCGAGTCCAGGTGTTCCCATCGGTACATCCATGCCGGGAGATGCATGCCACTTGAACATCATCAGGGTCGACCTGCTAGTTCATTCCAAGAAATTGATGTGTGGAAACACTGTGTTTTATGTGTGAACAGTGAGGTGTATATTTAGAAGTCTGGGTGCTCAACTCCAAGCTGTCAGCTCTCGGGGGAAAAAAAATGATGGCATGTGCTTCAGAGTTCATTATATCTCCTAGGCAGAACTCTAGGTTTAAAGGGTTGTTTTAAAGTAGCTCATAATGGCACCTATAAATCCTGGTTCCTAAGATACACACATTTGTCACTCCTTAAACTGAGTTTTTCACATGTTCTTTATGTGGTTGGCTTGGAGCACAAAGACTCGGACCTTTAATGGAAGGTTCCATTCTGCATAATTGCGAATCACGTCCTCTTGGATTTCCATTAGTGTGTGCACATAGGCACTGAGCTCTGGCTGCCCCAGCCTGCTGGGCCCTCTCAGTGTAGAGCTCGACCACACCAAGGCCCAGACCCTGCCCTGTGCAGGCTCAGCTCCAGAGACGGCATGGGCTCTATCTGGCTGTGAGAAGTCGGCATACAGCATCTCCCAGATCCAACAAAATCCCATTCCTCACTGGCCATGTCAGCCCAGACAAAAAATGGTGCTTCTCCCTAGACCCCCAGCTCATTCTCTAGTTCTTTGCTAGGACTTGCCACCTTCCTGAATCCTAGCCCACATGTCTGGGGCTGCTTTCCCTAACCATCGCCAGCCCCTGCAGGGCTTAGGGCCTGATTTCTCTATCCCTGGCCTTGCCCAGCATCTTGTTTGCAGGGACTTGGACATCCAGAATCATAACTACATTTTGTCCTTCCTGGCTGGAGCTGACTGAGAGTAGCTAGAGAGCTATATCAAAGCAAGCTTCTAGGAGGTGGAGGCTTTGACCAGCAGACAGACCCTAGCTGATATTTCACTGAGCTTACTGGTGAGGGCTTGATGCAGATTTACTCTTACTTTTCTTACTACAACCCTAAGAAGCAGGAATTGTTATCATCATTTACAAGTGAGGAAACCGAGGCACAGAGCAGTTAAGACTCATCCGTCTAGTAGATGGAGGGGTAGGATCCACAGTCTGGGCTCCAGCTACACCAGGAACAGGCAGACTTTAGCCCACAGGCCACATCTGACCTGCTGCCTGCTTTTATCAGTTGGTTTCTTGGAACACAGCCACACCCACTCATTTACCCAGCCTCTAGGGCTATGCTTTCTCTGTACACAGCAGAGCTGAGTAGTTATGACTGAGACCACGTGATCCATAAGCCTGAAATATTTACTACTGGTCTTTACAGAAAAAAGTTTGCCAACCCCTGCTTTCCATCATGCTACCCACTCGTGGCTCCCATGAAATTGAAGGCAGATTTTTCTGTGTGTGTGTCAATGTGCATTTTCTGGTGCATATTACCAGGTTTCATCAGATTTTCAGAGGAGATCCCCCTTTTCTACCCCCCTTCCCAAAACAATAGAACTACAGCTTTTAGAGAGTTTTGAAAGCCCAGAGAGTTGGGTAGCCAAATGCCAATTCCTAGGCCAAAGCACAACAGTGGGAGGCAAGGCCAATGGTCAGGAGCCAGTTGGAAACTGCGATAGTTCAATCAGAGCAAGTGGAGAAGAACCAGGGGCAGAATGATGACAGTCACAGGACCTGCTTTGCACCGTCTGCAACTCTCCTTTGTTGTTCATTAGCTGGGGTGTGAGGGAGGCAGGGCCAAGGTGGCTTCAAGGTCAGGGATGAGGACCCTGCACAGCTCATGGCCACCTACTACATTCATGTGCATCTGCTCCTTTGGAGAACCTGGCCTGATAGCCCCAGTCTTATCCCTGCGTGCAGTGTCACAGGAGTGTCAGGCACGAGAGGACGCTGTGTGAGAGCAGTGCTGGGACACTCTTGATGCTCAACAGATATTAGTGTCATTCCTTTTCCTCCCTATAGCTCCGAGGGCAAAGTATGAGAATTTTCTTTTTATTGATGGCAAAACCCACAGTGATGGCACTCTTATTAAAGAGTAGGCAGGCAGAAAAATGACCACCCCCCGCCAAAATGTATGTACATGCTAATCTCTGGGACCTGTGAATTTATTACCCTCCATGGCAGCGGGGAATTAAAGTTGCAGATGGAATGGAGGTGGTTGTCAGCTGACTTCAGAATAGGGAGAGCATCCTAGATGATCCAGGTGGGCCCGAGGTAATCTCAGACTCCTTAGAAGTGGAAGAGGGGATCAGAAGAGAAAGCCAGAGCAGTGCCACGTGAAGTGGACACAAGCCATCGTCGTTGGCATTGGCCTTGGACCAAGAGGGCCATGAGCCATGGAATGTGGGCGGCTTCTAGAAGCTGGAGAGGATTCAAAGATTCAAAAATCCAGGGAAATGGATTCCCCCTTAGAACATTTGGAAAGGAATACAGCTGTGCCAATGCCTTGATTTTATCTCCAAGAAACCCCATCAGCCCGCTGGGTCTCCAGCACTGCAAGATAATACATTTATGTTGTCTCCCACCACTCCATTCGTGCTCATCTGTCACAACACCCACAGGAAACTGATCCTGGGCACAGCCCCTTAGACCACGCAGGCGTCCTGGCCACGGGAAGCTAATCCACTCCCACTTTATTGCCGGTCCCCTCTGCATTTCATATCTGCGGTGAGCTAGTGGCGAGCTAGCGGTGAACTAGTGGTAGATACCATTGTCCCCATGGAACAGAGGAGCAAGCACAAGTTCAGAAAGTCTCCCGAGCTTGACCAAGGTCAGCCAGCCGCTCAAGGGCAGAGCCCACCCCAGAGTCCCTGCAGGAAGCCCTCCTACCTGGACCTGAAGCCTTCTGAGGGAAGCTTGCTCTTTCCCAACACCCTTCGCGTGTTGGAGGAAGCTCTCCCAGAGCTGTCTTTGCCTCAGTGAATAAAGTTGTTGTGCAGGAGATGTTAATGGTGTCAGACCTGAGACTGTCAGGGCTTCTTTCTTCTGATTAGTTCTGAGCTTTCCCTTGTCAGATTTCACTTCTTTCTCTTAGGGGTTCTGAGGATCCCTGGAAGAGAAAGCCTAATTGTGAGGGCTGCTGGCAAAAGACCTTTAGTTCGAATTGTAAAGCACCTCTAGAAACACAGAGACGGGAAATACCTTATGCAGAATATTTTATTTCCTTATTATCAGGGTCCTTAGCATATCAAAGGGTGTTTTTAAAAAGTCTGAAAATTTCCCCCTGGGAGCCCCATTAGAGGCAGAGTTTTGCTTTTCCAGGATAAGTAAAGCACCACAATGATGAGCTAAAGTCCTCCTTTTTTTTTTTTCCCCAAATAAAACCCAAACACTGGGTCTATCTTACAGCCCAGATGAGGAAGGGGGCCTAAAGTATAGCAGATTTGCCCAGTGTTGGAGGTGAGAGCTGGCTGAGACCTCCTGCTTCTCCGTCCGCTCTTTCCCACAAGTTCTCAGTGCCTCACTGTGGCTGGGGCCCTGGGCACAGAGGCTGGTTGGATCTCCAGGCTGGATGCCGCAAGGTGAGGGAAGGGAGACACACGTCCTGGGCTGTGGGGATGACAGAGCAGAAGACAAGCTGGAGGCAGCCCGGAGTGACCTGCCATTCAGGGTGACATCCATCCCTGTGTAGCATTGGGAACCCAGACTCAACAGTAGTGTTGCAGCGGTGGGCCTCGGTGGGACCGGCCTGGGCTGCTCGAGCGGGGCGCAAGCACCAGGCTCTTTCGTAGGAATAACGGTGACTTCTCACTGGGCAGCCAGCAGGCAAGAGTTTACCGAGAGCCGACAAGAAAAATGTACATTTCTGGTTATTCAATTAGCCTCTTCTTTTTAGTCCCCAATAAAACAGGCAACAAGGCATCTCAAGCATAGAAGAAAATTTTTCTAAAAATCACTGAATTGTACATTTGAAATGGGTGAATTTTATGGTATATAAATTACACCCCAATGAAGCTGTTAAAAAAATAAATGAGGTGGAAGAAAAGGAAGCCTCCTTTAAGAGTTCTTATCTGGGCTGTTCGGCAAGGCCCACTCCATTATTTAATGCTTAGCCTTCATCCTTCTAAAAGCTGACCCCACAGTGACTCCACACAGCACCTTGGCAGGCTGCTCCATTTCAGAGGAGAGGCTGGAGGCTGGAGGGGCCAGGCTGCAGGTCTGGTCCAGAGAGAGTGAAGAGCTCCCCAGGAGTGGGGAGAGAAGGATCTCCAGAACACTCCAGGAGGAGGGCCAGGGGACAGGCCCAGCTGGACTGTCCCCTGGATCAACTTTATACACAGGTTCTAGTGCCCACAGCAGGCAGCTACCAGGGACACGGGCCCACCGGTCTGTCCTGCTTTCTCCCTTCCTCCTCATTACTGGGTTCTGGATCTCAGCACCAAACACCCAGAGCTTTGGCTTTGAGCATGGCCTGAGGCAGAAGCAGAAATAGCAGTGGCTAGAGGACTGACTGCAGTGCAGAAGCTAGGCCCCCTCCCCATGCACTCTCCACGGCCTGCTCAACTCTACAGGAAAGAAGAGTATATGACAAATTGAGTAAAACACCACAAGCAACAAGAAGGCTCTGCCGCTTTCCTGCAAAGATACCCCTAAAGGTACCGGAAGGGAGGGTCCGGAACCAGACCTGCTGCTTCCAGGGAAGACATGGCTCAGCGTGGGCAATGGGCTAAGGGGTCTTAAGTGATGTAAGCTCAGTTCCCGGGGACCCTGTCTGCCCTTTGGCGGGCTTCGACCAGCCCCTGCATGGGAGCTCCAGGCCCCTTTGGCCTCCAGCAGCCTCTATGCCATGTGACCCCTTCTACTGCTATTTTAGGATAAATCCAGGGAGCAGGGATGTGTCTTGGGTTCTTGCTTAGGGAGAGGTCTGGGCTTTAGCTTCTCCAAAGAGCTAGCAGCGTCTCAGAGCGTTGGTGAGTGTGCAACAGGGGCCGGCCGAGTGGCTCAGCCTCAGAAGATGGGAATCGCAAGCAGTGTGGTCCTGGAGGAGGCAGGCTGTCAGACGTGGCTGGGGCCGGGCAGCAGCACAGGTCTGTTTCACTCCCAAACCCATTTTCTTTTCATCCGTTGTGTGGTCTCGGCTCTGCCAAGACCCTGGACCAAAAGCAGCTGGGCAGGCCCTTGTCTGGGCTGCTCACCCCGGCAGCCGCCCTCATGCAACTGTTCTTCCCGCTTCCAGCATCAGTGGCTTCACGAGCCTTGAAGGCCCGGGCAGAGTGTCCAGATGTGCTCCTTGTGCCTGGCAAGCGTGCCGGGATACAACCCCCAGGGCTTGAAGCCTTTGTTGCATTCATTGCCCAAAGCCTCGCAAGCTGCTTTCCTGCCCTGTTTTCCTCCTGTCTGCCCGAGTTAGCATGGAGGCTGTCAGGACAGGGACCTGTAATTCTCTGCTCTCATTAGTGAGCTGCATGTGGGGCACTGTGGGCATATCTCTGAGACCCTAATGTGGCATTTCCCGATGCCCCATGTGATCACGGGTAGAACTTTCCAGAAAACAGATCATGCACAATGAGAACTGGGCATTAACATGGAGAAGTCGATGAGCCGAGTGAAAGTTCTCTGGTGTGCTTATTCATAGGGAGCCTCCCAGGAAAGGTTCAGAGCAGGTGATACTCAAAATACCCTTAACTGGCGAGGCACGGGCATGCATGCTTGCTGCAGTGTGGGGCAAGGTCCTGGGTCTGCTGGCCAGGCCAGGTGTGCACCTCGTCGCTGCTGGCTGGTGGGAAGACCCGGAGTACTCCAAGAAGAGAGCCAGAGCAGCCGGGGTGGCAAGACCACCCGCAGGGGCTCTGGGCGGCAGCTGCCTACCATTGCTGAGGAAGTATTCCGGTAGTTGGACGTTGCAGCGAACCAGTGCAGACCGGCTGAGAAGTCTCCCGGGGCCTGAAGTTTCTAGTCTTCAAGCCAGTGTGTCTTGGCTCGCAACGTGGAGGGAGGCTTGGGATAGGTCTCTGGGCTGCGGTTTCCTCTTCTCTGTGGTAGGAAGGATAGACCACAGTGATGGCCTGTGATCATCATAGGCCACGGTGCCGGCCTGGCCTCCCCTCCTGGCGGGGGCCGTATGATGGAACGGGGCTACAGGGCATACGGGATCAGCTCAAGGGGCAGAGGGATGGCAGCGGACACGCAAGATCGGCCTGCAGTTTCCCTCCTCACTGGACCTCAAATAATGCATCTTGCCACTCGAGACAGTCCTTGGGTGATGGTTAACGTGTTGGGCTTTGGCATTACTATCTGTCTATGTGCTTATCGTTTCAGAAGCTATTTCTAAATGATATGGCCAATCCTGGCCGTTCAGACTTGCAGTTTGCATTACGGATCCGCCAGACATCCTGCCCTCCCTGGCCTCCCGAGGCCCCAGCAGCTCTCGTGCTTCTCTGGTTTCAGCTGTGAAGAGCCGTCTGTGCAGACGCCTGGAGCCCCACACTGTGCCCTCTCCTGCTTCTGCATCTTTGCTCCCGTTGGTCTGGCCCTAGGGGTGTCCTTCTCCAGAGTGAGCCTGGGACTCTCACTTACTCTTCATATCTAGCTTGAGCATCCTCTCCTCCGGGAAGCCTTCCCTGCATGCACGTCTTCCCTCTCCAGTAAACCCAGTGGCGTGTTATCCATGCTGGATCCAAACATTGATCACGTTCTCTGTACAACCGGCTTTTCTGCTAGGCTGGATGCTGCTTGAGGACGGGCACGGAGTCTGAGTGCTTTTTATATTTCCAGTGACCAGCAATAGGCCTGACACACAGTAAACTTGCTTGCGTATTGGTTGATTGTCTGATCAGAAGAGTTAACTCCTTTTGACAGTGACTCCCAAAACCCAGCAGTGGAGGAGGTGCCCCCATGGGGAGCCCCTCGGGTTAAAGCCACCGAGCAGCAGTTTCCAGATGCTGGCCGAGAAGGGCATTCTAGGAATGAGCAGAAATGGTTGTTTCTGGGCCAGAGGGCAGGGGGTGCCCACAAAGCAAAGGGCAGTTTCCTCCGAGAGATGTCAAAGAGGAGGAAGAAGTCAGCCTCTCTTCTCAGCATCAGAAATGTCATGCTTTGCACGTACCCATTAAATGTGCCTTTTCTCTTCAAAAGGTGGAGTGATTAGTGACCCTTCAGGGGAATCCTCCCCTTGAGTTTGTTGACAGGGATTTCTGGTGGGGAGAGCTCAGGAGGAAGGCTGGCAGCCACGCGTCTGCGGGAACTTTGGGGAAAAATGGGAACACCTGACCTTACTCTCAGTCTCTCTGAGACTCTGTGGTTTGAGTCAGATACTCCCTGAAGACATCTTAGGTTAGTTTTCTGAAGACTCTGGGTCTTACAACTTCTCTGTGCCCTGCACCTGGGTTTCTGGGACTTTGGAGCCTTCCTGTGGTCTTCCTAATTCCGAGTTCTTCCAGGTGAGCGTAGAAAGAGGAAGAGGCAGGAAACACACAGCCTTTCCTCCCTCCTTCTTTTTCTCTCTTCTCTCCTTGCTTTTTGGGGTGGTTCCTCCGTGCACTGTCCTGTTCTGGATGCTTGGGCAAGATTCCAGGTAATTCTTTGATGTAAGAGATTTGCCAAAGAGTCCTGAGAGAGGGGCAGGGGTTGGCTACCAATGACCACATTCCATGGGACTCCCCGAGAAGCTTCTAAGAGCATACGGATCATCTCAAAAGGCTGTGTGTAAGTGACCTAGGTAGGAAATTAACTGCCCACAGCTGGACTTTGCCCGCCCTTTCCGGGCTTCACGTTCCTGCTTGCTGACACAGGACTCTAAGCCCCTCTCAGCTCCCTCTGAGGACGTGGGGAATCCCTAACGGATCCGGGGCTCACTGACTCCTCTCCCGTCTTGCTGCTGCTACTCCATTCATCTTCCTGATGCTCATTAAGCACCTGCCAGAATGGGCACTGTTCTAAGCACCGGGGGTTCCTCAGAGAACAGAGCAAATCCCTGACTTCACGGAGCTCACGTTTGAGTCAGGAAAGACAACAAGCAAGACAAATAGAAAGAGGACTTCAGTGGATGCAGAGGGAACTCGGAGATCGAATGTTTAGAAAAGGCTTTACTGAGAAAATGACTTCTGAGGAAAGAGGTAAAGGAAGTGAGGGGAGCTAGCCGCGGGGTGTAGACAGAAGCACAAGAGCAAAGGCCCTGAGGTGTGTGGTGAGTCTGGTGAGGGGCCAGTGTGGTTGGAGTAGAGAAGACAAGGGGGCAGGGGGAGGGGGTGAGCTCTCAGGGTCTTGATCACCAGGAGCCTTGTAAGGCCTTCTCTGTGTCAGGGACTAAGTGAAGGACCTCGGTCTTTCATGCTGAAGAGACAGTTAGCTGTTGGAGGTACGGTGCAGAGAGGGGCATAGCATGGCAGTGTCCCCCCGCTACCATGTCCCGCAGGGCTCCTGCCTCCCCATGCCACAGAGCTCATAGCGAGGGAATTTGGGGGAATGCCTCCCTGACTGAGCATTACACAGGGGCTGTGTGTCTGTCTAGTGGAAGGAAGGGCCTTTCAGTGTTCGCTCCTGGCCTGTTCTCCCTGGGCCCAGACGAGCACCCAGGCTGGGTGAGAAACGGACAGGGGTTAGAGGATCTGGGTTGTATTCAGAACCTCTCAACTCTGGCTGTGGTCCAGGCTGTGTTCACTGTGCCCTGCTTAATCTCAGCCACGAGTGAGCTGTCCTTGGGGAACTCTCAGCCGTCTGGAGATACACTTTTTCTGAGTGCCCCTCGGTGGGTCAGGTGTGCCCAGATAGGTCTGGACCCCAGTAGGAAATGCTCTCTTCAGCAGAGCCCAAGTCTGCTCCTGACAAGTGCCTCCTCCCGGGGTGACAGACAGTCCTTGTCTGGTCCGTCACCAGATGTGTCCAGATGCCCCTGGACCCTTCCAGAGGTCCCAGCCTTGGCATTTCCCTGGAGCCTGTTTGCCTGTCACACCATCATGTCAAAGACGAGCCTCCTTTGCTGATGACCATGTCGGGCTGCTTTCTTACTAGAAAGAGAAGGGAGTTGTTGGGTCAAGGCCCAGCTAAGGGTAGGCCACTTGTCAGTGGATGTGGAGCTAGACAGCAACATCTTTCAGAGCTGGGGACCTCAGGACAGGACCATTTATCTTCCCCATCTGAACTCAAGAGGTGTTGCGAGAAGGGCACTCTGGTGGGGCTGTGGGTCTCTGTGGTTCCTCAGGAGCATTCACGACGTGCCAGGCCCTGTGCTAAGTTCCGTACGTGGAACATCTTATCAAATATGTACACATGCTCTATGAGAAAGGTACTAATATTATTGACCACATTTTCTGGCTGGGGAAATAGGTGCCGGTAAGCTAGACTAAACCAGCAAATGGTAGATCTGGTGTGTAAAACCCAGATTCAGATAACCAGTCCTCTTAACCAGTCCTTCGGATGTCACAAGTAAGGTAGAGCAGGGGGTCAGCACGCGTTTTCGTAAAGGACCAGATGGTTAAGTATTTTCGATTTTTCAGGCCATGTGGGCTCTGTTGCACATACTTGACTCGGCCCTTGGAGGTCTAAAGCAGCTGTAGATGATACGTAAGCCCATGGTTGAGGCAGTTTTCCAGTAAAGCCTTATTTATAAAATAACGTGGTGGGCCAGGTTTGGCCCTGAGACTAACGTTTGCCATTTGTGGTATGGAGGGAAGAATGTAAAGCTGAGAGGAAGTCAGCCCTTTCGCCAATGCCCCCTGACTAACTGGGTGACCTCGGCTTGGTCCTTTAACCTTTTCGTTTGGTTTCTTCATGCCTAATAACTAACCACAACAGGGTGCTTCTCAACTAACTTATTTAAAATGGTTTATGGAAAATGAACAAGAGGAAGCTGAGCAGACCTAAACACATGTGGAAAATAGACCTCACAATTCTAAAAACTGAGGCCAGACGTGTGGCTCCTGGACTTGTTTCGAGAGCAAGAGCAGAACTATATGTATTAGTCGCTTTACTACCTTAGCCGCAGGTTGCGTTTTATTCCCTACTAATGATATTTTGTGCACCCCTGAACCTCATGCTCAATCAATCATTAACTTTGTTTTTTATCCCTACTCCCTGTTTACCCAGTGATCATAGAATCCCAATGGGGAGTCGAGAGACACATTTGTCTTCAAATTAACTGATATACATGAGCATTCCAGGTGCTTCATTTTCCAGAAAAATGCAGAGCTCCAGAGGTTTGAAGGCCTGCCTTCTCGAGGTTTCTTCACACACACCCCCCAACATATTCCCCTCTTTCCCCAAACATACATAAGCTTTCCCTCAGCTTCAGCGGGCAATGCAGCTTTGGGAATGAGAGCCAACGTTCCCAATGGGCTGTCCTTGTGATAATGAAACTTTCTTTGCTTCCAAAAATGAATGAATTAATTAAATGAAATCATTTATGGAGGCCCTCACAAGAGATGTGTCCTGGGCTGGGGGCACAGCAGGGAATGAGACAGAAGTCAGCCTCCCCTCATGGAGTCCACACCTGTGAGCAAGACAGAGATAACTTTAGGTAAAGACATCGGGCCAGCACGGTGCTTGGCTCTGGGCAGGAATTCAACAGAGAGGACTTCTTGCATTGCCTTGCCCCTGATTTCTCATTCAAGACCCACGGCTTTCTGGTTTGTTGTGGTTTATCCCTATGCTGAGCAAAACGAAGGGAGCATATGGTAGAACCCCGGACTTGAATATGTTTATAATACATTTTTATGCAACACAGGTCTAATTGTGAATCATAATTTTTTCATTAACTGATCTCATTTGACTTGGTAATATCCATTTAGGTAGGTATGTGAGAGCAGTAAAACTCCATTTCTTTTAAATATTATATGATTCCGTTGGCTCACTGATTTAGATTTTTACCACCCCCAGCATTCCAAATGAACACCTCATACATCTGAGAGATAGCAAGGGCCTTTACGATCACCTGAGCCCTGGGCCTCCCTTCACACATGCCTCGGAGGTGGCGACAAGTATGCCCCGGGTTCTGGGATGGAACCTTAGGTGACCACCACATTTCTTGTTTGGTCATAGAAATGCTACGTGGTTTGCATTTTACTCCTTATTCAGTCCTCATCTGTTGTATAGCTGAGTTCCTTCCATCCCTTTAAGGAAAATCGGTCTGCCATGTCTATCTGTGAACTCATGGGTATCCCAGCCCATTACCACATGGACCCAGTGTGGTGTAGTTGGTCAGGACTGCCACCTTGGGAGACAGGCCTCCTTGGACTGACTGTCCCCTGCTTTGCTTCCTTATGAGTGAGTCAGGTCAGGAGAGGTGAGGTGCCTCCACAGGTTTACCCCCCGCCTGGGTGTTCCAGCCCCGATGACACGTCTTTGGGCATCTCTCTCACTAAAGTCTCTGCCATCGGCGTACTTGCTCTGCCTCAGAATCAAGGGCTTTCTAATTTGTGGGGAGTCACAAAAGTCCCCTTCTCTCAATGACAGCCTTCGTGCACCTGCACTGAAAGAGGCTTCATCCCCCAGGGCATCCCTTCCACAGTGGGAGGATCCTGGGTGTTGGAAGTCCTCTTCCCCTCTCTCAGATTGGTTCTCACAAGAGTCCCCCATGAGGAAGAGGGGAGTAAGAGCTGTCTGCAGCACTGAGCTCCCCAACCTGGGAGACCCAGGAACCTTGGGTCCTTGCCGGACTCCTGGCATAGATGTGTGTCATATACACACAGGCTTCTTATGGAAAACTGAGGGGACATTGGCAGTGTTCCAAGCCTGTGTCTTCTGTCCCTAACCTGCTTCTGCTTCTTCTGGTCTCTGGTTCATTCCAAGCTTCTAGCACCATCTCTCACTTACATCATGTTATGAGCTTGAAGGGTACCATCTAGTGGCCTTGGCATCTCTCTCCGATTTCTCTGATTTCTGACCTTGACTACCTGTCTCTCAGAATGAATTCCAAAGTTCTGGCCCATCAGCCTATGTCCTGGCAAGACCTGCCTGTTGCCCCCATAAAAGAGAGACTCAAATGACCGGCCAGGCTCCCCTGGCTAGGCTCTATGCCAGGTACCATGTATTGTGTACCTTTCTGAGTCATATGCTGGCCCAAGTGCTGTATGTACATTATTTATGTGATCCTCTCAGATTCTGGGAGGTGGGGGGCGACAGGGTTGGTATTAGCATACCTGCACTACAAATGGGAAGCAAGATGCAGAGAGGTTGAGTGTTTGCTTGTGGCACTATAGCCAGTGAATGGTGGAGCAGGGATTTATTTGAATCCATGTCTGTGTGGAATCCAAAGCTTCCGCTATTATGGTAATAATGTCCCCTTCATTTTCTTAGAAAACTCCAGGGAAACCATGAGCTCATGACCTGGTTTGGGGCTGTCCCTACCTACAGATCTACCAGGGGTCCAGAGAACAATGTCCAGAGTGCGTGGGTGACTCTGTACCACTGATTCCTTGTTCTGGTAGGCACAGCCTGGAAGCCTCAGAAGGCAGTCTGGTTGGGGGTCCTTGGAGCCAGATGAATGGCACTTGGCTGGGCCAGGCCACTCACAGCAGACCAGACAATGGAGAGGAAGGTGGGCGGGCAAGAAGTCCGGTGAGGGGACCTGGGTATGGAGCAGGCTCTGGACTGGCAGGGAGTGGGGGTGAGATCTTGGCAAAGAGAAATGGAGGCCCATTTGAGGGCTAGGGCTAGCATCTCTGGTGGGGAAAGGAGGGCGTTCTGACTTGAAGCCATGGGGCATGGGCATCATATCCGTCAACATCTCGGTAGACCCTGTAGGATGTACTTCTATATCCCATGTGCCTAATGGTTGTGGGATGGATGGATGGATGGATGGATGGATGGATGGATAAATGAGTTTGAGGAAGCATGAAGATTACGGTTTATCTTCCCCAAAGCCCCCAAATATGGGGATAAGACTGTTTTACCCAAGGTGATGGTAAGGGAGGGGGAGGGGTTGTCATGGCATTTGCAGGGGTACACTCTGACCCACTGTCTCCTTGTCCCTTCTTTCTCCAGAGGCTCCCGCCAAGCCTGAGGAGGCAGAAGCTGAGCCTTTCACAGACTCCTCTCTGTTTGCACACTGGGGCCAGGAGCTCAGCCCTGAAGGCCGGCGTGTGGCCCTGAAGCAGTTCCAGTACTACGGCTACAATGCCTACCTCAGTGACCGCCTGCCCCTCGACCGGCCCCTGCCTGACCTCAGACCCAGTGGGTGAGCAGAGTCAGTGGCTGGGCCCATGTCAACCTGCCTGTGGGGAGATGGGGGTCACCATGGTGCCAGGAACAGGGTCAGAACAGGGCATTCAGACTCCTGGGTCCCTCTCCTGCGTCAGCCAGGGTCTGTGCCCTCGGCCTTCATGGGGCAAGTCACTCTCCTCCTCCTCCCAGAGCCTCAGTTTCTCCATCTGCTAAGCAGGGGGAAGGCTTTTTCCATGAGAGATGTTGAGGATTAATAATGTAATTTATTCCTTACGGGCTCTAGAGTCATCTGGTGTTCCTGTTAATAAGTCTTTTTAACCCAATTAGTTGCATTTTTATGAACAATTATTTTTTTTCTATAAATTAGTATTTAAAGTATATCCATCTTCCAGGGCTAACAAGTCATTACACCCGACACAGAAGTCTGTCTTGACTTTTCTCTTTGTTACAGAAGATGTTCCTTTAAGGTTCAGTTAGAATTTTTATTACTCCTAATTATTAAAAGTGTGGGCACGTACCATAGCTGAGAAAATCTCATTAACTTTTGTGAGCTCCCCCCCAAACCTTCTTTCCCCCTCTTTCTCCTTATTTTTAAATTTTTCTTAAAGCTGCAAACTACAGTGAGCTTATATCTAGAAGACAGATATAAAGATCTTTTTCAGGAAAGATCTTGCTGCTGGGTTTGGAGGCTATGTTGTTTTAGGGAGAAAAGTTCAGTTCAGTCCCATAGATACTTATTGAGCTCATGCTGTATACTATGTCATTGAGAATGGTTTTTCCTGGCCCAAGGAGAACTTGGCTGGGCTCTAGGGACAAAAGAGCAGCTGAGGACATACAAGGGCTAGAAGAGTATATATTCATTTAAAGGATATTTACTGATAATTATATATGCCAGCAAAGTCTAGGCGCAAGGAAAGAGCAGTGAACAAAACAGACGGGAATCCTTGCCCTCACAGAGCTTACATTCTAGATAGGCCGGGACACATAATAAAGAAAACAGAGAAGTAAAATATGTAGCCTGTTACATGGTAGCAGATGCTATGAAGAAATAGAAAGTTGGAGAGTGAAGTAGGGACTTCCTGGGATAGGAGGAGGGGTTGAATTTTTAGTGGGGTGGTCAGAAATGCCCTCACTAAGAAGGTGACATTTGAGCAAACATCCCGAAGAGATGAGAAAGCGAGCCACATGGACACCTGGGGGGAAATTTTCTAGGTGGAGGGAACAGCAAGTAAAAAGGTCCTGAGGTAGAAGTGTACATGGCACATTTGAAAAAGGAGGCCCATGCAGCTGGAACGGAGCAAGCAAGAAGGTGGTAGTTGGAGATGAAGTCAGAGGGACCACAGGAAGCAGGTCAAGTAGGGCAATGGTTCTCAAACTTGGCTGCACATTGAACTCCTAGGGAACTTTAGAATAATCATGATACCAGGGCCACGCCCTAGACCAATTAGGTAGGAGTTTCTAGAGCTGGCCCTCTGTATCTGTATTATTTAGGGCTCTCAGGTGATTCCAGGGAGCAGCCCAGGTTGAGAATCGCAGGCAAAGGGCTTTATAGGCTGCTGCACAGGGTGTGCTTATACTCTATGAGATGGGAAACAAAGGGAAGTGCTTGGCATTTTCAAAGGTCCCCGTGGCTCCTGTGTTGAGAAGAGAATGAAAGGACCTGGGAGGGCAGGGAGACCAGATAGGAGGCTTCTGCCTATCCCGGTGAGAGGTAGTGGTAGCATGGACCGTGATGGCAGTACACAGGTGTTGGGATGGAATTGGCTTCTGGGCGTATCCCGAGGGTGACTTTATCTCAGTGCCCCAGGCTCTCAGCCCCCTGGGAGTGCTGCAGAGACCATGCCTGGGGCTGCAGAGATCCAGGTCTGATATGGGCAGAACCTACAGGCTCCAGAAAAAGGATCATCAGAGGAGTTGGGACCCCAGGACTCTCTCAGGGGCCTTGGCCTTGATCTTGGCTGGCACAGGAGCTGCAGACTTTGCAACCGGCTCTCACGTCAAGCTCAGGCCTCGTTCTATGCAGGTTTGTTCCAAATTAAAGGGGAACTAAGAAGGAAGCTCTGGAAATGGTGGATCTTACAGACGCAACATGACTATAGCAATGACTGGTATTTACACAGGGCTTGACGCTCTGAGAATGGCCTTCCCACCTGGACCACACCCACCAGCAGCAGAGGTGGGGAAGGGGCTGGCACATTCTTCCCATTCAGAGTTAGGGAAACTGAGGAACAAGTGCTGTGTCTGAGCTCCCACAGCTGGATATGTAGTTAAGCTGAGACCTGACCCCATGTGTCCAGATGTCAAATCCT
Source organism: Mustela erminea (assembly GCF_009829155.1). Lineage (NCBI taxonomy): Eukaryota > Metazoa > Chordata > Mammalia > Carnivora > Mustelidae > Mustela > Mustela erminea. The sequence continues at coordinate 66,151,533 of NC_045622.1, read as the reverse complement.
GGCCTTTGAGGGTGGCCCGCAGCTGTCCGCAGAGCCAACTGACGCCAGAGCCCCTTAACTCTTCATTGAGAGATGTGCCCTGTCATTGTTCCTCCTCACTTCCCTGGGAGAGAAACAGGAGGGTGAAGGGTGGAGGGGACTGAGGCCACGTGGCTTTTCTCAGAAGGGCAGGCCTCCCTTGCAAGCACTCTCTGGAGGTAGCACATTTCAGGCGGCGGGTAGAGGGTCCAAAACTGGGCTTCCTGAGTTTGTGGACAAAGGATCTCTAAAGGACTCCCGGTGGGCAGAATTCTGAGCAATAATCGTAACAGAGAGAACTTCCCTCCACACAGAGCTGCAGTTTATAGAGCTTCCTGCCCCCCGCACCGCCGTGGAGCAAGGTGACTTTTCATAGAAGGAAAAATGGCATCTCTGATAGAAGGCAGAGCTGAGCCCTCCCTGTGAGCCTCCACCCATGTTCTCTGCAGGGGCGTTAAGGATGCAGTTTCTCTTTGCACATGGACTTGGAAAGCTCTATCCAGTTCTACTTCAGATCCCGTGCCAGACACACACCCAAGATCAGAGAGCTGTTGGTGAACCACTCAAAAACGAGGGTGTGCTTAGCTGAAACAGGGCCTCTCTTTGTCTGTTAATTTCACTAAAAACATTCCTGTGTTGTAACAAGGTCATTGCTTCCTAGCTTATCCTGTTTCACTCATTTTGGAAACATTTTTTCAAAGTCTTTACTATCATCCCATTCCAAATTACACTGGCAAACATTTCTGTAGCCTGAGCCATGTTTGCTGGGACACATTTGGCACTTGATTTCTGTTAACTATTTGACGCCTTGCAGTAACCTTCTGGAATAGGGACTCGTCTGGGAATCACACACTGTTCTTGACTGTCCTACTTACAGTCCCTTTGAGCCCAGCTCTCTGGGGCTTTTCATACCAGCCACGTCTGTGACCTTAGCTGGGGGCCCTACAATTCAATTTGGTTCTAGCACTACCTACCAGCAGTTAGCGTCAGTCCCACCAGCTATGGGCTCAGTCCCATGACACTGTCCCCTCTCCAGAGGCCGGTCACTAGTCTCAGTTGTCACCTGTGCTTCTGTCCGGCTCTAAAGGGAGGTCCCCACCACCTGTCCTGGAGTTCAGTCATTTTCTAGTAGTGGCACAGAACTGAGGGAAATGCTTATACTTAGCAGTGGATTCCGAAGGACATAATACAGGACAAAGATGAGCAGTCTGATGAGGAGATATATATGAGGCCTGGGAGGGTCCCCGGAACAGGAGCTTCTGTCCCCATGTACTGGGGTGTAGGATCTTCCTGGAAGCAATCTGGAAACTCTCTAAGCCCGATGCTTTGAGGATCTGCATGGAGGCTTCATCATGTAGGCATGATGAATTATTAACTCACTTTCCAGCCCCTTTCCTCTGTCCAGAGATTTGTGTCGGAGGTGAGGCCAAAAGTTCCAGACTTCGAATCATAGCTGGGTCTTTCTGGTGACCGGCCTTCATTCAGGGCCCATTGAGAATCACCTCATTAGATCCAAAGATACTCCCATCACCCAGGAAATTCCAAGGGACTTCGGAGCTCTGTGTCAGACACTCCTGTCACTCAGGAAATGACAAGGGTTTTAGGATCTCTGTGTCAGGAACTGGGATCAAAGACCAAAGACCAGCTATTAGCAGAAACCAGGGACAGGGACCAATATATATATTTCTTATTATCTGACAGTATTATTATTTGTTCCCATTTTACCAAAGAAGAAACTGAGGCATAGAGAGACTATAACCTCTGCGCAACACTGCTAGTGGCAGGGCCGGGGTTTGAGCCTAGGTAGTCTGGCAATAGAATTCGTGTTTGTAACTGCCACCATGCTTACTGCCTTGGAGTGTCCATTGGTGGCACTCTAATGGGGATGGGGACTGCTTTATCAGTATGTAGCACGGGCCGATTGGTGCGTCTGAGTTGGGAAAGTCTCTGAGTGCTGGAAAAACTGTTGTGGCGAACATAAAGCCCATTATCAAGGCTGAGGATGATGTCTTTGCTGCAGGTAGCATTAGGATATGAGGCAGGATGGGTGGGGGTGGCTAGCATCTGGAGAAGAAGCACTGTGCTGAGGACAGTCTCCAGAAGAGTCCGGTCAAGTGGATCCTGCTTCATTCTCAGTGTCCTTGAGGACTTCTTCTCCCGGAGGTGTCCTTGGATTTTGCACTTTGCTCTTTGTATTCTTGGGTTTGCTCTTCCAAGTGCTAACCCTGACGTTATGCTTGGCTTCATTCCTGGACTGGGAAATGGGTGTTCCAAATCCCGCTCCACCCTCTCTTCCATCATCTCTGGCTGGCCCCTTGTTTTGTCTCCTTTCTTGGTGCCGAAAGAGGCAATCTGACCCACTTTTGTCATCTGGCTGAAGGGACCTTTCTACACCCAGGGCCTTATACACAGCAGGAGACGTCACCAGAAGCAGAAAAGTCCACCCAGCTGCTTGCTAGGATTTATTAATTTATTCATCCCACAAACATGTATTGAGCTCCAAGTGTATGCCAGGCACCCAGTAAAGCACCAGACAGAGAAACCTCGAGGGGTTTATACCATAGCAGGAATCCATATGGAAGGTGGTGGGAGACGCAGGGCAGGGGGTCCGAAAGCTTGCAGACCATCTCCTGGTTTCCTGCAGAAGATCCATTCTTGTAGGTTTGGAGTAAGTCAGGGCTGGACTTGGATGGCTCGTGGAAGCCCTGTTCTTCTGTGCCCTCCGTAACAGGGAGGACGGATCTGGAGAGACATCTGCAAGGAGCCTCCTTTTACTAGTTATGATGGCCCTTCCCTGGGGAAGGGAGGACAGAGGAACCAGAAACGTGTCAGTTTTATTAGCCTCTTCTGGATTCTTAAGTCTGTGCAGAGAAAGGACAGATTTCCTCAAGGCTCCAGGACAGCTGGCTTTGAGGGAAATCAAAATGCCATTCATTCTCCCTTCATGGTTTTAACAAGCATCACCCAGGTGAAAAGACTCAGGGGAGAATGGACAGTGGTGTCTTCCTCTGGTGATCCCCCTGGATGTCACCCCAGGAGAGGTCTTTGCCAGATATGGGCAGAGATTTGCCTTCTTGCTTTCTATATTGCCAAGACACCCAGGCCTCAGGACTGAGGGAGAGAGAAGCTGCATGTCAGGCTGGCTGGAGTAGGCCCTTCTCTCCCACCCACAGATGCAAATTCCGAATGTTCCTGTGGCTCTCCCAGTGCGCTTGAGCACACAGAGGACCCATCCTCTTCCTCCTTGTCTGTAGGCTCCCAAGTAACCCACCAGGGCTGAAAAGAGAAGAGGGGAAAGGCAAGTATTATTGGGGTGTGGATTACATTCGTCAAAGCTCATCAAATTCACTTAAGATCTGTGGATTTTTACTGCATGCAGATGAAGCTTTTTTTTTTTTTTTTTTTTTTTTTTAATAATAAGGAAGAAAGCGATCAGGACGGTCTCTACGGGTAGGATGGAAAGAGAGGATGGAGGCAGCATCTTTGGGGGACCACTGAGAAGATGAGTTGTGATTGTGGGGGAGGAGGATCATGGGCATTTGAAGCCACTCACCAGCTCAGGGCAGGAAGGTACAGGCAGGCCCCCAGCCAGCGGCAGCAGGTCGAGCAGGTGGCATATGGGAGCCCATGGTTTCACAACAACAGGTGCATGCCTCATTTTTTCCTTTGGGCAGTGGTATTCCCGAACAGGAGCTGCAGAAAGTGTAAGGGACAAGTGCCTGAGCTAGTGGGCATTTGGGTGTGGGTAGGAGAAAGGGAGCTCCGGGTGGTAAGCTTCAAGGCTTTAAGTTGCCATGGCAACTCTATGGCCTACCTCCAAGGTAGTTCAGGGCAGAGCCTTGGCAGGTTCTATTCCTGCCTCTCACCGGGAGACCCTCAATCTCCTGAGTCTGTCAGTGATCATGTCCTCTTCCTTTCCAGTGTCCCCAGAGGTCCTTGTCCCTCCCCCACAGGGGGTAGGGTGGACTGGCTTTTGGCTTGACTAGGGACTAGGGGGCTCAAGCTTGAGACCAAGGCATGGGGGGAGGACTAAGGGTGGGGGTTAGACTATTTTCTGCAGCCCCAGGATGGAGCAACTGGGATGGGTGTGTGCATGTACGCATACACACACACACACACACCCCAGCCCTATTCCTGAACCAGAGAGGTCCTGTGTGAATATCCAAGCAGAAAGATCTGGAATGGGATTATAGCAGAGAAAGAATGCAGCCTGGAGCCAGGGGCTCGGGCCCCCTAAGAGCAGGTTAGAGTCCATCCAAGGTGACTGGGTATTTGCTGCCACCACTGGGGTGTGGCCACAGGTTTGCCTGAATGGATTGGAGGGCTGTAGGATCCTTGGGGTACAGACTCTAGACACATAGCAGAAATCTCTGGACTTGGTGGGCCGGCAGGTCTGGCTGGCTATATAGAGTAGACAGAGTAACTGTCTCCCAAGGGCACACATGTTCTAATCCCTGGAACCTATGACTATGGTCTAGTACATGGCAAAAGAGAATCAAGGTTGCAGATGGAATTAAGGTCCTTCGTCAGCTGCTTTTAAAATAAAGAGATTATCCTGGATTATTGGGATGGGCCTCGTGTAATCACAGGGCACTTACAAGTGGAAGAGAGAGGCAGAAGAGTCAGGCCAGCGGGAGGGCAGAGGGATCAGCCCTCCACCAACCATTGTTGGCCTTGAAGACAGGAAAGAGCCGTAAACCAAGGCATGTGGGCAAGCTTTAGATACTGGGAAAACGCCAGAAAACCGATGATCACCGTGAGCCTCCAGAAAGGAACGCAGTGCTGCCAACACTGTGATTTTTGCCACGTGAGGCCCGTGTCAGACTTCTGACCCCCCAGAACGGCAGGATAATAAATGTGTGTGGTTCTAAGCCACCAGTGTGTAGTGCTTTCTTGCAGCAGCAGTATTAGTGTTAGGAAACTCACGCAGTGTGCAGCCTGTCGCACAGGATCCTGGGGAGGCTGGAGAGGCCCTATGCTTGGTTTTAAAGCTCTGTTGTCACTGGGCTAAAACTCAGAATAATCTGTGAATACCACCATCTTTTCCCTTTGCCCTGGGCCCCCAAAATTACGCACTGGCCCCGGGGGACAAAGGAGATGGTTCTAGGGGGAGCAGCTGGGATCCTGATCGCTGGACCATGTGAGAGTTGCTACCCAGGGGCTAATGATTTTGACTAAGACCCGCCACTGCCTCACTTACTGTATGCCCCATGCTGGGCTGACTGCTTAATGTGTATTTTCTAATTTCACTTCATCCTCCCGTCTCTTGGAGGTCGTTATTATTATTCCTGTTTCCTATAAAGGAATACTGAGTATTTGTCAAGTTGAGAATTTTACTCAAGTTCCCACAGGTGGTATGTGGCAGAGCAAGTATGTTGAGCTGGGTCTTGTGTCTTTAGGACACTGCCTTGTCACCCTTGCCCTCTCCAGCTCGGATGACCTTTTCTGGTTTGGGATCGTGGCCCTATGGAGGTGACCCAGAGATCTGTAGATGTGTCCTCCATGACAGTATCCTCCAAACAAAGGGGGGAAAACCTTCGTAGTGATTCTGCTATCGCACTGAAAATGTTAACCACGCACAGTTGGGGGTTGGGTCACCCTTTCCTAAAGCCCTTGAGGGAAAACAGTTCTTAATGTGAAGCTTGTTATGGGCCAAGAGGATCATGTGGGCTGTTCTTAAAGATAATATAATCTAGAGCTGTATTAATAGAAATAAAATGTCTTTACAGGGGGAGGTGATAGTTTTGTCTATTTTGCCACTCAGATGGCAAATGCAGAATTGGATTTCAAGGGATAGAGGGAAAGGAGTATGTACAGAGGAGAAGGAGCCAAGAGAGAAAGTGGGGAACATGACAAACAGATGCAGTTTCTGCTTACATTATGGAGTACTGGTGCAAGCTGGTTCAGCTCCAGCTCATTCCCCAGCCTCTCTATGCCTTGATTTTCCTATGTACAAAGTAGCGATGGTAATATTTAGAACACTGCCTGACACAGAGTAACTGCTATTTAACTTTTTGTTATATGTGTCATCCGGGTCTTGGATCTGTAACAGGGAGGGCTTGGGGGGGGACATGACCATGACTTTAAGTACCCAGGGGACAGCTGTGCGGACAAGAAGCCACAAGGGACAGGCCATCGGCACTGGCACTAGGGGAGAGGTGGGCCAGGTGGGTCAAATAGAGGGATTTCGCTCCAGCCCCAGAGTTCTGGGGAGGAGGCCAGAGCCAGGTCTGATGGAGAGCAAAGATGCCCCATCCTCTTTTTTCTGACCTGAGGCCCACCTCCCCACACTGCAGTTTCTCCTTACCACGGGCCTGATCTGCTCACCCACAAACTCACCACACAGAGACACTCAGTCCCTGACGTGGCTTGTTCCCCGGGCCGCTGTCCATGTCACCCCAGGGATTCCATTTCCCCTGGATTTCTAGTAAGATGTTTTAGGAACAAATGGTTTCCCTGCTTCCTCTCGGGTGTTTACATTTCAAATGACTCTTTTCCCTCTTGTCCTACTTACAATCGACATTTGATATAGCAGATCCTTTCTCTAAATTGGTATAATCACCTGAAAGATGTTTGTAGAAGCTCTCCCTCTGGATGAAAGCCGGACACTTTGATGATCACATCTACTGAGTAGTTTACCTATCTGTGGTTTCTGATCAGACGGGCCTGTTTCCCTCGCCTTGCAGACAGTTAAAGCTCCCAGTTCTTAGATATCCGCCATCTCTTCCACAGCTGAGCCAGATGTGGCATCTTGCCAGGTCCCCGAAGCCTCTGGATATCCGCACCCTGGCTCCGTGTACCGTGCTGGCGTGTGGGAGGATAAGAGAAACCGGATAACATGGCAAACCGATGAAGCTTCTGCTATAGACTGCAGAGCCATGTTTAAAACTTGGGTTGCGAGGCCCGGGCTCTCATTTACAAACTGCTTGACCTCCTGCATGTTACCGAGTCTCTTTGTACCTTCCTCGTAAAATAATGCATTTGTGTTGTTCTCAGGCACCAAGTTTGTAATGATTTTTACGGCAGCTGTTTTTGTGTGAAGAAGTCATCCAGGGTTCTGTCAGGGAGTTACTGATCAGCTCAGGGATGGCTGCTCTGCCGGGTCACGCTGAAATTCCCACCCACAGGCCTTTCATGGGCCTGAATTAGTTCTCCTGTTCACCATTCAAGTACTGATTCATTTGTTCATTCAGCCAGACATCCAGGGCTTCTGAGTTTCTACTCTGTGCTGAGTGCGGTACAAGGTACTCGCGATACCCGGTGAGTAAATCAGATGTGGTCTTGACCTCGTGTAGTTTAGAGGGTAGCAGAGATGCTGGTGTTTGTTCAATAATCACATAAAAACATGTTGCGACGGCATGAAAGTGACGTGCAAGTGAGCCAGAGGAGGCCGTGGGAGTGTGAGGGGGGATTCCGTTCCAGCCCAGGAATCACAGCAGGCCTCTCCTTCCTGGGGCTCATGTGTGTTCTCTCGGAGCAAGGAGCTGAGCTCATTCAGCAACCACAGACCGGTTGGGTTCTTTGTGGGCCGATGCTCACCCGGGTCACGTCATCACACAACCGGAAGCCACGTGTTCAGGTATGGACGAGGGGGGCATCCTCCTGACTCACGTGTTCGAGCGCTGTCTCTAATGATGACCATCTGTATCTCCAGCTCCCTGACCTGTCCTGTTCCAACCCCATCATTGCTACTGCCCCAGACTCCTTTCCTACCTTCTGGGGTATCATCTCACGTTCAACCTTCCCACAAGAGAGGCCTGGGCCGTGTCGCTGGTCCTCCTTCATGATTGCCAGATCTGGCCACACACAGCTCGTGGGCCAGGCTGCCCTGTATGCCGATGGCCATGCTGTTGGTAGCTACAGGGAGCTCAGGAATCAGTCTCTGGTCCCCCAGTGGTGGGCAAATGATGAGACCATGGGACAGAAGACTCAGACCCCTTTACCCGAGGAGTCACAGGGACTGTTTATCCCAGTGAGGACAATGCACCAGGAGGAGCTTCAGGCTTCGGGTGCCCAACAGTACTTTATCGTCCTTGCACACATCGGGCACACGGCATCCTCTCCATCTTTCATCAGAGTCAGCAGTCCAGAGTGACATGTCTTTTGCCCCCACCCCCCCGAGCCTCACCAGGTCTCTGGCTTGTCACAACACCATTGTTTTGCCAGACGCATCTCTGGGTGAGAGTGGGAAGGAAGATACAGACCTAGTTTAGCAGGGATTCTGAGTACAGGCTTTGGAGACAAATGAGCCCAGGTTTACGCCCTGGCAAATACCTTACTGTCTTAGCCCTGTTTTCCTCATCTGTATAACGGGGATAATGGTGTTTGCCATACAGGATGGTAGGAAGGAATAAAAGGCGGGGAGAAGTAAAAATATCCTTACATCTCTTAGCATGGTATATGGCAAATCGTGAGCACTCAGAAACTGGAAATTCTTACTATCATAATTTCTCAATATTCTGTACGGGGTCTGTGGACAGTAGGGGTACCAGGCACCACACAGTCCTTTAGCTGTAGACGTCATGGGAATAGAGGTGCCAGCCAGAGGGAGTGAAAATCTTAACTATCCTCATGCTCAATGAAAATCTCCTCATTGCCCTCATCCGTGGGTTTCATTAAGTCCAGCAGACCGAATGCAGGCAAGCCTGGGAGCCTATTTCACCTGGAAAGTTCTAGAAGAAGCCAGCAGTGCACCCAAGTGAGGTCAGAGGAGGAGCAAGCATGTCCTGTGGGTACAGGTAGGAGGAGGAAGGCTAGGGTGAGGACACTCACATCTTGAAGGACCAAGAGGGCAGTGCTGACCCTGGGACCAGGCTCTGTCCCAGGGTTTATGTTCTAGGTAGTTAATGGTGTCCCTGAACCCTTATGTGCTGACCACCACTGTAGGGGAGGGCCTCCGGGGAAGAAAGAGGGGCTGGGGACAGTCAGGGGATCTCAGAGTGTCACCTTTCTGCTGTGCTGCTGCTTGGTCCAGGAAGGCGCTGTCTTGGCTCCAAGCACCCTGGCATAGTTGGATCTGGTGATCCCTGCACTAGCAGGAAGCCTCAGTTCACATTCGACTTTGATCTTCATCCTGGAAGAGGTCTACCCACTCCTCCCACCCCAGGTCAAGCAGCCTCCTCCTGAGTTATCACCCTGACAGACTGGGAGCTTGTAGACTTGCCACGGACATAGGGAGGCGAGAATCCGCCGATGCCACACAGAGGCTTCTGGCCGCTGCCCAGGGTGGTACCCGGCCTCCGGGAGCCGGGGTTGGCCTCGCTTACTTGGCCACTGCTTCCCTGCCTCTCACAGGCAACGGTGGCACTGAAGCTCTTGATATAAATGTGCTTTATAAGCAGATCAAAACCATCTTGGGGAGCTCCGCCGAGAGGCCTCTCTGCATAGTGGCTCCCATCCCGCATCACCTTCTATGTGAGAAATCGATAAAGCTGAGTTTATCATGACCATCAATTCCAGCTTATTAGACAGCCGTAGTACTCCCCTCTCAGAAATGCCTTGTTTTTGTCTCTAGTGGAAAATGGCTCGACTTTGAACAAGAATAAAAGTAAAAAGGGAACTTTTATGGCTTAATTTTATAGGAGAATATGCCTCTTCGCAAAATGAGTAAGGAACTGGTCCTGTACAGTCAGGCTTTCCCCAGAAGCATCAGTAGGGGAAGGCCAGTTAGGTCTGTGTGACCCTCACGTCCTCCGGGCCTTCCTAGGGAGGTGAGCAGGGAACAGGGAGCAGAGAGGCAGACCCCCAGAGCAGGTGGGGAGCAGGGAGCAGAGGGTGTGGGGGCCAGACCCTGGACCCTGGAGGATAGAAGTGCTGGGGGAGGACATCTCAGGGGTGTGAATGCAGAGGCAAAGCTCTCGGGGTGGGGAGGGGGGCTGCAGTAGGGGGTTGATGAGCAAAGCAATTGGCTGGCCTCTGGAGCAGAAGTTCCCGGGGGGGGGGGGGTCTGGAACAATTCTTTTCCAAGGGGCTTCTTGAATGTGTTTTCCCTTTGAAAGCCTTGAGCTGCCTGTGACAAGCAGGCTCCTGCCCTGAGTTCCGTGTTGAGCAGTGACGATGGTGAGTGACCAGTACGTATGTGGACATCTTGCCTGACAGACTGTCCCCCCCCTTCTTTTTGCCTCCTTTCTCCTGCACTGCAAGTTCTGCTTCCATGTGTCGATGTGTGTGTGCTGGGAACTTAGAGAAGGTAGTACCGATGTATTCAGCAGACGGTAGAACCAATGTATTCAGCAGGGACTGACCGAGTCCCTGCTATTGGCCAGCCACTGTGCTGGACACGGGCGTGCAGCCCGGAGCAAGCTCTGTCCCTCCCCTCAACAAGGCTGGGGACGTTGTGGTCTACTTATAAGGGGACCGACTGTCCTGCTTCACTTGGGACCTTCAGTGCTGAAACCAGGAAAGTCATGGGTAAACCGGGACATGTGGTGACCTTGTGTCATCCTAAGGACAGTAAGGGGACGTGTGTAGTGGCACTTGGTGGTGACCGGATGCTGCGTGGGAGGGAGGACCGGTGTGCAAAACTTGTCTTATAATGAAGGGTCTTGTTTTCACCCTGTGAGAGACAGAAGAGCCCAAATTTTATATAATTTTCGAAAGAAAAGACAACTGAGTGGTCATTTCTTCTGTCTCCCTTATTCTATGACGTGACTTGGAGAGAGGCACAGGGGTCCCCCCAGGGTCACAGGCAAGTTGAGGCGGAGCTCTTGTCCCACCCTTTCGCCTCTGCTCGGCCACACCCATATAGAGGGTAGGTTCCCTTAACTGAAGGGGGCCTCACCGTGTGGGGAGAGAGAGGCCAGGGTGGCACAGTTATTGCTGGGAGGACCCTGAGCAGCTGCCAGGAGAGAATGGGAGGGAAGGAAGGAAGGAAAGAAGGAGTTAAGGAGGTCAGGACATTTGGCTCGGAGGGATCACCTAATTACAGTACCAAGAATCAGAGAGGCGCCCGAGACGAACATGAAGAACTGGGACCATAAATTCAGGGGAGGAGGTAGTGGAGAGAGGCCCTGACTCTCCAACACAGGGAGGAGGTTTGCAGAAAAAAAGGAACATGCTGGGGTCAGTGACATGCATATGAAATTTAGGCCTTCCATAAGATCAATAGCCCTGTGAGCGTCTTTTCATTCCAACAACCTACTGTGTGCCAGACTCTGGTTTAAGGGCAAGAGCACAGTAGCAAAATAAAGCCCCTGCTCTCGGGGCACTGCATTATAATAGAGGGAGACAGACACAAACACATACCAATGCCATACACAACTCTAGGTGTTCTGTTATGTTCCAAAGCGGTTGCATATAAAAACCTTTGTGTTTGAAAGAGTCTTTCACGCAAAAATAGTGATCAGCAGAGTTTAGCTTATAAAACAAATGTAAGATTTCCATTCTGCTTAGGGAAAGACCATCAGGAGTCGCCTCCCAGACCCTGCGGGTTCAAACCATTGGGGTGGGCATGACGATACTGGGGGAGATTAAACTTGGTCTCCTTGAGATAGGGAGGAAGAGTGGTCATGTTCAGAAGAAGGAAGGGAGAGAGGGGAGTAGAGGAAGACAGTTAACCCCCAGCTCTGGAAAACACCCACCAACAATCTGGAGCTCTAGTTAGCGGGGCTCTGAGGACCCAAAGAACCGTGAAGAAATGCTTCCAGACCCGGGGCACCATCTTCCCTGTTGGTGTGGTTAGTGGGAAGGACAGCAAACATGTACCCCTGTACTGACCTTATTGGGAGCTGTTCACTATACTTTATCAAAATAAAATAAAAAGCAGTTTGACCATATATAGTATTATTTTTAAAATGCAATTAGGGAGCAGGTTTTATGTGAATGCTTCTGTCAGTTTTCATGCCTAAGGAAAGGCCAGCTGCTGGTCTTGATAGACATAAGTAAGCACTAGTCAGAGGAATTGACTGCTAACTACAAACTTTCTCATGGCTCTTATAAAAATCACACTCAGGACAACAACAAAAAATTTTGGAAACGGTGTGATGAGCTTAAAGAATCCTTCCAGTCTTTCTCCTCCCCATCCCCTTCACCCCTTCACTGCACTTACGTGAGCCACTTTCCCCTGCTGTTTCCTCTCTCATCACAGTGCTGTTCCCTCAGCCCCACAGGGCCTTTGCACGGCTCGTTTTTTCATGCTATTTAAGTTTCTGACTAAATCCTCCCCCCAGAGCCCTTCCCTGACCACTCCTTCTGGAACAGCTGCCAAGGCATCATCCTGTCCTCCTACCCAGTGTTACTTTTATCTCAGTACTCAGTATGAGATTGTATTTTTTTTTTTTTTTTTTGCTTCCAGTTTGCTCTTTCCCCTGTCAAAGTCTAAGTGCAGTAAAGATAGGTGTTTCATCCACACCCTGCTTACAGTAGTACCCCATGGAAGAAGCTCAATAAACATTTATTCCATTATATACAAGAATGAATGCCTTCCACACCAATCTGTTAACCTGGTGGTTTTATTAAAATCATAAGAACGAGGCAGATTTGGGAAAAGGTTCAAGTCCTCCCCTTCCCCCACCCCTCTTTAGCGAAAGAGAAGGAGAGCTGGAAATAGAATGGGAGAAGTTTCTGTAAATTTCTGGTAACCATAGAGACAGTGATTTTAGTTTATTAATCTCCTGCTCTTAAGCAGGCTGGGGCCCCACGGTGATTTCTCCAAATTGCTCGGCGCTGGTTACCCTGCAGCCTTCCTCATTAAGGAAGAACAGGCCCATTCCTATCCTGCAGCACTTTAATTGCCAACAAGCAGAAACTCGGTGCTATTATGCTCATTATTATGTGTTCTGACCTGGCTGCACCTCCCACTTCGGAGCCACACAACATGGTCACCAGCTCTGAGCCCCTGGAGCCGTCCGTGGCCAGTGGTGGGAGTGAACAGCCTCCTCTCTGAGCCCACGGTCTATAATTTCTGCTCTTTGCTTTCATTCAACTATCCTGAAGATGGGAGGCAATGCCTTCTGGAAGGATGGTTCCTTTCAGCCAGAGCAGGGCACCAGCCATGGTTTCCTGCCCACTAAGGCAATGCTTGTAGTCATCATGCCTTCCTCTTCCCGTGGAGAAGGGCATGCAGACTTTAAAGTTTTGCTCAAGTCCTTTGGGTAAGAGACTTCCAATGACTTCAGGGTTTTAGGAGAGTTAGGGGGGAAATGGGACAGTTAGAGGCAATCTCTCCAGCAACCATTTTTCCTGGAAGGAAGAGCCTTGGTATAGATGTCAGAGGCCAGAGTTGGGTTTCTGTCTTGGAAGCTGACTCATGATGGGGACTCAGTCTCTCTCACCCTTAGTGCCCTCATCTGTGAAATGAGATTGGACTTGTCCTTCCATCCCTCATTCATGTGGAGACTCTGACTCTAGTTTCAGCCTGGTTCTGGAGTTTGGATTCTGGTGATGAAGGAGAAGTAGGAGAGGTCCCAGGCACATATCCCTTCTGGAGGGAGGCAGAGTGGCCTCTGGAAGTCAAAGTCTCTGGAAGGACACGTATTTCTCTCCTGAGGCCAGATCACCAAAGGTCTGCCTTCACCTAGACGTTGACTGCCATTTTGAAAAGATGAAGACTTCCATTTGCTTGCATTTTCTATCCTAGCGGGTTAAGAAATACTGAGTCTTTCTTCCAGTAAATACTCAGTGACCACTTAATGGATTCCAGGTACTGCCCTTGGTGCTAAATGTATGACTATTCAGCTGGGATCGTCAGTGACAGATTCAGACTCTCTGGTGGTTCCCACCAGTTTTAATGGTGTGAGCCTGTCTGTTGCACACTGAGGGCTTGTCTTAGGTATCACATCAGAGGCCCAGGGAAGAATCTGGACTCCTGAGCCCTCTGGCAAAGCTAGAGCAAGACCTGGGGTGGGCCAGCCCCTGGGGAGACCCCACCTAAGTCCCCGACAGATCTAAGAGCCTGGCTATTCTTTCTAGGTGCCGCAACCTCTCCTTCCCCGATAGCCTGCCAGAGGTGAGCATCGTGTTCATCTTTGTCAACGAAGCACTGTCCGTGCTGCTGCGCTCCATCCACTCAGCCATCGAACGCACGCCCCCACACCTGCTCAAGGAGATCATCCTGGTGGATGACAACAGCAGTAATGGTGAGTGCCTGGCCTCCCTTGGGCTCAGCCTCCCAGCATGGTTCTCATTTTCTTACAGCTCTCCGCCCCTGCTCCTTCTCTGAGATGTTACTTCAGAGATGGGACGTCCTTGAAGGTCACTACTCTGGAAGGTTCCCTCCATAGGCATGCCCTCTTTGCATCCTGGAGGGGCTTGGTCCCCAAGCTTTCCCTTACTGGCTGGGCACTGACTCCTCTAGTGTTCTATTGCATCGTAAGGCAAATAGCCCTGACCTCCACTCCGACTACGTACATGGTGAACCTTCCCAGGGACTCTTTTCTGGGAAGCGTCCATTCAGTTTGTGATGGTCCTTGGCATCTGCCTGGAAGATAGTTTGTGTTGTCTTAGCAGTGGTTGGGGCAGGGGGAGGGCAGGTGTCGATGGTGTTGGTGATGGTGAAAGTCACAGTGGTTCAACGGTGGGGCTGGTAGTGGGTATGTAACATGGTGATAATAACAGCGCTGCTGCTGAAAGCCTGTCCTCTTTGCTGGATGCCCTGCTCCCTGCTCTGTCTGGCCTTAGCAAAGCCCCAGGTAGCACCCCAAACACTGATTGGAGACCCCCCATCCTGTCCCCCTTCTCCAGTCACTACCAGCTACCTCTTTCCCTTGGTGTGAATTTCAGGGCCTGTCATGCCTACGTACACTGCCCCCATAATATTCTCCAGACTTAGAGACCAGGTACCAAGATGGCTTTAAAACTAGCACTCTTGATAGGATGATTAAAATGGATGTGCTTTGGATAATGCATGATTTTAGAAACCAGACCCCTGGGTCACAGGATCATAGAGTCACTGGGCCTGTGTTCTCTTTAGTGCTTTCTTGGGTGTCAGGTAGTAAATTTTCCAGTGAATCAGTTGCTGTAATGAAAGTTCAGATGGACAATTTGTGTTTTGTTATCAATTAAAGCTGAAACATATCAGATAATTGAAATATATTTAATCTCAATAAGCAAAGTTTCTTTTTCATTTTCTCATGTAGTAAGAAGTGTAGGAACACTGCTATGAGGTGAATTTCAGAGCTTTCTGAAGGGCAGTGCTTATGAATCACTTGACTCTAATTGTTCCATGGGTATGAAGGGAGGAAAAGACATCAGAGAATGGAAACAAATAGGCAGCATCGTTTTATTTTTTTTAAGATTTTTATTTATTTATTCATTTGACAAAGAGGGAGACAAGAGAGGGAACACTAGTAGGGGGAGTAGGAGAGAGAGAAGCAGTCTTCCTGCGGAGCAGGGAGCCCAATGTGGGGCTCCATCCCAGGCCCTGGGATCATGCCCTGAGCTGAAGGCAGATGCTTAATGACTGAGACACCCAGGCGCCCCCTGGCAGTATAGTTTTAAAGATGATTGTCTATTATGAGGGATACGGGAAGGGGCTCAGCTCCCACTTCTCACAGCTCCTTGTTCCCTTGCTTGTGTCCATGGAATGGATGCCCAGGAGAGCTCCCATCCCCCAGTGGATAACACCAGAACAGCTCGACTAGCCCACCCATGCACCCCAGCTTGCCCCACCCAGGCCTGCTGGCCCCGCCCCTTTTACACAATGAGAAGGCAAAGGATGAATGAGCCATCTCCCCAAGGGTGAGGACATCTCCCAAGCAAGAGGCCTTGTTAGGCCCTTTTCTGCTGTGGGGTGACTATGGGGATGGGGGGCAGGGAGGCCTAAGGAGGGCTGGTGAATTATGGCTTGGTTTTAAGCCAGGGTGGCTCTGAAGAGATGGTGCGTTCCCAGGGGAGAGAGGCAGAAGGAGTAGTGGGTCGGGAGCCGCGGGATGGTCTTCCCCAGGGGTGGGAGCTGTCAGAGGCTTTACTCTAACGTATATGATGCTGATGGTACTGTTAAATACCTGCACTGTACTGGTAGCTACTCAATGCTGTATGAGACAAGAATTGCACAGAATTACATACTCAACCCCAAATGGGTCCATGTCTTCCTGGAGAGATCTGAAAGCTCTGCAGACGGCGGCAACATCCATGTGCTCATTTTGATATTGCGCTGTAGTTACGTAAGATGCCAGTGTTGCAGGAGGCTGGGGGGGAGAGGGCACGGAACCTCTTTGTACATTTCTGTGCACTTTTCTGTGAATCTGTAATTACCTCAAAACAGAAAGCTAAGCAAGCCAACCTCTCTCCCCAGAAGATCCTGATACAAAGTTTAAGGTGGAATCTGGACATCTCTGTTTCTTAAAGCATTCTTAATTCTGTTGCATAGCTCTGGTCGAGCACCTCTGGTTTAATGAACAAGACGTAGCTCTGCTTTTGCACCTGTGGAATTCTATTACGTGGCGCGAAGGGAAAGAACTCTGGGCTGAAGTCTCAAGTCATGGGCTCTGGGCTCCTTCCCAGTGTTGGAGGGGTGACCATGAAAACATTCCCCAGTGTCTCAGAGTCTTATCTTCTTCCTTTGTAAAATGGGGAATGACATTTTGTAAAATGGGGATGCTTGCCTCGTGGCTTGACACGGTCAAGTGCATGACTGTATTGAGCCCCGTCAGTGTTTACCCCGCCCCAGGACTTGTGTCCATTCCCAGGAGGCTGACATGTGGCTAGTCAGCAGCACAGCCAGGGCTCAAGAGAGGGAAATGCGGGAATGGAAATTTGGAGGAAATTACACACAGAACAACTGAAGCCTTGACTGGGAGGAGAGGGTAACAAAGAAAAGAGGGCAGACATTTACAACGACGTGGATGGAACTAGAGTGTATCATGCTTAGTGAAATAAGTCAATCGGAGAAAGACAACTATCACATGATCTCCCTGATATGAGGAAGTGGAGATGCAACGTGGGGGTCTGGGGGGTAGGAAAAGAAAAAATCAAAGAAGATGGGATCGGGAGGGAGACAAACCATAAAAGACTCAATCTCAAAAAATAGGCTGAGGGTTGCTGGGGGGAGGGGGGTTGAGAGAGGGGGGTGGGGATATGGACATTGGGGAGGGTATGTGCTATGGCGAGTGCTGTGAAATATGTAAACCTGGTGATTCACAGACCTGTACTCCTGGGGATAAAAATACATTATATGTTTATAAAAAAATGAAAAAATTAATAAAAAAAAAAAAGAAGAAGAAAAGAGAGCAGAGGGAAAAAAGCCGTAGAGAATACCGAGCATGAGACTCTAAGGAGGAAGGAGGAGGAGGGTTAGCTGGTGAGAGGCTGGAGGATGACAGGCTCCGTGCAGAGAGAATTCCCAGAGTGAAAGTCATTTATTTGAACGAACCCACAGACAGGTGGAAGGACACGAGTCTGGGAAGAAGCCCCCGGATTCGGAAGGTGCAGACCTCGGAAACCTCAGCAGGAAGCTTTGGGGGCTGGGGATGGGGAATGTGGAAGCCAGATACAGATGAAGAACAGCCAAGGAGGTAGATTTTTTTATTTATTTATTTTTTATTTTCAGCATAACAGTATTCATTATTTTTGCACCACACCCAGTGCTCCATGCAATCCGTGCCCTCTCTAATACCCACCACCTCGTACCCCGACCTCCCACCCCCCGCCCCTTCAAAGCCCTCAGGTTGTTTTTCAGAGTCCATAGTCCATGGTTCACCTCCCCTTCCAATTTCCCCCAACTCCCTTCTCCTCTCCATCTCCCCATGTCCTCCATGCTATTTGTTATTCTCTTTTACAGTCAAAAAAATCTACCTCCATAGTGTATATGGAGGTAGATTTTTTTGACTGTAAAAGAGAATCAGGAGCTAAGGCAGGAATTGGAGCAATGCTTCTCTCTCTCTCTCTCTTTCACACACACACATTTTAACCATAATCCACACCAACAAAGACATTTACAACATGACCCAGGATGACACTCCTACTCACACTCGTACAATAGCACACGCTATTGAAACAAAACGTTAAGCAACAATAGTTAGCCTTCTAATGTGCAGAGCGCCGTGATATTTTCTATTCTAGTCTGGTCTGTGTTATTCAGTTGTATTGTGTTGTATTGTATTCTGTTCTATTCTGTTTCTCTTTTTCAAAAGGCAGGCTGTTCTCAAGACCCTGTGGCATATCAGAATCATTTGGAGAGCTTTTAAGAAATCTGGGTGGCCATCCCTTAGCTCTGGTGATTTCGTTTGTCTGGAGAGGGGATGCCTGCATCCTTTGAGGCCAAGGCATGGAACAAGGTCTCCAAGGAGGGAGGGGAGGATGGCATCCAGGGCACAGAAATGAGGGCTGCCTCTGGGAAGAAAAGGCCTGTCTTTGTCCCACTCGGGGGGAGCAGATGGGTAAAGAGGGATATCGCTGGAGGCAGTAGGGGGTCCTGGGAGGGGTGCTGGGAGGATAGCAGAGCAATAGCACTCAGTCCTGGGATCCTGTAGCTTGCAGAACCTCGGATGGGCAGGGGGCATGGTGGGAAGGGGACTGATGCTGGCTGGAATAACCCCGTGTGGACAGGGTTGGAGGCATGTAACCTGTAACGGGTCCCCTCCCCCACTCCACCCCGGACACCATCCTGAGCTGAGCTCTCAAGAAGAGAGGAAGAGACCCTTGAGACCGTGGCTCTCGGAGTAGGTGAGCCATCATGCCTTTGCGAAGGGCAGAAAGGCCCTTCTGACGCCACCAGCCTGGGGGAAGGTGGCTCTATGACCCTGCCCAGAGCAGGTTCCATCTGGGGCTGGCTTCTCTGGGGCGTCCCCTCACTCGGCACAGGACTCATGTTTACTTCGGATCAGGCCAAGACAGTTCAGTTCCACACACAATGATAGAGGGCCCAGTCTGGGCCAAGGGCATGAAGATCTAGCCCCTGGCATCAGGGAGTTCTGCCGATGAGTCTGAACTGGAAATGAAACACGCTAGGACTCTGTTTCTGGTCTCAGATCTGCCACTTCCCGGCTGTGGGTCTTTGCTCTGGTTTTCTCTGCCATGTGGGGACATCAGGCCCTGCCTGCCCCACCCGCCCCAGGGCCACTGAGGACACATGAGATAATGGCAGTGAGGGGGTTGAGCAAGCTGTAAGGTGCGAAGGGTGCCCTGAGACTGAGTTTCAATGACAGTAACAACAACAACGACTAATAATAATTATAGCTGATGTGTGGTCACTGCTTAAAGACTTGCTTTTTTCTCCTTCCCAAGACAATGTGCTCTGGTGGGAAGAGCGCAGAAGCACAGAATTTAGCCTTTGGCCAGCTTTTCAGTTCCAGCTCTTTCTACCTTCTGCCTGGCTGTGTGCTCTTAACCTCTGTGACCCCTATTTCCCTTATCTCTGAAACTGGGATGTGGAATTCCTACCTCAGGGATTGTTTGGAGGTTTGAAGGAGATAAGGCGTGACAGAAGGGACGTCTGTGTTTAAAACTCAAAGCGAAGCTTTCAGAATGTCTTCCCAGGCGATGTCACACTCTCTGTGTGCTCATGCCTTGTCTCTCCCAAACTCCCAAACTCCTCCTCTGCAGGCATTTTTGCACCGGGCCGGTGTAGCCACACATGCAGGAAAGAGCCCGCAATGACCACTTTCTTCATCCAAGCAGCCCCTCGAGATCTTTAGCTTTCTCCCTCAGAAGCCAAGGGAGTCTAAGTCCTTGTTCTCTGCCTTTTTAGCAATTTCCTCAACAAGCTCCATTTTTCAGGGGCTGGCTTCTGGGTAGGATGCTGTTATTCTGCTGAAGTGGTCTCAAACTGTAGTGTTTGAGCTTGATCAAGAAATACAGAGATTCATTCAGGCACATTCTTGCCTCAGGACATTTGCACTTGCTGCTTCTTCGCTTGGAATGCTCCTACCCGTGCTGTCTGCACAACTTGCTTTTTTACCTCTTGAGGTCTTTGCTCAAATATTTAAAATGGCACCCTGTTCGAAATGGCAGTCCTGACGCCGGTCACTCCTCATCCCTTCCTTGTTTCGTTTCTCCCACAGCACCTATTACTATCTGATCTACTGTCGTCACTTGGTGACTGTACGTTTTCTCTCCACCAGTATGTAAGTTCCATGAAGGCAGGGACTTCTGTTTTGTTCATTGCTGTATCTCCAGTACTTAGAATAGTGCCTGGTCTTTGTAGATGTGTAATGCTGATTCAACGAATGAATGAAATTTGATTCTGTAGGTCTGCAGCAAGGGTTGGAATGTGCATTTTAATAAGCTTTCCAGAGCATTCTCATGCAGTGGGACATCTCTGGGAATCCCTGCCCTAACTACTGTCCTCCATCTGTACTGAAACTGAGGAGCTTGGGGCAGTAGGCACTTAAGCTCCCCCAGAGCAAGCGTCAGGAGGAGTCATTACTGGGTGGAGCATGTCTTCCCTGGGTGGGGCCCTCGGGACCTCCCTGCTGCAACCCAGGGAGGTGATGTGAGTGGCGGGCAGAGTGCAGACATGGAGGGGGAGGTTCTTGTGCTGTTACCCCCATGTGGCCTGAACTCAGGTCCTGTGCACAGAGGCAGATGGCTGACCCCAAGCCTCCTCCCTTCGATGTTACCTGACCTCTATAGGCATTCCTGACAGTGGTGACCAGCCCTGCCTGCCCTGGGACTCTGAGGCAGTATTTCTCCTCCCTGGATCCTCCTCCTCGTTATCTGCAGAAATTGTGGGAACACAGCTCTGAGCCTCCTGGTTTTAATTACCATACTCTCGGTGAATCCCAGTGGGCCAGTGTCTTTAGCTGGGACTGAATGATTTTTACTTTATGGACCTCCAGAGTGAGGGAAGCACCTACGTTTGCTACCGACAGAATCATCCCTGCCTTCGATTCTTGGCAATCACTTGTTCATTCATTCATTCATTCATTCACTCTCTCAACAGGTTTTCTAACGGCCTTCAGCCCCCATGGTGAGCACATTCAGGTGACACAGGGCTCCCAGGACCTGGCACTGAGCAAGTGTTCACTGAACATGAGCTCTTCCAGGTTCTGTCGCCAACTGTGCCAGAATCACCACATCCCACAGTCCAGCCACCTCCACTTCCAGAAAAATTTCCTTTGCTATATCCAATTTCTGTATTTTGTTTAAGATTTATTTATTTTAGAGAGAAAGAGAAAGCGTGAGTGGGAGGGGCGGAGGGAGAGAGAATCTTAAGCAGACTCCCCGCTGAGCACAGAGCCGGACCAGGGGCGAGATCCCATGGCCCTGAGATCGGTACCTGAAGGGAAACCAAGAGTTGGGCACTCAGACTGACTGTGCCACCCAGGGCACCCCATTGGCTTCTGTGCTTCCTTGTGTTAATTCATGTGTTCTTTTGATAAACTTAAAAATCATATACCCTTCTCTTCATGCTACTTGAATTTTTAAAATGAATCTGAATTTTGTGACTAAAAGTATATCAAAGCAATGGCAATATCAAATATTCTTTTATGAATCTCATTCCCTGGAGATTTCAGTCTGCTCTTGGATGGCAGTGACTTGCCCCGTGGTTAACCCCAGCCTGATGCTTGTCCTCTTCTGCTGCCTTCCGACAAGAGAATGGCCAGTTCCCAGCACCTCATACACTCGAAGTTGGGTGGTCTCTCTTCTTGGTGATGATACCTTTGCTTATGGATCCAGCCTTCCCACTGGTCACGTTTGCTTGAAACCTTTGACAAATGTTGGCAGAATGGGGAATAGAGCCAGGCAGCCTCTAGAGACAGAGCAAATGGGGTTACCCCTCCCCCACCAGAGTGAGAAGCAGACAGACAATCAAACCCCATCCGGCTCTCAGGAGGAAACTGAAGATCTAGGTAAGACAGAGACTTGCCGGGGCCCCACAGCATGTGAGTGGCAGAGCTTAGATAGGATCTCAGGTCCTCTGACCCCAACCAGGGCTCTCTCCTGTCCCTGGGCCACCTCGTGTTCATTCTTTCCGCTATCTGCCCTTTGTAGGGACATGGCAGCCCATGCCAGGTACCCTAGTTTTGGTGATGGTGACTCCAGGCCATTTGCTCTGCTTAGCAATGAATGACTATCCTCCCCACCCCCCTTGCCAGATTCAAGCCTCAGGTTCCATTCTGGTGGTATTGCTTCCAGAAAGCCCTTCTGTCACTCTGTACTCCACCTGCCAGCCAGATCAGGAAGTTCACCTGAAACACTCCCACACGCTCTGGCTTTCTCCCTCACACACCATTTTTACTGGTTATCTACTCGCTAAATTATAGCGAACAATTTAGCCCAGATTATTCAAGGTGACCCGTGTGAGAGAGCCATGGTGCTGGGCATCTCAGTGTCCCACCACCTAGCCCGGTGTTCAGCATATAGTAGTCCCTCAATAAAACTGGTCACAAAAGGACCCTTACAATCCCTTAAGGAAATAGATGGGGTTACCATCTCTGTTTAATAGATGAAGATGCTAAGTGTTACTGAGCTGAAAAAAAAAAAATGACCAGGGCCCAAGGTCATAGCTGGGACATGGTAGGATAAGGATTCAAACCCAGGTCCCCTGGCCGTGGAACCCACATCTATCTGCTCAACACACTGCTGGGAGTCTAGGGGCTTTTTTTTTTTTTTTTTTTTTTTTTAAGAGGAGTAAGATAGTTTAATTGAGAAATAAACTCTGGAACTCTGGACAGCCTCCTAATCAGAAGTCCTCCTCCTTTTTTTTTTTAAATAATTTTTTATTTTTTATAAACATATATTTTTATCCCCAGGGGTACAGGTCTGTGAATCGCCAGGTTTACACAATTCACAGCTCTCACCAAAGCACATACCCTCCCCAATGTCCATAACCCCACCCCCCTCTTCTCCCAACCCCCCTCCCCCCAGCAACCCTCAGTTTGTTTTGTGAGATTAAGAGTCACTTATGGTTTGTCTCCCTCCCAATCCCATCTTGTTTCATTTATTCTTCTCCTACCCACTTAAGCCCCCATGTTGCATCACCACTTCCTAATATCAGGGAGACCATATGATAGTTGTCTTTCTCCGCTTAAGAAGTCCTCCTCCTAAGGACCCACTCTTTTTTTTTTTTTTTAAAGATTTTATTTATTTATTTGACAGAGAGATCACAAGCAGGCAGAGAGGCAGCCGGGGGTGGGGGGAGGAAGCAGGCTCCCTGCTGAGCAGAGAGCCCGATGTGAGACTCCATCCCAGGACTATGGGATCATGACCTGAGCCGAGGGCAGCGGCTTAACCCACTGAGCCACCCAGGCGCCCCTAAGGACCCACTCTTGGAGAGAAAGGCCATCATGGAGGGTAAGACTCTCAAGTGAGGAGGAAACAGCATGGGAGCTGGTATCAGGAGCACCAGAAAGTGCTCAGCTCTGGACATAGGATCCTTCCTATCTAGTTTTCCCCCTGACAGCCAGCCTACCCCATTACTTCTTGGAGAGGAGGGATCAAATTCACAGGTTAACCTCCCCCAGACTCCCTTAGGTACAGGTCCCGGATCTACTTCAGGGCAGGACAGCTGGCAAGTGTGGCCATGAGGGCTTCCTCCAGCTATGTGTCAGGCCCCTAGTGAGAACACCAGTCAGTGGGCTGCCTCTGCCCAGTGCTGTGTTTGACCCCCACATCTGCAGGCCTGGGCCTCTGACCAGGGTGGCTCCCAGTGCTCGGGATAGACAGAGTCCTAATCAGGCTGCCCCAGCAGAGTGAATACTTCCCATATGCTCAAGCCTCTTCTAAGCATTTTCTATAAATGAATCAGTGCTCTGTGATAATGGTAAGAATCATTATCAATGTTGTTTTATATAACAAGGAAACAGGCACAGAGGGGTTAAAGAAATGTCCAAATGTCCAAAGTCACACAGACATGCGATTGGAACCCAGGCCATCTGCCTTCAGAGCTAACACCCTTGACCACCAAACAAGCCTGCCTCCAGCACACCTGGGTTTCTGACTTTAAAAGACTTACTGGGGTTTTGTACTCATTCTTTGGAGCAGGAATGGTATTGGGCAACAGGCCAGCAGAGAAGGAGGCAAAGAAGGAATCTGAGAGAAGGGTATGGTTGTCACCTCAGCTGGAGCTTTGCCCAGGACTCAGTAAGAAGGAGAGGTGTGTTGCATGGATGCTGCTAGGCTTGTGTCGGCATTGAGAGGAAAACAAAGGGTTGGCAGCCGTGCTCAGGTGAGAGGGACAGCTTCCTATTTCCTTTCCAATAGGACGAAGTTGGGGTGTGTTTGTGTGTGTGCGTGCGTGTGCACATGTGTACATGCTGAGTACGTGGGAGTGAGTGGCTGTGAACTGGCGAGTGTGCATTGATGTGCTGTGAGCGTGCTAAGCGATGTGTGCAAGCATGAATGGATTTGGTGTCTTACTCCGTTTGGGCTGTTGTAACAAAATACCATAGACTGGGTGGCTGGAACAGCATTTAGTTCCCATGTTCTGGAAGCTGGGAAGTTCAAGATCAAGATGCTGTTAGATTCAGGGTCTGACGAGAACCTCCTTCCTGGCTTAGAGATGGCTGCCTCCTTGCTTGGCCTCACGTGGCCCTTCCCCATTGCATGTGTGTGCAGAGAGAATGCAAGCTCTGGTGTCTTGTGCTCTTCTTATAAGGGGCACTAAAGCCATCATGGGGCCCTACCCTCATGGCCTCCTCTGACCCCAATCACCTCACAAAGGCCCCACCTCCAAATACTATGATGTTGGGGATTAGAACGTGACCATATGGGTCTGGGGGTGGAGGACGCACACAGATTCAGCCCATCACACTGGGCTTGTATGAGCAGTGGTGGGCAAGGCCCCCAGACTGTGGTTGGGCCCCAACCACCACTACCTGGAGCCACCGTCACGATCCTGGTGAATGACAACTAATTGCACAACTGTGAGTCATTGTTATTTTTCATTGTTGGTAAGATAATCACAGAGTAATGGTGAAGTAGAATCAGAATTCCCAGATTGCTTGCCGCCAGCTGCTGGGTCCCCCGCCACCCCCTGCAAAGACCCCATCATCCCTTGGCCCAGAGGCTGCCTAATTGTTGTTTAATGTTTCAAAGATGCTGTCCTACACAAGAGATACTCATTCCAAGCTATAAAAATACCAACAGCTTTGCATGCAGCTGGAATAATTGCAAAAATTTAAAAAAAAAAAAAGCAGAGGAAAAGAATGGTCCGACAGTATTGTGCTTTATGGAGCTTAAAGAATCCCATATAGCTAATCTAATTACAACCAAGGCTCAGGCAGCTTAAAGGTGTTTATACAGCCAGGCACATGGGCTGCCAGCCCACTCAGCTGAAGGCTTCTCCTTACCACCTACCCCAATGCCTTTGACTGTGACTAGAACAGCCCATCCACAAGCGTGGTAGCGAGTACCGAGCAGCCTCGACATAGGAACAGCCTAGCGCTGAAATCTGCAGGAGTCTGGAGGCTCTCACCTTTGCCTCATACTGCCGGGGCTGCCTCCCCCCTGCCACACTCTCCGTCACCTGCCTAAGGGTTACTCTTGGCGGGGCTATAGATCACGTGCTCCAGGGTTGACCAGCACTCTCCCAAGGAAACCTGTGACCCTTGAGTTCCTGGCCGCTCTGGAGAGCCAATGCTCACCTCTCCCTGACTCCAGCCCCGACCTGAGGACAAGGAAGTGCTTTGGCCTGTGATCACAGTGGTGGAAAGGAATCCAATGAATGTTTCTGCAGACTCAGTCGCGTCTGTTTCTGAACCAACCTCTCAGAGCTACCGCCTGTGGTTCCACAGGTTTTGCCCTTCACCAGGCAGCCAGACGAGGAGAAATGGGGGAATGTAATCTAGCCCACGATCCCTGTCGGCTAAGCTCCTCATTGTGCTCTGAGTCTGTGTTGGAAATGCCTTTTCCAAATTGGGAGTCCAGAGGGGAGTACTTTTCTAGAATGTGCCTCAAGGTGCCATGTGCTAATATAGCCCAGCCCGTGCCGACCTCTGCAGTGAAAACCAGCAGTCTGTTCTTCCCATGGCGGGCAGCCCAGCTTTAACAGAGCTGCTGTAACCTGGGGTGTGTTCCCTGCACCTGCTGTCCTCCCTGTGCCAGCCTTCCTCAACCTTCTCGGAGTTGGTCCTACACTCGGCCTCCATTCTCTTCCAGTCTGCTGTTCCCTCCTGGAATGGAGCCCTTGAGCCCTTACAACCCCCTGGGCTGGGCTCTGGCTCCCCATCCAGCCCTGGCCAACCGTCCTATTCGAGAGGTTTGCCCCTGCTCCCTGTACCACCTGGCTGGGGCCCTGTTCCCTAGTCTGACCCACCTGCCTTCCCATATTCTCAGGGCTGAGACCTTCCACTGAAATGAGAATCCTTAGTTAGTGCAGCTTGGATGTGCCCAGCCCCTGGTGACACTGCCTCTTGGTGAACCAGCCCCAGAGCTCAGTCTGTTTCTCCAAGTCCGGTCCTATTTCTCCAAGTCCAAGCCTCTTCTCTGTCCTCACCAAACCATCCTGCCGAGGTCCCAGCAAGCCACACAGCAGAGCCTGTCTAAATCTGGCAATGGGATGGGTAGCATCTCACTTATTCTGAGTCGTTTTACTGATATAGACAACTGACTCAGGGAATCAGAAACTCCCCAGGATGCTTTCCTGACAACCAAGAAGGGCCCCCAGGAGGGCAAAGAGCCTGCCTTCCTTAGCTCATGAGCTCCCTGTAGGAGTCAGCAGCGGGAAGACTTTGGACCATTTGGCTTTACAGCCTCGCCAAGATGACCAGTATTTGATTAGCAAAGCCAGCAGGAACCAAATACAAAAAGGCCTTCTTCCAACGGTCAGCTGTGTGACCATCTGTCGAGGGGGAAATTCCTGGAGCTAGAGCGTTGAGCAAGTATGGGAGGAAAGCAGAAGACATCCCTCCTGCCCTCAGGTGAGGGGCCCTGCTGCCGCAGCTGGGAGTCCAGCTGTCTCTGGAAAAGGCCAGGGTCACACTCCCCCAGCCTGAAGTGCAGCTGGCAGGAGATGGCTCCTTGGCCATTCTTGGCCATCAGCCTGTCCTGCTCAGCGGCTTGCACTGGTGCTGACGGTGGAAACGCCATGAATGCCGGGGGCGGCCACCAAGCTGACATCCTCCCTCTGCTTGCCCACATAGTTAACACTGCCTGAAACCCAACAATCAAGTATGTCCTGCTGATACTAAATCTTTGGAGTACGGAGTGCCTTCTGTTGGCTCTGATTTTCTGAAAGGCTGCCCCAAAACACACCGCCCCTTCCCCAGATGTCCTCCAGTGACTCCGGGGTTGGAAGGCTCAGCGAAAAGGGGAGCATGTGGACAAGCGGCCTCCCAGCAACCACCCAGACCCGTTCTGCATGTTAGTTTTCAGGGTTCCCAGGAGACTGGCCCTGCTACGGTTTGATGGCACAGTGGAAGGTTGTACAGGAGACATTGTTAGGGGTGGTAGAAGCCAGGACAAGTGATGGGGGCCTGAAGGTCCAGCAGGAGGTGTGGACCCATCTCTACTATGCATCAATAAAAATCTGCTCTTATTGTGGCAGTGTTAGGGAGAGCAGAGTTTTTTTGTTTTGGTTTGGTTTGGTTTGCTTTTTTGTAACCAGGGCCCTAATCTGCTCTCTGGGGCCCTAAATTGCAGAACAACTCCATTGTTGTTGTTGTTGTTGTTGTTGTTTTTTCCAGAGACTGCCTCACCTCTCTGCCCATGGGGACTTGGGCCTCTCGTGCTCCTCCCGCCATTCACATGCATTCATTCAACAAACCGAGAAGCAAGTTCCAGACTCCTCTCTGGGCAGGCGGTGGTGAAGCAGATGGGGTTCCTGCCTCTGACCAGCTTTAGTCAAGTAGAGAGACTCTACAGCCCTCCCTGGGCACAGAGGAGATGCCTCATTTCTGGTTGTTTTTAGAAACTCATGTCTTGGGCTTTTAAGATGGACGTAGAATTTCAGGGAGAGAAGCTCTTGAATAGAAAGCAAGCTCAGGTTTGTCAGATCAGGGAGCAGGAAGGCTTCATTCATGTGAACCACCACTAAGGGAACCACCACTAGATGGCCCCAAGGCTGACCTTTGACGCCCGTGCTGCTGGTGTAGGGCCCTGACCTTAGTCTAACCAAGGAGAGCAAGGCCTGGGGTAACAAGACATGCGGTTCCCTCTGTCTTCTCACCCCTGGTCCCCATCCTGTGACTTCCAGTGGCCTCCCCCTGGCTTAGGTAGTTCTCTGCTCAGCACCTGACCTACGAGTAGGGTGGGTGACCTAGTTCACTTTGCGGGTCGCTCTCCCACCCAGATGAGCTTCTCTTAGGGGACACCGGGCAACTTGAAGCAGCAACCCTAAAATCCTGCCCCAGCTCCTCACTTCCTGAAGGGGAAACAGATCCAGAGAGCTTCTGTGAGTTTTCCAGTGGCGCACACCTAGCTGATGGCAGGGCCAGCGAGCAACCCTGCCCTGGGGCTTCGCTCACTGTGCTCCTTCATCTACCAGACGTTCACGGAGTGTGTTCTCAAGTGTCAGGGAGCACGTGCTGCACCTGAGATGCAAGGACGGATGGAGTTCTTCTGTTTCCAGAGAACTCACAGCCCAGTGCGGATGATAAACCGGAAGCTAAGAGCCATTACCCACAGTGGGCTGGTCAGGGCCACCAGCCACAGTGAAAGGAGAGCACTGGCAGAGCCCAGAGAGGGGTCTCAGTCATGCTGGGAGGACTTCCTGGAAGAGCTGGCATTTGAACAGGGCGTTGGAGCTTGAATGGGATTTGGATATGGATGCGAAGGTAAAGGAAAAGACAGAATCTGCCTCTGTTTTTGTGTCTTTCTAATTAGACTTCAGGAAAGGAGTCAAAATGATCACTTATTGGGCACCTGTTGTGTTCCAAGCACTGTAATACACAGTTTTATGCACTATCTTAATTTTTCCAATACCTCTCTTCATCTTACAGATGAGGACATAGACTCCCCAGTAACTTAGCCCTAAATGGAGCCTTCTTCTTTGATTCCTTCTTCTCTCTTCTGCACGAGGCCTCACCCCAGAAGGGTGCCTTGTGCCCCACAAGGACCTGGTGAACCGGATGATTGAATGCAAACAGAGAGTGAGACATTGGATAGTGAGTTTGTGACATCACAGGGAAGCTGGCATCCCCCTTCCTTGAACACCTTGTGGCTGAGCACAGAGCTGTTTAGGACTTCTGTCATCAGAATGATGCATATATACCTGCCCCCAGGCTGGCATCATCTTAGCCTAAGTGAATACTAACAAGAGCATCCTTTTCTCTAAGCCTCTTGATGTGTTACTTCACACACACAGGTCTCTGGACAGCCATAGGAGCTGGGTACTATTACTCTTATGCTCACTTCATAGACGACAATACCAGGGCTCCGAGAAGTTACTAGTTATGCACCTGGGAACGGCAGAGCCAGCATTTGAACCCAAGTTGGATCTGGCTGTGGAGGCTAAACCCCTAACCTTGTCACCATATTCAGGGGTCCTGAACTCAGGTTATCTACCGAGGCTCGATAGATGAGGGGAACAGCAGAGGTGAGGCGATGGGGCTGGTAGGACTGTGGTGACCAAGAGAATGAGCCCAAGTTTAGCCAAAAGGGGCAGCCAACAGGCCACAGCCTATTCCTATCGTGCAAGACTGGCCAAGATCACACTTTTCTGTTTGGTGGGCTGGACGAGCCACACGGACAGGCCAGGTACAGTCCTGGTCTTCGTGTCTGGGAGCCTCTATTGTATTGCTTCCCAGACTGAGACCGAGAGGCTCCTTCGGAGATGCCATGTGTCTCAGCCATGTCTGGTGCAAACGTCTCCCTCTTATGCTTGCTGCTTTCCCACTTCTCAGAAAGCAGCCAGTCGGGAGACGTGGAACTCGCCTCTCCTTCGTGCATTTCCTTTCACTGTGTGCTGTTTGGGAAGTTTACAAGGCATGGGCCGTGTGTACAGTTTTAGTCCCAGTGATTTAGGGAGGCCTCTTGTTTTAGTCCCAGTGATTTAGGGAGGCCCCTTCTGGGCTGATCAGCCTTATAGAAAAGTACAGGGTCATGCAGTCGAGGTATGGATATTGTCCCCAGGTTATGGACTTGGATGCCGTTTGTGTGACATCCCAGAATCCTGAGAGCTGGTAGCTTGCATCAGGCACCCTGGACGAGGCCTGGGGTGGGGGCGGGGAGTGCCCGGGGCTCAGGAAGGTGTCAGAGGAAGCAGAGAGTGTGGGAGTCTCTCAGAGCCTCATGTGCCTTGGATGGGGCTCATCTCAGCAGGACTTCCCTCAGGAGCAGGAGGTGGGGAAGGGGTTTAGAGGGAAGCAAGCACTCGGGCTGGGGATGGCTGTGATTCGGATGTGCCACGGCTCACCAGGACTGACCCTGGCTTGCCAAATTCTTCCCCCCTCCCCTCCCCAGATGCCTCCATTTCCCTGCTGCCTGTGACCTGCAGCCCTGAGGGAGGTTGTGGAGTGTGCTTGTGGTCCTTGGGGTTGAAAATGTGGCGGTTGCCATCTAGGAGTGAATAGCCACAGCAACTCTTTTTTTCCTTTAAAAAAAAAAAAAATTATTTATTTATTTATTTGACAGAGAGAGAGAGAGAGAAGGAACACAAGCAGGGGGAGGGGCAGAGGGAGAAGCAGGCTCCCCATCCAGCAGGGAGCCCAACACAAGACTCCATCCCAGGACCCTGGGATCATGACCTGAGCTGAAGGCAGACGCTTATCGACCAAGCCACCTAGGCATCCCCTAACCACAGCAGTTCAAAGCCGAATAAGACCCAGGGACAAAACCCTAGGCCTCATGTGTCTCTCATCTGGGGAAAGAAGTGTGAATTGGAACTTCACAAACCCAAATCCTTAAACCCTTTCTCACCCAGTAAATTTGATGGGGTGACAGAAATGAATTAGAAATTAGATCAGGGCTCAGCATTTACATGGGTTCTGAGCCAAATGGAAATTAAAAAGAGTATCTCCCGCAGGGTTAATGTGAAGGTCAGGCTTCTAGGATGCCTTGGCAGAGTGGCCTGACCTGGGTCTCAGAGGGGAATTGATCGAAGAATCCTGCTGATGAGATCAGGAGGTGGAGAGGGGTTCCCTACCCAGACAGTGGGAAGGAATTAACTTGTCACCAATTGACACTCACTGATGTGACTGAAAATGCCAGCCATGCAAGGCAGATTTTGATGCCAGGCCGCCCAGTGGCAGCACTGACTTCTCCTATCTTCCCTGAGGTGTAAGCACCCTGAGGTGCTTGCATTGAAAAAAGGAATATTTTCCCCCACATTGAAAAACATTTCTAGCTAAGTCCCATGGACTCAGTGTGTCTGCAAGCTTGTCGGTGTTGTCAAATTTCATTTGGCTTAAACATGAGAACTAATGCAGAGAATCAAAGAAAACAAAGTTGTTTGCTGAGTGTTCCTGACCAGGGCTGCTCAGGCATGAGGCTGAGGTATTGCCTAAAGTGATTGTCTTTTCTCTGAAAAGAACATTCAAGGTTGTTGTTTAATCTTTCTGGAGTGAGTTTCCATAGTCTTAGGTGTTCAACGACTCCCCTCTAGACCTGCATACTTGACATTCCCACAGTACCTCAGTCCATCTGCGGATGAGGTCGCTGCTCTCCGAATTCCCCAATTCTGCATGGCAGGAAGATCATGTCCCATCTTTCTTCTTTCCAGCTGGGCTCCTATATTACGCCAGGTGCATCTATAGGAGATGGAAGGAAGGAAGGAGGGAGACGCAGAGAGAATGGGACAGAGAGGAAAAGCTATGAATAGGTAGGTGTGTAGATGGGTAGATGGATAAATAGTGGAAGTAGATGGATGGGTAGGTGGATGGATGGATGGATGGATGGATGGATGGATGGATGGTTGGTTAGATGGATGGATAGACAGATGCATGGGTAGGTGGATGACTCAGGAGGTAGATGGTTGGATGGGTTTAATCTTTTCCATTTTATGATGGAATCATTTCTATTTTATGTCCATTTGAGAGATGAAGGATTTTGGGGTCAGAAGCAATAGTGAATCACCAGAGTTCTCACTGCAAGATGGTGACAGAGCTGGGACTTGAATCCACATTTCCCAATTCACATGTGTCTATGTTTTCTTTTCTTATATTGCCCAGTAAGCTTTTTTTTTTTCTTTTTTAACTGCCTGCCATATATCTAGAGATGGACTCATGTAAGCTTGAATAAGCCACTTATACAAATAGGTGGCCAGAAGGAGGTCCATTTTTTTTCATTCAGCAAATATGTACTGATCCCAGTGTTGGCAGAATTCCCAGATGGAACCCCAAGACTCCTGGTCCCTGGTCGCTTCTTCCGTTATTCAGTTAAACACTAACCTGCCTCCCGCCATGAAGAGTCTTTACTGACATAAAGATTATTTATTTATTTAACAGAGAGATAGAGAGCACAAGTAACCAGAGCAGCAGGCAGAGGGAAAGGGGAAAGCAGGCTCCCCACTGAGCAGGGATCCTGATGTGGGACTCAGTCCCAGGACTCTGGGATCATGACCTGAGCCGAAGGCAGCTGCTTAACTGACAGAGCCATCCAGGCTCCCCGAGTCTTTACTGATGTAATTCAGATCTCCAGTCAGCTGGGCCTGACGTAATCACACGAGCCTTTTAAGAGCGAAGCTTCTGCAGGCTGGTTGCAGAAAGGGGAGTCCCAGAGATGTGCTATTGGAGGTTTGAAACGAACCAAACGTCCATGCTGTGACTGGCCCGTGGGGGCCACAGGGCTGAGAACTACAGGTGACCTCTCCTTGCGGAGAGCGGCCCCAGCTGACAGCTGCCGGGAAAACGGACTTCTGTCCCATGCCGAAGGAAGTGAATTGTGCCAACAACCAGTAAGGCGAGAAGAGTGCCCCGAGGCCCAGGTAAGAGCTACGGTGCCAGCTGACACCTTGATTTGAGCCCAGTGAAACCCTGAGCAGAGAATCCAGCCATGCCATACCTGGATTTATAACCGACGGAAACTGTGAGCTGATAAGTCTGCTAAGTTTGTGGTACTTTGTTATATAACAACAGAATATGAATACAGTGACCTCCGATATGTTGGCCGCTGTGCTGACCACTGGGAATACACGGCTGGCATGGTCCCTGCCCTCACGGAGCTCACAGTTTTGTGGGAAAGATAGACAAGAAACAAATCAAATGATTACAGTGTGATAAAAGCCATAAGATACATAAACAGGGTGATATGAAATAAACGAAACATGTGAGATGGTTAGAGACGCTTCTCACCTGTGCCCTGAAGGATGAAAGGGAGTCAGCCACATGAAGAGCCATGGAAAAGTGTTCCAGGCAGAGGGAACAGCTCAGGCAAAGACCCTGAGGTGGGAGAGAACCTGATGTGTTGTTCTCAGTGTCAGAAGGAAGCAAGTATTTCTGGAAGGTGGCAAGGAAGGGGGAGGGCGAGTTAATGTTGAGGAATTAGACAGGGGCCTCATCATATAGGACCTTGGAGAATATGACTCTGAGTGCAGTGGGCAACACTGGGGAATTTTAAATGGGGTGAGGTGTGTGATCTGACTGTCCTTTTTGGAGGACCTCTCTGGCTGGTCTGTAGTGAATAGTCTGGATGGGGTGAGTGGAAGCAAGGAAATCATTTGGGAGACTATGGCCATATCTCAGGCGAGAAGTGATCGTGGTGTGGAGTGTGAGGGGCAGCTGGATCTGAGATCCATTTGGGTTTGCTGGTGATTGGATGTAGGAGAAAGAAAAGGAAAGACCTGGAGATGAAATCCTGGTGTCTGGCTTGCGTAGTGGGGTACGTGACCATGCCATTTACTTAGATGGGAAGGACAGAGCTGGGGGAGGAACAGGTTTAGGGAGTAAGACCAGAGTGAAGTTTTGGCTGTGATGGAGGTGAGAGGATTGTGAGATGTCTAAGAGGAGATGTCCAGCAGCTATTGGAACACAGAGGCACTGCTGAGCTGGGGTCGTGTTCACGGGTTCAAGACCAGCCAACCTGGCTTGATGGTTGAGCCAGCTCCCCCTAATCATTCCCTTGATGTTGGCAGAATACCTGGCTTACCCAGCAAGGCTTCAAAGACCAGGGCCTGGACCTCTGGAGTAGTCATCCTCCCTGGACAAGCCCTGCACTGCACTGCTCCCATGCTGAGCCCTGGGTGCTGTCATACAACCCATGTGGGGCATCCTGGTAAGGGGTGGTTCCAGCAAATAGAGCTTACATCTCAGCAAGGTACTTCAGTTGTTCTGGGCCAGTAGTAAGGTGCATTAAGCACCAAATTAAATAAACCTGAAATTGCAGTGTAATGGTATTAAGGGGCCTGAGGGAGCCTGGGAAGAATGAACACGCACAAAGAATCCTCTCTAGGATCATCAAATCCCTGATTAGAATCGCCTCCCAGGATCAAATGGCCTCTAGAGAAGGTGAAGAGTGCCTCTGAGTCCTAATGTGCTGTGGGAACTCTGGAAGGATGTTTGACCAGGCTGCAACCTCCTTCTCCAGGGCTGCTCAGGACAGGAGGGTCTGGTGTGGAAAGAGCTCCTACAGGGATCCTGACCACTGGTCTCAGGGACATAGTGGCATCCTATAGAGGGCCTAAGCCATGTGGCAGGTCTAGCTCTGTCCTCTCTGGCTTTGTCTTGAAGGGGTTTATTCCCCAAGAAACAGACCCTGAGACATGGATCCAAGAGTAAGTAGTCTATCTAGGAAGTTCAAAGTAGACCAGTAGGGTGGAGAGTTAAGACAAGGTAGGGAAGCAGCCAGTAAGAGTATGTTTTCAAGTCAGGCACCCCTGTAGGCAGGTGGAGCTTGAACCTACAGGGAAACTCTGCTAAATGACATAAAATACATGTGTCAGAACGATCATACCTGAGAGGGGAGGGAGCTGGGGTATTTATGCCCCAGGTCCCTTTAGTCACTGGTTCAGGGCTGCTCTTAGGGGGTGTTCATTTCTAGCCCTCCAGACTGACCCCTGCTGGGGAAGGGCGGTCTCCTGTGGCTTTGAATAAAGCCCTTGGATAAATGTTCTGGAAATAAATTGTGGTGGCGGGGAGAGGGGCCCTTTGAAAGGATGAGGTGCCTAGGATATCGGTGAAGCATCCGTAGCATCTACCACGAGGTTCATGAGGCACAAGTGTTTGGATACTTTTAAAAAGTGCATTTCCAAAAGCCTGTGATACTGACTCTGTCCAGATCTCTGCAGGTCAAGTGGCCGGGCATGCTGGGCCCTCCTAGGCAGACCGAGACCCCCAGCCACATCAAGTCAGACCAGGATTAGAACACCTCCTGCCCCCCTGTGGTCTGCCTGCTGCCCACAGACAGAGCCCGCGGCACCTCGAGACCTGGGGCTGCATTCTCTCTGTGTTTTTGTCTAGCAGGGCCACCTGACAGACAGAGTTCCTGCAGGAAGCTGTGACTTGGGTTTGTGGGCATTTACTCAGGCTGGGGCAGGGGTCAGAGTTCTCTGGATTCAGTGGTTTAAAAACCCAATCCAGGCCGCTGTGGGAGAATAAGGGCAAGGTGCGGTGTCTGGGGAAGACTGGCACATTCTAGCAGGGGTCAGGCCTTAGCCAAGAAGGGTCTCAGGGCAGTTCTAAGAAGGCAAAATGGAAAACTGAGGTAGATTCACACTTGTAAGGTCGTGATGTGCTTCAGGAAGTGGGAAGGAAGCTGCAGACTGACTGGCAACAGGTGTTGGGGTCATTCCCTTGGCTCCGCAGAGACCGGGGGAGTCTGAGTATTATAGACACTCAAGGGTACCCCACCCAGCTTCCTTTCACTGGCTAGTCCACCTGTCCTCCAGGGGCTGTGCTTGTCAGAGTCCAGCAGCTCAGGGCTGTGCCCCAGTCCATGGAACTGGAGCTGCCTCACCCAGAAATGCCCAGGACATAAGCCCCCTCCTGCAGGGATGTCCGGAACTAGCTGATCAATATGGGTTTAAAAACCCACCCCGCTCCAAGATGGGATAAGCCTGAGATGGCAGCCATACTCCCTATGGAAAGCTTGGCATCAGCTGAACTCATAGCTTTGCCCTGCTCCCTTCCCTGCCCTCACCTGCTTCTCTCAAGAGCTCACCCTCAGTTCAAGCACTCACTCAAGAACTGATCTAAGTTCTTTGAGAACCTGATCTAAGACTGCCAAAATGTGTGAGATGCACCGCGCTACCAGGCCGAGGGGGTCAGAGATTGGTTAGACAAAGGCCAGAAGCTGTCCCGGTATACCTGGGCATGCAGGGTTTTCCACACCAAACTGGGACCCCTCTGAGCAAACCAGAGTGGTTGGAGACCCTCTACCTCAGTGTCTCAATTAGAAGGGATTGAGTTCCCTGTGGGAACCCAGAGTCATGCTTGATTCAGCAGGGACTAAAAAGAAAGACAAAAACGTGTCTTCCGTGAAATTCTGTGAAGCCAGCGTTTATTTCTCTAAGCCTTTCCCTCTGTTTCAGGGACTTCACTTTTAGTATATTCAAGTCACCCCTGGGGCTAGCTGGCAGGAAAAAAAGAAAAAGAAGGAACCTGAAGTTGGGACCAAGAAAAGGGAGTAAGACAAGAGACAGAGTAGGTGAAGAGGTTTTGGCAACATGACCTTGGGAGAGATGAAGGAAACTGAGACCAAAAAACAGTGCCCAAACCCCCCACCACAGCCAGGCTTCTGGGGGGGTGGGGGTGGGGGGAGGAATAGCCCAAGCTAACTGGAGGGCTCTGTAATTTCCAACTGTCCTGGCCAGAAGCTGCGGAGGAGAGTGCCCACTGCACAACTCCTGGGTATACTGGGGAGGGCTCGATAGATACCTTCTCAGTGATGGCAGACATCCCGGCTAAATAAGGGTCAGTTGGGCCTTTGCCTGTGACACAGTCACTGAGCACCCCTGCATTTCTGGAGCGGGGCTTAGACGGGCTCTAGGAACCTCCAGCTCCACAATTAGACAACCCGTGAGTGACCCTTTAACTGCAACTCCAGACTCAAGGCAGAAAGCCGCTCCATTCACAGCAAAGCAAAATGAACTATGTGTGTGTCACTGAAAACAGCAGAGGAGGGCGACCCGGAAAAAGTTTTAGGGAACAAAGTTTGGTAACTGGAAATTAACGATACAGGGCCAACGATTCCTTGTTGAAAATGTGTAAAAATACCACGATGGTCTCTTTCTTTCATCTGTGGTCTGTATTATTCGAGTCTAATGGAGGTGAAAGTATGAGTTGGGACTTTCTTGGGTTTACTTCTGAACTCACTTCTCCATCCTCCGCTTTCCATACGGATCATCAGTTCCCAGACTGCAGGCTCAGAGGGCGGGGCCCTGGGAGGAAGCAGGTGACACCATCAGACTGGATCATTGGAGGAGAGTCTGATCCTAGGGACAGTTACAGAGGTGGGAGCAGGGTGTGGGGAAACTGCTGGGGTGGCGCCAGGCCTCGGGGCTGGGAACGGCAGAGATCCCTCCCACCCCAGTCAGACAAGGCAGAAGACACAAGGCAGCTAAAACTGGGTAGTGCTGAAGGGGGCCCTTAACAGGAGCTGACTTTTTGGTGCCTGCGGGAAGGACCCCACAGGGAGGTGCTGGGGAAATAAATCTCTCCCCTCTGACCTCTCACTGCCAGGATAAGGTTGCTGCCTGATGTGTGCCCCATAGGTCAGCCTCCTGGGCAGGGGCAGGGTGGAGAATGGTAGGTGTGTGTGGGAGGTACCCAGCACATGGCACAGTGTACCAGCTAACAGGGCCTCAGGATGCAGTCCTCCCGGTGCAGGATGGTTTGGTTAAATGTCTCCTAGCTCTTGTAGAGCTCAAAAGTTAGTTGTGTTGCCAGTGTTGGTCCTTGTTTGCAGGAGGGCTAGAGACAGCTCTGGGCAAGGAAAGAGAGTGAATATTCATCCGATGGCAGCAGCCAGAGACACACAAAACAGGAGGACACCAGGACTTCATCAAAACCCCTTATGTTTCGGTTGAGGAACCTGAGGCCCAGAGAGGGGATGTGTCTTGCTCAAGGTCACACAGTGATTTAGAGACAGAGCTAGAACCCATGGCAGTGCTGAGTGAAATTCTAGGCATAGAGATCTGAGAGTCCTGCATGGAGCTGCCTCTGGGGACAGCAGGGGCTCAGAGCTGGAGTGGGGTGGGCAGGGGAAAGGGAACCTCACTCTGGCACATGCCGGGGGCCCCCCAGAGGACCTCATCAAGCACATAAAGGCCAAGCCAAGGTAGAGATGGAGGGCTGACGAGGCCCAGGACTGTGGCCAGGTGGTGTCTGAGCTTTTTCCAGGCCTTGCCCTTAGCCAGACCAAACTCTGCAGAAAGCAGGAGCTGTGATGACCCTGTGAACTCCTGAGCCTGCCCTTGGGAAGGTGGGGGCTACCGACTGCCTTTGGGGAACACAGAGATTGCCTAAGCTGTGTTCCCAGGAGGTGAGGCTGCTGGCCCTGGGAGCTTGGAAGAAGAGCATGCTGGCTTCCCCCATGAGCCAGCAGCGGGGAGGGGCTGAATGGGGCGCAGAGAGCTGCTAGTCTTGCTGCCCCTGCCTCAGCAAGGGAGTGAGGTCTGTTGGTAGCATTTTGGGGGAAAATGATGGTTTTACCTTCATCCTGTGGTACCAGGGCTGTCTTAAATTAAAGATGTCTTAGCCCGGAAAATCTGGATTGATGTCTCAGGGCCTCACCATGAGGTCAAAAATGGAAGACTCAGTGACTAGAAAATTTGTGTGGGGGACATGGCTGTTTTGCCTATTATAAAGCTAATCATCTGGGTTTATGTGTCTGCCTTGAGAACAGTCTAGAAGTCCAGCTTATAACTGACCAAAATCAGGTGGTTTCTTCAGAGAGCACTGCTATAAGCCAGGCACTGGTCCATTTTCTTGGTTACACATACCTAGTTCTGGTCCTCAAGGAGCTCATGGTCCGTGAGTGAAGATGGGAGTTTGAAAAGCCACAGAAGCCAATTTTGGCCCATTAGGAACTGTTAGCACATCAGACTAGTGCTAGAACATAGCAAACTTAGCCTTCCTCCCTTATGCCTAGGCTGTGGGCATGGGCGCCTCACCAGCCACGACACAGAGTGTGAGGGGACAGACTCGCTTGATTTTGTCAAAAAAAGTTTTAACTGGGAGAGTTAAATTAGAGTTTAACTGGGAGAGGAATCACAACAGGTGATCCCAAAGAAATGGTGACTCTCAGAAAGAGATCTGACTTAGTGCACATAGGCCTCTTCCCTTCTGGAGCACCTCCTTCCAGAGCCTTCTCCACATGGGTCTTGGGTGTGATATGATCTGTCCATTGAGACAAACATTCCTCTAGGACACATGGTAGATGCATACTTTTTAAGTTCTTTGCCTGGATCTCTGTGTACTTTTGTCTATTTTCTCTGACCTATTGCAAATGCCTTAGGGAGGGGCCATGATGCATGCGTTCAAGATGTGAATGCCTGCGGCTGGGGCTGGACCTCCATCTAATGTACCTGATGGGTACCTGGGAGTTCTTGCCTGGCCCCCTTCTCTATCTTCCCTGGAGCCAGCGATGGCTCCCAGATATTCACTGATGCCACTCACATCCCTGGGGGATTTGGTCCCTTTTCCTTTAGCCTAGTAAACCTTTGTTTGGACATGTTCTTCCTTCCACTTTGCCCTCCTCCTGGGTTTGTTAAGTTCATGGCCAAATAAAGCTATGCGCTTCCCTTGTCCTGTAGTGTTCTCTGACTGTGTCGGGATAATAGCGGTCACCAGAAATATCTCCTCTCAGGTCCCATAAATCATCTTGCGGCATTGGCTGCCTACAGCATGCTGCTGACTTTGAGAAAGCTCCACAGTGCTATTTCTGAATAATAATAAATGAAGCTGAAGCCCAGTGGCCTTTGTTATTTATCTCCAGTTCTGCAGAGCAGAGAGGTATGTGCTGGAGGGGTGTAGGTTAGGTCCCCAGGGCTGTGACTCCCTTGGGGGAAGGCAGCTTCCCTAATTGCCTCTTCATTGTACAAGTTGCCTGGTCTGTCTCCTCACGGGACAATTTGCGGATTTGAGCAGAGGAAGCTTTCAGCTATTCAGCTCCAGCCCTCTGCTTGGTCTGTTAGAAAGCCAGCTGATTACAAAGTAGGGGTGGCTGCTGGCTAGATGCTAACCCTTAAAGCCATCCCCTGTACTCCACGGCCAGCCCCAAACACTGCCATCCTTTGGCACTCCCCTCTCCAGTCTCGGCCTGAGCACCTTGCGTCAGACTCACATGTGTAGCATCCCAACCCCTTCCAGTTCCAAGGTTTGGGAGTCTGTTGGCTCACACCCATGTAGGCTCAGCTCCTTGGCACCTAGCTTCAGTCTGCTCTTGACTCTGATTAGGAGTCTTTCCATAGTGATGTTGGTAGAGGCTGTCCTAGGCCAGTCTCCTCCTAGTCCAACCTGCCCCCAGAACCTTCATCTCAGTACCAATCTCCCATAGATAATAGTCCTCCTGGTTCACCCTCCAGAGAAGGACCTGAAGACCCACACCCATGGGGACAAGGCCCTTGGCTTTGCCAAAGAAATTGATGGGAACACCACTGGCCAAGGTGATGAAGGTGATGGACTGTGATGGACTGTGTTTGAAAACTCTCATGTCCTTTCTCTTCTGCTAGCTTTCATCTTGGGCATCCACCATGAAATCTAATTTTCATATTTGTTTTGATAGTTGTCATTCTAGAAGATGGCTTTGGCCATATTCTGAAATTATTTTGGAATCCCAATCCAACTTTTTTGACATTTGAAACCGATGGCCCCTCCTTAGGTTCAGTTTTGCCTTTATTATACTCCAGTGGCCCCTGGAACCACTCCCATCTCTCAACCTGGTTGAAAGAACATGTAGATATTGAGCCATTTCTGTAAGTGGCTTTGGACGTAGAGATGGGGCTGGAAGTACTAATGTTCTGTTATGTTTGCCAGCTGCTA
The DNA here is from genome assembly GCF_009829155.1 of Mustela erminea. NCBI lineage: Eukaryota > Metazoa > Chordata > Mammalia > Carnivora > Mustelidae > Mustela > Mustela erminea. The sequence goes on along the minus strand of NC_045622.1, from coordinate 66,110,842 downwards.
GTTACTTGGAATAAAAGGTTAGCCCTATGGAGATAGAATATTTCAACCTTCACCTGCAATTTTGTAGTTGTCCCATGATGCCGGCATGGAAAAATCATAAAAGGCACAATAAATCACCGAGTCCATCATTATTATAGACACTTACATTGTGGAGCTGCAGATACCATGGCAATGATTCTCCTACTTAATGAAGGAGGGGTTTATACCACAAACTCAGCAGCTGCTAATCCAGCCTGGGTGTGTGACCATGATAGTACTCAGTAAATAGTGGCTATTATTTTGGCATTCAATGACCTATTCTTTCCTTTAATGTGATTTTTATTAAATGAGATTTTTAATGTGATTTTATTTAATGTGATTTTTATTAAAATGATAGCATGGGTTACAAAGTTATTCACAATAAGAAATTAAGATACACTGTGGAGAAAGGTTACCCAATCATGGCTCACTGGGACTTTCATATCCCTCTAATGGAAATCTCTATGGATGAGATACTAGGCTTCTGGTCTGGCAGGACTGTGGATGCCCTGATCACTATAAAGGACCACATCAAAGGAGCTAAAAAATCAGGTTAGGACTAGTGCATCAGTCAAGCTGCCTGCATAGAGAAAGATAAGCAGGAGTCCAAATCATAGGATGAAAGAGACACATACCTACTTAGATTAAAGTCATATTTCTTCCTTGCCAGGTAGAACTCTTATCCATCACACTTGATTAATCTTGACTTTTTTTTCACTCTCAGGAGATACTAACTTTTTCTCCCTGTTCTAATAGCTCGTAGGCATTGAAAAGGGATTTTCCAGCTCATAGATTGGGTAAAAGGAGCCCTCAGAGGGCTTCAACTTATGGTCTACATTCATTGCTTCTCTCTAATTTTTCTAAGGAGAAAGTATTATCCTTTCCTGTTCTGCAGATCACGGAGATTGACCCCTCTTGCATCTATGTGGTTTTCTGTGCTATAAATCCTGAAAAAAAAAAAAAAAAAAGAAAGAAAGAAAGAAAGAAAGAAAGAAAGAAAGAAAGAAAGAAAGAAAAAAGCCATGCTGTGTGGATGCAGGAGGAAGAAACCCCAAACCAGGAAACCCCACCCCACCCCACCCTGTCAATGAAACCCCTCTGACCCTCTTCTCATTCCCTTCATTCCTCCTACAGTCCAGCCATTTCAGATTCACTTCGAAAAGGATTTATTTCACTGGTTTCTGCTGAGGAGACAGCCATAGCCTTGGTTTTGTCCTAAGAACACTTAAAGACAATTGGAACAAAGCCAAATGATTTTTAAACAATGATGCAGTGATTTCCGCTATGTCTCCTTCATAGCCTAGAAAACGAAGACAAAGGAAGGGAAGCCGAGAAAAGATAGTCCCCCACATCCCCCTGGCCCTAACCCCTGGCATCCCACATGCCTCCTCCCCTGACCCGGTTCAGGGCAGACAGAAAATAGGGTGACCTTGGTGCCGTGCTGCCAAGTCCCCTGACTAAAGACACAAAAGCAGTGAGTAACCGAGTCGGCGTTTTTCTCAAACTTACGGGAGGAACGAGAGAATGTCTGAGCCACATGGAGTGTCCCGGTGCGGGGAGGGGGGGATGTGGGAAGGACAAACACAACACGGCAGAGCAGTTCAGAGGCTTAGACTCTGTTCCCTCGTTACTGGTCAGACCCTTCCATCCTCTGAGACAAGCCTAGGGCTGAGCCTAGGGTCAGTGGCTGCTGAGAACTGGATTAGGTACGGCTAGGGTACATTGTATTGTATTTTTTTTTCTACTATATTCAAGTTGAGGCCAGGGCAGTGGTGAAGTCCTGGCTGGTGGAGTGGCCAGGGTATGGTGAGTGTTGAGGGGGATGGCTGGGGTCAAGAGGCGATCAAGGTCAAGGTGACGTCAAAGCTGGATTGAGCTCAGCAGTGAGATGAGGCAGTCACCCCTGAATGAGAATATGGTGATGGGCAGGAGAGTTTGAGAACTGGGTTGGGTTGGTTGGAACCGTGTTTCCACAGGATCAGACTGTCCTTGATTCTCTAACACTAAATGTCTTATCCCCTCCCCTGGGTGCTCTTTGACCCTGAATTCCTTCAGGGCCCAAGGGCCATCCCAGCCTTTGAGTGTTCTAGCTCCTGCTCTTGTCCCTCCTGTCTTCCTGTATTTCGTGGGAATTAGCTATTTCCGCAGGGAGGGCACAAGAATCAAAGCAGCTGAGTCGAATCCAGCTAATACAGTCACTGGCTTGTCCTGCCCAGGTGCCGATGGGTGATGTGGGTGGACACGTGGGCCCCGAAGCTCGGGGTTCCCTGGGGGAATCCAGAGATCAGTGACATCTCTGGAGCAGGGATAACTGGCTCTGTGTTCTGCATGTATGCACTCTTCTTGACACTTACTCCTTTGCAGAAGAAAAAAAAATCCCACCTCATGGGGAGCCCATGAGAAAAGGGAGCTCTCGGCTCCTGCTGTCAGGAAAGTGCCAGGGCACCAGCTAATCATTTGCCTGGTGTCCCTCGTTGCAGAGAGCTCGGAGTAGCCAGGCTGCCTGGAAGGAACTCCAGATGTCATTTCCTGCGTCCTGCTCATGGCATAGGACAGCCTGGGACCAGAAGCCAGGCATTAGGGACAGAAGTCCTGTACCCATCCAGGGGGCCGCAGGTATAGGTGCTGGCAGGAGGGCAGTGTTCTCTCTCCAGCACCCATGGCAGCTGGACCAAAGAACGCTGATCAGCCTCACCCTCCGCAGCAGGTGAGCTTTGTGCCCAGGAGACCATGGGCCACCGGCCCTCTGCCCTGTGCCTGGGAGCTCCTAGTGGTCAGCAGCATCCACACGCCGCTGAGATGTTAGCACAGGCACTGCTCCCAGGGAGACGAGGCTGCTGTCGGCTGGGCAAGCTGTCTGTGCCAGGTGCTGGCACCAGCCCGAATCCCAGCCTTTCTCTAGAGACTTTGGCAGAGGGTGGGGGAGTAGGAGGTATAGAGGCTTGGACTAAGGCCCCAGCTGGAGACTTCCAGTGGGAGAAGTTCCAGAGGGAGGAAACTGGGATCTGACCTCTTGGAGACAAGGGGTTGGCACACACGGGTGGTTGAAAGCCTCAGTCACATTCAGCTTCCAGAAGGGAAAACCCAGACTTTTTAAAGCAGCTTCACAGACCAAAAGGGCTGGTCTTTTGCAGTTTGTCACAGCAAAACTTGGGAGCCGTGGATAGAAGTGATGGTGGGCTAGGTTTCTCTCAGCCAGAGCCATTTGATGGGAGAATGCGCTGTTTTGTGAGGTACTGAGTTTCCTATGACAGGAGATGACCTACCAGGGCAGAAACAGCACATCAGAAATGTGTGTCCAGATTCAGGCAGTGGTGAAGGATTCATTCCCCTCACTGTTGAAGGCCTTCCCATGGGATGCTCTGAGAAGCAGGTCTCAAGGTCAAGGTCAAGGGCTTGATTACAGGTACCACTTGGCTTTCTGCAGACCCCTCTACTGTCCAGGCCCCTGCTTTTTGCCCTATGTCCTATCATACCACACCGTGTTTGAGCCTGATCATCCCTTTGGCCCTAAGGAGAACATGATTCTTTCTGAATGACCACCCTTCTTTCCTGGTTCTGAGGACAGCTTTCCACAGGGGGATGCCTGGGGCAGGGAAGAAAAGCGCCCACCTCCTGGAGCTGTGCTCACTCCAAAGAGAAGCAAGCCTCGCTCCCAAAGGCGCTACAAGGCTTCCTGTCAGATGGCAACGGCACTACGAGGGGCCTTCGTATCTTCCCACCTCCCTCCCACAGCCTCTGTTCTGCCTGCAGCTACAAGACAGGTGTGTCAACATGCCACACTTCCGACTTGGCAAAGGAGAATGAGGCTCAGTTCCCCAGAGAGGTTTTGGGGTGCTGGTGCTGTCTTGGAAGGGAAGACTTCGGCCCCGAAATTATGCCATGTCAAGTCCTTCTCTGCAAAACACAGTGGCTGGTGTCCTCAGTCTCCCATAACTCCATACCCCGAGCAGACGCCCATGGGCACCTTGACAAAAGGAGCTCATTATTTTGCTTTCTGTTGCCGCAAAGTTCTGCTCAGCGCGGCAGCCGATCGGAGGAAGGCGCCCACCATCCGAACCTGGTTCAATAAGGTACAAGCGGCGAAGGATTCAAGAGGAGCTGTCATCGCGGATTAAAACATGTCGACGCCCCCAATGACAATAGTTATTTTTTCTGAGAATATTGAACGTGTTGCTTACATTTCATAGTTGACGGGGAAGGAAATCTAACTCCACCAGGCTGGGTCACTTAAAGGCAATCTACATGCTATAAACACGCCGAAGGGTAGTGTTCCCAAGGTGATATAAAATGAGGTGTGATTGCAGGATTCTTCTGCTGCCCTACTATTTCATTCCCAGCCTTTCAGCCTCTTTCTTCTTTAAGTGGAGAATCTGTGCCAGCCACCTGGGGTAACTTTTAATTTACTCCCTGTATAAGGGCATTTCATATCTTCCTCTAACGATTCCTCTAACCAGAAGGATAATGCTCACCTTTATCCTTTAAGGGATGAAGTTCATCCCTTAAAGCCCAACTCAGATGCCGCATGTTCTGTAAAGGCCTCCTCACTCTCACTGAAAGCTCGTTGTTGGGAGGCCCCTAAGCTATTTGCACCTGCCTCGTGGTAACACTCAGCACTTAAAATGGAGTCTGCTTGTCTATTGTCATATCTGTCTCCCACTGGGCTGGGAACTCCTGGAGACAGGGACTGTGTCTCTTCAGTGTTTAGGACAGGGCTTGGCACACAGTAGGTGCTCAGGAGGGCTTTGCTTAGTATGCTTTTTCTACTATATGCAAAGCAGCCTGAGCCCATCTCGTTTACTACATTAAAGGGTAATATTAAACATGTAAAAGTGAAATGTTTCATCCAAAGAACAGAAAGGGCTATTCCCTAGTTGAGGGACCCTGGAATTCTTGTTTTTAGATGTGTTGTATACCCAGAATGTCAAAGGGGAGCCTGGAGGGGATCCCCCTCAGGCTGCCCCTGCATGACAAGGGGCAGCAGAGCTGGGACTGGGACATGAGCCTGCAGGAAAGACAGCCCAGAGAACGCCAGCTCCACCGTGCCACCCAGCACCAAACTCTGCAGGGAGCTTATCAGAGCTGAAGTCACACAATGGCCCCAGTGCTCTCTTTGCTCCGGTGCAAAAGCATAAAGGATCACATTTATTTGCCACATTCAGGAGGTTGATCTGAATTGGTGTTTATTTGTTCATTTCTCATTCAGAAAGTACATTTTCTGTACTCTGAGTTCCCAGGCCTGGTATTTCTGAGGTCAAACAGATCACAATGTCTTGTTTCTCTTCTGGGTTGCCCGGGTACCCAAAGCACCCTTTTCCCTGACTGTAAGGGCTCCAGAGACTTGCAGTGGGTCAGACAGAGGTGCTTTTTGAAAGCCAGACCAGTCTGCCTGCTCTTTACCTCCCATGAACTTAATTTCAGCAATTTAAGGGTGTCTGTGTGTGTGTGTGGGGGGGTGGAGGGTGGTTATTAACCCAGCTCCATGCAGGAATGTGGACAGCTCTCCAATCCTGGAAATGATCCCCTGAGTGTTTTGATAGAAACCATAGAAAGAATTCATCTGATGTGGGTGAACTTCATGCAGTCCTCCCTAGAGACAGGAGTGAACCATTTGTTCTTCTTTGCAGAAAGCCTTTCCAGATCACAGTCTCTATGCTAAGTTCAGTGCTAGGCACTAGAGCCATAACTAAACAGGCTGTGGGCACAGCCCTCAAAGAGCTTAACATCTAGTGGGGGAGATGGACTGGGAGACACTGGGGCTCCAGGAGAAGGACATCCAGCCTAGTCTTTGGGGCTTTCTGCGTCTTGAAATTAGGAGCCTTACAAGCAAAATGTGACAAAGGAGCTTAAGCATACTGGGAAGATTTTAAACTGTCTGAAAGCTTTGGTTTCTGGGAATTCTGGGGCTCTACTGGTCATTCTTAAGACAGGTGCAGCCTCCCACTTCCAGTCTGTGTGTCTTCCTGTCTCCCAGAATCCATCCCATTGCTGGAAGGATCTTGCCAGAGGAAAGCTCTGATCATATCATGCCCCTTTTCAAAACTGTTTCCTATCCCCCTGTTACAAGACAGCTTAAAGCCAGGTGGCTTGGCCTCAGCTCACTACTGCCCTCCGGTGTCCTGTATCAGAGAACTACCTGCCCCTGCCTACCTTCAGCGGCTAAAGAGGGGACACTTAGCCTCACCTAGGCACTGGAGTCAATTCTATTCCCAGTTTAGGAAAGTTGTTTAAAGCTCTTTACCAGTAACTTACTGACGGCAAAGTTCCAACACACAGAGACTATCAAGAAATGAAACAAGAGCTGGGTGCTTATTCCATGAACATCCAGCCAGAGTCGAGTAAGGATTACTCTGGTGATAGCACAGATATTCCAGGTAACCTCAAAGCTAGGAGTGAGAAGCATGTTAAGGAATGGAAATGGGATCCAAGGCTGAAGGCTCAGAACCCTACCCAGGTACGGTTGTGAGCCCCCATTCTGCTTCTAGGCAGCCGTCATTATGGGCCTCGTCTTGAGTCCCTCCCTTCCTCCCCTCCCCATTTCATCTTAATGAACCAAGACTCTGGGATAAGTTGGAGCATGACAGTGGCAAGTGATTCCAACTTGTTTGTTGGGTGCTGAGTTCTTTTTCTATGTGACACACCCCTTACCCCTAGTCCAGGGAGATGGGCCATGTTCCCCGCTGGACTGTCTTCTGTTTGGGTTTTCAGCTGTTGCTGGCTGTCAGCCTCCTAGTATGGGATCCATGTCATACCTACTCCAGGGACCGCCTGCCACCTTAGCTGTGCCTCCCTGACGCTGATGGCTGGCTGGCACCTTCAGCCCTTCACTGGCTGCCAGGATCCCCTGAGGCTACATATGCCTGATCCATCTTCTTCCTCTCTGCTTCTAGGACCTTCCCCGCCCAGTCATGTGAGGCCAATGGTCATCTCTCACCTCAATTTCTGTCCCTTCCCATATGAGCTGCCTCAGGACCAACATATACATTTTAGCTCCCACTTCGTATCGTGACCTTGCATTTGGGGGACAGGTACACAGCTTCCAACGTCATGCATCTCAAATTCCATCTTGTTAGACTTGAGCCATCATTCTCTCTTGATAAAATCTTTTTGGATCTATCTTCATCCCCCCTACCATCTTATCAGTCACAAATTTTGAGGAGTATAGCTTCGCTATGTTTATCTAAGCTATCAAGGAAAAATATGTGTAGGATGGAACCAACAACAGAGCTTTTCACTTGCTGCTAGATACCCCTTTGATGTTGATGCTGAACCATAAAGCAACCCCTTTGGATACAGTCATTCAGTTAGTGCCTATTTTGCTGGATTATATAATATCTAGTCCAAATATTTCAAGCGTCCAGTCCAGATGTTTCAAAACGGTGGCAAATGTTTTGTTTGGCCTGCACATTATTTTTAAAATTCTAAACTCAAGTTAAAAACCAGGAGGCTTCTCACCAAAATATCCAGATTACTGGCTTTTCTTGAGAAATACTTAATAACAATCAGCTGGAACTGAGCGGCAGATTCCTTTGTTAGACAGGCATGCGCGCTCCCTGGCTGGCTACAGTCCTTGATTACTCATTTATTACTCACTAAGTTTGAGTTTACAAACTTCCTAAAGGATATGAAGGGAGACTTTCTGTAACAACCATTGTATGAGCTATCTATTGCTGTGTAACAAATCACCCCAAACTTGGCAATCTTTGAGGGTCAAGAATCCAGGGAATCTTCATGATGTAGGTACTCAAAACCCCTTTCCGATCTTGCTGCTTGCTCTTTGGATAATGACAAACCTCTTAAGCTTGACTTACAGGGCCCCGTCTTCAAGGTTTGCCCCTCACTTTCTCTTACTCCATCGCACTCCTGCCCATCCTGTGCCCTCCGCCCCTGGCTACCCGGGCTTCCGCTAATCTTAAGCACCATACTCCCTCCATTTTCAACCTATGCACCATGCTGGGTTTATGTGCCTGGGACGTCTTTCCTCCTCTCTTAAGAAAGAAATCATGACTGTGTTTGGTATTAAATCCCATTGCCTGTAATATGCAGAATCCTTGCTTTTTTCTTGAGTCAATAATGGTTTTCCAGCCCCTTTCTTCTCCATATTAGTTCAGTGATACAATATCTCGTGGATCTCAGTGCCTTGAATCATGGTCTTCTTGGTTGGAAACTAGACTGACTGGCAACAGTCAGGCACTCTCTTCACATTCATTTTTAGCAGAGTAGTTAAATGCTCAGCACTGAGGCTTGACTGCCTGGGTTTGAATCTTGATTCTGCCATTTATAAGCTGGTGACTTACACTGATACCTGTGTAGCCTCAGTTTTCTTATCTTTAAAGTAGGAAGAATATGGGGTGCCTGGGAGGCTCAGTCATTAGGCATCTGCTCAGCTTAGGTCATGGTCCCAGGGTCCTGGGATCGAGCCCCACATCGGGCTCCCTGCTCAGTGGGAAGCCTGCTTCTCCCTCTCCCGCTCCCCCTGCTTGTTTCCTCTATCATTCTCTCTCTCTCTGTCAAATAACCAAAATCTTTTTTAAAAATTTAAAAAATAAAATAAAATAAGAAGAATAACTTAAAATAAGCTTTCCTATAAGCTTATGGTGAGGAGTAAATGAGTTAATTGTGGAAAGTACTCAGGAAGGGCCTGCTGGCCCAGAGTCAGTGTTTCTCGTGGTGATCACTGTATCCCCTCTCTCCCCTTCAGCCAGCTGCCCCATGATCTCAGGCACAGCCAGCACAAGATGGGGATGCCCGGGTCAGAGTTCAATCCTAGGAGATCCGGTGATCCTCTCAGATTGAGAGAGAAGGCAGTGGGGATGGAAGGAGCTCACTTTGCAGAAAGACATGCGCACATCTCAGTCAGCCTCTGCTACTGATGAAGTATGCAGTCTTGGTCCCATCATGTTAACACCTCAGTTTTCTTGTCTATAAAACGCAAATACCAATAGCTCCTCTCAGGGTTGTTTTGAAAATTAAATAATGCCTGTAATGTGTGGAGTACTTTAGTGCAGGAACATAGCAGTTATTTAATAAATGTTAATTTCCTTCTTCTTCCCTTCAAATCCAGCATTCCTCTCGTGGGCACAGAGGTAGCTACAGAGTGAAGCTAGGGAGCCAGGCTTTCTCTTCGGCGTCTCACACAATAGGCCATTGGCCTCAATCACGGGTCCCTTCTTACTCATCTTCTTAATTCTGTTCTTACAGAGCCCAATCAACTGCAATTTTGAATCTCCTTTTATTTTCTCTACATGACCTTTAAAAAATAAGAGCCTCCTTAGGAGTTCCCCGGGATCTGATTTTTCTGGGTTTCTCCCATGTTATTCCTGTTTTGGATCATCACTGGTTACGTAAGCAGAATTGGTTCTAAGGGCCTCCTTCCAAAGCCTCTAACCTATGAGATCACAGCTTTCTTTCCCATCCACTTTTGGAAACCTGTCTACTAAAGCCTAGGCTTTGGGTCCACCTGGCCTGCCTGCCTCTAACAGGCCCTGTGAGACGATATGGACATTGTCCCGAGGTTCCCACACTCCACTTCACCAGTTTTTCATGGTTGATAGGAACTGATAAGCCCAGAATATCTAAGTGTCTTTTTTTTAAATTTATATTGTTCATGTATCAAACCCTGTTGCAGCACTAGAAATCAGTAGAGAAAAAGCCCATGCCTATACAGAATGTACATTTTAGCCATACATACAGACAATATCCAAATAACCAGGTAAGGACTAATGTGATTTTTAGATACTTGAAAACAATTGCAGGAAAATAAGACAGGACAGGTAGGGGAGAGAACATGTAGGGATCGAAGGAGGTGGATTGGAAGATTTGAGGAGATGGTCAAGGAAAGCCTATCTGAGCCCATGGTATTCAATATACCTTGCAAAAGCTAGATCTTTGAGGCGGGAGGTATAATTGCAAAGACCCAGGGGCTAAGGAAAGAATGAGTTCTAGTCAGAGCCCATGGAGTCCTAGGAGAACCACGGGCAGTTGTTGGGATCATAGGCAAAGCGTGTCTTTGTGTTTGCATGTGTGCGATTGTATGTGTGTGTGTGTGTTTGTGTGTGTGTGTGTGTGCATTTTGGGGGTTGGGAGGGAAGACCTGTAGGTTTCATTAGACTCTCTGAGATGTACAAAGGGTAATTACCATGGCATCCTTCCCTCTAGCCATCGGGGGAGGGAATTGTTAGCTTAGTAAGATGTCAGACATCCTGCTTCGAATGAGGTGGAAGCCTTCCCTTTGGTGTCTGGGCAGCCAGGCTCCTCCCTATCCACTTTACCTCCCCACTCACCCTGCAGTCTGGGCCATAAGCAGCCTCCCTCTTGCTCCATCTGGCCACAGCACCAACAGCCCACTAGAGATTCCGCTCTCACCTAAATGCTTCCACCCTTCCATGAGGCATGCTGAGGCAGGAGTTAACCCTTCCTGCCCCAGCAGCGCTGTTCCCCCAGACTCAAGTCATCTGCAAATCTTTGCAATACCCGTGGGATCACCCCCCACCTGGCTTCCAGCCTGAAATTGACTTTGCTTGCTACCCTTGCTGTCAGTACTGCTGTGTAGGCTTATTTCTTTAAATTAATTTATTTGAGAGAGAGAGAGAGAGAGAGCATGGGGAGGGGGAAAGACGGAGAGGGAGAATCCCAAGCAGATTCCCTGCTGGGTGCAGAGCCTGCCTCAGGCCGACGTTGGCTGGATCCACAATCCTGAGGTCATGACCTGAGCCGAAATCAAGAATCGGACGCTACCTGACTGACCACCGAGGTGCCCCCTGCAGCACAGACTCCTGGAGAGATTAGTTCTGTCTTCAGCTCCCAGCTCAACAGTTTCCTCATCCAACTCACAGGTCCCTCCCACACCCGCCTCTCTCGCCACATCCCTGGCCGCTCTCCATGGTAACCAGTTCACCGGTGGATTTCTCTCCTCTGCCTGCGTGCTAATCCCTAGGTAAACTCTGTTCCTGCCCTCACACGCTGTCGCCCCACTTGATCCAGCTTTTGTGGTTCCAGTATCCAGAAAGCCAGACACTGCTTGCAATCACCCTCCACACCCCCGGCTGATATCCTGCCAGTTCTTTGCTCTTTCGAAGTCAGTGGGGGGTGGGAGGGAGCAATAAAAGTACCACTCAGCTATCTGACTTCCTCAGTGTCCCGCCATACTCGAAAGATATGCCTCTCTTTCTAAACGGGGTTGTCCAGCCACTGGTGGTTAACAGCAGAGGGACGTGGCTGGGTGAGGTTCGGTGGCTGCCCAGGAGGGTGGGGCCTCTCCCACCTGGCTGTGCGCCTGCAGGGGTAAGCAGCAAAGCTGCCTTGTGTCTCCCAGCGCTCTGGAGTCTGCAGGGGGTCGTTTGCACCCCACACCCAGCATAACCCACACTGGCAGGCCTGCCACTTCCCACTTCCCGAACATGTCATGCATGTTCATGCTCTCAGCCTTTATACATGCTGTGTGTTTCTCCCCGGGACAGCTTTTCTGTCCTCTTTATCTTCCTAGCAAACCCTCCTCACCCATCCCTTTGAGACAAACTCAAATATCATCCTATAAAGCTTATCCCATCCTGTACTATGTTATCACAGCATCTTGTGACAACCACTTTTAGAACATATTTCAATGCACTAAAACGATCTGTTTAATTACTTCCTCCCACCACATTGCGAGCTTCTTGAGGCCAGAACCCTAACTTACTTACCCTACAGGCCCAGCACCGAGCACCGGGCCTGCCACGCGTTGAGCGCTCCGTAAAAATCTGCCCTTTGGACACACAAATGAAAGAAACACAATAGGGACATGAAGTGAGGAAGAGCAATGTTCTCAGTATTTGGGGCGTGTCTATCAGGGAAGTGCTATTTCTTGGGTTTTCTGAAGTCTCACTAGAGGAATATAATGATAAATATTGCTAAAATAGAGGGGTCTGGAAAAAAAATCAATAATCCCAAAAGGCCTGGCCAAAAAAATGTACCAGCAGGCGGCTGGCTGTGCAGGTTGCAGACTTTAGATGACAGCTCCTGGGCAAGGTGATGCACCCCCGTCCTGGAGTCTCCTGTGCTTGTCTTTGTCCCGCATTCTGAGAGCATCTCTGGCTCGGGGGCTCTGCCTTTGGTAGATTTAAAGTAAGAGGAATATACACAGCATGTCAGGAAAGCCCGGGGAGCCCGGGACGGAGCCCAGGACCTGGCTGATGTTAGCAGTCCATGTAGGGATGCTGCTGGTAAGAGGACCTCTGTAATCCTAGCTCTGAGATTCAAACAAACAAACAAACAAACAACAAAACAAAACAGTGCTTCCAGCAGCTGATTGTTTTTGTCTGCACTTGGGCTCCACTGCAGGCCTCAACAGACTCAAGCATTTAGGGAGTTTTATCAGACACCTCTGTGCCCAGGAGCATGAGGAATGACCCACCCAGAGCCCAGGCCTAGATTGGAGTCCCTCTCACTCCCAGCCTCTCCCAGGCCCGAGAGAACCTGAAGCATGGCTAGAAAGGGTTTTGCCTTGGTGGAGGGCAGTACCAGCCCTCACCTTCTCCAGCCCCTTCTCTGCTCAGGTGCATGGCTGAGGCTGGGGATCCCCAAGCTAAGGGTGCATGGGAGGGATGAATGGGAGCTAACTGTGCCATCCAGAGGGGCTGCCTGCTCCATTTCTGCAGACACGCCCTGCCAGGCTAGGTGGCGGGCTCTGCCTCCCTTTACTTCTCAGCCCGGGGCCTTTTCCTGAACCCCAGCCCCTTCTTACGCCCACCCCCAGGCCTACCCCTTTGCTAGGGTTCCTCCTGAGATCCACAGTTATGTTTCTTCTGGGTCAGTGTTCCCCTTGCTTGGAGACCTGCTAGGTCCCCACTCCTGTCCTTGTGTGTGCCTCACTTGCTTTCTCCTTCCACATAGCACAAACTCGATGCCTGACGTCATCGTACACATCCAGTGGTGTGTCTGGGTATTGCCCTTCCAGTCTTGGAGCTCCTTGAGGGGAGGAGCTTGGTTTACCCTCTGAGCAGTGAGAAGCACAATGAGATACTCAGTGCTGTTTGTTGAATGAGTGAGTGTCCAGGGAACACGGCGTGTCTCCCTTGAGCCAGGGTTCAGCATGTCCTGTTGAAACGTCCATGGTCCACGATACTAGGTGTTGGCACTGGATTTCTCCTTTGTCATTTGAAGATAACCACATGGACCTGAGTCAGGGTACCTGGGTTTGCATCCCCGTCCCACCCGCTTCAGCCCTGGACCCTGAGCACATCTGTCCGCTCTTTGTAGCTTCGTTATACTCATTGGTAAGATGGGCCAAAATGCATAAAAGGTCCCTGCCTCATAGGGGTGCTGTGAATGGGAACAGAGATGGCAGAGGCTTTCTTTAGGTTTTCATGCTTTAAATTGCAAAGTGGCGTGGATGAGACCTGCTGAAGTCCTGTCTTCCCCAAATAATGCCGGAGAGGATGCTCCTCGCCTAGGCACTTCCTAAGGAAGAAGGGAACCGGGGAGTTCAGACTAATGAACATTCAGTAACAGCACCCCTTAAGCACTTATAACATGTCCTGCCTTGTCTCACAGAGCCCTACAGCCACCCAAAGAAGTAGGTAACATTATTTCCATCTCAGCAATAGGTAATTGAGGCTCAGAGAGGTTAAGCCACACACCCAAAGTCACACAGCTGATAGTTGGCCACACCAGGAATTAAACTAAAATCAGTCTGTCCCCTGAGTCCCTGCTCTTTCTGCTTTGTGTGACATCTTTCAATAAAAAACCAAAAACCCAAGGACTGAGAGCAGAGCTCTTGGGTTCTGCCTTATTGTGCACCCCTTCACAGGATCCTTTCCTTTGAGAATAGATTGCCTAAGGGTGTTCAGTGAGCTGAGGAAAAGAGCACCAAACCCACTGATCTGACAAGCACTGACAGTGGGTGGGGTATAAATATGTGTGCAAAGCCCACGACATCTCCTGAGTCATGACTCAGCCAGGCTGGGGCTGCTCATCACACAGCCTGAGCAGCCAGTGATTTGCCGAAGTACAGAGTTGACTTACAGCCTGTGGGAACCTTCGCTCTTCCCCCAGAGGACACTCAGGGCTCTGCCATAGGACTTGGACCTCAAGGCCTACTGGTGGTCCTCACTGGTCTCCTGGAACCCATCAGTTTTTCCAGTGCCCTGTGTCCATGTTCCAAGGAGAAAAAAATTCCTTCCCTTCCCCGAGCCTTTCCTCTACTCGAAAAGCTGCAGATGAAGGAAGAGTTCTGAAAGAGCCTCAGCAGGGTCAGATGAGGTAAGAGGAAAGTTCCGGGTGGAAGGAGAAGTTCATGCAAAGGTACTGTGGCACCACTGAGTTCAGTGTGTTTGGAAATGTGACGAGCACAGAGGCTTGCCAAGGAGGTGAAGCAAGCAGGGACTGGGACCTTCAGCGCTACAGGCCAACAGCGATGCGGCCAGGGGTGGGGCTTGGGGGGAGGTTGTTACTCTAGCATGCATAGAAGCTTAGACCTCCAGCATCTCAGGACCATGGGAGTCAATCTCCAAAAATCACAGACTTTCAAGATCTCAGAATCTCGAAATTTTGGACTCATAACCTAAACTCTTATGCTTTCAGTCATGAGGTTTTGGATCAAGTTTCTGAGCTGGACAGCACTCAGAGCTCTCCAAGTCTTGCCCAAAAGGAGAATTTAGCACCAAAATTCCAGCTGGCCTCCAGCTTAACTCCCAACAGCAACTGAACATTCCCAAGGGCCCATACTAGACCTTGCCCTCCTGGAAACCCCTTTGTGTGCTGGGACACCAGCAGGGTCTGTTCTCAGCTCAGATATGACCTGCTGTTACAGGTTCCATGCCAACATTTCCTGAGGCTTTGAGGTCTTGGTAACTCCCTCCATTGAAGTTCACAGCAAGGGCTGTGCTCAGTACTCCCGAGCTGGAGGGACGGGAACCTGAGCTGTGTCCACTCCACTCTGCCTGGATCACCCATCCTGGCACTTTTAATGAGTCCTGGGATTCCTGCTGAAAACCACCAGAGGAGCAGGAGTATTTTATGCCCTGTAAGTAATTTTGCATGCTAGCATTTGGGCCACTGTCCCACCTTTACTTTCTATGGGTTTCCATCTCACACAGCCCCAGGCAAGCTGGCCCTTGTCCAAGGTCATTTCATCCACGAGGACAACTGATTTCTATTAGTCCAATATTCCTGTTTTCATTTTCTGAATTGCTCATGGTGGATGAATAGAGAACTGGTGGACTAGAGAGCCTGGAGCTCTGGTCCTGGGGGGCAGGGGAGATGGGGGAGAAGCTGGAATCTCCTCCTGGTTGTTCGGATTACCAGCTCTGTGACCACCACAAGTCTGAGGGTGTCAGGAGCAGAAAGGGTGTGATCGCTCAGCAGCACCTCCCTGACGTATGGCCAGGACCCCATGGTGAACCCAGACTGGTCCAGGAAGACTTTTGTTCTTGGCCCTCTAGCCTATCTCCCAGCCAGGAGTGTACCTTAATTGTGCCTGATTGTGAATTCCGAAGGTGAGTGAGGAATAAGCCCTCTAGGAAACCTAAACCCAGGCCCTCTTCCCTCATTTGTAGGTCTTGCTTGCGTGGGGATTTTGACCCCAGAGAAAGGATTTGTGCCTGAATACTCTCCCAGCCCTCCAGTTGAAAGGAAGCTGAGTGTGGCAATCTGATCCCCTCCCTTGGGCTCTAAGGCTACATAGTAGCTGGAAGAAGATATTTTCTTTCCGAACTGAATCCGTGATTGCAGAAGGCTCTTGAAGGAGGCCTGAGTCCTATGGCTCCTTCAGTAGGCTGTGGGACAGAGTGGCAAACAGCAGTCTTTGGAGTCAGACAGATCTGACTTTGAACCCCTGCTTGTTCTTTACCATGTGTCTATTGCGTATGTCATTGGAAGTCTGCTCCTTGAGTTTTCTGCTTTGTCGTTTGAAGATCATCGCATGAGGGATGCAGAACATGGACCCGAGCCCGGGTGCCTGGGTCTCATCCTCATCCTACCCCCTTCCAGCCCTAGGACCCTGAGCAAATCCCTCCTCCTCTCTGTGCTCCAAGTGCCTGATGTATGGAATGGGGCGAATCTTACACTTTACCTGGAGGAGTATCATAGTTGTTGAGAGTACAGCATGAGAAACAGCTGAAGTGGGTTTGGAACAGTACCTGGCATGTGGTAAGCACTAAATAAATAAAGCATTAGCTATAAATGTCATTGTTTACAGGGTGCTAGTGAGATTTCAATTAGATGAGCATCTAGAATAATGGACAGTATTTCGTGTGTGCTTAACATTCCATTGCTGGACGAATGAATAAAGATTGGGATGGGTAACTATCAAGCACAGGGGAGACACCCACAGGACTGCAGCCTTTCCGGCTGGGCCTTGGCACAGTGTCCTGGGCTGAGCTGGACTGTCGGCGGCTGGTCGTGCACACCTTCTGCCAATGCTACGTGCCCAGCTCTAGGGCTCAGTGGCATAAGCTTGAAATCTGCTCTGGTGGTGGTATTCATTCCACAGACATGGGCCAATGTTATAAATCGAGGTTTGGTTTGTTGTTATTGAGACAGAGAGAGTGAGAAAGGAGGGGAGAGAGCGAGGGAGAGAGAAATGAAAGACAGAGAAAGAGAAGCACTGATTTCCACCTAACACATCCTTGACTGGCCAGGGGACCATTTTTACACCTGCTACTGCCGTCTTCAGAGACCCGTTCTGACCATGTTATTACAGCGTACATGATCCAAAATAATACATTTTGGAGCAGATAAGAAGATATTAGTGGATGTTGAGAGCCTGGCTTTGGAGACCCCGTGAAGTGAGGAGTGCATAAATTTTGTGGGTTTGGTCGTCACTAATGCATGGCTGTGGCGTGACCTGGGTGGCCAGTCTGGGGCTTTCTGTAACTTGCCAAGACTAAATTAATGCTTGGAGCCTCCCAGGAAGATCATGACACTCTGCCTGGGTCCTCCCGCTCTCCTCTAAATGCCATCTGTGGAGCTCCTAGGTGGACCCTTTCCCCAAGTCCTGAGTAAGGAGAACCATTTGAGGCCGTTCCAAATCTACTTTGGTACCAACTGACTTTGACACAGCGCATTGATGAAAGGAGCCGGACGGAAGTGCGGCTGGTAAGCGCATGGGACAGAAGAAAGAAACACATGCAAGAATTTGTAAATGGCCCAGGCTTTAAAGACTCATCCAAAGTGATCTTAAAGGGAGAGGAATGCACAAAGCAAGACTGCCCTGAGTGCGTCCTGGGATCACGGCGGTCTCAGCCCGGCTCACCCTCATTCATCAGCAGGCCCACAGCCCCCTCCAGCTTCTTCAAGGAAATGGGGGTGGGGTAGCCTCTCTATTTATTTATTTTTTTAGCTCTTCCAGTAAGTGGATGATCAACCAGGTTTGACAACCGTTGCATCCTAATAAATAATCTCTCTTTTAAAATGTGTTGACATGTCGTTTGTGTTTCGATGGCCCTAAAGGGCTTTAGAGGAAAGTCGGTTAATCTTCTGTTCTGAGGAAGACCAGCTACTGTTCACTCTTGGAAGAATAAACAGAAACGTGCTGTGCTTTTAATCTTTAAATTAGCACCATTGGACTGGCAATTAGTAGCGCTTCTCAGTAGGGGGGTGTTCACACTCCCTTCAGGCACTGGAGGGAGGGGTAGCCACTTGGATCTAGGCTGGGTTTGGGGGACAACACTGAGTTAGGGAGGCGGGCAGGGCCGGCTCACCTAAAACTGTGGGGCTGGGCAGAAAGGACAAAAGGCAGTGCCCTGGGCAGAGGGAAGCTGGGGAATGACAGGGGACCATCCAAAGCAGCAGATCTGAAGATGACCACACACAGAGAATTGAAAACCGACTGGAAAATAAAGCGTCTGTTACTGAGGGTAGTGAGACGGATTCTAGGGGTTTGGAAGAACGGGGAGGGGGGAGCCTTTTTCCGACAGAGTCTGATGCCTCCTGCGTAGGGCTGGAGCCGCACCTATTCTAGGGGAAGCTCATTTTCCCACCTGTTACAAAACTGATACTCCTCTATTAACAGGTAACAGATAACAACTATTTTAGTTGTTATCGGGCTTGGCTGCCCGTCAGAATCTCCCTGCAAGCTGGTGCGACAGTCAGAGACTCAGGCCCTGATCTACTTAATCGGACTCTGTGGAGGGTGGTCTCTGGAAACCAAGCGGATACTCAGGTGGGCTGGTAGAGAGGTGGCACCCGAGTACAGAGTGTGAACTCTGGGTCCAGCCCAGTTGGACTTAAATCCTGACTTCACCATTTACTCCCTGGGTCACACTGGGCCTTAATTTCCTTGTCTTCAAAATACAATGTTAATAGTAACTGCATCACAGGGTTGTCAAAAGATTTCAGTGAGACGATATTTGCAAACTGTAAAATGCCTGGTATGTTATCATTATCATTATTATTGTTTCCTTTATGAAAGAGTAGCCAGTCAATGCAGAGATAGTGGGGGTAAAGAAATACATACTGTCATCTTACCCATAGACATACACATCATATACACCCATCAAGAGTTAAAATGTCACATGCTGGTGGGGACCATAGTATCTTGGAGAACTATGTCTTCTTAGCTTGGGTTCCCGCAGAACCAGACCCCAAGATGCAAATTGAGGCCAGGTTGTGTAGACGAGCCCTGGAAACAGTGATGAAGAAGGGGGCAGGCCTCGAAAGAGCGAAGCCCCATTGGGCATCAATTTCCTGATCCTTTCTTTTCCTTTCTGCAAGAGATAAAGAGTACCTCATTAGGTGTTTAAATCAGATTAATGGCCATTAGTACCAGATTTCTCCTGCTCCGCCTGCATTTTGTTTCTTTTGGGATGACTCTGTGAAGCTAATTGCTTTTTACAGGAGCAGCACAGGGGCAGATATGGGGAGGGAAAAAAATGCTCTGTCTGACCAGGCTGGTCGAATTCCACATTTTGACTTGGCTTCAGAGTCTGGAGGAGGGAGAGCAGGCAAGCAGCCTGCGCTCCTCCCGCCGGCTCAGAGGGGAGGCCTCGCGTGGGGAGGGTGGAGAGCGGCCCTGACCTCCTAAGAGGGGAATGGTGTTTGATGAGCTCGGCTCCTGGGAGTGCTGATTCACAGAGGTCCTTCAGATGTCAGCTGAGTAGGGATTTGTGGACAGCAGGAGAGAGCTGGAGGAGCAACACAGACAGGATGACACCTGGCCCCATGCAGGGTGCAAATTGTATTTCTCCCTCAACGCAGACTATTGACAACTCCTCCATTGATTCTAAATCTGGCAAAGTCACAGAGAGCAGACTCCCTACCTCCTTTTTCCCCAACACATTAAAACAAACATGAAATACAGCCTTCCCCTTTTTTCCACAGTGATGCTCCTGCCGTGCTCCCCCCAGACACTTCATTAAAAGTTATTCATAGATATTTCAAGAAGTAGTTAAAGGTAGCTTCCAGAGGGGGAGAAAAGTGAAAGAATGCAACTTGGAGAGAGGAAGTTGAACATCAGATCTTTAGCAAAAGTAGAAAAGCAAAAATGCTGAACCCTGTGATTAGTCATTAGATTTTTCTCTGAGCTTCCCGGCAGCCTCAGCAAAAAGGTCAATATGAGGAGTTATATATTTGTGTTCAGGTATAAAGAAAACCACAAGTTCTTCATATTTTTTTAGCTGAGTTCTGAGAGGTATTTGTCATATATACATTATAGCTAATATGTGATAGTGTCTTGGACCACAGTTTCCTAGCAAACTCAGAAGTGTCTCTGAGATAGTTCTTTCTTGCTTTGGCAACTGATAAAAGTTGAAGGAAAACATGAAAACCTAATTGTTAAAGGCACTTTGCAATAACTATGAGCCAGTATTAACTGTGATATTTCAGGACTTTTTCGATGTTTGATGGCAGCTGTTTGATGATGGCTAAGGGAATTCTGTCTTCTAATCAGTAGCCAATTCTGGGATGCAGCAGGCTAAGAACAGAATTTTTTTCCAGCTAGTCCACCAGAAACCTTTGTTCTAGTTCTTTTGTCAGAGCTCAGGGGTAGAAAGGGGCAATCAGCTCCTATGAGAAGCAAACTTTTTCTTCTCTTGCTGCCAACTTCTAAGTGGTTCTTCTGTGTCTATCTGTCCCTTCTCATTTTCTGTGCATCAGGAGTTCATGATCTTACTATAACGTTAGCACCACACCAGAATAATAGAGCCCGTTTTGTTAGCCTTCGTGTGCAACAAACCAGCCCACAGGTTACTGGTTTAAAACAGTAGCCACTTACTGGCTCACAGTTCTGTAATAAGGTAGCTCGTGTCTGCTCTGCAGGGTGTCAGCTGGGCTCCCCCTGCATTTACAATCAGCTGAAGGATCCAAGATGGCCTCTCTCACATGTCTTGGCCTCGGTGGGGTGGCCTAAATTAATGGGGACTCCCTGGGCCTCTCAAGCTCAAAGAGGCTGGTCTTCCTTACTTAGGGTAGCAAGATAATGAAAGCAGAAGCTGTAAGGCTTCCTCAGGCCTATGTCTGCACCAGCCCAGGTCCCTCCGACAGCATCCTATTGCCCCACAGTCAGCCCGGATTCAGTGTGTAGAGCAGCTACACAAGGGTGCGAGTTCAGGGAGGTGGGATTCTTAGAGGATTGTTGGGTGGCAATTATCTACAGCCCTGTGCCACCAATAAACTCAACCACAGCGGTCCTGTAGGCAGGGGTTCTCACCCGAGGGGTGGGATGGGAGAGAAGGGGACAAGTACGTCCCCCTTGGGAGTGAGGAAAGGTATCATTTGGTATTAGCCCACTTCTCACTCTAACTTTCTGGACTCGCGCCACCCTCATAAGTCCGAATACAGGCTTTTTGAGTTCTATTTAAAATTGTCAAAATGGAGGGGCACAGGGTGGCTCAGTCATTAAAGCTTCTGCCTTCAGATCAGGTCATGATCCCAGGGTCCCGGGATTGAGCCCCGTGTTTGGCTCCCTGCTCAGCGGGAAGCCTGCTTCTCCCTCTCCCACCCCCCCTCCTTGTGTTCCCTCTCTCGCTGTGTCTCTCTCTGTCAAATAAATAAAGTCTTTAAATAAATAGATAAATAAAATTTTCAAAATGGTTATGTCAGAGATGGACCTTTGAAGACATGGAACAGGAAATGTTTTAAGAGGCCTCCTGACAGCCATGCTTGAAGACACTGTAAGCATGGGGCACATCGAGTTAGGTTCCTCTGTCTATGGCCAACCTTGGACAGCCGCATCCCCAAGCCTCTCCAGTCGGCTGTGCTGCTGCAGATCATGAGGTCATGTTCACATCAGCTAAAGTGAGATACACAGTGTGTGAATGGCAGCCTCAAAGGCAGTTCAGTTTTCATCAGGCTGGAACGAGAAAGCCGACGGGCCTCACTGGCCCTAACTCCGGGAAAGGGTCACGCTGTGTGAAAGGATGACTCGAATGACAGTTGAGGCCATATGCTGATCACTTTTGCAGAAGCCAGAAAGCAGGAGGGCTAGATCATCCAGCCACTGCATAACAGAATTAGGGGCAAGACATTCTGACTTCAGAGAGACGGTGTAAATCTTTAAAAAGATTGAAAGAGGGCTAAACGTAAGATCCTATGTTTTGGCTCAGAGCATGCGTAGACACACACGCACACACACACACACACACACACACACACACACACAAGCATGCACCCACACATGCATGCAGCTGTGAAGAAAAGGAATGAAGGAGCCTGACTTGGCAGCACCAGGTGAAGAGGACCTTTAGTTGTCTGTTTCCAGGAAGCTCAAGTTGAGTCGAAAGCAGGCCAAATTAATGTGACCTTCAACTACATGAATAGGAGCATAGACTCTAGGATGAGGGAGGTGATTTGTTCATTCTATTCTGTATAACCCAATTTACTCCATAAGTATTAGACCAATTTCTAGGTGTGTAATTTAAAAGTGTTTGAGAAAACCACATAACTCGAGGGAAGTTTGGTGTGATTAAAGAACCTGAACTCAGAGGAACTAAAGACACTTGACCTAAAATCCCCAGAAAGGACTTAAGGATGATCTTTAAATGGTTGTCATGTGGAAGAGGGATTGGATCTGCCCCCTTTGGCCCCCAGAATAAATCTTGGACCAGGGAGTGGAAGGTGGAAGACCCCTGGCATTTGGAACATCTAACAGTTGAAGTGGCCCAGTAAGGAATGGGCTGCATAGTGTGTCCCGTCACTTTGGGGCTGAAGGATCGATCACACATCAGGTTAGCCAGAGGGAACCTAACCTTAGAGGGGTAATCCGTTCAAAACAAATGTTACAATCCTGTCCGACTAACTCTGAGGTCTTGGCATTCATAGGGATTTGCCCAAGATCACAGAGCAAGTTGGTAGATGTTTAGGACCTGACTTTCCTGCCTCCCTTTCTGCATTTCTGCCCTGGGTGACAAGTTCCCTCACCAAAGTGATGATGACTCAGCAGAGATGCCTAGGGACCATATCCTACCCATCCTTCCAGACCGATTTGTTTGGCCAGCATTGTGTGTAAAAACGTTTGAAATTGGGGTGCCTGGATAGCTCAGTGGGTTAAAGCCTCTGCCTTTGGCTCGGGTCATGATCCTGGGGTCCTGAGATCGAGCCCTGCATCGGGCTCTCTGCTCAGCAGGGAGCCTGCTTCCCTCTCTCTCTCTGCCTGCCTCAATGCCTACTTGTTATCTCTGTCTGTAAAATAAATAAATAAAATCTTAAAAAAAAAAAAAAAAGATTTGAAATCAATGTCTGCAGGAGGGCATACCAGTTCTGGCAGTGGCCACCGTGCCCCACAGTCTTCCCTGGGCATGAGGTCCCGCACATGCTCACATCTCCTGCTTGGCCACCATGGCCTTGCTGCCTGCCAAATCTGACCTAGAGACAAGGCAGAGCAGGAGTAGGAGGTCCTGAACCAGAGACCATGAAGAAGGCTTTGCAGCTCCTTCTCTTATAGCTCCCAGCGTGATGGAAACTAACAAAGGGCAGAAAGGAGCTTTTTTTTTTTTAAGCATCTACACCGTGCTATGCATTTTTCACACATGTTAATCCCATTTAATCCTCATAACAACTCTGTTAGTTTCCTAGAGCAGCCATAACAAAGTGCCACAAATTAGGTAGCTTAGAGCAATAGGAATTTATTGTCTCACCATTCTGGAGTCCAAAATCAAATCCAAATCAAGCAGGGCCATGCCCTGTCTGAAGGTGATAGAGAGGGATCTGTTCCAGGCCACGTAGCTTCTGGTACCTCAGGTCTTCCTCGGTTTATAGGTGGTCATCTTCTCTTTCTGTTTCCCTCCTTGTCTTTCTTCTTTGCCACTGTGTCTGTGTCTGAAGTTCCTCCTTTTTTAGGAATACCTGTCATATGGGATTAGGACCTAAGGATCTTACCTCGGTTAAATCTGCGAAGACCCTATTCCCAACAAAGGTCATCTTCTAAGTTACTAGGGGTTAGATTTCAACATACCTTTTTGTAGGGACACAGTTCAACCCCTAACAGTCCACCCTGTGCTTCCGCACAATTCATGTCCTTACCACATGCAAAATACATTCACCACATCTGATATCCACACAGACGTCAACAACTAGTTTAGTAACAGGCCCAGGATTATAACACTGATACTTGGAAAGCAGCCTTAAGTGCAGAATTGCTGACCCCAAGCACCATCCTTTCTACAGCACAGGGCTGCTGCTATGGGGCATGCCCACTGTGTGCCAGGCACTGTGCCTGCTACCTCATACCCTTTTGTCACAGTGCCGTGCTGGTCTGGTTGGGCCCCAGACTGGGCACCAAGGGGCACAGAGCTCCTACTATCTTCTTCTTCTTCTTTTTTTTTTTTTTAAGATTTTATTTATTTGAGAGAGAATGAGAGAGAGAGAGCATGAGAAGGAGGAGGGTCAGAAGGAGAAGCAGACTTCCTGCAGAGCAGGGAGCCTGATGTGGGACTCAATCCTGGGACTCCAGGATCATGACCTGAGCCAAAGGTGATCGCTTAACCAAGTGAGCCACCCAGGCACCCTGCTCCTACAGCCTTCTAATAGGGATGAGGCTCAGCCCAAGTGGGTCTGTCCCAGGGCCTGGGCATGAGCGGGCTGAGAAGGTGGAGGAGGACACCCAAACGGGCAGTCCAGGAGAATACAGACAAAGGGAAACAGAGTCCTGGGGAAATGCAGTGGTTGCAGGTAGGAGAATGCAGCCCACCTGGGTCATTCTGGGGGGAGGGGTGTCGTGGGCTATTGCCTGAACTGTGGAAGACCCAATGAATGTGGCTGCCGTGCTGTCACTAGCTGGGAGGCAAGGGGATGGAAGGAGCCGTTTACATTATGAAGCAGGGGAATCAGATGCTTAGCCAGGCAACGGCAGGCAACGACCCAATACCAACTGCTCACATGGCATAATGCCTGGTCCTCCACTTCCTGAAAAGATGGCGATCCAGGCAGTTTATTAGGCAGGCGATCTAATCTTCGTCAATGGAAGCTTTCTTTGAGCATTAGAGGAGCTCCAGTGGAGGGCACTGGGGACGAAAGAGGCCACTGAGCTGATGAGAAGAATATGGTTTTGGAAGTCATTAGACCCGGCTTGAAACCAGCCCGCACCACTCACGAGCTGCGTGGCATCGGACAAACTGAGAAACCTTTCTGAGCCCCATTCTCCCGTGGGCCGGTTGTGAGGATTCAATAGACAGGGCGTGTGAAACACGCGGCCCTGTGCGAGTTGCCAAGCTCAGTACAAACTGTTTCCCTTTGAAGCTGAGTGGCGCTGGCCATCCTGGGGAACATGAAGGGGACCTGGGGAGGGAAATGGACCCTCCAGCCTCTCTCTGGGGGAGTCCGTTCACCCTAAGAGGGTGAATGTCTTCATTGCACCTTCCCTGCTATGCTAATGATGCATTTTCTCCCCCTCCAGAGGAACTGAAGGAGAAGCTGACAGAGTATGTGGACAAGGTAAATGGCCAGAAGCCGGGTTTCATCAAAGTCGTGCGTCACAGCAAGCAGGAAGGCCTCATCCGCTCCCGAGTCAGCGGCTGGAGGGTGGCCACTGCCCCTGTAGTGGCCCTCTTCGATGCCCATGTGGAGTTCAATGTGGGCTGGTAAGTGCCCATCAGGAGAGGAAGATGAGTCCCAGTGTGGTCCTGGGCTGTGGCTCAAAGGAATGCAAAGCATGCTGGGATCTCAGTCATAGTGGGGGAAAGGAGAGAACTGTGGAAACAGCTGAAATCGGATGTATGACTGATGTAGGCAACAGGCCAGCCCTTTGAGGTTGGGGAGAGCCGGGGGTCAGCAGACCAATGCACAGTGTCTCAAGGGTATGGTGACATCGGGTGTGTCCCTGGCTAGTGGCTTCCTCTAGGAGGCAGGGTCTGGGAGAAGGTAAATGCTAAGGGCCAAGCTGAGAGTGCCAGCCCAGCTAAGCACAGTGCGAGTGTCCAGCAAGAGACAGCTGGACCAGACTTGAGGCAGGAGCCCAACCATACAGACAGGGTCAAAGCCCAGTGGTCAGAGGGGGAGAAGGTAGCTTGATGTCATCAGGTGGGATCCCCCTTTCCCCAAAATGCCCTGCCAGGCTTAGCATAGAATCTCAGACTTTCCCTACTGGTGAAACTGGGTCTTAAAAAAATTTCCTTTCTCTGGTGAGGGCTGCTCGGTGGCTGCGTGGGGCAAAAGAAAATGTATATGGCCTCCGTGGCTGCAGCCAAGCAGGGATGGGGCACCTGACCCCGATATCCCGGCAGGGCTGGAGGGTGCGCTCTGGCCAGCCCACTGTGTGTGGCTTTGCAGAGAGCAAGGGTGAGGAGGGCCCTTAGTAGGAAGGAGCCACCGGGCATGCACACCACATGGCTAGATTTGGGCAGAGTTTTACATAACACACTCAAATTAAGGCTGCAATGAAGCTGTTTTTTATAGTTGAAGTCCCCGCTTGCCATTTGTGACTATTTAAAAAGCATTTTCATTGGATTTATGGCCAGAAGAGGAGAGGGACACTTACTATTTCAAGCTGATTTGAATAAACAATTATGCAACAAATGCATTATTAATAAGAAGCTCATCATTCCTGTCTGCAAACACTTTACTTGCCTGGTGTCCATTGGGGCCTCCTGGCTCCTTGGAAAGCCCTCCTCCCCACCTCTTCGTGGGCGGTGGAGAACCCGTGGGATGGGGTGGCGTGTCTGGAGGACGGAAGCAGCCATGAGTAACTGGTGGAAATACGTTTGTTCTCACGTCCATGCCTCTGCCATCCTCATCTGCCTTTTCCTCCTGCTTGATACAATGAATTTTAGCAAAATCAAAGCCCAAGTTGAAAGCTTCCCATGGAACCTCAGATCTCCTCCTTTCTTCTTGCTTAGGCCTTACGATTTTTTTTTTCTAGTGGAAAAAGGGAAATCAAACAGACATAAGGATCTAAGGCACTAATGGTCTCTCAGCTCAGCCCAGGACGTGCTGCAGGAGTGGGGTGGAGGGGTGGAGATTAAACAGGGGCTCCTTCCCAGGAGGCCAGGCAACCTGCTGAAGCAGAGAGCCAGGTGGCGTTTTGCCTTTTTCTGCAGGGGAAGGAGCATCGGGGTCACCAGTCTGGTATTTACCCACCTCGGAAGGAGTGACCCTTCTCTCCCTCCCTCTTGCTCAGGGCCGAACCTGTGCTCACACGCATAAAGGAGAACCGGAAACGCATCATCTCGCCATCCTTTGACAACATCAAATATGACAACTTTGAGATAGAAGAGTACCCACTGGCCGCCCAGGGCTTTGACTGGGAGCTGTGGTGTCGCTACCTAAACCCCCCCAAGGCCTGGTGGAAGCTGGAGAACTCCACCGCCCCGATCAGGTAACGTGTCCTTACCCGTGGGTCTCTCCACCTTATCTTCCGTGCAGGGGCTCCCTTCCCAACTCAAGCCCTATTCCCCAAATTCCAGCCCCACTGTGGGATGACAGGATGGGGGTTGGAAGGGAATTACAAATGACCTTCAGTCACCACTTACAGGCCCTTTCTGTAGAACCATGGCACCCAGAATCCACTCAGAGGCTCAAACTTACTCATTTCAGCACATCACCATGGGACACCTGTTGGGGGCCAACAGTTGTGCCGGGTGCCGGGGATCCAGAGTGATTAAGATGCAGTTCCTACCCCCAAAAAGCCTGCAGTCTGGTGAGGACAGACAAAATAATTAGAATAGCAAATGATTGCTGGAGGAAACTGTGTGGAAAGTGGGGAGAATCTTTTTTGGAGACTAGGATTTGCACTTGTTTTTAAGTGTAAATAGTAGATTGCAAAGTTGGGGCAGGAGCACTCATAGTTGAAGACACAGCATAAGTTCACGGACACAGAGGAAGTATAAAGGGACCTTTGCAGGGAGGAGCATGAGGAGGCAGCCCCATGCCATGAGGCCCGAGGGCCAGAGAGGCAAGATCGAACCCCACAGCAGCTTGGATCTCTCACCACTATTTGAGTTTATCCTGTAAGAGTCCATTAAAAGTGGCTTCAAACTGCATTTCAAGGATGACAAGCTCTTTTTGCCTTCACTGTTGCCTTCACAGACCCCAGATGACTCCTCTGTTTTCTGGGTCAGGACTCCTGCAACAGCCACCCCACCAGCCCTTATTTCTGTCTGGTTAATCACAGACCAGGTGCCTTTATGCTCTCTGCAAAGTCTTGCCCATTAAACACACAGATGACACCAGAGGTGGCCTAGGGGACTATTCTTAGAATGAAAGAGGAGATTAGAAACTGATGTTGCTTTGTATTACATGAGGGAGAAAGATTATGAAAAAATCTAATTGAAAGTGGGTGATTATTATCTGAGATCATATCCTTCCTTGCCAGAAGAAAAAAACTACATTCATATTTAAAACCGGGTGGAAGAGAACCATCTAGCTTTCCTGCAGTTATCTCTGTTACCCACCTGTTAGCCCCTGCCACAATAGTGTGTTGTGAAATATTTGTTCAGAAGTCACTGCGTGCAAGGGCCTTTCCCACACATGGTCTCATTTGCTTCTCATTATAACCTTGTGACAGCTCATTGTGTCACCCTTGTTTTATAAGATGGGGAAAACCCGTAAGACAGAGGAAGGAGAATGGCTCTGTCAAAGGCTATGGGCAGTGGAGCCAGGATCCAAACCTAGGTCAGCTAGATCCCACATTGAGTTGTCGTCCTTGCAGACACTCCCAGTTGAGCTCAGAACTGGCATGGCTGGAATTGTGCCTCAGCATGCTGAATGATCCTGGAAGGAAGATCCTTGCTGTCATGCAAGGAGAATTCTTGCCGAAGACTGCACTGATATTACCTGCTTTGTTCTGCTCATCTTGAAATGTGTTGGCCTAGTCATAGTAAACCAGTGTTCTACCCTTGACAGAGAATATCATCTCAGCCTCAAAGTTTTCATCACCTAATTCTTGTCAAAAATTTGGCCAAGAGAAATTATATTCATGGAAGTTTTGGAGGAAGAACTGTATTGGTTTTATCTCTAGATGAAGATAACCCCACTGAAAGCTGTGGGTTATACAAATATACCTTGCCCACTTTGGCTCCTGTTTCTTTGGGGCTGTACGTCAGTGCTGTGTCCGCATGATGTAAGCTAGGAAAAGAGCCCAGAGATACTATTGCATTCTAAAGTGACATCTTTGAACACTGAGGTGCATGTGGCCCTTCTTTTCGCTACATCTGTATCTGTGGGGTGGTCCATATAAACAATGGAATATTACTCAGCCATCAGAAAGGATGCATACCCACCCACCACTTGCACTGACATGGATGGGACTGGAGGGGATTATACTGAGTGAAATAAATGAAGCAGAGATAGACAGTTATCATATGATTTCACATGTATGTGGAACATAAGAAATAGCATGGAGGACATTAGGAGAAGGAAGGGGAAAATGAGGGGGAAATCAAAGGGGGAGATGAACCATGAGAGACTATGGGCTCCGGGAAACAAACTGAGGGTTTCAGAAGGGTGAGCCCTGTGATGGGTGTGAAGGAAGGCACATATTGCTTGGAGCCCTGGGTGTTATATGCAAACAATGAATCATGGAACACTACATCAAAAACTAGTGATGTACTGTATGGGGACTAACATTCTAAAAAAAAATTAAAAATAAAGTGATGTCTTTGAGAGGTTGTTCACTATGTCCCAAAGTGACCTCTACAAAGACTGACATGAGAAATTTCTTTCAGACTGACTGCTAGTCAAAGAAAATCTTGCTAGCCCCAAGGAATGAGTATATTTTCATGTGTGAACTCTAAATGTATTTCTAAGACACGTTTGTTCATTTTCACCTTGGCTGCCAGGAAGCTTAGCATCAATTTTGTGAGTCTCCTTTAAGGACTGTCAAGGAGGACCTAATGCTGCATTCTAACTAGCCCCAATTTGTTGTAAACTTTTGGCCTTTTCAGGCATTTATGTATTTTGTTTTTCATGGTATTGTACATTTTTTGTAAGCTATCTCTAATCCTTTGGGGAATGAGGCAGGGTGTAACCCAATAACACGTTCAGGCTGATTGGGTCCACTTCACACCCCAGCTGGTTAATAAGGAACAGACCATCCGAAGTGTCCTATGCTCATGGCACAGCAACTGTTTTAGAGTATGCTGTTCCCCTGAGTGGGTTTGGCCAAATGGGGAAGGCCCCTTCCTGCATGTCTTAGAGCACCATGTTGAAATATTCAACATTTCCAGGATGTCAAGGACAAGGTTGAGACTTGACTCTGCCCACCCTGCTGTTTTTAAATCACCGTGTGTTTAAAGAAGGGATTCTCTGGGCTTTTTCAATGTGCAAGTGCATCTTTTTTTTTTTTTAAGATTTTATTTATTTATTTGACAGACAGAGATCATAAGTAGGCAGAGAGGCAGGCAGAGAGAGAGGAGGAAGCAGGCCCCCTGCCGAGCAGAGAGCCCGATGTGGGACTCGATCCCAGGACCCGAGGATCATGACCTGAGCTGAAGGCAGAGGCTTTAACCCACTGAGCCACCCAGGTGCCCCACAAGTGCATCTTTTTAAATGATTTTTCAAGGCACCACTATCCCCACAGGTTTTCAAGGTTTTATATTATTTCATTCAATCCGTGTGAGGTTATAGTTGATTCTGTTCCGTAGATATGGAATCGGAGGCTCCAGGAGTCTAGGAAACTTTTCTCAGGAACACACAGACAGGCAAGGGTTGTCCTCATTAGCGGGCCCCTCCAAGGACAGGGTCAAGCATCCTCCGTTAGAGCAGGAACTCAGCCTAGTTTAGGGGGAGTGGATTGAAGTGCATTGACTGCCCTGGCTGCCCGTGGTCTATGGAATGTGAGCCCATCCAGAATAAAATGCTGTGATTTGAAAGGAGGAGGTGAGGCAGGGAGCCCAAGGCTCTTGTCTCCACCTGAGCAGCCTCCTGCACGGGCATTGTCCAAAGCGATGACCTTCGAAAGAGCTCTTTCTCCACCTTGATGAGTTTCCAGTTTCAAAGATGAGTCCATTTGCATGTGACTGACACTTTTCTTATAGCTGAGGATCCATCATTTCTCTTTTTCTTTCTTCCCCTCCCCGACCCCAACTCCTTCAGCCACCCCCTGATAAGATGCTATACAAGGGCTAGAGATGGTAGCTGTGTGTGGTGGAACAATTCAAAGTCCTTTGTGCAAGTTCATGGTCTCAGCAGAGACACAGCCCCCATGCGTTCATGCCGATTCTCCTAAGATGAATCACTCCTGGTGAAGTCCTGTGCCTCACTGGGCACCCACAGCCACTGAGCCCCATGCTCACTCTCTCACTCAGGAAAGGCCCTCCGGCTCCTGCACGCACTGGCTGTTGATGTGTGGCTCCGGCCTGAGACCCAGGCCCTCCACTCAGCCCCACCTGGAGGCTCTCTCCCCCTAGGGTCCCACAGGCACCTTCAGATCAGTTTTCCTAGTAGGGAATGCTTCTTCCTTCTGAAAGGAAGAAGCTTTTTCTCTATGGCCCATGTTGATGGGTGGTCCCCACCCCACTATCACCCAAGCCATAAGCAAGCTGGCATCCCAATTCCTCCCTCTCTCTCACCTGTTCATCTGTCTCTAAGTTCTGTGGGTTTACATTAAAATAAGGCTTTAAACAATCCTTCTTACCATTCCCGATCCTCTGGTCAAGGACCTCATTATGTCTCGCCAGACGTAGCAACAAGCTTCCCAACTGGATTCCTCTTTCTACCAGCCTCTTCCAGTCAGTCACCCCACAGCTGCCTGAGGGTTCTTTTCAAAAGCACAAATCTGTTCTCTCTATTTAAGTGTCTGGTTTTTTTTGGTTTGTTTCTTTTTTTCTTCTTCTTCTTCTTTGTTCATTTATTTTGTTTCTTAAATCCCATGTATGAGTGAAATCATAGGGTATCTGTCTTCCTCTGACTGACTTATTTCTGCTCATACCAAAGTCTGCTTAAAATTCCTCACTGACACTCCTTTACCTCCAGATAAAATCCACATCATTTACCATGCTCTCCAAAGCCCCAACTAATCTTTCCAAGTGAACCAAGGTTTATGTGAGGAACACAAGCAGGGGACGTTAGCGTGGGTGCTCAGGTAGAAACAGAGACTGGCTGTGTGGTTCAGAGCTCAGGCGTCAGGGTAGCCGGAGACGCAGACACTCAGGCCAGGCTGGGGGGTTGAACACTCCTCCCCTGGACTGTCTACCCATTTCAGCACCATCTGGAATGACAACTGGCCCCAGGACAGGAGCTCTCTGCTGTGCCCTCCCCCGACCCCCGAAGAAACAGCCTCCCTAAAGCAGCTGGTGAAGGTGGGCCTTCAAGGTGGGCGGGCCACTCAGAGAACAAGGTCCATACCAGCTCTGGGGGCAAACGAAGGAAGAGGAACAGATTCTCCTATAGGAAGGCCCCGCTGCTTGAACTCCTCTGGCTGTGCCCAGGAAGCAGCCCCTCTGCTAACTGCTGGCCTGTCTCTCCACACCCCTGCAGGAGCCCTGCCCTCATCGGCTGCTTTATTGTGGACCGGCAGTACTTCCAGGAGATTGGCCTACTGGACGAAGGCATGGAGGTCTACGGAGGCGAGAATGTTGAGCTGGGGATCAGGGTAAGCAAGGGTTCCCGCCCAGAGGACTTGGCTCAGCTCTCGGGAGAGATGAATGAGTCTAGGGGGTGGAGAAATGGAGAAAAGGATGAGGGTGACAGATGCATTCTGAATGTCTAGTTCTTAACCTCGCTCCACGTGTGTGACCGGGGCTGCTTGGGGGCAGGCAGGGGGCCTATAGAATTTGGAGGAAGAAAAGGACTTCAGAAATTGCTTTGGCTAGGGCTGGGGACATGGGAGATTCAAGCTCCCTACTATGGGAAGAACCTCTTTGTTAAAACCAAACGTAGGTTCCTCGGGGCTGAGCAAAAGTGTGCTCCAGGAAGAAACACGCTGGCATCAAGGGGTGGCTGGATCAGAGTGACCTTCAGAGTCACTTCCCCTCAGAGTCACCTCCTCTTGGCATTTCTCACTCTGGTATTCTCTGCCTCCTCTACAATAGTAGCCCAGAGAGCTTTCCTAAAGACTTTGTCAAGAGAGGGCTATGGGGGGCGCCTGAGTGACTCAGTCACTTAAGCATCTGCCTTTGGCTTAGGTCATGATCCAGGGTCCTGGATCATGGATGGAGCCCGGCATCTAACTCCCTGCTCAGTGGGGAGCCTGATTCCCACCCCCCTCTCTGCCCCTCCCCCCATTCATGTTCTCTCTCTCAAATAAATAAATAAATTCTTAAAAAAGAAAAGAAAAGAAAAGAAAAAGAGGGCTATAGGGAAATAAACTTATGGGGCATAAGACCAAAACACAGCCAGGCTCACTCTATTCTGTTTCCTGACCCCAACACATGCTGGTCAGATACTCAGACCTGTTCATACCTTGTCCGATTCTTCTAGAGGTAGCCACCATCCTGCCCCAAATTAGAGGGCCTTTTGCAACTATCAACACATGATGCGAATCCACAACAGGCATCATTTAATTTCTTATCCCATAGGAACATTTTCTAGGCTCTGACTCTTTCTCCTGGGCCCATGTAAAGATAACCCGAAAATGACTCCCCATCTCTATCACGTCTGAAGGACGCATGAGGTCCCATGGTAGTCAGCAGGAAAGTGATAAGAGACACAATGAAGGACCTCATCCTAGAGGGAAACCCACCCATCTGCCTGGGTTGTGGTCTTATCCTCACAGAAACCCCAACATTCAAACTGTGGCTTATCTCCACAGTGGTCCCCCTTGTCCTATCCATGGGGATCTTAATTTTAAGCAGCCTGACACATCCCCTCTGTGGCAGCCCTTGGAAAGGACCTTGAACCTGCTGGAGTTTGTGGAAATCATCCAAGATATCCCTCCTCCCTGTCAGCCCTCCACGAAGACCACTGCAACATCTGGCTGGTTCTGACCTATGACCCCACTCTTGCCTCTTTTTTTTAGCGTCTGTGTCTCCAGTTCCCACTCAAGGACTCCAGCTTGGGTCCACCCTCCTCTTAACTCTAACTTCCTTAGACCTCCTACCCCACTGGGCAGCCAGCTGACCCCGGACAGACCTCGCCCTGCCTCAAAGGGAGACAGGTCACCTCCACGGACCATCTCACAACATCTGCAGGGGCCTGACCAGCCCTGTATGGGCTGCACTTATTGCCCAGACGTGTAATCCTAGGGCTCTGACGACTGGCAGCAGGAGCAGCTTGTCCAAAGCTGAGCTTGGAAAATGCTTTTAGACACCCATATTCACTGAAGCGAAAGGAAATTGCTTTGAAGGCCATTAGAATGCCTGGGCTTCGTGGGGAGCTAACGGACTCACAGAGGACAGAGCCCACATTGTCTCCCTGGCCTCTCCAGCTCTCCCTACATCACTCATTTCTTCACCATCTCATTTCAGCACCACTCCTGGATAAATGATCGCCCCCAAACATACTATTTTTCACTAGGAGCTGCTGCCAGAAATTGGCAGAGCCCCCTCCCATATGCGTGCTCTCTGGGTAAAGATGTTCGGGGACCAAGAGGAGTTAGACGCGTGAGCTCTGCTTCTCACTCTTCGCACATGCAGTCATGGGGCCGTGGGAGATATCTGGCTTCTCTGTGCCTCGATGAGAAAGCTGCTCTGGAGTGTGGGCTTGGGTGAGGCTTTCAAATATGTGGCAAAAATCTTTGGGTTTTGTGTTCAGGTTGTAAAATACAGTGCAAAACATTGCTTGGCATTTCTTTTTCTCCATCTCCTCCCTCCTGCTTGACAGAGATGATGGCACGTTGTGGTCATTGAAGGAAAGATGGTTTTTCAAGCAGGGACCCAACAGCCTGTTGTCTGGCAGAGCGGCAGACAAGGAGGAGCTAATTCATTTGAATTCTAGGCTCTCCTTAAAGGGATGCAGAACTGCGCGTCATCCCCGAAATAGATTTTCACATTTTGTGGGGCTGTTAGTGCCTTTCTTTCGTGTTTTGTGAGTTCACATCTGAGTGCCTCCCCTTCCTTATCTAGGATCCCCCTAGACAAGGTGCAATGATTCCACAGGATTGTTTGTAAAAAAGACAGACATTGTTTTTCTCACCTCTTTGAGTCAGAGGCAACTTATTCCAAGTCCTTACCCATTTGGAACCCAGAGTTGTTTGCACAGTTATTCGCAACCTGCTCTGGCAGCTAACTATGCCATCCGTCTACATCCTTAAAAAGTAGTTCTTATTAGAAGACTCCTTTTATTCAGATGAGGGAATGGTGAAATTAAGAGTTTATGTATGTACACAACTTATAAGAGGTAGAGAAAAGATTCAACCCCAGATCTTTGTGATGTGAAAGCCTAGAGTGATATACCACAAAATATCTAGGATAAAAATCCTATGAGCATCCCCCGCAAAATGATTACAGTGACCATGCGGTAATTCCTTCTACTCTCTTCACAATCATGTCTACTGAGTCCCTATGTAAAGTCTTATTCTTAATTTGTGCTCCTTTCTAATAAGTCTTTTTTTTTTCTAATTTCTACTTCCACAACTCAGTGGGGAAAAGAAGAGAGGTGCTATGGGCAAGCAGAATGAGAAGAGCGAGATAATAAGAGGACGTTGAATAGGAGAGAGAAAGATTGTATAGATGATGGCTACAAATATGCTAGAATATATAAGAGAGCATTCAAGAGGTGGTAAGAAATTAAGAAATTATTGGAGACAATAAATAAATGGAGTTGACTGCCCTCAAATATATGTTGAAGTTCTAACCCTCCGTCCAGGTGAATATGATCTCATTGGAAATTGGGTCTTTGCCCATGTTAATCAGGTGAAGATGAGGTCATACTACGTTACAGTGGCCCTAATCCAATATGACTGGTGTTTTTAGAAGGAAAATTTGGGTACAGACAGGCTCAGAGGGAGGATGACCATGTGAAGGCAGAGGCAGATTGGAGTAATGCCAGGGAAGGCCTGGGGCCACCAGAAGCTGGAAGAGGCAAGGCAAGATCCTGCCCTAAGGCTTTAGAAAGAGCATGGTCCTGTCAACACCTGATTTCAGACTTCTAGCCTCTAGATTTGTGAGAGAATAAATCTGTGGTTTTAAGAGAACCTGCCTGTGGTGCGTTGTTATAACAACCCAAGGAAATTAATACTGAGACCAAAACATGAGTGAAAATAGGAACCTAGAGAAAGTATGAAGAACCTGGTGACTTTAGGCTTATGATTTCTTAATTTCATGGAGTACAGAGGACAGGATACAAAGCCTCAGGGTTTCCCAACATGAAGAGTCTCATATAATAACCCCCTGATTCCCCATTTTACCTCTCACAAAACTAGTACTCCAAAGACCAATTATCTCTGTGTAAGATGAGCTAGAAATACTCCCACCCTCACCCCCAGAGTTAGGGTAAAAATTGCCTTCCTCAATTTTATGATGAGAAGAGAAGAAAAATTCTCCTTTGTGAATCCCTCCCTTGGATTTATAACATAAAATCAAAATACTTCATGGTCCAGAAAATCTCAAGAGCAGAATTTAACTTAAAGTTGTTGGAAGTTCTTAGGCATCTACAAAAATGTATACAAACCCTCTCTGGGGAAAGACCCCTTTAACTCAAGTTATAAAACTTCCCACGGCCAGAGTTTCAAGGAATGTGAATTCACCTTTTTAAAAAATCACAAGACAAGGGAAAAAAAAATGCACCAGGAGCAAAAGCACTGGACAGCCAAATTTGTTCTACAAAATCCTCAAGCATTGATTCTATCAGATGCAGGATATGAAATAAGTTGTATACTAGCTTTAAAAAAATAGCAGATGGGTGGGGCGCCTGGGTGGCTCCGTCAGTTAAGCATCTGACTCTCGGATTTGGCTTAGGTCATGATCTCAGGATGGTGAGACTGAGCTCCCTGCCAGGCTCTGTGCATAGCAAGGAATCTACTTGAGATTCTCACCCTCTCTGTGTGCCTCTGACTCTCCCTCTCTCTCTCTCTCTCTCAAGTAAATAAATCTTTAAATAAATAAGAGATTGGAAAAATAAATAAGAAGAAAGAGACTATGAAAAAGACCAGTCATATTGGGATAAAAATAGAATCTCAAACATAATAAATATAAAAATGGGGATGCCTGGGTGGAGTTGAACATCCAACTGACTCTTGGTTTTGACTCAGGTTATGTGATGGAGTCATGTAATGGAGCCCCTGGTGTGCTCCACGCTCAGTGGGGAGTCTGTTTGAGTTTCTCTCTCCATTTCCCTCTGCCCTTCCTCCCACTTGTGCTCCTTCTCATTCTTTAAAAAATAAAAAAATAATACAAAAATGGAAATTAAAAGCTTAATGGATTGATTAAATGTTCAGACGGACATTGTTAAAGGAAAAAATAGTACATTGGGAAATAGACCTAAAGAAATTATTCAAAATCAGCCCAGAAATACAAAGAAAGAAATAAAAAAAAAGAAAGAGAGAGAGAGAAAGAGAAAGAGACTGAAAGACAGGTAGAATTGTGGAAAAGTGTCTAAACATCTTAGAATTCCGATGGAGATGGTAAAAAGTGAGGATTAGGTAAAAGCAATATTTGAAGAGATAATGACTAAAAATGTACCCAAGCTCATAAAAGATGCCAGTCCTCAGATTCAGAAAGTCAACCTGTCCAAAGTAGGATAAATACAAATATATTCACACTTAGACATGTTATAGTGAATGCCAGAGGCAGAAAGAAGATCTGATAGCAGTCAGAGAGAAAAGATAAACTACCAAAAAAGTAATAATAGAATAACAGGTGACTTTTCAGTGGAAAAAAAAAATGGAATCCAGAAGACCATGGGACAATAAATATTCTGAGAGAGAATAATTGTGAGCTTATGTATGTATGTATATGTGTGTGTATATATATGTATATATATGGACTCAATAAAAATATATTTTAACTAGGGTAAAAGAAAGTCATTTTCTAGAACATAAAAACTGCAAGAGTTTGCCACTAACATATCTTCACTAAAATAAATTATAAAGGGTACACTTCAAGTATAAGGAAAATTATCCCAGAAGGAAATCTGAAATAAGAGAAGAATACTTAGCTCAAAAAGTAGTAAATTTATGAGTAAATCTAAAGAACTGTTGATGGTAAATAACACTATTGTAATGTTTTGTGGGATGATTAAAACCACAATGCATGATGACAATTGCAAATAAGTTGGGAAAGGGTGATTGTAATTAGAGTGTTCTAAATGCCTATATGTTAATGAGGATGGAAAGGATACTGGTTGACTTTGAATTTTGATGAAATAAGCATATTAA
The DNA here is from genome assembly GCF_009829155.1 of Mustela erminea. NCBI lineage: Eukaryota > Metazoa > Chordata > Mammalia > Carnivora > Mustelidae > Mustela > Mustela erminea. The sequence goes on along the minus strand of NC_045622.1, from coordinate 66,073,227 downwards.
AGTTTCTAGGGAACCCATGAAAAGCATAGATAAAGTATAACTTCCAGAGTTGTAGAGGGGGGAAAATAAAATATGAAAATGGAGAAATAGAAACAGAAGGGATGGTACAAAGAGAAAATATATGAGATGGTAGAAATTAATCCAAATATATGAGTAAATACATTAAGTTACACAGGCTAAGTTAAAAGACAAACATTTTAAAATTAGATTTTTTTAAATTATCTGTAAGCTATTTATAAGAAACATGTCTGAAATGTTATAATACAGAAAGGTTAAAATCTAAATGTATAGAAAAATTATTAGCAGGCAAATGCCAATGAAAAGAAAATTGCTGTACTTATATTAATATTAGAAAAAATATTATTACAACATATTTTAGCACAAATAAAGATTTCTACAATGTACAGTTCACCAGGAATATATAACAATTATAAACTTTTATGCACCTAATTGTGCAAACTTGATTTATATAAAGTAAAAGTTGACAGAATTATAAGGAGACATCAATAGCTCCACTGATGTAGTGAAAGAATTTACTAAATTTCTCCAGGTAAGTGATAGACCAACACCACTACTAGCTTGAATCTAATGGGATATAGAGAGCCCTGCCATCTAACAACTACAAGATTCAACAAATTTCAAGGATTAATATCATATAGAGCATATTCTTTGACCACAATGTAATTCAATTAGAAATCCACAACTAAAAATTACAGAAATATTGGAAATTATGAAACATTTCTAAATAACTCATAGGTCAAAAAGAATTTATACTGGAGATTTGAAAATATTTTGAACTGAATGATAACAAATATGCTATATATTACATTATGTGAAATTTAGCTAAAATAGCACTTAAGAAAAGTTGTAAATTAAAACAGTATGGTATTGGCATAAAATCAGACATGAGTCATTGGAACAGAATGGAGAGCCCAGAAATAAACCCACACATACACAGTCAATTAATTTACAACAAAAAAGTCAAGAATATATAACAGACCAAGGACAGTCTCTTTAAAAAATGGTATTGGGAAGACGAGGAAGACACATGCCAAAACTGGACCATTTTCTTACACCACACACAGAAATCAATTCAAAATGTATGAAAAACGTGAATGTAAGACCTGAACGCATAAAACCCATAGAAGAAAATGTAGACCGTAAGCTCCTTAGCATAGGTCTTGGTGATGATTTTTTAATTTGACACCAAAAGCAAAAGCAAAAAGCAGAAATGATCGAGTAGAAATACATCAAACTAAGAAGATTCTGCACAGGAAAGAAAACCTATCAATGAAGTGAAAAGTCAATCTACTGAATGGGAGAAAATATTTGCAAGTCATATATCTGATAAGAGATGAATATCCAAAATATATAAAGTACCATAAAACTTGATAGCAAAAGAGCAAAAAATCCTATTTAAAAATGACAGAATATCTGAATAGATACTTTTTCAAGGAAGACATCCAGATGGCCAACAGACACATGAAAAAATGCTCAATGACACTCATCATCAGGGAAATCTAAAACAAAACCACAATGAGATATCACCTTATACAAGTCAGAATGGCTGTTATCAAAATGGCAAGAAATAATGAGTATTGGCAAGGATGTGGAGAAAACAGAATCTTTGTGTTGAAGGGAATATAAATCGGTGCAGCCACTATAGACAACAGTATGGAGGTTCCTCATACTGTACCATATGATCCAGCAATTCCACTTCTGGGAAAACAAATATGTTGACTTAATAAGATATATGCATTCCTATGTTCACTGCAATATTATTACAATAGCCAAGATAAGGAAACAACTTAAGCATCCACCGGTGGGCAAATGAATAAAGAAAATGTGGTGTATATATTTATAATGGAATGTTATTCAGCCATTAAAAAAAATGAAATCTTGCCATTTACAACAGCATGGATGGACCTCAAGGGTATTATGCTAAGTGAAATGAATCAGATAGAGAAAGACAAATACCATATGGTCTTATATATATGTGGAATCCAGAGAAAGAAAGGAAGGAAGGAAGAAAGAAAGAAAAAGGATGGGAGGAAGTAAGGGAGGGAGGGAGGGAGGAAGGAAGGAAGAGAAAGAAATAAAAATAAGCTTGTAGATACAGAGAACAGATTGATGGTAGCCAGAGGCAGGCGGTGGGGATGGGAAACATGGGTGAAGGGGGTCAAAAGCTATGAGCTTCCAGTTATAAAATAAGTCAGTCACAGGAATATAATGTATAGCATGGTGACCACAGTGAATAATACTCTTGCATATTTAGAAGTTGCTAAGAGATGGAAGACCATTCCGTGCTCTTGGATCAGAAGAATAAACATTGTTAAAATGTTTATACTGCCTAGAGCAATCTATACTTTTAATGCCATTCTGATCAAAATTCCACTGGTATTTTTCAAAGAGCTGGAGCAAATAATCCAAAAATTTGTATGGAAGCAGAAGAGACCCCGAATCGTTAAGGAAATGTTGAAAAACAAAAATAAAACGGGGGGTATCACGCTACCTGATTTCAAGCTTTACTACAAAGCTGTGATCACCAAGACAGCATGGTACTGGCATAAAAACAGGCACATAGACCATTGGAACAGAGTAGAGAGCCCAGATATGGACCCTCATCTCTACGGGTAAATAATCTTCGACAAAACAGGAAAAAATATACAGTGGAAAAAAGACAGTCTCTTCAATAAATGGTGCTGGGAAAACTGGTCAGCTATATGTAGAAGAATGAAACTCGACCATTCTCTTACACCATACACAAAGATAAACTCAAAATGGATAAAAGACCTCAACGTGGGACAGGAATCCATCAGAATCCTAGAGGAGAACATAGGCAGTAACCTCTTCGATATCAGCCACAGCAACTTCTTTCAAGATATGTCTCCAAAGGCAAAGGAAACAAAAGCAAAAATGAACTTTTGGGACTTCATCAAGATCAGAAGCTTCTGCACAGCAAAGGAAACAGTCAACAAAACAAAGAGGCAACCCACGGAATGGGAGAAGATATTTGCAAATGACAGTACAGACAAAAGGTTGATATCCAGGATCTATAAAGAACTCCTCAAACTCAACACACACAAAACAGACAATCATATCAAAAAATGGGCAGAAGATATGAACAGACCCTTCTCCAATGAAGACATACAAATGGCTATCAGACACATGAAAAAATGTTCATCATCACCAGCCTCAGGGAGATTCAAATTAAAACCACATTGAGATATTACACCAGTTAGAATGGCCAAAATTAACAAGACAGGAAACAACATGTGTTGGAGGGGATGTGGAGAAAGGGGAACCCTCTTACACTGTTGGTGGGAATACAAGTTGGTGCAGCCTCTTTGGAGACAGTGTGGAGATTCCTCAAGAAATTAAAAATAGAGCTTCCCTATGACCCTGCAATTGCACTACTGGGTATTTACTCCAAAGATACAGATGTAGTGAAAAGAAGGGCCATCTGTACCCCAATGTTTATAGCAGCAATGGCCACGGTCACTAAACTGTGGAAAGAACCAAGATGCCCTTCAACGGACAAATGGATAAGGAAGGTGTGGTCCATAAACACTATGGAGTATTATGCCTCCATCAGAAAGAATGAATAGCAACATGGACAGGACTGGAAGAGATTATGCTGAGTGAAATCAGTCAAGCAGAGAGAGTCAATTATCATATGGTTTCACTTATTTGTGGAGCATAACAAATAGCATGGAGGACATGGGGAGTTAGAGAGGAGAAGGGAGTTGGGGGAAATTGGAAGGGGAGGTGAACCATGAGAGACTATGGACTCTGAAAAATAATCTGACGGGTTTGAAGTGGCAGGGAGGGGTGGGAGGTTGGGGGAACCAGGTGGTGGGTATTATGGAGGGCACGGATTGCATGGAGCACTGGGTGTGGTGCAAAAATAATGAATACTGTTATGCTGAAAATAAAAAATAAATTAAAAAAAAGGAAGTTGATAAGAGAGTAAATCTTAAAAGATCTCAACACAAAAAAAATTTTTGTAACTGTGTAAGGTGACGGATGTTAACTAAAGTTGTTGTGATCATTTCATAATGTATACAAATATTAAATCAGTATATACCTCAAACATTAAATTAAATGAAATTAAAATATTTTCCAAAAAATAAGAGAAATTGTACAGTATCCCACTCTTAGAAAGAAGAGTTTAAGGTTAATGAGATAAATATATAAGTAGTTAGAAAAAATATCAGAATAAACACTGTAGGTGAAATAATAAAGATATGAACATAAATTAATGAAATACATATTTTTATGACTTGTAATTCATTCTGACATGTATAATTCATATCTGATATATATGTAAAAGATATATAGAAGATATATACATATATATATATATATATATATATGTGATATGTAGAAATGACTAAAAACAACAAAGCTTCATTCTTTGAAAATGTTAATCAAATTGACAAACTTTTACCAGGATTGAGAGAGAGAGAAAGAGGTGCCACAACCACAAATAAACAATATTAAGAATGGAAAAGGAGAAATGATTATAGTTGATATAGAGATTAAAAGTGGAAGAGTATATTGTTAACAAGTTTATTCAAAAATTTGAAAATAAATAAAGAGAACAAATTTATGGAAAAATATAGTTTATAAAAACTGACACAGGAAGAAATTAAAAACTGAAATTGTTCCATAACCATTAAAGAAGTTGAATCAGTAGTTTAATATATTCTCACAGGTAAAACACTAGGATGATGGTTCACCACCAAGCACTGCTAAACATTTAAGGGATGAAAATATTCCAAACTTATGCAAGCTATTTGAACGTAGAGTTGAGAATAGATACTAAATGCCCAAAAGAACAGTGGCTTGGATCTCTTCTAGGTCCAAACATCCAGGCAGATCCCTGGGTTTACAGAACAAATATATATATGAGAGAGAGTGTGAGGTGGGGGCAGGGGGAGGGGCAGAGGGAGAGAGAAAGAGAATCTTAAGAAGGCTCCATACGCAGTGCAAAGCCCCAAGCAGGGCTCAGTCTCATGACCCTGAGGTCATGACCTAAACGAAATCAAGAGTCAGACACTTAACCAACTGAACCACTCAGACACCCCAGCACAATTAATAATATTCTGAGTCATGAAGAAAAGTCTGAATTGTAGACTGTGTACTGTGTTCAATAAAACAACAAGAGCACAACATATTTAAAAATTTCTTTGGAAAATGTAAAACTTGTTAAATTTCTAATATTGAAAGAGACAACTTCTCAATTATGTAGAATTGACATATAGAAATATATAGAAGCCTAGCCTGACTATTCTTTGAAATCAAATTCTTCCATATAAGTAACAGCTGTCTGCACCATAGAAGTAGGAAAGGGAGGGAAGGATGTTACTACCACTGTGCCAGTGCCCTTCCTAGTGTCCAGAGCAGGCGGTTGAAGGAAAGAGAGCTCTCCTCTCCCTCTTGGCTCTGGCTCTCTGTAATGTAGCACAGAGAAGAGTCTTCCAGATAGGACTCCATTGGACATCCATTTGGACATATCCGCAAGTCACCAACTCCTTGTCTGGATGTCCAAGCTTTACTCACTTGGGGGTTTCTTATTGGTATTTTGGACTCTCTCTCTTGGAATGGTCACAATCGTCATTCTCTTTAAAATATTGTCTGCTATTACACTACCTCTTGAACAGCTTTTTCGTCCTCTAGATTGACTGACCTTTTACCACCTGCTCCAAAGGCTGGACCATTTCCTTTATTCTGTCTCACCCCGATTACCCAAACCCTCATGATAGCCTTGCCTCTTTTAATTGTTCTTGCTTGGCCTCATCATAAGGTCTAACTGAGTATAGAATCTCTTCCTGTGAATGATTCTCCCTCTTCTCCCTATATAACTGACCAAAATCTAGGGCAATAAGATGTCCAGCTGACTGGCTCTGGGATCACCAAGAAATCAGTCAAGCTCCTCCTTATCTGGGTATCCTTTTTTAATAACTAAATAAAGCAGGAATTTTCATTGGAGATCTCTCAGCGCCTCAGACAAGAGACTTTATTCTGTTTCTATGACATCTTTTTATTGTCTTTGTCTACCAGTTTTCATGCCCTCTCTTCAATTTTCTTTCTTAGCCATGGAGAATTTAGTATCTCTCTATCTATACTTTAAGAAAATGGCAGTCACTATTCCATAGGGCCTGTGGGATAAAGGAAGCAAAGAAGGTTATAGACACAGTAAGAACAGATTTCACAAACTGCATAGTCATCAGGTTTCAAAAATTCCCTAGTCCTTGGACTGGGTTCATCTGTAGCTTCTATAATCAACTAAGGAATGATGGCAATGCCTTTCATATGTATTTTCAGATTTTTTTACTATAATTATCCTATTTACTACACACAACAATCAAGTGCTATTGGCAAGTCAGATAGTATCTAGAAGTGTTATAAGATTAAAAATATTTATGTTGGGGCACCTGGTGGCTCAGATGGTTAAGCGTCTGCCTTCAGCTCAGGTCATGATCCCAGGGTCCTGGGATCGAGTCCCACATTGGGGTCCCTGCTCAGCAAGGAGCCTGCTTCTCCCTCTCCCACTACGGCTCCCCCTGCTTGTGCTCTTTCACTCTCTCTCTCTCTAATAAATAAATAAAATCTTTAATTATATATGTATACATATATATTTATGTTGGTCAGAAAGGTAAATTCATCCTTATGTTTTATTATCTCATTACTATAATTATTTTAACAACAAAGAAAGCAAGAAATTAATTTAAATACTTTGTAAACTACAAAGGGATCTATATAAAACATGTAATTGTATTATGCATATAGATATATGTGTTACATAAATATACTACCATGCCATTTATATGGTGCTTTATTTTTTAAAGCATGTTTTAATTTTTATTATTATAGTCCTGCTAAACTTTTTAGATGACACTCAGGAGTCTATATTGTAAGCAAAGAAAACTGACTCAGGCTGACCTACAGAGAAAAGAAATTTATTGAAAGGTCCTTAGATATCTCAAAGAAGTCTAATAGTCTCAAAGTCTCAAAGACCTCCTATAAGAAGTCTAGAGATGCAGATTCAGGAAAAGAAGTGGAAACCTAGAGAGAATAGAGAGCAGGAACCATAGCCAAAGCCAACCAGTAGGAAATAATGTATTTAGGACTGACACCACTGCCATGGCTAGGTGGTTCTGCTATTAAATACTGGGCACAGGGCTTGGGTCTTGGTGACATTCACCAAGATTCAGAGTCCTTGCTGAGAGCATACAGTTGGCTAAACCTGGATTATATGACCATGCTTTAGCTTCAAGGGGAGATCATATATGGCTTCTTTTCAACTTCCTTAGGCTCAAGAATTACGTAAGTTGTGGTCCCTTACATAGCAAAGGGATTTAGAACCTGAGTTCAAAAGTCCTCTGCAACAGGTAATCTAATATCTAAGGTATTGTGCTCCATGCTCCAGATAGTTTATGAGAAATGGAATCTCAAGCAAAAATAGAAACACTTCTTTATTGCAGACAATTTCAGACATATGCAAAAATAGAATGGTATAATAAAGCGCCTTGCATCCATCACCCAGTTGCAACATTGTGAATGCACAGATAATTTTGGTTTTAATCTCTACCCTAACCCAGTCCTGCTTCAACTTCAGTTATTTTGAAGCAAATCCCAGACATCATATCATCAAAAAATATTTCAATATACATCTAAAATAGATAAGAATTTTTTAAAGAATATAACCACAATACTATTTTCAGTCCTAAAGTGTTGAAAAGAATTCCCTAATACCATCAAATATTATGTGTTCAAATTTCCTTAATTGTCTCATTTTTTGTTTTTCAGTTTGTTTGTTTGAATCAAAATCCAGTTGGTTAATATCTTTCTTTTTATTTATTTATTTTTTAAATTTTTTTAAAATTTTTTTATTTTCAGCATAACAGTATTCATTGTTTTTGCACTAAACCCAGTGCTCCATGCAATCCATGCCCTCTCTAATACCTACCACCTGGTTCCCCCAACCTCCCACACCCTGCCGCTTAATATCTTTCAAGTGTCTTTTAATCTACTGAATTTCTCTCTCCATCTCCTTTTTTCCCTTTGTAATTTATTTTTAAAGAGATGAGGTCATTTTTGCTATAGAGACCCCCATAGTCCAGATTTTCTCAATTGAATTTCCCTGGTGACATTTAACATGTTCTCCTGACCTGTATATTTCTGCTAAATTGGTAGTTAGATCTAGAAATGTAGGTTCAATTTTGTAGCAAGAATATTTCATAGGCAATATCTGTATACTTCCATCATGAGGTGCATCATGTCTAGTTCATTCATTAGGGTTTGCAAAATGATGGTATTTTATTTTTATTTTTTCTTCCTCATTTATGTTTTTTTAAAGATTTTATTTATTTGACAGAGACAGAGATCACAAGTAGACAGAGAGGCAGGCAGAGAGAGATGGAGAAGGGAGAAGCAGGCTCCCCGCCAATCAAAGAGCCTGATGTGGGGCTCAATTCCAGGACCCTGAGACCATGACCTAAGCCGAAGGCAGAGGCTTAACCCACTGAGCCACTCAGGCGCTCCATTCTTCCTCATTTATTAACTGGAATAACTTTTTTCTTTTTTTGTATATGTATTTTTTATTTGAGTATAGTTGACACGTAAGGCTCTATTGGTCTCAGGTATACAAGGTAGTGATTCAACAAGTTTATACATTATGCTGTATTCACCATAGGATAGCTACCATCTGTCCCAATACATCACCGTTACAATATCATTGACTGGATTCCTTATGCTGTGCCTTTTATTCCTATGACTTACACAAAAAGACATTTACAATCATCCATTTTTTGGTTGCCTGGAAGTAAAATAAAATTCATTTGGAAAAATCAGAATAAAGAACTTTATAACAGCTTTCAAAAAAAAAAGAACTGATTTTCTACCATCTTCCAAAGGGAACTAATTATTCTTTTTAGTATTATTATGAACTTATGGATTTAAATATGTTGGATGTATTTCAATTTATTACATTTAATATCCTTATTAATTTGCATATTTTCACCTTTGGCTGTTAGGAACCTGTGATTCTTTAGTGGCTTCCTGCTATCAGGATGTTCCAGGTTCATCTATACATTTCCTATTCCAGACCTATAATCAGCCATTTCCCTAAGGAGCCCAGTTTTCTTTTAGTGAGTAATGGTATTTAAAATCACAGTCTGTGGGGCACCTGGGTGACTCAGTGGGTTAAGCCTCTGCCGTCGGCTCAGGTCATGACCTCGGGGTCCTGGGGTTGAGCCCTGCATCAGGCTCTCAGCTCAGCAGGGATCCTGCTTCCCCCCGCCTCCAGCCCCTGCCTGCCTCTCTGCCTGCTTGTGATCTCTCTGTCAAATAAATAAATAAAAACTAAAAAATAATAATAATAAAATAAAATAAATAAAATCACAGTCTGGGCACTAGGGGTGTTCATTGTTACTGGTTTGGTCCATGTTTCTAGGTCTTTTAAGTAGTCTGAGCTAGAAATTATTATCATTTTTGTAGAGAGAAAATACTCCATGCATTCATGATGATCTTTCTTTTTTTTTTTTTTAAGATTTTATTTATTTATTTGACAGACAGAGATCATAAGTAGGCAGAGAGGCAGGCAGAGAGAGGGAGAAGCAGGCTCCCTGCTGAGCAGAGAGCCCGATGCGGGGCTCAATCCCAGGACCCTGAGACCATGACCTGAGCCAAAGGCAGAGGCTTAACCCACTGAGCCACCCAGGCACCCCCATGATGATCTTTCTAATTCAAATGTAGAACTAGAGAGTTTCTACTTCACCTTATCAATCTTACATTTTTATTTCCCTTCTCCCATGTCAAAAATTCTGATTCTTAATGACACCAACACAATTACTTGTTTCTTTTATTCCCCAGTATGCATACACCTGTCTCAGAATACTAATAACAATGCTATCACCAACAATATGATTGCTAGAAACAGTTTAATTCTTTTTTTTTTGCCTTTCTTCTTGCCATTTATATTACACTAGAGAAAAATTACTGTGATTTAAAGTCATGTAGAATAGTTCCTCTCTGTGTTATTTTCCTACCAACCTAATAAACAGGTTCATTTCTTTCATCTTGCTTTTGATTTTTAGGCATTGTTTTTTCATATTTAACTTTTTATAATTCTATAAATTTTTACATAATTTCAAAGTCAAATCTACAAACCAATTATATTCATAAAAGTCCATATTCTGTCACTGTCCTCTGTTTTCTTACTATGTCTAATGTAAACATTTTGTTTGCTTTACTTTACCCTTCAAAAACATAGAAGGAAATATTGTACATATGTTCACATCTCTCCGTGTAATGGTAATGGTAATGTAGTGTAAATGGTAATACTCTGTGTACACTTTTCAGGACCATGGTTTTCTTGATATATGCTTTTTTTCTGAAGATCACTTATAATAGTATATAGAGATTATGCCTCATTGCTTTTTATAGCTGCATAGTACTCCAATGTGTGCATGTTCTATAGTTTATTTTACTGGTTTCCTTTTGAGGGCATAGTGCTATAACTAATAGTCTTGTGCCTACACATTTTCACATTTTTACTGGATTATCACTTGAACAGATTCCTGAAAGCATAACTGTGGGTCAAAGGGCAAATGTATGTGTAATTTTGCTAAGACGTCCTCAAATATCCCTCCAAAAGGGGTAGTACTTTTTCCACCAGGAACAATAAAGGTTCTTGTTTCCCCATAGTCAACTAACAAAGTATGTTGTAGACTATTTGGGTTTTTGCCAATCTGACAGATGAGAAATGGCTTTCAGAGAAGTTTTAATTTGCATTTCTCTTATTAAGAGCTAAGTTGAACAGCTTTTCATATGATTAAGGCCATTTGCATTTCTTTTTTCCATGAGCTTTTCATATCTTTGGCCCATTTTCCTACAGGATTGTTAGTCTTTTCTCTATTTTTAGAATCTCTTTACACATTAGGGATGGTAATACTTTGTCTGTCATATACATTGCAAATATTTTCTCCCTGTTTGTTACTTGTCTTTTGGTTTTGCTTCTGGTGTTTTTTTTTTTTTCATTTTGTTTGTTTTTTGTTTGTTTGTTGTATTTTGTTGTTTTTGGGGGGGGTTGTTCGTTTGTTTGTTGTTTTTGCCATGCTGAAACCTCTTCCCTTCCTTTTCTTCTTCTTTTTTTTAATGTAAGCAAATGTATCTCTCTTTTTCCTTCTTGCTTCCAGGGTTTAGTCATAGAAAAACTTAACCACATTAGGTTATAAAGAAATGCATCTGTTTTCTTCTGGCATTTGTGTGCTCAAATATTTTTCTCATTTTAAACTCTAATTCATTCAGAATTGATGTTGATGTATGGTATGAAGAATAGACTCAATGTCTTATTTTTCTGCATGGCCAACCAGTTATCCTAACACCTCCTATTTAAAATGACATCTTTTCCTCACCACATTGCAATGCTACCTTTATCATATGCTAAATTGTCATGTATATATTTGAATCTGTTTCCACTGATTTGTTGGTATATTTATGTACTACCGTCACACAATTTCAATTTTATAGCCTTTGTGTTATGTTTGTAAGTCTAAGCTTAAAAATGTTTTTTAAGTCATGCTTGTAATTTGGCTTGCCAACTGTGTCCTATGGGGATCTTGGATTTGAAGGAGAAGATCCATAAGAGACACAATGTCATCATTCCCTCTTCTTTCCTGACTTGCTTTTAAAACACTTCATGTCAGGACTTATGGCTGCTTAATTTTCATATTGTTGGTTGGAATCTAGTATGCGCTTAATGAACAGGTTTTGAATTTGAAGGTCGGACAAGTATACGAGAATGTATTTTATGTAACTTAAAAGGTCAGAGTTATGACCTTCGGAGGTGGGATAAAAGTTGTAATGGATGTGGTTATCAATCCAATATAAGAAACAAATATTAGAGTCATTTTAAAAAAAGAAGTAGGGATGCCTGGGTGGCTCAGTTGGTTGGATGACTGCCTTTGGCTCAGGTCATGATCCCGGAGTGACGGGATCGAGTCCTGCATCGGGCTCCCACGTGGAGTCTGCTTCTCTCTCTGACCTTCTCCTCGCTCATGTTGTCTCTCACTGTCTCTCTCTCAAATAAATAAATAAAATCTTAAAAAAAAATAAAAAAAATTTTAAAAAGAAGCAATGCCCTATGGAATAATGACAGCCCCCCCAATCCTATAATAGGATATGAACATGACCACCTCTTGTTCATTGTAAAGATCATTGTATCTTTGTATCATTGTAAAGATCTATGGGATTTAGGACCATAAAACTAACCTTAATAGTGATGTAGCAGTAACTATATGTGAACTCTTGTCCTAAATGATTTATATTTATTAACTCCCTTAATCCTTGCATCAACCTGCAAGTGATGCAAATACTATTATCCCCAGTTACAAATGGATACACTGAAGCACAGAGCAGGGATGTAACTTGCCCTTGGGCACACGACTGGTAAATGGTAAAGCTGATATTTGAACCCAGGAAGAATGGCTTCAGAAGTCATTATGCCTTATATATGTAGGCAAGGTCTAGTGGGCTTCAATGAGAAATCTGACAAAATTTCTCTCGACCTTCTTGTGGGTTCATTTTTTTTATGCATTCATTCATCCATCCTTCATACACCCACTTGCTATGCTGGGAAACTAGAAGCAAATGACACAGACCCTGCCTTTGAGTGGCTCTCAGTCTAGCTGGAAAGACCAACTTACCATATTGTAAGTACGAGGCTGAAAGAAAATTATGGAAAATGTCATGAACTTAAACAGGAGGCTTTGACTCCTTCCTCCATCTAGACTTTACGGACTTCTGGGACTTTGATCCACTAATGCCAACTGTAGTATGTACATACCTCAGAAAGCCTACTCACTTTGAATTAGGATATTCCTAGACATTTTTTTTAAAACAAAAAAAAAAATGTAAACTGTTATTCTTTTTCCAAACCATGAGTAAAGATAATAAACACAAACTAAAGCATCAAATAAATACGAACACAATAAAAATTTCTAAAACTAAAATAATTGATTGAAGAAATAAATATTTACATAATTTACATCCGCAAAATTTGATTCAAGTAAACCAAACTCGGTTGGAGTAATAATCACAAAAAAAAAAAAAAAAAAAAAAAACCTCTGTGACAGAGGCCATCCATAACTGTAACATGTGATGTGGATTTTTAAAGAAGTACTGATAGATAAATCATTATGTTAGTTATAAAATCAATGTAAAAATATTAATCCAATTAAAATAAATAAATTGGAGAATCAGTATAACAGGAACTGTATTTTAATTATGCTATATAGAGAATCAACCAAGAGGATTAAATTGCTTAAGTGACATTTACTCCAGAAAATACCTTCTGGATGAAAATGAATCACTATGAATATAATCTGGATTAAAGTACTAAGTCAGGCACACTTCGCTCACCATCAAAATGGCAAAGATGAAAGATCCTGTGTGCATTATAGTAGCCCCCGGGTGGGAATGACCACTCCCCCCATGGAAGCTGGCTAAGACTTCACAGAGGAGGAGGCATTTATGTGGGGACTCTGGGGAAGGGTGTGCATTTTTAAGGCAGGGAAGGGGGAGATGAGTGTTGCAGAGAGTTGTGGTGATGTGTACAGTGACAGCTGAAAATGCACATGACTCTAGCTGAACTCTTGGGCTGGGAACTAGAGGTCTGTGACACGACATGGGCCTGAACCAGAGGTTTGGAGACAGGTAAGATAGAGCTATCAAATGCAGGAAAAATCAGTCACTGAGCAATCCATAAGGCAGCCCTTGTGGACTCTTTTTTTCTCTTGGCTTGTCCAACATTTTCCTCCATGGCAAGAAGTGGAAGGAAAAAAGTGTCTTATGGTGGATGACCTGGAGCTGAGAGAGGTTTCAAACACACATTTCCTTGGTTACCAACATCAGCCTTCTAGGTTTGGAATGTCTAAGATGTGGTCAGTGACATAAAGTCTTGGGCAAGAGAAGAGAGTTCCTATTTCATGAAACAGATGCATGCCCCATAGCTGATAGCGGTACTAGCTGCAGTCTGGAGGGAAAGTGATAATAATAATAATAATAATAATAATAATAATAATAATGGGAAGAACTCCCATTTATTGTGTGCTATTGGCTCATCACTTTGCATATAGCATTTCATTAATTTTTACATGAGCCCCATGAGGTCTACATTGTTATCCCCACTTTTTAAATCAGGAAGCTGGAGGAAACAGGATAAAATACCTCCTGAAATCACACAAGATGAGAACCAGCCTGAGGGTCTTCAAGACCTTATCACTGGGTCGTGTTCCTTAGCCACCTCTGCCAGCAGAGTTGAAAATCTTCCATGGCATAAAGTTTACTTTCCTCGTTTGGCCAACATTGCTTTGGAAAATGACCACGGTACCATTCTAGGGCTTGATGGCTCGGCCCAAATCCCTCATGCGAGACGGGGCCTTGGTCTGACAGTCTTTACCTGAGGTCCCGGGGGGGTTGTATACTGGAGGGGTGATAGAGACAGCTGAACCAAAAGCCAGAGTCCAGAGAGTCAGAAAGGAGGGAGAGGGAGGAACTACCAAAGGAGAGGAACCAGAAACAGATGGGAAGCCAGAAATCTGAGTTCAGGAAGCTGGAGACACCGAGGAGGAAGAGAAATCAGAGAAGGGTGTGCAGCAACTGCCTAGAACAGACATTGCCATTATTTGAGACTTCTACAAAATATATCCTTGGTTAAAGGGCTTCAGGCTTCACTAGCAGTACCCACTAAAGAGGTCCAGGCAGGTTAATGTGTGCTTGTCAAGCTTGCTGTGTACCGAAACAGGTGACAGGCTATATGGTTCCCCACCCCCACCCCCCGGAGGCCGTGGCCTTCGAGGACTGAGTAATCTCGGCTCACTGCCGGCATCATGGTTGTTCTCACCCACCCACAAGGAAGACAGTAAAACACCCCAGCTCCCACAGTTTCAGGGAAATCAACTCATCTGCTAGTGTGGTCAGAGAGACTTGAGAAGGAAGAGAAAGGTTGTGCGCACCAGTGTTCCCGCTCAGCGGGAAAGGTCTCGGGAAACCACCAGCTGCAACCTGTCATAGAAAAGCTGTACATAGATTCTCTTCCCTCCCATCCCTGGAGACAGAGAAAATGAAACACCTGCAATTGGCCTTGGCTCTAGTTACTTCTAAACATCATGGTTGGTCCAGGCCAGCTGGAACTAGAGTTCAGAAGAACCTGAGGACTTGGACTTACGCAGCCCTATGTGTGCTCTGCAGTGGGGCAGTGAGTCCTGCCATGGTTTTACATCATTCTTTCATGAACTGGAATCTTCTTTGGCGTTGTCCTTCAGCCCCTGTCGTGGGGGGAAGGCCTGGAGAAGGCTGACAGCATACGATGGGATAAGTATGCATCTGTGCGGTCTTCTGAGGCCAAGGACTTCAAAAGACACCAAACACAGGTTTCAACTTTGCAGGCTTTTGTACTTCCTAACGGAATTTTCCCAGTGACTCAAAGCTTTAGCTAAAGCGCTGTCCACGTGCTCTCTTAGCACTGTGTTGGATGCTATTAATAGTTTGAGTGATTGTTGGAGGTTGAGACCTAGCCTTTTCTGGTCTTTACAAACGAGTTATTAAAGGTCTGGCCAAGACGGCATTGAGTTGGGAAGCCCACATGTTGGGAGATTTTGGGGGTACCGCTCACTAAGAAAGGGACATTTGGGATAGAGTGGGTTTGAAGGGGAAAATGGGGCATGTTTGCTATTAGAAACAACAAAGGCAACAGCCAGAAAGCTTGCATTATTCATGCATCTATCCATTCGTACAGTGAGCATTTCTTATGCTGCTTGTGTTCTGCGCTTGGCAGTAGGGCCCAGAGAAATGAAATACCCGGATCCTGCCTTGGACAGGAAGCCAGCACTGCATCCCTAAAGATAAAGACAAGACAAGAGGTGAGCCGGGGGCTCAGGTGCCCTCTGTGTGCCCACTCAAGGCAAGAGGATGGAGGAGCCCAGTAAGGATGAAAGTCTGAACTAAAAAGAGATTTTGGAATTGATCGTGGGCATCGGGAGTGGGGGCAGGTGGCAGGATGGTGCCCGTAGTTATGGCGAGGAATCAGCTAGAAAGAGGAAAGCTGGATTGATGGGAAATCACAGATGTCAGGGAAGGCAGCCTTTCAGCAGTACAATATACAATAGCCAAGCTGAGATGAATGCTGATGATCATAGCTACCATCTTTCAAACATTTCTAGTGTGCTTAGTGTGTGTATTTAATACTAGACACGGTGCTAAGCACTGGGTATCCTGGGATGAGCAGGATAGTCTAGGTTGTACCCTCCTCGTGCTTGCATCTTAGGGAGTCTCATGCTGTATCTCCTTTATGCCTCCCAAGAACCACTAGAGGTTAGAATTATTATCCTCATTTTACAGATGAGAACACAGAGGCTCAGAGAGTTGGATTCACTGGCCTAGGTCCCACAGAGAAAGGGTGGTGGAACTTGTATTTGAACATGGTTCTGTCTGATGCTAATGCCTCTAAATCCCCAGGCTGTACTGTGAGAATGTGAGCAGAGAAAGGGTATATGGATGCAGCTGGAAGGTGGCCCTAGAGGGGACAGGTGGAGTCAAGGCTGGCTCTAGGAGACAGATTGCAAAGGGCTAAGAAGGAAGTGGTTGGAAACTGATAGGAGGCAGGGAGGTTAGAGATTATATTTGACCATGAATGGAGGGACAGGTTGACCTAGTGTCTACTTGTAGGCAGAGGCCAAGTGCCAGGAACCTGGGAAAGCACAGACTTGACCTTAAGAGAGTGGTTGAAAATTCCCTTTCCTTCTAGGTGGTCAGCTCTAGCTAGCCCTGCTGTGTGGGGCTGTGGGCCACTAGGTGTGGCCTCCTGGGTTCCAGGATATGAAATGTCCAGGGCCCTGAGGTCCAAGCAACCTGGGACCTAGGAGGCCTAAACCCCAGGATTTGGGGTCTTCCCTGCTTGTGATCTTCATACATAAGGGAAGCTCGGTGCCCCCAGCAGCCCAGAGCCAGTTACTCTTCCTTGCTCAGATGCCCGGCATCTAGAAACACTGGAGGAAGGCTTTTTTTGCCCCAACACATTATCACGAGCACACCAGCCACCAGTAACCCTGCAGTTACAGACCAGCCGCAGAACAGACGCAGTTTAACAGTACACTGTAAAAGTTTTACGGTTAGTAAAGATAAGTGCAAAATTAATCCCTAAAGAACAAAGCAATTAAAAAAGTACATAATGAAGCAATTAGCTAGAAATGGTGGGGAGCAGGAAAGGCAGAGCGCCCGTGGATGATTTTACTCTGGAAGGGTCTTCACACTTATGTTTTTTTAATTGTGTTCAATGAGGGAACCATAGAAAAAGATTCATAAGATGCACAGAAGAGGTAGCAATTGATAAAGGGTTTTGAGAGTCAAACTGAAGGAAATTTTTACCTTCCTAAAAAGTTGGGGCCAAGGAGGAAAAGAGCCTTAAAGACCATTATTGGTATAATTAATGAAATTTTATTATAGACTGTGGACTAGGTAATAGTAATGTATCAGGGCTTAATTTCCTGATTTGGAGGAAACTAGAAAAATAAAAGCAAAAAAAAAAAAAAAATCCCTGGAAGCCAGCAATGTATGTTAAAACTCAGGAGAGTCATTCATTTTCATTCATTCTCTCTTTCTCTGTTCTTGTTTTGTGTTTTATTTTTTTCTTTAGCTGAGTTTCCCTTCTGTTTTGTATCAGATGCTGTAAGGTAGCCTCTTGCCGCCATTACATTGTAGCTCTCCTTTTCCAGGAAGGGACCACTAAGCAAGGCCACAGTCAGTCCCTTAGAGTGACAGCAAGCAGGGGCTCCCTCCTCCCTTCTCTCCTTCCCCTTCCCCTCCTTTTGGTTTGTCCTCCTCTTCTAGACACTGCCGTGGTTTTTTTCTCGATAAGACCTGATATTTGTAAATCTGAAATTGCAGAAGGGGAGTTCGGAGACACCTACTCCTATCACAAATGCTCCTGCCACTTGGGTGGTTCAGTCAGTTAAGTGGCAGACGCTTGATTACTGCTCAGGTTATGATTGCAGGGTCGGGGGATCGAATCCTCTGTGGAGCCCCGGCTTGAGCTGCATCGGGCTCTGCACTGAGCAGGGAATCTGCTTGAGATTCTCTCTCTCCCTCTCCTTCTGCAACCGCATCCCCTACCCAAACTCTTTCTCAAAAAAAAAAAAGGAAAAAAAAAAAGATAATGCTCTTTACTTTGTAAAGGGATGCAAGAAGTAGGATACTGATAAATATAATTTCCCAGTGCTTGTGGGTGACTGATAACAGAAATTACCTTTACCCACAAGTTTTTCTATCAAGCAAAGATTACCTGAACATGAAGTTGATCCTAAAAATAGTTAACCCCTGGTGTCAACTACCCCAGGAAATAACAGTTGTTCCCATTAGGTTCTGTCTTTCTCCATGTGTGTGCTGTCTAGTCTGGTTTGAAAAAGTCCAAGGGACAGGCCCCAGTCCCTGTCCTTGCCTGGCGCAGCCCCCCGCAGGTGGTTGAGTGCTGAATGCCGTGTGTACCCCATATCGTTCCTTATGCCTGTTCAGATGCTGCTCATCAATGTCTTTATAGCCTGTGGCATTTCCACTGCCCTGGATTGTAGTTCTGTAAAGAAATCATGAAGAAGGGGAGATAAAACATTAGTAATGATTTCAAGACAGTTTTCCTGGCTTTCAGCACTTCTGTGCCCTATATATATGGCATATATAAACAAATAATAAATATATACATAAATTATAATTTATTATCCCAACCAGAACATTTTTGAGAGTGAAAGGAAGTATTCCTGATAATCACACTGGAACATTAGACATCCACCAATACTACGATGGGCAAACCAGGACATATGGTCACTCAATTTATAATCTGATGTGTACATTTAATGCAATTCTTTCCTTTGACCTCATTTGTTAGGTGCCTATCATAGGTGACCTTGGGCATGCAATGCTTAACATTGCATATGTAACATTGAGCATATAATGTTTAAAAGTGAAAGTAGCCCCTTCCCTCTTGGAGCTAATGGCATAATGGTGCAGACAGCTGATGAAAGAAAACAAAGAATAAATATATGGCTACAGATTTCCAGGACACCTGTGTGGCTCAGTTGGGTAAGCAACTGCCTTCAGTTCACGTCATGATCCCAGGGTCTTGGGATCGAGTCCCGCATTGGTGCTCCCTGCTCAGGGGGGGAATCTTGCTTCTCCCTCTCCCTCTGTCACTCCCTCTGCTTGTGCTCTGTCAAAGAAAGAAATTAAATCTTTTGTAAAATTTCAGTAAGTGCTGTATTAGCCAACTCGGGCTGCCCTAACAAAATACATAGATGAGGTGCCTCGAAAAATGGGAATTTGTTTTTTCCCAGTTCTGGAAGATAGAAGTCTGAAATCAGGGTCCCTGCATGGTCGGGTTCTAGTAAGACCTCTCCTCCTGGCTTGTATACAGCCACCTTCTCACTGTGTCCTTACATGGTAGAGAGTGAGCTCTAGTGTCTCTTTGTCTTCTAATAAGGATGTAGTTCTATCTGATCAGGGCTCCATTTTATGGCTTCATTTAACTTAATCACCTCCTTCAAGGCTCTATTTCAGTAGAGTCACATGGAGGAGTTGGGCCTTCAGCATAGGAATTTGGGGGGGGGGGGCACAGTTCAGTTCCTAGCAAGTGCTACAGCACAAAACAGAGTGTAAGTTCCAGAATGTCAGGGATTTTGTATGTTTTGCTCAGTGACAAGACTGTCCTCTCATACAATGGTGCCTGGCACATGGGAAGTGCTCAGTGAGTGATTGTTGAATTGAATTAAAGCACAGAAGTGACATGATCTGACTTACAGTTTTAGAAGGTGGATCACAGGATGGCAAGTGTTGAAGCAAAGAAACTTTTTAGGAAGCTGTTGATAGACTTGTCCACGCATAGATAATGGCGGCTGGGACCAGGCTGTTGACTCTGCAGCTTGGGAGATGTGATTAAACTGAAGCTATACTTAGGAGGTAGAACTGATTGCATTTGCCGATGTATTATTGGATGTGGAGGGGGGAAAAAGAGGATGTAATTATGGATGAATTACATGATTGTTGATGTAGGTTTTAGACTTGGGCTATTAGGTGGACGACAGGAAGACTGGAGGCAGATGGGGAGGCAGGGAATGAAACGGAGAACATGGTTTTGCACAGGCAAGCTTGCGATGCTTGAGAGACACACAAGTGGAGGTGACATGTAGGCAGTTGGATATATAAATCTTGAGCTCAGAGGAATGTAGCTCATGTAATTCTCACAACTATTTTTGCAATGTGTCATTTTTGCCTCCATTTCACAGACAAGGAAATAGAATGTTAGAAGATGGAATGAATTGCCTAAAGTCACCAGTCCAGCAAATGAGAAATGTAGGCTTTGACACCAACACTGTTTAACCCCAGAGCCTGTGCTCTGAACCACAGGGACCTCCTGTCTCAAGAGGCCCAGGGCTTGGATACATTTCCTACTCAGCTTCTAAATTATCACCTGACCTTGAGCCTCACTTTGCTCACCTGGGAAATGATGGGAGGTAATCTGTTAGGTCTCATTCAGTTCCCTACTGCAATGCTGATCTCCTTTATAAATCCCATTTTTAATGTGAGTTTGCTGTAGGTACCTTTCAGAGATCATACCCAAGCTGACAATTCATTTTGATGTGTATGAAAAGGGCAAATCTCTTTAAGCGAAAACCCAGCACACCAGCTTTTTTAATCTGAATTCCAATGGAGTAAGAGGAAAGCTGCTTAGTACAAATGCCATTTCTGAGTGAGAGAATGTTTGGTATCTCCCGATTCCTTTTTATCATCTGAATGGTAACCTTCGGGGTCTCACCAAGCCAAATGTAGGGGTGATGCTTGGGCCAGATACATAGCTTCCTCTAATGTCTGTGCCTCAGGTCTGCTGAAAGGCCAAACTTGCCCACCTCTGCCATCTCAGTGACACATATGTCACTGAGTCCTGTGGCCCCTATGTCTGGGGTTGGGCGGATAGTGGTGACAGAGTGTATCCTTTCATCCCTGGCTTCCTGGTTGCCCTACATTTCAGAAAGGACCCTCCTGACTTACCATGGGCTATACTCTGGACATTGGTCCAAAGAGTCATCCTTTGGGCAGTTGTCACCTTTTTGAGGGGGCATCTGATAGGGACCATCAATTCGAATTTGATTGGGACGTGCTAATGAGCCATTCATATGTGTGGGATTTGTTTCTGATTAGATTAAGCTTCTGAGAGAGGAAAGAAACAGCCACTGATTAAAGACATAAAAAAAGAAACACTTTAAATGAGTAAGTGGTTCATCTTCATATAGCAAAGTATAAATTAAACATAGTCCAGGGGATCAGCTTTGAATAGCAGCTGGATAGAGCGGGCTTTTCTGAATACGTCCACAAGGAGAAGATGCACACAGCAATTCAAAGGAACTTAACCCACCAGAGAGGGCACTGAACACTCCGGAGTAAATGGATGGGCCAACTTGTCTGATAAAAATGACTCTCGGGCTAACAACGAGAAGGGTTTCATTTGGATTTCAGAAAATTGCTCCCCGAGTTCCTGTGACATTCAAGCTTATTATTATTCTCTGGCAGCATCAGTGATGGTAATGGGGCCAGAGATCTTAGCTCAAAACAAAGACTCGATTAGAGTAGACAGCACACGTGTCAGGGGGACCCCAGTTTGGAACTTAGCCAATACTTCTCTCTTTGAGCATGGGGCTTCTATAGCTTTGGTTCTATAGAGATGCCGGACCAGAATTAGCTAGCCTTCCTAGCCTCGTGCATGAAAACCTGACCAAGGCTGGGGTGTGGCAGCAGCCCTGGGCACACCAGGCTCACTCCAGAATTAGGCGAGCGGCCAAAGGGCTACTACCTAGCCTTCTGAGCAATCCTGAGCATGCATGACCTCCAGGCACCTTTTTCTTCCGCCCTTCTGGCTTCTCTCTCAGTTTTCTGACCTCTGCTCTGGTTCTGAGCATGAAGCAGACTCTCACCTACAGCCTGTTTTGCAAGGGTCCTAACACCTGCCTTCTCCCAGCCCCTGGGACTAAATGTACTCTCTGTACCCTCAGCATCCGGTGGGGTCCTGCTCTGACTGCACTCAAGACCTGAACTTGGGAAGGGGACTTGTCCTCTTCTGAACAGTCTCTCCCCTTACCTGGAACTCTCTGCTACAAAGTCCCCACCGATGGACTGAACCCCTGATTGCTGGCGCTGCAGTGTCCAAGCCTCTCTGGTCACTTTGCCTCTTTGGCAGCTTGTGTTAATCAGAGCTATGCCAGTGGCCCCAAGTCCCAGAGGCTCAACCCAGAACCAGTTTATTTCCTGCTCACATGAGTCTCCTGAAGGGTGGGAGGCCGTCCTGGGCAGCCATTCTCTGAGTGTTGACTCAGCCTGCTTCCCTCAGGGGGTTCCACATCTTTGAACTTCACGGTCATATTGCCTTTAGTGTGCAGCAGATTGGGAAGGAGAGAGGTCAAAGTGCTCATGAACTTCCCACACTGGATCCTTACCAACCTTGGCCAGGAAGTGATCATGTCCTTGGACCATCTCATTGGACTAAACTGCTCACATGATTCTTCCTGACTGGAAGGGAGGATGTGAGATGTAGAGGGAGCATAGAGATATTTAATGAATTGTAGTAGTCGACCACACCCTTGAAAACCACCCTACTCCTGGCTCCTCTTCACCATCCTCAGGATGTTCAGGCCTGACTACTTCCTTTTTGTCATAAATCCAACCTAGCTTGAGTGTGGGGCGATATTAATCAGGCCTGTTGGCTGGTACGAGATCTGAGGTAACCATGAATAAACTCTACTTGGTTGGAACCATGAAAAGATGCCTGCTAATCTCAAAGGACCATATGTTTGCAAAGCAATCCTCACGAAATTTCCCATGGGGAAGTGAACTCCCAGGGCCCCAGTCTTTGTAGCCAGAGCACCGGGGTCTGAGGAGAAGCAGAGTGCCCTGTGTGTGATGGGTTAGTTTGCAGAGCCTGGAGCCATCACTGCCCTGGGTTTCCTGTAGGTAAGAAGCTATCGCAGCAAATCTCAAGTCCCTGCAAAGCAGTCTTTTAATGTCTTCTTCATGAAATGCTTCCAGACCTTCTAGCCCAGCTGGTCTCTTTTTGGAATTCTGCCAGATGAATCCTCCTGCTGCTTTCTGATAGTTATGGAAAATCCCTTTCAAACAGGGAAACTGCTTCAAGTGCTTCTTAGGACTGACCCAAATCAGACCCCTTCAGGGACACCTTCCAAGAAAAAGCATCATTTTTTTTCCCAAGCAGTTCTGTCCAGAGGACTCTTGGGCAATGTTTACTGCAAGAAGGGAGCTTGGGGAAGCTGCACCCCCAGAGTATTTTTTCTGTGGGGTCTGATGGAAGAATAAGCATTGTGAGACTTTAAGAATGTTTTCTTACACTTAAAAATAATGAAATATCTACCCTCAGAAACCCGGAAGAGCACCAAGAAAGTACACTGGAGATCATTCAGAACTAAGAACCAACTCTTGATCCCACATTCATGACGTAACTGTTTATCAAGCACCCACAATGTGCCAGGGCCTCTGGAGGCATAGAGATTCTTTCATGAGAGCAAGGTGGCCATGGCTCTTCTCTAGAGGGCTGGTGTTGCAGGCCTAGAAACAGATTAAAGCTCCTGCTCACTGAAAACCAAGGAGTTACAAATGAAAGCTATAACAAAAGTGAATTTCACACCCATTGGATTGGCAAGAATTAGAAAGTTGGACAATGCCAAATGTTGATGAGACTGTGAAGCCACACGAGAGCTCATTTGCGCTGGTGGGAGCAGAACGTGGTGTGCTCGCTTTGGAAGAGTTCCTCCAAAAAGGAAAAAAAAGGGAAAGTTGAATGTGTCCACAATGTATGCCTCAGAAATTCCACTGGGGTGGAGCACGGAGAGGTGCTCGCTCTTGGGCACCAAGAGACATATAGAAATTGTCCCATAGAGCATTCTCCATTATCCTGGAAACAACCAGACGGCCGACCCACAAGAGGGTGCGTCAGGAAACCACTGCATCTTTACACAATGGAGTACTCTGGCGATGAGGATAAATGGACCAAGGAGCATGTCGTGGAATCCAGACAATATGCTTTCATGTATGTAGCGTCCAAAGACGGGTAAAAACACATAGGTAATGTAGGTTGATGGCAAGGAAATTAACAAAATTCAGGGTAATGGGTTACCTTTGGGGGTGAGGAAGAGCACACAGTTTTCCGAGTTACTGCTAAGGAACTGTTTCTTTAGCAGAGCGGTAGGTGAACCGTTGTTACTTATATCATGTGTCTTTCATTGTACACATGCACACAACTATCGGAAGTGCTGTGCCTCAGGAAGGACAGGTGGTAGGCAACACCTAGCAGAGGTATTTACCCAAATTTAGGGCCTCCAAGAAGAGTCAGTAGAAATTACTAGGGAAATAAATGTATCGCGGGGGGAGGAATTCCAGTGAAGGGATTGGTATAGGGTGCAGGGCAGAAATGTGAGTATAGGGATCCTATATCTGCCCTAGGAACTAAGAGAAGTGGGTGTAACAGGATAGCAGAGGAGGCAGAAGAAGCTAGAGCAAACAGGACGGACCGGGTCTCAGAGGCCTTGCAAATCCTCCCAAGGAACATGATCTTTCTCTGGACACTGAAGGTGGCAAGTATGGGAACAACATCCATGTTGGAGGGAGGTCGGCTCCCTATCTTCACATCGTCTCCTTCCCGGCTTCTCCTCTGCTTCATGCCCTTGACCTCGGCTTGCTGGTGGCCTCTGGCGTTTGTCTGAGCTTGGCCTAGACCTGACCTCTCTTCCCTTCTCACCCCCATGCAGGACTGGACCTAGGGTGAGGTGAGCAAGGGGCCCCAAACACAGAATGGAAGGATGCCCAGGGAAGGAGACCTGCATGGCCCTAGTCAGCGGCCCTGGTCGGCATCTTTGTTCACCTGCATTTCTTTCTATCCCCACCACCACCCTGCGAATGAGTTTCTGGTCTTCTGCCAGCTATTCCCAGGCCTTGGTCTAAACCTCCATCCTCCTCGTCTTCCTTCCCCCAGCTTGCCTGGTTTGGCTTTCTACTCTGTCTCAGCATTTCACAGCCAACTTAGGCGAGACAGTTACACATAAAAAGATAATTAACAATGTGAGCCAAGAAATACGGACCCCATGAGTGGTACAAATCATGTGTTTGAGGAGTTTGGAGGAGCTGGGCCCAGCTGGCTTTGGGTGGATGGAGAGCAGGAAAGAGGCTTTCTAGACTAAAGGAAGACTGGGAACATTTTTCCAAGAGCAAAGAGATCATTAAAAGTCATGAGGAGATAAAAAGCTGGACAGGATGCAGGAACCTGGGATTCACGACTCTGAAATACAAGGCTGAGATGCCGCCACTCCCGATTCCTTGCCTACAGTAAACATTACTAATGAATTGTGGCATCCTTTTCCATGGAGCCCAGAGAATCCTTCTCAGAAGGATTCAGAGCCTCAGAATCCTTCTCAACACAGTGCTTCAGGAAGACATTAACAAGCCAATGGATTGAACATGGAAGTATTATTTGCTGTCCTTGACATAGACTACAGAGTGATCAGGAGTCCCTGTGTGGGAGAAAGGGTCAAACTGTTCCCTGTTGCTTTGCCTCCAGTGTTTCCCTGTTTTACAACTTCTGATTTCTAACTCTGCCAGTCATGTCTCAAACCGGCAAGGAAACGTAGAATCACAGAATGGGAGAAGTAGATGGGATCGATCACCTTGATGAAGTCCCAGAACCTAAGTCAGGTTCGGTGGGGTGAGGAGGTTCAGAGCCGACGTCGTTGGTGCAAAAGGTGATTTATTAGAGCACGGGGACAGGGCCCGTGGGCAGGCAGAGATGCGGCTGCTCCAGGTTGTGAGGAGTGGTTGGTTATATACACAGGAGTTGGGTAGGTGAGGACAAAGGGGTGTTCAGAAGGGCTATTGGGGCCCTTCAATATCAGGATATTGAAGGCTTAGTTGCTATCAAGTAAAGACAATTGGAAGTCTGGTGGAATGTTACATTCCTGCTATCAAGCATCCTTGTTAATAAGATTTAGGTTTAGAAGAAATTTAACTTTATTTACTTTTCCTTCTACTTCCACCTCCTTCGGTTTTTATGGAGGGGAGGGTAACATTAGGCTTGAGGAACTGAGTTCTGTGTCTTTGGAGATTGGGCTATTGATAAGGTAACTTCTTTGTTGTAATCTCAAGGAAATTTGCAAACCAAGGGAGACTCCTGTCTTGCAGGATTGTGATCTCAGCAAGTTAACTATTTATCATTTTATGGCAGTCAGGGGTGCCTGAGGAATGCTACACATATGGAGGGGAAGGGATGAAAGTGGGGGGGTGCAAGGCGCCAGCTTTTGCTTTGTCCTCAGCCAGCCTCCTGCTCCCTCATTAACCTCATTGAGTTCAGTTCCTCCATTTGGCAGCTAGAAGAAATTTGAAGCTTAGGAGGGAAATGGGCTTGTTTAGCTAAGTGGTAAACAGAATATAAATGCAGATCTTTTGACCTGACCTTGTACCAGCAGCAACCAGTCCTGGAAAGGGAAAGGAACCTGACCTTCCCTAAGAACCCACCACATGCCTGTCTTTGATAGTGGGAGCTTTTCATAGAGCATCTCACTTAAACCTGCCAGGGCATCATGATGCCCCAAAAAAGGCCACTGACATCCAAAGACAGGTTCAAGTCAAAGGCTAATGTGTGACAGTGGCAGGATTCAAACCCTCTCCATCAGCCCCCAAGACCTGCCTTCCCTGATGGTTCCCATGTGGATGTTCCAAGCCTTTCTGGAAACAATCATAGGGTTAGAGCTCTCTGGGAAGAGCTGGTGGTGAGTGAGACTTTCCTCTACACTGGGTGACTGCTGTTTACCATCTACTTCGTCTACTTCCAGTTCTTGGCCCTACCTGGGAGAAAGCCAAGGGACTCCTCTGCGGGTGTACACAAGCACTGGCCAGGTTGAGGGCTCTCTCTGCAGGGAGTTCGGGGTTCCACAAGATGAAGTGGCCTGCTTTCCACCATGCTCATTTGATGACTCGCCAGGTTTTACAACGTTAATTTAAGCTCTGCAGACAAAGTGACTCTGTCCGGTTATAGCGGCGTGCACTTAAATGTCAGAGCTTTGCTGAAAAACTGCTTGGATTTGAAGGAAGTCATTGTGTTTGGTAAAATCTGGCCACATTTTATGCTTATGGCCTTTATTAGGGGATCCAGCTGAGCGAGTTAAAACTGCCTTTCCGTAGTCCGTGAAAGCCTGGGACTCTCGGATTGCAGGAATCACTCAGTGAAGTAATGGCTATTGGATGTAAACTAAATGCCTGGGGCTGGTGTATGCAATGTGATCCTTGTCTTCCCGGAGCTTATAGTCTAGCAGGAAGCAGGAGAAAGATATCAAAAGAGTAAATACCTAAATGGAAGTGTTGTGAGTAAGTGTTACTGAGAGAAAGGGTGGGCCCCGTAAGTATTCTGAGGGGAACCTAATGGGCGGTCAGAGAAGGTAATATTTGAGCTGGATTACAAGTGTGGGGGGGGGGTGTTCCAGAAAAATGGAAATAGCAGGAGCAAAGGCACAGAGACAAGAGAGAATTTGATGTGGTCAAGAAATCTATTTCCCAGTGCCCATCCAGGAGCCACAAGATCCAGCCTACATCCAGGGCTGTAGGTGTGTCAGGTGTCCCCAGTGCCTGTAGGACCGAGCACGGGCCTCACTTATTCTACCAAGCCAGGCTCACATGTCCCCCATGTAAAAATCAAGCTCTCTATCTTGTAGGTGCTTCCTGATGAAGTGACCTCATCAGCCTTCTTGGTTACTAACCCTTGACCTTCATTTCTTGGCCATGTCTTTGGTGCCCACCTTCCCGGCCATCCCTCCTTTGGCACCCTCACCCACTGGAACTTGCAAGGCTAAGCCTGTCTCCCACATCTTTGGCCTCCATCCAGTGGCCCTGCTTCTCTGGCATAATCCTTCCTGTCTTCTGGTTTAGGTCTTTCTACCTCCTGCCAACTGTGACGTGTCCCAGGCACAGCTCCCCCTCACTCCTTTCCTCATCCCCTGTCCCACCCACGCCTCCACGGAAGTTTCATGATATCATCTTCCACAAGGTCCAAATGCCAGTGATTTTCTTTCCTATTTCTTTGCCTACCATCCATGAGAGGGTCTCTGAGATCCCCTGTAGGGAAGACTTGAGAATCTCTCTGCATCGAGTCATTGGTCCCCAGAGCCGCTCATCATCTGGGGATCAGAGAACGTGGGCTTCCTCTTGTTTTTCTCAGTGTCGCTGGGCAGGGTCCAGAGGTGGCGGGCCAAACCTGCTGGGTCTACATCTTCTGCTCCTGTCCCCAGAGACCACTGGGAACCCAAAGGCTGCCGTCTAGGCAGATGCCATCATCTTCTCCATTGATGACCTCTAGGTTAACAAAGGCTCTCAGTCTCTGGGGAGGAGCCTGGTGCGCTGCTCCACACTGAGCCGGTCACTCTGGAAGACAGCCTGTCTCTTGTCTGGTGGGCTCAGCCAGACATGGGAGTCCTCTGCAGTTACATTTTTCCCAGAAGGCGGGTGTCCAGGAGAGCTAAAGAGCAGCAATTATAAGGTTTTCAAAAAATAATAGCATACACGGGGGCTTCCTGAGCCCACAGCCCTGTGCGGAAATGACTTCTGCTGTGCGTGTTTCATAGACAAGAGGTTAAGTGGCCCTAAGTCGCCCCTCAGCAGGTACACAGCGGGGACAGAATGGGCTCAGGTGTCCTGCCCCTACCCCCTTGACTGCTGGTGCTCAGACTGAAGCAGACCCTGGGTTGAACACATGAACACATCCCCCTCCTCCCCAGGACAACATTGAGGCTCAGGCAGAGAAGTCGCCTGCCGAAGGTGGTGCAGCAGCGGGGCCAGAAGCACAATATTTGAATTTAATTCTCACTGGCTCCAACGCAGTGTTTTCAAATACTATGTCCTCCCCCCAGCCCAGCCCCACCTCTGCGGGAAACCGGTGATCTGTCCTGGGCACTGTTTGGCCCATGTCTGAAGGAGAAGGAGACCCTGGGCAGGGGAGTACGTAATTCTGTGTGCAGAAGCCTAGCATGCTGGAGGGGGGTGAGAACGGTCAGCATGATGTGACATGGAGTGGATGGGGAAGCAAGCCCTGGGTGGAGGGCGCTGAGCAAGGACAGGACCCAGGAGCCTCAGGAGCCTTGGGGCTGTGCTGGTAATGTACAGGGAGGGCATGATCCCCTTTATACCTTCCAAAGATTGCTCTGGCTGCTGGGAGGAGAAGAGACCGGAGGAGGAAGGCAGGAGGGAGATCAGTTGTTGCAGGGTCCAGATGAGCCATGACAGCATCCTGGACAAGGGCCGTGGCCATAATGAAGGAAAACGAGTGGGTTTGAGAGCCCGCCACGGAGATCACACCGCTCCTTTGACTGTGCACTCAGGGTGGATGGGACGTGCGGCCGCCACCCTTCTGATCAAAAGCACGGCTAAGGCGCCCACTCTAACGTGAAATGGTGAACCGGCTCTTTGAGAAACAGGTCTTGTAATAAAAGAGCTTTGTTACGAGTCGTGTTCTGTGCTGTGTTGCTGAAATACGCCAAGTGATAGCCTCCGTTCCAGTTGCAAAGAATAATTACCCCGACTCTTTGTGTTGTCAATAACATATTCACAGTATTCACAGGCTCTCATTGCCAATCTAAGCCCAGTGAATTGGAAGTCAGCAAGGTCCCCAGAACATATAGGTCATGGACATGAACGTGCACAGCTTTCCATGGCTTCCTCTCTTTGGTGAGCTTCCGTGGGGCTCAAACAGATCCTTTTCCCTTCAGTACCAGCTGTGTGGCCTTGGCCACGGGATAGCCTTTAGTCTCAGTTTCCCCATTTGGAGCTGGAGACATCAACCACTCCCTCACAGGGTTATTCTGAAGATCCTGCTGAATACAATTTGTATAGTAACAGCTGAGCTGATGGCATGCTTCTTATGTCCGAGGCATTTTCCTAAGCACTCTGTATATAATCACTTTAATTTCCTCAGTAGCCTCATGAGAGAGGCGCTATTATAATCCCCATTTGAGAGGAGGGAACTGAAACACAGCAAGATGGAGTGACTCACCCAAGGTCATGCAGCTAGCATGAAACAGAGCCAGGATTTAAATTCAAGTAGTCTGGTTCCAAGTCCTCTCCTCATAACCACCACAGTGTGCCACCTGCCCACAGGCACAGTCCAGTACCTGGCACACGGCAGACACCCAGTGGGAATGCTTGTTTCCTTTCCATTCGCTCTAAATATTATACTAAATGCAAGACAAGCTCAGAAAATGGAAAAGTGATCCGTTGCCTTCTGACTCTGACCACCCAGAGCAACTAGACAACTGGTATGAAACAGACAGGCGGAAGAGAAGGCATTCTCTTCCTAACTCAGGGGGTAATTAAGTAAAATCCAGAGCTGACCTTAGAGTACACTTACCTTGATGAACACTGAGAAGTGTATAGAATTGTTGAATCATTACAGTGCACACCTGAAACTAACAAGACACTGTGTGCTAACTATACTTGAATAAAAAACAGAAAGAGAAAACAAAGCTGACTTTATCTTGGATGAAGTCCTATGGTCGTTGATGGATACATGTTATAAGTGTGAACATTCTCTACCACATTGTCCAGCTGAGAGTACCTGACAAGTGACCTCTGCTGTCCACCCAGAGATGATGATCATGTTCCCCAAGAAGCCTCATTCATCAGCTCTGGCCCAGTGTTTCAGATTCATCCCACATTTATTAAGCATTGATCACTTATTGATTGAGTGATTAAACACCATCAGCCATATAGTTATTCAATAAGGACTTACAAAGTACTTTTACGTACCAGGCCTTTTGTTAGGTGACAAGAACTAAGCTACTAAGTGACAAGAACTTGTTAGGAGACAAGAACTAAGTGAGGTACTGTTCCTCCATCTGGGAGCACGGAGTGAGGAAGAGAGGGAGACTCACAGGTAAGCAGGAAGTCATGAGAGCAAGAGCTTTGGAGACCGGAGGAGGGAGCAGTTGGCTCTGCCCCCAGGAACTGCACAAAGACCCCACAACAGAGAGGTCATAGGGCCAAGATCTTGAGAGATGATATTTTTTCAGTTGGAGAAGGAGTGGCATTCTAAAATGACACATAGAATGGGCAAAAGCCTAAGGGCACAAAAGGACACACATGTTCCAGAACATTCAAAGTTCAGAATAGCTGGAATGATCATGGAAAGACCTCTAAGACACTGTCCCTCGACACTTAGAATAGAAGATCATTTTTCTCTATTTTCTTTTGAATCCAATTGCATCTAGTCCAAGCTCTTAGTCACTGAGGTCAATGAGAAGCTTCGCATGATTCCCTTCTTTGTATCTCTCCCCCTCTGATGCTATCTCCCTCTGCTGCTTCTTCTATGTCAAGCACAGCAGCAGAGACCATTCTGAAGATTTTTGTTAACTTCTCCACCAGGGGCAAGGAGAATCCAGATCTTTGTTCACAAAAATGTTTAATCTCTTCTTTGCACAGTAGAAGGAATGGGAAGAGAAAGCACATTAATTCTTTGCTGGTAAATCCATGGCAACAAGAAACAAGATACAAACAGACTCAATCCTCTTCCTGTTAGAGGAGTAGAAATAAGGTGGAGCTCACTGCCTCTGCCGACCGTGGCCTGAGAGACAAGGTGAAGAGAGCTGGAGCTGTCCGTGCTCAGGCTGGTCTGGTTTAGTGGCTTAGAGTCAGATCTGGACACTGATGAGTGGCTCTTGCGTCCCCTACAGGTGTGGCAGTGTGGCGGCAGCGTGGAGGTCCTGCCTTGCTCCCGGATTGCCCACATCGAGCGAGCCCACAAGCCCTACACCGAGGACCTCACAGCCCATGTCCGCAGGAATGCCCTTAGGGTGGCTGAAGTCTGGATGGACGAGTTTAAAAGCCATGTCTACATGGCCTGGAACATACCCCAGGAGGTAGGAAACCCTTGTGGGGATGGGGTTTCGGGACTTGCGTGGGTGGTGGGGGGACACAAAAACAAAAAGTAGGAGTCTAAACCCTTCTTCCTGTGGATCAACCAGAGTCTTGTGATCCATGCTAGAGTAGCTTCTCTGCCCCAGAAGATAGCACATGTGGAAGAAAAGAGGCTGACCGTGAGGCACTAAGCCGTGTCTCCCCACGCCTGTCCCTGGGCAGCGTGCTTAAAGGAAGACTTCTCTCCTGACTTCAGTATCCTCATATTTTGTATGTGTGTGATTTATTTATTTTAGAGAGAGTGCAGGCAGTGGGGGAGGGGCAGAAGGAGAGAGAAACCCAAGCAGACTCCACGCTGAGGGCAGAGCCTGATGCGGACCCGATCCCACGACTCCTGACATCACAACCTGAGACAAAACCAAGAGTCAGATAGATGCTTAACCACCGCTCTCACCCAGGTGCCCCATCAGTATCCTCATTTTAAGTGAGAATATTGGGGGTGCCTGGGAGACTCAGTCAGTTGGATGTGTGATTTTGGCTCAGGTCGTGATCTCAGGTCACGGTCTTAGGGTCCTAGGATTGAGCCCCACATCAGTCTCTGAACGCAGTGAGGAGTCTGCTTCTCGCTCTTCCCTCTGCCCCTACCCCCTGCTCGTGCTTATTCTCTCTCTCTCTCTCCCAAATAAATAAATAAAATCTTTTTTAAATAAATAAATGAGCATGTTGGAGCAGATGGTTACAAGTTTAACTCATGTTCCCAGGTCCTCAGCTTCTCTGCTATATAAATATACCAGAAATTACCAGAATTCACAAAACACACCTTAATCTCCCTATAGACTGGATTCAGGCTTCTCCATGGAACCTTTGACCAGAGCACTAAGGAATGTCCACATGGCTTTGAGATATCTTGACCCACATGCCTGGGGAGGGGATACACCCCCTCAAGGATCCTCAGGAGGGAGAAGGGAACTGTTCTGGACACTTTTCAGCTCTTTCTAACCTTTACAGGATCTCATTGTTGCCTGCCTCTGTCCTCTATCCCTCTTGTCACTAACACTTACGGAGTGCCCGAGAAAAAGCAATATTTCTTTAGTAGATTTGTTCAGCCTTGCCATGTGTCATATCGAAATGACCTTGGACCACTGAGTTGGGAGAACCCAACAGATGCCAGCCACGGGACCCCCACCTGCTCACCAGCCTGCCTGCCTGGAGATCATTGCTTATGTTGCAGTGTCTATCTGAGACAGCTGTTGACTGCATGACCTCCTTCTTTCCCCTTGGGAGTCCTTTAAAAAGCTTTAGTTCTTTCTTCCTAATAGGGAAATGGTTGATATTTGCCTGAAGTTTCCATATGAAGGCCCCGTTCCCTGATCCCTCCACCCAGCTAATGTCGCTCTGGCTGAGAGACTGAGAAAATACGCTGGGCCATGGGCGGGGGCTTTTAGGCAGCTCCCCATCCCCATCCCCATCATGGGGGAGGAAGCTTGCATTGGGACGTATACGCCCACAACCTGTGACATTTCAGCAGCAGAGAGAAGAATGAAGAGCCAAGAAGTACCAGCCAGGGTGCGGGCAACCCTGATGAACCAGCCCCAGGATTGCATCCCTGACAGTGGGAGTGTTTCTAGGGAAACAGCAGTGCCTTCTGGACCCATCTGTGGCTGTGGGCGTTGGATCACAGTATTCTGGGGAGCATGCTGAGTGCCTCTGTGGGTGTCCTCTGATAGCAAAACGTTAAGAACGCTTGAAAAGTCCCCCAGGAACCTAGCAATAAAGCACCGTAGATCCCCAGTCCCTTAGCAGAGCCCTGTCTGTACTCCGACTACCTTCTCTCCGCACCCCAAAGCTGCAAACCTTTTAGACTTCTCCCCTCATTGCTGCTGCCAGAAATGGAATGTGGAAATGGACAGTAAATCCAATGAATGGCAGAGAACCAAGTGAGAAAAGTAATTGGAGAATGATGAAACTCAGTGTGCATCTGTGACTCCTCAGAGGGGTAGTTCAAACCCAGTCAGACGGGTGGGAGGAGAGGGGAGTGAACTCAAGAAAAGCAGGTGAGGGGTGGGAGGGTCCAGGATAAAGCCTCAGGTGGAAAAGGAAGAGGTCAGTGTGTTTTCTATAAGTCTATCCCTTGTCCCTACCCCCACCCGCCCCACATTCCCTGCTTTGTCCAGATTCTCTCTCCTACCTCTTCTCGGGTTTCTGGAAAGGGTCATCTTTTCCCTTCCATTCACTTCTGAAGTCTCAGTACTGCACCCAAACTGCTTGTGACAAAGCATCCTAACTGCTTAATGGACATTTTAAAGTCTTTAAGCTCCAAGATTCCCACATTTGAAACTCTGTACTCACTTGGCTCCATGGTGCCACAGCCCAGTACACCCCCATCTTCCTCTGATTGCTCTTAATTTCCTTGTGGGCAACTCTCACCTCCCTCAGATGCTTACGTGCACCCAGGGATCCATCCTTGGCCAACCGCTTTCATTAAACCTCATCTCCCTGGTGGCCCCTTCTGTTCCTGGGTGCTTTTATCTGTTGATGACTTCCGAACTAAGATCTGCAGCCCTGACTTGTGCCTTCAGCTTCAGACCTACAGCTGCACATCTCCTGGGTGCTCCCTTGAGCACTTGAGTCTGCCAAAACAGAGAACATCCTCCCCCACCCCCAGAGCTGCTCCTGTTCTCCCTCCCCACCACGGTTTGGGGTACCACCATCTATCTGCCCAAATCCACGAGCTTGAAACTGGGCATCTTCCTTTGATCCTTCTTTCCCTCAAGCCGCATTCCCAGCCCATCACCAAGCCCTGTCCTGTCCTTTCCCAACCCCATCACGTCTGAGTTCAAGCCTTGTCTCTTCCTTTGTGAGAGCTTTGGGCTGGTTTCCCTGGCTCAAGCCTTATCCCCTTCAAATCTATCCTCTGTACTACCCGAAGTTATCTTTAAAAAACAAAAAACAAACAAAGAACCTCACAGGGACCACGTCATTGCCCTGCTTAAAATCTTTAAAGGACTCTCCACGGTGCACACTGTTGTTTGACCTGCTTTCTCCACTGCCGCCTCTAGCCCCCTCTTCCCCCCGTCCTGTCCCGGAGTTCCTCGGACGGCAGAGCCAGAGAGAACGCACGCGCCCGCTCCGCACTGTTCCTGCCCTCCGTGCTTTTGCGCATCTTGTCCTCGCTGCGTGCATTCCCTACCCTCGGCCTCTTCCCCAGCCTCCACCTTCCCCCATTTCCCTCCACCGAGTTAGACCCAGCGCCGAGACCCCTCCTCTAGGAAGTCAGCCTCAGTGGGAGAAAATGCCCCCTTTGCCTACATGTCTCTGTCATTGCATCATCGCTGTGTAAAAGAATGTTCTGTTGTATAAAAGTCTCTCTCGCTCTCTCATTAAACCAGGGGCTCTCAAATCTGGCAGAACTTTAAAATCCCTTGTGCTCTAGCCCCAGAGATTATGACTTAATTGGTTTGGAAGGGGACCAGGGATCATTTTTTGGAAAGCTCTTCAGGGATTCTAATGTCTGTCCAGGGCTGGGAACTACCGCCTGAGACTCGAGGCTTTCTGGGGACAGATCGTGTTCTTCCCTTTTGTGCCAGCAGGCCTCGCACAAGGCAGGCGTGTGGTCAGGGCTCAGGAAAGCCTGACTGATGCTTTATTAACAAATGGATCTGCTGGCAGTATGTGCCATTCCTTTCTCCTTTGGTCAGTAACTCCTAAAAGCGCATCTGCAGACCAACTGCATCAGAATGACTTGAAGAGCTTTAAATGTACTGCTTCTGGGTCTCATCCTTAGAGATTCTGATGAGTAGATGCCTAGTGGTGCCAGAATCCATTAAAAACTTTCTGGGTGGTGGTTTGGGACTGCCAAGTTTGAGTAATACTAGTTTAGCTCATCCTGCTAGTCCTTCCAAATTCACCTTGAGCATCATCTACTCCAGGAAGCCTTCCGAGACTGCTCACCCTCACTTCTTCCACTGCCCCCCCCCCCATCCTGGCTGCCCCATGGGGCAAATCTCCCTCAGCTTCCCTCTCTGCACACTGTGTGCAGAGAGACCGTTGACTTGTCTGGATCTTCCAGATCTTCCTTTCAGGCAAAGTCTGCATCTTCTTCCTGTTAGTATGCAGAGAGCTTAAGACAACACCTGACACGTACTGAAGATGAACTGACAAAGAAAGAAGAGGGAGGAAGTGTGGATGCTACAACACCCACCCCCTGTGTTTTCCCTAAGAGTGTCCCCAGCTGCCCTTGATGGGGTGGTGTCCCAGTACCTTGTGCTCAACCACAAGGACATCTGCCTATTGATTTCCCCTTTTGCCTGCAGCATCCTAGCTGTAGGTAGGGAGCTGGACCCCTTCGACCCTGCCCAGTGGCTGCCTTGAGAATTAGGTAAGTTAGTCTATGTAAAGACTTGGATCGTTGCTCGACCCATAGCAAAGTCACCAGCTAAGTATTAGCTCTTGCTGTGGCTGGCCTTGTTTACACCCGGGCCTTCCCACCCCAGCTTTAAAATGCCCTTGCCGGGTCGCCATCCTCCCCGCTTGCCTTCGTGCTGAGTCCTCCCCAGGCTGTGTACCAGCCAGAGCTGCTTCTCCTACCTGCTTCCTCACCACGTTTGGTCCCAAGCTTTTGGAAGGTGGGAAGAGCTGCCAGCTCTGGGATCCCGTCTGCTTTGATTGAAAATCAGTTTGCTCATCAACAAACGGAAAGTCAGCCTGCAGCAAAGCATCAGTGCTTTCTTACCCGGGGTTCGGGAACTCTAGACCCATCCCTGCTTCCTCTTGCCCAAAGACAGGCTGTGTGACGGTGGGGAGCTGACAGTCCTTCTTCGGGTTTGGCTGTAAAAGAGATTGTGCATGTGGCCACACACACAGGCAGGAATATAGCTTTTTTTTTTTTTAAATTCGATATTTTACGTATTTATTTGATACAGAGATAGAGAGCACAAGTAGGCAGAATGGCAGGCAGGGGGAGAGGAAGAAGCAGGCTTCCCACCAAACAAGGAGCCCATCGTGGGGCTTGATCCCAGGACTCTGGGATCATGACCCAAGCTGAAGGCAGCCACTTTAACCAACTGAGCCACCCAGATGCCCCAGGAATACAGCTTTTTTTGTGGCTGAGTGTTTTCGATTCCGAGGGCTGCCATAACCCATTGCCACACATCGAGTGGCTTTCAACAACAGAATTTGATTCTCTCACAGTTCTGGAGCCCAGATGCCCAACATCAAGGTGCTGGTGACACTGTGCTCCCTCAGAAGGCTCTAGAAGAGGATATTTCTTGCCTCTTCCAGCTTTGGTAGCTCCTGTCATTCCTTGGTTTGTAAATGCATCACTCCAATCTTGGCCCTCATCTCTATGTCTCTGTGTGTACAAACTTTCTCCTCTGATTTATAAATATACCAGTCATTGCATTTAGAGCTCACCCCAAACCCAACTGATTTCATCCACAGATCTGAATTCCACCTGCAATGATCCTATTTCCAAATAAGACCACATTCATAGGTTCTGGGTAGACAGGAATTTTGCAGGAGACGCTCACTATTCAACCCACTGAGTATTTGGCAAAGGGGGAAAATATGTTTTGTGTTTTGTTGTTGTTGTTTTCTTTTTAAATAATAAGGGCCAACATGACTCTCTCTGAGAATGTTTGCTTATTTCTCAATTTCTAACCCCAATCTGAAAAGAGTTTGATGCAATTTATAGTAAATACACGGTACAGACGCTGAACCATTAAAACAGCAAGGCAAAAGTCAACTAATAAATAGGAAGGGAAAAGGGCCATGATAACCAGAAATATAAGTTGAGCAAAGCTCTGACCCTAGAGTCTCCTAGAAGTTAAAGTGGAAATGGACCCCTGGTGGATCATTCTCCCACCTCCCATGAGGTCATAGGGAGAGAGACAAACTGTCCCTTGATCCTGAGCATAGAAAGAAATTTTTCCCATGGGAACCCAGAATTTAAGAAAACATGGAGACCTTCCAGGGGCAGGTTCTTCTAGCTTCTAGTGGCTTCCCATAAAAACTGAGACACAGTGTTTGTTTTCATGTAAAGGCAATTATACCGTGAAGAGGGAAGGCCTGGGCCCTGGCAAATAGGTTTGCGAGATAAGGATAAGGTGCAGAGAAGTTCAAAAAGCTAAAACTTAACAGATCCCTTGGGGTAAGGGGTGGAGGGAGTGAGTAGGTCACATTTATTGCCAGCTGCTACATTTGAGACTCAAACATTCTCAACCTGGTCTCATCCATAGCTCAGCTCAGCAGTAGGTCAGGGCATGGAGATCAGTCAAACACGTTTCCTGAATCCAGCAGAGAAAAGCCAAATAGTTGCTGGGAGGGCTCTGGGCGGGAGCTGAGGAGTAGGCAAGTCATAGGTGAGGTCATCAAGATGTCCTCAGAAGGAAGGTCCTCATTGGCATTGTACCTTTGCAGTCTGAAACCTGAACCCTCGGGCCGTAGCAGGTTCAAATTTTGTATTTTTATATTGCCTAAATTCTGGTGGGCAAAAATAAATGTTTTTCTTCTGTATCTACACTTGGTTGTTCCTCGAGCCCCCCTGACCTAATACCAAATACTTTGTTCTAATCACGGGCAGATATGTGCAGCAACCTTCTTTGTGATTTTTCTCAGACACTTCAAATGTCCATTTCATTATCTTCCCAAGCCCAAGAACTTGACCCCAGAGTTGACCCTAGAACCCCAGGGGTTCCCACAGCCAACACATGAGCTGAGGCGTCAGTGAGAGAGAGCTGCATCTCCCTTTGCTCCCTCCCTCCATGCTGGGCTAGTGTCTCGTGAGATACCACTGGACCTGGCTGGTCCCTGGCTCCGTGATGACATCCTCTAAGAAGTCGCTGAGTCCCCATCGGACTCCCAGCTGCAGAGACTCCTCGCCGTCCTCTGCTCTGGCTTCAGCCCCTCTTTGCCTGGTCCTGTGCCTGATGTAGGGCTGGTATGCAGGGATTCCGTGTTCTCCCCTCGGCTCTGGGACCACAAGAAATGTGGGGACTTTTCCCTCTCTCTAACTCAAGGACACCTCCATGTCTCCATTACTACTCCTTGTCTGGTGTATGGTGATGGCTTAGGGCCCACCTTGCTGATAACCCCGGGAAGTGACAGACCCAAGTACTCTCTACACTAAGAACTTGGGTCTTAGGAGGCAGAAGGGCAGGCTCTGGGGTTCAAGTCTCAGCTCTGCCTTTTATCAGCTGTAGGACTTCAAGCAAGATGTTGCAGAACCTCTTTGCAAATGGGGCACTGTGCATAAATGTAAACCCCGGGGCAGGTCTCATGGAGGACGGAACCTCACACTTCGCGAGTGTTCGACAAGCCTTTGCTGTTACAATGATTAGGAATAGAATTTGAATTAGTATGACTCCATCTTCAACTCTCCCCCTTCTCTCTCCCCCGACTAACAGCTCAGAACCTCTTGTCTCATATCATAAGATAGAAAAAATCTCCAACTGTATGCTTCAGTATCTTTCACCTACACCTGGGCCCCAGCTTTTTCTTTTCTTTTCTTTCCTTTTTTTTTTTTCATTTATTTTCAATGGCCTTGGATGATAGTCCCCATACGTGCAGCCCTCATGTTTCAGTGCCCACGTGGGGACAGTCATGGGGTTATGTACAATGCGGGGAAATGAATGAGCTAAGTCCCCGCGTCCTTCCTTCACTAGACAGTGTCCAGGAGCCTGGGCCTGGACAGTCCAGGAGCCTGGGGAGATCTGGGGAGAAGCGGTGTCCTGTTGGTGGCTGGAGCTCTGCATTTGCTTACCCTTGCAGGACTCTGGGATCGACATCGGGGACATCACAGCAAGGAAGGCTCTGAGGAAGCAGCTGCAGTGCAAGACCTTCCGGTGGTACCTGGTCAGTGTGTACCCAGAGATGAGGATGTACTCGGACATCATCGCCTATGGGGTGGTAAGGAAGGGTCCCCTGGGGCTTCATGCAGGCATAGAAAACAAGGCCAGGCAGAGGTGTGGGGTCAGAGGAAAGGAGAGGAGGAGGCTTCAGCCTCCCATGTGTAGACTAGAGGACTAGAGGCAGCCTCCTATGTGGGACCTCTGGTAGACCAGTGAACTAGAGGCAACCTCCCATGTAGGGACCTCTGGTAGACCAGCAGATGAGAGGCAGCCTCCTATGTGGGACATCTGGTAGACCAGTGGACGAGAGACAGCCTTTGGTGTTATAACTCAAACCTCTGTTCCCTTGTTCTAAATCTCTCCTTTACAGTCTTAAGCAATTTAGCTCTAGCCTCAAACCTTCATGTTCTACTTAATAAAACAAATACCTGCGGTTAGGGTAGACTGGCAAGATAATATAATGAACACCTGCTGTCCCCCAGCATGGGTGCCTGAGGTTCTAGCAACCAGCCTGCATGCCTCCCCCATCTAAGGGCTTATGCTTTCTACTCACACACATAGCTTCTAGGAAAGGAGTTCTGGAATACAACCTTCCTGGGTTCACTGTATTTTGAGGGATATTTTAGGACCACCTGTTGATTGGCACAGAGCAGTCACCCCAATGGAAGGCATAGGGTTTGGATCCAGACAGACCTGGTTCCAATCTTGACCAAGCCACTTATCAGTCAAGTGTCTTAACATCTGTGGGTCTTGGTTTCTTCCTCTGTTAAATAAGGCAAAATAATACTGTGCTTCTAGAGTAGAAAAATATCTAAGATACATAAATATATTATATATCCTGGCAATTTGTATGTTCTGTCTAATGTTAAAATGCTTTGAATATGGTAATCTCTACTATTGTCCCAATGTTCCCAGGATCATTCAACTCTTGAAGTATTTTCAATGATACCTGATTGGGTTTTTGATACCTCACCTGGTTTTTGCTTCTTGAACACATAGAACTTTTCTGCTGACAGTTATAAGCCCTCAAAAATACATACTGATATCATGGAACAGATGAGGAAACAGAAAGGCAAAGTGATCTTCCCATATTCACAAAGGTCATCAGCAGAGAAACTGAGCCTAAGACATCAGCTTCTGATATCACTCTGCTTCCTCCCTTTGGAGAGTATCCCCTCAGACCTTTTTGATATCCTAGCATGAAACTCAAAGGAAGAACTGCAGCCTCTTCCCTGGATAAGCCGTGCTCAGAACCAAGTTCAAGGCCTGCCTCCGCAGGAATATAATGGGCAGAGCCCCTGCCTGGGAGGGGAAGAAGAATGCTAGCTACGGACTGGCCTCCACGTTCTTTGCAGGCCTCCCAACTCTGACATCCTAGGGTTCTACAGGACACAGAGCCAGGATCCCAGGAATCCCCCCAACCCCCTCAGACTTCAGCTAACAGGCCAACCTTTAGGAAGCAGTCATATCCTCCCACAAGAGTTTCCATGGCACAGTTGACACTTCCTTCGGAAATTCCTCAGTGGCCCCTTCCCTCTCTACTTCTCATGCTGGGGTAATCTGGATACTGGAAAACTTCTCAGCCCATGCCACCAACTATTACTTAAAGAGGGGAGGGGTGTGTGTGTGTGTGTGTGTCCATTCAAGCTCTGGGTCTTGGCCAAAGCATTCTCATCTTCCAAGCAGAAGGGTCTCATCTTAATGACATGTACAGCAGGTTTACCGTGGAACCCTCTTACCACCACACCCAGAAACCTTTAGCTGATCAAATAGTAAGTGGCATATACAGGGCTGTGGTATGGATTTGACTGCGACCATAATTTGAGCTGTTTTTACTCGGAGTGGCTGCAAAGCCACTCTCTCATTATCCCCAAGGGCTGAGCAGGGCTAGCCATCCCTGGGGCTGGCGGAGGTCTCTGACAACTGCCCCCACCCCAACCCCGGCACGCCGTGTTCATCTGCTAGCCACTGCTTAGGGCCCAGCCAGCCTCCTGCCCCTTCTGGCTCCTCCACGGGCCGGGCTCTGACAGAGCAGAGCCACACTTGCTTGTCAGGGATCAAGGAGTTCATTAGAACTCCTAATGGGGGCACTAGAGTGAAGATGGGCAAAGCAGGATACAGCCGCAAGAGCAGGATTTGCTGAGGCTGAATCATTCTTCCTAGTGATTATTTTTATTCTAAAATGCAGAGACCAGATGTCTTCTAAGGGGTAGAGTTTCTTTCTACCCTTTCCTTTCCATCTTAGGCCAAACTATATTGCTCAGGTCAAATAACCTCCTGGGACTCTCAGTGGGGCCAGGGTCAAGTCTAGAGCCCTGGCCACTTATCCGCTAATAGATTCCATTAATGACTCCTGTGGGCAGAAGGGCCTGTGGGCCCCGTTGTGTGGGCATGGGTTTCCCCTGGATCCCTGAGCCCCACGTCCAAGAGGCGGGGTCCTTGAATCAATCTCAGCTCTAGTGCTGACAGCAGAGATGAAGCAGCATCTAGAAGCAGACACGCCCGGCTTCTGGAATGTTAGCTTTGCCACTTACTCTGTGTGTAATCTCAACCATTTGCAAAACCTTCAAAGCTGTAATCATACCATCTCAGGGGGCATTTTTCACAGTCTCGGGATTGTCATCATTTGCACGATGGAAAGAACTTGCTGCTTGTCCGCTTCCTGAGGTCATTCGTTTGGGAACGCCATTCATGTGTTCGCTGCCGTCATTCATTCATTCCATGTGTGTATGTACCGTCTACTGTGGGTCAGGACTGGCCCTTGTCTGAGACAATGAGAAAGACTCAAACCTAGCCTGGTCAGACGGGGGAGACAGGCACTCGAAGAAGGGACAAGAACCAAGCACGCTAAATGCAGCAGTAAGATCAATGGAGGCCCTGGTAGACCACGGGGCCACGGCCTGCCACCCAGGCTTGGGTCAGGAGAGACTTCCGGAGTGACAGAGAAGCTGAGAACCAAAGGAGGAGGTGCATTTAGCCAGACAAAGAGAAGGCCTAAGGAGGGGCAACATGGGGAAGGGTCCGTGCCACGGGCGTGGCATCACGCACAAGGTCAGGCAGACCTTCTGGCTACG
This sequence comes from Mustela erminea, assembly GCF_009829155.1. NCBI lineage: Eukaryota > Metazoa > Chordata > Mammalia > Carnivora > Mustelidae > Mustela > Mustela erminea. Next base: position 66,030,308 of record NC_045622.1, on the reverse strand, counting down.
CCACAGTTCCTCATCCTTCAAAGAGAGAATGTCGCCGACCTGGCCAGGTTCCTCTGAGGGAGAGGTGGGGGGACACGCGGCAAGCACTTGGCGCGGTGGCTGGCACATAGAGGCAGCCATAACGGCCAGTTGCCCTGAGTGGCTGTCAGCAAGGTCATAGCAGTCACAGGAGTAGCGAACAATTACTGTGCGTTTGCCTTTGTCAGGCCCGGTGCTCCCTACTTGTGGATATGCTTGCGTTTACTCCTCCACTAACAATCCTGTGAGGTAGGCACTGGTATTATCCCTACGTTAGAGAGAAGAAAACAGACAAGGAGCTGTGTTCTTCATCCAAGACCACACAGCTGGAGCCAGGATTCCATCCCAGCCTGCCTCTCCCGACAGCATCAAAGACCACCTGCTTCTCGGGGGAGGGATGACACAGAGCCAGGGGGACTTTATCGACAGGTACTGCCTACCTCCTCACCCAGAGGATGGCTTTGAGAACCCAGCAGAAAGCCAAGGCTGGCATCAGGGCTTTCTGGATCTTTCTCCCTGCGACCGCCGTTAGCAGGTCTCACGAATGGATTACAGCTCTCAGCATTAGATGCGACACCCGCTTCTCTGCAGGCTGCAGGAGAAGTCCAGAGTGCATTGATATGGGCTCCCTCACAAAGGCAAGCCATATAGTTGTTTTACAAAAGAGGATTTGCTGCGTGGATGTTTCTGGGGCCTCTGCCTCGGGAGCTGGCTCATGTTTATAATTCTTCAGAACCTCCAAACCACAAGTCTGGGATTGAAGTGCCTTCACCCGGTAGAGGTGAGAAAGCTCAAGAAAGGGATTTGACTCTATTCCTTTCCCTATCAAGAACAGGGTATTCTGGGAGCACACATGGGCCTCTGATCATGCCGTTTTGCACCCCTTCACTGGATTCCCTGCACTCCTGCTACAAGTCGTCAAGACCATGGAAGCTCAGCTGCTGTCAGTCTCTGGCCTCCTCGAATAGATGACCCACCTGCGGTCCTTTGCCCTGGTCTTCCCTGAATTCCAGTATCTGTGTCCTGTTCTAAACAGAGCGCTTCAAAGCTAAGAAGAAATATATAAGCTAGCTCAAACTCAAGTTAAGGTGGGGAACAACGCCACCACCTCCTTGCATATGCCCACAGGAACTGACGTAGGGCTGGGCATGGGCACTAGTATTAGGAAGCCACCAAAGCCAGAGCAGGGCACAGTGTCTCTCATTCTGTCTCATGCTGCATCTCTTCCTTGGCCACAGCTGGGTTTCTCTGCTTACACCTGGCCCAGCAGATCCCCCAGACCCAATCTAAATGGCCTCACGATTCTAGCGGCCGCCACCCACAGACCACTGACTCTTTCACTGAGAGTTCTAGCACGGAATAAGAGGATGATGAGATGGTTCCATTCCAGAATGAGAAGGATGGAGGAGAGGGAGAAAAAGAAAGAGAATTATTAACTCATTCCAAACTGCCTGCTGGTGCCCACCATGGTCTGCTCAGCTGTGGCTGGTGAGCAGGGCCATGGGGACTGTAAGCTGTCCTTTCCAGGGTCTGGGAGTGGGCTTCTGCCAGAAAGAGACATTGAATACTGGTTTTCTTACCTGACATGGTAAGGCATTGGTTCTGTTGTTTGCTATGTGCCTGCAGGTGAGGGTAAGAGATACCTCTCTCTTCTCCTACTCCCTTGGCTCCCTTCTCTCTTATTCACCTGCCAGAACTCCCACTCTGGAACATCCTTGTCATCTGGGCACCAGTGGGACCAGGCCAGCTGCTGCTGGATCTGTGGATCTGTGGAGGGGCAGAGAGGACCTGGTCCCAGAGGACATCTCAGACCTGAAAGCAACAAACATGTTGCCCACTTCCCCCAACCTTCCAGAGCAAAGAGTTCTTTCTGGGGACTATTGGAAGCCCTGGTGTCACCCCTGTGGAAATGGAGGGGGGTGCACCCTGAGCATCTCTTCTATGTGTGTGTATCTTTTATTCTTACCTACACTGTCTCCGCTTACCTTTCAACAACATGAGAACAGCTCTCCTTCACACAAAGCTGGGTTTCCCTCAGCACCTTTATTCAGGCAAAAGCTGGTGCTTGTTGCTGTCCACAGTATTCAAGGGACCTTGGGTTCATTATGGAAATGGAGCCTGTCTCTGGGAAATGCTGGCTTCTCCTGATTTAATACATTTGTTTCTCTGCTCCTTTCTCTTTGGTGTGGCCGCCCCTCCTCTGGCATTCAGCTGCAGAACTCTCTGAAGACTGACTTGTGTCTCGATCAGGGTCCAGACTCAGAGAACGTTCCCATCGTGTACATCTGCCACGGGATGACACCTCAGGTGAGTTCCCTGAGAGAGCCCCCTGCTGGGGTGTACTCATGTCTGTCCGGCTTGGGGAAGGATGGTTAAACTCCTTTCGTGGCTGCTCTAGGCCCAGGGGCCTCCATGTGCTCATGGGGAGAAGGGGAGAGTCCCACCTGCCTTGCCTGGAAGGGGTCTGGGATAGCAGATGCTGCTGTGCCAGGATCCTCGGGGATGGGGAGCAAGGAAGGTGATCAATTCCTAAAGAGGAACACCTGCCTTCTTTGGGGAGACTATGGGAAAATCGCAATCCTGTTTCGGGCACCTATGCCCTTCCCTAATAGGAGGGAACCCAAGGGTCCCCCAAGCTCTCTGACATCTCAGAATGCCATTTATGGCCTTCGGGGCTCTGCCCTTTAGTAGATCACAGCTGCTGCCAAAATTTATAGCCACAAGAGCTTTTCTAGCCCGGGTGACCTTCTCCTGGTGGAGAATGTGGGGAAGCTATGAGGAAGATAAGTTATCCTAGCAAAAATTAGCCAGTCACAGCCTAGGCTGCAGATATCCAAAGAGGATGCTGAAACACAGACAAGAGAAATGGCCTCTTCAACAAAGTGCAGTGGACAACCTTTGCCTATGAACACCACAGACTGACCTGTTCTGATTGGACAACATTTTCAGAGTTTACTTATCTTACCTCCCGCAGTGCAAATGATGTTTTTACAAAGATAGTATAGAAGATATGTATATTTGTGCAATTATACTACGTGTTTAAAAGAGTCATCACTTGTCTCAACACACAACTGAAGGCAATCATGATATGTGTGTCACCGGCGTCCTGTGCTGGGACTAACCGGCAATTGTCTGCTGTGATCTCCACCAGCTCCTCGTTTCTGCGGGCCCGGCTGCTGTGGCTGCACCGAGTGGAAGGTCACAGGTCAGCAGATCACACTATCCCCACCCCACACACTACCGCATCTCATTCTCCATCCTTATAATGCTGTGATATTTCTCATGGATGACTAGTTTTATGTAAACTCATTACTGACATCTAACACAAGTACAGACAGTAGACAAATGGTAGGTGTACAGATTCGTGAGCTTTCAAAGCAAACACGCCCACATAACCAGCACCCAGATCAAGGAAAAGAGCATTACTGCCTGATTGTGAATTTTATACAAATAGGACTATAGTGTGTACGCTTTCTCACGTTGGCTTCTTTCTTTCACTGTTATATTTGTAAAGTGCCTCTGTTCTGCTTTTGTGATTTTTATTACTATGTAATATTCCATTTTATGAATGTACCATATTGACAGTATATTTACAGCCGTGGGACACCTGAGAGTATTAAGAATACTACTGCTATGACCATCCTTGTTCCTGTCTTTTGGTGCATTTATGCACCCATTCCTTGTGGATTTATACCTAGGGGTCAAATCGCTAGTCGTAAGGTTGCTCTATGTTTGCTTTGAACGCGCACTGCCTGTAGTAGTCTCCTGCGACTGCTGTAATATAGCGCCTTGGGAATGTATTTGCTCCCCGTTCTGGTGCCTGGAAATTTCAAGATCAAAGTGCTGGCTGATCTGATTTCTGTTGAGGGCTCTTTCTGAGGACTTGCAGATAGTTACCTTCTCTGTGTGTCTTCCCACAGCAGGGAGAGAGAAAATGAGTGAGCTCTCTGGTGTCTCTTCTTGAAGGGACACTAATCCCATTGGATCAGGGCTCTACCCTGAGGACCTCATTTAACCTTAATTTGAAGAGCTGGAGAGGCCTCAGCCGGTCCGTACTGTAAAAAATGAGAAAGCTTGTTCTGAAGAGAAAACGGAGTGTAGCTGAACAACTATTTGACTAAGAGACCATGGTGCGACTCATGGACTCAGTCAGCTATCTCAGCAGCAGAAGCCATAAATCAAGATGGGCTTGTAACAGCAGAGACTGGCAGCCTGAAGGAAAGAGAGAGCAGGGCAGAATGAAGGCAGGCTGGTGGACTTCTTGGCTTTCACAAGGCAGGAACATAGAGCTATTTAGCTGTGAGCACGCCCTCTTCCTCAAAAAAGGGAAAGAATGATGCTGAGGGCCGTTCGGAGACCATCAGTGCTGCCAACGTCCCGTTAGCCCCAGGGGCGAGGCGGTCTCATGCAAGAGTGGGCCTGCCTCTCTGGTTTTAGTGGGCCAGGATGACCCTGCTCCGTGCCTTAGGAGTGTGACCAAAGCAGGGAGAAGCTTGGGCAGGGCCACCCCAGAGGGCCAAGGGTACACGCAACTCCACAGAGCCATAGGGGTGATGCTGCCACCCCAGTGCGCCTGGAGGGCAGAGCATCAGGACAAAGAAGGTTATTCTCAAGCTGAGATCTCATGGAATTAGCCTTGCTGGGTTTTGGACTAGTCTGAGACCCATCACCCCTTTCCTTCCAACGTCCCCCTTCTGGAAAGTGCCTGTCTAGCCTGTGTCTGTCCTGCCATCGTATGTGGGAAGCACATACTTTCTCTGATTTCACAGACTCTCGGATGGAGAGAAATTTTGCCTCAGGATAAATCACACCTTGAGCCTCACACACACCTGACTTGGAGGATACTTAGATGATATTTGAACTTTAGACTTGAGAGTGGACGCTGGAATGACTTAAGACCTTGCGGGCTGTTGGGATGAAACGAATATGTTTTGCATGGGAGAGGGAAATGAACTTGGGGGTCCAGGGACAGAATGCTACGGACTGAATTGTATCGCCCCAAAATTCATATGTCGAAGCCCTAATCTGGACTGCATTTGGAGTACGGAAGCAATTAAGGTCAAATAAGGTTATAAAGGTAGAGCCGTGATCTGATGGAATTAGTGTTCTTCTAAGAAGAGACACAGAGAGCTCAGTGTCTCCCCCTCCTCCCTCCTCCCTCCTCCCCGCCATGTGACAACACAGCAAGAAGGAGGCCGTTAGGAGCTAAGAAAAGAACTCTCACTAGAAACTGAATGTACCAGCACCTAGATATTGGACTTCCCAGCTTCCAAATCTGTGTGAAAATGACATTCTGTTGTTTAAGCCACCCAGCCAGTGACATTTTGTTGTGACAGCCCCGGTCAACCAACATTCAGTGAAACAGTCTCCCAAATTAATTATATCAATTTTTTTTTAAGATTTTATTTATTTATTTGACAGAGAGAAATCACAAGTAGTTGGAGAGGCAGCCAGAGAGAGAGAGAGGGAAGCAGGCTCCCTGCTGAGCAGAGAGCCTGATGCGGGACTCGATCCCAGCACCCTGAGATCATGACCTGAGCCGAAGGCAGCGGCCTAACCCACTGAGCCACCCAATTTTTACTCCCACCGACCGTATCTTTAGAGTTCTCGCCGTTCCACATCCTTGTCGACGTTTAGTATTCTCTGCAAATCTGTATCATTTCTAAATCATAGACATCGGGGTGTGGCAGTACCACGCTGTGGTTTTAGTTGGCATTTCCCTGAGTACTAATGCAGTTGGGCACCTGAGTTTTCAGCTCAGAAAATCCCCAGGTTGTTCTTGGGTATGGGGCCAAGGTGGCCGGGGCCCAGGCTGTTTGGTGTTTCTGTAAATGCCCTGCCTCCTTGTTAATACTTGCAGCCCAGGAGAGCGTGAATGAACTTGCCTTTAACAAATCCCTGTGGAAATCTATGGGGCTATTGCTTATGTGGACCCCTGGACACATGTTGAGTGTTTCCTCTGTGTGAAGGTGGATGTCAGCTTGGGCAAAGCTTGCTAGTCTCCCAACTGCTGCTGATTCAATATGGGGCCGTCGGTGCTGTGGTTAAGAGCCTGGATTCTGGAGTCAGATTGTCTGCGTCCAAATATCAGCTTTGACACGCTCTGGTTGTCACGTTTTTAAAAGGTCAAGGTTTTAAGTGTGGACCTATTTTATTTTCTGTAAAATACAGATTAATGATGGTATAGGGCATAAAGGTTATTGTAGGGATTTAATTCATGTCCAATATCTAAAATAGTGCCTGGCATATAGTACATGCTCAGTGAGTGTTAGCTAATAATATTGCTGTAGTGCTATATTATTATTATTACGCATTGAGCCTTGCTCAGTATATATGCCCTCAAGAGTCTAGCTCCAGCCACAGTGGACTGACTTTCCCTGACCTCATGCACCATGTGCCATGGATTCCTGCCCTGGTCAAAGCCTACCCATAGACTAATGGAGCATCCCTGACTTTCTGTGGCAGCAAAAATGCAACGGAGTGGGGGAAACAGGTAGGGGGGTGTTCAGGAAGCCTGTGTTCTCGGCTTGGTCTTGCCACACAGTTGCAATGTTACCTTAGCCCTCCCTGGGCCATTATTTTGTTTTACTCTTCCATTGAGATATGGTTTTACACTAAAGGGCACACATCTGAAGTATATAGTTCAATGAATTCCCACATTTGTAGACCACCGTGTAGGCACCATCCAGATCGAGCCCATCATCCCCTGGGCTTCCTTATTCTTCCTCTCTGTCAACACCTCTACCCAAAGGTAATGACAATAATAGTCCCTGGCAGCACTGATTCGTCTCATCTGGGCTTGTCTTCTTCTCTGCAAATGAGGAAGCCCGGCTGGCCAGCTTTGGACCCACGTGTGCTAGCCCTACCTGCTTACCTCCAGTTCTTCCTTGCCGAAATTCAGCTGGCCAGAGAAGTTGTGCTGTGCTTGCCAAGAAGGCTGGGAGCTGCCTCCCCTTGGTGCTTTATGAATCAGCTTCTTGATGTAGATCTGCAGCAAGTCTTAAAGACATGGGTCCCCCTCCCCATTTCTCAAAGCCACAGTCGTCATGTGACTGGGCTGTGCAGGGAACATGGAGGCCCAGTTACACTCTCCCACCAGGCCCGCAGCTGAGGTGCACAACTGTTAGTGGCCAGAGGCAAGGAGGCTGGAGGCGCACCTCAGATCAAACACATTTCTCAGAACGGGGCCGTGTAGGGACCCAGCTATGGAAGGATTTGTTGAGTCTGGTCTGCCCAGTGAGCCTGAGAGGATGGTGTCCTCCCGGAGATGGGCTGCGTGTCCTTGATGGAATTCATCCATCCATCAGAAATAGACAGGTGCGGGGGTAAGCGGTGGGGTGGGTGATAAGGCAGAGCTTCTGACTGGAAAGCCTTCCCACAGGTATCTCCTGGCCCCTAAGAACTCCCCTGGCTCATGGAGGGGATGAGAAAAGGAGGAGCTCAGGGACCTCACCTGAGTTTGAGATACACCTCATAAGGGGATTATGGACAAATACAGGCCCTGAGGATTCTCTGGATCTCCTAGACTTGGTCCAAATCAGACCCTCAATACATATTTCCAGGGATGTTTTCCCCCTGACTGGCAGCTCTCAGCAAAATCTCTCCTGTTACCATGGCCACAGAGGCCAAGGAGAGACCAGGGAAGTTCACATGTGCACAGATGGGACTGCCATGTGCAGTTGTGCAGGTGGTGCAATGCACAATCTAGGGGAGGGATATGCCACCTCCCATTGTCATCTGGGAGTAAAGATCAGCCCCAGGTGACAGTCCTTCTAACCTCTGCACTGAAACCTCACACATTCCCCCCCAAGCATCACATATGATAGGAAACTTGGAAATGTTGAAAGGCAGACTACGTGGGTTCAAATCCCAACCAGACCGCTTCCTAATCAGGTTCCTTGAATATGTGTCAAAATTTCCTTATGCCTCAATGTCCTCACCTATATTATAGTAGTACCTACCTTACAAGGTTGTTATAAGAATTGTTAAAATCGATGCACATAAAGCATTGAGACAACAAGCCTGGGACACGGTCACTGCTTCCTAGATATTGGCTATTATTCTACCAGATTGGTAGAGACTCAAGACCATGTCCTTGAGAATGGGAATTGTTTAGCCTGGAAAGGAGCAGATTTAAGAGGGACGTGGAAACTTCCAAAATTACAAAGATACAGATTTTTGGCTGAGTATACAGAAACCCTTCCCAGTCCTTGGCTCAGATGATACTGTGACCTCTCCTTCATCAGAGGCATCCAAGTCAAGTTTGGTGAGCTCCAAGGGCATTCTGTAAAGTTCCTATATCATGTAGAAGCTTAAGGTAAGAAATCCCTAATGGCTCCCCCACCCTGGAATTCTGACTTTTTAATCCATTACATTTTTCTTCTTAAATCAATGAGAATCCACCATGTACCAGAGAATGTTCTTGGCCCTGGGAAACAGTCATGAACCAGACAAAAGTCCCTACCCACATTAAGTTCCCATTCGAATGCTGGAGGCAAACTCCTCTATTTTCTCATCCCCAAGTCTTCACCACAGCTGGGACTTGAACGCTTCTCTCGCCTAAGAATTTCATGCGTGGCCAGACTGAGCTGCATGCCTCACATTTCAGCCAACCAGGTCCAAGAATGGTGAAGGAGGAGAAAGGTCAAGAAGGCAAGACAGCCGGCTGACCCAGTTTATCCTGCCGACCTTGAGAGTCACTTCCCTTGCCCGTTTCCTTTCAAATTTCTAAGTTTATCCATTTAGGGTTTGAGGACCAGAAAGAATCTGTATCAAACAGGTAATAAACAATCCTCAGAAGCCATCACCATTAACCAAACAAGTTATTTTCTCAATTCAAAAAAGTAAAACATGATTCTTAAACAAGTTGAAATGAACATGGGACAAAAACTTAGTTGATTCGTTCATAGGGGAACTAGGAAGAAGTTCAAGCGGGCACGGAGAGCATTTGAGATCAGGATCTGCCAACATTTTCTAAAAACAATGTCAGAATAAGATCGCTAGATTAGATACCAAAGTGGTTAATACCCTATAGGGAAAAAGAACCATAACCTTTAGTGTGATCTTTACTACCCAGGCAGAAATCTGGAGGTTAGCTCTAGTGTCTGTGTATTAATGAAAAGGTAAATAGCAGAAAAAAAAAAAAAAGTAAATAGCAAAGTCAAACACAAACACCTTGTCTTGGAAAATTGCATACTCTTGGGCAGGCTTGTTAGACAGTGGCCCAGGATGATAGTGAAAAGTGTAGACAACTCCCTCTCCCAGGTTGCCTTATTTCCAGGTGTAAGATGTTTCTCTTTCTCAGTTCACAAAGTTGGCTAAAGGTGGAGGAACTCTCCAGGCCATGAGTGAGGCAGATCCTCGTGCAGATTCACAGTCTGACCTTGTGGACTTGCCCCAGTACTGCTTCCTGAGGCAGCCACCGCAGAGGACTGCAAACTGGGTGTCTCAAGCAGCAGAAATATTACATTGTCTCTCAGTTCTGAAAGCTAGACGCCCACGACCAAGGTGTCAGGAGGGCTCTGCTTCCTGTCTATTTCAGGCCTCTCTGCTGGCTTCTGGGAGTTGTTGGCCACCAAGGGTAGCTATGACGGCAAAACTCTCCCTTCCTGTGGTGGTCTCCCTGTGTGCACTCCTCTGTTCCTGGTTATAAGGAAGCCAGCTATGACCAGTTAGGGCCACCCCCTCCCAGTGTGATCTCACCCTCACTTAACAAATTCCATCTGTGGTGACTCTATTTCCATAGAAGGTCACATTCTGAGGTACTAGGGGAGGAGGGTTAGGACTTCAAACATATGGATTTCTGAAGTACATGTCTCTTCAGCACAGCACCCAGAAGGGAAGAGTGTGACTGGAAATCTGACTTTCACGCCTCAGATGAAAAGTGCCTCACATCCCTTCCTCTCACGTTTCATTCTCCAGAGCCAATCACATGGCTCTGCCAGCTCACCCCCAAGGATGTAGGAAGTCAGGGTTTTCTGCATGCCCAGGAAACCCGTGTCTGTCACAGAAACTTAGATATTTGCTAAGTCCATTCCATCTCTGACAAATAAGAAAACAAGAAAATGGCATGTGGGGGTGGGAGCTGGCTGGTCTGAGCCCAGGCGTACTGGGGCTAGGAAGGGTGCCTGTATTTTGGCTTCTGGTTTCTCCTCCAGTTCCATTCATTTTTTCTTCACACATCTCACAGGTTGTCTTTCGGAAGGTCCCATAGTTTGAAAAGTTTCATTTCCCTCAAGAAACAAACGTGGTCTAGTGATAGGAATGGTATCCGAGGGCAACTCAAGGTGGGGCCCAGTGGGGCCTAATGGGGCTGGAAAGAGGGGCTGGGATGATCACAACCGTGTCTAAACCCTTGGAGAGATTCTGCTTACACATTGTTTAAAAAGTTGAAGATTCTGTTTACAGGTTGTGTAAAAAGTTGACTCTGATACAGTTGTGATATTCTCAGCTGGCAGTGAAGGCCCTGGGTAGGAGAAAGCATAGTATAACTAATCAAATTAGTGAGGTGAAGCTGCTGGGAAGCACGCTAATTGGTTAATGAGTAAACGTAACCATTTTATTTAAATTAGCAGCAAATTTCAAGCTAGCCTCAAAATAACTGAGAATATTAGCCCTTGTTAGTGTAACAGCCTGGAAAATCTTTTCTGCTGGGAAAAATACAAAAAGGGGGTCTCCCCACAGACTATTTATTTAATCAGTCACTCCTTCACTCACTCATTCATTCATTTGCTCATTCAAGAGACATGCAATGAGTATTACTTTATTCCAAGAATTGGGAGAGGAAAAGGCAGCTTGGCCCAGGCCCGGGACCTGGAGGAGTCCCAGTCTGGAGAGGGAGCCAAGCACTTAGATCATGATAGCTCACAAGCCACCCCCTTGGGAGCCCAGCAGGATGACAGCGCAAGGCAGGATCTGGGGGCTTCTCCCATGCTCCCTGCCTACATCTTCTAGACTACAGAAGGCACAGGGGGAAATAGTACATTTCCTATGGGAAGGTAAATTCATGGCTGTAGAAGAAAGAAGATGCAAAGATCTTTAATTCCCTCCAAAGTTTTGGAAATACTTAAGCCACCATGCTGTGCTTCAGGAAGTGCGTTTGGACTCAAAGTATGAGGATTAGAGTTAGTTTAAAGAAGTGTTCTATTTTTATGCAGAGACAAATGCCATGGTAGATCGAGTAGTCGATGTAATAAAAGCAAGAAAAATATAGAATTACAGGGGGGCTTTCGTGCCTTTGCTTTGGGGAGGGGTTTGGAATTTTTTCTTTGTGTTCTCAAGTCCTCACTCGGCTGTACCTGCATACACACGTGCCATCCTGACCCAGGGCTATAACGGAGCCCTCTCTCCTCACCCGGGGCCTGCAGTGCTTCTGGTGGTCATACATGGGGCATCGGAGGCCTCTCGTGGATTGTGCACAAACCCCCCAGATCTTTCAAGGAACATCTCAGACACCATTAAGAAAGTTTTACTCGGTGGGCCAAGAATTTGGATCACCAGCCACTTCTCTGTGACCTGTGGGAGGTTTCTCCACCTCTCCTGAATTTTATTTATAAACACATCAGAATGCCTGGCACTGAGTGGCTGTAAAGTTTGGAAAAACTTCCTTGAGTTTAATTCTTGGCTCTAATGTGACAGGCCCCGCATGCCTCGTGTGTGGTCGTAGTGCCCAACGCCAGCTGGCAAGGGTCGGTGCAGTGCCCTCATGGGGCTATAGTTTGATGCGAGCCTCAACATGTCTTGAAACCTTGGCTGATACTTCCAGTTCTACATGAACTGGAAAATTGGAAGTATTCGGGGCCTGAGCCACAGAGGGCTATCTGCCCGTCTTTATTCACTGGGCTCGGAGCTACAGCATCTCATCTCATTCCCACAGGAGGCAGAGTAAGTGTGCGCCTGGCTGAATTAGCACCAGGGCTCTAATGGCCCATATAGGACCACTCCTAACCCCGTGCCCAGAATGGGATGGCAGATGTTATGATGTCACGCCGAGGGAGGCCTCTCCATGTATGAAAAAGTGTGACTCTCAAGGCTGGGATGAGGAGGGCTGACCATCAGCAGTCTTCTTCCCCAGATACAACCCTCACTGGCCCCAGGACTCCCAGATCTGGAGTGGTTTCCCTTCATTCTTGGGGTCCTGGAAGCATCCATAGAAACCAGGTGCCTAAGGTTTCCTGCATCCAGGCTCAGGAGCTCACTGCTCTCTGGGTCTGCTCATCAGTGAGTAGTGAAGGCATTGCTCTCAACCGAACCTGCTATCTCATTTCTTCCAGACAGCCCGACTAACTAGCCCAAGCTAGTTCCTATCCTGGGCCCTGGGGCCGCTACTTGCCTGAGAATTCTGACTCTCCACTTTCGAGCTATGTAAGGGACACCTGGAATAAGATACTTAACTTCTCTTTACCTCAAATATCTATAACTTCAAACCTAGTTCTTTTAAATGCTACTTAGCTATAGGCTATTATGTTATTATATTAATAGACATTATATTTATATAATAAATATTGTGTGTATCTATACATAAGACACGTTATTTATATTTATACATAGGTATGTATGTATAACTACTATGTTAGCTTCCTAGACCCCTTCCAGGTGTCAGTTTGTTTCATCCTAAAGCCTTGTTACCACCTTATTCCTGAAGATGTTGGCTCAAAGACCTGAAGGTGTACCCAGTCCCCCACCCCACTGGGCAGCAGTACAGGCCCGTAGTGCACAGAACACAATGGTCCAACCAAGAGCACCCTTTCCCAGGGTGGATGAAGGGGTTCACAGCTGGGAAGAGCGGGCTTATCCCCCGATGCTGCTTTCTCTCCTGACACTGATTCCCTTGGGCTCTAGATGCTTCCCCAGGGCACAGCCCAGGTGACCCATCATAGGGCTCCTTCTCCATCACAGACAGCCCCTGGACCCACCCATGGCTAGCAGCCTGGAGCTTGTCCCTGCCCCAGGTGTGTGAGCGCCCTGCCAGTTCCGTACCCTTCCTCCAGAGCTCACCTTTCCATTTCCTTGCAGTGGCAACACATCAGCTCCATGGGGGAGCTGGGGGGGGAGGGGTGCAGGCACACAAGGTGGCACTGATAGGGACGATGGGGACGTTAGCCCATGGATGTTGGTGTCACAGTGGTGAGCTACTCTCTCACAGCCCTGCTGTGAACTCTGCCTGCTCCTGGAGATACGGTGCTGAAAAAAAAAGGAGCTGGTTGATTTGCTATTCATTACACATGATACCTTCTCTGCTTCATGTCCAAACTCCACAATTAGAGTGGTAAACAGCGAGTTTTGCTTGACTTTTATGAAGCTCCCAAGGGCTGGGAGAAGCAGTTAGCAGCTCCGCAGAGGGCCAACTGTGGGGGAAATGGCTGGGGCTCACCACCCAGGGAGAAGCTGTTCCTCCCGCCCTCCCCTCCTGGGCTTTGCCTTTCGGTCACTCAACCAGCATCAGAGCAGCTGAATTTATAGCCTGCCTGGACCTGGCTCTGTGCCGACAGATCACTTTGCCACTCCGGGCCTCAGCTTCCTGATCGCTGAAATGGGACGGAGGCTGAGGTTTAAATGAAGCAACACACCCAAAGGCGCCCGGCACTGAGCCTGGCACGGGATCTGGCTCAGTAACGTGGGTTTCCTGTTCTAATTAGGGCAGCCTCTCAACAATCTGCAAGCTCGCTAGTCTGCCTAGAGACAGTAATCCTGACAACAGCTTACGTTTCTTGCTCAGTGCTTCTCGGCGTCTTTGTAAATGCTCTGTGCGCATGATTACCGCGACGGCTCTCAGCAGGGCTGGGACGTGGCTTCTACTCTTACCCCATTTGTACGGGGTCAGGGACTGGGCCTCGCGCAGTGATGTAACTTATTCAGGGTCACAGAATTAACCAGCAGGTGGCCCGTGGTGGCCCAGCTTGCGAGGCCCATGCTCGGAGCCATGACTTAGGAGTGCCTCCCTGGTTTCATCAGATCTGTGGCCTCTGCTCTCAGGAAGTTCTCTGGGCACAGGACAAGACAGCACCATGTGGCACGATGAAGGGCCACACGTTGGAGGTGTCAAGAGTGCGCTTACTGGAGGAAGAAAGACTGCGGTGACCACGTAGGGGAGAGGGGGTCTAGCCTGCCACCGGACACACTCTTCTCCTTAGGATCTGAAGGAAAACTGAGTCTGATTTGCAGTTTCCTCCCTGAAGGGACTATGGCAGGTTCCTGAGACTAGGCTGAAGGGAATTTGAAAATATTACCTAGCCAGGACTGCTCTTCCCCACCCACCGGGGGCTCTGACCCAGAACACAGATGGCTCAGCACTCTGGACACATGAGGACTCCTTCCGTGTACCTCTGGCCTTTGGGGTTCCCCTCCCCCTACAAGGAACTGGGGCAACCATCTCTGCATTGGAAGACATCTAGTCTCAACATTCCAGGAGCAAAGCATCAGATCCAAAAGCCCCCATTTCTCCCGACTTCCTACCCTTCAGGTCTCAGCCAAAGCCCACTTCCAAGGGGCAGCCTTTTCAGCCCACCCTGTCCCAGGTGCTCTCACGAGTCATTCTCAAATCTCTGCACCCGTCTGACTGCTTCACCGCTCGTGCAGTATATGGATAAATGTGATCATAAGCACGGTGGGCTGTTAATCGTGACTTTGTCTACTTAAGTAAATCGACGATCTACCACTAGATCGTAAATTTCTGGAGGGCAGGCACTCGCTTGTCCTCCAGTGAATCCCTTGAGCCTAGCACACTGCCTGGCACAGGGCAGGAATCTGTTCATAAAGTTGGTGGATTTTCGAGTAACTGCGGCTAGTCTTCCCGACAAAGACCTCCTAGCCGCCTGCCCAGCCACATGAGCTTTGCTATTCATCAGCTTTTACCCAAAGCCTGACTCTTCTGTAAAATGAGGTTAAAAACATCCATCTGATAGAGGTTTTGTGAGGATTAAGTGGAGAAATACACAGGGTGCTCAGCACAGAGCCTGGTACCCTGCAAATCCTCAATCAATATTTGCAATTGTTGTTATTTTTATTAGTAATGTAAGTTATTATTAGTGAAGATAAGATCTGGCAAAATCCATATCTCTTCTTTTAGACACCATATATTTTCAGGGAGACCTGGGGATGGGAGCTAGAGAGGTATACCCTCCCCCACGGGGCTGGAAGCCAGATCCTGTCTATTTTTCTTGACGAGGGCCTGTCATTACAGGGAAGGTTGGACAGGAGGGGGGAAGAAGAGCCCTTTCATGGAGGTATCTCCTGCCCCCAAGCTTGCTGGCACATAGAAACAGCCTGCCTTCCCATGTGACTCAACCCTCAGGCAAGAGAGGGCTCTCTGATAGACAGGGCTGTGTAGACCCCTTCCACCTGCCCCGGATCCATCTGCAACTCACCCTTCCATTTGAGAGGGTCCCATGGAACTACCCACAGGAGTCCCTGGGATGCAAGCCGTGAACCAGGCACAGAGTGTAAATGACAAGCCTTCCATCTCCGGAGACGCACCTCTCTTGGACCGCCTAGGCACAGTGTCCATTGACCCTGCAAAGGCTCTTCTTCCTGCAGTCTGGAGCAGGAAGTGGGGAGCTGTCCCCAGAGCTCCTGTGTGTGCTCCGCTGCCCTTTGCACAAAGGCAGGCCCTCAAGCAGCCAGCTGCTTCTTTGGCGGCTCCTTGCTCCTGTTTCTGGGTGGGACAGTCCTTCACTCTGTGGGCCTGTCCTCCTCAGCTAACCTCAGGGTGGTTAGATCCCCGGACTCTGACCAGCAGTAGGGGCAGTGTGGACAGACCCACCCCCACGCATTTCCAAAGGAGCCCTGGAGGAGGTCCGTACCACCCATGGCTGAGAACATGATAAAGAAGGAGCCTAGGGCACGGGCTCTCGGATTTGGGAATAGCTAGTGGTCTTGACATCGGAATGGTGTTTCTACCAGGACAGCTTAAGGATAGGCTGGTCTAGTTCAAGAAATTTCGTAAAGAGATGGGTTCAGAATGTATTATGGGCACAAAGCGGTTCTTGTATTTGATTTTTCCAACTAACTTCATTGTCATCACACTGCCTTTGTCCCAGCTGCTTTTTCTGAAATCTGCTCATTGCTGAGCCTTAATGCTGCCGACACAGGGCTTTCGTGGAGTCCTTGAGGTTAGCATTGTGTTAATATACTGGGAACTTCAGCAGAGCCGGGCCCTCTAAATCAATCACTAGAACAGCTTTATTTTTTTTCTTCTTGCTCAAAATACACTATTAAATGCAGGAACACGTGTGGGAGTGGAGGTTGACTTGGGTGAAGGACACGCTTAAAAGGAAAATTTCATAACATTCTTTCTGCAGGAAAAGGGCCTTGCTGGTCTTAATTCTTGTAGAACTGAGCCACAGAACACATTTATATCTCTGCAGCTTCTTTAGCAACTCGGAATAGCCCGATCTGCTTTGGAAGTCACTCAGTCATATTTGCCTGGGGCATTATAGGGACTTAACAGCTATAGATTACATGAAGAAATGACTGAATTCATAGAAAATTTAAGCCTGTTTTAAGTGATGATCACAAAACGGACTGAGCCGGTATTCACCTTCTCAGTTGCTCTGGGGGTTTCTAGGGTGGCAAAGTCTGAGTTGGCAGCTGCCCCTGAGGAATGAGGACAGTCGATGCCATTGGTGTGTTTCCTGAGCACGTGGAGGTCACGGAACATCTGGGCGGACGTGGTCAGTAGAGCACCTCCGTCCAGAGAGGCAAGTGCGGACAGGGAGCTTGAGAGCATAGACTCCTCTCCCCCAGAGTTTGCTAGGAAGGAAAGGCTGGAAAGAAAAAGAAGCTGACCAGCTACTGGGAGGGGTGTGGAGTCGAGAGAAGGTGTGTATTCTGCTTTGCTTTTTGAGGGAAGCAATAAGGGAGCGCGTCTGAGGCTGAGGGAAGGAAGTCTGTAGAGAAAGAGGTCAGATATGTTGGGGGAGAAGGAAGCAACATTCTGGGGGTGGGGAAATAGCGAGGTCAGGGGGGGCTGGGCTCCAAGACCAGTGGGGCTGGCCCTGGACTTCAGGGAAGGAGCTTCTTCCTCTGAGGCCTGAGAGCAGGGTGGAGGCTGGTCCAAGGGGAACACGTGTGCAGGCCGAGTGGCAAGTCAAACATGGGGGCTCTGCTTCTATTCCAGAGCAGCGAAGGTATGGACACCCTACAGGGGGTGGCTCAGAGACTAGGCAGGTACCCCTAGAAGGCCTAGTGGGGAGGGCAGGGTGGCAGGGCCTGGCTGCAGCTGAAGACCACGATTCGGTGGAGGGTCTAATTTGCCCAGTTCCAGGATTTTTCATAGGTCGTGCCCAGCATCCAGGGAGAGAGTGGAGAGAAGGCAAACAGACTGCAGAGGCAGGCTTACGGCATGTCAAAGGCAACAGGAATAAGGAGTTAAAGACCAAGGGGTGCCTAGGCAGCTCAGACGTTCGGCTCAGGTCCTAATCCCAGGGTCCTGGGATCGAGCCCCGCATCGGGCTTCCTGCTCAGCAGGAAGCTTCTCCCTCTCCCACTCCCCCTGCTAGTGTTCCCTCTCTCACTGTCTCTGTCAAATGAATAAATATAATCTTAAAAAAAAAAAAAAAGGAATCAAAGACCAGAAGGTGCAGGCAAGGGGCTGGTTGAAGGAATTGGGGTGCAGCCTTTCCAGGAACATGGAGAGGCTAAGAAGGCAATAAAGGTAGGCGAGGAAAGAAAAAAAAAGTTATTATTCGGAAGATCTCGGACTGACGAACAGGCATTCAGGAAGTGAGAGAGTAAGGAATCACGATGAATAGGAGTTTGGAGGATAGTAGGACAACAGAGGAAAAGGTTTAGGGGTACAGCAGTTCACTAAGGGCTGGGATCCGCATATGGGCCGCTGAAGTGCAGCACAGGTGGCCCTCCCCAGAACTGGGGCCCCAGGGCGGGTGCGGCCACTCATGGCCTGACAAGATGCATGGTGGGAGGGAGGGGCACAGCAGACTGCCTGAGAAGCACTTGGGTGAGATGGCTGATGCCTAAGGAGATGTTCTTGTCCCCGGTGGAGGGCTGAGGTGTGGAAGGGGTGCTGCTGTGGGGGGAGGGGAATATTGGCTCTGTCTCGCATCCCTCATGGGAAAATGAGCAGATTCAAAGCCCATAAGAGTGACAGTGTCCTCCAGGAAGAGCATGTGCGGTGGGGACAGAAGAAGTTGCTTTCGGCTGGAAAGGACTGTCCTTGAAAGATATTGGGACTTTGGGAGGCATTTGGGGAAGTCTTGAGGGGATGGGGAGCTACAAAAGAAGATCGGCCAGGAAAGAAGCACAGAGCATATCAGGGGTTGGGAGAGGACAAGAAAGTCCCATAAAGACAATGAAAATTAGACCTGATATACCACATAGGCACATGGAACTGGGAGACTGGGAAGAAAGGGATGGTGAAATCAGACTGGGGAATCCCATCTCCTTGTATTCAGCCACTGCAGTCACCTTGGACCCTACGAAGTACCCACTCCCATGCTCTCAAGGCAACTGAATTCCATCCCCATCACATCGGTCCAGGATCAGCAGGGTTTCATGGAGTTTCCCCTCTGCCACTGGAAGGGATCAGAGTCCCAGCTGCCAGAAGAAGAAGAGCTGGGTCATGGTGACCTAGAGGGATCAGGGAAGGCTTCCTGGAGGAGGAGGAGCTGCAGAGCAAGAAGAGCATTTCAGGAATGGGGGCCGCAGGTGAGAAGGGGTAGAATTGAACCTTCCCTTCCTTCTTCAGTAAGGAGCAGGGTATTATAGTGCCTGGGAGTTGGGTTTTGGATTCAGGTGACCTGAGTTCAGGTCCCAGCTTTGCCCCTTGCTATGCATGCCTTTACCTCTATCAAATGCAATCTTCTCATCTAAAAATGGAAACAATAATACTCCACTTATCTAAGATTATTTTGAGGATGAAACAAGTGTATTTGTAAAGCATTTAACATCCCTGACATACAGTAAGAGCTCATTAAATAATATCATTAGTATAATTATTTTATTTTCTGCAATTGGGAGGGGAGAAAGGAACAGCACTTTGCCGAGGACCTATGTTCTGTGCCTTAAACTTCACAAACACACTTCTGATATGAGCTACCTGTATCATTTTTACTAGATAGAAATGATCCATCCATGTTAGTTTATCTCAAGACTCTGAAAGCCAACAGTTTGAGTTAGGCAGGGCTGGGCTGGCCCTGTCTTCCGCTAGCTTCAGCGGGGCTCAATCAGGCGTCCGTGGCCAACTACTGGTCAGCTGAGTCAGGTTCTGGAGGTTGGCTGATCGTCAGCTGGGAAGAGTGAGCTTCTGGGATGTGTGTTTCATCATCCAGTGGGCTGATCTAGGCTTCTTCACATGAGGACCGTGACAGGGGTTTCTAAGAGCAGCAAGAAAGTATCTGCTTGCATCATGTTTGCTGTGAAAATGTTCTCCTTGCCCAAAGTCAGTCACAAGGCCACAGCCAAGCCCAGCCTCGAAGGGCAGAGGCAGAGTTGGCATGCAAGGATAGGAAAAGTCTGTTGCCAATTTTATAACATTATCACTCTGGCCTATGGTGTCTACTTTGTATTATTTCATTCACTCACTTATGCATTTGTCTACTTGTTCATCCAAAAGTATTTACTGAGCACCTGTCTTGTGCGCAAGAAAAGGAATCCCCAAAAGAAGGGCTTCAGTCTCCTAATACTCTCTCCACCATAGTGCAGTCCACCTGGCGTGGCTCTCTGGAGTCTGTAACATCCAGCAAAGACATGAGTGGGACCTTTTTTCCCCAGTAAAGCAGGTTTTACTCTTCTCAGGGAAGAAGAAGGCAGAGATGGAGGTGGTGTTGGAGCAGGTACAATCAAGATGTATATTTACAAATTGCAATCAGGCACCGATATTTCATCCACATGAGGTCAATTTCTCTGAGCTAACTTCTCCCTGCCGGACCTTAACTTACAGGTTTTATTACCATGCTCTTTCCCCCATCTTCCTGATCATTGAGATTGCTGGAGAGTCCAGATCACCACTCACCTCAGATGTTAAAATCTCTTTCAAATACACACACACATGCACTCTCTCTCTCACACACTCCCCCTTTCTCCGGGAACTTTCTAAACTCTTTTTTTTTTTTTTTTTTAAAGATTTTATTTATTTATTTGACAGAGAGAGATCACAAGTAGGCAGAGAGGCAGGCAGAGAGAGAGAGGAGGAAGCAGGCTCCCCGCCGAGCAGAGAGCCCGATGCGGGACTCGATCCCAGAACCCTGAGATCATGACCTGAGCCGAAGGCAGTGGCCCAACCCACTGAGCCACCCAGGCGCCCTTCTTAACTCAGCACAGGGTAACAGTTGTGGTGAGCCATCAAACGATTAAGCGTCCCCCCCTCCATTGTTCATGAGGCCAGATAAGAGTTAGGCCCTGCACAGACTGCATCCTGAGAAAACTACAGAGAATCTTGTCCTCGAGAGACAATCCCATTCTATCTAAACTATTAATCCACAAGGCCATATAGAAGGTGTTGTCCACGGTTCTGGTCCAAAATGGAAGAGAGAGCTTAGAGGAGCCTTAGAGTAACGGACATGAAACAGGCACTAGGGAGGAAATCTGGATGGATTTCTAAGCTGGAGCTCAAGGTCCCTGGAATAGTTTATCAAGACATTTATTTAATCAGCTAATATGTTTTGAGTACATGTGGCATGTCAAGCAGTGATGTGAGCAACAGAGATACAATAGCGAGCAAGACAAGCGTGGTTCCTGCCATCGGGAACCTGGTAACCTGATGGGAGAGATCCATCTTACAGACCCAATGCTAATGGCTAACACTCACCAGCCCTCGGGCTATACAATTCCCCAACAGCTCTGTGCAACAGGTACTGCTCTGACCGCCTGCTTTGACAGATGAGGAAATTGAAAGAACAAATGGCCAAGGGCATCATCTGTAGTCACACAGCTAATGAACAAGAGGGGGTGAGAGAGGGAATCAAATTAGGCAGTTCAGGTCCAGAATTAACCTTTTTAGAGTCAACTACTTCCCTTCCCTGCACTGAATCAAGTTTTCGTGGTACCTGTTTTCCAACTCCTTTGTTTTTGTTTTTTGTTTTTTGTTTTTTGTTTTTTTTTTAAGAGCATGCATCCCATTCTGATTCTATTTTTGTGTGATTACTTGGTGAGGGAGCAGAGCAAAATGGTTGTGTCAGTCAGTTCAGGCTTCGTTATGCTCCAGTAACAGATGACCTCAAAATCCAAGTGGCTTACAATAACAAACATTTCTCGGTCGTGTTACTTGTCCAAGTCTTTGCTGACCTTATCTCCCTTTTGCAGTGCCTTGTCAAAAGCAGCCAATAGTAACGAAGCCGTGCTCTTCATCTAAAGCATGGTCTACCAAGGAACTGCAGGCAACAGTTACGCAGAATGTCTCGCCAGTGAATAAAAGAGGTCACCATCTTTCCAGGCTCTGGGGACCGTTTCTCCCTGCCCACTCTCTGGCCCCAGAGTCAATGTCCCATATTTTAGAATTTAGGCAGCACCCCTCATCCAGTCTTGATTTGTCTTAGGCTGACGGTCCCCAAATCGTCGTGACATGCAAGAAATGGTTATTTCTTGCTCATGCTCTGTGGTCATCATGGTTCAGCTTCAGCTCTGTGTCCTCCCCCTTTTTCCAGTGACCAAAGAAGCAGCTCCTATCTGTGATGCTGCCCATCCGGTGGCAGAGAGTAAAAAGCAACGTGGTAGATCCCATGATGGCTCTTTAAGCTTTTGACCATGGGGGAAGGGCACACGTCTCTCCTGTTCATATCCCATTGGTTAAAGGCATGTGGCCAAGTCTGACACTAACAATGCAGGAACATGTAATAGCTCAGTTGGGGAGGGGAATGCAGGAGGGGCTTCCCAGGGCAGAGCAGTGAATCAATCTGTTCGAGTCGTTGGGGCGCACGCGTTGACCATCACAAGCTGATGCAGGGTTGGCAGACGATTGTGGTTTGGGAATGAAGAATGCCAGGGCATTTTCCCAAGGGCACATGATCTGTTCCAGCTTAGCTGGTTATCAGGGAGCAGACACAGCTTGTAGCAGACAAGCAGACACAGCTTGGAAGGGCTCTGAGCAGTGCTTTCCAAAATAGGGACCAAATTGGACCCTGTAGTCAGATAGCAGGTGTCTGATATTTCTTCGAGATAGTGAACTTCCCACTGAACAAGTGAGCTGTATTTGTGCATTCGAGGGGAGGGGAGTTATTATCAACAGCAGCAACTGTCCCAAATTTGGGCAGCTTCAGCTAAAAACAAAGGGTGGGTGATGTTGCAAAAAACCCGGTGATTCATTGCATAGACTCCAAAGGTGGGCTGACGGGGGTCGGGGAAAGGCAGGAACGGGGACAGCTCCAGGGCCCTCAGCTGTAAGAGTTCATGGATCCGTTCGAGCTAAGCATGTCTTAGCTACAGAGGCTGCCTCATCTCTGTGTCTCTCCAGTTCATGTTTTAAATTCCTGGGAGGAGACAGCCTTCTTGGCCCCTTGACAACCCACTCTCATCCATGGGCAGGTGGTGGAGTCACAGATCCCAGACTATTTGAGGTCCAGCCCTGGCTGGAGCCATTCTCAGAGGCGGGGTCATTATTAGATATTGTAGGCCAAGTGCAAGGACACCTGCTCCTGCCTCTTTACAACTGCCCGCCCCGTCCCTGGCTCTGCACATTCTCTTCTTGTTCTGAAATGTGCAGAGAGCAGGAGGAAAGGCAGCATCAGAGGGAGGATGAGCAGCTAAGGTCCACGCCAGGGACAGTGGGCAGGCGCTGCTGCCTAGAGACAGGCACAGGAGGCTGCAGGGAGATGGTTCAGACAGCGATCCCAGTCCGGGGCTCCTGCTCCTTGTCTCATCCTGAGCCCCGCCAGCCTTGCATTCCTGGAATCCAGTTTTCTTTCCCCTGCAGTTCTCAGCTTCTTCTCCTCTTATACCTACCTGATGGAGGATATTCAGATACTCAGTCCACTCCCAGGGGATTCCCAATGCTGTGTGATCCTCCAAGTTCACTGGCATTTCACCCGCTAAAGGAAGCATACTAGCCTGCCGATGAGTGAGATACTTCTTTATCTTGTTTAAAAAAAAGGACATTCACAAACCAGTAGTTTATTATTTAGAAAAGTGACTTGCTTTATATAATAACTGAATGAAACATATACATGCATGCCACCTATATTCACCCCGTAGCTGAAGACTGCTGGGACTTGCTCCTTTTACTTCCTTCATTTTAGTGTTCTTGAAATGTCTCCTGGGTGTTCTATATTTGTTAAGACTCTTAGTTGCAAGTGACAGAGACCCAACTCAAACCAACTTAAATGTAAAATAGTTTTCCTCTCATGTAACTGACAAGCCCATGACTGGCTCCAGCTTCAGGCAGGGCTGGATCCAGGGGCAGGAATGAAGCTTGCTACACTCCTATCTTCTCTTTTCTTCCTTTCCTCACCCCTCTCCTTATTCCTCTTCCTCTGCCTCCTCCTCTTTTTTTCTCTCTCCCTTTCACCTGCCTTCCCTCCCATTTGGCTATGGTTCCCTTCATATGTAACTTTAGTCCCTCTCATCTTCAAGCAGAAAAGGCTTCTCTGATTTACCTGAGGAAGAAGGCAGCAAGTAGCTCTGGGCCTAGCACCTGCTAGCATACTCACACAAATAGAAAATCTGAGGGAGGAATTTTATTGGTCCAGACGGGATCACCATGTCCAACCTGGAACCAATCACTGGGCCAAGGCAATGAGGCACCCTGATTGGCTGTGAAACATGCCTACTGTGATGGCCAGAGTGAAGCAAGACACTGGTACAAGAAAGCAAATAAAGCCATCAGCATCAAGAACCCTGCAGCTGCCTTCTCTAGTTCGTCTCTGGTGTCTTGCTGGTAATTCACTCCCCCTAAGCCCTCACTTTCCATTCAGGAAGCTGATGGCTGCTGCCACCTGGCTCTCTCCTGGGGCAGAGGGCCTGACAAGGGAAACACACAGCCCAGGGCATGCCAAGAGCTCAGAATGACACAGGAAGAGAAGACAGAGCAAGGTGGGAGATGCAGGTTGCTGCCTGGGTTGGCTGGGTGGCAAACAGCCCCAGAGATGGTGGTGGAGAGAGGGCCAACACCCATTGTGTGGGTGCAAGACCCAGAATGAAGCACACGAGCTATGAATCTAAGTCAGAATTTCCAATCCCAGCAACAGTGCCAAGCAGCTGCTGGCCTGGCCATCCTGGCTCAGGTGCATAGTGAGAGGCAGAAATCAGGCCTCGCTTGTCTTTTCTGCTCAGTCTTATGCCCAAAGACAGCACCCTGGCCCAAAGCTCACTTTTCTACCCTGTCCCCTAGACAGACCCACAGAAGGGGCTGTATCACCTCTAGCCCCAGCTCCCTTTCCAGGCCCTCTGGATGGCTGTGACTCAAAGAGCCTGAGAATTCCTCGATGAGCTGGCAGGTGGAGGGTCAGTCGATCTAAGTCCCAGGGTGCCATCAACTCTTCAGCCCTGAGCTGTGTTTCCAGTCTCATCTCCCCACCCCCGGGGGGACTCTTTTCTCTCCAAAATGGCAAGGTAGCGCCAAGCCTCCTGCCTTTGTTTGTCCTTCCCTTCGGACAGCAGTCCCTCATCCTACTCCGTCATCTGGGCCATACTACTCTCCTCCTAGGCTGTTCTCCAAACTCACCACTCACAGCCCAGCCCCAGGGAGAGCACATCACCCCAGCACCCGCCCCTCCAGCGCTCTGACCTGCTCTGACTCCGCTCTAAGCCTGGCTGTGAGGCTCTTCTTTTCCCTTTTTGTATGTCTGTCTCCCCACCCGGCTCCCCGGGGCACCCCTGTCTTGCTCCTCTCTGCTCCCCAGTGCCCCCTCTGTCTACACCCCAGTGAGCACGAAGGAGTGTTTGCTGAATTAAACCAGATCATCTATTGGCTATGCGCAGGGGAGCCTGTTACTTATACACACACACACACACACACACACACACACACACACGGTGGGCTCGGGTCCTTAGCTTCTCCTGTTCCCTTCCACCCAGGAAATGGGCTCACAACGGGGAGCTCTAAGCTGGGGACCTTGCTCTCCTTCACAACTCTAGCAAACAGAAAGGTTTATAAATGTTTTCCTTCCCTTAATGTACCTGGTTCTGTGCTTAGTGAACAGAAGATCATTTTGGAAATGACTCCCCTTCACTCCTGATTTAGCATCCGTGCCCTGCAGTGTTCCACGCTATAACTAACCTCTGTGTCGAGGGGTTAATGACCAGTAACCAAACCCTTAAATCAGCCTGCCCTCTCTGCAGAGGGGCCAGCAGCTCATTCTTGGTAAGGAGGACAAAGAGCCCATTTCTAGTACATATTACAGATGTCCACAGTCACTACTCTAAATTGAGATTGAATAAGGCTAGCCTCGGCTCTTTCTCCGCACCCACTTACCCCAACACACACACCGTGCAGGTCTGGGCCCTGCCAGCCATTTCTGTGAATCCTTACCCACAGGCCCACTGGCTGGGCCGACTCAGAGGCCAGGGGGTTGAGACCGGGCAGCTGGAGCAGGAGATCCTTCTCTACTGAGTCCCTGCCTGCCTTGTCCTTGCCCTATATCTCCTGCGGCCAGACCAGGGGCCAGCAATGTTATAATCCTCACAATTGCACTTTACAGGTCAGGAAACTGAGGCTCAGAGTGGCTTCCACCTACAAAGTGAGGGCAGGGGTGCCAAGTGGAAACCCAGGTCCACCTGACTCTATCCCACCAGACCAGTGGTCCTCAAACGTTCTCATGCATCCGACTTACCTGGAGGGCTTGTTAAAACACAAACTCCTGGGCTCTGCTCAGTTTCTGATTCAGCAGGTCTGGGGTTGGACTTACTTCTATCAAGTTCCTAGATGATGCTGGGACCGCACTTTGAGAACTGTTCTCCTAAACAATGGTGCTTCCTAACCCCTTGGCTGCCCTCATCAGAGTCTTGCAAACCATACCCCTGCCAGTGGGGTTCCCCCTTGGCCCCAAGATGAGAGGGAGGCTTGGAATCCAGAAGGTTCTAGGTGCTGTCCCAATGTTTCCTCCTCCCAGAAGCCCGGCCATGCAGTGGTCTAGCCCATAGATCCAGGGATCTTTGCCACCAATCCCACATTCTGATACTTTGTAATCTAGCCATTGTTTGTGATTTTCAACCCCTAGGCTATCATTCCCCTGGTTTATCCCCACTGTACCTACCCCCACAGAGGACTGAGCTCTGAAACCTTTTGGGCTGCAACAAGGGTACCGATCTCCTGCAAGTTTCCAAAGAAATGACCTCGAGGACCCTGCTTTTCCCTGGGTCACTGTCCCCACGAAAGCGCACTGCAAATAGAGTTGTTTCTTCCCTGTAGTAGGTTCTAGAGCCTCTTGTTAAAAGTGCCCTGCCATGACTTCCCTCCTTCCACCACCTCTGCACTCTCCAGGCTCAAGAAGGTTTGCTGCCCCTTCTCCCAATGAGAGAGTGTCTCTGAATGTCTCTACCTTATTTTTCAAGGGCTCCCACTCCATAGGCCATCAGTGTTACCCAGGAAATATCACTTAATGAAGGAGATTAAAGCTGCCCCAAATCCACATGCCCCTTGTTTGGAAGAAGGCAGGGATTTCTGTTGCACCTTGGAACCCTGTTATTATGTCATTTAACCAACCCCATTGTGCTCCTGATTTGCCTAGGGAGCCCTCCACCCTCTCCCCCTACCTGTCTCGGCCTCTGCTCTGGTGGAGGCCCTGCTAAGGGCTGCGGGAGACAAGACCATCTGGGATGCTCGACCCAGGACTGGGAGCAAGGCCCTGAGTCAGCAAGGTCTCAGCCTTCCCTGGAAGCTCCCCCAGGCAGGAGGGGAGACCGCAACCTCCTGCCTCTCTACCCCGGGAAGGTCTGCGAACACTCTTAGCCTCAGTTTCCCTATCCTTACAAATGGGAGGTGACCACAGATATGGACAGTAGCTGGCAGACAGGTGTACTAAACTCTGTTTCTTCTCTTCTCCCTCTTCCCTTCCTGGGCAGCTCCAGGGGCCAGTGGACGTGTCTGTCCGTGTGGTGCTGTCGGATGTGGGTTTGAGGCAGATCTCATGGGAGGCCATACCTGTCTCTGGTGGAGGCCAGTCCCCGCTCCACACCTGCCAGGTAGAGAAAGGGGTGTGGAGGACAGCTGGCAAGGCTCTGTCCAGGGGCCCACCTGCATCCGGCGGGTTGGGGGCCTTTGCTTATCCAGGAGATGAAGTGATAGAACAAGGGGCACCTCTGCCCTGGGGGTCTTTGTGTGACCTTGGCTCCATGGCCCCCCAGGGCAGAAGTGTGCACCCAGGGGCGCCGTGTTCTCCCCAGTTGGCTATCCCGCTCAGTACTCATTGTGACTCCTGCTCCCAGCCTGAGGAAGGGGAGAAATCCACTGGTGTGAGCCCCAAGACACGGATGTTTTTGTTCAGTCCCCTGCCAGGGCTTTTTCTCTTTTCCCTGCAAGCATCAGAATGAAATGCCCAGATCAGGTTTGAAGCCCTGTCCAGGTGAATGGGAGTGCGTGGGAAATGAGTAGGTCTGTCATTTGCAGCAGAGGAAGAACGGAGTAGTAGGGATGTCTTTTCTATATGTCCCCCACCCCACCGGGCAGGCTCTGGCTCACACTCCGCCACTGATGGGAGTTACTGGGAAAATGTCACTTCTTACACTCTTGTATCACAGGTGTTTTGGTACAAGGCCCTCCAGCCCTCTGCTGCTTCCTTAGTCCTCTCTCAGAGCTCAAGTGGCTCACCATGGGAAGCTTCCTAAGCTAGCCTCCTGGCCTCACCCCCGCCCCCTCGGCCTGGCTGCTGGTGCTGCAGGGACTCAGGGGAGGCAGGGGAGCAAGGTGAGTGGTCACCAGTGTGGCTCTGGACTCACACTGCCTCCATGTAAATCTCAGCTATTCCACCTGTGAGACTTTTACCCAATGTCGCGTGCCTCAGTTTTCCCATCTCCAAGACAGGGATCATGGTAGCTCCTACCTCCTAGAGTTGTTTTAGGAGTCCGTGGGATAAGGCATGCTTGTCGCTTTGTGTCTGGCCCAGAGTAGGAGCTGAACACATTACAAGTTTTGTTACCAGCCACCTAAGGCGGGGGTTCTCCACAACCACCGCCTTCAGTGTCCAGAGTCGGAAAAGTATCTGCTGCAGGGCAGGGGCTGTCCTGTATATCATAGGAGGCTGAACAGCGAACTCAGAGGTCCCTGACCTCTACCCCTGGACGCCGGTAGCAGCGTCCCTCCCCTCCATTGCGACAACCTCAGATGTCTCCAGGCATTGCAGATCCCCCCTGGTTAGCCAGACTGTCCCTCTCTGGGAGCCACAGCTCTGAGTCATTTCTTGCTGAAATCTTCCAGGTTGCCCATGACTCAGAAAGCCCAGCCCCGCTGGTACTACAAGTGGGGCATCTTGTAGGAAACGGTTTCCCCTCTTTTGTGTTCAGGCCATTTACCGGTTCGGTCCGCTGCCGGCTGGACTTCCGAGGGATTGGAGGGAGGAAGGCAGAGCCTCTGCCAAATCACAGAGCCTCTGCCTCTGCCAAATTGCTCTCTCTGATCCGCCAGCTTGGTGGCTCCACCCCCAAGAGGCACTTTTGTGTTTGCTTTTCAGTAACAAACAACTATCTGTCCCTATTAGGATTTGCCCAGCCTCTGGAGCAATAAGCAGGTCCAGTGAGAGCCAAACCAGCTAGTAAGTGCACGCCAGGCTCTCAGAGCGTCTCCCCCAGGCACTTCTGGAAGCTGAGTGAACAAAACTGATCTCTGCCATTACCTGGGCAGCCGCTTGTGTCTACAGAAACTGGCCTGGAGACCGCCCTCAAGCCCTGGTGACAGGAATGAAGGAAGGGGAGGGGTGTATCAGTAACTGCTTCCTGGCAGTCCTGGTCGGGCAGTCCACACTCCCGAGCCTCAGGAAATCTGGGTCCTGGTGTGCAGGGTGACAAAGAGCTGCCCCGTGTCCAGAGGACAGAACGTGGTTACATTCCACGCAAGGGTATAAACCGCTCTGTACTCTTGGAAAGAGGCCCGGGTGGCAGGCGGGGGCTCTAGGCTTTGGCACATTCACAGAAGGCTTTCTGGAGGTGGTGAGTTTTTATTTCTATTTTCAAAGTACCAAGAGTCGGGAGAGGTCAGTGAAGGAAGCAGAAACAATGCTCATATTAGTGTGATTAGAGCCATTATTTCCTGATATGTTAGTGTCCCCATCGTGGCCGTTGGATCCTCCAGGGGAGGGAGCATGGCTCTCTCATCTCTGTTATCTTCAGATCTCAACTTAGAGACTGGTGGATGGATGGAGGGTGTGGTGGATGGATGGATGGATTAGATGCCTAACAGCATCTGTTTAACTTCCTAAATCCTGACATCATATTTTCCATCACCTCCAATAAACCCAGAAGCCACAGCAGGTCATCGGCTTTCCTTGGTGGTGAACCGGAAACCCAGGCCACACAATGGAGAGTCCCTTACCCAATATAGGTGTTGAATAGGCTCCTCTTGCCTCTGTTCCGGTCACATTTCCACACGGAAGCTAGGCATTCCACATTTGGCCTGGGCTCAGAACTTTGATCACTATGATTCTTCACCTCTATTATGGGAAAAATCAATCATCTTAGTAATTTAATGCCAATTTCTATGGATTCACCAAATCTGATAACTTATAAGATTATCTGAGCGTCTCCTATTCATCTCTCCAGATCTACTCTCCATCTTTCCCCTTCTACCCTAGGAGGCTGAATTTATGGAATGTTTCAATGGGCTCTCATGTTCTTTGGCTTCCAGCTGGGTTCTACCAATGGGCTGACCCAGAAAAAGAACAGGGTGGGGAGGGGAGAGTAAAGTTGAAGTGTTTATTCACCACCACTCGCCATTATCCCCAAGCCCCTCCCACCCTGAAGCCTTCTTGCAAGTCAACCCTCTCTCTAGAACTTTCCTATTACAGAGTCTTATAACTGCTCTCTTCTCTCATCCCTTTGGGTCTGGGAGTGGTAACAGCTCCATGTTGTTATCCTCAGGGAACTCTACAATCTCTGTGGTTCCCTTACATTCTACCCACACCATGGAGCATTATGCCTTTATTATACCCTCCTTGGATTCTACGACCCTGAGTGTGTCATCTGTTTCCTGTTGGGGCCTTGAGTCATACACTGGCCTGAGGCTCTTCTTAGGTCTGAAGGGTAACCCCGCCTGCCTCTCCATGCCCTCCCTGGACTTCCAAGGGTCAGGAAGAACATGACCCCCAAGAACCACCCCTTATTTCCTTCCCTGCACTGCCCTTCTCACCCCACAGTCCCTTTTTTGTCATGTACTCATGTTTAAAAGTCCTTGTCAACCACCCTCTTCTATTAAAACAAGAAATGACTTATTTTATCATTTAGAATGAACCAAAAATATTTACCAGTGTGAATTGTTTAATATACGAAGATAATAAGAGGGCCCACCCTAACTCTAACCTCAAGCAAAGAAATATACTATCTCAATTTGCCCATGGGGCCTAATCCTAAGGGGAGGGGATGTTAATTTCTTTAGTAACATGAAGAGAAAAGCTCACAGAACCCTATGACTTGTCCACTCAGAGCCCTTTTGGGGAACCACTTCACAGAAGTGACTGAAAACTTTGAAGGTCAGAGATCATGTGGCTTTCCTCTAGACCACGGCTAGTAATCTACAGCCCATGCACAGCCCTTGTTATTGTAAATGAAGCATCCTCAGAGCATAGCCATCGTTTACATATTGTCTGTGGCTGTGTTCAGGCTACGATGGCAGAGTTGAGTTTTCAGACAGTATGGCCCTCTGGGCAGAAAAGAGTTAACACAGCAGGCCTGACTGTGTCCTTTGAAAGATCTGCTTACCATGGTGGCCCTGGACAGGCATCTGAGAACCTTTATTTCAAAAGGGTTCCCACCATTCCCAGGTGTGTAAGAGTAGCTTGCTATGCCCAACCAGACTATACAAATAATAAGGTTTATGCTAAACACCTGCTTTGCTCCTGGGAGTCTGGAATATGGGTATGTACCAGGCAGAGGCTGCCTATGTGGCCAGCCCTGATTAAAAACAAAAAAACAAAAAACAAAACAAAACAAAACAAACAAACAAACAAACAAACAAAATCCAGCTCAGTTTGTAGAGCTTTCCCAGTAGAAAACATCTCACCTGTGTTGTCTCAGCTCCTTGCTGGGGGAATTAAGCACATCCTGTATGACCTCTAGGAGAGGACCCTGGGGAGCTGGCACCTGGTTTTCCCCTAACTTTGCCCTATGTGCCTTTTCCCTTTGCTGATAAAACTTATATCCTTTTCCTATAAGAAATCATGACTGTGAGTACAAATATGGGCAGTCTAGGGAGTCCTACTGAATCACCAAATCTGGCAGCAGCCTTAGGGACCACCCAACACACTGCAGAGCCAAAAATATTTTCCACCCGGCCCTTTAAGAAAAAGTTTGCCAACCCTTGCTCTACACAGTTGTAATCTGGATGGAAATTTTATGTTCCATGTCTCGGATCACACAAGACTCTGAACTGCCTAAGGCCTGGCACGGGTCTCTTGCTTCGTATCTACAGGCCAAGCACAAATCTTGTACAAAACATTTATGGAGGGAGGAAATCAGCAAGCCTGCAATCATGGATCCAAGCCATGTTTTTTAAACTGTGGGTGGTGAAATCAATTTAAAAGTTTATGACCAATGCTTTTCAGGGAAAGAATAGAATGGAAAATACCAGATTGCACTGCCTATGGTAAGACTAAGTTTCAGGTCTCCAAAATTTTGTCTCAGTTCTACACGCGGACCAGAGACTATCCTGGATCAGGATGTAAAAAGCTTTCCTGTCCACTGCAACAGAAAATCGTGTGAAGCCCACAGGCTTGTGTTACCTTTGCCAGCAGCCCAGGGAGCAGTCCAGGGTCCTCCCCTGGACCCTCCCATCTCTCCGTCATTAGTCATTACGTCATTACGCTTACTGGAGTTCTTGCCCCGCCCCCACAGAACGTGTACTACACCAGCAGTCAGCAGATCCACGTGGGCATCCTGAGCCCCACGGTCGACGACGACGACAACCGGTGCCTGGTGGACGTCAACAGTCGGCCTCGGCTCATCGAGTGCAGTTACGCCAAAGCCAAGAGGATGAAGCTCCACTGGCAGTTCTCTCAGGTAAGAGCCCCCGAGACGCTGGCGAGAGTAGCCAGAGTGTAGAGCAGGCAGGAAGTCCACAGGGGCCCCAGAGCCTGCGGGGGGCGGGGGGCGGGGGGGGGGGGGGGGGAGGAAGGGGACATGGTGCGGGGAGCCTGTGACTCAGGGCCAGCTCCCGGGATTGTCTGGGGACCTACTCTGGGCCAGGGATTTCGCATCCATGGTTAGCTCACTATCTCCTAATATTGGCTCTAAAGGGGAAATTGTTGTTGTTGTTTTTACTATCATTTTATTTAATTCGTAGACATAAGGAAACAGGCTCAGAGGGAGGGAGTCATCTGCCCAAAGTCACCCAGTAAGGAGCAGGACTGGGACTTAGACTCTGGCCACTCTGACTTTAAACCCTCACCTTTCTCCTCCACACATTCTCTCTCCCTAGATGAAGCCCAGTGTCCCAGGTGTAGGCAGTGCTGAGGCATCCCTGACCCATGCCCCACTCTGCTGTGATGGTCTCACTCTAGGAGAGAAGGTTTCCTCAAAGGGCATGTGGACACAGCATTCCCGTGTTAAGTCTCCATCAGTTCTAAGGCCCATATTTGACTCCTTGCTCTCCGTTGACCCGATTATAAAATGTAGTCCAAAGATCAAGAGGCCCAACTGGAGACAGCCCACAGTGACCCCACTTTGAAGAGAACCTTTGCCTCAGCCCAGAGGCATCCCAGCCCCCAGGGCATCTGCTAAGTTAGGGCTGGTCTCCCTCAATAGGCAGGGACACCCACCACCCAGGGGGTGCAGAGGAAGTGTTCAGAACATGAAGTGAGGAACCTGCCTCGCTCTCAGGCATCGGGGACTGTATGTGGGGGATGCCTCCAGGGAAGTCAGAAAGGGAATGTCTGTATTTGTGGGACTGAGTGGCAGGACCCCGACCCAAGCTTCCCAGCAAGCTGCTCCTCCTGGGGAGGAGGCTCTTGGGGCTGGAAGAGGCTGTGTAGTCACTCTCCCCTGGTGGGAGGGGCAGGGAAGTGGGGGCCCCAGCCACGCCATATTCTACGGGTATGGGCAGCCTTGGGCCTGTGACCTGGGTATGTACAACCAGGGGACTGAGTAGGGTCCTAGATGATGAGTGGGAACATCAATACTGAGTTCAAAACAAGGTCATAAATTTAGGGGCTAGTTGGAGAGCAAGAGCCCCCGCCGAGGGTTTTGTGACCCTGGGACAGCAGCTGCTAGGGAGCAGAACGGGGAGCCAAATGGGCTTCTGGGGGCAGGTAGGAGACGCATGCGGCCACTCCGAGTCTCAGCTGGGTCTGCAGCGGTACTCCTTTCTGTTCACGTGACCTTCGCCGAGCACTGTGAACTGTAAATATCCGTCCCTGTAAGAGCAACAGCCAGCCTTCACGGAGTGCTCCCTAAGTGCCCGACTCTGTAAGCGGGGGACACCTCGCCGCTCAGTTAAGCCTCACCACAGCTGCGCATGCAGGGACCCTCCCCCCGCGTTCCATGGGAGAAAACACAGACGGAAAGATGGTAAATACCAGGCCAGCATGGGCCTGGGGGTGCCTGTCCACATATTATTCTACATTCTCCTCTACTTCCAGTCGGGGCATGTTTGTAGCGGCACCTGGGAGAAGGTCAGGGTCGGGGCTGAGGTTGGAGAACATGGGGCACAGCTTCCTCGTGGCTCCCTCTCTCTGGCTGAAACAGCTGTCTCACCTCCATGGTCTGCCTTTGTCACCTGTCCCCACAGGCTGTGTAGACCTGAGTGACATGGGCCGCGGCTACATTTCCCTTGTGGCCCTCCTTTACACGGAGAGGCCGAGAGAGGGCCGGCAGCATAGGGTCAGGGACGCAGGCTGGGTGCGTGCTCTGTGGCGAAGCGGCTGTCCTTTCCCAGCTCAGGCTAGAGGCCACATATGAAAGATAGAGGCCACATGCCTGCAGCCTGGAGGCAACAGAGAAAAAGGGACCTGTGGGTCCCTGGGAAGGTGAGTGGGACTGACTTTGCCAAGGTGAGAGGGAGATCGTCCTGTCCGGAGGCTCTGTGCTGGGGCTTACGTCAGGCCACTCTCTGCTGCCTTCAGCCAGGCCTGCTGGGCCCCTGGGAACTAGGAAGGAAATGGCGCAGGAAGGTGGTGGGTGGGGAGCTGGAGCAGGGCTGAGGGCCTTCCAGAAGAGACGGTATTTCACCTTGAAGAGTGTGTAGGAGCTTGCGCCATATGAAAGTAGAGAAGGGTGTTCCAGGGAGAGGGAACAGCATGCACAAACGCTGTGGAGCCTCAAACCCCAGCTGTGTTCAGGGAGCTGTGGAGAGCCAGGTGTGGCCGGGACCTGCAGGGCCTGGGGGTGGGGGCAGGGTAGCAGCAGATGAGCCTGGAAGAGCAGCTGGGCCAGGTCATGGACTCCACGGGCCTGGAGTTTATGGGAGTGAAAATGGAGAGCAGGGGACTGGCCTATTTAGGTTCAGGTTTTGGAATGCCCCTGTGTCAGAGACTGTGGAGTCGAATGGGAAGGGGGAGATTGTAGAAGGGGGTTGGGGGAGAGGCAGGAAGAAAAGCTAGCAGGAAGCTAAAATGCACTTTGAACATGTAGCCATTCCCTCCTCCCCTCTTCTCCGTGAGTGACCCCGGGGTCCTTAGGGCCCTGCCTGGCCACCAAGATCTCCTCGTGGGGCAAGATCTGAGGCTGCCCCAGGGAGCCCAGCTTCTGGTGGTATGGGCTGGGCAGCTTGACAGGTGTGGCTGGGAGGCCTCTAATGGACAAGTAAATGCCGCTTCAACTGGCAGGGAGAAGGAGGAGGAGCTCAGGGCTTCTGGAATAGCCCCAGGAGGCCAGGGGCCAGCCAGGCACCTGATGCTCTGGGGATCCTGTGTCACTTGGGTAAGTGCTCTTGAACTGGAGTGAGCTCCTGACCCCTTTGCAAAGCTTCATTCCTTGGAGGAACTCCAGAATCACCCTGGAAACAGAGCTAAGGTAGAGCCTCAGCCTTGGGAAGTGCGGTGTTAGTAAGCCGAGCAGTTCCATATCCAAGACAGTGAAACAAGATAAAGTTCCCCTGCCCAAGGTCATGCAGTCCGGGAGATGGAGCTCAAGTTCAAATAGGCTGGCTGCGCCTGAACCCAGGCTGCTTCACAGCCCAGCCCCACGCACAGGCCCATAGGCTTTTTTTCCAACCCTCCCAGACAGACATGCCCCAAGGCTCAGGCTGAGGTGACTCCTCTCCCTTTCCAGAGGCCTCAGTGGTTCTGGCTGGCCATCAGCTCCTCTGTCCATCCCTGACTGGGGCAAACAAAGGAACATATCCCTAAAAGAGGCATCCTCAAGGCAAAGACACCCCCAAATCCAGCTCTTTCCTTTCCTCATCTCAGTGCATGGCCTGGAACAGGCAGCCTCACGTGACTCCTACTTGAAAGGAGACGGTGACCAGCAAAGCAGGCAGTGTTTTGGACGTGGAATCCTGGAGCCTGGGCAGTTTTCAGCCACGTACACATATATCCAATTAAACTCTCAGGGTGCTTTGGCAGCCCCATCTTTGATCCTCCTCCCAAG
Organism: Mustela erminea; assembly: GCF_009829155.1. Classification (NCBI taxonomy): domain Eukaryota; kingdom Metazoa; phylum Chordata; class Mammalia; order Carnivora; family Mustelidae; genus Mustela; species Mustela erminea. The sequence goes on along the minus strand of NC_045622.1, from coordinate 65,994,677 downwards.
AAGAACTCTTTGGAAATCACATTTTTAAATCCCTAATTTGCAAACCCAGAGCAGCCACTCTCGCTTGATATTTTAAAGATTAATGTACGTGAAATTTTTGTTTAAGGCAAAATAACTGATATTTGTCAAGCAACCTGGAATCTGTCCACAAGCCCTCACAGGTTAGGAACTACTGTTGACAAGGCCAGCAGAGGCTGGAAGCCTCTTGCGTGATTAAATCATGTGCTTGCAACAGATTTTAATCTTTGCAAATTACATAGAGACCCTACCAAGTAGAATGATCGGGTGCAGAAGTTGGGCTGAAAGAAGCTTTTGCTGGTGCATCTCAAATCTCTTTTCTGGTTTCACATTCTGCATTATTTACTCTCCTGAGGGCTGCATTTAAACTCCGCAGACATTCAGGCTGAATTAATTTCAAAATAATCTAGTGCATTTCTCCCAGGTTCTCCCACAAAGAAGACAGGCATTTGCATATCTTAGCGTTCCATCTCATACCCTGATTTTCTGTTTAACAAATAAAATGCCTTTCTTCTATCCCCTGCAAGCTCTTCTGAATTTCCGATGCTCAGGATGAATCAGGACAGCGTGAGATACTGACACTGAGCAACCACACTTGATGAAAACATCTCTTGGCAATGCTGATGCACGGGGCTTTGATGAGCCATTTTCTGATGATGAACATTCTTTCCTTCAGTCATTCGTCAAACATTCATTGAGCACGGGGGTTGAGCAGGAGGGATGCAGAGAGGAGGCAGACACGGCCTCTGCCCTGGAGGAGCTCCTGAGCAGATAAACACGCAACCGAATAGACAATGAGACCAGAAATGAGGGAGGTGTGGTGTGCCAGGACCCCGGCTTGATGGGCTCCAGGATGGTTTCACATTCAAGGCTTCTTTGATCCGGTTCTTGAAAGTGGACAGTTCCCAGGTGTAAAAAGGGAGAACATCCCATGTCGAGGCTCAGCCTGGGCAAAGGCAAGAAAAAACAGTGCATGTTTGAGGAACAGAAATCCAACGTTGGTGCGGGCGGAACTTGGAATTTCCAAAGGAACATGAGAGAGATCAGACATAAGAGTTAGTCTGGGTGCAGAGAATGGTAATTGTTGAAACCCATGCCAACAAATTCAACTTCACCTTAAAAGCAAAGGGAGGATCCAGGGGATATCTTAAGCCATGGCTTGCCACGAGGGGGTCTGAATCCCTCTGATACCAGAGTGTAGGATGGACCGAGATAAAAGAGACAGGGAAATGAGTTAGGGGGCTGACCCATTATTCCCGTGAGAGATGGAGCAGACTCGGTTGTCATGGGGTCATGGAGCCAGATAGCTGTTGTGGGGACTTTGAGACATTGCTGTGATCTGTTGGAAGTAGTGATGGATGAAATGAAGGGAGTTGGTGGGGGGGATTGTGCACCCAGGACCACCCTAGGCTTTGGGTTTGCAGAACAGTCGGTGGGCAGCCAGCATCATCCCTCTCAAGGCACACACCTGTGCCTAGAGGGCTAACATTTCCCACATCAACACATGATAGAATTTCAAGACCACCAGACATCGTCGTTATTGCCTTCTGCAATTCCTCTAGCTTATGATTCCTCCTGGTATAAAGAATGTCCTAAACTGATACCTATAAATTATGGAGGCTTTCAATCTTCTGAGAGTATCCCACATACTGAGATTTGGGGGATTCTGAGATTTGGTGATGAAGAGTTAGTGAAAGAAGCCTTTAGTCAGTGAGCCTGGCACCCATGGAAGGAGAGGGAGTAAGCAGAGAACTTTGTGGCAGGACACCTGCCAAGCAACAGAACAGACTGCCTCTCCATGGTAATGAGATGCGCCCTGCCCCGATTACCATTCCTTTGAATGGTGAAGCAAATGTTGGAGCCTTCTCCTCAAGATGCTTGTAACGGGACTCTTGCCATAGGAGGGCGGTTACGATGTGTGTCTTCTAAGGTCCAACCTCCTTAAATTCTACCTACCTACCTAAATGCATGGTTGAAGCAATGCAGACTGTTGGACCCAGAAGACCAGAAACATCTCAGCTCTGCCTTCTAACAGCTGCAGGGCTGCCATATGCACTGGAAAGCAGTCTAGCCCTGTTGGCTCTGAGTGGGGACTTGGAAATACTGGACAAGTTTGAGAATGATCCAAACTCCTTGTATGAGGGCCACCTTCACCTTACTTTCTGCAATTGTTTTTCCATTATTTCCACGTCCTTTTCTTCCATCAACCATGACACCAGAGGTTCAGGCTGTCTTACGTGTTCAGGGTCTCCAGCACCTGATGGGGAGCTGAGACAGAGGATCCCTGCAATGTGCTATTAACGAATGAAGGATTTCTTTCTTTTTTCAAAAAATCCACAAATATTAACCAGAGGCCTCCTGTATACCAGGTCTCAAGACAGGTCTGTGAGAAACTCAAGATGGACAAAATTTTACCAGTGATTTCTTTCCTTGCACACATGTGTGCACACTGAAAAAGGACATTTCAACCTAATAGAGGCCCCTGTTTAGTTGGAGAAATCCCTTATTCCGGCAAAGAACACTTTCAGAGGGTGGTACATCCCAACTGCAAAATGGACATGTGTTAAGTGGGGCACTCAAAATTGTGGGGTGAAAATGTACTTCTTTCTCTAACCTCAGATTTGAAGTAGGGAGGTGGAAATGTATGCATACCATGCAGACTAGAGTACAAATTGGTGTAAATATTTTTTAAAATGGGGCTTTCATGAAACATCGGGATATTCAGACTGTATTTCGTGCTGCTTCCAAACTGGGGAGTGCACCGTCACACCTCCTGGCTTTTGGGTTCTTTGGTGGCAATGGCAGGAGGGCCCCTCTGGGAGTCCAAGTGCACATAGATCAGTGTTCCCATGGTTAGCTGTCCCCACACCTGAGCCTCTGTGCTTGCCTCATTCTCTGTGAAGTATTTATGCATTTTCCAAATGGGGAACATCAAGGATAACAACAGAGTTGTCTGTTAATGCCAAGAGAGAAGAAATTTTCAAGAGTTTGAGGACACTGCCTGGAAGACAGCTGAGTGCAGAGCCAACCCTCCATGTCCATGATGATTGGCTCTGATTTGCGGGGTCTAATTTGATAATTTGATGCAAGACGAGTAACCCACTCAAAAAAAAGAACCTAGTTGCAGAACACATTTCCCAGGGAGCATGGCTAATGCTGCCAAAGAATTTCCCCACACGCAAGGAGGAGGAGTCCTTGACTTTTTTCCTGCTCGGATCCCCAGTCGCTGTCAAGAAGTCCGACTTCGAGAACCTTTTGTACTGAAAAGAAAAGACTATAATCGGATATTTCATCATGGCTCTGGAATAAAACACCTTTTCATTTCCATGTCATATGGAGGGGCAAATGTGGAACTGTCCGGTTTTGAAGGACTGTCAGAGCCTTGCGTGGGCCCTAGAAGTTTGTGATTTTCAGTTTATGGCAGTCAGCACACCCCGCCTTCCTCCTGCTCATGCCACAGAGATCAGTAGCCAGGAGCAGGTATGATGGCTCAGGTCCCCCTATTCAGACCTGAGTAAGATTTTTAAATTTATTATCCAACGTTTATATGATGCTTGCTAGGTGCCACATAGTATTGTAACTGCTTTATAAATAGGACATAACTCCCCACGACAATGCTAGTGGGGACTTTGATTATCCTCATTTTACAGATGAGGAAACTGAGGCACAGAGAGAGTAAGTCATTTGCCCAAGGCCAAATCTAGGAATTCTGCCTCTTGGATCCGTGCTCAAAACCACCATCCCATGGTGCCTTTGTCTTGCCTCTAGAATCTAGAAACCAATGGATAGCTGCAGTGGGCACTTGGTGCTGGAGTCTCCCTGCCAAGCTGGTCACTGGTGTGTGAGAACTGATTGGATTCCTGCCTCCTCGGCAAGCTCTCTCCAGCCACACTGCTATCTCCGTAACCCCCTTCACCTTTTTTTTTTTTTTGGCACTTGACATTGCCATTACCCTGTCTTCGGTCCAATGGACCTTCCTGGCAAATCATAGGCAGACTCTCACCCAGGCACTGGTGAGTCTCCTTTAAGGAAAATAAATGTCAAAGCATTTATTGAATAAATATAGTGTTGAATATTCATAATACGGAAAGACCACTTTCCTCTTCAAAAAGACTTAATCTCAGAGTTTCTTAAGCTAGGGCCTACGTCCCACCCATGCTTTGAAGTCCGATTACTAATCATTAACTACTTAACCTGGAAACTCCCAGGCCCACCATGCTTAAAGCCAAAGACCCACGGACCACTTGCTTGTGGAAAATTCATTAGAGAGGCTAGTGGCACGGGAGCTCTGAAATAAGCAGGGAAGACTGCGGAATACAGGCATCCGTCCACACAACCTCCTCTGAACACCTTGGAGGGAAGCCTGAGTGCTCAGCGCCAGTGCTCCAGCTGCTCCTCCTCAGGTCCCGAGTGCAAGTGACAAGCCAGGCCTCATCCTTCCTGGAGAGAAGGTGACAGCTGGTTTGGGGTCCCCCAACCAGCATCGCCAGCAGCAGCAGCACCTGGGAACTTAAAAAGGCCCATTTCCGGGCCCCATGGCAGACCCAGAAGTGATCCACAGTAAATAAGCCCTCCAGGGACTCTGTCTAATCTGTACCCAGCCTATACCCCAGGAGGAACGGGTCTAGTTAAGAAAACTCTAGCTGCCACAGGCACATAGTTGGGGAAACTAAGAGAAGAGATGCATGTCTGCGGGATCTGGGTCAGCTCCCAGGTGCTTCCGCCGAAAGGGTTCTGAACTGCAGCTCCCCCAGCCCTGCTGTGCATATCGTCAGGGCTCCACGACAAAACACAAATCCAGAGCCAAGACCAGGAGCAGAGTCTTGTGTTTTTGCTTCTACCCACGCGTTTCTCAAGCCCTTCCTAAGGACTACTCCACAAAGGCCCAGAAGGAGAAGGAACTAGGCTGGGGCCTGGGAACCCACCTCTAGGAATTATTATTAGTCTCCTTAATTCTATACATTCAGCTTTTGATTTTTTTAATGCTGTTTCCATATTTAATTCGGTTTCCATTCCAATTAAGCTCTCTGTGTGCTGGAGCATCTCTCCTGCCAGGTTTAATTGCCCTTATTTAAATTCTTTAATTAAAAGTATTGTGTGTTTCCACATCCTGTAGTTGTATGTATTACACAAATAATTTAGTTGACTGGACTGGTAAACCGAGGGACAGTGCCATCCTTGGAGGGCAGGGCCAGCCCCTCAGAGCCCGGGACTGGCCCAGGGACTGCGGGCAGGGCCCCAGCTATGAGGACCAGAGCCCGCACACAGCCTCCCTGCTTCCTTCCTTCCTCCAATGCTCAACACTCCCCGCTCCACACGGTGGCCAGAGTGGACCACTGAACAGGTCAGTCCGACCGGCAGTGGCTGGCCCTTGTCACCATTTTCAGAGTCAAAGTCCATTCAGTGGCTGTGAGTCCCCACACAACCTGCCCCTCCCTCAAGGACCTCTCAGGCCTCATCTCTTGCTCCCTCCCCACATCTGAGCTGCTCCCCAGCCTCTGTGCCATTTGCTGAATTCATCAGGCCTCTGCACTATGGGAGTCTTGCTCTGGGGCACAGGGACTGTCCTCTCCTTCGAGCCTTCCCAGCGAGGATCACTCTGATGGCTGTCTCGGCGGCTGCCTGTTCACCACCGCTCCCCAGCTCCCTTCCCAGGTTGTCTGAGGCCATTCAGGCTACTAGAACGTGAAGACCATAGACCGAGAGGCTTAAACAACCAACATTTATTCCTCACAGCTCTGAAGCCTGGGGGGTCCAAGATCAAGGTGGCAGCAGGCAGTGTCTACTGAGACCCCTCTTCCTGGTCTGCAGGTGTGTGCACCTTTTCCCCCATCCTCACACAGCAGAGGGAGACATCATCTCTCTTGAGTCTCTTCTCATAAGGGTGCTAATGTAGTTCACGAGGACTCCACCCACGTGGCCAAAAGATGTCCCAAAGGCCCCACCTCCAAATATCACCACATGGGGGATAAGAGCTTCAACACAGGAATTTTAAGGACTCACATTCAGCCCAGAGCACTGCCCTACATTTTTGTGTACAGAGTCATTGCTTTCTAATATGCCAGAGAATGGAGTCTTTGCTTCCCTTCCTGGAGTACCATCTCCGTGAAGACAAAGTCACTCATGTATCTCCATGACCTGGAACTGTTCCGGGCACACAGTAGGCTCTCATTAGATTTCGGATGGATGGATGGCTCGTGTGTCTGCAAAGAGCCCTCGAAGGAACGAGCCCAAACTGGCTCCCCAGAGGCTGAAGCCAGGCAAGATGACCTTCCTCTGCCCCAGGCACTGAGGCTCTTGCAGCTCTCAGTGGAGACCGCTGCTTTGAGACTGGCCTGGGGTGGGAGGAATGGTGTGGCGCGCCCAGCACGCAGGAACAGTGAATGGGGCTCCCAGCCTGGCTCTACCACTTCCAGACCACGTGACCCTGGGCCTGTGTCCCAACCTTTCGGAGCCACCGTCTCCAATTCTGTGAAGTGGGGATGATTGCCATCTGCACCCGTCCGAGTTCCCATGAGGACCACGTGATATTGGGCTTGGAGGGCATCTGACCCGGCGCGAGGTACCTGGGAAATAGGCACTAACCCTTATTAGCTCCATCTCCACACAGAGCCTGCGGGCAGAGCTGCGGAGAGTAACAGCAGCAGGCCTCTCTTGAGGGTGCTGAGCTCACCAGGAAGAGATCCAATGGAGGAAAGCAAGTTTCCTTTGCCATTGTGGTGAAGAGCATGTGCCCTGAGAGTGGGTGAGAGCCCGGAGCTGATTGAGTGAGACAAGCTGAGGTCCAAGAAGGAAGACAGGAGGGAGGCTGGGAGTGGCCAGGCTCGCTCCAGCACCCAGAGTCGCCTGCCTCCCCTTCCCATAGCCCAGACATGTTCCCAAGACACATTCCAGGGTACCACAAGGAGGCCTCCAAGCAGGCCTTCCTCTTCTGCTCTAGAAGATTCTCCTCTTGGAGCCTCTAGGGAGGAAGCTGGCCTTGACCCCATACCTCACCCTCCCTGACAGGCCCAGACAGTCTCACTGAGGCCCCATCTCCTTCACAGCTCTTGGCCTCACTCTGTTTCTTCCACATCCTGCCTAGAGGCCACACAAGCTGTTTCTGCCCCAGAGTCAGTGCACTTCCTGTCTCCAGGGCCCTGAGGGTCAGGATGGGGCCTGGGAAATGTCATAGTTGGGTCTTGGAAGGAACACTTTCCTTCTCAGAGACCTCCCTCCCTCTCAGGCTTGGCAAGGTGCACTGTGGAAGGCACAGAATGTGCATGAGTGGTGACAGGAGAAGAGAGGCCATGGCCTTCTCTGTTTTGGACAGGTTTTTCCGAGTTCAGTGATCCGGGGGTGGCCGAAGCATCCCAGCCCCTGGCAAGCAAAGCCCAGCCTGGCCCCTGAGGAAACACTGAGAAGTCGGGCCTGAGCAGAGTGAGTGAGCTCTTGGTCTGGCCCCCGTCCTGCCTGTCGTGCACTTTTTCCAGACCCCCCCCCCATCTGAACCTTGAGCAGCCTCACATCCATTTGTTGTTTTAGAGCTGAAGAAACAGTTTCCTATGACTCCTCCTGCTTGTCCTTGGTAATTAGGACATAAATGATCGTCTGGTCCTCGACACGGTGGAACCAGTGGAGCAGCTCCCCCATGGCCATGGCCCATGGCCCACGGCCATCTGCTGACCTGCCCTTCCCATCTCCCCGCCAGCGCCAGGAGAGCCGGCAGGCCTTGTGAATCAGAGAGCCAGGCTGGTCTCACCCACGGCCTGCCTCTGCCCCACTCCTAGCAGCATGGGCTGGGGCGCACCACCAGTGGGCAGGGACGTCAGTGGGGCAGGGGGGCCAGCCACACATGTGCCAAGGAAGCAGCAGTGATGTGGCCCAACCCAGGTGTGGGCAGCAAACGTGCTCAGGCCACAGAAATGGAAACCATAGAAACCTGGGCCCAGCAGCGCGAGAGGCTGGCCTCACTTTAAGCAATGTTGCAAGGGATGCCTCTAGGTCCAGAGATCCACCTTTTGTGGAATGGGATGGGGACCCACAGCTTCCAAGGGGACAGCTTGGCACTGTCATGCCATCATCATTCCAGGAGCATGGTGTGGCCACCAAAAGTGCCAATTAGTTGGCTGTGTTGAAGGAGCCTTTTGTCCAGTGGAAACGAGGTGGTGGCTTCCGCTTGGCAGTTAGTTCTGAGTGACACAGAATAACTGGAGTTGGTCCAAAGGAGGGCAGCCGGGATGGAAAATCATACAAAATTGTTCCACACGGAACTGGGTCCGGTTAACCTAGAAAAATGCAGACCTCAAGGGACATGGGCCTCACCTCCCCTATTGAGAGGGAAAGGTAGAGAAGTAGGAGCAGACCCAAGTCAGGAACCCCAGGGGACGATCTGGGGTACCTTACTGGATGCCCCCAAGACAAGGATTTAAGTTCAGTGGGAGGAGAATGCTCCGGAGCAGAGCAGCTCAGGAAAGAAAACACTGGTTCAGGAGGGCCGCATGTATGCATGCGTCATACTGGGAGGCCCCGGGCCGAAGTAGAGGTCCTTCAGGGAGCCCGTGAGAGCGGGGGGGCTGCCTTCGGAGTGTCTACCATCTGGGGACTCCAGGGTCCTTTCCGAGCCCTTGTCGGAAGGCCACTCGTTCCTCCGCCCCTGCATCGCCTCCACCTGTTGCTGTGTCTCAGGCTGAGCCCAGGGTCCCCAGATGGGCTTGCTCTTTGGGTTTCCCCTTTGCTGTTTTCTGTCTGCTCTTGGGTGCAGTGAGTCACGGCCGGCCTTGGGGCATAGTAAGGAGAGAGCTGCTTTCTTCCCTTGAATACACACAGACACTCTTCTGCTCGCCTTTGCCGCCCAGCTTCTCACTACCTGACTCCCTCACCCACTGTTCAGAGTTCCTTCCGAGGGAGCTACGTTTTTTCAAAATTTTTTAATTGGAAAATAACACACATACATACAAAAACATGTACAAATGTAAATGTTCAACTCAATGATTTAAAGCAAAGCAAACAGCTGTGTTCCAGGTCAGGAAGGAGCATACCACCAGCACCCCAGAACCCCTTCTTTGGCTACTGTCGATCATTTTCCCAGTCTCTCCTCTGCAGAGATCACCCCCATCCTGGCTCTAACACTGGTCCTGCGTTGTCTGCCTGGCAGGTGCATATATGGGGAATTCTCTGTGTATTCTCTGCCTGGCCTCCAGTGCTGGTGCATCTGTTAGGCTTAGTCACCTTGACCGGAGCTCTGGTCTGTATATTTCTGATGCTGTAAAGCGTTCCAGTGCGTGAATACCACAGGCCATTGATCCATTATACTGCTGATGGATGCCTGGGTTTGCTTCCAGGTGGGAGCTTTTTCCTATCAGGTTTCAGAAGCACTCAGGTGCTTGTCTTTGGTGCCCGGATTTCTGCTAGATACAAGCCCAAGCATGGCAGTGTGGAGTCTCTGGGCTGTGTGTGCCCAGCTGCGGTACATACTGCCAGCTTCTTAGGTCACTGTGAGAACTGAGTCTTACTCTTCTCTTGGAACGTGTCATTGGACACCACAGGGATAGTGGGAGACTGGGGACATGCGCCCTTACAGTAGAAGTTTGCTGTCTCCCTCTCGGAGCATGCTGTTCACTGGGGCAGGTGTGGGATGTCGCTGGGGTGGGCTGTGGTCATAGGGGCAGGGGCCTCCCTCTCCCCACTGCCAAGTCTGCTCAGGGCCCCTCCAGACAGAAACAACTGACACCGCTCTCCTGTCCTGTGACCGATTCCCTCTCCCCGCTGCGGATCGTGACAACCAACATTTACCGATCATCTATTAGGTACCAGGCTTTTCACTGGATGTTGAGGGCACAGAAACTGATAAGACCTAGAACTCTCAGTGTAGATGGGGGAGAGACAAGGAAACAAGCAGTTCCACCACCAGTCAGTAGCGCCGAGCCGGAGAAAGCACAAGGTGAAGAGCACTCAGCCGGCTGGGTGGACGGGAGGAGGGGAGGCGTGGGTGGGGGCGAGGTGGGAAATGAGACGGCTTCTGGAGGAGAGGGAGCCGGAGCTGAGCCTTGAAACATACCTGGGGCTTGGCCTGCCGCAGAAGCATGCAGAAGGACCCCCCAACATAGGACACAGCTTGCTTGCTCAATATCAGGAACCCCAATGTAAAGCAAGGAGGTTGGTGTGGCCGCCTGAAAGCTGTGGGAGCTGAGGGAGGAGACCGACATATCAGAGGAGGGAGCCTGAGTCTGCATGGGGATGCTGGCCCCCCTACCCTTCGGAGCCTCTCTGCTTCCGGGCCTCAGGGTGCACTGATAATTCTAGGCCTCCCCTGGCTTGTCTCTGGGCTCAAGGTGCCCCAGATCTCCCCATGTTACCCCTTTCTGATGACCCTCTCTACCCTGGCCCCTAGGGAGGCCCCATCCAGAACCGCAAGTCCAAGCGCTGCCTGGAGCTGCAGGAGAACAGCGACTCGGAGTTCGGCTTCCAGCTGGTGCTGCAGAGGTGCTCCGGCCAGCACTGGAGCATCACCAACGTCCTGAGGAGCCTGGCGTCCTGACCCCGCCGGGAGCCACCTGCGCCCATCCCTTTGCTACTGTGTAGCACCTGCTGCCTGCTGTCCGCGTCGGGTGGTTTGGAGTTGGGGGGTGGGGGGAGCCAGGTTCGTGGGATTCCCCACCCCCCACCCCGCCAGAAGAGCTTTTTATTTCCTATGCGATTTTCATGGAGTTTCTAGAAAGGTGCCGAATGGTGGGTGATGGTATAGTGTCATAAACTATTTTGCAACTGTAAATAGGGGACAGATGGAGAATATTTATAACTGACAATAAAACACTATTGATTAAGAAGAGGGTTTCTGCGGTCACTTGGGGCTCACGCAGGTGCCTGCCTGGGTCCTCGGAACATCGGAGTTCGTGTCACTTGTTCACTCTTCCTGCCTCTCATCCTCGAGAAAGAAGGCTCGAAGCCCCCGCCAGCAGTGGGAGCTTGAGTAAAACCCCCTCTGCCTGTACCACCGCACACGTGGCCTCTGGAGAAAGCATTCCTAGAGAGAGCTGCGTTGCCTGCTGGCCCCTGGAGCACCTGCTGAGGTGCTTCAGGCTGCTCTGGCCTCCCCTGGGGTCTTCTCCTCACCTCCCAGAACGCGCCCTTGCTCAGGCCCCCAGCAATGCCCTCGCCTGCAGACGCCCCCAGCCTGTGGCTCCTTCCAGGTGTCGCAGAGTATTTGTTTCCTGGGGCTGTCATATCAAAGGGCCGCAGACTGGGTGGCTGCCACAACACAAGTTCATTCTGTCCTGGTTCTGGAGGCTGAGAGACCAAAGTCAAGGCACGGGCGGAGTTGGTTCTTTCCAAGAGCATCTGGTTGCAGCCTCTCTCCTGGCTTCTGGTAGCCTCGGCCGCTCCTCCGCTGCAGGTGGCCGTGTGCCTCCTGCGTCTTCACATCTCCTTCCTTCTGTGTGTGTCTGCCTCACTGGCCACATGTCCTGTTTTTATACGGACATGGGTTATCCTGGAGTAGGGCCCACTGTTGTGACCTCATTTTAACTGGATTACCTCTGTAAAGACTCTGTCTCTAAACCAGGTCACATTCTGAGGCACTGAGCAGTGACAACTTCTGAGCTTTTGCGGGGACACAATTGAACCCATAACACATGGCTTATGCAGTTAGGGCTCCAAGTCACCCCTCTGGGCCCACTCTCAGGATGCCAGTGACCCTCAGAATAGAACCATCTTTCCTGGAGCCTATTACCCAATCCTCCGTCCCTCCAAAAGCTTCCCATCCCAAGAGGCCTTCCTCAGGTTGGGAGCTCCCGTGCTCAGTTTGAAGGACACCCCAGCACCACCTCCAGCCCTCTGGCTCCTAGCAGAGCAATAGTGAGTGACGGGCTGTAAGGCTCAGGGGAGGAAATGCTTCCCAGATCACTTTCAGCCCCACTCACCCCCTCAAGCTCTCTGGGGGCCTCTTTCCCAGGGGCCTGCAGCCCCAGCACCGACCTTTTTGGGATCAGTAATCTAACCACAGAGGAGGGTTCCCCACCCCAGGAGGTGGGCATGGGAAGTAGGCCCCTCAAGAGGGAGTTGTCCCTTCCCTCCACGGACTCCTCCACCTCATTCAAACAAGAGCCTTCCCCGCGTGGCCACCCACCCGTCACCATCCACCGCCAGACCCACCCCATGTCTGGTCCCCAACTCTCAAGCCCCACCTGCTGCTCCTGAGTCAGAAAGAGTCAGGGTTTTAACCAGCGGTCCGGGCAATTCCAACCCCCTGCTGCTGAAGGCTGAGAGCCTAGCTCTGCACCAGCCTGGACCAGGTCCCACATGCCCTCCTTTCTACACGCACCCTGGCCTCCTGCTACACAGGACGACCTCTACTTCCTTCCCCAGCAGCCCTTTCATTTACCCTCCCCACACGCCCCACCCCTCCGCTGCCTGCGCCTCACCCCTGCTGTAGGCCAGAAAGGCCCAAGAGCAGGGCCTCTGAGTCAGACAGCCCCAGTTACCAGCGGGATGGTCCCAGGAGGCTGCATTACCTCTTTGTGTCTCTGCATATTCTCCTTAAAGACTGTGAGTGTTTTTACAGGGTTGTGAAAATGCAATGAATAAATGGGTGTAAAGCCCGTGGAATGGTGACTGGGACATGGTAATGCTCTAAGGTCTTCTCTCTTAGTATCTTACGCCCTGGACAGTCAGCCCTGCAGCGCCACAGCTCAGCCCCAGCCCCTACCTGTCCTTGTCTGTGGGCCCAGCCGCTCTGTGTAGAGAAGGGAGAAGATGGGCCTCTCCCTCCCCGCTGGAAGACAGGCATGCTTGTTTGTAGAAGCTGTCAGTGACTTGGCCACATCCTGGCTGGCTGCGAAGGTCACCTGCTAACAGTCACAGACCGACAGCGCCTGCGGCTTCCGGCGTCTCTGCCTGAGGCCCTTCTCTGGTCGTAGGCACATGCTCGGGCCGTGCTTTCCGGCCTGAGCAACAAGCCCCAGACAATGAGGGATGGGCCTCCTCACCCTTCAGGGTCACAAGTGTGAGGCCTAATCCCCCAGTGGTTCAAGGGGTCCCCCATGAGACTGAGCCCCAATGGCCCACTTTAACGTGCTCTATACTGGCGTTCCTCCCTCCCTGTCTCATCCCCTCACTGCCTCTGCGTGCGCCCCAGTCACCTCCCTCATGCCCGTCCCCAGGTCTGCTGCAGGAGAAGCTGCTCATGGCCACCCCCCATGCCTGTGACACTGGTGCCACTCAGACACCAGTGATCCCCAATCCACATCCCTATGCCCTGTGGCACTGTCCCTGCTGCAGACGCATTTCCCTCAGCCCATCCCCTGGGGCTCTGGGCCCCTCCCCTCCTTGCCAGGGAAGGGACCTGAAGTTCAGCATGTCTGCTCAACCTCCAGCATGCCTGGACCTTGCCTGGTGTCTGGGGGAAAGTCACAGGCCGGGAAGGTTCTAAAAATGATCATCATAACAAGTATTTTGTTATATCTATGGTCAAGCGTTGAGGTAGGTACTTTCTACTTATTTTCTCATTGAACACTCATTATAATCTTATCAAGTAATGCTATTATGATCACCCCCATTTTATAGTTAGGAAAACTGAGGCTCTTGAGACACCTGGTTGGCTTGGTTGGTTAAGCATCTGCCTTCAACTCAGGTCATGAACCCGGGGTCCTGAAATCGAGCCCCACCTTGGGCTCCCTGCTCAGTGGGAAGTTTGCTTCTCCCTCTCCCTCTGCTTCTCCCCCCTGCTTGTGTTCGTGCTCTCTTTCTCTCTCTGACAAATAAACAAAGAAAATCTTGGAAGGATGGAATGATGGAGGGAGGGAGGAAAACACTGAGGCACAGAAAAGCCAAATCATTCTACAAGGACATATAACCAGTAAGAGACAGAGGTTGGATTTGAACCCAAGGAGGCTGACTGCAGAGCCTGAACTCGTAGCCTCTGCTGTACTATTCTGCCTCCCTTGGGGCCCCAGTAACCTTATGCTCCAAGCTTCCATTGACCCCAGAGTGCCCCAGCCTGAGGCTCTGCCTGGACTAAAAGAGCAAATACAACTAACATCTGTAAGAACACAAAGCATGCTAGCACTTGGCCCACTCACTCAAGCTCCTGGTACCCTACAAGTTGGGTTCCTTACCAGCATCATTTTATAGATGAAGTCAAGGCATGGAGGTGAACCAGCTTGCCCAAGGTCATACAGCCAGGAAGTGGCAGGAGCCAGAGTTTGACCTCTGGCCCCCTGCTGCCCATCTGTGGCCCCTGTACCGCACTGTCTTCCAGCTGCCCGGCCACCATCCTGTGGTACCGGATCCACGGGACAAGCCCGGGTCCCCAAGAGCCAGCCTCCCTGGGCTTCACACGCCATCGGCACCGCACACACCGTCCCTGTTTCAATTCCCCGGTGAGCCTGACCTTCGGAACGTGACCACAGTGAGAGTGTGATTAATGAGCCAATTATTTCTGTGGAAGACATCGTGCAAAATAAATAGCCCATTTCCCTTCAATTTACTGTTTTAATAAATAAATAGCGCTCATGCTCTGGTTTTGTTTATTGCTGCTCATACCTGAAAGTTTGTGATGAATCTTCGTGTTGTTCATTTCCAAAATTAATCAGATCTGCCTGATGACTTTGAAATATAGGACTGCATTTGTCCTTCGATGTTAACAGCAAGACAGGCAGGCAGGGCTGCAGGGAAAGGCAGGCCTGGGGGAAGGGCGAGCAGAGGGCAGGATGCTCAGAGCTCTGGACCCGTGTGCCCACACATGAGAACCGCAGTCAGGGAGGCTGGCTGTAGCTTCCTGATTGAGGATTCAAGGAAAACCACCAGAGGCACAAGGGCATAGGAGGGGAAGAAAGTTCTCTTTCCTCTACTCTAAGCTGGGGCAGACTGGGGGACACTGGATAAGAGCAGTGTGTCCAAACCTCTCTAAGTGGGCCAAACTCATAAAGGCTTTTACCACCTTTCTGGGGATGATGGTGGATTGGAGGATCATGTACTCAGGTGGCTCTCTTTTGTAGGTCCCTGGGTGTGGGCACAGAGCAAAAGGACGGAGCGCCAGGTGTCTCCTGCAGCGCACCCACCAGCTGGAGGGAAGTCTTAGGTAGGGTGGGAGACATCAGGGTTTAATGTGCTCAGAATTAAAAGCAGTTTAACAACGAGTTGCCTACATATCCATCTTGATGTCTTATTAAGAATCACAGTAGTGCAGGAGGAAATATTAAGTACCCATTTTACAGATGAAGTAAGGAGGAGGTTCGGCCGGATAGGATTGATAACTTGCCCAACATCTCAGAACTAGTAAGAGAAAGTAGAAATAATTTGGATTTCTATCTAGGTCTTCAGACCACAAGTCCAGTGCTGTTATTGTTTCTCATGTAGATGTGTGTGTGTGTGTGTGTGTGTGTGTGTGTGTGTGTGTGTGTGTGTGTGTTTTCTGCCTGAGACAGTCAGAGAATGCCACAGAGAAGAGCTAGCAATTATAATTTGGGCTATGTTGGGTGATTAGGAGTTTTCTGATGAAAAGTCAGGAGAAAGAAACGGCAGCAAGAAAGAAGAATTAGGTCTGACTTAGAGTAATGGTGTGGGGAAGGGGAGGAGAGAAAAGAAGTGATCCAGCCTGGTGAATGACTGGATGTGAAGAACAAGAGAGAGAAAGGAGTAGAATTAAAACGTCGTTACTGCCCTTCATCCGTATCTCTTGGGAGTAAAGGGATCTGTCGCACATCTGCCCTCAGGTCTTCCCTTATCTTTCACCTCCCTGACCTCCAGGACACAGCCCACTCCCCAAAGCAAAGGTGGAAGAAGCAGGCTGACTTCCCATGACTCTCCATGCCTCCCCTGCCCAATACTGTCAGGGGGACCAGACAGATGTCTCTGCCTGACTAGAGCAAAGAGTAATCCCTGATAGAGGAGCAGGCCATGATTTCCACTTACACATGCTTTATGAGGCTTTCCTGTAGTCAAGGGGAAACACACCAGTGTTAAAGCTAGGCCTTTGAAGCTGCTGTAACCACTCTGGAAAACAGCATGGAGGTTCCTCAAAGAGTCGAAAATAGAGCTACCCTATGACCCAGCAATCACACTACTGGGTTTTTACCCTAAAGATACAAATGAGTGATCCAAAGGGGCATATGCACCCGAATGTTTATAGCAGCAATGTCCACAAAAGCCAAACTATGGAAAAAACCTAGATGTCCATCAACAGATGAATGGATAAAGAAGATGTGGTATATATACACAATGGAATACTATGCAGCCATCAAAAGAAATAAAATCTTGCCACTTGCAATGACGTGGATGGAACTAGAGGGTATTATGCTTAGCGAAATAAGTCAATCGGAGAAAGACAACTATCATATGATCTCCCTACTATGAGGAAGTGGAGATGCAACGTGGGCCGTTTGGGGGGTAGGAAAAGAATAAATGAAACAAGAAGGGATTGGGAGGGAGACAAACCATAAGGCACTCTTAGTCTCACAAAACAAGCTGAGGGTTGGGGGGTGGGGTTGGGATAGGATGGCTGGGTTATGGACATTGGGAAAGGTATGTGCTATGGTGAGAGCAGTCAAGTGTGTAAACCTGGCAATTCACAGACCTGTATCCCTGGGGCTAATAATACATTTTATGTTAATAAAAAATTTAAAAATTAAAATAATAATAAAAATAATAATAATAATAAAGCTAGGCCTTTGTAGTCTCTCCCTCTGCGGACAAAGTTCAGCTCAGAGCCTTGGCCTCTAGGTCTCATGTCTGCATCCTGGGAGGGTGTCGCCTTCTTTAGTCTGTGCAAAGAGATATGACATGGAGTCCCTGTCCAGAATGTCTAGCATTTAAAAGATGACCACCCTCTCCTCCCCTGCTGTCACTGAAGCCCTGTCTCCTGTCTCCCTCCCTAACCCCCCACACTAATGTCTCTCAGCATGTGATCTAACCCCATGCCTACCACTACCCCAAATTGAATTACTAGGGTGTTTGTAAAATGCAGAGTTGGGACCTCCTTGCTACCGATCTCTCTGATCAAGATCACCAAGCTAGTGCTTACCAGTCCTTTGGGATTCAGCTTAAAATCCATCTCCCCTGAAAGTGGTCCCCAGCCTCCAGGACCAAGCTAGTGTCTCTCTGTCCTGCACTGTGATTGGCCGCCTGTTTGTCTATAGGCTGTGCCCGACTGCGGGCTCTGTGACAGCAGCGACCTTGCTTCCTCCATCAGTGTTCCCAGTATCAGACCAAAGGAGGAAAGGAAGGGAGGGAGAGAAGGAAAGAATGGAGAGAATGGGTTTGGCTGCTGCCTTTTTAGTGGGTGAGGATTTAGACCAATTCTGCCTATCATAGGCTCAGCATCCAAGTTTCAGGATGACCCTGAGCTGCAGCCTTGACTCCCAGACATGGAAATAAGTCGGTGTAAAGTGGACCACCCACCTCACACTCTTGGTGAACAAACCATTCCCACTGGAGCTGCAGCCCGGCTAGGCCTGGGCCTGGACAACCCCTCCCCCACTGGCCTCGACAGGACTCTCCTGCTTGGGACACTGCTCTGGCTATAGGACATACCTCTCTGAGACTCCACACACATGGGGACCCATCCTTAAGACCTTGGGACTCCCAGCCCAGCCTTGTAAATAAAAGAGCAATATCTGCCTTGCCGGTGTGAGTGTGTGTATATGCCCCTGCGTGGGTAAGCGTGCATACGAGGGCAGACAGGACATTTGTCTGTGAATGTAGGGTGGTTTGCTTGCTCATGCATGTGTACCCATGTGCAGAAGTGTGCTATTCGTGCCCATAAGTGGTGCTAGGAATACGTTGTGGAATGAGACTGTATGTCTATAAGGACCTACATAATTTGTCTACATGTATATGATGTCACGTTTAGTGTATATGTACATATTTACACCTTAGTTCTTGGGACATTGGTGTGACAGGACCTGTTTTTATTCCCATTTGTATTTTATTCCCATCGAAGTTTTCCACAGAATGCTTGAAGTCATCCATCTACCTGTACTATCCCTTCTTCTGGGCTAGGAGAACCTTGAGGGTAACAAAATTATTTGATTTGGTTGTATCCTTAGCTCCTAGCACAGCCCTGGCATCAAACCATGTACTCATTCATTCATCCATTCAACACATGTGGATCAGTCATCTGCTGGGTGCTGAATGCTGGGGACCCAACGGGAAATCAAAAGAGACACAGTCACTGCCCTCATAGACCTTACAATCTGGTGGAAAAGACAAATATTAATCAAGTAATTAAACAAATAATGTAAAATTGCAACTATAGCAAGCACTAGAAAGGAGACACACAGAATTCTGATGGAAGATGAAAGGCAGATTAAGCCAGTCCAGGAAATACGAGACATATGCTGAAGATATGCCATTTGAGATGTTGTGTACCTTGTGAAGGATTTACTGGAGGGTAGGGGAATGGCCTTCCGCTCTAGGGGAGCAGCCCATGGAGAGGCAGGAGGGAGGACCTGTAAGGAAGCTCGTGCAAGGGGAGCTGAAAAAGCGAAAGGGTAGCAGATGAGGGTGGAATGGGGGTTGGTACCCTTTCTTTTCTTTTCTTTTCTTTTCTTTTCTTTTCTTTTTATGGTTGGTACCCTTTCATGCAGGGCATGTGTGAGCTTGGTTAAAGATAGCGCCTGGAAACTCAGAGTTTGAAAGCCACTGAAGAGTTGGAGCAGGTGACATGATCAGAGCTATGTTGGGCCACCAAGTGGAGTTGATTGACGGAAGGGAAGCCCTTCCTTAGGGAGATCAAATAGGAGGTGGAGTGATGGTAGCTTGGACTAGGGTAATGGCCATAAAGACATGGGAAAGAATCAATTCCAGAGACACAGTGCCAATGAAGTAGACAGACCACAGCAAAGGCATGAATATGGAGTGTGAGGAAGAAACAAGAGTTGAGGGTGGAAAGATTCACTGGGATAGAGAACACTTCAGGGGAACCAGTTTTAGAAGCAAGATCCTGAACTCAGTCTCAAACCTATTAGTTTGAGAGCCCGTCGAGCTTTCCAGAAGGAGATGTCAGAAGACTCTGACAATCTGACAGTAGGATATGTAGGTGTGAAGCGTGCACACGGCAGGGGATTAATAACGTGTCCTAAATTGATGTTCCCAGCTTCTCTCTCCCCTACCATATCTTTTCATCAAGAGATAATGATGGTTCTTAGAAAATTTAGAAATAGACATGACTCACCTTGGATAGAGGCTTTGGAATGAGAAGGCTCTATAAACCCAGGCCATTACCAACTGCCAGGTATACAGAATTTTACAGCTCACACGGGGCTCTAACTCATTTGAGCTTCACCATAACCTGGGATTATTACCTCCATTTGAGGTTACATGGTTTGTCCTGAGAAATCATGTATTGGATCAAGTGTAAACTACTCTCTTATTATCATCTGTCTTCTGAAAGAATTGGAACTGCAAAAATCTTCCTTATGCGACATGTGAATTCAATCCACCTAACATTTATCTTTGAGCACAAACTGGAAAGGCAAGAAAGGAGCTACAATGACACATAAGGAAAAATCCTTGCCCATGAGGACACCATAGTCCAGGGAACAAGAGTCCCAGTTGATTAGAGTATACGAGACAGCGTGGGGAGTGCTATAAACCTCCTTTCAAGTAAAGTTTCTCTGATTATAAAAAATAGCAAATGCCTAGTACTATGGAACATAAAAAGGAGAAGAGAAAATATCCAAGATCCATGCAGAGATAACCACGTCGCTATTTGGTTTCATTTCGGTGTGTGCTCGTATTGGACTTCTCAGTGACATGTCAATAAATTGCCTCCCATGTATAAGCCGGCTTTCCTTAAAGTTTCTGTAATTTGTAATCAAAGGAATCTCAACTAACGAGGTTATTTTGATTGAATCAAAGTATACAAAACGCTTAAACAGTATCTGGAACACAGCAAATACACAGGCCCTGGCTTACAATGGATTCTTCAAACTTTATGATGGGGCAAAAGCCAAGTCTGGTCAGTAGAAACCGTACTTGGAATTTGGAATTTTGATCTTTTCCCAAACTAGTGATATGCGGTATGACCATCTCCTGTGATACTGGGTGGTGGCAGCCAGCCATGGCTCCCAGTTGTCCACACCATCGCGAGAGGGAGCAGCCAATGCAGCCATGGCCATCCTGTAGCCACACAGCCATTCTTGTTTTCATGGTACAGTATTTAGAAAGCTGCATGAGTTGTTCAACACCTGATTATAAAACAGGCTTTATGTGCGATGATTTGGCCTAACAGTTGGCTAGTGCCAGTATCCTGAGCACGTGGAAGGGAGGCTAGTCTAAGCTATGATACTTGGTAGGTTAGGTGCAGTAAATCCTTGTTCATCATACGGTGGGTTTCTGAGAACATAACCCCAGACCTCAAGTTGAAGAAGACCTCAAGCAGATACCCAAGGTACTCAATCAATAACCCTTAGTGGGGCCAGGCACACAGAAGGCTGCTTACCTGAAACTCTGAAGAACTTCCTGGAAAAAGCAACTTCTAAGGGAACAGGAAACCACGCCCATAAAATTCTGTAAGTAAGGCTTAGTCAGCAGGACAAGCGACAATTCAGAGTGCAGCCCAGGGTTTGCCCATTGGAACGGTCTCCAGGTCCTGCCCACCATAATGCCAGGTGCGTGCTCTGTGGACGGCGGGGTGGGAGGGAACAGGGAAGGCTGGAAGGAAAGCATGAAGCTCTACCTGTACCCGTGTGCTCTCTGTAGGTGGCCGCTAACCACAGCTCAGCCCAGAACCAGGCAGAGGTGGTCACTCCCGCCAGAGTGCAGGAACCTTTGTTATTTTGAGTCACCCCATGCCAAAAGGTCAGTTAGGGCTGCTTTGCTCTGAGGAGCCCAACAGCTCAAATACCCTAGTCTGTCTCTCTCTCTCTCTCTCTCTCTCTTTTTAAGATTTTATTGATTTATTTGACAGAGAGAGACACAGAGAGAGCAAGCAGGGGGAGTGGGAGAGGGAGAAGCAAGCTTTCCGCTGAGTGGAGAGCCCAATGTAGGGCTCGATCCCAGGACTCTGGGATCACGATTTGAGCTGAAGACAGACACTTAATCAACTGAGCCACCCAGGTGTTCCCCAAGGTCAGTCTCTTTAAAACATTGTTTCTAAGCATTCAATATAGGCAGGCTCTAGGGGAGAAAATTAAACAGAGGTTCTGCCTCAGGAATTAATCATCTAAAGAAAACAAGTATATATGTAGGTATTTATTTATTACTCATCAAACTACACCAACAGCATCTGTGGCTTGCTCATATAAAGCTAATGGGTCTTCATAAAATTTTCACCATAATTTTGAGCTCATATGCCCCATCTGTTATGCTTCTGAGTTAACCAGTATTTCTGTGACATGCTGAGAATTGCCATTTGAGAAAGAACTAAACATATTTGAGCTGACACTTTTATAATTTTTTATCTTCCATGCTGATCTACATGGGAGCAAAGACTGTAACGAAGCCAGCTTAAATGTTAGAAGACTTTGTTGGAAATGTTCTTATGGACTTGTTCTCTCACCGCGGAGCGAGCGCTTGCCTAGTCCATCCCTGAGACCTAGTCCCAGCTCTTCTTGGAGGAGGGGAAGGAAAGAGATGTGAGCTCTGGCTTATCTGAATCAGCTTCTACCTGTTCTCCTCAATTCTCTACTGAACCACCAGCAAGAGCATTCAGGTCTCAGGCCTTGTGGATTTTCTCAGCTCCAAATGTTGCTCTGATATAAAGCAGTCCTCCCTCTATGAAAAGCCAAACTTCATCCCTTAATTCCCTTAATTCCATGAATAAATTCCTTGTTTCAACCCTGAGTCTGAACTGTTGCATCTCACACCACTGACAGCTCTGAGTGTAACTAAATTTGCTGGCATTCCATTTTCAGAGGGATAACAGCGTGGGCAGGAGTTGAGAGCATGGATCAAAGAAATTATAAGAGGAACTGTCCATACAACAAGATGCCGATACCTTTGAGGCTCTGTTGTTAGTCGCATACGTATTAAGGATTGTCATATCTTCTTAGAGAATTGACATCTTTATTATTGATGTATTATGTATTATTATGATGATTTATTACCATACATTTGTCCCTGGTAACCTTCCTTGCTCTGAAGTCCGCTCCATCTGAAATGAATACAACTACTCCTGCTTTTGGTTAGTGTTTGTCTGGTCTCTTTCTCTGTCCATGTACTTGTAATCCACAGGTCTTTCTAGCTAAACCATCCCGGCAACTTGTCTGTGCACATCTCCTCTTGCGACCTCATGAAGCCTGACTCAATCAGGCTCCCCAGCCCTGTAGGTGCCTTGCCTCAAACAGATATCCAAGGTCCCTGGGAGGTCAGCCTGGGTTTCAGAGCATGCCAGAGTCTCTGCCTTCTGCTGGTCCTCATGGAGTGTGGCTTGAGGAACCTTCGAGGCAGCTGTCCTTGGTGCTAGGTAAGACCCTGGCATTCTGGACTCTTTCCATCCACCCCCTCGGCACCCCAGCTGCCTCAGGTTCCACCTGCTGTCCCACCCCCCCCGGCACACAGTCACATGAGAGGACATTACTAGCAGGTGCAGACAGGGCCTGCCAGGTGCACAGCCAGCTCTGCTGGGGGAAGACCCTGCCAGACTGTGGGTTTCTCATCTATCATCATGGCGGGACTGATGGGACTTTTTCAAACTGCAGCTCCTCCAAATGAAGAGATGGCCGTTTAGCTGCGATACACAAACCCAATTTGCGAACCTAAATGACATGGCTCCAGTCTCATTGGCAGGAATTATGGCACTTGAATCAGGCACAATCTGCAGAATAAGTGAAATTGTCGACACAGAGAAATGTGTTTGAAAACATGATGTGATCTATGGTTGAAGCCTATGGATTCCGCAGCCACCTCAAAAATATTCCACTTCCAGAGCAATTTCTTCACTAACTAGCTGTCTCTCGAATGGACCATATGTCTTTTTCATTGCTCTGTCAGCCCTGCCTCCATTGGCAGCAGTCTGCATCTGCTGGGCCCGAGGACTCCCCATCTGAAGGCCCAAACATGCCCGGGTCCCAGGGCTGTGATTCACAGAAGCCCTCGAGGTCTCTTGCATGTAATGCACACTCCTACTCTGGTGATCTTGGGTGGATCTTACCTTGTTGACAATGCTGTGCCCTACAACACACCAGCTCCCTGTCTTGTGGACTTCTGGGCACCGGCACCCCTTGCCTGGATGTTCTATCATGGGGCTACACTGGGATTCATTCGTTCATTGATTCACTTATCCATTTATTCAATAAATAATTACAGAACATCTGTTAATGCCACCTACTTTTCTGTGTACTAGAGACATGGTGGGAAACAAGGGGACCTAACACCTCTCGTAGACGTGCTGGGGTAAGACAGCCACAAGGCAAGCCTGGCAGTCCCAGCTCCTTCCTATGCAGACGGGGGTAAGGAGGCAAAGGCCTGTGGGTGTGACAGCCTTCAGCCACAGTGGAAGGGAGAGGCTGCCATCAGGAAATCAATCTGAAGCTGGATCTCCTGGCACATGTGCCCGCAGCCACCTGTATGTCCCTGGCGCAAGACTGATCTCACTACAGGGAGCCCCTTTGGAATATTTGGGCTGCCTCTACCTCCAGCTGACGGTCTCAGGAGGTGGAATGGTGTCCGTATCACGTCGTCTGTCTACACCCCAGACACGGGCCACACTACCATTCTCTCCCAATGGGGGATGATGACGGCACTCTCTGTCCCCCTTTGCTTGTGGTCTCTCCCCTGGTGAGGCACCCTTGTTTCACCGACCTCAGGCCATGGAAAGATGTCGCTACTTGCACCCTGGTCTGGGTCCAGCTTACCAGGCTCCCACAACTAATTTTCTGAGTACAGATCTGGGAGATCTTTGTGTGACTGGACCAAACAGCTCAACTAGGCCAGCTCATAATCCCTGGGCTATCTGCACCCGAGCCCTTCCAGGGCTGGGCTCCTCCACTTAGTTCTCTGTTACCCACCCCCTTGGTCACTTCCATAGTCTTGGCAGTATCTGTCCAGAGGTGCTTCTGGACCTGCAGCAGGTGTAGTCACAGCTTGTCCTGAAAGAGACACCACTATGGTGCCAGGCCCAGGAAGCTGGTCCAGAATCAGGGGAGGCTCGCCCACGCCCAAGGAGGCAACTCTCCGTAGGGTGCCCAATATTTACAGTAATGCCATTCAGTTTTTAAGACAGAGGATGAAACTGTTTGTAACACATTTGGAGTGTGCCAGCAGCATGGCAAAACCAAAGGCCCTTAAAAAGTCATGCAGGGGGGAAAAAAAAGTCATGCAGGACTGAGGCAGAAGGTTATGTGGGAGCCAACACTGATTCTTCTAACAATGGACTCTGGAGAAGGCATTTTATAAGCAAGATGCCTAATAACAAAAATGGTAGCTAGGGGCGTCCAACTCTTGATTTTAGCTCAAGTCAGGATCTCAGGTTTGTGAGATCGAGCCCCACATAGGGTGCCATGCTCAGCAGGGAGTCGGCTTGAGATTCTCTCCCTCTCTCTCTCTCTGCCCATTCCCCCATCCCCACCCCTGCCCTATGCTCCGTCTTTAAAATAAAAAAATAAATCTTTAAAAAAAAAATGGCAGTTCTTGCCAAGCACCTAACTCCTCATTTACATATAGTAGCTCACCGAAGTCTCAACAAACCTACAATGTCAGTACTGTTACTGTTATGTCTATTTTCCTTATGAGAAGACTGAGGCAGACATCATCAACAGAAAGAACTTAATTCTCACCAGAGTTGCCATTATTTAGAACAAGAGCAGCATCTAGAAAACAGAAATATCAGAATTCCACAACAAAACCAGGAAGGCTGTGATCTCCAGGTGCCAGCCGGGTGTCAGATGAGGATGTTCAGGAGAATTCGGTAACGAGGCAGGAGCGTTGCTAAAATGGATCTGCTTCCCGCCGCACGGTGTCCCCTCCCTGCCCCTCAGAGGCTCTGCTGCCCATCTCAGCAGCATGTTCAAGCTGCACATTGAGAATCACTGGGGCGGGGGTGCGGGGTGTGTGGGATTTTCAAAATGATGATGCCCAGACAAACAGAATCAGAATCTCTGAGGGGAGGACGCGGGCGTCAGCATTTGTTAAATCCCCGCTGCTTTGAGGCAACACTTGATGTCTTCCGTGGAAAGCTTTATGGCATGAAGAGAAGGTGAATGCGGTTGCTGAAACCCTGATCAGCAAATGTGAGGAGCTAATCACAGGTCACCTCTCGAGGAGTGCGAGCCCCCCAGGGAAGGAAGGCACAGACAACACACCAGTAAGGAGTGTGTGGTGGCAACGGGGTCGCAGAACACCTGACCCCCGGCTTCTCAGGCACGATGGAATTTAAGCACGGCTCCACAACCTCAAACGCAAGGAGTTTGAATCACAGAGAGGGGAAGCAATTTCAAGAACACAGATGCTGCTGACGAGGGAAATGCTTCTGTGGGCAGAACAGAAACTTTGCGAACAAAGCACAGCGACTGGGCAGGCAGCTCATTTGGTGCCTGGTATGAACTGCATCTTCTCAGGGCTGCTTCGTCCCATGGAACAGCCCCTTAGCCGCAGCGCCCGCGCACAACGTCTGATGTCAGAGCAGAAAATAAAACGCTCGGAAGCAGAAAATCCTGGTCTTGAAACCTTTCTCAACACACACTAGCTCAAACTACCCCCTCTGAGACTTTGCTTCTTTATCTTTAAAAAGGGATCATCAATTCATTTAACAATCATCTTCTGAGCATCTGCTATATTCTAAGCATTACTTTAGATGCAAAGGATAGAGGAGAAAACCACACAGACAAAAACCCTTATTTTCTTGGAGTTTAGATGTTCTTTGAGGGAAACAGACAATAACAAATAAGTAAATATAGAGCCTGCCAGAATGTGGTAAGTGCTAGGAGGTCATACAAAGCAGGGGAAGGCGATAAGGACTCTGGGGGGGTAAGGAATGCAATTTTACAGAATGAGCTTCTCCCTGAGAAGATAGCATCTGCACAACAATCTGCACAAGAAAAGAGAGCAAGTGAGGTGGAAATCTGGGAGAGAAGTGTTTGAAGCAGAGGGAACCGCAAGTGCAAAGGCCCTGAGACAGGAATGTGCCTGGTGGGCTCCAGGGGAGTATGTGCGTGTGTGTGTGTGTGTGTGTGTGTGTGTGTGTGTGTGTGTGTGTGTGTAGGTAAATATGTACATATAATTCGGGGGAAACTACAGAATTAACTTGGGGAATCCCCCAACAGAGCTGAATAACTTGAGAACCATCCTTCCCAAAGAAGAGGCTGTCACCTCTTCCAAATGAGCAGTTTGCAGCTCAGTTGGTGGCCTGTATGAGTTATTTTAGGCCCAGACAAGAGCCAAAGCCCCACATGTGAATAAAAGGGGTTACTGTTTGGTAAAATGATGAGGTCAAAACTTCCAACCAAGAACAATGTCCGTTTCTCAGGTAAGTCTGTGCTAGGGTTGCCTCTGAGGAAAGAGTACGACTCCCGTGGAGAGGTGCACTTGATTTTCAGATGAGCATGTGAGGAAAGCAGCCACAGCCCCTTGTGGGGGCCGGTGGGGAATGGAAGGAGATCCTGACACCATCTCACAGGCATCCTGACCCTTCCTCCCGGGGATAGCAGAGTCACCATGATCAGCAGAAAGCAGCCTAAAGGGCTCTGGTTTATCAAACCTGAACGATTTGAGGAGCAGAACCTCATCTTCTTGTGAGGAATGAAGGATGAGGGAAAACCCAATGGCTCGGAGAGGGCACCCGGGGGAACCACGACAGAGATCAGAAGCTGTGCGGACTGTTTCTCTGAGGTTCTTCCCTTGTGTGTGTAGGGATGGGCGCAGGAAGTTATAAACTCCTCCCCTCACAGGACATGCTCTTCAGAAATGTACCTGGTGCTTCAGTGAAACCTCCCCATGCCTCCATCATGATCCAACCTGGCAAAACTGGCAAGCCACAGGGTCCCAGGGAGGAGACAGAACTGCTCCCCAAACATCTTGGGGCCACTTGGGGGCAAGAGGGCCAGAAGGGAGCTATTCCCTGCTTTGTTAGTATTAGTGAGCTAAGCTCCAATAACAAGCAATCCCAGATCTCAAGGGTTTAACACGGCCTGACATGTGGCAGGTGCCTCTCCTGGGGGTCTCCACCTCCAAGCAGCGTCAAGGATTGAGTTCTTTTCAAGTGGACTCCATCCCACTGGAGAACTCTGTTTCCAGCTAGGTGGAGGGGAAAGAAGAGGAAGTACGGGCAAAGGTGCATACGTAGAGTTTAAAGCCAGGACTGAGAGTGATATGTATATGCCTATATCCCGCAAGTTACAACTCAGTCTGAGGCTACATAACAGCGGCAATGGAAACTATGAAATCGAACTTTCCTATGTCCTCAGGCTACCAAGGTCTCTACCGTACCCCATTTGTGACTACTCAGTGAAACACTGCTAGTTAAACTAGTGGAAGAGAGACCTGCAGTCAACATGGGCAGAAAAAAACCCTAGTTAGTTACCACTGCTCCTACATGCATGATGTAGTCATGAATTCCAGGCTCAAAGTCATGGCAAAGACACAGGTAGCATGCCCGAGGTCTATCCTGATTTTATTTGGTCTAGATTTTCAAAGGCTGTGTGGGAGCTTTGGCTCAAGTGCTGATGTACGATCATCCGAAAATAGCCTTCTGACCTGATATTCCATTAGCTCTTGGTTCAGAAAGCAATGTAGCCCAACCATGTGTGCAGCAAAAGGGGGTATATCATGGAGCAGAAAGGTAACATTCAATTTATTCTACATTTATGGCAGTAAATATTCTACACCCTCAAAAAGTCAAGAATGTAGGTAGGCCTTTTTTTATATTAAAGCCATCTACCTCTGTCTGATTCCTGCCTAGCCCAATCTAGCTCATCTTCACTACTGAAACTGACACCTTTGACACTTGGTGAGAGCCTCTTGTCATAGAGATACCCTGCTCTGGGGACTAGCTTCCCCCATCCCACCCATGCCAAAAAATCCTCCAGTCTTAGCCCACTGTGGCTACCAGATTCTGACTATAAATAATAGAAGATATTTCATCATGCTTGATCATGGTGACATCTCTGAGAGCTCTTGGGCTGTACACACTGTCTTAGGACCATCTCTCGGTAGCTTCTATCTCTGATGGGTCAATATTTCATCTTATGGGGCACTAATTCCCTCACACTTTGGTGTCCCTTATGGGGTACAGAGTGGGGTTTTATACTAGCATTGATAGAGAAGTCCCAGTATAGGAGGCAAATGGCATATGCACGTATCTGAGGTGAGAAACCACAAGGACATACCTGTGGAACATCAGCCAAAACCCACACAAAACTGGCCATTGTAATAGCAGGTGCCACAGGAGAAAGTCCATGCTTAGAAGTGCTGCATTATGGGTTTTGATCTGACTCAATCAGTGCTATCTATTGTTATTATCATTATAAGCTAGCTGGGCACAGGCACCAATCCTTGAACATGGGTCTGGTGCTCTGAAATTTGACCTTGGGCCAGATACAAGCTGTCTCTTGGAGACTTGGGCTGACTCACAACCCAACTTTCATTGGAAGCCCAGGGAGCACGGGAATTCTACAGGGCTGGGGCTCTTGATTATTGCCATACTGAATCCCCTCCAGAGACCAAAGGAGATTTCCAGGAAGATGAGCTCTGCTCTGCTACTCTGACAAGCTGTGTCAGGCTTCCAGGAACTGTACTTTGTGTACCTCGGTCTGAAGCAGCATGGTTAAGAAATGCAATTAGCTGCTAAAAGCACGGATCACGAGTGAGATGATCCAATCCCTGGGAGGCCATCCGTCAAGAAGTGGACAAAGGCATCCTTAGCCCACAGCACTCGTGGCTCTATGTCTTGATAGGGTTGGCTCACTTGCCCCCATTGTGGGCACAGCACGAAAATTTAACTCTAAAGAGAGGGGTCCAAAACAGTGAGTGAGGATATTATTGCTTTTTGTTACAGGGCTCCATATTTTTTCTTTGTTTTCTTAGGGTCGCTGGTTATTAAACATTAGGGGAGAAAGGAAGGGAAGAAGTGAAGCTTGATATGATAAGCATGTCGTGTTGCTGGGCACAGAGAGCTGGAACACACCAGTACATGCCTGTGCCCTAACGTCCTTGAGGCAAAAGCCATTGGAATGACCCACTGGGTGTCATGATAAATAGGGGGCGGCCATCACTCAGACATTGAGGTTCAGACTCTGCCACCAGAGGATAAGCAATGAGGCCCATCACCCACAGCCCACAGAAAGGTGCCTGCTGACGAGCAATTGTCCTTCCTGGCTTGAGAGGGGCAAGACATCTGTATTAGCAGTGGTAATTGTGATTGCAGTGGCTAGAGTCCCGGCTGTGCCTTTAACAAAGAATGTACTTAACCTCATTGTGCCTTAGTCTTATCATATATAAAATGGAAGAAATGATTATCGATCTCTCATAGTATAGTTATAGGGTTTAAATGAGATAATAAACATAAAATGCATGGAAGAGTGGCTAGCATATAAAAGGTCATCAGAAAACATGAGCTATTATTACTGCTGACATTTATTGAGTTGGCTTATGGAAATAACCATGACCCAGACAGTATGTTAGGTGTCTAAGTCCTCACATTTATCCTATGATCTCTATAATACTAATATCCCACCAAAGAAACTAAGATGTAGAGAATAACTTCCCCAAAGGCACCCAGCCCAGCTGATTTCTCCAGGAAGTTTCTTAAACAAATATTTTTCTCTTGTCTGGATCCCTGCTCTACCATGTAACATCTGTGTGATAACACCTACTATAAAGATCTGTTTCCCACTTTGTCTTTCTCGAAGGGGTTAGCAAACTATAGTCCCTGGGCTAAACTTGGTGGTTTTTTTGTGTTTTTTTTTTTAAAGATTTTATTTATTTATTTGACAG
The DNA here is from genome assembly GCF_009829155.1 of Mustela erminea. NCBI lineage: Eukaryota > Metazoa > Chordata > Mammalia > Carnivora > Mustelidae > Mustela > Mustela erminea. The sequence goes on along the minus strand of NC_045622.1, from coordinate 65,964,812 downwards.
AGAGAGATCACAAGTAGGCAGAGAGGCAGGCAGAGAGAGAGGAAGAAGCAGGCTCCCCGCTGAGCAGAGAGCCCGATGCGGGACTCGATCCCAAGGACCCTGAGATCATGACCTGAGCCGAAGGCAGCGGCTTAACCCACTGAGCCACCCAGGCGCCCCTAAACTTGGTTTTTTAAGTAAAGTTTTACCGGGATACAGCCATGCCCATTTATTTCTATATTACCTGTGGCTGCTCTCCTGCTATAATGGCAGAATTGAGTCATCGCAGGAGAACATATGGTCCACAAAGCTAAAAATATTTGCTACCTGGCCCTTTGGAGAAAATGTTTGCCAACCCCCGAGTAAGACTATGAGCTCCTTGAAGTAGGACCGATGTCTTCCACCTTGGACCCCCTCCCTCGTCCTGGCACATGACGGGGGCTCCCTATATATGTGCTGAATGAGGGAAAGAGTGACTATTGGGCCAGCGCGAGGTATCAGGAGCTGAGCCCCACCCAGATCCCGAGAGCCCCGAAGCTCTGTGATGCTGCCACCTGCCCCGTGGTCCCAAAAGTGACCTTGAGCCAGGGTCAGTAGCAGGTCCTGACGTGATCACTCCAGCACCAGTCAAGCCCTTCCAATGAGAGGCTCGGCATCTTCTTGGAAGGCAATCCCTCTTAAATCCCCATTTGTGAAATGCAGGAGATGCTTTGGAGAGCCATACCCTAGCTCCTGCCTTTGGCTTTGGTGCTGTGCCTTTTCGTAGAACCTTCATCAACTAGTCAGAATTTGACTTCCTGCCTGACGCAGGCTGTCCCTATGACCATTCCAGCCTCTTGTTGGGAAACAACAATACAAAATAATAATAATAATAATAATACTGTTTATTGAGCTCCTGTTCTGCCAGGTACCTCACCATGTCCTTTATACAGCCAAGCCCAGTTCTTAGAAAAGCCCTGAGAGGCAAAGTGGGCTTTATTTATCATTCCAGTGTAAAAATCAGGAAGCTGAGCCTCTGGGAGGGTCAAGACACCCACCCAAGGTGACATAACCAGTAAGCACCACAGGCAAAATGAAAACCCACTATTTTCTCATTTCTCATGGCCTTGAGCTGATTCCTTGGGGAACCATAACCCAGCAACTGGATGGAACAGTGTTGAAACTGCATTCCACGATCTTTGAATGAAGTATTTTCGCTGCATTCACCTGACCTAGCCTGGTTCATGATACATTAAGGGATCACTTAAGAATGATACATTCACTGTTCACTTGCCTTGCATCCAGTTCTAGGCTGGACACTGGGAACACAGAGGTAGAGAGCAGGGCTTTACCTCTCCAGAAGGGGCTCCAGGTGGGCATGGCCCGATGAGCGTGGCTGGGAACCACCCCTCCTTGCTCCCCCGATCTCTGATCTCCTCCATAGGTGGAGGTTCCTCCAAGAGTCCCCTAGCACAGCTCCTTTGCTAAGTTTGAAAACTTTGGCTCTAAGGAATGAAACAAAGCATGAAGAACAAAGCGCTGATGCCATCACCATCTTAAAAAGAGGCTTTTCCCAAAAACCACATTCTCTCAGAAGTTCATAGAGACCAACTCCTAAATACATTCCTAGAGCGTTTTTCATCTGGGAGGACAATTAACCTTTGCAATTAGCTTCATCAACAGGAACTTAATATCCAATATTTGGTCGCTTAGCAACAAGGAAGCAGCCGTCAGCGGGACTGCAGTGTCTTTGTTACCTGAGTCTCATGGGGCTGCAGGCAGAGGAAATACTGAGCTGGGTTTCCAGACTCTGCGCAAAGCTCTTTGCCCCAAAGTCCTGTCCACCCAATGTCCTGCGATCTGTGACCTACAGGGTTAGTGATCCTGAGTGGAGCCCAGATTCTCAGTGGGGATGCAGGAAGAAGGTTCCAGCCTCTGGTGCACTCATCGGCCTCAAAAGAGCCTCCTAAGAATGCTCAGCGAGGATGGGATGGGCTGGTTGTTAGAACCTAGGGGCCCAGGCAAGCTGGGGCCTGCAGAACACCTGCTACCTCCTCCCTCATCTCCTTTCTCATTTCCAAAGGGCCTTCCTTACCCTCCTTAGGTCTGTAGACTAAGGCTCACATTAAGTCTCTTGCTCCAATGTGTCCCCGTAGATGGAGTGGGATGGGGTCCCCCATCTCCCGTGCTTTGGTGTCCCCACAGTGGCCTGCCACCTTGTACTCCTCTTCTGGGTGTGAAGTTCACAACTGTGCCACATGGATCTCTCTGATCCCACCTGGCTTGGTGTGTCTGCTAATTCGTTCCCAAATTCACACTAACTCAGAAGTCAGCACTGGCTCCTAAGGCATTTGCCAGGACTTCTCTGTTCTCCAATGTCACTCCCCATGTTTCCCAGAAAGAAGAGTGCTAAATCTTTCTGAGTCTCAGATTTCGAAACAAAACGTGGTGAGATTATGTGGTAAGGGCAGCAAGCGTGTTCCACTCGGCACACCTGGATTCGGATCCTGACTCTAGTGCTTGTCAGCTGTGTCACCTGGGAGACCCAACCTCTCTGCATACCTCTCCCTTTTCCTCTCACCTGGAAAGGGGAGATGGTGATATGTCCGTCTCCAGGATGCTGGGAGGCGCATGGGAGGAGCCTGGCTTCTAGTAGGTGCTCAAGAAACAGAAATACAAAACAGCACAACAAAACAAAAAGCCACTTCCAGACCGCTGAATTCCTCTGTCCCCCTGAGTTCCCATGGGGAGTTGAAGACTTTGACCTCAGCTCCCTCAGGAGGCAGGACTTCCGGCTGTAAAGAGAACTGGAGAAGCGTTAGGTCAGGTTGTGACAGCTGGAGGCCACTCTGGGTGGACCTACAAACCCAAATACCTTGAAGAAAACGTTCTCTTTTTCGACTGAAATAAAAGTGATTCAAGGCAGGCCGATCTGGTTTGAGGTCGGACTCCACCACGGGACAGCTCTGTGACCTGGGCAGACAGTGCCCTTCTCTCAGCTTCCATGTCATCCTCAGTTGTGACATATGGAGGAACACAGTACTGCTGCAGTAGGGTTCTGGGAGAACCACATCCAAAATACGATGGAAAGGAGCCCACCGGGGGCCTGGCCGGAGGCTCGCAGGAGACACCCAGGCATACTGTTGTGTCTGAATCCACTCGACAAACTGTCCTTATCAGCCGCTGGCACAAATGTCCTTTGAAATCCTCAACGGTTTATTTTTTACCAAATTAGGCATATCTGCACTGTTTCCGCACCAGCTTTAGGAAACAGCATACCTGCTTCTGTTTTCAAATAAATACACTCAAAAGAGTGATTGCGGCCCCATTTCCTTTGGCTTTCCGAAAACGCTACATAGGCGTGACCCGGCAGCTTGAGTTTCAGAAATGCTCTTTGGAAACTCCCCGCTTCCTACTGTTCTCCGGAGCTCCCGCTCCTCGCTCCTCCGTAATCTCAATCCGCTCAGCCATCAGCCTGCCCCGTCGGAAACATTTTGCCAGCCACTCAGGGTGTGCGAGAGTCTGCCAAACAAACCTCATCCAGTTAAACAGAGTTACCGATGACCCAACAACCCCGCCTCTGGGTGTGCCGCCAAGAGAACTGAAAATATGTGCACACAAAAACGTGGGCATGATCGCTTCTCCGCCTTTTGGCTAAGATCGAGTGTAAAAATGTGGGCACGAATGCTCACTGCAGCATTATTTGCAATGGCCAAAAAGTGCAAAAAAAACCCCAAACAAACAAACAAACAAACAAAACCCCAAATGTCCCTTAATTAATTCATCGATAAACAAAATGTGCTATGTCCATAGTATTCATTTCTTATGACCACTATAACAAATAACCACAAATTACCAAAATAATACAAATTTACTCTCTTACAGTTCTGGAGGTCCAAAGCCTTTAATTGGTTCCCTGGCGAGAGGCAGAACTGGTCCCTTCCCGAGGCGCTAAAGGGGAAATCTCTTCGCTTTGCCTTTTTCAGCTTCTAGAGGCCTGGTCATTCCTAGACAGGGAGCCCCTCCTTCCATCTCCAAAGTGCAACGCTGTGATCTCGGCTTTTATGCTTATCGTTATCATAATCCAGGACAATCTTCCCATCTCAAATCCTGAGTTAATTGTCGTAGAAAGTCACATTCCGGGGATGGGCCTGGTTGTGTTTGGGAGGCTTTGTTCCACTGACTCTATGACACATTATCCAGGCCCTGGGAGGAATGGGCGAAACTTGAACCAAACCTGAACCATCATGCTAAGTGGAAGAAGTGACCTAAGGGGCGCCTGGGTGGCTCAGTCGGTTAAGTGTCTGACTCTGGATTTCGGCTCAGGTCATGATCTCAGCGTCATGAGACTGAGCCCTGCTTCGGGGCTCAGCCAGGAGTCTGCTTCTCTCCCTCTCCCTCTTGCCCTTCCCCCACCCCGGCTTGCATGCATGCGAGCTCTGCACCCTCTCTGAAATAAATAAACAAATCTTAAAAAAAGGAAAGTGACACAAAATGTCCCCAAATGTTTGATTCACTTTATATGAAATGTCCAGCATAAGCAAACCCATAGAGACAAAATTAGATTAATGATGGGCAGGGGCGGGAGGGCGGGTTGATGGGAAGTGACTGCTAATGGGTATGGGGTTTCTCTTCGGGGGTGATAAAAATGTTCTGGAATCAGATGAATGGCTGGTGACGGTGGCACAACTTTATGAATATACTAAAAACCACTAAACTGTACACTTTAAAAGGATGGATTGACGACATGTGAATTATATCTCAATAAAAATAAGTACGCTAGAAGAAACTTCATCATGCATCAACATTACCTATAAATGGTAAAAGTGAAAATACTCCTTTTAAATCAGATTGTGGTTTGAATCAATTTTATGTAAATAAAGGGCTTTCCACCGAATTGCTCAGTGAAACTGTATGCCCCCGGGGAGACCGTCTCACTTGGTGGTTGAGGGGGAGCCCTGGAATCTGGCTGCCCCTGTTCAAGCCCTGATTCTGCCCCTTCCTGGCTGTGTCACCATCCCTTCCTTGAGTCTCAGTCTTCTCACCTGCAACATGGGGATAATATGTCCACCTGTTCTCACACTTGCGAAGATTCGGGGAAATAATCTGTGTGTGTAGTAACCGCTTAGCCCATGCAAGCTCAATGTAGCCCATGCAAGCTACGTTTGTCACCCTCACCTCTGCCCTGCCCGGAGTGGGGAGGAGTGGGATTCTGACTGATCTAGGGGGGTCCCAGCATCCTCTTTGAGTCTTGGTCTATCTATGGGAATTAGAAGTCATCAGGAAGCTTCAAAGGGTTTTAAAAAAAAAAAAAAAAAAAAAGGAAAGAAAAAAAATTAGCTGGCTTGGAGAAGCTTGGTATTCCTGCATGCATTTATTCATTCCCTTGCTCATTCTTTCCCTCTCGCTTCCTTTCATTTAGCAGACACTCGGTGAGGCACCGGGACTGCTGGAGATAGGCTCCTATGGAATGCACACTCACTGGGGAAGACGGACAGGTTAAAATCAGTGCAAGAAGATACACCAGGCACTGTGCTGGAAGTTTCTGCAGACCCCAGGGTGGGCCAGTGCGTGGGGTGAGGGGATGAGAGGACACACAGGACGGAGTGGTCAAGTCTAAGGTGGTGAGGGCCGGCGAGGAAGTCGAGATAGGCTGCCGGGGATTCCTGAGTGTGTGCGCCTGCACGAGCGTGTGGGAAGGGGCAGGTGTCAGGACCGGACTAGAAGAGACAGAGGATCAAGTGGGTGCCCTCCAGGCCTGGGCAAAGACCCAGAGGTAGGGTGCTGCCCGGATTTTTCAGTGAGTGTTGGTAGTTCTCACAGGTAGTGGCTTGGCTAGAAGTAAGCTGTGTTAAGAGAAAGACAACCAAAATCCTTGATAAACAGTGAGATGCTTGGATTTGCTTTTAAGGTCTCTCTGGGGGTCCCTGGGTGGCTTAGTCAGTTAAGTATCTGACTCTTGATTTCAGCTCAGGTAATGATCTCAGGGTCAGGGGATGGAGCCCCATGTTGGGCTCCATGCTGGGGATGGAGCCTGCTTAAGATTCTCTTTCTCGGGGCGCCTGGGTGGCTCAGTGGGTTAAAGCCTCTGCCTTCAGCTCAGGTCATGATCCCAGGCTCCTGGGATCAAGCCCCGCATCAGGCTCTCTGCTCGGCGGGGAGCCTGCTTCCCCTCTCTCTCTGCCTGGCTCTATGCCTACTTGTGATCTCTCTCTCTCTCTTTCTCTGTCAAATAAATAAATAAAATCTTTTTTAAAAAAAATTCTCTTTTTCTCTGCCCCTTCCCACTGCAACCCTCCTCCCCCAACAAAAAGGGAGAAGAAGGTGTTTTCTCTGGCTATGGTATGGCAGAGAAAAACCATCATGGTGAGAGTAGAGTCTGGAAGCCACGGTTGGGAGACTGTAGTGCTGATCAAAATTTGGGTGCTGGGGACCTGAACCCCGGATAGGGGTAGAGAGGGAGAATGCACTCCTGTCCCCACCAAACACCAGTATCCATCTCTGTGCACAGATAGGCGGGCAAACAGCCCCCTTCCCCGAAGACAGGCACTCTACTGCGCACAGGGGACCTATGGGAGGGTGTGATGACACCTGTCCTGTGTCACCTTGGCGAGGCTACACCCACCAGTGATTTGATCAAACCTAATCTAGGTGTGGCCATGAAGGTATTTTTCATAGATGGGTTGGTGAACAGCAACAAACAGCTGACTTGAAGTGAAGGTGATTATCCTTCATAAGGCGGGTGGACCGCATTCAGGCAGCTGAAGGACTCACAAGCAAAAGTCAGTTTTCTGGAGAAGATGTCTGGTCCTGCTTCTCTAGAGAAAGCCGACTGAACCAGAGGTTGTTACCCACTCACTAGCAAGGCTCGAGAAACCAGAGTCCTGCCTGGAAGTTGGCTGTGGCTTGTGCAGATCCCAGGTGAGAAATAATCGTCCTTCACAGACTGCTGGTTTGGAGACGCATAACGCACAGGCCTCTCCTCAACTCAGCACCACCGCGCCCCCACCCCCCACTCCCTGCACCTCCTTACCCACTGGCCAGCCTGGGTAAGGAGGAGGTCCAGCTCTGTATCAACAGCCTGGGATCAGGTCTCCTGCCATCTCTGACCAGTCACCCCCTGTCCCTCGTACCCCAGCCCTTAGGCTGGAGGTGCTGCTTCAGTCCCTGTCCCGTGTCTCAGAGGTTCTAGAACTCCAGTCACTAGAACTCCTCTTACCCTCCCTTTTGCCAGACCCTAAGGGTCATGACCCTGGTTGCCAGATCTGTGACTGGGGTCCTGCTACCTTCTCGTAGGCACCCATGACCCTGGGGTCCCCACTCAGATGTCCACCGCATCACCACTCACTTGGCCATCTGAGAGTCCATCTGGTCTTGGGCCTTGGACTTGGCCACTCTAGGGCTGGTGTTACTGAGCCTCGGGCTGAGCCCATGAAGTCCTAGCTGCCACCTACCCCAGCAGACATGGGCACAGTATGCACAGAGGCTGTCTGCTGGGTGTCCAGGGAGCCTCCAAACATCCGGCTGGGGGTCAGGAAGTCTCAACTGGGGAGCAACATCTGCCCCCCCCATGACCTCGGCCCTGCCATGGAGTTGTGGAGTCGTCCTGCCACCCCAACTCCTTGCTCAGCCGTGTCTGCTGGCTTGGAGGCAGGCTGCATGTCAGGAATGCGGGAGGGGTGCAGACCAAGAGGGGTTAGCAGCTAGCTCCCTGGCAGCTGGGGGCGGGACAGGGGGGGTGCTGCTGTGACCACCCACTTTCCTGTCTCTTCCACAGTGTGGCATTTCGGGGCCAGCGTAAGTCTCCACTCCAGCTGCTCCTGTCTGAGTGCAGAGACCTGGGCAGAATCAGGCAGGCCCTCCATGCGTCCTTGGTCAATAATGAATAGGAACAAGCCCCCAGAGCTGTTTTTCAATGCCCAGCCCCTCACTCCTCACATCTCCAGGTTCTGATTAATTGATGTGAAGCAGAGTCTGGGCTGAGGTATTTTTTAAAGCTCTTCAGGTGATTATAATGTATAGCCAGGGCGAGAAGTTGTGCCTTAGGGCTCTGCTCTCCCAGTTGTTAGAAATGCAGACTCTCGGGCCCCACCCACTAAATCTGAATCTGCTTTACAGGATCCCCAGGGGATTTGGAGGCACATTAAATCTGGGCAGCACTGTGTGAACTAAAATCAACCATCCCCCAAGGAAGTTCTGCTTTGGGCCACTCCCAGCTGCCACTCAATGGCCGGCATGGGGTCCTATGAAACAGAGCCCAGAGCCAGGAGTCCAAAGGACCACAGGTTAATTAAGTGCACTGTACATTTCCTTGGTCTGAGATCTACCTACCACTGTCAGCCAGGCTGTAGATCCTCTAGCTGACAGATAATTATTCTTCAGAAAAGCACACATTTCTTTTTTTTTTTTTTAAGATTTTATTTATTTATTTGACAGAGAGAGATCACAAATAAGCAGAGAGGCAGGCAGAGAGAGAGGGGGAAGCAGGCTCCCTGCTAAGCAGAGAGCCCAATGCGGGGCTCGATCCCAGGACCCTGAGACCATGACCCGAGCTGAAGGCAGAGGCTTAATCCACTGAGCCACCCAGGTGCCCCAAGAAAAGCACACATTTCTAAAGCTGTTTCCATACACAGGCTTTGTCTGGTTGGCCTGGGACAAATCACCTATCCTTAAGTGGGCACTTACTAAATGACAAGTACTTCACAAATACTTGATAACTTTCATCACGGCCCCTAATAAGTTTTATTAGCCCCATTTTATACATGCAGACACTCAGGCTCAAGCTGAAGCTAGGAGCCCAAACTCCCATAGCTGGTGGGGGAACAGAGCTACGAGGTGTCTGATTCCAAAACTCAAGACCTGTTCATGGTGCTCTGTATTGTGCTTGCTCCATAAATAAAACCACGATGGAACTTCAAACACAAGACTCAGAAATTCTGATAGTCTCAGGGAAAAAAAAAAAAAAAAGAATACATTGCAATTCTCTGAGACCAGTAACAGCAGGTGGGGAAAGATTTTACATAAGCAAAAAGTGCCTTTGGGAATATGAGCCCGATACCTTCAGGTAACAATAATTCCTCCCGCCTGGACCCTTAACTATATTTTTATTAGGATGCTTTACATATTCTTTAGCTTCTTTAAAATGCTAAACTGACTCTGAGTCCCCAAATGTGCCAAAAAACTAGGCAATACATTTATAGGAAGTGAAAGCCCCCCACGAAGGAACTCCCAGAGGTCTGAATTAGTGGTTTGTATTGTAAGGAGGTGAGAGTCCACATTTCTCCCCGGAATGCCACTGGCATAAAATCCAAACCAAACTAAATTTATGAAGGGGATTCAGGCTGGAAGGCTCATTGGGTGACCTGAATAGTTATGATCACAGGCTGGTTTAAGATCTGTGCCAGGCTCCTCTGTGAAGGGTGCCTGGGGGTGCAGGTTCTGGAGAGTTCCGTGCCTCTGCCCGTGGCCAGGGTCAGAGGTCAGCCAGTGACGGGGATCAGGGTCCATTGTCTGGGATCTAAACTCAGTCAGGGACCGAATCTTCAGCAGGGGATAGAACCTGTGTTTGAGATGAGGTTTAGTGAATTATTTTCTCTCTCCAATCTCAGTGATTTGAGGGGTCACAAGGTCTCCCGTTATTGGTTTCTTGTTGTATGATGCCCATAATTTACTTCCAAATACTTCAGCATAGAGCGGAACTCAATTTTCCAAGCCGTTGCCCTCATTGAGTATCCACAGACCAGGGGTCATCCGCTAACATGCACACTCAAGAAGAAACCCATCTGTCAGAAGCGACCAGGGCAAGGGCTTCTCTTTGTATTTCAATCAACAGCGGAGACTCTGAAAATTAGCATATTGCATGGCAGAAATGAGCTTTATTGGAGAAAACAGTAGCCTGTTGGCCAGCAAGATGAATATCCGAAATGAATTTGCACTGGTGGAATGAAAGGGGTCAGGTACACGGTCCAGCTGCACACAGTGTGGCCACAATACTCAACTTCTCATGACAAGGACAGAAGAATCCAGAGAAGCCGGTGCCCTGCGGCCCCAAGGCATGGCTCTGAGTCTGGCCCTAGGTTTAGGAGGTTTTCTTGCTTTCTGATACTGACCAGAAGCACAGAATTGCCTGTTGGGGCTTTTGGGGGGTCTGTGTCATCCTTTTCATGCAAGGTGAGGTTGGATGTAAGAGGATGGAGAGCTGGGACTCAGCGAGCTCACGGCTCAGGTTGTGGGAGCTGCTTTCCTGCCTGTTTGGCGGGTGGATACACCTTGGGGTGGAAGGGAGCCCGGAGCCCGCTTTCCTACAGTACGGCAGTGAGACTGGGGGCGCTGCTAGCTCTCCCCACCTCAGCCTTCGTTGGCAGTGTCTTAAGATTGCTTGTGACCTACTTCCCACTTCCCGAGTCTTTCTGCAGGAGGCAAAACCTCGAGGTATCTTTGTCCTTCATCAAATTCATCATCCTTGCATCTAATTTGTTTTTAATTTTTTTCCTTGGGAGTGAGAGCTGGATCAACCGGTGATAGGATTTCCAAACAGCTCCTGGCGAGGGGTAATCCGGTGAGGAGTGATTATGCTCTCACTGGCCGAGCAATTTATTGCCAACCAAATTCTTGTTGCCAGATGAATAAAGTCAGTGTTAATTCCTCCCACTCGGGGTCCTAAACCACTTCTCAGAGCCGCTGGTAAGAATCAAAAAGCGTTAAAGACAAGTCTGGGTGCAGAGTCTGCTCCACAGAAACCATAGCAAAAGGGGTACAGACTCTTAGATACATAGGCTGAACTCTGCTTGCCCACTTCATGTCATTCCATCCCTAGAACACTGGGAAGTCAGGGCTGAAGGGGCCCTCAGAATCATCCCGCCCAACTCTCTACTCATCAGACAAGGAGACGGCCCAGAGAGGTTTTGTGACTAACCCATAGTCACACAGTAAAGCTAGAAGAAGGGCTGTGGCCACTTGAAAAGTGTTCCTCTATTCAGTTCAATAAACATTTGTCAAGGGCCCTGGGAAGAACCTGCACTTGGTGAGCTCACATAGATATTAATCAGTCTGACGAAAGGCAGAAAATGGATCCAGTGGAATGTCCAGAGGACCCAAGAGGCTCCCCAGATGGGACATTGCATGGAAGGAAGCATTCTGACTCCATCTCTAGGTCTGGCCGGACTGTGGTGGGGGGCGGGGGTGATGCCAGGCTTGCCTCTTTTCCTGGGGGTCCTTCTCTCCTGCCTCCTCCATCTCCTCTCCAGACTCAGGGGCTCCCCTAGAATCCCAGAGTCTCTGGGGCTCTCCTTGGAAAAGCCAGTCTCTCAGCCTCCTACCTCCCCTCACCCCGGGACCAAGATGACCTCACAGAAGGTGTGCCCACAGCCCTCCTGACCCCAAAGTACTTTTCCCTCACGCTCTCGTTTTCTCTTCAGTGTGACCCACTGGTATCATCCCCTCCCCTCTGTAGGTGAAAATCCAAGGGCCCTGGGAACTCACCCACTCTCCAGACCCCATTCTGGCGCAGTGGCTCTCAGCACAGACCCGAAGCTGACCCAGCTCTGAATCCCGCCTCACCGTTCACCAGCCCTGTGACTTGGGGCAAACCCCTCCACCTGTCTCTACCTCAGTTTCCTCAGTCAGAAAGTGATAGCAATAATAATAATAATGGCATTTATCTTGTGAGGATTGAACGGGTTAATAGGTACAAAGAATGGTGTCTGGTGTATAGTAAGTGTAGTGGAAGTATTAGGTATTATTAACATTAACCCTGCCGCATATTAGTAACATTAACCCTGCCCCAGGATTCTAGCAGATTCCTCCCATCAGGTTACTCAGCATCCCTGGGTACCCTCGGGGGAGTTGCTCAGCCTCTCTGTGCCCACAGCAAGGCTGGCCCTCAAGACTACTGGCATTCTTCCTGAGCTTGTCTCATCTTTCCCCCATCCTTGGATCCCCTCTAATTTCCCCTCTACCCTCAACAGCGCCTCCCCGTGAGTCCCCCTTCCCTGTACCCACACCTCCCTCAAGAGTCTGGGGCAGGAAAGAACTCTCCTTAGCGTTCAAAAGCTTGTCCTTTACAATGGTGGTTTGAATGCTCAGTATAAGAAGAGTTAGTGGTCTCCTTTAAGAGCCCAGTTTTGAATTAAAAAGAAAGCTTTCCAGTGAGAAGCAGCTTTGAATCAGCTTCCTAGCAGCCGCAAAGGGATTATCAGCAGAAAACCATATTGCATACCTAATTGCAAAACCATCTCCAAGGTTGAAGACTGGGCTGGGCTGAGTGGCAGATCAGGGCCCTTAGAGCTACAACTTCCAAGTTGTGCAGAAGACATCACAGTGCAATAAAGGGGATCTTTGTGGGAGTGCTGTTCTCTGTCACTTGGGAATAGCAGAGGTGACCTACCCTACTGGGGCTTGCCTTGACCTGTGGCCTGTTAGAACCATAACCTTTGGATGCCTAAGAATTACCTTCAGGAAATGGAAGAACCATGAAAGGAGCAGTTCCTGGAGCTCCTAAATGAGTCTGGCCGTGGATGTTGCCCAAGTGCAGAGCCAGCTTTGGCTAACGCGGAATGGAAGTTACTGCTTTGGATTTGCCTTGACCGCTCCCACCTACAGGCTGATGTGTTCGGCTGTGGGCGGGTGTGAAAGAAGCAGGAGTGCCTGGTGCACAGCAGGGCCTCAGCAAATGTTCGATGAATGGATTTCCCCAAAGTGGATGATACTCTCCTTTCCGGTCATGACCGTTCAGAGACCCTTCAAGGTTGCAGGTGGAGTGAGATTATTTCAAGGTCTAAGCCGCCTAAGTGCTTCCCCACCTCCGGCAATGAAAGTAGGAGCATTCTTCCGAAAACTTCATCTCAAGCTTTTCAAGTAGAGATGGTCAAAGCTTAAATAGCTCAGCAGCTTCTCACTGATGTGTTTCAGTGAACTGAAGCTTTTCAGAATCCCAGTGGGGCACCCAAGTTAAGGAACGGAGGACAATACCCTGCAAGGGCAGGTTTCCCCGGAGTGTTCAGGAATCCCTACATATGACAGGATAGGAAAACCCAAAGACACCCAACGGTTACCCCACACTATCAGAAAAAGTGTCCCGTTTAACCCCAACACACACACACACACACACACACACACACACACACACACGTCATCTTCTGGTCAAGTCCTTCTAAGCCACTCAGTTCAGTTGTCCCTAAAGGGAAAATAGTATTCTAACAGAGAATCCCATCTTTTGCTTGGACTGTTGTCACCAGCCTCCTGCCCAGACCTGTCTCTGGTCCTTTATCCAATCATCTTCCACACTGTCTCTAGAAATGTGCTTCTAAATCACAAATCTGGTTGGGTCAGTCTCTTTCTTTTATACCCTCAATAGTTCCCAAGTGTCTTCAAGGTAGTATGACCATTCCTCAACCTGGCATGCCAAGCCCTTCAAAATTAGTCTCCATTCAGGCCTGAAACGTAGCTAGCACTCACCAGGACAGCCATGCCAGTGGTTACAACACTGAAATACCACTACTGCTCCTCTTGTGCCTGCTGGCTCTACACCCGCCAACCCCTTGCCCACCTGTCTCCGGGCTACATCCCTGGTGGGAGAGACGCTGCCTCTGATGACCCTGGGCCCTGGCTCCCCAGGAGGCATGCATGCTGGGCTGAAACCCCTGATGTGGCCCACATTCCCTATAGGCACCTTAACATGGATACTTTGGGGAACTACAGCTTCTAGAATATTCCGCCCCGGTTGTTAAATGCAATATTTTGAATATGACTCCTGACTCAGTCAACAGTACTAGATCCTTCGCCATGCCCTCATTTGCTTCTCTGTTGAATGAATTAAAGAACATCTGAAGAAACAAAGCAAGGAGTGATAGGTGACCCAGCATCTGTGAGCTTCTCTGCCTCATCATGAAGGAAGGAAGCCCATGGGGGTATGTGGATGAACAAAGAAGGTGCCATCCACACACAGTGACCATAGAGATGGCACCCAGTGCCAGGAATGGTCCCTTGGGCAGGCAGGGTCTTTCATAGGACGGTTATACCCAGGCCAAGTGATCAGCCATCTGAGTTCGGAAAGTCCACTTTTCCAGGGTGCCCCCAAACAACCAGTCTTTCAGGGCAAACACACAATCCAGTTCTAAAGACACAGGTGCAAAGTGAGAATGCCAACCCAACTATTTATAAAGGGAGCCGGAACGCTACTCTACCTTGTCCACGTGTTTCAGTTGATATGCTTGTGGTTGCAAGACACAAAAATTCTAAACTTGAAATTACTTTAAGCACAAAAGAACTTTATCAGTTTACCAGGCTGAAAGTCCCAGAGGGAAGTCCCGCTTCAGGTACTGCTGGATCAGGGCTCAGATAGTATCACTGAGACTCAACTTCTTCCTTTTTTGGGTTCTGTCTTCTACCGCACTGAGTTCCATCTCAGGCTCCACATGGTTATGAGATAGCTTCCTGCCCTCCCGGACCCCGTCCTCTCAGTTTCTAGTCAAGCTCGCAAGAGTGAAGCTTCTTTTCTGGAAGCCCCAGTAAGCATCTCACTGTATCACTTGGGTTTTAATTAGGTCATGTAGCCATCCCCAAATTCACCCCTTGCGGCAAAGGGAGGAACATTATGCTCTGATAGCCTGAAGCTTAAATCACCTAGGGATCTGGGGATGGTTCATCCTTACGTCAAGAGTTGGTAGATGAAAAAAAGGAAATAGGATATTGGTGCCACCATGCTGGGTGGCAAATCCAGCTGACACCCACCATATAAGGATACTCATTTAGAGCACTGAGGAGACCATCCTTGTTCAAAGTCTTGCTTGGTGTGTCTGACTAAGGCAAGAGGAATAGATGGAAGCAGTGAGAATTAGTTCCACTGAGATCCAGCAATTGTCCTCGCCCCCAAGCAGACCTGTCTCTAGGATAGCTGGGACTGGACTAATACCGCCCTTCTCTGAAGCCCGGTTTCTGCACCGGACCCCTTCCTTCTGGCACATTCTATCTTTATCCAGATGGGTTAACATCACTGATCCTCTCCCAAAGCTATCGGTGAGTCACCATGCCCAGCCTCTCCCATCCCACACAGGTACAGGTGTTCTTGACTTGGATTCATCCATGTTGACTTATAAATAAAATGCATCTCCACAGTTCCTTTTGCTTTTCTTAGTGCTGTCCTGCCTCATTCTGTCCAGCAGCCCAGTGAAATTACACCAGGCAGAGATTTCCATACTTATTTCTTAGGTGATGGGATGAAAGAAACGAGAGGACAAGCCACACGCCCGGGACCACAGGGCCAGGTGGAGGCAGGCTCCAGGCTCCCGTGATGAGCCCACTGCCCGTACTTGTTTCGTAAATGAAGCTGCCTGTGAGGGTCCAGACGCAGGTAATAATCCACTCTCTTCACCTCTCCACCGAAATGGAAGACTAGCCCTGAGAGCAGAAGCAGAGACACTTTTCTCTTAACTACTCCTGGCAATTTCCTAGTACTTTCTCCTATCCTTGGCCCCTAAGCCAACCTCAGAGGCACTGCCCTTGTCATTAATGGGCTGGCGGGACAATTCCTCTTGGTTGAGGGGAGAGACACGGTGGGGGGAGTAGCTGTGTCATGATCTGACCCCAAAGACTGACACAGCTCTGATCTAGATGCAGTCAGTGTTTAGATAAGACGAGACAAATGGCAAACAACATTTGGACCGACAGGTGCCATTTATTAACGTGCTCTAGATCAATGGCTTCCGAAATTAAAATGTTCTGTATCTGTCACATGTCCCCACCAGGCCGTCTGGTGGGATAGAGGTGCCAGCTACAGATTGGTGTGAGGATGGGGCTGTGGAGGAGGGGAGACTGTCATCCTTAGGGGGTGTGACATTTCTCTCCAGAGCCACAGGCAAGGATCCCCAAACCACAGAGGCTCCAGAAGCTTCCCAGTAATTCAGAGGATTGGGAGACAGAAGTCCAGACACTAACATTCCATAGCTGGACGGTGGAGGGGCACCTTCTCTGAGTTTTCCAGAAGATCAAGCACTGTCCTGGGCATGGACATAGACCTGAAACACACAGGCCTCCCTGCCTCACGTGGAGAAAAACGGCCCACAATAGGGAAAGCCTGTCTTTTGCTTTCTGGCATCCTTTGGGATCTGTGGGCATGGCCAATGCTGGGGCTCACCCAGCTTATATCCCTCCAGCCCCCCAAGTTCATTGGCAGTTGTGAAGATAGTCCTTGGGCCTCACCCCAAGAGTCTCTTGTCTCTACTTGGCTGGCTTCTCCGAGTGGCCAGGCACAACTGATGAAGTCCCAGCACCTAAGTCAGGTTCGGTGGGGTGAGGTTCGGAGCTGATGACTAAAGAAAGAATTCTTAAGACATCTTTGGTGCAAAATGGTGGTTTATTAAAGCACGGGGACAGGACCCATGGGCAGGAAGAGCTGCTGCCCCGGGTTGTGAGGAGTGGTTGGTTATATACGCAGGAGTTGGGTAGGTGAGGACAAAGGGGTGTTCAGAAGGGCTATTGGGGCAAAGAATACTATCAGGATATTGAAGGCTTAGTTGCTATCAAGTAAAGACAATTGGAAGTCTGGTGGAATGTTACATTCCTGCTATCAAGCATCCTTGTTAATGAGATTTAGGTTTAGAAGAAATTTAACTTTATTTACTTTTCCTTCTACTTCCACCTCCTTCAGTTTTTATGGAGGGGAGGGTAACATTAGGCTTGAGGAAATGAGTTCTGTGTCTTTGAAAATTGGGCTATTGATAAGGTAACTTCTTTGTTGTAATCTCAAGGAAATTTGCAAACCAAGGGAGACTCCTGTCTTGCAGGATTGCGATCTCAGCAAGTTAACTATTTATCATTTTATGGCAGTCAGGGGTGCCTGAGGAATGCTACACATATGGAGGGGAGCGGATGAAGGGGGGGGGTGCAAGGCACCAGCTTTTGCTTTGTCCTCAGCCAGCCTCCTGCTCCCTCATCACAACTGTGAAGTGCAAGGAAGTTCGTGCCAGGGGCTGGGGGTGGCGGAGGGAGGATAAGTGCCCACCTCCTTGTCCTCCACTGGCACAATTCTGAAGCAAGGGCACATGGTTTTCAGATGGTCCCCAGGGAAAAGCCCACAATGGTGACTCGTTCAATAGCACTGGCTTCATTTGCTCTTCACCCTCTGTACCGCACTTTCCCCACTTCCTCCTCTGTGTGCTCTGTGTCATCCTCTTCCTTGGAGCCTCCCTGCGGTCACAGGGCTTTGCAAGCAGAGAGCACAGAAAGGCCCACACTAGCCTCTTGGTTCCACCCTGATTGACTACGAATCCCAGAGCCCTGCAGGTCCCTCTCCTGTCCTCACTCATACTTTTGCCCTGGGGTGACCAGTTGGCCACTTGAGCATATCTGGGGGTTTTCTCTAGATTTCCCTGGACCTAGTAGAGCCCCAGCATCTGTGCAGACATGGGCCAGATAAGATGGTAGAAAACACAAAGAGGTGCTTGGCTTCTAGAACAGCATTAGCTATGGGGCTTTGAGGAAGACACACAGCCTCTCTGAACCTCAGTTTCTCAGTCTCTATAATTAAGAGAGTATCCACGCCCATCTCCAATGGTTGTGGCTTCAATCAAAGGAGGAAATAGACGTGAAACTCTACAAACTGTAACTTTTTCCATGGCTCATAGACAGCTGATATTTGGCAGAACAGCTCTGTTACTTATGGCTGGGGTTTGTACCGATGGGTTGGAGCCTGTGCTATCCCTATTATTAAATATTTCAAATATCACTTCTGACTAACACCCCGGGTGCGTGTACCTCTTATAGCTTCTGCTCGGTCGGCGGCAGCAGCTGGCCCCGCTCCCCAAAGAGCAGAGCCCCAGCTCGTCCCTAGGGAGAGTCCAGGGCAGGGCCATGCTCTCTGAGCTCGCCCCTCACCCCACCGTGCCGGGAAGGACCGTGGTGACTACCAGGCACTCAGGCATCCCGGGACAGATCGATCCCGTTTCAAAATGCAGATGCAGAGCACATTGTGCGAACACGCCGTGAGGCAGGCTTTGAGGCCCAGCCCGTTGCCGAGGAGTCCGGCAATTCATCTAGCTTAATTAAGCATGTTTAACAGGGAGACATCCTCTCCCCCACCCATCAGCAAAGAGGCCCTCGCCAGAACCCAGTTCATTAATCAGAGGGCCGTGTCTGCAGGTGCTCTCTCGCTGGTGGAGAAAGGTTGATTCGGGTCAGGTCTACACGATTCAAGCTCTGAATAATCCTGGGAGTCTGGGGAGGGCAACCTGGGGACAGGCCAGAGGGTGCTCTGGGTGGAACGTGGGAGGGATACAGCAACACTCCCCCACCGGCTGATTATTCAGAATGAGGTAGGAAGATGGCAAAGGCCTTAATTAACATCTGTTTGCATATTCATTGTCAACGGTGAGTTATTTAATCAAAACTCAGCCATCGTGCAAATCTAGATAGTGCCCTGGCAGGAAAAAAAAAAAAAAATGGTAAGACTTCTTAGCCCTGAGTTTTGCTTTGGAGTAGGGAGGTCTGAAACTTTGCCCTGTGTGCTACTCATTACTCAAGGTCAAATCCAGCTTAATTATGTTCACCAATGAGTGTGAGCAATCCCTTCCTGCACCCTACCCCTGGTATAGGGAATGAGTGTTAGAGCCAAGAACCACGCTTCATCTCGTGCCAAAGCCCGTGTCCTTTCCCCTGAGCCAAGGCCTTGTCCTGGCTTGGATGATCCAGAAAAATTCATCTGTGTCTCATGGGGTACAGTGAACTCTGGTTGAGTTCTGATCTTCTGGGTGGATCAGACAACTTGGTCAGCATGTCGGGGGAGCACTCCTGGAGGAGCTCAGACACAGAGCTACGGGCTACAGCAAGGAATCACAAGGGTCCTGGAGTCCTGGGGACAGATCCCAGTTTCTGGGGAAGCCGCACGAGGACAGAATCCAGGCACATGGGCCTGGTTCAGTCCAGGACAGGGTTGTATTGTTGGCTGGATGACCAGTGTGGGCCCTAAATCCAATGACCAGTGTCCTTAGAAGAGAAGGGGAGCTGAGACACACAGAGAAGGCGATGTGATGGCAGCGACAGAGGTTTAAGCAATGTTGTCACAAGCCATGGGACACCGAGGACTCCCAGCAGCCACCAGAAACAAGGGCATTTCCATTTGAGCCTCCAGAAGGAACCAATCCTGCCAACGTTTTGATTTTGGACTTAAGGCCTCCAGGGCTGTGAGAGAATTAATTTCTGTTGTCTTAAGCCAGCCAGTTTGTGGTAATTTGTTACAGCAGCCTGAGCAAACTAACCCAGGCTCCATTCCTGCTCAGACTTAGGGACCAACCAGGAAAAGCCATCCATCCAGTGACCATAGGCCGAGGCTGGCCCTGGGCCTGTGGAAAAGAGCCCGGAGGAGAGCCATCTCTCCCCAGGAGGGACGTGCTGACAGGAGAAGCCCCCAAAACTCTTCCCTCAACTTGAGGGACTGGTTAAGGCCTCATGCCTTCTTGGTCCCCATCCAACTGCATTCAACGTCTTGACGATGCCCATCAGAATGGCTAAAATCAACAACACAAGAAACAAGGTGTTGGCGACAACATGGAGAAAGGGGAACCCTCGTGCACTCTTGGTGAGAATGCAGACTGGTGCAGCCACTGTGGAAAACAGTATGGAGGCCCCTCAGAAAGTTAAAAATAGAGCTACCCTATGACCCAGCAATTGTACTACTAGGTATTTACCCAAAGAATACAAAAATAGCAATTTAAAGAGATACATGCCCCCCGATGTTTACTGCAGCATTATCTACAATAGCCAAGTTATGGAAAGAGCCCAAATGCCCATCAACTGATGAATGGATAAAGAAGATGTGATATATTTATATATTTCTATAGTAGAACATGACTCAGCCATAAAAAAAGAACGAAATCTTGTCATTTGCAATAATGTGGATGGAGGTAGAGTGTATTAGCCTAAGTGAAATAAGTCATTCAGAGAAAGACAAACACCATTATGATTTCACTCATATGTGGATTTTTTTAAAAGATGTATTTATTTATTTGAGAGAGAAGAGCAACAAGGGGAGGGAAAACAGGGGGACAGAGAGAGACAAAAAGACTGACGCAGAGAGCAGAGCCCGACGCAGGGCTCAATCCCAGGATCCTGAGATCACAACCCAGCCAACCCCAAGAGCCAGAAACTCAACTGCCACCCAGGCACCCCACACATATGTGGATTTAAGAAATAAAGCAAACGAGCAAAGGGGGGGAAAGGACAGAGAGACACAAACGAAGAAATAGACTCTTAAGTACAGGGAACAATTGGACAGTTCCCAGAGGGGAGGGGTGGGGGATGGGTGAAACAGGTGATAGGGATTAAGGAGGGCATTTGCTGTGATGAGCGCTGTGTGATGTATAGAAGTGAGAACCACTAAATTGTACATCTGAAATTACCATTACACTATATGGTTACTACGTGAAATTTAAAGAAAAACTTAAAAAAAAAAGTTCCTGATGAAGAAGTGGTTTGGTGTTTGCTGCAAAGCAGGACTGGGATGGGCAGGAGCAGGCTCAGGGCCTCAAGTCCAGCAGCAGCAGTTCCCAAGGTCTCCGTGGTGTCCCGTGATGGAAAGTGCAGTCTGGCAGGTATGTGAGGGGAGGGGACAGACCTACTCATCTGATCCCATCTTTATGAACTGACTATACATTTGAAAGAATGGGTGCAGGGGCTGGCTGGTTCTCTCCCCACTGTCTCCGGGTTGGATTCAGCTTCTCTGCTACAGAACTCAAGGTCCACCTCCATTTCTCCTCTCCACACTAATCCTGCTATGCACCCACACACAGGAGGGAAGGAGGGCCCGGCCCCAGCCCTGAGTGGCCCAGGGTCAGGGGCCTAGTTCAGACACCAGGACTCAGCATAGCCAGGAACCCCTACCTGTAGCATCTTGGAGCCTGAAAAGCAGAGAACCTGGGGCCTATGTGTCCCAGAGGAAGCTGAGATCCAAATACATGGGAGACAAAGAGTAGACATCAAGTCCAAAGTCTCAGGCTACAGAATCAAAATGTGGGTATGGAGCCAAGGATTCAGAATGGGGCATAATGGAGTTTGGAGAGAAAGCAGGTCAGGGATGAGCAAGGAGACCCCAGGGCACCTGCCTTGCTACTATCATGCTGGGGGGCTCTGACCTTTTGAGAGCTGGTGACTCAGCACATGACTGGGCGTGAGGGGAGTCTCTTTTAAAGGGCCTGAGGTAACCAGACATGTGCCAGGGAGCCCCATGTTCAGCTAGAAAGGTTAAGCCTTCCACACTGGGATTTAGTTGAAAGAGGGTCAAATGTTCCCCTCCCAAAACCTCCAAGCAAGCCTTCAAGGTCCCAATGGGAGTGCCATCTTGTCTTCAAGCTCAGGCCTGGGAAAGGGAGGAGAGAGTAGAGGGTGACAGAATGAGTAACAGAAAACATTCTAGAAGCTGCCATGGAGTGCAAACCCCGTGGGCTTAGCGTGGAGGCTCTGCCCAGGGCAAGGAGGCCTCCCGGCTTCTGTTGCAGGCCCCTGGACAATGCAGCAACAGCATCAGACATTGGGAAAATTTTTCCCAAAGAACTCAGACTTGGGTTGGCCATCTGGCTCTCCCTGCTCTGAGTTACCTCTGCAGAAGTTTCTACCTTAGTTCTGGGCCCTGGAGCCCCGAGAGTGGCCAAACCCCTCTAAATACAGGCTCATCATCTTCAACCAAGAAAAAGCAAATGAACCAGACAGGCCTTCCCCTGGGCAAGAGGATGTACAGGTCAAGATTTGGACTAGAGCCCAAACTAAGCACCAGAGATGACAGAGACCAAAAGTACGGTGCTTGAGCGGATTCTGACTTTTCTGTGACCCTTCGAGGACATCTTCACAGATCACATGGGGAAGCAACTGAATGAAAAGCTTTTCCTCAGGGAACTGGCTCACCCTGGAGCCTCATTAGAGTTTCAAATGCAAATTGAGGTAGACCCACAAACATATATACGCTAGTTACAGAATCACATTAATATGTAGAAAAGGTCTGATGCAAATTGGAAAGCGACATTTGGAAACTCTGATAAATGGCTGTGCTGAACTTAAGATTCCATTCAGAAGTTTGATGTCAAACAGGTGACATGTGGGTTTCCACCGATGGCTCCTGCTATCCAGGTTCTGCCCACACAACAGCCGAGAGAGGGCTTTGGAGATCACATTAATGATGGACTGATCATGGACTTCTGCTTATCAGAACGGCTCACTCTTTCCCCCTCCATATTATATCATCCGTAGCTGGCCAGGCTGGTGGAAAATGGACCCTAACATTGGAATGCTGGAGGGACAAGAGATGGCACTCCTTTCTGCAGGGCGACTCAGCAGAATGAGTCAAAGTCTTGAAATTTTCTATAGTTCCCCAGCAAGATTCTCACTTCTAATTTCACTTTACACACGCACCCCACTTCCCACCCCCAATTTACTTAAAAAAAAATTAAAGACTTTTATAAAACAATAAAATGAAATAAAGACTTTTATAAAACAATAAAATGAAATAAAACTCCAATTACTTCTGTCTTCTAGTTGGCGAAGTCTTCTCAACAGTCATTGGCCATTGGATTTAGAAACTTCCTGGTCTCCTGGCTGGGAAAGGAGAGGTCTTGAGCTAGTCCATATGCGAGAGGTGGAGACAAAAAAGAAACTCGAGCACTTAGCACAACAGAGTAACAGAAACTTGAGAGTGGTCCCTTGGCAAGTCAAGTAAGGAGTTTGGGAAAATGAGACAACAAAGAAGAGAGAAGACTGGAGAGCGTTTGGGGAGAGAGATTACCAAGAATCTGTTGGCAGGACTCTGGACCGAGCAGAGAGAGGCAGTAAAGAGTCCTCAAGGAAGGAATAATGACATCTAATCTAACTTTTTCCATCTCGAAATCCCATTTTACCCTAACCCTTGAACGCAGGTCATGATACAAGAGACTTGGGTTCACTGTCTTGCGGGAAATGGAGGATGGGGAGTGAGCCAGCTCGTGGTTTGAATCATGGGAACCAAACACCTGGAACAGCAAACTGGAATGGTGGAAGGTAGTAAGAGGGTACCGTGGGGACCAGAGCAGGAGTGTAGAAGCAGGTGCAACAGGAGAACGAGAGCTCTGTGCTCCGTCCACCCCTCCCACATTCCCCAGGAGCCTCAGAATCATTAGCCAGGAGCTGCCAAGGGCAGGAAAAACCGCATCAAAATGTTATCAGTGATTATCTCTGGATGCTGGGATAATGGTTTTGGGATTGAATTTTCTTTGCTTCACATATTTTCAATTTCTTAAACAAGTATGTATTGTGAACTTTTTAAAAAGTAAAGCTAAAAAAAAAGAAAGAAGAAACCAGTTTGCCAATCTGCCTGCAGCAAAACCTAGCATGGCCCCAAACCACAGGAAACACACAGCCATGGGAGCCAGGAGCCAGGCTCCTCTCCAAAACTGCAAGGGACATTTAGTCAAGGCCCTTGCTAGGCCAGCTCCAAGGGTAGAGCCTCTTTTATTCTCAGGCTCTGCCAACAAGTCCTCCAGAACCTCTAAGAAGTCTCATGCAAGAAGGCAGCCAAGGCAGAGTCATGAGAAAAAGGATCATTGCTACACTCACGTTTTCTAGATCTAGTGTTCAAATGTCCTAAAGAAGAGGTAGAAGGTGGCTCTTTCTAGAGACACGAGTGGTCATGCCTCCCAGCTACACACCAGACTCCTGCTTTTATTCTTTCAGAAAATTCAAAGAGCCAAGGTTTCTGAGCTCCAGCCACAGCTGCCCTCATTCATGACGAGTACCCAGCTCTGTGCTCCATGCTCTCTCTGGCCTCATGAATCTTGGCAGAGGGCTGCTTTCCTATGGTGATGACTCCCATATTAATTTAAGTCTTTTCAAGACATACTTGCTAATTAAAATGTGAAACAGTTTTTATTCCTTTAATTAAGATACAAGATGGGAAGCATAATTTAATTCGGTCCATTGAAAATATCAGTATTATTAGCTACATAACTTGCTTCCATTAAAGATGACTATGTTAAACATTTTTTTACTCCGGCACTCACTGGAGCTTTGGCGTGTGCACTGCCTCAGTCCTGAAACTCTTGTGGGAATTTGGCACCTGTGATCCCTTTGGAAGAGCTGCAGAGAAGCCAGAGCCACCTCGTACAGTTGCTTTAGGACCCTGTCTTAGGTTGGGTTCGCCTAGAAGCAGATTCTAAGAAGGATCCAAGTCCCAGCAATTTGTACAGGAAGTACTTTCAGGGGTGTGAGGGGTGAGACAGAAACAGGAAGAGCATCAGCTCAGGTGAGCGATTGAGCAGGTTGCTGATTCAGGGGACCGAGTGTCATCTCACTGGGGACATTTGATGGTGGAGACTACACCTCAGAGCTGTCCCATCTGAGGGACAAGAAAGCTAGGTGTTTATTCTCCAACTCCCATCTGGTATCGGCTAAGGGCTGCTTCAAGGTTGGGTGGGGGGTCCCACTCTGCTGGAGGTCCAGGCTCCCGGTCTGGCAGAGAATTTCAGACGAAGAAGCCATCAGCGTCAAGTGGTGAATGGTAAGAGGAGACAGGCAGGGTGTCGGTGGCATCTGTTACACCCCCAGAGCCCTGTCCTTTGTGGCACAGGCTGGGCCAGAAAGAGACCACAAGGGAGGCAGGGAGAGTGTCAATCACTGACTTACCCATAAGTTCTTTTCATGGCTTCAGAGATAAAATCGTGGACTGGTGGCCGGAATCCTCACTTGGAAGTCTCTGGAAGAGGCTAAGAGCAGAAGCGTTACTCTCTGACCCAAGTCAGAGGCAAACGTGGGCAAGCAGAAAACATAGCAGATGTATTTTAGATGAGGGTAAATGGGAAAAGCACAGCCCGGTGCCCAGAGATGGGAGCGAGGGTACAGCTCTAAGGGTACAGTTCTCGTTCGTTCTTTGATTGATTGATTCATTCATTCATTCATTCATTCATTCATTCATTCGTTCATTCATTCATCCATTCATTCAAGCCTGTGCCCTTACTGGCCGAGCTGGCTACTTGAGAGGGACGAAGAGGGAGGAGCGGGAAGCCCCGATGCGATGCGCGTCGGCCTCTTCACAGGTCTGTAGCAGGTGGAGAAGTCACCTGGGCAATCAATTCAGGTTCCATCTGCACCCAGTTAGAGGCCCTGCGGTTGCCGACGCGCCCACCATGTGCCCAGCGGTCTGGGGTGCGCGGGCCAGGCCCTACAGTGCGGGTGCGCTTGACCTCTGGGCTTCTCCTCTCGCAGTGTGTCCTGGGCTTGTGCAGGCGCAGCGGCCAACGGCCGCTTCCCCAGCAGCCTGGTGCGGCCGCGGGGGGCTGTGCAGCAGCCCTGAGCCAGGAGGCCCGCAGCAGCTGGTCCAGGTCCCCAATGCTGTAGGTGAATCTGCCCAAGGTCCGCTTCTTCTGTGGCTCCACCCCTGCCATCTGGTCGTCCCTTTGGAAAGTCTAAGGTCAGCTCAGTTAGTTCAGCCTGGAGGGCCCCTTCTTAGGCCGCGCCGGGGCCAACCCGTGCCGTGCCGTGGGAGCTGGCTGGAGAACCAGCCTCCTGCCGCTGAAGACCCGGAGGACAGCGGGCCGTTTGATCCTGTCCTGGCGGGAGACTGCAGCTGGAAAATAGGAAGTAGACGTACTAAGACGCAGGAGAAGCCGCCGGTGGATCAGACATGACCGTGGACAGTCGGCGGAAGGGAGATCTTGCAGGTGAGACCTTTCACCTGGGCTGCGTTGAAAACGACGGGTGATGGGAATCGAAGAAGCGGACTTCGGGAAGGACGACGGACTCGAGAAGCCTGTGTCAGTGAGTTCTAAGTAAATCAGCCAGGTAGAAGGAGCTGGATTGCAGCTCAGACCAGAGGATGAACACGGAGGTGCACGGTGGTAGAGGTCCTGTGTCAGAGGAAGTGCGCTGGGACAGAAAGAGCCTAGCATGGGGAGTCAGACTTCTGGGGTTCAAGTCCTGGCTCTACCACTTACTTACTGAGTGACCTTGAGCAAGTCACTTAGCCTCTCTGAAGACTTGCATAGAATTCTGTGAGGGCTAAATAAGATTAACATAGAAAAAAATGTACAGCATAGTGTCTGCCCCATGGGGGGAGCCCATAAAAGTTACTTCTTGTCCCTGCTTTATCTTAAGTGGTAACCGATGTAATGCTCTGGGAACGCATGCCTTCAGGGAGTGTGAGAGTGGCCGCGTCTGACTGTGTGTGCACATGGGTGTGTGTAGCTGGTGACAGACAGGTGTTCCTGGACAAGAAGTAGGGCCATCTGCTGTACCCCAGATTCTTTGAACCTGTCCAAAACAAAACTAAATATTCTTTGTCTTGTCCTAAACAAAACACAACTAGCTTCCTGGTCCTTGCATTTCCCAGATAGGTCAGGACTTAAGGCAGAAGGGACTAAAGGGTCGTGTCCCGTCACACGGCTGGTGCTTGTCAGAGCAGGCAACGGGATGCCCTTAGCTTCCCTCTCTCCCCACTGCCGCCAGGTCCAGCCCCTGGAGGGTCAAGCCTAACACAGTGTATCCTATGTGGGTTAGGGGAGATTTCTGGGTCATTTAGGGTTGTGGTTGCGGTAGGGAGAAGGTGACCATCTGAATCTCAGCAGCCCTTGTTCCTAACTGAAGCGATTCTTCTCCCCCCCCAACAGTTCCTTCCAAGAAATGACAGGTGACACATCTAAGTTGGAGGAAGAGCACTGACTCAGCCTGAGTCACACAGGCCAAAATTCCGTCCAGGAATCCTTACGCTGGAGGAGAGGCAGGAGCCAGAAACCAGGGCTTCCAGTGGGCTGGCTGGCTAGCTGTAGTGCGCCCCCTATGGGTGAGCCCAAGGCAGGGGGAGGGTCTGCGCTCCCACCGCTGGTGCTCAGGCCTTCCTCCTGCCACCTGCCACCATGGCTAGGCACTCTCTTTGTTTTGGACCCCCAGAAGATAAGAGCATCTTAAATCTTAAAGAGGTGGGGCCCTTGGGAATCAGCGCTGATGCCAGCTCCCCAGCAGGTCACCTCCTTCTCTGGGGGTGACCTGCTGGGCCCCAAGTCCTCACACAGAAGGCCCCAGGGCTTGCAGTCTGGGAAGAGATTGCACACACAGCACAGCCGGCTTCCCTCCTGTCACACTTCACGCACTGTGGATTTTGAAACAGTCTGTAGAAAAAGCTACCCCTGGCTGTCAGACCACGTTATGAAGGGCTCACTCTCCAACTCAGAAATCTGGCCACGCTGAAGCTCTTCCCGAGCCCAGAAGAACCCCCCCCTCCATAGCAGTTTGTGGAGGTGGCCTTCAGCCCCCTAACCAGGAAGCCTGTGACACAACAGTCCCCCCACCCTTTTCCTGACACCTGTGCTCCTTTGCATTACTGTTGGAATCTGCCCCTGGCCACTGGAGCTGTTACCACCTTTTAATCTTGTAGCTCTGAGTATGTTGTTGCCACTCAAGCTAGGGGACTAAGGCAGGCAGGTGATTAATGCTGGAAGTGATGCCATCAGGGGCAGCCTGGAAAACCCACAGCTGACTAGATGAACCCACAGGGTGAGGCTTCTGTGTGCAATGTCTGTTACAACGTCCCCATTCATGGTTGTTGACTTCAGATGCATCACCGGAGCCTGCCATGTCTCCCTGGGTGACACTCAAACCTGCATCTCCATTCGGGTCTTTGTCCTGAACTCCAGATCCCTTTATCCAGAGATTTCCTTCTGAGCGTCCTCAATCACAGCGAACTCACTACTGGAGAAGACAGTTCAATCTGGCCTCTTGGGGTCCTCAAGTCTGTGCCTTCCCATTTGTGTCCCATCTCTGGGAATCGTGCCTTGCAAGTGACTCCACCTTCCCATCCCTCATGGCCAGTCTTCCCTCCAGCCCACACAACCCCACCCCTGTGTGCATCTCAGCTCTGTCTGCTTCTCCCCACCCCTGCTGCATCATTCCAGTTTGGGCTTCCTCTCAGCATCCTGCATCTCGAATATTTTCACACCCCCTTTTGGCACTGGCCTTGCCCCGATATTTACTCCATCTGCCTGGAACATCTTTTCTTTTGTCCATTTCCCTCCCCTTAAGCCTTCCTCCTCTGTGAAGCCTTTCAGGATTGCTCCATTTAAGATGAAGCACAACTCCTTCCCCAGTACTCCCCTAGCCCCTGGTACTTATGCCTCCGTTGGGGCCCTGGACATTTGGAACTGTGCTGGGTTATTGTCTTGTCTTCTTGCCCACAGGGCTCCTTGAGAGCCGGGGCTGTGCCTGTTCTTTCTCTGTGCCCCCCAGTTGGAACTAACTCAGTTCTTGGCAAACAGTAAATGTTTCTCAAGTGTTTTGTTGACCTAAAGAGCCCTGTGATAAAGAGGACAGTTCCTTTTTCCCCATATCTGGAGGATATGGAAAGTGAATTTTGTTTGTATCTTTCTAATCACAGACCTGAAATATCTAAGCCAGATGAATTATTTAGCTACTGAATCCATCCAGTGTTGAACACATCCCCCTCTCAGCAACCTGGAGATCGTTTATGATGAAATTTCCTAGTTTCCCATCATATTTTGTTGTCTTCATTCTTTTTTTAAAGGATTTTATTTATTATTTATTTGAGAGAGAGAGAGAGAGCGAGTGAGAGAGAGCACAAGCAGAAGGAGGGGCAGGCAGAGGGAAGAGGGAGGAACAGGCTCCCCGCTGAGCAGGGAGCCTGATGTGGGGCTCGATCCCAGGATCCTGGGATCATGACCGAGCCAAAGACAGACGCTTAACCTACTGAGCCACCCAGGCACCCCTTGTTGTTTTAATTCTATAGAATTGGAGCTATACACCCATTCAGAGTCTCAGCACCTAATATTCCCTGTGGGCAGGTAAAACAGAGAAGACAGGTTCATTTCCATGCTCGGGAGGGGAAGGGCCTTCCACTTGACAACCCAGAGCTGCACACTTGCAAACACTCAGTGTTTGAAAATGATAGTACCTCACACATGCAATAAGTCAGAGAAAAGTCAGCCCATGTTACCTGAGCACCTAGGCAAAACTTGGCATTCCTAGAAATCACAGAATTCTCTCTTGGTGATGCTCAGAGACAATGACTGCCCCAGATCACTTACAGCTCCTAAGAGAGAATATATCTGCTTTTGGGTTCAATGCGTGCTTTGCACATATGCTTCCTCATTCATTCAATAAGCACTTATTGAGTACCTACTGTGTGCCATCCACCAAGCTGGGCTCTGGGCAATTCAGAGATGAGCAAGGTTTGGACTTTTACTTACTGTTTTTGCAGCAGTGGTTTTACTCCCAGCCTCCCTCGCCTTCTGTCTTCTGAGTGTTAGCAGGGAGAGCCTGACTTCTTTTTCACTTATTCTATCGTGATTCTTATAATTTCTCTGGAGGCCATACTTCTTCAGGTAGAAAAACAAGTTTCCCTTCTTATTTTATATCTCAGCTTCCTTTGGTTTTATCACAAAATCAATTGCAACCACTCCCCTGCAGGCAAAACATTTGTCCTTAAATGGACTTTAAGCTTTTAAATCTATTTGGGATACATTTTCCCTATCTCATCTACACAGTCACTCCTTACTCCACTCATCCATCCTTCCTTCTTTCCTTCCTTCCTTCCTTCCATCTACTAACATATCCATGGATCTTCCATCTAATCCATCCATCCACGCATCCATCTATCCATCCATCCATGCACCTACCCCCACCACCACCCCACCCATCCATACATCTGTCCATCCATCCAAATATCCATACGTCTGTTTATTGAGCAGATACTATGTCATAAACTGAGCTAGGCACTGGGCACACGGAACTGAATAAACACTGGCCCAGCATGAAAAGAGCTCATCATCTTGTGGGGAAAAAGGAAATTTTTACAAATTTGTTTATGGAGAGTATGAGGAGAACAGTGTGAGAATCGAAGGGAGGAAATGATTAATTCTAGAGACTATGGGAGGATGACATCACAAAGCTGGCATTTGAGCTGAGTTTTGAAAGTGAAGCAGAAGGGGAAAATGCCATCCAAAAGTAGTAGCCACTGCAGTGACTTACAGCTTTAAAATAACAGGCTGGGAACACAAAAAAAGAATGTCAGGAAGCTCACTCAGTGTGATTGGGGCAATTAAGGCATACGTGAGAAGACTGTAAAATAAGGTTAAATGTAGACTAGCCAGATTTGGAGGATCCCAAGTATCAGACTACAGTTTCTGGACCTTTTTTCTAGAAACCATAGGAAGCCATCAGACAACAGCAGTTTGGAAAAATGGTTCTAGCCACAGAGCATCAATGAGAAGGGGACTGGAGAGGAGGCCGGGAGACCAGTTAGGGGACCTTTAGGATGGGCCAAATGAGAGATGAGGCCTGCAGTGAAGGCCTAGAAAGGATGGAATGAGAGGAGGCAATGGAGAGAAAGGATGTCCCCTTAGATGTTGAAAGCCAGACGTCTGTCTCAGAGGAGTCAGAGTAAATAAAGGCCACTGGTGATGCCACCAAAGAGCTGGGGAAGCCTGTCGAGGCCCAGCTGTCTGCAGAATGCCCCGAGTCCTGCCTGGCGATCAGAGGAAGCAAGCCCTCTGCAGCCCAAAATGAATGACTCCCCGAGAGAGATGTACCAGTGCCTGCAGCCGTGGCCTCGTGCTGACCTCCAGAAGCATCAGGACTCATCTCCTCAAGGCGGTCCCTCTGGGCTGAAGCTCATGACGAGGCAATAGCCAGGACACAGCCCTCGGTGCCTCCACTAGAGATGACCTGGTTTCCATATCTATGAGCCCTACCAGGAGATAGAAGCCAGTGTGTGACAAATCACACTCTCTCTCTCAGTTCCACACCCTTAGAATTCAACAGCATGTTTTCATTAGCAGGAAGTTTACTTATTTATCCCCCTTTTTTTTTTCTTATTGATACAAAAAGGTTCTCATTACTCAAAGATGAAGGACCATTCCAGAGTGACAGCCATGGAGAAGAGAAGACTTGAATTCCTATTCTGAGGAGACGCAATCGAGAGCTCTTCAAAATAGTGATAAAAAGAAGGCAATACCATTTATACCATACCTCCTGAGCTGATGGCCCTGTTTTCTTATTATCATTATTATCTCATTCCGACTCCTCAATAGTTCTGGGAGGTGAATTTATGATTACCATTTCACAGATAGGGAAACTGAGGCACAAAGTGTTCATGCCACTCGCCCAATGTCACCCAGATACTGGTTTGAAGAGTCAGGGATGAAATTCACATCTGCCTCCTTTGTAAGACCCCGTTTGTCCTGTCACATTTTGCCTCCTCAGGGCAGTGGCTCGTGTAGGGGGGCATGGGTGAGCATGGACAGGTTGGGGCTGAGGAACCCAGCCTTGGGGTTGGGGGGCTTGTGCTGAAGTGCTGGGCTGCCTCAGTAGTTCTGGGACTTGGACAAATCACGTGGCTTTGCCAGCATCAGTCTCCCCTCTATCATGACAAGGTGTGTTGGGCATCCTGGCCCACAGTTCGGTTTCCAAGCCAGGCAAGAGAATGTATTTGCTATTGAATGAAGAAAGCTCTACAGGCCACTTCTATACTTTATTTGGTGTTGGAACATCTCTCCGCATGTGTTGTCAACATGGAACAGAAGCTGGATTGAGAGCTTGCGGTCGAGCCCATTGCTTCCCGACTGGGCTTCACGCTTTGCTTGGACTCAGCTGTTTGTGGACTGACTGGGGACTTCAGGAGCTATTCTGTGCCGGCTGTGTCCCACTCACACCCCAGGGATGCACGGGGGAAATCACTTGCCGGGCTGCTGCAGTCCTAAATCCAGCTGTCCTGCATCCACACACTAGCTGAACCCGGTGACTTTTCCCAAACGCGGATTTCCTGACCGCTAATTTCAGGTGTTACGAGATGTTATGGGCTCGAGAACATTCTGTGCTAAACAAGTTTGGAAAAGGCCATGTTATAAACCAGGATGAACAAGCCACTTCACCATGGCACACTCCCGGGATGGGTAAGCTGATGCCTTTAGGAATCTCCAAGAAGTAAAGGAATAATCAGGGTTTCCCAAACTTCCTGGACTACAGAACATTTTTCAAGAAACACCCAGCCATACAAATGCTCCAGTGAGTAAACTCTGAGGGGCACCAGCTCGTGGGCTTAAAATTCTTTATTAAGCAGAGCAAAGTTGTAATTATTAATGGGCTGCTATATGAAAGAGAAGAGGCCACCACCTGCCAGAGAGTTGGTGTTTATTAAATGTGAACAGAAGAGGGGCAGCTGGGTGGCTCAGTCGTTAAGCAGCTGCCTTCAGCTCAGGTCATGATCCCAGGATTCTGGGATTGAGACCTGCATCAGGCTCCTTGCTCAGCAGGAAGCCTGCTTCTCCCTCTCCCATTCCCCCTGCTTGTGTTCTCTCTCTCTCTGTGTCTCTCTCTGTCATATAAATAAATAAAATCTTTAAAATTAAAAAAAAAATTGTGAACAGAAAGGGGACCTGATCTGTGTTCATTATGAGCACCATCTCTGGCAAGGAGGTGGCCCCACAGGTCACACTGCTCTCCTCAGCTGGGATGGCAGGGGGTCAGATCACCTCCAACATTCTGGGAGGGCCTTTCCTGCAAAGGCAGTCATGGCTTTTAGACCAAGGCGCCCTTTCTTCCCTTTTCTTGTGACATTTTGGGAAGATGAGTCATTTGGCACGGATGGATCGTCTCCCCCACTTCTAAGCACACGTGCTTGTCAGCGGGAGGTTTATTCAGGGAGTCCTTTGAGAATCTGTCCTTGTCCAGAGTGACTGGTTGGTGTGTCTTATCCTCAATCTGCAGGCACCCGAGGTGGGAGTCGGGCCAACGGCCTCTTGTGTTTTCATGAGCTGATATTTTTAAAAATTGAAGGATGCTGCTTTTCTTTCTCGACTATGGAACCAGCACCGGAATATCCCAATGACGAGGATCACATTTGGGAACATGGTGAGTTTATTTTGTCACTTTCTCATACAAAAATAAAAATAATCTTAAAGTGCCAACGAAGTAGAACACATAATCATTACAGAAGAATCTGCTTCTCTTTTAAAAACAATTTACTTTAAAAGAGAAAACATATCTGTCTTTTTCTTCTTTTCTAGTTCCACCCTCTCAACAACCCTTCATTTTTTTCTTGGTATAAAAAGAGTAAATTCTTCCTGTAACGTTTCTGAAACATACAAAAAGTCATAAAGAAAAAAAGAATAGTAATCCTATCACCCAGCGAAAACCACGGGGGCTTCATTTCTATGTGTATTGTTTTCATTTTTATGTATTTCTTTCACTAGAAAGAAATACATTTATTTATATGTATGCCTACATATTCATGAATACATGTATCCCTTAAACACAGGCTATATCTATCATATGAGGAATACGTATAAATGCAAAGAACTGTTTTTATCAAATCGGGAAGGCACCACGTATAATTTTCAAGCCTGCTTTTTTTTTTTTTTTCCACTTAGCACTGTATCACAAGCAGTTTCCAAGGGCTGAAGCTTCCCATTCCAGATCACCTGAGGTGTTGGCTCGTAGACGAACTGATGAATTTACAAGCTGCTGTCAAACATGACTAGTGATGGCTGTGGCATTAAAATCGGTGGTTCTTCTTGAAAGCAATTAAATCTGGCATTGCTATCACTACCTAATGTGTTTATATCAGCTCCTGTAATTGTTTTCTAAAGCCATAAATTTCTCAAGTTAATTATAAACAAATTGCTCTGCTTAATTAATGGGCATCACTAACGGGTATGATCTAATATGCATGTGAATGAAACTGGCGACAGCCTCGCAGGGGCTAGATTAACAATGGCAGGTGGGAGCCCTGGGAGAGGAGTCAATCACCCAGAACCCGGGTCTTGAGTGTGTGCCAAAAAAACCCCAGGTCTAGCATCTGCCAGAGCAAGAGTGTTCCAAGGCTCCTGCTGCCCGTGCTGGGCTTCAGGGCGTATGTCATTTCGGACGTGTCCAGCTATGCGTCAACAAGTATGGAGGAGCGAAGGTCAGGGTGACCGTGCACTCTCTCAGCTTATTAACAGAAGTCTCTCTCTTTGGCACTGATATCTTGTCTATGTCACCCTGCGTGGCAGCAAGTTCAGCAAGGTGGTGATGAGGCCAGACATAAGGGCTGGGCCCCCAGGATTTGAATCCCCAGGTCTGCCGGCTACTAGATGTGGGAAGGTGAGCAAATGATGGCTTAGTCAGTGCCTGAGCTTGGACATTTGTCAGATGGGAATAAACCTTGCACCTACCTCGCAAGCTTGTTGTGAGGACCAAATCAGTTAATACAGGTAAAGTGAACATCATCGTGCTCAAGAAGGTTACATGTTATTATTACGAATCGTCAACATCTTGCTGTATTGATGAGGTAGCTAAGATTCTGTGACCCGGGCGAGTAGGAGGAGGAGGCAAGTGAGACAGGCACCCTGGGGACAGAACTGAAGGTGGCACCCTTCTCAGGGTGGCTGCCTTGCTCCAGTCCCTACCAGTGTGACCCGTCCCTGGGCACTCAGCCTGGATCCAGATCCAGAGGACTCCAGGGTCCCTCCACTCTCACCAAGACATCCTTTTCTCTTAGTTCTCCTTCCAGGCTTTGACAACCTTGTTCTGAAAAAGGACCCCCCAAATGACTGAGGGGTATCTCTGGGCCAGTGCTGGTTTGATGACTGGGTTCCCTCTGCAGAAGCTGTGCCCACTCTCTCCTCTGCTTCTCTCTAACTGACACAATAGAGGACAGTAGTGTCAGCAGTGCTGGGGACCCACCATTCTCCCCAGGACTGTCACAGGATTCCTGATCTTTGGTAGACAAAAATGGCAAGAAGGGTTTGTCCGGAAATAAGAGCCAAGGTGTCCACCGTGCCTTTGTCTTGAGTCCTTATCCACGTGACACTCCCTTGTTGCTGGATTGCTCAGCAGAGTAGCCCTGTGTGGCCACTGGGAGCTGCAGGCTATCTTGGGGGATGAGCCAGGAAGCCTAGCATCACTGAAATAGGAGGAATGGGACGTCTGGTGTGATCCAGAGGAATCAGTGCCCTTTTGGAGCCTTGTCTTGGGTGGTGATGCCAAGAGCCTCATGTCAAGGAGAAGCTTCTGTCCTCCAACTGCCACTCTTTCCAGATATATTTATCAGGCAGGAAGGAAACTGGCCCTGATTATGGGCTTATCATGTGTGTTCTTCATAGATATCACTATCAACGCTCAAAACTGAGAAAACTGAAGCT
Source organism: Mustela erminea (assembly GCF_009829155.1). Taxonomy (NCBI): domain Eukaryota; kingdom Metazoa; phylum Chordata; class Mammalia; order Carnivora; family Mustelidae; genus Mustela; species Mustela erminea. The sequence goes on along the minus strand of NC_045622.1, from coordinate 65,929,719 downwards.
CATAGAGGTTACACTAGTTGTGTAGCAATTGAGGAGCGAAGCAAAGATTTGGGGCAAGATTTACTGTACTCTGTACCCCATGCATGTTCCTGGATGATAGTGCTATGGGGTATAAACCTGGGCCTCATTTCAGCTGAAGTGTCTTCAGATTTTAGGCCCTAGACCTCTTGCCCCAGGAGGTTGGGCAGGTGTCTGGAACTGAGTACAGATACTAATGGTCATGGTTATGTTCTGGACAACCTTGTTGGAATTCAATGGTCATCGGAGGAGATACAAAGCCAATACACCAAGGAAATCTTCAGGGTGGAAAATGGGAAGCAGGTCTGTTGAATGGGAAGACTCCCAGCACCAAAAACATCATGGCCAACCCTTCAGAAGTAACCTCCCTCTTGCAACCTCCAACAGGGGACCAGGCTACCCTGATTCCTGATTCTCCCCAAGTGAATGATCTCAGAACCTACTGGTATCTTTCTGAGGACGCAGAAGTGACTCTTAATGTGAGGGAAATTCAGAAAGCATAACGTGCATTGTGAGGTTTACGTAAACATATATGGGAATGCAAACACACACACACACATATGTATGGAGAATAGACATTTGATTTATCTATTGGGCCATTCATTTGTACTTATTTATTTTTCCATTCTTGAATTTATTTATTCACTTACATTCATTCATTTATCCATTCATCCATCCATCTAACTATTTATTCAACAAATGTTTCCTGACTGCCTACCATGTGCTCAGTATCATACTATATGTTAAGAATACAGAATTCAATTAGACAAAATCCTTCCTCTTAAGGAACTTACAGTCTCATGGGATTAGATAGCCATTTACCTACGTCACTTGTATAACACTGTTTTAGGTTCCACAGTAGAGACATATATAATGTATTCTGGGAGTCCAGAATCGATTATCCCCTCCTTGGAAGTGGGGAAGAATCTCGACAGAAGGAATACTTGAGTAAGAGTTTATTCTGCTCAAATAAGGGTAAGAACAAGAGAGGAGCCAGTCCAGCTGTATAGAAATGAGCCCATGGTTTCTAATTCACAGTTAGTCATGGGTCCTCGCTGTGGGAAGCACTTATGTGGGCAGAAAAGAAGAGAAAACATTCTTTGCTTTATCTGCCCATGTCTACCTGCCACCTGAAGATAACGGTGATGGTCTTCAATTTTTCAGAAAACAATCTGAGGTAAGAAGGATATGGACCCTGAGTTCTAGACTGTGGTCTGCAGGAGCCACCCAGCCCTCCTGTTGGAGCCCAGTCCTCATGGATCTGTCACCTGTAAGTGTCATCCTGGTCCTCCTTACCTGCCACAGGCATAAACAACTGGATTATGGAGAGCAATTTGCTCCAAACACTGAAAGGGGTATTTGTTTGTAGGGAGAAATAGTGTTTACCACTTTCATGTGGAAAGTTCCCAGCTTTTCTTTAAAAGACCCATAAGACTTATTCTGTTTATGGAGTATCTTTCCTCCAAATAGCTTTATAAATTTTTAATCAAAATTGTATTTTAGGAACTGAAAAATACTTGATTTCTACCAGACTGTCACATTTGAAAGGAATTTTATGAAACCCAAATGGGATTTTTTTAATGCCTATATTTCTTCTTCAAGTGGGTTTCCAACCAAGGCTTTCAGATTTTCTCTCCTTTTTTTAAAAAAGACCTTTTATACACAGTGTCAAATCCAGAAATGTGACATTCAGTAAGTGACATTCTATTTTAATTCACTTTGACAAAATAATGAACTCTATTTGTAGGAGCAATATAGCCTCATCTGACAAGGAGATGTCTCTGGAGTTTTTCTATAAATGAAAAAAAAAAAAAACTATTCCTTTTTTTTTTTCTTTTCATTGCCAAAAAACTATTCCTTTTTTTTTTTTTCTGATAAAATGGCAAGTTTGAGATTTTGGAGAAACTTTTGGGAAGTTATGAGGAACGTCTATGGGTCAGAAGGAAGCCCCCACCATAGTCACATATCCTGCCACCTGTCAGTCATGTTTGGATCTCTGATTTGGGCTAGCCCATACCGTTGTCCTCCAGCTTCAGATTTTCCATCTCTGGGGGCCATGTCCAGTGCCTGGGGGAAAGCAAAGACAACTTAGCTTCAGGACAGCCTTGCTTCCTGTCAAAGGTGGGTGACAAAGGTATACTGGTCTCTCTCCTCTCCTAGTGACACACATGGATGCTGGCCCAGATGAGAATACACGGGAGGCTGGAATTAGCAACCTCAAGGCAGGGCCCCGGTCACAGATCCAGCTCAAAACCCAAACCGGGTTTTCCCAGAGGCAGAGAAGTAAGTGTCTTCATAGCTTCTTTGTTTGAATGGTTTATGTTTAATATGTCTCCTTGGTCACTTTTAAAAATAAAGACCTGAAGTGGAGAAAGGAGACTAACTTTCAAGCTGAGTATAGAAACCTTGAATTATCAGGGAAGGCCACCAGAATGTCCTGGAAAAATGGGGTTGGAGATTTGGGTCATAACTGTCCAGCCCTTGGACTTGCTGCAAATGAAGGACACAAGAGCTGCCTCGGTCCCTGAGGGAGGGAAAAGGAAGTTCCATTCATAGTAGGAGGTAAAGGCCGGTGACCCTGCTTGGGACCCTGACTGTCACAAAAAGAGATACATTCTATTTCTATGCTTTTTTTGAAAAATACCTTTAAAAATCAAATAAAATCATGTATAAACCCATGACACCTTTTAAAATTATTGAAATAGGAAATAAAACTCCTTTCCTCTGTCTCAACACCAACAGCCCTCTGCATGATAACCATTGTCCACCCCTCCTGACATTTTCTGTCTACAGACAAAAGACACATATATCCATAGATATGTAGATATCTTTTAGCTTTATTGACACACCATGTACGTTGATCCACATGACTTCTTTTTCCTTAACAATGTAACTTTCCAACAATATATATCAAATTAGAGTGGTTTTTTTTCATTATTATTATTAGTGTCATTTGCCTTCTGATCTTATCCTTGGGGAGCATGTCTTAAGTTCTTGGAGAAAGGGTTGCAAAGCAGAAGAGAATCTTGACTCCCAGTGGTTTTATTAGACAAGACTATAAGACAAGGATCCTTGGAATCATTACCCAGACCTCTGGTTCCAACTCCAGGCTCTCCTGGATCCAGCCAAATAAGATTAATGCAGTTTGGGAATATTATTATCTGATATTCTCTTGTTGTAAAATCTAACTGAAGACACCATAGCAAGCCTTCCATCATAAGAAAAACTCTTAGATCCTGGTGGACTTTTTGAAGGTCCTTTCATCTATCTGGGGATGAGGGAAGTAATAATGTTGGTTCATTGGCTCCCCACAAAAAGCTGCCTTTCTTTGTCCTTAAATATAACCTACTCCAATTGTAACAACAGTCAAACTAATACAGCTTTCAAATCACTAAAATATAATTTTTTCTATATTTAAAGAATGTTATTGATTTTTATTGTTTTAATTAAGATTTTTATTTATTTATTTGACAGAGAAAGAGAGAGACAGTGAGAGAGGGAACACAAGCAGGGGGAGTAGGAGAGGGAGAAGCAGGCTTCCCGCCAAGCAAGGAGCCCATTGCAGGGCTCCATCCCAGGACCCTGGGATCATGACCTGAGCTGCCGAAGGGAGACACTTAACCACTGAACCACCCAGCTGCCCCAGTTATTGATTTTTGTTGTAAAATATTTTTATCATACATAATACTATATGGCAAAAAATAATGTGAATACTCTTGAACCTGGTACTCAATTTAAGAAATAAAATAGTACCAATGTCACTGAAGCTTTCTTTCCCCAATTGCATTTTCCTGCCTCCCACATACTTCTTGTATCAGGGATAATCATTATGCTGAATTCTTTTCCTTTTTTCTCTTTGAACCATCATTCCCCCTTCAGACATTACAATCAGTGGGAGATTTGTTTTAACTACTGCGTAGTGTGATTCCGTTTTAGACTTTTACTCTTTCCTTTTGGAAACCATAGAGAAGAACAAAGAGAATGAAAAGGTGGAGAACACAAGTACATTTTAAATAGAAACTAAAAAATTGGGGGCACCTGGGTGGCTCAGTTCATTAAGCATCTGCCCTTGGCTCAGATCATGATCCCAGGGTCCCGGGATGGACTTCCCACATGGGCCCATTGCTCAGCAGGGAGCCTGGCTCTCCCTCAGCCTGCTAGTCCTCCTGGCTTGTGTTCTTCCTCTGTCTCACTCTCTTTCTCTGACAAATAAATAAATAAAATCTTTTTTTTAATTTTTAAAAAATAATAAATAGAAACTAAAAGATAGAGAAAAACCTATGAAGTCCAGGTTATATGTAAATAATGTACAAAGCAGCTGTGACCAGCTGAATCCTCGGGGAATTCTCATAAGAGACAGAGATGGGAGATGTCAGGAAGAACAAGGTCCTAGGTAGCAGGTCTCAGATCATCAGCAAAAAATGCATTCCCAGATGGAGAAGAAAACTACCCTAGGAGGGATCTCTGCAAGCAGATCTAGGAGGGATCTCTGCAAGCAGATCTAAGAAGGATCAGAGAGAAGGTGCCAAAGTGCCCCCTGTGGGTACAGTAATGGTGTAGCTCAAAAGCATAAATATATATTTGGTGGCAGGGGCTATGTCCAATAAGGAAACAAACAGGAAAATGAGGTGAGGTTGGAAGCCCTTCTAAGCCAGGTTATGTGCAGAGAGGCACAGCAAGTATGGCTGCATGGAGGTGCCATATTTGGAGGAAGTGGTCCATTGCTTAATGAATAGAAGAGCAAGACCTTGAGTTACAAAGCTTGGAGATTCACCATAGCCTCATTTCTCATCTCTTCTTACAGACCTCTCCAACATATGCATGAAGCAACTTCCTATAGATAGTTGGTCCAGAAATTCATCCAAAATAATGGACTAACAAATATTGAATTGGT